>NC_040100.1:40037002-42536343 GCF_003369695.1 Bos indicus x Bos taurus | reverse complement strand
TATTTTGTCAAATATTATTTAGGATTATTCTACACTTGAAATTAGAAACGAAGTGAAAGTCTTTTACTTTGAAATAAATCATCTATTTGAGGAACTAAAGGATTTAATTTTCTTCTTTTTTGTAGCAAAGTCAGTTGTAGTTTATTTATTCCTTGATCATGTATACTTAATGTCAAACCCAGTTAAAATAGCAAGAGTTTGTATATATATAAACACATATATTTTCCCCCAACACTTACAATGTTACTTCACAAACAGATCACACAGTGACTTGCTTTTCAGACTGTAAGACTTGCCATGTAGACTATAAGGCTGGACTTTACACTATGTTGTAGTTAGATCTATATACTTCTTTTCACTTAAGTAAATAATCGCGTTCACAAGTACACACAAAAGATCTCTAGGTACTTGATTTAAAAGAAATCTAGAGTTGTAGGATACGAGGCTACGGTATATAGTTCTGAAAGGAGTTTGCAGTATGTGATTGTTCTTAATTTCCTATAACTGCCTTTTTGTTTTTGTTTAGTCGCTGAATCATGTCCAGCTGTTTTGCATCCCCATGGGCTGTAGCCCACCAGATTCCTCTCTCCATGGGATTTCCCAGGCGAAAACACTGGAGTGGGTAGCCATTTCCTTCTCCAGAGGATCTTCCTGGCCCAAGGACTTGAACCCTGTGTCTCCTGCATTAGCAGGTGGATTCTTCAACTGTCTTTTACCTTTTAACATATTATTACCTTTTATACCTTGAGGCCAAGTATTTTGAGAGCGAAGTCTCCCCCAGGTTTAGCCTTCAATACAGGCAGGATCACTCTCCCTCCAGACTTTTCACTGTGTTTTTACTCTGTAAAAAGTTTCTTTTCTTTTCTTTTTTTTTTTTAACAAAGGGGATTATTAGTGAAAAGTGAAATCAAGGAAAACACATTGAGAGGAAAATAAAGAAGGAACCACTGAAGGCAAGCTGTTGTTGGAGGCTTGGCTTTTACACATTCTGACTGATTTTCCCATTAGCAGGAGAGAATCAGCAACAGAGGGAGTGATGAGAAGACAGTCACTGGCGTCAGATGAATGACCTTCAGATCATTAAGCTCCCCTCCCAGAACCTTTTATTGCACCAAACTCTTCTTATGGAATTTTTCATCTCCATGTTTCTAAGTGTGTAGATAAGCGGGTTGAGCATGGGACAATAATTGTGTAGAAGAGCGTAAACACTTTATCTTCTGGTAATGTTGTGGCAGGTCTAATGTAAACAAAGATGACAGGTGTGAAAAAGAGGATCACGGACTGTGATGTGGGAACTACAGGTGGAAAGTGCTTTATGGTGGCTTTCTGCAGAATATGTGCACACATTATACAGAATCAAAATGTAGGAGGCCATCAAAACCACAAAGAGCACCAGTCCCATCAAGCCAGAACTGGCAATGACAAAAAAGCCAATTTTGTGAGTATCAGTGCAGGCTAGTTTCAACAAAAGATATGCATCACGGAAATAGTGATCTATTTCACTGGGGCCACAGAAAGGTCAAACAATCGCAAGAAGAAAGAGACCAAGAGAATGAAGAAGTCCCCCTGCACACGACGCTATGAGAATTGAGTGACGTTTTTGCCTGTTCATGGTGATGGCGTCGTGGAGAGGTTTGCTGACGGCCACATAGCAGTCACAGGCCATCCCTGTGAGGGTGAAGACCTCAATCCCCCCTCAAAGAAGTGGGTGGTGAAAAGCTGTGTCATGCAGTTTTTATAGGAAATGGCCTTTTTCTCCATCAGTAAGTCAGTCATGAGTTTGGGTGTCACAGTGGAGGTGTAGAAGAGGTCTGAGAGTGCAAGGCAGTTAAGGAAGAAGTACATGGGCTGGGTGATTAGCTGACTGCATGTAATAGAAATCACAATGATCAAATTCCCCAACCAAATAGCCAGGTAACAGAATAAGAAAAATAAAAAGCAGAGGATCTGGACTTTCTTGTCCATAGAAAGTTCTAAGAGGATAAATTCAGTAACATTATTTCTATCTTCCATGATCTGATGTTCAAGAAAGTGATCTGAAATGACAAAACCAATGAAACGAATCATTGATGAGAAAATGGAAACCTAATATCTACTTTAAATGGCACCAATGCCTTTTAAAGACAAGTTATTTTGAGACCCACTGAAATCATTTTCATTTAATACGAGTCTTTGACTATCTAGTACTAATATTCTTCTATGAGCTAAGAATACAGTGATAAATTAGACAAAGTTCCAGTTTTTATATAATTTAAATTATTTTGTGAGGAAGCAAGGAATTATATTTATCAAGAATTTTAAAAAAAGAGATAATCTTAATGGTGTTAAGTAGGGTGACATATAATGTGCCAATTTAGGATGTAAAATAGAGGTAACTATAGAATTTGCTTGATTAAGTGGTTTCTAATGAAATCACAAAATTGGTGTAGGGTGTGTGGGTGGGTTTTGCAGTGCTGGCACAGAGTCAATGTTAAATAAATATCAATTAAATAAAAATCTGGAAAGTGAACAATGTGCTATAATTTTGAAGGAATAATACAATAAATAATCATCCTTTAGTCAGGTAATTCATGATAAAACTGAAGAACAAATCATTTTTATGAGTGGACTCATAATCCTTTTTGACTTTTAAGTTAGTTAAGTTGCTCAGTAGTATCTGATTCTTTGCGACCCCGTGGACTGTAGACCACCAGGCTCCTCCATCCATGGGATTCTCCGGGCAAGAATACTGGAGTGGGTTGCCATTTCCTTCTCCAGGGGATCTTTCTGACTCAGGGATCAAACCCAGGTCTTCTGCATTGCAGGCAGATGCTTTAACCTCTGAGCCACCAGGGAAGCCCTTTTGACTTTTAAGAGGAAATAATTCCTTCATGTGAAATACTCCATGAAACTTTCATATTTCTTAAACAATATTTGAAGCATCTCTAGGTTAATATATTGACAACTATGCTTTTCCTGTTTGTCTATATTTCTCTTGCAAGATTATTTCCTCTTTCAAAATAAATTAACATTCAGAAGTTATTTGAGTTCCATCTTATCAGACTGTAATTATAGTTGCCTAGTTTGGAAATAATATACTGAGAAATGGGCTCCACTAATTCCAAATTAGTTCCCCTAAACACAATGCAATAAACAAGATGGAGCACTTCTTCCCGTAATTTCTTAGAGAATTCACCCACACAGTCTGCATGTGGAGTAGAGTTCCCTTTGGTCCACATCTTCTCTAGCATTTGTTATTGATAGACTTTGCAATGAGGACCATTCGGATTCGAGGAAGTGGTCCCTCCTTGTAATTTGCAGTTGAGTCGCTCCAATCATTAGTGTTATGGAGCAAGATGAACTTTTGGAAATGCAGATGCAATTCTATCACCTCCCTGCCACAACTGCTCTTGGATTTTCCCATCATATTGAATATATGATCACATCCCTTCATTGCTTGTTCCCGAAGTTTGTCTCTGATGTCTTTTCACTGGAATGCCCTCTGCACTCTTGGCTTCCATCCCATAGGGCATTTTTCATTTCTAGAATGTCCTAAGTTTCCCTGGTCACATAGCCTTCCAAGATGCTATTTTCCCTGCGTGAAATTCTTCCTGCATCTTAACCCTGGTTTACGTAGGTTCAACCTACGGATCTCAAATCAATTGTTACTCTGAAAAGCCTTTGCTGACACCCAGGTTTTGGTGAGGGAAGAGGTCCCACTATAAGTTTTCAAAGGATCTGGCTGTGATGTATCATTAAATTCCTCTCAGTGAAAGCAGGAACTCTGTGTCTTCTTCTCTCCACATTCTATTTCCAGAAATTTATTACACGCCTCCTAGCTCATTGTAGGTGCTCAGTATTTACTTAGTGTGTGAAAGACAGAAAAGATCTTGGAGGCCTCAAGTTGTCACTTGGCTCGGCACTTTTGATCTCCTTGTATATTTGGCGATTGAATTCTTTCTTTCCTGGGTTGATGTGTACACTATAATCAAGGCAAAATATAAGGCATTAATACATATCCATAAATATAGGTTCTTGCTTTCAAGGAACTCGTACAGCAGATTTCTACAAGTTAGGGCTTTTCAAATGCTCTAGAAGTATGTGAACGTTCAGTATGATTCATTTTCACTTCAAAGAAAAATCGTTTGACTTCCATAGCAAAGGTGGAGACCTTCCAACGTTTAGTCCAATACTTATACCTTGACCATTTCAGGCAAGTCTTGTGGTTCCTTCTGGAGGTGTGTGGCACTTGCAGAAATGTGAAGATTTTCCAACGTCCTCAGACTTTGCTGTCATTTGCAATCATCAAGAAAGCTTCCAGGTCTCCCACCACACACAGTCAGTAGCCAACGGAGTGGATTCCAGGAATATGCGTTGTTAACCAGCATCACCGTTGATACTGTTGCTGCACACTCAATGCAGTGGGCAGGGCCAGGATTGTCCTCTGGGTCTCATGTGGAAGGAGAGAAGGGCTTCCCCCACCCCACAGAGCCCAACACCCCCACCCGCTGTTCACAGCCTTGTGACTAGAAACGGTCCCCAAAACAAGAATCAGACAAACCAGAGAAGCCCAGATGATAGTCCTTGAGATGAAGGAACTAAGCAGCTGGTTGAGATGGCACCAAGGGGAAAGGTTGCTCTTTTGTCTGCCCCTCTACTCCTTTCTTCCTGGACGCCTTAGGGGTTCGTCATGGAGATTTGAAATAAAGTGCACAAAAGTCATATGTGTTGAATCAAGATTTTGCATTTAACCATCTCTCAAAAAGGAAGAGAGCTTCACCTGCACATGTTTCTTTCAAAAACGTCAACTGCTTTTCAATTCTGGGGTTTCTCTCTTGCCTTGTTCAAGTAGCCTTAAGAGTAAAAATCAACGAAAACTACATAAAGATTCAAAGATACCAACAAAGGACAGCTTCTGTTTCTGAAATCATCTTTCCATTTAGTAGAACACGAGCTCTATTCTTTGTATTTGCCTAGGGAATTAGCAATGTCCTGGTTCAGATGGCAAGGCATCCGCCCGCAGGAGACTTGGGTTTGGTCCCTGGGTCGGGAAGATCCCCCCCCCGCCCCGCCCCGAGAAGGAAATGGCAACCCACTCCAGTATTCTCGCCTGGGAAATGCCACGGACAGAGGAGCCTGATGGGCCGCAGTCCATGGGTCGTATCAAAGTTGGGCTCAACCCAGCAACTACGAACAGAAGTATTTCCAAAGACCACACTCAAGTGTGTGTGTGTGTGTGTGTGTGTGTGTGTGTGTTTGTGTATCTCCTCTCGCCATCTTGGAGTCTGTCTCGGAATCTTCATGTATTTCTGCCTCTGTATCTCCTGACAGCCAGCCGCCGGCCCGTTCGTCTGGCCCTCGGCCTCTGCCAGGTGCTCTGCCTCTGGCTGAGGAGCTTGCGCAGGCCAGCTGTCTCCCTTGGCGTGGGTGCGTGCGAGTGTCTGTGTGTCTGTCTGTGTGCCTGCCTGTGGCTCGTCTGCTCTCTCAGGAAGGTCGAGTGCTTGGCGGGCGGCGTGGGGGCAAAGGGGGGCCTTGGTAGTGCGAAGGGGCGGGGCTGAGGCGCTCAGGTCCGACCGCGCCTCCGTGGCTTCCAGTGGGTTTCGGCACCGGGCAGGTGCCGGGCAAGTTAGGAACTCAAGTTTCGCTGTGCCTAGGCCCGCAGGATGTTCAGAGGTCCCTGGGCTGCGGGGGTCGGGAGGCGGCGGGCCCTGAAGACAGACACCAACAGGGCCGCGCGGGCCTGAGCAGCGATGGGATCCGGGGTAAGCCCCAGCTCAGCGAGCGCGGCCGGGTCTGGAGTGGCCGGGGGTGGGAGGGCGCCGAGACCTCCGCAGCCCTCAGCCCAGCCCCCAGGCCCCGCGCGCACACACACACGCCCTCCTGGTCACTGGGGGGTCCTGGAAGCCCTTCGGGCCCCCGGCCCGGCCAGGCCCTTGCTGGTCTGGTGTTGAAGGTGTTCGGGGGGCGGGCCGGCGTCAGCAGGCTGGAGTCCTGTCGCGGGTCGTGCGGCTCAAATACAGCACGGCCCCCGACGAGAGGTGCGGCCCGTTGGCCCGACCTGCAGGTCGGAGCGAAAGGGAGGCAAGCGCAAGGCTCTTAGGGCGCCCCGCGCCAACTGCTCCTGTCTCCGGACATATCAGCTTGAAGGCGCCCGATCTCCTCTGCTCTCCGAAGCTAAGCAGGGTCTGGGCCTGGTTAGCATCTTGGATGGGAGACCACCTGGGAATCCCGGGTGCTGGAGGCTTTTTGCCTACCAGAAGAGGTCCTTTAGCCCCACCCCTCCCACCCCACCCCCCACCCCCGCCCCGAGTCCCAATTCTTGGATCCCCCCCGCAGGCCCAGCCCCTCCCAGGGCGGGGGGAGTGGGTGGCCCGGCCCGACTCCCGCTGCAGACCTGGGTTGCCTCCGCGCGGCCCGCGAGCCCCTCCACATTCGCATTCGGCTTCCAGGACACCAGACGACCAGCAGTCCCCTCTCCATCTGGGGCTCCTTTGGCTTGCCTCAGGCAATCCCGGGGCTTGCACCGACTCCAGCCAGAGCCCCAGCCCCCGCCCCACCCCCTGCCTCGCAGGCGATCGCGCGCGCACGCACAGATAGATGTGCCCAAACGGGGCATCTATCTTGTTCACTTATACTGTGGGTGGATCTATGCCTGGGAGTCGGACTGCTGAACCATAGGCTACTTCTACTTTTAGTTCCTTCGGGAACCTCCATATTCTTTTCCATACTGGCTCTACCAACTCCCATTCCTACTCACCGTGGAGAAGAGTTCCCTTTGCTCCACATCTTCTCCAGCATTGGTTATTGACAGACATTGCAGTGAGGCCCAATCGGACTCATGTGAAGTGGTCCCTCCTGGAGTTTGGAGTTGAGTCTCTCCAGTCATTAGTGATGTGGAGCAAGATGACCTTTTGGAAATGCAGATGCAATGCTGTCACCTCCCTGCTCCAACGGCTCTCGTATTTTCCCAGCATACTGAAGATACGACCACTTCCCTTCATGCTTGCTCCTCACGTTCTTCTCTGATGTCTTTTGCCTGGAATGCCCTCTGCACTCTTTGGCTTCCATCCCATAGGGCATTTTTCGTTTCTTGAATGTCCTAAGGTTCCCTGGTCACATAGCCTTCCAAGATGCTATTTTCCCTGCCTGAAATTCTTCCTGCATCTCAACGCTGGTTTACGTAGGTTCACCCTATGGACCTCAATGCAATGGTTCCTCTGAAAAGCCTTCCCTGACATCCAGGTTTTGGTGAGGGAAGAGGCCCCTCTATAAGTTCTCACAGGATCTGCCTGTGATGTATCATTAGAGTCGTCTCAGTGAAAGCAGGAACTCTGTGTCTTCTTCTCTCCACATTCTATTTCCAGAAACTTATTACTTGCCTCCTAGCTCATCGTAGGTGCTCAGTATTTACTTAGTGTGTGAAAGACAGAAAAGCTCTGGGAAGCCTCAAGGTGTCACTTTTGATCTCTTTGTATATTTGGCGATTCAATTCTTTCCTTTCCTGGGTTGATGTGTACACTATATTCGAGGCACAATCTACGGCATGAAGACACATCCATAAATATAGGTTCTTGCTTTCAAGGAACTCGTACAGCAGATTTCTACAAGTTAGGGCTTTTCAAATGCTCTAGAAGAATGTGAACGTTCAGTATGCTCCATTTTCATTTCAAAGAAAGATCGTTTGACTTCCATAGCAAAGGTGGAGACCTTCCAACGTTTAGTCCAATACTTATACCTTGACCATTTCTGGCAAGTCTTGTGGTTCCTTCTGGAGGTGTGTGGCTCTTGCAGAAATGTGAACGTCTTCCATCGTCCTCAGACTTTGGTGTCATTTGCAATCATCAAGACAGCTTCCAGGTGTAGGTTCCAGACCACCACCACACACAGTCATTAGCCAACGGAGTGAATTCCAGGAATATGCGTTGTTAACCAGCATCACCGTTGATACTGTTGCTGCACACTCAATGCAGTGGGCAGGGCCTGGATTGTCCACTGGGTCTCATGTGGAATGGAGAGAAGGGTTTCCCCCACACACACACCCCACCCCCTCTGTTGACAGCCTTGTGACTAGAAACCGTCCCAAAACAAGAATCAGACAAACCAGAGAAGCCCAGATGGTAGTCCTTGAGATGAAGGAACTAAGCAGCTGGTTAAGATGGCACCAAGGGGAAAGGTTGCTCTTTCTGTCTGCCCCTCTACTCCTTTCTTCCTGGACGCGTTAGGGGTTCATCATGGAGATTTGAAATAAAGTTCACAAAAGTCATATGTGTTGAATCAAGATTTTGCATTTAACCATCTCTCAAAAAGGAAGAGAGCTTCGCCTGCACATGTTTCTTTCAAAAACGTTCAGTTGCTTTTCAATTCTGGGGTTTCTCTCTTGCCTTGTTCAAGTAGCCTTAATAGTAAAAATCAACAAAAACCACATAAAGATTCACAGATACCAACAAAGGACAGCTTCTGTTTCTGAAATCATCTTTCCATTTAGTAGAACACGAGCTCTATTCTTTGTATTTTGCCTAGGGAATTAGCAATGTCCTGGTTCAGATGGCAAGGCATCTGCCCGCAGGAGACTCGGGTTTGATCCCTGGGTCGGGAAGATCCCCCGGAGAAGGAAATGGCAACCCACTCCAGTATTCTCGCCTGGGAAATGCCACGGACAGAGGAGCCTGATGGGCCGCAGTCCATGGGTCGTATCAAAGTTGGGCTCAACCCAGCAACTACGAACACAAGTATTTCCAAAGACCACACTCAAGTGTGTGTGTGTGTGTGTGTGTGTGTGTGTGTTTGTGTATCTCCTCTCGCCCTCTTGGAGTCTGTCTCGGAATCTTCATGTATTTCTGCCTCTGTATCTCCTGACAGCCGGCCGCCGGCCCGTTCGTCTAGCCCCGGCCTCTGCCAGGTGCTGTGGCTCTGGCTGAGGAGCTTGCGCAGGCCAGCTGTCTCCCTTGGCGTGGGTGCGTGCGAGTGTCTTTGTGTCTGTCTGTGTGCCTGCCTGTGGCTCGTCTGCTCTCTCAGGAAGGTCGAGTGCTTGGCGGGCAGCGTGGGGGCAAAGGGGGGCCTCGGTAGTGCGAAGGGGCGGGGCTGACGCACTCCAGTGGACCGCGCCTCCATGGCTCCAGGTGTGTTTGAGCACCAGGCAGGTGCCGGGCAAGATGGGCGCTCAGGATTCGTTGCGCCTATGCCCGAAGGAGGTTTAGAGTCCAGCGGGCCGCAGGGGTCAGGTCACGGCAGGTCCTGAAGATCGACACCTCTAGGGCGGTGTGGCCCTGATCAGAGAAACAGATCGGGGGCAGGCCCTGCTCAGCGAACGCAGCCAGGCTTGGAGTGGCTGGGGGTGGGAATGCGCCAAGACCTCCGCACCCATCAGCCCACCCCCCAGGCCCCACGCGCAAGCACGCCCTCCCTCCCGGTCACTGGGATGTCCTGGAAGCCCTTCGGGCCCCCGGGCCTGGCCTGGCGATTCCTGGTCTGGTTTTGGCGGTGTTTGGTGGCGGGCTGGCGTCAGCAGGCTGGTGTCCTTTCGCAGGCCGTGCACCTCAAGTACAGCACGCCCCCAAGGAGAGGTGCGGCCTGTTGGTCTGACCTGCAGATCAGAGTGAAAGGGTGGCGACTAGCAAGGCTCTTAGGGCGCCCCACAGCAACCACCTCTGTCTGGCTGTCGCGGTTTCCGCGGGGTGGCATGTGTTTTCCTCTTTACAACCCGTGCTTGCTGCTCTTCCAGTTTAACTTAGAAGCAGCCCTTATTTTCTGCATTTCTAGTTGTCACCGTTCACTGGGGCTTTCCATGTGGTGCTTGGGATAAAGATCCTGCCTGCCCATGCATCAGATAACAAGCGATGTGGGTTCGATCCATGGGTCGAGAAGATGCCCTGGAGGAGGGCATGGCCACCCACTCCAGTATTCTCGCCTGGAGAATCCCATGGACAGAGGAGCTAGTGGGCTACAGTCCCTGGGGTCTCAGAGTCAGACACAACTGAAGCAGGTTAGCACACACTCAGGTTTTAGTTCAGCCACTCAGGTGTGTCCGACTCTTTGCCACTCCGTGGATTGCAGCACTCCAGGCTTTCCTGTCCTTCAGTATCTCCTGGAATTTGCTCCAACTCATGTCCATTGAATCATCATGCCATAGAACCATCTCATTCCGGTGGCATCCACCAGAGAGGTGGCTGGGGTTTGGCAAAGTGCCTGGTCCTGCTGCGTTGGTGTGAACCTGCCCTCACCACTCCCTGACCGTGTGACCGTCACCGTGTCCTCCTCTGTAAATTTGGAGGGGGCAACACCTGCTTGGGAAGGGGCACACACAGCATCTGGTATATAATCAATGCACCATCCATCGCAGCATTGTATATATTAATAACAGGGATCACATTTAATAACCTGCTCCTTTTTCTCTCTTGTCACTTAACTGTGCTCCAGATCACATCTGCTTTACTTACCCCTGTAAATCCCACACCCAGCACAAACAAGACTCAACAAATTTGTGGCTGAAGAGGCAGGAACATACGCTGTCTTCAAGAAGATGAAGCCAAGCGAGATGAGGGCCTAATGATAATCCTGTGTGATGAGGGGACCCCAGGAGGACCTGCGTGGCTGTGGGGTGGGGTGGGGGCATGGGCAGAACCCCTGATGAGCTCCTGGGATGGGGAAGGTGGCAGGAAGGAGGGCGGGCTGTTCCTTGTGGGGTGTCCACAGATTGTACTTCACCCCTCACTGATGAGCACTTAGGCAGTTTACAAACACGTGTCACTGTTAGGAGGAAACAATCATTGCCCAGCCCCTACTCAATTGATTTCGTACAATATGTTTCTAGCATTGGAGTACAATCATCTGCTTTATTCATTCCATGCTCCGTTCATCCACCCATCCAGCCAGCCATCTGTTCATCCAACCATCCACTCACTAATCAATCCATCCATCCACTCATTAACTCATCTGATCATCTCAGACCCATTGAGAAGATAGACCCCTCTTCCGCTCCTGCTCCCAGGAGGACCCCCAGCGTGAGTGACTGGAGCCTTGTGGGGACAACAGGGGAGACACAGAAGGGAGATGCCTGCAGGCCCTCCTCCCTCTGAAAGGTGAAGCACCCACCTGGTCCTAATGCCTCCTTGTTGGGGTGTTCAGGCCGGCCCTTTTCCTTCTTGTGAAACAAGGGGCTGATGGAGGACTTGATTGATGCCCTTTTTCTTTGGGGCTTTGTGCAGCGAGTCCTGCCTGCTGGTGCCGCTGCTGGGGTTGTTCCCGGGGTTGTCCTGAGAGCCTGTCGAGCTTTAGGGAGAGAAAAGGACCTTTAACTGGCACCCTCGTGCAAACACACACCCCTCCACAAGAGCTACTGATAGAAATGGGCACCCAGCAACACCCGCACCTCAACCTCGAAGCAGACAGTGGAGTCTCCTTCACCAAACACACTCCACACGAGCAATGCAGGCTCCGAGACACAGAGAACCACCCCAGGAAGTTGAGATTCTCTGCCTCGAGCTCTCCCCCGAGGAGGGCTGGACTCCAGGCCAGCTGGTGCAGAGGGCACTCCAACCCTCCATCAGGGTCACTGCTCAGCAGGTGAAAACGCTCCAGCAGAAGGCAAGCTCCCCTGCTCTGGGCAGTTCCCCCCACCTCCTGCAGGGTGACTGTCCCCGGCCATGGCAGGAGAGCGACGGTCACCGTGCAGGTCTGCTGGCCAAGTGACCACATGTGTCCTCCATCGAGTGCTGCCTGGCTCAGGACGGGAGCTTAGGTGGTGGTCTCAATGAGGACAGTGTCAGTCACAGGAGGGGACAGAGTCTCCTGAGAGGAGACCCCTGAGGAAAAGGGAGGGACCCTCAAGAGCGAACCTGAGAGGCACAGGGCCATCACTGTCAGGAACGTGCCCCGGGCCGGGCAGACCTCTACCAAGAGCAGGAAGAAAGCTCCCACAGGAGTCAATCTGTAGAGAAGGACATTTTCTAAAATCACTGAGGTCACTGAGCTCTTCTTCCCCAGCACCTGAAGTTCACCACTAAACATAGGCACTGAACCCAATGGTATTCCTTTAAAATCATCCTTGCAACTCCTTCAAGACAAGAGGCGCAGGGCTCCTGAAACTGAGGCACACAGGCCGCTTACTTGTGGGCATCCCTGAGGTCCTCATGGGTGGCTGTGCACAGCGCCCCTGTGTGCAGGCGGCCCAGACGAAGGGACAGTGGTAAGGCGGGGGTTGAGGTTTCACATTTGATGGTGGTCTTGTCATCTCCTACCTCTTCCCGTATAGCTGGCAGCTGAGGGAGTCAGGTAAGTGTCCAATTGGCTAACAATAGACTGTTTTGAAAATGGCAATCACACAGGCCCTACATTATAACCAGAAACTTATTTGAAAATCTATTAGCTATGCTTTCCCCCAAGTACAAAAAAACCCCCTTGTTCTAGCTTAATGACATCTTAAAGGACTGTCTTGTTCAAAAAAAGCGAGGCTATGGGGCAGCGAGAGCATCCGATTGAGTGCAGAGACCCTGGATGGGAGCCTTCCTGCAGCTGGGCTCCACCCTCTCTGGAATCCAGCGACCAGATGGCCCTGCCGGGCAGGACAGCAGAGCGACGCCAGCACCGTGGACCCTGCATGGCATGAACTGCCCTGATGAAAGGACTGTGCTCATTGCCAGATGCTGCTCAGAAGCACCACAGCTAGAGTATGAAACCTCTCAGCAAAGCCGTCCAGACCTTTCTGTTTGAAGGAGAAAAAGACACAGCTTGTGCCACCACCCAAGATCATTTGTAGTGATGATGCAGGTTACTGGAACCCATGACAACAAGAGAAACACAGAAAAGGTACCTAACCCCTCCACGCAAACACCATGTGCGTGGATCGTATTTCTCGGTAACATACAGACTGGGGACTACCCACTGAAGTACTTACACGCAGTTCGAGTGTCATTCGCTCACAGTGGTTTCCGTAAAGCACCCCCTGGTCTTCACTAAGAGATGATCTTGTATCACCCTAGAGCGGTGGGAGGTTCAAAAGGGAGGAGATATATGGGTACCTATGGCTGATTCATGTTGAGGTTGGATAGAAAAGAAAATTCTGTAAAGCAATTATCTTTCAACTAAAAAATAAACAAATTAAAAAAAAAAAAAAGAGAGATGATCTCTCCTGGACTCCCAGCGTTTCTGCTGGTCCTGGGTGTGAGGACAGGAAAGACAGTGGTGGCAACAGTGTGGGGGACAGATTAACCCCTCAGGGTCCAGACAGGTCTCACTGACACATCTGGGTGTGTGGTTAAGCCAGGGGAGGTTTTAGGAGACATGCATGGCATGTATTTTTATAAACAATGAGTGTGTTGTTTTGACCAACTAACCTGTGCCTTTTTAGTGGGATTCTGTAAAGAATACTGATCCCGTGCAGTCCCACGGGAGCTTGGTGGCAACAAAGTGACAGTGCAAAATACAGCTGAACTCGTTTAACAGCAGCTGGATAAACTGGGCACCCTCTCCTGAGCTCTAACAAGAACCCTCAGACAACAGAAGGCTACAAAGGCTAGAAATTTTCCACATGGAACTGAACAGGGATCGATCTCAAATTCAAGTTAAAATAAGCATTTATAAAAATCAGAAAACAGCAACGAACAGAGCAGGGAAGTGACACACCTGGGTTGACTATGGACTCAGTGGAGACAAACATCTGCCTCAAAGTCAGGGACTGCGGCCAGCCCCCTCGACTGGGCCTTCTCCTGAGGAAGGCCTCTGGGTCCACAGCCTGGCTGCCCTCCCCCAGGATGGGAGCCACACCACTGGTGCCCACGTGGCCAGGATGGGCAGCGCCATGTCCACTTAACAGGAGGGCAAAGCAGGCCACAGAGCAGGCAAGCGGCACACCCAGGTCACCAACCCCAGGGGGACGGCGCTGGTCTGCTGTGCCCAGCAGAAGGGCTCCTGGGCACTGAGCTGCCTGAACTGGAGCACGGCCACCCCAGTCCTGCAGGAAGGCCCAGGAGTGCTCGGTCAATGGGCTGGGAGCAGGAGAGGGACAAGGAAGGCCAGCCCTTGGGGCACTGGACTCCAACAACAGGGGCTCATCCAAGTGACCCGAGGGGAGAGGCAGAGAGCTCCCTCCTGATGCTCCCTCCATCAGGGATGCCGTGATGGACACGAGAGCCTCTGGAGGAAAGGTGGCTGGATGGCACCACGTTTAAGTGTCCAGGCTCTGATCAAACCGGTCTGCACCATGCTGCTGGGTGTGAGAGCCTGGGCAGGGTGCCCGGCCTCGCTAAGCCTCAGTGTCTATGTCTGCTGAATGGGGATAGCAGCAGCCTGGACCTCACCTGGGGATGAGATGACAGACTCGGAAAGCACGTGCCCGGCACACAGAGTCTCCTGCACACTGCTACCCACCATCATTAAATTGGCTTCCCGCAAATCTAACATCTATGGCTCTGATTCAGTCATTTCTTACATGAAAACACTAAGCGGAAATTCCATGGTGGTCCAGAGGTTAAGACTTGGCACTTTCACTGCCGCGACACTGATCTGATCCCTGCTTGGGGAACTAAGATCCCATAAGCTGTGCAGCATGGCCAAAAACATAAGTAAGGAACATTTTAAAGATAATAAATAATACTATGTCTATTATAAACAAGGATGAGATGATCAGAAGGCAAACAAGTGGGAGAAAGGCAAACTGTTACAATTGTCCCAACGAATGACCAATTTCCAACAGAACCATCAGCACATTTTAAGTGGTGGGTGAGTTTCATTACTTCCATTAAAACATCAATTATTCACCAGGACATAACCACACAGTGTTCATTCACGTTAAACGATAAGGACTCTTCAATACTTCACAGAGAAACAAAGGCCTGCTAAATTAGTAAACAGTCTACCTTTCGACGCTGCTTCCTTAAATCACTAGGCTGATAGATGCATGCAAAGAAATGAAGAGAAACCAGATTTATTGTGACTTTGAAGCTAAAATTTCAAGAATCCGTAGAGGCAAATACAGTAAAGCAAAAATGATGGCAAACATGTAAGTGACATGAAGATTTAGAGAACATATGACTGGAAACAGAACATTTTTTTTGACCACAGAAGTTAAATAAGCTATTCAAGATTTACTAGAGAAACACTATAAATTATTACTCAGGAAGATACCATTCTATTACAACATCATGATTTATTAAAGTACAGCATTCTGTACAACAAAGGGCCTTAACAGTTGTCTATTCTCAGCCAAATTTCTCTATAAGTTAGTTTCTCTTAATAAAAACATGTTATACTTTAAATTAGTAATTTAACTGATGAGGAAGTTACCATAATACTTGGTTTAACACTGAACAAATCTAACCACCTATTGGACATTAATGTAAAATCCTGACATAGAATCTGATTTAAAACTTCTCAAAATAAATTCATTAAAGCAAGTTCCCTGTGAAAATATGTAAGAATGAAAGCTAGCATAGCAGGTGCAGTCTTTACATTTTATTAACCATAGAAGATACTTTTTTAACGAGTCTAATAGAGACATTAACTGTGCAAAAGCTGATGAGATTTACAGTCTTAAATACAAGCACCAACACAGAAAGGATATTGTGTCAGTTCAGTTCAGTTCAGTCGCTCAGTCGTGTCCGACTCTTTGTGACCCCATGAATCGCAGCATGCCAGGCCCCCCTGTCCATCACCGACTCTTGGAGTTCAACCAAACTCATATCCATCGAGTTGGTGATGCCATCCAGCCATCTCATCCTCTGTCGTCCCCTTCTCCTCCTGCCCCCAATCCCTCCCAGCATCAGAGTCTTTTCCAATGAGTCAACTCTTCACTTGAGGTGGCCAAAGTGCTGGAGTTTCAGCTTTAGCATCAGTCCTTCCAATGAACACCCAGGACTGATCTCCTTTAGAATGGACTGGTTGCATCTCCTTGCAGTCCAAGGGACTCACTCTCAAGAGTCTTCTCCAACACCACAGCTCAAAAGCATCAATTCTTTGGTGCTCAGCTTTGTTCATAGTCCAACATTCATATCCATACATGACAAATGGAAAAACCATAGCCTTGACTAGATGGACCTTTGTTGGCAAAGTAATGTCTCTGCTTTTTAATACACTATCTAGTTTGGTCATTAACTTTCCTTCCAAGGAGTAAGTGTCTTTTTAATTTCATGGCTGCAATCACCATCTGCCGTGATTTTGAGCCCAAAAAAATAAAGTCTGACACTGTTTCCCCATCTATTTCCCATGAAGTGATGGGACCAGATGCCATGATCTTAGTTTTCTGAATGGTGAGCTTTAAGCCAACTTTTTCACTCTCCTCTTTCACTTTCATCAAGAGGCTTTCTAGTTCCTCTCACTTTCTGCCTTAAGGGTGATGTCATCTGCATATCTAAAAGTCCATTAATTCTATACTTAAGAGGATCATTTCTTTATGTAAGCACAATCTCATTTATGAATTACACATGATATGTAGTTTAGGATCCATCTACATTATGCTTATAACTGAGTGCTGCTGCTGCTAAGTCACTTCAGTCATGTCCAACTCTGTGCGACCCCATGGACTGCAGCCTACCAGGCTCCTCCATCCATGGGATTTCCAGGCAAGAGTACTGGAGTGGGTTGCCATTGCCTTCTCCTGTAACTGCATAGTGATACACCGATTCAAATTACTGCTATGGGGGAAAAACACCATTTAATGACACATGAAGACAAAGCATAAACCCGACTAAGGGGACACACGCTGTGGACCACAGCACTGCTATGACCAGAGCAAGTTGGGGGACGGGGGAGGGGAGATGGATGGGTAAACTACAGCCTCGGGGGCTGGGGGGGGATCTGGATTCATGACGACTAAGCAGACAACAGGATGAGAGAGGGAATCAAAACCAATGATGAAAGCAGACACACTGTCAGAGAACTCCAACAGCAGGGAAAACATACAGAACTGTTCTTTTCCAAATATTTGGAAAGAAAATCAAGCATGAAACCACAGAGAAATCGTCAAAGAATTTTAAATATCAACTAATTAGCCAATGATGCGAATTCTAAAAACAGTGTCAAAAGACCACAAAATGGACTAGTTACCACTTCACAGGCCGCTAAAATGATTCAAGGTTAATTTAATTATAAGCTGACTAACAATGCAGCTAACATGAAATGGGTGGTAACAGAAAAAAGAGACAATACAAGTCCAGTTACAAAGCAGTGTGTTGTACACGTGATTTCATGGGGTAAATAGCAATGCACTCACAAAACCTAAGCTAAACATGCAAGAAAGCTGGAACATGTGCTTTTGAGCCGCACACTCTGTCACCAAAAGCCCTAGGTCATCTTCCCAGTTTTAGACTTGGAAAAGTGAGGCAGCCCGACGTCTTCCCTGGAGCCCTGGGGCCCTGGGCTTTTAACCTGGTTTCACACACAGAGCTGGCCTGAGCACGTGGCCAGTTCCATTAGCAAGCCGACCAGTGTAGATTCTTGGTTTTGTTCCCACTGCATGCCCTGCACCCTGCAGCCAGGCATCCCCAATGGAAAATGTGCTGCACAGCTTTCCCATGCCATGACAGCTGCCTATAGTTACTTTCATGAAGCTGTCTGCTCCCTGAGAACAGAAACTTCCCTGCAGCTGCTGTGCCCAGCACAGGCCAGGCCCATCGTTACAGAGGCAGGCTCTGGCTGAGTTCATGATGACGTGCTAAGCTGGTGGTCCAAATATCAAGACTAATTTGTCGCTGTGTCATTGTGGAATGATTAAAGACGAGGCAGTTTAAAAACTTTTAGACCTCTGAGCGTAGCAAATGTACCTGATTTTCTTCTGGGTATAAAGAGAAAAAACAAAAAACAAACAAAAAAACAGTGTTCTGGGGGAGGGATGCAGCAGGGAGGAGGCAGACACATATCAGAGTCATGATGCCCAGCCGGTCTCCCTCCCGCACCAGGCTGTGCCGCCTCCTTCTGGGCTTGGGCAGGGGTGGGCAGGAGCTGGTATGCGAGGAGGTGGCAAGCAGGTTGAGGGAGCTCACTGATTTAAAACAACGGAGGCTGCCTAAGCTCCCCCTGCCCTCCCTGCTCTCAGTCTCCTCAGCCCACTGCTGCATGTTCTCCTTCTCGTCTTCGATCAACCTAAAATAGAATAAAGCCCATCATCTGCCTTTGTCAGCAGAGGAACATGTCTGGACAACAAATTTGGGCTGGCATTCTGTGTCATGATTAGCAAATTCCAGAAACAGTTGCTCAATGAACATCTCAGCCAAAAGGTTCTACGTTTCCTCTTTTGAATATTCTCAAACTTAGAATAACTTAGCGTTGAGTCTTACAAACTGGCCCTGATCATTCACGCTTGATTTCACTTATTTACTCTAACATTCTGAAGGGGCCCTGGTGGCAACTCTCTTTCCTGTGAGGAGATACCTCAAGTTGACAACCCTTACCTCCCCTGCTCTCAGGGCAGAGATGCACGTCAGTGCCTCAAGTCTTTTCCACTGGGAATCAGGAACTCTGTATAATCAAAACAGCAATTCACGAACAAGCTGCAGTTTCTAAACACAAGTCTCCAGACCAGATGAAGTGCTGAGTTGATCTTTTTTTTTTTTTTTTAAGGTTGTATATATACAAACGCATCACTTGATGAGGTTCTCCACCAGCTTTGTGTGAGTTTCTGGATTCATGTCAATGTGCTGCATTAACCCAGAATTCACAGTTTCTGCTCTTCTCCCCTAATGTGTGGTGGATGATTTTATATAGCAGTTTGGTGTTTTTTGTTTTTTTTTTTTAGATTTTGACATTTTAATTTCTTTTGAATACAAGTCACTTTTTGCAAGCTAGGAGGCAGATCAAGCTAAGCCAGTCCAGTCCTCTAGAGATCCAGGCCAATTCTTAAAATCTTCAGCAGAATGACATTAATACAAGGTGCCAACAACGGGATTATAAACTCTAAATAATAACCATTTGTCTACATTTTTTCCTTAGGAAGCAGCCAAAAGTCTAGTCCATAAAGCTATGATATAAGAACATTTTGATCTACACAGGACAGAATGATCCAAATTATTTGCTGGCCAACCTATCAGTAGGCCAGATCAGAGCTGGCCAAGGATTGGTGTACAGAGAAGAGCATTTACATTTTGAAAATTTGCTTTGAGGTTTAAAAAATTCCTAGTTGTTGTTAATAAGAAAGCAAGTAAAAAATATTATAGATGCACCACACTGATACTTGATTGTGCCAAGGTCTTCCACTGGAACACAAAGTTAAAGAGTATGGGGACAAGACACTTATTTTCAAAATAAATTACTTAGTAATAAGAAATCTGACATATCGCATTCTTCCATTTCCATAAGAACATTCTGACCATGAGGACTATTTAAAAGAATGCTCAACTCTAAAAAGGGTGGTGGCAGAACACTTTCCACTACAGAATAACCTCCCACTTTCCCATACAATTAATTGCTACTCTCCCATGATGCATATTCATTTGGAAAAACTTTGTCAGGAGCTTTTTGCCAGGGCCAGAAAATGAAAAATAAGAGAATGCCCAAATGACAGTTACTTGTGAGCTTAGTTAACATCTTTCAGGATGGACCCATAAAATCTGGCCACTGTTTTGTTAAACATCTGCAAACTGCAGAACTCCTTAGCCCTTAGTCATAGTTTCTGCTCAATGTCTTAAAGCTGGGCTCAGTTCCATCTGTGACTCTTTTCTTCAGGGCTGGGGTGGGTGCTAGTCATCAAAGTCTGGAATGTCATCATAGGAGTAACCCCGGTAGCCTTTGGATGTATAGTAGGCGATGCGCAGGTGGTAAAATCCTGGCAGGAACACCAGGATGCCAATGATCAGGACAGGAACGGCCCAGTCTGCCCCCACTTTGCTGATATAGCCTGCCAGCAGGGGGGAGCCTATGATAATGAGAAAGGCGCCAGTCAAAAACAGCACTGTAGGGAGCACAATGGCCTTATACGGGATCTTAGGAGGGCTTTTCTTAAACTGAAGGTCAGTGTAGCCATCATCCATACTAGCGAGTCTGGAGTATTTCACTTTGCTACTGGGAATTCCAGTAGCCAGGTTGGTACGAGACGGCATCATAACATGCTGACACAGGTGAATTTAGATGGAAATATCTGCTTTCAGGAAAGCAGCCAGCCGTGCCCCGGGAGGGTGAATGCTCCACACGGAGGACTCCAGCCTTGACCGGCAGAGAACGCAGTCCAGGCCACGCCGCAAGCCTGAGGCGAGCGCCTATATAGCAGTTTAAATACACGATTATGCAAATAAAATGATTTTCAAATTAAAATACAAGATTCTTACAGGAAGTAAACTCTCCAGCTTCACTTCTACTCATACATCTGGAAAGTTTTTCACTGTTGATAACAAGTTGATGGACAGAATTGACCATTTACATCAAGTCAACTTGTCGCATAAGGAAAAATCACTTTTACCTGACAACTTGCTGTAAAATAAAAATATTAATATATAACCGTACCATACTTCCTGCAGGGACTCAGAAGGACCATCTTTCTGAGCTCGTCTGTGCTCAAACACGGCCCACAAAGCTGTCTGTCTCGGCGTCAAATGGGCAGGTGATACCACCTGTGTTTGCTGGTTGTCCTGTTCACCCCCTGCCTTTCCCCCGGCCCCCGTGCTTGGCCGACAGGAACGGGCACCTCAGCCTGGGCTGACGTGATGAGAACAGTCTGAGCAGCAGCTCTGCCTGGTCCTGTGCAGGGTCACCAGCCTGCGGCCACTCTGAACATGGACTTGGGACACGGGCATAGCTGTGCGGGTGTGGCACCAGGCAGGCCTCGGGGCCCCCAGCCACCTGGCTGCACCCAGACCCAAGGCCCCCCGCTCACCACGAGGTGGGCCTTTGGATTCTATCCCGTTTTGAAAATTGTTATAACTGCCAAGATGGTGTCTAAAGAAAACATCTTAAATATACTGATGAGATGAGAAAAACTCAAACACATGTCCTTGGACCACTGTCTTACAACAAGCCAATCTTCACACTGCATTAAGTTAAAAAGGAAAATGCAGATCTGAGTGGGAATTTGCCAACCCCAAAACCCCAGCTTTCACCAGGTGGCTTTTCACCAGGAGGATCCACGGGCCACAGGGGACACCACCTCGGCACCTCACCCATCTTGGGGCTCAGAGCTGAGGGGGGACACCCCACAACGCCCCCCCCCACGGAGTGCTGACACCACACCATGGACAGAACGCCCTGGCTGACCGAGCTCTGTAATCAAGGGCAATCTCAAAACTGAAAATTCTTGAAGCAGACCTGAGGTCAGGTTTCTTACTATAGAACACTCAGATGTCCCTAGGAGAAGACAGCTCCTCAGAGAAACCGAGTTTCTGGGGAGCTGAGTTCACGATCACCCACCGGATCTCTTCCTTGATGGCGTCCAGCTGCTCCTGCAGCATCACAGTCAGAGTCTTGGCATCGGCCTGCCCGCTGGGCGACAGCTGAGTGGCCGAACTGAAAAGGTTGACCCTGTCACCCTCGCCGTCAGACACACCCTCGTCACTCTCGAATGCCTGGGCCATGTGGGCCAGCACGCTGGCTTGCTGCACGCGCTCCCAGTCCTGCTCCTTCGGGGTCTGCACCTTGCACGAGAGGACCACGTCTCGTCAGCGACATTCAGGGCAGCTCAAGTCTATCAGGAACTGAACCCAATTTTACATGGAAGCCCTGACTCTGGATAAATGGGCCATGCTCATGAGACACTGCCATCTCTTAAGCGAGCAGGACTGAAGAAATGGGCAGGGGGACAATCCAGTTCCTAGATGGCCTGGTGACACTCAGGTCTCAGCGTGGATGGCAGGCAATCCTGTAAGGTTATTCACAAGGGTGGGCTGATGGAGTCAGAGACAGAAACCGAAAATTACAAAAATACATCCATGCCTCCATCAGCCAGGCTGGAGGAAAATAAGAAAAAAGAACCCTTCAGCTCGGCAGCCGCTCGGTCCCTATCAGCAGTCATCTCTGGTACAGTTCACCGAAGAGTGTGCCGTCCTCGCAGGCTCCCAGTCCTCCGTTTCCCAGGCTGGTCTGAACACCCACAGACAGGAGCGAGTAGGGGCAGCCAGGAGACAGAAGGGCCAGCCCCCCTCCGTGGCTCTCCTCTCGGGGCACAGGCCCTCGGGCTGTTCTGGGGGATGGCCCCTCACACCACAAGGGCGGTACTGTCATCAGAGACACGCAGAAGAGTGCCTGCAGGGCCCCGTACCGCCCTCCGGCTCTCACACCTCACACCCTTCTCTCTGCAAATGTCCCCCCTGCCACACTGTCACCCAGGTCCTGCCTTCTTTCCCAGACATGACCTCAAAGGAACTGAGGGGCAGCCTCGAGGTGCTGGCTTGCTGGCTCCCTGTCCCCTGTGGCCAGTGCCCTCACCTCCTGTCTTCGTCACGACCCTGCCCCAGGGCTGGGCTACCCGCTTTGCTGGCTCCAGGACCACCTGCCATCATTCCTCCTCTGCTCCAGCGAACCAGCTGCCTATGGGCTCACCCCCATCAGCCCGGTCAGCATGTCCTCTCCCTTCTCTCACCTTCCAATCGCACAAGGGGAACCAGCAGATTCCTCCTCTAGGGTTCCCTGCAGCACCCACTGCGGGTCTCTGAAAGCTCCCTGGGAGTGGCCTCTACGGTCCCCCTCCCCGCCCGGTCTCCAGCTCTCTGCCAGCAGGCGGTGGGTGTGCCCCACTCTGCAGGGCAGCTCCCTGGGGGTTCAAGGAACCTATGTTACCAAGCCCCCTCCCCTGCTTGCCCTCCCCCACATCCCCCCCCAGCATGTCTCTCTCTGGGCTCCAGGCCCTGCCCTCCCTGGGGTTATTCCTCAGTCCCTTGAGCCCCTTCTCAACCTTGGAATGTGGGGTGCCCCACAGCTCTACCCTTGCACCCCATCTCTCTCCACCAGCACCCGCCTGGTGACTTTACTGTGCTTGTGGATTTAAATGCCATCTATATGCCCACGACCCCAAGTCCACCCTGAGCTGAAAGAGTCCTCTCCCGGATTCAGGCCGGAACACTCAGCTGCTCTCCTGACATGTCCCCGGGACACCCCATGGGCTTGTCCACCTCAACAGGGCTGAGGCCCAGCTCTTAGCTCCCTGCCCCAGCAGCCCTCCTCACCTCAGGAAACAGGCTCTGGCCTCGAGCTGCTGAGGCCTGAGCCCGGGCTCCTCCCTGATGTGGCCCGCTCTCTCCCTTGTCCCCGCTGGTTGACACGACCCTTTTTCTATCTCCGAGTGGCTACTTCTCTTCCTGCCTCCGGGTCTCTGGTTCAAGGTCACCCTCCTGGTGTCACCTCGCTGGCCACCCTGTTCACACACGATCATCATCATCATCAAGTTGCTCAGTAATCTGCTCTCCTCATTCACAAGCCAGGTGATTCCTCCCACCGCAGTCAGAAGACTACAGGTCATTAACCTTCTGCGACTCTTCAGAAACATCAGTGTCACACTCTGTCAGGCCCCTCAGATGAATACGCCCAAATACCAACTGGTCGGCCCCCTACTCCCAAACCTCTGCCTGTGGTTTTGAGTGTTGTCAATCCTGTGACGACCACTCCGTGGTACCAAGTTTGACCCTAAGGAACGATGCTTGTCTCTTCCCTCTCGCTGGCCACGAAGCTACAGGCTCCTTGAGATGCAACCATGAGCAACACCCAGTCATACTGTCCACACACCAGACAGGCCCTTGTCACACTCGACAGCGCTGAGGGGAGCTGCCCGGGGGAGCAGCCTACCTGTGGTGGAAGGGAGCCCCTCGCAGTCTTGTCTGGTCCCCTTCGGCTCTCAGGGTTTCCAGGTTTAGAATCAGCTGGTCCTATGAAACAGCAAATGACACAGCCTGCACTGCTTACTTTCTGGATGTAAAGTGACTTGCACCAAAATGTGCAGAACAGGTTACGTGAATAGGTATTAACTCTGAACATTTTAATTCTGAGAAAATGTTCTCTAAGAGTCCCTAGCAAATAGAAACACTCAGCACGATATTAACCCTTATAAACCATGATGAGGAGGAAGTTCCATCTCAGGTGTAGGAAAGGTTTCTCTGGAGGAAACATGGCAAGCCATTAAAAATGATGAAGTTGGTAGAGAGAAGCTGGACTTGGGGCGGGGGTTTGGGTCAGGGGGATACGACTCAATCTATTGCCCTCCCTCCTCTCACTGCTTTAAACTGTCTCCATGGAGCTCACCTGCATTCCTCACATTCATTCCTCTACAGCCCACTTCACTTGCTCATGGGGTAAAACAAGTCAAACGGGCCAAGTTTGTGAGTCACTCAACTCAACCTGGAAGCTCTGTGCTGTCGGCCACGGCAGTCACTCGCCTCGTGCAGCCCCTGAGCACGTGAGACAGGCTGGTGCAAAGCCCGATGTGGAAATCACACAGAGGATTTCAAGACTTGTGGTGAAAGAAGGACGTCGAGTAGCCCGTTGGTTTTTGGGAAATTTTAGATTGTGTAGGTGGCTCGTATTATCTTTCTGATGCACAGCACAGTCCACGTGAATGGCTCACGCTTTGTCTCAGCTTTTGGGTGATCCCTGAAAGGACTACTCAGAATTCTGAACCACACACAACAGCCACACACTCTAAATCCATCTATAATGCAAACACATTCAGTGTTCAAAACCAGAAGTGCTATACGTGTTAGCAGTGGATTAGCCATAAGGAAAATGGAACTCGACTTCTGCTAAGCATCTGCTCAAACTCATGTCCACTGAGTTGGTGATGCCGTCCAACCATCTCATCCTCTGTCATCCACTCTCTTCCTGACTTCAATCTTTCCCAGCATCAGGGTCTTTTCCAATATGAAAATTCATATTAAAAAACTGGAAATAATTACCTCAAGCAATTTTTAAATGCAATAACAAAGTTGCCAAGTCTGTGTTTTATAAAATGAGCATCAATTTCAAGGTTTAAAAAGCTGTTTTAGGACCTACTGTATTAAAAAAAAAAATGGAGAGAAGACAAAAGAATGATCTATTTGAGATTGGCTCTGTATGAGAAATTGCTGAGACTAATTGACGGGATGGGTCATGGGTATTTATTATACTACTCCATCCACTTTTGTGCATGTTTGCAATTCTCCATCGTAATACATTTAAAAAGTTTATTTTCTGTTAAAGCAGAGTCTTCTCCAGCAACACAATTCGAAAGCATCAATTCTTCAGTGCTCAGCCTTCTTTATGGTCCAACTCTCACACCCATACGTTACTACCGGAAAAACCATAGTTTTGAGTATATGGTTTGTCATATATGGTTTGAGTATATGGTTTGTTGGCAAAGTGATGTCTCTACTTTTCAATATGCTGTCTATGTTTGTCATAGCTTTCCAAGGAGCAAGCATTTTTTAATCTCATGGCTACAGTCACCGTCTGCAGTGATTTTTGAGCCCAAAGAAACAAAACCTGTCACAGCTTCCACAACAAGGCATCGGCATTCAAAGATTTTTAAAGCAAAACAAAAGTTGACTTTGAATTGGCTTAGTCATAAACAGTATCCTGATATCAACAGCCTCTGAGCAGCAGTTCTGAAAGTAAGGAAGAGCACCCCTGATCGGGAGACATTGAGCTCTCTGCCTAAGCGGGGAGGGCGCCTCACCGCAGGTCTCACGATGGGAGTCAGAACCACTGCCCCCTGGAAGTCCGCCTGTGAGGCTCTGCAGTCCAGGCCCAAGAACACAGGTATGGTGGGGACAGTACTGACACGTGAGGCTGGACCCGGGATCCCCACTCCATTTCCTGGATGGTCTGTATTGCCGTGTGGCCAACCTTTCCAGGAAACCTCTCTCAGGACTCGGTGATGTGAGCCTCCACCATCACCCTTTCCTGACGCGCCTTCTGTTGCAGGGCAACTGCGGTTCTCCTGTCTAGAGGCAGCCATCCTACACACACACCGTATCTGGACCAGCGGTTTGGCATGTGGGACTCCAGCGCCACGTCCGAGGCAAGCAGGCTCCACACCTGGGCACCATGCCTTCAGTTTCATGGGCCCCGGGCTGGCACCCCCAGGTTTGTCTGAGGGGCAGTCGTGAGGTCCACCTGTATCCCAAGCAGCTCCCCGGACTGGCAGGTCAGAGCAACAAGCAGCCTCTTTGAACGTGGGGACGCCCTGGCTCCTGCCCACCGCCTATGGGCAACCACCTCTGGCCCTGCTCCCGAGGAGGTGGGTGCCCGGATCAGCAGATGGGGCCACACATGCACACACTCGGCGGCAGAGAAGGGAGCGGTGGAGAAAGGCAGCACTGGCCCCCACCCAAGCCTCGTCTCCCGCCCAAACGCCGCCTCCCCGTCAGCACAGGCACCTGCTGCAGCTCCTTGTTCTTCTCCTCCAGTTGGGCCTCCATCTGGCGCAGCCTATCCTCCATGCTGCCATGTCTGTCTCCCGCCTGTCGGCCAAGAACAGCATCAGCTCCTCTCGCAACGACCCTGTCCTGACAGCACGCGGGCTGTGATCACAGGGGCAGCAAGCGGGCCATGCTCTGTGCGAACCACTGGCCCCGGGTTCGTGGGGGGCATGCCCGCACACCTGCTCACGCAGCCTGTGCAGCTTCGTGTGTGACACATGGCTCACGGAGGGTGCTGGTGACCAGCTCGTGAGAGGAGACGTGCTCCCCCCTGCCCCGGGACCCACACCCATGGCCACTGCGCCCCCTCCTCGGACTGCCTGTGGCAAGCCAGCACGGGCAACAGGCAGTGGCAAGTGCGGGACGCGCGAGGCACACATTCTACCTTCCTAAGCTGGGAGGGAAGTTCAAACCCTTTAGCCTCCTTAGTGGCAGAGCTTCCGGAAGGCAAAAGGTCGGACTACAAGGCCGACGGGGGACGGACAGCAGAGATGCCAGGGGAGAGGAGAAACCAAGCCTGGAGAGGAAGATCACAGGCAGAAGGGCGCCCCCTGGCGGCTGTTAGTGACCCTGCTCTGGGAGGGTCTGCGAGCGGCCAGCCAAAGGACGGCCCCTCAGCTGCTCTCTGAGCTCCGCGCAACGCTCCCAACAGCAGGGCCAGCACAACCCCGGCCCGACTCTCCTTCCCCAGCCAGTGCCCACCGGCAGCGCGGGGCAACACTTTCCCACGAGAAGGACATGGTGGCTGGCTGGCTGGCTGGCTGGCAGTGGGGACGATTCCCCCAGCAGTGCCACATCCCTGGGATGTTTCTCATAAACCATGACCGCCGCAGACACCACCGCCAGAAACATCATGATTCCACATGGTCACATAGCTTGGGCCTGAGGATCTGAGGGTGAGCAAACGCCACTCGACTTGTCTGACCGCCGGTATCACTGTCACACATCCCTTCAAGGAGCGGAACCTCAGAAAACTCGAGAAGATGGCCAGGCAAGCTGCCTCAGCAGAGCCCACACAGCATGCTCCCATCTCTCCGAGAGAACGGGCTCCACAGACGTCACCAGACTCGCCTGAGTGAATCAGAAGGAAATTTCAGCATCATCAGGAACACATTCGACAGGGAGTTGCGGGGGGCGGGGGGCGGGGATGAACCGGGAGACTCGGGTTGACATATATACAGCACTGATACTACACATAAAGTCAACGAGTGAAGACCTAGTGTACAGCACAGGGAAGTCTGCTCAGTGCTCTGTGGTGAAGCAAATGGGCAGGAAATCTAAAAGAGAGACAGATACGTAAATAGATAGATAGATAGATAGATAGATGACTGATTCACTTTGCTGTACAGCAGAAATTGACACAGCAGTGTAAAGCAACTATACACCAATTAATGAATGAATGGATGAATGAATTTTTACAAAAGGAACACAGTGGGCCCCCTAGAACTTGTGGAAATGAGGAGTCCACACCCAGGGTGCGGCACAGCATCAGGGCTGCCCTCATGTCGGTCCACTGCCAACGGACCACCTGGACCAGGCCTCTTCTACCCCAGAGACCTCGACGCAGAGGTGGGGAGGCAGCCAGTTGTGGTCTCTCCAGTGCTCTGTTCTTACTCACACAGCCATCCCAAGGCTGAGATCACCGGGAGAAGAAGGGACCCACAGTCCACCTCAGGACAACAGACACAGCCACTGTCACTCACTTCGTGGATGTGCCACTGCAGTTTCATGTTCACGTCCTCAAACCTGAGGAGGTCCTTCCTGGCTGTGTCCAGGTCCTCCTCCAGCTCTGTCACGTGGGCAGAGAGGGCTGCCAGGCGCTCCTTCATCTGGCTCTGCTCCTGTGACTGCTTGTCTATGACTTCCGGAGCGCGATCATCTGAGCCAGGTCCTCCTCGTGGCTTAGAGAGCTGTCGGAGGGTCTCTAAAGGGCAAAGGAAGCCTTAGACAGCCTTGTTTTGAGAGGGAAGGAACACAGCACTTCTGGGCAATCTGTGAGGTCAAAACAAAGCACTAGTGTACAAATCCAGGACGGCTGGGTGACTGGTACCTTCCTGTCCAGGGCCTTGTGGTGCTCAAACAGCAATTTCAGCACCCTGAGCACCTCCACCTCGCTGGTCATGCTGGCTGGGGACTGTGCCTGCCACTTGCCCGCCGTCATCTGGAGGGACGGCACATACCAGGAAACCAGGCACTCCAGGTGCTCCAGCAGCAGCTGCAGGGCAGGGCCAAAGGAGCACCTTCAACCTCATGCTTGACTTCAGGGCCAATAACTCCTTTCAGCTTCACGCTATAGCCGGAAACACGCTAAGGCATGTTGGAATCCCATCAGTTCAGTCTAAAGTTAAGAGCGGACTTCCCCAGGGGCCCAGTAGTTAAGGCTCCACACTTCTGCAGGGGTCATGGGTTTTAATCTCTTATCAGGGAACTAAGATCCCACACAAAGTGTAGCATGGACAAAAATATAAATTGAGAACTCCCCTCTCAAATGTACTAAAATTACATTAGCTCCCATCATAAATTTGAAGCAAGGTATGAGAACCCCAAACTGATCCATCCTGGTCTGCTCAGTGGGAAGATGTGAAAAATGACTTGAAAATCAGACAGAGTTTAAAGATAGCAACACGGAGGCTAGCAGTGACCCCCGTGGGGCAAATGTCAATACATGAGAATCCCCCTACTGACCCTTGTGTTGCTTCTTTCCACTTTCAGCTCAGCAATTTCTTCTTCTTTAAGAAGCTGCTCCCTGCATATTTTTAGTTCTTCAGTAGGAGTTGGAAACTCCTAGAAAACAGTTAAATGAGAAACTAAATGCAAGCATAAATTAAAAAGAGATCAAGACTATGAAGACTGACCCTGTCAAGTCTCTCCAGGCTCCACACAAAGGATCTCCTTGCCCTTCCAGAGAAGAGGGCGTCCACTGACCCCAAGACCACACAGACCACCACATCTCAGACCGACCTTCGGCCTCCACCTTGACCTGGCAGGCACGTGGCAGGGGAGAACCTGGAATCCAAGCCTGCCTTCTCAAGACCCAGGGACGTCTGAGAAACTTTTCAAAACATAAACCTAAGAACAAAGTGGATAAAGAGATTCTTAAATGACACACAGACCTAGAGCCACTTGGTAGAGTGAAGAAAAAAGGGAAGGTCTACAAGGCCACGAGGCTTTGGAGTGTTCCTCTGGGAAAAAGGCAGATGGCACCCCAAGGCCATCTGTTAGCCTGACTCCACTGAAGCCACCCAGTCATTCAGTCAACTGGTTAAAATGTTAAATTTATGTTATATGTATTTTACCACAATTTACGTGCACACGGGGCCATCCACATGGTGAACTTGCTCAAACTGAACTACACGGAGTCTTTTGTTCTTCTATTTTTCTTTGCAGAAATAGAAAGATCCCGGGCTACATATCCCCTACTACATACTGAGTGTCCAGCACCCAGAACAGTGCCCAGCACTTGTAAGAGGCATGTAGTAGACATGTGTAGCTATGAGGGTGTATGTCATACATGTAAGCAGTAGGTACCCATCATTAAAATACTGGACACATTGCTCTATGCTTTGTAAGATGGGAGACATTAACGGGCTTAGCCTTTCTACTTCAGGGACTGACTCTCTAGCTCTATCCTCATGCCCCAGAGACTCCTCCAGCCAGTGTATCCTTTCTTTGTAAGAAGGGAGACGTTAAGGGACTTAGCCTTTCTGCTTCAAGGACTGACTCGATAGCTCAGTCCACGTGCCCCTGTGACTCCTCCAGCCAGCGTTTCCCTTCTTGTGGGGCCCCCACCCATCCTCCACGTGGCACCTGCACAACCTCTTACAAGGTAAACTGCTGGGGTCGATCCTGCCCACTAAGGCCAAAACGCCCTGGCCAGAAGGGCCCACAACCATCCTAACAAAATGAAATACAACCCCAATGCTTCACTGGGTGAGGGCCAATCCGACGGGTGTAGTCCCTGGCTGCTCTCACCTTGTTGAAGTCCTTTAATAGACTGGAACCTGGTGGTCCGGAGTCAACAATAAGAAGGTAAAGGAGAGAAAGAGGCTGATATTCCTTGATTTACACAGAAAGCCAATAAAGCCCCTGACACGGGACTTGCTCTGTTCACGGAGGCCTCAGGCGCCCTCTCGATGGAATGAAGACGCAGAGTGCCTTCTCGAGAGGGTCTTAGAAGCCCGGGCAGGAAAGTGAAGTCAGAGAGCCTCTGCGCTCCAAGGGATCAGCCTGAAAAAGAGAGAGAGAGAGAGAGAGACGGGGACCAGAGCTCTGATGGAGCAAAGGTGTTTTAATCAACATGGTGTGGGCGTATATACTGTCTTACAAGGTAGTTATTCTCAGCAAAGATAAAGATTAAAATTCCAGACTTAGAAAACATAGGTGATCCATATTAAAGAGAGAGAGAGTTGTAAACAATCACTTTTACAGTATGGTTCACAAGAAGGAAGAGGGTACTTATCACTGTATAGAAAAACTAATGAAGGAAATGCCTGTATTCTTCAGCCCCCAGGAGAGGCTTGCCTCTCCTCTTAATTCCTGAGTATTCAGGAATTAATAAGAAGCAGAGAATTCCTGATGGATCCAAAACAGCACATAGGAAGCCTCCTGTTAAATGCTTCCTGACAATTCCCCCTATTTTATTATATTTGTAAAAAAAAAAAAAAAAAAAAAGGTCTTGACCAAATGAGTTTGGTTAGTATTAACCAACCTTATAGAAAGGCAATGGTAAACAACAAATATAATTATCAAGACAATCACCAAAGCTACAGTTCCAGACCCAATACTGTGGGTAATACTTTGAAACCATCCTTGTGGATCTAGCCCAGGTAATTTGTTCAGCTAAAGTTTCCAAATTAGGGGAAGAGGGCAGATTTTTAGAAAAAGTTTTAAAGATTTTCTTTTACAGTAATTGTACATTCAGAGAGGCATTATCATGTATATTTTGTAAATGAAATTTGATTTGTTCCCAGTTGTAGGCACTATGATTGAAGTGAACAGGAATAACACAAAATTGAGTAGCTTAAAGAAATAGAGGAGTTAATACAAGTATATAGTTTGCAATTAATACAAGTTACAGAATGTTAAAGTCTTATTAAATTGTAAACTTTCTATGGCTATAACAAAAGGAAGTGGGACACAGGCCTGTATAAAATATAACTGATTATAGCGAAAGAAATAGTTACTATGACCACGACTGGTCCCTATGACATGTCCGGTCCAAGTTCCAAGTTCTTCTGTGCTCTGGTGCTCGCACCAAGTTTCCAAATGGCCCATTGTTCAGGCCCACTCTGTTTATGGAGGACGATCTTAGGAGGAGGTGGGGCTAATCCATGGTCAAGTCACTCAAGAAGTCGTTTGTCATAGTAATGTTCCATCATAGTGTCAGTGACCTTCCATATCACACACAGTGTTGTTAATATCATCTGAGCAGTCAGATAACCACATACCATGGGGTCCCCACGCAACAATTGTATGATTAGCCACAAACATTGATTTTCTTGATTGGTTTGACATTTGTGCCAAGGAATGGGAGTATAAGTAAAGTTTTTATAAGTAAACCCTTTGCATAAAGTTCTTTGTTCTTTCCCTAACTCTTTCCCTAAAGTTTCAGTAGTATAAACATGGTTTACAGACAACGAAAGGGCAGTAAATAATCCAAGCAGTGTCTGAAAGTCTTCTTTTGGAGGTAGGACGAAAGCCCAAATTTGTCGGCTGACGTTTATGCACAATTTGGCTGGGCCCGTGCACAAGGGAAGGACTTCATAGCCTAAAGAAATGTTAATTAGTTTTCTTTCCTGCCCAGGGTGTGAGGGCCCTTTCATGTACTAGGGAGAAAGCATATGTATAGAGTCATTAGTTGAAATGATTGGTCCTCTCTCCGTCCATTCGACCACCTGCAATAGAGGGGGGTTGGGTGTTAGTCTGAGCTTGAGCAGGGGGAGGTACAGGCCAAAAGACTGAGCATTGCCGGGAGAATGTATTCAGGACTCGGACGCAATCCCTGTTGAGAGACCAAATTTTCAGCTTGATTAGTAGGGTTTTTATTTGTCTCCAAGTGGGGAGATCATCGGGGTGATGCTGCCAAGGGTGGTGCTTTCTGGAGATCTTTGGAGCAGACATAGCCCATATTGGAATTTCTTCTTCCTGGGGTTCTTGTTTCATCTCCGTTTTGAATGCTGGGGGCCCCCTTGGGTCGAATCTTAAGAAAAGGTTAAAGAATTTAAAACAAATAAAGCTGTATTAACAATAGTTATAGGTTTAGAAAATATGTTGGAATCTAGTAAAGTCTTCTTTAGATAAGGAAGACAGTAGTGTACCTGTGTATTCTCCCTTTTTTAATTTTTTTATTTGTAACTTTAGTGTGTGATGTGTTTGACTATGTCTTGTGTCTGGATTATAAGGAATACTTGTAATATGTATAATAGGAAAAGATTGTAAAAATTGTTTTAAGTGTCTAGAAATATAGGAGTGGGAGTATAAACAATTCTAGAGGTAAATCTATTTTGATGCAAGTAAGAAATTGTTTTGTAATTTATTTTGCACCAGAGTTCCTCTTGTGCCTCTTGAGAAAGTCAACGAGGGCTATTTAAATCAGGATCTCCTTTTAAAGTATTAAATAGGTTAGTCAGTTGATAATTAGCAATGCCTAAAGAAGGTCTAATCCAATTAATATCACCTAAGAGCTTTTGAGAAGACAATGGCAACCCACTCCAGTACTCTTGCCTGGAAAATCCCATGGATGGAGGAGCCTGGTAGGTTGCAGTCCATGGGGTCGCTAAGAGTCGGACAGGACTGAGCGACTTCACTTTCACTTTTCACTTTCATGCATTGGAGAAGGAAATGGCAACCCACTCCAGTGTTCTTGCCTGGAGAATCCCAGGGACAGGGGAGCCTGGTGGGCTGCCGTCTATGGGGTCACACAGAGTCGGACACGACTGAAGCGACTTAGCAGCAGCAGCAAGAGCTTTTGAAAATCATTTAAGGTTGATAATTTATCAGTACGGATCTGAGTTAGTTGGGGAGTAATGCGTTGCCTATTAACAACGAACCCCAAGTAATGGTAAGGTGTAGAGGTTTGAATTTTTTCAGGGGCAATGATTAATCCAGAGTTTTTTAAGCATATTTGAGCTATATCAAACATGTGTTGAGTTTCTAAGATACATGGAGCCGAAAACAATATATCATCCATATAGTGAATAACAAGAAAATTAGGAAACTGCTTTCTCACAGGCTCCAGGGCTTTGGCTACGTAGTACTGACACCTGGTGGGAGGATTCACCATCCCCTGTGGCAGTGCAGTCCATTGGTACCGTTTACGAGGCCCAATATGATCAGGACAAGGGAGAGAGAAAGCGAACCTCTCAGTCTAAAGGGTGTGAAGGTATATTAAAAAAGCAACCTTGTAAATCAATAATAATAATATGCCAATTTTGAGGAATAGTGGTAGGTGATGGGATTCCTGGTTGTAATGTACCCATAGGTTTCATAGATGCATTAACTTTTCTAAGGTCTGTTAGGAGATGCCATTTGTTAGATTTCTGTTTTATGACGAAAATAGGAGAGTTCCAAAGAGAACAAGATTCCTCAATATGCTTTAATTCTAGTTGTGTATCTATAAGTTCCTTAGCCGCCTGTAATTTCTCTTTCGTGAGGGGCCACTGCTCTGTCCAAATAGGCTTGTCATATTTCCAGGTTATTTTAATAATTGTATTGTTTGTTAAATGAGCAGTTGCCCCCAGGAAAAATGTGGAATGTGTATCTGAGTTTGTCTTATATCTTTTTATTAAAAGCATATATCTTAAAAAAAAAAAAGCATACATCTTACTTTTCCTTAGCAACTATGAAGTGTCTTGTATATTAGCATTTTATAGATTGGTGAATATATTTATTATATCATATTATAATATATATTTATTATATACATAAATACATGTTTATATTTATATCAATATATTATACATTATATAATATATTTATTAATAGTTTAAAATATCTTTAGTTTTTATGTAAGAAAACTTTTTGTTAAGAGGAAGTTAATGTTTAGTAATTAATGTTTTAAAATCTTATTTTATTCGGAAATGACCTAGCTATTTAATAAACTTTTATTATTTAGTTTAGTACAACTCTAGAAATTTAAGTTATCCCAATCCTAAGAGATTATTTTAGATTATAATAACATATTATAATAATATTCTATTAAAAATAGAATCTAAAAGTTTTTATCTCATTTATATATATATATATAAAGAGTTACCTTTTTGTTGACAAATTTAGTTTACCTTAAACCTAGGCATAATAAAAGTATTATATAACGTTGATGATTTAAGACATGTCTTAATTAGATTAGCAAACAATTATATTTAAATTATATTTAATTTATATTTAAATAAACATTATATATATTTAATTTTTCAGTTCACGTGAATTTGAATTTAAATAGAGCTCATTCTAAAAACAAAGCTGGGGGCTCCGAACTGACCCAGAGAAGGGCAGTGTCGTCTCGGCGGCACTGCAGAAACCCCCACCCAAGACGGCTCCCCCTCCCCGGGCCTGTCCCCTCTTGCCTGCGAGTCCTCTCGCCTCGCAGGCCTCTCGCATCTTATATCGTGGGGTGAGGTGACAGCAGGCCCGGGGAGGGTGCTTACCACTGAGGAGCTGCAGTCGCAATCAAGGTACAGCCCAAGCACCTTGGGTGTGTTGGACTAAGCTGCTTCTATCTGGCTGTAAAATCAACAGAAGAGGAAAGGAATGTCCCATTGGCAACTGACTTGATCCGAATAAGCCAGTACAGGTTCACGGTTTCAGACTTGATGAAAATGGAGAAGATCGTATTGGAGAAGGTGTGTTGGAAAGTCAAAGCTACTACTGCCTTTCAGTTTCTACAGCTCTATTACTCACTCCTTCAAGAGAACGTGCCACATGAAAGGAAGAGTAGCCTTAATTTTGAAAGACTAGAAGCCCAACTTAAGGCATGCTACTGCAGGATCATATTTTCTAAAGCAAAGCCATCTGTGTTGGCATTGTCTGTCATCGCATTGGAGATCCAAGCACAGAAGTATATAGAGTTAACAGAAGGAGTAGAACGTCTTCAGAAACATTCCAAGATCAGTGGCAGAGATTTGACTTTCTGGCAGGAGCTTGTATCCAAGTGTTTAGCTGAATATTCATCGAACAAGTGTGCCAAACCAAATGTTCAGAAGTTGAAATGGATTGTTTCTGGGCGTACTGCACGGCAACTGAGGCATAGTTACTACAGGATAACCCACCTTCCAACAATTCCCGAAACGGTCCCTTAATTGGATGATTACAGCAACAAAAAACTTCTGAAGCCTTTCTCCACAATCCTGAGCTGTGGATTCCATAATATTATAACGGATTTAAGCTGTGAAGCCTCAAAACATTACAACTAGATTAGCATCGGTGTTCTCAGATTTGGGAAAACTGCCTAATTAACATTACCCTATAGTGGAATTACTCAAATTTGAATTCACCTGTGAAACATACAAATCAAAGTAACAGTATAAATGTGAAATGCAAATGACAAGCCTGGAAAGGTAAACTGTGAATCTTCATTTCTAACATTGATCCAAGTTTCTATATTGGGTCAATATATTGTATTTAGGTGGTGTTTAAAAAGGGTAACCTACTTAAACTATGAGGTTTACATCAAAACCACCATTTCACAAATGCACTTTTTAAGGCACAATAAGGGTCACTATTCTAGACAGTGAGAATAGTTAGTTTCTTGGCACCTATAATGCAACTAATTATTAACCCAGAGATGTGGACCTTACTGCTACATAGAAATCACATTTAAATTTGAGGGCATTTATGTAAAGCAAAACTACCAACTCATTAATTTTGGCATGTTATCTTTAATATTTTTCTAGAAAACAGGTGATGTTTTTATCCATGATTTTAAAAGTTTTATATAAAATTTACTGCCTCAGTCTAGTCCCATCAAGAAAATTAGTTTTTACTGTACTAGTAACTCAAAACAAATTAGCGTCACTCTGAAAACTTTTTAACACTCCATCAGTTTTTACTGAGGACTGTTTTTATAAAACTTGGTTCTAACTTAGAATTTTGCTTAAAAGGAAGAGAATATACTTACATTAATTGCCCCTACAGTGTGCCAAAAGCAAGTATTAGGAAAGGTAAGTAGGCATCTTCATAAGTATAAGGTTGCTGAGGTGTAGTGTTTGGAGATCTACAGGGTTAAAGTGTTGCAGAGAGTTACTCAGTGCAGTGTGTAGCCTGAATCCATCCAGGATGGCTGCACCCAGTTTTGACATCATTTTATGGCTATAGAGGCATTAGAAAATGAACCAAAGACCCACAGTGTATCTCATACTTGGTAAACCATGTTTTATGGATAACTTTACAGTTTTCCCAAAATACTGATACATTTCAATATTTTGAATACATCAGTGTTAATTTTGAGTTGCCAGAGGTAACCTAACCAACTCCCATTATGTTTTGGTACTAAGGGATATACCTTTCAATAAAGTTACTGAAATGCAAAAAAAATAAAAAATAAAATAAAAACAAAGCTGGTATATCGATGGCAGCACTGCCAGATGTTGAGGGTTTCAGGTAAAAGATGGAATTTGCCCCAGGTTTTTGTTGAAGGGCACCTGGGGGGTCCCTGCTTGGAGTTTTCCGGAATAGGTTTTCTTTCAATGTCAGATTTAGACTTACAATCTTTGGCCCAATGCATTCCTCTATGGTAGCGAGGGCAGATTCTTGGAGGTTTTTTATTTTTATATATTTTCTCTTTTCTTTTCTTTTTTTTTTTTTTAGCTTTCTTAGGGCCATCCCTTTTTAAATGGTTCTTATTTCCACATGTAAAGCATCCTTTATTTCCCTTTCTTAAGGCAGCAGCGATTGTTTCAGCTACCATTTGCATCTTTTGAGTTTCTAATCCTAGATTGCGACAAGCCTTCAAATAATCAATAATAGTCCCTTTCTCACAAATTGGAGCTATAGCTTTTTGACATTCCTGATTTGCATTATCATAAGCAAGTAATTTCTCTAGTTGCCTTTTGGCTTCTTCTCCAATTACAGTACGGGAAATAGCAGTTTCTAATCTAGCTAAAAAATCAGCATACGTTTCATTAGATCCTTGAACTTTAAATAAGTGATGAAGTAAAGTAGAAAAGTGATGGGGCTTTCCAGCCTTTTTACCCATGTCTTAGTACTTACCGGCCTCAATAGGCCCTGGGGTCACTCCGTCCAAGAATTTGCCTACGTGAACCAAATCCCTGTTCTGGGCGCCACTTGTTGAGGTCCTTTAATGGACTGGAACCTGGTGGTCCGGAGTCGACAATAAGAAAATAAAGCAGAGAAAGAGGCTGATATTCCTTGGTTTACACAGAAAGCCAATACAGCCCTTGCTCTGTTCACGGAGGCCTCAGGCGCCCTCTCAATGGAGTGAAGAAGCAGAGTGCCTTCTCAAGAGGGTCTTAGAAACCCGGGTGGGAAAGTGAACTCAGAGAGCCTCTGCACTCCAGGGGATCAGCCTGAAAAAGAGAGGGAGTGAGAGAGAGAGAGAGAGAGAGAGAGAGACGGGGACCAGAGCTCTGATGGAGCAAAGGTGTTTTATTCAACATTGTGTAGGTATTCATACTGTCTTACAAGATAGCTACTTTCAGCAGCATCCATATGAAAGAGAGAGTTGTAAATAACCACTTTTACCATATAGTTCATAAAAAGAAAGAGGGTACTTATCACCATATAGAAAAACTAATGCCAGGACATGGAAGCAACCTAGATGTCCATCAGCAGATGAATGGATAAGAAAGCTGTGGTACATATACACAATGGAGTATTACTCAGCCATTAAAAAGAATACATTTGAATCAGTTCTAATGAGGTGGATGAAACTGGAGCCTATTATACAGAGTGAAGTAAGCCAGAAGGAAAAACACCAATACAGTATACTAACGCATATATATGGAATTTAGAAAGATGGTAACAATAACCTGGTGTACGAGACAGCAAAAGAGACACTGATGTATAGAACAGTCTTATGGACTCTGTGGGAGAGGGAGAGAGTGGGAAGATTTGGGAGAATGGCATTGAAACATGTAAAATATCATGTAAGAAACGAGTTGCCAGTCCAGGTTCAATGCACGATACTGGATGCTTGGGGCTAGTGCACTGGGACGACCCAGAGGGATGGTATGGGGAGGCAGGAGGGAGGAGGGTTCAGGATGGGGAACACATGTATACCTGTGGCGGATTCATTTTGATATTTGGCAAAACTAATACAATTATGTAAAGTTTAAAAATAAAATAAAATTAGAAAAAAAAAAAAAACTAATGAAGGAAATGCCTGGATTCCTCAGTACTGGGAGAGGCTTGCCTCTCCTCTTAATTCCTGAATATTCAGGAATTAATAAGGAGCAGAGAATTCCTGACAGATCCAAAACAGCACACAGAAAGCCTCCTGTTAAATGCTTCCTGACAGCACTAGTCCATTTGAGGGTTGTTAGATGTCATCAGATGAAGAGGCATTGCATGTGATTGTTATCAAAGGTATTCACAGACTTGGAGAAAGTCTTTTCCTTGAAATGGAGATGTCCACCATGGGAAGCCTTCCACTGATGAAGAGGGGAGTGCTCTGCAAGACCCAGCAGTTAGACCGATTGTGGAATGCAGCATAGGAGTGAGCCCAGGACAGGAAGGCATTGTCTTGAGGATCAAATGGCACACTCAGGATTTTTGGAGTCAGCAGAAGTAGGCTCACATAGGTTATCAGGCCCATCTGAAAAGTACAAAGTCAGAGCATAGAAAGTAAAGACATAAAATGAATTCACTTAGTTCTGGTCAGGGTGCCACCTCTTAACTCGAGTGTGATGTACCTACGAATCAATTCCTGGCACTTTGACAGCTGTGGGAAAAGAAAGAATAACCTGGTAAGGGCCTTCACAGAGGGGCTCAACGGATGGGCTCCCAGACCCTAATGTTTCTATGAGGACCTCAGTTCCTGGCTCAAATAGAGGCTTGCTTGACTCAGAGGCTGGGTCAGGAGTCATCTCCCAGAGTTCTGTTAATGCCTGTTGAAAAGCTGAGAGCTGAGTTACATAACTAGTTAATTCCAAGGCTTCAGGGTCCATAACAATGTCTGTGAGTAAGAAAGACCTTCCATAAATACATTCAAAGGGGGACAGTCCCTTCCTTTGGGGGGCAGTTCGAGCCCTCATTAAAGCTATGGGTAGGACTTTAACCCAATTTTCCTGCGTCTCTTGAGTTAATGTGCGCAGATGTCTTTTGATAATGTCATTAGCTTTTTCAACCTTTCCTGAGGATTGGGGTCTCCAGGAACAATGTAAGTGATATTCTATTCCTAGAGTTTTAGATACCCTTTGAGTTACAGCAGCTTTAAGGCAGAGCCATTGTCACTCTGAAGGCTCTGTGGCAGCCCAAACCTGGGGATAATTTCATGGATTAAAATCTTTATAACCTCCTTAGCCTGTTCACTATGACAAGGAAAAGCCTCAATCCATCCAGTAAAAGTATCCACCCAAACTTGTAAGCAAGAATACCCATTAGCTTTTGGCATATGAGTAAAACCAATTTCCCAGTCCTCTCCAGGATAACTTCCACGTCATTGTAATCCAGATTTTTCTAGCTTTTCAGTCTTTGGGTTATTTTTCTGACAAACCTCACATCTTTTGATAATATTCTTTAAAGTGTTTCTTTGTTTGTTTGTTTACCTTTAAACAAACGAGAAGCCATCTGGTAAGTACTCTCTGCACCCAAATGAAAAGTCTGGTGTAAACCCTTAAGAATTTTCCATTGAGCACTTTCAGGAATTATTAATCATCCATCCTCAGACTGTAACCATCCTCTATCAGTAATCTTTGCTCCTCTTTTCTCATATCTTTCTAATTCTTCCTCAGTATATTGTGGTTTTTCCTGTTCCACAGGACCTGTCCAGATCAAAGGCATCTGAAGCGAAGGGGTTTCATAAAGTGCCGCTTTTCTGGCTTGACAGTCAGCCAGCTGATCACCTTCGACTACTTTACTCCCATCTCTGTTGTGTCCTTTGCAATGCATGACAGCTACTTCTTTAGGACAATATATAGCAGTTAAAAGTCTCTCAATCTGTCTGAAATGTTTAATAGGTTCTCCTGTTGCTGTTTTAAACTGTTTTTCTTTCCATATTGCAGCATGAGCATATAAAGTCAAATAAGCATACTTAGATTCAGTATAGATATTTACCCACTGCCCTTTGCTTAACTCTAGAGCTCAGGTCAGAGCCACAAGCTCCGCTAACTGAGCACTTAATATTTCATTAAGAAAACTAGTGAGTAGCCATCCGCACATTACAAGAAAGGAGTCACCCTGCATGTCCCTCCTAGAGACTAGTCTCCCCAAGACAACTCAAGAGGAGGCCCCGCTGCAACTCGAAAGGAACCCTGAGTACCCTCCAACTTGAGAGGAACCCCGTGTTCCCAGCCATGGCCCGATTGGAACCCTAAGTCCCATGCTGCTACTTGAGAGGAACCCTGAGTCCCAGCCACAACTCGAGCGAAGCCCCAAGTCCTCTGTTGCAACTCAAGAGGAACCCTGAGTTCCCCGCCTCAACTTGAGAGGAGGCCCAAGTCCCCTGTTTTAACTTGAGAGGAACACCGAGTTTCCCACTGCAACTTGAGAGGAACCCCAAGTTCCCACCTCAAATTGAGAGAACAGACACTCCTGCTGCAACTCCAAAGGAACCCCGAGTTCCCATCATTACTCAAGATGAGCCCCAAGCCCCCTAATGCAAATCGAAAGGATTCCCAAGACCCCCACTGCAACTCAAGAGGAACCGTGAGAATCCACCTCAATTCAAGAGAAGCCCTATTCCACATCATAAGGGGAGACCCCAGCAACAAGACAGTGGCACTCCTCCAACAGAGTTGGAGAGGATCCCCTCACCACAACTAGAGAGAGCTCACAGGACATCACACTTAAAAAGGAGTCATTTTGATGCAAATAGAGATGAGCCCACTGAGGAAACTCGAGAGGAGCCCCTCAAAATTAGAGAAGCAATCCTGCAAAAAACTAGTGAGGAGATCCCAGTGCCAAAAGTAGAGAGGACTCCCCACCCCATGGATACAACCCAGCACAACTCGAGGGGAGGCAACACCGCAACTGGAGAGGAGCTCTGAATTCCCTGCCTCAACACAAGTGGAGCCTCAATGGCACCCAGGGAGGAATCCCGAGTTCAGCGCTGTACTTGAGAGGAACACCAAGTACCCAGCACAACTTGAGAGGAGCCCCGAGTAAACTGCTGCAAATCCAGAGGAACCCCAAGTTTGCCACCATAACTTGGGAGGACCCCAAGCCCTCTGCTGCACAGGAGAGGGCACAATCAGAAGGCACAATCAGAACTCAAATGGAGCTCTGAGTCTCCTGCCTGAACTCAAGAGGAGCTATCATGGCAAATTGAGATAAGACCTCAACACCATAGAGAGAGTAACACCACAGCACCACAACAGAGGAGCCCAGGCACACATCACTACAAGACAGGAGCACCCACGACACAATTAGAGAAGTGCAGATTGCCACTAGAGATGAGCCCACACACCACATCTTGAGAAGAGCCCCACCACACATTGCAACTATTGGGGAAAACCCCTGCCCAATGCAACAAGAGGAGACCCCCACAACAACTAAAGACTTGGGCATCCACCAACACTAGAGAGATACCCCCACTGCAACAAGAGAGGAGGCTTCTGGATAAAACTGTATTGGAAACCTCACCACAACTATAGATTAGCCCCTTACTCATAGCAACTAGAGTAACAACTGCAACAACTCAAAGGAGCCACCACATCACAACTAGAGATAAACCCCTAGTATAGTGCAACTAGACAGAGCCCTTGGCTACAACTACTGTGTTGACCATGGGCCACAATGAGAGAGGAGCCTGCACACCATATCTGGATACGAGTCCCCCACATACCCCAATGATTAAGGAACACCACTGCCCAACACGACTAGAGAGGAACCACCGAGTCCTTTGCTGCAACACAGGAGGAGCCACTGGCCACAATGATAGAAGAGGCCCCCACAAAAACAGGAGTGGTTACTGCCACCACAGGTAGAGAGAGGTCCACCAAGATATCACACATAGAGATGAGCCCTCTGAAGCAACTCGAGAGGAGGCCCTCACAAGTAGAAAGGAGCAACCACGCTAAAATTTGTGAGGAACACCTAGTGCCGAAAGAAGAGAGGACCCCCTGCAGAGCCCCCATCACAACCTAAGAGGAGGGACCATACAACTCGAGAGGAGCCCCGAGTCCACTGCCACAGCTCAAGAGGAGGACTCCGCTACTCGAGAGAAGCCACCGGCCACAAGCATCCTCCCAGACATCATACCTAAAGAGTAGTCACTCTTCAGTAAATACAGATGAGCCTCCCCACCACCACAAGAAAGGAGGGCCCTGCACCTTGCAATGAGAGAGGACATCCCTCAGATATTGCAACTAAAGAACCCCTCACCATAACTAGAACAGAGTCCGCACACCGCAACTGGAGAGTAGTCCACCAGTACACCACAACTAGAAATGAGCGGCCACACCACAGCTAGAGATGATCCCCCACCACAAGAGAGGAGCCCCCACTGATACTCGAGAGAAGCTCACCAGGACATCACAACTAGGAAGAAACTCCCATGCCACAGGTAGAGAGGAGTCCCCAACCACAACTAGAGAGGAGACCCCCACCGAAACTAGAGAGGAGCCCCCAGCTTCATCTTGACGGGATCCGCTGCCTCCTTTTAGAGGAGATCCGAGCCCTCACAGCAAATTGAAATGTGCCTCCTGAGACAAATAGAGAGGAGTCCACCACTGCAAGCACAGAGATGCCCCCACCACAACTCGAGAGCCCCACGAACACTGCAACAAGTTTTGAGTCCCCTGCCACAACAAGCAAGTAGCACCCTGCAACAACTAGAGAGGAGACTGCACATCATAACTAGAGAAAAGCCCCCCACAGCTAGACAGGAGTCCCTGGAAATCGACAGAGAGGAGCCCGCCGGCACACAATAGACAACTCCAGAGGAGCCTGCATTCCTCATCTGAAGAAAAGCTCCATGCACATATCAAGTATTGAGGAAAAGCCCCACCCAACGCAACTAGAGAGGAACTCCCTCACCACAACTAAAGAGCTGACCACCTGTCCCAACTAGGGAGGGTCAACCTCATCAAAACTACTGAGGGACCCCTAGCACCAAAGGTAGAGAGGACCTCCACTGTGGAGCCACCCATACCCCAACCAGAGAGGACACAGCCCCTCAACTCAAGAGGAGCCCTCCACCACTACTTAAGAGAAGCCCGCTGGACATCACACATAGAGACGAGCCCCACTGCTGCTAATAGAGATGAACCTCACACCACAACAAGAGAGGAGCTTGCAACCACAACTAGAGAGAATCAAACCCACCACAACTACAGAGTTGACCCCAACCACAACTAGAGTAAAGACCCATGCCTAACTAATGTGCCTAACCCGCACATTGCCACAAGGCAGGCGCCACCCTGCACGTCCCTGCTAGAGACGAGTCCCCGCAAGGAAACTTGAGAGGGGATCCCACTGCAACTCAAGAGGGACCCCAAGTTTCCCGCCATGGCTCGAGTGGAACCCTGAGTCCCACACAGTAAATCTAGAGGAACCTTGAGTTTCCAGCTGCAAATTAAGTGGAGCCCCAAGTGTCCTGTTGCAACTCAAGAGGAACCCCGTGTTACCCACTTAAACTCAAGAGAAAGTCTGAATTCCCTGCCTCAACTTGAAAGGAGGCCTGACTCTCCTGCTGAAACTCAAAAGGAACCCTGAGTTCCCATTCCAACTTGAGACGAGCCTCAAGCCCCCTGATGCAACTCAAGAGGACTCCCAAGACCCCACTGCAACTCCACAGGAACTGTGAGAACCTGCCTCCATTCAAGAGGAGCCCTATTCCACATTACGAGGAGAGATGCCATTAACAAAGACAGGCACTCCCACGCCAGAGCTGGAGAGGATCCCCTCACCAGATAGAGAGGAGCCCTCAGGACATCACACCTAAAAAGGAGTCACTCTGCCACAAATAGAGATGAGCCCACTGAAGTAACTCGAGAGGAGCCCCTCAAAATTAGAGAGGAGCGATCCCATGAAAAACTAGTGAGGAGATCCCAGTGCCAAAAGTAGAGAAGAAGCTCCAACCCATGGAGACCACCCACCACAACTCCAGAGGAGGCATCACTGCAGCTCGAGAGAAGCTCTGAGTATCCTGCCTCAACTCAAGAGGAGCCTTCCTCGGCAACATGAGAGGAAATCCGAGTTGCGCACTGTACTCGAGAGGAACACGAGTACTCACCACAACTCGAGAGGAGCCCTGACTTCACTGCTGCAACATGAGAGGAACCCCGAGTTCCCAGACACAACTCGGGTGGAGCCCCAAATCCCCTGTTGCAACTTGAGAGGAACACCCCCTGCCGAGTTCCCTGCTGCAAATCAAGAGCAACCCTAAGATTGCCTCCACAACTCGAGAGATACCCTGCATTCCCAGCCACAACTCGAGTGGAGCCCCAAGTCCCCTGTTTCAACTCAAGAAGAACCCCGAGTTCCCTGCTGCACCTCGAGAGGAACCCCGAATTCCCTGCCTCAACTCAAGAGAAGCCCCGATTGTCCTGCTGCAACTCAAGAGGAACTCCAAGTTCCCCATCGCAACTCAAGATGAGCCCAAAGCCCCCTGATGCAACCTGAGAGGATTACCAAGACCCCCACCATAACTCAAGAGGAACTGTGAAGATCTACCTCAGTTCAAGAGGATCCCTATTCCACATCACAAGGGAGCCCCTGGCAATAAAGACAGAGGCACTCCCTCACCAGAGCTGGAAATGAACCCCTCACCACAACTACATAGCAGACCCCAGGACATCGCACCAAAAAAGGAGTCATTCTGCCACATACAGAGATGAGCCCACTGAAATAACTCAAGAGATCTTCAAATTTAGAGAGGAGCAATCCTGCAAAAAAAACTAGTCAGGAGACTCCAGTGCCAAAATTAGAGAGAACTCACCACCCCTCGGAGACAACTCACCACAACTTGAGAGGAGGCATCACCACAACTTGAGAGGAGTTCTGAGTCCCCTGCCTCAACTTAAGAGGACTCTTCCATGACAACTTGAGAGGAACTCCGAGTTGCGTGCTGTACTTGGGAGGAACACCGACTAACCGTCACAACTCGAGAGGAGCCCCAAGTCCGCTGCTTCAACTCGAGAGGAGGCACCACCAGAACTCAAAAGGAGCTCTGAGTCCACTGTCTCAACTCAAGAGGAGCTCTCATGGCAAATCAAGATATGACCTCAGCACAATTAGAGAGCTGCAACCACAAGAAAGGAGCCCAGGCACACATCACTACATGAGAGGAGAACCCAGAGCACAATCAGAGAAGTGAAATTCCCCACAACTAGAGAGGAACCCACACACCACAACTGGAAAAGAGCCCCACCGCACATTGAAACTATTGAGGACAACCCCTGCCCAATGCAACTAGACTAGCCTCCCACATATTGCAACTAGACAGGAGCCAGCCTGCACATCACTACTAGAGAGGATCTGCCCCACTGCAGCTTGACAGAAGGCTCCACCACAACTCTAAAGGAAACCCGAGTTACCTGCTGCAACTCAACAGGAACCCCGAGTTCCCTGCTGTAATTTGACAGGAGCCCTATGCTGTAACAAGAAAGGAGCCTCTGGACACAATGACAGAGGAGCTCCCCTGAAAAAATTGAAGCGCATTCCCCTGGCACAACTAGAGTGAAGTCCCCCAGGACATCACCCCTAGAGAGAAGCCCCTCTGCTGCAAAAAGAGACAAGCTCCCTAAAGTAAGTTGAGTGGAGTCCCTCACAACTAGAGGGAAACAACCCCCCAGTAATATTAGTGAGGAACCCCTAGCACTAAAAGTAGACAGGACCTCCCCCTTGGAGCCACCCACACCCCAACCATAGAGGACACAGCCCCGCAACACAAAGAGGAGCCCACCACCACAACTCGAGAGGAGCCCACTGGACATCACACATAGAGAGGAGCCCATCTGCTGCTAACAGAGATGAACCTCACACCACAACTAGAGAGGAGCTAGCACACCAAAACTAGAGAGAATTGAGTCCACCACAACTAAGAGTTGACCCAGCCCACAACTAGAGGAAAGACCCACGGCAAAGTTAGTGAGTAACCACCTGCACATTGCAATAAGACAGGGGCCAACCTGCACATCCATGCTAGGGACAAGTCACCCTAAGACAACTCGAGAGGAGCCCTGAGTTCCCCCCAACTCGAGAGGAACCCTGAGTTCCCCACTGCAGCTGGACTAGAACCCTAAGTCCCGTGCTGCAACTCGAGAGGAAGCCTGAGTTCCCGCCGCAATTTGAGAGGAGCTCTGAATTCCCTCCTAAAACTCGAAAGGAACCCTGAGTTTCCCACCACAACTCGAGAGGAACTCTGAGTTCCCACCCACACTCAAGTGGAGCCCCAAGTCCCCTGTTGCAACTCGAAGGGAATCCCGCGTTCCCTGCCACAACCTGAGAGGAACCCCCTATCCCCACAACTCGAGAGGAGCCTTCCACAGTGACTCAAGAGGAACTCTGCATTGTGCACTGTACTCGAGAGGAACACCGAGTACTCGCTGCAACTCAAAAGGAGCCCCGAGTCTACTGCTTCAACTCGAGAGGTACCCTGAGTCCCCTGTGGCAAATCGAAAAGAACCCAAGCCCCCTGTTGCAACTCAAGAGGAGGAACCACCAGAACTCGAGAGGAGCTCTCAGTCCTGTCTCAATTCAAGAGGAGCTCCCATGGCAAATTAAGCTAAGACCTCAGCACAACTAGAGAGGAGTACCACGCCACCATAAGAGAGGAGCCCAGGCACACCTCACTACAAGAGAGGAAAACCCATGGCACAATTAAAGAAGTGCAGCTCACCACAACTAGAGAGGAAGCCACACACATCTGGAGAAGGGTCCCCTGCACACCACAATGATTAAGGATCTCCACTGCCCAGCACTAGAGAGGAACCACCGAGTCCTTTGCTGAAAAACAATGGGAGCCACTGGCCACAATGACAGAGAGCCCCACACAAAAACTGGAGAGGTTTCCCCCACCACAAGTAGAGAGGAGTCCACCAAGACATCACACATAGAGACGAGACTGTCTGCCGCAAATGGAGATGAGATCCCTGAAGTAACTCGAGAGGAGGCCCTCAGAAGTACAGAGGAGAAATCATGCTAAAATTTGTGAGGAACACCTGGTGCCAAAAGAAGAGAGGACCGCCCCCTGCAGAGCCCCCCATCACAAAATAAGAACAGGGACTGCTGAAACTCGAGAGGAGCCCTGAGTCCACTGCCACAACTCAAGAGGAGGACCAGCCACGATTCGAGAGGATGCCCCCAGACATCATACCTAGAGAGGAGTCACTCTGCGGCAAATATAGATGAGTCCCCCACCAAAACAAGAAAGGGGGACCCTGCACATTGCAATGAGAGAGAACTCCCCTCAGATATTGTGACTTAAAAGCTCCTCACCATAACTAGAAAGGATCTTGCACACCACAACGAGAAGCTCACCAGCCCACAACTAGAAAGGAGCAGACACAACACAGCTAGAGATAATCCCCCCTACGATTAGAGAGGGGCCCCCACTGATACTCTAGAGGAGCTCACCAGCACACTGCAACTAGAAAGAAATGCCCATGCCACAGGTAGATAGGGGTCCCAAACCACAATTAGAGAGGAGCCCCCCAAAGAAACTCAAGAGGAGCACCCTGCTTCATCTCAACAGGATCCACTGCCTCCTTTTAGAGGATCCCCGAGCCCCCAAAGCAAATTCATCTGTGCCTCCTGAGATAAATTGAGAGGAGCCCACCACTGCAAGTTCAGAGATGCCCCCACAACTCGAGAGCCTCATGAACACAACTAACTTGGAGTCCCCTGCCACAACAAGAAAATTGCACCCTGACACAACTAGAGAGGTGTCCGCACATCACAACTAGAGAAAAGCCCCCCACAACTAGACAGGAGCCCCTGGAAATTGACTGAGAGGAGCCCACAGGAACAACAAAAGGCAAGCCTCCCGCCCCAACTCCAGAGGAGCCTGCATTCCTCATGTGGAGAAGAGCCCCATACACCGCAAGTATTGAGGAAAAGCCCCTCCCTACACGACGAGAGAGGAGCTCCCCACCACAGCTAGAGAGTTGACCACCCCTCACAATTAGAGAGGGTCAACCCCACCAAAATTAGTAAGGAACCCCTAGTGCTAAAAGTAGAGACGGCCCCTCACCGTGGAGCCCCCACATGATAAACGCAAAAGGAAGCACAACCACAACTCAAAAGGAGGCCCAAGTACCCTGCAGCAGCTCTAGAGGAATCCTCCAATGCAACTCGGGAGAAGCCACCGTCCACGACAAGAGAGGAGCCTGCACATCACAACTAAAAAAAAGGCCTGCACAACTAGAGAGGAGCTCACACTCAGATCGTGATAAGAGAGGAGCCGCGCACCGCAGCTAGAGGGGAGAACCCACGCTGCAACTAGACATGAGCCCCACTGAACATCGCCACTAGTGAGGAGCACAGCCACACATCACAATTACACATAAGCCCCCTGCCATGAGTAGCGAGGAGCCCAACATACCACAACTCAAGAGGGCGCCCCCTTCCACAAAGAGTATCCTCCTTCCCACTGCAACTCGAAAAGCACCCCTTCCCATCACAAGCAGAGAGGAGCCACCTCCACAATTCGAGAGGAGCGCTCTATCGCAACTAGAGAGGAACCCCCAAACCACAACAAAAGAGGAGTCTGCAAACCACAACTAGTAAGGAGCTGAAACAAAAGCTTCAGTTGACCACCACTGCAACTAGAGTTTATCCCCATGCCCTAACTGTATGGTAGCCTAATGATTCACAACTAGACAGGAGCCAGCCTGCTAATTGCTAACAGAGAGGAGCTGCCCCACACAGCTCGAGAGGAGGCCCCACCACAACTCTAAAGGAAAACCAAGTCACCTGTCGAAACTCGAGAAGAACCCCAAGTCCCCCACCACAACTCGACAGGAGCCCTATGCCATCGACAGAGGAGCCCCCACTAAAACTGGACAGGATTCCCCTGACAAAACTACAGAGGAGCCCTACAGTACACTGTGCCTAGGGAGCAGCCACTCTGCTATAAACAGAGATGAGGCCCCTGAAGTAACTCGAGAGGAGCTCCTCATAACTAGAATGGAGCAACCCTGTAAAAACTAGTGAGGAGCCCCCAAAGCCACAAGTAGAGAGAACACCCTCCCCACAGAGAACCCCCAGAGGAGGCACCACTGCAACTAGAGAGGAGCCCCAAATCCCCTCCTGAACTTGAGTGGAAGCCTATGCCACAACTCAAGAGAAGCCGATGGCCACAATGAGAGAAGAGCCCATCTGTCAAAAGTGGAGAGTGTCCCCCCACCACAACTAGACAAGAGACCCCGGACATCACACTTAGAGAGGATCCCCTCCACTGCAAATAGAGATGAGCCCCCTGCTGCAAGTCGAGTTGATCTCCCTACCACCATCAGAGAGGAGCAACCTCACCACAATTAGCGAGTAGAACCCACATGGCAACTAGAGAGCAGTCCCCTGAACATTGCCACTTGAGAGGAGCATTTCCACACATTGCAATTAAACAGAAGCCTCCTGCCACAACTATACAAGAACACACAGGATTAGGACCAGATTAGAATCCGAGCAGCCACCACAGCAGGTCCAGAGATCAGTACACTGTTGGAGGGCATCCTAGGGAGGTAAGGTAGACTGTGATTCCCAGCATGGGAAAGGACTCTGATAGCAGTGACTCAAGAAAAACATTTATTATTCTTATTTTTTTACTTTGTCTGTAGATTCTTTTGGATTTTTTCTTTTTTTCCTCCCCTCGCCCCACTCCCCCCTGCTCCGGTTGTAGGTGTCAACTTTATTGGCACTAAGAAATCCAATTAAGCTTTTGAGATTTTTTTTCACTCTTTTCCCTCAGTCACATTTTTTATTGTTGTCATAAACCTCTGCCTCTATGTTGGGCTTTTACAGTTCCTTGAAGTTTTCCTCTTTTTTTTCTTTTCTCTTTTTTTAATTTTAATTTTTTTAAACCTATTGTATTTTTTCTACATTTATTCCTTTGTATGCCTTTCCTATTGTTCTTTTCCCCTTGCTGCTGCTGCTGCTGCTGCTAAGTCGCTCCAGTCGTGTCCGACTCTGTGCGACCCCATAGACAGCAGCCCATCAGGCTCCCCCGTCCCTGGGATTCTCCAGGCAAGAACACTGGAGTGGGTTGCCATTTCCTTCTCCAATGCATGAAAGGGAAAAGTGAACGGGAAGTCGCTCAGTCATGTCCGACTCTTAGCAACCCCATGGACTGCAGCCTACCAGGCTCCTTCGTCCATGGGGTTTGCCAGGCAAGAGTACTGGAGTGGGGTGCCATTGCCTTCTCCAGGTTTAAGGCTACATATCTTTAAAGTCAAGGGATGGAAAAAGATACTCTATGAAAGTAGAAACCAAAAGAGAGCAGAAGTACCTATGCTGCTGCTGCTAAGTCGCTCCAGTCGTGTCCGACTCTGTGCGACCCCATAGACAGCAGCCCATCAGGCTCCCCCGTCCCTGGGATTCTCCAGGCAAGAACACTGGAGTGGGTTGCCATTTCCTTCTCCAATGCATGAACGGGAAAAGTGAACGGGAAGTCGCTCAGTCATGTCCGACTCTTAGCAACCCCATGGACTGCAGCCTACCAGGCTCCTTCGTCCATGGGGTTTGCCAGGCAAGAGTACTGGAGTGGGGTGCCATTGCCTTCTCCAGGTTTAAGGCTACATATCTTTAAAGTCAAGGGATGGAAAAAGATACTCTATGAAAGTAGAAACCAAAAGAGAGCAGAAGTACCTATGCTGCTGCTGCTAAGTCGCTCCAGTCATGTCCGACTCTGTGCGACCCCATAGACAGCGGCCCACCAGGCTCTCCCATCCCTGGGATTCTCCAGGCAAGAACACTGGAGTGGGTTGCCATTTCCTTCTCCAATGCATGAAAGGGAAAAGTGAAAGTGAAGTCGCTTAGTCGTGTCTGACTCTTTGCGACCCCGTGGTCTGCAGCCTACCAGGCTCCTCCATCCATGGGATTTTCCAGGCAAGAGTACTGGAGTGGGGTGCCATTGCCTTCTCTATTTCCCCTTGCAGTTACTCTTTAATGTATATAAATCTTCTTCATCTATCTCTATTTAACTTTGCATATCTATTCTTTCTTTCCTTTCTTTCCTTTCCTCTCAACAGATTTGTTAGTTTTGTTTTCATTGCTTTATTCCCCACTTAGCATCTTGCTTTAGTTTTTTTTTTTTTTTTTTCCAGTTTGTGCTTAGGTTAGTTTGGTTCTTAACTGGTAAATATAATTTTTTATTTCCTTTGTTCCCAGGATCAATATACTGTACTTTATTTTTGTTGAACCGTTTTCACTTTGCTCATGGGTGTATATGTATATATATGTATATTCCATTATTTTAATTATTATTTTCCTGACTTTGTAACTGCCATTTGTCTGGGGTTCATCTTTGGTTTCTCATTTTTGGATATTGGTTTTGCTCTCCTTTAATGCCATAACAAACCACTTGTGGAGTTTTCGTTCCTGACCAGAGATCAAACCCTGAGCCTGTGGAGTGGGAACACTGACTCCAAGACCCTGTACTACAAAAGAACTAACCATAGGGAGTATCTAAAATGAGAATTCACACAAAGGAATCCACTTGAATACAAGATCTGACATCACCCAACCACCAGTAGCACCCTGTACAGGATGCCTCAACTTAAAAACAAACAAAAAAAAATACAAACAAAATCATCAGCAGACAGGAGTACCACCTCACTCAGCCTTGCCCATCAGAGGAAAAACAAACAAACAAACAAAAACTCAGCACAAATATCACCCTATACAAAGCTCACACAAACCACTGGACCAACCTTAGAAGGGCAGAAACCAAAAGGAAGAAAGAATTCAACCTTCTTCAAGGAAAGAATTCAACTTTCCTTGAAGCCTGGGAAAAGGAGACCTCAAACACAGTAACTTTAAAAAAAATTTTTTTAATGAAAAGGCAGAAAAATACTGCACAAATGAAGGAACAAACTAGAAGCAGAGAAGTCCAAATAAATGAAGAGGAAATAGGAAAATTACCTGGAAAAGAATTCAGAATAATGATAGTAAAGATGATAAAAAACCTTGAAAACAAAATGGAGAAAATGCAAGAATCAATTAACAAAGACCTAGAAAAATTACTGAACACAATTACTGAAATTAAAAATACTCTGGAAGGAATCAACGGCAGAATATCTGAAGCAGAAGAACGAATCAGCGAGCTGGAAGATAAAGTGGTGGAAATAACTTCTGAAGAGCAGTGTAAAGTAAAAAGAATGAAAAGAGTTGAGGACTGTCTCAGAGACCTCTAGGACCATATGAAAAGCACCAACATTCGAATTATAGGGGTCCCAGAAGAAGAAGAGAAAAAGAAAGGGTATGAGAAAATTTTTGAAGAGATTATAGTTGAAAATTTCCCCAACATGGAAAAGGAAATAGTCAATCAAGTCCAAGAGGCACAAAGAGTCCCATACAGGATAAACCCAAAGAGAAACATGCTAGGACACATACTAATCAAATTAACAAAAACTAAATGCAAAGAAAGAATATTAAAAGCAGCAAGGGAGAAGCAACAAGTAACATACAAGGGAAATCCCATATACTTAACAGCTGATCTTTCAAAAGAAACTCTGCAGGCCAGGAGGGAATGGCAGGATATATTTAAAGTACTGAAAGGGAAAAATCTACAACCAAGATTACTGTACCCAGAAAGGATCTCATTCAAAATTGATGGAGAAATAAAAAGCTTTTCAGACAAGCAAAAGTTAAGAGAATTCAGTACCACCAAACCAGCTTTACAACAAATGTTAAACAGACTTATATAGTCAAGAAATACAACAGAAGAAAAAAGACCTACAAATCAACCCCAAACAATTAGAAAATGACAATAGGAACATATATATCAATAATTACTTTAAATGTAAATAGATTAAATGCTCCAACCAAAAGACACAGACTGGCTGAATGGATACAAAAGCAAGACCCATATATATGCCGTCTACAAGAAACTCACTTCAGACCTCAAGACACATATAGACTTAAAGTGAGAGGATAGAAAAATATATTCCATGCAAATGGGAAACAACAGAAAGCTGGAGTAGCAACCCTCATATCAGACAAAATAAAACTTAAAGAAGATTACAAGAGAAAAGGAAGGACACCACATAATGATCAAGGGATCAATCCAGGAGGAGGACAAACAGTTGTAAATATCTATGCACCCAACATAGAAGCACTGCAATACATAAGACAAACACTAACAGACATAAAAGGAGAAATTGACAGTAACACAATAATAGTAGGAGACTTCAACACCCCAATCACACCAATGGACAGATCATCAAGACAGACAATCTTAAATGATACATTAGATGAGATGGACCTCATTGATAACTTCAGGACATTCCATCCAAATGCAGACAAATACACTTTCTTTTCAAGTGCACATGGAACATTCTCCAGGATAGACCACAGCTAGGGTCACAAATCAAACCTCAGTAAATTTAAGAAAATTGAAATTGTATTAAGCATCTTCTCTGATCACAATGCTATGAGACTAGATACCAATTACAAGAAAAAAACTGTAAGAAAAACAAACACATGGAGATTAAACAACACATTTCTAGACAACCAACAGGTTACTGAAGAAATCAAAAGAGAAATCAAAAAATTTCTAGAAACAAATGACAATGGAAACATGACAACTCAAAACCTATGGGATGCAGCAAAAGCTGTTCTAAGAGGGAGGCTTATAGCAATACAATCGTACCTCAAGAAACAAGAAAAACATTGAATAGACAATCTAACTTTACACCTAAAGCATCTGGGAAAAGAAGAAGAAAAAACCCAAAGTTAGTAGAAGGAAAGAAATCATAAAGATCCAAGCAGAAATAAATGAAAAAAAATGAAAGAAACAATAGTAAAGATTAATAAAACTAAAAGCTAGTTCTTTGAGAAGATAAACAAAATTGACAAACCCTTAGCCAGACTCATCCAGAAAAAAAGAGATAAGAATCAAATCAACAAAATTAGAAATGAAAAAGAAAAGGTTACAACAGACAATGCAGAAATGCAAAAGATTATAAGAGACTGTTATGAACAACTATATGGCAACAAAATAGATAACCTGGAAGAAATGGACAAATTCTTAGAAAAGTTCAATCTTTCAAGACGGAACCAGGAGAAATAGAAATTATGAACATCCCAGTTACAAGCACTGAAATTGAAGCTGTGATTTAAAAAATCTCCCATAAAACAAAAGTCCAGGACTAGATGGCCTCACAGGAGAATTCTATCAAACATTTAGAGAAGAGTTAATGCCTATCCTTCTAAAACTCTTTCAAAAAAATTGCAGAGGGAGGAACACTTCCAAACTCATTCTAAAGGCCACCATCACCCTGATACCAAAACCAGACAAAGATAACCCAAAAAAGAAAACTACAGGCCAATATCAATGATGAACACAGATGCAAAAATCCTCAAAAAATTTTTAACAAATAGAATTCAGCAATACATCAAAAAGCTTATACACCATGATCAGTTTGGGTTCATTCCAGGGATGCAAGGATTCTTCAATATATGGAAATCAATCAATGTGAAGCACCATATTAACCAATTGAAAGATAAAAACCATATGATAGCAGCCTGCTGTCTCTCCTCTGGTATTTGCTCAGTCCTTGGTTCTGTGATTTAGATTAGGGCTTTTCGCAGGAAAGTTCTCTCTCTCTTTTTTCCCTCTCTCTCTCTGGCTATAACAGTTTCGGTCATATCACGTTAACTCCCTCAGATTGCCCTCAAGGCATTCAGGCCCGGTCCTTACCCTAAGCAATGCAGCCCACTCCTCCGTGCTCAGCCCCCACTAGCTGGTGGTGGATGTGAGCGTCTGGGGTACTTCTCTGCTGGGACTTGCCATTAGGCACGTAATCTGTGGGCTTTATTTATTTATTTATTTTTCCTCCTGGTTATGTTGCCCCCCGAGATTCCAAAACTCCCCACAGACCCACCAGTGAGAAGGTTTCCTGGTGTTTGGAAACTTCTCCTCTTTTAAGACTCCCTTCCTGGGATGGATCTCCATCCCTAACTCTTTTGTCTCTCTTTTTATGTCTTATCTTTTGTCCTACCTCCTTTTGAAGGCAATGGGCTGCTTTTCTGGGTGCCTGATGTCCTCTGCCAGCGTTCAGAAGTTGTTTTGGGGAATTTGCTCAGCGTTCAAATGTTTTCTTTAGATGAATTTGTGTGGGAGAAAGTGGTCTCCCCATTCCTCCACCATCTTAGGACCGCCTCCCCTTTTCTTCATGGGACAGATGCTTACTTATGTCTACCTGTCAATTGGATGGGTATCTGCACCTCAGCTTTCCTCACTCCCCAAATGAATATTGTCCCTAACAACCAGATTCTCACTGTACTTCTGGCAGCACATACATGATCAAAAAGAGCCATCCAGTTTATACCCCTACTAGCTGGTCTGGGAATCACGGCTGGGACAGGTATGGGAATAGGAGGAATTGCTTCATCAACCACCTTCTACCATATGCTATCCAAGGACTTCACAGACGACATTGAGAGAGTGGCCAAATCTTTAGTGGCCTTACAGGCAAACTAGACTCCCTGGCTGAGGTGGTTTTACAGAATAGGAGAGGGCTAGACCTACTGACTGGAGAAGGCAATGGCACCCCACTCCAGTACTCTTGCCTGGCAAATCCCATGGACTGAGGAGCCTGGTGGGTTGCAGTCCATGGGGTCACAGAGAGTCAGGCACAACTGAGCGATTTCCCTTCACTTTTCACTTTCATGCATTGGAGAAGGAAATGGCAACCCACTCCGGTGTTCTTGCCTGGAGAATCCCAGGGATGGGGGAGCCTGGTGGGCTGCCGTCTATGGGGTCACATAGAGTCGGACACGACTGAAGTGACTTAGCAGCAGCAGCAGCAGCAGACCTACTGATAGCCGAAAAGGGAGAACTCTGCCTCTTCTTAAATGAAGAACGTTGATTTTATATAAACTAATCAGAAATAGTCAGGAACATGGCCCAACAGCTAATGGAATGAATCATAAAAAGGAGAGAGGAACTAGCAAATTCCTGGGGTAACTGGAACAATATCTGGAGCTGGCCATCGTGGCTTCTCCCTTTAACCGGCCCTCTCTTCATGTTCTTTGTGCCGCTCTTCTCTGACCCTTGTATTGCAGTTACCCAGATCATAACCTCTTGGATTGAATCCATAAAGTTACAAATGGTAATAGCTCAATATAGCCCACTAAACGATGGGGAACTCTGAATGTCTTACCAAAACGAGTGATGGAAGCATCAAGAGGGGGGACTGAAGAGGAAAAGTTAAAACTTTACCTCTTTCTCCTTCTGCCTCTGTAACTCAGCTTGCTCCTTGCAAAGTCTAGATCATGCATCTCAGAAAGTGGGGGCTCACAATACTAGGAACTGGAGCTTATCTCACTCACCTTTGTCCTGCTCTTTGTCCTGATCCCTGCAAATGTGCAAACCCACTTAATCATGCTTGTCCATGTATAAAAATTCTGTAACTCCTTTGTTTAGGGCTCAGAGCTTGGAGTGTTAACTCCTGTGGGCTCGCCAGTGTAATAAACTGAGTTCTCCAACTCTCTGAGTATGCTGCTTGGTTTCTCCAATCCTAGTTTCTGCAATAAGAGTGAAACAGCTGATCTGTGGCAGCCTAAATGGAATGAGAATCAGACAGTCCTTGCCACAGCCGTACATACCTGGGACAGGAATGCTGGTCCCCTGGAAAGCGCAGAGGCTGGGAGCTGGAGTTTAGGGATTGTGGAGCAATCCCAGGGCATGGGCTGCTGTTGACTGCAGAGAGACGGATTGAGGGGATGTGAGGGAAGAGATCGGTGGGAAATGCTGGTGGAGGAAAGCCAGGCAGCCATGGAAGGAAGGCAATACTGCTGAGTCATGTGGATGGGTGGAGCCATCACCATAGCCTCTCCCCACTCACCAGAATCGGCAGCTGAACAATAGAGAGGCTGGCCCATCAAATGCCAGACACAAAGAACTACAGGGAAGGACCCCAACCAGGGGGGCACCTCTATGTGCCTGATGCTTGGAACAACAGAGAAGGACCCCAAGCAAGGGCGACCTCTAAGCGCCTGAATAGGCAGAGCTATGGAAAAAGACTAGCCAAAGAGGCCTTCTGATCGCCAGCTACAAGAGGCTTGAAAAAAGACTCTGATAGGGCCATATCTCACACGCTAGTAAAGTAATGCTCAAAATTCTCCAAGCCAGGCTTCAATAGTACATGAACTGTGAACTTCCAGATGTTCAAGCTGGATTTAGAAAAGCCAGAGGAACCAGAGATCAAATTGCCTACATCCACTGGATTATCAAAAAAGCAAGAGAGTTCCAGAAAAACTTCTACTTTATTGACTATGCCAAAGCCTTTGACTGTGTGGATCACAGCAGACTGTGGAAAATTGTTAAAGAGATCAGAGTACCAGACCACCTGACCTGCCTCTTGAGAAATCTGTATGCAGGTCAGGAAGCAACAGTTAGAACTGGACATGGAACTACAGACTGGTTCCAAATCAGGAAAGGAGTACATCAAGGCTATACATTGTCACCCTTTTTATTTAACTTATATGCAGAGTACATCATGAGAAACGCTGGACTGGAAGAAACACAAGCTGGAATCAAGATTGCCGGGAGAAATATCAATAACCTCAGATATGCAGATGACACCACCCTTATGGCAGAATGTGAAGACGAACTAAAGAGCCTCTTGATGAAAGTAAAACAGGAGAGTGAAAGGCTGGCTTAAAACTCAACATTCAGAAAACTAAGATCATGGCATCTGGTCCCATCACTTCATGGCAAATAGATGGGGAAACAGTGGAAACAGTGACAGACTTTATTTTCTTGGGCTCCAAAATCACTGCAGATGGTGACTGCAGCCATAAAATTAAAAGACACTTGCTCCTTGGAAGAAAAGTTATGACCAACCTAGATAGCATATTAAAAAGCAGAAACATTACTTTGCCAACAAAGGTCCATCTAGTCAAAGCTATGGTTTTTCCAGTAGTCGTGTATGGATGTGAGAGTTGGACTACAAAGAAAGCTGAGTGCCAAAGAATTGATGCTTTTGAACTGTGGTGTTGGAGAAGACTCTTGAGAGTCCCTTGGACTTAGACTGCAAGAAGATCCAACCAGGCAATCCTAAAGGAAATCAGTCCTGAATATTCGTTGGCAGGACTGATGCTGAAGCTGAAACTCCAATACACTGGCCACCTGATGCGAAGAACTGACTCATTTGAAAAGACTCTGATGCTGGGAAAGATTGAAGGCGGGAGGAGAAGGGGACAACAGAGGATGAGATGGTTGGATCGCATCACCGACTCAATGGACATGAGTTTGAGTAAACTCTGGCAGTTGGTGATGGACAGGGAAGCCTCGAATGCTGCAGTCCATGGGGTCTCAAAGAGTCAGATACAACTGAGCAACTGAACTGACTGAATTGAGGGCCTTAACTCCTGCAGTGGAGGCAGTCCATGTCCCTGAACATTTGTCACCTCTGGGATCCCTGCAAGTCAAGCAGCTGTGCCGACTTCATGCTCAACTCTCTCTGGGGCAGAGCTGCCACAGGAAAAAAAGTCTTGTGTCTATGCATGCAGGTTCGCTTCGTTCATGTCTGACTCTTTGCAACCCTGTAGACTGTAGCCTGCCAGACTTGTTTGTCAGGGCTGGGGCTTCTCCAGACAAGAATCCTGGAGCAAACTGGCCAATACTGGTTGCCATACCCTTCTAGAGCACTGTATTTCCTGCTGCCCTAGCAGCCAACTCCCCTGAGTACCTGGTGCGGCCAGAACCCCTGCACCCCAAGCAGCTGCACCACCTCCACACCTGGCCCTCACAGGGGCAAACCCAAGCCCTCCAGGGCAGCCCCGGGAGGAAACCTCAGTGGACGACCCACATGTACACCCATGGCTGATCCATGTCAATGTGTGGCAAAACCACCACAATATTGTAAAATAATTAGCCTCCAATTAAAATAAATTAATTTTTTAAAAGAAAAATGCCAATACTAACACATATATATGGAATTTAGAAAGATGGTAATGATGACCCTATACACGAGACAGCAAAAGAGACACAGATATATAGAATAGTCTTTTGGACTCTGTGGGAGAAGGCGAGGGTAGGATGATTTGAGAGGGTAGCGTTGAAAAGTGTATGTTATCACATATGAAGCGGATCGCCGGACCAGGTTCGATGCATGAGACAGGGTGCTCAGGGCTGGTGCACTGGGATGATCCTGGGGGATGGGATGGCGAGGGAGGTGGGAGGGGGGTTCTGGATGGGGAACACATGTGTGCCTGTGGTTGATTCATGTTGATGTATGGCAAAAACCATTACAATATTGTAAAGTAATTAGCCTCCAAGTAAAATTAATTAATTAAAAATAAATAAATAAAGTTTGATTGCATTGGTCCCTGGCTAAATGGCCTACAGTTTCAGTTCCTCCATCATTCGTAAAGCATTCTGGAGTCTTTTGAGTTAACACAATTGCCCTTAAGACTGGCCCTTGTAAGGGTGGATCTACAGGAGTCCCCATGGCTGTTGCATTATTCAATGGTACTGGTGTAGCTAAGTACTGTGGAGCACCTAAGGATAAGCAAAGCCAGCAGCAGTCCCCAGCCAGCTGGGGCTGGTGTCATTAACAAGCTGATGAGATGCGTTGTGAACCCAGTACAGACAGGGGTCTGGGGGGTGAACTCTGTGACCTGGTCCTGCTGCCCGCAGCAGAGCCTGACTTTAGGGCAAAGTTGGTCCGTGATTTCGTTTGTCTGCATTATTGTCCCTGCCAGGAGGTTCTTCCAGTTGGCAGACAGACACCTGTTCTGGGTTGTAACATCTGCATGGCATTTGGGGGTAGATGGAGGCACAGGGGCATGATGGCGATGCCATGGTGTCAGGATGCCGCCCGGGTTTTGGATCCTCTGGTGGGGGAAAGGCAGCGGCAGTGGGGGCGTGACTGGAAACATTTTCGGCGCCCAGGACATACAGTGCATGGTCATGGAGGCAGTGGGTGATCGGCCTATAGGATTGGCTATCTATACATTGTTCTAGCTGTTGGTTGAGTAAGCCATTTTCCAAGGGTTGACCGTAATGTTGACAAGTACATGATGGATACGGAACGGCACCATGTCGCAGCAAGGTACAGCAAGGGGCTGCAAAGCAGCCTGCACATAACAGATAACTGAACACTAGCAAAAGGTTCCCCCATCTTTGGGTTGTCATGGCTACAGCAACTGAGCCTAATGTGAAGGAGTGTCAGCTATACTGTGAGCAGTTTAGTTAGTAGGGACAATCGCTCATAAAGGACATCCAATAAGAATGAGGCTTCCCACTCTGATGAGATAACAGACAGCTAACCGCAGCTTCTGACCCAAATCCCAGTCCTGGGGTGTGACTGAAACAAGAAGGCAGTGGCTTCCTGTAATAAGGACACCTGGAAAACAGTTCGGGACCCCGAAAATCCCCTCAAGGTCTGGTTCCAAAAACAATGGCCCTCACCCATGAAAGACGCTGAGCCCTGCTCCAGTCACTCCAGAAGCTGACTAGTCCATGCCGCTGCCTTCTTGACTCTGGTGTGGTAGATCTAAGGGATGATGCCTACAACTTTAACAGTGGTAGGGGTTGCCAGGACGACCGTGTGAGGGCCTGTCCAAACTGGCTGAAGTGGTTCTTTTCTCCCATCTTTAAACCATACCTCATCTCCTGGCTGATAGGGATGAAGCCAATTGCCCAAAGGAATGGGTGTCTTTTCTAAGGTTTCTCAGGCAATATGGTAGAAGACTCTTCCCAGGGCCTGGAGGTGTTGGAACATCTCCAGCTCAGCTAGTTGTTGGGGGTTTCCCTTGAGTTTTCCTACCACCAGGTGCCTTCTCCCATATAAGATCTCGAAGGGAGAATAGCCTGAGGACCTCGGGGTGCATCAGGCTCGGAGTAAGGCTAGGGGTAACATATCGACCCAAGATAACTGGGTCTCCTGGAAGATTTTAGCTAATGTAGTAACTTTCCCTGAGCCCTGTGGCCTGTAAACAGTGTGAAGCTTCCATTTGATTCCCAGTGTCCTGCATAAAGTTTGGATTATCTCAGACACAAAAGCTGGCCCACTGTCAGACGCTGTGGAGAGAGGCGGCCCATATCTCAGGATTATGTCTCTTAGTAAGGCCTTGGCCGCTTCTCGTGCCTGTTCAGTGCGTGTGCGGTAGGCTTCAGCCCATCCCAAGTAGGTGCAGACTACCACAAGTAAATACCTAAAGCCCCTGTAGGGCTTGACTTCAGTAAAGTCCACTTCTAGATCTTCAGAGGGCAGTGTCCCAACTGTCTGCACCCCTGGGTTGGGTCTTGGTCCTCGGCTGGCATTGTTTTGTGCATACATCTAGCCCTGATCTGGGCACACAGGGCTGAGAGCTTAGGAATGAAATAGTAGTGGCTCAGTAAACCCTCCAGCACAGTTTTTCCTAAATGAGTTGTCTCATGATGTTGTTTTACCAGCTGGATTGCTATATTGCTGCGGACCAAGTGTCTTTGGTCTGGGAGCTTCCCCCAGCCCTTCTTTTCTTTCATAAAGAAAATGGCTCCATGTACATGTAAAGTAGCAAAGGTATACCTTGGGTCAGTAGAGATATTGACTCGTTTCCCTTCAGCATGCCTTAGCGCCTGGGCGAGTGCCCATAGCTCAGCCCACTGTGCCGACCACCCTTGTGGCAAGGCCTCAGCCTTCACTGTCCCATCAGTGGTTGTTATGGCAGAGCCTGCTTTGTGCTGCCCATCTTGGGTGAAACTGCTTCCATCAGTGAACAGTTCCAGTTCTGGGTCCTGGAGGGGAGTGTCTGTCAGGACTGGCCTGCTCGAGTAAATTTCGTCTACGACCTCCTCTTAGTTATGATCAGGGTTTTCCGCTTCCATAGGTAAAAAGGTGGCTGGGTTCAGGGTCTGCACGGTCTCGAGCTGGACCCGCGGGTTTTCGGTTCAGGGTCTGCACGGTCTCGAGCTGGACCCGCGGGTTTTCGGTTCAGGGTCTGCACGGTCTCGAGCTGGACCCGCGGGTTTTCGGTTCAGGGTCTGCACGGTCTCGAGCTGGACCCGCGGGTTTTCGGTTCAGGGTCTGCACGGTCTCGAGCTGGACCCGCGGGTTTTCGGTTCAGGGTCTGCACGGTCTCGAGCTGGACCCGTGGGTTTTCGGTTCAGGGTCTGCACGGTCTCGAGCTGGACCCGCGGGTTTTCGGTTCAGGGTCTGCACGGTCTCGAGCTGGACCCGCGGGTTTTCGGTTCAGGGTCTGCACGGTCTCGAGCTGGACCCGCGGGTTTTCGGTTCAGGGTCTGCACGGTCTCGAGCTGGACCCGCGGGTTTTCGGTTCAGGGTCTGCACGGTCTCGAGCTGGACCCGCGGGTTTTCGGTTCAGGGTCTGCACGGTCTCGAGCTGGACCCGCGGGTTTTCGGTTCAGGGTCTGCACGGTCTCGAGCTGGACCCGCGGGTTTTCGGTTCAGGGTCTGCACGGTCTCGAGCTGGACCCGCGGGTTTTCGGTTCCGGGTCTGCACGGTCTCGAGCTGGACCCGCGGGTTTTCGGTTCCGGGTCTGCACGGTCTCGAGCTGGACCCGCGGGTTTTCGGTTCAGGGTCTGCACGGTCTCGAGCTGGACCCGCGGGTTTTCGCAAAGCAGTCTTTGATGGTGAGTCATCCTGGACTTGGTCAGCCGCTTACGCCCCGGCTGTTCATCACAGCAGTAATAGCATGGGGAACCTTTACATTTATATTTTGTCCTAGAGTAAGCTTATCTGCTTCTCTGACCAAAACCACAGTGGCAGCTAATGCCTGGAGGCATGGTGGCAATCCCGCAATCGCTGGTCCAGTCATTTGGACAGGTATGCAACTGGGCACTGCCATGGCCCAACTGTTTGTGTGAGGACCCCCAGTGCAGCGGGATTTTTCTCATGTACAAAGAGGTTAAAGTCCCTTGTCACATCCGGCAGCCCTAATGCTGGAGCACTGGTCAAGAGTCTCTTTATCTCCTCGAAGGCCTTTTCCTATTCAGGTCTGCACTCTAGGGGGTCCTTATCAGACCCTGCTGTGGCTTTAAACAAAGCTTGGCAATTTCAAAGAAAGCCGGTATCCAGATTCGGCAGAATCCAGCAACCCCGAGGAACCCATGGACTTCTTTTTCGGTGTTCAGCCAAGGTATTGAACAGATGGCTTGCTTTCTCTCGTGTCCGAGCGCCTGATGTCCCTTTTGAGATGACAGACCCCAGGTACTTGACCTCCTATCTGCAGATATGAGCCTTTTTCCATTACACTTTGTACCCTGTGTTGGTAGTAGAGCCAAGAGGGCCTTGGTGCCTCTCCAGCAGTTCCCTTGGGTGGGACTGACTAGCAACAGGTCATCCACGTACTGGAGTAGGGTGCAGTTTAAAGTTTCTCTGGGAAAGGCAGCAAGGTCCACAGCCAGGGCTTCACCAAACAGCATAGGTGAGTTTTTGAAGTCTTGTGGCAGTCGAGTCCAAGTCAGCTGTGTCTTTCTCCCGGTGTGTGGGTCTTCCCATTCAAAGACAAACAAGGGCTGGCTGGTAACAGCCAGAGGCAGCAGAATGCGTCCTTGAGATCGAGGCAGGTGAACCAACTTGCCTGAGTGGGTAAGACACTCAGGAGAGTGTAGGGATTTGGGGCCACTGATGGACGGTGACCACTGTGCACTGTTGACGGTGCAGAGGTCCTGGACAGGGCGATAGTCATTCCCTCCAGACTTTTTGACTGACAAGAGCAGAGTGTTCCAGGGAGACTGACATTCGATTAGGATCTCAGCATCCCGTAGGCGCTGGATGTGGTCCCGAATTCCCAGGTGTGCCTCCTGTGGTACTGGATACTCCTTTTGTCTAACAGGAGTGGCTTCTGGCCTCAGGCCCACTACAATGGGGGCATGGGTTTTGGCTAAACCTGGGGGCCCCTTCTCTGACCAGACATCAGGGAATTCTTTTAGCAGTCTGGGGGGATTTATTTGTTCCCTCCATGAGGAACAGAGATGCCATTCATCTTCCCTGGGCATGGGCACAGCCATCATCAAAGCCAATTGGCTCCCCAAGGTGAGGCTCCCAGCTTTCTGGGGGCAAAGGTGATTTGTGCCCCCATTCTTGTCGTAAGTCTCTACCCAGCAGGGGAATGGGGCATTCCAGGAAATACAGAAACTCATGAGTCACCAGATGGCCCCCTAGCTGACATGAACGAGCCTTGTAAAATGAGTGGGCTGCCATATCCCCTGAGGCCCCAACAATAGTTGCTGTTCAGCCTGTAAGGGGAGCCACAGGTGTGGTTACCACGGAGTGTTCAGCTCTGGTATCCACCATAAAAGTCATTAATTGGCCCCCTACTTTCACTGTGACCGTGGACCCCCGGGGGCCCAGGATCAGGGAGCCCAGTCTTCCCTAACCTGATTCCGCTCCCGCCAGACCGATTAGGTTTTGGACAAGCGGCTCAGGCTGATGCCTCTCTGTTGGTTGACTGAACTTCTTCGACCCTTTAGATGTCCCTCTGCAGCGCGTGCACTTGTTCCTCCAGTGTCCGGTCATTTGCAATGGGCACACTGGTCGCAGCGGAGTGGTGGTCTCTTCCTGGTTTCCCCTTTCCACAAGGGAATGGTCTTTTTCACTGGATCTGAGCTCCTCGATGCTACTGCTAGCAGGGCTGCTCTCTGTTACATTTTTTTTCCTGAGTGGTTGGGCCACAAATACCCTACTCTGTCTCTGTCCATTCATGCAAAATCCTGCCCATGGGGGCAGGGTCTATGCTATTAGAAGCCAGGAGTCTACGCGTGGAAACTGATCTGGATGTCCTGGAGTCCCAGTGACGACCTGGTGTGCTGCTTGGACAGTGCGCAGGTCGAGAGTGCCCTCTGGCGGCCATCTAACGTCAAAGTCTGGCCAATCGAGCTCACATAATTTACAAAGGTTCCTGGGGGTCACCTTGACTCTGTGATCTCCTACAAAGCCCTACTTAAAGTTCTTTATCATGCAATCTGAAACTGTTTTCTTAGAGGAACTTCCCCTCATGTTGACAAATGTAATCTACCTTGCAGGATTCTGAGGAAAACCTAATCTCTTAGATGTTGGCTCAAGAAGTCAGTCGACCAAAAAAAACAAACAAACCTGGTAACCGATAATTTCTCCCTCCCTGTGTATCCTGCCCTGAGTCGATGGTGCAAAAACAAACAAGGTTGGGTGCCCCCTCAAAAGAGGAGACCAATCAGATGCCCGCTTGTCTGTGTCCCCATGGGGAACTTAGGTGCCTCTTAGCATTGGCGGATCAGTATAAACCCCTGACCTGGATCTGTCTTGCAGGGAGGGACTGGGTCCCCAGAGGCAGACACTGCCTTGAGCCATATGAGGTCACCACGGAACCACAAGGTAGGGCCCACTCAGATTCGGTAGCCACAAAGGCCGTGAAGCCACACAATCGAGCCTGAAGTGCAAGTGAATCAGGCTGCACACTCATTCACATTCATTTTTCGTCCGCCTGGCTGCTCTCCCGAGAGAGATTTAAGACACCTCTTAGCATTGCAGGTCAGTATAAACCCGTGACCCAGACCAGCCTTGCAGGGAGGGATCAAACCCCCCAGAGACTGGCACCACCTTTCAACCTTATGAGGTCGTCACAGAACCACAGGTTTTGGACCCTCTCAGGCTCCATCGTCCAAGGACTGTGGAGCTCACTTTTACTTCCTTCAATCAGCAATCATGCATACACAGTCACTCAGAGGTCATCACAGCAACTCCCTTTTCCCAAGTCCCCAGGTCTCCCTATCTGATGCTCCCTTCCTGGGAGCTCCAATGAGGTGATCAGCCTCCTCTTCTACCTATTGGGGTAGGAGTTCCTGACTGGGGACTGGCCCCAGGGCCTTACCTTATCCTGTGGCCGTTCCTGGTGAGTTGGTCCATCCTTCCAGTGAATCTGGTCGGAGCTTGGCTGTCCAGAGTGGAATGGCAGTCTGAAAGAGAACCCGGAATACCATCAGGTGGCGCACCTCCACGTTCGTCTCAGGGCTCCCCTGCTCCAACCCGGCCAAGCCACCAGTCAGGCGGCTCAAGGGGCCGGCATGGTTGGAATCTCGCTGGGGCCTCCAGAAATGTTGCAGAAACCAGTACTCGAGAAAAAAAGCCCCACACTCGGAGAGTTGGAGAACTCAGGTTTATTATGCCCGCGGGCCCAGAGGAGTTAACACTCCAAGCTCTGAGACCCAAACAAAGGGGTTACAGGGTTCTTATACATGGACAGGCATGATTAACTGAGTTTGTGGGTTTGCAGGGGCTAGGGTGATTGCAAAGAGCAAGACAAGGGTGAGTGAGATAAGCTCCAGTTCCTAGTATTGTTGAGTCCCCACTTTCTGAGACCTATGTGATCTAGACTTTGCAAGGAGCAAGCTGAGTTACAGAGACAGAAGGAGGTAAAAATTTAACTTTTCCTCTTCACTCTCAGCCTTAAATATTTCTCCTCTGACTCAGACATTTGCCCCAGTATGGGGATCGGGCCCCTGCTTCAGTTCTCTCACCCGCTGAGGGCAGGTCCAGTCCTGCTAACACTCCTGTTTTTTCCCCCCTAGTTCCTTCGTCCTACCAAGTTTTGCGTGGTTCTATATATTCTTTTCCACTGGTCAGGTACTCTTGTCCCCTGTTAGCTGGTGTTCTGTATGCACTTCTGTGTCTGAATGTGTATTCCTGATGTATCCTTGGAGAGAGATGTACTCCACACCCACCTGCTCCTCTGCCATCTTGTTCTCTTAGCGTTTTAAATATATTAATCAAGTACTTAGATATGTGATGCTCATTGAGACAGACAGTCCATAGTTTTGACATTTACTTGGAAGAAAATAAAAAATGAATTTTAAAGAAATACTACCTCCCAGCTGTCAGAATGGCCATCAATAAAAAGTCTACAAATAAATGCCGGAGCAGTTGTGGAGAATAAGGAACCATATATAATTGATCAGTGACAATATACTTACTGATGTGAACATTTTAGTATATGTTGAGTAGTGTTCTTGATCTTGATCCTTGATCTTGATCAAGACCATCCCCATGGATAAGAAATGCAAAAAAGCAAAATGGCTGTCTGGGGAGGCCTTACAAATAGCTGTGAAAAGAAGAGAAGTGAAAAGCAAAGGAGAAAAGGAAAGATATAAACATCTGAATGCAGAGTTCCAAAGAATAGCAAGAAGAGATAAGAAAGCCTTCTTCAGCGATCAATGCAAAGAAACAGAGGAAAACAACAGAATGGGAAAGACTAGAGATCTCTTCAAGAAAATCAGAGATACCAAAGGAACATTTCATGCAAAGATGGGCTCAATAAAGGGCAGAAATTGTATGGACCTAACAGAAGCAGAAGATATTAAGAAGAGATAGCAAGAATACACAGAAGAACTATACAAAAAAGATCTTCACGACCCAGATAATCATGATGGTGTGATCACTGACCTAGAGCCAGACATCCTGGAATGTGAAGTCAAGTGGGCCTTAGAAAACATCACTACCAACAAAGCTAGTGGAGGTGATGGAATTCCAGTTGAGGTATTCCAAATCCTGAAAGATGATGCTGTGAAAGTGCTGCACTCAATATGCCAGCAAATTTGGAAAACTCAGCAGTGGCCACAGGACTGGGAAAGGTCAGTTTTCATTCCAATCCCAAAGAAAGGCAATGCCAAAGAATGCTCAAACTACCACACAATTGCACTCATCTCACACGCTAGTAAAGTAATGCTCAAAATTCTCCAAGCCAGGCTTCAGCAATATGTGAACCGTGAACTTCCTGATGTTCAAGCTGGTTTTAGAAAAGGCAAAGGAACCAGAGATCAAATTGCCAACATCTGCTGGATCATGGAAAAAGCAAGAGAGTTCCAGAAAAACATCTATTTCTGCTTTATTGACTATGCCAAAGCCTTTGACTGTGTGGATCACAATAAACTGTGGAAAATGCTGAAAGAGATGGGAATACCAGACCACCTGACCTGCCTCTTGAGAAATCTGTATGCAGATCAGGAAGCAACAGTTAGAACTGGACATGGAACAACAGACTGGTTCCAAATAGGAAAAGGAGTATGTCAAGGCTGTATATTGTCACCCTGCTTATTTAACTTATATGCAGAGTACATCATGAGAAACGCTGGACTGGAAGAAACACAAGCTGGAATCAAGATTGCCGGGAGAAATATCAATAACCTCAGATATGCAGATGACACCACCCTTATGGCAGAAAGTAAAGAGGAACTAAAAAGCCTCTTGATGAAAGTGCAAGTGGAAAAAAAAAAAAAAAGAAAGTGCAAGTGGAGAGTGAAAAAGTTGGCTTAAAGCTCAACATTCAGAAAATGAAGATCATGGCATCTGGTCCCATCATTTCATGGCAAATAGATGGGGAAACAGTGGAAACAGTGTCAGACTTTATTTTTCTGGGCTCCAAAATCACTGCAGATGGTGACTGCAGCCATGAAATTAAAAGACACTTACTCCTTGGAAGGAATGTTATGACCAACCTAGATAGCATATTCAAAAGCAGAGACATTACTTTGCCAACAAAGGTCCATCTAGTCAAGGCTATGGTTTTTCCAGTGGTCATGTACGGATGTGAGAGTTGGACTGTGAAGAAGGCTGAGCGCCGAAGAATTGATGCTTTTGAACTGTGGTGTTGGAGAAGACTCTTGAGAGTCCCTTGGACTGCAAGGAGATCCAACCAGTCCATTCTGAAGGAGATCAGCCTTGGGATTTCTTTGGAAGGAATGATGCTAAAGCTGAAACTCCAGTATTTTGGCCACCTCATGCAAAGAGTTGACTCATTGGAAAAGACTCTGATGCTGGGAGGGATTGGGGGCAGGAGGAGAAGGGGATGACAGAGGATGAGATGGCTGGATGGCATCACTGACTCGATGGACGTGAGCCTCAGTGAACTCCGGGAGTTGGTGATGGACAGGGAGGTCTGGTGTGCTGCGATTCATGGGGTCGCAAAGAGTCGGACACGACTGAGCAACTGATCTGATCTGAGTAGTGTTATGATAACTATTAGTGCTGACACAACGATTATCATTTCTTTCAAGTCTTTTTCATATATTCCTTTTGAGATTCTGTTCAGTTATACATTATCACAAGATATTAATATAGTTTCCTATACTCCACAGTAGGTCCTGGTGGTTTCTTTCATATATAGTACTATGTATCTGTTAAGGATCCCAAATTCCTAATTTATCCCTCCCTACCTTTTCCCATTGGTAACCATAAATTATTGATCTCATATAGAACTGCATTTCAGCAGTTTATGACAAGCTCAGTCACACATTTGGTAATATAAAAAATAATCTTCTGAAACAAGCTACATAGATATTAATATAGCCAGCAGTTATTAGTAAAGTCACAAGCAAGAATTTAAGTCAAGAACCTTCACTGGGTATAGCCCGGTATACCCCAGGTCATCTGACTTAGTTAAATGATTACAGCCGAGTTAAGATCCTGGTTGTTCATCATGGAGCATCTGACCTTTATCCATAAATTGGTTACTGAGATAAGCTTTAGAAACAATCTTAGCGTGTCCTTTTTAATAACTTAATTAAAACTTTTAGCAATATAACATAACAAGGAACTGTCTCAGAAGTCAGTCTTAAGCACAGACCTTAAATAACAAAACTAGAATTTAATATTCAGTGAAACACAATTTTTTTTTTTTTTTGAGACTCATTGTGAGGGCATTAACACTGTACCCAGGGAAGGTTTTAACCCATCAAATAAAAATGAGGTCTGTCAGGGAGACAGGAAAAGCCAAGCGGCTGTCTTGGATTTCCTATAGCTGTGGCTCTTTGATTTTCAGCTGTTGTTTATCCATTTTTAATTTCCTGATTTAGGAGCAGACCATGTTTTAAGGACATCAGGATAGCAAAAGTCTTACCATGAGGGATTATTTTTTGTAGAAGCAGAATGAGCTTTCTCCCAGTTCAGTTCAGTTGCTCAGTCATGTCCAACTCTTTGCAACCCCATGGACTGCAGCACGCCACGCTTCCCTGTCCATCACCAACTCCCAGAGTTTATTCAAACTCATGTCCACTGAGTCGGTGATGCCATCCAACCATCTCATCCTCTCATCCCCTTCTCCTCCCGCCTTCAATCTTTCCCAGCATCAGAGTCTTTTCAAATGAGTCAGTTCTTCACATCAGGTGGCCAAAGTATTGGAGTTTCAGCTTCAGCATCAGTCCTGCCAATGAATATTCAGGACTGATTTCCATTAGGATGGACTGGTTGGATCTCCTTGCAGTCCAAGAGGCTCTCAAGAGTCTTCTCCAACACCACAGTTCAAAAGCGTCAATTCTTTTGTGCTCAGCTTTCTTTATAGTCCAACTCTCACATCCATACATGACTACTGGGAAAACCATAGCTTTGACTAGATGGGCCTTTGTTGGCAAAGTAATGTCTCTGCTTTTTAATATGCTGACTAGGTTGGTCATAACTTTTCTTCCAAGGAGCAAGCATCTTTTAATTTCATGGCTGCAGTCACCATATGCAGTGATTTTGGAGCCCAAGAAAATAAAGTCTGTCACTGTTTCCACTGTTTCCCATCTATTTGCCATGAAGTGATGGGACCAGATGCCATGATCTTAGTTTTCTGAACATTGAGTTTTAAGCCAACTTTTTCACTCTCCACTTTCACTTTCATCAAGAGGCTCTTTAGTTCTTCTTCGCTTTCTGTCATAAGGCTGGTGTCATCTGCATATCTGAGGTTATTGATATTTCTCCCATCAATCTTGATTCCAGCTTGTGCTTCATCAAGTCCAGTGTTTCTCATGATGTACTCTGCATTTAAGTTAAATAAGCAGGGTGACAGCATTGTATACAGCCTTAACGTACTCCTTTCCCAATTTAGAACCAGTTTGTTGTTCCATGTCCAGTTCTAACTGTTGCTTCTTGACCTGCATACAGATTTCTCAGGAGGCAGGTAAGGTGGTCTGGTATTCCCTTCTCTTTAAGAATTCTCCAGTCTGTTGTGATCCACACAGTCAAAGCTTTTAGCATAGTCAATAAAGCAGAAGCAGATGTTTTTCTGGAATTCTCTCGCTTTTCAAAGATCCAGCGGATGTTGGCAATTTAATCTCTGTTTCCTCTGGCTTTTCTAAATCCCACTTGAACATCTGGAAGTTCATGGTTCGTGTACTGTTGAAGCCTGACTTGGAGAATTTTGAGCATGATTTTGTTAGCATGTGAGATGAGTGCAATTGTGCAGTAGTTTGAGGATTCTTTGGCATTGTCTTTCTTTGGGATTGGAATGAAAACTGACCTTTTCCAGTCCTGTAGCCACTGCTGAGTTTTCCAAATTTGCTGGCATATTGAGTACAGCACTTTCACAGCATCATCTTTTAGGATTTGAAATAGCTCAACTGGAATTCCATCACCTCCACTAGCTTAGTTCATAGTGATGCTTCCTAAGGCCCATTTGACTTCACATTCCAGGATGTCTGGCTCTAGGTGAGTGATCACACCATCGTGGTCATCTTGGTCGTGAAGATCTTTTTTGTACAGTTTTTCTGTGTATTCTTGCCACCTCTTCTTAATATCTTCTGCTTCTGTTAGGTCCACACCATTTCTGCCCTTTATTGTGCCCATCTTTGCATGAAATGTTCCCTTGGTATCTCTAATTTTCTTGAAGAGATCTCTAGTCTTTTCCATTCTATTGTTTTCCTCTATTTCTTTGCATTGATCACTGAGGAAGGCTTTCTTATCTCTTCTTGCTATTCTTTGGAACTCTGCATTCAAATGGGTATATCTTTCCTTTTCTCCTATGCCTTTCACTTCTCTTTTCACAGCTATTTGTAAGGCTTCCTCAGACAACCATTTTGCCTTTTTGCATTTCTTTTTCTTGGGGATGGTCTTGATCACTGCCTCCTGTACAATGTCATGAACCTCCATCCATAGTTCTTCAGGCACTCTGTCTATTAGATCTAATCCCTTGAATCTAAGTCACTTCCACTGTATAATCATAAGGGATTTGATTTAGGTCATACCTGAATGGTCTAGTTGTTTTCCCTACTTTCTTCAATTTAAGTCTGAATTTGGCAATAAGGAGTTCATGATCTGAGCCACAGTCTGTTCCCAGTCTTGTTTTTGCTATAGAGCTTCTCCATCTTTGCCTGCAAAGAATATCAATCTGATTTCAGTATTGACCATCTGGTGATGTCCATATGTAGAGTCTTCTCTTGTGTTGTTAGAAGAGGGTGTTTGCTATGACCAGTGCATTCTCTTGGCAAAACTCTATTAGCCTTTGCTCTGCTTCATTTCGGAGAAGGCAATGGCACCCCACTCCAGTACTTCTGCCTGGAAAATCCCATGGATGGAGGAGCCTGGTAGGCTGCAGTCCATGGGGTCACTGAGGGTCGGACATGACTGAGCAACTTCACTTTCACTTTTCACTTTCATGCAATGGAGAAGGAAATGGCAACCCACTCCAGTGCTCTTGCCTGGAGAATCTCAGGGACGGGGGAGCCTGGTGGGCTGTCGTCTATGGGGTCACACAGAGTCGGACACAACTGAAGTGACTTAGCAGCAGCAGCTGCTTCATTTTGTACTCCAAGGCCAACTTTGCCTGTAATTCCAGGTATTTCTTGACTTCCTACTTTTGCATTCCAGTCCCCTATAATGAAAAGGACATCTTCTTTGGGTATTAGTTCTAGAAGGTCTTGTAGGTCTTCATAGAACCATTCAACTTCAGCTTCTTCAGCATTACTGGTCAGGGCATAGACTTGGATTACTGTGATATTAAATGGTTTACCTTGGAAACAAACAGAGATCATTCTGTCATTTTTGAGATTGCATCCAAGTACCACAATTTGGACTCTTTTGTTGACTATGATGGTTACTCCATTTCTCCTAAGGGATTCTTGAACACAGTAGTAGATATAATGGTCATGTGAGTTAAATTCACCCATTCCAGTCCATTTTAGTTCGCTGATTCCTAAAACATTGATATTCACTCTTGCCATCTCCTGTTTGACCACTTCCAATTTGCCTTGATTCATGGACCTAATATTCCAGGTTCCTATGCAATATTGCTCTTTACAGCATCAGACTTTACTTCCATCACTAGTCACATCCACATCTGGGTGTTGTTTTTGCTTTGCATTGATCACTGAGTTAGGCTTAAATAATCCATAATCTTAAATAATGTTTATTTACTTTACCAAAGTAACAAAAAGATTTTAAAAACAAATATAAATCACTTAAAGGCAAAGAAATTCATAATCTGTTATCAAAAGTTGCATTCTAAGAAAACTTTGTTCTCTAAACAGAGAAAATCAAATTCTAGTCTGGTACCAGCTTACTGTTAATAACAAAATTTGTTTATCTGTTTAATCTTAGAAAGTCTTTTCCATAAATCTTGAAAAAATAGCAGTATTCTTCTAAAGGCATGAGACTAAAACCATAGAAGGCATGTTTAAAATCTGATTCTACTGCAATCGACAAGGGAACCTGATCATTGTTGTGATATGTAACACTTTAATATAAGTAGAATTAAAACTGACCATATTTTATCAGGGCATATCAGATCTATATAAATTTCACACAATTTTAGGATATCTATATTAGTAACATCAACCATACAGTATAACCTGAAAAGATTTATCATCCCTTAACAGTACTTCCCATGTAATTTAACATGTCCAATGGATCCCGGTAGCTTAATAGCTCTTTGGGATGTCTCAGAGGCCCTCTGAAGCATCCCAGATTTAGTTAGAAGTTGTTATTTAGGAAGTTTTGTCAATAAATATCAAAAGGGTTTATAACACTCAGTCAGGTAGGAGCATACTGTGAAATAAGAGTTATTTACTTAGCTGAAGTTAACAAAATATTTCAAAGGTAAATATAGAACAGATCAATTAAGAGGTAAAGAAACTTAAGTCTATTATTAAAAGCAATTCAACATCTGAAGAAAGTATGTCCTCTCAACAGAGAGAAAGGCCAAATTCAAGTTTTGCACCAGCTTACTTCAAACTCATTCAGGTAAACTTAATAAAATTCATTTTAAACTTAGTCAGTCAGTCCTGCTGCTGCTGCTGTCCTCAGATCAGATCAGATCAGATCAGTCGCTCAGTCATGTCCGACTTTGCGACCCCATGAATCACAGCACACCAGGCCTCCCTGTCCATCACCAACTCCCGGAGTTCACTGAGACTCACGTCCATCGAGTCAGTGATGCCATCCAGCCATCTCATCCTCTGTCGTCCCCTTCTCCTCCTGCCCCCAATCCCTCCCAGCATCAGAGTCTTTTCCAATGAGTCAACTCTTCGCATGAGGTGCCCAAAGTACTGGAGTTTCAGTTTTAGCATCATTCCTTCTAAAGAAATCCCAGGGCTGATGTCCTTCAGGATGGACTGGTTGGATCTCCTTGCAGTCCAAGGGACTCTCAAGAGTCTTCTCCAACACCACAGTTCAAAAGCACCAATTCTTCGGTGCTCAGCCTTCTTCACAGTCCAACTCTCACATCCATACATGACCACTGGAAAAACTGTAGCCTTGACTAGACGAACCTTTGTTGGCAAAGTAATGTCTCTGCTTTTGAATATGCTATCTAGGTTGGTCATACCTTTCCTTCCAAGGAGTGTCTTTTAATTTCATGGCTGCAGTCACCATCTGCAGTGATTTTGGAGCCCAAGAAAATAAAGTCTGACACCGTTTCCCCATCTATTTGCCATGAAGTGGTGGGACTGGATGCCATGATCTTTGTTTTCTGAATGTTGAGCTTTAAGCCAACTTTTTCACTCTCCACTTTCACTTTCATCAAGAGGCTTTTTAGTTCCTCTTCACTTTCTGCCATAAGGGTGGTGTCATCTGCATATCTGAGGCTATTGATATTTCTCCCGGCAATCTTGATTCCAGCTGGTGCTTCTCCCAGTCCAGCGTTTCTCATGATGTACTCTGCATATCAGTTAAATAAGCAGGGTGACAATATACAGTCTTGATGTACTCCTTTTCCTATTTGGAACCAGTCTGTTGTTCCATGTCCAGTTCTAACTGTTGCTTCCTGACCTGCATACAGATTTCTCAAGAGGCAGGTCAGGTGTTCTGGTATTCCCATCTCTTTCAGAATTTTATACAGTTTATTGTGATCCACACAGTCAAAGGCTTTGGAATAGTTAATAAAGCAGAAATAGATGTTTTTCTGGAACTCTATTGCTTTTTCCATGATCCAGCGGATGTTGGCAATTTGATCTGTGGTTCCTCTGCCTTTTTCAAAACCAGCTTGAACATCAGGAAGTTCATGGTTCACATATTGCTGAAGCCTGGCTTGGAGAATTTTGAGCATTACTTTAGTAGCGTGTGAGATGAGTGCAATTGTGTGGTAGTCTGCTGTCCTAACCATACACAAAACTTTTTTTCAAGGGTCCACTTTCCACAAACTTTTTAATCACTTTCTGTAACAGCCACCTGTAATTCAGACCTATTTTCTTTTCCCTTTATAAAATATTTTATTTTTATACTTTTTTTATTAAAAACATACATCCTACTTATTAGACTAGCAAACAAACATTAATACTATTTAATATTGAATATTTCCCAGGTTATGGGAATCTGAAATTTATCTAGGTTAATTTTTCTTGTATTTAGAATTGTTTGATTTGTAAGTACTTACTTTTTTTTAGGCCAATTAAATTAGAACTCATTTACAACTTCAACAATATTATCAACAACAAAAAAAAGACATACACTGAGACATATATAAACAACAGACAGACAGACTGACAGAGATCTTATAGTTTTCTGTTTGAGATTTAAAATATCTCTTTGACCCCTTTTTTTCCCTTTGCTTGATGTTCTAATTGGCCCAAGGCTGAGGTCTCAGGCAAAGCTGGCTGTGTATTTCAAGGATATGAAAAGGGTTAACTTCAAGCTTTTTCCTAGGCAGGCCTTTTAACAAGTTAGCTGTTTTAATTGTATATGCAAAAAGAATTGGTTTTACAATTTCCAAAAAGAAAAATCTCTCACTCCATTCAATCAGCAATCACGCACTCACAATCACATAGAGGCTATCACAATGCCTCCCTTCTCCCGAGTCCCCAGGTTTCCTAACTGTTGCTCCCTTCCTGGGAGCTCCAAGGAGGTGATCAGTCACAATGCTCCCTTCTCCCAAGTCCCCAGGTTTCCCTAACTGATGCTTCCTTCCTGGCAGCTCCAAGAGGGTGATCAGCCTCCTCTTCTACCCACTGGGGCAGGACCCGACTGGGAACGGGCCCCGGGCCTTACCTGAGATGGTGGCCACTCCTGGTGAGTTGGTCTGTACCTCCAATGAGTCCAATTGGGGCTCGGCTGTCCAGAGAGTCAGAACACCAGTCTGAAAGAGAACTCGGAATACCATCAGGTGGCACACCTACTTGTTTGTCTCGGATTCCTTCGCTCCAGCCAGGCCAAGCCATCAGTCCAGCAGCTCAAGAGGCTGGCATGGTTGGGGAATCTCACTGGAGCCTCCAGAAATGTTGCAGAAACCAGTACTCCAGAAACCAAGCACCACACTCGGAAAGTTCGAGAACTCAGGTTTATTATGCCAGTGGGCCCAGAGGAGTTAACTCTCCAAGCTCTGAGCCCCAAACAAAGGGATTGCAGAGTTTTTATACATGGACAGGCATGATAAAGCTCCAGTTCCTAGTATTGTGAGTTCCCACTTTCTGAGATTACATGATGTACATGATCCAGACTTTGCAAGGAGCAAGCTGAGTTACAGAAGCAGAAGGAGCAGGAGGTTATGTAAAATTTTCGCTTTTCCTCTTCACAAGGAGCAAGCATCTTTTAATTTCATGGCTGCAGTCACCATCTGCAGTGATTTTGGAGCCCAAGAAAATAAAGTCTGTCACCATTTCCACTGTTTCCCCATGTATTTGCCATGAAGTGATGGGACCAGATGCCATGATCTTAGTTTTCTGAATGTTGAGTTTTAAGCCAACTTTTTCACTCTCCTCTTTCACTTTCATCAAGAGGCTCTTTAGTTCCTCTTCACTTTCTGCCATAAGGGTGGTGTCATCTGTGTATCTGAAGTTATTGATATTTCTTCCCAGCAATTTTGATTTCAGCTTGTGCTTCATCCAGCCCGGCATTTCACATGATGTATTCTGCTTATAAGTTAAATAAGCAGGGTGACAATATACAGCCTTGATGTACTCCTTTCCTGATTTGGAACCAGTCAGCAGCTCCATGTCCAGTTCTAACTGTTGCTTCTTGACCTGCATAGATTTCTCAGGAGGCAGGTCAGGTGGTCTGGTATTCCCTTCTCTTTAAGAAATTTCCACAGTCTGTTGTGATCCACACAGTCAAAGGTTTTGGCATAGTCAATAAATCTGAAGTAGATGTTTTTCTGCAACTCTCTTGCTTTTTTGATGATCCAGTGGATGTTGGCAATTTGATCTCTGGTTCCTCTGCCTTTTCTAAATCCAGCTTGAACATCTGGAGGTTCACAGTTCACATACTGTTGAGGCCTGGCTTGAGAGTTTTGAGCATTGCTTTGCTAGCATGTGAAATGAGTGCAACTGTGTGGTAATTTGAACATTCTTTGGCATTGCCTTCCTTTGGGATTGGAATGAAAACTGTAAATATTAGAGAAATCCAATCAAAACTGCAATGAGGCATCACCTCACACCAATCAGAATGGCCATTGTCAAAGACTCTACAAAGAACCAAGGCTGGAGAGCGTGTGTGGAGAAATGAGAACCCTCCTCCGTCAGTGCTGGAATGTCAATCGGGAGTAGCCACTATGGAGGCAGTGTGAGTGTGTGCTAAGTCACCTCAGTCGTACCCAACTCTTTTCGACCCTGTGGACTGTAACCTTCCAGGCTCCTCTGTGCCTGGGATTCTCCAGGCAAGAACTGGAGTGGGTTGCCATGCCCTCCTCCGGGGGATCTTCCCCACCCAGGGATCAAACCCGCATCTCCTGTTTCCTGCATCGGCAGGTGGGTTCTCTACCACTAACGCCACCTGGGAAACCCATGGAGGCAGTGGGGAGGTTCCTTAAACAATGAAAATGGGAACAAAATTACAATATTCCTGTCAACTTAAAAAATATTCACAACCTAAAAGTTGAGAGTTACGTTTTATTCGGTGGGAACTTACAGGACTTCAAGCCCAGGAGACACCATCTCAAGTAACCCTGAGAGACCTGCTCCCAGGAGGTGAAGGGAGGAGCCAGGTTACACGGAACTTTGTAACAAAGGGCAGGTAGTCTGAATATCAAAGCATTATTGTTAAAGGAAACCAGATATCCTGAGTCAAGGAATTTAGTGCTTTTCTGTGTACGGGAAGATGCAAGAGTCTGGCTCACTGGACCATTCCTTTCATATGCACCTCACCTATCTGGGGCCAGCATTCTGCTTTCACATCCTGAGCTTCCTTTCCTCAGGGCTCACCTTAGGCAGTGTCTGCAGTCTGAAGGCTGCTAGGGAGCATATTCTTCTCCTTCCTGAGTTCTTGGAGGGCCCACCGGCTCACACTGGAGGGCTGCAATTGCTGATGACTACGACATCCTTGTTAACTGATACTGCAGGAAATAGTCCAGTTCTCACTCCCTAACACCATACGCAAAAATAAACTCTAAACAATTTACAGATCTCAATGTGAGGACAGACACCCTAAAACCGTTGAGGAAAATAAAGGCAGAAAACGCTTTGTTGCAAATCACAGCAAGTTCTTTTTGGATCCATATCTTAGAGTAAAAAAAATAAAAATAGGCCAAAGGGACGTCATTAACCTTAGCAGCATTTTCACAGCAAAAGAAACTCTAAATGAAAGAAAGACAACCTTCAGAATAGGAAAAAAAAATTTCAAAACAAAGATCCTCACTAAGAATTCATCTCCAAAACACACAGACAGCTCGAGCAGCCCAACTGTTACAGCCAAACGCCCGGGAAGCACACTCACTCAGAAGGAGTGGATAGTGTGATGCCGTGTATCACACTGGTGGGTCTGAGGCAGTTTCCTTTTTAGCCAAGGACCCCTACCGATTTTTGTGACAATCTTTTATACCCAAAGTGTACGTGCCCAAACCCACATCCCCCAAATTCTCTAAAGCCCACTCTGGACAATGTTAGTACGCGATACAATCAGGTTACACTCATAAATTTACATGTCTGGTCATGTAGTCTAACTTACATCACTGGGTATTCCTAAGATTACGGATACTGACTGATTACACCGCGGTCATGGTATTCTTTTTGGCTCTGGAAGGTCTAGGTATGGGGTCAGCCTGGTCTGGTTTCGAGGCACCCGTGAGGCTGGCTGGTTGCTGGTATTTTATCTCTATGGCCTCCCAGATATATAGTCCAAAGTTTGCCAAGAGTATAGGATGGACTTTCCTTTCTTCTAGAATGCAGTCACTCCAGTCACGGCAACCTGCCCCTTTCCTTCTTCACAATATCAAAAATAAAGTAAAAATACCCAATAGGGAAATGGGCCAAAGATCTCAATGGATATTTCATGAAGAAGGCATATACATGTGGCCATTAAAAACTTGAAAAGATGCTCAGTATCACTAATGGTCAGAGGAAGGCAAATCAAAAGTCCAATGAGCTATCACCTCACGTCAGTCAGAATGGCCATCTCAGAGAATCTCCAACAATCATGTTGCCAAGGATGTGGAGAGAAGGGAATGACCCTGCACAAGAGTGGGAATGTAAATCAGTACACCCATTAGGCAAAGAGTATGAAGTTTCTTTTAAAAAATTAAACTTAGAAGTACCATAGGATCCAGCAATTCCACACCTGGGTGTAGATACGGGGAAACCCAAAATTTGAAAAGATGCCCGCAGCCTGATCACAGCTGCTCTAGGACCATAAACAAGACACGGCAGCAATCTAAGTGTGGAATGCAGATGAACAGATAAAGAAGATGGGGTCCCTAGACATAATACAATATTATTCAGCCATTAAAAAGGGTCAAGAAATGATATTTCCAGCCACAGAGAAGAAAGTAGTAGTGATCATTCTAAGTGAAGTAGGAGAGACAGGGCAAGACTAGAATCATGGTATCACTTCTAGGTGGGAACTAAAAATGGAGACAGATGAACTTCTTTACCAGAGAAACTGCCTCACAGACATGGTTCCCAGGAAGAAACTTATGGTCCCCAAGGAGGAAAAGAGGAGGGCAGGGAGAAATAAGCTGGTTTAGATTAACATACACACACTATTCTTTATAAAATCATCTGCAAGGACCCACTGCATAACACAAGGAACCCTTCTCAACACTCCGTAATAACTTATATGGGAAGAGAACCTGAAAAGGAACATATATGTCTAGTCAAGGCTATGGTTTTTCCTGTGGTCATGTATGGATGTGAGAGTTGGACTGTGAAGAAGGCTGAGCGCCGAAGAATTGATGCTTTTGAACTGTGGTGTTGGAGAAGACTCTTGAGAGTCCCGTGGACTGCAAGGAGATCCAACCAGTCCATTCTGAAAGAGATCAGCCCTGGGATTTCTTTGGAAGGAATGATGCTAAAGCTCAAACTCCAGTACTTTGGGCACCTCATGCGAAGAATTGACTCATTGGAAAAGACTCTGATGCTGGGAGGGATTGGGGGCAGGAGGAGAAGGGGACAACAGAGGATGAGATGGCTGGATGGCATCACTGACTCGATGGACGTGAATCTCAGTGAACTCCGGGAGTTGGTGATGGACAGGGAGACCTGGCGTGCTGCGATTCATGGGGTCGCAAAGAGTCAGACATGACTGAGCGACTGAATTGAACTGAACAGCTATACATGAATCAAGCCCCTGGAAAGACATTCCCCCCTCTCTCATTACAGGGCTCAGTTGTTCAGTCATGCCCAGTGCTTTGCAACCCATGGGCTGTAGCTTGCTAGTATCCTCTGCCCATGGAATTTTCCAGGAAAGAATACTGGAGTGAGTTGCCATTTCTTTCTCCAGGGGATCTTCCTGACTCAAGGATCGAACCTGCATCCCTCGCATCTTCTGCACTGCAGACAGATTCTTTACTGCTGAGCCATACCAGGGAAGACCCACTCATTATTAAATCAATGTTAATCAAATCTACACTGAGGAATCCCCTCCCACCGGTCAGAACGGCCATCATCAGAAAGATCTCCAAAGAATAAATGCTGCAGAGGACGTAGGGAAAATGAAATCCTCCTACGCTCTGAGTGGGGATGCACGGGCATGCAGCCATGATGGAAAACAGCATGGAGGTTCCTGGAAAAAGCAAACAGAGGAGCCACGGGATCCAACAACCCCACTTCTGGGCTCAGATCTGGAGAACATCACAATTTGAAATGACACGTGCACCCCTGTTTTCAGAGAAGCACTATTTACAATAGCCAAGACATAGAGTCCACCAAAATGTCCAGTGACAGGAACATGAAGACTGAGTGGTCCATCTGTACACTGGCCTACTCCTCAGGCTCTGGGGGTGGAATCAGGATAGGAGAATGTGGGCCTCTGACCAGGAGCTGGTTGGAAGAAGGGAGATCAGTCCTGAGGGCAGAGGGTTCTCTGAAGTCTGTGGACACCAGTGCCCTAATGGGCTTCATCCCCAGTGGGGACATGGGCAGGGGCTGAGCCCCTTTGATGAAGCCACAGCAGCACTGGGCTCAGAAGTCCTGACGACGTCTCAAACTCTGACACCATGTTTTACAAAGGAACAAGAGAATGAAGCTGAGCTCCTGAGGGCCAATAGTTCCGGCTCTGAGTTGCTTCCAAAAGACCACCATCACCTGCGTGGGGTCAGCTGGGACCCACTTGCCCCCTTCTGGCCTTTCCTCTTCCCCCCCAGTGGTGATTCCAGTGACATTTCCAGCCTGCACCCCTCTCCCAGGCCAGATGCATCTGTCCATCCACTGCCTCCCCACTTCACCCCTGGGTGCAAACGGGCCCCTTGGAGGAGTGGATCCTGCTGCTCCCCACGCCCAGGAGGCACAACCCCACCTTCCCTGGCTGCTGAGCCCAGACACCTGGTGTAAACGAGCAGGAGTCTATGGGCTTCCCAGGACAGACCCTGTCCCCGATCCTCTGCTGGAGCTCCTCTCTGAAGTATGGAGAGTTATCTGAGTTGTTTTACAGATACTAAAACCCCCACCGAATGGAAGAAGTTAACTACTTGATAAGCATGAACATGTAACCACCTGAGCTTCCAGTGCCTGAGAATTTGTGAGGTTACCTGCCTGTTAGTTCACCAACCAGAAAACCGTGCACCAGCAGATCACAAATTCTGTGGCCCCTCCCTCGTGTGGCCCTTACAACTGCTGTGCTGAAACCCTTCAGGGAGTTTGGGGTTTAGAGCACAAGCCACCTGTCCTCTTTGTTTCGGTACTTTTATAATTATTGCTTCACTTTCCTTCACCACAACCTGGAGTCAGTAGACTGGCTTTACTGAACTCAGGCGTGTGGACCCAAGTTTTGTTCAGTAACACGGGGGCCTCCCAGGCTCCCACGTTCTTGTGTCCCAGTGACTGCAAACACCTCCTCCAGAGCCCATGGCCAGTCCCCACACTCATTCTCCTCTACCCCAATCTGGTAGTTACTGGTTATATCATGGTATTGATGAAGACATCCAGAAGAGCCAGCTGGGTAAGGTGGACACTTCTGGACTTGACACCAGGCCCCTTTCCATGGATAGGATGGAGTGGCTGTTCTCACGGGCCCCATGGTGGAAGAGCTCACCTTCTGATGAAGCCAGGCCTTGAACCTTTCCAGGTGACTCCATGGTCCTCATTCTCCCCAGAATCCCACCCACATGTCTGCTGTCTGTGCCGATGTATATGGGATCTTGTTACTCTCCTAAAATGAGCATGATTTTATACTCAGATAATGGGCTTCCCTGATGGCTCAGATGGTAAAGAATACACTTGCAATGTGGGAGACCTGGGTTTGGGAAGATCCTGGGTTGGGAAGATCCCCTGGAGAAGAGAAGGGCTACCCACTCCAGTATTCTGGCATGGAGAATTCCATGGACAGAGGAGCCTGGCAAATTAGAGCCCATGGGGTCACAAAGAGTCAGGCACGACTGAGCCATTTTCACTTTCAATGGGTTGAACGTTGGCCCCAAAAGATGTGTCCCCCCAGAACATGTGAACAAGACCATATCTCGGAACAGGGTCTTTGTAGATGCATTTAAAGATATTGAGCTGAGGTCATCATGAGTGTGGGTGGCCCTCAATCTGATTAGCAGGTTCCTTGTAAGCGTCAAAAGAAGGGAGACAGACACAGAGGACAAGCTGCACGAAGACGAAGGCAGAGACAGAAGGGAGGGGGCCGCAAGCCCAGGGACCCCTGGAGCCCCAGAAACTGGAAAAAGCAGGAAGGACCCCATCCTGGAGCCCCTGGAGGACCACACCACCTTGATCTCAGGCGTCTGGTCTCCAGGACTGGCGGAGGATGAACTCGTTGTTTTAAACCACCCAGCTTGTGATCATTTGTTAGAGAAGCCACAGAGCAGCCACACAGACCCTGCTCTGTAGGATCCTAGAAGTGTGGATCTCACTAAAGGCAGATAAGGCAGATGGAGGGTGGATTACAGAACCTTAGAGTCAGCACTGGGCCCTCAGAAATGCTAAAGCAGTGGCTGGAGCCCAGAATGTTACATCGGAAGCCCATCCCTAGGGTACCGGCTTGCACACGCCTCCCCAGGTTCTTACACCTGTACACGTGGTGTAGTATCTCAATCCTGACTGAGAACATTTAATGTCACTATTCACATGGCCAATTAAGAACCCATCAGTTACACAGAAGAAAACCCAGTTAAGATACTTGCCACACTGATGATCAATTCTGACGATGGTCAGGGGCGGGGACTTACATGCAGCCAGCAGCCCTTCCACCGTCTCCACCCCCTTACCCCCCGTCCTCCAACCCCCCTCACCAAGGAGCATCCTCCGTGGGAAGCTGGGGGACCACACAGAGGCATCTCTAAATAAACCTTGGCAGCTGCTCCTGAACCTCATCCACCCTTCCCAGGTAAGACACCTGAATACGAGCAAAGACCTCACAGGCTGGAGGAAAGGACTTGGAGCCACCCCAGCGACAGCACGTTTGCGAGTTGGCTCGTGCAGGCCAGGCGGGATGGTCCTGACCCAGGGGCTCTTCTGGAAGCTTTCCGTTTCCTACCTGAGTTACCTCTCCAGTCCTGCTCCCACTGCCTTTTCTCTTGCTTCCTCACCCCTGCCCCCCACCTGGGGAGACATCCAACAGCAGGAACAGGTGACATACCACTTCCTTACCTGGTCTAGAAAAGACCTGATCACAAACAGCAACCACAAGGCCATCTCGCCAGCCCAGCTCCACACACCCCGCAGAGTATGGTGTAGAGTCCAGCTGCAGGCACTCTTACACCCGCTTACAGAGACCTCAGCCCAGGCTCACCTGGAAGGGCTGGCCGGCCGGGTCAGGTCAGCCAACCTCCCCCATCAGGGGCTTGCAGAAAATGGGCCTTGCTGTGCCCACCAGGTGCAATGAACAGGTGAGGGTCCTGAGGGTCAGGATGGACACGGGGCTGGAGTTCTGGCTTGTTTTCTAATCATTTTATCTGACCCATGAGTGGGAGGTAATTTCAAAAAGACCCTCTCCTAATGAGAGGAACCCAGGAGTCAGGGAGAGGAGGGCTGGCACATGGCCCCAGTGCCTGGGTGCAGCAGAAGTCTCTGGAAGACTCGGTGGAGGGAGGCTGCACAGTGAAGCCCAGGGTCACTGACCTGTCCAGGAGCAGCTGTTTGTTAATTTAGGTCCTGCTCTGAGGGGCTCAGGGTCAGGTCTGACCAACAGGTGGACCGGGGTGCTCTGCAACAAGGGCTCTGTACACGATTCCTGGGTGCTGAGCCCTGCAGGATACCCGAGCCCCATGTCCTTGGAGGAGCCTGCCCACCAGAACCTTGTGCTCCTGAGAAGGGTGTGTGAACGAGCACCCTCTCTGTGAAGCAGGCACAGAGTAGCTTAGTGACTCCCCCGTGGGCACCCCTGGGCCCATCCACAGGGAAGAGGTTGGTAGGCAGGTGCTGGCCGCTGTGCTGTGTGTGGGAGGCCACACAGGAACCTGTTGTTTCTTAAACCTGACACCACGGAGGCCTCCCCAGGACAGGGCAGACAGCCTGCCCTGGGCGGTGGGAGCTCCTGGTGACCCTGAGGGGGCTGTGAGAGGGACAGGCCAGGCCGGAGGGGAGTGAGCGCCCAGACAGACCCAGGGGGCTCGGGGCCCTAGGGGACCTTTCAGGTCTGAGCGGGGAGTGGACGAGCAGGTGGTGAGTGTGACCCAGGAAAGCGGCCCTGGTGACGTGAGGCTGAATCTGCTTCAGAGGGACAAGCCTTCCGGATGATCCCAGAGACAGGATGTGACACAAGAGTCCTGTAAAAGAAGGTGAGTGAGTCCCCCTAAGAGGAGGCTCTGTGAGCTGCCCTGGGAGGGGGTGAAGGGGCAGACGTGAACCTGCTGTGAGTGGGCAGTCACCCTGGGCGGGGGGTGGGCACAGACCCCACTCCATGGCCCCAGCCTGTCCTCTGGGTGGGTTACTTGGCTGCTCGGAGCCTCAGCCTCTCAGCCTGCTTGTGGGCTGATGGTAGCATGGACTGACAAGTAACTTGCTCAGAACAGGGCAGAAAAGAGCCTCGTGGAAATTCCACAGAACACCATCAAGATGGGACTCACAGCCGCTGTTTCCTGCAGGTCTGTCTCCAGGATCCGGAGGACAAAGGCGAGCAGACTTGTAGCAGAGCCTGTGATGGGCTCAGTTTTGGTGGTTGGTGGAGTATCCGCTCTCGTCTCCAGGTCCTGCCCTTCAGGCTCTGGGTCAGGGAGCCCGTGAAGTATGGGTCCAGCTGTGCCCACCTTTGAGGCCTGGAGGGGTTGGGCAGGAAGCACTGGTGTGGTCATCACCTGTGCAGAAGCTTGCAAGACAGGGTCCAGTAGGAGCTATTGCCCCGCAGGCGGGTTCAAGTCCACAGCACACATCAGCTTCTAGAGGCTCTGTTTCCTAGACACAAAGCAAAGTCCTAATACCCAGTACACCCATGACCTGTGTAAAGGCACATCTGATCTGGCTTCAGGTGCTGCTGTTGGGTCCCTCCTGACTGGAGCAGGGCCACCAAGTCATGACGGCAAGGTGGTGCAGGTGTCGGGGAACAAGAGCACACGGCCCAGGCCCACGAGAAGCCGTGCTGTGCAGGGAACCAGTGCTGTGGCCACGGGTGCGCCCTCCACCCGCCCCACAGGCACAGACTACTCATCAGTCCAACAGATCTTGCTCTGGCCTGAGCCTAGCTGAGGTTCTCTGCATCAATACGGAACGTTTCTTTTTTTTCCATTTTGGTTCAAGTAGGCAAATAATGAATAAGGAAACAAAAGCTGAGACCAACACACCCAAGGCTTTATCCAGTGGCCAAACACTGGAAAAGCAGGAACTAAATACACAGATCAACTTCTCACACACCCGCAAAGTTATTTAATTTCATTAAGATGCGATCAGATCAGTAACTAACCAAGAGGGCTTCAGGGCAAGGCTTACCTGAGCTCAAGAAACCTGGATGAACAGGAGTTTCCCTACGGCTCTGCATGCCCTAGAAACCAGAGCTGGGCATGAAGAAGTGCTGCCACCTTTTGGGCATTTCCCACAACAACAACTTTAAACCCAGTTGGGCAGACGGACATTCACAAGGCCTGTGGGGCTGTAAATGACACCTGCCATCAAGTAACGTCCCCCTGGTAAATCATCGGAAAAGAATTCAAAATAGGGCACACTTTCAAGAAGTCAATTTCAAGTGGTAAATTATACCCTGTAAAAGATCAGAAAGCACAGGTAAAGCTACTCCACTCACTATTCAGTTCAGTTTAGTCGTTCAGTCGTGTCCGACTCTTTGCGACCCCATGAGTTGCAGCACGCCAGGCCTCTCTGTCCATCACCAACGCCCGGAGTTCACTCAGACTCACGTCCATCGAGTCAGTGATGCCATCCAGCCATCTCATCCTCTGTTGTCCCCTTCTCCTCCTGCCCCCAATCCCTCCCAGCATCAGAGTCTTTTCCAATGAGTCAACTCTTCGCATGAGGTGGCCAAAGTTCGGAGTTTGAGCTTTAGCATCATTCTTTCCAAAGAACACCCAGGACTGATCTCCTTTAGAATGGACTGGTTGGATTTCCTTGCAGTGCAAGGGACTCTCAAGAGTCTTCTCCAACACCACAGTTCAAAAGCATCAATTCTTCAGCGCTCAGCTTTCTTCACAGTCCAACTTGCACATCCATACATGACCACTGGAAAAACCATAGCCTTGACTAGACGAACCTTTGTTGGCAAAGTAATGTCTCTGCTTTTGAATATGCTATTTAGGTTGGTCATAACTTTCCTTCCAAGGACTAAGCATCTTTTAATTTCCTGGCTGCAATCACCATCTGCAGTGATTTTGGAGCCCAGAAAAATAAAGTCTGACACTGTTTCCACTCTTTCCCCGTCTATTTCCCGTGAAGTGATGAGACCAGATGCCATGATCTTAGTTTACTGAATGTTGAGCTTTAAGCCAACTTTTTCACTCTCTTTCACTGTCATCAAGAGGCTTTTTAGTTCCTCTTCACTTTCTGCCATAAGGGTGCTGTCATCTGCATATCTGAGATTATTAATGCAAATCAAAAGTACATGGACTAATCACCTCACACCAGTCAGAATGCTGCTGCTGCTGCTGCTAAGTCACTTCAGTCGTGTCTGACTGTGTGACCCCATAGACAGAAGCCCACCAGATTCTCCCATCCCTGGGATTCTCCAGGCAAGAATACTGGAGTGGGTTGCCATTTCCTTCTCCAATGCATGAAAGTGAAAAGTGAAAGGGAAGTCACTCAGTCGTGTCCAACTCTTCGAGACCCCATGGACTGCAGCCTACCAGGCTCCTCCGTCCATGGGACTTCCCAGGCAAGAGTACTGGAGTGGGGTGCCACTGCCTTCTCCGCCAGTCAGAATGGCCATCATCAAAAACTATACAAATACCAAGTGCTGCCCAGGATGTGGAGAAAAGGGAAGCCTCCTGCACCTACGCCCAGGATGTAAACTGGTAACAGCCACGGTGTAGAATAGTATGGAGGTTACTTAATGAAAACAAGAATGAGACTAGAAGACTCCCTAACACCACACATGAAAATAAACTCCGCAAAGTATAAAGATCTTACTGGAAACTCGGATATCATGAAATTCTTGAGAAAAATATAGAAAAGGCACACTTTTCCATAAATTACATCAAGTTCTTTTTCAACCCACCTCTTAGAATAATGAAAAATAAACATGAAATAAGAAAACAGGAACTAACTATCCCTTAAAAAGTTTGCACAGGAAAGGAAAGCCTAAAGGAAAGACAAGGACAACCCTAAGAATAAGGGAAATATTTGCAAACATAGATAATCCCAAGAATTCATCTCCAAAACAAACACCTCCTGCAGCTCAATATAAAAACACCAACACTCCCAGAAGACATGGGCCAGAGACTAGGAGGGTGTTTCTGAGGAAGACTTAGTGTCTGCCATTACACACAAGAAAAACGCTCACCATCACTAATTACCAGAGAAATGCAAATCAAAAGTCTAAGAGGTATCACCTCACACCAGCTCAATGCCAATTCAAAACTGCAAAAAGAAATGCTGGCTTACCGTTGACAACTGAATGTTCATTGACCTTTAACACATTCTGATTTTAATATCAAGCTACACTTACATATTGGGTTAACCAAAGGGCTCCTTTGGTCTTTAGGTAAAAATAAGACACATTTTTCATTTTTACCAAGAACTTTATTGAACAACATATTCATTTTGTTCTACTACCTTCTGCCAATTTTCAGGCAACTTACAACTGATAATTCCACCATCCCAAAACTTTTTATCTTTTTGAGCAAAGAACTGTTCCAGGTGCCTTTTGCACTCTGCCAGGGTATTGATATTTTCTCCATTAAGAGAATTTTGTAAAGACTGAAATACATGGACATGTGAAGGTGGAATGTCTGGTGAACACAGCGGATGATCACAACTTCCCAGCCAAGCTTTAACAGTTTTTGCCTGGTCATCAAAGAAACATATGGTCTTGCAGTATCCTGATGGAAGATTATTCGTTTTCTGTTGACTAATTCCAGACACCTTTTGTCAAGTGCTGCCTTCAGTTGGTCTAACTGAAGAGCACTGGGAGCATTATTGGAATTAATCGTTTGGTTTTCTGGAAGGAGCTCATAATAGAAGACTCCCTTCCACTCCCGCCACATACATGACATCACCTTCTCTGGATGAAGACCAGCCTGGGTGTGGCTGGTGATGGTTCATTTTGCTTGCCCCACAATCTCTTCCACTCCACATTATTGTACTGTAACCACTTTTCATCACCTGTCACATTTTGCTTTAAAAATAGAACGTTCTCCTTATGTTTAAGTAGAGAATCACATGTGAAAATAAGATCAAGGTTTTCTTAACTTATTTGGAACCCAAACATTAAAGTGATTAACATAACCAAGCTGGTACAAATGATGTTTAACAACTGATTTGGATATTTTGAGTATGCCCACTGTCTCTCTTGTGGTGTAACATGGATCATCCTCAAAAAAATCTCGACTTGATCACTATCAACCTCAACTGGTCTACCCGACTGTGGGGCATCATCCAGCAAGAAATCTCCAGCACAAAACTTCACAAACCCCTTCTGACACATTCATCAGTCACAGCACCTTCTCCATACACTGCACAGATCTGTTTTGCATTTCTGTTGCACTTTTACTTTTCTTAAAATAATAAAGCATAATATGCTGAAAATGTTGCTTTTCTCCTTCCATTTTCATTACTAAAATGGCTGCACCAAAAATCTACCAATTTTGGTAAGCTATTTGTAAAGGCATGCTGGTATGACAGCTGTCACATTACAATCTAATAAAATTGCTTCTTTTGAATGAGTTAAATACAACTAAATGCTACTAGAGTCAATGCATGGAAAAAAACTAACTTTCTGGTCAACCCAATATTTCATCTGATGTAGGATTTCAATGTCTAACAAAAAGACAGTATTTTACATACTGTTACAACTTGCTGTTCTGTCGTGTCTGACTCTGCAACCTCATGGATGGCATCATGCCAGGACTCCCTGCTGCCAATCAAATTTTGACTTGCTTCAGAAATATTTCATGATGAGTATACTTCCATTAAAAACCAGAATAGTAAAATTTTAATAAATTCTGGTTTGGATAACTTTAAAAATAATGCCATGCACCCCTCACAGGACAGAGCCCAATGGCTTGGGGGACCGGTGCTGTCCTCCAGGACACAGCATCCAACACGCCCACTCACAGTTCAGCAGCGTCCAGTTCCCTCCCTCAGACAGTCCTAGTGAAGCTCTGAAATTCAGTGTTGTGATTATTCAGTCATAACTTAGAAATTCCAACTGAAGTAGAGCCCACCAGTCCTGTGCCTTGATTGGAAAATGGGGAACAAAAAGCAAAGTAAAAGTCAACCTAAGTCCACTGACTCCCTGTTTCAAGAGTGCTGTGTCTGAATGCCTTCGTGACCCCAGATCCACACGCAGGGATTCCGAGGGCAGTGGGCGGGGCCGCCCTTGGCAGACGACAGGTCATGAGGCGGGGTCCCCAGGAGTGGGGCTCGTGCCCTTATGGAGGAGACAGACCCCAGCCCCTCTCCTCCGCGTGAGACACAAGGAGAAGTCTGCCACCAAAAGAGAGCCCTCACCCTGCCAGGCTGGTGCCCCAACCCAGACTGTCAGCCTCCAGAGCAACAAGACATAAATTTCTACTGTTCACGGGATGGGCCGCCGTCTGCGGTAGTTTGTTAGCAGCCCAGAGGGGCTACGGCAATATCAGCAGGAATGCACGGGACAACCTGGGATCTGGAATCTAAAGAAGTTCCAACAGCACTGCAAAAATTAAAACCCTGAAGTATAAAGCTTACAAAACACATATATGCACACGTGCAGAAGACAGTGAAACTCAGGTGAGCACAAACAAATCACAAAATACAGAGCTCTTCCTTGCTCACGAGCAACACACTCAACGTTGTTAAGAGGATCATTTTTTTCCTCCCAAACATATTTGACGAATTGTTTCAAAAGCTAAAGGAGATGACAGAAGACTAAACCCCCAAACTTATGGTAAAGCGACAGAAATGAAGAGTGTGATGCTGGAGAGCAGAGAGAGACGCAGAGCAGAACAGAAAGCACAAAATAGACCCATGTGAATCCAGTCAAGTGGCCAGTCAAAGGGACAGTGTAACAGAGGAAGGAAGTGTGTCCACAAACGGCCAGGAAGCAACTGGAAACCATGTGGGAAAATGAACGTAGACACAAATACTCTAACTCACACACACAAAAAATTCACTCAGAATGGTCCATAAACATGAATGTTTGTTTTTTTTTTTAATAATAGCAAATTATTTAATTAGTATACATGTGTTCCCCATCCTGAACCCTCCTCCCTCCTCCCTCCCCACACCATCCCTCTGGGTCGTCCCAGTGCACCAGCCCCAAGCATCCAGCATCGTGCATTGAACCTGGACTGGCATCTCGTTTCATACATGACGTTTCACATGTTTCAATGCCATTCTCCCAAATCTCCCCACCCTCTCCCTCTCCCACAGAGTCCATAAGACTGTTCTATACATCAGTGTCTCTTTTGCTGTCTCGTATACAGGGTTATCGTTACCATCTTTCTAAATTCCATATATATGCGTTAGTATACTGTATTGGTGTTTTTCCTTCTGGCTTACTTCACTCTGTATAATAGGCTCAAGTTTCATCCACCTCATTAGAACTGATTCAAATGTATTCTTTTTAATGGCTGAGTAATACTCCATTGTGTATATGTACCACAGCTTTCTTATCCATTCATCTGCTGATGGACATCTAGGTTGCTTCCATGTCCTGGCTATTATAAACAGTGCTGCAATGAACATTGGGGTACACGTGTCTCTGCAAAATCATAACCATTATAGAATAAAATCTATATAATCTTGGGTTTGGTATAGGTTTTTAAATAAAACACCAAACAGTAGTCTATGAAAGAAAAAAAAATGTGATGCTGTCTATTAAAATTTTAAATGTCTACCTCATGAAAGACCCTGTTAAAGAGAATAAAAAGAGAAATCACAGGGGCTTCCCTGGTGGTCTGATGGTGGGGAATCCACCTCCCAATGCAGGGCACACAGATCCCATCCCTGCACCAGGAAGATCCCACATGCTGCACAGCAGTTCTTCAGGGTTCCAATTTCTGCACATCCTTGCCAACAGTAGCTTCCTCTTTCTTTTCTTTTTATAGTAGCCATTCTAATAGATGCGAAGTGGTATCTTGCTGTGGGTTATTTCTGTTTTTGTTTGTGTGGGTTGAGCCGTGAGGCTTGCGCGATCTTTGTTCCCCAACAAGGGATTGAACCTGGGCCTTCGGCAGTGAAAGCACGAAGTCCAAGCCATAAACCCACCCGTGAATTCCCTCTCACTGTGGTTTGTCCACTTCCCTGATGGCTAGTGATGCTGAACATCTCTTCACGTCTTTACTGGCACCAGGTTTAGCAATGACTTCTTGGGTATGACAACAAGAGCACAGGCAGTAAGATGAAACATAAATAAACTGCACTTCACAAGCACTTAAAGCTTTTGTGCTTCAAAGGATACTCTCAAGAAAGTAAAAAAACAACCTACAGAATAGAAAAAAATATTTGCTAATCACAAGTCTGATGAGCATCTTGTATCCAGAATATACAGAGAGCTCTTACAACTCAGCTACAAAGGGATAAACAACCCAAATTTAAAATGGGCAAAGGACTCAAGCAGACTTTTCTCCAAATAAGATACACAAATAGCATGAAAAGCTGCTCAGCATCATTAGCTGTCAAGGATACACAAATAAAAACCACCATGTGGTACCACTTTATATCCATTCGCTCGCTCGCTAAGTCCCTTCAGTCGTGTCTGACTCTGTGCGACCCCATAGACGGCAGCCTACCAGGATCTGCCGTCCCTGGGATTCTCCAGGCAAGAACACTGGAGTGGGTTGCCATTTCCTTCTCCAATGCATGAAAGTGAAAAGTGAAAGGGAAGTCGCCCAGTCGTGTCCGACTCTTCGCAACCCCATGGACTGCAGCCCACCAGGCTCCTCCGTCCATTGGATTTTCCAGGCAAGAGTACTGGAGCGGGGTGCCATCGCCTTCTCCATCCATTAGAACGGCTGTTATCAAAACAACTTAATTCACAAAAGGAAAAAAAAGAAATGGAAAAAAAAAAAAAGGACACTAACAAGAGTTGGAAAAATATGCAGAACATGGAGCCAACAGTACACTGCCAACGAGAATGTAACGTTGCAGCCACTGAGAAAAACAGTTTGGTAATTCTTCAAAAAGATGAACATAGAGCTAACACATCATCTAGCAAGTCTAAACCTAGGAATACACACAAAGAATTGAAAACAGGTATTCAAACAAAAACTTATACAGTAACTTTCATAGCAACACAGTTCCCAAGAGTGCAAAGACGGAAATAACCCAAACATCTGTCTAGGGACTAGGGTGCAGCCTGTCCATAGACCGCCCACTACAACGTGGACAGACGTCAGAACCACTGCAGTAAGAGGGGAGAAAAGAACACTAAAGGCCGTGTATTACACAGCGCCATTTGTATGAAACATCCATAGTAGGTAAGTCATAAGACAGAAAGTGGACTCGTGGGGGCCAGAGGTCACAGGGAGGGTGGAGAGGGCAGTGGGCGCTTAGGGGGCTTCCCTTCAGAGTGAAAAGCAGACAGAGGGGACAGCTGCCCAGAAGATGACGCACCGAGGGTCGCTGCCGCACACACTAGAAAACAGTTAATTCCACCCTATGCAAACTCTACCGCATCAACAGCCAGAGAGAGAGCGCCCTGAGCCCCCGGGCAGCCCCCGCCTCGGCCGAGCCTCCAGGGCTGTCCACGGCCCGGCTGCCGCGGGACCTGGCCAGCCACCCTTTGGATGCTCGTGCCCCGGCCACACTGTCACTCAGCTCCTCCCTCCGGCAGCTTCCCCGTCAAGTCCCAGGCCACCTTCCCTGCCTCCTTCACAGAGGCATGGTGATCCGCGACCCCTCATCGGGGCTCATGGGGTCTCAGTGTGCAGTTGCCAAGGGTCATCTCCCCAGAATGGGTGGAAATGAGTGTTTCCTGAGCCTCGCTGTGTACAGGCAGCTGGCTCAGTTCGTCCTGAGAGGCAGGCGTGGCCCACCTACAACCACCAGCCTCTAAAAGCGGCTGCTCCCTCAGGCAAGAGGAGGACCCAGTGTGTGAGACACATGAACACCGTGCCCAGCCGTCCAGTCCTGCGGGGCTCAGGTCCACGTGAGCTGCAGGCACCACACAGATGCTGTTATAAATACACCGGCCTGGGGCTCCCCAGGGCCGGCTCCAGGAAGTGGATTCGCGCTGGTATTTTTATCCCTGGTTAGAGCAGAGGGTGCCTGCGCCTCACTTCCGTCCACACACGTCCACTCTCTGGAAACTAAAGATACACTCGGGGTCCTGCCTGGTCCCGCCTGTCGCTCTCCACAAACCTCAGGGCTCCACAGCACGCAGTGGGGCGGGGTGGGGGGCCCTGTCTGAGCCAGAGCGACCTGTGCCTCAGGACCTGGGGAGGCTTTGCTTCTCTCTGCTCGGACCACAGGGAGGTGCCTCTCCAGCCCAGCACCCAGGAGACAGGCCTCCATCTATCCCACCTGCAATACATCAGCACCTCCAACCTCAGGGCAGGTCCAGCCCAGCCCTCACTAAACAGAGGACCCCAGTACCAGACCCAAGTCCCGCAGCCAGGAGGGACAGGGTCTGTGTGTGAAACCCAGGGAGTGTGCTAGGGAGGCCCCAGAGGCACCCCGGCGCCCCAGGGCCAGTAGGAATCCGGAGACATCTGGCAGAGGCAGGGACGCTGCCCAGAAAGGGGAAGTCCTACCCCAGCACCTGATAACGTGACCTCTTACAGAAATAGGGCCTCAGCCCATAATTCAGCCAAAATAGAGCACGTCTTTCAGGTCAGCCCTGATCCACTGTGACGACACTGGTATACAGGGGGGCTCTGGACAGAAGGCAGGGCCCTTGTGAGGCTGGAGCTGTGCAGCCTCGAGCCAGGAATCACCTGAGCCAGGCACGGCCTGAGTCAGGTCATTGCTAGCACCCCCGCAGCCCCGCCAACACTGTGATTCCACACTTCCGGCCGCCAGAACTTCGAGACCACCAATTTCTGCTGTTCTAAGCCACTCAGCTTGTGGTGCACTGCTGCGGCAGCACGGGACACAGATAGGCGCCCTCTGCCCTGTCCCCCGCTCTCCAGACCACAGGCGGGGGGGTGGGCGATAGGCAGGGCCCTTCACAGACCTAGGCCACGGCAGGCGGTCACTTCTGGCCCTGACCCTCAGGGCTCTGGCCACAGCTCGCAGCTTCCTGGGGCTCCTGGGAGGATGAGGACAAGGAGAAGTGGGGGGCGGGGGGCCTCCCTGAGCTGGTCACTGAGCACCCCCAGAAACCCCAGGCAGCAGACCCCAGCTCCCCTCTATGTCCTCTGGGCCCGTCCCCCAGCCAGCAGCAATTCGAAACGGCCATCCATCCCTTTTAATCTCAGTCGGGGAGGAAGCCCAGGGAGGCACAGAAAGCGGACCCTCAGCCTCATCACTGCGTCTCACCTGTGTCCACGGGGCCCAGACTGGCCTCTCAAGGGGCTGAGGGCAGAACAGGCTGTGGGGCCGACACCTCGTTTCTCAGAGGGGCCTGGGGTTAAGCCCGGAAGCAGGGAGGGAAGTGGTGGATGGGGGCCAGGATGGCAGGACGCTGAGGGCAGAGGCCCAGGCCCACAGGGGTGGGGTGCAGGGGAAAGCCCGCCTGCCTCCACCCAGACCCGACACCTGACAACCGCATGGGTGGCCCTGCGCAGGAGGTCCAGTGCAGTCAAAGGTCAGCTCCAGGGCCGCTGGTCCATGAGCCGCCAGAGGGACAGGCTGCAGCACCACGGGCCTGCCCACACAGCACCGCCTGGCCGGGAATCCAGGCTCCACCATCCAGGCTCGACTGGTCACAGAAAACGCCACTGGTGGGGGTTGGGGGGGCTCAGAGCTCCACGCGCTTCCCGGGAAGGCGGAGGTCAGCTCCCCACAGAGCAGTCCAGGGCACAGTAGTCGCCACTGCTGCCCTCGCACCGGGGGGGCGCCAGCCGGGGGCGGCCCGCAGGGGCCCAGTCCTCCTGTGGCAGGTAGGCGGGCGACGGCACCCCCCACTCCACGTGTCCTGCTGGCAGCACACCTGCTGGGAGGCCGGGCCCAGGGCCGCCCTCCTCCTCCAGGCCCACCGACGGCCAGGCGTCTGCTGGGTCACAGTGCAGCAAAGCGACGGCCTCCCGGACACGGGCTTCCAGGAGGGCTCCTCGTGGGGGGCCGGCATGGTCCCGGCCAGCCTGTGGGCTGGCTCCGCGGGCCCCTATCCAGGTCTAGAATAGAGCAGCGGGAGGAGGGCAGGCCTCAGGAGGCGTGTTCAGGACTCAGCATGGGAGCAGCCGCCCCTTCTCCACGAAGCTCTCCAGACAGCCACACAGCCACACAGCTCTCCAGAGCGCCCTGCCCATCCACCATGGGCCGGCCCAGCCTCGGCACAGGGCCCCCTCCCTCCACACGCCCCCCTGCACGGGCCCGGGGCTCACAGAGGCCTAAGCCAGGGTGTAGATACGGGCCAAAGACAGTGCTGCCCCTCACCCCAATCCCACTACCCGCACGCACGCACGCACGCACGCACGCGGTGCTGTTGGGCCTAATACCTCTGGGCCAAGGTCAGCAGACCTGGACCCCTCTGTGGGACCACAGGAGGCCCCCACCTCCAAAAGGAAGCTGTTTCTGCATATAAATCAACGAAGTTAGAACACTCCCTTTCACCATGCACACACACACAAATTCAAAATGACTTAAAGATCTAAACATAAGACATGTCACCATAAAACTCCTAAAAGAGAACATAGGCAGAACATTCCCTAACATACATCATACTAAAGTTTTCACAGGACAGTCTCCCGAGGCAACAGAAATAAAAATAAGCAAATGCAACCTAATCAAGCTAACAAGCTTTTCCACAACAAAGGAAACCATAAAATGAAAAGACAACATACAGACTAGGAGAAAATATTTGCAAACAATGTGACCAACAAGGGATTAATTTTTAAAATATACAAACAGCTCATACAACTCACTAACAACATCAACAACAACAAAAAAAAAAAATCAAAAAATGGGCAGAAGACTGAAAAAGACATTTCTCCAAAGAAGAAACACAAATGGCCAAGAGGTACATGAAGCTCGCCATCAATAATTATTAGAGAAATGCAAATGGAAATTACAGTGAGGTACCATCTCACACTGGTCAGAATGGCCATCATTAAAAGCTGCAAGTAGGACTTCCCTGGTGGAACAGTGGATACGAATCCACCTGCCAATGCACAGGACATGGGTTCGATCCCTGGTCCAGGAAGATCACACATTCCATGGAGCAACTAAGCCTGTGCTTCACAAGTTCTGAAGCCCACGTGCCCAGAGCTTGTGCTCCCCAACGAGAGAAGTCACCGCAATGAGAAGCCCACACACAGCCACACAGAGTTGTCCTCACCACAACCAGAGAAAGCACACACACACGGCAACGAAGACCCAGCACAAACAAAAATACGTAAATAAGTAAAAAAAAAAACTACAAACAATAAATGCTGGAGAAGGTGTAGAGAAAAGGGAACCCTCCTACACTGTTAGTAGGAATAAACTGGTCATCCACTGTAGAAAACTGTATGGATGCTCCTTAAAATAAAAAAATAGAGCTACCATATGACCCAGCAATCCCACTCTTGGGCATATATCCAGACAAAATTCTAATTCAAAAAGATACATGCATTACCATGTGTAAAATTAGACAGCTGGTGGAAATTTGCTGTATGAGGCAGGGAGCTCAAATCTGATGCTCTGTGACAACCTAGAAGGGTGGGAGATGGGAGGGAGGTTCAAGAGGAAGGGACATGCGTATATATGTGTATATATATACACACACAACTGAAACCAACAATATTGTAAAACAACTACCCTCCAATTAAAAATACATATTTTTTATAAAAAGGTGTATGTACCTCAATGTTCACTGAAGTATTATGCACAATAGCCAAGACAGAGAAACAATCTAAATGTCTATCAATATGTGAATGGATGAAGAAGTGTGTGTGTGTGTGTGTGTGTGTGCGCGTGTGCACAATGGAATATAACTCAGACACAAAAAGAATGAAATAATGCCATTTTCAGCAACACGGTTGCAATCACAGATTACCATACTAAGTGAAATAAGTCAGACAAAGACAAACACCATATGAAATCGCTTATACGACACAAGGGAACGTGTCTACAAAACAGAAACAGGCTCCCGGACATAGAAGACGCTTGTGATCGCCACGGGGGTGGGGGAGGGGTATTCTGGGAGCTGGGGGCTAGCAGACGCAAGCTCTTACATACACGCCGCATAAACAGCAAGGTCCTCCTGTAGAGCCAGTACCCTGTGACAAACCATCATGGAAAAGAAGTTTTTAAGAAACTGTTTCCTACGTGGGACCAGGGATCTCCATCGAGTGCAGCACACACACCTTCCATCGGAGAGCCAGTCCGTGGCTCCAGACCACGTCCTGCGGGGTCTAACTAACCCCCGGCGGCTGCTGTGGTTCTACAGGGAAGGGGCTGGGTGCCTACAGCCCAGAAGGGGAGTTCAGGGTAACCTTTACCCCACAGCCCTGATCAAGGCCTCAGCTTTAAGCTCCAAATCATCTCTCTCGATGACAATCTTAGAAACCATACTTTCTGTTAAGAGAGGAAAAGGCCAGGAGGAACCCAGCCATGCAGAGCCAGTCCGCGGACCCCCGGAGCTCCATCCTCTGACAAAGCAAGGGGCCCAAGACAGTGAGACCAGAGACCACCCATGGAGCTCCCCTGCCGCTCCTTCTGCCTGTGGAGCAAGAGCGTCCGGCCAGCAGCGGGGACCACAGGGCCACCAAGCTGTCCTGAGTGGCCTGTGAGAGCCCACGAGGGCACCATGACGGGGGTGGGAGGCCAACTCATCACACCAGCCAGCGGGCCTGGAGGGGCCAGGCCCTCCACAGCAGCCACCAGAGTAGCCCAGGGACCAGGGACGGCTCCAGGGCATCAGAAGACGCAGCCGCCGGCGCTGGCACCTCAAAGGGCCACTGCAAACCGAAGAGGCAATGTCACAAGAATCTTCACGTTTTTCCATCAGCAATGAAATCAGAGACACAAGAGGAAAAAGAGCTCAGCCACACGACAAAGCTAATTTTTCTTCTTCCCATTTGAGTCATAGTGTGTATATACCTCTATATATACTCTACAGGCCACTGTATACACTGAAAAAGCTCAAAGCACTGACAAAGGCCCCCAAACCTCATCGAAGCCCACATCCTGGGGAGGCCGGACATCAGGGCACCCCGGCCCCACCCCAACCCTGGCCCGCAGGGTCACAAACCTGGAAGTCCCCGTTGTGCACGCTGTACAGAGGCTGGAAGAATGGGCCTGGGGACGGCACATCCTTGTACAAAGCTGTCTTCATCCTGCAGCCAGGAGACGGCAGTCAGAGGCTTCAGAGACCTGGGCCAGGGGCTCCTTGCAGCCCTGCTCCAGGCGTCACTGCAGGGACCTCAGCTCCTTCTAGCAGCAGGCCCGTCCCTGCCCCGCATGCGCTCTCCCCTCACTGGGTCCACATCTGACACGTGTACCTATGGGCCCTGTGCAGGTGACCCCACAGAGCTGAGTTATACCAAGCCACGCAGTGGAGGTGCCCAGCTTTGTCCTCAGTCTGAGAGGGAGACAGCACCTCCAGGAAGCCCGCCTGATTTCTCCCTGAGCATCTACCCACCCAGGACCCAGTGGTCCTCCCCTGAGGATGGCATACTGGGCTCCAATCCAGCAGGTCCAGGTCAACCTCAGCAGCCTCCCCGGGGGCCTAGCCCAATTCCCCACACCAGGGCTGGCCTCAGGGGGCACAGGTCACATAGCATCCACCCGCACGTCCCATCAGTTTCTATTCCTGAGACCCTGGCACTTCCCTCCCCTTGGCTCCATCTCTGCTTCTCCCGCCAGCTCCCACACTTGCCTCCGTCTGGACACCGCTGCTGGTTGCCCCGCAGGCCTCCTCCTCACTTGTACCACGAACTTCCTCTCTCAAAACATCAGCCAGGTCACATCACATGTGGCCAGGCTTCAAGGGCTTTCCTTTGACCCAAGGAAAAGCCTGACCCCTCCCTCGCCCAGGCTCTCTCTGTCCAGTCGCCTCTCACCCTCTCTGCTCCCTGTCCATGCCCGGCCAGTCTCCTGTGGGGCCAGCCCTGCACCCTGTCACCTGACCGTGTGATGGCTTGTTTCAGGAGGGCCTTTGTGTTCATCTGGATCTCAGCAGCATCCCCCAGGGCCGGGCACAGGGGCCCATGGAAACCAGACGCCCAGCACTGTGCCCACAGAACCAGGCAACGGGCTGGCACCTCCAGAGGCAGGAGACAGGGCTCAGACCACAGCACAGTGTCCAGGGCTCCTGGGGACACACTGTCTACCACCCCCACGCACATGGCAACTTGGGAACTCCCCACTGGTCCAGGGCAGAGGCCTGAAACCCCTCCCCATCCAGGAGCATGCAGGGAGGGGCTGCAGGTTTGAACCTTCAATGCACCGTTGACCCCATGCCCAAACACACACACACACACACACACACACACACGATCACACGCACACAAGCACACACTCCCACACACGATCACACACACACAAGCACATGGTCTCACACACATCCCTGGTCACCCACCTGGGCGACAGTTTGAACAGTAAGTAGATCAGGCTGCTCAGCAGGAGGAAGAGGGACACAGCGACCAGGGTGCTATCAGACTGCCCCAGAGCAGGGACCAGGCGACCTGTGGCGAGAAGGACCAGGGCTGTGTCCCTCTGACTCGCCAAGGCATCCAGCCGAGTGCCTGGGCCACAGGGGAAGTACCGGACAGGCCCTGGAGGTTTGTTTCACGCCTGCAAGACCAGGTGAGGCACGCACCCCTGGGCCTCGCCTTTTCCATCCACAGGGTCAACAGGGTCTGCGATCCTTCAGGACCTCTGTCCACGGGGTCAGCCAGGCCGCCCTAAGCAGACGAGGCTACGCCCAGCTCCACGGGCAGCAGCGGGTCCTGGTGTGCAGCCTGGGGCCACGGTCACTCCCGGGAGCCCCCCAAACTGACCCCGTTGACCATCTCAGAGAGAGGGGGTAGGAGGGGGAAAGGTGGGACACTCGGAGGCAGGAGGGGCCCCACCCAGACCCCGGGGGCAGCGGCCACGGCAGCGCCCACCTCGTCTGGGGGGAGCGGCAAAGCAGGCAGGCTGGCTCCAGTCACTCCACACGCCCTCGTATCGCTCCTCCTCCGCCACCTCGCCCTCTAGGGCAGCCATCTGGACTCGCAGCCGGGCCTCATAGGCAGAACCAGGGTCCAACTCGGCGGCTTCAAGTTTGAGCCAGGTCACCCCAACGATGTGATCCTTGTGCCGAGCCCACTGGGGATGAGGACAGTCGGGAGATGCCAGTGGTGAGACTGGGTCGTCAGCCCTAGAGGACACGCACGCGGGCACACTGCACGTCCACACGCTCACGTGCATTCACTTGCATGCACACTCATCCACATAGGCAGGCCCTGGGAACACGCGCACACACACACACAGGCACGCTCACCACTCTGCACTCACATACCCTTGGCTCTGGTCACTGCCTTCCTTGTAATTCCAAGGTGAAAGCACCCTGGGTGGGAAGAGCAGCATCTCCTGCTGCTTCCAGGAGAGACGGGCCCCAGGGTGGGCGACCCAGCTTTACCTCCCAGGCTTCCTCCTGCCTCTTGAAGGCCAGTTCATAGCTGAGGAGCATGGCCAGCGGCTCCAAGGCAGGACTGATGCTCCAGGTCAGGACACAGTGCTCAGAGCTGACGTTGCTCTGCAAGTCCGAGGGGGGGTCCAGCTTCACTGAAACAGAGCAAAGCCACGTGAGGGTGTGTGAGTCAGCACGCCCAAGACTGGGGATCAGAAAGATTCCCGGGAAGGATGAGGATGTGACCAAGGCCCTCTCAGAGCAAGGCCTCCCTGGGAGCCTGGGACGAGACAACCCCTGAGGCAGCTAAGATGCATCTCAAATCTAAGCTGGCGTGCCTGAAGTGCATTTCAAGGGACTCACGCTGGAGCTCCAGCCCCAACTCAAAGCCCTGCTCCTTCATCCTCCTCCAGACCCAAGCCCTCCGGCAACCAGTGGGCCGACCCCTCACCCCTCAGTTCCTACCTGCTGCAAGCCCTGGGTCTGTCTGCAGGGACTGGGCACGCTTGACTGGGTGGCGGGGGTTATGGGCGGTGGGCTGTGGCCAGGGGGTTCCCAGCCAACACACCCGACCCAGGTCTCACCGTGTCTCCGGGGCAGATACTGTGGATCCACAAGGCTGACCTGCTCCTTCCCGGAGATGTGGTGGTGGAAGGTGATGGTGAAGTTGTCAGCAGGCACGAGGACCTCCTCGGGCGGCAGCTCCACGGTGCACACGCCGGCCCAGAAGACACACTTGTGCTTGCTGCCCGGCACGACGTTGCTGGAAAGGACACGTGTGGGCACCAAGGGACCATGGCCCCCCCAGCTCCCTGCCCTCTGCCCCCGCTCTCCAGCCTCACCTGGTGAAGAGCAGCCAGGAGCCGGCCCCCTGGCCCAGCGCTGGGCCAGGCCAGCGGCACTCAATCCTGAGGATGTTGTTATTGTAGCAGGTGAAAGCCCCAGGCCCTGGCCCTGGGAACAGTGACCGTGGCAAGTTCACCGTGGCTGCCTTGGGGCAGGGCCAGGGGAGGGGGAGGGCTTGGCGCTGACCCCCTGTGACAGGGCAGGCCTGAGAGAAGGAGCCCTGAGGTGACCACGGCGGGGCTGGGCACCCTAAGGGGATGGGCTGTGACCATGCGCCCTGGGTGGGGCTGAAGCCCCAACCGGTCTGCAGAAGATGGGCACCCGCAGCCCAGACCCTGCCCCGCTCTGTGCCCATAGCCCCTGCACGCCCTGAGCCAGCCCTCACCTCCTCTGTCTCCCAGGACAGGGACCCCCAGGCTGAGCCAGGCGCAGAGCAGGAAGCAGGTGCCCGCCTCTCTCATCAGAACTTCGCTCTGCAAGGTCCAACCTGGAAGAGGCTGGGCTGAGGGGCTGTGTAGAGAGCACCACCCGCCCCCCGCCGCGCCCCGAGGTGGCACTGTGGGGAGGGCATTTCAAGCAAGTCACCACCCGCTCCCTCATCCCATCCCTTGAAGGAGGCTGAGCACCGCAGGGGAGCAGCACCCGCAGGAGCTCAAGCTCAGGCCTCCCAGGTCTGAATCAGCCACGTGTCCAGGTCTGTCCAGCAGGCAGCGCTCTGAGCCTGGGCCCCAGGTCCCCCCTGCAGGGGAGTCAGGGTTGGGGGAACACGGTTGTAGATGACAACTGAAGGGCAGATCTGCTGGACCCACTGGTGTCACACCTGGGCCAACTGTGCAAGGTGTACATCCACGTGAGTTCCCACCAGAGCCACGGGAGGTGGGGGGCTGACCCCAGGGCTCTGCCCCAGGACAGCAGAGGAAAGGCAGGGGGTGTCCACATGCCCGCCAGCACCTCCCACACTGTTGCCACAGGCCCATCCTGAGGAGCCCTGAAGGGGACAGCACCCTGGGGCGGGGCTCCCAGTGCTGGATGCGAGGAAGCACCTTGGGGTGAGCAGGCTGCTGACGCCCTGTCACCCCATTTTTGCAGCCCCAGATGGTACACTGATAGCTCCTTCGCAGGAAGCAGGGCCAGCCTGGTTATGCAAGCCTGATGGGTGATAAGGACTCAGAAAAGCAGCAGACAAGCACAGACCGCAGCCCGGAAGCGCTCAGAGCCCGCACCCACTCTCCCAGCAGCAGACGCCCACCCCACCCCCGCAGCCTCCTCATGGACCCGCACGACAGACCCATCAGATCAACAGGCAGGAAGACCTCACCCGCCTCTGGATTGAAGCATCACCTGCCACAAACCGCTGGCAGTCACGGGGGGAGGGAGCTGGCTCTCAGGGAGCCCGAGACGGGGTCATCCACAAGGATGTTGGGGGGTGGCCGGGAAGTGGGCACCAGGATGTGGGGGGCGGGGCACTTAGGGTGTGGGGAGTGGGGGGCATTTAGGATGTGGGGGGTGGGGGGCACTTAGGATGTGGGGAGTGGGGGGCATTTAGGATGTGGGGGGCGGGGCACTTAGGATGTGGGGGGCGGGGGGCACTTAGGATGTGGGGGGCGGGGGGCACTTAGGATGTGGGGGGCAGGGGGCATTTAGGATGTAGGGCAGGAAGAAGTGCCAGGATGGCCCCAGGGAGGCCCAATCACACCCAGAGGAGACAGGTCGCGGGGTGGCTGCGACGCAGGATGGGGCCCCACGGGAGAGCGGCCCCACATGCCCGTCCTGCGGGGGCCAGGCCGACATCCCCACCCGGCTCGTCCCTTCCCACTGGTCCGTGGACACGGCTTTCGGCAGACAGCACTCTGGCCCCTTTTCCCAACCCCGTTTCCTCCCTGGCCTCAGGGTCAAGGTCTGGCCAGATGACCTCCAGCCCAGAGCCTGCCTCCCGGCTTCCCGCCGGCCAAGAAGTCATGGGCTGCCATGCAGCTGGACTTCTGCCGGGACCTCGTAGGGTCAGCGCCCCGGGCCTCACCAGGTGAGACGCCCGCAGGGCGGGGTTTATGCAGCGCACCACACCCTCCGGATTGGCTTCCTGTCCCCTTTCACACAGTCTGTATTTTTAATGGGGACAGACTATCCCTGCCCATCCCGGGATGGGATGGAGGCTGCGGTTGAGACGGCACTGATCCACCACTGCCCTCACTGCTGGGAGAGGAGGGAGTCCAGAGGCTGGTTCCCGGGGCAGCTCAGACCTGGGGGGCGGGCCTGAGACACAGCACGAGGCAGGAGGCAGGAAACGGGAGCAGGACCTGGCGCCCCGGGGCAAAGGGCTGAGGACCCTGCTGGGCAAGGGCAGAGGCGGGGCAGTCAGGGCAGGGAGGCCACCTGTCCTGGGATGGCCCAGCCGGACAGGCACCTGCCTCAGGGAGGTGGACGTCCCGGGACACGGAGAGGCCAGGCCAGAGCCAGGGAGAGACGCGGGCGGGATGCAGGGGCCTTGGGTGGACGGGGCCCAGAGAGCAGGACCCAGGACAGAGGGAGGAGGGGGCTGAGGCTGGGAATGCCTCAGGACGAGCTGCTCACTGTCACCCCCCAAACCACCCCCCACCCCCCACCCCCACCTTGTCACTGCCTTCCGCCGAGGCGCCGTGCATGGCATGGCTGAAAGAATGCTGACAACGGCCTGGGGTTCAACGAGGGCGGCGCTCTGCTCCACCCACGCCCACACAGCCCTGCCAGCAGCCCGAACTGGCCATCAACAGCCCTGGCATCAGGCTCCCCCAGGGTGTCTGATTCTTGCTGCGCCCTCCCACCTGCTCCTAACTGAAGAGACATCCCGACCTTCCCCCAGGCCTGCCTTTGCCTGGAGAAGATGTTAACGGGGCTCTGGAACATTCGAGCACAAGCCCTCTTCCTCTCCATCTTCTTGGCTGCAGAGCCCTCTTGGAAGCCTGCCCTCTCCTGCTGCCCTGCCCACAGGTCCAATGGGGGGTCCACAGACTCCTCTTCAGACCTAAAGCCCCTCAAAGTCATGGGCGAGAGCAGAGGCTTTACCAGCCCCAGGACTGAACCCCATCTCCACTCAGTCGTCCGAGCTGAGACCACCTGACCCCAGAATGCCCACGCGCTGCCCCCAAGGGGTCAGGAACTACCCTGGCCCTAAGCCTACCCTGAACTCCACCTGACGAGCTCAGTGCCAGCCCCTCTGCCCAGTGGCACCCACAAGGCTCACAGGCCAGGCCAGGATGGCCCGCCATTCCTATAGCACATGTCTGTCACCAGGAGATGCCCAAGGCAGGACAGAGTTGATGAACCAGGGTGGCCTCCCCAACGCCCTGCCGCCCTTCTGAGTATGCCCCCCAGGCTCCTCCTGAGCTCGGGGCTTGCGGGCCACCTGCCCCGTCCCCCAAAGTCCACGCTGACTTGAGCAGTGGAGAATCCCAGGCGACACTCACCTCTCCAGATGCAGCTGCTGGCGCCCATGGCAGGCGTGATGCTCCCCTGAGACCTGCAGGTGGCTTGTCACCCAGCCACCCCTGCGCTTGCAGCAAAGTCCCTCTGCCTGATTCAGGAGATAACTGCACCGACCAGTGACGTGAGCCTTGCGCGGGAGGCTGACACAGGCCGCCCACATCTGAAACCACCAGCCCAAGAGCACGGCAGCTGGCCTAAGAGGGGCGAGAGGGGACCAGCACCCACCATAAACCCCACCTTCCACCGCCAGGGACGGCAAGCTGCCACACGTGGACCTGGGGGCCACCCATCGATTGGCGGGTGAGCGGGGCTGCTCCCTGAACTGGCGCCGGGAGGCGAAGACGTGGACCAGGTTCAGAGCAGCGCCTGTCTCCCAGGCTGCAGCTCAGGCAGTCCCTGAGCGCCAGGGTGGGTGGAGACAGTCAAACCTCACAGTGCTGCAGCCTCGCTTAAGGAAGGAAATAAAAGATGGGAGCCCCTGGCCCCAGAGAGACGCCCCTGTGGGAAGCCGGGCACAAGGCCCTCCAGGCCACGTCTACGCTCCAACAAACGCTCATTTAACAGCCACCTCGTTGCTCCGGCTCTTTTCAAATTCTTTTCAGAAAAAAGAATTTTCTCTGAAAATTTTCTTTTCAAATTTTTCAGAGAAGCACATAAAAAGCTACCTCATGCCTTTACTGGTGGTACAGATCATGGTTTAATAATCCTGTTGGTGGACAATTTCACTGTTGCCCACATCTGCTATTTCAATTTAATGGACATACAACACTGCATTCGTTTCTGGTGTAAACATGCCATTTTAAATGAGTAATTCCAGGCCTGGATCTCTAATCACCAGGATGAGTGCTGTACAAAAAAAAAAAAAAAAGCGATCTGGAGCAAACTGTCGGGCCTAAGATCTCAAAATAGATGCTGCCAAGCGGTCCTCTAGAAATACACGGACTTCTGCTCCCATCAGACATGTAAGGATGCTTGCAGTCCTCACTGCATTTGACAGCAGTCTTTTAAATCTTTGCCAATCTGATAGGCAAAGACGTTTCAATGCTGTCTTATATACACTTCCTTGGTTATCAGTAAAGATAAGCATCTTTTCATAAACTTATTGACTGTTATGTTCTTAGGGGTGCCAAATAAGGTTGCACTTTAGCATGCCCCTGTGCCTGAGTTTACGTATCAATGTGTTTGTGTGTGTCTGTTCTGTGCATTAACCCAGCTGAGGGGAGATCTGGAGACACCAGAGCTGCAGCTCTCTGGAGTTGCAGAAACCAGGACCCACGGCAAGATGGCATCAGAGGCTCAAATCCATGACACACCTTAGGAACGACCAGGGACACGATCACACTTCTAACATTTAAATGTTGATCATCTTGGCCCCTTACACACTTTTATACTCACTGGTGCCATCCCTGCCCTAGTATCCTTATTAAGAGAGCTTCCTTCTCTCTCAGGCTAGAACTCACTCCCTTGAGACCAACGGACCGCACATCAGCCGCACACGACCCACAGGACAGCATGCAGGCTACAGAGACGGGAGAGCAGGTCACAGACACTGAGATGCGTGAAGGCCACTGCCTCTGCCCAGGAAGTGTTCCGATGCCACAGCCTGGCACCCCACCACCTCCTGTAACACGCAGTTCAGTTCAGTCGCTCAATCGTGTCCAACCCTTTGTGACCCCATGGACTGCAGCACACCAGGCCTCCCTGTCCATCACCAACTCCCGAAGCTTACTCAAACTCATGTTCATTGAGTCGGTGATGCCATCCAACCATCTCATCCTCTGTCGTCCCCTTCTCCTCCCGCCTTCAATCTTTCCCAGCTTTACAAATGAGTCAGTTCCTCGCATCAGGTGGCCAAAGTATTGGAGTTTCAGCTTCAGCATCAGTCCTTCCAATGAATATTCAGGACTGATCTCCTTTAGGATGGACTGATTGGGTCTCCTTGCAGTCCAAGGGACTCTCAAGAGTCTTCTCCAACACCACAGTTCAAAAGCATCAATTCTTCGGCCCTCAGCTTTCTTTACAGTCCAACTCTCACATCCATACATGACTACTAGGAAAACCATAGCTTTAACTGGACAGACATTTGTTGGCAAAGTAATGTCTCTGCTTTTTAACACACTGTCTAGGTTAGTGATAACACACAGAGATAAACAGAAAAGCAAAATCTGCAGATGGAGGGAAAACCTCAGATACAAAGACAATACAACCAGGGCCACTAAGTATCTCCCGAAACCCAGCCCCTCGAAAAACAGGCCCAGAGAATAACAAGCACCGCTGGTCAGACGTGCCCTAACGACGGGACACGTGGAGCTGCGTATGTCCTCATACCTGACGAGGAGGAGCAGCCCGGGGGCAAGCCCGCCCCCGTTAGAGAACTTGTGAGCGAACAGCAGTTACAACAGAAAATGCGCAGGTGGTCCCGTGGTTAGGACTCTGCGCTTTCACTGCCCTGCGCCCAGGTTCGCTGTCTAGTCTCACGTGCTGCGCCTCAAGGCCATAGATAAATTAAATAAACAAAGAATAAGTTTGTATATTTGCAAATGGTTGGGGAAAAAATAAAGAATTACATGCCATGTGGAACGACTATGAAATTCAAATGTCAGGGTCCACCTTCTGGAACACCGCCTGTATGCGCTGTCTACAGCGGCCCTGGTGTGCTCACGGCTCAGCAGCGATCTTATCAGTGTTTCAAGGCCACAGTGTTTCACAACGCTTCTGCTCGCTTGCTTACACTGCACACCCGTCATGTCACAGTAAGAAGACAGGGCTCCAAATGCCCTGTCTTTAAGGCCCAGGGCAGTGCGAGCTACTGTTATCAGTGAGCTGGATGGCAGAGGAGAGTGTCATGCGACAACACTGCAGTAGTCGACATCACCAGGCTAAACGCTCCTCTGGCACGAGTCTCAACACAAAACAGAATTTCTTCACAAGAAATAAAAATGAGGCAATGGAATTAAATTTTCCAGGGACTCATCGTTAACCCAGGAAGGAAAGCCGCTGAGGGTGACTTAAAGGTGTCTGACTGCAGAAGCTGAGGGAAGCGTGTCCAGAGAAGATGCGTTTAAGACCATCTGTTTTTGGTCAAGAACAGCTGTTCTGAAAGCTAAGGACACTGGGAGCGATGTCACGTCAATTAAAAATGAGGCAGATAATCTGAAGCGCCTTTCCTCGGCTCTCGATGGCTCCAAACATCACCGGACCCGCCCTCTGCCGCTTCCGCGAGGAGTCAATGCCTCGACACTAAGCGGGGAAAGGCCTGAAGAACGAGCTTCTGGGCACAGACCAAGGAAACAACTAGCAACTCACGTGGGAGCACTCGCAAAGCCGAGAAAACGTGAACGCGGGAGAACGGCACCTGGAACCTGCCGCTGAGTGTCACGGCTGACGGTGCACACAGGTGCAGCGCGAGGTCACACAGCTGGCAGCCTCGTGGAGGACACGTCCACAGACTGCAACTGCACTGCTCACCCTCAAACACGCTGCAGACAATACCCACGTCTCTCACCACCGGCAGCTACTGAGCCATCAGCAAGGTCACAGTGACCCGCATCTGCCCCCCGCCTGAACCAGGGTGAGGAGATGCACACGTGCAACTTTAACAAGAAACACCAATTCGGTTACACAAAATGGTGTGCGTTCCTTTCATCAAGGGGCTCGTATAACAAACACTGCAGGGTTACATTCTGAGCTTCTCTGTAAGAGCTCGCTTCCTTATGTCTTTCTTGATTGTGACTCTTGACCCACAAAACCCAAAATACTGACTCTTTACAGAAAAAGCTGTGAACCCCTGAAGTAGACTATTACTATCTTCGTTTTACACAGGAGAAAATGAAAGAGGTTCAGCAACTGACAGGCAAGCAGGGTAACTTCAGCGGGCATGACCTTCACCGCTGACCAGGCTGCCTCCAGTAACAAGCGAAAACAAGAACAGACCCCTGAGGAAACATAACTGATGGCATCAGTTCAGTTCAGTTCAGTCCCTCAGTCATGTCTGACTCTGCGACCCCACGAATCGCAGCACACCAGGCCTCCCCGTCCATCACCAACTCCTGGAGTCTACTCAAACTCATGTCCATCAAGCCGGTGATGCCATCCAGCCATCCATAAGAAGACACTAAAGTGACACCCACAGGACAAACACCCATTTGCAAAAACAGTGCAAACTGTTCTGAAACAGAAACAACTGGAGACAATGGGCTCAGGATCTGGTCAACGTGTTCCAACAGGAAAATACATATGCGATCCATAATCATTTCAAACAAAAGATTAATAATTTCTCGAAAAGCGGACTTCCCTGGTGGTCCAGGGGTTAACAATCTGCCTGCCAATTGACATGAGTTCAATCCCTGGTCCAGGAAGACCCCACGTGCCTGGGGCAACTGAGGCTGTATGCCAGCACTGCTGAGGCCGGGCTCTACAGTCCACGAGGCACGCACCCTAGAGCCCATGCTCTGCAACGAGAAGACTGCACGCAGACAAAAACAAATAAATAAAATTTAAAATTTCCTGAATTATACAAATTATACAAGTTATGTAAGACAACAAGTTTCAAAAAAGTAAAAATCTGGGATTTTCCCGGTGGCCCAGTGGTTGGACTCCACGCTCTCAATGTAGGGGACAGGTTCAGTCCCTGGCTGGGGAACCAAGATTCTGCACGCTACCCAGCAGGACAAAAAACAGAAAGTAATAAAAAGTTGGAAAAAAGCAAGAATCTGTATAAAAGACTTAAATTTAAGTCCCATTATTTCATAAGTGAAACTTCATTATTAAGTGATTTGGCACAGGGAACTATATTGAAAATCCTGTAATAAATCATCATGGAAAAACATGCAAACAAGAATATGTATACATATATATGAATACATATACACTCGTGTGTGTGTCTATATATACATGTACGTATAACTGAATCACTACGCTGTACACCGGACACTACTAAAACCTCCTAAGTCAACTATGAAGTGAAAGTCGTTCAGTCGTTTCTGACTCACTGCGATCCCATGGACTAGACAGTCCATGGAATTCTCTAGGCCAGAATACTGGAGTGGGTAGCTGTTCCCTTCTCCAGGGGATCTTCCCAACCCAGGGATTGAACCCAGGTCTCCCACATTGTAGGCAGATTCTTTACCAGCTGAGCCACATGGGAAGTAAACTATAATTCAACAAGAGAGATTTGGAAGTAATTAAATTTGAGGCCCTGAGCAAGAAACAAATCTATCAATAACCAAAATCCTGCCCCCATGAGCCTAGAGTGTCCTTTTTCTCTTTAGAGTAGAAAGATGGATACAGAAAGTATTAAAAAACATACAATCTAATAAATGTACTGCGATTCTAGGAAACAAAAATACAAATAATAAATAGAAATCCATGTTATTAGCAATTCTGTAACCAGTTTGGCCCTAAATATAGCAGTCGGTTTGGGGATTTAAGGTTTGATGTCTACTTCTTAAGGCATTTAAAACACTGAGAAGGTGATAACAAGACTGTTAACTTTAATTAAATATTCAGGATAAATTTTGATTAAATAAGTTTGCAATTAACAGTTAAATACTGAGGGGCATCTAATGTACTAAACTAGTAAGTTTTACTTTATTAGTTGTACAAACAATGTAAATATTGAAGAGTGTTGGCTGATGGCAGGAGAACACCAACTGCCCAATATACATAAAAGAGGAAGAACAGGACCTTCAACAGGATGCACTCAGTTATGGATACTCCTGTCCACACACAGCATGGGCAGAATTTGGACATACTGGACATCAAGGAGTTAATCTGCTGACTGGGAGGCAGGCTATACTTCCTGACCCCCTGGGCAGCCACCCTTAAAGGGTCAGCTTTCCACCATACCACCCAAGACCCTCAGAACACACAGTTCACACTCGCAGCTGGGAATACACCCTGGGCAGTAAAGCACGCAGACGCTGACGCAGCTGGGCCATCCTGGCCTTAGTCCCGCCAGCGGTGTCCACACTGAGCGTTGCAGCACTTGTAAAAGGTGGTCATGGGCTCATCTGCAGAGCGGGTCTGAAGCTGCATGAAATAGGCTCGAGGATGTTCACACTTGGGACATGGCTCTGGCAACGAGAAGAACAAACAGTGACCCACGTTTACTAAAAAAAAGAAATGATGCTCATGATCAACATGCTTGTTATAAGTGGACGTTTCGTGAAACACAGCTGCAGACACTCCCCAGTTCGACTGGTATCCCTCGCCTGGGGTGCCCTGCAAGGTTTTCCTGCAAGGGGCTGTCATTCCCACTGTGCTCTCACAACTGAGAGCACAACACTGTGCTCTCACAACTTGTGGTCTTGATTGTACTTTTTTCTTTTTTAATTTTACTTTCACCGAGATTTCAATTCAAGAACCTCGCTCTTAATGAAAACTCCTTCAAACACTCAGACACCATTTTGGTGTGTAATTCACCTCCCAGTGACAAATTCTGCCTGTGCAAGATTTTTCACAGAGCAGATCTGGATGGTCCTCTCTGGGGTAAAAAGACAGTACTAATCACCCTAAGCTCCTCCTCCTCTCTGGACTGGTCGTGCTGGGCTCTCTTTCCTTCCTTGGTCACATCTGTCGCTATCAGAAATGAATCAAGACTCAAATCCTTACTTAACGGAATATTTAGAGCAGTTTAATATTATCTTTGACTTAAAAAAAAACTATATTAGAACAAAATCCTTAGACTGATTTTTTAATTACTCCAATCAGCATCACTATGAGGTCACCCTGAGACTTTAACTCAGGTCTGAATTACTCCACAACAGCTTGTGCCAATACTGTTTGCGTAACAAACACATCAGAGAAGAAAACAGTTTCTAGTCTCAGAAGCCCACTTGATACATCACAGACTCTGCTATGCAGTGGCACAGCCAGCGGCCTCATCCTTACCCACAGCTCTGAAACAGAAAAGGTTTTCCCTCTCACCTGCAGTAGAGTCAACATTCTCCCAAGCAGCTGCTCCACCAAGCACATCATCCACTTCTTTCAGCTTTGGATACTTCCGATTTGTTACCTAACAAACAACAAACAGCAGGTCTTCAGACTCTCCCAGTAAGTGAACAGTACAAAGCCGGGTCACCAAACCATGCCTTCAAGTATCACCCCAGACTCTGCTTCCTGCCTTCAACACGAAGGGAGGAATACTAAACGAAAGCACAGTTCCTGCTGTCACAGAGCAGGAATCTCCATGAGAATCGGGAGGATCAACAATTGGGATGATCCAATAAACAAGATTCTGTGAGGACTGGATGAAGCAACAGAGCAGGAAGGGGGAAATGGCTCTGGCGTGACCCTTTTGTTCTCCCACCTCTCCAATACTTGGTCACTGAAATAAAAGATCCAAAGACGACTAAGGCCAAAGTGGAGCACTTGGCAGGGTGGCCCAGCCACTCTTCGCAGGCAGAGGTTTTTCTAACTATTCTCCAAGTTTTACCAGCCGTCCTTGAAATGTCACCCTTCACAATTTCAGACTCTTAACTCCCACAACACAGCTACATGGTGGAGCAGTATATAAACATTAAGAATGAGGTAACACCAGCGTGCTCTACTTCTAAAAACTATTAAAGGTGTTCTAAAAAGGAAAGACGCAATATCGATGGAAAGTAACGAGTTATAACACAGTATGTACCATTCCGTAATGAATATCCAATATATTCCAGATGTTCAGACTAAAATATAAGAGCGAGCAAAAACTGAAAAATGCTTGCCCTCCTACAGCGTATACCCTAGTGTTAACAAACAAGGGGCACAAGTAAATTGTAAACCGCAATGGAAGGCAAACGAGTCCTATTAAAAAAATAAGATTAGGAGAAGAAAGGCGAGGTGGACAAAGAGGCTGCAACTTTAAATAATCCTTCGGGTAAAAGCACGAGCGACGAGTGACACGGGTACCGAGGGGAAGAGCGACCCGGGCGCAAAAGCTCTACACAGGCCCCGGGAGCAGTGCGTGGCTGGCGGAGAGCCTCAGGGCGGCCGGCAGGGCCCGCAGGACGCCGATCCAGGCGGGGAAGGAGGCGGGGAAGGCCCGGGTCGCGCGGCCGCCTCGCGAGAGCGTGGGCCTCCGCGCCGCGCGCGCCCACCTTGCGCGTGACGTTGTGCACGTAGGGGCAGGTGTTGCATGCGAAGCGGTGGCAGCGCTGGCCCTCCTCGACGATCAGCCCGTTCCCGCAGCCCGGGCAGAAGAGCAGCATGGCCGCCACAGGCCCGGCGCTCCCGGCAGCGCCCGCGGCAGCACTGCGCCGGCGTTCTGAGCGCCCCTTGGTCCCCGCCCCGCCCCCTGCCAGCCCACCAATAATCACGCCGCCTCCCCGCCCCCAAGTACAGCAGTGGCCGGCCGGCTCCCAGTAGCTCATCTCTCATTGGTCCTCGAATGGCCCCGCCCCCGGCGCCCCGAAGGTGGGGATATAGGAGCGGTCCCGGCGCCTGCGCGATAGCCTCTGTCGCGTGGAGCCGCTGTGCGGGCGAAGCCGGCTGGAAACCCGGCGCCCTGGAGGAGCCGCGGGTCGTGGCGCGGCCAGAGCCGCAGGACGACGAGGAGGATGAGGAGGAGGCGCTGCCGCACTCCGAGGCGGTGGACGTGTTCCAGGAGGGCCTGGCCATGGTTGTGCAGGACCCGCTGCTCTGCGACCTTCCGATCCAGGTGCGCGAGGGCCGCGTCGTTCCCCCGGGGTGCGGACGGACCCTGGGACCGCTGGGGGCTGCAGCCTCGGGAAGGCGTTTCCGAGCGTAGCGGAGCGTCTAGGCAGAAGGCTCCTGTCGGGCCTGGAGGCGAACGAGGCTCTGGCCTCGGGCTTGAAATTTAAAGGGGTGCCGAAAAACCGACTAGTTAGGACATTTGACATGTCAGCAGTGTTTTAAAAACAACCAAAAGTTGGTGTGTAGAAGCCTGGGGTAAACAAAAATAATGTAATTTTCAGACAAAAGATCAATGTTTCCCAGTTTTCCGTTCTCCTCAGACTTCAGGAAGGTTCTGCCTAACTTCATAGACGCTGTCCGCTTGTCTGCCTTTGTTGTTCGGGGTGGTGAAGGGAGCTCCCACCTCCATCCTTGGTCTTTTCCAGGTTACTTTAGAAGAGGTTAATTCCCAAATAGCATTAGAATACGGCCAAGCAATGACAGTGCGAGTGTGCAAGATGGATGGAGAAGTTATGCGTAAGTACTGCCTTCCCCCTCAGGCCAAGCAGTCTGAACCTTCACAGGAGAGGATGTTAGCAGGGCTGGTGGGTGGAAACTCCGGGCTGTGCCCAGGCCTGTTGGGCACACCCACACCTGCCCAGACTTGAGCCTTGAGAAGTAACAGAGCTCATCAGAGCTTCTGGGCTCTCCTCTTGACACCTGACGCTGGGGATCTTCTCCTGCTTGTGCAGCTGTGGTTGTAGTCCAGAACGCCACTGTCCTGGACCTGAAGAAGGCCATCCAGAGATATGTGCAGCTCAGGCAGGAGCGCGAGGGAGGCATTCAGCACATCAGCTGGTGAGTGGAGCCTTGGCTCCTCCCTCAGCCCTTCTTGGGAGACAGGGAGGACGTGCTGGACACGAGCGAGCCTTTTCATCCCCTGGGCTCTGCTCAGGATGCGGCCTAGAGCATCGAGCTCCCTGTCCCGAGCCTTTAAAAAGGGCAGGTGCTCCTGTGCCTGCGGGCCCTGTCCTAGCTGCTCCTCCTCTGCATTACCACGCGGGCAGCTAGGTAGCTGCACGTGGGGACACCTTAGGGCATGCCCAGTGTGTCTGGATGCGGCTTCCCTGGTTAGAGGAGCTGCTACCAGCCCCTCGCCTGGGTGCTCTCAGCCTCCTGAATCACCCTGCTTGTGGTTCACTGAATTCCCATCTGTAGGTCCTACGTGTGGAGGACATACCACTTGACCTCCGCGGGAGAGAAGCTCACAGAAGACCGGAAGAAACTCCGAGAGTAAGTTCAGGCTCCGTCTTGAGCTACAGGGAGCTATCTGATCTGTGGCCCTTTTGTTCCCCAGGCCCTGCCATAGGGCCGGGGTTTCCTCCAGAGGCTCTTAAGAAAGGAGGGGTCTTAAATCCATTCCTGGGGAGTGTGTGAGACCAGGAGAGTCCCTGACTGTCCTGCAAGGAACTCCCTGGAGACCTCCCTGCCCGGAGGACAGGAGGCAGAGGAGCTGTGGCAGTTCAGGCTGCAGAGCCAGGAGAGAGGGTTTTGAGTGTGCGTGGCTGGGGAGCATGGCCCTGCCCCCTCCTCACCTCCCCAGCACTGCGCTCTTCCTGCCTGGCCTCTCTCATCCCACACAAGCCTCGGAGGAGGAGTCACAGCTGGGCCCTTCTGTAGGCTGGACTCTGCCTTTCCTTCTCTTTCAGTTATGGTATCCGGAATCGGGATGAGGTGTCCTTCATCAAAAAGCTGAGACAGAAATGAATCTCCAGACTTGGACAGCTGTGTGTGCGGGCAGCTGAGCTCTTCCCTGGCAGAAGGAAGCCTTGGGCCACCGTGCCCTTTCCCCAGACGGGTGGGAGAGAGCCTGACCCCAGCTGGACTCGCCTGGACTCTTAAATGAACCCTGATCCCAGGGCTGTGGGCCTGGCCCTGTATACAGAATAAACCCTGTTTTCTTTGAGGTTTGGAAAGTCATGTCCCCATAGTGGGGCACAGGTGGGGACCCTGCCGGCGGTCACACTGTTGGGATGATGTACCTGAGCCCTTGGCCACCACCCTGCTCCCCAAGCCACACACACCTGTCCTGTCATCTCTGCAGCGAGGAGGAAGTAAAAGCAGAGTGCCGGCTCTGTCTCTACTTGTGGGAAACAAGGGCGTCTGAGCCCAGCCTGGTCAGGGCCTCCAGCTTCAGCCCATGGGTGCCTGGCTCCTAGGAAGGGACATGGCCTGGATGCCGTGGGGCGCTTCCAGGTGTGTGTGGGGAAGTGTGATATTCCTGGGTCCTTGTTTGTCACCTCCTCGTCACTCTGCAGAAGGGGGACAGAGTGTGCGCACCTGGCCGAGGACCTCCAGGGAGATGGACCTGACGTGAATGCCCTGTTCTGGCAACTTGTGGGTGGGAGGCCTGGGGCCTGGAGGATGTCCTTCCACAGCGCCCAGCTGGAGACCAGAAAGGAGGCGGCAGCTCTGGTTGAGTTAGTGGCAGCTAAAACGCTCCCGGTCTGTTTATTGGCCACATGAGGTGGTCGTCAGAAGGCTAGTTAGAAGGTAATCTCGGGAACTAGTGTGATAAATGCCCGGAAGCACGAGGGGTTCAACAGCAGTGAACACGGCAAAGTGTGTGGGAAGCAGGGCTCCTGGGCAGAGTCCCGAGCCGCAGGCCTGGCTCCAGCCACGGGCACACGGCCCCAGCGCCCGCCAGCTCAGTGGAGCTGAGCATCCAGCTCGTACTTCTCACAGAACTTGTCAGTGAAGGGGATGCAGGTGAGGAACTCACACCACTCGCAGCGGACAGGGTAGAAGTAGAAGAGGACCACCAGGCCAGCCAGCAGGCCCAGGAAGACCAGCTGAAAGACGATGATCTGGCAGCGCTTGCGGTACAGGTCGAACTTGCCGAAGCTAATGTAGGGCAGGAAGGCAAAGGAGAGGAAGAGGCCGCTGATGAAGCCTGAGATGTGGGCGAAGTTGTCGATCCAGGGCAGCAGGCCGAAGGTGAAGAGGAAGAGCACCACGGCCAGCAGCTTGAAGAAGGCGCGCCAGGGCCGCGCCAGAATCTGCCAGCTCTGGAAGAGCTCCACGAAGAGGCAGGCCAGGATGCCAAACTGCGAGCCAGCTGGGCCCACCTGGAGGTGCAGGTGACCCTGAGCCAGTGGGCCGGGGCAGGCCGCCCGCCACCCTCCGTTGGCCCAGGGTAGATCAGGACAGGAGCCCCAGGTGGGACAGGGCATGGCAGGGACTCGGGTCTGCTGGACCCAGTTCATGCTGGGCAGCACGTGGGGGGCAGCCTTACCTCTGCCCGGTATGGCAGGAAAATGGCACTAGCCAGGTTACCAGTGACGCCACTGAGCAGGTAGATGATGGCTATGCGGTGCCAGCCCGCCAGCTTCTCCAGGTCTCGCAGGACTGTCATCTGGAAGCAGACGGACACCAGGCAGTGCAGGACCCTGTGGGGAGGGGGCACTCAGCAAGGAGCACTGACCAGCTAGTCCTGGGGTCCCTGGGACCACCTCCTCCCCCCAGCCCCCACAGCCCACGTGGTGTCACTTGCCCAGCGTGCAAGAAGAGGGACAGCCACAGGCGGTAGAACTGGTCAGGCACCTCGGGGTTGAGGAAGGGCAGGAGCCCACACACGTCGTCCATGCAGTGCACCTGTGCAGAGTGACCGTGAGCACCCGCCACGGCCGCAGCACGCGGAGGGACCCTCCCCCAGAGGCCTACCTGGGAGCAGAGTGTGGCCTCCTCGTGGAAGTAACCCCTCATGAAGTCACAGTACTCCCGGGAGGTGATCTCACACCTGGAAGGTCAGGCCAGAGCTGGGAGGACTCCCAGGCTCAGGTTTTGGCCCCACTCGCCCACCTTGTTGGCCTGGATAGGTCCGGCCCCTTCCTCACCCCACGCCCCCCGGGATCCTGGGTCGTTTTAGACTGGATATGGGAGCAGGCCCAGGGCAATGCTGTGTGTCCAGGACTGGGGCACCCCTACCTGCCCTTGGTGCCGATGCAGCAGGGCCGGCCCGTGATGACGCAGTCCATGTGCGGGTGGTTGGTGTGGTTCCCAGCACTGCTTTTGGTGCAGATCTGGGTCACAAATGGGGATGAGTTGGGTCAAGGTCACCCCTAATCTTGGGCCCCACACCACGCTTGGTTGGAGCAGAGATGGACAGGCTCCTAGGGTAGGAGACAGGCCCCTGTTGGCCTCAAGCAGGTCACAAACCCTGGGCCTCAGGGCATCTGTCAAATTGGCATGATGTCACTTGACTTCTTAAGGCTCCACCTGGTTCTACTTAGAAAGGGAGGCTGTAGTGGATGGACCGGCTGGCTGAAGGCCAGGGCAGAGCATCTGAAAACGGGGTGGTCCCTCGGAGACCTCTGGCATCACTGATGGGTGAGATGTGGATTCCTCCCCAAGACAGTAAGGTGGCTCCCAAACAACCCCTCCACACCAGCTCACCGGCCACTTGGTGATGTCATCTGGCCACTCATGGGGGTCCTCAGAAGAAGGCTCATCACACACCCTGCACGAGCCCAGGGTGTGGTCAGACCTTACTCTGAGCCCTTGGCTTAGCACCCTCCCGCCCTCCTGGACAATAAGGAGACAAATTATACCTCCCTCCACCCCCACTCCCAGGGGAGACATGGACGAACGGAGGTAGGGGGCGCAGCAGGACTGACCTGGGATCCTGGTGGCAGACAGAGCCGTACCGCCTCTTTTGGCCAGCAAGGTCTGGGGCACTGGGATGCAGGGGCCACTTCACCCACACTGCCAGCGTGGACTGTGGGAGGACATGGGCTCAGCCCTGGTCTGAGCCCACCGTCTCCAGGGGGCCAGGATCAGAGACCCTGAGCTCCTCCCTCTGGTTCTACACACCCGCGTGCCCTGCAGCCCCTCCATGAATTTGCACTCGGGAAACTGCTCGCATGTTGGGAGATTGTTATGAGTTCAAGAGCATAGTTCCTATTAGCTTGAAAACAGAAACCACCCGTAGGCAACTGGTACAAACTGGGAGCTCCACATTAGATGATAAAAACTTGGATGAAGTTGTTTAAAATTTAGTGAGAAAAGTAAGGCAATACCACTTACATAAACTTATGACAGGTGCCCCAAAACAAGATGGAAGTGAGAAGGCCACACCCAAATTAAAAACATGCAGAATTCCCTGGTGGTGCAGTGGTTAGGACTTGGTCCTTTCACTGCCAGGGCCTGGGTTGGATCCCTAGTCCAGAAACTAAGGTCCCCCAAGCCCTGCCGCTCGGCCATTTAAAAAAATAATAAAATTAAGGACACACAGTCTGCAGGGGGAGCAGCCAGAGGTGGAGGGATGGGATAAGAAGGAAAGACTGAGGTGAGGGGCCTTGCACAGACGGACGGCATCGTGTGCTGAGAACCAGGGGTTTAGGACAACTCAACCAGCTCTGCCTGAGTCCCAAGGAAACGAGGTGCAGACAAGGGTGCGAGCTGAGCTGTGGGCGGGCACTCACCGAGCACTCCTCCTCCGAGGTCTGCACGCAGCCTGACCGGTCGTTACGCACGCAGCAGGCCGAGTGCTTCTCGCGCTCGCGCGCAGCATGGATGAAACTATGCACCTGCGGGTCCTGGCGCATGCACGGCGAGAACTTGGCACCCAGGTGAATGAGGGCCTCCTGCGGGGAGGACGATGCAGCTGCGGCTGGGCCTCGGCGAGCCCAGGGCCCCGCCCCGCCCTGCCCTCACCGGGCCCCGCCCCCGCCCCGCCCTGCCCTCACCGAGCTGGGCCCGATCCAGAAGTTCTCCTGTTGCACGTACTTGACATTCTCGTAGACCCCACGGTTGCGCAGCACCTGGGAGGTGGAGAGAAGATAAGACGGAGCTCGGTCGCGCCCCCTCCCGTCAGAGTGGGCGGGAGGGAACCCAGACTTCGCAGAGCGGGGCCAGGAGGGCACCCGGAGGGCGCCGGGGCTCACCGAGTCTACGGTCTCGTGCTGTGAGAAGCCCACGGGCGCCACGCCATAGATGCACACGGCTAGGATGGTGACGAGCGAGTGCACGAAGGTCAGCCAGTAGGTGAAGAAGGGCCTGCGGAGCAAAGCGTCAGCAGAGGCGCCATCCCCAACCTGGAGCGCCCGCGCCCACCTGGAGCCATGCCTGCCCTAAACCCCTCCCCTCGTGGCCTACCTGTGGTCGTCCATGTCCTCAATCTGGCGTTTGACATAGCTGTCTATTCGCTTGCGGTAAGTGCGGTTGGTTAGCCGGCCCACCATGCCCAGCCCGTACGGCCGCTTCTCCCTGGCAAACAACTTGCGCACCGGCATCGCGATGCGCTGGCCCCGCCGCTGCCCCGCCGTGCTCACCACCTCCTGCCGCAGCCGCACCTTGGGCTGCGGGGCCGCTGCGCCGCCCTCCTTCTGCTTGCGCCAGCCACGTTCCAGGGGCCTGGGGAGGGAGGCACTGTCACTGCCAGCCCCAGAGTGCCCACACGCTGCTGTCCATCCCCCGCGGGGCCAGGACAACCCTCTGAATCTGTCCTGCTCCCATGTGTAACAGGCTGAAGTCAGGCCCTCCGAGCAGAAGCAGAGCGGCCCGAGCCACTTTCGGGATGGCAGGCAGGTGGGGTCAGACCTACATCTGTGAGTATTAACGACGCCACCTCTTCGCCTGCTGGATCCTCTCCAGGCTGTGGGCTCTGGGACCGCCAGCCTTCTCCAGGGATGAGCAGCCCAATTTGAATGGTGCCCAGTCCTGGGGCCCCCAAACCTAGTTGCCAAGCTGGGTTCCCAGTCCATGAGATGACCGCCCCCACCCCGGGGGTCCCCTTGGGTGTCATGCCTTGGAGCAGCTGCTCCTGACAGCCTGGGGGCTTTTCCCCCACGGAACTCGCAGGGAGGCACTCACAGCATCAGGTGGCTGCGCTCCAGCTCGCTGCGGTCCAGGGCGCCGCCCGTGAGGTCCACCTGCTCTGGGGCTCGCTCCCAGTCTTTAAGCGCTGCCTCCGATGGGGACTCGAACACCTCGTCCGGGTAAGTGGACAGCTCCTCGTGGAGGACACCTTCCTGAGCAAACACGCGCGGTCAGCGTGGGAAGCTTAGGCAGAGGGGTCAGGGTGATGGCGCCAGGCTCTTACCCGAGCAAAGAAGGACGTGTCCAGCTCGTCAGGGAAGTCAGCCGTGTCCTCTTCCAGGAAGCTGGCAGGAGTGAAGCTTCGGCGCTGGGCGCGGCGTAACGTGCCATCCCTAACCGAGCGACCCTGCCAGCGAGGGAGTAAGCACGCGGCTCCGTGTAACCCACTCGCCCCCAAACCCCACCTGGGCCCCTGCACCCACCTTCACCAGCGCAGCAGCTGCCCGGAAGCTCATCTTGGCCACCGACTCGCGCTTGCGCCGCCGCGGGAGCCGGTTGAAACCGGAGCGGGAGCTGGAGAAGGAGCAGAGGGAGGCGGCACCCGGCGTGACGGGCGTGTGCGGGGCGCTCGGGCCGTCGGCGGCATCATCCGCCAAGCGGAAGGCCCGGCCCCGGGCCAGGGGGTCTACGATCTGGAGGAAGGGAGGAGATGCCAGAGTTGGGGCTGGGTCTGGCCAAGGGGGCTCCTTCCCCACCCCAGATCCCACTGTGGAGAACACAGCTGCTGTTCAACCCCCCCACCCAGCGGGCCCCTGGACAGCTGAGTGGGTTCTGCCGCAGCCCAGTGCACCCAGGGCCCCTTCTCCGCCTGCATTGTGTTACAGCACTGTCCATCCCGCGATGCTTCCGGTCCAGACGCTGGCCAAGGCTCAGTCCCAGGTCCCTGTCTTCCCTCAGGAGCCCCTCATCCCAGAGAGCATCTTAGGTGCCTTTACAGGAGCATCCAACCACCATCCAAATCCAGGAGCTCCCAGGGACCGCCTTTGCTCGGGCTGGCTGTGTCCCCAGCCCCGCCCAGAGGAGCTGAGTGAGGGGCCCATGGGAGGGCATACCTTCTGCATGCCCAGCTGGCACGGCCCCACGTACAGAGGAGGCGGCGTCTCAGTGCTGGTCAGCGACACGTTGTCCTGGCTAGGCAGGTCTAGCTCGCGGATGACCTGGGGCTTCAGCTTCCCGTAGCGCTGGCTGCAGTGGCGGATGCTCTTGCGCTGCCACTTCTGGGTGCTGTCACTGTCCTTGCTCACTCCAAACCAGTCGGCCGTGCCCCTGCCGGGGAAGGAACTCAGCAAGGGTGCCCGGCAGTCCCCTCCCCCGGCCCGGGCCTCAGAGGAGCTCCCCCTCGGCATGCCTGCCGCAGGCCTCCAGACCCTCCAGGGGCCCAGGTGGGCTGTGGCTGATCAAGGGGAGAAGAGGGTTCTGGCCCTGGCCACCCCCGCACAGTCAGCCAACTCCAAACTGCCACCAGAGACGGCAGGCCTGGGTGAAACGGGTGTTTCACACAAGCCCTCTCGCCATCCTTGAGGCAGGGATTTCTGGAGAGACACCGAGGCTAGACAGAGGTCAGATTTCAGCCAGCCGGAGCATGGCCATGAGCAGCAGCTGGGCCTGGCACATGGCAGGACCCAGGAAGCGGGTGCCGCAGCCCCGGGCAAGCTGCCCACGGCCCTCGGACATGCAAGCAGAAATGCTGCTGCGCCTGCCGTCAGGAGCCCTGGGGACACCAGCAACGCTGGCAGCTCCGGGGGCACACAAGCCATGCTCACGCTCGCGGACGCCAGCACACGCCTGCCCTGCCCACGGTACCTGAGCAGGGACCGAGAGAGACGGGCGCTGCGGGAGGGCCCTGCGGGCAGCGGGGGGCCCAAGGGAGGCAGAGTGTGGATGTGCCCGGAGCGCACCCGGCGGCTGTCCAGGGCCAGAGCGTTGGGTGGGGAGACAGAGAGGAGAGAGGAGGTGCTGGGGGCAGAGAAAGGAGCAGGCAACGGCAGCCAGCCCCAGAGCAGGGGAGCGGGGATGCAGGATTGAGAAGGTCCCCGCCCCGCTCCCAGCCCCGCGGCCCGAAGGGACCCTGTGTGCTGCCTCTGCCCCAGGGCCCCACCCGCCCCAAGCAGCCAGGACAGCCCAGTACCTGCGGATGGTCTGTGTGATGGACATCTGGCGCTGTAGCACCGGCCGCCGGGGCTCCTGGTGGGGCGAAGGGACGCGGGCGGGCTCGGCCGGCATGCTCACGCTCCGCAGGAATGCCTGGCGTCTCAAGGGCTGGGCAACGGGGTCCCAGTGAGGGCACTGGACAGGCTGGACCCGCAGCCCCCGCTGCCCAGGGCCTACCTGCAGGAAGCTGGGCTCCTCTGCTGCCGGGGGCACCACGGCCGGGATGTCCAGCTTCAGCCACGGCGGCTTCTTGTGCTGCAGGCTGCTGCTGCTGTCCCTGCGGGCCTCGCCCATGGTTCAGGCAGACTAGGCGGGCCTGGGGTTAGGACACAGTGCTTTACTACTGCTGTGGGCCTGGGTTCAATCTCAGGTCGGGGATCAGGGATCCCAAAGCCATGCAGCACAGCCAAAACACAACACGGACAGGTCTCTGCGGGTCCCCAGGCCCAGGCCCGGGAGGTGGGAGGGTCAGTGATAACCAGAAGAGACGGCCCCAGCACAGCTCAGCACCCATGGGCTCACTGCCTGTCTTGACGTCTCAAGACACCACCGGGCACACACTGGGTCCCCAGACGACAGACATTCATGTGACAAACAGTTCAGGACCCACCATGAGCCACTCACAGGTGCTCAGGACTCACTGGTGGACAGTGAGAAAAGAGGAATCCAAAACAAAGTTCCTGCACTGCTGGAGCTTGGAGTCCAGACAGACAGCAAGCCAACGTGGACATACAGTGCGCTAAAGGTTGCAAAGTGTGACGGGAATAAAACAGCATGTGCCAGCTGCCTGCCTGTGAGGAAGCCTTTCGTCAGAGTAAAGACTCGCAGCGTGATCCAGAGAGCACGGCCACGGGCAGGCTGCTCCCCACACAGGGGATGGCCGGGGCAGAAGCGTGAGGAAGCGCGAGGGCTGAGAAGCCAGCCTGGTCTGTACACGGGGCGAATCCGAGGGTGGACTTCAGTCTCCTAGCCACCACGACAGCTGCTCCAGAGACGGAGGGCCCACTATGTCCACGACAGGCTGCAGGGGCCCTCCCTCTCTCTGAGGCGGGACCACCTGGTTTCCCAGAGGCCGAGGGTTCCTACAGCCAGGTGCTTGCATGCGTGCCAAGTCGCTCTGGTGTCTCTTTGCGACCCTATGGGCTGTAAGGAGCCAGGTTCCTCTTTCCACGGGATTCTCCAGGCATACTGGAGTGGGTTGCTGTGCCCTCCTCCTGGGAATCTTCCCAATCCGGGGACTGAACCCACGCTTCTTAAATCTCCTTCATTGGCAGGGGGGTTCTTTACCATTAGCACCAGGCGGGAAGCCAAGGGACCTCCTCCTGAAAACCACCTAGTGGAAGTGCTGCTGTCACCACCAGGGGGCGCCACACACCAAGAAACTTAAGCAAAGACGCTCCCTGGGGGCTCAGACCACACAGAATCTGCCACAAGGCAGGAGGCCAGGGTTCCAACCCTGGGTGGGAAGATCCCCTGGAGAAGGAAATGGCTACCCACTTCAGTCTCCATGCCTGGAGAATTTTCCTATGCATAGAGGAACCTGGCAGGCTACAGTCCACGGAGTTGCAAAGGATCAGACACGACTGAGCAACTAACACTTGCACTTTGCTCAGCGCCACCCAAAGCGCCTACAAACAACAAAACTAGTGAGGTGATGGAATTCCAGCTGAGCTACGTCAAACCCTGAAAAATGATGCCGTTAAAGTGCTGCGCTCAATATGCCAACAAATTTGGAAAACTCAGCAGTGGCCAAGGACTGGAAAAGGTCAGTTTTCTTTCCAATCCCAAAGAAAGGCAATGCCAAAGAACGTTCAAAGCGAAAGTCCCTCAGTCGTGTCCAACTCTTTGTGACCACATGAACTATACAATCCATGGAATTCTCTAGGCCAGAATACTGGAGTGGGTAGCCTTTCCCTTCGCCAGGAGATCTTTCCAACCCAGGGATCAAACCTAGGTCTTCCGCATTGCAGGCAGATTCTTTACCAGCTGCGCCACAAGGAAAGTCCAAGAATACTGGAGTGGGTAGTATTCTACCCACAAACTGTGGAAAAATCTTCAAGCGATGGAAATACCAGACCACCTTACCTGCCTCCTGAGAAATCTGTATGCAGGTCAAGAAGCAACAGTTAGAACTGGACATGGAACAACAGACTGGTTCCAAATTGGGAAAGAAGTATGTCAAGGCTGTATATTGTCACCCTGGTTATTTAACTTATATGCAGAGTACATCATGCAAAATGCCAAGCTGGATGAAGCACAAGCTGGAATCAAAACTGCAGAGAGAAATATCAATAACCTCAGATATGCAGATGACACCACCCTTATGGCAGAAAGTGAAGAAGAACTAAAGAGCCTCTTGATGAAAGTGAAAGAGGAGAGTGAAAAAGTTGGCTTAAAGCTCAACATTCCAAAAACAAAGATCATGGCATTTGGTCCCATCATTTCATGGCAAATAGATGGGGAAACAATGGAAACAGTGACAGACTTTATTTTCTTGGGCTCCAAAATCACTGCAGATGGTGACTGCAGCCATGAAATTAAAAGATGTTTGCTCCTTGGAAGAAAAGCCATGACAAACCTAGGCAGCATAGTAAAAAGCAGACATTACTTTGCTGACAAAGATCCATCTAGTCAAAGCTATGGTTTTTCCAGTAGTCATGTGTGGATGTGAGACTTGGACAATAAAGCTAAGTGCCAAAGTATTGGTGCTTTTGAACTGTGGTGCTGGAGAAGACTCTTGAGAGCCTCTTGGACTGCAAGGAGATCCAACCAGTCCATCCTAAACGAAATCAGTCCTGAATATTCATTGGAAGGACTGATGCTGAAGCTAAAACTCCATTACTTTGACCACCTGATGGAAAGAGCTGACTCATTAGAAAAGACCCTTTTGCTAGCAAAGATTGAAGGCAGAAGGAGACGAGAGAGGATGAGATGGTTGGATGGCATCACCAACTCAATGGACATGAGTTTGAGCAAGCTCCAGGAGTTGGTGAAGGACAGGGAGGCCTGGCGTGCTGCAGTTCATGGGGTCGTAAAGAGTCAGACATGACTGAGCGACTGAACTGAACTGACCCTAAGCTGGGCAGGGCCCAGGACCCAGAGCTGAGGGCTTGATTTGGTCTACCCCAGCCTAGCCATGGGGCCATGAGGCAGTAGCCACATAAGCAGGGCTCCTTGGCACTTACTTCCCTCTTCACAAATCGGCACTTTTCGGACAGGTCTGCTTCCCTGGCCCCAGAGAAGAATCACAGGGCCTGGAAACACTACACATGGACATCACCAGGTGGGAAACATCGAAATCAGACTGCTTATGTTCTTTGCAGCCGAAGACAGAGAAGCTCTATACAGTCAGCAAAAACAAGACCTGGAGCTGACTGTGGCTCAGATCATGAGCTCCTTATTGCAAAATTCAGGCTGAAATTAAAGAAAGCAGAGAATACCACTAGGCCATTCAAATATGACATAAATCAAATCCCTTATGATTATACAGGGGAAGTGACAAACAGATTCAAGGGATTATATCTGATAGACAGACTGCCTCAAGAACTATAGACAGACTGCCTGAAGAACTATGGACAGAGGTTCGTAACATTATACAGAAGGCTGTGATCTAAACCGTCCCAAAGAAAAAGAAATGCATGAAGGCAAAGTGGTTGTCTGAGGAAAGTAGATAGAAAAAATACTGAGAAAGAAGAGAAGTGAAAGACAAGCAAGACGAGGAAGGATATACCCACCTGATGCAGAGCTCCAAAGACAGCAAGCAGAGACAAGAAAGCAATGCAAAGAGATAGACGATAACAACAGAATGGGAAAGACTGAAGATCACTTCAAGAAAATTGGAGACATCAAGAGGACATTTCATGCAAGGATGGGCACAATAAAGGAGAGAAATGATAAGGACATAACAGAAGACAAGATTAAGAAGAGGTGGCAAGAATACACAAAAGAACTATACAAAAAAAGGTCTTAGTGGCCCAGATAATCATGATGGTGTGGTCACTCACCTACAGCCAGACATCTTGGAATATAAAGTCAAGTGGGCTTAAGGGAGCATCACTACCAACAAAGCTACTGGAGGTGATGGAATTCTAGCTGAGCTATTTAAAATCCTCAAAGATGGTGCTGTGAAAGTGTACCACTCAATATGCCAGCAAATTTGGAAAAGTGAGCAGTGGCCACAGGACCGGAAAAGGTCAGTTTTCATTCCAATCCCAAAGAAGGGCAATGCCGAAGAATGTTCAAATTACCATACAATTGGCTCATTTTGCAGGATAGCAAGGTAATAAGCAAAATCCTTCAAGCTAGGCTTCAACAGTACAGGAACTTCCAGATGTAGAAGATGGATTTTAAAAAGGCAGAGGAACCAGAAATCAAATTGCCAACAGCCATTGGATCATAGAGAAAGCAAGGGAACTCCAGAAAAACATCTACTTCTGTTTCACTGACTATGCTAAAGCCTTTGTGTGGCTCACAACAAACTGGAAAATTCTTAAGAGATGGGAATACCAGACCACCTTACGTGCCTCCTGAGAAACCTGATGCAGGCCAAGTGGTAACAGTTAGAGCTGGGCGTGGAGCAGCAGACTGATTCGAATTGGGAAAGAAGGGCGTCAAGGTTGCCTATCATCACCCTGCTTATTTAACTTACATGCAGAGTATATCGTGCGAAATGCTGGGCTGGATGAATCACAAGCTGGAATCAAGATAGCCAGGAGAAATATGAACAACCTCAGATATGCAGATGACACCACCCTTATGGCAGAATGTGAAGAGGAACTAAAGAGCCTCTTGATGAAGGTGAAAGACAAGAGTGAAAAAGCTGACTTAAAACTCAACATTCAAAAAAGTAAGATCATGGCATCCAGTCCCATCACTTCATGGCAAATAGAAGGGGGAAAAGTGGAAACAGTGACAGATTTTATTTTCTTGGGCTCCAAAATCACTGTGGACAGTGACTGCAGCTGCGAAATTAAAAGATGCTTGCTCATTGGAAGGAAAGCTATGACCAACCTAGACAGCATATTAAAAAGCAGAGACATCACTTTGCTGACAAAGGTCCATCTAGTTAAAGCTATGGTTTTTCCAATAGTCATATATGGATGTGAGAGTTGGACCATAAAGAAGCTTGAGCACTAAAAAATTGATGCTTTTGAACTGTGGTGCTGGAGAAGACTCTTGAGAGCCCATTGAACTACAAGGAGATCCAACCAGTCCATCCCAAAGGAAATCAGTCCTGAATATTCATTGGAAGGACAGATGCTAAAGCTGAAGCTCCATTACTTTGGCCACCTGACGGGAAGAGCCAACTCACTGGAAAAGACCCTGATGCTGGGAAAGATTGAAGGTGGGAGGAGAAGGGGGTGACAGAGGATGAGACAATTGGCTGGCATCACTGACTCAATAGACATGAATTTGAGCAAACTCCGGGAGACAGTGAAGGACAGTGAGGCCTGGCATGCTGCAGTCCATGGGGTCACAAAGAGTCATGACTTAGCAACTCAGCAACAACAACAAGCAGAGAGGGTCCTTGCACAATGAGGCCAAGGGGAGCAGGGGCGTTGTGGAGACTCTCACTTTCTCAGCCTCTCAAAGCAACCCAGACCCTGACAGATTCTGACCTGCGGGGTCTGCGGCTCACCCACCGAGGTCGCGAGACACAGCCTCTACTTCCGAGACTCCCTCTCAACTGCCTGGAGAGATACAGAGAGAAGACTTTACGCATAGCAAAACTGAGGCCTAGGAAGGGAAGCTGGCCTTGCCCAAGGTCACATATTCATGGCACCATAACTAGAGACACAGCTGCTACTGGCTCTGCACAGACCAGGGAAGGGACCCCGCTCGAAGCCTCCACCAGCTCGCTATGGACCTGAAGGCAGGTCTGACATGAGGGCGTCTTGACTGAGAACTGGGTTCCTCTGGGGTCTGAACCAGGAGACCAACTCTCAGCGTCCAACTCACACCACCACCCAGCCCAGACTTGCACGGCTGTGGCCAAGCAGGCCTCCCATCCTGGGAGGCGGCGTCCTCGTCATCCACCAGCCCCCCTCCACAGGTCAGGGAGACTGTGAGCTGCCCTGTGGGGAGGACACTGGTCTCGAGCACCAGCGATGGAATCTCAGACAGTGCTGGACACGCTGGGAAGACAGAAGAAGCTCAGCAGCTGCAGGGCTGGGACGACACTCTGGGTCACCTCCTGAGCCGTGACTGGGCCGGGGCTGCCAGCTGGAGACCCGAGCAGTCAGACCCCTCAAATGGTGCTACGCCCCTGGGGCCTTGTGGGGAGGGGCCAGAAAGGACAGGACCCCTTAGCATATCAGGTGGAGGCCCTGGTACCGTCAGCCTGGCCCTGCCACCCAACCCCATGGCTCACATAGCCTCATACGCTCCTGGTAAAGCTTCTGCGAGGTCCGGATAGGAACCCGCAGGTGGGGTGCCGGGGTCTGACCCCTGCAGAAGCTTCCGCACACACACCCAGAACATCTAGATGCCACAAGATGGTCCTCCACTCAGGAGAGCCAGAAACCCCTGCCCGCTGGTGGGCGCACACCACCACCCACACCTCTGTGACCCTCCAAGGCCCCTCCTCACAGCTGGCTCCCCCAGGACACACATTCTGCCCACGGGGTCACCCTGCCAGGGCCTGGATCCCCCTGGCTTGGTCGGGACCACATCCACACGTGTGCTGTCCAGTCCTGCCACACCAGGCCCACAGTGCCCAGGGCAGGCCCACTCCAGAGCCACGGCTCAGCGACCATCTCAGAGTATGGGCTAACAGGGGCCAGGCCCCATGAAGCAGGGTGACGGGAAATTCCTGAAGATGCCCCTTCACCGGGGCCTGGGAGGAGCTACCATATGACTGGGGAGGTGGTAGGAGGGGGCGGGAGGCACACAGAGGAGCTGGGCACCCCCTGCCCCCACCAGCCAGGGCCACCAGACACAGGAGCCTCTCCCGAGGAAGGCCCCAGCTCCCTCCTGGACACACAGACCTCCGGGTGCCCACCCCCCTCAGCACCCACCGCGTCTGGGGCCAAGGCTGGATGGCGCTCCGGATGCCACACAGCTCCTTGCCCCCAGAGCTGCGGGTTCCCAGCCTGACCCGCCCTGTGTGACCAGTCCCCCCGATCCCCTCAACCCATGCCAAACTCTGGACCTCAAGCGGGTGGGGTTCACAGGCAGGGTTGGGAGTGGCTCCACAGTGGGCCCCAAGGGCGTGGGGGAGGGACAGGCCCAGGCCGGACAAAGAGTCTGGGCTAGAAGGGGACAGCGCCCGCCCAGAGTCTGGGCTAGAAGGGGAACAGCGCCCGCCCAGAGGAGACAGTGGCGCAGTGTCTGGGCCTCCCCGGGCACACAGGGGCTCTTGTTCCTAGACGGCCCCTGGGGGGTCTCCCTACAGCAGCCCCCTCCACTGCCCCCAGCACAGGGAGAGACCTCAGGCCAGGGAGGGCCTGCCTGCCACGGTCACGGCATCTGACTCACTCCAGCAACACTCACGGCCGCCCCAATGGGCCCAGACCTACCAGGGACTCCCAGACAGGCCCAGGGAAGCACAGGGAGGGACGGCGCCGCAACAGCAGCTCAGGAGCGCGAGGCGACGCTGGGGGGGCTGGGGGCCACCACAAGGCCCACCGTAAGCAGGAACCAGCAAGGCAGAGGGCTAGCGGGAGGGGGCAGGCCCCCCAAGGACCAGCCGCGGCTGATCTGGCAGTGACCCCCGGGGGTCCTGGGCAGGGGCCCGGTAAGTAGGAGACAGAGCGGGAGCCTGGCCTGAAACAGGGTCCTGACCCAGCTCCCTTCTGCCACCTGTAACCCTGAGCAAGCCTGAACCTTCCCCTCTGAAAACCGGAGACCACAGCAGAGCCTGGGACACACAGGTGCTCAAGAAGCAGCAGCTGATTCAGAAATGGCTCTGCCTGCCAGTGCAGGAGACGAGGGTTCGATCCCTGATCCAGGAAGACCACACATTCCCTGGAGCAATAAGTCCACATGCCGCAGCTTCTGAAGAGCCCATGCTCCGCAAAAAGAGCAGGCGCTGATGAAGCCCGTGCATGTCAACAGGAGAGTGCCCCCGCTGGCCGCGACTAGTGAAGAGCCCACGCGGCAACACAGTCAAAAATAAACACATGAAAGTATTTTTTAAAAAAACATGCTGGACCTAAAAAGAATATAATATTGTAAGTCATTTATGAAAGAGAAAGTGAAGTCATGTCCAACTCTCTGTGACCCCATGGACTATAGCCCACCAAGTTCCTCCATCCATGGGATTTTCCAGGCAAGAGTACTGGAGTGGGTTGCCATTTCCTTCTCCAGGGGATCTCCCCGACCCAGGGATCAAACCCGGGTCTCCCACATTGCAGGCAGACGCTTTACCCTCTGAGCCACCAGGGAAGCCCTTAAGTCATCTGTACTTCAACTAAAAAAACAAGGAGCAGGCTGGTGATGCCTGCCAGCTGTGGGGAGCTCCCTGAGGAGGGCCCAAGAGCAGAGCGTATCAGAGCACGGGGCGTGGGATGACCCGGGCGACACCCTTCAGAGAGGCTTGGTTTGGGAAGGTGTAGCCAAGAAGCAGGAGGAGATGGGGGAGAGGTTCCGGCCCACCCAGGCCTGGACAGGCCACAGCTGGGTTAAACCTGGAGCCTTTGCTTTCTCACTGAGGCCTGCCCCGCACACCTGGAGGACAATGCTGACCAGGGGCATCTGGAGGCCAAGTGGGTGGCCCGGCCTCGGGACCAGAACCACAAGCTTGGGGCCAACCCTGCCCCGGGGACCACCGGCCACCACGGTCAGCTGCAGCAAATGGCCCCACCCCAGGATACCCACCCCGACGTGACCCCAGCTCCCCTGCGCGTGGTCCCAGGAGGGGCCAGCTCCTCTGACCTCCCTCTGTGAGCCCTGATCTTTGACCCTCAGTCTCCCGTTTGACCCAGAGTCTGACCCCCAGCCCCAGGTCTCCCTTGGGAGTTTTGACTCCGGTCCCCCACCACGTGCTGCTCTGGTAAAGCGGAAGTGAGCTGGCTCCTCTGAGCATCTTGAGCTCGTCTGCTTCCAGCATCTTGTCGGGAATGACCCTGGGCAGGCCCTCACGCTCCTCACCCCCCGCCAGTGACCCTCCACTTTTCTGTGGAAGATATGAGGTTCAAAAGGGAGCAGGGCAGACCTGAGACCTGGCCCCTGGCTTGCTCGGTGCCCTGTGCCATCCCTAGGAGGAAAACGGATCCCTAAGCCCCAGGCACCCACACCAGCTGTCACCCCAAATGAACCCGCAGGGCACCAGCCAGAACCACAGGAGACTCCCTGCTTTAGAAAGCCCTGAAAGGACTGCCCTGCGAGGGTGATGCAGGAAAGGGGGCATGGCCCTATGACCAGGCGCTGCCCAAAGGCTCGGCAGACACAGATGGCCTAGGGGGTCACTGGCCACCAATTAAAGCCTATGACCCAGCTGGGCCTAACAGGGCAGACGCACCCTGGGACTGGGAAGCACCAGGCTCAGAAAGCTCAGGGGACCCGTCTGTGCCACATGGCCAGCTCCAAGGTAGGGCAGGGACTTCGATATAACAGGTTCTGGGTGTGACAATCTGGTATCTAACTGGACCTTGGGAGTCAAGTTGCAAGCCCGCCTCTATCTGTGGAGTGGAAAGACCCAAATCCCATCAACAGGCCCAGACAGAGGGCAGACGAGCAGCCTGTCACCAGAGGCCCCAGAAGTGCTCCTGGCCAGCCCCACAATGTGCTCCCAGTGCCCACACAGCCTCGGGCTCAGCAGCCCTGCCCAGGACAATGCAGCTGGGGGATCGCACCCTCGAGGCCACAGGAGGGGACGCCTCGCCCCTGAACTCTACTCCTGGAGCAGGAAAGGCTTCAGCTGGCAGAAGCCTGGCACACCTGCCTCAAACCCAACACTGGCTAGCCCCGTTGACCTGTCACAACCCCTGCAGGGGTCCTCTGCGTCCACCTTACAGATCAGGAAATTGAGGCTCAGAGAGGCCGGTCACCACCTGTGGTCACCCAGCCTCCAAGCAGTTGGGCCATGTCTGCCCAGGAGCTGGGGAGGGGGCCATGGCCCCCTGGGGAGGGGCAGATCATCTGGGATCCTCAGGCTGGGGGAGCCAACAGCCCCTCTGAGACCCCCATGCCTCCACCCAGAGCATCTCAACTCAGGGAAAAGGAAGCCACCCTCACACACCCAACCCAGAAAACAAGCAGCCGCTAAGGAATCTGATCCTTGGGCTGAAAGTAGATCCTGTCACAGACACCGAGGTGGGGGAACCAGAGCTGGGGAGGGGTGGGCAGGCAGAGGGAGCTCCTCATATCTGGGGAGAGGAGCTACAGGAGGTGCCCTGAGCAACAGCTTGAGTCCAGAGACCCTGAGAGGGGCCCGGGAAGGCAGGCACGACCTGGGTGATCCTTCTGAACCACGGGGTCCCCTGGACTATGCACTGCCAAGGGCAATGGTTCGCCAGCCAGCCTGCGAATGCTGGACGGGGAGCGCTCTCACTGCAGTGCTCCAGGCCTGGGCCCTCGGTCAGCACTCTGGGAGGGAGCCTGGGGCCCTGGCACCTTTCATCCAGGGTCACCCCGCTACAAGCCCTACTGGTAGCCCCTGCTTTTCTCAAGGAAAAGGACCCAGCTTGCCCAAAATAACTCGGTGGCAGGGGCTCAGCCTCAGGGAACCCTTGGGCCCTGGCCACCTGCTGGGTTGTCCAGGTTGTCCCAAGCTCTGGGTGGGGGCTAAGGGGGCTGGGGCTGGCCCCACCGGGGTGGGGAGAACCCAGAATCTACCTGGGCCAAACCTGAAAAGCCAGTTTCATCCTAGAATCTCATCTGCCAGGAAGTCCCCAGTGGGGGTTGGGGGACCTTTCCCAACACAGAGCTAGGGCCTCCAGATCCAGACCTCGCTCACCTGGATACACAGATACACACCCCCAAACTGCATACCCGGAGGAGAAACTCTGGTCAGGGACAGGTGGGCCCCCAGCAGGGCGGGCAGCCAGGCCCCCAACCCAGGGTCCTGAGCACCTGGGATCCAGCCATCTCCCCAGCCAGGAGACAGCCTGCTTCCCAGCACGGGGTAGTGGCCACAGGCTCAGGCCCTGGCCTGGTCCTCTTGGCCACCGAGCACAAGGTAGGAAGACGCCTGGCAGCTTCCCGCGTTGAGAGGCAGGATTGTGAAGCTGAAGGTGGGCCAGTCCCTCCCCAAACCCCATCTCCACAGCTACTGCTATTGCGGAAGTTAGTCCCATCCCCAGGGAGGACGGCTGGGACAGCGACGATCCGGAGAAGTCCCACCCAGAAGTCCCACCCTCCGAGCTGGAGTTTCGACTTGAGACACCACCCACTGGCGGAGGCCGGGCAAGAAAGCGTAAAGGGCGGGGGGAGGGTACAGCTCAGAGGCGCCTGGGGACACCCGGACCCCGAGCCCTCCCGCTGCCCGGACCCTCAGCTGTCGGGCGGGGGCTGGAGCCGAGCTGTCCGGCCGGGTCAGGCAGCCGCCCGGACGCGCTAATCCGGCCACGGGCTATTTTTGCGGTCCGCCGAGTTAGGAATCCGGGGCTGGGCCGCCTCCTCCTCGCGCGGCTCGGGAAACTCCGGGAAGGAAAGTCCGGCCGTCTCGGGCGGAGACTCCTCAAAGCCGGGACGCGGCCAGACTCCCGCCGCTCTGAGCGGTTCCGGCGGCGGAGGGCTGGGGACCGGCCCTGGCGCGGCGGACGCCGTCTCGGGACCCACCCGGCCCGCGCCCCGCGTGCAGCCCCGCCCAGCGCGCTCACTCACCACTGCCGCCAGCGCCGGGAGTCCCGGGGGTCCTGAGGGCTGCGGGGAGGGGCTGCAGCCGCCGGCCCGAGGGCGCCCGCGCCGAGTCCCCGCCCGCCCGTCCGGCCCGCCCGTCTGCCGGGGAATGCCATGGAGCGAGGGGCGTGCGCGCCGGGGGCGGGCCCGGCTGAAGGGGGCGGCCGCGTGACTCAGGGCTCAGGAATGCGCGCGGCCCGCCCCGCCAGAGCCACCTCCTCCGGGAGGACGGCGGGGACAACTCTGGCTGGGGGTCGAAAGCGCTTTGGTCGGGGCAGGAGGACCTGGTGGCCCAGCTGGACCAAATCTGATGGTCAACCTCACCCGCTCCCGGACCCGGAGTGAGTCCTGACCTTAGCAGATGCTTTGACTTGTGCTTGCAGAGTGGGGAGTCCGGGAGACAGCCCCGTATCTACAGGGACCCAAACCCCCAGCCTCCTCCAAGGCCGGGCTGCCAAGTCTCTCACTCTAAGTCCCTCGGAGCTTCCCTGGCACACACATACCCCTGCTTTCATACACTTACACACACACGCTCTGCTTCTGTAACCCAGCTTGCCTCTTGCATAGTATAGATCACCTAGATCAGCTAGTTTTGGGGAAAATGGAAACGTACAACAATTCTAGGAACTAAAACATCTCACTCACCCTTGCCCCTGCTTTTGCAATTGTCTAGCCCCTGTAACCTTAACTGTGCTTGTCTGTGTAAACGGCAGGCAGTCCCCTACCCCCTCCCCACCCTGGGCGCCCAAAGTATCCAACAGACTGCTGCTGCTGCTGCTGCTAAGTCGCTTCAGTCGTGTCCGACTCTGTGCGACCCCATAGACGGCAGCCCACCAGGCTCTGCCATCCCTGGGATTCTCCAGGCAAGAACACTGGAGTGGGTTGCCATTTCCATCTCCAATGCATGAAGTGAAAAGTAAAAGGGAAGTCGCTCAGTCGTGTCCTACTCTTAGAGACCCCATGGACTGCAGCCTACCAGGCTCCTCCGTCCGTGGGATTTTCCAGGCAAAAGTACTGGAGTGGGGTGCCATTGCCTTCTCCGTCCAACAGACTACAGAACACAGACCCGGAATTGGGACCCAATAAAGGAACTGTACACCCAACAGTCAGGGCTCGGAGCTTGTGTGCTAACTCCTCTGGGCCCGCAGCGGAATAAACCCAAGTTCTCCAACTCTCCGGAGAAGGCAATGGCAACCCACTCCAGTGTTCTTGCCTGGAGAATCCCAGGGACGGGGGAGCCTGGTGGGCTGCAGTCTGTGGGTTCGCACAGAGTCGGACACGACAGAAGCAACTTAGCAGCAGCAGCAGCAGTAGCTCCAACTCTCCGAGTGTCACTTGGTTTCTCGATTGCTAGTTTCTACAACATACCCGCTCACACTCAGGTTTGCCCCCGTATTCCTTCACCCACTCCTGTTTACAGACTCCCATACCCACACCTACGCATACACAACTGTAACACTTCCATGCTCACTCGCACACTTACACACGTGAACACAACCACTGATGCCTACTTACACTCAGTTGCACTCAAACCAAAGGCAGGACAGGAGCCGTGACCTCCTCCCAGGCCCCGTGCTCCCCGCCCGCTGGAGCCTGGCTCCCCCAGCAGGCGCCCCCCGTCAGGTTGGAGCCCCACAGCAGAGGCAGCAGCACCCGCTGCGTGCTCTCCCTATCTTAGAGCTCACCCGCCAGCCCGGGGCCCATCTCTGCCGCCCTGAGCTGGACACAAGGTAGCCTGAGGGCTGAGGCTGCTGCAGGGAGTCTGCCTGCGTCCCTCTCTCCTGACACAACCACCAGAGACAGACCCCGGAATGGGCCCAGCTAACCGGGAGCCACACGTTGGGGAGGGGCACAGGCTTCCTCAGAAGCAAACCGGGGACCAGGGGTCCTAAAGACCCTCCCACTGGGTGCAGATTCCTGAGGCACACAGGGCCCAGCCCCTCCAGCCTCAGAGGCCCCATATGTGTCTTCAGGGGCCCTTTGCTGGCCTGGGACCAGGAGGCAGTGGTCTTCTCTGAAGAGAGGAGCTGCCTCGGTCAGGTCAGTAAGCTAAGCCCAGGGCATGGCTTCAGACAGTGCCCTGGTCCTTGCCCACACAGAAAATAAAGTGGACTAGTTGAGGTTGGTCACTGGAGCCTGGGAGAGGGACAGAACCCTCTGATTGACTGCCTGTCCACACTGCCGGATGGGACAGCATGGTGTCTGCACACTCTGGGTCCTTTGTGAACTCGAGGAAATCAACACAATTCTTGGGTTGAGGGAGACAATGAAAGCTTCGGAGGGGCTACAGGAGGGTCCTTCAAGGGGAGGGGGGGTGTGTGACCCAAGAACCTTGGCTACACCACCTCCCCGTCCGTGCAAGGCTCCCAGCCAGAGACAGGACAGTCTCTCCACGCCTGGCATTCCCCACCCTGCCAGGAGTAAGCCTGCCCTGTCCACCTGGATGCCCAGCCTGGCTGCCAGGGCCGGAGCTGGTGGTGTCCTCTCTGGAGCCCAGCGCCTGGGCTCACCTCCAGCGCTTGCCAAGGCCGGGCGTCCAGCTTGACAGGTCTCCCTTCAGCGGGTGCTGCAGGGCATCCAGAACCCCTCCGTGACCCAGACTCTCGTTCCCAGCAGCCAGGAGCTCGGCCAGAGCAGGCCCTCAGCCAGGCCTGGGCCCACCTCCTAGTCCCTCCCGCCGCAGCACTCCCACCCCAGCCAGCACCACCTCGAGTTGTCCTCAGTGAGTGCAAGCTGCCTTTCCGAAGAGGGTGGCCCCCTCCTGCTTCCTTTGGGCTGCCTCCACGGGACCCTCTCTGTCCCCACGCCTGTGAGACCCCAAGCAGCCTCTGCTGCAGGCCCTTGCCCCTCACAAGTGTGGCTGCCACGTCCACCCTGGCAGGCAAGCCCAGGAGTCCACAGGTTCTCAGCCCACCAGGCCTCCTGAGCAGGACCCTGACGCCAGAAGGACAGTGTGAGCAGAGGCACGGACCCCGGCCACAGGGACACATGCACAGCCTCATTGCCCTGTGCTCTGACAGAGGCACTCCTGACACGGAGGACCAGCTCCCAGTCCCTCTTTCATCTTTTCTGAGGCCCTGGAAGGAGGAATCCACTGCAGCCGCCTCGGATGTGTGCAGGTGACAGGCTGGCCCGGTGTGTGGACCACTCCCTGCCTGCGGACGGCTCTAGGACCTGAGGGGGTGGGGGCCCAACCACTGAGAGGCACCCCTACCAGCTATTAGGGGTTAGTTCAGCAGGCCCGCCTGAACTCTGGGGGCCTGCATGAGCTCAGGACCAGCCCCTGGCTATTTGGGGAAGAGGCAGCAGTGGGCCAGGCCAGCCAGGGGCCTGAAGTCACTGGCTATTTGAGGCAGCTGCCCCTCCCCACGTCTCGGGGCCGGGCAAGGGGGCCCCGAGCACCCGGCCCCCAGGGAGCAGCATTGGCAGCACAGCCCCAGGAAGGGGCGACGCAGCCAGGGGCTGCCGCGCTGCCCGAATGCCCCGGGCCCGTCGGCCACAGAGGCCCCTGCCCAAGGCGGCCCCGCTGCAGCCTCAGGGACAGCGCGGCCCCTCTGGCAGCGTTCGCTGCCCCCACACAGAGGCACAGAGAGAAGGCCCACGAGCAGTGTGCTAGGTGGGAGCTCGTGGAGCCATTGTCCTTTCAAGGCTCAGGGACCACCATTCCCTCCAGGGCGTGGGGCAGCTCCCCTGGGCACCAACCCCTTTCAGAGCACTGAGGGCTTCCGCCAAGGAGCCTCTCCCAGCCCAGCAGGCAGGCACCCTGGGGACAGAGGAGAAGGTCCTAGTCCCGTCCCCCTGCTGAGCACCCGCTTCTCACCCCGGCCAGCCCGCAGCCCGCCCTGTAGGCCACAGTGGGAACGCGCAGCCCACCACCTCACCACTTCCTGCCTGCGGTGCAGCCTCAGACCACAAAGCAGGAAGTGGGGGGCCGGGGCGGGAGGGGGCAGAGGTTGTGCAAGGCCCTGCACTTGGGCTGAACATCTGGAGAAGGGGCTGCTGGCTCCAGCCCCGTCTCCTCCCTCTGGGCTGCCCTCCAAACCTCTCTTCGTCTTCAAGTTGGGGATAAGACACCCTGAAGGAATGTGTGAACTCCCGAGATTTCTACAAGGTCCACGCACCATTCGTGAAATTGAAATGAGAACGAATCCAAAACAGCAGCCACCATGCCCCTGGCGCCCCCAGGGGGATGGGCCCCACTGCAGCCTCAGCTTGCCTCAGGGCAGGGGGAGGGAGGCTGGGCACACAGGAAGGCCGGAAGTGGGGGCATTGTTAGGGCAGAAAGGCTGCAGCGGGTGAGGAGGGAAGAAGGGTGGGAGTCACATCCAGGCCTGCCTCACAAGTTCCCACTGACGACACACTGCCCACCCCCGGAAGGAAGCAGCCCTTGGTGCCACACACAGCTGGGCGGCTTCCAGCAGGCGCTGCAAGGCTGCCCCTCCCTCCGCAGGAAGTCCCCGTGGGGGCCCTGGGAGGTGGGGGTGCACAGCTGGGCCAGGGCCTGGGCCTGCGCTGGAGCTGAGCCCCTGGGCTGGTCTGAGGAGGAGGAGGAGGTGCTGGAGACCAGGGCTCTCCGAGCTGGACTTGCTGACCAGGCGCCATGCACATCCTGGCCCGTCACAGGCCCTGGTACCTCCCCCTACCCCCACACCATCCTCTGCCCAGCAGCTCCCCAAGGCCCAGTGGGTGCCCCTCACAGGGCCAGGGTGACCCGGTCAGAGAGCTCAGGCCACGCTCCAGGGCAGAGCTGTTCCCTACGCTGCCCAAAAGGGCAGTGATGCACCTCACAGCGCCCCCAGCCGCTGCCCTGCAGTAAGGGTGGTCAGAGGTCTCCACAGCCCTCCTGCTGGCCCGACTGCACTCCAGCCCGCTCACCCCCAGAACTGTGTAGGCTCCTCTCAGCATCCTTAGGTGGTGGGAGGGGTGGGGGCCCCACTACTGAGACACTGTCCTGGGACCCACTCCTAAGTGTTGGGAGTGGGGGCGCTTCCAGAAAGGCCTGGGTCCACCTCCTGGACAAAGTCTTCCTGGCCCACTCCGTCATCCAATCTATCCTCTCCACCCAAATGCCCCCTAGGTAATGCGCGTCCGCAGTCCAGGAAGGCGTGTCTCAAGGACCAGGGCTCCCATGCCCCCTCCCTCAGGCGCACTCCACGTGCACCCCAAAACCACCACACCTCCAGCCGGGGCCCAGTCAAGGCTCCTAAGAGACCAGGCCTCTTGGAGGTCTGACAGACCAGGCCTCTTGGAGGTCTGACAGACCAGCCGGTGGAGGCGTGCGTTCTGCGGCTGGGCTGCGTCGGGGAGGGTGGACCAGGGTGCAAGTGTGGCGCGGAGAGGGGGGGCATGCCACTGGGAGAGGTGAGGAGCCCGGGGCTCCCCTTCACCCCAGCTGCCTACTCCCCCTCACACTGCAAGCGTTCCAGCAGCCGCGGGCTTCGTCCAAGATGGGAGGTGGGGGTGCCAGGCAGGGGCGCCAGCGGGAAACGCGGGTCCCCAGGCCAGCCCCCACCCCGGCCGAGGCGGACCCGTGCCGGCGCCCGCCCCGCTCCGCTCCCCCGCCCGCAGCCGGCCTTCCGCCCTCCTCCGCGCAGGCGCCGGCTCCACCCCCAGACCGGGCGGTGCTTCCGGGTGGGCTCCTGGGTGGGCTCCGCGCCGGCGTGTCCGGAGCCGCGGCGGACCGCTGGAAGCCTACGCGTCGCGGGGCCCAGGTGAGTGCGCACCCCGGGAGCACGTCCCTCCGAGGGCGCACGGCCGAAGGACAGGCTTTGGGCTGAGACCCTCCCCGGAGTCTCAGCCCCACCGCAGTGAGCCCTGAGCGGGAGCCAGTAACGTGCTCCCGGGCCGCCCCTCTGCGTGTGCAGTCTTTAGATGAGCCCTGCCGGCGGGGTCGGACCCGCTAGGCCGCTCCATTTGCCACCAGCAGAGTCGAGGCCCAGCCCGAGGCCTCCAGGAAGGAGAGCCCGAGTCCGGTTGCCTGGTTACATGCTGGGCACACGGCCCGGCTCACACGGCCCCTGCCCGGAGCCCGCCTGCCGCAGACGTGACCGTCCGGTTGGCCCGAGAGGCTACTTCCGCACAGCCCTCCCTCCAATGCGTGTCCCAGACGGATAAACACTCTGTAACTGACCCTGTTCGCCCAGGTTTTGACGGAGGGCTGGCAGGTGTCTTGGGCGCCTGCTTCCAGGCGGCTGTTTCCTGCCCTCCCCTTGGGGAGACCCAGCCTGGCAAGAGACCCTCCCCAGGTTTTGCCCAGAGCTCTGCGCTCTGATGAGGGTGTTTCTTCCTAACACTAGTGAAGGCTGGCTGTAGGCTGGCTGAGTACTTCCCCGGCGTCTCATTTTATTCTCAGAACCACCCTGTGTGATGATGTTGGTTCCCTTTCTGCAGGTGAAACAGAGGCACAGACATTAAGTCACTTTCTGGGGCAGCCGGCACTCTTGGGTGCAACAGCAGGCTCACCCCACTCCTCAGCCCGGGGATCTGAACCAGGGCCTCGCTGAGCCTCACTCCTGGGGCAGCTGTATGAGTCCCCACCCCCCAGGGTGGGTCAGGGCAGAGACCCAGAGTCAGCCCGGGGCCTTGGGCAGGCCGCGAGCCACACCCGGGCTGAGGAGCAGGGCCGCAGCGTCCCGGAGCGCGAGCCCACGCTCGGTATCGGAAGATGGGCTAGGCTGCAGTCGCGGTCACATCAGCATCTGTTCTCAGCTGACCAGTGGCTCCAGACAACATAGTGTCAGCACTTACGTTAAAGATGATGGGTCTGTCGCATGCCAGGGAGGCACTGGAATCGACCCCTGAGGAGGGTGTCCAGGCCCCAGTGCTCACCTGCATCTTCCCTGGGAGACTGGCTGGTCCCAGAATGAGTGAGGGTGTGTGTGGTCAGGTCCCCGGCCCTGCGGCAGCAGCTGGGAGGCAGGCGGTGTGCTGGTCTTGGCGGAGCCTCCTCACTCCTGGGACCTCACCTTTGCTTCACTTCTCCTTATTCTGACATCCTGAGTCACGAGCCACAGGACAGCTGGGGACTCATCAGGGTTGTCCTGAGCCAAGGAGACGAGCAACCTGGTGCTCACCCACGGGGGTGTCAGGCCTTCTGGGCCCTTGTAGGAGGGGTCAGGCACAGCGGGAGTCCTGCCGACTTGGGGAAGGGGTGTGGATGACTCGACCCCCCAGTCTGTTCCTCGGCCAAGGCCCCACTGGGGTCACAGCTGACTTAAAGTTCCTGGTCAGGGTCAGGTGCCCAGGGCTCAGAAGTCCACTTGGGGACCCCGTGATGAGTGGCAGTCAGCGGGGACCAGCCCTGACCCAGGCCTGGGTGCCACTGTCCCCTCCCCGGGCCCTGAAGCCCCCTGCCACTGAGCTGTGTAAGTGCTGCGTACGGGGCAGAGTGGCTGCTTTGTCACTGCCTTTACGTGCGGTCATCTCCTAGGGCCTCCGGGTCCCCGCCTGGGCAGAGCACGTCAGGTGTGGCATCATCTGCAGCTGGTTGCCCCCGTTTTGCAGATGAGGAGGTGAACAGGCAGGCAGTTGAATGAGTCCTTGAGCTCCTGACTTCACTGAACAACCATCTGTCCTCCCCAGATGATTTTGTCCTTTCCCATTTCAGCTTTCCTGCACAATGGGGCAGAAAAAGCAGCGAGCGTTGGAGGCCAAGCGGCATCAGAACCCATCAGACGGGACCCAGACGCCTTCCCCCAAGGAGCTGCACCTGGGGCCGCCCGCGACCCTGGGCCCCACGCGCAGCATCTATTTCTCAAGCCCGGAGGGCCGTCCTGCTCGCCTGGGATCAGCGTTTTTCGACCAGCCCGCAGTGTCCCTGGCCCGGGCATTTCTCGGACAGGTAATAGAAATGTAGCAGCGTGGCCTCCGCGTGAAGAGTCATCACCGGGCAGCATCTGTGGGCACAGCCCTCTTCCCCCTGGGCTCACGTCCCTGACTTGGCCCTGCGTGTCCTCACGCAGTCAGCCACTTTGCCCACACTTGCCCTGAGGAGCTTCACCTGAGTCGCCTGGAGCAGGGGTTGGGGCAGGGTTGGCTGAGAAGAATGCCGAGGTTGCTGGGGTGTCTGCCTGCTCTGGGCAGTGCGAGTGAGGAGGCAGCAGCTGCAGCATAGGACTTTCCATTGGGGCATGGGAGCGCTGGCCCTGGGTTTCTCACAAGGACTGTGGTCTGTGCTGGCCCTGTCACCTGCCCTGTCCCCTGGCACAGCCACTGCCCTGCCGGAGTTGGTCTGTGTGTGTAGCACCTTAGACACACAGCAGCCGAGCCCACGGCACACAGGCTGTCCTGCATCGGCACGGGCTGGAGACAGCCTCTTCCTTGCCACTGGCTCGCTTCCCAGCAGCACCTGCAGCCCCGACCCCTGGGGGGGCCGCTGGATGCCCAGCACCCGTCGGGGAGCCTGCTCCAGGCAGTGTGCACACAGCATGTGCCACATCTGTCTGGAGCACCATCGGGCTACAGTCCTGGTGCCAAAACCCTGGCTTTCTGGTGGTCCTGGAGGCTCTGTGGCTACGTTGTGTCCTTTAATGAGTCTACCGTGAGGTTAAAATAGCCAAGGAGATTCAGTTTCTGTGGCTATTTGAAAACTGGTGCCAAGAACAGACCCTAAAATGTAAGCTAGTGGAGCGTGATCTAAAGTGTGCACTCGTCCAGAAGGGAGCAGTCTGTTCCTCTGAGGATGCTCTGAGCTTCAGGGGCCAGGAGGTCCTGAAAGCATGTGGAGTCAGGAGAGGTTATGACCTCACACGAAGTGGCATGGGGGCAGGTGAGTCCAGCGTCCTGTCGAGGACCCCAGGTCCTCACAGGCTCCCCCTGGGCTCCCGGCATGCCCATTTGAGCCTGAGGGTGGACAGGGCAGTGTCCAGCAGAGAAGGGAAGGTCTTATCCCGTGTGCCCCTTTCCTTCAGGAGGAGAACCTTTCTCAGACCCTCCCAGTGGATGTCCTCTGTAGAGCCCCTACCAGGCTTGGGTTGTGCACTCATCCTTGGGCAGGTCAGTGCAAGGAGCTACGGGTTGCCACAACAGCCCAAACCACTCTGTGTCCCCTCGTGGGTTGAGAAGGGTCCTCTTAGGACCCCCACCAGCAAGCAGGAGATGTTTGTGATGGGCTGAGGGGCAGCCGACTCCTGCTGTCTGAGAGAAGGTCGTGAGATTCGGGGCAGGAGCAGACCGTGAGCACAGGGCTGCGGGAGGCTCCGCCTACCCCATGGCGGCGCAGAAACCATCAGGCTGTTTCCTGATCCTGGCCAGACACAGTGGGCTCCGTGGGTTAAGGGGCAGTGGCCTGGCCATCTGCTTGATTGCTCTGGCCTAAGGACAAGGCAGGTGCTGGGGACGTCCTGGGGAGGTGGCCATCCCTGATACTACACCATGAACCCTGATTGAGTCAGACCTGGGGCTGCAGACACTGGGCATGCCTGCCAGCCATTCTCAGGGCCGGGCCACTGTGCTGCGTGGTGCAGGCGCCGGGCACAGGGCTCCAGGCGGGCGGGCCCGGCTCTGGCGTGCCCAGCACTCTTCAGGGCCCTGACTCCCCTGAGGCCTGCTTTCCTTGGTGCTCTGCTGGCCCCAGGGGACAGCCCCTGACAGCTGCCCCCGCCCTGTGCTCAGCCAGCCTCTGTCCCTCGCTGGACCCAACCCCAAACCCACCCAGTCCCCGCCCCAGGGTGTTGTCCAAGGCAGCCAGCGCCAGGCCCGACTCCCCGGCCCACTGCCTGTGCTGACCCCCAGTTCAAGGAGCTTGCCACCCCAGGGCTGGGGGCCAGGCTGGGGCACTGTGGGGCAGCTGGTCCTACTGCTTTCAGAGCTGGCTGCATGGGCGCTGAGCATGACAGCCCTTTGCAATTGGTCTGGGTGGAGAGTTCCACGGGCCCTGGAATCCCGGGCAGGGCCCTGTGCCCTTCACACCGCTCAGCCTCAGGCTAAGCGTCAGGTCCGGGGGCACTGGGCATGGAGGGCAGGGCACCCATGAGAGGACGCGTGAGGACTCGCTAGTGCTGAACACACCCCAGCCAGGCCGGCTGCGCCCTGTGGACGGGACACTCGCTGAGCAGGGCCCGCGGCCCAGCGGGATGGGGGGCGCCATGGCCGGCCCGGCTGTATGCGGATGTCCTGGGACATCCCAAGCTGGGGAGGGGCGTCCAGGCCGCGGGCCATCAGCAGGGAACGAGCCCCCTTTTTCCTCCCCGGAGCAGATCTTGGTCCGACGACTGGATGACGGCACAGAGCTCCGCGGCCGCATCGTGGAGACTGAGGCATACTTGGGGCCAGAGGATGAAGCTGCCCATTCAAGGGGTGGCCGGCAGACCCCCCGCAACCGTGGCATGTTCATGAAGCCCGGGACCCTCTACGTATATCTCATCTACGGCATGTACTTCTGCATGAACGTCTCCAGCCGAGGTGAGGAGGACCGGGGAGCAGGTGTGTGAGCCAGGGGCGCCTTGGGAGCGAGGCTGCAGCATCACCCTGGCTGCACTGCCAGTGGCTCAGAGATCAACCTGAACCCAGAGCGGCAGGTGCAGGAGCCCCCGGGTGGCCGCTGGTGCTGCTGGTGGCCCGGGAGGACTCGGAGGGCCGACTGGGGGGGAACGACCGTGCGATCAATTTGGGGTGCTCTGGGCTCAGGCAGGAACCTCACCAGTGGGCAGTCACGGGGTCTCAGCAGGATGGCCCTGCCACCGTGGGGAACACGAGGCAGTGTCTGGATGTTCTTGGCCGTCAGAGCCCTGGGGTGCTCCTGGCTTCCCCTGCGTAGGGGTCAGGGAGGGTGCACACCGTTCATGACGCATAGGACGCCTGACTCCACAGAGAATGGTGGCCCCAGGGTCAGCAGTGCCAAATGGAGAGAGGCTGATCTAGAGCTCCCCCTCGTTGGGGGACCCACTAGGTCCTTCGTGGGTAGGCACCTCTGTTTTCTTGGGCGTTTGTGCTGGGAAGGAGGCGCCCAGCAGTAGGTCTCCCTAGCCCAGTCTGGCCAGCCAGTTCCAGCGTCCGTCTGCTGAGCCTCTGTCCCAAGATGAAGGCTTGGGGATGTCAGGGCTGTCGGTCACACTGGAGAACTGCAGTGACGTGCGAGTTGTGATCGCCCAGGGTGGACAGCTGCAGATGCTGAGTGTGAGCCGCAGCCTGGAGGATGCGGGGAGCCCTGACTGGCCCTGCACCCCGTCCCGCAGAAGGCAGTTATGTGAAACTGAGTGACAGGGACCGCCCCAGGGGCCTGTTATCTCCCAGAGAACTTTCCAGTGGCCAAGCTTTTCTTTGGCATTAGAACCAACCCCTCGTGAGGGGAGACTGGACTTGGACAAGGGGCTGCAGTTGGTGAGGAAGGGAAGGGGTTTTGGGGGGTACAGTTGGACTGGGCAGATGAGGGAGGTAATGTGTTCCTTTCTGGTCATGTGAGCAGGATGCCCAGGAACGTCCCAGTCAAGGGAGCAGAAAACTGCAGGGTGCAGACTGCAGGGGCCAAGCATCATCCAGGAGGGAGGGAGGGGCAGCGGGGCCGGTCTGTGCCTGCGGGGTGGAGGCCTGGTGGAGACCGAGCAGCTGCTGCGGGTGGGGGGGTGGGGGGCCAGGGGGGAGGATAGGGAGGCCCAGTGGGAAGAGCTGGGGCTGTACTCACACGCATCCTCGGAGAGGAGGGGTGAGCTGCTCCCCTGACCTGTGTGCGGGCGGCACCCAGCACGCTTGGTGGAACCAGAGGGAGCTGTGCAGCTGGTGAGGGAGGGCCCAGGAATCATGGAGGAACTAGAGCCCAGGCTTGGGCGCCCTCAGGCCATCCTGAAATGCTTTGAAAAGTGGCTGGTTAAGGCTTGCAGGCTGTGCAGGAGGCCGGCTCCTGGGTGTTGTTGGGAAGCCCTGTGTGGCTAAGGCCCTGGAGGGACTGGGCTGGCCACGTGTCGGGCTGAGCCCCTCAGATCCCAGCAGGTGGGGCAGACTCCGGGCCCAGAGCAACCCTGGTGCTCAGCTGGGGATCAAGGGCTCTGGACAGGCATGTATTCTCTGGGGAATCCCAGGCCCTGGGTGTCGGCCCTCCCTCAGTGGCCTGGACTGTTGGGGGAGAGGGCGGGCCCCGAGGTGGGGAGCTATGTTGGCACCTCTCCCCACTGGGTCACAGGGTGGGGCTCACCTGTACCCTGTGTACACTGGGTGTACATGGGCATATGCCCATGGGGGGCCGTCTCTGGGGCTTCCATTGCCTACCGACCTTACAGTTAGCGCTAGTCACACTAACCAGAGGAAGCCAGGGAGCTCCATGCCTCCCCAGCTGGTAGACACACGGCTAGAGGTGCCCGTAGGAGGCACAGGTGAGCAGGACGGGTGGCAGGCAGAGAGTCTGGGCAGAGAGTGAGCACAGGTGTCCCCAGCTGCTCTGGTCAGGCCTTGGATAGGAGAACCACAGCCTGGAAGCTCCATCTCCCACAGGGGACGGGGCGTGTGTCCTGCTCCGAGCGCTGGAGCCCCTGGGGGGCCTGGAGGCCATGCGGCAGCTTCGCCACGCCCTCCGCAAAGGCGCTGCAGGACGAGCCCTCAAAGACCGTGAGCTCTGCAACGGCCCCTCCAAGCTGTGCCAGGCCCTGGCCATCGACAGGAGCTTCGACCAGCGCGACCTGGCCAGGGATGAGTCTGTGTGGCTGGAGCAGGGCCCCCCCGAGCCCAGTGAGCCAGCCGTGGTGGCGGCAGCCCGTGTGGGCATAGGCCAGGCTGGCGAGTGGGTCCAGAAGCCCCTGCGCTTCTACATACGGGGCAGCCCCTGGGTCAGCGTGGTGGACAGGGCGGCAGAGCGGGACACACAGACTGGAGCCAGGGCGTGCTCCCACAAGGACTTTTAATTGTTTACCAACGAAATAAAGGCTGTGTTTCTAGAAGAGTGTCCTTTGCACCTTGTCCAGAGCCCTCCTGGCAGCCAGCTCTGCTCCGGTGACCCAGGGCCACCGTGCCCACTTTCTCTCAGGCCTGAAGCCACGCTGGGGTGGGGGGCACCACGGCAGACACACTCCCAGGGGAAGCAGAACGACTCCCCACAGGATGTCCTGAGCCAGGTCCTGGTGCCTTGGGTGCCCACAGAGAGGACTGCTTGGCCACGGCCTCCAGAGGCCAACACAGGAAGGTGGGGCTGGGGAGGTGCCCGCAGGCAGGCAGTGCTGGGCCAGACAGGGCGGCGAGGGACACGGGCAGAATCGTGTGGGAGGCATGCAGCCCTCAAGAGGCCCGCGTGCTGGTCGCGCCCCTACCACGAGCCTCACCTTCGCAGCCCAGGGCCCGAGGCTGTCCTGAAGACGAAGATGAGGAGAGCAAGGCCCCGCAGTGGGAGGGAGCAGGGGGTGAGAGGCAGTGCCCCCACCCAGCTCACGTGAGCAGGGCCTGGAAGACGGCGATGACCGGGTCCTCGTGGGTGGTCACCACCAGGACGCTGCGGAACTTGTCCACGAGCGCCAGCAGCTGGGAGCGCCGTGTATTCTCATTGTACATGATCTCCTCCAGGTGGTGGCGGCCGCGGAAGTAGTGCAGGAGCCTGCCGGGGGTGGGGGTGGGAGGGCGTGAGGACAGCTACGGCGTGGGGCTGAGACAGCCCGCGGGACCCGCTCCCACCACAGCCCTTCGGCAGAGGGGGGTGCACGGGCAGCCGTAGCTTCGGCCCTCCGTGCCACTGCAGCTCGGGGGAGTCTGGCTTGGAGGCTTGGCCCGACAACCTGATGCTCCCGGAACACCATGTGCCCAGTGCCCCCAGGTCTGGGCTGGGGGTGACAAGTCTCTCACCCAGATGTGCAGACCTCAGGCCCCACCCCGCCCCCAGACCAAGGGTCCTGGGACGATCCCTGCTCAGCCCTCGAGGACGACGTGACGAGCAGCACTGGAAGGAGGTCCAAGAGACACTCCACACACAGGCGCCAGTCCTGAGGCCTGCGCTGAGGTCCGCCGCCCGTCTCTCCACACGGGGCCCCGCCGCACCTGGCAAGCATGCGGAGGTCCTCCGGGTTCTGGGCCGCAGGCACGCTGAGGATGGCGGCCCGCTCGTGCTCAGACAGGCTGGCCAGCAGGCTCTCCGTCATCCTCCTGTTCAGCGGCGAGTCCCCGCTGGGGAGCAGCTCAGCGCTGGAGTTGTCCATGCTGGGGCTGGTGAGGGTCATGTCATCGCTGCTGGCTGAGAACCGGCAGCAGTCAGGGAGCGGCAGCCCTGCGGTCACCCACATCCACCTGGGAGCTCACCGCCACGCCCTCGGGGAGCTGCCCCAAACCCCAAGGTCATCCAGTCCCGAGCATTAATGGGGCCCTGGGAAGACTGGGGTCCCCAAGCCAGGGACCTGGGCTCAGGGCTGCTGCCTTAGGGAGACACTGTGGCCAAATGGCTCTGCAGAGAAGGGACCAGTCACCATCTCCACAGAGGTGCTGGGCCAGGCTGCTCCAACTCAGCAAGGCAGAGCCCCGTCCTCAGGGAAGCAGGGGAGGACCTCCCGTCCCCCAGGCAGAGCTGCCCAGCGGGGCGAGTGACATCCATGCGAGGACACAGCTGCCCAGAGGGCGGTGTGAGCAGGGGTTCGAGTGCGGCCCTGTGACGGTACCGTGGTCACTCACAGGTGCCCAAGTCGGACCTCCCAGCCACCCGCCTCTTGCAAGTGTGCCCAGGTGCTCACCCCCCTCCAGACAGATGCCCGGGGGCAGGAAATCCTACTTGGGGAGCCAAAGCTGAGGGCATTGGGCGTGCTGAGGCTGCGGCCGCCCACCCTGGTGGCGAGGGGCGCGTCGTCCTCGCGGGCGCGGGGCTCGTCCTCGCTGGGCGAGGCCATCAGGCAGACGTAGGTGTGCAGCTGCACCAGGAGCCGGCGCTGCAGCATCCACACCACCATCTGGATGAGCTGCGTCTGCAGGCAGGGGCACCGGAGGTCAGAGGGGACACCCGGCGGGGCCACAGCGGCCCTCACTCCGCCACGTGCCCAGCTGCCCACACGCCTTTCTGCCCAGAGCTGACAGGACCTGTGACATGGCGGCCCTGCTGTGCCGCCTCTCCCGGCCCGTGGGCTCTGTGGGGACCCCACCCATGGCCAGCACCCTAAGAGCAGAAAGTCCTCCCCCCTGGGTCGACCCCTGTGTGGGGGCATCCACGTCCCCAGACCCACATGCCACCTTCCTGTCACTGGGGTTCCCTGCTGGGAGGGCGGACAGGCATGGACACACGCCTGTACCGTGAGCATGTATGACCCAGTCACAGTAAGGAAAATGGAAGAGGACTGTAAAATACTTCAAGAGACCTCGTCAGCACTTGCACACATTCGGGGCCTGAAATAGGAGTTAGGGAGGCAGGCGGCTTCACCCAGGACCCAGCAGAATCAGAACCAGCTCCCCTCAGGCCAAGAAGAGCCACCGGCCGTCCAGACCACTGGGAAGTCTGCACTGGGGAGGGGGAGGGCACACACAGTGTGTCTTCTGTTCGGCTGGCACAACCTGGCACTGTTCCAGGAAACCAAAGGTGCCACGGACAACGGCATTTACGACAGTCACGCTGGGCGTCTAAGTGAAGGAACCAAGAGACCAACCTGCAGCTTGGGGTCGAAGCAGACCACACCCCACCCCTGGGAGGACCAGATGGTGACTGACACGGTCCCTCCTCTGCGTTCACAACTTGAGGAGCAAAGGGCTGCTTTTAAGGACTGGCTTTGCCTACCAGCCCCAGCACTTGTTAGAGCAAACACTTCACTTTGAAGACAAGCCTTGAGAACACCAGCCCATCTCCCCCCGGGGCCCAGGGCTCAGGCTGGGGTGGGGGAGGGGCAAGGCCTGGCTCTGGGACCCAGGTCAGTCAGTCCTTCTGTAAACACACAACTCGCCAGCTCGTTCCCCATGCCTCGCCCCTCCCTGGTGGCCACCACGCCACGCCCACACTCCTGCCAGCCCCTCGCCACCCTGACTCTGACCCAGACCCAGGCCTGTCCTGTGCAGGCCCCAAATGTGAAAATTCTGGGTGTCTGTGAGCTCAGACTTATACCCACAGACCCCGTGGCCACCGGGACCCTGGCAGGCAGGAGAGGGAGTCGGGGCAGGGCCCAGGCTCAGTAAAACAAAACCCTCTGTGTTCCCGATTCTAGGACCCCCAGGTCCAGAAGGGGCAGCGGGTGGCTCTCTTGTCCCAGGAGTGGTCACAATCTCCTGCCAGTTGACCTCTTAGCTCCGCCCTAACCCTGAGAACTGCCTGCCACGGGCAGACAGGGCTCCGTGTGTGGAGGGACTGGCACTGCCCAGGTGTCGGCAGGCAGCCAGCCTCTGGCAGGGCAGGTATCACCTACACAGCAAGCACTGCCCCCAACCCAGGCTTTGGGCGCAGCAACACTGCAGGCCTGGGATCAATTGGGGACTGAAGCCAGGTGGCTGGTCCCTGGGCTCCCCCAGCTCCCAAGACTCACCTCCTGAACAGGGGGGGCCAGGGGGTTCCTGAATTCTGACAAGGAGACAGGCAAGGAGAACTTGGCAAGGACAGATGGCAGGTCGTGAGATGGAAACTGGCGTGAGAACTGCTCGGCGAGCGGGGAATACCTGGGGATGGGGGTGAGGATCCCTGAGCTCGAGAGGTCTCCCCTCAGTCAGGCATCTGTGTCCTTGCCTCGAGCCCGCGCTGGGCAGGAGGGGATGCAGTGTGGTGAGGGTCCGGGAGGGTGCAGTGAGGACAGAGCCCAGACGCCTTCCCCACGCGGCAGCCCGTGAGCCTCTGCGTCAGGACCAAGGCTCCTGACCTCCCAGCAGGCACCCCGCGCAGGGCCCACTGGCCAGCAGGTGTGGGCAGGCGCAGACCTTTCCCAGAGGCTGCAAGTGCAGAGCAGCACAGGCCTGGGTGGCGCTGGAGGGGAGGGACCAGGCCAGAACTGGGACACGGGCCTGGCTGAGCTGGGAGCACCACCTGGGGCCCTGTCAGCCAGAGGGACTCACAGACACACGCTGGCGTTGGGAGACAGCATGTAGACGTTGTTTTCACACAGCGGGTAGATGATGATGGCCTTGCCCCAGTACACCAGGTGGGCCGCAAGCTGGAAAACCTGCAGGCAGGGAGCAGGGGACTGCTGGGAGGCTGAGCCTTCTGCCACTGGTCCTCAGCTGTCCCAGCTGGCCCCGGCACGGACGCCTGGGCAACCAGGACGAGGTCGACTCAGCTGCGCAAGGGTCTTGGCTGCTCATCCTGGCAGAGGCCAGCCCCTAGCCCACCAGCACCGAGCACCAGGACAGTGGATGAGGGGTTGCTGCACCCACCCCCACCCCTCACTCATCCCTGGAGAACCTCCCTCTGTCTTGCTGCCCTGGGCTCTCAAGACATCAGGATGGCCCACAGACAGACCACAGCGCCGGGAGGGAGGGCCAGGGTGAGACCACGGCACTGGGCAGTGCTCACCCCGACCACCACAGCCAAGTGCCTGCGGGCACAGCACCAAAACACCCCCACCTCGTCTCAGCAAACAGGGCCTCCAGTGGCCCCAGCTCAAACACAAAGGACGTTTCAGTCCCACTGCTGACCCTCTCTCTCACCCCAAGTCCCAGTGACAATGGCTCTAAAGGAAACAGGTTCACTTCCCTCCGTCTCTGCCACCAACCTCACCCAGCGGGTCCACATCCCCTCTCCCTGCAGCCAGAGCGCCTGCTCCAGGCTAGAAGTCTGAAATTGGGAGCACTGGGCTGTTGGCAGGGACACTGATCTTTGCCTCCAAGATACAAGCTGCTGTTCCTGGCGTGAGGTGAGACCACGCCTCCCACCTTGGCCTCCACAGTCACCTCTTCTGCAGGTCACCTCCCGCCTCCTCTTCTGTAGTCAAAGCCTCTCCACCTGCCTCCCTCTCACAAGGGCCCACCCAGATCATCCAGGATTATCGCCTCATATCAAGAGTGTTAATTCCATCTGCAAAGTCCCACATAAGGAAGGTCCCACTCACATTAGGACGTGGAGGTCTACGAGGGCACTGTTCATTCATTACAAGTAACGTAAGTATAATCCTATTTTGTTATTCAAAGATTATATATTAACGTTTATATAAAAGAGTTGGAGGAATCTACTGTGGTTACTGCTGCGATATGGGATTGTGGGCACTTACTCTGTGTCTATAATTTGTGTGATACTTGAACTTTGTAAGAAAGAATATATTAGTTTCATTAGACAAAAACCTTCAAATCACCTGATGACATTCACACCTGAGACCGACATTACCTGATATCCGTGCAGGGGCTCCGGCTGGGCTCGCCAGCCTCCCCCACGGGGCCTCTGCTGGGCCACCTGCTGAAGGAAGCAGCAGTGCCAGCGGCCGGCACAGTCCACCCGTGGGGCCAGGCCCTGCATGACCACACCAGCAGCAAACCCCGATCCACACCGGGTTCAGTGTAGAGGGGCGAGGAAGCAGACGGCAAGGGGCAGCAAGGGGCCCCATGGCAAGGCCACGGCCAGGGAGAAACAGAGGCGACATCATCAGAGCTCTGTGCAGGGCAACTGCGGCCAGGGGGGGGCGTGTCCACACAGGCCCCTGTCGGGCAGCCGCGGGGGCAGAGAGGGCCCCTCAGAGCCGCACACGCACGGGCCCCTGGCCTCAGCAGCACCGGTCAGGACGCCGCGCAGCGGTGCACACACCTCAGCCAGCGCCTGTGAGGTCTGTGTCTCGTGGGCGCTAGCAAGACAGTCCAGGACCCCACGTGAGACGCCAGGCACAGGTCAATAAACACTCGCACGTGGGGTGGACAAGGGTCATGGGATAAAGATGGGGGAAGGATTCTAGACAACAGAATCCCAAAGGGCTGCTTTGGGGGAAAATGGCCTGAGAGTCGGGCCTGGTGAACAAGCTCCCCTACTGTGCTAACGTGCCCATCTCCATGGGAAATTCTGAAAGATGTGGGAATACCAGACCACCTTATCTGTCTCCTGAGAAACCTGTATGTAGGTCGAGAAGCAACAGTTAGAGTCAGACATGGAACAAGGGACTGGTTCAAAATTGGGAAAGGAGTAGGTCAAGGCTGTATATTGTCACCCTGCTTATTTATTTATGTCTAGAGTACATCATGCGAAATGCCAGGCTAGATGAAGGACAAGTTGGAATCAAGATTATGGGAGAAAAATCAATAACCTGAGATATGCAGATAATACCACCCTAATGGCAGAAAGCCAAGAGGAAATAAAGAGCCTCTTGATGAGGGTCAAAGAGGAAAATGGAAAAAGCTGGCTTAAAACTCAATATTAAAAAAACTAAGATCATGGCATCCAGTCCTATGACGTCATAGCAAACAGATGGGGAAAATGTGGGGAAAGTACAGATTTTATTTTCCCAAGCTAGAAAATCACTCTGGATGATGACTGCAGCCATAAATTAAAAGACGTTTGCTCCTTGAAAGGAAAACTATGACAAACCTAGACAGCGTATTAAAAAGCATCACTTTGCCAACAAAGGTCCATATAGTCAAAGTTACGGTTTTTCCAGTAGTCATATGCAGATGTGAGAATTGGGCCATAAAGGCTGAGCACCAAAGAATTGATGCTTTCGAACTGTGGTGCTGGAGAAGACTCCTGAGAGTCCCTTGGACTGCAAGGAGATCAAACCAGTCAATCCTAAAGGAAATCAACCCTGAATGTTCATTGGAAGGACTGATGTTGAAGTTCCAATACTTTGGCCACCTAACGCGAAGAGCCAACTCGTTGGAAAAGACACTGATGCTGGGAAAAATTGAAGGCAAAAGGAGAAAGGGATGACAGAGGATGAGATGGTTGGATGGCATCATTGACTTGATGGCCACGAATTTGAGCAAACTCCGGGAGAGAGTGGAGGGCAGAGGCGTGTTGCCGTCCCGGGGGGCGCAAAGAGTTGGTCATGAACTTAGTGACTGAACAACAACAACGGCGAATATGCTGAGGAGCAAAGACCGCAGGCCCCCTGGAGGTGCCTCACAGGGCCTGAGAAAGCTGTCCCGGCCTCCGCAGCTGTGGCCCCTGGCCCAGGGCTCCGCTGCCCCCTGGTGGCCAGGTGCTGCCCCACTCCAGACCCGGGGTCCCCCTCAGGCTGTCGCTTGAGGCCCCCCTGACCCAGCCTCCACCTTCTTCCTGTGCTTTTCCTCACCCTCAGCCCTGCCTACTATTCCACCAGATCTTCGGCCAAAGAGGAGGGGCCACCATCTGATCAGAAAGGGCAGCCCCCAAGCTTGTGACTCGGCAGGGAGATGGCACCTCGTACAGAACACAGGCCCGCGTGCCATGGGGTGTGGTCCTGCTCTACACGGCTCCCACAAGGGCGAAGTCCGCTCACCCAGCACCATGAAGGCCTCGCTCCTCTCTGCCACAGCCCAGCGGCCCCGCCACGATACAGACACTCGGGAGGAACTCAGGCCCCCGGCCCAGAGGCCGGTCTGCCTCCAGATCCATCACTGTGGCAGGCCGTACGCGGCCCTCGGCTGGACTACGGCCCTAGGGAGGCAGCTTGAGGTGCCTCCTATGACACATCCAGCCTCCCCCCACACTGCCCATCCTGCCCACTGAGGGTATCTCCCCAGGCCCCCAGAGGTACCTGCAGCAAAGCCAGGTCTGCATCCTGGGCCAGCTGCTGCAGGTTCTTCACAGCAGACGTGGTCTTGATCACGCGCACCAGGGCCGGGGAGCAGTCAAGTGGGAGCTCACCCAGCAGGGACTTCTCATCGCTGAGCAGCAGCAGGGCATGGTACGGGCTGCAGGGCAGAGACATGGTCAGTGGTACAAGCAGCTTCGGGCTCTCGGGGTGGGCACCTGGAGAAAAGAGGCCACGGGAGGAACTGGAAGACAGGGTTGTGCCCTGAGGCCTTTAAAAACCTGCGAGGATCACTGCTGCAGCAGAAAGAACTGCAGGAGCCCTGATGACCCGCTCCATCCCACCTCTGGGACTGCCCGCAAACACTGGTTGACTTAAAAATGAGTCAACCCTTCCCAAGGAAACAGTCCCAAAGAGGGCTTCCCTGGTGGCTCAGATGGTAAAGAATCCATCTGCAACGCGGGAGACCTGGGTTCAATCCCTGGGCTGGGAAGATCCCCTGGAGGAGGGCATGGCAACCCACTCCAGTATTCTTGCCTGGAGAATCCCATGGACAGGGGAGCCTGGCGGGCAACAGTCCGTGGGGTCGCAAAGAGTTGGACACGACTGAGCGACTAAGCACAGCATATAACACATGGGAAAAGCAAAATCCCCACCTCAGACTGTGAACAGAACTACCGAGACACACGCTGGGAAGGAAGCCCAGGAGGAAAAGCACGGACAGTGCGGGGGCCTGGGTGAGGGATGAAGTCAGTGCTCTGCTTTCTGTCATCAAAACATCTGCTGTCCCGTGCCCAGATCTCTTTTTCTGGTTAAGACATTTGAGGAGACAGAGCACTTGGTGGGGAAGGCAAAGGCAGGAGACTGGGCTCTGTGCTCTCCTTGCAGGAGGAAGCCTGAAATGGACAAACAGAGCCCACAAGTTCCGGTTCAAGCAGAGACCCCAGGAGTAACACCATGATGACACAGCCCTCTGAGGGTCAGGCCCGCTGCTGGCCGTGAGGCGCGGTCCACAGCCCTAACGAGGCCCCAGGCTGGGGCTGCAGCGCAAAGCCCTGCTCGGCCAGGCAGTGCCCAGAGGCTCTGGGGGTGAGCTGGGGGTGATGGTCACTCCTGGACAAAAGTGGACACAAAAACATGTGTTTACAAACAGCAGAGCCCTACCTGCCAGTTTCTGTGGCAGGAAGAGGACCCAAGTGCTTGGTACACCTCAGGCAGACAAAGGAGAGAAGGGCCGGCGGGCGTGGGGCTGGCACTCACCGGATGGCCTTCAGGCTGCGCTCGATGGCCTCTGGCGGGATGAGGCTGCTGGCCGCGTAGTGGATCTTGTGGGGCAGGCAGAAGCTCACCTCCAGCCAGCTGTTGACGTGGAGCCGCACCACCCCAGATGTGCACAAGCTGCAGAGAGAGGGCCCTCAGCCTTGCACACGCAACCACATCTTGCACACCCGCCTGAGGGCCCCTCCGCCCAGCCCACAAGTACACTGCAGGGAGGCTTCCCAGACTCCTACCCCGCATCCTACCCCACATCTCAGTAGGGTTAAGAAAGCATCCTATCCCGCATCTCAGTAGGGTTAAGAGAAGAAAATGATGTATTAGGAACACACACAAAAGTTGCCTTTCTGGCCAGCCTCGGAATCTGCAGTCCAACCAGAGGCAAGGGATCAGGGAAGCCTCTCCAATCTCTGCCCTGGAGGCTCAATGCACCCGGGCGTCCCAGGGCTTCCTCTACACGATGGGCGGCCGGGCAGGGCAGGGCCCATCACCAAAAGGGAGAGATGAGCAGGAGAGGAAGGGGGAGCGGGAGGGAAGAGTGGCGGTGCCCGAGGGAGGAGCCCGCCCCTGCCGACGGTGCAGCCCCGCAGGCGCTCCACAGCCAGCAGCCACGCCAGCCCCCGCTCAGGCTTTTGGCACCCCTCGTCTCCCCAGCCTCGCTCAGGCCAAACACAGAGACTCTGTGTCTGACTCTCATGTCTCACAACCCACCTCAGACTGCCTGTGAATCCTGCCTGCTCCACGCAGGGACACACTGCACACCTGCTCCACTCTGGCCTCCCCGGTCTGCCCTCCCTACGCAGACCCCCAGGGGTCCCACCTCAGCAGTCCTAGCCAAGACCTCAAAGTGCCAGAGCCCTGTGGGACGTGCCCACTCTTGCCAACCCTGTATCCTCCCGCCAGAGAGTCCAGCAGGACAGGCTGCCCTGCTGCTCTCCAAGCTCGTGGACTTGCCCTAGCCACACGCTCTCCCTCAGGGGCGCCAGGGCTCCTTCCTGCCTACAGATCTCAACTCTAGGCCCACCTTCTCAGTGGGGTGAGCCCCAAGCCTGGCCCTGGCCCCCCAGGCGGCTCCAAGCTGCCATCTGTCCTGTGCGTGGGCAGCAACAGGCCCTCCTGTCCGCGGTCAGTGCTGTTTCCCGACCAGAATCCACAAGGTGCGGTGCTCACCGCACGGCCAGCAACGGGCAGGGACACTGAGAGCACTTCCAGCCTGGAGGGGGGAGGAGGCCTGAGGACAAGACCCTCTGGGCCGCCGTCTCTCAGGAACGAAGCTGAGGCCCTGACCTGGCCCGGGTGCTGAGCACAGAAGGAGTGACTGCTAGCGCAGAGCAGGGTATGGGGCCTGTGCCCCCTGCCTGGCCCCTTCTTGCCACACTCCAGCCCATGCTGCTGGCACTCGGGCCTCGGGGCTCTCGGAAACAGACTCAGGGATCTGGGTGCTAGAGGCGGCCCGTGGCCCCCGCCCCGCATCCACAGGCTGTTCTTACAGTCCCTCCCCACAGCCCTGTCCAAAGAGCTATGCGGAATCCACAGGCAGCAGTTTCAAATGTAAAAATCAGTCCTTATTGTCTCCAGCAGGGAATGGGCACCAAGGAGAGGAACCACGGGAAGCACACGGAGCACGCCTGCGACCTCAGCTGCCCCCAGGACTCCTGCTGGCCCCGGCCTCGCTCCCTCTCCTGTGCTGCCACCGGGGCACCTGGAGGGCCGGGCCCTCTCCCAGGGCTTCCCTGTCCCTAGCTGACCCCTTGAAGGATGAGAGAGGGTCTCAGGCCCCCAGCTGCAGGGGGGCCACAAGCTGTGGCTTGTGTGTAGTTCTCTTCACATCTGCTCAGAAAGGCAGTGGACTCAGAACCAAGGTCTTCCTATCTCTGAGCTCTCCTGTAGGACATGGCACGAGGTAGCTGCTGGAACGCAGAGTCATAGTAAACACCGAGATTCCTCTTTTCTTTTTTTTTTTTTTCGAGATTCCTCTTTTCAAATGTAGCCACGTGGGCTCCTCCAGGAGCCCAGCGATGCCATGTGTAGGCTGCTGAGCCACTGGGCACAGGAGGAGGCCCCAGGCACTGGTTCAGGCTCTTAGTGCACAATCTACAGCCTGCATTTGGGGGCTCCCACTCAGTCGTGCCAAGAAAGCAAAGGGAATTGTAAGCAAACTATGTGAACACAAGAAGCCGGACAGAGTGGTAAGAAAAGGGATGTGGAGGAGGGGGCAAGGGTAGGTGTAGCCTGGGGCCTCATGGGGATCTGGTAGCAGGCAGACAAGCCATCAAGGCCTGTGCAGCAGCATGGGGTCCCAGTTGATGGGGTCACAAGGAGTTGGACAGGATTGAGCGACTGAGCACTAGCAGAGTAGAAGCTGGGCCCGAAAAGGGTCCCGAGCAGCTCGTACTTGTATCCTCAGGGCAGCTAACGGTTTGGTGGGGACACTGAGGAAAACACTGTGCCTGTGTGAGGCTTATCCGGCCCCTCACACGGATAAGGCCACACCACACACTGGACTGCAACTCTGAGACCCCACCCCGCCTGCGACACGAGATAGATGCACCCCCAGAGCCCAAGGCCCAAGGCAATCACACGGGCCTTTCAACAAGCGCTTATCTTTCACATCCCAGACGGCACAGGATGCAAGCTCACCCCCCACCTCACATCTCAGCATCCAAATTTCAGTCCCTATCCTAGCGTCCTGCTGTGGGCTCGCACCAGTCACCCTTCTCCCTGCCCCAGGCCAGAGACCTCCGAAGCCAGCCCTGCACCCTCTGTTCCCGCACACAGGGCCAACACTGCGCGTGACCCAAGAGGGCTAGGTGGGCTCCTGGAAGCCCACACTGACATTTCCAACACAGGTGCACTTTCTGGAAAGGACTGAAATTCCCAGGATACTCGTGGGCAAGTCTGTGGGCCCAGCCCTGCTCTGGACAGGCAGCGAAGAGCAGGGCAGAGTCCCCAGCACCCCCAGCACTGCCGCAGGTCAGGAACTGCTTGGCAGACACTTCTTCAAGCCCCACCACGGGATCCACATGCTGAGCACAGACGGCTAGGGGACATCCCCAACCTCGGGGGATGCTGTCACTGAAGTCACCAAGCTACAAGGGGACACACAGGTGCTGGGCAAGCAGCGGCGGGCTCCGCGGAGTCACGCGGCAGCAGCGGCTCACAGACGCAGAGGTCCTGGGGCATAGGGCCTCCAGGCCACACCGCACACAGGACTGCAGTCAAAGCGCTCAGTCCAGAACGCCCCTGTGCAAAGCCCCAGCCCAGCCTCGAACCTCAACCAGACCTCAGCTTCAGGCCTCTTGCTTCTGCTCTGAGAAAGCCCGTCCCGGGGCCTGCTGGCGAGCCTCCACAGAGAAAGGGCTGCGTGCTCCCTACCACCTGCCTTCTTGCCCCTCGGTGCAGCCCGCCCTGCAGGAGCAGGGTGGGTCAGGCTAGACCCTCACAGCCTTCCCACTGGGTCAGAGCCGATGCCGTCAGCAGGCGGGGACAGGGGAGGACACGGATGGTCTGGGATTCCTATGGGAGAAGCACTGGGCGGGACCCAGATCACAAGACTCGGGCCTGGAAACAGGGAGGGGGTCATCTGGGTTCAGGAAGGAGGCAAAGGGCTGAATGGGGGCCCGGGAGCTGCTCTTGCTGAGTGCTGACTCCTGTCCTTGGGACTGCTGCCACTAGAGGGCGCTGGGCTGCCTCAGCGCTGGGCTGCCTCAGCTCCGGGCTCGGCCGGTCCAGCACGCCACGAAAGCAGCTGTCAACTCTCGAGGGTCAGCATCCCAACACAGTTCGAGCCTAAGAATTCACAGCTCATTGTTTGCTCAGAAACATACTGTCTGGCTCTGGATTGCTTTTTACTGTAAGCCCACGCTGGCCTGGATCTAGCGTGCAGTTTCAAGGGACGCTGCTCTTATGTCCTCTGACACCCTGAAGTCATCGAAATAAAAACACGGAAACAGCAGCCACTCTGTGCATCCCTGAAGACAGCTCTCCCTCCCACCTAAAGGCACCTGCGCCCCCAGGAGGAAACAGGGCCAAAGCAGAGCGTTCACAGAGAAGGGTACAGGGGTGAGCCCAGGTGAAGACGTGCACACCTGCGTTCATATCGGCTGACCTGAGACACCATCCACCACCCACCGTGGTCGGCAGAACCGGAAAGCTCAGAAGACTCTGTGTGGCAAAGTCAGGTGCTGCTGACAGGTGGGCAGACGCAGCCACAGAGGGCAGTACCTCCGTGACACACACACCTGACTACTTAGCCGGCAGTTTCACTTAGGAATTTCTCTCAGGGATGCACGGGCACCCACAAAAAAACACACACGGCTAAGCCGCATGTCCTTCAGCAGCAAAAGCTGGAGCCCATGAAGCCCCAGGGAGGCGGCAGGCAGCTGGGCAGCAGAGAAGTCAGTCCTTATTTACCAACAGACAGATGTCTAAGTTGCACGTGGAGGTGAGAAGGTACAGGGCAACCGCACACGCAGTATGCTCCGGGCTCACCCTCCTGTGCGCCGCGCCCTCAGAGGGGCACACAGCACGCAGCCACCTGACACATCCTGCCTCCGGGACGGGACCAGTGAGGGTCTAAGGAGAAAGCAGCCCAGCGCCCTTTCAGACCTGACCGACAGGGGACCTCTTCAAAGGCTTAAGCTAAATAACAAAAGGACAATTACCAAAACATCACAGTGGTTAACACTGGGCGTGGGATTACAGACCGTTTTATTTTCTTTATACTTCCCTGTGTCTATAATAAATACATAATACTGGTGAAATCAGAAAAAAACATTAACATTAAAAAAAAGGAGGGGGGAATTCTCTGGCAGCCCAGTGGTTAGGACTCCGCGCTTCCACTGCAGGAGGCCAGGATTCAATCCCTGGTTGGGAATTAAGCTATCACAAGTCCCACAGTTCAGCCAAAAAAAAAAAAAAAGAGAATTCATGGGGAAAAAGAAAACTTACATGGAAAAAGGAAAGGATGTGGACAAACCACCATCTCCAGAGGGGCTCTGGCCACAGCTCTCAGGTCAAGCCCATCTCCAGTGGGGAACACGGTCTCCTGGATGGAGGAGGCCAGGGCAGGGAAGCTGGCGGTGAGGGGAGGTGAGGGGGCAGTGCCCCTTGCGCCCCCCGTCCAGCAACATGCCGGTCCCCTCAGCCCCGAGAGGCCTCTGGTAAGCCCGCTTGCCAGGTGCAGAACAGGAGAAGCTGCCAGCCAGCGGCACTCACCCAGGACTGGGGTCCCACAGACCCAGGGCCAGGGAGCAGTGGTCAAAGCCCCGTGGACACGCTTTAGAAAGAAGAGTGCCTGCCTTGCTTGTGCACACTAAGAGGTGGTGCTGAGCTGGGGTTCCCGCCATGTCTCCACTGCCTGCTGCCCATACACTGAGTGTCCCAAACCCCCAAGACCAGAGCTAGTCAGGGGAGCAGGGCCAGCCTAGACCCTGAGCCTCAGTCTCCTCTTGGGTGCGGCAGCCACAGTGACCTCACCTGAAGAAGGCAGGCCTGGAACACGGTAGGTGCTGTGCTCAGTCAGCGTCACCTTGCGTTCTAGGCCCCCACACAGCTTTCTTCAGGTCCATTTTCTAGTCAGAGCAAAGTCTGGGGGTGCCGTCCCAGCCAGGCACCTTTCTGCCCTCCCTCCATCTCAGGCAGAGCGGGGAAGTGGCACCCGCCTTGCGGAGGCCCTGGGCAGGAGGCCACTCGTCTTACCTGTCATAAGCGTCCTTGAGGTCCCTGGCCAGCTTGCACTTGGGCAGGATGTGGTGGAATGGGGACTGAGGCCCGTCATTTGCTGCAAGAGTTGTAACACAGGGGACTCAGAGCCTGCACAGCACAGGGCTCACACAGGCCAGATGGCAAGTTTAGGCTAAGAAGGACTTTAAGTGACTGTACACCAAACATCAGGACGTTGCCCAGTGGTCCGCACCACCATCTTCTGGATTTCCCGACCGCTGGCCCCACCTGACTCTGCAAGTACAGGCCTCACGTAACATCTAACAAAAAATAGATGTACTTACATTGAACTTTTAAAAATCCCGGTGAAAAAGTCACAAACTCTTAAGAATGTTTTTAAAAGATAAAACTTCTGGATTGTTATTATTAATAATACATAACTGGGGAAAATAAATGTATTACACATTTTGACAACTGTCAAACATCAAAAACAAATTTTTCCAAGTGGCACATTCTCATGTACTTTTGCTTATAGCTAAAATTAGCCCAAGTTCACTGGCAAGTGTAGTCCTGGTTTTCTCTTCTGCTATGGAGGTGCTGACCTGAGAAGACAGAGGCAAAGCCTATGACAGAGGGGGCATCTCTCAGCTCTGAGATGCTGACAGTGCACCAAGGCCTCAGGCGGGTCCATCAGCAGATACTACTTTAATAACTGGCCAGCTGACAGCTCGATTGGGCTCCCCTTCAATTCTGCTGAAAGCAAAGAAGAGGCCTCCTTCCAGCTTGACGCTGCCCTTCCGCATGCCTCCCACCCCAGGGAGACTGCCCAGCAGGACCAGGGTGGTACCTGACCTGCGGGAAGAGCCATCATGCGGGGTCTGGGGGAGGGGGACAGTTTGGGCTGGGGAGCCACTCTCGGAGCATCAGTTCGGGAGCCTGGGTCTTGCTGGGACCTTTGAGGGTCTTGCTGAATGCCCAGGGCATGCTCAGTCCAGCACAGAGCCCACCAGCCTCCGTATTCTGGAGAAGCCACCGGCGCGCTCACCGTCAGCCGTGGCGGACACCTCGTCCTGCAGCGCCAGGATCAGCTTGGCCTCCCGCGTGAGGTACTGGCAGCGGCGCTCCTCGTGCTGCAGCACGGTGGCGATGCGGCGGGAGAGGGTGTGCAGACAGCTGATCACCGACGGGTCCGCGTGGGCCTGCAGGGCACCCCAGGAGGACATGCAGCATTGCTCAGACTGCGGAAGAGCCCTCTCTGGGTGTCCTGTCCTGGGTCCCCTCGAGGGCCTCTCCCAGCAACACCGGTCTGCGCACGTTCCACGGTGGGCATGGAGCTGCTGCCCACACGGCAGCACAGATGGCCCTGTGGGGTCCCCAGTGGGGAGGGACAAGCACGCAGGTGCTTCTAACAAGTGAGAGAGGGTCCCACACTCAGGGCCCCAGGCCAGCACATCCAGGGAGGCAGGGGATGTTCAGGAATGCAGTCCAGGCCTGGCAGGAACAGCCCAGTGACACAACGGAAGGCCCAGACCCCGCCATCACGTGCGCGGGGACCCAAGGTCACAGGCTTCCATCTGAGAAGAACAAGGGCCCTCCCTCACCCATCAGCCCACAGGTCAAGTGCTCAGAGTAAGCCTATGGAGAGCAGAGCCCAGGGGTGTCTACGGTCTCCAGGGAGCGGCTGTGTGAGAGCTCAGTCACACAAGCACACAAGTAACAACAGGGACACAGCGTGAGACACAAGCGTTGGGCCCACTGCTCAGTGAAGACCTCTGTCCTCAGAGGAAGCGCTCTTCCTGAGAGCTGGCTAACAGGTCAGCAGGCACCAGGCCCCCGCACATCCCTCTGCACCCCTCTGTTAATCCTGGCACCTATCGGGGGCCACAGCCAAGCCAGGCCTGCGCACCCGCCCAGGCCAAGGGTGGGGCAGGCAGCTGTGAGGTCTGTGAAGATGCCCCCAGAGCTGATAACCACCTGCCGTGACTCAGCACCCCAGGAGCCGACAGGGAGGCTGAGTCATCCCGGGTAGAGGTGGGAGGAGGGGAGAGTGGCGGCCCCGATTAGAGCCTCCGCTTGGCCTCCCCTCCTGTTTATCTGCAGGCACGGCCCTCGGCAAAGGTCCACAGCCAGGCTCCTGGGCCAAACCTTGACCTAGACAAAGTAAACACCTTCATCACCTGGAGCTGGGGACACTCTAGCTCCTAGCAGATCCACATTCACAAGCAGAACTCACCCCCGGCAGCACACCTGTGCGGCGAGGGGCTGAGGGCTAGGTCCACGCCGGGCCCCTGCAGACCACAGCCCTCCCCACATCCAGGAGGGCCCCTCAAGGGTCCCCAGAAGGTCACGGGATAGAGGGTCTGGGTTAAGTGTGTACACAAGTGCCTCAAATCAAAATGTTCTGCCTTAGATTTGAGAAAAATCTGTGTAAAAATCTTCCTCCCAGCAAAGCAGAGGGAGGAGAGTGACCTGGGCACATGGTCACTCCCTGACCCCCCAGCACACGCCTACTGGCTGGGGCAAGACGGTGCCACAAATCGGGTGCCCAGGGCTGCTCACTCACACTCCTGGGCGAGGCCCACATGGACGAGTGTGTCTAGGTGCCCCGACTGGCTGCAAGGCCCGGCCCGGCTCCAGGTGCCTGGAGAGCCCAGGCTACATGGGGTACACCAAGAAGGTGACCACTGAGGAGGCGCCAGCCCCGAGTGGGGCTCTGAGAAACATGCCCTCCCTGCAGACATGATGTGAAGCAGCATGATGTGCAGAGCATCGCCAGTGAGACTGTCTCACCCGTGAAACTCCCACCAAACAGTCAGGCCCTCAGAGCAGATGTACAGTTTGCAGGAGACACAGGGATTGTCTGCACAGAGACAGGTCTGACCATGGACCCGTCCACGGGATAAAGGAGGAGAGAGTTCTAGATGGAGAGGAGGGGAGCGTTAGAGGCCTGGGCACACAACCCCCCATGCTTCTGTGGGCTGGTTTCTGGTTTTCACTCCAGTTTAGACAGGCAAACAGGAAAAAATGCTGTGACGACTGGGACACGTTTCCATGAACTAGACACTAGCTGCTACCTACATAAGTTAGTTCTGTCAGGTATGGTGTACAACAGCTGTCCCCTCTCAGAGACGCTTCCTGAGGTATGTAGGGGTGAGCAGACAGGCGCTCTGAGACCTGTCCTCCTCAGCCGGGGAACGGGGTCGGGCAGAGGAACCAGGGGCAGAGGCAGCAGCCGTGGGACCTGAGACAGGGGCACAAGGGTCATCAGGCTGCTGTCTCGAGCCCAGGGCGTGCTGAAAACTTCAAAGCAAAAAGAGTGTACATTTTTATATGACTACAGAAAAGAGGAAATAAAACCCGTCCACTCTTTACCTCGCGTTCAATTTCTCCCACTGCTCACATCACTGCCTCTGTGCTCTGAAGTCCTACGTTGCCCTGTCTCCTGTGGCTTTAACCTGGGAGGGACCCACCCGCTCGCTCCAGCGTCTGGCCTCACCCCCATTCTCACTTGCAGTGGCCACAGAACACGCTAGTGTATAAACTACTACCCTGTCTAACTGTTCTCCGGCCACTGGACAGCAGGATTATCTCCAGCCTGCTTATTATAAAAATCCCCATACACTTTAAAATCTGCCTTTTTCCCTGACTGCCGCGCCCATGGGAGTCACACACTCAGCTATCACAGGCCGCTGCTCCCAGAGATGAGGGCCTGCCTGCAACATCCAGGGTGGGGCCGCAGCGGCTCCTCACACCCCCGCCCCTCAGGGGCTATCAGAGTTGACGGGTGGACAGCACTGGTCGTGGTTTCGGTCTGTCTTCATCACTGAGTTCTTTCTGTGGATGTCTGCAGTGCATAATGAAATAAACGATAAAAAGACACTGAACAAGCCCACGCCACCCAAGTGCACGAAGCAGAAAGCAACGCTTCCCCTCTGGGCACCTCCAGCCCCACAGTCACCAGCAGGGAGCACTGTGTCTAACTGGCACCTCTCCACTGATCAGCAGGGGGGCAGTTTTGAGAATACAGCTCCCTTCAGAACGAAGAAAGCTTTTCTCCAGCATTATTTTGATTCTGAACTCTTCAGTGAGATCAAAAAAGCCTTGTGGGGAAAACACTCTGAGACTCAGAAGGCAGCTGAGGTGGCAGGTCCTCTCCTGCTGGAATCACTCCCGCCACCACCCAGGGAACAAGGCACACTGCCCACTCCTTGTCACCAAGGTACAATCATTCTCTCTGACACTTCTGTACGAAAGCCACCTGCAGCTCACGTATGCCGACCAGGAAGAATGACTGGACTCGCCAGTGAAATCTGCTGGTGGAGGAGTGCCATATTTAACTGAACACATGTCTCCTAGATTTCAAAGTTCCTTCACAACACCAGCCAGCCCTTACCCACGAGTGCTTCTCATGCTTACTGAGATCCCTTGTATTCTGAGAGCTCTGTGCTGTGCTCAGTCGTGTTCAACCAGGCTCCTCTGCCTGTAGGATTCTCCTGGCAAGAATGCCAGAGTAGGTTGCCATTTCCTCCTCTAGGGGATCTTTCTGAACCAGGGATGGAACCTGCATCTCTTGCACTGGCAGGCGGTTCTTTACCACTAAGCCACCTGGGAAGCCCTTTGACAGCTTTACCAAGAAGAAATTTCCTCTAACTAGTGAAAGCAAAACTTCAGACAGTGCTAGGAACTTCCTCAAGAAGTAATTAGGCTTAATTATAAAACAACCCAACATAACAAATGCTGAGAATGTAGAGAAATTGGAACCCTCCTACATGGCTGGTGGGGGTGTAAAATGGTGCAGCTGCTGTGGAAGACAGTCTGGCAGCTTCTCAAAAGGTTAAACACTGAGTCACCACATGACCCAGCAAGTCCATTTCTAGGTATGCGCCCAAGGGAAATGAAAACATGTGTTCACACAAAACTTGTACATAAATGTCCTTAACGGCATTTTCTTACAGCCAAAAGGTGGAAACAACCCAAAAGTTCACCAGTAGATAAAACAAAGTATGATCTCCTTTCAGTGGAATATGATTGAGCCATAGAAAGGGAGAAAGTACTGATCCATATTACAACATGCATGATTCAATTAAAAGAGTATTTAAAAAACCCTCAAGGACCTACTGTACAGCACAGGGAACTATATTCCATATCTTATAATAATCTTTAATGGAAAGAATCTAAAAAAGAATATATAAATATGTCAATCACTTTGCCGTACACCTGAAACATTATATATCAACCACGCTTCAATTTAAAAAAAAAAGATTATGAAAAACTGGATGAATCTCAAAACCATTACATTAAGTGACAGAAGTCAGACATCAAAGCTCACATACTGCAGGATCCCTTTCATGTGAAGCACAGAAAACAGGTAAATCCACAGAAAGAGAAAGCAGATTGGTAGTTCCAGGGCTGGGGGAGGAGAGAGCATTCGGAATAACTGATGTCCTTTTGGGACGATGACAATAGGGTGGCAGTGATGATTACACAACACTGTTACCAGATGCCACCAAAATGTCACTGTAAAATGGTTAAGATGATATGTTTTACGTACATTTTACTTTAAAAAGAGGGGAAGGATGAAGCTGGACTCTTCCAGCACCCAGAAGGGGCTAGTGCTGTGCCCAGAGTGGGCTGAGTTGAGTGAAGGACGCAGTCACCGGAAATGAGTCACTGCCCCTCCACCCCTCCCTGAGCCCCTCTTCCAACCCCTCCTCCTCAGCACCTCCTTCTCCCCCTACCCTCCCCCGTGACCCCCACCCTTCCCCCAACCCCCCTCCTCCCTGATCTGCTCTTCAGTCATTTACACTCACCCTCAGTGCAAACACCACATTGAAAAGAATCATGGTGGGAGCCTCCCTCTTCGGGGACGGGTCAGTTTTGGAGACCTGTGAAAGGGGCACAGTTCTGTGAGTGAGAGCCAACACCTGCCAGGACAATCACTTGGAGTGATCCCACCGCAGGCAGGACAATGCTCCAGAGTACTTGGAACCAGAGGAGAACCAAGCCCGAGGCCTCTGAGAGGCACCCAGAGTCTGCACAGCAAGTGCATGCTGCACAGACAGACGGTCACGGTGGAGAAAGGAGCAGAAGAGTGCTGTGACCCAAACAGACAAGACTGCCCCATCACCTCGAGTGAGCTGGCTGTCCGGAGGAGACGGCAGGGGCCACTGGGGCACCAGCCTGCCCAGGGCCCAAGCACCAGCTGCTGACAAGCGTCACCAGCAGGGGCAAAGGGATCCCTGGGCCACCCATCAGGCCCGTCTCCAGCCCTGTGCCTCCAGTTCTGCGGGCAGGGTGGCGAGGGGCTGCCAAAGGCCCCCACCCCACCCACAGGCCACCAGTGAGGTGGAGCAAGTGTGGGCAGGGCTGGTGCCCCAGGGGCCATGTCCCCACCGTGTCCCCTGCCCTGGCAGCTCCTGCTGTCTCAGAAGCTCTCCTCCAGACGAGAACACCTGAGGACCATACCCCAGGCCCTCACAGGATTTCTGGATCATGTGTGTGTGTCACTTCAAAACCCTTCAGAATCCCAGGGACACTGGTGTCGCTTCTGCCTGCATGCAGAGGACTGACTGGCAGTTCCGGTGTGCCAAATCCCCTTGGGTAACAGTGCATCCAGTCTCCATGGAGAACACACAGAGCACGCTCAGGACGACAGTGAGAGCTAAACTGATAACACTATTGGCTAGGACTTCACTTATGAGCAAGAAGAAATGCTTGCCCTGCTTTATATAAAGCTCAAGGGTCTGACACACTGCTGACCTCCCTCTCTTGGCTGCCCCCCCGAAACAGACATGGTATACACAAAGAGGAAGGCCGCGGTCCAGAGAGACTCCAGATGCAAACAGCAAAAGCTCCGGGCAAGGACTCAGGGCCTACGAGGAGGTGCAGGTGGGCAAGCACCGGACAGCTCTGCCCTCCACAGCCCCAAAGGCCACGGAGCCAGGGGCCCGCGCCTGCCCGGGAGCCCGTACCTGGCCCAGCGTGTGCTGCAGCAGTGTCGGGTGCCCAACAAACCGCACGTTATCGATCTTCAGTTCAAACTTCTGGCCACACATTTCAGACTTGGTTGCCAAAATTGTTGCCAGAATGACATCTGAAAACCTTAAAATTTAAAAAGACAGTGGAGTGAAAAGAGTTAACTGAGAGCCACAGCAGCAGGCCCACTGCCCTGGGTGGGGGCGGCACCGCCGACCAGGACCGGGAAGCTTCCACCTGACAGCTGCCCTTTGGAAGCAACCCCCAGGGTCAGGGCAGAGCTACAAGGCGAAGGTGCGAGCGGTCCCGCAGGGCATGTGCTGCCACCCTGGCCCCCACCCAGGCAGGAGGAGAGAGGCGTCTGCCCTCAGGAAGGCTGCGGGCGCTGGCAAGGCCCTGAGGAACCTTGTTAAGGCTCGGAGGCCGGGAGTGGGGGTGCGGGGGGGGCTCCTTAACGGGCCCAGGGGTGCAGGGCCCCCCACCAAGCCCCCAAAGGCCGGCCCCTCGGTGCTGACTGAGGCCCAAGGGGATGCACGCATTGGAGCCTGTGAACCGCTTTCATCCCAGGGCAGCTCCTGGGCCTCCCACACCCTGAACACGTCACCCTCCAGCTTTTATTCGGGAAAAAACATTTCAGACACACGAAATACGCAGATCCACTAACTGCGAGGATGGAGGGACAGACAGAGACGGAGGCCACGGAGGAGGAAGGGCTGGTGAGAGCTGGCTGCGGGCTGGCAGCATGGCCCCTTCCCTCCTGCCCGGGGTGTCGGCATGGGGGCGTCACCACAGGGGAGAGAGTGCAGGGCAGCCTTGTCTCCAAGCCCGGGCCCGGGGCCTCCGCTCTGCAGACACAGACGCCCCATGTCGAACGTAGAGCCAGACGGCAGCAAGGCCTGTGCTCATCCCCCCGCCGGGGAAAAGCCTCTCTGGCATCCAGGTGGGAGGACAGGCTGTGCGGGGAGGGCTCCACAGGGGCCACTGAGGACACAGGCCTCACGAGCAGCGGGGCTGGTGGTAGCACCCCGGGCCTCTCCCAGGGGCCGCGCTCTGGGGGGGCACCTGCCCCGAGAACCCTTGCCCCCAGAGAAAGGAGGGCCGCACACTGTGCGTGCTGCTGCTGCTGCTTCCACTCAGCTACGAAGCAACCAGACACCACCCGGACTCAAGGGTCCAGGAAGGGGCCCCGCGGTAGCGGCTGCCTGTGCGCGCCCAACACTGGGAAGAGCATAAATGAGACCAGCAGCCGAGTGAGTCCCGCGGAAACCGCTGAGGCCCTGGGCGGGGTCACACTGGCGTCCAGTCTTCCTCCAGGACTGACACGGCCCTCTAGGCACGCTCGGTCACCTGGGGCCCCCAAACGAACCAGACACAGAGGGTCTGTCAGCGCGGGCCGCCGCGCCATTCGCAGTCAGGGCTGCAGTCGGCCCTTCCCGCACAGACACTGTCAGAGATGTTTTGGAAACACGGAGCCTGCAGCCCGGCCTCGGCCCCCACTGTGGGGCCTCGTTCCCAGGAACACAGCCTTCTGGTGAGTCAACCAGACACAGGAGACTCTAGGTCTTTCTTCAAAACCTCTCGATGGCTCACTCTGCCCGGGAAGCCATGCAGGGGCCTAGAGACCGGAGAGGACGTGGGGAGGCGGAGCCTCACTGACGCGACTGCCCCAGCATCTGGCCCAGCGCCCGTGCCTCCTGCCCGATCTGAGCAAACCCACCACTACTCCGGCACCCTGTGACTCAGGACACCTCCTGCCCTATCTGAGCAAACCCACCACTACTCCGGCACCCTGTGACTCAGGACACCACAGGACAGATAGGAGAACACCACCCACCGCCCAGAGACTTCACTTTTTACTGTGATATCAAAAATCTCCTCCAAAACCTCTGCTCTGCCATGAAGAGCCACAGACAGGCCTGAGCCCTGGCCTCAGCCTCCCGTCCAGGAACCTGAGTCTGCCGGGCTGTGGGACAGGCCCTGAGACTCAGAGGCAAGCAGCAGTGGTCTCACGCACGTCTATAAGCCTCCAAATCCCAAGGCCGCCTGAAAAGCACTCCCCCCACCTGGGCCCAGAGAGCAAAGGTCTGCAGAGGGGACCAACCGCAAAGTCAGGTGCTGCTTCAAGTAAAAGCCACCCCTCAACCCCCGGCAGACACTCAGGGAGACCCCTCTGCTGTCTGACTGCTCTGCTTGTGTGGGCAAGTCTGGCCCACACAGAAATCCACTCACCAGAGCTTAACACTACAGGTTTATAATGAGAAAAACACCTGAGTGGCTTTATACAGGAGAAGGCAATGGCACCCCACTCCACCACTCTTGCCTGGAAAATCCCATGGGCAGAGGAACCTGTAGGCTGCAGTCCATGGGGTCCCTAAGAGTTGGACACAACTGAGCAACTTCACTTTCACTTTTCACTTTCCTGCATTGGAGAAGCAAATGGCAACCCACTCCAGTGTTCTTGCCTGGAGAATCCCAGGGACGGGGGAGCCTGGTGGGCTGCCGTCTATGAGGTCACACAGGGTCAGACAGGACTGAAGCGACTTAGCAGAAGCAGCAGGCTTTATACAGCATCTGCTGATGTAACATGCACAAAGACAGCTATGTCATGAGATGTGGGGTCAGGCGATATAATAGTCATAAATAGCAAATTGAAACAAAAAGTGTCAATATTTGTTTGGTTTTTTTTCAGGCCGCAACATGCGGCCTGCAGGATCTTAATTCCCCAACCGAGGATTGAACCTGGGCCCCGGCGATAAAAGCCCCAAGTCCTTACCACTAGACCATCAGGGAATTCTCTCAATATTTGTTTGATGTTTCCAAAATTTACAAAAATCCTTTTCCCTTGTTTTGATGATGAGAGGCATGGTAAATATTGATATATTTTAATACACTAAAATAATTGTTATAAAAACTAACATTTCTGCAATAACTTAAGAAATTAAAAAAGAAAACACATTTAGAAAGATGAACCAGCGCAGCTGGAAGTCAAACCAAGACCGTCCACTCTGAGACACCCGGAACAGGGCATGTTCTCGGGCCAGTCCAAAAACAGACAGCGGGACAGCATGGAAGGGCGTGCGACTCTGCCCTCGTTCTCGGGGCGCCCAGGTGCACTGCGCACCTCCAACCCCGGGGGTGCCCTGTCAGGGGCAAGAGGTCCCCCTGTACTCCTGCCTCCTAGAGAAGTGTCATATAAAGCCCACGGGGACATTTTAGTGTGTGATGGGCACAGGGCAGCATCCAAGCCCGAGTGCCACAGGGGACACTCAGCCCTTGGGACAGACCTCACAGACCCCTCTGAGAGATGGAGGGGCGATGACAAGCGTCTCTCTTGGGAGGGGCAGGTGGGGGAGACAAGAAACCCTGCTTCCACTTGTCGAACACCCTCCCAAGGGCACAGCACCTGCCGGGAGGAGGGGGCATTTGAGAGCACTCAGTCCCAGAGGTCCCTGCTGCCAGCCAACCTTGTCTGGGCGCTCAGGTTCAGAGCACTAGACAAGTCCAGGTGCAGAAAGGGTAGGGGCTGCGGGAAGCCTGGGCTCTCACGAGGCAGTGAGTCTCTGCACCCAGCAGTCCACCCCCAGCACCGAGGGAAACCAGGAGTCCAGAATAAGCAAGGAGAAGGCGGCGGGAACTGGGACAGAGGTGGGTGCAGAAGCCTTGGCCACCCTGTGGCCAGTCACCTGCCGGCCGGAGGACTCGCTCACTGCGATGGGGCCAGGGCCATCAAGACCACACTGATTCTGAAACTCATCAAGAGTTACAAGATCACAATTAACACAGCGCTAAGGTCTGGCAGAAGTACCACACTTACACTAACCGCTGAGGTCAAGACGACACCACCTGCCACACAAGAAAGAACAGAAAAACACTCTCCCGACATGGAAGACCTACCTCCCAGTCCTCCCAGGAACGCTCAAATCCTCATGAGTAAACTCAGGCTGGGCAAGGAGGGTCAGTTCCCAGAAGCAAGAACAAGGCCGAGGGCCCGATCAGACTGCAGCAGCGCACGCACGCGCTGGATGCCTGCACAGCGCTCAGTCTTTCTGCCCAAACATGTCAAGGAGCTCAGACAAGGCCCCACAGGTGAAAGGCTTATGAGAACCGCACAACGCCACCAAGTATCTCAGCCTCAATTCCTGAGACCCTGTGGCCGCTGCACAGCTGACCTCCCTAACAGGAAGACCGCATCTTTTCTAAACTTGACCTTCAGGCCTTAAGAGAAAACAGACAATATCCATCTTCTTCACTCCCTACTTGTCGTCACAGGTGGCCACTGAGAACCTAAAATGTGGCCAGTGCAACTGAGGAACTCAGTTTCTACTTTTATTTGATTTCAGTCCATATCAACTTAAACGGCTAGCCAGTCAGGACAACCCTGGGCAGCCCAGCTCTGCACCCGCACTCCTGTGAGACCAGCCACCACCACACTCAGAGGGGACCGTCAGGCCCGTTAACACAGCTTCAATCTGGCAAACAGACAAGCAGGAACACACTGCTGGTTCCAGAAGAAAAAGCCCCTCTGAGAACGACAACCAAGGAAAACAGGGAGTGAGTGTGAGGCACATCACTGCACTGCTCTGGGGAGACATCTGAGCTGGGTGGGGGTCCTCTGGGTGCCAGGGGCAGAGCAGGAGCTTGGCAGGTCTGTAAGACAAAATACAGCCGGGCCCCGGGGCATTAACCTGCACCTCTGATGGTGTAGGGGCGCGGAGCAGGGTCAGCAGGTGCTACAGTGTGCCGAAATCACCAACAAAGGCATTCTTACGTTCAGTGAGCCTCTGCAGAGACCAGCTCTCCCTAGGCAGCAAGCCTGTCTGGCATCCTGACTGACCCACAGTGTCTTATGCCTGTCCCCTGGTTTCCTGTCTTCATTACGCTAAATGCAGAATGGATTCCCCAGAAAACATCCTCCCAGTCATTTTACTGTAAGCCTCTGAAAAGTCACTGCAGCAAACAGGTCCTGCCGGCCCTTCTCCCAGACTGTTCCAAGAGCTCTTTCTGAGTCTTCAGTGGGCTGAGCCTCACATCCGCAGAGCTTGGAGGAAGGCAGGCAGGTGGCCAGCCCTGCTCTGGACCACCTGTGACACAGGAGGAGGGGGCCAAAACGCACTCAGTAGGTGTGCAGTGCAATACGCCTTTCTATGCGCCTCACAGCCAAGAGTCTGTTTCCAGGCGCCACTTTAAAGGACAAGACATCCACAGGCCTCGATGTCAAGCAGAATGACCCACAGGATACCCAGCAGCCCCCACATCCCTGCCTCCTCCTGCTGCTTCCAAAACCCACCCCCTTCAGAGCCAGTCGGCGGTCATGCCAGAGGCCCCCACATTCTCACAGAAGAGAAGAGAAAACACACGAGGCGATGGCAGGCGCCACGTCAGAGAACCTAGGGAGACGACACTAACGCCTCACACGGCCAGGGTGCAGGCCGGGGCCCACGGATGCCTTCCCATGGATACACTCTCACGCAGGACTCGCAGGTCACGATCTTGTCTCCTTCATCTGGGACTGTACCATTATTTCTTAAGCTTTAAAATGAATGTAAGAAGGCAGATGTGGCCATTTCTCAAGGTTGCCACCCTGAGAGCACTTCCCAGAGAGAAGGGGGGAGCATGCCCAGAAGGAACGGGAGCTGCTTTCCTCTGGGCCCTAAGCCCAGGTCACAGCAGCACTGGCTCTCAGCCCGCCGTACCACCCGGACATGCTGTGCTGCACCCAAGCACCCACATTCAACCTCTGGACACGAGCTTGAGGACGCGGGTCCAAGGACAGCACCAGGGTCCCCTCCTCCGTGCTCCTCTCGTGGGATACAAACATCCCGTAGGGACACGCTCCCATCTAGTCTCCAGCCTGTCCCACCAACCACACAGCCCACAGCAGGATCACGGAACCGAGTCACAAAGAAAGCCGGAGACGGGCACCACAATCCCATGTCAGTCTGCCTGAAACACCCACCAAGTGGAGAAGAGGAACTGGGCTCCTGAGGGGGGAAATGTCTGGGTCGACAGGGGGCCGGCGCCCACGGAGCGGCTGCAGAGCCCGTACCTGGGGTCCCCATCCTGGTCTTCAGCATGCTCTCCGGCACTGTTGACAGCGTATCTGCTACGAGGCTTACCTGAGTGAAGGCAAAAGGAGAGAAAAGCTAAGAAAACAGGACCCATCCACATATGGGAAGGTTGTGGAACCATTAAAAGTGATGGTTTCTGCTCTAGGATTAGAATTAATACTGTTTCAATGGCCATACTACCCAAAGCAATCTACACAGATTAATGCAGTCTCTATCAAATTACCCATGACATTTTTCACAGAACTAGAACAAACAATCCTAAAATTTATATGGAATCACAAGAGACTCAGAGTTGCCAACCAATCCTGAGGAGAAAGAACAGAGCTGGAAGAATAATCCTCCCAGACTTCAGGCAGCACTACAAAGCTACAGTAATCAGAACGGTGTGGCACTGGCACAAAAACAGCCCCAGGGACCACTGGAGCAGAACAGAGCGCCCAGAGACAAACCCGCACACCTACGGCCAACTGATGCTCAACCACGAAGGCAAGAATATTCAGTGGAGGCGGGCTCCTCAGCAAGTGACCTTGGGAAAGCGGGACAGCTGCACGAAAATGAATGAAATTAGAACACTTCCTCACACACACACAAAAGTAAACCCAGAATGGCTGAAGGAACTAAATATAAGACACAACACCATACAACTCCCAGAAGAGAAGATAGGGAAAGCCTTCTGACACAAATTGTAGCAATATTTTCTTAGGTCAGGCTCCCAAAAGAAATAAAAGTAAAAATAAATGGAACCTAATCAAACTCTTAAGCTTTTGCATAGCAAAGGAAACCACAAACAAAATGAAAAGACAACCTACAGACTGGGAGAAAATATTTAGTGATACAAATGATGTGACCAACAAGGCTTTGTTTCCGAAGTATACAAGCAGCTCATATAACTCAATATCAAAAAAACCAGTAACACAATCAAAAATGGGCAGAAGACCTAAACAAACATTTCTCCAAAGAAGACATGCAGATGACCAACAGGCACATGAAAAGATGTTCAACATCTCTAGTTATTAGATTGGTGGTTCAGTCACTAAGTTGTGTCTGACTCTTGCAAACCCATGGACGTTAGCCCGCCAGGCTCCTCTGTTCATGGGATTTCCCAGGCAAGATTAGTGGAGTGGATTGCCATTTCCTTCTCCAGGGGATCTTCCCAACCCGGGGATCGAACCTGGGTCGCCTACACTGCAGGCAGATTCTTTACCAACTGAGCCATCAGGGAAGCCCATTTCTCTAATTATTAGAGAAATCCAAATCAAAACTACAACTACACCAGTCAGAATGGCCATCATCCAAAAGTCTACAAAGAATAAATGTTAGAGAGGGTGCAGAGAAAAGAGAATCTTCCTACATTGTTGGTAGGAATATAAACTGGTGCAGTCACTATGGAGAACAGCATGGAGCTTCCTTAAAAAGTTAAAAACAGAGTTTTTGATTCAGCAATCCCACTCCTGGGCATATACCCAGAAAAGACAAAAACTCTAATTCAAAAAGATAAATGCACTGCAGTGTTCATAGCAGCATTATTTACAACAGCCAGGAAATGGAAGCAACCTAAGTGCCCATCAACCGATGAATGGATAAAGAGGATATGGTACACATATACAATGAAATGTTGTTGTTGTTGTTCAGTCACCAAGTCAAGTCTGACTCTTTGCGACCCCATGGACTATAGCATACCAGGATCCATGGGGTTCTCCAGGCAAGAATACTGGAGTGAGTTGCCATTTTCTTTTCCAGGGGATCTTCCTGGACCAGGGATCAAATCCATGTCTCCTGCATTGGCAGGAAGATTCTTTACCACTGAGCCACCAAGAAGACCTACAACGGAATGCCATTTTGCAGCAACATGAATGGACCTGGACATTATCACGCTTAGTAAAGTAAGTCAGAGAGAGAAAAATATTATATGATTACCTAGAATATAGATTATGTAGAATCTAAGAAATAATACAAATAAATTTATTTACAAAACAGAAACAGATTCACAGACACAGAAAACAAATATATTAAGACAAAAACCCAAAAAACAAAAACAAATATATATTAACACATATGTGGAAACAAGAAAAATGGTACAGATGAACCTATCTGCAGGGCAGGAATAGACACACAGATGTAGAGAATAGACATGTGGTCACAGTGGAGACAGGGGAGGGTGAGACAAATGGGGAGAGTTCAGTTCAGTCGCTCAGTCATTCCGACTCTATGTGACCCCATGAACCGAAGCCCGCCAGGCCTCTCTGTCCATCACCAACTCCCAGAGTCCACCCAAACCCATGTCCATTGAGTCAGTGATGCCATCCAACCATCTCATCTTCTGTCATCCCCTTCTCCTCCTGCCATCAATCTTTCCCAGCATCAGGGTCTTTTAAAATGAGTCAGCTCTTCGCATCAGGTAGCCAAAGTATTGGAGTTTCAGCTTCAACATCAGTCCTTCCAGTGAACACCCAGGACTGATTTCCTTTAGAATGGACTGGTTGGATCTCCCTGCAGTCCAAGGCACTCTCAAGTCTTCTTCAATACCACAATTCAAAAGCATCAATTCTTCGGCCCTCAGCTTTCTTTATAGTCCAACTCGCACATCCATACATGACCACTGGAAAAACCATAGCCTTGATTAGACAGACCTTTGTTGGCAAAGTAATGTCTCTGCTTTTGAATATGCTGTCTAGGTTGGTCATAACTTTCCTTCCAAGGAGTAAGTGTCTTTTAATTTCATGGCTGCAATCACTATCTGCAGTGATTTTGGAGCCCAGAAAAATAAAGTCAGCCACTGTTTCTACTCTTTCCCCATCTATTTACCATGAAGTGATGGGACCAGATGCCATGATCTTTGTTTTCTGAATGTTGGACTTTAAGCCAACTTTTTCACTCTCCTCTTTCACTTTCATCAAGAGGCTCTTTAGTTCTTCTTCACTTTCTGCCATAAGGGTGGTATCATCTGCATATCTGAGATTATTGATATTTCTCCCAGCAATCTTGATTCCAGCTTGTGCTTCCTCCAGCCCAGCGTTTCTCACGATGTACTTTGCATATAAGTTAAATAAGCAGGGTGACAATATACAGCCTTGACGTACTCCTTTTCCTATTTGGAATCAGTCTGTTGTTCCATGTCCAGTTCTAACTGTTGCTTCCTGACCTGCATACAGGTTTCTCAAGAGGCAGGTCAGGTGGTCTGATATGCCCATCTCTTTCAGAATTTTCCACAGTTTATTATGATCCACACAGTTAAAGGCTTTGGCATAATCAATAAAGCAGAAATAGATGTTTTTCTGGAACTCTTGCTTTTTCGATGATCCAGTGGATGTTGGCAATTTGAACTCTGGTTCCTCTACGTTTTCTCAAATTGGGAGAGTAGGATTGACAAATATATACTGATAGCTAGCTAGTGGGAAGCTGCTATACAGCACAAGGAGCTCAGCTCAGTGCTCTGTGATGACCTAGATGGGAGAGGGGGCTGGTGGAGAAGTAGAGGTCCAAGGAAGAGGGGATATTATGTACACATAAAGCTGATCCACTTTGTTTTACTGAAGAAACTAACACAACATTATAAAGCAATTATACAGAATATCTTTTGAAAAGACAATAAATGTTCCACAGGAAAACAAGACACTCCTTTTGTTAATAATCTTGGACAGCAGAAGGCCTTTCTATGCAGAACAAAACTCAGAAACCACAAAAAGACTGAAAACTTGACTCCATAAAAATCAAAACTCAAAAGGCAAACTGGCTAAGAACGTACAGCTTTGTCACAAAGGCCTATTTTTTCCTAAATATATTAAAAGCTTCTTCAAACCAACAACAAAAAAATCAAGCAATCCAAGAGGAAATTAAGCAAAGGTTATGAGTAGGTTCTTAACTCAAAAGGAAATCCAAATGACTATAAAAACAGGAAAACATGCTCACTCTCAGTCAGAAGGCAAAAGCCCATTAAAACTACTATCGGATAAAAGTTTTCACCTATCTCATGAACAAACATAGAAAAATCTGATCTATTAAAAATACATGGCTCAACACAACAATGTAAAGCAATCTTCCTCCAAATAAATAAATTTTAACACATGACTCACTATTAACCCGAGGATCCAAACATTTTATTTCTGGGAACTGATCATATATTCTGCAGAACAAAAAAAACATACATAAAAGACATTCACACTGCTAGCAAAAGACTGGAAACAAATGTCCGTCAACAGAGGACTGGATGAATAAACCATAGTAAGTTCTTCCTATGATTCTGACCATAGTTTTAAATCTATATCAAACATGTAAAGTGAAAATGAAAACAGGGCAGAGAGTGTGAACAGCGTGTTCACTTGTGCTTAGAAAATAATGTACGTATATGCTTGCATTTACACTTAAGATTCTAGAAAGATGCACAGGAAAATGGTAACAGCATCTGACCCTACAAGGGATGTGCGTGGCTGAGGGTCAATGAGAGGAAAGAACCACCTTTTCATAATCTAAACTCCTCTGGGCCTTTAAAACTTTTTCCATGTTTACAAATTTTAAAATAATTTTTTTAATTAATTATAAATTGAACATCCACAATAGTGAAAAACCACAAGTAACCTAAATGTCCATCCGCAGGGAAAGAGTATGTTCCTACCAGGCAGCTGTGCGCTACACCAAGAGGGAGGTGATCCGTCTGCTAGGCAGAAAAAAGCTTCAAGACAGACGGTTCAATGGAAAAAAAAACAGCGACTGCGAACATCCTATGTGTGGGAGGGGGAAGAAGCCCAAAGTAATAAACTATTTTTCTGTGGATATATATTTGGTGTCTATGTTCAAGAGGAACGCTTTTCAAAGTGGTTATCGGGGGAGGAGCAGCAGAACTGAGGGGAAGTAGCCAAAGAAAACTCCGATGTCCCTGCATTTCGTAACTTCATCCTAGCTGAATACATTCACATTGTGGCTTTATCCCAGGTAAAAGTCTACAGAAACCGATGAAACGTTAGCAACAGTGATTTGACATGTTTAAACTATGAGTGATTCTTTTCCTGCTCCTTTTTACTTTTCTATACTTCCCCAGCACTCTGTGATGAGAAGGCACCGCCAGTACGGACACAACACGGTAGCCGGCTTCCCCGCTCACAGCGAGGGAGGCGGCGCCCGGCGCCCACTTACTCTTCTGGGACGCCGAATGCTCCTGGCTCCTCTGGAAAGGGTACCTGAACAGCAGCTTATTGCCCCGGCTCCCCGAGCTCACAAGAATCACGCTGATGGGGCTGGTGTTGTCCCCCATCCTGCCGGGAGCCCGGGGAGGGGTCGGCCCGGGGCCTGGGTAGGGGCCCCGAGGACGTCGGGCGGGGGAGGGGCCGGGACCCGGGACCCAGCGCCTTGAGGAGCACGGGCCGTGGACCCGGCGGAGGCGGACGGGTCTGGGGAGAGGGGCGGGTGGGGCTCTGAGGAGGAGCGGCCCGGGGGGGAGCTGAGGACCTGGGACCCAGCGCCCTGAGGAGGACAGGCTGGAGGCGGGGCGCCGAGCGGAGCCAGACCCACCGAGCCCACGGGCCCGTCCCGCACCCCACACTCGCGAGAGGCTCGCGAGACTTCGCGACAGTATGAGGCAAACTTGCGGAAGCACCCTGTACGCAGACCGGCGACCTCTGCGCAGGCGCAAGCTGCCGTGTGCGCAGGCGCGACGCTGGCTCTGGGCGCTGGGCTTATCCCAGTGCCTGCGGCGGCCTGCTTCTGGCCAAGGGAGCCAGCGGCAATGCAAATAGAAAGCTGCCTGGCCTAACTTTCTGGCTCGAGTTCGGTTCAGTTCAGTTCAGTCGCTCAGTCGTGTCCGACTCTTTGCGACCCCATGAATCGCAGCACGCCAGGCCTCCCTGTCCATCACCAACTCCCGGAGTTCACTCAGACTCACGTCCATCGAGTCCGTGATGCCATCCAGCCATCTCATCCTCTGTCGTCCCCTTCTCCTCCTGCCCTCAATCCCTCCCCGCATCAGAGTCTTTTCCAAAGAGTCAACTCTTCTCATGAGGTGGCCAAAGTACTGGAGTTTCAGCTTTAGCATCATTCCTTCCAAAGAAATCCCAGGGCTGATCTCTTTCAGAATGGACTGGTTGGATCTCCTTGCAGTCCAAGGGACTCTCAAGAGTCTTCTCCAACACCACAGTTCAAAAGCATCAATTCTTCGGCGCTCAGCCTTCTTCACAGTCCAACTCTCACATCCATACATGACCACAGGAAAACCATAGCCTTGACTAGACGGACCTTTGTTGGCAGTAATGTCTCTGCTTTTGAATATGCTATCTAGGTTGGTCATAACTTTCCTTCCAAGGAGTAAGCGTCTTTTAATTTCATGGCTGCAGTCACCATCTGCAGTGATGTTGGAGCCCAAAAAAATAAAGTCTGACACTGTTTCCACTGTTTCCCCATCTATTTCCCATGAAGTGATGGGACCAGATGCCATGATCTGGCTCAAGGGATGTCTCTAAATGTGCCTTTCTTTGCTGTAAAAGTTATTAAAGTACCCACGGAGTGGGGGAAAATGTTTGCAAGTCATATATTTGATGAGACAATTGTATCCAGAATATATTTTTTAAAAAACATAACTCAACAGGAAAAACACAAGTGACCCCCTAAAAAGTGGGCAAAAGACATGAATAGATAGTTCTTTGAAGAATATAGACAAGGAACCTGGAAACACGTGAAAAGATGTTCAAACATCACGAGTTAGAGAAATGCAAATCAAAACTGGTGGGGGACAGGGAGGCCTGCCACGCTGCAGTCCGTGGGGTCCCAAAGAGTCCGACAACTGGGCGGCTGAACAGCAACAAATCAAAACTAAAAAGAGACGCCATATCACACCCACTAGGATGGCTATACTTGAAAAAAAATAGTGAGCAAATGGTGAAATCGGAATCTTTAGACACCACCTGTGGGAACTGAGGGGCTGGGGGTTCCTTTGGGGTGATGAAAATGTTCTAAATTGTCGTAGCTGCATAACTCTCTGAACATACTAAAACCCACTAAACTGCACACTTTGGGTAGAATGTACGATATGTGAATTCTATCTCACAAAGCAGCTGCTTTTAAAAAGTAAAAAAAGCACTCCACCCACCCCACCCCTGTGGTCCCAGGAGGTGACTGTGGTGGACAGTCTACTGCGACTGTTTTCAAATCTTTTCAAGCACATCAGATGGATGGGAAAGTAATCAATGGGCTAAAGAAGGAGCATTGTCTTTTATTTATCTAGTTGTGTGTGTTGGGTCCTAGTTGCTGCATGCAGAACCTTCACTGCATTAGGCAAGATCGCCCCTGTGGCGCACAGACTCTCTTCAGTCCTGGCAGGTGAGCTCAGCAGTTGCTGCATGCAGGCTTTATTGCTCCAAGGCATGTGGAATCTCAGTTCCCTGACCAGGAATTGAACCCAAATCCCTCGCATTGCACGGCAGATTCCTAACCACTGGACTACCAAGGAAGTTCCAGGAATGGAACTTTGGCATTTTCATTGCCAAAGTAACCTCTTTCACTGAGGATAACACAAATGTGTATTTTGAAGAACATATTCATGGGTTGACTCTCCCAGGGTAATGGGTACATATCTCTGAAATGTCTCAGATGTTCCCCACAAACATATTGCCCTGCCCAGGACTGCATAGCATTGACTTTTTTAATCCCAAAAAAAATGTCAAGAAAGGAAAATAATGTCTCATGTTGCATTTTTGTACTACTGAGGAACAGAATTAACTGTATTGCTTATTTACCAGAGCCTAAGAAATGCCTTTATGTTTCCTTTTGTGTTGTGTGTCCTTTTTAAAACCTTTCTTACTTCCTTATATGTTTGGCTGCAGTTGGGTCTTTATTGTTGTGTGCGGGCTTTTCTCTGGTTGCGACATGTGGGCTTCTCTCGTTGCGGAGCACGGGCTCTAGGACACACGGGCTTCAGTAGCTGTGGCTCAAGGACTCCAGACTGCAGGTGCAGTCGGTGCAGTACACGGGCTTAGTTGCTCTGCCTCATCTGGGACCAGGGATCAAACCGGTGTCCCCTCCATTCCAAGGTGGATTCTTAACCACTGGACCACTAGGGAAGCCCGTTTATCCTTTGTTTATGGGATCTTTCTTTGGTGAAATACTTTTATATCCATGGCCTAAAAAATGCTATAGATATTACGGATAAGGAAAGAGACATTTCTTCCGTACAGGGCCTCATGTTCTATGTAAAATAAGGATAATAACACAAATGTGTCTTCTCTCGTAGCTCAGTGGGTAAATAATCTGTCTGCAGTGCATGAAACCAGGTTCGATCCCTGGGTCAGGAAGATCCTCTAGAGAAGGAAATAGCTACCCACTTCAATATTCTTGCCTGGAGAATCCCATGGACAGAGGACCCTGACTACAGTCCATGGGGTTGCAAGAGTCAGACACGATTTAGTGACTAAACCACCACCACAGCTAACCTCTGTTACAGATTCTGCAAGCCCTTTTTCCAGTCTAGAATATATTGATTTTTTAAAATATTGTATTTACTTGTTAGACTGTGTCCGGTCTTAGTTGCAGCATGCAGGATCTTCATTGCAGTGCCTGGACTTCTGTACGTGCGGCACACAGGCTAAGTAACTCCACAGCAGGATCAAACCCATGTGCCCTGCATTGCAAGGCAGATTCTTAACCACTGGGCCACCAGAGAAGTCCCTAGAATATACTGATTTTATGTATCATCAAAAGGTTCCCGAGTTCTCCCCCAGTTCCCATGAATGTCCTCAGAATGGAAACAAGGACATAGGAGCAAGAGGTGAGGCTGGGAGAGCTGTATGGATGGGGCCTCCCTGCCGGACACTGGGAATCTGTGGGCACCCAGACACGAAAGCCAGGACTCTGGCTCAGGTCTGCTTCTTCTGACTTTCCTGGACATGCTGTTGCGCCACTGGATGGGCCTATGACCCCAGAACTGGCTGTGCTTGGGCTGGGGTAAGGCCCAAAAGTAGAGAAACCACCGTTCCTATATTACCCTCTCAGGGCCCACTTCGTGCTAGGAACCTTCCCCAGAGCATTCATTGTGTATTTTCTGGCTGTGTGGCTCATGACTTTTCATTGTAACAAGCACTGGAATCCATGAATGGTGAAGGGAGCTCACCAGGACACATCCCTTCCCGAGGCTCAGATGCAGGACTGTCTCGGGCTGGACTGAAGGGAGTGGGGGTCTGAATTCCACAGCACCCTCCCCAATGGCACCTCAGTGTCCGTGTCCGTCTGTGTTCCCGGGCTGTCAGGGAAACCAGGGGCTCATGGTCACTCCCTGGGCCATGCAGCCAGCTGCCGGCAGCAGAGGGACTGAGGGTAGGTGGCCCCACTTTGGACTCTGATTCCCCACCAGGAAGCACAGTGGGAACTAACAGCCTCCCGGGCAGCATCGTGCCAGGCTCAGCCTCTGCTCACTGCAGGGTGTGCCCTCAGACGCCTCCCTGCCAGCGCCCCACATCTCCAAGTCCTCGTTTTCTGTGTCTTTTCTGAGGGGAAGCCATGTCTTGTAGCTTGTGGGATCTCAGTTTCCTGACCAGGGACTGAACCTGGGCCACAGCAGTGAAAGCACCGAATCCTAACCCAGGGCAGGGCCAGGAGGCTCCTTGGACAGCTAGGCCTTATCAGCCCTGCCACTCGGTCTGGCCCCGATAGAGCCACCCTCGACGGTCGAGCGCCAGGCGGGGCTCACAAACCCTATCTCAGACCGACGTGATATCTCCACCATCCCTACCGCAGGGTATCTGCCCAGGAAAATCGTTCACCTACAACAAGAACAACAATAATCTTGAACTCACGCTGCTGTGTGCCGAGGTCACACGGCAGCAGCTCATCCGTCCTAAGAGTGAGGTGGAGGACACGCTTGAGGTTAAAACAGTGAAACCAGGGCTCACAAGGGAGCTCATCCTGCCCAGGGTCAGCCAGGGGTTGCTCTCAGTTGGGGAAGGCGGGGAGGAAGCATTTGCAGACCCCTGTCTCAATCTTCTGCTGAGACCACAGCCCCTCTGAGCTCAGCCCCAGTATACAAGCTCAGAACAAGCCTGGCACTTGGAATTCGGCCCAGAGACCAGCAGGTCTCAGGGCCCTGAGGCCCTGCACAGGCCCAGCCCCTCTTGTTTCAAGTGGGAGAGCAAGGACCAGACACAGAAGGCCTCGCACACAGCAAACCTCGGTCTCCTCTGCCCACTGGGGCTGCTCCTCCTCCATGGAAACTGTGAACGTGTAACCTTCCCGAGCCTGTGTTTCCTTATCTGAAAACACGTCATCTTGAAAAATAAAACTTCTCTCACAGAGCTGTGAGGGGCAAACACCCAACATGAGAGTGCCCAGTCCACACCACGCCCAGGACTTCGAGAACACTCAGTTCACACCAGCCAGAGCCAGTCCGCAGACCTCACCTCACTCCACACAAAAGCAATCCAAGGTGGACTGTGGCCAGCTCGAAGGACCAAACGGCAAAGTTCTTAGAAAAGTAATGTAGAAGGTTCACTTCACCTCAGCCTTCAGCATAATGCTTACTCCACTTCTTAAAAATTTGAGGGAAAATTTGCATAACACAAAATTAACCATTTGAAAGTGAAGTTAATTCTGTAGCATTTCATATATTCATAATGAGTGCAACCAGGATCACACTAGTTACAGAATATTTTCATCATCCCATCCTCCCCAACCCCGCCCCCAGCCCTTGGCACACACTCGTCCACTTTCTGTCTCTTTGGGTTTGCCTGTTCTGGACACTTCATATAAGGGGAGTCACACAGTATATGGCTTTTCATGTCTAGCTCCTTCACTTAGCGTAATATTCTCAAGCTTCATCCACGTTCTGTCAGTGCTTCATCTTTACATTGTTTTCAGTCACTCGGTTGCATCCGACTCTTTGCAACCCCTGGACTGAAGCATGCCAGGCTTTCCTGTCCTTCACCATCTCCCAGAGTTCACTCAAACTCATGTCCATTGAGTCGGTGATGCCATCTAATCATCTCATCCTCTATTGTCCTTTTCTCCTGCCCTAAATCTTTCTCAGCTTCATTTTCATGTCTGTTTAGTAAATATCTCACTGTATAGAAATACCATCATTTGTTGATCCATTCATCCATGGATGGACATTTATGTTACTTTCACCTTTTGGCTGTTACATATAGAAAGGTACATTTTTTTTTACCTGAATTTTAAAAAATCACTTAATTTGACTGCATTAAAATTATAAATTTCTGCTCAACCAAAAACAGCAGTAAGAGCGTGCAGGCAAAGTACAGACCTGGGGGAGGTACAATATATGAAACTGACAAAGAACTTACATCCAGAATACTTTTGTAAGTATTCAGTACAGTTCAGTAGCTCAGGCATGTCCGACTCTTTGCAACCCCATGAACTGCAACACACCAGGCCTCCCTGTCCATTAGTACTTTTAAAAATTAATTATTTATTTATGGCTGCGCTGGGTCTCCGTTGCTGCACGCCGACTTTCTCTAGTTGTGGCGAGCAGGGGCTACTCTCTGGTTGCAACACGCAGGCTTCTCACCGCAGCGGCTTCTCTTGTTGCCAAGCATGGCCTCCGGGCGTGCTGGTCAGTAGTTTCAATGTGCCGGTTCAGGTTCAGCTGCACCTCTGCCTGTGGGATCGTCCCAGATCAGGGATCATACCATAGCCCCTGCATTGGCAGGTGAGTTCCTAACCATGGGACTACCAGGGAAGTCCCTACCTAGAATCTCTTTAAATTTCCTATAAATCAATAAGACTGGCAACACAGTAGAAAAATGGCCATGACTTGGAAACTTCAACAAAAAAAGGAAATGCAAATGTAATGCAAAGGACAGCAACTGTGTGAACAGGGACCTAGCTCAGCAGTGTCGAGAAAGTGCAAATTAAGACCACGTGAGAAGCCAGTATACACCCAGCAGAAAACCTGAACCCTGAGACCCCGCCTCCAACCGGGACCCAAGTGACAAACTTTCAGAAGGGTGAGGAGCAAGAGGAACTCGCACATCACTAGGTGAGTGCCAGGCAGTACAACTGCTCCAGAAAACATCTGCCATTAACTGCTGAAGCTGAGAACTCCACGCCCTGGACCCAGCAGCCTCCATCCTGGGGATATACCCAACAGAATGTTCACTGCAGCGTCGCTCACAACAGCCAAGAACTAAACAGCCCAAATGTCCATCCCTGTTACCCTGGGTAACTTGTGATATGTCCCTACCAGGAAGCACAACACGGCGACGACAACCGATGCCCACAGCACCTCGGGCACGTCACAAAGGTGGGTGATGGGAGATGACCCACTACACTGTCTCATGGACCTGACAGCCAAAGGCAGGCAACACCAACTAACGCGCCTAAGGACACACAGTAGTAGTAGTGTGAGTTGCTCAGTCGTGTCCGACTCTTTGCGACCCCATGGACTATAGCCCACCAATGTCCTATGTCCGTGGAATTCTCCGGGAAAGAATACTGGAGTGGGTAGCCATTTCCTTCTCCGGGGGATCTTCCCAACCTAGGGATAGAACCCAGGTCTCCTGCGTCGCAGGCAGATTCTGTACCATCTGAGCCACAGGGAAGTCCAAGGACACATAAGTGTGTAGTAAAAGCTTACTGTAAAGCAAGAAAGTAGGTTGGGGTCACCTTTGGGGAGGACTGGGATGCTCAGTATGTGACTTATAATATTTCATTACACTGTGACGTAATCTTGTACTGTATTTTACAATGAAAAAAAGTAAAAGAAAAAGGGTGCCTGCCCACACCAATGTTTTGCAGGCCTTGGAAGTTTCAGAATCAAAGTGGCTTCCTGTGACTCTCTGTTCTGTGAAAGCCAAGGATGGGGGAGGTGCTGCCAAGAGGGGAGTGAGGACCAGCCCCACGGCGGGAGGCCGGGAGTGCACACTCCTCACCCCCAACACTGACTCCTGGCCAAGACCCCGGACGCTGTAGCCGGGGGCCTTGTCCAAGGCACATCACTCACTGAGGCCCCGCTGTGCCTCCCCTACCTTGTCCAGCAGGTCAGCTCCACCCTCACCCAGGACCTCCAGACTCCCTCCTTCTGCCTGAACTTCCACGTGTTCCTCAGCCCCTTCTGTCTCCCTGGCTCAGTCTGTTTTCTCTGCCAGTCTGTCCATCTGTCCCTGTCTGTCTCCCTTCCTTCTCTTCTTTCTGGGGAGCTGAAGCCTCAGGATCAGACTCGCACACCCTGACTGCAGGCCTAGATGCGGGCAGCGGCCTGGAGTCTCCTGAAACAGGCGTGAGCAGGGAGGGCTGGGCTCATCAGTTCTGGGGTGAGCCCAGAGAGGCAAAGTCACACACCCTGTGAACACCTGGGCCCAGAGGCAGAGCACGGCCAGGAGAGGTGACCACGAGCGCAAGGCCAGCAGAGGGTGGGCACACCCTGGGAGAGGGAGACCCTGTCACATGAGAAGAGGGCACAGCTGTGAAACATAAGGGGAGACCTGGAAGGGGCTTCCAGGAAGACAGACTCGGCCTCCAGGCCACAGACAGGAACTGACAGCCCCGGGAGATCCCCGCCCTCTCTGCTCAGCAGCGGGGAGGCACCCCGGGAGGCAGCACCCGCCCTCAGACCTCCAGTCTCATCAGCCTGGGCTCAGGCTTAGGAGAAGCAAGCGTCATAGCACAGTAACACTCCAAGCACAGAAGGTGCTCAACACTTGTTTATTCTTGTGCACATGTTTTCCAATCAGAGGGCTTGTCTGAGCCTCACAATTTTCTCTAAGAATAGTTTAGCAAAATATCTGTGATCAGAACTCTCCACACAGGAAACGTTTACCTCCATTCTGAAAAACTCCTAGGCTTTTGTGCAAGTAACTCTTTGACTAACTCTGAAACTCAAAAAGCAGAGACATCACTTAGCCAACAAAGGTCCGTATGGTCAAAGCTATGGTTTTTCCAGTGGTCATGTATGGATGTGAAAGTTGGACCACGAAGAAGACTGAGTGCTGAAGGATTCATGCTTTTGACTGTGGCACTGGAGAAGACTCTTGAGAATCCCTTGGACTGCAAGGAGATCAAACCAGTCAATCCTAAAGGAAATCAACCCTAATTATTCATTGGAAGGACTGATGCTAGCAGAAACTCCAATACTTTCATCACTTGATGTGAACATTGGAAAAGACCCTGATGCTGGGAAAGATTGAGGGCAGGAGGAGAAGGGGACGACAGAAGACCAGATGGCTGGATGGCATCACCAACTCGATGGACATGAGTTTGAGTAAGCTCCGGAAGATAATGAGGGACATGGAAGGCTGGTGTGCTGCAGTCCATGGATTCACAAAGAGTCAGACACGACTGAGCAATTGAACAACAAACAAAAACTCACATGGGAAGGCAAAGGAACCAGAGTCACCAAAATCGTTTTGGAAAAGAAAAATAATGATGGAGGAATGACATCACCCCATCTTTTAACACCTTAATTGAGATAAAATTCACATACCATACATCCCGCCATTTTAAGTGTGCAATTTGGGACTTCCCTGGTGGTCCAGTGGTTAAGACTCTGCACTTCCACTGCAGCAGGCACAGGTGTGATACCTGATCAAGGAACTAAGATCCCAAATACCATGCTGCACAGACCAAAAAAAAAGAAAAAAAATTAAGTGTCCAATTCAGTGGGGTTTTGTATATTCAGAGTTATGTGACCATCACCACAATTTTAGAAACTTTTCATTACCTCGAAAGAACCCCCAGCCCCATTAACAGTCACAGACCCCCAACTACCCTGGCTCCAGAAAACCTAATCGACTTTTATCTTTTTTTAATTTTATTAATTCGTTTTTGGCTGTGCTGAGTCTTCGCTGCTGCACGCAGGCTTTCTCTAGTTGCAGCAAGCAGGGGCTGCGCTCTAGTTGCCGTGCGTGGGTTTCTCGTGTGCTGGTTTCTTGTGGAGCACAGGCTCTAGGCAGGTGGGCTTCGGTAGTCGCAGCTCAGGCTCTAGAGTGTTAGGCTCAGTAGTTGTGGTGCATGGGCTTAGTTGCCCCTCAGCGTGTGGAATCTTCCTGGACCAGGGATTGAACCCATGTCCCTTGCATTCTTAACCACTGGACAAGTTAACCACTTAGGCAAGTTCCCTAATCTACTATCTGTCTCTAAGGACTTGCCTGTTCTTGACATTTATGTAAACGGAATCATACAATATGAATTTTTTCAAGATTCACTCACGTATCAGTACTTCCTTCCTTTTTACGACTGGATACTACGCCACTTGGGGTTTCCCAGGTGGCTCAGAGGTTAAAGCATCTGCCCGCAATGTGGGAGACCTGGGTTCAATCCCTGGGTTGGGAAGATTCCCTGGAGAAGGAAATGGCAACCCACTCAGTATTCTTGCCTGGAGAATCCCATGGGTGGAGGACCCTGGTGGGCTACAGTCCACGGGGTCGCAAAGAGTTGGACACGACTGAGCGACTTCACTTCACTTCACTACTCCACTGTCTAGATTATATACCATACTTGATTCAACCTATTCATCACTTGAAGGACATTTGGGTTGTCTGCACTTTTTGGCTGTTATGAATAGCGGTGCTATGAACACAGTACAAGGTTTCAAATGGATGTATTTTATTGGGTGTGTACTACAGAATGGAATTGCTGAGTCATGTGGGAACTCTGTTTACCTTTTGAGGAACTGCCAGGCTGTCTTCCATAGTGGCTGCACCATTTTACATTCCCATCAGCAGTCTAAAGATTCTAATTTCTCCATCTCCTTACCAACAATCGTCATTTTGTCTTTTAAATAGAGCCATTCTATACGCTGTAGGTAAGGTTAGGATTAGAGTTCAGGCTGGGGTTTTTGATTACAGCCATCTTAGTGAGTATGATGTGCTATCTTTTTTGGTTTTGATTTGCATTTCCCTAATGAGTACGGAGAAGGCAATGGCACCCTACTCTAGTACTCTTGCCTGGAAAATCCCATGGACAGAGGAGCCTGGTGGGCTGCAGTCCACGGGGTCACGAAGAATTGGACACGACTGAGCGACTTCACTTTCACTTTTCACTTTCATGCATTGGAGAAGGAAATGGCAACCCACTCCAGTGTTCTTGCCTGGAGAATCCCAGGGACGGCGGAGCCTGATGGGCTGCTGTCTATGGGGTCGCACAGAGTCGGACACGACTGAAGTGACTTACCTTACCTTACCTAATGAGTAATGATGCTGAGCACCTTTTCACGTGTTTATTGGACATTTTATGATTTCTTTAGAGGAATGTCTATGAAAGTACTTTGCCCAGTTTTCAGTTAGCTGTCTCTTCTTGACTTGTAAGATTTTTTTATATTTTGGATCAGTCCCTGATCCGATATATGATTTGCAAATGTTTTCTCTCATTCTTGGGAGACTATCTAAGTTTAAGATATGACATAAAGCTACAGTAATAAAGCCTGTGTGATTTTGGTGAAGGATAGACACATAGGTCAGTGGAATAAAAGAAAGAGTAGAGAAATAGATGTGCAGAAATATGTGCAATTAATGTGCAATTAATCACTTACAAATAAGTTAGAGAAGGCAGTTCAATAGAGGAAGTATAGTGTTTTCAACAAATGGTACTGGATAAATTGGACACTCATAGGTAAAGAGAAAATACAAACAACCCAGGACCTAAGCCTCATACCTTAAACAAAAATGATCTCAAAATAGATCACAGACCAAAGTGTAAAACATAAACTCTGAAATACTCTGAAAGTCTTAGATGAAAACACTTAGATAAAGGCTTTGTGACTTGGGATTAGGCAAAGAATTCTCAGGCATGACTCTAAAAACATGAATCCTAAAAGAAAAACTTGATAAATTAGACTTCATCAAAAAATAAAACTCTGGCTCCGCAAATGATACTATTAAGAGGATGAAATGACAAGCTACAAACTAGAAGGAAATATTTGCAAAGTGCATATCTGACAAATGATTGCATCCAGAATACATACAGAACTCTCAAAATTCAACAGTAAGAGGACAAACAACCCCATTTTAAAATGGTCAAAATACCAGGAGAGATATTGCAGCGAAGAGAAAACCTGGATGGCAAACAAGAGTGTGAGAAGACGCTCCACGTCACTGGCTGTCAAGGAAATGCAGACTGAAGCCAGTGCGCCATACGGCCCCAAAACATCACAACAGCCAACGTGTGGAAGTGTTGACAGAGACACAGAGCAGCTAGGACTTTTGCTGGGTGGAATGCAAAATGGTGAAGCCACTCCGGAAAACAGATTAGCAGTTTCCTACTAAGTTAAACATACACTTAGCACAATCCTACTCCTAGATATGGTATTATCCCAGAGAAATAAAAATACATGTTTACATAAAGACCTACACAAGAATGTTCACAGCAGCTTTACTTGTAATAACCCCAAACTGGGAAAAACCCACACATTTGAGTGGGAGAATGAATGAACATTACTACCACGGAGTACTGTTCTGCAGTAAAAGGAAACCAACTATTGATACGGGCAATAACATGCATGTATCTCAAGAATATTATGCTGAGAAAGAAGCCAGTCCTGAAAGATGACATGCTGTATGTTGACAAGCTGTATATTTCCATTTACAGGACATTGTTAAAAGAGACAGAAGTACAGTGGTGTCAGTTTAGGGGATAGAGGAAGATGAGGCTGCAAAAGGGCAGCCAGTGGGAGTTTTGGGGGTGATAGAGCTGTGTGTCCTGATTGTGGGTGAGGTTACACAAATCTATACACGTGTCAAAATTCACAGAGCAGCATACTAAAAAAAATCAATTGTATTGTAGGTTGAAATAAAATTAAAAGGCATATCTGCCTCACTTTGTTTAAGTTATGACTTGGTGAGCAACACTGCAGAACCTAAAATCACACGATATTAGAAGGATTCTCTTCTGTTTACTTGCCACTTCGCCAGCTTTTCAGAAACCAGCCAGTACCTCCCTCTTCAGGGCCCACCAGGCAAGACCATGCATTGTTTTCTTGGAGGAAACCCAGGGATTCTAGAGCCAGTGTGTGCATTGGGCAGGGGGGAGGTGTCATGTGGGTCCAGCCACAGCCTAGTCCAGCAGTAATGGGGCCAGCAGGGGCACGGGCCAGCCGGGAACCGGACAGTGTATGGGCAGTCCTCTGGCTTCTCCCATTCTGGGATTCTGAAATGGACAAGAAAGTGCAGCGCTGGGCTGCAAACGCAGGATGACCTCCTGGGCTGACTGGGCCCCTATCTCCCCTGGAGTCTGGTCAGGCCCAGCAAGGGTGGCCGGAGTGATAGCCCCTCACCCTACCAAGCCCACCAGGCCCTGACCACCCATGGTCACTGGATCTGATAAGAGATCCACACCCACGGCCCCCTCCCCTCCCCCAACAATGACCACAGAGTGGCCCCCACCCTGGTTTCACGTATATAAGCGGACCCTGGGGACTGAGCACCAGGACGCCAGTTCTCAGCGCGCCCAGCTCCGGCTCAGCCGCCACCATGTCTCTGACCAGAGCTGAGAGGACCATCATCGTGTCCATGTGGAGCAAGATCTCCACACAGGCGGACCTCATTGGCACCGAGACCCTGGAGAGGTGAGCACCAGGTGGGCTGGGATGGAGCCTGGAGGGGACCGTGTAGGTCAGTGAGGAGGGTGAGTGAGGAGGGTGAGTGAGGAGGGGTCATTGAGGAGGGGGTCACTGAAGATGGTCAGTGAGGAGGGTCAGTGAGCATGAGCAGGTGAGGAGCGTCTCGGGGGTCAGAGGCAGGAGGAGGAGGTGATGGGGGCGGTCTGAGGGTCACCTGTGTCTCTCGGGGCCCAGCACCCAGGTCCCCACAATCACGTGGACGGAGGGAGGGAGGGAAGGAAGGAATGACTTGGAGACGGGCGGTCAGGGTGAGGTGGCCAGACAGTACTGAGCAGCGGCTACCGCAAGAGTCACCCAGAGCGGTCACTAACTCGCCCGCCCGCCCGTAGGCTCTTCTCCTGCTACCCGCAGGCCAAGACCTACTTCCCGCACTTCGACCTGCACACGGGCTCCGCGCAGCTGCGCGCGCACGGCTCCAGGGTGGTGGCCGCCGTGGGCGACGCGGTCAAGAGCATTGACAACGTGACGAGCGCGCTGTCCAAGCTGAGCGAGCTGCACGCCTACGTGCTGCGCGTGGACCCGGTCAACTTCAAGGTGGGCGCGGGGCCCCGGGCGCGGGTTTCGGGGCCGGGGCCCCGGGGTTGGGGGAGGTCTCGGTGGGCGGGGTCTCGGGGCGGGGCGAGGCCTCGGGGCGGGGCTGCTCCCTGGGCGGGGGTCCCGGAGGGCGGGGCGAGGTCGCGGAGGCGGAGCTTCGTCCGGGCCGCCAGCGCTGACCGCTCTCCCTCCCGCCCCAGTTCCTGTCTCACTGCCTGCTGGTCACGTTGGCCTCGCACTTCCCCGCCGACTTCACGGCCGACGTGCACGCCGCCTGGGACAAGTTCCTGTCGATCGTGTCCGGCGTCCTGACGGAGAAGTACCGCTGAGGCCGCCGCAGGACCCCCAGGACGGAATGGGCCCCCAGATGCTCTAAGGAGTCTCACACCCCACCCCACGCCTTCCCCGAGACGGGCCAATAAACGAATTAACGTCCACTTTGTCTCTGTGGTCACTGGGCCACTGTGGGTGGGGGTGGCAGAGGTGGAGGGAGGATGCAGGGCCTGCCTGGGTTACATGGGAGGCCTGCAGGCATCCTTGCACTGACCCCCTCTGTCTGAGGGCAGAGATCAGATCGGCTCCCTGTAACCTGGGGGGAGCACTTTCTCTTCTGCAGAAAGGGCGCCTCTAGGCCTTTACTTGGGGATGGGGTGGGAGGCAATGCTGGAACCCAGCTGGCCCCTCTGGCTGTCTCTGGGGCTTCTGATAGTATACTCTCTTCTTCTGGAATTTATACTGTTTCCTGGTTTATGCCTGATTTCAGTAAGAGGAGTACTGAATATATTCATTCATTCATCCACCCATTCATTGCTCCATTAAGCAATCATTTATGAGCCCGTAAGAGGCCCAAGCAGAGAAGGCAATGGCACCCCACTCCAGAACTCTTGCCCGGAAAATCCCATGGATGGAGGAGCCTGGTAGGCTCCAGTCCATGGGGTCGCTAAGAGTTGGACACAACTGAGCAACTTCACTTTCACTTTTCACTTTCATGCATTGGAGAGGGAAATGGCAACCCACTCAAGTATTCTTGCCTGGAGAATCCCAGGGACAGAGGAGCCTAGTGGGCTGCCCTCTATGGGGTCGCACAGAGTCCGACACGACTGAGGCGACTTAGCAGCAGCAGCAGCAGCAGCAAGAGGCCCAAGAATATTTCTAGGCCATGCATACGACCACTTAAACCAGCAAAGCTCTTGACTGGTGGAGCTGACAGTCTAGTGGGGGATACAGATCAGACACGGAAAAGGGAAAGAGGTTCAACCTTGCTCATAACAAGAGAAATGCAAAGTAACACTAAAAATTTCACTGGGATCATTTCTCACCTACTTGATAAACAAAAAGCCAAGACTTTGACCATACTCTGCTGGCGGCCCCCCACAACGTGGCTGGGAGTAGAACACAGATGTATAGAGCCACTGGGGCAGCTGAGTCTGCTATAGTCTGGAAAACAGTCCAGAGTGATTCAACGACAGAACAAACCATGAACATCCACACCACAAGGAACTGGGAACGGAAAAAAAAATGACAATTTCTTACAATGATTGTGACATGATAGCCAGGATTTACAGAGTTAAAAAGAAAAAGAAGTGAAAAAGTAGATTGGTGTATGTATAACATGATTTCTTTTCCACGAGGAGGGGAAATTCAAGTATGTGTGGGCACACATGCATGTGAGTTCACACATGCACAGAGTTCATTGACCTCTGTGTGCCCTTGCAGGTGCTCATCTGTTAGTGTGTGTTTGCATGTTTTTGCAAAAAGCAACTATGGACAGATAAACTGGAAATGATTACACATGGCAACGTGAATGGGGTTGAAGGCGTGCTCCTCCAAGCCTAACTCTCTTCACTCTCTTGACCTTGAATCATGTTAAATCATCAAAAAGAAATTTTAAAAGAGCAAAAAATAAAACCATCAAAATAAGAATATAAGTTACATGAAACTGGTTGAGGATGTAGGAATCTAACGATCAGAAAAAAAGAACTATTCCAAGTGACTTGTGAACATAGTACCCTGGCTGTGCAAAGAATCTCTAATATCCAATAACTTATTGTTATTACAACACAGATACTGTGAGTTTGTAATCTTATATTTTAAAACATTTTCAAACTGTCAAAAAGCAACTGTAAAAATAAGACAAAGATGGAGAAATAGGAGTGACTGCTAGTGGGTATGGGATTTCTTCAGGGGATGATGGAAATACTCTAAAATTGTAATAGTTGCACAATTCTGTGAATGTATTAAAAATGAACTGTTATGTTTTAAGTGGGTGAATTGGATGGCATGGGAATTATATCTCAGTCAGTCAGTTCAGTTCAGTTGCTCAGTCGTGTCCAATTCTTTTCGACACCATGGACTGCAGCACGCCAGGCCTCCCTGTCCATCATCAACTCCCAGAGTTTACTCAAACTCATGTCCATTGAGTCAGTGATGCCATCCAACTGCCTCATCCTCTGTCATCCCCTTCTCCTCCCAACTTCAATCTTTCCCAGCATCAGGGTCTTTTCAAATGAGTCAGTTCTTCACAGCAGGTGGCCAAAGTATTAGTTTCAGCTTCAACATCAGTCCTTCCAATGAATATTCAGGACTGATTTCCTTTAGGAAGGACAGGTTGGATCTCCTTGCAGTCCAAGGGACTCTCAAGAGTCTTCTCCTACACCACAGTTCAAAAGCATCAATTCTTCGGTGCTCAGCTTTCTTTATAGTCCAACTCGCACATCCATACATGACTACTGGAAAAACCATAGCCTTGACTAGATGGACCTTTGTTGGCAAAGTAATGTCTCTGCTTTTTAATATTCTGTCTAGGTTGGTCATAGCTTTTCTTCCAAGGAGCACACATCTTTTAATTTCAGGGCTGCAGTCACAATCTGCAGTGATTTTGGAGCCCCCAAAATAAAGTCTGTCATTGTTTCCCCTACTATTTGCCATGAAGTGATGGAACCGGATGCCGTGATCTTAGTTTTCTGAATGTTGAGCTTTAAGCCAACTTTTTCACTCTCCTCTTTCACTTTCATCAAGAGACTCTTTAGTTCTTCTTCGCTTTCTGCCATAATAAACCTACAAAATATGCTAAGAAGACAAAACTTCCAAATATTCATCAAGATTCCCCAGTTTACAACTTGCCTTCACTTGCTCTTCCTTTCTGAGTCACTTGAGAGTAGAATGCAGGCATGACTCCCTTTAATACTCTCAGCATCCCTAAACACCTGTAGATTTCCTAAAGTCAACCAGAACACTTACCTGGACAGCCAGAGAACTACCACCAAAATCACGAGATTGTGAAATGAAAGTTGCTGAGTCATGTCCAACTCTTTGCAACCCCATGGACTGTAGCTTGCCAGGCTCCTCTGTCCATGGAATTGTCCAGGCCAGAATACTGGAGTGGGTTGCCGTTTCCTTCTCCAGGGAATCTTCCTGACCCCAGCATCAAACCCAGGTCTCCTGAATTGCAGGCGGATTCTTTACCATCTGAGCCGCTGGGGCACCTGCATAGGCAGGTGATTAACCTGCCACCAAAGTCAGGAGATTAACACCAGTCCAAAGCCATCAACACAGATCTCATCGCACACTGTCCTTCCCAAGAATGGCCTTTACTTGTCAACATCAAATTTCTCGTTTAGTCTTCTTCAGCCTGGCTCTTCAGTCTATCTTTGCATGATCTTCATATTTTTGTGGACATTATGGGGTTTTTAAAAAATATTTGCTATTTTATTTATTTGGTTGCTTAGTTGCAGCATGTGGGATCTAGCTCCCTGATCAGAGATCAAACCTGGGCCCCCTGAACTGGGAGTGCAGAGTCTTAGTCACTGGACCAATTTAGGGAAGTCCCTGAATTGTGGGGGTTTTTTTTTCTTCAATGTCTTAATATGAAAAGAGTTGAGTATGACATTGTAGGACAGAAGAATGAATATTTTGCTGAATAAAAGCCCCAAGTCAGGATACATGCACAGCAGAAATGGGGCCAGGCTCCCAGCACTTGTGTATAATTAAAGAAGGAATTTTTAACTTAAAAAAGTCAGTAAAAGAGGATACAGATGAAAAAGGCAGCAACAACACCAACACTGGAAAAGCGGGAAAGGGAGCAAGCTTCTCTCGGGGGCTTGCCCGGAACTGGAGAGCTGATCGGTCTCAGGGAACTTCAACATTTGGATGGACTCTAAACGCAAACCTAATCTCTCCAATCAGGGTCTTGTCAGAACCAGTAATCCTTTTCCCTGAGACCCTATATAAAGAACTCCTGTCCTCCCATGACAGGGAGCCTAAGCAAAGAACCCTCACTTTTGACACCACTTGGGATAGATATTGGGCCCCAGCAAACAAACCACCACCTCCCAGACAGAAGCCCAGGAAAGTTGCCATGCTCAAGAAGTTGCTTCAGACTCTAAGATTTGGGAAATCTACACCAGCTGCTAGCTTAGCTTCTGGGGAGGATGTTGGGGTTCCAACATCCTGATGCCCTTTCTAACCACTGGGAGGTACCTATAAAATGACCCACTCCCACCCTTCAGGAAGTTACCTGGCCATGGCGAGTCTCCCCCAGCTCTCAAGCCACCAAACCTGCAAAACTAACCCATAAAGTAGCAAGGGCTTGAGGAGGCAGAACTGCTGGCCCAGCCCATACTGCCTTACCTACTGGTGAGCAAAGACCAGCAGCTAGATTGGGGAGCCACAAAGGAGGGGGTCTAGGCAACAGGATCCCCCTACTACCCCACGGCTTTCTCCTGACTCTGAAGCAGCCATGATGACGGGCCCAGAAAACCCACACACCTCACTCCACACGACAGACAGCTTAGACCTCAGAATTACTGCCATGAAGAGCAACAAGGTCTCTCTTTGTTTAAAGTACAACAAGGGAAACTCTTGAGAAAATTGGGAATGGGCCTGGAGAAAATAAGAGCTTAGACGTCTCTGCCACCTTTCCGAAAGGAAAAAGTTCATGCAAGTAGGAAAGTCAGGGTCTTTCCCTGCTTTGTGTTCCTGGCTAAACTCAAGACTAAGAAAATCCCCTGGACTTGCAGCCTCAGTAAGTATACAAGTGCCCCACCAGCACACGCCACCCCCCCACCAAGGTTAGCCTCTGGCATGTGAAATGCCCAAGAATTTGCCTTCTAGTCCAATCCCCACCGACCTCAACCCAACACAAAGGGCATCTGCCTGTGGTTCTCACCTCTCCTCAGAGAAGAGGATCCTAGCAGAGCCTCCAAGGTACAGTCAGGTGCCAAGGAACACAATGCCAGACTGTCTATCAGGCCAGGGCAGGGACAGCCAGCTTCAGATCAAAGAGAGAGAGGCTTAGTGTAACAACCAGTGTCATTTCAGCAGGAAAGTAGAGGGCAAGTGGTGAGAAGGGCTCCTATGGGCACACCTTCCTGGGGACGCAGTTCCTGTCAGTTGCCTCCTCCTGCAGGAACATGTGTAGGCAGCGTTCATTCTGAGCTGGTGGATGCCCAGCATCCATCCAGTTTATTAGCAATTCTGCTAATAAACTGTTTGAGGCCCTACCTCTTTTCTCCAATAAAGGACTCCTCAAAGACCCTTTCATTTCCTCGAAAAGGGAGCTGCCATTTCAAGACTTTCCCGGGCAGTGGTGGGACTATTAATACAGTCGTTCTCTCTTGCTCCAGCTCATTTTCTAGTCACTCAAAGTTACTGCAGCACCGTCATACACAGGACTCCTTCAGTTTGAAAACAGGTAGTTTTGTTCACATGCAAATCTCGTAGGTGGGTGAAGCGAGTGCAGCCCACGCCTACCGTCTGTGGATTAAAGATGTTGATATCCAGAAAGTTACTTGGCAGCCTATAAGCGTTGGTCAGTTCCTGCAGCTTCAAGTTAAGGCTCCAGGTGTCAGCTACTGCCAGGTCTGACATCTTTCCAAAGGAGAGACCTGGACCGGGGGCTTCACTGTGGTTTTGATTTGCATTTCACAAACAAGTCACGAAGTTGAGCATCTTTTCATGTGTTATTCTTTTTTTTTTTTTGATAAAGTCTATTCAAGTCCCTTGTCCATTTTTCATTGGGTTGTTTCTTTTTGTTGTTGAGTTGTAAGAGTTATTTCTACCTTCTGGATATAGTTCTTTATCAGATATATGGTTTGCAAATATTTTCTCCCATTCTGTGAGTTGCCTTAGTTGTCAATAGCTTTTAACCTGACCTAATCAAGTCTTTTGATTTGACTTCCAGGGTACAGGAAACACATGGACAAAGGAACCAGCTGAATAACACTGCAGAGAACCTATCAGAGCAACCCCAAAATGAAATAAATATTCTACAAGTCAGTAGGCCTGAACTGTTCTGCAGTCATTGATAAGGAACAGTGGGTATGGGGTGGAGAGCTTCTGGAAGCAAAAAATGAATAGGCAACTGAAAGCTACATAAGAACCTGGATCAGATCCCAACCTGAACAAATGGAACAAATGTGGGGGATGAACAGGGAGTTTCAGTGCAAAGGGAAGTTCACTTAGATTGAGGATAGGCTTGTGGTTATTTATATAGAAAGTGAAAAAAGTGAAGTCGCTCAGTCGTGTCCGACTCTTTGAGACCCCATGGACTGTAGCCTACCAGGCTCCTCCCTCCGTGGGATTCTCCAGGCAAAAGTATTGGAGTGGGTTGCCATTTTCCTTCTCCAGGGGATCTTCCCAACCCAGGGATAGAACCCGGGCCTCCCGCATTCCAGGCAGACGCTTTAACCTCTGAGCCACCAGGGAAGCCCATTTACATAGAAGGATCTCCTTATTCTAGGAGATCTGTGCTCAAGTTTACACAGAGACATGATGTCATCACACGTGACCCCAGTGTTTAGAAGAAAAATAAAACACGTTGAGACACATCCCCATATACACTGACAACACAAATGTTAGCGATGATTGGTCCAGGTGGGGGACCGCAGCGGCTCAGCACACTGTTCGTGATGTGCTAGACCTGACCTCAGCGCACTCCCCGCCTGTCACTCCACCCTGCGCTGGCCTCCTTTTTGTCTCCCAGACGATGACGGAGGCCTGGGCCCTCTCAGGGCCCTTGCACCTGGCGCCACTCACTCTTCCCCAAACATCTTGTGGTTGATTCTCCCAGCTCCTTCAAATACTCATTCAGAAATCCCCATCTCAGCACCATCTTCCCTATTGACTTATCTAAAAGTATAACCCCTCTGAGCTCCATGAACAGCACTTCCCTGCTCTCTCCTTTCTGATGGCAATGCCATCTGTCTCTCTCCAGCCAGAGACCAGCTGGAACACAGCCATGGCCAAACAGAGTTGGGTCTGTTAACTCACGGCCGCAGAGAAGACCACTGCCGTGGGGAGCCCTGTATCTGAGTCAGAGAACTGAGCCTGGGCTCAAGGAAGCAGGCTAGCTCTGGACTGAACCGGGAAGTGGGAGTCATCCTACAATCCAGTGTCTCAGTGAGTCTCATCTAGAAGATAAGCGATGCTGTGACTGACAGTGAAGCAGCAGCCGCTCATCAGCCAGGACGGGGGCTGCCGGGATGTCCTCTTGGTGGGAGTGGTCCCCGTTTTCTCTATTTGGACAGTGCTTTTCTGCCTGGAGCATGGCAGTTCCAGCGGCCAAGTCCTGATGTCATGTTCCAGAGGAGTGCACAAGCGTCGTGGAGAAAACCCAGGTGTCCGGGGTGGCCTTCCTCCTTCTCACGGCATGTTTACCTGCTGCCCTCATCCTGTTCTGCACACCTTCCCCAGCAGGAGTGTCTTCTTGCCCTGGGCTGAGCACCCAGCAGTTAGCAGTGGTCTGGCACTGGTTAGAAGGTCATACATCACCCACGAGGAATACATGGAGCTTCTGGGCCTTCACAATCTTGCCCAAGGCAGACCCTGCTGCTCGCCTGCCTTTAGGGTCTGGTCAGGGCTGCAGAACCTCTCTTAAGGGAGATGCCTCCTTCCCTTCCTCCAGGGAGGACTCTGACCAGAGGGACTGCTGCCCAAATCGTGGCTGTGGGATGTGGACCCACGCACCTCACTGCCCTGGAGCTCCAAGGAGCTGGGTCTCGGGCCTCCCCTCCCCTGGAGGGGAGCGGCCTGAGTGTGAGGAGTCTCTCCCCTGAGGCCCGGGCCTCAGCCCCAGTGGAGTTTGTGACCACAGCTGCCTCCCCGCTGTCTAAGCCTCAGCTTCCCCATGGGGCCAGGAGACCCTGGGAACCCTTCACGTTCCGAAGAACCGGCACCGTTTGCGCTGGTAGGCCTGCTGTTCTGTGGGGACAGGAGCCAGCACCCTTGTCCACCTTCGGGCAGGCCCTGGCCAGCCATCCTTGACCCCCAGCCCCGAGCTCAGCTCACCCGGGAGGCAGGGCAGGCAGGGGCATTCACTCACTCAGGAGGCAGGGCAGGCAGGGGCATTCAGCTCACCCAGGAGGCAGTGCAGGCAGGGGCATTCACCGTCAGGGAGATGGTGGTCAGTGCACGCATGGTGCTGAGGCACAAAGACCCGTGGGTCACTAGACAGTTCTTTACGGGGAGCCAGCTCTGGGCTCCTGACTGTCCAGGAGGCTTCACAGACCAGCAAACAAAACCAAAACAAAATTCCCTCCTTTTCTGAGCTTACATTCTAGTGGGTAATAAACATGTGTTTTTCTTGGAAAAAAGAAAAGTGTAGCAAGTTGAAGACTGGACAGGCCAGGTGAGGGAGTTGCAATTTTAAATGGGGTGGTCAGTGTGGGCCTAGTAATACGGTGACATCTGAAGGAGGACCTTCCCGGAAGGAGGCCTGGAGAGGACGGAGCAGGCTAGAAGGAGGCAGCTCGGGGCCTGGAGGAGGACAGAGGAGGGAGGCAGAGCTGGGGGCAGGGAGCCTTCCCTCATGGAGGGTCAGTAGCCACAGCAGGGCTCAGGGGTGAGAAATGAGGGTTGGACAGGCCTGGGGTCGCTGGTCTGAACCTCAGGAAGGAAGGATGGAGCAACTATCTCCAGGAGGGATGGGAGGCAGGGGAGGGGATGTGAGCCTGGGCGGGGGGTGGGGGTGTCTCCAGAGCACAGGTGGAGGTCAGTGCCGCCAGGTGGACTAAGGGCAGACGGAGGGCGGTTAGGATGGGGACGGAGCCAGGGCCCTCACCCCCTCCATTAAAATCAACTCCCTAGGCACAAGTTTGTGGGGTCAGGACACAGACTACCCAGGAGAAGAAAGAAAGGCAAGAAAACAGTGGGGCGAAGCGCGTCTGTGCACCACCTGACAAATGCTAAGAAAAGGAGCAGTCAGCCACGGCCCCAGCCCAAAAGGAGGGGCTCTTCCCTCCTGCCCTCAGGCCCTCCCTCGATTCAGCCCAGCCTTCCGGCCTATAGGCCCCTGCCCCGGCCCGAGTTTCTGGGGGCTGAAGGTGGCAGTTCCGGGCTGGGGTCCTGCAGCCAGGTTCTAACCCAGCCTGACTTACTTTGCCCGCTCCTCCCCCCGTCACCTCCCCCGCCCACACAGGTCCACTGAACCCCTGCTTACACCTGGCACCCTCCATTCTGGCTGGAGACCCCCCTGCTGGGGAATTCCCAAGATGAGGGGCTGGCAGTCTCCTGTGGTCCCTGCTCTCTCCAGCCTGGAGCCCAAACGTCACCCCTGTCCCCAATGATCCCGGTCCTGGACCTGAAAGGAAATGGTTTCTGCTGAACTTGACTTCACAGTGACCGCCACTGCATGGGGCTTCAAAGGGTGCTCACAGGGAGGCTCAGGTGGCTGAGCTTGGGACTGAAGTCTAAGCTTCAGAGTGAGCTTCCCAGACAGTTGGTTCAAGTTCACCCTTAGGGCCAGCTGTGCTGGGCACACTCTTGCTGGACCGAGGGACTAACAGTGAAGAGAAAAGCATCAATAAGCTGGAGGCACTTCAGGGAAGTCAGCTAAACAAAGAAATACACAAGGGTGAGTGGTGACCCAGGAGTCTGTGTTCTTCCTCTGTGGTGTTGGTAGGAACAGGAATCCTGACTGTTAGGGAGCCTCTGAGGACACGATGCTGTCGGGGCCCCCGGAGCGGGCGGGAAGCGGCCCTGCGCATGCGCCGTCCACGGCGCGGGGTTGTCACTCCACTGGTAGCTCACTCCCAGGAAATGGATAAAGAAAGGTCACCTGCGCAGGTGAGGCGGACAGAAGGGAGCTTTCGCTTTTCAAGCTGGGCTTTTTCCAGGGCTGCTGTGACAAATAATATGCATAATGTGCAAAATCTTAAAATATTAATTGAAATACATACAGAAAACATGTGTTAAAGAAAATGTAGACAGAAGACCCTGAGTGTGTGAGGACAGTGCATGTGTGTCTGGAGACTGATCATATGTGTGTCAAAAAAAAAAAAACAAGTTACAAAAATACACCCTGAACCCATTTGAACACTGAAAAGGAATAAACAGATTCTAATTGTCATGTAGGAAAATGCTCATCCACCCCAGGTAATAAAACCAGGTGTCCCTACACACATTATTAATACCACCAACAATCAAGAGTTGAAACTGGCCAGCACGTGAACATGGGCTCCCTTGGGACAGTGCCGTGGATGGGGTGTTGAAGGGGGTCAGCCCCTTCTCTAAGCACCCCTGCTGCTTCCTCTGCGGCAGTGGACAGAGGGCTGGGGGGACACATGAGCGGAGTAACACTCCAGAGGACCAAGGCCTGGGCTATGGAACCCCCGGCTCAGACACAGAGACCGGGGCATGGTGCCAGGCCGCCCACAGCTCAGCTCCACCTCATGGCACCTGGTGGTTCCAGGAACCTGTGCTCAGGAGGAAGCCCCATGAAAACACGCAAAACCGAGCAAGCTAGAACTCCTGCAGACCCCATCACCTGGGGACAGTTGTTTTACCAGTTTGCTGCCTGCTATCCACCCCTTCCTTCTATTTAAATAATACTGGGGGGACTTCCCTGGTGGTCCAGTGGCTAAGACAACATGCTCCCAATGCAGGGGGCCCAGGTGTGATCCCTTGTCAGAGGACTAGATCCCACATGCCACAGCTAAAGATCCCATGTGCTGCAACTAAGACCTGGCACAGTCAAATAGAAATATATCCATATATACTACAATGAGCTACCACCGCGCGCCGGTCAGAATGGCCAAAATTTAAAAGTCTACAAATAAATGCTGAAGAGAGTAGAGAAAAGAGAACTCTCCCTCACTGCTGGTGGGAATGCAAGTTGGTGCAGCCACGATGAGAAACAGTACGCAGGCTCCTCAGAAAGCTAAACATGGATTACCATATGATACAGCAATCCCATTCCTGGGCAGATATCCAGACAAAACTATAATTCAGAAAGATACATGCACTCCTATGTCAAAGCAGCATTATTCACAATAGCCAAGACGTGGAAAGGGCCTAAATGTCCATTGACAGAGGAATGGATCAAGAAAATGTGGTATATACATACAACGGAATACTGCTCAGCCATGAAAAGAACAAAATAAAGCCATTTGAAGCAACTGAACGACTTCCCTTTCACTTTTCACTTTCATGCATTGGAGAAGGAAATGGCAAACCACTCCAGTGTTCTTGCCTGGAGAATCCCAGGGACGGGGGAGCCTGGTGGGCTGCTGTCTATGGGGTCGCACAGAGTTGGACACAACTGAAGCGACTTAGCAGCAGCAGAAGATGCAACTAGAGATTACAATACTAAGTGAAGTAAGTCAGACAGAGAAAGACAAATAGCATATGATATCACTTCTATATGGATTCTAAAATATGCCACAAACAAACCTATCCTGGAAAATGAAACAGACTCATAAACAGAGCACAGACTTGTGGTTGTCAAATGGGAGGAAGAAAGAGGGAAGGAGGGACTGGTAGATACAAGCTATTACATATAGAATGGATAAACAACAAGTCCTGCTATATAGCACAGGGAACTATATTCAATCCCTTGGGATAAATCCTAATGAAAAAGAATATAAAAAAGAATGTATATGTGTGTATAACTGAGTCACCTTGCTGTGCAGCAGAAATTAACAGAACATTGTAAATCAAACATGTGTTATGCTGTGCTTAGTCGCTCAGTCATGTCCAACTCTTTGTGACCCCATGGACTTTAGCTTGAGAGGTTCCTCTGTCCATGGAGATTCTCCAGGCAAGAATACTGGAGTGGGTTGTTATGCCCTCCTCCAGGGGATCTTCCCAACCCAGAGATCAAACCTGAGTCTCCCGCTTTGTAGGTGAATTCTTTACCATCTGAGCCACCAGGGAAGCCCAAGATTACTGGAGTGGGTAACCTATCCCTTCTCCAGAAGATCTTCCTGACCCAGGAATCGAATCAGGGTCTCCTGCACTGCAGGTGGATTCTTTACCAGCTGAGCTATGAGGGAAGCCCAAATTAATTGTGGTATATCCAGTTTCTTCCCCTTCTTATTAAAAAAATCCTATCTTTCAAAAGAGATGTGCCTATAAGGAAATGTTTATAAGAATTAAAAAATTTTAATCAAGCTACAATCTGTTAAATTTTATATATATATACATATATATATGTATATATGTATATATATGTATATGTGTATATATATATATATATATATATATATATATACAGTTCTCGCTGTACTCTTTGCGAGAACAAGGAACCCATGAAGCACATAGAAATGGTTGCCTTGGGGAGGAGGGGATAAGCTAAGAGGGTAAAGCAGGTGAAGGCACCAGCTGGGATGGAAACCCAGGAGGGAAAACCGTGGGTTTCTGTGCCCCAGGCACTATGTGAAGGGCCAGCCCCTCCCCTGGGTGCCAGCTGGCAGAGGCCCCCACCAGGCATCTGGGGGCCTGTGGGTGGAGGAGACCTCAGAAGGAGCCTCAGCCGGGTGAGGAGGGATCTACAGCCAAGGCTGGAGAGGGCCAGAAGCCAAGACTGTTACTCCCTCCTTGTGACACCTGGCTTCACTTTTCTCATCAGGTGGAGCCGCAGAAACTTAAAATAAGAACACAGAACGCTTCTGGGAGGGACGCACCCCAGGTCATCCTTCCCTCAGAGGGACAGGCAGGTCAGGGACAATCATTATGGAGGCTGGGCCCTGGGCTGGGTGGACACACGGACCCTTCGCCAGGCCAGGGCCCTTATCTCCCTGTTACCTGCTCTGGCTGTGGCTCTGCAGGGGCAGCCAAAGTGATAGCCCCTCAGCCATCAAGCCCACCAGGCCCTGACCACCCGCTGTCACTGGAAATGATAAGAAACCCACCGCATTGCCCTCTCCCTTCTCCCAGTGATGACCCTGGCCCCAATCCTGGTTCCACATATATAAGGGGACCCTGGGGGCTGAGCATCACCAACACCAGTTTTCAGTAAGTCAAGCTCCCGCTCAGCCGCCACCATCTCTCTGACCAGGACTGAGAGGACCATCATCGTGTCCCTGTGGAGCAAGATCTCCACACAGGCGGACGTCATTGGCACCAAGACCCTGGAGAGGTGAGCACCAGGTGTGCTGGGGTGGAGCCTGGAGGGGACCTTGTGGGTCAGTGAGGTCAGAGTTCAGTGAGAACAGGGGTCAGTGAGGAGGGGTGACTGAGGAGGGTGAGTGAGGAGGGGAGAGTGAGGAGAGTGAGTGAGAAGAGTGAGTGAGGAGGGCAGAGTGAAGAGGGTCAGTGAGGATGGGTCAGTGAGGAGTGTCACCGAGGATGGTCAGTGAGCATGAGCAGGTGAGGAGCGTCTCGGGGGTCAGAGGCAGGAGGAGGAGGTGATGGGGGCGGTCTGAGGGTCACCTGTGTCTCTCGGGGCCCAGCACCCAGGTCCCCACAATCACGTGGACGGAGGGAGGGAGGGAGGGAAGGAAGGAATGACTTGGAGACGGGCGGTCAGGGTGAGGTGGCCGGGCAGTACTGAGCAGCGGCTACCGCAAGAGTCACCCAGAGCGGTCACTAACTCGCCCGCCCGCCCGCCAGCTCTTCTCTTGCTGCCCGCAGGCCCTTCTCCTGCTACCCGCAAGCCAAGACCTACTTCCCGCACTTCGACCTGCACACGGGCTCCGCGCAGCTGCGCGCGCACGGCTCCAGGGTGGTGGCCGCCGTGGGCGACGCGGTCAAGAGCATTGACAACGTGACGAGCGCGTTGTCCAAGCTGAGCGAGCTGCACGCCTACGTGCTGCGCGTGGACCCGGTCAACTTCAAGGTGGGTGCGGGGCCCCCGGCGCGGGTTTTGGGCCGTGGCCCCGGGGGCTGGAGGAGGTCTCGGTGGGCGGGGTTTCGGGGCGGGGCGAGGCCTCGGGGGCGGGGCTGCTCCCTGGGCCGGGGTCCCGGAGGGCGGGGCGAGGTCGCAGAGGCGGAGCTTCGTCCGGGCCGCCAGCGCTGACCGCTCTCCCTCCCGCCCCAGTTCCTGTCCCATTGCCTGCTGGTCACGTTGGCCTCGCACTTCCCCGCCGACTTCACGGCCGACGCGCACGCCGCCTGGGACAAGTTCCTGTCGATCGTGTCCGGCGTCCTGACGGAGAAGTACCGCTGAGGCCGTCGCAGGACCCCTAGAACAGGCTTCGAGCCCTCTTCTTCCCCTGCACCCTATTAGTGTTTCATAGGGACCCCCAATAAATGGATGAGGATGGAAGGAGCCTGGTCGTGCGTTCTCAGTATTGGGGGAAAGAAGGGAGAGTGACGGGAGAGAATGGGGACTTCGCAGGAACGCAGCCCAACACGGTGTCACCCCCCGGCCTGGAGTGACTCCAAGGGGCGCTTTGGAGCGGTCCTTGGCCTGCAGAGCCCAGAGTCGCTACCGAAGGGAGCAGGGCAGCCCAGGACCGTCCACGCCGCGTTCTCAGGTCAGACCTGCACTGGGACCTCTGTCCCACCCTATGTCACCCAGTCTGTGGCTTCACTCGGCGCGGTGGGTACGCGTCGGGACTCAGAGTACTTCCCTCAGAGTTTGTCATCCCAGCTCACCGCTGCGAGGACCCTTGAAACCTCCTGGCCCCTCGGATTAAGGGGGCTCCCTGCCCCATGCGCTTTCTCCCTGTCCCTCCATTGGCTCTGTCTGGCGGAGCAGTAACTTTGCCTTCAGGGGAATAATTGCAGACCCATCTAAAGTCTGCAGCAAAGGCACCCACACACGGCGTGATTTAGTTTCTCCGCGGTGAGGAGAACCTGGCTTGGCGACCTGGGTCGCCAGGTTCTCGCCGCGCTCCTGAAGATAAGGGCGGGCGGGGCGCCACGAGGGGGCCGCTATAAGGAGGCCGGGGCGGCTGGCGCGGCCCCTAAAGCACGCCACGCCAGCGTCATGCTCAGCGCCCAAGAGCGCGCCCACATAACACAGGTCTGGGACCTGATAGCCGGACACGAGGCGCCCTTCGGGGCGGAGCTGCTGCGCAGGTGGGTTGGGGCGGGGTCTCCAGAATCGCTGGGAGGAGGAGACCAGGGTACTGGGACTGAGTCCCGGGTTGGTGGCGAGTCTGAGCGGGTTTTCCCGGGGTCTGCGCAGCGCAGACGCTGGAGGGACCGTCCTCCCCACATCCCTGCTCCCGCAGGCTCTTCACTGTGTACCCTAGCACCAAGGTCTACTTCAGACATCTGGGTGACCACCCAGACGAGGTGCAGCTGCTGAGCCACGGTCAACGCATGCTCCAGGCGGTGGGCGTGGCCGTGCAGTACATGGACAACCTGCGCGCAGTCCTGAGCCCGCTTGCCGACCTGCACGCACAAGTGCTGCGCGTGGACCCCACCAACTTCCCAGTGAGCCACCCGGGGCGCAGCAGGGCTCGCGGCGCAGCCTAGGCGGGAGGGGAGGCGTTCGGGGAGGCACCGGCGAGGACAGGGCCCTTCTCACCGGCCTCTTCTCCGGCAGCTGGTGATCCAGTGTTTCCAGGTGGTGCTGGCCTCCCACCTGCAGGGCGAGTTCACGGTGGAGATGCAGGCGGCGTGGGATAAGTTCCTGACGGGCGTGGCCGTGGTGCTGACGGAGAAGTACCGCTGAGTTCCGTGCCCCGCGGGTCTAGGTCTGCGAAATTCAATAAACAGGCCTCAGTAGGCTGGAACCTGCGCACGTGTGTTCTTTGGGGAGCAGACGGACTGGCGTCGAAGTCGCCGGTCGGAGAAGCTCCGGGTCCTGAGGGGAGACTCCAGGAACCGTAGGGTGCAACACCGAATCTTTGCTGACAGTGGAACCAGGGGCCTAGGAGCAGGGCCTCTGGCACTCAACACCGCCTGAATGAGGACATTTCCAGGACTGACAGTCCTGGGTCTGGAACGCGCCTGGCACCCTGAGACAGTTGCCCTCCTGGGGCAGCGTCATGTGGTGGGCCCATGGAGTACTCCCTTTCGGCATCGCGGCTGCCAGACACATCCTCATTCACTCTCATCTCCATTGCTAGCTCCCTCAGGAACTGCAAGTGTCAATCTTCCCCTCTTTAACACACAGTAGCGGGCACCAGAGACCCTCAACCAAGTTTCTGGCCTGAGGTCAAACAGACTTGGTGGTCCAGGAATCCCTGGACCTCACCTCTGTTCCTCCTCCATTTCTTCCAACTCCAGTCTCAGTCTCAGTGCCTGGCCCTCGTCCGAATTAGTCCCTTCCTCTGAATCTCCTGGGGCAGAGAGTGGGGTATGTCGACACATTCCTAGTCCACATAGACACACTGTGTGACACTATGCATGTCCCTAAGCAATCTGAGCCTTATGCACCCGACCAAAAAAATCCCCAACTTCACTGGGTCTTTGAAGTGATTTTTGAAATAATAATCCTAAGGAAGGCTGGTTGTCTGGCAGGCCCGAGTTTACCCAACCCCCACCCCAGCTCCAGCACTCTGGCTCAGTCTCTGCAGCCCCTGGGCCATAGCGCCCCATCTTATACACAGACAGACAGACACACACACTGTCAATCTCTCCTCGGCAGCACTGGGGCACGGATCTTAGCTATCAGTCCAGAGCCTTTGCAAAGACAAGAGCCCAACCCTCCAAGCTCTCCAAACTCTGAATGAGGATGGTTCCCTGGATGAGTCTCAGGTATGTTCAGGGCTGGACACTCAGTGACCAAGTTTGAAGGGGGATGCTGGACACTAACCCCTCACCCAGACTGGGCAGAACCCCCCTCGGTCTCTGCCCTTTAGTGCGAAAGCAGCTTGCTTCACTTCGGAAAAGATTGTGTTCCTCTCCCAGACTGGCAAACGGAAACCTCCATGCTACCCCAGCGTGGGTACAAACTCGGTTCCAGGGGGTTTGGGTGGCTCAGAAAAGTGCGTGAGCTGTTCAACCCACAGAACCAGGGTAGAAGTTACCATAAATAGCTGCATTGCAGCCAAAGCGGGACAGGGCAGGGGCCATCTTGGGACCCCGACACCCCACACACTCTCCAGACCCATCTTTCCAGGCCAGCACCTTCTGGCCTCGCGCCAGCCAATGAGCGCAGCGCGGGCGGGCGTGCCCCTGGCGCCGGGAGCATAAAAGCTCGCGCACTCGCAGCCCCGCACTCTTCTGGTCCAGACCCAGACTCTGAGAGAACCCACCATGGTGCTGTCTGCCGCCGACAAGGGCAATGTCAAGGCCGCCTGGGGCAAGGTTGGCGGCCACGCTGCAGAGTATGGCGCAGAGGCCCTGGAGAGGTGAGCACCGCACTTGCCCCGAGGGGACCGGGCCGCACGCCGGGCGCGTCCTTGTCCCGGGCCGCTCGGCCTAAGCCCGGCTTTCCCGCCTCTTCACCCAGGATGTTCCTGAGCTTCCCCACCACCAAGACCTACTTCCCCCACTTCGACCTGAGCCACGGCTCCGCGCAGGTCAAGGGCCACGGCGCGAAGGTGGCCGCCGCGCTGACCAAAGCGGTGGAACACCTGGACGACCTGCCCGGTGCCCTGTCTGAACTGAGTGACCTGCACGCTCACAAGCTGCGTGTGGACCCGGTCAACTTCAAGGTGAGCTCGCGGGCAGGGCCGGGACAGATCTGGGCTAGCGGGGCAGAGAATGCGGCGGCGCCTCCACCCAGCCCCCGCCCCCCTGACGTCCCCTCTCTCGGCAGCTTCTGAGCCACTCCCTGCTGGTGACCCTGGCCTCCCACCTCCCCAGTGATTTCACCCCCGCGGTCCACGCCTCCCTGGACAAGTTCTTGGCCAACGTGAGCACCGTGCTGACCTCCAAATACCGTTAAGCTGGAGCCTCGGCGACCCCTACCCTGGCCTGGAGCCCCCTTGCGCTCTGCGCACTCTCACCTCCTGATCTTTGAATAAAGTCTGAGTGGGCTGCAGTGTCTGTAGCCTCGGGTCTCTGTGTCCGCGAACCGGCCGGGGTGGGCGTGGTTCTCAGTCCCTAAGAGTGAGAGGGTGGAGGAGGGCGGGGAGCTAAGGCTGAGGGTCCCAGAATCTGCTGAACCAAGTTCCCCTCCTGGGAAGACTTTCAAGGGTTCTCTCTGAGGTGGGGAGTGCTGAAATGGCCACCCTGTTTTGAAATTTTTCTGATCCCCCTTAAACATAGTTAGATGAAAACAAAAGCAAACCACACAAATAGGCTCTTCCTTGTGCAAAAGTAGGGGCAGGACAACCTCCAGGAGATTCCACTTCCTCCCTATCAGAGACAAGGGGGATCGGAACAGGGATCGCGGCCCAGGCACCCGTCCTGGGTCACAGGAACTCTCTGCGGCGTTGCGGGGGAGGGGCAGTCAGTGAGAAGAGGGGCCTCTAGCTCGCTGCCGTCTTCAGCAGGCTCCTCACTCCCTTGTCCCTGGAGTCTGCGAAGCTCACTGTGCCCCTAGCCCTGCGTTCCCTGGCCTCTAAGCCCCCTCCCCACATCCATCCGGGCTTCTGGGGTCTCCTGGCAGTTCTGCCTTGGTCCTGTGAGCAACCTTCAGAAAGGCCCTTGGACTCCACTCTGGAACCTCGAACACCCAACCCACCCTGTAGCCCTTAAGGACCCAATCAGCGCCTCCAGCCCAGCCCCCCACCCTCGTCTTCAGGGCAACTCTGCGTTGGATAAAAGGTGAGGAGGGTGGCGGGGCCACTGATGATCACGTTCTTTTGGGGCAAGGACCTCTGAACAGCTGGGGAGTTACTTCCCCTCTCACCATGTACTCTTCCACTATCCCGCAGCCCCATTCACTTTTATTTAAATGTAGAAAATAAATGAAAAATTAAAATCCACCTACGTTTTCACAGGGGACTTCCCCAGCGGCTCAGTGGTTAAAAAAAAAAAAAAAAAAAAAAATCTGCCTGCAAAGCAGGAGATCCAGGTTCCATCCGTGGGTCGAGAGTATCCCCTGGAGGAGGAAATGGCAACCCACTTCAGTATTCTTGCAGGAAAATCCCATGGATAGAGGGCCCTGGCGGGCTACAGTTCATGGGGTCACAAAAGAGTTGGACACGACTGAGTGACTAAACAACAACATTTTCACACACGCGTGCACCTTTTTTTATGTTATTCAAAAGAGTGAGAGAGTCCCTCCATCCTGTCTCCCCAACCCCCACAGAAACAGCTGATTTTCAAAGTCTGGGACTGAGCCCACTGGCTTCTATTCTGTGCTGAGGGGATGCAGTTATGTCTATAACTGTACCTTTTTTCCCCCCAAAAAATATCATTCTACCTTACATATGTTTTCCTTCAACTTGCTCTTCTCACTGATCTGTGTATCCTCTACCTGTTTTCTGGCCAATTCATTCAGTTCTGTCTCACTTATTTCGATATTTCTGTTAATTTTCCAGTAAAATCCTTTGTCAATTGTTCTCATAAGTCATTTGTCTTTTCTTATATCTATGCTGGAGGTCTTCCCATATTATGAATGTAAGCCTTCCGCTGAGAAACGTTCCTCAAGTCTTGCCTTAAAAGGGCCGGGGCTGCAGGAACCAGCACCCGGGGAGAAGAGACTTGAACCCAGAGCTCCATGCAAATTCTGTAACCCGCTCTCAGTATCTGTTCGTTCCAAGACTGCCACTTAGTTGCACTCAAAAACTCTCTGCGGAAACAAAGGAATCTGGCGCCAAGGCTGAAGAGGAACAGGAGGCTTGGACTGGGGTGGGGGTGGGGTGGGGAGGAATTCGCTGATTACATGTGAACGGTGAGCCAAGTGTGTTACTGGCTGCCTCTGGCATGGACTAGGCGCACTCAATCGCCCGTTCATTCACTGATACTGCCCAAGTTTAAAATGCCCAGAGTGTGCCAAGCCTAGGTCCGGGGTGGATAGCACGGGCTGACTTACTCCCTTCCGTTCTCAAGACAGCTGACGGACTCTTACAGGATGCAGGAGCGGGCATCCACCCAGCTCCACAATCCCGCCCCTGCCACCTGGCGCGAGGCTACCACTTTCGGGGAAGGTGGACGCAGCGGGCGGGAAGCAGACGGTGGAAGCAAGAACCCCGGGTCAGAGTCCAGGTCTCCGTGGGTGGGTGAGGGAAGCACCCATCGCCCGGCCGGGCGCAGGTCGGACGCCGCGCGCCCTCTGCGGTCCAGGTCCGGCCGCGCATGCCGCGTGCCAGCCAATGAGCGCAGCGCGGGCGGGCGTGCCCCTGGCGCCGGGAGCATAAAAGCTCGCGCACTCGCAGCCCCGCACTCTTCTGGTCCAGACCCAGACTCTGAGAGAACCCACCATGGTGCTGTCTGCCGCCGACAAGGGCAATGTCAAGGCCGCCTGGGGCAAGGTTGGCGGCCACGCTGCAGAGTATGGCGCAGAGGCCCTGGAGAGGTGAGCACCGCACTTGCCCCGAGGGGACCGGGCCGCACGCCGGGCGCGTCCTTGTCCCGGGCCGCTCGGCCTAAGCCCGGCTTTCCCGCCTCTTCACCCAGGATGTTCCTGAGCTTCCCCACCACCAAGACCTACTTCCCCCACTTCGACCTGAGCCACGGCTCCGCGCAGGTCAAGGGCCACGGCGCGAAGGTGGCCGCCGCGCTGACCAAAGCGGTGGAACACCTGGACGACCTGCCCGGTGCCCTGTCTGAACTGAGTGACCTGCACGCTCACAAGCTGCGTGTGGACCCGGTCAACTTCAAGGTGAGCTCGCGGGCAGGGCCGGGACAGATCTGGGCTAGCGGGGCAGAGAATGCGGCGGCGCCCCCACCCAGCCCCCGCCCCCCTGACGTCCCCTCTCTCGGCAGCTTCTGAGCCACTCCCTGCTGGTGACCCTGGCCTCCCACCTCCCCAGTGATTTCACCCCCGCGGTCCACGCCTCCCTGGACAAGTTCTTGGCCAACGTGAGCACCGTGCTGACCTCCAAATACCGTTAAGCTGGAGCCTCGGCGACCCCTACCCTGGCCTGGAGCCCCCTTGCGCTCTGCGCACTCTCACCTCCTGATCTTTGAATAAAGTCTGAGTGGGCTGCAGTGTCTGTAGCCTCGGGTCTCTGTGTCCGCGAACCGGCCGGGGTGGGCGTGGTTCTCATTCATTGCCTCGGACTAAGGAGCTCTCAGGCAGAGGGAGAGAAGGGGAAAATGGGACGGAGGGGTGGGGGTGGAGCCTGTCCCACGGCCACTGCCTGGGATTCTCTGGGCAGCCCTCACCCTCAGCCTGGAGTGATTTCTGAGTACATTGGCCCTTCCCTGAATTCATCCCAGAGCCTTGCATGTTCATCACGGAGATTTTTGCGCAAATGATCAATTTGTTGGCGGACCTCCAGCCAGGACTCGGAGCTCTCCCGGGGGCTCCCGGAGCTGGGTGGTGGGGAGAACACAGAGGCCCTCTGGGTGCCTCCCTCCCCACCAAGTGCTTAGAGGAAGGTAGGGGTGCGTAGTGCCCTTGTAGAGCCAGGCCAGGTCCTGGAGGAACCTCTGTCACCTGGTACACCCACCCCTCCAGGACACCCACCGGGCGATTGAGGGTCTGAAAGCCTGATTTTGGGCACCCAGCTTAGGATCCACTGCACTGCCCTGAGGCCCACTGACTCCCCCTGGCGCTGCTGTGGAGAGGAGAGCCAAGGCCAGGGTGCCTACACTCAGAGGTGCTTTCTTCCCATGGAGAATGCCCCTAGCACCTGTGGCTTGAGGTGTCCAGTGCAGGCAGTGGTCCAGCCCCAAGCTTTCAGCTGGGAGCAGTGTCCTTTCTTCCCTGGGCCCAAGAGTCATCGTCAGAAAATGGATGGCAGGTTTCCTGCTTTTAGCATGTGAGCTCTCTGTAAGAGGCAGTCTTCCTTATTTTACTATTAGGCAAAATGAGAGCCTGGACTAAAAGTGGAAACAACCCAAATGTACATCGAGAGATGAGAGGACAAACAAAACGTGGTCTAAACAGACAATGGAATAAGTTATCCAGCCATAACAAGCAATGAAGTGTAAATACATGCTACAAACACAAAAGACCACGTACTGCATGATTCTATTCACATGAAATGTCCAGAATAGGCAAATTCACAGAGGCCAAGAGCAGACTGGTGATGTCCAGAGGCTGGAGGGCAGGGGTTACGGACTGACTGCTGATGGGGAGAGTGTTTCTATTTGGGATGATGAAAAGTTCTGGAATTAGATAGTGGTGATGATCACACAGTGAATATGATTAAAGTCACTGGATTGTACACCTGAAAATGGCTAAGACAGTAAATTTTATGTTATGCCAATTTCAATGCATTTTTTTTAAAGGATGTATAGTGATGCCTGGCACAGAATGAGTGCTACATGGGTATTAGCCATTATGTGGAGGATCTATCCTATACTGTGCCAGGTCGCTTCAGTTGTGTCCAACTCTTTGCGATCCTATGGACCACAGCCCTCCAGGCTCCTCTGTCCATGGGATTTTCCTGGCAAGAATACTGGAGTGGGTTGCCATGCCCTCCTTCAGGGGATCATCCTGACCCAGCGATCGAACCCTTGTGTTCCCAATACTCATGTCTCTTAAGTCTCCTGCATTGGCAGGTGGATTCTTTACCATTAGCGCCAACTAGATTTCTATTTGGGATGATGAGAAAGTTCTGGAATTAGTGGTGATGGTAACACATAGTGTGAATGTAGTTAAAGACACTGAATTGTATACCTCAAATGGCTAAGACAGTAAATTTTATGTGAATTTCAATGCATTTTTTAAAAAAGGATGTATAGTGATGCCTGGCACAGAATGAGTGCTTTATAGGTATTGGCTATTATTTCTAGGATCTATCCTAGCTACTCTGAATGCTCATTGTCCTGAAAAGGGCATCTGCTATGAACCAGGAACAACCTTGGGAAGAAGAAACTGTTACCTGCCTTATATTCCATAAATGAGAAAACAGACTGACGTTCAATGCCAAACTCCATGCTAAAATTCAGGGCCACCTAATATTGACACATACTAAATATTAGTTTCCAAAAATAGGGATTTCAGGGTCCAGGGCGATTGGGAAGGCCCCAGGTTAGAGCTGACGCTCCGTGGAGAGCTCCTAGACCCCTCCTGGCCAGATTCTGCGACCAGAGGCCCGGCGCCCCCTGGAGGCCAAGGGGCCAGCAGGCCGAGAGGCGCAGGCGCAGCCCAGGCTTCACCGAGACGCCGAGCGCGGGGCAGGCCGGTCTCCACCATGGTGCTGGCGCCGGCGGACCGCGCTGCAGTGCTCGCGTTGTGGCGGAAGCTCGGGACCAACGTCGGCATCTACACGACGGAGGCCCTGGAGAGGTGCGCACAGGTCCTGGCGCCTCAGGGCTCACCTGTCTTCAGCGCGCTCGGGGGATGCGTCCCCCGCCGTCCTATTCCGGAGCCCTTCCTCCCCAGGCCCCGCCATCAGGACGCGCCTCACTCGCCGTTCCTCCCGCAGGACCTTCGTGGCCTTCCCTTCCTCCAAGACCTATTTCCTCCACCTAAACTTGAGCCCCGGCTCCGCCCAGGTCGCAGCCCACGGCCAGAAGGTGGCCGACGCGCTGAGCTTGGCCGTGAACCACCTGGACGACCTGCCGGGCACCCTGTCGTACCTGCGCGAGCTGCACACGCACAAGCTGCGCGTGGACCCGGTCTTTTTCAAGGTGAGCTCGCGGGTGGGGCCGACGCCCATTGCCGGGGTAGGGGGCTCTCACCAGGCAAGGGGTGGTGCACCGCGTGGGAACCATTCTGTCTGCAGCTGCTGTGCCACTGCCTGCTGGTGACCCTCGCCCGGCACTACCCCGGAGACTTCAGCCCCAACATGCACGCCTCGCTGGTCAAGTTTCTGAACCACGTGATCTCGGCGCTGGCCCCCAGCAGTGGCTAAATTGGGAGGGTGGTAGCGGGGGTCTCCAGTGTTTGAGTAAAGTCCGCAGTCCCGGCTGTGCCCGTGTTCTCTTCTAGGGGCCTGACGAGGGTGGGACGCCCTTCCCAAAGAGAGGCGGGAAGTCTGGACAGGGGTTCTCCACTCCCACGTGGTAAGCCCCGACGCACCATGCCCTTGAGCGTGGCCACTTAGAGGTGTCGGCTGGGCCCCCGCCCGGACCGTCTTTCCCGCTGCAGCCTTCGGACACCTCACATGCACCTAGTTAGTACCGCCCGGCACAGCTTGCGAGGAAATTAGGGACGGGCGCCCCTGCCGGGGTGGAGCGGGACTGCACCTCCTGAACTGAACGCGCAGAGCACTTTCAGCAACCGGGAAGCTTGGGGTCAACGGTGCCTTTGCCAGACTCCGGACCTGGTCGGAGGAGGTGGCCCCTGCAGCGCACCCTGCCCCCATCCCACACACCAGACAGAACTCAGAGCGTCTTCCTTTAAAAATTTTTTCTCATGGAATCAATCACGGTCATCGCAGAAACTTCAGGAAACGACTCCCAATTGCTGCACCTCAACTGCCCATGCCTTCCTGTGGGTTCCGGACATACATTAACAGCATGAATTTCTTTTTCCTTCTTCACAATTTCAGATACAGGATTCGTTCTTACTGTATATCTCAGCAACCTCAGCACGTTTTTTTCTTTCCTTATTAACTATAACATTTTTTCACTTAAAGGAAGCACTTGAGGTCTTTGGTGCATTAACTCCTCTTGGGCACTGAGGCCACTATTCAAATAAGGGTCACTGTGAACACGAGTGCTGCGGTACTAGGACAGTCCACCTGGTTCCAGAGAGGACCACTAAGTGACCAGAGGGGTGACTCACACCCCAGTGGGGAGGGGTGATGGCACATTTGGAGAGATTTCTCATAAGAATATATTCAGTTTCACATTGACATGATCAGAGGAAACTTAACACACACGAGATGGCAGCAGCTCCCCCTAGGCGGGGCCAGAGGCAGAGAAGGCAGGCACTCGGTCTAATCCCAGCAAAGGTGTGATTTTTCACTTATGTTTTCCACTTTCACAACTAATTTGCAAAAAACCTTCCCTGAGTATTTGTAGCTAAAAGCCTACGCACTAACATTGTCATGCCCTTGGAGGATTTCTTCAGAAGTAATTTCTGGCTTTTTGAGAATATCGCCAAAATTGCTTTCCTGGGTTTCGCCAGCAGATGAGCGCCTTGCACCCTTGGCCGCCTCACTTGCTCACTGCTAGAAGGCCACCCACTTCCCAGGGTAGCGTTCTTCCTCAGGTTGATCCAGATTTTGCCCATTTTTTCCCGGGTATTTCCTGGGGGGACTCTTTCCTCCAAATAAACCCAGCCCTTCCTCAGGTCTCTGGGCCCAACCACGCTCCATGGCTCTGCCTGTTCTGAGCTGCCATTTCCGATCTACACCCTCATTTATGACAATTAGGAATGCTGGATAAGACCCTTTGCACCCTCTAACAGCAAGTGGATTTGGAATCTTCAGACCAGATAACTAAGTGAAGGTGAGAACTCAGATGTCACAGCACCTAAACCACCTGGGTTCTGAGGTATTTTCCAAAATGAGCAAACTTGAGCTGAAATTTTTTCCTTACGGGTTCACAGTTCAAAGGGCCAGTAAAAGGTGATATACCCAAAAGGTGACTTTCCCATAAACCTGGGGCCCTAAAGATATCCCACTGGGTTATCCTTTCTCCAAATACAGGGACTGGTAAAAAGAAATAATAAACAGAAAGAAAAAAGGCCCTGGCTATTCAGCAGAAAAGAAAACATGCTTCCCTAATAAAATGAAATCACATGCTGATATGCAAACAAATCCCCCCACCCCCCGCCGAGAAATAAGTACTTCACAGGCCACAAGATGCCAGGGCTGACAAACTCACCAGGCACACAGGGCGAGGCACCTGCATGAAAGCCAGCAGCCACTGCAGATGCCACCTTCAATGCAACTTGGCTTGAAACATCTGCAGGGAACCACAGAATATAAAAAGGCACATAGCAGGACTTATCTGGTGGTCCAGTGGTTAATCTGCCTGCAACTAAACTTGAGTGCCACAACTGAGCCCACATGCAGTGAAGAAAATTTAAAAAGATAGAAATAGGTTTTCTGAGAGTGCAGAGCAGTGTGGTGCTTGTGAGCTTCCAGCATGGCGTACCAGGGCCAGGGCTGGAATGTGCAGAAGGGGCAGGTGCAGCCCATCAATCTCATCTTCAGATGCTTGCAAAATAGATCGCGGATTCAAGTGTGGCTTTATGAGCAAGTGAATATGTGGACAGAGGGCTGTACCATTGGTTTTGATGAATATATGAACCTTGTATTAGATGATGCAGAAGACATTCATTCTAAAACAAAGTCAAGAAAACAACTGGGTCGGATCATGCTAAAAGGAGATAACATTACTCTGCTCCAAAGTGTCTCCAACTAGAAGTGACAGATGAAGTGAGAAATTGTTTGGCAATACCGTTGGTTTTTTTAGGTGTCCTTTGTTAGAGATGTAGTTCTAAAACATGTATTCATATTGTTCTGCTCACCCTTGTTATTACCAGATGACAATAAATGCTGTGGGACGTTTTTTTTTTAAGATAGAAATAGCGTTACGATTTCCAAGGTGACAGAGTAGAAAACAGGGTGTTAAAATATTCTAACACAACCCCCCAACCCCGGGGAGGAGGGCTGAGCTGGGCAAAAATGGAAGGAAAAATGTAAAGACCCCAAAAAATGGCATCAACAAAACAAAGGAGGAATTCCCTGGCGGCCCAGTGGTTAGGACTCCACACTTCCACTGCCCAGGGCACAGGCTCAGCTCCTGGTCAGGGAGCTAGTCTCACTTGCTCTGTGGTGCATGGGTTGGTCAGTCAAGTTCATTCTGGTTTAACTTTCTGGCCAACCCAATATTGACTGTGTGACTTAAATGACTCAAAGAAGGGATAAAGATCAGACTTGAGGCTTAAAGATGAAAAGCGCAAATACAGTAAAAAGAATTATCAATGGATCCAGAGACTAAAGTGGACCCTGCAGCGCTCCCTTCTGGTGTTCTCATGTGGGCACCTCCCCTTGTGTGGCTGTTCGTTGCTGTTTTTAAATTTTATTGGCATATTGTCGCTATACAATGTTGCATTAGTTTCTGCTATATAACAAAGCGAGTCAGTTATACAGACATGTAATAGTTTGCATTTGTTAATCCCAAATTCCCCATCCATCCCTCACTGAAGCTTTTTTTAATGTGGTAAAATACAGGGCTTCCCTGTTGTTCACTGGTAATCTGCCTGCAATGTAGCCGACCCAGGTCGATCTCTGGGTTGGGAAGATCCCCTGGAGAAGGGCATGGCAAACCATTCCAGTATTCTTTCATAGAGAACTCCACAGACAGATGCCTGATGGGTCACATCAGACAGATGCCCATGGGGTCGCAGAGCCTGTCAAACATGACTGAGTGATTAACACTAACTCATGCAAAATATAGGTAACACACACTTACCAGTTCAACCACTGTAAAGAGTGCGGCTCAGTGGCATTCATTTGATTCACAACAGTGTGCCATCACCACCTCTAGCCAGCTCCAGAACTTTCTTACAGCCCCAAAGGAAGCCCTTTGTCTACTACCAGGCACCCCCTCCACACCTCTCCCAGCCCAGCCCCATGGCTTTACTGATCCTGGCCTTTCCATGTAAATGTACACAGCTTGTGGTCTCTCGTGTCCAGCATGTCGCTCAGCACATTCTCAAGGCTCACTGGTGCTGGACCTGCATCTGACCTGATGCCCTGATGCTCAGGAGCTGTGGGACAATTAATGTGTGCTGTCTGTGGTGATTTTCAAGGACAGCAAAGCTCTCTGGAAGGACTGTGGGGCAGATGAGGGCACCGAGGAGCCGGCGATGTACCGCAGGTCCTGTCTGCAGTGTTTTGTGCTCTCTTCTGCTCAGAGGCGGGGCCTGGCCTGGGGCTGAAAGGCCTGGATCCCAAGGTGGCTGCACTTGGGCAGGTGTTCCAAAGGGGACAGGAGCAGCCCCAGAAGGCCCAGGACAATGTAATACTGCACTGTAACATATCACGCTGTTGTTCAATTGCCCAGTCGCCTCCAACTCTTTGTGACCCCATGGACTGCAGCATGCCAGGCCTCCCTGTCCCTAACCATTTCCGAAAATTTGCCCAAGCTCATGACCACTGTATCAGTGATACCATCCATTCATCCCATCCTCTGATGTATCACACTAAACACCATACTGTACTGCATACTTGAAGTTGCTGAGTAGTGCTTAAAACTTATCATAGGAAAAAAATCATTTTGCAAAATATATCAGGTCATTAGAACGTACACATAAAACTAAAATAACATTTGTCAATTTAATTTCAATAAGAATTTTAAAAAGAAGGTGGCCAGGATCCAGGTGGGGGAAGTCCCCTTGGCCAGCAGTTAGCAGCTTCTCTCTTGAACTGTGAGGACAGCACCACCTCCTCAGGAGGGCAGCCCTGAGCCCACGGGCACCAGCAGGGGAGTCAGGCAGGCAGGCTGGGGGTGGCACGGGGGAGGGCAGAGAAGGGGGAGAGCAGACGCAAGAGGGTGGCACTCGCCAGCGCTGTGGGGGCTCAGGACACGCAGGGACCCCCAGGCTTCCCTCACGGGCTCCCAAGTGCCCCTGGGTGGGAGCAGAGGGCCGCCTCAGGCCAGGGTTCACTGGCACCTGGGGGCAGACCTCGTGTTGACCCCTATCACATGCCACCCTGTGCTGGGGGTGTGGGTGGTTACCTGAGGGCCTGGCTTGGGGCTTGTGGAGTGGACATAGAGCAAGCCGCTCACCGCGCCGCGATCAGGCCCAGGATGGCTCTGCCCTCTTCCCCTAGGTCCAAACAAGTGTCAGCATCGTATGTGCCAATGACAAGAGCTAGGAGACCTGCCCTAAGCTGTCCCAGAGATGCCACTGAGGGCTTGTGGCCCAGCTGTCAGGGTGCTTCGGACCAGCAGCAGCCCGGGTAAACAGCTACATTCTTGGTACTGGTACAGGCTAGAGTTGGTGGGGTGGACGAACCCTGTTGACACCACACTCAGAAGTAACTGATGTTGATCACAAGTCGCATTCTGCGATTCCAGAGACAGACAGCAGACCAGTGGCTGTCAAAGGCTGGGGCCGAGGGGCATGCCTGCTGGTGGGTGTGGGGCTGGGGTGACGAGACGCCCCAATGCCACAGTGATAAACACGACACTGCAAGCACACTGAAGACCACTAGACCGTACGCTTTCGAGCGGCTGAAATGTTGAATTTTATGAGATAAGTTTATCTCCATCAAAAAACCAACCAACCTACCTGCAAAAAAAGAAACCTACATTCTTGGATCCCTCCCCTGATCCACAGGAAGCCTAGAGGGGCTCACACCACCTGCTGCAACAAGGCCTGTGGGTGACAGGGGCACGGGATGAAGTCCCAGCACTGCTCAGCTCAGCCCGGCCGCCAGAGCAGGACCACCCTGTTTAAGGCAGGGGACCCTTCCGAGGCACAACCCCTTCTCCACATGCACAAACCATGGCTGGACACCGGCCCCACCCCTGGAATCAATCCCTCCTGGTTCCCAGGCCAGCCGAGTGCACGCACCTGCTGCACAGCCCTCACCCTGGGAAGATGGCCCGTGTCCACACGCCGCAGCAAGGGTCTGGACCGCCGTTAAGGCCGTGGAGTCCCACAGAGCTGCAGGGCCAACACCATCCCTCCAGCCCTCAGGTCCCAAGACTGCAGGCCTGGGCCTTGCTAGAGACCCCCAAAGAGAGGGGCAGAAACCAAAGCATCCCTGCCCCCAGCTACAGGCCCCCCGCCTGCCCCATGGACAGACTGGGGCCTCCGTGCCACACCCCTCACCCCCGCTCCTGAGCGGAAGATTGGGGCTGGGGGAGTCCCTGAGAACTTGGGGACTGAAGGGGCCAAGGGCACCACACAGCCCTGGGTCTGACCACAGGCCCCTGGAGATCTGCACCTATGGGCTCGGCCAACCCCTCTCTCACCGAGGACTGCCATCACCGCCCGCTCCCGGCATCCCTGCTAAGCCAGCGCTTCCCCACAGCAGCACTCTAACAAGGACGAGAGGGTGCGGGTGAGCGGTGCCCTCCTCCCAGCACCCTCCCGGTGCCACCCCTGGAGCCGCGCTCACCCAGGCTGGGCTGTGGCCTCCAGAGCAGCCCGCTGTACACCTGCGCCCAGTGGAGTGGAGCCAGCTGAGGAGCCGAGGCTCAGGGGCTGGGGGGATCCAGGCAGCCCCTGCAGTCAGGCCAGGGCACGCCAGGGGCAGGCAGGTGCCTCTGGACTGACGAGCAAGCACCCAGCTGTGGGGGGAGCAGAAGCCTCCCCCCAGGCATCTTTGACCCCAGCCCATCTGCTTTCTCACTGGGACCTCCAGGCTCCTATAAGGTCAGGGACGCCATCTACCCGCTGCCTCTTCAAAACCAGCCTCCAGGGATGGCAGCAGACAGAGTGCCACGCAACCGTGCATCAGAAATGCAAGCATGTGTGCCCTGTCACCACAACACAAACAGAACAGACCCCCAAACACCCCCTTGGGAGGTTAAGAATGGAGACCTGAGGAGCTGGGCAGTCTTTGCCCTGGCTGCCCACTCAGTCCAGACCCCTCCGTCACGAGCCGGGTTGCAGGGTGGAGTCAGGAAACCACCAGCACAGCCTGGGCTTCTCTGCCTGCCCCCGCCCACACCCACCTCTGCCCTCCTAGGGCTTTCCGCCCTGCTTTCCCAGGGCTTTTATCTACTTCCCACAAAGATGGCACGTCCCCTGCTCCCCCGCAGGTACCTACCTGGTCTCTCAGTGGCCACTCTGGCCCAGCCTGGCTGCAGGCCAGGGCAACACCCCTGGGCGGAGGAACATCGCTGATGCCAGACCTCTTTTCCGTGGACACAGGTGGCTGGGGGAGACCCTGCCAGAGGGCAGCAGAGCAGCCCACTACCCACATCCCTCCAGAGGGAAACAAACCGCAGTGAGGAGCCTAGAAGACGACCACCGACCACGCCCTGGGGCTGGCAGCCACACGACCCAGACCCAGTGTCCATGTGCTCTGCACAGGGGTGTGGGTGTGTGTTTCACAACGTGGCCATCAGAAGCTACCTCCAAAAATAAAACCACACACTCCCCTGATGAACTTTCCTGGTAGCTCAGACGGTAAAGAATCTGCCTGCCAATGCATGAGACCTAAGAGACACAGGTTCGATCCCTGGGTCGGAAAGATCCCCTGGAGAAGGGAATGGTAATCCATTTCAGTAGTCTTGCCTGGAGAATCCCATGGACAGAGGAGCCTGGCCGCTACAGTCCATAGGGTTACAAAGAGTCAGACACGACTGAGCACGCCACAGTCATCCTCCCCCTGAAAAGTGAAAAAATGAAAGAGCTCCCAGTTGTATCTTCAAAACAGCTCACTTTAGTCTCGAGATACAAGCGGAAGAGCTGAGGGAGACTGGATAATACCACCAGCCCTGCCAAGGGTGAGCAGAACCACGACTGACCCCAAAGTCAACATGCCTTCCTCTGAGGACCTTGTGGCCATCATGTCGACCTTTCCGTGGGTCTTTCTTTGCTCTGACTAACTCCAAGAGGGGGAACTGCAGCTTATTTGAGCTCCAGTGCTGGGCGGAGGCTGCTGACCACAAACCAGACAAGCAGTCCTCCAAAGAAATGGGGGAAGAGAACAAGCTTGGACCTCAGAAAGACACATGGGGCTGGGAGAGCAGACGGCTGAGTGCCTCTGGCTCCGTCAGCGCGCAGAACGCCAAAAGGCAGAGGGGAGCCCGAGGATGAGTCACATTTCTGGGCTACGTGCAGGTGACCTGGGCGTGCCCCCCACCCTGTGGAAGGCTCGGCAAGTCCAGCGCAGCCAGGACAGCAGAGAACGCACCGCGGCCGCCAGGAGGCAGTCTGTCAGGTTGTTTATTCCCGCTCGACACAACCCAGAACACAGGAGCAACTCTGTACACCTCTAGAAACTCACAGCTAGCTCCAAAACAATAGAAATGTTAAACTACAAAAGATGAGCTGTATTCAGCAAATAGAAAGGGTAACGTGAGGCCGTGTCAGATGTGGATCGGACTATTTACAGTGCCTGGGCGTGGGCTCAGATCTCGCCGGCCTCCTTCTCCTCCGACCTCCGCGATGCGGCCTTCCCGTTGGCACTCTCAAGCCTCCAGTCGGTGGCCCCCCGCTCACTCCGCCCGCGCTCCCAGGACTCCTCCCTTGAAGTCCGCTCTCGGGAGAACCTGGGAAAAGGGAACCAGAGGCTCATCGAGGGCTGGCCCTCCCTCCTGGGTGCTCCCCAGGCACTGACACCGTGGACTGTCCGTGCGAGGAAAGGGAAGACCCACACAGCTGGGAGGGCCCAGCAGGCACCGCACAGGGAGGGCAGGGCCGCCAACACAGAGTGGCATTTCCAAAGGATTCTAGTAACAGGAACAGCTTTCACTAAAATGTAAACAGTGCAAAGGAAAATATAGCACGAGTTGATCCATTATGTAAAAACACAATGGAGAAAAAGTATTACCAAAGCGAATGGTGGGCGTCTCCAAACATGATCATTAGTGGTGTGTGTGTTTTTTTTAAATCACCACAACCGAGGTGAGCAGCCTACTAGGGCTGTGTGTACCAAGTGGCGGTGCATGTGTAGCCCAAGCATGGCCACGCCTACACGTGACACCTCTGCAGCTCTCAACTGTCCAGCCATGAAGCCACCTGCTGCCCCCAGCAGGTGGACTCCCAGAGCCCTGGGCCCCGTCAGGACCCTCAAGGCCTCAACGCTCAGTCCCTGGGTGACAGACCCCAGGCCCTGGCGCACTGAGCAGGGCTCACCTCCTGCTGCAGATACTAAAGGAGCAGAGTAGTTACTTGTATTTTGAGCTCCGGTCCCTGGATGCCCGTCGATGGCCACGGCTGTGGCTCCGGGAGCGGCTTCGGTGGCGCCGGTGTCTGTCTCGGGACCGGGAGCGGGACGACTTCCGCCGCTCTCTGGAAGTTGACCTCGATCGCCTGCGACGTCGGTCCCGGGAGCGCGACCTGCAACAGAGGCTGTGCTGACACCTTACTGCTGTCTCTGCTCTCTCCTCCCAGACTTGTAACCCGGGTTCACAACCCTCCCCTCAACGGCACCCTGGTCATGAATAACTGCCAGACCCTCCCCACCGATGCTTCCGGAAACATGCCAGGAACGTTCTGATCATCCCTCTCACTGACAGTGGACACCCACCCCATGCTGCACGGAGCCCCAATCAGGGCTCTCCTTCTAACCCACGCTCTGTGCCCTTCGCGACCAACCCTGACCCCAGACAACAAATGCCAAGTTATAAAGGCTAAGTATCAAGAAAAAAGCACATGAAAAAGGACATCTTACTGAGAATGTATCAATAGAAAACCTACCTCCTGCGATCTCTTGTTCTTGATCCAGACCTAAAATGGAAAAAAAGATGAGCAATTTCCTAAAAACAGCCCAATTCCTTACAGCTGAGGGGAGGTGCCCCACGTCCACATGGTGACGAGGGTCAACTTCCCACAGGACCTGCTATGAGGCCCGCCCCGGGCCCCCCACCTGTTGGAGGGAGAAGGAAGAGATCAGCACCCAGGGGTCCACGCTGCACTGAGCTGAACCAGTGGTTCTGCAAACTTCACAGTGGACACCAACCCAGCTACACAGATAGTCACGGTGCAGGGCTGAGCAGGACACCCAAGCTCCAAACACAGGCTCACTTTCCCAGGAAACAGTACACAATCAGCAATCTAAGAAATGCACTCGAGGGACCTTCCCTGGTGGTCCAGTGGTTGAGAATCCACCCTGCAACGCAGAGGACATGAGTTCAATCCCTGGTCAGGGAACTAAGATCCCATACGCCATGGGGAAACTAAGATCGTGTGCCACAACTACTGAGTCTACGCACTCTGGAGCCCGTGGCCCTACAGAAAGATTCCACATGGTAAGAGGAAGACCCTCAGTTCAATTCAGTTCAGTCGCTCAGTCGTGTCTGACTCTTTGTGACCCCATGAACCGCAGCACGCCAGGTCTCCCCGTCCATCACCAACTCCCGGAGTCCACCCAAACCCACGTCCATTGAGTCGGTGATGCCGTCCAGCCATCTCATCCTCTGTCGTCCCCTTCTCCTCCTGCCCTCAATCTTTCCCAGCATCAGGGACTTTTAAAATGAGTCAGCTCTTTGCATCAGGTGGCCAAAGTACCAGGAGTTTCAGCTTCAACATCAGTTCTTCCAATGAACACTCAGGACTGATCTCCTTTAGGATGGACTGGTTGGATCTCCTTGCAGTCCAAGGGACTCTCAAGAGTCTTCTCCAACACCACAGTTCAAAAGCATCAATTCTTCGGCGCATAGCTTTCTCCACAGTCCAACTCTCACATCCATACACGACCACTGGAAAAACCATAGCCTTGACTAGACGGACCTCTGTTAGCAAAGTAATGTCTCTACTTTTCAATATACTGTCATATATATAGGTGGACATATATATAGGTTGGTTATAACTTTCCTTCCAAGGAGTAAGCGTCTTTTAATTTCATGGCTGCAATTACCATCTGCAGTGATTCTGGAGCCCAAAAAAATTAAGTCAGCCACTGTTTCCCCATCTATTTGCCATGAAGTGATGGGACCAGATGCCATGATCTTCGTTTTCTGAATGTTGAGCTTTAAGCCAACCTTTTCACTCTCCTCTTTCACTTTCATCAAGAGGCTCTTTAGTTCTTCACTTTCTGCCGTAAGGGTGGTGTCATCTGCATATCTGAGGTTATTGATATTTCTCCTGGCAATCTTGATTCCAGCTTGTGCTTCCTCCAGCCCAGCATTTCTCATAATGTACTCTGCATATAAGTTAAATAAGCAGGGTGACAATATACAGCCATGACGTACTCCTTTTCCTATTTGGAACCAGTCTGTTGTTCGCTACATGCCTCAATTAAGATCCGATGCAGCCAAATTAATATTAAAAAAAAAAAGAAATACACTTGACAACAAGAGTGAACTTCTCACATCCTGTTCTAAGCAGCGATTTTCAACCTGTGAAGGAGGAAGTGACAAAAGATGCTGCTCACACACCATGTGGCTGGAGGGTGATTTGATAAAAACTCCAGGAAAGTAATTTCCTTAACACCTACCAGTATTTATATATTAAATTCCTCTCTCCCAGGAATTCTAAGGAACTTTATATATACTCAAATACATTCAAGGATGATCGTGCTCGCACTCATTCAAAAAAAGTTTTATAATAAGTCACCAAAAATTAAAATTAAAAAGCAAAGTTAACAAAGGTCAACAAGTGGGACTACATCAGACTAAAAAGCTTCTGCACAATGAAGGTAACCATCCGCGAAATGAAAAAGCAACTGAATGGGAGAAAGTATCTACAAATCAAGAAACTGCCAAGAGGCATTTATCCAAAATATGAAAAGAACTCACACAACTCTAAATGGAAGGGGGAAAAAAAAAGATTAAAAAATGGGCAGAGGACCTGAACAAACATTTTGCCAAAGAAGACATACAAAGGCCAACAGGCACATGAAAAATTGCTCCACAACTTTATCCATCAAGGAAACACAAAACAAACCATGATGGGCTGTCAGTACACATCTGTCAGAGTGCTATCACCAAATGACAAGAAACACAGGTGCTGGTGAGGATGTGGAGAAAAGCCAAGTACTGGGGGTGGGAATGTAAACTGGTGCAGCCATCATGAAAAACAGGATAGAGGCATCTCAAAAATTAAAATGGAACAAAAATTAAAATTACAATATGATCCAGCAATTCCAATTCTGGATATTCACTTGATGGAAATTAAATCACTATTTTGATCAGATCAGATCAGATCAGTCGCTCAGTCGTGTCCGACTCTTTGCGACCCCATGAATCGCAGCACGCCAGGCCTCCCTGTCCATCACCAACTCCTGGAGTTCACTCAGACTCACAGCCATTGAGTCACTGATGCCATCCAGCCATCTCATCCTCTGTCGTCCCCTTCTCCTCTTGCCCTCAATCCCTCCCAGCATCAGAGTCTTTTCCAATGAGTCAACTCTTCGCTTGAGGTGGCCAAAGTACTGGAGTTTCAGCTTTAGCATCATTCCTTCCAAAGAAATCCCAGGGCTGATCTCCTTCAGAATGGACTGGTTGGATCTCCTTGCAGTCCAAGGGACTCTCAAGAGTCTTCTCCAACACCACAGTTCAAAAGCATCAATTCTTTGGCGCTCAGCCTTCTTCACAATCCAACTCTCACATCCATACATGACCACAGGAAAAACCACAGCCTTGACTAGATGGACCTTTGTTGGCAAAGTAATGTCTCTGCTTTTGAATATGCTATCTAGGTTGGTCGTAACTTTCCTTCCAAGGAGCAAGCGTCTTTTAATTTCATGGCTGCAGTCATCATCTGCAGTGATTCTGGAGCCCAGAAAAATAAAGTCTGACACTGTTTCCACATCTGTTTCCCATGAAGTGATGAGACCGGATGCCGTGATCTTCGTTTTCTGAATGTTGAGCTTTAAGCCAACTTTTTCACTCTCCACTTTCACTTTCATCAAGAGGCGCTTTTAGTTCCTCTTCACTTTCTGCCATAAGGGTGGTGTCATCTGCATATCTGAGGTTATTGATACTTCTCCCGGCAATCTTGATTCCAGCTTGTGTTTCTTCCAGTCCAGCGTTTCTCATGATGTACTCTGAGTATAAGTTAAATAAACAGGGTGACAATATACAGCCTTGACGAACTCCTTTTCCTATTTGGAACCAGTCTGTTGTTCCATGTCCAGTTCTAATTGTTGCTTCCTGACCTGCATACAAATTTCTCAAGAGGCAGATCATGTGGTCTGGTATTCCCATCTCTTTCAGAATTTTCCACAGTTTATTGTGATCCACACAGTCAAAGGTTTTGGCATAGTCAATAAAACAGAAATAGATGTTTTTCTGGAACTCTCTTGCTTTTTCCATGATCCAGCGGATGTTGGCAATTTGATCTCTGTTTCCTCTGCCTTTTCACTTGATGGAAATTAAATCACTATTTTGAAGATACAACTCCGTGGTCACTGCATTATTTACAATAGCTCAGACACAGGAAAATCTAAGTGTCCGTTGATAGACAGACCGATAAACATGATGTAGTTGTATATATACAGTGGCATGTTATTCAGTTAAAAAAAGAAGGAATTCTGCCATTTGCAACAACACAGATGGACCTTGAGAGCACTACGTTAAGTAAAATAAGTCAGTCAGGAAAAGATAAATGCTGTATGAGTTCAGTTTATGTGGAATAGAAGAGAGCCAAACTTACAGATACATAGAGCAGACTGGTGGTGCTAGAGGTAGGAAAACGAGGGTGGGCAAAGGCGGGAGGATGGAGACAGGTGATGACAACGTCGCAGAATGGTGCTGTGCGGCCAAGAGCACGCCCGCTGCGGGGGCCAAGGACCCGCGCACAGAGCCCACCCCGCGACGGCGGTCACCTGTGTGAAAAGACCCTCGTGTCTGTACTTAATATTTTTATACTGTTCCAGTCTCTTTATAATCAACATGTTACATAATTAAAATAATGAAAAACAAAAGTTAGCAAGTTGTTCACAAAGGAATCCCTCCAGGCGTCTGTGTGCCCAACATAGAGCCTGGCTACTCTGGGCTCCAGACACTGCCCTGAACTCTGACCAGACCCACCACCCCTACCTGGCTGCTCTCAGGCTTCCCAGCCCTAACACGGTCAGAACCACCTCCCCTCCCAAAACTCCGCTCCCAGGCTCCCCTCCTCTGTCACCATCAGCGGCCACTCCAGGCCAGCTCCACTCCCGCTCTGCACAGCTCACACCGTCCGCTAGCAGATGCTATCAGCTCTGCCCCCAGAGCACACAGCTCGTCCCTGGCCCCTCCTGGGCCTGGACCCTCCCAGCCACTCACGTTCTCCTTGTTCCCACCCAACGAGCCTCAGCCCTTGGCCCACTCGAGCCCGTCCCTGGTGGATCCCGCCATAGGGCTTGCGCTGGGCAGGAATCTTTTTGCTCCTTTTCATGGCCACCAGGTACCTGGCAGACCTCAAGTGTCACAGGCAACAGCAAGACTGCCAAGTACATGGGGTGTCCTTGGGATGGGGGGCTGTCCTCAGGCTCACCTTCTGCTCAGCCGCTCCTCCCGCTCTCTCTCCTCTCGCCTCCTCAGCCGATCCTGATTTCTCTTCTCCTGCTTCTCAGCCACAGTTTTCTAAATAAAACGGAAAACTGGGAAGATGAGAGAGGCACATACACACTAGGGTGTGAACAGTGCTGAACAAAGAACGTTTACATGACCTCAGTACTGGCGATTTAAGAACCTTAGGGAAATTCAGGGAACAGGAACACAATTCTTTTTATTAACAAAACCTCTTAACAGAAAATACATGGAATAAAAACTGTTTTATGAATTCAGTGACAAACTACTAACAGGTGCTGTACTTCTAAGTTACAAAAAGTTTATCATATGACTTCAAATCAATCAAGAAAGTTAAGGTTTTTACCCAAAGACGACTCCACAAACTTTATGTGAAGGAGAACATGTGTATTTGATCAAGCACATCTTGCTTAGGGGAGCCAAGCTACCCAGCCTTGTTGCCGCCTGTCCTGGGGATGGGTTGTAGTGGACATGGAGGGAGGGAGGAGCACAGGAGATGGCCTGGAGACCCTGCCACTGGAGCACCCCAAAACCCACTTGGAGCCTTTCACACCATCTCATGCTGCTGAGAAGGCCTCCTCACCTCCCCCTGGGGAGGGGGAGGTATCCAGAGCCACAAGACAATGTCCAAGAGGGAGTGCAGCATGACCTAAAATATCAGCGCTGACAAAAGCCAGGCCCCCAGGAAGAAAGGGCACGGCTGGGGGTGCGTGTGTGTGTCTGCGTGTGACCTCAAAGCATCTGGGCCCAGGCTCTCCTATGCAGCTCCTCTAGCTCTGCCCTCTGACGTCATACATCCAACACTGGGAGCAGGACACAAGGACGCTGTCCCAGCACCTCGGTCTCCACACACACCCTGTCCAAGAACCGGGCTGGGGCTAGCATCAGCTCCTCCCCAAACCCTCCCCACTCCCTGAAACATTAGGTCCCCCCACAGGCAAGTCCTCACTCTTCTCCGCCTCCCTCCGCCGCATCCATCTAGGTCCAGAACCTGCAGGTGTGCACACCGCTGGGACCACTGAGTGAAGCCCTCTCCAAACTGGGCACAGAGCTCCTACTCTCCTCATAGTTAAGAGGTGCACTTCCAAGCAACCTTTTCTGCTGATAGTGTAATAGCTATTTATTGAAATCTGCAACTTGGCTGTATTGTTCTATCAACTATATACTGCTCATAACCACAATGACAAAATACGACTTTTAGATAAGTGAATACTTAAGTTCTGAAGATTTCAGCAAAAGAAGTTTCAATGTATGCTGATGTAAAAAAAAAAAAAAAAGACTTTCAGGTATAAGAAACATTAGGGCAAAATTCTGGGGTGTTATGGAATGGAATGACAATTTAAAGGAAAATAGGAATATAAGGAGTAGATTTTTTATGAAGATGGTAGCTGTCACCAAATTGTTATTTATACTATATTAGCTACATGGAATATATGCTTATACTTTATACCATAAACTTATAAAAAAATTTCCAACTTAAAACCATGTGACAGAAAGTATCACTTTTCAGAATTCCCCTGGAAGCACAGGAGATGCTCAAGACCAGTGGTGAGCCTGCCAACCGGCTCCCTCTCCAGTCTGAGCGCACACCACCTCCAGGGACCCTCCCTGGGCATAAGGGCGCCCGCCACCCACTGCCCATTCCTGGGGCCACACGTGGCCAGGCCTTGACTGTCAAGGTGGCCTACAGTTAGGGGCCACATGTCTGTCCTTCCAGATTTCGGGCTTCTGGAGGAAAGGCCTGCATATTTCCCAGCATCCTAGTACACAGCCAGGGAGGTTTCATCAGTCTGAAAACAATTCAGCTTATCCCAAAGTTGCTTAACTTTCCTTCTCAGCATTCCATATGCAGGACGCTGAATGCTGTAATCTAACCCAGGAAAACAAGGAGCCCCGAGGAGGGGACAGAGGCATCCAGCCGTGGGGCAGGGCCACCAGAAAAAGTCCCGTCACCTTCTTATGCTTCTAGCCTGACCACATTCCACAGGTCCACCCTCGCCCGAAGAGAAAAACCACAGGCTACTGGCTCTCTCTCACCTCCAAAGAGGTGTTTCCAGAGGGGTGCACGAGTTCTCTGTACCTGGGATGAATTCTGCCATTGCTCTCTGTAAACAAGGGGTAGTAGACTAAACAAACATCCCAGGCCCTGCTGGATTCTGAGATCTCAGGGAACACAATGACACCCGAGTAGCTCATTGTAAAGCTAAAGTATAAAACCAAGGCCTGATACCTCCACCAACAAAAAAAGAACACAAGGTTTGCTACAAGCAGAGACATGAAGACGATCACGATTTCGCAGGCTTCTTCAGAAACACAGCACATTAACATACCCTTAACTGATCGAGCTTCTCACGGATCTGAATGAATCCCAAGTGTAACTTGCCCCCGAAGTGGTCTGCAAGACGACGGTCATTGTCATGGAGGCCAAGGTAGGCCGAACAGACCTCACAGACACGAAGCTTCTGTTGCTGAAAACTGGACGCAGGCATGGAATTTCTGTATTCTTCCTGGAGAGCAGGAAAAGAGTGATCCAAGTGAGGTTAACTCAAATGCCACTGTCCACTCAACCCCTAAAGTGGGAAGTACATGAAGGGAGGTGACTTTTATTTTTAGCTGCCCAGCTTGCGGGACTTTAATCCACAGACTAGAGACTGAACCCCACGGCCTGGCAGTGAAGTGCCAAGTACTAACCACTGAACCACCAGGAAATTCCCTAAAGATGATTTCAAAATACATAAACCTGAATCGTTTACAAAGCTTCAGATTCTTGTAATTAAATTATAATTTAATTTCAATAAATTGTAATTAGATTGTAATCCAATTTAAACTGTTTATTTAAGAGATGAACTAAGAGTCATGATTTCAAAGCAGTGAGGGATATTCAGAACACTGAGACACACAGGAGACTGTGTGCTAAAGGCCAGCGGGGAAAGGGAGTCCCTGCGATGGCGGAGAGCTCTGTGAAGACCAGACTACAGGCTCCTCACAGCGCCCCTAATCACACCAGACATGGTGGAGCTCTGTTAAGATCAGACTGACTACAGCGCCCCTATCACACCAGACAGACGGGCAAAACACAGAGCATCCAGAGTCTGCCCCGGTGCTCAGGAATGCCCAATGCAGCCCTGAAACCTAAAATCTGGAAGGAGAAACACGCCAGACATCTCTTCAAACGAGTAAGTGTGCCTAAGGGAACAGAACAAAGCGCACGCACATACATATACCCCCTACCCCGGCCCAGCAGCCAGTACGGTCTGAGTCTCATCACAGGAAGACACTGTGCCTCAAAGGAAAACACACAAATACAAAAGAAAACGACCCAGGACACAGTGATGGCTGCCTGTGCTCAAATTAACACACGCCTTCACAATCTAGGTTGAGGGATGCATTTCAACATTTGTCCTTAAAGGGAAGACAATGTAATAATCTTCCATTAATTCATACATTCAAAACATTCCCTAAAAAATGCAAGTTAAAATAAGACATCATGTCACTCACTAGACTGACGGAGACACAGAACACCGGGCCCTCCCATACCCTGAAGCTGGCGCCCGTGCAGCATGGTTACTGTGGGGGCAGCCTGTCTGTAAAGGTGGGGTTACCGGAAACATCCCTCACGTGAGCACATTGCTGGACACACAGAACCCACCGTGAGATGAGAAACCATCAGTGACCTGGAAAACCACCCATGGACAAACAGCCATGTGCCCCTAAAATGCAGTCCCGCAGCAGTAAACAAACTGAACCCATCTGCCTGCAGCAGCCTGGAGAGCGCTGCCCGGCGATGCAAGTGGGAGGACCTGCAGCACCAATGCGGACGCCTACACGCCTGCCCAGGAATGCACATGGTTTATGAGCCCAGGTGTGCAATGAACGCACACGAACGCCCCTGGGGACAGAGCGGGAAAGACCGGGAGCTCAGATTTCCATTAGAGTGAGGCTTCTTTCCTAAAGAGTCAAACAGCTTAACAAGAAACACTAAATGTGGTGGGTGAGTTATCTGAGATAATATTCTACACCTTTCAGTAGTTTTGAAATTACGAATCCCATCCTCTCATATCCTTCAAAATAAATTCTACGCTGAGTGAAAAAAAAGTCAATCCCTAAGGGTTACAGACTGTGTGAATCCATTATGCAATGTTCTTAAAATGAGCAAATGCTAAGAATGGAGGGCAGACTGGTGGTCAGAGAAGTGGGTGTGCTGTGAGGGCAGCAGGCAGGACCTACGGGTGGTCAGCGGTCACTCTGTAGCTGTTCTGGGATGGGATGCTGTGTTACAGTTTTCTAAGACAGAACCACTGCGGGAATCTGGGTAAAAAGCACACAGTGCCCCTCCCGCTCCACTTCTTAGGATACCAAACAGCCTTGCCTGCCACTAAGGGCAGGGTGGGCACTACCCAGACCAGCACAGCGGAGGCCTCCCTGCTCCAAGCCACCCTGTCTTGTCTGTTTTAAGTAAGGGGGGAACTCAGGTGATAAGGAAAGGGACAGTGGCCAAAGCAAGGCGCGTGGAGTCCCCGTGTATCTGACTCCTGCTGCCCTTGGGTCTGTCTGCAGACATCCGAGTGGTGAGCCCCGCATCTACATTATTTCAAGTCTCGGATCCACCTCACAGGTTTCTGGTGTCTGCTTTGCTCCTCAAAGCAGGAAGGCTCGGCCTCAGGATTCACTAAAAGGCTACAGAGCTCCTTCCTTCCTGACCCTCTGGCCTTTCTGCTGGGTACTGTCAGCAACCCAGGGAGCCTGACTCCATATACTCAAATTTTCCCTTTAAATACACAGAGGTTTGGATCCTATGTAAGGATTCTGATGCAGGACCTGGGACTCCCCACGCACATGCCACTGCCTCAGCGGGCACTCAGCAGGATTCATGTGTTCAGCTGTCATCACTGAGCTCCACTTCGTCCCAGGTGCCACAAGGAGCCAGGGGACCAGCAACAACCAAAACCAGCCCTGCGCTGGCACGCTGCCCACTCTGCCATCGCATCTCCATCCACCATCTGAACAATCTTCTCTCTGGGTCTCAGCAAATGGCCTTCAGGATCACCCTGCCCTACCTGGACATGCCCTGCACCCCAAGTCACTCTTAAACTGAGACCTCATTTCTTTTGAGCGCCCGTCTTCATCAGAGTGAATCTTAGCCAGTGCTCACATGCATTCTGCCTGGCCCACAGGAGGAGTAAAGGTACACTCCCGGCCCTCTCTCCCTGACTCTAACCTTCCCACATTCTCGAAGTCGATCCAGGCCACCTCCACTCCAGTGGTGAGGATCTGAGAAGCAGAAAACCCAACAGAGGAAACAGTCCAGACAGTCCTGGACTCAGCTTCTGCACCACACAGCAGAGTCCTGGCCTGGCAGCCCGAGGACACCACCTGGGTGCTGCCCATACCCTGCAGGGGTCTCTCTCCTGAGGGCACAGAGTCACTAATAACCCAAGGCCTCTCTTCACAGCAACTGTAAAGCCAGTCAGGCCCCATCACATCAGCTGAACACCTTGCACGCCGGGCCCTTCCTGGAAGCAGACGGACGCAGATGGGAGGTGCTCACTAACACGGACAAGTTACACTCAGGATGCACTCTACACACGGGAGTGATGCTCAGAGCTCCAAGTGCCCAGTCTGAGGCCTCAGGGGTCAAGTGAGCAGTGAAGACACAAACCCCAGGGTGGGCTGACTTGAAATTGTACCATCCTGACATTATCACTCTACTTCCAACTCCTCCTCAATATTCAAGAAAATGGAGGCATGGCTCAGTTTTAGCCCAATGGTCAGCTCTCCGAAGTTACCATGTTTTCTTCCCTCTTTAAGACATTTTCCTCACCAACCTCAGCTTCTTTTTTCTTTGCACGGACTTTCTCCACTTCCATGAGAATCTTCTGTGATTCATCCACATTTCCTTCAGCTCCCAGCTGCTCAGCTTTAGCAAGAAGCTTTCCTATTTCTTCATTCAATTCATGTACTTTTTCTGCCTGGAGAGAAAGAGACAGCCAGGTAAGACATCTAAAAACAAAAGACGAGAGCTGGGACAGAGGCTGAAGGGTTGGTGGTGTGTGTAGTTATGACTGATTTGTGCTGTTGTATGGCAAAAACCAACACAACATTGTAAAGCAATTATCCTCCAATTAAAAAAATAAAAACAAAAGATTTTTTAATGCAAAGAGTGTTTCTGTTGTTGCATTTCTGCTGTTTCACAGAGAATACACCAACAGCTGGAAACTTCACTGATGATGTGAATTCTAACAGTTACAACACCCATACTGCCACCACTGAGACCGACCGTTAAGTGTCAGACCCTAACCCGTAAGATCTCTGCACTGAATCCCAGCAGAAGCAAGAACACATGCCTGTCACTTCCACAGGCTGTAAGGCCCATCCTGTGGGCCAGCTTCCAGGACGTCACTCCGTATACCTTCCAGTACAGCTCAGCCTCCAGGTGAGGGTAACAAAATGTGTGAGCCTAAACACATACATTACTTACCCTTTAAGCAAAATGACTCATTACTGGGAGTTTCTTTTAGAAATAAACAGCACCACTGGGCTAGTTAAAAACTGTCTATCTCCTAAGAAATCCTTTTATAAAACTGAAAGGAGAAAAAAACACACTGAAGAAAACTCCACTAGAGAAAGGCAAGGCCTTCTAAATGATGTACACGCCGACTGCACCAGGTCTACCCTTTTCTTCTGTGACACAGACACACCAGAATTTAATCATTTCCCTGCTAACTTACCCCATTTCCTGTTCTGCGGAGGGATGTTAATAAAGTAACTTTACGACATATGCACAGCGCAGTGACAGGCTGCGAGCTTGGTGACGGCTTCCCTCCTTCCCTCGAACAGGCAGGGCAGTGGACACCCACTGTCCACCCCAAAATGCGCACTTGGCACTGACAGGTCCCAGCCCCGCTTTTATACCAACGACTTGAGGTGGAGGCCTCCCTCCCCGCATACCTTCGCAGAAACTTCTGCACTGATCTCCTCCTGCGTCTCTGCCAGCCGTTTCTTGGCAAGCTCCGTTCTCCGATCACACTCAGCAATGAAGGACTCCAAGTGATCCATCGCCTAGCTCAGGAGAGGCAGAGGGCTCCGGTCAGTGACCTGCCTGCAACCTCAGAGCTCATGTGTTCGATAGGAAGTGCAGTCCTGGGTTGGTTCTTAAGGCCTGTCGGTTCAGTGGGAAGATCTGCACTACTGCTAACATGTCCACAATCACATTCAATCTAGGGGCTTTGTTAAACCAAACGACCGTGCACAAGTATGGTCTTCTCATCTGATTTATCTTCAAATGTGTCAAAGAACCCCCATCCCTCAACAATTTCAAGAGATTCTAAAGGAAGTTGAAACACCTGGCATAACTGACTGTTCTGAGGGACAGGAGAGACTAGGCCGTGTTATCATGTCAGAGGCCCTCCGCTGGTGAGGCGGAGGGGTGCAGATGTACTCACTGGTCTTTGTGAGCCACGTAAATATTATTCCCTCATGTTCTGAGGGTAGAGTTCCCCCTTCCACCTCAAAACAAAATAGAACAAATGTTACTTGAGCGGTGAACACGTTCAATTATGGCCTACCATCTAAAGCAGTGGGAAAACAGGTTACTACTTACCCAAAGAGATAATGGAAAAGACACTCTGAAAAGAGTTGGTGGAAAAAAATAAAAGACTAATCAATAAGTGGTCATATATGCTAAGCAGTTAACTTGCTGTAACTAGTCAAGGCCCCAACATAACTTCAGATAAACATACAAACAGGACACCCCTTTTCCAATCTCCAGGCTAGGACCAACCAGCGCTGGGCAGCAGGTCCCACGCTGCGCGTGTTACACAGACAGCAAGTGGGAGCGGGTGGCGGGATTAGACAGGGTGAGCAGAGCGAGGAAAGCCCTGGGCGCAAATGGTAATAAGGCAGATGAAAGTCAGGCCAAGGGACCAAGAAGTGATGACCTATGTCCCTGCCTCCAGATGTGGTCTGGAGAAAGCCCCCAGCAGGGATCAGCGTTGACAGTGGGATCCCCGTTTTTCAAAGGAAAGCACACTCGGGCATTGGAAGAGACAGGAAAGAGGCTCTGTGATAGCGCTACACCTGCGGTCCACCAAGGCAAACTCCCGGACTCCACACTCCTGGAGCTAAAGACCTCCTTCCTGTTATTGGTCCTCAAATATTCTCGATGAACATTTCACTATGCTCACATCAAACCATCAGGAAAGCCAGTGACCGGCATTCGTTGGCACGCATGCACTGCATTTCCTGGAAGGATGTTGAGCTGACCAGCTCTGCTGACAAGGTGGGAACTTGACAGGATCAAAGTGTAAATCAGGCACCACCCATGCTCTTGGGGACAAGGGCTCCTAACAGACCAGCCGGAGAGGCCCCAGGAGCGCCCGCGCACAGGTGCTGAGACCTGGGTACAGAGTTCCTCTACTGCCTCCCCAGAGAGCAACCTCACACTCGACATGGAACCAAGACTCCACTCATCAGGGTTTGAGTGGGCAATTCTGCCAGTGCCTTTGCCAAGCAAAGAACCACTGCACCTTACACAGAATATAAACTGCCTATGGACTCAGACATCTGACCAGCTAACAATAAAATGGTAAATTTCATAGCACAGAACAGGCAGAATGCAGAGACATCTCAACTGAATGTTCTTTAAAAGATGGCTCTGTTCTGCTGCCCCTCCTTCTCTTCAATGTGCTTCTCAATTTCATTTTGCTTCCTAAATCAAAGAGCAGGTTTAAATGATGAAAATAAAATTTACAAAGAAGGTATTCAAACCTACAAATTAAGTGCTACTGACAACCTACCACTTACTAGGAAGTCATGCACCTCTACCCTGTAATTCAGGGGTGGCGTGATGAACCACATACTGCTAGGGGGGGTTGAACTCATGGGGGTGCACAGGTCTCACTGCTGCTGAGGCTGCCCCCTGCCCCAAGACGGTGAGGTGGTCTCCCTGACCCTCCTGCCCAGCAGCATCGGCAAGCCTGAGAGGAGCCCGTGCTGCCAGCTGAACAGTCAGTGCAAACACGTGCCTCGGGACAGCCATCCAGGGCTCTCCAGGCACCAACTCCCAGATGAAGGAAAGGAAGCACAGTCTCCAGAGTCCTGAGGGACAGCGTCAGGAGGCAAGGACCCCTGTGATCTGACTCCACAGTCCCTATGCTTGGCCCTCACAGCTGAGGCAGTACTCACCAGCCCCATATATAGAAACTAGAAAAGGGCAAAGTAATCTGCCCAGGGTTGTACACGGACTCTAACCCTGGACCTAAGAGAAAGTGTGACTGCCACACTACGCACCTGTAAGACAGAGAGCAGTGGTCCCATTAGGTGAGATGGTGTGTTGCTCTAGAAACCTGTTACATCTCAAAGGAAATCAACGTGGGAAAAAGGTGAACTATATTTTCACTGAATAGAGAAAAATGTTTACATCTTCCACATGCGAACAATGAACTAACGGTGCTCTGTGTGTCTGCGTCCAAGTTGAGATACTTGAGATGCATTTACACAGATGACCTACTCCTTCTCCTAAGGAACTCCTGGTATAACTCTCTCAAGAAACTAAGGCCAGGTCCTGGGGTGGTCAGGCCAAGGCTGTGCTGGACTAGAAAGAAACAATGGTGAGGTAATTTCTCCCAGGTAACCCAAGTTTTGGGTGGAGGAGCCAGCCACCAGCTCAAGTTGAGGGTCTAAGCAGGGTATACCTACACAAAGAAACACCTTTATGACAACCCTGTCAGGCCCACGAAGAAATACCTGCTTAAACCTCTCTGACTGGCAAAAACTGGAAGTTTGGTAACTCGCTCTGTTAGTGAAGACGTGAAAATGGGAACTCCCAGGTGCCGCTGGGGGCAGCACTCACCCTCTGGAGAGCATGGTGGCACTAGCCGCCAAAATGACAAAGCACAACCTTTCTGGGCAGACAGCACCGCCTCTAGGGATCTTTCCTAGACACACTCACGAGGTGCTGATGTGTACTACAGCACTATGACCATCAACAGGGGACCAGTCCTATAAAACAGAAACCCATCCTCTGGAATACTATGTCATCACAAAAAGGGCAGAGTTAACTATATGACAGGGAATAATCTGAGATATATGCTAAAAATTAAATCAAGATGAGGGAAGAGCAGACAGACAGAGCATGTGTCCAGGAGACTATTACTTGTGTTTTAAGAAAAGTGAGATACATGCCCCTCAGGTTCCACATAATCTCCAAAGGGAAGAGAAGAAACTCGAAACTCAACACCTGACTACCTCTGGGGCCAATCAGGGGGCTCAAGAGCAGAGCAGGAGACAGGCTTCACAACATACCTTTCGTATCTCAAACTCTGAGCCATGTGAACATCTTACGTGTTTTACAATTAGTGACAAGCAGCAACCCTAGTGACGTAACTGATCTAGGCAATAATCCTCACTGCTGCTGGATGCATGCGCCCCAGTCTGACGGGGGCCTGTGCAACTAGCAGCCAGGCTGCCCACGCCACTCCAGCCCACTGACATCATCCACCGAGGTGACGCGCCAACCACTGCCCAGCTCCACCTCTGCGCTACTCTGTCAAACAAAAACCTGATTCTGACCATCACACATCCAGATCTAACTTCCAGCTTACAGGAAATTTCAAATATAAGGGAAAACATATTAAAAAGACTGCATCATAAGGATACAATCAGCAAAATCCAGGATATGAGAAACATTAATTTCTTCAAACAGATGTAAAAAGACTTAGGAAGCATCCTAACGTATAGATCTTATTTTGGTATCTGAGTCAAACAAAAGACTGTAAAAAAATCCTTTTTGAGAAAATCTGGGAAATTTGAAGACTGTTAGATAAAGTTAAGAAATTATCCTTTAAATAATAAATATTTTAAATAAAATTATCTTCTAGATATATTTGCAGTACCTACAGATGAAATTCCATCTCTAGGAACTACTGTAAAATAATCCAGTATGGAAAGACAAAATAAAGATGAAACAAGTCTTCACATCAACAATCACTGAAAACCGGGAGATGAAACCCAGAGATGGTCACTATAGTATTCTACTTACACTTGTATGTTTAATTTTTTTCTCAACACATTTAAAAAGACATGCTAATAACATACAAACTACTATATATAAAATATACAAAGAAGGTCCTACGTACAGCACTGGAAAATATACTTAGTATCTTGTAATATACTATACTGGAAAAGAATCTGAAAAAAAATGTATATATACATATAACTGAATCACTTGGCTGTACACCAGACACTAACGCAACACTATAAATCAACTGTACTTCAATTAAAAGAGAAAAACATGGTAATAAGTACATTCTGTCCCAACCAACTATAATACCAGATTTTTGTATGCAGAGTAAAAATAACTTCACAAGTCAATGGCAACACTGAAATATTTACAGATGACAGGATGTGTGAAGTCTGAGATTTGTAAAAAGTCAGTTGGCCATGAGCTGATCATTCCTGAGGCTGAGTGATGGGTACACGGAGATCCATTAAGCCGTTACACCTCCTGCTGTCTGAGATCCTCCAAGGTAAAACAAAACAAAAAGCAACTGGCCATCCAAGGTCGCCTGCAGCACTTGAAGAGCAAGCTGTTGCTCCTTTTCCACCTTGAAGCTGTGGTAGGGGACTGCCTCCAGGGAGTGGGAGGGGCACAGGGAAGGAGGCTTTCTGGGTTTTCCATGACAGTCTGGGGAATTCTGATTTGGCCACACACTTCCAGGGAGAGCACACAGTGAGTTCCAATACACACACTTACCCTTTCTTGCTCAGGACGTCCTAAGGAATTTTAAGTCACTGAACGTTCAGGTCTCACAAACATTTATTTCAAGGGCACAGTCTACCGTTTGAGTCCCTCATAATCTGTTCATTCATCACTAAAGCATTTTTGTTGCATCCAATTTTTCAACCTTATACACGATGCTACAACAACACTACTTGGTGTACCACTGTTTGCCTGTGTTTTCAATCACAGTTGACCCTTGAACAATGGGCGGCGGGGTGGGTGTTAGCGAGGGATCCTGTAGCTGTGCAGTATGCATTTACTGAGAAAAATCTCCAAGTGTACCCTCACAGTTCAAGAAACAAGTGTTGTTTAAGGGTCCACTGTACTTTCTTAAGACTGAGGATTTGTAGAAATAAGTTATAATGTAGAAGTACCTTTAAATTTTCATTTCTGCACACTATATTAGCAATTCAATTGGACCTAACAACTTCACATGACTTAAAAAGCATAATTCTTTCTTCCTCCCTAAAAAATAATCATTTGAGCCTGGTAAATACCTTTTAAAACTGTATTAAAACACATATACAAGTACACAATTTTTACTCCATCTAGGATAGTTTTTAAAGCTTTTTCATTTTTTACATCAATGCACACATTTTCTATGATCTATAGCTGTGCAGCATTTCACTGTTTTAAAACAACTATATCCATTCCATAGTAAGTATATATTTGCATTTTTTCACCTTTCACTAATTCAGAACAATGCAATAAACACCTTAAGTCTTCTCATACACAGGCAAATACTCTAGGACCATTTCTTACTAACTGCTTAGAGAACACTAAAAGCTTATAAATATTTTAAAATTATATACAGAGCTGATGAGCTCTTATAAAAGATTTTTATACTGAAAGTCAAATGTCACCTAAGCTGAGCAACTAATTCAGAAATGAAACAGACTGGAACTACCCTGGTGATCCAGGGGCTGAGACGCCACACTCCCAGTGTAGGGTCCCAGGTTTGATCCCTGGTTGGGGATCTAGATCCCGCATGCCAAAACCAAGAGCTCCTGCTTGCCATGACTAAAGACATCGCACGCTGCAACTAAGGCCCAGCGTAGTGAAATTAAAAAAAAAAAAAAGAAAACAGACTAATAATGATGCTTTCTATAAAAGCATAATTTTCTTTTAAATTAATGCATCCACTTATTAATAAATCCACTAAAAACTCAAGTTTTAGAAGTTTCTCTTTTCTGAAAGAATAGATGAAAGGCACCTAACACGCAAAAGCCTTCATGCTGATATGACTATAATAACCTGTTCTAAAACCACTGTCTCTAATACAACCTGGATAAAAACAGCTCCTAATCACCTCTGACTGATCCACTCAATAAAACAACTCTCCCAGGGTCATGTGATGATGCTTCCGTGACTTCTGGCAAATAGCACCAATCTTATACTTTCAGAGACTCTGGAGATAAATGGTAGGCCCATCTCAAAGATTTACTGTCAACAGTGAAGAGATTCTACCAAAACACTTGGTAAGATACACAAATATAAGTTACTAAGAAAAACCATGGATTACTGACGGTTCACAATTTGTGAAAACAAAACCTGTCTCCATCTTACAGTAGTGATGACTACACTGTACTCCCTCCAGGAACCAAATTCAACACCATACAGGAGCTGCTGGTTCCACGCCTGGGAACTGAACCATCCACATGGCCATGTGGAGGCTTGGAGCCTCACACCAACAGCAGTTCCTGAGGAGGCAGCAACAGGTCAGCAAGATCAAGAGTCAGCTCACTGACTGGCCAAAAGCGCTTCTGAGGTGTTCTGATTTACCAAGATTGCAATTCAACAAGAAACATCGCAACTAGCTTTTGCTATATACATGTGTTCACCCTGAAAAGCCTATCTTCAAAAGATACAAGTGACCCCTGGAGAGGCACTGGATAGGAGTCATGTGGAAAACGGCAGACTTTTCAACCTGGAATCTCTAACAGTTGTCTTACCTATCAAGAACATTGCAAAAGTTATTCCATCAAGTTTTTGTAACAAACCTGTATTCTAGGAAAGGACTTTATTTTTTCCTTCTAAGTTTATTCTGCATAACTAAGGAAATAAATTATTTTAGCCTGGTATTTCAAAGCCAGGCCACATTTAGTGTATTAAAGTAACCCATGCACATCCAAACACTACTGATATGTATTAAAAATTCAAGGCAGGATAAATTTTATGGCTTGTGAATTTTACCTTTAGGTCATTATTTTAAAAAATAATAGCAAATAAATAATAAATAAATAAAATAATAAACAAGCTACTCATATTTATTTAAATAAAAATAATAAATAAAAAGTTATGGCAATATCTTCCTAGCACCCAGAGCTCCACAAAGCACCATTCACTGTATGAAAGGGCGATAACTAATGTTAAGTGGTCCTTGTTAATAAACAGCCCCATTAGATCCTTCTCTTTTCACTTTAAAAAAAAGTTGCAATGAGCACCTTTTCTGTGGACTCATTAACACATACCATTAAGATACAGTCCCAGCAGCAGGATCCTGGAACGAGTGTATACATGCATTTAACATGCTGACAACTACTTGCTGACTGCCCTCCCACAAGCACAGCTGCTCCAAGTCACCCCACTCGTCAGAACAGGAGACCTCCTCTGGAGGTTCAGCACTAGCTAGCAAACATTTCAACATGAACCATCTATAAGGTAAAATATGATTTTTTCTAAATCAGAGAACATACCTATTCTTTAATATATATATTATATTTTGTCTACAGCTTGTGGGATCTTAGTTTCCAGACCTAGGATTGAACTGGAACCCTTGGCAGTGAGAGGAGGAAGTCCTAACCACTGGACCATGAGGGAATTCCCTCAAATATGACTTTTAAGGAGCTGGAGGGAGAGGTGGTCACCTTTTAAACTGGAAAAGGTATTCCTCTAAATGGTAAATTTTCACAGTACAAAAACATCTTTTGACCTACTCTAGCCCTCCAACTGAGACAAAAGTGTTCAAAGTCTCGTGGTTTCTTCTAAAACCACTCTGTAAATCTAAGGATGTCAACAACACTAAACACTCTTTCTTTTAAAAGTCACACTATGGAAGTCGTCATAGCACACCAGTTTTCCCACTTCACCTTGGACACAATTTCACTGCCTCAGCCCTCTTTCCACAGCCGCACATCATCCCACTGTGGAGAGCAATGACACGACCCAAGCCCTCACGGATGGAGTCTGCAGGCTGCAATGCTGCAGGAGTATTCTGAAGCAGATTTACCTTCATTAATAAGCAAGTGTATCATCAGATACGCTTTCAGAGCTAGCACTGCTACCATGTGCTTTCCCATCCTCGGGGGCTCAGTCATCCAAGAGCTGTATCAGAATTACTTAACTCTCCAACTCCTAAGTCTGAGTGAGGGTGAACACCCATCACAGGATTAGATGCCCACTAAAAATGTCTTTTATCCTCTGACTGTTTTCTATTCAGCTGTTGCTACAGGTCCAGTCATGATGAGCTTTATCATGAAAGGTACCTGCCCTTCATATGCTGCAGATATTGTATCTCAGCTGAATTCTTATTTTATATATGGGAATTCTTGATACGCTAGTATTTTTTAAGTTTTTATACAGAAAACATGTATCCATCTTTACCTTACAGCTTCTTAGGGTTTATAACATGTCAACATGGCAAAACAAAATTCTCTTTTGGGGGATCCAACCCGGTTTTTCACTAACTGGGTAATCCACAGTTTCTAATACTGTTCATTAAAAAAACTCATCTTCTCCACAGTGGCTGAACAATGCCCCACATAAAAATACTAAATTACCATATGTTTCAGTCTTTCTGCGCATAAAAATACTAAATTACCACGTTTTAGTCTTTCTGCGCATAAAAATACTAAATTACAGTATGTTTCAGTCTTTGTAGTCTCAATTTCTTCTATTACTCTGTTCTTACATACTGAATTCATCAGGCTATTTAAAAAGTACACAGACATTCTAATTCAGCAGAAATCCTAACATTTGTGATACAAAAAGTTACATAACTCAAAGTGAAAATTTAACCCGTACATCTTTGTTCCTCTGCTTCTGAAACCTGGTATCCCAAGAAGATTCAACACTGATGCACTTGAAAAAGAAATGGTAATTTTAACCACTTTTTAAGATTACTGATTTAAGTAGAATTTACTCCAGCTACAATACATCCTCTAAAATGTCTATTGGGAGAAAAAAAAAATGCCTTTCCTTGATATTCCTTTCCTCTGATTTCCTCCCACCAAGCTCAGTGTCTCCCCAGTCTTCACCCAGGAACCTGAAGGGCATCAAACCCCTCACTGACCTCTGCTAACTCTAGGAATGGAGGATTCAGGAAAAGAAAAAAACTAAAACAGAGTGGCTCTATCAATCCCTATGGTCCAGTGGTTAGGACTTCACGCCTCCACTGCAGGAGTCCTTGTTCAGTCCCTGGAAGGTGATCTAAGATCCCACAAGCTGGACAGCATAGCCTAAAATAAATTAACAAAATAAAGTGACCAAATCATGCATTCCCAATGGGGACAGGAATGAAAACTGGTCTCAAAGAGTGAAGAAAATCTTAGATAGTACAATGATAAGTGACCTGTAAAGGATCACAGTACATAAACTGATATGCTGGGTATCTGTGTTATCAAAATTTCATGCAGGGGACAACCAACAACAACAACAAAACAATTCACGGAGGGGAGATGGAGGAATTAGGGGAAAGGGTCTAAAAAAGGCTCTTTTGGGAGGGAAAAACGACAAAAGTTATGAAATACTAATTTATAATGACTAAATTGCTAAATATTTAATGACCTGATAATACCAAGCATTGGTAAGGGTATGTTCACTGTTATTAAATGGGTAAACGGATACATTTCATCAAAAATTAGGGAGGAAGAAGAAAAAGAACTACCTTGCAAGAATAAACATGTGCAGCTTCTACGAGCAAGCAATTCTTCTCTTAAAAATATACCCTAGGTTAACTGTTGTACATGTGCACCAAGATATTCCATAACATTTATAACGCTATTCATAATAAAAAACACAAACAAAAAAAAACCCCACTAGAATCAACCCAACTGTCTATGAATATAGAATGGGTAGTTCAGGGAACTATGAAATGCAGCAATGAAACCAAGCCATACCGAAAAAAGTATGTGAAGGAACATAGCACTGAAGGAAAAATAAAGTTACTAAGATTACCTACACTACAAATCCATTTTTGTAAGTTCAAAAGCAAGAATAAACATAATGTCCAAGAAAACATAAAATATATAAGAAACACTCAAAATAAAACAATACAGTACAAAACGTAGAAGAGTTGGGATGGTAGACACACAGACGCAGAACAGTCCTGGCCACATCCCAGCTCCCAGCCAGAGAGTGGTGGAATAACATCTGTTTTATCATTTTGCGTCATAACTTACACACATTATTCTTGTTAGTGCAGTATTTGGCTCTTCACAGTAGGGAACAATTAACATCAAATAAAACTTACATCCAACTCAAAAAAGAGGTCCCTTTCTTTACTTGCAATCTCATAATCTGCTCGGAGGGCCAAGTCGTGGATTTTGGTACATTCTCCTAAGTCCATGCGCTGTGAAAGAGAAACAAAAATTTACATACAAACATCTAACCATTTGTAGGAAGCACATGACCTGGTGGTAACTGTCTTCAAAATCAACAATGCTTTTTTGAATGCTGACTATGATAAGAAAATTAAGAAACAATGTGGCCAAGAAGTCTTATTTTCCTTTTTCTACCATGATTACAGGACACTCAGAAAAGGTGCATTTCAGTGTAATGATCTCTATCTCCTATGGAACCAGAGATTACTAGACTATTTTTCATTACTTAGCTTTCACCATCATTATCTCATGAGTGTAGAAACGTCTATTCAGTAAAGAGCAGCATGGGGGAAGGGGTGGCAAGAAGGCCAGGAAACAAGAGTATCCCTGACAGCAACAAGTTTCCATGCATTCCTTCTTGTAATCCTGACCACTGAAGTCTAAATCACAGAGACAAGAAGAGGAAAGAACAGACAGAAATCAGGTTTTGGGGTGCTACCACATAACCTAACACCTGACGTTAGGTAGCTCTTTGCATATCAAAGGAAATCAAACACAACTGGCTGACTCAGAGCCCAGAATCCATTCTCCCAACCTGGCACAGGACTCTGGACACACATCTGGGACGAAGATTGGACCACTCACTCGCCCCACGTGAAAGACAAAAGGCTCTTTCACCAAAACAGATTATTTGGGTTACCAGTAAGACCAGCCTGATGTGCTACTGCACATTGTGAGCACAGACAGAACAATCAGACAGCAGCGTGCATTTCTCACCTAAGTCCTAAGTAAAGGACCCTATATAGGGACCCCCTCCACTCCTGTCTGTGGTCATCTCAACAGCAACAGGGACGTTCGGATGCTGAGGGTCAGGTTAACAAGTCAGAAAGTGCCAATTAACAAACCCCAACAGCCTGGTGAGCAGATGCCTCGGGAACCCATGCTGCTGCAAACAAGCACAACTACCTAACAAGGGAACAGAGCAACAGAGTCCAGAAATCCTCCAGCTCAAACTACAAGTGCGTTCAAAACGAGCTTAACAAAATACTCCATGGATCACAAAATCCGTAACATCCTAGGACAGGATCCAGCTCTTCAGCCCTAATCTCAGAAGATGCAGCCATCCTTATGACAAAATGTCCCACAGCATCGCCAGTGACACAGCCAAGAGGCGGCTGCCCAGGGTGGAGCTCATATTCATTTTGACCAAACGGTAAATGCAAAAGCTCTGTTCTCCTTCATTATGCTTACTATGAGGTCACTTGCAGCTTCTGTGTGTTGGTTACACGGGGAATCCAGAGGTAAGGAAACACAAGTTCTAAAAGCCAAAGCTGCAACTAGAATTGCTGTCATTGTAAAGCTGGCATATTCTGCTTCATTCATTATTTTAAATACCACACATAATCCTTAAAAAATACACAGCTTCTGAAGTAAGCCCATGGGCCACCACTACTGAGCTGTTGTTCTAGAGCCCGAGAGCTGCAACCACTGAAGCCCATGCTCCAAAAGAGAAGCCACTGCAGTGAGAAGACAATGAATGAGGAGACCGCTTGCTACAACTAGAGAGAACTCCATGCAGCAACGAAGAACCAGCACAGCCAAAGATAATAAATGAATAAATGTATTTAAAAAAACATATATTTTATATATATATACACAGCTTCCGGATTTCCCTAGTGGTCCAGTGGTTAACACTCCATACTTTCAAAGCAGGGGGTGCGGGTTTGATCTCTATTAGAGGAACTATGATCCCACATGCTGCAGAGCCCAAAAAAATCACACAAAGGTAACTAAGTGCTATAGCTGAAAAACGAGAGACAGCTCTTAGAAATTCTTTAAATGCTAACGAACATTCTACTGCTCAAAGAAAAACTTTCAGATGAAGCAAGCAACAAAACCACTAAGTACTAAACATCTTAAGTGCAAATCAACTTCCATTCTAAAAGCTTCAACTGTCAAGGAAGTTTCAATATTAGGGAACCACACATGAAGCAAAATTGACCAACACCTTCCTTCAGATGGGAGCGCTCAAGCGGCCACTGCAGAAACAGGTGAAAGACAGGCCTGGGACTCCATGTGTCTCTGAAGGTCGCTCTGCAACTCTGCCAAGGAGACAGAAGTACTAGCCAACTCCTCTGGCAGCCAAACACCCAGCAGAGCTGAAATACCTCACTCGTTTACTTCTTCCAAAATACTTAAGTGGCTGTCAAATGCAGCATGCCAGACCTTTTATCTTCTTTTTAAATCGCACAAATATCTGTGCTCTCTACCCTCCAGAGGTCTCACACAGCAGACAGGGAAGAGCAGTAAAGGCTCTTTAGAGAACTTTCAGAAAACCAAAGTTCTTCCACAAGTTACACTGTCTTCCCTCCAGCTATCCCTCTGGTCTTACTATCAACACACCCTTTTCCCATTCCATTCCTCTGCTGCCTCACCCCTACTGACAGGAGAGGGCCTGGAGAAGCCCTTAGCATGCTGAGGGTTCTAACCACTCAGTCCACCTCCATGGAGCACAGCAGACTCTACCCCTACCACCCAGGAGCCCACAGCCATGAGGCTCCATCTTTACACTCGCCACCCAAATTTCCAGCCCTCATCTCAACTGACCTCAGCAGTCCCAACACTTATTCACTGCACCTTTGCATGAAAACAGGTCTCCTGGGCTCTCTTCTCGGTTTGAGTTGCCTGTCCAACGGGGACGGCAGTGACACTGCTCAGTCCCTGGCCTCTCATCAAAGCCCCCCAGTCTCTGCCTCCTCCCCACGACCCACACCAACCCAGATGCACTCCTGCTTCCCTTGGCTCCACCAGCCACCTGGAGCGCTATTCCCCTAAAGGTGCACATGTGTGTTTTCACAGCACTGAGGTCTCTGCTCCCGTATCCCGAGAGGCCTTTCCATATCGCGCTATCCAAAACAGTCCAGAACCTACTCGCTATTTACTGTCTGTCCTGTTTATCCATCAGATGAGAGTCAACATTTTTTGTACGACATCCCCAGTGCCTGGCAGAGTACTTGTCCAGTAAATACTTGGCAGATTAAACTATACCTAATACACTAACCCAAAAAAGATGTCCTTTTCATTATAGGTGACTGGAATGCAAAAGTAGCAAGTCAAGAAACACCTGGAGTAACAGGCAAATTTGGCCTTGGAATATGGAATGAAGCAGGGCAAAGACTAATAGAGTTTTGCCAAGAAAACACATTGGTCATAACAAACACCCTCTTCCAACAACACAAGAGAAGACTCTATACATGGACATCACCAGATTGTCAACACCGAAATCAGATTGATTATATTCTTTGCAGCCAAAGATGGAGAAGCTCTATACAGTCAGCAAAAACAAGACCAGGAGCTGACTGTGGCTCAGACCATGAACTCCTTATTGCCAAATTCAGACTTAAATTGAAGAAAATAGGGAAAACCACTAGACCATTTAGGTATGACCTAAATTAAATCCCTTATGATTCTACAGTGAAAGTGAGAAATAAGATTTAAGGGCCTAGATCTGATAGATAGAGTGCCTGATGAACTACGGAATGAGGTTCGTGACACTGTACAGGAGACAGGGATCAAGACCATCCCCATGGAAAAGAAATGCAAAAAAGCAAAATGGCTGTCTGGGGAGGCCTTACAAATAGCTGTGAAAAGAAGCGAAGCGAAAAGCAAAGGAGAAAAGGAAAGATATAAACATCTGAATGCAGAGTTCCAAAGAATAGCAAGAAGACATAAGAAAGCCTTCTTCAGCAATCAATGCAAAGAAATAGAGGAAAACAACAGAATGGGAAAGACTAGAGATCTCTTCAAGAAAATCAGAGATACCCAGGGAACATTTCATGCAAAGATGGGCTCGATAAAGGACAGAAATGGTATGGACCTAACAGAAGCAGACGATATTAAGAAGAGATGGCAAGAATACACAGAAGAACTGTACAGAAAAGATCTTCATGACCCAGATAATCACGATGGTGTGATCAGTGACCTAGAGCCAGACATCCTGGAATGTGAAGTCAAGTGGGCCTTAAAAAGCATCACTACGAACAAAGCTAGTGGAGGTGATGGAATTCCAGTTGAGCTATTTCAAATCCTGAAAGATGATGCTGTGAAAGTGCTGTACTCAATATGTCAGTAAATTGGAAAACTCAGCAGTGGCCACAGGACTGCAAAAGGTCAGTTTTCATTCCAGTCCCAAAGAAAGGCAATGCCAAAGAATGCTCAAACTACCGCACAACTGCACTCATCTCACACGCTAGTAAAGTAATGCTCAAAATTCTCCAAGCCAGGTTTCAGCAATATGTGAACCGTGAACTTCCTGATATTTAAGCTGGTTTTAGAAAAGGCAGAGGAACCAGAAATCAAATTGCCAACATCCGCTGGATCATGGAAAAAGCAAAAGAGTTCCAGAAAAACATCTATTTCTGTTTTACTGACTATGCCAAAGCCTTTGACTGTGTGGATCACAATAAACTGTGGAAAATTCTGAAAGAGATGGGAATACCAGACCACATGATCTGCCTCTTGAGAAATTTGTATGCAGGTCAGGAAATAACAGTTAGAACTGGACATGGAACAACAGACTGGTTCCAAATAGGAAAAGGAGTTCGTCAAGGCTGTATATTGTCACCCTGCTTATTTAACTTATATGCAGAGTACATCATGAGAAACGCTGGACTGGAAGAAACACAAGCTGGAATCAAGATTGCCGGGAGAAATATCAATAACCTCAGATATGCAGATGACACCACCCTTACGGCAGAAAGTGAAGAGGAACTCAAAAGCCTCTTGATGAAAGTGAAAGTGGAGAGTGAAAAAGTTGGCTTAAAGCTCAACATTCAGAAAACGAAGATCATGGCATCCGGTCCCATCACTTCATGGGAAATAGATGGGGAAACAGTGGAAACAGTGTCAGACTTTATTTTTCTGGGCTCCAAAATCACTGCAGATGGTGACTGCAGCCATGAAATTAAAAGACGCTTACTCCTTGGAAGAAAAGTTATGACCAACCTAGATAGCATATTCAAAAGCAGAGACATTACTTTGACAACAAAGGTTCGTCTAGTCAAGGCTATGGTTTTTCCTGTGGTCATGTATGGATGTGAGAGTTGGACTGTGAAGAAGGCTGAGCGCCAAAGAATTGATGCTTTTGAACTGTGGTGTTGGGAGAAGACTCTTGAGAGTCCCTTGGACTGCAAGGAGATCCAACCAGTCCATTCTGAAGGAGATCAGCCCTGGGATTTCTTTGGAAGGAATGATGCTAAAGCTGAAACTCCAGTACTTTGGCCACCTCATGCGAAGAGTTGACTCACTGGAAAAGACTCTGATGCTGGGAGGGATTGGGGGCAGGAGGAAAAGGGGACGACAGAAGATGAGATGGCTGGATGGCATCACTGCCTCGATGGACGTTGAGTCTCAGTGAACTCCAAGAGTTGGTGATGGACAGGGAGGCCTGGCATGCTGCGATTCATGGGGTCTCAAGGAGTTGGACAAGACTGAGCGACTGATCTGAATACACTAAACATTTGTAGGAAATGCCCTCCCTCATCAGCATTCCAGAAAAATACGGCTGAAATGTTTCACTCTGGTGCATGTCCCTCTACTTCCTCTGACTTCTTCCACTAAGACCTACCAACAACTGCAGGTTAGGCCGCCGCCTACTCCAGGTTAGGAGCACACTCCTGGCTGCCTGCTATGACCAGTGGAAGGCAGCAGTCTACAGTGATGGCACCCCCATGATCCAGAGCACTCAGCAGTCACCCAGTCAACTGCAGGCAAGACCTCAGCTAACAGAGGCGTGAGGCTTTGCAGCCATTTCCTATTTGCTGTCAAAAGGTCCAGCCTGAGAATACTTAATACACCAGCTAGGTCAGTGTTCCAGAAACTCCTCCCCGAAATGGTAATAACAAAAGCACTAATTAATCCTAAAAAAAAGTGTTCCCTAGCACATGCATACTGGACCCTTAAAATAAGGAGACAATTTTTACATTACATGAGGGGTTGTGACATCTTAAAATGGTAATGGTGTTTATGGGACTCAATTTCTCTAAGTGGCTGAATCATGGTAGATAATCTGACACTCTTTAGTCTTCTTAAATACTATCTAACTTTGAATAAATGTTCATTCTGCAAAACTAGCATTTATCTGTTTGGTTCATCTGAAACGAACTTAAAATTGTAGAGTTCTATACTTATCAGGTCATGTACTGACTTCTTGAAAGGATGGTGTAACACAAAACTGCAAAGTAATATTAGTCCACATATTTCAAAAACCTACAATCTGGGAAAACCATACCCTGATCAAAAAACTAGTATGTGTTTAACCTGAAAACAAACCAACCCATAATCTTACAGAGCTACAAGCTAACCTGAAGTACTCTTTTTGCTAAAGCCAAGGGAGACTAGTAATACTTAACTTGTGAATATCTCAGTATAAATAACTCTCCCCAAACCTGAAAACCTTACAAACAGAACTTTATAGAAGTAAAATAACATTATATAAAATGTCACCAAACTAACAGAACCTATCATTTGAAGGACAGTAAGTAATTTCTGCTTAGCAAAGGAAAACACAATTCAACCTGAACACCCCCACTGCCTGCAGAGCACCCATGTCTGAGTATCCTAGGACATCCCCCCCAGATGCACCTACCGTCCCAGCCAGAATGTCGTGGGGGCAGCAGTCCAGAAGGTGACTCTTGCAGACACGGTCATCTGTAAACTTGACCCTCTGTCTGGTTTCGTCTCCTGAAATTCATGTGTGGTTTTAAATAAGACAATATTATCACATTAAGCACAAAAGCATATCTGGTACAATTCACCTGGATGATTTGCAGACTACCAAATACTCTGAAAAGCTGACCTAGACGTTTTTTTTTTTTAACAACTGGAACAAAATACAGATGATTTTTGATACTACATATATCATGAAGAATGACGCTTAATGAGATCTGACTCCGTCATTGTGCCAAAGAGATCAAGGAATCAGAAGTAAAATGTTGAGCACCAAAAGGCCATTAGCCCCACACATACATGTGGGCCATGAGATACCAAAAGCCGTGCTTATCAGAGGGCCATGAATCACCACGTATGACTTAGAAGCTGGTAGTTTCCAACAAAAGCTACTTACTAATCATTTTGCTATAGACAAATGTATAGGCAATATTTTGCCCAAAATTACATGAAGAAAGCTTTCCCTTTCTATTACTGACTGATAAATAACCTAGACTTAGTCTACCTATCCCCCTTTAACCCCCACCCTTAAAAAAAAAGAGTTGGCACCTGGGAGTCACTTTTAACAAGACAATACCAAGGGGAAAAAAGCAAAAAAGGAACTAGGTTAGTCAATACACACTGTGAGCTCCAACACATACTGTACCCATCTGCATTCTTCAAGACCTCAGCTGCAGAATTTTATGCCCGCTGTTGAAAAGTTTTAAAGGAAAAGTTTTCTTGCCCAACCTGCAGTAAGGAAGTCAGGGGAATGATACATAAAAGTAAAGGCAAAGTGGAATGTGACAGATTTTAAAGCTAATCTGTGTATATGACACAGAGCTGTGTAAAACTAAAGGAGGAATATATTTCAGGATTTGCAAGCATCCAGGATTAATGTAGTGTCTTTTTATTGAAAATGTTTTCTTTCTAAACTACACTTTTAAAGTTACTTGTGAAAAAAAGCAAACACTTTTTTGTTATAACAGCTTAAAAATTGGTTGTGACTCACGGCTCGATGAACATGAGGCTTTTCTGCAACTCCCTTGCAGATTGATGTAGGCAGGCAAAGATACACTGAACCTTTATAAATAAAATAGAGGGGCCACAATTGTTCAGTTTGTATGAAATAAAAATATGGGAAGCAATTCAAAAGCAACTCAATATACAAAGAAAGCTAAAAAGCACTTATTCACCTATGAAATAAAGTGCAATGAATCTGCACAGCCCTGCGAATGTGCCAGTGTGAACTTACAACTTCATTACTTCGGTAGAAAAGAAAACACAAACCACAGCAGGTACATAGTTTGCAAAGATGCAACCGCTTTCTCCTGAGACAACCATCATGATATTGCGTTCCTCCCTACAGCACAACCTACCTAACGACTGCCAAGCGCAGGCTAAACAGCTCTCCAGTGTGGCTGGGGAAAGGGGGGGGCTGGAAAAGCACGCGGCAGGAACCCACGTTAGAAAAGCTCAATTTACGGCTCCCCTTACAATGGTACAGAACAACAACGGCAGGGTTTCCAGGCCCATCCGGCTCCCTCGGGTGGAGGAGCTCCGCCAGCCCGCTGCCAGCGACCTGAGCCCACGCTGGCTGCAGCCCTTCGCCGACTCCTGGTTCGGGGAGAGGCGAGGGCCGCCGGAGGGCGGAGAAATCGCAGCAAGGTCAACCGGGAGGGGGCTGGCGCCCCACCGACAGCACAGGCTCCGAGGGAGGAGCCCGCCGGGAACCCACGCCGGCAGGGAAGGCTCAGACAAAGGCCCGGCGCCCGCGGTCGGAGCGCGGGGGAGGGGAGGGCGCCCGCGCAGGCGCAGACGGTCGCGGCCCCCGCCTCAGGCCGCCCGGCGGCCTCGCTTCGCTCCCGCCCCAGCCCTCGTCTGGCCGGCCGCCCCGACTCACCGTCCCGGGCCGTGCCCATGAGCTGGTCCAGCAGGGCCCGCATCTGCGCCTGGGCGGACATGGTGGCCGGCGGGAGCGGCAGGAGTGGCCGCGACGGCTTCTCTCAAGTGGCGGCAGCGGCGGCGGCGGCGGCAGCGGCGGTGGCGGCGACGAAAGCTGCTCCTGTCGGTCTCGAGCCCACTCGGCTCCTTCTCGACGCGGGGAACGCCGGGAGGAAGTGCGTCGGCGCCGGCCCATGGCCTGCTGGGAAATGTGGTCTGAAGGCGGGCCTGACGTTCCGTGGCGCAAATTACGCAAGCAAACTGCTCAGGGGGTGGGGCTAATTCCCTCCTTGATTTTACTCTGGAGCCTAGAACTTCCAAGCTCCACCTAGACGAAAATGCAATAAAGGGAAATAAATTTAGACAGTCCCAAACAGGAAAATAAATCCCGTGTTTTCTTGCTAGTCGTGAACCTGTAAATATCATTTAGCCACTTTCAGACTATTTTTTTACACCTGTGAAAATGGTGCCTGACAAATGACTTTTGTGAAAGTTAAATTGAGCGTGGAATTAGTTAGGTTCTGTGACTACTACTTGCTGGTAGTCCCTCTCTGAGTTCAGTAGCCTGGCCACTTCCAAGACTGACAGTGAACCTCTGACACATGCGTACGGCAGACAATAGGGAACTGTAACTCCTACCACTAGAACGGTCCGTGTCTCCAGATGTGTATTGGAACGTCTTGTCCACGCTTGTCCTGACTGCAGTGTCCCCACACCCGAAGGCCTGCAGGAGGCCTGATTGACTGACAGGGGATCCTGAACAGCGTTGCCTTATATCAAGAAATCCATTTTACGGTAAAGAAGATCAAGTATTTATTTCTGTATAGCAAGTCACTTCAAAACATAACAGTGCAAAGCAAAAGTGATTCATTATTTCTCATTTTTCTGCGGTGCTTAGGCAGGGATTAGCCGGCCCTGGGCTCCTTGCTCTGGGTGGTTTGGCTGGGTTCACAAAATTGCTTGTGTGAAACTAAGCAAAGATCCAAGAAGGCTGCTCTGACATGCCCAGCCCCTCTGTGGTGCTCCATGCTGCTTCTATCTCTGTATGTGAGATCATAACATTCTTAAGTCTAGCCCACGTTGCTATGGCAGCTGGTTGCCCCCAGGGAAGGAGTGGAAGCTGTCAGTCCTCTTAAGGCTCAGACCCCGAGAACTCTCCTTCTACCATTATCTGTTGGTCAAAGCAAGTCAAAAGGCCAATGAAGATTCAAGAGGAGGGGAAAATATGCCTTTTTTTTTTTTTTAAGCTGCACTGGGTCTTGGTTGCTGTATGCTGGCTTTCTCTAGTTTTGGAGAGCAGAGACCACTCTCTAATTGTGATATGTGGGCTTCTCATTGTGGTGGCTTCTTTTGCTGCAGAGCACTGGCTCTAGGGTGTTTGGGCTTCAGAGGTTGCAGCTCTGGAGCACGAGCTCAGTAGTAGCGGTGCACAGGTTTAATTGTCCTATACGATGTGGAATTTTCCCAGATCAGGTACTGAACCCTTGTCCACTTCACTGGCAGGTGATTCTTTACCACTGGACCGCTAGAGAAGTCCCAGATGCTACCTTCTGATGTGAGGACCAGCTTTTGTGTATAAAGATGGGATTTTTCAGTAGTCATATTTGAAGCCTCTGACTGCAGTCCCCAATACCCAAGTCATCCAAGGCTTTGGAATCAACGGTGGGAAGCCGTACTGACATCTCACCACTGCTCTCAGTAGCCGCATCACGGAATTTGCACTTCTTGCCCCACCAAGAGGCTTCCCTTGTTGTCACTGAGGCCTGACATGACCATGCATGCGCAAATCAGAAGCACAGAGGAGTTATATTCTGTGTGATGAAACTTAAACTTGGACCAACTGGAGGTATAATTTGGCAAATTTGTGACTTTTCCCATAACACTTCCAGCACCCACTGGCTACCTAGAGCCCAGGAACAGTCCTCTGGGAAAGCAAGGTACCCAGCATAACACCACGAAAGAGCAAAGGCCTGACACTGAGTCGGGGCAGTGACGCCTGCTCATTTGTGCTCTGCTCCTTCCATGCCTCACTGCTTTCCTCCCATTCCTAATTCCCTGCGAATGAGGCCCTTAATAAAATAGTACCAAAGCTTTGCTGTCAAGCTCTGCTTTCTGGGGAACTAAAGCTAAAACAGCACTAAATCTAGATTTGCACTAAAGGAATGTATAAAGGATGCCATTCAGAAAGAAAATTATCTCAAAAGACAGTCTGAGATGTATAAAGGAATGGTGAGCAAAAAGGAAAAAAAAAAGGTGAACATGTAAAAATGAAAACAAAATCATATATATAATATACACTGACCTCACACACTTCTTTGGAGCAGTTCTGAAGTTCAGAGCTTATTGTCTTCAGGGTTACTGTTTTCAGTAAATCCCAAGTAAGACTGAACTCCCTGCTCTCGTATTGTGTGTATCTGTGTTGCTGTTTTTTTTTTTTTTTCTTCAACATTGCCCAGAACTTCACCTCAGTATCTGCGGTTTCTTTCTGTCCCTTCCTGCTCTAATTAGTGGGATTTTATGCAGCATTAAGATATTAATAAATCTTAGTTTAAAATTCTTCCTCAAAGAATGCATCAGGCCTACCTAGTTTATACTGGTGAAAAAACTGGTTTTCAACTCAACTTTTTATTTCACACTTTCAAGTCCTTTTAATTAGGTGCTCTAAGAATAGGTCACCCTGCTTATTTAACTTCTGTGCAGAGTACATCATGAAAAACGATGGGCTGGAAGAAGCACAAGCTGGAATCAAGATTGCCGGGAGAAATATCAATAACCTCAGATATGCAGATGACACCACCCTTATGGCAGAAAGTGAAGAGGAACTAAAAAGCCTCTTGATGAAAGAGGAGAGTGAAAAAGTTGGCTTAAAGCTCAACATTCAGAAAACGAAGATCATGGCTTCTGGTCCCATCACTTCATGGGAAATAGATGGGGAAACAGTGGAAACAGTGTCAGACTTTTATCTTTTTGGGCTCCAAAATCACTGCAGATGGTGACTGCAGCCATGAAATTAAAAGACGCTTACTCCTTGGAAGAAAAGTTATGACCAACATAAATAGCATATTGAAAAGCAGAGACATTACTTTGACAACAAAGTTCCGTTTAGTCAAGGCCATGGTTTTTCCAGTGGTCATGTATGGATGCGAGAGTTGGACTGTGAAGAAAGCTGAGTGCTGAAGAATTGATGCTTTTCAACTGTGGTGTTGGAGAAGACTCCTGAGAGTCCCTTGGACTGCAAGGAGATCCAACCAGTCCATTCTGAAGGAGATCATCCCTGGGTGTTCTTTGGAAGGAATGATGCTAAAGCTGAAACTCCAGTACTTTGGCCACCTCAAGCGAAGAGTTGACTCATTGGAAAAGACTCTGATGCTGGGAGGGATTGGGGGCAGGAGGAAAAGGGGACGACAGAGGATGAGATGGCTAGATGCCATCACCGACTCGAGGGACATGAGTTTGAGTGAACTCCGGGAGTTGGTGATGGACAGGGAGGCCTGGCGTGCTGCGATTCATGGGGTTGCAAAGAGTCGGACACGACTGAGCGACAGAACTGAACTGAACTGAAGAAGAGGTCAGAACAGTAGGCAGCATAGGGAAGCTGGTGCTTCTTAAGCCCCTTCCAGCAACAAGTCTTCATCCTCTGGCAGCTGGATCTTGCTGGGATCATAGAAGCAGTTGGATTCCATGATGGGGAGGCCATTGGCCTCTGGGTATTTCACAAGCCTCTCAGCTTCCCGGCAGGCCCACTGCTGCATCCTGTAGTCAGGCAGATAAGCCACATTCAACCCAAGTTTTTAAAGGAACAGATCATTCCAATCCACAAACCTCCCCACAAAATATAAAAAGGTCACTGCCCAGTTCTTTCTGTGAGGCCAATAGAGTCTTAATAACAAAACTAGACAAGAATAGGAAAATGAAATGTGGTATAATCCAACCTCATTCATTAACATAGAGGCAAACATTCTACACAGTATCAGCAAGTGAAATCTAGCAGCATGTATAAGGGTAATAGACCATGAAAAAATTGGTTTAATCTAGGAATACAAGGATCAGTCATCTTTAGAAAGTTAATGGCATTTATTGCTTTAAAAGATTAAAGAAGAAAAACCACATAATCACCTTAAGGGATGCAGAAAAAAAAAGCCAGTTAATAAAATTCACTACACATTGATGATGCTGACAAAGAATAAATCAATTGACCTGAGAAAGAAATGAAAAACTTTATTCAAGTCAATTTGAGGATTATAGCCCAGGAAGAGCATCTCAGAAAACTCTGAGAACTGTTAGAAGTCAAGGAAGAGTTATATAAATTTTTTGAGACAGAGGGATGTTCATCAATGACATATTATTGACAATTTACATGGTAACCAGATCTAAGTGTCATCATGGCAGGTCATGTGGCCCTATACAAGATCAAGAAAGAATGTTATCTTTTAAGGAGTTATCTTGTTGGTGCTGGGAGAATGCTGCTCTTTATGGTTGAACTGGTATTCCATGAAGGGGAAGGCTGGTCCATGTATAACACAGATACACAATGCACAGTATGTGGGAAGAGGGGGCCAAAGGGCAGACAAGAATTTTTCATGTTTAAATTTTTCTTGTCTTGTCATAAAATATTAATTCTATTTCACAATGGTATTAGGAAATCAGGAATAGAAGAAAACATTTCTAACCTGTTTTAAAAAAGAAAAATTAGTCACTCAATCGTGTCCAACTCTTTGTGACCCCATGGACTCTAGCCTGCCATGCTCCTCTGTCCATGGGATTCTCCAGGCAAGAATACTGAAGTGGGTAGCCATTGCCTTCCCCAGGGGATCTTCCCAACCTAGGGACTGAACCTGTGCCTCCTGCATTGCAGGCAGATTCTTTACTCTCTGAGCCACCAGAGAAGCCCAAACCTGTTAAAGAATATCTAAAAAAAATTTTGAATTTTCTCAGAATATAATCATAGCATCTGAACAAAGACCATTTTCTTTCTTCTCCTTTTGAAAGGTTGTTGTTGAATCACGCGAATACACCGGGATTCTTGGCCCCCGGAGGAGAAGAATTCAATCCAGGGCCAGAGACGAGGCTTGATCGCTCAGAGCTTTTGTGTAATAAAGGTTTATTAAAGTATAAAGGAGATAGAGAAAGCTTCTGACATAGGCATCAGAAGGGGGCAGAAAGAGTACCCGCTTGCTAGTGTTAACAATGAGGTTATATAATCCAAAGAATGTCTGGAGGTTGTAAAGACCTCATCAGACCTACTCCCATAATTTACATTTTAAGATAACAGAAGGTTGAATCCAAAGACTGTCCTTAGGCAGGATACATTATTGTTATATAATCCTAAGGAATGTGGAGAAAGAAAAAAAGTTCGTCCTTTCTTCCTCCTTGAGAATTCCAGACCCCTCTCTCCTTGGGGACTCCTAGACTCCCTATCAATCTGCCTAGGAACTGACTCTCTCATTCCCCCCTTTTCTTTTAGGAGAATTATGTTGCCTACGGAAAAGGGGCGTCGTTCTCGTTACATAACTGCTTCCGAGCTGACAAGGGGCGTTGTCCCTAAATTGGTAAGGCAACATATTCTCCTAATCCTCATATTGAGGATATCTGATCCAGGGGCCCCAAATAGTTGTTGGAGGAAGCTACAGCAGTAGCAGGAGTTTGAGCAACCATTTGTAACTTAAAAGCTTTCATGCGGCTAGAAACAAATCCAGTTATACAATTACAGATGCAGGCAACATAGTCATTAAAACAAGTTAAAATCGAAATTAAAAGTCACATTATGTCCATAGTTAAAGTACAAAGTGTTGCACCAGTCCATTTTAGGGTTGGTAGATGTCATCAGATGAAGAAGAGGCATCCCATGTGATTGTAGTCGAAGGTATTCACAGACTTGGAGAAACTCTTTTCCTTGAAGTGGGGATGTCCACCACGGGAAGCCTTCCACTGACGAAGAGGGGAGCGCTCCGCAGACCCAGCAGTTAGACCGATTGTGGAATGTAGCATAGGAGTGAGCCCAGGACAGGAAGACATTGTCTTGAGGATCCAAGGGCAGACTCAGGATTTTTGGAGTCAGCAGAAGTAGACTCACATAGATTATCAGGCCCATCCGCTGCCCTTTGCTTAACTCTAGAGCTCGGGTCAGAGCCAAAAGCTCTGCTAACTGAGCACTGGTTCCCTGGGGGAGAGATTTTGCTTCCAAAACCTGTTCAGCAGTCACCACGGTGTAACCTGCTTTACGCCTTCCATCCCGAACAAAAGAACTGCCATCTGTAAATATTTCCATGTCAGGATTGTCTAATGGGGTATCCTTTAGATCCTCCCGAGCTGCATAGTTCAAAGTTAGGAATTGAAAACAATCGTGATCAGGTGTTTCATTTTCCTTCTCAGGAAGGAAAGCGGCAGGATTTAAATTTCCACAAACTTTAAGCTTAGTTACTGGTCCTTCTAACAACAATGACTGATACTTAAGAAGCCTACTGTCTGTCATCCAAATATTAACCTTAGAATTTAAGATTCCACTCACATCATGAGAAGTCAGTACAGTAAGGTTTCGTCCATTAATTATTTTTAAAGCTTCAGGTGCTAATAAAGCCACTGCCCCAATTACTCTTAGGCAGTGGGGCCACCCACGTGAAACTACATCTAATTCTCTGCTTAGATAAGCAATAGGTTGCTGGTGAGGCCCTCGGGGTTGTGTCAAAACTCCCAATGCCACACCTTTTCTTTCAGTGACAAACAAATTAAATTCTGACCCTGTGGGCAAGCTCAGAGCTGGAGCTTGCAGGAAAGCAGTCTGAAGAACCTTAAAAGCCTTTTGAGTTTCTGGAGACCAAACCAGTTTGTCGGTTTGGGCCTGCTGAGTTTCACCTATAAGTTTATGTAAGGGCCGGGCAAGTTCCCCTTAACCCGGAATCCAAATGTGACAGTAACCTGTGATTCCCAAAAATCCTCTCAATTGTCAAAGTCATAGGCAGGGGGTGATTTGGTATAGGTTTAATTCTCTCAGGGCCTATGGCCCTAGACCCTTCTGATATGATTAGGCCCAGATATCTAACCGATTGTTGACAAAGCTGAGCCTTTTCTCTTGATGCCTTGTAACCACAGCCTGCCAGAAAGTTTAAGAAATCTTCTGAGGCTCGCGAACAAGCTTCCTCTGTCTCAGCACAGAGCAAAATATCATCTACATATTGTAACACCACTGCTTCAGAGCTATTAAAGTTTTGTAGATCCCGTGACAAACTTTGTCCGAATAAGTGAGGAATGTCACGAAATCCCTGGGGCAAAACTGTCCAGGTTAACTGAGAAGCTGGCTGCGTAGGGTCTTCAAAGGCAAATAGAAATTGACTTTCTTCCGCCAAAAGCACTGAATAGAAGGCATCCTTTAAATCAATTACTGAGAAATATTTGGCCCATTCAGGAATTTCAGACAATAGAGTATAAGGATTAGGCACCACGGGGTGTAAAGGAACTACAGCCTCATTTATTATTCGTAAATCTTGAACTAGTCTCCATTTACCATTTGATTTCTTTATACCCCAAATAGGAGTATTGCAAGGACTGTTACAGGGAATTAATAGTCCCTGCTCCTTTAAATTTTTGATGATGGGTTTTAACCCTTCCTTAACTTCAGGTTTCAGTGGATACTGCTTCTTATGTGGAAATACGTGTGGGTCTTTGAGCTTAACAACTACAGGAATAGCATTTTGTGCTCGACCCACAGATCTTCCATCAGCCCATACTCTAGGATTTACATTTTGTTCAACTAAAGGGAGAGAAAGGAAGGGCTCCATATTCACGAAAACAGAGGCATGGACCTTGCTCAGTATATCCCTTCCCAAAAGGGGTGAGGGAGATTCTGGCACGATCAGAAACTCGTGTGAAAACAGCACAGAATCCCAGTTGCAAGATAAAGAATAACTGAAATAATACCTTTTGGCTCATCCAGACAGTCCCATTACGGAAGCGGATCAGGAAGAAAGTGGGCCAGGGGCTTCAGTAAGCACAGGATAAGTTGCCCCAGTATCTAAAAGGAAATCGACGGATTGGCCCCCCACAATTATTAATACCCGGGGTTCCTCAGGTGTAATTAGGACAGGAGCTTGTGTGGGGACCCCCGGGCACCTTCAGTCCTGATTGTCTTGAGAGTCCAACCCCGGAGACCTACGCCTCTGGGAGCAGTCTCTTCCAGTGTGGTCCTTTGCAGACCGGACATGGAGCCGGGGGGGGGGGGGGGGGGGGGGGGGGGGGGGGGCGGGCGGCTTAGATGACTGAGGGCAATCCCGCTTGAGGTGCCCCTCCTTTCCACAGTAATAGCAAGCCCATCCCTTTTCACCTGGGTCCCTCTGGGCATTTTTCTCAGGCTGTTTAAGAACATTTTTCATAGCCCTGGCGAAGGCTTCCGCCTTTTCCTTTGTCTTTTTTTGCCTTTCTTTCTTTTCCTCATATTCCCTACCATAATAGAGTATCTGAGCCAGTTGTAACAGAGTATCTAAAGACTGATTTGGTCCATACGCCTGTTTTAATAGCTTACTGCCGATATCTGGAGCCGACTGAGTGAGAAATCTATCCTTTAAGATCACTTTTCCCTCTTCACTTTCGGGATCAATCTCAGTGAATCTGCGAAGGCCTTCTCTCAGTCTATCTAGGAATTTACCAGGAGCTTCCTTCTCCTCCTGTTCTATGTCTGCCAATTTGCCATAGTTTAAAGGCTTAGAACGTGCCTGCCTAAGTCTTTCAAGAATACATCTAACAAAATGACTCTGATCCCATCTTCCTTTAGCTGTGTTGTGGTCCCAGTCTGGTTCTATAGTTGGGACCGCCTGATTCCCAGTGGGGAGGGCTGCTATTTCGTTCTCCCTCTTCCCTACTGATGCATTACCAAGCCATTCATCTCCATAAGCAACCGCTTTTCCCAAAACTCGAGTCTTTGACTCGGGAGTCAGCGTTTGTCCCAAGATATACATCACATCCTTCCAAGTGAGGTCATAAAGCAGAGTAACACCTTTAAAGGCTCTAATATATTTTTCTGGGTCCTCTAAATAGTCTCCCAGATCCTCCTTGATTCTTTGTATTTCTTGATAAGAGAAAGGCTTATTAACTCTCACAGACTGATTATATCTCCTGGTGGGTGTTTCATAAAGACGCAACAGCTTGTGTGGCTGTTCCTCAGTCTCTCTGGCTGCTCTGCTCATATGATCCCAGAGATAGATTGGAGAAACCTGTTTTTCCTCTTTTCTTTGTCTCCTGTCCTCCATCTCATCTCTTACTTCGATGGTCTGAGTTTCTACTGAAACCAGAGTAGTCTGAGGTCGTACTGAGACAGGAGTTGTTTGGACCTCCACGTGGGCAGTTTGAATCCCAGTTTGGAGTCCCAGGTATGGGGGCAAAGTAAGAGGACAGGAGGGAGCTGAAGGTTTCACGCCCAAATCTATATCCTTAGGACATAAGTCTGGCATATTTCGCAGACAGAAAAAGGGCAACACATATGCTACTTCTACCCATTTCCCTTGTTCCTTACAGAACCGGTCTAATTGTAGAACAGTATTATACTTAAGAGACCCTCCAACTGGCCACCATTCGCCGTCCTCCAATGGATACCGCGGCCATGCAGTATCACATAGGAAGACCAGGTGTGTCTTCTTTAAGCCCTGGGGATCAAATCTATCCCAGTTTTTCAGGATACAGTTCAAAGGAGTGAGGCTGGAATTGTTAGCTCCCATCTGTAAGAGAGAAAAAAAGCGACCAAGGCCATTTTTCTACTGGAGGCGTCCCTCCCTGCTCTAGATGGGGGTGTAGACAGACGTTACACCAAAAGCTTTTTCTTCCTGGTCGGACTTAGTCTGTCCCTTACTGACGCAGGCGCAGTACTCGTCCCTCCCGGTTCTACCACCGAGATGGGGTGGGGATGTACCAGGGGTAGACTTGATAGCATCCCTACTTGACGTCCAGCTCTTCACCTTTAACCTTGCTTGCCTCTGATGTCACCCAGGGTAAATCAGAGTAACCTTCCGGAATGCCTCCCAAGCTAAGACTACTAGGGGAAACATTCGTCACCTGAGTGCCTGTGCACAACGCTGAGTATTTCCTGACTACAATAAGACCGACGCGAACATAAAACTGAGATGTTCTTTCCAAGCATCACCACACCAGTATAATAGCCTCCTCTGATCCACTAAGAGCCGGCGTTACCAAAGAAAAAAAACCCATCGCAGTACCAATCTGAGTAACCTTTAACCTCAGAGATGTTCTGGGAGCTAGAGCTCCATCTAGCTTCCGAACTTTCGATTCCTAGCGAGGCTAGGCGCTTTATTGGCTACCAATCCAAGTTTGGGACCTAAGCCACAGTACACAGTAACAGTATAGATCACAAGTCCCTTGAAAGTCTATGACCCAATAGATTAGGTTAGTACTTCTAATTCCCAAGGAGTTATGAAATGGTCAAAGAGACCGAAAAGTTTGACCGAGAAAGGAGAGTTCGGTCCACACGCTTTGCCCATTTCTGGTCGGTTCCCAAAGGAGACATTGGGTGCCTCTTGGCATTGGCAGGTCGGTATAACACCCCGACAGGTTTCTGCCATAAGCCCTATGAGATCACCGTGGAACTGCAGAGCAGGGCTCCTTACTTGCTTCACGCAGGGCATGCCATTCATTCACACAAGCACACGGTAGAGTTAGTAAAGCACAGCAGAAAACGTGTTCGCTAAGAGAACAAAGAACTAAAGCTCCAAGCATCCTTACCTTGTCCTGAAGGATCCTGGACGAGCCCCCAAGATGAAAGGTTGTTGTTGAATCACGCGAATACACCGGGATTCTTGGCCCCCGGAGGAGAAGAATTCAATCCAGGGCCAGAGACGAGGCTTGATCGCTCAGAGCTTTTGTGTAATAAAGGTTTATTAAAGTATAAAGGAGATAGAGAAAGCTTCTGACATAGGCATCAGAAGAGGGCAGAAAGAGTACCCGCTTGCTAGTGTTAACAATGAGGTTATATAATCCAAAGAATGTCTGGAGGTTGTAAAGACCTCATCAGACCTACTCCCATAATTTACATTTTAAGATAACAGAAGGTTGAATCCAAAGACTGTCCTTAGGCAGGATACATTATTGTTATATAATCCTAAGGAATGTGGAGAAAGAAAAAAAGTTCGTCCTTTCTTCCTCCTTGAGAATTCCAGACCCCTCTCTCCTTGGGGACCCCTAGACTCCCTATCAACCTGCCTAGGAACTGACTCTCTCACTTTGATCCTTAACTCTTTATTCTCTTTATTGTAACTGCTGTCATGTGGCCCCAGCACACCGGAATACATACTGATCCCAGAAAGAAGCTATGAGCAAATAAGACTTCTCTCCATTTCCCAGTGCTCCAAAAAAAGCCCTAGTCCCCTGAGACTCTTCACATACTTAAAAGAATTGCGTCAGGGCTAAGTCACTTCAGTAGTGTCCAGCTCTTTGCAACCCTATAAACTGTAGCCCGCCAGGCTCCTCTGTCCATGGGATTCTCCAGGCAAGAATAATGGAGTGGGTTGCCATTCCCTTCTCCAGAGGATCCTCCACACCCAGGGATGGAACCTGGGTTTCCTGCATTGCAGTGAGATTCTTTACCATCTGAGCCACCAGAGAAGCCTGGTGGAGAATTAGGTCTGTAGTTATTTGTCTAGTTAATTGCTGTGATTCAAAAATATAATAACTTGCCTTATCTCTCTGAGAGGGTCAAGTAGTTACAGCCTGGCTTGTGTGCCCAGGTACTGAGGAGAAAGGCTGGTTATCTTGATCCAAGTGTTTACATTTCAAGGATAGTGAGGTCCAGGAGTCTTAAAAGTCTAGACGTAGGAGCCTGGGGCTGCCTGGGTCCAGAGAGATTCATCTACATACTAAAGGACTCAAATCTGGAGGGGATCCAGATCCCCTCTCTGAACAGATAGAAGTGATTTTTCTGAACCTCTCAACTGCATAGCATGTGGCCACTCAAAAAAGACAAATTTCCATCTGTTCTCAGTGGGCTGGGTGGGCATGGGGGAGGCCTGTGGAGGGTGTTTCATAGTTACTGTTATTGTGGGGTAATTGGAGAAGGCAATGGCAACCCACTCCAGTACTCTTGCCTGGAAAATCCCATGGGTGGAGGAGCCTGGTAGGCTGCAGTCCATGGGGTCGCTAGGAGTTGGACACGACTGAGCTATTTCACTTTCACTTTTCACTTTCATGCATTGGAGAAGGAAATGGCAACTCACTCCAGTGTTCTTGCCTGGAGAATCCCAGGGACGGGGGAGTCTGGTGGGCTGCCGTCTATGGGGTCGCACAGAGTCGGACACGACTGAAGCGACTTAGCAGTGGGGTAATTAATAAAAAACCTAATTTAATGCATTGTGTGAGCATTAGGACAAAGTTAATAACACTTAATATTAAAAACCCAACAGAAACCCATGCATATATAGATTTTTAAAAAAATGGCAAGTGCCATTGCACACTGCTGGGGGAAAGAGGGACTAATTCAATAAATGGTACTAGGAGTGTTGGTTATCCAAATAGGCAAAAAATGAAGTTACCTATTTAGCCCATACTAAAGCTATTCCAAACTGAATTAAGGACTTAAATGTTAAAATCAAAACTTTAAAATGTGAGGGAGTAACTTGGGGTAGGAAGGATTATTTAAACAAGACAAAGAAGGCACTTATCATAAAAGACTGGCACTTTTTATATTGAAATAGAGATCCATAAAGTGAAAAGACAAGGCGCAAAACGAGATACGTAACGACACAAGCAACCGACAAGAATTTAATATTCCTGAGCGGTAGGAAACAGTACGGAAACACACCCCACTGAGAAGAAAACTGGACCAACGACCAGAATAGGCACTTCCGGAAGAGGAAGCGTCGGCGAACACACGGAAAAGCTACGAAAGAGGCTCAACGCGCAGACAACCGCGGAACCGCAGCAGAGCAGCCAAAGCCCCAGGTGCAACTCGCCGGGCGGACCCGCACCGCCGTCGTCGTTGCTCGGCAACCATGCGGCCGCAAGGCGGGGCCGGACCTGGGGCGCTTCCGCCTGGCCCGCCCCACCCGACCGGAAGTGACGCCAGAGGCGGGCCCGAGCGGCCTGCGGCGGCGCGGCAGCAGCTCCGGCAGCCTCGCGAGGGCGCGGCGGCAGGTGAGTAGCGCGTCCTCGTCCTCCTCGCGCGTGCGCGCCGCGGGGCTAGCGCGGTCCGCCTCCTCCCTGCCCGCAGATTGTGTCCGCGCCGCCGCGGGGTCCCAGGAGACCCCAGCCCCCAGGGCCCGATCGTGCTCGCGCCCAGCGCCCGGCATTGGGGTCCGCGCTTGTCCGCGCCGCCCGGTGGGTGGAGGCGCTCTGAGCAGATCCGACTCCCGCAGCCCAGGCTTCAGTTCACCCCCAGGACAGGATTAACTTCCACCCCTCGTTAGCTGCTCGGGAGGCGAGCCAGCCATTGCTTCATGGGTTGCCTGGGAGTAATTTTAAAATATGCTAAGACACGATATCCGTCAGCTGCCGCTACCCACAGTCAGAGATCCACGTCCTGTTACTAGGACAGCGCCTGTCAGACGACCGGCCCGGTAACCAAAGCTCAGCTGACGGTTACTTATCTATGGGGTGATCGCTGTCTGCAGCCGGTCTTCTAAGCAAAAGCAAGGCAAAGTTGAAAAGGAGGAAGAACGCTGTCGTCTGTGAGACTTCAGCTCCCCCGTGAACTGACCGCCTGGGAACTGACAGGCAAATCCTTGCAACCCTGTAATTTCAGCCGAGGAGCTTGTGCTATGGGCTTGCCTCCTCCTAGGCTGCAGATTGCCTGGAGAATTCCATGGACAGAGGAGCCTGCCAGGCTACAGTCCATGAGCAAAGAGTAGGACACGACTGAGCGACTCACTCACTCAGGCTGCTGATATCTTGAGCCTCACGCAGACCTCTCCCCTCCTCTCTTGCACTTTGACTGTGAGCCTGAAGTTACAGCAGCTCAAGGGAACTCAAAAAGTGCGAGGGAGAGTCGGGGGCGGGGGGGAGGCATGGTTGTCTGTGCTGAGGATTTAGCACTTACCAAGGAATTCCTGTTCTCAAGGAGCTTCAATTCTATGGTAAGATACAGATAGTAAGTACAATAAGTTAGCTAAATTAGGAGCAGGAAAGGGTGAAATGAAAATGGCCCTGTTAACAACCAAGTGAAGATTTGCTTGGGCATTTTACCAGTTCTGTGAGCCCATGTTGCACTGGTTCTAGTGCTTTCAGCTTCGAGTGTCAAGCATCTATTAAAACTAGTTCAACCTCTGGAGGGACTCCACTGCCTTTCATTTAGGAATGTCCAGGGGACCAGAAGCAGATGGGGCCAGCAGCTTAAATGAGACCATCAGCATCTGATGATGGCACATGGGGTCTCACTAGTATCACCTCACGTAACTCTTTAATCTGTTTATGTGTTGGCTTTCTTCTCAGGTTCCTGACTCTGTCCTACCTGCTTGTATTAGTTATCTGCTGCTCTGTAACAAATCAGCACAAAGTTTAATGGATTAAAACATCAAACATTTATTATCAGTTTCTGTGGGTCAAGAATTCATGAGTGACTTAAGTGATTATGGTTCAAGGACTCTCATGGGGTTGCAACCAAGGTACTGGCTGGGGCCACAGTCCTCTGACATCTTGATTGGGACTGGAGGTTCTGACTCCAGGATAGCATGCTCACTCAAGCCCTCAGTGCCTTCTGGGCTGTTGGTTGGAGTCCTAATATCCCAGCTTGGGGGGCTTTTGCACAGGGCCCATGGCCTCCTCGCCTCAGAGCAGGACGTCAGAGAGGAGAGGATGGTGAAGCCACCACACCTTTATGAACTTGTTTTGCAGTTTTGCTGGTTCTCCTGCCACATTCTATCTGCTAGCATCACTAAGCACAAAAGACTTCACCTTTTTATTTTTTAAAAAAACAATATGACCAGGGTATATTGGATATACCTAGAATGTATCCGGTGGGTCTCTAACATATCTAGGAAGCCCCGGTCTAAGCAGAATTTTGGCTGGTTCTGGGTAGTCATAATGGGAAGTAAAGTGTTTTAGGGAAGTTTTAAGGGGCATAGTAGGCATTTATTTATTTACTTACTTATTGGCTGTGCTGGGTCTTTATTGTGGCATTCGGGCTTGGTTGCTCTCCAGCATGTGGGATCTTAGTTCCTCTGCCAGGGGTGGAACCCACGTCTCCTGCATTGAAAGGCAAATTCTTAACCACTGGACTGCCAGAAAGGTCCTCAAAGACTTCACCTTGAAGGAAGGCACATCAAAGAGCTTGTGAACTTATTTTAAAACCACTTCTATGGGAAGAGTGCCTCTGTAATTCCGGTTGGATCCTAACCCCTGTTAGCTAACTAACCCCTGTTAGCTAACTGATAGCGATGGCACCCCACTCCAGTACTCTTGCCTGGAAAATCCCACGGACAGAGGAGCCTAGAAAGCTGCAGTCCATGGGGTCGCAAAGAGTCGGACATGACTAAGCGACTTCCCTTTCACTTTTCACTTTCATGCATTGGAGAAGGAAATGGCAACCCACTCCAGTGTTCTTGCCTGGAGAATCCCAGGGACAGGGGAGCCTGGTGGGCTGCCGTCTATGGGGTAACAGAGAGTCAGACACGACTGAAGTGACTTAGCAGCAGCAGCAGCTAACCCTAGACAAGGAGCTCTCCTCAGAGTTATCAGAACCACAGTCAGCTTGTGGAAAAGTGCATTTACCCAGAGAAAATCCAGGTGCTCTTATAGAAAGAAGGAGTAGATGTCAGGTAGTCAAACTGACCCCGACATCTGATACACGCTATATATTTTAAAGGAGGTTTTAAAAGTCACGTGCTCCTGCACAGTGTATATTTCAAAATAAACTGTTAATAAATGCATTTATGAAAAAGCCCACAAAAAGAAACACAACAGCAACAAAAAATGCATTTATGAATTACTCTTGCAAGAAAAGCTGACAAGCAGAGCATAGGAAGAATTGGACATTTATTGACAGGTGAACGTGTGTGTTTATTTTATGCCATGCACTATGCTTTATCCTGGGAAAACAAAGGCCACAAAGAAGGGATACCCTCTGAAGTTTCTGCCATCCGGGGCAGGTCTCACCGGTGGCTCAGTGAGTAACGAGCAGTGGCGGGTGCGGACGGGGTGGTCTGGTTTGAGTGGGCGTTTAAGGCCTTACGACTGAGGGAACAGTTGCTTGGTGTAGGGTTTGGGGAGAGATGACACTACAGGTTGGCAAAAGCCAGGTGGTGAAAAGACCTGCAGGCAAATTGTGAAGGGTTGGTCAAGAGTTTCAAGCAGGGGAATGACATAATCAGATGTTTTAGAAAGATGTCTCTTGCAGCATGAAGGCAGGGGGTTTTTTTTGTTTTTGTTTTTTTTTAATCAAGATTTGAAAAAAAAAAAAAAAAAGATTTGAGATGGCTACAGAAATCCAAGGAGAAATTATGAAAGTATGACCTAAAGTAGTTGCTGTTGGTAGGAGAAGCTAATTGAAGAGCTAAGTCAGAAACTACAGGGTTTGTTGGTTGTTTCGAAATGTACCGGATACCTCGTTCAAAATCAGTCTTTATAAAACCCGCAAACTTGGTGAATTTTGTTCCCTCTCTCACTGTGTTAAATCCTTCATGGAATTTGGATATGGTATCCGAAAAGAAGAAGAAGAACACTGATTCCTAAATGAATAACCAGGAAGCAGATGTTGAGAGAGCAAATGGCATGTCTCCACAATCGGAGCAACTTTTTTAAAAACTGGAGGTGGGGCATGGTGGAGAAGAGTGCTGGTCTGTAGACGGAAACGGTTGGCTCTGTTAGAAATCACTGAACTGGGTGAGAGGAAGGATGGGGCTAGGGCTCTCTGCGTTCACGAATATCTAAACGTTTGTGTGCCAAAAGCTCTTAAAAAATAAGTAAATTCAAGTGAGGACCAACTTATAGGATTGATGAAAGGTGATCACATAAGAGTTATTCTTTATCGTCTTAAAAGCTCTGCCTTCCCTAATGTGAGGACAAGAAGAAACACTGGTTTGTGGGGGAATCAGAGGAAATTCAGAGAAGGCAATGGCAACCCACTCCAGTACTCTTGCCTGGAAAATCCCATGGATGGAGGAGCCTGGAAGGCTGCGGTCCATGGGGTCTCGAAGAATCGGACACGACTGAGCAACTTCACTTTCACTTTTCACTTTCATGCATTGGAGAAGGAAATGGCAACCCACTCCAGTGTTCTTGCCTGGAGAATCCCAGGGATGGCAGGGCCTGGTGGGCTGCCGTCTATGGGGTCACACTGAATCGGACACGACTGAAGCGACTTAGCAGCAGAGGAAATTAAATCTGCCTTAGAACTCAGGTAAAAGGCTTCTTCCATGTGATTTTATGGATAAATCTGCAAAACCTTGTTCTGTGTAATAGTCGCTCATCTGAAATGCAGGTGGCTAGTCCTTCTTAGCTCACTCTTAGGCAGTGTTCCAGCCACCCTCACCCGCTCTGACAGGTGTGGTCTTGAGTCTTGTGAAGGAAAAGGATTGTGCTGAGGTCTGGTCCCTAAGCACTGACCTGCCCGTGAAACACTTGTCTTTATCCGGGAACCGTGAATGATCTTAAAATTTGACCTCATTTGAAGGATGATGAAGGGCGTCGTCTTTGTCTTGAGATTATTTGCTTAGTGACAAGAGGAAATAGTTGTTCGGCTGTAAACAACTGAACACTGAAGTGGGCATTGTCTGACTTCTGCTTTGCTCAGCCGAAAACCCAGTTTGCCCAGTTGGGTTCTGTGGGCGTCTCTCACATGCATACCTCTGGTTGAATGCTGTTGGAGCAGCCCTGATGTAAAGACATTCCTAGGCCGCTTGTGTGTGTCACAGCTGGCTTTGGGGACAAGCTTTGGGGCACTTGTACGTAAGGTGGATTCATGATTACAGGTCAGGAGGTCTGAGCACCAAGACAAGCTCTTGAGTGAAGCTTTCTCCCCACGTAACTGACACTTACCCAGTGTCTGCCGTGTGTTTGACACCGGGGAGTCTGCCTGCCCTAAAATAGCTCCTGGTCAGTGGCTGCGGGAGGAGTATGATGGGCGCTTTGAAAGAAAAAGGCCGAGTTCTCTGGTGGAAGGTGGCCCGCCCGGTCCATGGGGCTCGCGCAGAGCTTCCTGAGGTTTGATGCGGTCCAGCCGAGGCTTGGAGGATTGAGAGGGCCTCCTGGCAGGGGACCCAGCCCCACAGAAGACTTGAAAACCAGCCCCCTTACTGGTCAGGTCACAGCACGGCCAAGTGAGCAAAGGCAGTGGATACACGATTAGATGCTGTGTGTTCTGTCCTTTATGATTCCTGCGCCTTTGAAATATAAGCCCGGTGAGTGTGAATTAGGGGGAGAGATGCCCGTGGAGAGAAGTCTGCTTCCCCCTCACCCCCACAGTAAGAGTCTCGCTGGACCTGATCAGTCCTCGATTAAACCTTTTCCTGGTTTAATCCAGTGACAAAATCCTTTTGGTTTCTCTCACTAACTGGTGAAGCTAAAAGAGTGAGGTTAATCTATAGTCAGAGTTTTTCCTGAGTTTTCCCTGCATGTTTTTCATGTTTTCTAATTCGCAGTTACCTTTGATTAAAATAATATCTGCTTTGTGAGGCTGTCACCCTCGTAAGGTCAAGTAACAGAAGCAGCTATTCCTGCATGAGTGGAGGAAGGTGGTCTGTGTCTCCACCAGGACTTCTGGGCAAATACCAGCGGTGCCTCCTTCCTTCTTCCCTCACAAAGCAGACTGTGCTTCCATGTTCTGAAAATTCTCAGCTAAAACCAGAGTTAAGATCTTAAGGCAGGCAGTTTAAACAAAAATTTACTTACTTTAAGCTAATTTTTAAAATATGCAAACAGCCTTTCTGTTTGAAGTGCTTAATTTTCAACGTCTGACCTCTTTGAATCGTAGTCTGAAAATTCCCTTAAAAGAATGCTGTGGGGACTCCCCTGCTGGCCCCAGTGGCTAAGAATCTGTCTTGCAATGCAGGGCACATGGGTTCGATCCCTGGTTGGGGAACTAAGATCCCACAAGCCTCTCTGCACAACCAAAAAAAAAAAAAGGAATGCTGTAAATTTGAACATTTTAAAATTGGGCAGGGGGTGGGGGTGGGGGACACGTTTCTTATTAAACTCCTCTAAAATGATCTCTCCAAAAAAAAGTTACCAAATTTTAGTTTAAAAAGTTAAGCCCCTGCTTTCATAATCCCTGTAGAATTGTCAGGTCTTTGTCGGGGCAATTCTCCCTTGTTAGACTCTTTGTTAGCCTTGTTAGACTCTGTGCTTTCACTATGCATCAAAGTTAGGCTGAAGCTTTTTTATATTTGACTTTTCTGTTGTCTCTGACTCAGTAAACTCTTCTCAGAGAAAGAACTCTTGGAGGAAAAGGAGTTATTTCTTTTCTCCAAATACTGCATCTTCTTGCCCCTCCAAATGTTAACTCTTGCTGGGTGTTCTGTCCTTCCCTGCTGGGCGGGTGCGAAGATTTGGCCTTGAGCAGACACACCCAGGGGAGCTGGGTGAGGCTTCTTAGTGCTGGGGGTGGTGGCAGGGCAGGCGGCTTTGAAAAGCCTCACACAGTGATTGCGTGTTTATCTCAAGCAGGTGATTCTTAGACTCATACCTTTTACCTTAACAGATATCATCTCCATGCATTTTCTTTCTTAACCTCTCACTTTTCCCTTCATTTCTTTTTTCTGTTGGTTTACTTCTGTAGTTATTTGGGAAGCTCAGAAGCATCAGGAGAAAAAAAACCCAGTGACCGAAAATCCTGTGAATCAGCTTGATTTCTGTCGTTAAGTCCCAGAGCAGCTTAGAAATGACAGAAAAGGACAGGGCTGCAAATGAGGTCAGGATTCAAATCGCTGAGCCTCAGGGCCTTGCCCTTTATTATCTTTGCTTTCTCTGTTGTATCCTAACAGCTGTTACTTGAGGTGAAACTGAAAGTCACTCAGCCGTGTGTGACTCTTTGCGCCCCCATGGACTATACGGTCCATGGGATTCTCCAGGCCAAGAATACTGGAGTGGGTAGCCTTTACCTTCTCCAGAATCTTCCCAACCCCGGGATCAAACCCAGGTCTCCCACATTGCAGGTGGATTCTTTACCAGCTGAGCCACCAGGGAAGCCCAAGAATACTGGAGTGGGGGTAGGCTATCTCTTCTCCAGTGGATCTTCCCGACCCAGGAATTGAACCGGGATCTCCTGCATTGCAGGCGGATTCTTTACCAGCTGAGCTATCAGGGAAGCCTCATTTGAGGTGAAAGTGGCTTCATTCCTTAGGTGTCCGTGTGCCCAGCGTGGGCTGTGCTTTCCTTCAGTATCTATTGCCGTGACACTGATGAGGATGCGTACACAAGGCTCCCACGTTGTTTTGCTGACGTAAAAAATATGCATTCCATGCCCAGGCTGGTCTGTCTTTCCAGCGGGCCTGTTACTGAGAGCCCATCGGTGGGGGGCTGTGGGTCTTTCCTGTGTTGGCAGGTGAGGGCTAGTTAATCAACACACCTGGGTTTGGGCTTCGTTCCGGGGTTAGGGTTGCAGAGGCTTCATTGCGGTATTAGAGGCAAAAGACCTGTTAAGTTTCTCTTATTCCCCCTTTGTGTGGAATTGAACCAGAGCAGCTGCGACCTGAAAGAGACTGGAAAAAAGCCTGACGTTCACCGACTGACTGATCCGGCTCCGGGGAGACTTTGGGCACTGTACTCTGCATCTGCCAGGCTCAGGGGTCGGGCTGACACCCTGAGCCACTCTCAGCGCCTTCAATTGTGAGCGGTGCTGTGGGCACCCAGGCCAGGTCCAGGTGTACCCTTGGCTTTGGGGACCCTGGAGCCCCGCCACGCCCTCACGGGCTCCCCTCCTGCCCAGGCAGGCCCTTCGTGACCTCAGGCACCTGTGCTGTCTTCTTCGGGGACTCGCTGTACGTGAGCAGCAGAGAACCAGAGGGACGTTCTCCCCATGGTGGGGAGGGAAGTGATTGCCATGGGGGGCCTGCAGAAAGGCGGTGATTGGTTTGAAACAGGCGGGGGGATGTTGGCTGTTCTCAGAGGTCTTTGCAGAAACTCCACTGTGGTTGATGTTCTGCCAAGAACAAGCAGAACAAAGCACAAACAGTTCTCTGACTCTGGAGCAGAAGCCTGGAGATCAGGCAGCTCCAGGGCGGCGCCAGCACTGGCAAAGCTCTGACCCCCGCTTCTTTATTATTTTTTAAACTGTGTACTTGGAACTAATTATAGGCTCACAAGATGTTACAGAAAGCTCGCAGGGCTGGCCCCGGCGCTGGTGACGTCCAGCGTGGTGTCGGAGGCGCTGTAGTGCAGACCCGCCTCCCCGGCCGCCAGCCCCCGCGTGCGCTCCCTTGTCCGGGGGGTGGGGGGGTGGTCGGCAGGCAGCGCGGTGGGCGTGTGGACCCCCCACCTGACAGGAGAGCCCCGCCTGGCCAGCTCTAGGGACCCAGGAAGGAGGAGGAGTCCAGGGAGTGGTTTAGAGTCTTTCCCCAGTCTTCCCTCTGTGCGTGGTTTGTTTCCAGGTGAATCAAGTCTTGTACTTGGTAAGGTTTCTCTCCTAAGAACACAAACCTTCCCCAGGAAGGAACACAGTATCCTTCACCTGTTTGTTACAAAGTATCTTTAACTTGCAACTCTGTTAATGATTAAAAGGAAAAAAGTTATTCAGAGTAACTAGAGTCAGCTCTTGACTCAGGGAGGTGCCTGGTGTTCTGGCTCCTAAGGGAGATAGGCAGCAGGGCGGACGGCCAGCCCTGCTCCGGCCTCCAGCCAGAGACACCCTGGGCCCGCCCCGGCACACTGTTACCTCACAGGAGCTGAAACGGCTCTCGAAGACGCTGCAAGGTAGAGCTCAGTGTTTCACTTTCCGGAGTGGCTTACTAGTGGCCCCTGAGCCATGCGTGCAGGCTCTGCCTGAGGTGAGGGCGGTGGCCTTTGGCCTTGCTTGGGGCCTGCGTGGTGCACAGCAGGATGGAGAGCCTGTGCTTCCGCGGGGCTAGTCTGTCTGTGCGCCTGCAGTGCTGTCTCCGGACTCCTCCAGGGCCCTGTTGGGAGGGTGCAGGGCTGGGAACGGGGCCAGCCCAGGGGGTGGGCGGTCCACAGTGGATGCACAACCGGAGGGGTGACCAGCTTGTCCCAGGAGCATCCCACTGAGAGAGCCCGAGGCAGAGCATGGTGCCAGCGCCAACTGCCCCCAACTGTGGGCCCGAAGGGCCCCGGCCACCTCAGGTCCCTGGTGCCCACCGATTTCTGAGTTTGGCTCTCCGGCTCCCCTCCATTCTGGCACTGTCTGTGTGACTTAGCCACTGAACCATGCAAACAACAACCTCTTTCCAACAAATTCTCTTTCTACCAATATTAGCTGCTGTATTTTGGCAAACAGGAACCTTGGGTGGTGTAGCGAGGTCGGATGGGTACCTTGGACAGGACACCAGAGAGCCCGCACCTGTCATGGGCCGCAGCTCTAGGGGCAGGCGGTAGCCTCCTGAACATGGTTTTTCATTAATGGTCTTTAGACGCTGGGAAGGCTTACGTGTAAGAGAGGGATTAGATGTGACTCCACAGCACAGAATCTGGGCCGGGAGCTGGTCTCGGGAGGCAGATTTCAGCTCGCAATACCACAGGTTCCCAGCAACCAGGCCTGTGCGTCCCCGCCGTCTGCAGGCCCCACACCATTTCTGTGCCACCGCCCGCAGGACAGCAGTGTGCTCAGTGTCATCTAATACTTTCCTCAGTCAACTCACTTTTTCTGGGTTTAATACACTTGACGAGAACTGCCCGCGGGGTCGGGGACACAGAGCTTGAGAGGGGGCCGCATCCCAAGTCCCCATGGCCGGGGGGGCCGGGCACAGCACCCGCACCCTGACTCCCAAAGCTCTGCTGCTTCTCCGGATACCAAAGCGGGGCTGAAAATGCCCACCACTTGGCAAAAGAGGTAAACCTCCCACCATGAGGGCGCCCGTTCAAAACACCGGTGTTGAACGACCTGTCTGTGAGCCAGCTTCCCAGACCCTCTCTCCTAGCGCCCCCCTCCTCCCCTGCAGTCAGATTCTGGGCTGAGAGGAGGCCCTGGTCACAAGCCTTGCTCCATTTCCTGTGTCTGGCTCATTTCCTTGACAGGCTCACTTTTTCACGATGTGAAAACTCCTGTCTCAACATTGAGGAGAAGGCACAGACATCTGGTTTTTTCAGTTGTGGTAATGTACACGTAACATGGAGCTTACTATCAGTGACATTTAGTACATGCGTGAGGTCTGCAGCCATCGTTACATCACAGGACAAAGCAATGCCCGATAGCAGTCGCCTCCCCTGCCCCTGGCACTCACTCACCTACTCTCTGCTTCAAGGGAGCTGCCTGTTCTGGACACACTGAAATGAAGCCGTTCAGTGTGTGACCTGTGTCTGCATAGTCTCACCAAGGGAGTGTTCACAGCTGTGTAATACTCCATCACGTGGGCAGACCCGTGCTGCTTACCCACCGCCTGTAGAGAGACACTGGGGTTATTCGAACCATGAAGCTCTGAGCCTCAGTGTGTAGGGGCTCTGGGTCTCCTGGGGGGGCGCCCGGGAGTGGCGCTGCTGGGTCAGACCGTGGCCCCGTGGCTGACCATCCAAGGAGCCGCCAGGCTGCCTCCACGGCAGCTGCCGCGATGCCCGCCCCCTCAGCCGCACACGACTGTTTACCCAGGGTCCCCACCTCCTCCTCCACGCTTACATTTTTTCACTTTATTACTAAAGCCGCTCTAGTGGGTGTATACACAGGTTTTTATTATATAAATAGAGAAAAGCCATTAAAGGGGGAAAGTAAAAAGTTTATACAGGGAATCGGCGCTCTCTGTGGCTTCTTCCTGCTTCCCTCACCCACCCCGTGGGAGCCCGTCACACCGTCCTGGTTTTAACCTCCAGCAGGGCCTCCCTCTCGGGTAGATGAGGATTTCACCCACTAAGACCCTGTGATCCCCCGCGTCCTCTCAATGTGATCTGTGTCTGTTAGGACACTGGTTTGGCTGTTTAAAAAGAATCAAAATAACAAATACCTGGCCTTCCACGAGACAGAAGTGTGGGACTTCCCTGGTGGTCCCGCGGTTTATCTCCACCGCAGGGGGCTTGGGTTCGATCCCTGGCAGGGGAACTGAGATCCCACGTGCCAACAGGCATGGGCAAAAGCTAAAATAACAGCAGTGTGTTTCCTTCTCACACAACAAGGAGCTTGGGGCTTGGTGGTGGTGGTGTGCAGCTGTCAGTGGGTCACCTCTTCAGAAGGGTTTTCCCCTGTGTTTTCCGAGCCAGCCTTCCCGGGTTGCCTCCCTGCCCACGCCTGGTGCACTCGGAGATGGGGCAGGAAGAAGGGAGGTGGCCCACACCCTCATTTCCCGCAGCAATCAGCTTGCCGCGCTGTGTATCAGAAGCTGAACCTGTGCTCTCTGTGCCTTTAGCACGCTAAGCCTCAGCCTCCTGAACACTGTTCCCTTTCACAGGGACGGACGCAGGCCCCAGCAGGTCTCACCCAACGCCCAGGTCACACCGTGAGTAAGCGCAGCCCCTCCCTGGGGTCTGGCCCTCTCTTGGGGCAGGCGGGAGGCCAGTCAGAGGTGCCTCAGTTCATGGTTAATGTTTAACGCGTGCTCTGCTGTAGTCTTGCCTAGCTGGCCTACCCGGGTCAGCAGGCGGGAGCCGTGGTGTCTGCTGCCTCTGAGACCACAACCTCCCGGTTCAGAGCCCTTCTCCAGAGGAGCCGTGATGCTGTCTCCTGGCTGATGGGCCACAGCCACGCCAGCTCCTGACCGCCTCTCCTTCTGTCGCCACTGCAGTGGCCGGGAGGTGAACTCAGGGATGTGCACACGATGACGGACGGCAAGGACTTGGAGGCCGAGATCCACCCGCTCAAAAGCGAGAACAGGAAGGTACCGGAGAACGCGGGGGCCCAGGCAGGAAAGGAGCCCCGCAGGACGCCGGCCCCGCAGACTCGCCTCTCGCACTGCCGGACCGCGGCCTTCTTCCTCTCCCTGTTTGCCTGCCTCCTCGTGGTGTTCGTGGTCTCCTTCATCATCCCGTGTCCGGACCGGCCGGCGTTGCAGGGGGTGTGGAGGATCGATTACAATGCGGCAGGTGTGGGCGGCGGGGTCGCCAAGGGACCCCGGGTTCCCTGGAGTCTCAGAAACGGGAGTGCCCTCGGGATAGGGAGTGGGGTCGGGAAAAGAAAGGGGCCCGTGTGGTTACTTTCCTGACTTAAAAAAAGATATTAGCAAGAGAGCCCTGGCAGAATAGATGCAGAGAAGGCCGTCCCAAAGGTGAGAACCAGGCCGCTGGTCTGCTGTGGGCCTCCTGCCGGGTTCCAGCCCTCCCTGCCGTCTGGTGCCCATGATTTGGGCCTGCAGCTGAATCTGCTTCCTGGGCACGCCCCTGCCCACTGGGTGCCGTCCCGCGTCGGGGGCCTGCGTGCTCACAGCCTAGCAGTGCTGCTTTGAACAGACTGGAAGCCCTCTCTGGTGGAATAGGGCTTCCCTCATAGCTCAGTTGGTAAAGAATCTGCCCGCAGTGTGGGAGACCTGGGTTCAAACGCTGGGTTGGGAAGATCCCCTGGAGAAGGGAAAGGCTACCCACTCCAGTATTCTGGCCTGGAGAATTCCACAGACTGTATAGGCCTTGAGGTCACAAAGTCGGACACGACTGAGCAACTTTCACTTTCTGGTGGAATGAGGGAAATTTCTTCCATGAGCCCCACTTACAGTCGGTTCTGTTCAGAATTTGGTGCTTAGTTTTGAGAGCGAGTGGTAACATGTGCTTCTGTGTTGATTTTTATCGGGTTTACTGAGAGATAATTCATGTATCATTATATCCACCTGTGCTGAGTGCATGACTTGGTGACTTTTAGTCAGCTGAAGGCCTGAGCACCTGGGCAGCTGTCTCTGCATCCAGCACTGAGACCGTCCCCTCATTCCTACCCGGCTCCTCGCCGTGGCCTGTCCCCACCAGCAGCTCCTGTCCACGTGCACTTGCCAGTCCTGGACATTTCACGTGAATGAAATCCTGTAAGACACGTCTTCCCTTCTCTCACATGAGTTCATCCGTGTTCCTTTGTGTGGATAGGGTGTTCATCCACTGACCAGCTAGTGACCATTTGCATCATTTCAGTTCCTGACTTTCATGAGTAACACTGCTGTGAACATTTGTGTACAAATCCTTGTGTGGACATGTCCTGTTTTTCTTGGGAAGACCGGCAGCAACAGGGTTGTTGAACCTCACACTAAGTCCGGTTTGACTCCGGTTCCTTCCAGGCCTCCGTTTCATGTCCCCACTGGGCAACGCTCGTCATGGTCTTTGCCGTGTGGCCTTCCTAGTGGGTGTGAAGTGGTGTCTCACTGTGGTTCGCGTTTCCCTGGTGGCTAGCAACGTTCACGTGAATTATCGGCTGGTCTTACTCCTTCTGTGGTGAGCGTCTATTCACATCTTCCGGTCACTTAAAAGTATGATTGTCTTATTATTAACACAACATTGTTAATCAAATATACGTCAGTCAAAAATTTTTAAGGTTTTATATTAATATCTTCCAAGTACAAGTCTTCCATCACATATATGATGTGTGAATATGTGTGACTCATCTGGGGCTTGTCTTTTCATTCTCTTTAGGGTGTCTACTGAAGCACAAAAGTTTTAAATTTCGATGAAACCAAATGTATCCATTTTTTTAGTGTGGATTTATGCTTTTGGTGTCTAAGAACTCTTTGCCTAAGTTACGGCCATGAAGATTTTCTCCGGGTTTTCCCGTTATAGTTCTCGCTCTGCCATTGAGGTCTGTGATCCACTCTGAAGTTGCCCACGCCCCCACCCCGCCCACCCAGAGGGCACTCGCGTTTTCAGTCCCTCTGGCGGGAAGCTGCTGCTTTCTGATCTTACCGCGTGTGGTCCCCGGCTGACGCAGGGTGGGCAGCCCAGAAAACTCTGGTTATGTGTCTTAAATCAGTGCTTTTCCAATAATGGGGGAGAAGGCAATGGCACCCCACTCCAGTACTGTTGCCTGGAAAATCCCATGGATGGAGGAGCCTGGTGGGCAGCAGTCCATGGCGTCGCTAAGAGTCGGACACGACTGAGCGACTTCACTTTCCACTTTCATGCATTGGAGAAGGAATGGCAACCCACTCCAGTGTTCTCGCCTGGAGAATCCCAGGGACAGAGAAGCCTGGTGGGTTGCAGTCCATGGGGTCGCACAGAGTCGGACACAACTGAAGCGACTTAGCAGCAGCAGCAGCAGCAGCTCCAATAATGTGCGCCTTCAGTCTGCTCCCAGAGTCCTGAAATGGGAGCTTTTCACAATTCTATCTCATTTTACCGTTATTTTTGGAGGAGAGGGTTTATTTGCCAAGCTCTTCACCACTTAACTATGAAAGTCTTTTGTCCGGTATTCAATTTTTATTTTTGTGGTAAAACACATATCACCAAAAAAAATTGCCATTTTAGAGTAAACAGCTGAGTGGCGTTCGTTCAGAAGACCGCGTGACCATCATCGCTTTTTCAAAACTTTTGTCACCTCAGAAGTTCTATGGCCGGTGCAGGGCGCCTGTCCACCCGCCTTCCCGCCCAAGCGCTCCCGCTGTCTGTGCTGCTTCGTCTCTGGGGGGGGGCCTGTGCTTAGCCCCTCACGGGACTGGAGGTGTCTTTTGTGACTGAGGTGTCTTTTGTGACTGGCTGACTACACTCGAGGCTCATCCATGCTGCAGCCTGATGCAGAATTTTGCTCTTTTTTTATGAGTGAATAACAATCTGTTTTATGGATGGATCACATTTTGTTTATTCTTCGAACCATGGACACCTGGCTTATTTCCATGTTTTGGCTTTTGTAAATAACGCAGCTGTGAACGTTCCTGTACAAGTGACTACTTGAGTCCCTGCTTTCGGTTATGCTGGCTGTTCACCCAAAGAATGGGAGTGCCGGAGCCCAGGCTAATTCTGTGTTAACTTTCTGAGAAACTGCTGGGCTGTTTTCCACAGCAGCTGCCACATTTTACATCCTCAGGAGCGAAGGACAAGGGCTCCGGACCGGAAACTCCGGTTTTCTTTTATTTTAATAATCGCCGTCCTAACAAGTAGGAGATGGTGTCTCCTCACGGTTTTGGTGTGCTTCCCTTATTACTAGTGATGTTGAGTGTCTTTCTGTGAGCTTATGGGCTATTTGTACATCTTGTTAGGAGAAACATCTTTTCCAGTCTTTTGCCTATTTTTGAGTTGGGTTGTTTTTGTTGCTGTACACTCTGGATCCTCCTCGTCAGGTGCGCAGTCTGCAGACGCGTCATCCCTCTCTGTGGCTCTTCTTCCCCCTCTCCTGACAGTGCCCCCGATCAGGTCGTTTGCCTGTTTTTCCCTCTTGTCGCCTGTTTCTTTTGTTGGTTTGCCCCAATGTTTCTTTTTCTAAGAGTTTTATAGTTCTGGCTCTTCAGTTTAGGTCTTTGATCCATTTTGAGAAAATTTTTGTATCCGGGGTGAGGTAAGGGCCACATTTCATTCCCTTAGATGTCTGATTTTAAAGCATGTAGTTTGTCGTCTGAATCCTTGAATGGAGGAAGGGTAGCCCCTGTGAGCATGGACTCCAGATCCCAGGCTAATTAGGGCGGGCCTCGGCCCTGATACAGGGTGCTGCCCAGGTGTCCTTAGCACCTGGTGCCCCCTCTGGAGGGCATGGGGTCGCCAGCCCACGGAGGCGGCACTGCCCTGCTTCCCTCCGTGCGCAGCCGCACCCAGCTCTGGCCCCATGGCACAGAGCGGGGCACGCCAGGCCTGGCCTGGGAACGTGGCTGGTGTTTCCTTTCCAGTCGCCTATGACTTTCTGGCCGCAGAAGACGTGAACAAGGACAAGATCCAGGATATTCTCTTTCTTTATAAAAATACCAACAGCAGCCGCGGCAATTCCAGCTTCTCCTGTGCTGATGAAGGTACGTTTTGTTTTTATCCCAAAGCTGAGCACTCCCTGCAGGAGGAGGACGGGTCCCCTGGCCTGCTCGGGGTTTGGGGGAGGCAGCTGGCGGAAGTCCTGGACACGCCCACATCGCCCCCTCCCTGTCTGACCCCTGGGGCTCGGGGCCAAGGCCCGGGGTCACGCTGCAGCCAGCGGCTGCCCTCCCTCCAGGTTTTTCCTGCCCCTGCACCTTCGTGGCTGCTGTGTCCGGGGCCAGCGGCAGCGTCCTCTGGGAGAGGCCTGTGGCCCAGGACAGGGCCTTCGTGGAGTGCGGCATCGTGCAGCCCAGGGGCAGCGCGGCGCCCTCTGCCTGCGTCGTCCTCGGCAGGCCCGGCTCTCTCGTCGCTGTGGACACGCTCACAGGTGGGCTGCTCCCTGCAGCGGGCCCCCTGGGCTCGAGGGTCTCAGGGCTACACACTCCTCAGGGGTCAGCTCGCCCTCCCCAGGGGCAGTGAATCTGGACAGGAGGGAAGGCCCGGGCTTGGGGGTCGTGAGGAGTCACACTCCATTGTCCTCCCCTCCAGTGCGGCTGCGGGCACCTGGGGCTGGGGCAGCCAGTTGCTGCCCACTCGCGGGGCAGGTGCAGGTGCCAGGCCAGGTCCAGGGGGAACAGGGTGTGCGCAGGTCCAGCTCAAGCCGAGAGGCGCATACACGCCTTAAAGACAATAGGCCCAGGTCCCCTTCCAAGGCCCTGAGGAATCCTGCACCTTGTCACTAGGGTGGTTCAAGGTGGCACTTGCTTTATAAGCTGTGGTTTTAAGGACAGGCCGGATGTGGGCAGGTTGTACCTGGGTCAGACGCCGTCAGGTCAGCACCTGCGGCCCCCGGGTCCCCACCAGCCTGCACCTTCATTCTTGCCCGGTGCGTGCATGTGTGTGACCCCAGAGAGCAGCAGTGAGCCATGCCCTGCCTACCTGGGAAGGGGAGGTCCACATCGGCCAACGTGAAAACACGAGGCGGGCAAAGGAGGACACCGTTGACTGTGCCTGCGGGCCACCCAGCGGTCACGCACACAGCGCTTGTGTCCTATGTTCCGTTTCAGGGAAGACCCTGTGGAGCCAGCCTAGCAGCTTCGGGGGAAATGCGTCCGTCCTGAGCCCTCTGCTCCGCGTGCCTGACCTCGACGCCGACGGGGCCCCGGACCTGCTGGTCCTTATCCAGGAGGAGAACCAGGTACCGCCCCATCCCAGCTGTGCGGCCTCCCCATCGGGGCCTCGTTCGGGGCCCTGAGACGGGCAGAGAGCACACTCCCCGCCAGAGCCGCAGGCGCAGCTCTGAGAATGCGCAGGCATCCCCACAGCCTCCAGCCTCAGCCCTGGACGCCCCGCCAGCGGCCTGAGCCCCGTCTCCTCCGCTTGGGCTGCAGGTCAACGGCTCCATCTACTCAGGTGGCACCGGGCAGCAGGTCAGCCCCCCAGACAGCCTGGGTGTGGACGGGACCAGCGGCTCCATCCTCCACGTCACCAGGGCGGGGGCCCACTACGTCCTCATCCCCTGCGGTACGTGGCGCCCACGGCCCCAGGATGGCCTCCTACATGGGCCTGCTGGCACCCGGGCGGAGACAGGGGTGGGGCTGGCTGTGCCTCCAGGGGTGCAAGGGCCTCACCCGCTGAGAGGGGACAAGGCTTGTCTATGTTCCCAGGCACTGCCCTTTGTAGCCGCTCCGTGAAGGGCCTGTACGAGAAGGTCAGCAGGAGGGACAGCCCGCTCAAGAGCGACCCTCTCTGGGAGGACATGCTCAGCGCCGCGTCACACAGGCTGGTTGTGCACAGGTGTGGGGAGCGAGGAGCCGTGGGGGGCACAGGCTGTGTGCCAGGGATCTAGGGTCACCCTGGGCTCAAACTCAGACACTTGGTGCATAGAAATGGAATAAAAACTGGGAGAAGATGGGTCCCCCCAGGCTCGCTGGTCCCTGCATCCAGCGAGGGTCTTGTTATCCTGAAACTGGAGAAGCAAGAAACGTGAGGCTGCGCCCTGGGAGCCCCACAGGCGCCCCGGGGAGTGGGGAAAGAGGACGAGGAGCATCCCGCCCACCCCTGTGGGGCCCCCACCCCACCCCTCCCACCCCTGCAGCTCTGGGGCCATCCGCTACTTGATGAACGTGCCAGGGAAGGCGGGCGATGACCTGCTGCTCGTGAGCACCGAGGCCTACATGCTGCTGGACGGGCAGGACCTGACGCCCAGGTGGACCTTCGGGACAACCCAGGTCCTGAGGTATGGGGTCCTTCTGCAGGGAGCTGGGCCCCCCAGCCTGTCCCCCTGTGGAGACCTGGGGACAACGCCACTGCCTGTCACCTGGTGCCACCCTGCTGGGGGGGCGGTGAGACCCCCCTGATGACAGCAGCCCCTCCTCGCTGGCATGCCCCCATCTCGGGCACCTCCTCACAGAGGCCCTACATGAGCCCCCTCGTTGCTCTCCTTCCAGAAAACCTGTTCTTGGCTACTACAAACCCGACACCCCAGCCGTGCTTGTCGAGAATGGGACCGGCCCCGACAGACAGGTCAGCGGCACCTCCTTCAGCCTCAGCTCTACTCGCAGCTGGGAGCAAGACCAGGGCCCCGCGAGCCGCCCCCAGGGCTGCAACCTGTCCTACGCCCCTGACAGGTGCTGCTCCTGGACCTCGGCTCCGGGGCCGTCCTGTGGAGCCAGGCCCTCCCGGGCCTCCCTGGGGACCCGCCGTCCGCCAGCCTGCCCACCGCAGACCACCGCTCCGCCTTTTTCTTCTGGGGCGTCCACGAGCCAACTGACTCCAACCAGACGGTAGAGTCTTGGGTTGTGGCTGACAACGTGGGGCAGACCCAGTGGCTGGGGGCATGCAAGGAGACAGAATCCCCTGGGGCGGGCAGAGATGAGGGGGACTGGGAGGACGGGGGGTAGCACCTGGAAGACCCCGAGAAGGGTCAGGCAGGGAAGGGGGGCAGGAAGTGGGTGCAGTGCTGGCACTGGCGTTTCCCGGGACCCCAGAGGACACAGCTCCGGGCAGGGCCTTGGTCGTGAGCGTTGGCCTCACCCTCCACCCCGCACTCACACAGGAGCCTGGAGCAGCTGGGCGCCGCCTGTACATGCTCCACCCCACGCTGCCTGGCGTCCTGCTGGAGCTTGACAACGTCTCCGTCCCCATCGTCGCCTTCCAGGGTGAGTGCGCCCCCTGTGGGCCCAGGCCCGCCAGCTGCAGGAGGCCCGCGCCGGCCAGCCCCCCGCCCTGATTGCCGTGTCCCCGCAGTGGTTCTGCTGGAGCCGGGCCGCCACGCTGCCTGCATACTCCTGACGGGCCCAGCCAGCCCCAGCCCGCCCGGCCTGGTCTCCGTGACCAAACACAAGGTGCAGGACCTCGTCCTGGCCGGCAGGGTGGTCCACCTGGCCGAGGGTGGCGCCGAGAGCGACCAGGCCGTCCGGGACCGGCTCTCCCGCCTGCGGTACCGGAGCGAGGCCTAGACAGGCCGGCAGAGCCCACAGGGAGGAGGCCGCTGCGGTCACACGTCCCGGGACGTCGGTCCATCACTGACTCAGTCTACGTGCTGACTCCTGACCTGGCCACACACTCTGCACGGGTCCTGCCACCCCAGGGACACTCAGGTCCTCACTCAGCGCCCCCTCCAAGCCCCTCGGGGTTTCCCTGGGCAGGGCCCCGGGCCGACAGCAGCTCACCCTTGCCCCTCCACGCCTGGCCAGAGACACAGCCGCCTAAGTCCCCAACCCACTTCGGTCTGAGCCTCGTCTTCTCTGCACTGTCTCCCGGGGTCACAGCTCCTCAGGGGGTGGTAGGCCACTCCAGACCCCGACATGGTTGTGGTGAGTTACCCGGACAGCCCGTGACAGGGCCACGAGGAGTGGGCCTGGCAGGAGGATGTGCCGTGTGGAGCTGTGAGTGCCCTGAGGCCCTGGCTCCACATACCTGGCTCCACGTGCACCCCTGGATGCACACCAGGGCTCCTTGTCCCTCAGGGGTCCCGGCAGCCCTGACTGTGGCCAGCGGCCCCTCCTTCCTGGTGCTGGGACATTTCCCCACCCCAGATGGTGTCACCTCTGTGCCTTGTTCGCCCCAGACTTCCTGGTGCTGTGGGGCTCCGCCGTGACCGGACAAGAGCACGCAGCCTGATGGCCCTGGGCACCTCGGGAAGAAATCAGAGTAAACACTGGTTTTGCACCATCGGGAAAGCCCTGTATGTGCCTGTGTCTCTGCTGAATCAGTGGGAAGTCTGTCTAGAGGGAGGGCGTCCAGCACCCAAACTGGCTGACCAGTTGTGGGGGGCATCCAGCACAGCCTCCAAGTGTGCCTTGGGTCTGCGACCCCGCCCTGCTCACCCAGAACAGGGCAGGGGCCTGGCCTGTGGGTGTACTTCCCTCTCTGGGACCTGCAAGGGGTCCCCCAGCCACCCAGCAGGAGCAACCCAGGCAGGAGCTTCAGTGACTCGCGGGTCTGGGCACAAAGCAATGGGGCCATGTGGGGAATCCTACAAGAATTTACTAAAAGTGTTTATATGACGAGCCTGCTTCCAAAACCAGCTCTGCTTCTTGCAAAAGCCTCGGGCATGGCAACGCGGCTGGAGTTGAAGGGGTGCATCCCCTTGTTCCTGTGAGAAGCCACAGAGCCCCCGAGGCCCAGAGCAGAGCTCACACCGCAGAGAGAGGAGCCTGTCCCAAGCAGCGAGCAGCCTGCAGGCCTCAGGACTGTGTGCCGGCAGCCAGGAGTCAGGGCCCAGAGACAGCCTCCCCCGTGCACCTGGGCCTGTGAGTGAAGCTGCTGTGCCCGTGGCCTCTGTGCTCCCGGGGGCTGTGGCTGGCACTGTGCTCCCCACAGGGGTGCCTTCAGGCACAGCTGGCCCTGGAGACCTGGGTTCAGCACCACCCGGCCCCCTGGAGAACTTGGCATCCATGTGGCACCAGAGCACAATATTCTCGCTGGATCTCCCCCCAAGGCCCAAACCCCAAGTCTGCAGCCTGAGCTATGCCCAAGGCCTGTGGACTCTGCGTACAGGACCCTGAACCCACAGCCTCTGACACCCAAACTGCCCACTGCTCACTTCACCAGCGATCGCCGCCTCCACGCCACGCGCACACGCACCACCAATGGGACCACAGCACCGCGGGCTCAGAGGGAGGGCCCGGAGGCCTTTATTTCTGTGCCGGAGGCAGGAGGGTGTGGGCCACCCTGAGGGCGGTGGCGCTGCCCCTCCAAGGAGCAGCTGGACCTTCACCCCGAGTCTGGGGGGCCTTCCGGGTGGGGAGCTCTGCTGCCCTGGCCATGAACCGGGCCCGGCTTTCCGAGGACCAGTGGTGCTGGAGCAGTCTCTGTCTCCGTGCAGGTCAGGAGCAGCCGTGGAGGCAGGCAGGCCCAGCGGGAGGGCAGGGCCCCCTGCAGGCTGGCGCCCCTGCTGGCGACCACCTGACTGCGCCCGGAGTCTCTGGCCGGGTGGGCGCCAGCACAGGACACCCGGACCTGCCATCTCGTCTCCGCGCAGGGCACCCCTGCCCTGGGAATCAGCGCCCCCAGGGAGGGTGTGACAAGGGAACAGGACGCTGCTGGCCCTGGATGCTCAGGGCCTGCGGGGACGCCTGCACAGCGGGTCTCAGCAGCTGCCAGGGCCCTGGGTGGAGCAGCTGACAAGGGCCAGATGGTGCCCCCTCCCCCAGGCCCCCTAGGTCTCCCCATCACCATCTCCACCCACGGGCTCCCCAGAGGCCGAGGCGGGAAGGACAGCAGGGCTGGGGCTGGAGTGCCGGGGCTTCCGCGTGAACGGGAACACCCTGCGGGCGAGAAGGGGCCTGAGCGCTTGGCCACCGGCCCCCCGCCCACTGCCCCGGGCACAGCCTGGCTCACCGTCGCTTGGTCTCCAGGGGCACCACAGCCTCTGCCAGCAGGTCTCTGTACAAGTCTGACTTCAAGAAGCGCGGGTAAGAGTCCTGTGAGAGACAGCATCCCGCGCTGAGCCCTTCCTGCTCCTGCTCAGCCATCACGGCTGGGCTCACCTGGGGCCGGGCCTCGGACAAGGGCCTCCCCCGCCAAGACCAGCTCAGACTCAGGGAGACTGGCCCCCATCAGGCAGGAACCTCCGGCGACAGGGACCCGTGTCCCTGGTTCTCTGGGGCCCGCAGAGAGAGGGTGAGGGCGTGGGCCAGGATGACACAGGATTCAGTAAAAAGGGACAGGAAGCTATGAACCCAGCTGCTTATGTTTCAAAAAGAAAAACAAATACACATTTACATTGTTAACTTCAGGTGGAGGAACAGGGATATAAACAAGATTCAGTGGAAGGTACTTTGCTTTATAGGTTAGATTCTGAAGCAGTGCGGATGTTTCACGTGATCATAAAATAAACAAGTGATCTAAACAAATATTGAAAGTGAAGCGGGGACAGGTGAAGCTGGGCGTCAAGTGGGTGACATCACCCTGACCTCACGTAACCAAGCATCCGAGGGGCTACAGCCAAAGGACCAAGAAAAAAAAACAGTAAACGACTTTCAGTGACTTTGAGTGGTAGCGCTGTGATCCTTGGCTCAGCTACTGAGTAACTCTAGAGGAAAAGTTGAGTGATTTTAACGGTACCACTGAGAACCCAGATTTTCAGAAGGGGAGTGAGAAGAAAGAGGTTAAGGGAACGCTATAATCGTGATTCCAAAGTAGAAGCTTCAGTATGAACTCCTGGTGTTTTATTTCAAACACGCCCTGATTCTGTCCACCGGAAGGCCTGGTAACCATGACTACCCCTGACGCTACCGACCAGTCTGGTTTGCAGGTCAAGGCTTCCGAACGCCACTACAGGGGGAAGGCCAAGGCCTCGGGGAGCTGCTGGCTCTGGGGCAGGACGGCCCCATAGAAAGGAAGGAAGCACCACAGGTTTCAGACACATCAGAGGACTCGAGAGCAGCTAGCCAAGAGGGGGTTTCCGCACCTCCCATGAGATGAGGGGCCCAAAAGCCATCCCATACAGTGAAAATGTGAACAGTGGCATTAAAAACATCCCGACATCACCAACTGCCCTCAGCAGATACCAGGGCTCCAACCGCCTATTCTGAAAAGTGGTGGAGGAGGAACCAAGTCCATCTCTCCGTCCTGTCTCTCCTCTACGATCGGCACCGCTGGGCCAGCAACGTGGAGAGAGGAGGCAGTGGTGTGTGAGACTGAGGGCCTGGGTGGGGCTGTCAAGGTGGGGCTTCGCCACGAGAAGAGACGGCTGGCCCTGCGTCCCTCCTGAGTGGAGAGCACGCAGCCACCACCTGTGCAGCAGCAATAAAGACCCAGCGGAGTGAAACATAGAAATAAATTTAAGATCCCATTGTGCCACACCTGGAGATGCTGCTTGCTGTAGCTAAGACCCGGTGCAGTCAAATAAATAAAAGTAAAAAATATTTTAAAAATACAAAAAAAGTAAATAAAGAACACTGTTGGTGTTTGGGATGTGAGGCTGGCCTCTGTGGCCACATTGAAAGGAATTAGAGGTGGGCATGTCCTTTAAGGGAACTTCCTGCAACACCTACAGACTTGGAGTCTGGAAATGGCTTTCAAGTCAAGGACGGCAGTGGGCAGGAGGGGCGGTGAGTCTGGACAGGCCTGGGCTGCAGTCTGACCCCAGCTCCCAGGGGGGTGGGGACACCCACCTTTTTCATCAGCAGGTAGATGTGCCTCTGGGCGTCGTCCAGCACGTGGCGGTGGGGCTGGGTCAGGCCCGCCAGAGTCTGCTCCATCGTCCGGCTGTCGATGTTGACCCAGCGGGCGGCGCCGGGGGCCAGGAACTGCCTGTGCGGGGGCGGGGAGCCTGGCAGATCAGGCCCGCGGGGCTGCCCACGGCTGCCACCCCAGCCCGCAGCACTCACTGGTACACTGCGTCCACCAGGGCGGGGACCTGGGCCTGGCCTCCGTGGCGCAGCTCCTCACAGGCCTCCCAGAAGCTGAGGTTCTCGGCTGGGGGTCCAGGCACCAAGTCAGGCCCACCACGGGCTGCTGGGCATCTGGGGTCGGGGCTCAAGCAGGCAGCAGGGTGGGGGCTTCTCACCACTGAACTCTTTCCCGAGAAAGTCCATGAAGTGGGCCCGTCCCACGGGGTCTTCCAGGAGCTCCCGGAAGCTGAAGGCCCACTGCTCCACACGGAGCCTGGTGGGCACGGCCGCGCTAGTGAAGGGCGGGCGGGTCAAGAGTGTGAGGAATGGGGTGGGCACTCCTGCACCCCTGGCCCACCTGCTCACCTGGGTGCGTTCATGGCCCAGTAGGCATCGTCGTCTGTGACCCAGGGGTTGCTGGGCAGGCACCCCGACATGATGGGGTCATGTGGCCCATGCTGGCTGCTAAACTTCAGGTACCTGGGGGTGGGGTGGTGCCAGGGCTGCTGCAGGGGGGCTGTGGGGACCAGGGCACAGGGGGAAGGGTCTGGGCTCAGGGTGCCAGCCGCCACCCCCATCCCACTCACGCCTCGAGGCAGGTGGAGGACTTCACCCGGGCTCGGCCCAGCGCCCTGCGTAAGCACTCGACCTAGGACAGGAGGCCTGTGAGGGAGGCCAGGCCTGGGAGCCGCCGGCCCCCCGCCCTCTCCTCCCCCCACCTACCTCCCGCCTGTAGAAATCCAGGGTCTTGGTCTGCAAGGGGCCGGTGGGCTGCAGTTAGAAGGCAGGCCCCTCTGGGGCCTGATGTCCCACCCCTGGCCTGCCCCTCAGAGCCCCTGCCTCTATTGCAGGGTCTGACTTTTCAGGAAGCTCCCTGGGGCCCCAAGTCTGGAGGTTCCAGGGTGTTGACCAAGCCCTTGGATGCTCAGAGCTGCCTGAGGTTCCTTAACCATCACTACTTCCTGCTTAAACATACCACGGGGAGGGGAGAGGCATGGCACCCCCAGGACACCTGTGATGCTGACCTTCCCTCTCAGCTGACTTTGATGGAAGTGATAAAACCGTGACCACAAAGCATGATTCTTAAATCGGGAAGACCAGAAGAATCTGCCCTGTTTCGGGTGTCATGGGATCTGACTGAGGACTCAACAGCGACCAAGTTCAGACGTGTGTCCTGGTCCAGTCATGCTCTGGAGAGCGTGGTTCTTTCTGCCAGGGTCCCTTGGGCCCCTAGCCCTGCCCACCCCCTCCAAGGCCCTGCAGACTCTGATGCTGCCCTGGCTGGGGGAAGCCCCCCGACCATAGGGCCCGCTGTACTCACTTCCACCCAGGGCAGCAGGTGGGAGGCAAGAGAGAACAAGTTAGCAGGGGGCTGAGGTGGGGGCATTGAGGCAAGGAGCAGAGCAGAGCAGCCGAAGTGACCGAGTGCTGGGACCGGCTGACGGACAGGTGGGTGGGCAGTCCACAGCAGGTCCCCCGGTGGTGAGGGGGTGGGGGAGGTGGGGGCACATGGGGTGGGGTGGGGGGCGGGGGCGAGCCCGCAGGGCCCTCACCATCGGCACTCGCCCGGCCGTGCAGGGGCCCCGTCCTGGCCCCTGCTCCAGCACGCTGGGGGCCCCTGGCTGCAGAGACAAGAGGAAGTGGGGACACAGCTTGGGTGGACTGCAGAGACCCTCCTGACCCCCGAAGCCGAAGCTCCGACCGTGTCACCCACACCAAGGAAACGTGCTCAGAGGAGCCTGGGCCCCGTCTCCTCTCTGCCAGCCAAGCCCACCCTGTCTCCTCTCCTGCCCTGACCCAGCTCCTCAAGTGAAGCCCATGATCTGCCTCAGGCCTCTCGTCCTTCCTCGCCTGGGCCAAGCTCACCCCAGGCTCTGGGTTGCTCAGACCGGAACCCCGGGAGGCCCTGCTGAGCCCGTGGGGTCCTGCCGCCCCACCACCATGGGTGCCCACCCCGTGGGAGGTGGCGGCTGCCCTCCCAGCTAGTGGCCCAGGAGCCCTCGTGGCCCTCAGTCCGCTGCTCGGCCTCGGCCACACCCGCCCGTGCCACCTCCCCGTCCTGAGTTCGGGACCCCCAGGTGGAGGGTTAGGGGTCATCTTCCCGGAGACGCCAGCCACACCTGATGGAGTCATCACGCCCCCGGTGCCTGCTCCCGCGGGGACGTCCCCCAGCGCACCTACTGTGGTCGGCTGGCACTGCCCGCACAGCTGATGGCCACCAGACTCTCCAGCGGGGCCTCAACCCACCTTCCAGGCCCCAGGCCAGCGCCCCAGGAGCCTCTGGCCTGCAACCTCAGACCTTCACGCTGCAGCGAAGCCTGGCCCCCACTTGCCCCTCAGAGCCTTCAGGTGACCCCACCCCTCACACCCCCCGAGGGCAGTGTTGTCCTCGGTCAGATTCCTTAGACCCAGAGAGAAGCAGGTGTGCCCTGGTCTGCGGGCAGGGGCGGCTCAGGCCTGGCCTTGTGACCTCTGGGTAGTGACGAACCACAGAAAGAGAACTTCCTATCACCCGACAGAACCCCTAAAAGCATGTCCTTCCCAGGGGTCAGAAAGCAGGTCCTGCTCAGCGAGCACATGAGGCGGCACACTGACCCTGGGCAGGACCCCACGGCTGTGCAAGAAGCTCCCCCAGGGGCTCACCGGGGGCCTGTTCACCAGCCAGTACGTCTGCTCCTGGCACGCGATGACCAGCCTGTCCCCCTTCCTGCGCTGCTTAGCTGCCCTGGTGGGGGTGGGCGAAGATGGAGGGACACCGTGTCCACGCCAGCAGCCCCACCCTCAGGCCAAGGCCTGGACAGTCCCGCGTGGGAGGGGGCGGGGGCGAGCGGGAGGGCCTCACCGCAGCTGCTCCCGGGCCTGCATCATCACCAGGTCCCAGGCGTGGTTGATCTTCCTGTGCAGCTGCTGGTAGTGCTCCTGGGCAGGGTTGAGGTCTCCAGTGGGACCCTCCCTCCTGCGCCCAGCTCTGGGGCTCAGACGCCCACCTCCCTTTGAGTCACCCCGTGTGCTCCAGGGCCTCAAGTGGGGACTGGCATCCCCAGGCTGGCTTCAGCCTGTGAAGGGAAGGATGCCCACCTTCTCGTGGTCCACCAGGGCGCCCTGCTTTCGGATGTTCTTCTTGGCCAGGTAGATGGCTGGAAGGGCAGGCACGGGCTGCAGAGGAACGTCGGCTCCCCTCCCCTGCAGCCTCACACCCAAGGCCACCAGCCCGAGGCTTCACCCGGGCTGGCCCACCCGCCTTACTCACCATAGTCCAGCTCGGCGGCTGGCCACAGGGTGCTGGTCCAGAAATAGGGCGTCTGGCAAGGGGCAGGAACAAAGGTTTCTGGGACTTTCTGGGACTTTCTGTGCCTTCCCCACCCCGAGAGTTTGTCCCCACCGTCTCAGCTCCCTTGGGAAGAGACTGGGCCAGCTGGGGGGCATCTGTCAACCACCCCCAGGCTCAGCTGACCACCTGCCATTCCCTGACTCCAGGCTTCCTGCCCAGGACCCTGATGCAGTTGCTGTGCTGGGGTCTGGGACTGAGGGCAGGTCCTGCCGGGGTCCCTGGTGTGGCCAGGAGGGGGGCCCCATCATGACTGAGAACACACACTGAGACGCAGTGCTGCCTTCTTCAGGGCCCTGACGGTGGGGGAGGCCTCAGGACCCGGGTAAGCTGGCGGGGTCCTCAGCAGGGACCTGAGGGGGCCCCCCTTAGGGGGCCCTGCTAAAGGTTCCTCCTCTTGACCTGGTCTTTCTGTCATGGGGACACTTCCAGTCCAGGCCTTTTGGGGAGTGGCCAGCGGACCACCAGACGGGCAGTGCTGCTCCAACCACAGCCCCACCCCTCCCTGGAGTCCCCGACAGGGTTGGGGGTGCAGCCACGGGGGGGCGCCCCACCTGCTCCCAGTCCAGGCTGACCTGGAATCTATAGGGCGTCTCATCGGGCAGGAGCTCGAGGCGGCGGGGGTCGCGCAGCGGGTAGAGGTAGCCGTGCTGCACGAGGAGGCTGCCCAGGTGCAGGGCCTCTGGGAAGCCAGGCGGTGAATTCTCAGGGGCGGGAGGAGCCAGCGGGCTTGGCCCCGGCCCCAGGGCCGCGTGGGGCGCAGGAAGAGCACCGACGACCCCTTACCATCCTCCGCGATGGAGTACTTCTGCATCAGCCACTCCACGATGTCGCTGCCTGCGCGGCAGACGCCGGGGTGAGCCGAGGCCTCGGCGGGCACCCCACCCCCCCACCCCCGCCCTCAGCGGCCTCACCGTTCACCGCGTGCGGGATGACGGTGACGAGCAGGCGCTGGCTCCGCATCCTCACGCCCTGGTCGGGGTCCTGCATGGTCACGACCATCCGCTCCATCTGCGCGGAAGAGGTTGAGGGGCTACGGCGGCCGGCCTGCCCCACCCCCAGATCCCGATTCCCAGGAACCGGCCGGGACGCGCCGGATCAGTGTGCCGGGAGATTAACGCGCACTGATGGTGCGATTTCAGGCCAAGGCGGAGCGCGGAGGCGCGGGGCCGTGGGGGTAGGGGGGCGCGGGCGAGGGGCGACCCCAGCCCCAGGGTCTCCGTCGCCCCACCCCGCTCGCACAGGGCCATCGCCCCTGACCCGCGGCCACACTAGCGCGCTCGCGTAGCGGCCACACTCGCGCGCACCCGCACTCACTGCTCTCCGGCCCCTCCCGGCCTCGCGTGCCAGGAAATCGGGGGGCGGGCGGGACCCCGGCACCCACCTTGCTCAGATGCGGCCTCTGCACGCGGGAGTGCCCGCCGAGGGGCGCGGAGCTAGCGGCCATAGCAAAGGCAGGCCGGGCGCGGCGAGGGTGTCCGCGCGCCCCGCCCCGCTCCGGCCGCCGCCCCGCCCCGCCCGCGTGTTCGCCCGCAGCGGCCTCGAGGTCTGGGGCTGGGGGGCGCGCGGGCGTCAGAGCATCCGCCTCAGGACAGGCTCCCCTCACGACACGAGAAACCGATGTCCGTGGGGACTTGCCTGGCGCTTCGAGGGGGTCTTGGCCCCACCCGGACTACGTGGGGGATGAGAGAACCGGGATCAGCTGGGAGGAGGTTCAGAGGTGGACGAGGACTCGGGAAAGGCTGGGGCGCAGATACAGGAGAGGACTCTGGGAGGGGAGCGACTCGGGAGAGGAGACGCGGGGGAAGGCGCCTTAGGTGGGGGTGCTGTGACCCCTCCTCCATACCTGCTGGGTGTCCGGAGGTCAGCCGTGCGGGGGCTGTGGGGGCTGGGTGAGGGGTCGAACAGCCTCACAAGTGTCCCTGCAGTTGTGAACCTGTGCCCGACCCCCGCGGTGCTCCCGGGTTGGGGGGACACTGCTGCGTAGGGGTGCAGGTGGGGGTCCTTGAGGCTTGGGGAAGACTGCAGGCAGCACCCTTCCCCTCAGCTGCACAGGGGCCTGAGGGGGCCTTTGGAGAGCAGAGACCCCACCCAGGTTACCCTGCGGCTGTGGGAGACTGGGATGGGGCTTTACTGCAGAGAGATCTCAGCACCTGCTCCTGAGATTCGTGGGCATTCTCTGGGCTGAGGGCCCAGCCTGGCCATTTCTCTCCCTCCTCCAGCATCTTGGCTTCCCACACCCCTTTGTTGGGGCTTTTCTAAAGTGTGCAGACAGGTCTATTTCTGTTTTTTAGGTGCTGGGGGGTGGAGCAGGATGTTGGCATTGGCCTTTGGCCAGAAGCCTCAGTCATGGCGATCTGAATCCATTTCCACTGCTGGCGAAACCAGGTCCAGGATGAGCTGGGGAGGGGCCTAGAGGAGGCTCCTACCCCTCCAGGCATCACTCTCCCCTAGATCCCAGTGAAACCCACCCACCCAGCCCCACCCACATTGGTCGGGTCAGGCTGACTGTAGGCCTACCTAGCTGTCCTCTTCCAGAGGGGTTGAAAGCCACCAGAGGCCACAGCTGTCCCCGGTCTGAGGACAAGTGGCCTCCTGGGCCCCTGCAGTGGGGGAGGTGGGTGGGATGTGACCCTCGAATGGCTGGGGAGATCCTGCCTCGGAGAGATTGTAGGCAGGTGGGCTCCAGGGGGGACAGTCCCCGCCCAGCCTGCGTGCCCCCAGCACCACGGCCGGCTGGCCTCCTCCAAAGATAGACGCTCCTTTGGGCAAGGGCAGATCTGAGCTTTGGGTGTCCTCAGAAACGGGGTGGGGGGGTGGACTCAGGGGTGTAAGGAAGCAGGGGGACTCCAGCTGGTGTTCTGCACCCCCCAAGCTGACCTACAGGGCCCCAGCCTGCAGCCCAGCTCACCCAGCCCCCGCCCTGCTGACCCCAATCTGCCTGCCGCAAGGTCTGTTTAGGCATCGAGACCAGAGAGCCCTTCTGTGTCCCCTCTCAGCTCTCCACCTCCACCTGTTTTGAATCAGTCCCTTTTCTCCCCCTACCAAGGACAGGGGCTTCGTGAGCACAGAGCATACAAAGGCCCCTCCACCCAAGCCGCCCTGGCACAGCTCGGTCAATAAACACTCGCATCGTGGCGGGGTGTCTCACTGTGTGGGGGACCCCGGCCCTGTGTGTGGACGCTGGCCCGTCTGCGCTGACGCCGGTGAACCTCTGGGGTGCGCAGCTCCCCCACCCCCCGAGGCTGGGCACACTCCAGGGGTCCTCTCTGCCCAGACTGAAGCTCCAGAGGGTGTAGGAGGAGGGGGGGCCCCCAGGTGCGGCCTGCGCTGCCGTCAGGTAACAAGAGCCTGGGGACTTGGGGGGGGGACGCACCTGCTCCCCTCGGCGCCCCGGGCCCCAACTGCCCCGCCCAGAGGGCTTCCCCGGAGACTCCCCAGACTCCCGGCGGCGCCGCGGGGGTGGGGCCGCCCTGATGGCCAGAGCGGGGTGCAGGCGGGGCGGAAGGCTGGGACCGTGACCGCGGCCGTGTGCGTCTGTGTCCGCGGCTGCCGTGCGGGGTCCGGGTGCGCCCGCGGCGGGGACGACCGGGTGCCGGCGCCGAGCGGGCGACACGCGCGTCTCTGCGGGGCTGCGCGGGGTCCGCGGAGCGGCTGGGGGCGCGCGGCGCGGGCGCGGCGCTGGGCGCGGGGGGCGCTCCCGGCCGGGATGAGCTCACCGCAGTCGCGCCGGGGCTGAGCGCCGAGCCGGGCGGCGGCGGGGCGGGCGGCGGCTCCTCGGCGGCTCGGCGGCGGAGCCGGGCCGCGGGCCACCATGCTGGGCCTGGACGCGTGCGAGCTGGGGGCGCAGCTGCTGGAACTGCTCCGGCTGGCGCTGTGCGCCCGAGGTGAGCGGCCCGGCTGGGGCCAGGGCGGCCACGTGGGCGGGGGGCTCTGGGCGGGGGCGCTCAGCCCAGGGCGGACCCGCTTCTCCCCTGCGGAAACTTTGGGGGCGCTGGTGGGGACCTTGCGGTGCGGTCCCCCCGCCGCGCTCTGGAGAGGGTGGGGGGCTTCTCCCAGGCTAGACAGTCATGGGGCAAGGGGCCAAGAGGGGGCGGGTCTGCTTGTGAAGCCAGGACCGCCGGGGGCCCCTCTCCCCGCGGGAACCTGCCCCTGAGGTCCGCTCTCCCTTGGGTGGGGCTCGCGCCCCTTGGGGAGGGTGAGAAGCCCGCAGAGACCCGGGCGCAGTGGGCAGGGACTCAGAGACCCGGCCCCAGGGCACCATGGGAGCCGGCTCCCGGGACTGTGCAAAGGACTGGGAGTGACCCCCATTAAGGCCTGGGGACCGGGCTCAGCTGACAGGGTCTGGAGTCACCTGGGGCGGTGGCCTCAGAACATAAGCAGAGGGGTTTGGTGAGAACCAAACATTGTGTGGGGCATTGTGTGGGGGAACCCCCCACACCGCGTGGAGGCATTCAGGGAAGCTAGCTCCGGGCAGTGTGGTGGGGACCCAGAGCTGTCCTAGAGCGCTGTGGGAACGGGGCCTAGGGGCCCTGCAGGGCGTCGGGGAGCAGCCTCTGCTCCAGAGATCTCAGTGGTCAACACTCTGCAGTGTGGACCCTGGCCCCCAGGGCTGCTCCCCATCTGGGCCCTTCCCTCTCCTCACCTTTGGCCTCAGAGTCAGGGAGGGGCTCTACATGAAGGGTCGGGCCAGGGGAAAGTGGCTGGTGCCTCCAGGGGTCCATTGCCTGTCTCTGGGAGCCTCCTGCACTAGCCAGGCCCCTCCTGAAGAGGCTGGGCGTGGATGCTAGTCTGCATCTTCCTGCCCACCCGGCTCCCAGAGCCCTCACCGGCTGCCTCTTCAGTCCCCTCCTTTGGGCGGTGGGAGGCCCAGTTGGCCATATGGCAGGCTCCAGCAAAGGCCAGGGTCAGCTGGCAGCAGCTGCTCACACGGCCTCCCCAAACCCCAGTCCTCCTGACTGACAAAGAGGGGGGGCAGCTGCCACCGGAAGAGGCGCTGGACGAGGCTGTGCCCGAGTACCGGGCCCCGGGGAAGAAGAGCCTCCTGGAGATCCAGCAGCTGGATCCGGACGACGAGAGCCTGGTCAAGTACAAGCGGGCCCTGCTGGGGCCTGTGCTGCCTGCCGTGGGTACGCCCACGCCCTGGGCCTGGGGGGAGGGCGGGATAGGGGCACCTGTAGACTCCTGGTTTCTCTTCAGATCCAAGCCTGCCCAACGTTCAGGTGACTAGGCTGACACTGATATCTGAGCAGGCCCCGGGGCCCATCGTCATGGACCTCACAGGTAACTCCCAGATGCCTGGCACAACCCTGAGCCCCAGGCAGGGACCTCACAGGTAACCTCCTCTGCAACTGATCTTTGGGGTAGAGACCTGAGTTCATCGCCATGGACCTCTTAGGACCCAATTCCAAGTCCTCAGACTGCAGAGCCCACAGACACAGGCCCCCCCGTGGGGGCTCCGGGCTCAGAGTCTCATCCTTACAGGAGTTCACACTTAACTGCACTTTCCCTAACAGGGGAGTTGGCTGCGCTGAAAAACCAGGTGTTTGTCCTGAAGGAGGGTGTTGATTACAAAGTGAAGATTACCTTCAAGGTGAGGGCGCTGTCATGGGGACACCAGCCAGCCCCAGGCCCAGCCCCAGAAGTTCCCGTTAACACTGTCTGTCTCTCAGGTCAACAAGGAGATCGTCAGTGGACTGAAGTGTCTGCATCACACCTACCGCCACGGCCTGCGAGGTGAGGGTGGGGTGCAGGGAGCAGCGGGGGGCGGGCTTGGAGAGGGGCAGAGGGCAGCCCCCAGTGCCCTCATTCCCCCGCAGTGGACAAAGCCGTCTACATGGTGGGCAGTTACGGCCCGAGCGCCCAGGAGTATGAGTTCGTGACTCCGGTAGAGGAGGCGCCCCGAGGCGCGCTGGTGCGGGGTGCCTACGTGGTCACGTCCTTCTTCACCGATGACGACAGGACCGCCCACCTGTCCTGGGAGTGGGGCCTCCACGTCTGCCAGGACTGGGAGCGCTGAGCGCCCCGCCCCGGGGCCGCTTCCCATTGGCCCCCCCGCTTCTGTCAGCTGCTGCAAGGGACCCCTGAGCGTTCCCCGGCCCCTCAGTGGCCATCCCCCCACCCCCTGTCCTGTCCCAGGATGCCCCCAGGCCTGGCACTGTGCCCTGAACAGCCCTATTAAACGTCGCTCTGCCTCGGTGCCCTTGGTGTTGCCTGTCTGCCTCCCCTCCCCGGGTGGGGGCGGGGGGGCTCCTGGCCTTATCTCTCCTGCGACCAGGCCTGGGTGCCACGTGGCGGCCGCTGCTTGGCTCCCCTCCCCCTTATCTGCCCCTGCCCCAGGGGCCCCCGCACCGCCATGGATGGCCAGTTCCTGCTGGTGCTGGTGCTGCTACTCGGGGCCTCAGGCCTGTGCGGACAGGGGCTGGGGCCTAGGGGTCCCTTGGAGGAGCCCCCAGAGGAGAAGCCCCCTGAGGAGAAGCCCCCCGAGGAGGAGCCCCCGGAGGAGGATGGGGTCTTGGTGCTGAGCCGGCAGACCCTGGGCCAGGCCTTGCAGGAGCACCCAGCCCTGCTGGTGGAATTCTGTGAGTGCCGGGCCAGCATGGCTGGGGACCCTCAGGGGCCGCCTGGGTGCTCTGCTTCTCCCTCGCTGTGCTCCTGGGGCTCCATCAGAGCCCTGGGGCAGAGCTGGGCCTGGGGTCCAGCCTCACGGTGGGGAGGCACAGGTGCAGGGGGGATCCAGTCAGTGTCCCCCAGGCTCTTCCGTGAAGGGCCAGCCAGCACTCAGGCTGGGGTTGTACAGCCCATTCACAGGCAGGAGCCACTCCCAGCCGGCAGGCCTCCACAGGCAGATGGCGGGAGCTGGCCTCATGGGTGGCCACGGAAGATCCATCCCAAACCCACTCTAGGGACAGTGCTGGCCACTGCAGTCCCACTCGGGGGCCCTCAAGGAGTCTGGCCTCCGGTTCTTGGACTCTGGCCGAGGCTCAGGTGGGCCCCTGATGAGGAGGGTGTAGACTGGATGTGTTGCTCCCTACCGGATCTCAAGCGTGGAGCTGGCCCCGAGGTTGGCCGGCTCTGGCCAGGCTGGGGCAGGGGCTGTGGCGGGGGTGGTGAAGGCCTGGGGCACTCATGGGTCTGTCCTCCAGATGCCCCGTGGTGTGGGCACTGCAGGGCCCTGGCCCCTGAGTACAGCAAGGCAGCCGCCCTGCTGGCAGCAGAGTCGGCCAGAGTCACGCTGGCCAAGGTGGATGGGCCCGCGGAGCCAGAGCTGGCCGAGGAGTTTGCAGTGACAGAATACCCCACGCTCAAGTTCTTCCGAGAGGGGAACCGCACACACCCAGAGGAGTACACTGGTGCGGGGCGGGCGAGGGGGCGGGCGAGGGGGCGGGCAGGTGGCAGAGGCTGGGCCTCAGCTGAGGGGAGTCTCCGCAGGCCCCCGGGAGGCCGAGGGCATCGCCGAGTGGCTGCGGCGGCGGGTGGGGCCCAGCGCCAGGCAGCTGGAGGACGAGGAGGACATTCGCGCACTCACGGACACCCGGGACGTGGTAGTCGTCGGCTTCTTCCAGGTGCGCTGCGGGCCGGGGCCGGGCCTGGGAGCAGGGTGTGGGCCCGGCGGCCTCACAGGCCCGGGCCCCTCAGGACCTGCAGGACAGGGACGTGGCTACCTTCCTGGGCCTGGCCCAGGATGCCCTGGACATGACCTTTGGCCTCACCGACCGGCCGCAGCTCTTTCAGAAGTTTGGCCTCACCAAGGACACGGTGGTCCTCTTTAAGAAGGTGGGTCAGGCGGGCTCAGGGAGGAGCCGGGGTGGGTGCGTTGGCTCCCGCTGACCCGCTCGGCGTCGTCCAGTATGACGAAGGGCGGGCGGACTTCCCGGTGGACAAGGAGCTGGGCCTGGACCAGGGGGACCTGTCTCGCTTCCTGCTCACCCACAGCATGCACCTGGTCACAGAGTACAGCAGCGAGGTGAGTGGGCTGCCGGGCAGGTGCGGGCGGTGGGTGGCGGCCGTGGGGGCCTCCACGAGCTCCACCTGCCCCTGCAGACGTCCTCTAAGATCTTTGAGGCCAAGATCCTTAACCACCTGCTGCTGTTCATCAACCAGACGCTGGATGCCCACCGGGAGCTGCTGGCAGGCTTCCGGGAGGCGGCTCCCCCCTTCCGGGGGCAGGTACTGGCTGGGCCTAGGGGCTGGGGTGGTGGGGCTGCGGGGAGCCCACGCGGACTCCCTGCTGGCAGGTGCTGTTCGTGGTGGTGGACGTGGGTGCCGACAATGACCACGTGCTCCAGTACTTTGGCCTCAAGGCCCAGGAGGCCCCCACCCTGCGCTTCATCAACATCGAGACCACCAAGAAGTATGCGCCGGAGCATGGGGCGCCGGTCACCGCTGCCACCATCACAGACTTCTGCCGCACGGTCCTGGGTGGAGGGGTCAAGGTCAGCGGTGGGTTGCCCATGGGGTGGGAGCAGCAGCTAGCGGGAGACCCCTGGTGAAACCCCTGGCCCTGTTCCCCTAGCCCTATCACTTGAGCCAGGAGGTCCCCCCAGACTGGGACCAACGGCCAGTCAAGACCCTCGTGGGCAAGAATTTTGAGCAGGTGGCTTTTGATGAGACCAAGAACGTGTTTATCAAGTTCTGTGAGTGTGGCTGTGGCGGGTGGCGGGCAGAGGGTGGCGGGGGACCTGCTGGCTGTGCTGACGTGTCCCATCCTAGACGCCCCATGGTGTGCCCACTGCAAGGAGATGGCCCCAGCCTGGGAGGAGCTGGCCGAGAAGTACAGGGACCACGAGGACGTCATCATCGCCGAGCTGGACGCCACAGCCAACGAGCTGGAGGCCTTCCCTGTGCACGGCTTCCCCACCCTCAAGTACTTCCCAGCAGGGCCTGGTCGGAAGGTGCGGCCTGGGCTAGGTCTGGGTGCTTCCACCCTCGGCTGGAGGTGGGCGTGGCCTTGGAGAGTCAGCCTCGGGTCCAGGAGGCGGGGTCCCCAGACCATGTCCCTCCTCAGGTGATTGACTACAAAGGCGCCAGGGACCTGGAGACCTTCTCCAAATTTCTGGACAGTGGGGGCAAGCTGCCTGCAGAGGAGCCTGCAGAGGTGCCTGGAGCCGCCTTCCCGGTGGGTGTCTGTCCCCAGGCTCCAGGCCTCGGGCCAGTCCTCTCGAGAGTAGCTGTGGGTGGGCATGGGCAGGGCTGGGCGGAGGGTGTGGCACCCAGCTGGGTCTCTGTGACCCTTGCCAGGAAAAGCCAGGAAACACCACGGAACCCAAGGACGAGAAGCCAGGAAACACCACGGAGCCCAGGGACGAGCTGTAGCTGCCCGCCGTCAGCACCCACCCAGGAGCCGTGTCCGGGCCCGTGAGAGCAGCCGTGTGAATAAAGAGCTCTGGCCCTGGACTGTGTGTGGTTCCTAAGAAGGGCAGCTCTGGTCTTGGTTTGGCTGGATTTCAGGCCCTGGGGCCTCTACATCCTGGGTGGGGCCCGGCCCTCCTGATGGGCACCTAGGTCCAGCCTGGGTCTGCAGCCTCACCGGGGCAGAAAGGAGGCCCACAGCACTGCTGCTGTGTTGGCCCTGCCCTCTCCCCCAAGCTGCCAGTGTGGCTCTGTGCCCCGCCACCCCATGCCCCACGAGGCTGGGCCCGACCTTGAATGCTGCCTGGGAGGCAGGGCACGTACGCCGGGAGCCCGGCAACCATGTTGGACAGCTGCAGTCCACAGCCAGGGAAGGTTCAAAAATGGTTTTATTTCATTATTATCCAAGTACCTTTGAAAAGATAATTGTACAAGTCAGCGCATGAAAAACGGGCTCAGGGCAGCCCCCCGCTGGTGCGGGCCTGAGAAATGTACATATTTACAGGGGCCCTGGGGAGGGCAGCCCGGGACCCGCTGAGCCAGCTCGGGCCTCGGTGCTCGGCGCCGGGCCCACACAGTGGCAGGCCAGAGACAAGCTGGTTGAAGGCACTCGGTGACATGGACGATGGACAGAGGCTCCGGAGCCCCTGCACCCTGGCTCTGGGGCAGGCCACGGCAGGCAAGCGCCAGGGGCGTCCGCTTAGCAGCACGGGGTCGCTGGGCAGGGTCTCCAGGTGGCCCCATGGCGGGCTCCCCACGGGTGCGGGCTAGTGCACATCTCTGGGAGGAGGCGCCGCAGCAGACTCCCGCCCTCCTGGACACAGAGGGACCAGGCGGGCTGCCTGGACAAGCACACCACCCTGCCAGCAGCTGCACCCACTGCACTCTCGAGAGCGGGCGGCCTGGCACGGGCCCTCGTGGAGCCCAGAGGGTGCAGCGGCCAGGCCGCCAGTCAGTCCACCTTCTCCACCTTGCCGATGATCTTCTCCTCGAAGACGGGCAGCACAGCCGTGTCTTCACGCACCTCTTCGAACACCACGCCGCACTCGAACTCGTCGCTCACTTTCTTGAAGTAGAACCTGTGGTCGGGAGGAGGCACTGAGGGTGGCGGGGCCAGGCAGCTGGGCGGCCGCCCCCCAGCACCTCCTGCAGGCCCACGAGCTGGCCCTGGTGCCTGAGCGCCGGTGCCAGATACGTGCAGTGACCACATGCGGGTCCCTGCCCCGGCCTCTGCAGGGAGGGGTGGGTGGGCTCAGGGTCCCCGTTCCCTCCACTGGCTACTGCATGCACTCGGCCCTGCAGTCCAGGCCTCTCCAGCGGCAACAGCCCCCAGTGGGGTTTCTCGGCCACTTGGTGGACAGAGGGAAGCACTCAGGCAGACCCTCTGTGGGCTGGCCCCAAAACAGACCCCACCGGCCCCAGCGTGTTCTGCAGTGCCCCTAGGGGCCTCCAGGGCAGACCTGCAGTAGGGCCCTGGCTTCCGCGGTCCCGTAAAAAACGCCTGGTCAGGAAGCCAACACAAGGCCGGCTCGGGCCATACCAGCTTGGGTGCCCTGGTCGGCCTGCAGGACCTGGGCCCTGAGCGGAGGCCACACACGCCTCACCTGTCGCAGGGTACGCGCCAGCAGCCCACGGCCAGGCAGACAGGGTTGGGACTCAACGAGAAGGGAGCACACGGCTCTGTGCTGCGAGCCCCCAGCCTCTCACCTGTAGTTGCCCTTCTTGGTCAGCAGCTCCTTGAACTGGCCCAGGGTGACCGCGCGGCCCCGCACCAGGGTCCGGTAGGGGATGGGCTCTCCGCAGAAGTAGTAGGCCACGACGATGCTGTCGCATGGCTGGGTACTCCCACCTCCCGCCTTCCTCTGTGATTTCGTCCTGAGGGCCAAGAAGCATTGTGACCGCTGGGGCTGGGGCCCTACCAGATGCCCCAGAAGATGCCGGGGCAGAGCCTGCAGGGTGGGCTGCACCTCACTCGGAAACGCCGGGTGTCCACAGGCCCCACTGCCTACCCCGCCCAGCCACGCCCACCCCTGGGGGCTCGCCCTGCACACTTCCACGCTGTGCCAGCCCGGACCAAGATGCAAACACCGACAGCAGCTATCCGCCACTGCTGCCACCTGCTTCGAAGCCCTGGTCTCACTGTGGCCTGGCTGGCCTGGGGGGCGGACCTACCACCCAGACCACATGAAACGGGCTAGCAGGCTTCTCAGGAGGACCCCACGGTGGGCGCCTCTGCCAGGCGGCTCAAGACAGCCAGCCCCTGGCTCTGAAATAGCAGGCTGGGTGGCTCGGCCCATGTCCCTGTAAAGCCACTTTCAGAAACATCCCAAGGCCAGGGACTAGACAGCAGAACCGCTGGACCGGAAATGGACCCGCCTCACAGCAGAGAGCTGCTCACAAGACCAGAGGCGGCAGCCGGCCCCTTCTCCAGAAGGGACCGAGGCCCACAGCGCCTCCTGCACGGGCAGCGAGAGGCTTCCTCTCGACGGGTGGCGCCTGTGCCCTCCCGAGTCCTGTCCAGTGACTGCCCCAGCTGCCCAGTGGGCCCAGGAGCAGCCCTTGGCCCTGGCCAGATGAGTGGCCAGTTTTGTGTCAGGAAGGCCCTGAGTCATAGTGGGCTCTCCTCTCCGTGGGGAGCCACCACACTGGTGCTCCTGGTCACACAGCAGGCAGTCACCTCAGCTGAGTGGCCGCCCCCAGCTTGAGCCAGGCTCCTGATGTCTGCTTCCCTTCCTTCGGTCCTCTGACCTCAGGCCTGGCCCATCCCAGGAGCCGCCTGGGATTCCCAGGGGCTCCATTCTCTACAGAAGAGCACCCCCCAGAAAGAGTAGCAACGGGGAGGCTGAGAGCTGGGCCCTCGGCCACGCACGACAAAGGACTGGGGGGTCGGCCGGCATAGGCTGAGTGGGGGCCCCTCTTTCTGCTCAAGGACAGGGTGGCCCGCGCTGTCCACATACGGCCCTCAGGCCCTGGACGCCCAGCCCGGCCCGTGTGCACGGGCGTGGACCACGCGTTCCCACGCTGCACGCAAGATTAGAGCCGGCTCGCTGTGCACACAGCGCCCGGGGCCTGTGCTTTGGTCAGCAGTGTACAAGGGAGTCAGGGCTGCAGCCCTGAGCCCATCACACCAGGCAGGTCACTGCAGCGAGGGCCAAGGCCTTGTGCGGGGCGTGAGGCCTCGTGCGGAAAGCGCAGACCCCTCTCGGGCCTGTCGCTCGCTGCCCCCACGTGGACGGCCAGGGCTCCTCTCACAGACACACGAGCAGCCCCAGCTCTTCAGGCGCAGCGCCTGAGCTCCCGTCGCGGGCCGGCCGGCACTGGGAGGACCCAGGGGGGCGCACGTACTCTGTCTCGGAGAGCTCCAGGTCGGACACCGCCGGCACGGCGCTCAGCACGGGCGTGCACGCTGGCCTGACGCAGCAGCGCCCCCGCTGGATGACCTCCTGCACATACCTAGGGAACAACGCGCAGTGAGCCGCCGCCCGGGCCGGGCCTCCAGCAGCGCTCAGCTCAGCCACGCTCCACAGCAAAGAGGAGGCGCCTGCTGCGCGGGGCCGGCAGGACGGCAGGACGGCAGGACAGCAGGCCCTCGTGGTTGTGGAGCTGGAGGTCAGGGCTCCGTCAGAGCAGGCGGGACGCCGGCGCTTCTGCCCACCAGGTCTTCACCAGGCGGACCTCAGTCTCCTGAAACCCGCAGGTGCCTGCCACTCCATGCACTCAGAGGAGCCTTCGCCTCCAGAGGGGAGCAGGCCCCAACCTGGCCCTGCAGCTCAGTCACTGCCAGCTGAAGAGAGCACACCACCCACCGTTCCTGTCCCAGGGCCATCCACCTCGGGTGCGACGCTCTGTGGCCCTGACGTGACTTCTATTTTGACCGCCCTGGGTGGGGTCACCCCAAGAGGAGGACGCAGCGGACCTCTGCTCTGGGGTCTTTGCTGTCTACAAAAGGCACACATGTCCTGGACCGACCAGTGTGGAGCGCCCGAGCCGCCCCTGTGGCTCAGCTGTGTCACAGCCAGACAGGACCTGCCACTGGGCAGGGCCCGTGGGCGCTGGCGCAAAGAGCAGACCAAGGACGCAAGACCACAAGCAGGGAGCCCTGCTGGGCAGGCGCAGCAGGACGGGCCCGCTCGCCCCAGTACCCTCCCGGGCAGCCCCATTGCTGCCTTCCACCCTCCAGCTCACGGGCTGGCCCGCCGGGCCTCAGGCACCGCCCTCACCCCGGGCCACGTGGACCAGCAAGACCTCAGCGCGTGACACGGCTGCTGTAAACGGGGTCACCTTCAGTGACCGGGGACACGCATGGGCCTCCCGCGGGGCGGTGGGCTGGGGCGGGTCTGCACCTGGGCGCCGGCTTCCCCAGGGCAGCACGGATTCTGCAGCGAGGCCCCGGCCCCAGGAGCCCAGCTGACTGAAGATTGGACATGGGGACCAGTAACACCCAGGACAGTGTCACCATCCAGCGACCACACTCCCATCTCCAGGCCCTCAGAACCCAGACCACCCGGGAAAGTGACTGCAAAGGCCCCACTGCCAGGGTCCAGCGTGGAGGAATGACCTGCCCCACGAAGGGCTGCACCGGCCCTGACAGCCACGCAGGGCGCCGTGAGGAGGGCCGTGGGGCTGGGCTCTCAGCACTGAGAGTGAGACACCAGGGGTCCCCTGCGTGGCTGGGAACAATTCAGGCCCCTTCGCGGATGCAGTGGGCCTCAGCTGGCACCCGCAGCGCAGCCGCAGGCCAGCCGAGGTGCAGAAGGGCTCCCGCCCCGGATGGATGCTGTGAGGACCACGCACCTCTGCTTCGAGGGCGCCTTGCTGGCCCTCTTCTCCTCCTCCTCCAGGCGCCGGCGTGCCTCCTCCAGCTGCGTCAGGGGGTTGGGGGCAGGGTTGGGTGGCATCGTGGGGTCTTGAATGAAGAGATGCGAAGGCTGCACCGAACTCCGGAGCTGGGCACTGACCCAGGGGTGCACGGCCCCAGGGCGCTCAATGGACAGGGGCCTGGAGCTCTCGTGGGCCTGCTGCTTCTTAGCCCCGGACGACCTTCGGGGGCAACAGAAGCAGGTGAGCCGCGCCCAGGCTCTGCACACCCCCCACCCCTGATGCACGCCTTTCTGGAGACCTGCTCTGCACTGTGCTCATCGTGTTCTGAAATACAAATCATACCCTGTGAGGACACTTTCTTAATGTTTCCCCACGAAGACTTCTTTTACATAAAGGTTTTTTTGTTTTTGAAAAGTATTTTGATATTAGAATAAGTGTTCTTGGGACTTCCCTGGAGGTCGGATGGCTGAGACTCCCAGCCCCCAATGCAGGGGGCCTGGGTCTGATCCCTACTCAGAGAACTTGCTCTCACATGCCCCAACCAAGACCCAGGGCAGCCAAACAAAAACTTAACCTTTATCATTCCTTTAAAAATATAAATAAATAAGTGCTCTTTGTTAAAAACTTGAAATGTTCAGGAAATTCTAAGAAAAAAATAAATATGACTTAGCGATAGTCACTCGGTACATTCAGCGTATTTCCTTCCCCACTGAAAACACCTGCCATGGTTGGCATGATTCTGACCACGTGCTTTTTCCTGACTTTCTTCCACGTGATGCCACCTTCCCTGCCATCAGATACCAAGAACCTTCTACATCTGTGTGACCTGCCATCACTCAACCACTGCATGGAATTCAAGTGAAAACATTGCCTCTCTCAGCTGGACTAGAGGCCTCAGAAGGGGGGCATGTCCCCAGGAGCAAAATGAGGGAATCCCAGGAATGGCACCCTGGGGGAGAGGGCTGATTCAGCGCCTGTATGATGTGACCTGCCCCATGGGGAGGTGGACTCCTCCTAGAAGGACCCACGAGGCCCCCAACTCCTCAATTCCTGCTCTGTGCCCTGCTTCCAGGCCCACAGACCCCAGAAAGGCCTGCACGATGGAGCCCACAGTGCACCCAGGACACTGCTTCTGGACTCGTCTTCCCACGGAAACCCTCCAGCTGGGGTGGGGCAACGGCCAAGGAGTGAGCCACTGGGACAGGTTTTGTGAGTACAAAGGGTCTGGACCCAAGAACTCAGGACCAGGCAAGTCCACGGCTGGCCGGCCCCAAAGCCCAGGCCCCTGCCCACCCCGCCCCCACCACGAACAGGAAGGGTGACACTGAAACCGACATGGAGCCGGAGGAGCCGGAGCAGAGGCGTGTTCTCTGGCAGTTGGGGTCAAGGAGGCCAGATCCAGAGGCTCCTCCTGGAGGGACAGCCACAGGGCTGTAGGATCCTGCCCAGTGGGGCTGCAGCAGCTGACCCCACCACTGGGCACTCCTGCCCGGGACACTGACGTTGTCACCAATGCCCACCCTGTCACAGGGCCCACACAGGGCAGGGTTGACCTCACGCTGCCATGGGCTGGCCCTGGTCGAATGGGCACATGGCCTGCAGAGACTGCTGCCTGGTGCTGACAGCAGGCTCCAGAGATGGCAGGGACTCAGAGCCGGGGGTGGGGGGACTCAGAGCCGGTGGGGAGGGAAACAGAGCCAGGGGCAGACGCAGCTGGAGCTGGAGGGAGGGGAGGACTCAGAGCTGGGGCAGGGGGCGCTCAGAGCTAGGGGGTGGGGGACTCAGAGCCAGGGCAGGGGAGGACTGAAAGCCAGGGGTGGGGGGACTCAGAACCGGGGATGGGGGGACTCAGAGTTGGGGGGTGGGGGACTGAGAGCTGGGGCAGAGGAGGACTGAGAGCCGGGGGTGGGGGGACTCAGAGCCGGGGGTAGGGGGATTCAGAGCCAGGGGTGGGGGGACTCAGAGCCAAGGGTTGGGAATTGGGGGGACTCAGAGCCAAGGGTTGGGGGTTGGGGGGACTCAGAACTGGGGTGGGGGGACTCAGAGCCGGCAGTGGGGGGGTGACTCAGAGCTGGGGGTTGGGGACTTGGAGCCGGGGGGTAGGACTCAAACTGAGGTGGGAGGACTAAGAGCCAGGGGAAGGGGACTCAGAGCCGGGGGGGTGGTGACTCAGCCGGGGGCCCTCACCCGTGACCCGCCTTCCGGTGCCGGCTGATCTCCTTCTCGCCCTCGATGATCCACTGCATGATCTTCTGGTTCTTCTCCGCATCCTCAGACGGGCCTGGCGCCTCTGTGCTGCTGCTCTTCCCCAACTCCGCCTTCTTGGAGTTTCTCTTGGAGGTCGTGCCCACCTTCCCACTGCAAGAGCAAGGCCTGGTCACTTGCTACTTCAGCCAGCCCAGGCTGGATGGCTGGCCGGGACCCGCAGGGCTGGGGACGACAGCCCGCAAGGGCCCTGCCTGCACTTGGGGCCTTGGCCACACTCCTGCAGGCGCGGTTGGGCTGTTTTGGGCCGACTCTGTGGACGGAAGGTGTCCAGGCAGCTCGGGCCCAGCCACCTGTCCTCACCCAGACACCACCCCCGAAACGGGCTCATCCAACCCAACGGTACTTCAGGGCTGGAGCCCCGCGGCTGTGCACCCAGGCGCGCACTCCTGCCAACCTGCTCTGGCCCTGGCTTAGGGACTCCTCAGGGGAACTCTGGCCCGAGGGTGGCACGAAGGACCCTTCTCCGGGGCACACCACCTGCACTGACGTGGGCCAGGGCGGGGGATCGCCGCTCACACTCACCCGTAGGCCAGGCCGTCGCCACCGGCAGGGGGGGCGCCCGTGCTCTCCACATGGCTGCGGGGCTTGGCTGCGTGACCGTGCAGCTCCGGGCCCCAGGCGAAGCTGCCCGGGACCCGGCGGGCGGCCTCAGCCTCAGCTGGCTCCTTGGGCCGGGCCGCGCCGTGGTGGCCGTGGTGGTGGCCGTGTCTGTGGAGGTGCAGCCCAGTCGGGTCCAGCTTTGCCCCCAACTTGGGCGCATGTTTTCCATGCCCGGGCATGGCACCCCCCAGCACCCCAATCTTGGGCACGTGCGCGCTGTCTGGGGAGCGGTGACCGGGCCCCGGCGACTGGCAGCCAGGCGTCCTCATGACTCGCTGCACGTGCTCGTCCAGGATGCTCTCGGGGTTCTCCTCGTGCGCGTCCCGCAGCCCTGTGCAGCCCACGTCCGCGTAGCGGGAGGGGAAGTGGTGCCAGGCCGGGGCCGAGGGCAGCTTATGGCTGGCGCCCTGGGGGCCAGAGGGCATGTCGCTGTCCTCGCCTTCCTCCTCCTGCTGGAACAAGACAGCATGGCACCTCTCGGCACTGGCTGCACCGTGGAGACCCCGTGCTTGGGGACACAAAGCACAAAGGCCCGAGCCCTGAGCTGGGGACAAGGCCAGGCCAGCAAAGTGCAGGAGGGGCCGCCCGATCCAGAGTGGCCCCGAGCCCCACGCCAGTGTGGCCGAGCTCTGGGAGGACGAAGCGCATGGGGGCTGGCCTGGGCTCCCCTCCCTGGTGCGGGGACAGGGCCACACGCCACGCGGAGGAGGGCACAGCACCAGGGCCGCACAGACCACCAGGACGCCTGGCACTGCTTCCACGTTAAGCTTCTCAATAAAAATGTTTATCTTTTTCAACTGTTTTCCTACTCCTCAATTTTACTGCCGTATTTTCCATCATATTTTCCCAGGAAACACTGCCCCTATACAGAAGAGCTCCTGGTTTTTCCTTATTTTGCTACAAGTGTTAATAAATTATCACATCAAACTAGCAGAACTTCCTTTGACTCTGAGAGTTGCTATAAGCAGACCTGTAAACATACACATTCAATCACTTCAATCCTGAAACACACGACTGACGTTCACTGTCTAGTCTTATTGAGTTGCCCTGAGCGGATGCTGAGAGACTGGATGATTGAGCCACCCTGCGCTACATGAACAAGCCCCCAGGAGTCCCCACAGGACGCCGCACCGCTGTGGAAGTGCCTGCGGTCAGCCAGACATGCCGCCAGCTGTGGGCACCACAACTCAGAAACGGCACCCGAGAGGACAGGCTGGGAGACAGGGGCAGACGGGGGGACACGCAGCCCTGCGGGTGAGCTGGGAGCCATCCTAGAGAGCCCCGGACTCTGGGCTCTGCACCCTCTATCGCTACCTGGACCCTGGGTCCCTGCACTCGCCCTGTCCCCACCCCGACCCTGGTGCTCCATGGTTATCAGGGGGTGGGGACTCGGGAGACCCGCACCAAGGGGCACCCGTATTGATGCCATTCACGCCCTCCCAGGGCAGCAGACTATAAAATACTACACATTTACGTAACCCTTCAGCACTAGTTTTCATTTTCTTCTGTTCTGATTTTCCAAGCTTTACAGTAAACTTTAATTATTAAAAAATTTGTAGGACTTCCCAGGTATTCCAGTGGGTAAGAATTCACCTGCCAATGCGGGGCACACAGGTTCGATCTCTGGTCCAGGAAGATCCCACATGCCATGGAGCAACTAAGCCTGTGTGCTCCAAGTACTGGCTCCATGAGCCACAATTAGTAAAGTCCACATGCCCTAGGACGGGTGCTCCCCAACAAGAGAAACCGCTGCAGTGGGAAGCCCATGCACTGCAACAAAGAGTAGCTCCTGCTTACCACAACTAGAGAAAGCCCACGCATTGCCAGAACACCCTGCTCAACCGAAAATAATTGATTACTTAAAAATCTGCAGTGGGAATTCCCCGCAGTCCAGCGGTTAGGACTTGGTGCTTTCACTGCAGGATTCCAGGTTAGATCCCTGGTCAGGAACTAAGATCCCACAAGCCACAAGGCATGGCCCCAAAAATGTCTGAGCTATTACTCGTAAAAAAGGATTCTTGTTTATATCATGGTTCACATAGCTTACAAAATCACTCCCGGCAACAGACTCAAGACCACACGGCCACTGCTGGGCAGTGAGCCACCCCCTGGGGCGGAGGGACGCCCCTGGGAGCCGGCCGGCTACACCCCCGAGGCTGGGAGCCGGGACCCGAGGACTAGGCGTGGCAGCCCTCCTGAGCCTGAGGCCCTGAGCAACTGACACCGGACGTTTGCTGGGACACGTTTGGTCATGTCAGAGAACACTGCCGGGTCCAGCCCCCTGAGAGCTCGTGGGCTGCAGGCACAGCCGTCCAGCGCCTGCCAGGGACGCAGTGGGAGAGCCTCAGACGCCGTCAGAAGGCTGGGCCGCCTGAGTGCGCCCCTCCCACCCTACGCCACCGGCCAGGACCACATGCACACAGCCTGAGCCAAGGCCGGAAGCACAGCAGCGCATCACAAAAGCCCAGGTCTGCAGTGAAACCTGCCAGTCTGCAGGTTTCCGAAACTCCTTTCACGAAACATTACGGCTTGCCTCCTGAGCCTGTTTTAAGCACTGTCGATGGCAACGCGCTCAGGACAGCCTCACAGAGAGGCAGTGGTGGAGATGCTGCCAGGGCACACGGCCTCCTCACACGCGTGACCCGGGCTGAGTTCCGCCAGTGCACTGGCACATGCATGAGTCTGGTCTGCATTTGTTCTAGGCAGCTCCCAGGAGGCAGAAACCCTCAGCTCTGACGACTAGCGCATCCCTAACCCTGCCCGCTGGTCATGCCCTCCTGAGCAGTGATGGGGCGAGGGCCTTGGGCATGCCTCGGGCTGCACCTGCCCTGCCAGGAGGCCATGCCATCGCCACATGGCGGGAGGGAGAGCAGGGCACGGTCCCGCGAGGCCCCTCATGGCACAGCACGGCCTGTGACTACCTCATGCTCGGGGCTGTTTCCGGTACCTCCAGGGGTCCACGGTCCGCCCCGCGATGAGATGTGCCTGCTGACTCCGTGTAGGGAAGGCAGGGGAGCCCAGCCTGTGTCAGGGCCAGGCGACTGCCCACCTGCCAGGCCCCTCACCCACCCTGACGGCACTGCCCTCAGTGGTGGTGCACGGGGCACCCCTGGGGAACGTGGAACCCGAAACAGAACCCCCTCGGGTTCTGACAGGGTCCGGGGAGGGCTCAGGTTCTGCAGTTTAAACAGGAAGATCAGATGATTGGTAGAGAAATAATTCCTACAAGAAAGTCACATTTTGAGTTTCAGATATTGAACAAAATACTGAGAAGAGAATGAACTCCCACCCTGAGAGGCCTGTGTGCCAGAAGCCTCGAGGCCCACAGGTCCGGGGGGCGGGGCACATGAGGGGGACGGGGCGGGGGCACGCCTGTCACAGCACCTCTGCCCAGGGGCCCCTCGTGTGTAGAATGACACACGTGTGCAGCAGCCAGGATGGGAGAGCGCCACCGCAGGCAAAAAAGACAGGCATGCAGGCCCCTACAGGCAAAGAGTTACAGCAAATAGATCGGGTGTGCTGAGACTCTCAGCTCCCGGAATTCTATCAGAAAGGCTACCGGCCAGGAAACGAGACAGACAGAGCTGTGTCACTGGTCAGAGCCTCAGGCTGCCCTGCCCGAGGGAGGCCATCTGGGCTCCACGCAGCAGGGAGGGCGCGGAGCAGGACGCAGGCCTCCAGCCCTGACCTGTCCGGCTGGTGGGGAGATGCCCTCCACTGCACGGAGAAGGCCAACGCCTCAGGGGCCCGCTGTGGCCCGCGCCACAGCAGCCACTCACCATGCGGACACGCTTCAGCCGCTCCTCCAGCTCCTCCTCGGCCTCCCGCGTCCGCTGCACGGCCTCCAGGCGGTGGATGAGCTCTGCCGCGAACTTCTGGGGCTCCACGCGGACTTCCTTTGGCATTCGGTATGTGCGCTGTGAGGAAATGCCACAGTAAGCCCTGATACACCGTGGTGAGCAGGGCACGGTCTGCACTCTCCTCCCTGCCCCGGGCTGACCGGCGGGGATAAGCAGACACGGCTGCCTCCTGCCTCCCACGACCATGGGTGAAGACCCTGAGGAGGCCGGGGGCTACGCCTCCTCGGGGACGGCTACCCTGGCGCCCACAGCCCAAGGCGCCCACCCGAGGCTGCCAGCCAGCCCTGGAGAAGGGCTTCATGTGACTGACCAGCCAGCTGTGCAGAAGCATCCAGCTGTGCAGACCCCTGAGGTCGGGGCTGAGCCCGGGCGCCAGAAGGGCAGGCGCTCTGCAGCGCCCACCCTGCACCCAAGGGGCAGCAGCACCCGACACGGGAGGGGGGCCCGGGCCCTGCACCCCGGACGACTGACACAGAAGCTGGGTGCAGGGAGGAGCCGGGGAGGGAAGGGGGAGCCATGTTCAGAGAATGCAATTCCACGCACGCCTCACAGCAGCACGCCGCACAGCTTTGGGGGCGGGTATGAGCTATAAACTGAAATCGCTTCAAATCCAAAACACTTGTAAGCAGAGCGAGAAACCCTGTAGGCAGTTACCCGGACCCTCCAAAGGACCACGGGCCACCGCCCCTCGGGTGGGAGCAGGGCGCACGCAGGCGGACACTTACAGGAATGTGAGGTAGAGGCACCCGCCCGTTGGCCTGGACGCTCTCCTGCATCTCCCGGCGGTGCTGCCTGCGGGTCCTGTAGGGCGGGACTCCATCCCTGTCAGAGAGACACTCCTGTGAACATACGCAGGGCTCGGCCACGGCCTCTGGGAGCAGGCCCGCACGGCCTGTCTCCTGAACTGCACTGGCTGAAGACGACTTTGCATTCTTAAAAAGAACAGGACGGGTTCCTGAATCCTGCTTTCTTCCAGGATAAGACAGTAAAGCAGCATAATCTGTCAGATGCTCAAATTTGTTCTCTTGACGTGATTTTAGTTACAACCCTTCTGAAGACTGATGTAACCGTAAGTCAAATCACATACTGCCTTTAAAATGACTAAGCACTTATCTGAGAAGCATCTGACTTGCTCGCCTCCTGCTCTCTGGTACCCGTCTCCCAAGGACCTGAGGGGTGGCCCCCTGACAGCCCCCAGCCTCCCGGGTCTCCTGCAGGGGGGACCCACAGTGCTGGCGGTCCCTGGCCCCTCACCTGCTTCCCACGCACGGCCCGCGCTGACTGCTGCTCGGCCAGCAGAGGCGCCCCAGGCACATGGTGCTCGGTGTGCCCCAGCCTGGCCCAGGCACACTCAGCCCAGTGCGAGGGAAGGGCGGCCCTGGTTCGGAGCAGGGCATAGCGGCAGGGGTGCTGGGTGCCCCAGGCCTTCAGGACCCCAGCTGGGGCCACAGTGCAGCAGCGGGTGCAGAGGTCCAGGGGGCTGGGCCTCAGGGAACAAGAGCCGCAGTGCATCTGGACGCCCTCACAGGGCTCAGGTGTCCTGAGCCCCGTGTGTGAGGCTCACGTGCTCTGGCCGTGCACCTAAAGCCTACGCCTGGGAGGCCAGGCGCTGTCCATGGAGCCTGTGCCCAACGGCACTGGACCATGAAGCCCTTTGCCAAGTGGAGGTGATGCTGAGTTGCCAACAGAAATAATTCAGATGAAACACATGATCCTTTTTTTTGCCTCATATATTCAGTATATTTAAATATCTGCCACAATCTTACATTCCAAGTTCTTAACTATTCCTATATTTTTGAGTCTCAGTGTAAACCAAGATGAACAGAGTATCGGGGAAATTCTTTTTGTTGTTTTAGATCTTCCCTTTAGCAAACATATGTCCTTCCCTTAGAAAGAATTAAGAGATTAATTGACATTGTAGTAACTAAGTTTTGGGGAAGAGAACAGAACGCGTGCTGTCAGCCGCTCCCGGGGGCTCTGAGGGGCACAGCTCGTTGGAACCCTTTAACACGACATTTTATATTCATGGCAGGTAGTGCTGAAACCCCAGTAATATCAAGTAAGTTGTTAAAAACATCAACATTTTCTATGAAAGAGTCAAAACAAAGAAGAACATAATGATGAATGCCAACTGCCCCAGGATGACGTCCCCATCTTGCGGCCCCCAACAGGAGGAGAAAGGGCTCCCGATGTGCCAGACGCGGGGCTGTCAGACCAGAGCCAGACCTGGGCAGGCGGTACGAGGCGCCAGGAGACAGGACAGACCACAAGGCAGGGCCACAGCACAGAATCACCCAGTCACCTGCAAGGACAGGCGAGCCAGCCTTTTCCTCCTTACTGAAGCCTGTCTGACCTCCAGACACCACGCAGGGCAGGGACACAGTCCCCACAACCCGCTGACAGGGTCAGGGCCGCAGCCCACGTGCCGTCGCGGGGGTAGATGCCCACACACCTGCCGGCTCCAAGCCAGAACCTCCCTGTCGGGGCAGAGAGACAGCAAACGGTGTGTGACTGAACGCAGGCAAGCCTGACGCGCGTGGGCGGTGGAGCTGGTCCCCGTGTGACCCCAGCAGGCAGACAGGCCATGCCCTGGCGTGACATGGGCAGGTGTGACACCATTACATCCTGACCTGCGCCAAGGTCCCCGAAGTCATTGGCAAACTAGAGAGAAAGGTGTCAGAAGTGAGCACTTTCCCCAGGGGAGGCATCCCTGGACAGGGGTTCACGGCACCCTCGAGGGTGCAGAGGCTCCTGTGGCCCTGGCCGGCCGGCCGGCACAGAGCCACACCGAGGGGACGGCAGGCCCTGCCAATCGGGTGAGACGGCTTCCAGATCACAGCGGGGCGAGCACAGAGCGGACGACTTGGGGTGGCTGCCCTGGACGCACCGCACACACCAGCACCACTGAGACCAGGGCTGGGTGCCGCCAGGCAGCTCTGGCCAGTCTCGCCTGGAGGGAAGCAACTGAGGCTCTGGTCTGCAGGAGGGTCTCCAGGAACAGCCCCCGTGGTGCTGGGGAGGGGGCGGCGGGCACTTACACGCTGCTGTCGGTGAGGGACAGGCTGTCAGCGTCGCTGGACAGGCTCTGCTGCTCGCTGTCATTGGCGCTGGTGGCGGGGGCGAGGGCGTAGCCAGAGTTGACGTAGTAGGGGTTGACGGGCTCCCGCCACGATCCACACCTGCCAATAAGGATGTATGTTAGCAGCCGCCAGGCCACGCCCCCGCGCACTGATCCTCTTCAGGATCACCTGCAACACCAGCACGTGGAACAGACCCAAAGCATTCAGAAGAGACAGGGCAGAAGAGGCCGCGGTCCGCCCCGCCCCCAACCCCGCGCTTCCGGGGAGACGGGCACCCCACGCCGCCCCTGTGCAGCTAGGCAGCCGTGCCCGTGAGCACAGCTGCACACACGTGCTCTCTGCCGGTAACTAGAAATGGCGCCAGCTCCGCGCCCCCGCCCCTACAGCGCTCTGCCGCAAACTCACTGACCCATAGAGCACACCCCCCGGCCCGCCCCGTGCCACAGCCGTCCTCGAGGGCCCCGGCCAGGCCTCCGGGGCACAAGCCTGAGCACTGGCACAGCGTGGACGAGCAGGGGCGAGCACAAGGGCCGTGGATGTGACAGCGGCTGCCATGCTGCCCTCTGGGACATCAGTGCCCATCCCGCACCCCCTGGGCAGGACGCGCCACCATGGGTCGCCGAACTAGCCAGAAATTGACACTAACAGTTTGCATTTCCCTGGTAGATGGTCAGCAGGGGGAGCATTGAGATGTCACTTAAGTTAATTCTTTCCTCTTTAAATGACCTGTTCATACTTTGTATTTTCTGTTAGGCGGTTTATGAGTTTCTTAGTGATTTACAGATGTCTTTAAATATTCTTGAACTTCCCTTGTGGCTCAGCTGGTAAAACATCTGCCTGCAATGTGGGAGACCTGCATTCGATCCCTGGGTTGGGAAGATCCCCAGGAGAAGAGAAAGGCTGCCCACTCCAGTATCCTGGCCTGGAGAATTCCATGGACAGTCCACGGGGTCGCAAAGAGTCAGACACAACTGAGCGACTTTCACTTAAATATTCTCACTATTAACCTCTGGTTACAAATACGTGAAAATACTTCCTTCCTAAATGTCACTTCTTAACTTTGTTTATGTCGATTTTGGTATTAGACAAGTTTACTTCTGTGAAATCAGACTTACCAATCTTTCTCCTTACAGATTTTTTTTTGTATCTTACATAGGCCAACTTTCCTCATTTGACAATCGTAAATATATCCCTCAGTTTTTCTCCAAATACTTCAATATTTTTTAAGATCTCTACCTAAAATATGTACATGTAAAATCCACTTACTCCTCTGCATCAAAATGGAGATCCAGCCACGAGCACTGAGCACCACACCACCACCGTGTCCTGAATCCCCGCACACCTGACCCCACACACGCCCCCCTTTCTGGAGTCTCTGTTATGCTCATCCTGCGAAGGCCCCGCCAGTCCCTTGCAGCTGCGGCTCCCCGCACCACCTGCTCTTCCCTGAGCCCCCTGGAAGCAGCAGTGGTCAGTCCCCAAGGGTCGTGTGAAGCGGGGACATGACGAGGAGGCCTCTGAGGGCTCTGACTGCAGCCTCATCCTGGTCAGGGCTCTCATGAACGGCAGCCACACTGGCTCTGGGGACCCGTGTGCTCGCTGCAGAGAAGGGAGCAGAGTGCTTCTGCATCCATGGGGCCCAGGGGGACGCCGTGGTGTGAGCTGTGGATGCTTGGGGAAAGGCCAGCCCACACCTTGCTACCTCAGAACGCCAGTCACGCAGGACGCGTGAGCTGGGCCGGGCCAGGCAGTATCGCTGGAGAGACCCCAGCGAGCAGCCCACCTCCCCGGGGCCACGCACACAAGCAGAGTGGCCACGGCACCTCCAAGACGGTGACAGTGCTCACGATTGCCCTCCAGCTCAGGACCCGGGCTCATTACCCCACATCACGGTCCTCCTGAGCCCCCAAAGCAGCCAGGTTCCTGCCAAATGAGGGCGGGCACAGGGCCCAGAGGCTCCGGGGAAGGGACAGGGGCCGCCCTGGGCCCACATGAGCGCTGACGCAGAGCCCACATCTGCAGCACCACACTCTCCCTAAATGACACTGCTATTCCTCTGGCTGTTTAAACACAAACCATCAATGCGATCACCAACACAGCCACTGCGCTGGAATTCAGACCACAGACAGCTGAGTCGCCCCTCCATGTCCCCCTACCTCAGGGCCAGCACCTGCAAGCCCCAGGCCCTCACCTTTCCCGAGAGGGCAGGATTGAGCCTGCAACCCCAACACCTGCACGGGCTGCCTGTGCCCTCCTCCGACGGGGCCCAGGAAACCCAGCTTTGAGGTGACAAGCAAGGAAAACATGGGTTCTTTCCCCAGCGTCCAGTGCTGAGCAAACCCTAGCACACACACAGCTCCACGTCCAGACACACGGGGAAGAAAAGTGAGTGGGGAGAAAGAGAAGGAGGGGCCGGCAGCGAGGCCAGCCCTCGGGACAGGCGCCACAGGCTGCCGTGACACAGGAAGCTCTGCAAAACGTCACCCAGGGGCCACCGGCTGCTCCCCACAGGACAGCCGGAACCGGAACTCAGACGCGGGATCTAGCGACACCTCCGGCCTCTCTGTGGCTTCCAGACCTCACGACAGAACCCGCAGGACCCCCCGGCCTCTGGGGCCGCTGAGGGCAGGACTCCGCCCTCCACACTTTCCCTCCAACAGTTCCCGCGTCCTTTTGCTTCTGTCTCCTTCCTGAGCAGCTGCCTTCCCACGATCTGGTCTGACAGTTCTTCCTTTTAATCGCTTCTCCGGTCCTGCTGCGTTCAGTGTGGCTACAGAGTGGATCCACCGGCTCACTGCTTGCTGTCGGTCACGGCTGTTCTATACTTTGTTCCTCCTTGCCTTCTTTTGGAATACTTTCTATTTTCTGTCTCCTCCCTCTAATAAAGTAGCTCTTTCACTGTTCTTTCAATGGTTCCTTCAGGGATTACAACAGGTACCCTTGATGCATCAAGGTCCAATTAACTGCATTCTACCTGTTCCCAGGCAACACATGGTCAGAGGTAACTCCACTCGGGAGTTCCCTGGCAGTCCAGCAGGTAAGACTCTGCACTTCCACTACAGGGGTGCACGTCCGACCCTAGGTTGAGGAACTAACAGCCCACGTGCCACATGGAGCAGCAAAAAAGAAAAAAAAAAACAGAATTAACTCCACCCACCTCCCACACACTCATGTGCTGTTGGCATTTGGGTTTTGGATCCATGTGGTATCTTAACCCCAGGAGACATCACCAGTCTTGCTTTATCCTTCAACAGCGGCCTGGAGTCACCACGCCCTCCCCTGTCCCTCCTGCCCTGAGAGCATTTTCTCGGCCTGAAGAACACCCTTCAGTACATCCGTGAGTACAAGTGCTGCAGCTGACACTTCCTCAGTGTTTGCTGGTCTGAAACTGTCTTGATTTCCCCTTTATTCCTGAAGGGTAATTTCAGTGGGCTGAAATTCACTTTCACTGCTTGGTAATCCTTTCAGTTTCTGTGGAACTTCGTAAGCTTTTGACGGGGGTGTAAACAGCAGAGACTCGGTGGGACACAGTCTGGTAGTTTCTAAAACTTAAAACAGTTGCCGTAGGATCCAGCAATTTCCCTCCTTGGTAAAAGCCAAAGGACTCAAGAGCAGGGTCTCGGGAGAGCTCTGTGCCCCCAGGCCCTGTGCAGTGACCCTCCTGGTCATCACCTCTGCAAGCCCCTCCTGGGAAGGCGAGGCTGGCCCGGCCCACACCTTCCCCACCCAGCCTCTAGACCTGGTGCCCCAGGCCAAAGCCCAGTGACCTGGGACGCAGGGGCGACAGACAGACAGAGAGCAGCAGGAGGCAGAGCGCGGAGCCCTCCCCTGGGCAGGAGTGGCCTTGAGAGCCATTCCGATGTCCCAAGACCCAGGCCACAGCCGCATAATGACTGTCCAGTCTTCAGACGCCCACAGCCTGTCCCGCTGGGACACTCTCAAGGGCCCAGACGGCCTCCTGTGAGATCCCGGCAGGCGCTTCCAGGAGCGGCACAAAGGCGATGCCGCCATGCTTCCAAGAACGTCCTGCAGGCTGGTCCAAATGCCAGCGGCAAACCCAGTGCCTGCCAAGTTTCTCCTCTAACTTCACTGTTTTCCTTTGTAATTAAGAGATGATCTCGTGGGACTCCCCTGGTGGTCCAGTGATAAAGAGTCCGCCTACCAACGCAGGGCACGCAGGTTCAATCCCTGGTCTGGGACTGAACACGCCGCGGGGCAACTAAGACTGTGCACCGCACCTACTGAAGCCCTCATGTCCTGCAGCCTGCGCTCTGCAACAAGACGCCACCGCGAAGAGAAGGCCAAGCCTGACAACTAGCGTAGCCGCCACTCGCTGCAGCTAGAAAAAGCCTGTGTGCAACAACCAAGACCCAGTTCAGCCAAAACTAAAAAATTATTTTTCAAAAAAGAGGTGATGAGTGGCAGAGATACTTTAGGATGATGCACATTCTATTCACACCCGTCGTCTGATCTGCGTGTGCTGGGAGGACGCACCCTTGTAGCAGGACATCTACCTGCTGTGCCATCCTCTTAGCCCTGAGCAGCCCCGCCCCACCCTGACGGGTCTTCACCAGGCAGGCGTCTAGAGCCTGTGATCTGTGCTGTGAGGTGGCCTCCCGGTCCCACACGCCTTTTATTTATTTTATGACCCTTTACTTATTTTTATTACCCAACTGGCACACCGCACCCACTACCATGAATGAATGCTGAATTGCACAACACGCCAAAGGGCATCAGAGTCAAGACTGAACAGTAACAACAGAAGGATCTACGCTCTGTGGAAAAGGCAGGCACGGACTGGGCGTGGTGGTCACGGACGCCACACCCCGGCCCCCCACAAGGCAGGCAGTGGAGGACCCTGGCCCCAGAGTGGCCCCCAGGGCCCATATGCCCTCACCACTGCTTACCAGCACTTGACTGTGGGCAGGTTACTCCTGCAAAGTGGATTGACGATGGCCACCTCTTTGAAAGGGGTCCGAGCACCCTTCAGGAGCACACAAGGGGATGCCGAGCACCAGATGATGCAGAAACCGCTAGACTTAGATGGGCCAGCACGTCCGGCACAGCATCCCGCACGTGGAGTGGGATGAGGCTGGGGGCTAAGGGCTGCAGGACGGAGATCCCCCCTGACTTCCTGTAAGATGCTGAACACAGCAGATTCAAGGCGCTAAGGTCAGAATCCATGCTCAAGGGAGACCATGCACTCCTGGCTTGAGAGATTCACGGGTCAGCGAGGGGGACTCCCTCTTTGCCACAATTCTTGTGTGCAGCTGTGAACACCAGTAACTCTTTACGATAAACCAGCAACTCTTTACAACACCTGCTAAAGATTCATGCTGTGAGTGACATGGGTCAGGGCCCATCTGTGCAGGGAGGAGGCCACACAGATGCCAAGAAGATTTGAGAGGGACCCAGTTAGATCACTTCTCACTTATCTGTATTTTTCAATTTTCCTGCACCAAATATATTTCTTATATAACTTTTGCAACGTGTCCCTGGATGTTCATTGCTGCAGAGCAGTTGAAATCTATGGAACAATATACGTGAAGAGCACGCTGAAAACTGTAAAGCACCGCAACTGGAACTCGCCAGCAAGAGCTCAAATGAGGGATGAACCGGAGCAGAAGCCCTGCTCATCTCTGCTCCGCGCAAACACTGCACGTTTACATCAGCTTTTCTCTGCACAGCAGGCTTCTCAGACAGCAGAAATCCTTCAGGGCCTGGACTCACACAAATGCTTCACATCAGATCTTTAGATTACATGGATCTGATGAAGAGGAACTCCATGTGGCAGTATTTAAAAAGTGTAACAAAAAATGTTTCACAGAATCTGCCACCGTGATTTTTTTTTTTTTTTTTTGGTATTCATTTAAAAAAATTTTTAGTTGAAGAAGAATTGCTTTACAATGTTGTGTTGGTTTCTGCCATACAACAACGCCAATCAGTCACACTCCCCACCCCACCCCTCTAGGTCATCAGAGAGCACCAGGCTGAGCTCCCTGTAATTAGACAGCAGCTCCCCACTAGCTGTCTGCTTTCCACATGGTCAGGTATGTGTTTGCCACTATGATTTTTAATGAATCACTCTCACTCCAATGACGGGGTCAGCATGCATCTGGCACTAACCTCCCCTGGAGACTTCAGCCCCTCACTCCAGCTTCTGACGGCTCAAACAGAAGCTCCAAGGCTGGTCACTCTTCACAAATGCGAATCACCACCATCAACATGCACGAGCGACACCTCCCAACAAACTGCAGGCTGTCAACCCCTGAGGTTGCGCAAATCCAGCTAGGGACTCCAGACATGGGCTCTTGATGAGCTCAAAATCACAGATCACGTGGCCAGCCCACAACCTCTTTACCACAGGCCTGAATCGATCCCCAGTTCACAACCTAAAGCAGACGGGAGGCTGAGGGCTGCAGTTCTGAGATCGCACAGAACTCTGATGAGGAGACTAGTTATCGGGATTGAAGCTACAAGACCAAATCAGCAACTCTGAAAACATGGCTTTTCAAAAATTAAGATCATGCACTTATGAATCTAGTCAAACTCAAAACTCTGTTCATAAAACAGTACCATTTGTTCCCTTGAAGTAATTCAGAAACCAGAAATTCCAAGCCTTGGGTTACCCTCTTCACTTCCTAACATCATCAGGTAACTCTCGTTATTTGCTATTGTTTAGTCACTAAGTCATGTCTGACCTTTGCAACCCCATGGACTAGAGCCCATCAGGATCCATGGGATGTCCTAGGCAAGAATACTGGAGTGGGTTGCCATTTCCTTCTCCAGGGGATCTTCTCGACCCAGGGATCCAACGCACATCTCCGGCGCTGCAGGCAGATTCTTTACTGCTGAGCCACCAGGGAAGCCCCAGGTAACACTCAACCTTCTTTAAGCTAACCACGCGTTTGGCAGCCCCTAGGCCCGAAGGACACCCTTGTCTGCCTCCCCTGACTCAGCACATGAAGTTTGCCGAGAAAGTGAAAACCTGAGGGAGAACTCAGACTCTTCAGGTACTTTGCTTTTATAAGTTATTTGATTTTTCCACTGATGAAGTTTTCTTTCACAACGTTTCAAACGGATTTTCTTTTTAAAGGACTTTTACCGTATCCAAATGAACCTGCCCTGACCACCTTACAAGAAAGCCCTACCAGGCAAGACACAGCCCCTGCTTCCATTGCACACAGGATGGACTCTGGACTGCTCTCACTTGCCAGACTCTTTGTTCACCACGAAAATGTGTCACCTTTACATTAATTCCAACAAACTGCACACGGCACCACAAAACTTTACATTCCAAAGCAGAATTTCACAGCACCAACGTGCAAGCCTGCCATTTCGTCGACGCTGGGATGTCCAACAGTGTCCCGTCACTGGCCTACCCCGGCTCAGACCGCCCCTCGGAGCACCGCGCCAGGCCTCATCCGGCCCCTTCAACTCTGCCGTCTCCGTGCCTGTGGCCCTGGGGGCTGCCTGGAAGGTGGGGCATGGCCACGTCGCTGGGAAGCCAAGACCAGCAGAGAGTGGGAACCCCCGTGGGGCGGGAGGCCCCAGCAAAGGGGCACCTGGGGACCTGTTCTCTGCCCCCAGGAAGAGTGTCGGTGGCATAGCTCAGACACGGGCCCGTGCAGGGCGGACGCGGAGGCCAGCAGCTCACACTAAGGGAGGTGAGCCAACACGTGGCTGAACCCGTCTGCCGTGCGCACCGAGTAACACGAGGTCCACCAGGGCCCCGAGTGTGCTTCTCATTTAGGTCACAGTGAACCCAGCCATAATCCACCCAGCTGCCTCTGTCACACGGGAGACACGCAACAATACCTAGAGGGAGGAAGCAACAAAACCCAAACTCAACGACAACACCAGAAATGCTGACAGTGATTAGTAAAGTCATCTTTATACCTGAAAAACGAACATATACACAATGGGTCTGGAGTTCATACTCAACATAAACCATATTCTGTGTGATGGACCTCATTTTTTAGGTCACATACATTTCTCTAAAGAAAATTCCTACTTTACAATGTATTTAATATTGAAAATATAACAATATGTTTGTATTAATTTCTATATTCATAAAGATGCTTTGGAAGGGCACACAATTATTCAGATTATTTACCTTTGAACAATATTGAGAGGGCAAATGGGGTGACTGTGTGGACACAGAAGGACATTTGAGCTGTATGATCCACGGAGCACTCACTCTGCCCGTAGGCAGCTAAAGGCACATCCAGAGAAACAGGGATGCCCAACAGGACTCATCTCTTCACAGATTTTTCTTTTTTTTTGGCTGCACTGCATGGCATGTGGATTTTAGTCCCCTGACCCGGGAGCAAACTACCACTTGCAAGACCAATGAGAAAAACAGACAGAAAGGTTTTCATGTGTTTTAAGGCACAGAGGGGCTTCCCTGGCAGCTCAGTGATGAAGAACCCACCTGCAATGAGGAGACGTGGGTTCACTCTCTGGCTCAGGAAGATCCCCTGGAGAATGGAATGATCCCAGTATTCTTGCCTGGGAAATCCCATGGACAGAGGAGCCTGGCGGGCTACAGTCCATGGGGTTACAAAAGAGTTGGACTTAGTGAGTCAACAACAAGGCACAAGAGCTACCAGGGAAATGAGGTCTTAAGGGGCTAAAACATGAGGGAAAAGAGAAGAACAGATGGAGAAGTCAGACACAGGGTCCCACTTTTCTCCTTGAGGTCCTCAAGCAGTGACCTCCAGGCTGAGAATGTGGTAACTTCAGAATTCCTACATGGGCGTTTCAAATGCACCAAAGGTGTGGACGCTGGTGCAGACCCCAGGCCTTCAGCTGGGATCCCAGTGGCTATCCTAAAGGGATGACTGGTTCCAGCTGGTGTAAAGTGACAAGTCCCCACACTAAAGGCCAGGTAAGCCCTCACTGGAGAAAAATGTGATTGGGGTCCTCAAGTGATTTCTTAATCTGTGTCACATACAGAATCTATATCCAGTGTTTAGTAAAAACTACCCAGCATACTAGGAGGCAGGACCAGCCAACTCAAGAACATGAGAAAAACAGACAATAGAAAAAGAACCACAAAATACCCCAATTTTAAAATTACAGGACATTAAAATGCATGTGATGAACATGTTCATTAAAAGACAAGCTTCTGAGAGAGCCTGAGCAGAGAACTGAATATTAAAAAAACAAAAAGAAGAATCAAATGAACACTAAACTTGAAAAATATAACAATTGAAGTTAAGAACTCCACTGCTGCTGCTGCTAAGTCGCTTCAGTTGTGTCCGACTCTGTGCGACCCCATGGACGGCAGCACACCAGGCTCCCCCGTCCCTGGGATTCTCTAGGCAAGAACACTGGAGTGGGTTGCCATTTCCTTCTCCAATGCATGAAAGTGAAAAGTGAAAGTGAAGTTGCTCAGTCGTGTCTGACTCTTAGCGACCCCATGGACTGCAGCCCAAGAGGCTCCTCCGTCCGTGGGATTTTCCAGGCAAGAGTACTGGAGTGGGGTGCCATTGCCTTCTCCAAGAACTCCACAGACAGGCCTAATAGTAGACTGAAGAGAAACGAGCCGATGGTAGACAGGTCTGGAAAACATACATATGAAGCACAATGGGGGAAAAAAGACAAAAACTACTGAAACAGTTTACAAAAGAGAAAAGGTCTGGACTTCCCTGGCAGCCCAGGGGTTAAGAATCCGCCTGCCAAGGCAGGGGACGCAGATTTAATCCCGGTCTGGGACGACCCCAGAGGCCAAGGGCAGCCAGGCCCGCACCACAGCCACAGTGGCTGCTGCAGGGAGAACCTGGGCTGCGGGCAGGGCAGTCCTGCCTGCTGCAGCCAGAGCAAGCCCGTGGAGCAAGAGACGCAGCACAGGTCTCTGAACAAGTGCGAGTTAGTCTCTTCAGTCGTGTCCGACTCTTTGCAGCCCCAGGGACAGAAGCCCACCAGGCTTCTCTGTCCATGGGATTCTCCAGGCGAGAGTACTGGAGTGGGTTGCCATTTCCTTCTCCCGGGGATCTTGCTGACCCAGGGATTGAACCCAGGTCTCCCGCACTACAGGCAGATTCTTTATCATTTGAGCCACCAGGGAAGCCCAAATAAGTACAAGGTTTCAAAAAGTATAAAATAAATAAATAGAAATATAAATGGGGCTCTGATCCCATAGGATCACTGCCCTTGGCAGAAGAGACCAGGGAGCTGTCTGTCTCCACCGGGACCTAATGAGAAAAGGCCCATGCGCAAACCTCGAGGGGAATGGGACAGAGGCTGCTTTGCTGCTGGCGCCTCGGCCTGGGGCCTCCAGCCTCCAGAACTATGAGAAGAGTCTGTCACCCAAGTCCCCAAGTCTACCGTATTTTGCCATGGTGACCTGAGCTGACTCACATTCGGGTAAGAAGCTGGACGTGGCCACCCTGGAAAGGCCAGGGGTCATGAGACTGCCAAACTTAGTTTTCGGCCTTTTAGTGTTATTTGAATTTTTCCTTCTTTTTTTTTAATGAAAATTAAAATTAATTAAAATACTGGTATAATAGTGCAAACATTAAAACCTAAGATCACACTTAAAGGAAACATTTATATGATCCTTTTATTTATTTTATTTTGTCTCATTGCTTTATTTTTTTATATTAACCTACGAACTTTATTTTTGTCTCATTGCTTTAAATTGTTTTTAGCCACAAAGTTTGCTTCATTTCAATCTCCAAACAATATTAAAAACAATACATGGTTTTTATTTGCTTATCAAATGCAATCATGGATTAAACTGTTGAAAAACAGAATATAAGCTCATGTATAAGCTACTATTTGATAGTATAATTAAAATAATGGACTACAATAGACAGTTATGCTGCTGCTAAGTTGCTTCAGTCGTGTCCGACTCTGTGCGACCCCATAGACGGCAGCCCACTAGGCTCCTCCGTCCCTGGGATTCTCCAGGCAAGAACACTGGAGTGGATTGCCAGTTCCTTCTCCACATATGATCCTTTTAAAAGACAAAGATATGCTTTTGAAAACTGCATATCATCCAGACCTTCTTATGATACATTTTTGTATATATTTTAATAATATATTTTCTAGTTACAAAAATGTATGCTTTATAGGAATTTGGAAAATGTAGAAAAACCAAATGAAGAAAACAGAAAGCCTATATTCTCCAGCCATACAAAAAAAATCCCTGTACAACAAGCCCTGTGTCAGATCAGATCAGACACCAAGTGAACTATATTCTGACTGCGAGCTATTACTCGCAGTGCCGCATGCAACGTGCTTTCTGATCATTTCTAAATATCTCCTTAAGAGAAGACTGAAAATGAGCCAGTGATGCAGAGAGGACTGATTCCAGACGAAAGCATGTTAATGACCCCAAGGACACAAGGCAGGGTGTTCCCTGGCGGCCCAGTGATGGTCAGGTGTCCCGGCTCTCACTGCCGAGGGTCCAGGTTCAACCCCTGGTGGGGGAACTAAGACCCCATAAGCCAGGCAGTAGGAGCCTCCTGGCCCTGGGGGGCTGAGGAGGGTGTCCACCGGGCCACACCAAGCAAGGCTCGTTGTCTCTATCCACAAAAACTGGTGGAGTTTGGTCCAAACAAAAGAGCGGAGTCCAGCTGCTCCCAAGGTTTTCACTGGTTCTGAGAAGGGATGAGGAAGGGGCAGGCTGCAGCCCCTCACAGACAGACACGAAGCCCTCTGCACGGCCCTGGAGACTACGTTTCTTTTCACTAAGTCAGAAGGCACGCCTGAGTTCTGGGAAGGAACTGAAGAGATTGACTGAGTTGTTTTCTCAATCAAACATTTTTTGGAATTAACGGGCCCTGGGTGCAGCCTGAGTGGTTCACAAAAATGTGCATTTGTACTGATGTGACACGGGGGAAAAATAAAGCAACGCTGGTTTTCTTACTTACACACACACACACACACACACACACACACACACACGTACTCAGCCTCAAGGTGGACTGAAGACAGAATTATTAGGCCATCTGCCTTTTCCCTCACTGAACAACGACCACTTGGCCAAACTCCACCATTTCTAAGGATGCCAGGTAAACTGGTGTAAATGAAGTCAGGATGCTAGAGGAGACTAACAGACAGTGCGTATGAATCAGATGCAAGTCTCCGTGACGCTAACTGGCACGCAAACCTGAGAACCGGCTGATCCCTGGGCGGTGGACACACAGAGACGCACACGCCCGGCCACCCGCCTGCCCAGGCACCTCGATCTGGCTGCGGCAGCCCCACGGGCCACGGTCCCTGCAGGCACTCCCCTTTCATAAAGCCACTGCCGCGGAGCACGTGACAAAGGGGCCTCTCCATCTCCGAAGTCCTGAGCTCTGCTGAAATCTGTCATCAAAGACTACAGAGTTCTGTGGGACTGAAATAGAGAAAATATTTTTTGATTCTCCTGCAACTAGCTCACGAACTCTCACTAGCCAGCCCCCCCGACCGACAGGCACACGAGGCACACACAGTGTATCGGCACTGTGACCAGGTCTCCCGTGGACACGCGAAGTCACAGGAGCCGGGGGGAGTCCGCGCGTCAAGGAGGAAAGGAGCGCGTGCCAGACCGGCATCTAGAAACGATCCTTCTGGGCGCGGTGGGGGAGAGACTGGGGCAGAGACTCAGCTAGAAGGTTCTGTGGTTGCAGGAGGTGGCGGGCGCCACAGCGAGAAGCAGAGGGCTGAGCACACGCTTGGCCAGGGAGTCTGGGCTGGTGGGCTGGGCTGGCCAGGTGGGCTGGGCTGGAGCTGGTAGATGGTGATGCTACTTCTGGAGCTAAGGATGGCAGCTTTGGGTGCCTCTCAGGATACACAATTAGTAAAACTGCAAAGTGTCACGATCTGAAATCGCCTGTCACCTGGATGAAAATGTCACCAACATTGAGCAGACCAGTAAGTTCAGATGACAACGAAGACACAGCAGGATCTGAAACTTCAAGCACTTGCTGTGTGCCCTGGACACCTGCTGCGTGCCGGCACCACCACGGACCAGCTCACGAGCCTCCCTGATAGCCTCATCTGGCAGGCCCTTGCTTCATCCTCCTCATGTTATAGGAAAACTCAGAGAGGTGAGGCAACTCTCCCACCATCACATAACCAGGAGAAGGGTGACCCCAGAAGACACAGCCAGTGGAAAAGGCATCAAGCGAGGGGTCCTTAAATTAAACCACTGAGCTTAATTAACCTTCTCCCCATCTAGCCCACAAGGTGACTGGAAAGATCTATAAACTCCTGTCTTTTTTGTTTGGTTGCACTGCCCAGCTTGTGGGATCTTAGTACCCCAACCAGGGAGTGAACTCGGGACTGCAACAGGAGTGTGGCGTCCTAACCACAGGACCCCAAGGGAATGCCCAGTAAATTCCTGTCTTGAGAACCCCACAGCTGCACACTAAAGTATGTCTAAAAACATTTCCAGTCACCAACCTTGGGATCATCTGTTCAGTTAAAGGAACTCATCCAGGTGGACAAGCCACACACCTGGAAGGTGAAAGAAAAGGCAGCAGGGCCATGTTCTCTTCCTAACCTGCATGTCCCAACTGAGAGTGAGTAAAGCCTCAGCAGCAGGAAAAACGAGGGGGAAGGTTGCAGGGAGAGCCACACTGCACAAACGAGTCACCCTCCATCCAAAAGATCTAGGAATCCAACAGTGAAGAGTACTTGCACTTCACTAGTGCAACGGTGGTCACGGTAAGTGACGGTAAGTCACTTCAGCCATATCTGACTCTTTGCGACCCTGGGGACTGGAGCCCACCAGGCATGGGATTCTTCAGGCAAGAACACTGCAGAGGATTGCAGGGCTCTCCTCCAAGGGATCGTCCAGACCCACGGATCGGGATCAAACCTGTATCTCTTATATCTCCTACACTGGCAGGCGGGTCACTTTACTACCAGTGCCACCTGGGAAGCCCTGAAGGTCAAATTAAACAGGCTGTCACCAGAATCCCTTGGATAGCCAGGAGATTGAACCAGTCAGTCCTAAAGGAAATCAACCTTGAATATTCACTGGAAGGACTGATGCTGAAGCCGAAGCTTCAGTACTTTGGCCACCTGATGCAAAGAGCTGACTCACTGGAAAAGATTCTGATGTTGGGAAAGATTGAAGCCAAGAGAAGAAGGGGACAATAGAGGACGAGATGGTTTTGATGGCATCACTGACTCAATGGACATGAGTTTGAGCGAACTCTGGGAGATGGTGAAGGACAGGGAAGCCTGGCGTGCTGCAGCCCATGGGGTTGCAAAGAGTCGGACATGACTGAGCGACTGAACAACAACCACAGCAGCAGGACCAGTGTCCTGAGACCCCAGTCGCCTGGGCCCCCACCACCCCGAGGATAGAAGCAGCCGGCCCCAGAGTCACCGCCCCACCCCCGCGCCACGGCGCTGGAGCTGCAAGGGAAACCCCAGAGCAACCTCACTTTTCTGCCTTCCACACAAAATGACACACATTTGGGTGCTTCCTCTTTTTACATTTCTCCTTCTTTAAGCCATTACCAGAACACAGTTGACAAGGCAACAAACAGGTCAGGCAGTTCCTCAGTGTGGGCAGTAAGGGCTGGCCATCCGTCCTTCACCAGACCCACGAGTTACTCGTGCTACAAGCATCATCCGCACTGAACCCTCAGCCCACGGTCACCGGGACCAGCGCTGACCAGGGCCTCACTGTCTGCCCCACCCCGAAGATGTAAGGAGAGAGCAGGTGAGACCCTGTCCTCGGGCAACTTCTCAACCAGTGAGGAAGGCAGTAAAGAGAAATGGAAAGCATTCGCCACTTAGACATTAAAACCAGCAGCAACATAAACAAGGTTCTGCTGTGGAGCAGAAGGAACTGTATTTGATAGGATCCTGAGATAAACTGTAAGGGAAAGACTATATAAAAGAATGCATATACAGTATACGTATAACTGAGTCACTTTGCTATACAGCAGAAATTAAGACAACGTTGTAAGTCAACTATATGTCGATTAAAAAAGGAGAGGGGCTTCCTTGGTGGCGCTGTGGTTAAGACTCCACGCTTAACCACAGCAGGGCACGGGTTCGATCTCTGGTCAGGGAAGTTTCACACACTGCATACTGTGCCCCAAAAAGGAAATATGTTTTTAAAAAGAGACAGAGAAAAGAAAACCAGTGGCAACAGATAAGTGCAGGTAGTTGAAGGACTGAAAAAGATGGCCTGACTTCAAGCCTGACCAAGCAGGCCGAGCCCAGCCCCTGGCAGGCCAGGCCAGGCTTCCAAGCCTGTGGATGTCTTACAGGCCCTGGGCCCCCAGGCCAAACCACTCAGCAAATAAATAGCCAAAACACCTGTGCCATCAGACGGCCCTCTGCCAATTCACACCAAATTTAAATGCGGGTAGGAACCAACCAAAGTCAGTGCAGAGTTCCACTGACAACGGGCCACAAAGACCAGGAAAATTTTCCGTACAGAGAACAGCAAACCAGCAAGGAATTTAATGACCCCTCAGCCCAGGGCTCCAAATGACCCCAGGGGACTAGGTTAAGTGCAGAAAACAGCAGGAACACCCCTGTTTTCTCAGTTCTGACAAAGACCTATGGAAAGGGCTCTCAAGTCAGCAACATGAAAAACAGCCATGTGAGCACGTGAAGCCAATGAGGAGCGGGCAAGGAGCGGGCACACAGGCAGCCCCACCTGGTACAGGGAGCCAGGGCAGCCCCAGCAAGCATAGCTGGAGCGGCCTCACGTGCAGGGCCCGTGGGGCCGGGGAGCTCAGCTCTGGAGCCCCTTGCTATCGTTCTGTCCCAGACAGGCCCTCCTGACACACTCTCCAGCAGCGGCCGCGCTGAGATGGCACGTGCTGCTCCTCCGGCTGGGCAGCGGGGGCGGGCACCAGCACCCACTCTCTTTCTCCCTCCCCGCTGGACAGGGCGGGGCGGCCCTACTTGGTAGGAGCCCAGGCACCGTGATCAGACTGGAGTGGGCCGGCCACACGGCAGCCCTAGCCGTGGGGAGCAGTTGTTTACAGAACACGGGAGCAAAGCTGGCCGTGGTAAGGCAGAGACAGAGCAGCACCCAGAGAAGAGCAGTTCCTGTAAAACCGACCTCCCACATGAGCCAGCACTCACGATCCTAGATGTTCTACCCACAGGAGATGGAAACTCACGTCCTCGCAAAAACCCCCACACAGGTGTTTACTGCAACTGCCCAAAGCTGGACCCATCAGGAAGTCCTCTAGCTGGCGAATGGATACGTACACTGTGGTCCATCCAGAGCGTGGAATACTATTCAGGGCTGAAGCTATGAGCTATCAAGCCACGAAAGGACACTGAGGAACCTTAAAAGCATATGACCAAGTGAGAGAAGCCAATGTGAACAGGTTACATACGGTCTACTTCCAATTACATGGCATATAGAAAAGACAAGACCATGCAGACAGTAGAGATTAGGATCGGGTTCATCCGCTGTTAACAAATGACCACTCTGGTAGGGGCGCTGATGGGGTGGTAGGGGGAGGCTGTGCACATGTGGGGCAAGAGCACGTAGGAAACCTCTGTACCTTCCTTGCAACTGTGCTGGGAACATAAAACTGCCCTAAAAGACAACAAAAACAAAATCAAGTCTTTAAAAAAAACATGGCTGAAGTCAGAATCACACCGCACCGGAAGCTGGGCCTGCGCCGGACTTTCTGTCTATCTGGGTCAGCCCAACGCCTTCACTGTGGAAGCCGGGCGGGCTGGGTTTTCTGTGACTCTCAACCTCATGGGCCCTAACCGCAACCCCTGTAAAGCGAGCGGACTGTGCTGGACTCCACAGCCTGTCAGTGCTGACGAACACCGGCCCTGACACAGGAGGGCGCCCATCCACACACCCACACAGGCAGCCCCGGGAGGGCGCGTCCCAGTGCAGGCAGGGCTCGGGGGCGCCAGCACCTCCACGTGCCTGAGTCCTCACAGCTGAACATGTTCCCGCAATCGGACAGTAAAGGGTTCATACTACGAACAGAGCAAACTGAAGAGAGAAAAAACAAGGCTGCTGCTACAACGGGCCCCCGACCGAGAACTGGGAAGTGTGAGGGGCAGCACGTGGGAATTTCTAAAATCAGAAATCAGAATTGAGCTCAATTTGTTTTCCTCTGCAGCCCAGGTCTCAAATATAATCCCATTTTAAAACTGTTCTAATCGAATACGAAAACCTCCGCGTTAGGTTCTAAAAGCTGTTGTCACTTACTGCCTTCCTTACCAGGGTAATTTTATAGTATATTCTGTCCTAAAAAGATTACTTAATCCATAAGGACAGTGAACAAAAGGTGTATAAAGGTGCACAAAGATTACCTCAAACACTGTATCTTTTTTCATCACATCACTTAAAGAATATTTAAACCCTGAAAAAGTTTAACACTGTGTTTGTTAGAAGTGGCCAATCTCTCTGCCACAGAAAGCCTGGAGAGGTGATCTGGGCTTTTACCGCCTCCACGGGAGAGCCCAGCACCCAGGGATGCATCTGCAGATCCGCGATTGAATCCGCAGAGCCACAGAATCCCCGGCTTTCAGTTCTGCAGGCAGGAGTGTCCGGGACCACCTGCCGACAGGGAAATGAGTGAGGACGCGAGCGCCCACCGACACTGGCTATAGGCCCCAGCTCCACACCAAACACACTTCCGGCAAACTGGCACACTTCCAAACTGGCAACGACTTCCGGAGAGCACCACTTCACGCCTCCAAGGCTGCACCGTTCCCCATGCAAGGACTGATCGCAACTGGAGAGAGCTGGGAACTGAATACACAGCAGCACAACCCTTTCCTTGGCGGGCCCAGGCGGTGCACAACCAATCCTGAGCCCCCGCTGCAGCCACAGGGGCTCCCAAGGTGCTCGGACAGCCTGCGGCACAGCAGCCTCCTCGCCACCACCTCCCAAGCGGCCCGGAATTCCCTCCATACTGACGCACTCAAATGTCCTATCAAGCCAAGAGGATCAAGTCTGCCACATAAACCCACCTTCTGTGCAAAAGAACACAAATTTTACTACTAAAGGGTAAGCTTTAAATATCATATGACTCCTAAGAATTCCAACATTCCTAATGACTTACAAAGCCACATAGGCTAGGCTGTTCTTGATAGGTCAGTCAGTCAGTTCAGTCGCTCAGTCGTGTCCGACTCTTTGGGACCCCATGGACTGCAGCATGCCAGGCCTCCCCGTTCATCACCAATGCCCAGACTTTCCTCAAACTCATGTCCATAGAGTCGGTGATGCCATCCAACCATCTCATCCTCTGTGATCCCCTTCTCCCGCCTTCAATCTTTCTTTATAAAAGTGCCCTCAAAATACAAATATTAAAAACATCTAGGGGGAACTTCCCTAGTGGTCCAGTGGTTAAGAATCCGCCTTTCAATGCAGGGGACTCCGGTTCAATTCCTGGTTGGGGAATGAAAATCCCACATGCCTGGGGCAACTAAGCCCCCAGGCCACAACTACTGAGCCCGTGGGCCCAAACAAAGATCCCAGCAACTAAGACCTGATGAAGCCAAACAAACAAACAAACAAACAAACATCTGGGACTTCCCTGCTGGTCCAGTGGTTAAGAATCCGCCTACCAATGCAGCGGATTTGATCCCTGGTCCCTGAAGATCCCACGTGCTGCGGGGCAACCAAGCCCGTGCACCACAACTACGAAGCCCACGAGCCGCAACCAGAGACGCCACCACGGGAGAAGCCCGGGCCCCATGGCTGGAGGGCAGCCCCGCTCGCCACAGCCATGGGAAGCCCAGGCACGGGAATAAAACACACACACACACACAATTTTAAAAGAAACGTAAAGACACCTAACACACGAGAAGGTATCGTGAGCAAAGACCAGCCCCACAACTCACCCCGGCTCCGGGAGTCCACCCACTCTGGCTGAAGGACAAGGCCTGTCCCTGGCTGCTGCTCCAGGTCGTGGAGGTGGGCACAGGACTGCAGGCCGCGGGTCGACTCACCTGAGCTCTCTTCCTTCGCTGTACCGTCTACTCGAGGAGGCCCTCGGGGCGGCCGTCTCCAGGAGCAGCTTCTGCGTGAGCCTGCCGGGCGGAGCAGGGTCCCGGCCACTGTCTTCATCCACCTCCCGGTCACACTTCCATTCCTCGTCTTCGTTCAGCGTGGGCAGGTACCCGGGGACACCCTTCCCTGTCCCTGACCCAGAGCTCTGGTCACTGCAGAGCTTCGGGCTCTCCGAGCCTGTCCTCGTGTACTCCAGGTAAATGTCGGACTTGAGGAAGGAGGGGTAGGTGTTCTCCTCCATGGTGGACTGGACCTCCGTCTGTGCCTGGTCGAACATGGCGGGGTCGATCTGCTGCTTCGAGATGCAGTCCTTTATGAAGCTCTTGGTGGCGGGCTTGGTCTGCCGGGACACAATGCCGTTGTTATCAAGGATGTATTTGCGGTAGATGGCTCTGGCCAGCTTCAGCCTCTTCTCTTCATTCGAGTCACAGGGCTCCAGTTTTCTGAAGCCGCTGCAGGCAAACCAGAAGTCCAGGAGGTCGGCACAGTCCTCCTGTTTCAGGAAAGTCCTAAACAGGTTTATGCCGTCTTGATCGTCCAGCAGGGAGTGCAGCGACTCGGCCCACTTCAAGTACGGAGGGGTGGGCGACGCGCTGCCCTCAGGCTCGTACCCCAGGTCCAGGTCCGAGCGCCTCGGAGTGGCTGTGGAAGTCTCCCCTTTAATCCCAGCGCCTTTCCCAGAGCAGAAGCTGTGGCTGACGGGCCTGGGGTCTGTGGACACCAGTTCACCCTCCTCACCAGGCACTGGGGGTCGGGGGGCATCTTCGGTGAAACTTGCTCCGAGGTCCAAGGGGAAACCCTGCTCCTGGATATTCATTTTGGGACTCTGTGCGTCAATGAACAATGAGCGCTGCACCCTAATACATCAGTACTTACGGCTCCAAAGTGAATCAATCTGTCCTGTTGAAACCATTAAGAGGACAAGGATTAGGAAAGGTGGGTCCATGGAAACATGACCACAGAGGTTTTCTCACCACAAGACTCTCAATGATGCCCTCCCACTCGAACTCAAAGCCAGAAACTCAGTTTAAATGTTCAATGCTTTGTCACAAGGTTTTGTACTATGTTAGAACAATTTCTGTAAACTTTGCCAACTACAGGAATGCCTCTGGCACAAAGAAATCGATGTCCAGAACACAGAGAGCGTCACTACCCTTGAGGGTCCTTCTGTGAGAACAAAGAGAGACTACAAGCCTGGGGACCCTCCATCCTGAGCTGCTACAGGACTGCGTGGCCAGGCCCTCTCAAGCTCCGGAAAGGCAGGAGGGCTGGAGCAGACACAGGAGCTTCTGGTCCTCCCAGCTGTGCAAAGCCAGGTGAGAGCCAGCCCCTCACGAGGAAGGTGAGGGTGTGTATCTCAGCGTCACAGGGCCGCTGTGATGCGCAGACATGGCACTCCACACCGAAGGCTGGCAGCCATGTCGGCCCTCCACGCTCTTCGAGCCCACGGCTGCTCTGCTTCTTGCTTTCCACCGCTTCACACTGAGTGTCCCCACGACCCGGGCAAACACACAGCAACTGGTTCTTCTAAGTCTCCACACACCCCAAAGAGCAGGGAACCTTCCAGTGAGGAGCACAGGACGCTGCTTCCGTGCACAGGGGCCTTCTCACACCGCTGATGATGTGAAGGCTTTTATTGTTTTTGGCCACACAAGGCAGCTTGTGGGATCTTAGTTTCCCAAGCAGGGAATGAACCCAGGCCCTCAGCAGTAAAAATTTGGAGTCCTAACCACTGGACCACCAGAGAATTCCCATGAACAGTCTTAAAAAAAGCTTCCATCAGACGTGCTCTAGACTTGAAAACCTTGCTTAAAAGGAAAGTGTCCTTCTGACAGCAAATGGCAACTGAGTACTCTGAGGAGCAGAGAGGGTACCGAGCAGACGAGGCCCAAACCCTACTAGCTATGGAAGCCCGCGGCTCACAGGATGCAGCTCGGGAAAGTAAAGGCCACGTGACTCGCCCTCTCGGAGTTAGGGAGCCATGGTTCTGTCTCTGCTGCTAGAAGCCCGTCTCGCACAAGGGAGGGCTGCCCTGTCAGGGCTCTGCCACAGCCTCGCGTCCTGTCCTCCCTGACACTGAGCCCAGGGGCTCAGGCCACACCTCCCAACCTGGCCTGCTGGATGTAGGTGGTCTGCCTAGGAGACTGGAGAGAAGCATGATAGGCCCAATCGCTGAGAGCGCTGAGCAAGTCAGAGGAGCAGAGCAAAATCCAAAAACCTGGCACCAACACAAGGCACAGACCTCCCAGTCACCTCTCCACTCTTGGGCCCTGGCCTACATGCAACCTGCCCCACACCTGGTCTGCACACACTCGCCTGCCAGCAGCTGCCAACGCCCCATGGCACCCAGAGGTGGACGATGGGTCACAACTACTGTCCTGCAGCTAGTGACTAGCCTACCGGGTCAGCTGCAATCTCGGCCTCGGCAGGAACAGCCTGCTTTCTCAGGTCAAGGCCCACGGGCTGTGACAGCTGCTGCTCACAGACCACTTCAACTGCAAGGTCACCTCCTCTGAACCCCATCGATGGGGACTGAGCACCTCTGAGGTCTCCACACCAGCTCCCGGATGCTAGCGCCCTCTTGTCGGGGTCACCATCTCAGGAAGGACCCACACCTGGTCCCCTGAGCCTTACTGCTGGAGATGCTCTGTGGTTCACTTGCCTTGAGAAAAAACTAAGTCACCGTGTTCTAAGGGGAAGCTGATTACGAGTCATGTCACTTTCTCTTAAAGTGCTGATGTCTTCCAGGTAAACGACTTGGAGCAGCCTGGTTTAAACGTTCTCTGCAGGGCCTACAGGATCTGACACAAGGTCTCTCAACTAAGGGGCACCAACAAACATGTAATTCATGAACATTAAGGAAAACAACACTCGGCACAGATGTGGAACATCAGCCTTCACGGGTGCTGAAACAGCAGCAAATTCAACATCGAGCTGTCTTTTCATTTGGGTGAGAGCAAGTCCCCCTAATCATTTAAGCTATCTTCTCATAGCCCGGAAGAAACGTTTCTTAAAATTCACATCTGCTTTTGCCTGTCAACTGACAGGAGTCCTTCGGTGTCCCAGAAGCACAAGAACATCTCTCCACATTGCTGCTGTTATGAAACGCGCTCCCATTACTGAGATCTCCGGGTTCCCAAGAAGAAGCATGGCAGGCGTTCAGCGTGCACACGTACACACCACATAGGAAGATGCTGCCTTGCTTCAGATTAGAGTCACGGACCCACAGGCACTGGATCTGGCCAACAGCCTGTAACCACCTTCAACAAAGGGGACCCCACAAAAGGAATCTACAACTCTGATGCCTCATTTACAATCTCCTTCAGTCACTGCCAAGGAGCACCCCCTGGGTACCACGGCAGCCAGCTCAGAGCTGTAGGCGTGTGTATATTTATTTGTTTTACTCAAATGCAACTTTTGAAGTTTTGATTTATGTGAAGTATGGAAACAACAGAGTGTGACTCTGACATACTCCCAACTGTCCGTTAACTAAGGATTGTCCTAAGGATTGGGACTACAGCTTTCCATGTAATTTATTCCCCCACCACCCAAATCCTCAATGACCAAAGAAACCCAAAAAGTCCACTTAGCTTTCCTGAAACCAGAAATCCAAGAAACATCAACACTGGCTAGGAATCAGACAGAAACATACATGCTGTATGCTTTCCCATCCTTGTTCCTGAATACAAGTTCTTAAAACTGAAACCCAGATAGTGCTATCTTGGGAGGTCAGGTTTAGATGTGTGTGTTCTCCAAAACAAGGCCTGGTCCAAGGATGTCTGAGGGTCTCCCTGAAGCAGCAGAGAACAGAAGTATGAGCACAAACAAGGGGCCAAGATGCACAATCACTCTTTATTAATTATCTTAGAGACCAGCTGAGAAAAATGCCCAGAGGACTAATGCATTTTTCTCTGCTGTGCTCGATGCTAAACTATGAGCGTCACTGCCCTGACTGTACAGCTCTGGTTTCAGAAGGGACTCAGTTCCCATGAAAATGGAGAGCAGAGGTGGACTCTAAGACATACACCCGGGAGAGAGGCAGAGAAAGCTGGGGGGTGAAGCATCTCCCCGAGGGAGTAGAGCCCCTCAAGCAAGCCAGACCACCCGGCCTCAGGCTCTGCCTCACGGGGAGTGCTTCCTCCGGTTTCAGGTTCACTCACTCCTACTTTTTGGTTGGGGGGGCGGGGGTTGTACGGGGAGGAGAAGGGACCCTCCGCCATCCGGCTTATCCCCAGGATGCTTCTGCACCCACCACCCACTCTGCTCCAGGCCCACGGATCACAGCACCGCACTCAGCACCATCCAATCAAACACATCAGCTGCACACCTCAGCCTCCTCCCGGAAGGATCTTCCTTCTGAGAATCCCGAGTATTCCTCACTCCTTTCAGCTCACCCAGAGCAAGTGGCTGCCCGCTGTGAGCCGTCCACCGGCCCAAGAGTCAACAGGGGCCGACCCCTCGTCTTCGGCATCAGCAGCGAGCACCCCCTCCTAGACACACCCGCCCTCGCAGCGGTGGGCCGCACGCCCCCTCTCGCGCTCCGAGCCCTCGCGGACCCGGACCCGCACGCCCCCCGAGCCCCTCTTCCGGGTCCCGCTCCCGGCCCGGCCCGCGCGGCCTACAATGGGCGCCGCACAGGCCCGCGCCCCTCAGGAATGCGCGCCCGGCCGCGCGACTCACCCGCGCGGCGGCGGCGGCGGCGGCGGCGGCGGCGGCGGCGGGGCCCCGGGCCCGGCTCCCGGAGCGGCACGGCGCAGCCCATGCGCTCAGCGGCGGCGCCGCGGGCGGGACACGGCGGGGGCGCGGCCCCGGGCGGCCCCCATCGCAGCGGCGGCGCGGCGGCCCGCAGGCGGGCGCGGGGCAGGCCGCGGGGCCGCCGCCAAGGACGGCCGCGGACTCCCGCCGGCCTGCTCCGCGGGGACGCGGCTCCGGCCCGACTCCGGCCGGTCCGGCGGCGGCGGCGGCAGCGGCGGCGGCGGCGGAGGAGGTAGCGGCGGCCACGATCGCTTCCCCGAGCGGGGAGCCGGAGCCCAGAGCGCCTAAGCCCAGGCCGGAGCGCCCCCGCCGGCGCCGCCCGGAAGTGCGGGGGCGGGGCCCGGAGCGTCGGGCGGGGCCCGGGGCGCGGGGCGTGCCGAGAGCGCGGGGGCGGGGCCGGGAGCACCTGACGGAGCCCAACGCGGGGACAGGGCGAGGAACGCGCGGCGCGGAGCCTCCGGCGTGGAGGCGGGGCCTTGTGGGCGGGGCCGAGTCGTGGGCGGGGCCAAGGCGGGGGGAACCGGGCGCAGAGCGCGAGACCGAGCCAGAGCGCGAGACCGAATCCGAGCGCTGGGAAGGGCCTGGAGCCTGGGGGCGGAGCCTCTGCCGTGGAGGCGGGGCCTGGGCGTGGGCGTGGGCCCTGAGCGTGGAGGCGGAGCCAAGTGTCCAGGCGGACGGGAGGCGTGACGCAAAGCCTGGCCGAGCGGACCTCAGCAGATATGTCGCTGGGGGCGGGGCCTTAGTGTGGGCGGGGCCAAGACGCCGTCGAACTGCTCTGGTCCCCTGGGGCTGTGTCATTAGGGAGGGTGGCCCGAGCGCCCAAGGGAGAGATGGCCCTCAGGCGGGCCCGCAGACGCACGCCAGGTCGGAGCCCTTTTCTGCTTCCCACATGGTGTCCACTGACCCAGGGCTCCAGAGGTCAGCACCCCAGTCCCGGCCCGCCCAGCCAGGCTGCCACGCCCTCCGAGCTCTCTGACCCGGAAGACTCTCGGAGGAGAACGGCCACTGACTGCCCCTGGCACGGAAGAAGCAGGTGTCCAGGAGTTGGACAGTTGCAGGGCCAAGCCAGGCTGACCAGGAGCTAAGCCCCGAGTGATATACGGCCTCTTTGTCCCCCTTCTCCATGCCTACTGCCTCCTGGTCAGCCAGGACCCTGAGAAGGTGGGCTTGGGCTCTGCCCTCCCTGAGTCCCCGTCAGGTCACACAAGAAGGCATCCAGTGAGTGCTGGTTGTCACTAGGGCGGGAGCTCCAACCTCCAGAAAGAGCTGTGGGCGGAATGGCCGGGGCCCCACCCAGCTGGTCCAGGTTCGGGGTTCCACTCAGGCACCATCCAGGGTCCTGGCAGGGGCTTCACTTCCCACCACTGCCCCACGGGTACCACTGGCCCAGGCCAGCCTGAGAGCAAGGGCTTCCGGATGTCCCAACACCTGCATGACAACCCCCTCCCCCTCACTGTTGCCATGGCCACCCTGGCCTGATCTGCAAGCCCCACTGGCTAGCTCCTGGGTTGCCCACCTGTCACCAGCCCCTCCCAGAGGAAAGATGTAGGCACCAGGAAGTGCTGACTGCCCCCCACAGAAGTGTCCCTGCAGTCCACCCCCACGATCATCCAGGACCTCATCCTCCAGCTGTGCCACGTCAGACCGGGCACCTTGAGAAATGCTCCCAGGGGCCCCAGGGCCTGGCTAGTACCCCCTTGTACACACAAGGAGGTTGAAGCTCAGGCCGCACAGGGACCTGCTCACGTCCTCCAGACCTGGGGCCCCGTATCCCTCACCTGTCCCAAGCTGTCCCCAGCACCCCCCGTCCCTCTGTCCTAGGCTGTCCCCAGCAGCCAGCCTGCTCCCTGGAGCCCTCACAGTCCTCAGGGCTCTTCCCTGGCTGCTTCTGGTCACTTGCCCCCAGTCCCTGAGGTCATCTCTGATGCCACTACCTCTTCCCAGGGACACTGCTCACCCCCACTGCCCGCTACGAAGGGAGGAAGTCCAGGCTCTGGGCACTCCCCCACCAGCCAGCCTCCTATGCAGCTGCCCACGGCTGGCACCTGCCTGAGGTGCACAGCACGGAGGCACCCCAGCTCTAGCAACCAGCTTCCTAGGGCTCAGTACAGCCTCCTCCGACACCCAGGCTTTCATCCGTGAGGGAGGAGGCCACAGGGGAGTGCCCCAGCCTGCCGATAGCCCAGGCCGCCTCTGAGGGCTGTCACCACACCCAGGACTGGCTGGGCAGGGGCAGTGGCTACGGTGGGTCAGCACCGCAGAGGAACAGCACTGATGAACCCAGCTGGACCGACTAGGGTCCTTGTGACAGGTGTCACTCTCTCACATCCCCTGGGATGGTCCCAGGCTTCCCAGGGCTGGTACAGGAGATGCCTTTGCAGCCTCTCCCTGGCTCTGTTCAGCTGCAGAGCCTTAGAGGCAGAGTGGGTGGGCTTCATGGCACAACAGGGTCTGTGTGGGCTGCAGGAGTCCTGGGTAAGCTGGACAGACAGCAGGGCCTCCAGGACATCGGTCCTCAGGCTGTCTTCCCACCTCCAGACACGGGCCCCCAGTGCTTGCCTTGGTTCTGCAGAGCTGCTGCTGTGGCCAGGCCAGGCTCCCAGGGTCGTGTCCACATCCATCCTCCTCCTGGCCCATGGCGGCAGATGTCCCCAGGCCCTGGGACCAGAGCAGGGCCCTCGCACCTCCGGCTCCTCGGGGCCCTCACCCTGTGGGGACAGGAAGGGAGTCAGAAAGCCTCGAGGAAAGGCTGCAGCCTGCTTCCATGGGCTGTGGCTGTGGGCACTCAGGGCGGGGATGGGGGAGCCCACAGGAGGGAGCTCAGGGAGACTCTGGAGAGAGGGAGGCAGGGAGGGCAGCCCCGGGGGCCTGTGCTGGAACAGGGGTGGCCGGTCAGAGGGACTGCGTCAGCCACCCAGAGCTGTGATCAGACAGAGCCGTGGGAGCCTGGGAACAAGGAAGTGCAGGCTGGAGCACTTTCTCCTACAGAGGGCCTTTCCGATGCACCCTCCCCAGGGGCAGGAATCTGCCACCACAGGCTTTGATGTGATAAACTGTGGATGACGTGTGTTCAGGCTTTCCAGGAACTAAATGAAAAACTTAAAACCAGAAAAGAAATTATTTTCTTCAACTTAAGACATAAAAGGAATATTTGAAACACAGTGAGCTCTGAAGCCTTATGGGTGTTTGTTTGTCCACTTGGCTGAGGAAGACCATTTATCGTAAGAAATGATTCGCAGGAATCATCCATGATTGACTGAGGAGGCACGTTGAGGGCCATCAAGCCTGATGCCACACGTGGGGGACGAGCCCCCGGGATGGGCTACTGCTCATAAGGTCCGCACCCTCTCCTAGGAGAGGAGGACGAGGAAGAGGCTGCTCTGAGTCAGCCTTGTGGAGGCGGTCCCGCTTCACAGGCAGAGCCTTTTCTGGGTTCTGCGTTTTCTTGCTCCTCTGCCTGGTCACAGGTGTGCATGGTGGGGGTGGACAGTGGGCAGGCAGGTGAGGACCCGAAGTGGAAGGAGGCCTTGGCTCATTCATTCTGACGAGGGCACGTGGACTTCCCTTCCAAGAGGCGGCCCCAGCCACAGGGGCCACCTGCCTTTCCGGCAGTGAACCTGGCCCCGGGGACTCCATATCTTGCCCAAGTGTGCTTTTTCCATCAGCTCTGAGCTCAGGGAGGGGGTGGGGGGAGGAGGTGCGCCCCCATCACAAGTTTGGCAAAGGATGCGGAGTCGTCACACCGAGGGCATGAGATACACACCAAGTAGAAAGGCTCAGAGCCCACACACACGGTACCCGCCTGGGTGGATGCAGAGGACATGCCTGTAAAGGCAGGAAACACCCCAGAACACCCACGCTGGAGGGGACAGGGCCGGGCTGCGGTTTCTTCATGCGTCAGGAAGAAGGTCCACAAGGACACTAACTGTTGTGATCTCAGGAAGGCCAGCAAGCTCTGCAGCAGGCTATCTTCCCATCAACGGTTGGTACAAATTAATCCAACAGAGTGAGACAGCTGCAGGGGAGGACCTGGGGCTACGGGACAGAGCTGATCCCTGAGGCAGTGTCAGACTGGGTGTGACTGCTATGGTCGCCCCGAGTCAGTCCTAGGACCGGCAAGGAGGTGCGCCTCCTGGGCCAGCCGGCTCCATGGCCGCCCGTCTGGGCCTTTCTGAGCCCAGGCTCGGCCTCTGACAGGTCCTCCACCTCTTTCCACCTGTGTCCAGCTCCTCTCGCCCTTCATACCTGTGGGCAGGCGTGTTCTTCAGGCTGGCATTCTGCATCCCTCTTGCTGCCTGGACTTCTCTCTCCAGCCTGCAGCCAAAGCTGCCACAGACAGGTCAACCAGTAGCCACCCCAGCCTAAGTGCCAAGCAGGGAGGGCAAGGGACAGGAGCAGGGTTTTCTTCAGACAAGCTGGCTCCAAGGCCAGTTCAGTGGCACAGCCGATACTTTCTGACCCTGCTGCTTTCTGTCATCCAGTCCCAGTGGCCCCCACTCCTAGGAGATGCTTCATCCTACCCCGGCCTCTCTCAGGCCAGGAGGTCCCACCCAGAGTGAAGGAAGCATTCCGAGCACCCTGCCATTGCAGGCATTCTCAAAGACAACCAGCCGCAGGGGTCACCTGCTTGTTCCGCTTGCTCGGAGCCCCAAGTCGCAGGCCCAACAAGCCAGCGCCACGCTCGTCCCAGGGTCCCTGAACAGATGACTCACCCAGCAAACCTGAGAGCCCCCACACCCCTGCTGGCCCCTAGGAGTCAAGGGTCAAGTCCCAAGCCAGCACACTGGATCCCAGGGTACCCTCCACACGTGCCCAGCTCGGGTCTTACCCTGTGTCCTGAGGGGGTTGCATCACTCCAGGTCAAGGGGCATAGCAGGGCCACCCTCCTGTACTGCCTCTCTGGTGGATTCTGACCACAAGGCTGCCTGTTAGGCTCAGGGACAGAGGCCAGGTGTTGAGGGTTTGATGTCCAAGGTGGCTCCCGACAGCCACTGGGGCCTGGGAAGGAGGAGGGGCGAGCAGCACCCCCCACCCCAGCCCCATACCTCCCCAGCTTGGTGCTTTGGGACCCCCTGTCCAGCTCCCGCCTCCCTGGATACTTGAGCACCTGCCTGCCTCAGGCCAGCCAGAGTCTCTGGGCACCTCCCTGAGCCAGAGTGCCCTCCTCAGCAAGTGAGGGTGCCGACCTGCTGCTGGCCTCAGAGGTCTGTGTGCAGCCCTCCATGAACAGGCGTAGGCCATGAACTGGACCCTAAGCTGGCCATGGTCCAGGGCGAGTATCTCAGACACGTCACCAACAGAGGACTGGCCTCCCAGCCCCGCCCACTCCCAGTGCTTTCCCCAGGAGCGGCAGATCCAGGCAGAGGGGCCAGGTCCCCGAGGGACGCCCGCCCTCCTGCTGCACTGACTTCACACCGGGTGGACTGGCACCTCTGTCCTCCCTGTTCCCTGTCCCAGCTGCCCCATCCCTGAAGTCCCCTCCTGGGGCAGTGAGAACTCACACCCATCTGTTGGTTATCCCTTCTCCTTCGGTCTGACATACTTCATTCCACCCCCTCGAGCCTGCACGGTCCGGGGACCAGGGCCACTCCCCAAGCTCATAGCTGGGGACTGGTGCCAGGAGATGGGGAAGTGTGCCCAGGTGGACCAGCTGCCCTCGCCCACACCCACGCCCTCACTTGCTGTCCCTCGATGTCTCTCTCGGCTGCCTAGGAACCCTGCGGCCACTGCGGCCCAGTTATAAGTATGTGATTATGTATGCCGGGTCCCTCTGGCCCCTTTGTTGCTGCAGAATCTGTCATGGCAAACAAAAGTGCACTGGATTAGCCACAGTGGATTAAAAGATTTGCTTCTCAGAGTTTACCTAATAACCTAACAATCGCACAGACGGAGGCTTTGAACCTCCAAGACACGCTCGCCAGGCCATCTGGGAGCTCGCGGCCTCTGCGGGCAGCAGGACGACCGGTCGCTTTCAGGCGCCTCCGCCCGTCCTCACGGCGGGCTCGGCCGCAGCGGGCCTGAGCCCTCGGCTCCTGCCAGGTCCATCTGGGCCAAACACGGGGACGAGAGCAGACCCGGAGAATGTGGAGGCCCGTGCTGGGGGCCAAGGCCCAGGGAGGACCGATTTCCAGAGGGCCTGCTGCCCAGGGCTGGCTGCGGGTGGTGGGTACTGGGCCTCGCCTGCGTGGGCTCAGCCCCCAGGGTAGCACGTAGCACACAGCGGCAAGGACACTGCAACATGGAGGGCGGCCGTGGCCGGCAGGTGACACGCCGGGCTCCACCACGCCATGGCGCACGGTCCCGCTGCTGGCGCCCCTCAACGCGCGTTCCTGCACACACGCGTGCACACGCGCACACATGCACACACATGAGCGTGTCCCTCTTTGATCTCCAAAAGACACTCCATTTACAAGCTCTTAATCACAGCTGCCTTTTCGGGGCCTGTCCTCTGAAGTCCCGAGTAATGGGATTTGGTGCTTCTGATCCATCTTGGGCTGACCGCTCCCGTTATAGGTGGACATTTTTTCCCTTTTTTCCGCCTTTTTTTTTTTCTTCTTAAAAAAAAAAAAAATGCTCCTGCAACTGCATTGCCTTGACATGCCTGTTGCCTAGCCCTGGGAGCAGTGGCCGGGAGAGGGGCTGGGCGGCCGTTACGCCCAGGGCCCTGGCCAGTTGGGGGTCTTTGATGCCGCCTCTATGTGAAATCTGCCGAGAAAGACCCACGAGAGCGGTTTCCTGGACCTCGGTGCGCTGCGATTCGTCCTGCCTTGTGCCGTTCCCTTTGTCTCTCTTCCCATGACCCTTCCTTGGGGTATCTGGGGAGAGGGTCCCAGGGTGAAGGTGCAGAGGGCGGGGTGGGCGGAGGGCTCTGGGCTCCGCCACAAGAACAATGGGCAGCAGGGAGCGCGTCCACCTGTCTGCCTGTCCACCCGTCTGTCTGTCCATGCGCCCGCCCGGCTTACCTCACCTGCCTGGCTCCGTGCGCCTGCTCCCGCCCCACCGGCCCGCGCTCCGCCATGCTGGGCCTGGCCGTCCGTGAGAGCACTCTGAGCCACTCCAGGAAGCGGGTCCCTGCTCTTGGCCACTGTGTGGCTGCGAGGAAGAAGCGTGACTCTAGGCTGCAGCTCAGGCTCCCACCGCCGATTGGCTGAGGCAGGGACCAGATGACGGCCTCGGAACCCTATGGTAGCCATGGCAACCAGCCCCTTTAGACACCGCCACCCCCGAGCCACTCCTGACTGCGGAGGGAGCAGGCGGCACCGCTGGTGGGCCCATGCCAGGGTCCCCTCGGAGGGTCAGGTCAGACGTGGCTGGGTGGTGGCTGCTCCTGCAGCAGCCATTGAGCGTGTACGTGTGTTGTGCACGTCCAGCATGAGGGGCTCCTGTCCCTCTCTTGAGACGTGTCTCAAACCACTCCATGCCCTTCCTGATACCCTGGCAGTGGCAGGAACAGTGTCCATGCAGCCCCTACTAAGAGGATGACTTCAGGTCAGGCTTGCACCAGGAGCTGAAGGTCAGGCCCACGCTGGTGAGAAAATAATGGGTGAGGGCAGCGGAAGCGGGAGCCGCAGGAACTCCCCACCCTTGAGGGAGGTCCAAGCTCTCTCCACCTAGACTACAAAGGGCCTGCCAGCCTCATCTCTGCAGCCAACCCCTCCTCCGCCCTTTGAACACACTCATGTGACCCCAGCACAGCCCTCCTGCCCCAAAGACTTTGTGTGCCTGTCCGACAGGACCAGGGGACTCTTTCCAACCCCAAGGCTTTGCAGCTGCTCTTCCCAGGGCCTGTCCCCAGTCTGCTGGCCTCAGCAAGGCCTTCCCTGAGGTCTCAATGCCACAGCTTTCCAGCAAGGACACAACACACCATCACTCCAAGGACCGGCCCTTCTGGGTGTTACAGGGCAGACAGCATCCTAGAGCCACCCAGACCCCATGTTCCTGACAGCCCATGGTCTTTCCATGGGCTGCTGGGGTCAGCACCACCTTGTCGAGGTCCCCGTGAAGGCCACCGGAGAGCCCTGGGCAGCCCAGCCCCACCTGCTGAGCAGAAGATGGAGACTAGAGGCCAGGCGAGGAGGAGCAGGTGTGAGCCTCATGCCCCAGGAAGAGGCCAGAGTTGAGGCAGACCCTGAGGAGTCCACTGCCAAAGCCAGAGGGTTCTGGAGTCAAGGGGAGTGTGGGACAGGAGCCCAGGGCTCACACACTTGACGGAACAGAAAGAGGGCACGCTAGACTGGGCCCAGAAGCTGCTTGTCCAGTACCCTAGATTCATCCCACACCTCTTCACACTGGCCTGGCTCCACCCCACGCTGCCCAGTCTCCGAGCTTCCACCCCCAGCCGTGGGGCCTCCTGTCTGTGGACACCTAGCGCAGGCAGAGCCTGTCCAGGGGCAAAGTGCAGGCGGGGGCTCAGCGCTGGGCCACCTGGGGCTGCTAAAGGGGCTCCAGCCTGTTGCCAGGGAGCGCCAGACTGCACAGGTTCTTCTGACCCCTGCAGGGCTCTGCCTTGGGGGCAGCCAGCAGGGGTGGGAGCTGGCTCAAGGGGCAGCGATGAGTGTACAGGCTGGGTGGGTCCCAGTGCGTGTGGATGCCCCCACGGCTCCTCTGACTCCCCCGCACCCAGACAGGGCCCAGGCTGCCCTGTGCAGATGGGAAAACTCAGGTGAGACCCTCCTGAGGGGCCCTGCCCCTCTTGACCTAGGGTATCCCCTTCTCTAGGGACTCAGGGACGTCAGAAGGAGGCAGTGAGCTCAGCATGCCACACTGTCAGGGCCCCACGGCTGGTCCCAAAGGCCCCTCCCTAGTCCAGAGCCACTGTGATACTTCATCCTCCTGCCCAGTCCAGCAGGGAACCATACTGGTTGAGCTCTGCTGTCAGGGAAACACAAGCGGAGGGTCGACCCAGCTGGTGCAGAGACGGGGGCATGGCCAGCTTGCAGCCAGGAGCTAGTGCAGGACAGCTCCGGTTTCTGCAGGCTTGACCTTCCTCGGCACCACTGCAAGTCCTGAGGGGCTGCAGGACCTCGGCCAGGGCAGAACCAGAGGCTCAAACAGCAACACGTCAGGGGTGTGGTTGAGCGGGGCAATGGCAGCTCAGGGGCCCTCAGCCTGACCAGGACTGGCAGTGGGACACGTGGAGGGCAGTCCCTGTCCCCTTACCACTTCGCCCCCCAGACCAAACCCACAGGCCCAGGGGTGGCTTCCTAGGGGCCGGGCAATGAGTCTGGCCTGCAGGGAGAGCTGCAAAACTTCTCCGGAGTCAAGGGTATCAGGGAGAATTTGACGAAACTGCTGTTGCACCAGAAGAAAAGGGCTGCACTCAGACCCCACCGCCAGCTCAGCCCCAGGTGGCGGGCAGGCTAGTGACCCTCTCAGGACATGCCAAGCTCCTCCCAGTAGCCAGCAGAGGCCTCCCAGGACCCACCAGTACCCCCCAACCCACAGCCACTGCTGGTACCTGGCCCAGCCCCCACCTACTCAGGTCACGTACCCTATACCAGTGCAGGGTCCCTCGGGGGCCCAGGAATGACCCAGGTGCCCCCTCGGCTATGGCCTTAGTTGGAGCAGGAAGGAGCAGGCCAAGACAGAAGTACCAGAGTTGAGGTCAGTGAACGGGGAATGTTCTGCGTAGACATCACAGGCGACCCAGGCAGAGACTGTGGCGGGGGGGGGGGGAAGACCCTGGACATGGGAGGGAACGTGGCCCGCCCAGATCACCCGCAGTCCACCAAGCTAGGGGCTGTGGTTTGGATAACTGGGCTGGACGTTGCCAGCCCACAGAACCGGGCCAGGGGAGAGTTGGGCACCATCAGCATTTGGTAAAACTCTTAAAAAATTAAAACCAATCACAAAACAGGGGTAGGACACATGGGGTCTCAAGGTCCATGGAGGAGACAGGGACTGGTGAGACCTCCACGGCACTCCCGCTAGGGCCCTGACCTCAAGGCACCCCCCAATCCTGGATGACCTCGCCGGGAGCCAAGGGTCTCCAGGGCCCTCCTGCAGCTGTGCCCACCAGCCAGCTGCAGGCTCTCTTTGGTCTCCTGTCCTATAAACATAGCCCAGGTGGTGTCACGTCCACGGCAACCCCCCGGGGAGCCTGGTACTCCTGGTGGTCCAGTCAGCCACAGGACTCGGGCAGGGCACCCACTTGTCCTCCCAGAGAAACCTGGATGGGCCTCAGTGCTTAGGACTCCCGGGTAAAGGTCAGCAAAGAGGGTCATGGCCCCCAAATCTCAGATCAGGAGAAGCCTCAGGTACCTGGTCCAGCCTCCCACTTGGAGCACAGCGCCCCCGCCAAGTTCAGGCTGTGGGCCAGCGGAGGAGAGGCGCCAACGTCATAGGCGGCCTTTTGAGCATGACAAGGAGGGGCTGCCAGAAGCTGCAGCCTCTAGGCTTGCCCCGCAGGACACCCTTTGCCCCCGCACCTCCCAGGGCTGGTGGGGGTGCTCACCATGCCAAAGGCCGAGCTGGCACAGACCCTGTGCAGCCACATCCAGAGCCTGGCCATGGCACCTGGCCTCTGCTCTGGAGGACAGTCCACCTGGGCAGGGCTGTGCAACGGGGGGAGGGGCAGCACCACTCTGTTCCCCCGACGCTAGGTTCTCCACGAGAGACAGGACTGAAGCCTTGCACGCCTGGGACCACTACCCACCTGAGCTGCGTGCCAAGACCACCTCGGCAGGGAGTCAGCTTGATCCTCTAAGCAAAGCAGCACACACACGACCTGGCTCAGACTTTACTCACACTGGCCCCGGAGGGTGGTGACCCTCCTCAACAGGGCCCCTGCTGCAGGAGGAGAGAGCAGGGAACCACACAGGCAGTAAGATGGCCCCAGGCCTCTGGGGATCCTGGGACGAGACGCCTCCTGGGGCTCCCACAAAGCCCACCCTAGCCAGGAGCTGCATGGCCAGCACACAGCCATGGGTTCACCCACTGCCCATGGGCGGCTGTCACCAAGGCCCCAGGCTCTGTCCACGGTGCTGAGCCTGGCTGTCAGGCCCAGGTCCCCGGGCAGCTACGTCCTGTTGGCTCTTTTCTGTACCACAGCCGGCTCGGACAGCGCCTGCTGCTGAAGCTGCTCAACCAGCTCCTCCACGTAGACCTTGAACAGAGGCACGGGGTCCTGGAGGGGCAAGACAGGTCACCATAAGGCGCTCTGGGGAGGCATCGAGCATGAGAGGACTGGGCCTGGCCACAGGGTCAACCAGGCCCACTCACCACACACTCGCCCCTAACCCAGAGGACAGTGCCCTGTCTCGGGGAGAGGGGCACAGGATCAGGCACCTGCCCCTGGCTTCCCTGGAGAATAAAGGCAGAGGGAGAGGGCAGCAGCTACCATATGCCACAGACTCCTTTAAGGGACAGACAGAAAGGCCTCCGAGTGGTACTGGGCAGACCCTGGGGAATGCCAGGCAGTCAAAGCAACCAGTGGCACCAAGCATCCAGCTCTCACTGGTCTTTCCACACGCTCACCTTCTCTTCCAGGAGCCTCTGCTTTTCCACAGCCTCGTCCAGCGTCAGACCAACCCACTCAGCCTCTGCCTCTGGGATGACAAACGCCTGGGCAGGCAGAGACAGGCTCTCAGTGAGGTTCAGGCAGCCAGCTGGGGGACCCACGAGGAGCAGTAAGTAAAGGCTGGAGCCCTGACCTTGTACTTGTCATAGATGGCCGCTCTCCGTTCAGGGTCATCCGGGTGCAGCTGGGGGTCCTGTCGGGCGAGCCGCAACAGCATCCCTCGCTTCAGGTCCATTCCAAACTTGGAGCACAGGTCCTCCTTCGGGGTCTGGCAGGAGGCACCGCATGGGGCCAGGTGCTGAGGGCAGGGCCCCGCCCACCCCAACAGCTGGCCCCTCCAGCTTCCTCCCCAGCAGCTGGCAGCCCCCAGGCCAGCCTGGTGCAGTACTTTAGGCCATGTGGGCAACCTTTACACCCAGGCCGGGAGAGCGGAAGGTCTAAGAGCAGAGAAGGAGGTAGCTGTGCTTCCCACGTCCACAGTAATTGACTCCCACCGGGGTGTCCATTAAGGGACATGGTCCCCTTTACATCTCACCAGGGACCCCAGCCTGGTGCTGATCTGCTTGCCTTGAGGATGTAGAAGTCAAACCCGTAGGCCTCGTCAATGAGGTCCAGGGTGCGCATGGTCACCGTCACAGTGAACCTGGTGTCCAGGATCTCACTGTAGAGCTCACGCTGGAACAGCTGCGGCTTCCACACTTTCTTCACCCTCTTAGAGAACTGCAGATGTGGGAGGCTTGGTGAGCCCTGCTGCTTCTCACCACACCCTGGAGTGCAGGGACCACTCCCACCCAGACTCTGCCCGGGGTGCTGGTCTTCATTCCAGACACAGCACACACAGCTGTATCCCGTGGTTCACAGGTCATTCCAAACCAGAGACCAAGGGGCCAAGGGCAAAGAGACGCCAGCCTGGGAGGCCTTAAAGACACAAAGCCCCCAACCTCAAGCTCCCCCCAGAGGCAGCACCGCTTAGCAGCAGACTCAGGAGACCTGATTTGAGGTGAATCTTTGGCGGCAAGCTGACAGGTGACCTGAAACCTCACCCCCAGCCCTTCTCAACACTCAGGGCTCCTCCCATCAGTACACTCGACTTGACTGCCAGAACTGAGACTCAACTCCTGAGCACAACTCAGAGGGAGCTGTCTCTACCACACTGTCAGGCTCTCTCCCCGAGCGGTGGGCGCCCTTACACTGTCCACGTTCCCCAAAAGCCCACGAGGAGCAGGGCAGCGAGACCGCGGAAGCACGGCTCCAGCCTGCTCACCCACCTTGTCGTTGTTGACGTATCTGTGACCCTTCAGCCAGCCCTCGCCGCCCCAGAGCCCCAGCTGGGACTCCGGGGGGTAGTGAACGGGAATAGGTACGTCCTCCACGCGCTCCCGCTGCCCGTTCTTGGGGTTGATCTTGAATTTGGCCCCGTGCGGCCTGAAGTGCACGGGTGTGGGCGTCCGCGCCTCCTCCAGAGAGCGCAGGTAGTGCGCGGGCAGGCAGGAGTAGATGCCCTCGCGCAGCCGCAGCCGCTTCCACAGGCCGACCGGGACCTTGTGCAGGGGCATCGCGGCGAGCCTGGCGGGAGGCCGGGGCCGCCGTCACGCGCGCCCGGCAGGATGCGGGCCTCGACCATACCCCTGCTCCCGCGATATCCCCTCCACCGGCCCAACCCCTCGCTCGGCCCTGACCGCAGACGCGTGATCCAGGCTCTACCCTGCAAGACCCCGAACCCAGACTTGCCGCAGCACCTACCTTACAGAACCCAGGCCTCGCCGGAACCGGAAGTCGCGCCGAGGCATCGGGCCCTCCACCCGCCGCTGACTGGCTGCAAAGTCTGTCGGTCTACCCCTCCTCGTCCCGCCCCCTCTCCCGCCTTTAGGGACGGTAGAAAACTCCCTGCGGAGAAGGTGGCGGCTCTAGGCACCGTCGGCAAGTACGGCCCGTTTCCAAGGAGGTGGGACTTGTCAATCTCGGTCTCACCTTCCCGCCTCCCGGAAAGGGCGCAGAAAACAATGTAAAAACTCTTGCCTTGAAACATCATTGTAGAATATTAAATTCACCAATCACAGTGAAATCAGAGCTACAGAAAAATACGTTTTAAATGTCTTGAAAAATCTTCCCCTCAAAATATTGCATATAAATATTTCCCCTTCACAAGCCAGCTCCGGTGGCCAAGTCCTGGGTTTCTGGAGGAGCGGGAAGCCTCCGGGGAGGCCACAGCCTGGACAGGACTCAGAAAGGAAGACGCCAGGAGGTGGGAGGGCCGCGTGCCCCTCACCTTGGGCTCAGCTGCTCACCTTCCCACGGCCCCATTTGGGCCCCTCAAACAGACAGCAGCCCCTTAGGGAGGCTGGGCCGACAGCAGCCCTTACTGGGCGTCCCCACAACCGGAGAAAGGCTGGGCCAGGTTTCCAGGAGTCCCCTCCCTTCTGTGCAGTTGGGTGGAAGGTGGCAGCCATCCCTGCTCTCCCGGGAATACAAGGAGATGCTCCCTAGACAAGGGCCCAGAACCCAGGGCCCAGTGGGACACAAGCTAGGACAAGGTGTGCCTTGTGGGCTCAGCGTCCTGAGAGCTGCTTGGCAGGTTCCTACCCAGGAAGCTCATCTCAAAACTGAGAGCCACAGGAAGTGAAGGGGGAGGAGTGGACAGCCAGAAGCCAGCCTCCCCCATGCCCACCCATGGCAGCTGGCCATTACGGACCCCCAGTGCCATCAGCTCCATGGTTAAGTGTGGTCACTCCTTCTCAAGGCAAGTGTGTCAGCACGGGGTAGATCCATGCCCAAGGCAGGCTGGCATTCAGGGCACAAAGGGTCAAGAAGCCAGTGGCCCACGGGAGGCAGGTTCAGGGCTCCTCTGCCCACCTGGGTGTCTCACACGAAAGCCTCACAGGGGAACTGGGCAGTGGGGGACTCCCACTCCACATCTCCCTTCAACCATCCCCAGGCCAGGATAACCCACAGCCTGCTCCCACATGGTACCTGTGCTCTCCAGGCAGCCTGGCCCTGGCCCCAGGGGCCCCTACAGACTCCAGCTGGGACCTGCAGAGGGACCGAGTCAGCTGGCAGCCCGCAGGCACAGGTATCTGGGGGTGTGGTCCTCCATCGGGAGGGGGAAGCCAAAGAGTGTGCAGGGCAGTTTTATTCAGTTGGAAATGGATCTCCATAGGGTCCCTCTCCCTCGGTCCTGTCCCTGGCTGGAGGAATCACCAGAGCTGCAGGTGACCCACCCCCGCCGGCTGTCATGTCACTGTGTATAGCTCGTCCCGGTGGTTCTTGCAGATTTCATAGTGGCAGGTGAGCTTCTGGGCGCAGGCCCAGGGCTCGGCGTGCTGTTCCCTTGGCGGCAGCAAGAAGGCTGCGCTCCCTGCCAGCAGCATGTGCCAGATGCTGTGGGTGTAGTAATAGTTTTCGCTGGTCATCATGGAAACATAGATGGTGAGGGCCAGAGCAGCCATGGAGAGGCCGGGCAGGAGGTAGAAGACCCAGCGCTGCCAGGAGGGGGGGTAGCAGTGGCGCCGGCGCCCGCAGCGATATACCTGCAGGAAACCACACGGGTATCTGCATGGAGCTGCGGTCATATCTCGGGGCGCTGCCCAGGGCTGCGAGTGTGGGCTGCTTGGAGGGGTTCAAGGGGTGCCAAGCCACACTGGGCCCCTGTGGGTTGCTGCTGGCAGCCCTCGGTGGGTGTGGAGAACACAGATACCCAGGAACGAGAACATGAACGGAATGAGGGGCCACACTCACAGACCCAGGAATGAGAACATGGACGGAACGAGGGGCCACACTCTGTCCTCGCAGGGTGAGCAGGCATAGGGAGCCCACACTCTTGTACCCCAACTTCCAGTGGAGGGGGTCTGGGCAAGAAGCCTGCCTGCCCCAGGTCCTTACCCACATGGTAACCATGACCACGATGGCAAAGAGGCAAGGCCCCGTCGTGTTCCAGGCGGCCCTGCGGTCCAGCTGCAAGGACATGGCGAAGACCAGAGCGCCCAGGATAAAGAGGACCTGGGCCAAACACAGGGACGACGACGGGTCATGGGAGCCCCAGGCCAGGGTGTCTTTGATGGCACAAGGTCCAGCAGGAGCAGGCGGTGTGGGCCCGCTGGTCATCCCCATGTCCCCCCGTCGCCCCCAGCACCCCTGCCAGCCCCCTGCAGAAACCGGCAGCCTGTGTCCTGCTCCGCTGGCGGGGAGGAGGTAATCCTCTCCCAGCTCCCGCACTGCTGGGATCCACTGGTCCCGCGGGTCCATCCACAGGTGTATTTCTAATGCAGTTTTTGTTGTTGTTGGGCTATGCCGCACAACTTGTGGGATCTTAGTTCCCCAACTTGGGCCCAGGGTAGTGAAAGCACAGAGTGTGAAACACTGGGCCACCAGAAAGCTCCGCACAGGGGAGTTTCTGAAGCATGGGCTTGTCCAGGGCACGCATCTCCAGCAGCCAAGCCCTGAAGTGCTCTCAGTACTGGGGCTCCAGGAGCAGAGCTGGCCGCTTCCTGGGGAGGTCTGGTCCAGGTCTGGGGCTCCGGGCCTCCTCTCTGGATGAGGCCTGGCCTAACCTTGCCCACCACATCCTTTCCTGGCACCCTCCGAGCAGCCAGCAGTCCCTTCACAGCTAGAGGCACCTCTCCCAGTACTGGTCAGATCAAGAGGTTTCCAAGGGCAGCGAGAAACCCCTTTCTGGTGTCTCCCTTGACACGCTGTGCACAAGGGCCTCCGCTCTCCCAGGACCCAGACCCAGGAATCAGGAGGTCACTCACGTATTTCAGGGACGCCTTCAGCCGGGCCATGCAGAGGACAGTGACCCAGATGGACACTCCAGAGCCCAGGAAGTCGCAGTACTGCAGCGTGTCGTAGTTGAGAATGCAGAGCACAGCGTCACCCGGCTGATCGCAGGCGTGGTAGAACTGTGGGCCGAGTGATGAGCGACAACCCAGCCTCCCACCTCCCCCCGACCCCGGGGAGCGGACGGACTTACCGTGGAGAAGAACATGGTGTAGGCATAGACCGAGGCCTCCACCAGGAGGCAGCGGTGCACCGAGATGGCAATGGGGGCCAGGAACATGAGGTTGCTCAGGGTGAGCAGGAGGGTGGCTACCTTCTGCTGGGCCAGAGTCTGGGCTGTGCCGTTGTCTGTGCAGCTCCATCCACGCCAGCCTGTGGGCCAACGCAGCACTGTGGGTGCCAAGGCCGGGCCAGTGCGGCCAGGCAAGGTAGTGGCTGCTCAGGAACCTCAGGGCCTACTCCATGCCCAGAGCCTTGAGGAGGAAACCCTTCCTCACCCCACAGCGGGCCAGGACAAGTGTGGGCAAACGGAGGCCAGTGTGGGCAGGTGTGAGCACGGGAAACCAAGACCATAAAGCAGTCCCATCTCCGGGGGTGCCTCCGTGAGCCCACACAGGGGTTGCGGGGCATGGCAGGCTGGGGAAGGAGGCGGTGGCCCTCACTCTTCGGGGCGCCCCCCAACCTTGGCCGAGCTGGGGTGGCTGCCAGAGAGAGGCCCAGGGCTGAGGTCCACAGGCACAGGCGGAAGGCGCATCAGGACCATCCCTACCTGCCCTGCAGCTGCAGCCCGCATACAGGTAGCCGTGTCTACGCAGCAGAAGGCACTGGCCGTAGGGTCCGCAGTCGTTCAGGCAAGGCACCAAGTACAAGGTGGTCTCCACAAGGACTGAGGGCTGCATGCACTCCCTGCGAGGAAGGGGCCCCAGGAAGGCTGGCTGCAGAGATCTGCTGGCCAGCCCTGCTCTGGAGCTCCCAGAGGGTCTTGGACACCTGAACTCAGAGTGTTCAAGTCCCCTGGGCCCCAGAGGACTGCAACCACAAGGGGCTCTGCAAGGCCAGGATGCCGTCTCCCTGCCTGCCTGAGCCCCCACCTGCCTGGGCTGGGACCAGCATCCCCGCTCGTGTCCTCGCTCTCGGAGCTGCCACGGGAGCAGTGGCTGGGGGGAGAGAGGGACCCCGCAGGAGGCAACTGACCCGGCACGGCTGGAGGAAGACAGGTCACCCCCAAGCTGGAATGCAGGCAGTCCCATCCACAGGCCTGACCACAACCACTTGGCCACCTGCCCCCAAGTTTACTTACTCAGGCCTCTCGGGGCAGAGGACCTGCAGGGAGAGGTACCAGTTGTCTGTCTCTGGGTAGGGGATGCTGAGGTTGGCTGTGGGAGACGAGGCACTCAGGTACAAGGGGTAACCCTGGAAGAAGGCTGCAGAGAGGAAGTGGGAAGGCCCGGTCAGAGGCAGCCAGATGCCTGCCAGTCCCTGGGCCAGACGCGCCTCCCAGTACCTGTGGTGCAGTTGAGCGAAGTGTTGAAGCTGAGGAAGGGCGAGCCGGCGGTCACACAGGCCACCACCGAGGTGTTGCTGGCAATCACGGTCTGGAAGGGAGGCCGAGCAGGGTCAGTCCCCAGCCTCCACCTCACGCTCACCTCTGGTGCTAAATGCTATTCTCTGTGGCTCCCGCTGGCTTAGGGCCCACCAGGACTGTCCCCTCCAGGCCAAGGGCCCCAGCCTCAGCCTCTTGCCCCCATGCAGCCCCAGCCTGCCAACAGGGACACGATGCCCCCGGGACAGGCCTCCTGTTTCTCAGTTGGCACCTATGCCAGCCCGATGCCCTGCCAGGCTCACTCTGTTGCCACAAAGGCCACCCCGACCCAATCTCCATGTCAAAGTGGGCACAGGAAGGCCTGAGCAGTCCTTGCACCCCAGGAAGGTCTGAGCCCCAGGCCCCGGGTCCCAATCCCAACCCAACCTTGAGGATCAGGGTACCTGGTTGACGCTCACAGAGATGCTCAGGGAGCCCCCACTGTCCATGCCCGTGTTAAGGTGCAGTTTCATCACTGAGGGCATGTCCGACTGCACGAGCACCGAGGCCCTGTCCAGGGGCCGGAAGCGCACAGACACCACATCCATGTCTTCCCGCAGGATGGGGAAGCTCCTGAAGCAGAAAGCGCCACTGCCTGCCTCGCCACTCTGGTCCAGGTCCTGGGTGTTGGGGCTCAGGGGCGGCGGGCCCGTGGAGGCGTTGCTGCTTTGGTTCGGGCTGCTCTGCAGAAGGCGCTGGAGGTTCGCAGTCCACGGTCTGCAGGCTGTCAGGACACAAGGGGCTCAGTGCAGGCAGGCCTGGGGATGGAGCGGGGCAGAGCCACCTCCCCGCACAGCCCACCTGTGAGGGCAGCCACGGCACTAAACGTCACCAACACGCGGGGCCCCGCCAGGCTCTTGGCCGTCACTTGCAGCCACCGTTCCCAGGGTGGTGAGGGCAGCAGCAGGCGGCAGGCCGTGGTGGGATCGCTACAAGTGAGCACCTTCTGGAAGTTTCCTGGCAGGGTGGCCGACCCCACGGTAAGGTGCACAGGGCAGCCCAGGCTCCCATTGGACACACAGCCCTGCAGCTCCAGCCGCAGCTCCTGGGTGTGCTTGGGGACGAAGACTCTGCAGCCAAGGGGACACGGCCTCGCTTGGGCTCTGCAGCTTCGGCCTGCCCCCGGACCCCATGCTTAAATTCACCCTCCAGGGTGGGGGCCAAGACCTGGACCCCCCACCTTTTCACCTGCCCTGAGGCCAGCAGGGCTGCCCACTCCAGCAAGCCTGCACTTACTTGAGGTAGCTGGGCTGGGAGAGGAGGACTAGTGGGAGGGGCACGTCAGGCTCCAGGATGGACATCTCAACCACTCGCACGACCAGCATGTCCGGCTGGAAGATGTAGGCACAGGTGGGAATAAAGTCCTGAGGAAAGAGCAGGGACAGGCAAAGAAGGTGGGGGAGGGCTGGCCCGGAGGGATCGGGGATGGACTCAGGGGGCGGGATTGGAGCAAATGGGCGAGGCTGGCCCAGAGGGGCGGGGATGGACCGAGGGGGAGGGGTTGGAGCAGATGGGGCGGGGCTGGTTCAGAGGGGGCGTGGTTGGCCCTGGAGGTGGGGTTGGAGCAGATGGGGCGCGGCTGGCCCAGAGAGCCTGGGGTTCGGGGGCAGGGCTGGGCAGCAGAGCCCTGAGCAATGTCGGCCCTAAGGAGGTGAACAGGGACCAGTCATTCGTGCACTGAGCGGTGCTGCCCCCCCGATCCCCAGAGGGAGTGCTCTTACCTTCACCTCAATCTTATGGGAGGAGGGGGGCAGGTGGGCGGCCACAAACCAGTCCCCAGGTGCTGGGTAGGAGACATTGACAGAGGCGTTGTCCTGCAGCATCCTGAGGAGGAAGGAGGGCTGCACCGAGGTATTGTTGGCGAAGCTGGTGCCCAGTGGGTTGATGACAGGAGGGGCGCCGTAGCGGAAGTACCTGCAGGCAGGGAGAGCGGGGAGGTCTCAGGTGTGGCCCTGGGCGGCTCCAGCAGGCAGGCAATGAGCGGGCTGGCACCTACACGGTGGTCTCCACGTTGTTGCAGGTGGGGCCGCTGCCCCGGGTGACCTGCAGCAGCCAGTGCAGCAGCACCGTGTCCGGGGGCACACGGAAGTGGAAGAGCCGGGCGCTGCCGTACCAGTTGTAAAAGGCCAGCTTCTGCGGGGCCTGGGAGAACTGCTCTGACACCAGCCTGGAGTCTGCAGAGAAGGCACTGTCAGGCAGCCAGGGAGCCTGGGAGCCCTCCCCTGGGGACAAGATGGAGAAAGGCAGAGGGCGGAGGCCCTTCTGCCTGGCCTGGCCTCAGAGAAGCAGCCAGGGGAGCCATGGAGCCCCTGGGATGCCTGGCACACCAACCCCAACCTGGGAAAAGTCACTGTTGCCCCCGAGCCCCTGGTGAGGGCCGGGGCTCAGAAGCTTTCATTCAGGAATCACATTCTCACCCACGTCTGTACATCCATCTTCCTAACCCCTCCAGCCCTGCCAGCAACCTCCAGCTCACAGGCTCAGTTCCCCAGATCTCTGCATCCCACCCACCAGGCACCCTGGATCAACAAGTCCCACAGGCCCCAACACCAATCACATGTTGGGTCAACATGAGGTCAAGTGCCTCAGACCTCAGAAGCAGGAAGAGACCCCCTCAGAGGGCTGCTCCTCTCCACACTGCTCACAGCCCCTGGGGCCCCCCCACCGCAACCCTGGCACACCTGGGGCTGAGGGATGGAGGGTGAAAGGCACAGGAAGAGGTCAAGGTGGGAGCCCCATCCCTCCTCCCATCTGCCCTGGGCACTGGAGGCCAGGACACACCCCCACCTCCACTGAGTCTCCCCAGTGCTAGGATCCCTGGTCCTGGTTGCAGTGGACAGGGCAGGGCGACCAGGTCCGGAGGCTGGCTGCCTGCTCAGGCCATGATTTGGGGTACAGGAAGAGCCGCTGTCCCTCCTCACCCAGAGAGGAGGCGAGCAGAGACCCTGTGTGTGTGTTGCGGTGGAGGGTGGTGGGGGGCACCTAGGCTGGAGCGGCTGCTTCAGTGGGCACAAGCCCCTGCAGAGGGGCACAGGGACAAAGCAGGGGTTGGCAGCACACAAGCTAGCGGCCTATGCCCCACCCTGGAGCCCCCCAGTCCTGGCAGTGTCTCCCAGCCCCTCACTTCCATGGCCCCTCTCCCCAACACACTCTGCAAGTTGTCACCCAAGGCCCCCTCCTGTCACACCAGCCTTTCCAAACCAGCTCTAAAGGTCTCTGGAGACCCCACCCTGGATTAGGACCCTCCTAGGAGAGTCCATTAACCAGTACAACCTCGTGTCTGGGGCCCACGGCATAACCACCTGCCCCACGAGGGGGGCCCCACCTTCCAAAAACAGGCCCGCCCCAGTGCTGTGTACAGGGGTGACTAAGGAGGTGCCCGGGCTGCTCAGCAGGAAGCACTGCCCCACCGCCAGCTCAGGACTTGTTCGCGGAGTGACCTTGACCGTCCCTTCCCCTCTCTGGGCCCAGCTTCCTCTGAGTTGGGGAGTAGGACAGCACCTCCCTTCAGCTGCCCCTCCCTCCATGGTTAATGGATGTTAAAGTGCTTCGGGAAGAAACACACTGTGAACACAGCAGGGTGGGGCCACCCTCTCCTCCCCCTGCCCCACTAGGAGGGTGGCAGCCCACAGCATCCCAGCAGTAAGCCCGGGGCCCCTCCAGGTGGGCCAGGTGAGCAGGTGAGGGAACCGGGTGAGCAGCTGGCTCTCTTGCCAGCCTCCTGACTCCCATGTAAGCACCTTGAAAAGAGATAGCAGCCCACTTGCAAAGCCATCTGAGCTCCCAGGAGCCCAGTATGGGGGCTGGGCAGGGGTAGGCACCACACAGCACAAGCACCAGGCTTTCCAGGTATCTGCTGGTCACCAGGTTCCAACTGCCGGCTGTGGCCTGAGTGCTAAGAGACTAGGGGCCACTGAACTAATATAAACTTCTTCCTGCTGCACCATCCCCCCACTACCACCACCATGGGATCACAGGGCCTTAGAGAAACAGTCAGCTGCCGAGCACCCAGCTGCTCTACGTGGCCAGGCAGGAGAGGTCCAGCTGTGGCGTCCAGCCCCTTGCCTGAGAGGGGCTGGGTCCTCTGGCTCCCCGGCCAGCCCTGGACACCTGCAATTCAGCTGGTGGTTGTAAAGTCTCCTCAAGGTGCACAAGAGATAAGACCTCCCACTCCCGGGGCCACCCAGCCCTTCCATCCCATCCCCAGCCCTGCACCCCGACCTCCCTGCCCAAGACACCCACTCCATTATCTTGGTGAATGTACCAGGCCATTCACACATCCGAGCCTGAAGTGGAAGTTACATTTCCAGTATCAGGAAGCACCAGCCACATGCATACTTGCTCCGCCCACAACCCCCTCCAAGGACACAGGGTTGGGGGTAGGAGAAAGAAAGTCCCTGAGCCTGTCTGGGGACCCTAGTAAGGGGATCCTCTAGTACATCCTCCAAACCAGCATAGGCACCCAGTGCGGAGACCCTGCCCACCCAGAGACCCCAGAAGCCAGGATCACACAGAATGCAGGATCCGTTCAGGAGGGGAGCGGCTGCCCCAGGTTTTCCATCTCCCTACCAATGACCAGGGAGAAGGAAGAAAAGGAGAAAGTAGGGGTGGCAGTCCCCAGCGGAGAGCTTTCATCAGGGGCCAGCCTTGGGGAAACTGCCTTTCAGTTCAAGCTAAGCCAGGCTCAGAAACCAGAGGCACAGCCCTCAGAGAAACAGGAGCTTGGAGGAGCAAGATCTCAGAGAAGGGTGGGGGGATGGGCTGGGAGCCACCCCATGCTGTGCTGGATAAGCTGCCTAATGCCTCCTGGGGCATCTGGGCCCTCCCAGGCCCGCCAGCAGGCCATCAGAGAGCCCAAGGCCACAGAAGTCAGGTAGTTTACTCAGCACCCCCAGTCGCCACCCAGTAGTACCTTCTGATCTAGCCACCCCCTTGAGCCTTTGACTGCACCCGGGTAGTGGTCACTGTGAGAGAGGCGAAGCCATGAAACACACCTGGCTGCGACTCCAGGATCTAAGCAACTTTCTCCAACTCTGCCCCTCTCCCAGACCAGATGGCATCCCGGAACCCCACTGCCCAAGGTTTCCTCCTAGGGACTCGCACTCCCACCGCAGCCCTTGGAGTCCCAGGAGAGTCCCCCCCAGGCCGTTCAACCTCACCCTGGTGCCCGAAGGTCCTACCCGGCCAGAACGCGTTGGGAGGAGGAGGGGGAGGAGGAAGGAAAGGAGAACTTGCTCCAAGGGGACAGTCTGGCCGAACCTGGCCCTGGGCACAGAGGAAGGGGAGAGGGCGTCCTTTCTATCAGATCGCTCTCACACTCGGCGCCCTGCAAGGGGGCGCCCTGCGCCCCCAACACGGTGTGGGGACCTGAGGCCTACGTCCCCGCCAGGTGAGCGCACAGGTGTCCCCAGGTGAGTCACAATCCCGGACCCGCCCCCCCGGCCTCTTCCCCCCGCGCCCCCGCCCGCGCCCCGGGGATGGGGCCCGCGGGTCCGCGCTCGCTTACCGCTCTTTCTGCCGTCGCCAGCGGCGGCAGGCGGGGACCGAGAGAGCAGCAGCAGCAGCAGCGACATCGCCACCGCCACCGCCGCGCCCCCGGTCCCAGTCCCAGCCCCGCGCATGGCTCCGCGCTCGGGCAGGCGCTACCCGGCCCGCGCACCAGGCCGCCCGCCCCCGCCGCCGCCCGGGCAGCCACCGCCGCCACTGCGGCCCCCGCCGCCGCCTCTGCCCAAGGCTCCCATCCTCCGGGCCGGTCCCGGCCGCCGGCGCCCCGGGCACTTCCGCCTGTGAGGCCCCGCCCCGCCGGAGCCCGGGCGGACAGGGGCGCTGGGTGAAGAGCTGCCCGGGGGGCGCGCGTGGAAGGCGATCGGAAGGAGGATGCGGGACAGAGGGGCGACGCGGGGCGGTGACGTGGGGCGAGGGAGGGTGACACGAGGCGGGGTGCGACGCGGGGCTGGGGCCGTCCCGCGGACCAAGAGGGCGCGCTGGGAAAATAGGTCAGAGGTGGGTCAGGACTGAGGGGGAACGCGGGTCCGCCACTGCGCACAGAGTAGCGGAGGCGGGGCGGGATGCGGTGCAGGGTCGCGGGACACGGGGGGCGGAGTCGGGGCAGAAGGTGGCACCGGACCCAGAGAACCGCGGGGGTCTTGGTTCTGAAGCAGAAATGGTGCGGCGTGGCTTGGAATGCGCAGGAGATTCGGGGCGGCCGCAGAGCGCCCCACATGTGTCTGGGGGCACCCGGGTCGCTGCGTGACTGGCTGGGCGCGGCGGGAGGTCCGGCCCGCGGGCGGCCGCTCCCGCCTCCCGGATCTGGACTCCCCGGCGGGCCTCCCGGCGCGCCACACCACAAAGGCTCTACGAGTGCGGGTGAAAACACTTTCATGGAAAGATTAAGAGGCTCCTGCACATATTTTGTACACTGTGAAGGTGGCGATTCGCGTCGGTGGTGCGAGTCACTCCCCGCCCTTGACCCCGGGGTCTGCTCCAAGAGATTAAGGGTTTCAGCGTGAAGAGGAAACGGTGAAGGGACTCCAGAGAACTTAGGGAAGCTTTTTTAGCGTCTAGGGGAAGCGAAGACTTTTCTAAATATCACCCAGGAGACTAGAGGCAAGACTGAGAAATTCAGCTAAGTGCAAAACTGCAACAAACTCACAAAAAGGAAGCCTCAAACTGGAGGACACTTGGACTTGCATCACAAAGAAATCTCACTGAGATTACTAACAATAAAGAGCTCCTACAGATAAATAAGACACACCAACCGGGAAACCTCAGATACCAATAAGGAAATACCAATAAGGAAACCACTGGAGAAGATTACTGCAAAGGATATGCAAATTTCCCTCCTTAGAGAAAGGCAAAATGAAAAGCACCCAGAGGCCTTTTTTCTTTGACCTAACAGATCTGCAAAAAGCTGATTGCAGCGCCCAGACTTTCTTAGGTTTGCTGAGCCTCTGGGAGCCTCACCCTGCCACCGCTGTGCATTTTCCCTGCAGAGATGGTCGCAGAAGCATGAGCTTGCATGAGTGCAGCCTGCACCCAGATACCTGTCATGAGGGAAAGGGGCATTTGAATCACGGGTACCCAGATGGAGATTCAAATGCTGTGATGGTATAAACACTGATCCAGTGGGCTGAAAATCCAGAAGCTCTGTGTACTGGTTGGAATGGTCTAGCAGGAGGACCGTTAGCAGAAAAAGGAAAGGGCAGAATAATGTGTTCAGAAAGCTCCACTTTTTGTAGGAAAAAAAATTGTTTAGTTGGCATGTCTCAAAGGTGGAGAATGCCTAGAAGCATCCAGCAGTTGGTGCAGGAAGGGAAGCAAGTGGCTGAGGACTGGGAGGAGGGGTTCTATCTGTTTGAATTTTTTGAATTTCAGTGTATGTGTGTCTGTGTGTTTGTGGATTTACGGGTACGGAGAGAGGAGAAGCTGACCCCTGGAGCCCAGTGCCACTGGAGGCTGGGGGGAAGGGAGGGATGAGGTAAGGTGAAGGGGGAGGAGAAAGCCCCAGGTGTGAACTCTTATTTATTCCTCTGGAATCTGGGCAGGGCCTCTTCACCCAGGGCTGCTGGGGGCTCCCAGGTTCTCAAAGAGACGAGACCAATTACGGGTTTTGCTGAGCTTCGATTTTAGTGCACTGTACTGACCCAGATCATGCAGGGACACCAACTGTGGTTAGCACTGAGCCCCGAGGTCTGTACCATCTGAGACCCATCCCTGCCCCAGGCTGGGCTCTGCGGTGCCCTCAACCCTACCCGCTCTGAGGGTCACATCAGTGAGACTCCAGCACAGAGCTCCCTAGCAGGCAGGAGGAGAGGTGTCTGTGCTTGTCTGAGGCGGGGAGCTGGGGGGCTGGGGGGCTGGGGAACTTGCAAATGGACCAGAATCAGAGATCTCTGCTAAGTAACAAGAGTATAATAGAAAGGGCCCACCTGGGGGCCTCACTTGAAGATGGAAACAGGCCCTTGTGGTAGGAGGTTTCTGTATCCTACCTCACAGTATGTGGAAAATTCGAGGTAATCAACTGTTAAGAATAAAACAATAAAAATATTAAAAGGAACCTAGAACACGTCCCTTAGAATACAGGTATGGGAAAGCCTTTCTTAAGCAAGACAAAGAACTGGGGAACATGAAGAAAAGGTTACTTATTTGACTACACTTTAAAAAATGTTATGTGGGACTTCTCTGGTAGTTCAGTGGGTAAGACTGCCTGCCGGTGCAGGGTTCACAGGTTCCATCCCCCGTCCAGGGAGATCACACGTGCTGTGGAGCAGCTACTGAAGCCCATGTGACATAGAGCAACAGGAGAAGCCGCAGTGAGAAGCCCAAGGCTGTGCTCGTCGACAGAGAGGAGCCGCCCTGCTTGCCGCAACTGGAGAAAGGCCCTGTGCAGCAACAACACCGGCATGGCCAAAAAATTAAAAAACAGATTCATTTAAAAAACGTTATGTAATTGTAAAATGGGTAAAAGGAGAAAGGATCCACGTCATCAAGCCAAGTGGAAGGAATCATGTGCTGTGCAAGTAATAAAAACCCACCTGAGATAGAAAGGGAATTCACACACTTAAGAAAATGTTGTAGCCACACTTTCCGGGAAACAAACTCACTCAGAAGGATAATGCAGATAGTGGAGTGCAGTTTATTACACCAGCGGGCGCAAGGCAGAGTCTCCTCTTAGCCAAGGACCCCGACCAGTTTTTTGTGAAAATCTTATATACCCTAAGTGTACGTGCCCAAACCCACCTCCCCAAATTCCCTGAAACTGGTCTGAACAAAGGAAAAGAAAGATACAATCAAAGTTAACCTGTGATTCATATGCCTTAAGCCTAGGTAGTTAACAGTGGACAATAATCAATAGGCCTGTGGTCATATCCCAATAAGCATAATAGAATTAATGATTCTATTTGGTTACACAGATAATTAGGGTATTCTTTTAGGCAATGGAGAGTCTAGGTACGAGTCCTGGGGCTCTTTCATCCCGGGGGTCTGGTTTTCCAATTGGTACGTCGTTTCCATAGATACTGGGCATAGAGCTCAAAGTCCACAGTCCGGCCCACGATGGAGTCCTGCTTTCAAGATGGAACCTGTTCTGTCTGTTTCCTCCTTCACCAGCACCCCTGTAAGCACGGGTCCCCATTTCCAGTACATTTCAGTGTTGCCACCGATGCCTTCAGGAGCAGCTCGAACTGCAGCCACAGAGGGCAAGTGCCCGCTCCCTCGCCCGAGAGGGGACAGGGTGTCTTGTCTTCCCTTGTGGTCCGTTTGCCTGCTAGTGGACCAGCTACATCTTTCTTGTCGTCTCCTGTCGATTGCCAGGGTGCGGGGTGTTTCCAGTGTCTTCTTTCCTTCTGGGCCCTTTTTGAAGGAGGAAACAGAGCCGGACTCCATCTTAGGCCAGGCTTCAAACATTAGGCTACACGCATGGTCACAGCCACAGAGGTGTCTGTGATTGTGGACCCTTGGGGCTCTGTGAGGGGACGGTGCATAGACGAGGACCTGGATATCTCAGGAATTTTCGCACAGTTTTCCCACAGATGGGTTTTCCCGCACGGGCTTTCTGCGGTTGCAGAGTCTGGGCTTAGTGGCTCCACAGCCTGTGGGATCTTCCCGGACCAGGGATGGAACCTGCGTCCCCTGCATTGGCTTTATGGACAGAGTTCCTGGATGCAGCCCATTTCCAGGCTGGAACACCCTCAGAGGCCCTCACCGGCTCCATGAGTGTGGACTGAGTGGACGGCTGCCTGCCTGCCCACCCAGGGAAAGACATATTTCCCGCAAAGGAGAGAAAGCAAGCACTGCCCGCCTCTCCTGAGTCCCCCGCCTGCCTCCTCTCCCAGGTCTCCCCTCCGTCCTTCCTCCCCACTTAGCCCAGGCCAGCACTGCCGCCATCCTGGGCCCAGTGCCAGTGCCAGCTGGCCTCGCTCCCATGGCTGCTCTTCCAGTTGAGGTGGGCACTCAGCCCTGGGCATACTGGGAAAGGCTGGGCCCCTCAGTACCCCCGCCCCCTGCTCTCCCACCCTCCCCAGTTCAGCCCAGGTTCCTCCTGTGTGCCAGGCCCAGGTTGGAAGGAGTCACCTGCTCTACAGACGGGGTGTCCTGTCAGCCCACTGCAGGCTTCCTCGGGGAGGGACCAGAGTGTCCCCGTGTGAGTGGGGCTGGGATGCGGGCGGTTTCTCCTTCTCTTCCTCCCAGTGCCCCTACGTGTCAGCATGAATTAGACCAGGGCACCCAGACACGTGGGGCCCAGAGGAATAGCTTCCCCAGAACTTTGGGGAACAAATAGAGTTTCTGCATCTTTATTTTACTGAGACAAAGTTTTTCTTAACTCCAACTACCATCTATTATTATCATTTCATAAAGAATCATTTTCCCATCAAAACTTTTAGGAGGCTCATACACTTAAAATTATGCTTAAATGCAAGTTATTTCTTCTAGAGTGCAGCATGTAGTTCTCCTGTATCCCTATTTTATCTGGTTAATGATTGCTCCCTGTCCTGGGTGCTGGGCACCGAGGAACCAGGAGGTGCAGGGCACAGGAACTGCTCTCAGAGCTCTTGGCATGCACTGAGTCGGGGCCACGGCCCAGCGGCAATGGGGCACGGTGGCCGTGGTGAGTCCTGCTCCCCTTCCAGTGTGGAGTGACAGAGGGTGACAAGGGCAGAAGATGATTGCAAGGACAGGAGGCTCTAGCGTCAGCTCTGGTTGCGGGCTGTCCCTTGGCACCCCCCACCAGCTTCCCTGGGGGGGCAGAATAGGGGTAAGCCTCCTGGGACCCCCGCTCCTAGAATAAGCCATCTACCCTGGCTCCCCTGGCAGTGATCCAAGGGGGGAATGAGAAGTCTAACATGCTTAAAGGGGGAATTCCAAGAGGACAGAAGAGAATGAGGCAGAAGAAAACATGAAATCTGGTGAAAGACGTTAATTTACAGATTCAAGTAGCTCAGTGTGTCTTAAGAAGAATGTGTAAAAGAAAATCACAGGCAGACACATCACAGTCAACTACTGAAAACCAAACAAAAAGAGAAAATATTGAAAGCACCCAGAGAAAAATGACATTCAAGGGAATAACAGTTCAAACAATGAATGACTTCTTAGAAACAATGGAGCAGATAGAATGGGGGAGGGAGAAAACAGACCTACATGGTTGCAAAATTCCTGCATCTTACAAGAAATGGCACAGTATAAATTCTAGAGTCTGTGAAATGTTAAGAATCTAATTACAATCCCTAGACCAACCAATGGAGAAGGAAATGGCAACCCACTCCAGTATTCTTGCCTGGAGAATCCCAGGGACAGAGGAGCCTGGTAGGCTGCCATCTATGGAGTCACACAGAGTTGGACAAGACTGAAGCAACTTAGCAGCAGCAGCAGCAGAGCAGCTAATATACAATAATGCTGAGCTATACCCCCAGGTCAGGGCTTCCCAGATGGTTCAGTGGTAAAGAAATTGCCTGCAATACAGGGGGCACGAGAAACAGGGTGGCGGGGTGTCTATCCCTGGCTGGGAAGACTCCCTGGAGAAGGTTATGGCAACCCACTCCAGTATTCTTGCCTGGAGAATCCCTGGAACAGAGCAGCCTGGTGGGCTACAGTCCATGGAGTCACAAAGAGTTAGACGTGACTGAGTGACTAACACACATACAGTAATGACATGTATCTATCATTAGAGCGTCATACAGGGTAGTCTCATTGCCTTGAAAATCCTCTGTGCTCTGACTGTTCATCCTTTCCAGCCCCTAAGCCCTGGCAACCTGGAGTCTACGCTTCATTGCAGTGCAGTGGCTTCCCTTATTGCAGAGCGCGGGCTCTAGGGCGCACACTCAGATGTGGCGCGTGGGCTTAGCTGCCCCGCAGCATGTGGGACCTTCCTGCACCAGAGGTTGAATCTGTGTCCCCTGCATTGACAGGGCAGGTGGATTCTTAACCACTGGACCACCAGGGAAGTCCTGATTTGTAGTTTTTAGAGTATACGAAATCAAAAGAGAAATCAGACAGTACTGTAAGGGACTTCAAGGCAAGCGAGACACAGGTTCAACTGCCGGTCCAGGATGCTCCCACATGCCGCAGAGCAACTAAACCCATGGGCCATAACTACCGAGCCCGAGACCTAGAGCCTATTACCGCAACAAAGAGGGGCCCCATCTGCTGCAGCTAGAGAAAACTGGGAGAAACAACAACCTCAGATACGCTGCTGATACCACTCTAATGGAAGAAAGCAAGGAGGAACTAAAGAGCCTCTTGATGAGGGTGAAAGAGGAGAGTGAAAAAGTTGGCTTAAAACACAACATTAAAGAAACTAAAATAATGGAATCTGGGACCATAACTTCATGGCAAACAGAAGGGGGAAAGTGAAAGCAGTGACAAATTTTATTCTCTTGGGCTCCAAAATCACTGCAGACGGTGACTGCAGCCATAAAATTAAAAGATGCTTACTTCTTGGAAGGAAAACTATGACAAAACTAGACATTATAAAGTCCGTATAGTCAAAGCTACGGTTTTTCCAGTAGTCATGTATGGGTGTGAGAGTTGGACCATAAAGAAGGCTGAGTGCTAAGGAAGTATCAGGCCACCTGATGTGAAGAGCTGACTCATTGGAAAAGACCCTGATTCTGGGAAAGATTGACGGCAAAAGGAGAAGCGGGCTGCAGAGGATGATATGGTTAGATAGCATCACTGACTTAATGGACATGAATCTGAGCAAACTCCAGGAGATAGTGGAGAGAGGAGCCTGGCGTGCAGCAGTCCATGGGGTTGCAAAGAGTTAACACAACTTCGTGACTGAAAAACAACAAGAGAAAGCCTGTGGGCAGCAATGAAGACCAAGCGCAGGAAAAAAATGAAAAATCCACCTTGCAATGCAGGGTATGTGGGTTGAATTCCTGTTCAGGGAACTAAGATCCCACAGCCAGAGGGGAACTAAGCCCGTGTGCCGCAAATGCTCTGGAGCCCATGCCACAGCTAGAGAGAAGCCCACAACAAAGATCACAAGTGCTGCAACTAAGATCCAACGCAGTAAGAAATCAATCAATTCAAAAAAAAAGAAAGAGGGACTTCCCTGGTGGTCCAAAGACTAAGACTCTGCACTCCCAATGTAGGGGCCCCGGGTTCAATCCCTGGTCAGGAAACTAGATACCACACGCCACAACTAAAGATCCCGCATGCCACAACTAAAACCCAGCACAGCCAAATAAAAAATAATAAAAGTAAATATTAAAGAAAATACTTTGAGATGAAAGAAAATGAAGACATATCAAAATAAATGGAATACAGTTAATACAGTGTTTAGAAGGAAATTTATAGCTGTAAGTGTCCATACTAAGAAAGCAAAAAGATTTCAAAACAATCGTGTCCCATCTGAAGACAGTGGAAAAAGCGGGTCTCTCGTATTCAATATTTTACTGGAGATCCTGGCTGTGGTCACCATGTTTCTCCCCTCTGGAGTTTCCACCCAGAGCAATTCATTAATAAAATGAAACAAAAGGCATCTAAGTTGGGGAGCCTTGCGTGTACAAAATCCCGAAGAATCCAGTAAGCAACTATTAGAACTAATAAATGAGTTCAGCAAAGTTTCTGGGTACAAGATCTATGTACAAAACTCAATTGTATTTTTATACTCTTGCAATCAACAATTGAAAATGAAACTAAGAAAAAAAACTCCATCCACACAACACACAGAAATATATATGGGGACTTCCCTGGCAGTCCAGTGGTTGAGACTCTGTACTTCCAATGCCAGGGGCCTAAGTTTAATCCCTGGGGTAGAAACTAAGATCCCACACACAGCAAGGTGTGATCAAAAAATAAATATCACAGCTTAAAAAACAAACTTTAAGTACGTATGTTTTTTAAAAAACTCATTACGTTAGATCCGGTGGATCTCAAAATTCAAATAGTAAGCTGCCATCCTTTTAACGTGAACTGTAGTATAAATGAGAATATCTGTGATTTCTGTTTATGATCAAGTCACAGGCATCGCAAGGTGTTTCAGTGAAGCTAAATTCCTCCGGTTCGAGGCCAGTTGACAATAAAGGTGGGATTTTTCCCCATCCAAATGCCTGGATGCCCTGCCGAACCTTGCCTGACCATGCAGGTCCATCCTCCCAGCTCAGGGTGTCATTTCAGAGGGAGACCCAGACCCAGGTGGGAGCATCCGCGCCCCCGCACCCCCCAGCCCAGAAGCCGGCCCTGCTTCCAGGACAGGGGTGCAGGCCAAGACAGGCGCAGGAGGACCTGCATGAACTCAACATGATACTTAAGGACTGCGTTGATTGTTGATTTAAAGACAACACATCCGTGCTGGGTTCATCACCATTATTCTTTTTTTCTTCTGATTTTAACAGAAATTGACATTAGACACTTCCCAAGTCCACTCGAGTGAAACAGCGTCTGGGGTGAGGTGCGGGGGGGTGGCTGGGGAGTGCGGGGTGCAGGGGGGGAGAGGGAGGAGCCGTAGGCGCAGAAGCCTGGGGCCGCTTGCCCTCCCCCGACTCCTTGCCCTCCCTCGACTCCTTCCCCTCCCTCTCCTTCCCCCAACCCGCCTCCCTCTCTCCCTCCACCCCTGCGGCCTCCTCCCGCCTCCCTCCTTCCACCCTTTCCCCCAGTTTCTTTCTCTCCCGCCTCCCCCTCCCTCCGCCCCTCCCCCCGCCCCTCCCCCCGCCCCTCCCCCTCCTCCCAGGACCCTCTCCCCTGCGCGCTCGGCCGGCAGCGGCGGCTGGGAGTCATGCGCGGCCTCTCCGGGCTCGCGGCGCTGCGGGGGCTGCTGTGCGGCGCGCGGGCCCTGGGCCCCAGCCTGCTCGCGCGCTCCTGCTCGGGTGAGTCCGCTCGCCTGGCGGCCACGCGCGGGGTGGGGCGGGTCGAGGGGCCGCCGGCCTTTGCTGACGCACGTGCGGCCCCGGCGACGGGGCCGAAGGCCCGGGAGTAGGCGGACTGGAGAGGCACGCCCCTGGGGTTCCTGCCCCGCGGGCCCCCAGCGCTCACCGCCGCCTTCGCCGCTCACTCCCAGCCAGGCTCCCACGGCCCCACTCACCTCACCGTGCTCGGGGCAGGGGGTCCGAGGGCTTCGGAGCTGGAGGAAACCAGAAGCCTGGTGGCTACACTTTGTGCTGGCGGGGATCCCAGCGGGCCCAGGGCTCCTACGTGGGGTCATTCTCAGCAAATTAACACTCCTATCCTGAGACATCTTTCCTCCCAGCATATCTCTGCCTGGAGTCTTGCAGGTATCCGGGGGCTCTCCGCCCTAGCAGCTGGCCCTCGGGCGCTTCCAGAGTCCTGGCGTTCCAATGCTGGCAAGGGTAAACTGCCATCTTCCGAGGCAGGAGCCAGCTGGCAGTAGGCCAGGCTGGACAGCAGGGCCCCTAGGGACTGGGCTTTGGGGGAACGAATAAGGGTGGGGTCCTTCCTGCAGTGCAAGGCATTGAAAGTACGTAGTGGGCACCCGATGCCTGCTCCCCAAGCCCTCCTGGGGCTGGGAAGGCAGATGCAGATACCCCCAGGGACACTGGCTCTTCTGGACCTGGCGGCTCATCTCTTCTCCAGTTCTCTCCTCCCTCTCTGCAGGGCTTAGCCGCCAATCCAGGGTCTGGGCCCTTTTCCAGAGTACACTTGACCCTAGACCCAATGCCAAGGGTCAGCCTAACTCTGGAAGTGTTAGGCGGTAGGAGGGTGATGACACTGGGGGTCTCTCTGGCAGCATCACCCCCGGAGGAGGAGGGCTGGGGCAGTGTTGACATTAGGACACTAGGTTTCAAGTGTCCTTCCTGCCTTGAAACCCCAACAGCAGCCTGGCCAAGGAAGGTGTCAGGGGAGGAGCCCTCCTGTCTCCCTGGCTGCAGACAGGGATCCCTCCCCCTTTCTCAATCCCCAGGTCCCTCTCTCTCTCTCTCCCTGTGACCCACCTGGTGGGAAAGTGCTTTTCACTCTCCTTGGTCCCTGCCATTATTTCACCTCAGACCCCTGATGTGGCAGTTTGGGGGTGCAGACAGTGTCTATGCTAGCTCCCCGAAGTACAGGAGTGAACATCAGGACTTGTACTTTCTTTCCAGTGTGGCATCTCAGGGGCACCAGCTCCATAATGGGCAGCTTCTCCCACTGCCTGCCTGGGTGGGGCCATGCCCCCTGCAACAGGCTGAAGTCCCCAGGGGCCCACCGTGCTGGACAGTCCTGGCTGTGGGCACCATACTTTTCTCCTCCAGGACTGCTCTGGTTGAGGCAAACTCTGCAGTCTAGGGGACACTAGGGTCCTGGCAGGGGAACCCAGGTCCAGGAGACATGAAAGGTGAGGCCATGGCAGCCCTGAGACCCCCTCTTCTACAGGAGGACCCTCCTGGACCCGGGAGCGGACGCTGGTTGCGGTGAAGCCAGACGGGGTACAGCGGCGGCTAGTTGGGGATGTGATCCGGCGCTTTGAGAGGAGGGGCTTCAAGCTGGTGGGGATGAAGATGCTGCAGGTACCAGGGCTTTCGGCCTGTGGGTGTCGCTGAGGGGACTGGGGTGGGGGCTGTTTTCAGCCCTGCATCTGGACAGCCTTCTTGTGCTGGCAGTAGGAGGGGAGGGGCGGGAAGCGCCTGCCCTGTGCTCCTGTAGTTGGAGTGCCAGCTCTTATTGGTGTTGTCTGCCGAGCGCCCTGCGGTCAGGATGCCACAGCCACTGCCCGGGTGCCCGGTGGGGCTCCCTCTCACCCATTCCCTCAATGTACCAGGCCCCAGAGAGGATCCTTGCTGAGCACTACCACGATCTGCAGAGGAAGCCCTTCTACCCAGCCCTCATCAGCTACATGAGCTCCGGCCCGGTAGTGGCCATGGTATAGCGGGGCTGTGGCAGTGGGAGGGTGGAGGGCCCTGGGTTGAGCCCTGGGTGACCCCCGCCTCTCCCCACCTCCTCTATCTCTCTGCTGCAGGTCTGGGAAGGCCCCAATGTGGTCTGCACCTCGAGGGCCATGATAGGCCACACTAACTCTGCCAAGGCTGCCCCTGGCACCATCCGGGGAGACTTCAGCACCCACGTCAGCAGGTAACACTCAGCCACTTGTAGCTGAGGCCCAGTGCCCTAGGGGCTCAGGGTGGCGGCCTGTGCCCAAGGCAGATCCACCAGGCCTGGGTGTCTTGCTCAGGGGAAAGCGAAGCCAGAAAACTTGATGGTAGCATGTCAAACCTGACATTGGCTAGTGCAGTATTTTTCAAAAACCTTTTCACGTACACAGGAGGTGATAAAGAATTCCCTGTGTTGTGTCTATGCTCTGCCATCAGTCTGTCACCTGACTTTACCTCCAGACGCCCCAGGGGTTGGCCCGGGACAGATGCTGAGGTCAGGCTGGAACCCAGTTTTCCAGCTCTTCTGTTCTTCCTTGCCCCTCTGCACCATCACCCACCCACTCCCCTAGACAGTCGGGATTGGCAGACTGTGCCTAGGACCCCCGAGGTGCATGCTGAAGCCTGTACCCTACCTCTGCCACCTGGCACAGGAATGTCATCCATGCCAGTGACTCCGTGGAGGGGGCCCAGAGAGAGATCCAGCTGTGGTTCCAGAGCAGTGAGCTGGTGGACTGGGCAGATGAAGGCCACCTCAGCAGCATCTACGCAGCCTGAGCACACAGGCACCCGCGGTCACCCTGGCATCCACTCAGGACCAGCTACCTCTGTTGACAAGAACTTGAGCTCACACCCACGCTCTGCCCATCTGTCCCAGACCACCTCCCTGTCCACCTTCTGCCCCACTCCAGCCCCAGAATGGTTGAGCCACAAACTTTATGTGCCTTTTAGTAAGCCAGCAACTGGACCAAGTCCTTTCTGAACCAAAGTGCCAGACAAGCTTCGGGGTCCAAAAGCTGGTAGTGTGACCGTCCTTTCCCCAAAGTGGGGACATTAAAATTCACTGTGCTGTGTGTGGGAGTGGAGTGCTCATTATGGCCCCTGCCATCTCTGAGGTGGGAATGAGGCCTTATGCAAAGTTGTAAGCAGCTTGAAAGTAGAAATGAAGCTTACCATCTCACATACCAGGAGATCAAGAACTTTGTTGAATATATGAGACAGGCAGAGATCCTGAAACCTCCAGCCTGAAATCTGGGAGCTCCAAGCTGAGCCACAGAGCTTGTGCTGTCCCTCAAGGAGGAGCCCTAGGCAGTTGTGAACAGTAGCAGGAAGGGGTAGGCAGGGAGCTGAAGCCGCCCCGAAGGCAGAAAGGCTGGTGGCCACATTGACACTGCATATCACTCCTCACACCTGGTCCTCAGGTGTGTCCCTGGCCACTTGTCACAGGTACTGGATACTGCATATCATTACACCTGCTGAGGCCGACTGGTCCTCACCCTGCTTTATGACGTCTTTGCGATGCTGGCCTTGGGTTCCCCGCTCAGGTTTCTCCCTGTGCCTCCACGTGAGGGCGCGGTTGAAGGGTCTGACCTTTAACTGGCCATGAAAGGGTCATGTTTGAAGCTGACCCTGGGGCTGGCCGTCCGAGGAAAAGGCCTTCCTAGTTTCCCGTGACTTTCCTAGGCTCTAGTCTCCTTCCCTCTTTGCAACAGGGTAGAGAAGCACCCGGGAGGGGAAGATATTTAAATGCTAGGCGAGTCCGAAGAAGTGTTTTAAATGCACAGCTAGGCCCAAAGCGGTGAGGGAAGCCGAGGAGCCCCGCCTCGGCCCGTGAACCAAATGTTCCCTGTGTCCGGCTGGCCCCCAATGAAGCACTGACGCCCAATCACGTGAAAAGTAGTCTAGAAAGTTGAGTTTTGATTCGCGTTCACCCCGCCTCCGCCACGGGAACCGGCCCGCCGCACTGCGCCTGCGCACGCGGCGGCGCGCAGACTGACTTCCAGTCCCAGCAGCCCGCGGGGCTCTGAGGGCGGGACGTTCTGGGAGGGGCGGGGCATCCTGGGAATGGCGTGGGTCGCGGAGGCGGAGCTTCCTGGGAAGATTGAGGACTGAGTGGATGGGACTTCGTGGGAGTAGTGACTGTCGTTGGGGCGGGGCGCTCTGGGAGGTGCGAGGACCGGGGTGGGCGGGGCATCCTGGGAGGGGCGTGGGGCGGGGCGTCCTGGGAGGAGCGAGGGGCGCGGGGCGGGGCGTCCAGAGAGAAGAGAGGATATAAGGGGCGGGGCGTCCTGGGAAGGAGGAGCGAGGGGTCGAGGGGCGGGGCGTCCTGGGAAGAGAGTGGACGAGGTGCGGAAAGTCCGCGTTCCAGAGAGCCTCCTGTGCTTTGAGGCCGAGGTTAGAGTCCTGGGATCCCGGCAGGTCTCTGCTGCTTTTGCCACCCAGGCCCGCTCCGAGCGCCATGGCCCAGCCACCGGCCGACGTCAGCGAGGACGATTGTCTCCCGGAGTACCGCCACCTCTTCCATCCGGACTTGCTCCAGTAAGCGTCGGGTCTGGGGCGCCCCAGGGAGCCGGGCAAGGGGCGGGGGCGCCTGCGGTGCGCGCGGCGGGGGACTGAGGTTTTCCTGGGATGTGTGAGGACCCCAAGCCTCGTGGCCAGGCTGTCCAGATGTCCGGGTATTCCAGCGATGCAAGTACTGGTGTTCCGATCTTTGTCCTGCGTGAGCATGTCCTGTTTATCTATGGGGAGGTGGGGACGAGTGTCAAAAAACACAGAGCAAAGGTCAGGAGGAGGAAGGATTAATTATTATTAGCAGCAAGTAAGAACACTGAAGATTTTCCCCAAAGCTGTCTCTCCGAACAGCAAATTTGGGGAGGTTTTAAGTTAAGAGTGCAAGCATCGTAAGTAGGGGTTTGGGTGGTTGATGAAGCCCAAGCGTTAGTTCGTTAAAGTCACGAGTATCAGAAAAGTCACTATCATCATCTCAGAGGTTCCAGTTGGTCAGGTGACTGAGCACTTCAGGCTGATCTTTACCATCAAAACAGAATTGGGAGACTTTACAACCAGTATATGATTCATATCTTGGCTATTGTTACTTGTCTTGCCTAATGACAGTTGTTAGTTTCTGTATTCTTGTGAGACCTGTCGAGCACAGCACTGTGTCCAGGCTTAGATCACAGAATGGCGTAGGCCCCAGATGGCTTCTCTTATGTCAAGAAAAGCCTGCCTGTTTCTCTTTCTCCAGGAATCTGCTATCCTATCCATTTAGAGGGCGGCTGGAGGAAGGCTTATGTTTTGAAAACATTTCTCATTAATTGATAGCTTTCTGCATAGAGACTTCTAGGTTGAAGAAAGGTGAGGAATGCAGGCCTTCAAAAGCAGCGTTTCTCGAATTTGACCCAAGTGCCCAGTGCAGAGGGTCAGTGGAAGAGCACCTCCCCCATCCCCATTCAACAGCAGTCCCTTACGCTTTTATTTTTTATTTAAACAAATTATTTAGAATTTATTTATTTAGCTGCACTGGATCTTAGTTGTGGCGTATGGGGTCTCGTTTCCTGACCAGGGGTGGCACCTGTGCCCCCTGCATTGGGAGCATGGAGTCCCAGCCAGTGGACCATCAAGGAAGTCTGAACCGGGGCCTCTGTAAAGAGTCTCTGTTTTTTCTCTCAGGGACAAGGTGGCTTTCATCACGGGTGGTGGCTCTGGAATTGGGTTCCGGATTGCTGAGATTTTCATGCGGTAAATAAGCATTGCTGTGTGTGCTCCATGCCCCATCTTGCTGCCCCCTCCTCCTTGGGAGGGGGTCTGGGATCCTGGGCAAAATGCCAGTCAGTGATGGGAACCCCTCTAGTTCCAAGTCCATCAGAGAACATTTGAAAGGGGTCCTGCCACAGTCACTCAGCCCCACGTAGGCCCCTGGGTCCTCTGCCAGCTGTGCCTTCAGCCCCGGGCTAATGTTCAAGCCTGAGACACCCTTGGGGGAGGGGGCCCCTTAGATTGCTGGGCAGGAGCCCTCCTGGGTGTGTCCCTTGCACCTTGCTGCCCTCACTCCTGCTCTCTGGCTTTGCAGGCACGGCTGTCACACAGTCATCGCCAGCAGAAGTCTTCCCAGAGTATCGATGGTGAGGGGGCTGTCCTGTGCCTAGCTGTCCATGGGTGACTTTGGGGGCCAGGAGCCTAGGCCTGGAAGGTCCTGGCCTAGGGTGATCACACCAAAACCAACCTGTCTCCCAAATATGGAGCTTCAACGGAAGTGGTCCCCAGGGATACTCTCGTATTTTTACAGAATCTAATTATCGGGTCCTGTGAAACGACCCTTCTGTTGGGTAGTACTGTGGCCCCAGCAGAGATCTCTGGGCTCAGCAGTTTCTTGAGGGGAGAACATATCTCCCCTGCCACAGCTGGTCTCAGCACAGGGACTGGACATCAGCTGGAGCTGCTGTTGACCTGTGACCAGTGGCCTGGAGGGTGATGAGAGGGGAGAGGGTACAGGATGTCTTAGCCTGTACCAGGGGTTGTGGCCCTGGAGAGGGCCGCTTGGCAGCTGTGCCTCCCCAGGGTGGGTTTCAGCTACAGAATCTGGGTCCCTGGCAGAACCTGGCTCATCATCCTCATTGGATCCTGAAGGGCTGTGCCTCCAGGCGAGGCCAGCAGGCTGCTGCCCACCTCTCTTCCTGTCTGGCTTCTAGGCTGCCAGAAAGCTGGCCGCTGCCACCGGCCAGAGGTGCCTCCCTCTGTCTCTGGACGTCCGAGCTCCCCTGGCCATCGCGGCAGCTGTAGAGCAGGCCCTGAAGGAGTTCGGGAAGATCGACATTCTCATCAACTGTGAGTCCCTGTTGAGCATGACTGGGGGCTTCTGATGGGTCTGCAGTACCAGACCTTCCTGTTTGGAAGCCCTGGAACTGTCCTGGCTCCAGGCCACTGTCTGAGTCCAGCTGTGCTCCTCCCAGGTCCATGCAGCCGTGGCTCAGGAGGATGCCCCAAGAACTAGGCTGAATCACAGAGAAGGGTCACTCTCATGTCCTGAAGCTCTCCGTTAAGGAAAAGGGAAGACACATTATTGTTTTAGTATAGTTTTATTTTTCAATACTTATTTATTTATTTGACTGTGTCAGGTCTGGATGGTGGCGCGCAAGCTCAGTAGTCGCAGCTTGAAGGCTTAGTTGCCCCGAGGCATGTGGGACTAGGGGTTGAACCTGCGCCCCCTGTGTTGCAAGTTCAGTTCAGTTCAGTTCAGTCGCTCAGTCGTGTCTGACTCTTTGCGACCCCATGAGCCACAGCACGCCAGGCCTCCCTGTCCATCACCAACTCCCGGAGTTCACCCAGACTCACGTCCATTGAGTCAGTGATGCCATCCAGCCATCTCATCCTCTGTCGTCCCCTTCTCCTCCTGCCCCTAATCCCTCCCAGCATCAGAGTCTTTTCCAATGAGTCAGCTTTTCGCAGGAGGTAGCCAAAGTACTGGAGTTTCAGCTTTAGCATCATTCCTTCCAAAGAACACCCAGGGCTGATCTCCTTTAGAATGGACTGGTTGAATCTCCTTGCAGTCCAAGGGACTCTCAAGAGTCTTCTCCAGCACCACAGTTCAAAAGCATCAATTCTTCAGCGCTCAGCTTTCTTCACAGTCCAACTCTTACATCCATACATGACTACTGGAAAAACCATAGCCTTGACTAGATGGATCTTTGTTGGCAAAGTAATGTCTCTGCTTTTCAATATGGTATCTAGGTTCGTCATAACTTTTCTTCCAAGGAGTAAGCGTCTTTTAATTTCATGGCTGCAGTCACCATCTGCAGTGATTTTGGAGCCCCAAAAAATAAAGTCTGACACTGTTCCCACTGTTTCCCCATCTATTTCCCATGAAGTGATGGGACCAGATGCCATGATCTTCGTTTTCTGAATGTTGAGCTTTAAGCCAACTTTTTCACTCTCCTCTTTCACTTTCATCAAGAGGCTTTTGAGTTCCTCTTCACTTTCTGCCGTAAGGGTGGTGTCATCTGCATATCTGAGGTTGTTGATATTTCTCCCGGCAATCTTGATTCCAGCTTGTGCTTCTTCCAGCCCAGCGTTTCTCATGATGTACTCTGCATAGAAGTTAAATAAGCAGGGTGACAATATACAGCCTTGACGTACTCCTTTTCCTATTTGGAACCATTCTGTTGTTCCATGTCCAGTTCTAACTGTTGCTTCCTGACCTGCATACAGGTTTCTCAAGAGTTGCAAGGTGGATCCTTAATCACTGGACCACCAGGAAAGCTCCTGTTTTAGTACAGTTTTAGATTCACAAACTAATTGAGCAGATAGTATAAATAACTACTCATACCACACTCCTGCCACACACACAGACATAGTGTCTACTATGAATACCTTGCATTTGTTACAATTGTTAACTATAGTCTCTACTTTACATTCAGGCTCATTTTTGCTGAAATTTCCTTTAAAAACTTCCAGTGTGACAAAATACTCTAGTAAAAATTAATTAAAAAAAAATTAGTGTATTATTTTCCTGCCACTGACAAAGTCATCAGCTGGGCAGCTTCAAACAGCAAGAACGCATTCTCTCACAGTCTCGAGGCCAGAGATGTGAGAGCAAGGTGTAGCAGGCCGCGCTCCCACAGGAGGCTCCGGAGAGTCTGTCCGGGGCCCGGCTTGTGGCTCCTGGGGCTGCTGCCTGGCATCCCTTGGCTCCTGGCTGCATTCCTCCAGCCTCTGCTCTGTCCCTCTGTGCATGGCTGTGTCCCTTTTAAGGACAGCAGTCGTTGGGTTTAAGCCACCCTGTTCAGTATCATCTCACCTTGATGACATCTGCAAAGACCATGTTTCCACATAAAGTTAAGTTTACCTGCACTGGGCTTCCCAGTTGGTGCAGTGGCTAAAGAACCTGCTTACCAACGCAGGAGACACAGGAGATGTGGGTTCAATCTCTGGGTTGGGAAGATCTCCTGGAGAAGGAAATGGCAACCTGCTCCAGTGTTCTTGCCTGGGGAATCGCATGGACAGAGAAGCCTGGTGGGATTACAAAGAGTTGGACACGACTGGACACTCAAGCCATGACAGGCATCAGGTGTTGGGATACACTGAAGAGTGTATCTTTTTGAAGCATGCGATCCAACCCATGACACCTGCTCTGCCCCTCATTCAAGAGTTTGTCCAAAAGCTGAGGTTCCCTCCCTGGCCGGCCTGGACCACCCTGAGGATGCAGTTGCTTTGACCGCCGTTTCCTTCTGCCCGCAGGTGCAGCCGGGAACTTCCTGTGCCCGGCCAGCGCCTTGTCCTCCAACGCCTTCAAGACTGTGATGGACATCGACACCTTGGGCACCTTCAACGTGTCTCGCGTGCTCTACGAGAAGTTCTTCCGGGTGAGTGTCCCGAGGCCGGGGCCTCCCGGTCCTGGCCGCATGCTCACTGCCCCCCTCATGTGTTACAGGACCATGGAGGGGTGATCGTGAACATCACTGCAACCCTGGGCACCCGGGGGCAGGTGCTCCAAGTGCACGCAGGCTCTGCCAAGGCGGCCGTGGGTATGGGCACCCCCCCGGTCTGCCCGCCTGGGTTCCTCCCAGTCCCTGGAGGCCAGCAGTGTCCCAGTGAAGCTGCGCCCCCACCGCGTCCGGGACACCCCGAAGGCCGGGCAGCCCTGCTTCTCCCTCACACAGCCTGCCTCGCATGCAGATGCGATGACGCGGCACCTGGCCGTGGAGTGGGGCCCCCAGAACATCCGCGTCAACAGCCTTGCCCCCGGCCCCATCAGTGGAACAGAGGGCTTGCGGCGTCTGGGTAAGGCTCCCCCAGCAGGTGCTGCCCCAGGCACAGGCCCTACAGTACCTCTAGGGGCGCTCCTCCTGCCTGGCTGGGACAGGCCCAGGATCAGAGACAAGCGCTCGTGGCTCCCCGGGTGGGCAGAGTCCATCCCCAGCCTGGGAACAGTTCGTGCAGCCCTGCACGGGGCTAGGGGCCGGACTTAGGCAGCTGCCCCTAGAGCTAGAGCCCAGGGGCTGCTGGCCTCGTGAGCCGCACACAAGGAGCCCCGTTGAAGCCTCCAGAGCCTTGGCCGCAAGCAGGGACAGGCCTTGTGCTGGCTCCACAGTGGGGTTACTGGGCCCGGCCCAGGACAACGCTGCCGGAGTCCCCACCATTACCGGATGCGGCTCAGGGGAGGCTGGCAGAGGAAGGTGGTGGCCCCCAGGTCCTGGGACTTGCCTGAACCTCTTTCTCCCTCCCAGGTGCCCCGCAGGCCAGCCTGAGGGCGAAGGTCCTGGCCAGCCCCCTGCAGAGGCTGGGGAACAAGACAGAAATCGCCCACAGCGCCCTCTTCCTGGCCAGCCCGCTGGCGTCCTTCGTGACGGGGGCCCTGCTGGTGGTTGACGGGGGCGCCTGGCTAACATTCCCTAATGACGTCCAGTCGCTGGCAGATTTCTCACCCTCCTCTAAGCTTTAGGTGACGCCCCGCTCCCACCGTCGCGGTCACCCGTGTCCTCGGCCCCCTTCCCAGACACCCACCCTGTGGCCAGGAGTCACTGCGCTGGGCCTGATGCCTTGCCCCTCAGTCTCTTATGCGTATCTCTAGATGTGCTCTCAGGCACCCCGGGCTCCCTGGCTCCATTTGTGGGGCGAGGCCTGGGTGGTCTTGTGGGCACACAGGGCATGGTGGGGGTGCTGGGAGGGCCCAGCCCCTGCCTCCTGGGTCCCCGTCACAGGGTAGAGACAGGACTTGGACTGGCTCCTGTCCCGTCGGAGGTAGTTGTGGTGAAACACCCAGGGCTCACAGTGTTTGGTCTCCCCACAAAGCTATGGTTGGCGCCGGCTTCCAGACGGACCCCTGGTCTCAGGGGTGAGCCTGCTTGTGGGAGAAGTGATGCTAGTAGGCTCTCTGGTGTGGTGGCTGGCAGACACAGTCAACAGACAGGAGTCTGAGCAAACTCCAGGAGACAGCGAAGGACAGAGGAGCCTGGAGTGCTGCAGCCCATGGGGTCGCAGAGTAGGATGTGACTTAGCATCTGAACAATAAGATGTGTTCAGTCCTCTAGACACACAGAGCGGGGGTCAGGGGTGGGAGTGGGGGAGGCGGCAGCAAGGCCCCAAGTGGCAGGAGGGCGTGCGTGCTGGGCAGGCCCCCCAGTTGCTGGGGTGGAGAGCGCTGGGGGAGGACAGGGAGGAGGCGGGGGGCCACCGTGTCCGCTTCAGGAGACACACAGGTCTGGTGGCCTGCTATCGCCCAGCCTGCCACTCACTCCCCCAGGGCTTGTAGGGGGCCGGCCTGGCGTCCCTTGGTACCCCAGTGACCTGGTGTCTGCTGCCACTTCTGACAGGCAGTGGACAGCGCGCTGCAGGGGACTGGTCCACAGCCCATTCTCAGACCGCAGACCTGCCACCCGCCCACCTGCCCAGCCTGAGCGGCAGACCCAGCAGTCCCAGCCAAGCACCTGAAGAGAGACCGGCCCTTCCTCTAGGAGTGGTGCTGCGCCCACACGCCCTCTCCCCGGCCCTGTCTGTGCGCAGGGAGTGGGGGGCAGTGACCAGGCAGGGACCTGCCCATACGCACTCGGGCGGCCTGTGCTCCAGCACCTGGCCAGGCCCCCGGAGTGTGCCCCGGCCCAACCCAGGGTCAGCGCTTCCCTGCCTGCCCAGCCCCCACCCAGGCTGGGCTTTCTCTCCTGCCTGTGTCTAGGGGGTGCCTCCAGGTGGCTCCCGTGGCCTGGACGGAGAAAAGAAGGTGTTTCAGGCTGTCTTCTCCTGCTCTCCCACTCTGAGACCTTTGCTTGACCAAAATCCAGACCGGGAAGGCTGGAGGAGTGTGTCTGAGAGCTGCCCCCAGGCCTGTGTCCTGCGTGCTCTCCCCCGGGTGTGTGGGCTGCATACAGGACCTCTGCTGGCACAGGTCGGGGTGCTCCCACCTGCCCTGGAGAGGACTTAGTCCTTGGTCGTTGGGGGCTCACTCTCTGGACCCTCCAGGAGGCCTGGCCCCATTGTCACCCTCCCTCAGGCCCAGGGGGAGGGGGATCTCTGGACCCTCAGTTGTTCCCCAGTGACACACATTCAGGCCAAGCCCTTAAGGGGGCCACTTGGATCCTGGGCTTGTTTTGTGTGCTGTTAAAAGCTTCAGTGTACTTAGCTGTTGGTCTGCCCTCTGGCCGGACAGGTGGCTCACTGCCCTCCTCGACACCCCCTCCCATATCATCCATTTGCATAAGCACAGTTTCTAGAGTTTTGCCAGAAAATGCATTTCCTTAAAAAATAAACATCTTATTATAAAATTATATATTCAGTGGACTTCACAGTATTTTTGGAAGGAGAAGGAGGACACCTGGACTGGTGATCTGGGCATTGAGAGGTAGCAGCGTGTCTCCTTTTTGTCTTTCTCCTGTGAAGAGTTTAGAAAACACTTTGCCTAATGCCTGAAATGCACGCCCCTGCCCACCACCCGCAGATGAAGGGAGCCTAGGAGCAAGGGTGGGAAGGGTGTCCTCCAAGGCTGGGCCTGGGGCTGCCACTCGCTCTGGGCTTGAGCCCTCTGCCGCAGGCACCCGCACCCACCTGAGTTCCTTCCCACCCTCGCGGTGCAGGGGCAGGGAACCCAGTGGGCAGAGGGGTCTTGCTTGCCGCTTAAACCAAGGCCAGGAGGTCCACCAGCAAGGCAAGTGGGCACTTGCCATGGCGGGAAGGCAGGTGCCGGGGAGAGGAGCCACAGACCCCTCGTGCCTGAGAGCTGGGGTCTGCTGTCCCCGAGGAGATGGAGAAGGCCCGGGGAGGCTGTCCCGCCAGCCACATCCGAGGGCCTGGGGCACGGCGGCTCAGCTCCTGGAGGATAAAAGAGAGTGGCAGGCTGGTTCTGAGAGTGAGAGTGAGCCTCTCATTACTGCTAGTCAGGGTTCTCCAGAGAAAGGCAGCCAGCGGGATATATATAGATCCACAGGAGGAGATTTATAGGGACTGGCTCATGTGACTGTGGGGGCTGAGAAGTCCCATGATCTGCCGACTGCGAGCTGGAGCCCCGGGAAAGCAGATGGTGTGATTCAGTCTGAGCCCGAAGGACCAAAGCATCAGGGGCTCGATGGTCCAGGGAAGAGGGTGAGGGACTTGCCCTTCCTGTGCTGCCACTGCTGAGGGCAGATCCTCCAGGTACTGAATCAATGCGACTCCCTTCCAGAAATACCAGGTGACGAGCCACCTGGGCGTCCATCGGCCCTGTCCAGCGGACCCAGAGTTATTCAACGCAGTTGCAAACACCGTGAGGTCTGTCCCCCAGTCTTCATCATCTGCATGTGGTGGTCAGCTCACCTGCAAGAAATTGGCCTCGCAGACTGTCCTGGGGTCCAGTGGTTAAGAATCTGCCTGCCAGTGCAGGAACACAGGTTCAATCCCTGGCCCGGGAAGATCCCTCACACTGGTGGGCACAAGCCCCATGTGCTCCAACTACTGAAGCTGGCTCGCCCTAGGGCCTGTGCTCTGCAACAAGAGAAGCCACCACACAGAGAAGCCTGCACGTCGCAACTAGAGAAAGCCCATATGCAGCAATGAAGACCCAGCGCAGCCCCACCACTTGAAAAGATAAAGAAATCGACCTCGCTGTTCGGTTAGTCTGCCAGCCCCTGCTGTCGTCCCACAGGTCCAGGATGGCTGTGGGGCACTCGGTCATAGGCATGCCTGGCACCTGTCACTTGCTGGCTGGGCTCTGGACAGGCTGGCAAGGAAGGCCAGGTGCACATGGTGACCGGCTAACACAGGAGTGGCACTTGAACTTGGTGGCAATTGGCAGAGAACTAGACTGTCCCCTTCTTCTTTAACAATCTCTAAAATTCTCTTAGAAAGGTTCACTGAAACGAAGTCTCATTTTTCATGCATGAATCTCAGCTGCGGAGGCTGGTTTATAGGCCCCGCCCACTCCAAGTCCCCCTGCCGTGGGGTGAGCCTGTATCATACATAAAAACATTAAGCCACAGCAGAGGCTGCCCACCACCAGGGTTCAGCCTTCCAGCCCCTGCTCCCGCTGCACACACTGTTGAGTGAATATATGAATGACCCCAATTTGTTCACCCTTGTGTGGAGTCATGCTGGGTGTTCCCAAGGCATCGCTCAGTGAACCTCAAAGTTGCCTTAAATAAGCATAGTCTTGGAGAGTTTCCCAGCCCACTCCTCCTGTTGCCGTGGTAACCTGGTACCGCACTGGCTTGCCAGTGTTTTGTCTTGGGTCACCTCGAAAGGACTGGAGGCTGTGCAGTGCTGGCTCTGGGTCCCTGGGTGGCGTCCTCCCCACTGGTCTCTGGTGGCCCAGAGGGCCCTGTGGGACCGGCCGGGGCCAGGCCACCTGATGCAGGAGGAGACTTGAGAGGCTGAGGCTGACCTTACCGGATGCAGTCCGCCCACCATGCACACTGAGCCCTTTGCCCGGCGCCCTGGCTGGGGGCCAGCGTGAGCACAACTGGCCCTCCTGAATTTCCTCTCAGCCAGAGACGTGGCCTCGCTGAGTGATGCAGGGAGAGACGCTGAGCTCTGGGCAGGGTTCTTGTGTGGGCAGACCCAGCTCACCTTGCAGTGGTCAAGCCCTCGCCTGGGACTGCGTGTCCAGGCAGGCATCCTGCTTGCCCCAGGCTCAGCCCTGAGGCCCAGTCATGCTGCAACTGGGCAGCCATGTCCTCTTGGGCAGGGCCGAGGGGCCCTCTGGGGTGGGGGCTTCTCGGGCTGCGGAGAGAGTGTGGGCCCCCTCCAGCATTTCCCTCTGGGCACTTGGGCCAGTCTCTGCTGGATGCTAGAGGGGAAGGAGGGGGAGATCCTGGGACCTTCTCAGACTCCCGGGGTGGGGGATGCTTCTGGAGCTTGGGGATGAAGCTGGAGATTGGGGTCTTCCTTCTCCCACCTCCATCTGCCCTGTGAACCCTCCCTCCCCTCGTCTGGTCTTTGTCAGGCTCCCTGTGTGCAAGCTGTGACCCAGCCCGCTGCAGAGACAGCCAGCGTTCCTTTGGTCAGACACGGGTCCCAGTTTGGGTCAGGGTCTGGCTCTTGCTCAATAAAGGAGGCCAAGGGTTGATTTCAGGCTTCCCTTGGGGCTCAGCTGGTAAAGAATCTGCCTGCAATATAGGAGACCCGGGTTCGATCCCTGGGTCGGGAAGATCCCCTGGAGAAGGGAATGACTACCCACTGCAATATTTTTTTTTTCCACTGCAGTATTCTTGCCTGGAGAATTCTATGGACAGAGAAGCCTGGCGGGCTACAGTCCATGGGGTTGAAAAGAGTCAGACATGATTGAGCAACTAACACACACACACAAGGGTTGATTGCACCATATGAACCTGGCAGCTCCCAGCACTTCTAGAAAATGCATGTGAGCAGGCATCCCATGTGGGTCCTGACTCACACCAGACACAATCACTAGAGACCAATGTGCAGACCAGTGTGCTGAGTGTGTGTGTGTGTGACTACATGAGCCTTGGGTCCCCTTGCTGGCAAAATCTGAGACCCAGCCAGAGATGGCAGAGGCTCCCTGCTCACTTTTCCATCCGACTCGACTCTTCTGTCCTAGGTGTCTTGGGGAACCAGCTTCTTCCCTGGATTTCATATGTACCGCTGCATTCTGGTTCAGGTCTCTGGGATCAGACATACTTTACTCTGTCAGCAAACAGAGGGTTTTCAAACTCTTTAGTCTCTTATTTACTGATTGACTTGCTTCACTTCCTAGGTGACGCATTATCAGTATGTGCTAAGTTGCTTCAGGTCGTGTCTGACTCTGCGACCCTATGGACAGGGCATGGAGTTCATTAATTGAAGTCCCAGAGGATAACTTTATCTCCAAATTTTGGAGTATCTGGGGGCGGGGCACCTCATCGCATGTGTACATCAGAGCATCTTGCCGAAGATAGCACTGACAGAAGTCTGCCGAAGAAGGAATAAGGAATGTCAGAAATCTGCTTTTAACTCTTCCACCATCATGTGTAATTTGGACAATTTTTACCCCATGGGAGGAGAGTGGTAAAGAAGAGACACAGCATCTCTCCCTGCATCACTCAGCGAGGCCACGTCTCTGGTAAGTTTCCAGATCTTCACCTCTGGAAACCATGACCTGAGGCTAAAACAGGAGATCCTGGATCTGCGTACAAACCTCTGAGTCTGGTCCTCGGCACCCCTCCCGGGACACGGGTTGGGATCCTGGGTGCAGGGGAGGCTCGGAGGGTGTCGACGTGGGCACCACAAGGACTGGAGATGCCTGTCGTCACAGGAACTGCAGAGTGAGACGTTAAGGAAATCATCCAAACCTCGGCTGCCTCAGGAGGAGTTAAATTGTGACTTACAAACTCATGGTCTATTTTTACTCTAAGAAATGTACTTTACTAAATTTGAATGTGAGAAAAAACCCATCCCCCCTGAATAAATATCGGTAAACACGAGTGTGGACTGCGCCCCTGGCTGCAGGAGCTGTGGAGGGTGGGTGTGATCTAGATCTAAATCGACCCTGCTCTTGGTGTGCTTACCCCATGCAAAATGCTTATGTCGTTTTCAAAATCACAGATTGAAAATATCTGGCCAGCAGTTCTTGTTTGCAGCTTGACAGGTATAATCAGCATTTGACAGTCGCGCCCAAGTGACAAGCAGAGTTTGGAGAGCTCTGACCGTCCACGTCCTTGAACCACAATTAAGATGACAAACACACTGGGCGCCTGCAAAGCCTCTCCTCTAGCCTGGAAAGCCCCTTGCCTCTCTGTGCCCCTCACCCTAGATTACCCAGCCAGGATGGTGGTTCAGGCCGGGACGGCGAGGCCAGCCTCTTCTGTGGGAGAAGGTGGGACAGACAGCAGGGGCGTGGGCCACAGCCGAATTTAGAACCCTTTCCGGGGGTGCCCGGGGGGCAGGCTGTTTGGTGGCCCTGGTCCTCCTTGCTGTGACCCCATCACGGGTCTGCAGCAGGTCCCTTCTTCCTCTGGAATAGACCTCTGCCCTCTCCTGCTGGCATCGCCAGGGCTACCCCCAGGCCTCCCTGGGGCACTGGGGTCACCCCTGGCCAGCTCAGATGCTTCCCCTTGACCTTGGGATCCCTCCTCCTGAACTTGGGAGCTCCATGAAAATAGAGCCAGGCTGCCAGAAGGGGGTGCTTTCAGGCACATACCACTCAACAACATAGATCCCAATATCTGCCATTGTTACACTACCCAGCAGCAGGAAGCAACAATTTCTCTTCCTTCAGCAACAGTCCAGCCAATGAGAGCTTGTCACAACTCAGCCAGTGAAAAGTCCCTGCACTCTGAACTCCCAGTTTCCTCCAATGGACACTTTGTTTATAACAGCCTCTTCCAACCCCCTCTTTCTCCTCTATAAAAACAGTTCCTCTCCTTTGCTGGCCATATTTGCATGTCTCCAATTATAGATCTTTGCTGCTTCGGAATAAACCCATTTTGCTGTTAAATAGCCAGCTTTTTAATTGTTTCAGGTTAACACTGGCATCATGATCTCAGACTTCCCTGACTGCAGAATTGTGAAAACTAAATGTGTTTTTTAACACTCAGTATATGGCATTTGGTCATAGCACCATGAGCAGACTAAGACACCAATCTATGATGTGTCTTGTGTCAAACAGAAAGCGAAGTTTTTAAAATTAACTTTACTAAGGTGTAATTTACATACAGTAAAATTCATTCTTTGTAGTGTACAGTTCTGTGAATTTTGACAAACACTTTCAGTTATAGAACCAAGGTATCACAATCAAGGTATGAAACAGTTCCTTCACTCCAACTAATTTCCCTTTCCCCCAGCCCTGCTCAATCTGATTTGTGTTCCTTTACTTATGGAAAGTTTAATGTATTTAAGTTCAAATCATTCTCTTTGTTTGCAGTTTTTACTCTTATGTAAGAAAATTTCCTGCTCCAAGATAATAAAGATATTTTTCAAAGTCTTCTAAAGCTTTTAAAGTTTTTATTATTATTTTTTTTTTCTGGCCACACCTTATGGCTAGCAGGATCTTAGTTCCCCGACCAGGGTTTGAACCTGCACCCTTGGGAGAGGTAAGTCCTGACCACTGGACTGCCAGGTGATTCCCTCACTTTCCGCTTTTATGTGTTTGATTTCTCTAATTATTTTTTGTATCGATGTCACTTCGGGATCTAGTTGTAAGGTTTCTGTACAGACAACTGGCACCAGCTATAGAAAAGTCGATCTTTTCTTTTTTACTAGCAAAGTCACCAAGGATAAAAATAATGGGTTTGACTACTAAAAATTAAAGATGTATGTCTAATCTTCTCCAACAGAGATCACAAAGGGGTCACAAGCAGGGAGAAGATGTTTGCAATATCAAACTGATGAGAGATTTCCCTAAAGAAGAAGTCAGAGAACCCAAAAGAAAAACAGGCAAGCGCTACAAGTGGGCAGTTCACAGACCCTAGTTGGTCAGTCGGAGAAGGCAATGGCACCCTACTCCAGTACTCTTGCCTGGAATATCCCAGGGACGGCGGAGCCTGCTGGGCTGCCGTCTATGGGGTTGCACAGAGTAGGACACGACTGAGCGACTTCACTTTCACTTTTCACTTTCATGCATTGGAGGAGGAAATGGCAACCCACTCTGGTGTTCTTGCCTGGAGAATCCCAGGGACAGCGGGGCCTGGTGGGCTGCCATCTATGGGGTCGCACAGAGTAGGACACAACGAAAGCGACTTAGCAGCAGCAGCAGCAGCACCAGTTGGTCACTAAACATAGCAAGAAATGCTCCACCATACTAGCATTCAGCTAAATTAAAATAAGGCAAGATGAGATGCCATTTTAAGTTCATCAGACTAGCAAAAATGGGGGAAACGTATGTAATGTCCACTATAATTTTTGTGTTTCTTGTTGTTGTTGTTTGTTTTTTTTTTTGAGATGTGCATTAAATAAGAGATACTTGTGATCAGATTTAGCCTTGTCTGTCGTCCCCCTACCCCCTTGCTGTCAATGGCCAGCTCTCACCCGGGCAGTGGAGAGGCCCTTCCCCAGGGGAGACCTGTGCATTCTTCCACTGAGGCTTCCTGACCTGCTTTCCCTTTGCTCCCCTGTCAACAGTTCTGTGCTAGGAATCTGCTGAGTCACCCTGCTGGTCTTCTTTTTCCCATCTTTCTCCATAGGTCAAAGGTCACCAGGGACAAGGGATCAAGGAGACCCATTTGCTTGAGAGTTCCAAAAGATACGTGTTTATCCCAGGTACCTTTCAAAAAGAAGGACTCATAGAGGGAGGTTTTCGCAGACACTCACTCAGGCCTAAATGCCAACAGATGTGAGCTGCACCCACCCCACCCTCTCCCTTCCTCTTCTGTGTACCTGTTACATGGCTAAATTAAAATGTGCATGGGGTGGGCGTGGAGGAGCAGGTCAAAACGGCAGCAGAGCCTGCTTCCCTCGAGCTGGTTCATTTCATCTTGAATGTTAGAGATGGAAAATGTCTACGTGGATGCTAGAGGTCCAAATGACTGACCAGGCACTTGTCACCTTTAATGTTTCAGGGACAGAGTCTCTTGAAGTGATCCAAGCAGGAAGGTGCGTGTTCTCCATGCTGGACTTCTGTTTGGGTACATTGGCCAGCCAAGGCATGCAGATTTTTCAGGAACTGGCATAGCAGCAAGAGAGCTGTTTCCTTGGGGGTGCAGCCCTTGCCTCATTTGGTTTCACCTCCCCCTGCTAACATCCTTATTTAGAAAAGTTGACACATCACTATAACTACCTTTAAAAGCTGTGTCTGGCCAAAGGCATCAGTCCAATTTCAGATTCTCACCAAAACTGGAGATGGTTTTTTTCCTGGCTGTGCTGAGTTCTATTGCAATGCATGGACTCTGCGTTGTTGCATTGTAGGCTGTCTCCAGCTGCGGTGAGCGGGGGCTACTCTCTAGTTGCGGTGCCTGGGGTTCTCATTGCGATGGCGTCTTTTGTTTCAGAGCATGGGCTCTAGGGAGGGTCGGAGAAGGCAATGGCACCCCACTCCAGTACTCTTGCCTGGAAAATCCCATGGACGGAGGAGCCTGGCAGGCTGTAGTCCACGGGATTGCACAGAGTTGGACACGACTGAAGTGACTTAGCAGCAGCAGCAGCAGCTAGGGACAGTGGGCTTCAGTAGCTATGGCTCCAGGACTCAGTAATTGCGGTTCATGGGCTCCAGAGCACTGGGCTCTGTAGTAGCGGCACACGGGCTTAGCTGCTCCGTGGCATGAATAATCTTAGTTCTTGAACCAGGGATTGAACTCGTGTCCCCTGCATTGGCCGGTGGATTTTTTACCACTGGAGCGTCAGGGAAGTTCCTGGAGGTGATTTTTTTTTTTCCCTTTGAGTGCAGTATCTTCCTCATGAAAGCATAGAGCTCTTATAAGAAACTGAGAATATAGTTTTTGGGTTGGGGGTATTCCTTCACCCTTCTTTTCCCAATGCCAGCCTCACAAACACTGGGGCCACATGCCCTGGGATTTTGTCATGGCAGATTACTCAGTTAACCAACACACCGCTCCTCACAGTACGCGGGGCAGTGCGTTCCCCCCACATCTTATTACGGGCTCTAAATGGAGCCTGTAATGCTACATGCACCTTGCCTGGAGCCTGGCAGCTTACGGGCTCCCATCTGCATGTCTCCACTTTTATGCCTGCTGCAAGGTGCCTGTGTTGCTCTCTGGCGCCCGTGTCCCCACTGACGACAGTGACATCTAGAGAAACAGATGTCAGTTGTCAAAGACTGCCGCAGCGCTTGGGAGGCCTGGCAGTACACTGGCGACGAACACTGGATAGCCTGTCGGGGGGGGCGGGGGGGAACACTTGTCACAGATTTTAAAAACGGTCTCAGTGTTTGGCCACGCGTTCCTTCGGTCACTAGGGATGGACCGCATTTCCAAGGCCCTTCCATACTCAGGCGGGTGTCTCCGCGCAGCAGGCGTCTGCTGGGGGTGCCACGTGCACGTCCCCCGCCCCTTCAGGATCGCGTTCATTGCGTGTTGTGGGGGCGCTTTACGCCAGCAGCACTCAGTCCATTCGCCCCGCGCGTGGGTCGGTGACGTCACGCCCGGGTCCGCAGCCTCCAAGCACGCCCGCCTCCGGGTCCCCACCCGAGGGTAAGCGACACTGGCCGCCTTGCGGCGCCGGAGCCTGCCTTTATACCTGGCCGGTGAGGGGCGTGGCCAGCCGGCGGCGCGACGTGCTGACGTCAGGTTGGCGAAGGGCGGGGCGAGGGCGGCGGCGTGCGCTCCGGTACCTCAGTCGCCTCCTCGTCGTCATCCTCCTCTTTCGCGTCCTCGGGGCTCTTCTCCTCAGGGTCCCCTCCACAGCGTCCCGCGCCTCAGAGTCCCGTCCCGCCTTGCCCCTCGACCTCCCTCGGCCGCCCGCCGCCGCCATGGGCCCGCGCCCGCCGCGCCGCCGGGCCGAGGACAGCTGAGGCGCGGCGCGAAGATGGGCGAGGGCGGAGCAGGGCCCGAGAGCCAGCCGGAGCAGCCCGGGCGCCCCGCGCGCGCCCGCCCGCGCCGCCGCGGGGATGCCCGCGCCCGCCGCCGCGCCCTGAGCGCCTTTGTCTGCCGCCCGCAGCACCACTGGCCTCGGGGGCTCGCGCCGCGGCCGGGGGCGCGCCCATGAAGATGGAGCCGGGCCGGCCGGCCTCCCCCGCGGGCGGCCCGGGCCCCGACCCGGAGCCTGGAGGGCCCGGCGCGCCGTCCGCCCCCGCCCGGAGCCCGGGGCTCGGCCCGCAGGACCCCGCGGCCGGCGTGGATGCCGGGCGATCTCCGGGATGGGAGCGGCGGCCGCAGCGCGCGGGCCGGGACCCCGACCCCGACTCCGACCCTGACCTGGCCCTGCCGGAGCTCGGCCCGTTCTTTTCCTGGACGATGGAGCCGGAGGGTGATGGCCCCGGGCACAGCGCATCCATCCGCGCGCAGGACTTCAGCCGCAGCCATCACCTGAGAGGCGAGGTCGACTTCTTCCCCTCCTTCGCCGCGCCCGAGGTGGGCGATTCGGCCCTGGAGCTGGGTCCCGGGGACCCGGACGGGCCCTCTGACTTTAGCCAGACTCACCCCCTAACGAGCGAGCCTGCGGGATGTCCGGAGGACAGCCCCCGCCTCCGAGCCGTATTCGATGCCCTGGACGGGGATGGGGACGGCTTCGTGCGCATCGAGGACTTCGTCCAGTTCGCCACCGTCTACGGGGCGGAGCAGGTAACTCGCCGCGTGAGGGCCGAGCCCGCGCGTTGGTCGTGGAGTGCAGTGGAGGCCAGGGGTCCCGCTTCTCTTCTGATTCACCGCTTCTCCCCTCACCTCTAGCTGAATTCGCTGAAGCACGTCTTCCCCCTTTAAAGAGGTTTTATTCTCGGGAGTCAGTTTCTTTCCCTGCCATCCCAAGCCACACAGCTGAATCTTTCCTAAATTGAGGGTAGCTCCTGGCCTGGGGACATGCCCCCTGTCTGCTGCATAGAAGTGCCCCCCGGATGGACAGGTGCCAGCAGGTCTCCCAACTGAGAGCCCAAGTTCGGTTTGGCTGAAGTAATTCACTCCTGTCTGCAAAGGCCAGGCTGCACTTGGATGCTTAAGATCATATTAATAATCTATTTTGAACGCAGTTACTTCACCATCTATGGTTGGCTTGTATTCTAGGTAGGTTCGTTATTTGGGAGACAGTGAAGGCTAAAAATGTTCACTTCCTTACCTTCTGTGCCAAGGGAGAGGGATGAACCCTAGAGCACTGCGGTGAATACAGACTCCACAGAACTCCATCAGATCCACCTCCACTCTTGTAGGACAGGTGAGGTGCTGGGCAGGTGAGGGAATGCACAGGGCAGAGGGTCCCGAGCCGCTGCCAGGGCTGTGCTGCTCTGGGAGAAGGTGAGCTTACGAAAGTTCAGGTGGAGACAACAGCGTGGCTGTGTGTGTCCTGCTGTTATCCCAGATAGACATCACACAGGTGACAGGTGTTCTATTAAATACATTGTTCAGTGATGAGACATTCCAAAAGGCTGGTCTGCTAGTGTTTGTATTTAATTGACTTTTCATACATGTGAATATTTGTGAAGTGGGCGTTCAGATACATTGAGGTACATATGCATGTTTAAGCCAAGAGGTAAAATTGACACCCTGGTATGTAGGGTTCCGCCAGAACATTAAGAACTTTTATACAGGATCTCTGTGCCCCTTGAGTATTCATGGTGTCCATTGAGCAGTCATGTAAAGAACTGGGTCATCCTGCGTCAGGGCTCCTTGTTGAGTTTTCAGTCCGGACGTGTCCATATGGGTATCCTGAATGTTGACCTCTTGGTCAGTGTGACGCTTGTGTGTAGCTCTGGTTTGAAGACATTGCCCAGGACAGGTCTCCCATCTCTTAGGCTAATGGGCAGAGATAGAGACGTGCCCATTAGACCCTCTGTAAGTCTAATGAGAGAGATTAGCCTGGATTGTGATCGCTGGACAGTGTCTTGCTTGCATGGTTCACATGGGTTGTGGTCAATGGTTCAGGTGTTTTGAAGCTTTTCTTTGTTGCCCCCCAGCTGGAGAGCACCTTGGGCATCCCCAGTTGTTTTTCACTGGAACGATGTATCTTCTCTCCACACATACGCTTCCTCATCATACCCATCAAGCATGTTAGGGAATTGGTACATTTGTTCTTCTTTACCGTACTCTGACTTTGATGCGGTGCTTTATAGCTTATATGAAGCTCATTTGTGTTTTCCCTGGGTCATCAGCCTTTCTCTGAGGCAGTCATACGTGGAAGAGATTCATCCCACAGGTGAGAAACTGGAGGCCCATAAAAGCTAAGTGACTTTCCAAGGCCTCACAGATTGTCAGTGTTGAAACAGGGACTAGGTCTTACGCTCATGACATTTAGATGGCTCCCAAGTTCTTAGGTTTTGTGGCCCTAAACTTTAATCCCACAAAATTTCATTTTATTGACTATCATAAAATCATTTTCATTTGGGAATCACCTTTTGTTGTGACATTCTTATTGATCACAGTGGGAAAAACTTTAGGTTGCTATTTGGGGCTGAGTTTTTTTAAATATTGGACTTCCCTGGTGGCTCAGATGCTAAAGCGTCTGTCTACAATGTGGGAGACCCGGGTTCTATCCCTGGGTTGGGAAGATCCCCTGGAGAAGGAAATGGCAATCCACTCCAGGACTATTGCCTGGAAAATCCCATGGACAGAGGAGCCTGGTGGGCTACAGTCCATGGGGTCGCAAAGAGCTGGACACCACTGAGCGACTTCATTTCACTTCTAAATATTATTCAGAGTAGAACTGAGTTGACATTCTTTGCTCAGGGAGCTCCTGGTGGAATCTTGAGTTTAGGGGTGAGTCCAGGATGACTCAGGACTTGGTGGGAGTGGGCGAGTGAGGGAGGTCTGCAGTGGCACCGCCCCCTCCGTCTGCTCCCAGGACAGCTGGGGAAGAAGCCGAGTTGGGTGTGATCTGAATACCGGACTTGGAGGAGCTTCCTGGGATGGTGGAGGGCAGCTCTTGTTTAGGAGCAGATAATTAACAGGGTAGTGAAAGGCTGATTTTTGTGTGTATGGCAAAGAGTCGGACACGACTGAGCGACTGAACTGAACTGAAGCTTTGGTAGCCTTTATTATGACTCAGACTTCCTTTTCCAAGTCTGGTGTCGGAATACGGCAAAGAGAAGAAATATTCTTTGCTAGTGAAGTATTTTAGAGAAAAGTGAAGAATTCTACCTTGATCAATATTTTTAATTTTTAAAAATGGAAAGTCTTGGACATAGCTAAGAATAGAGAGAGGTCTGGTGAAACCCTCTACCTGCACCCAAGCCATCGCTCAGTTTCCAAAGTCCTTGTTCACTTGTAAATTCTCTGTTCCCCACCCCCAGATTACTTTTGAAGCACATACCTGACATATCATGTCACCCATAAATATTTCCGTGTCTATCTCTAGAAGATAATTCTTTTTAAAACAGTCATATTTTTTTTAAATTGTAGGAACACACAGCAATAAAGACCATAAGTATTTGTACTTTCTACCTTGAGATTTCAAAATACAGAGTGCATGAGACTCTTAGGCTGGTCACATTACTGTCCTTGATGATAGCAACTTGATTATTGTCAAACTGTCAAAGGTAGCACTTGCAGTATCTTTTATGTAATCTGTTTATGAAGGAAGCATTTTGAATTATTTAAGTGGATTATCTGAATTTTTAATAGAAGTCGTTCCCATTTATAATACAGACGGCTTTTGTGACCCTCTCTCTTTAGCAGTGTCATGGTGTATTTGGTTCTCATTACCTCATCTGGTGATAGATCAGGTGTGGTGTAATATAATACAGTGTTGGCAGGAATTGAAAGGAGAAAGAACTACAGCGGTGCTTTCTGGTTGTGTGTTCTTGACCAGGAGTTTATAGTCAGATGTGCCCAGGCACCGGTTGTCAAGTTGCAAGAGCTTATCTTTAAGGCCTCGACCATCTCTGAAGATGCCTTGTGGATGTGACCCTTTCATGATGAAGGACAGATGCTTTTGTAAAAATTATCACCAACTTATCATAAAGAAGAAATTGTAAAATAAACTGTACTGTAAAATAAGAGTACTGTGAGAAACGATTGGTTTCTTTCAGTGTTACCTTTCAAAGAAATTCATCATAATAGTAAAGGTTATTTTCACAGGACAGCACTCACTTGGGCATTTAGACAGCCTAGGGTCCTTTCCAGAGAGCTCTGCACACTGGAACAGGAACGCCCTTCAGTAACCTTGTGGGCCCTGCCTGTGCTCCTCAGTAAGGAGGCTGCTGGAGGTGGTGTCCACGCACAGGGGTCTCCCTGCTGTTCGTTTCTTTTCAGTCCTCCACTGGTGGGCACTTGGAGCTCCCTGAGGACGTTTGGGCACACCTTTCAGTTGTTCCACTGTCCTTTCCAGTCCTAGGCTTGGATTTGCGTGTGTGTGAGAATGAGCGTGTGTGCGTGGCAGGTGCACGTGGGAGCTGATGATGTGTGTGTGTCTGGCCCTGTGTGTTGGAGGAATTGCTAAAAGGCAGATGATGTTCCTTTCTGTGCTTGGATAACAGGCAATTTTGTTAGGGTCTTACAATTTTTTATGTTATAAAAGTAACACAGGCTTACTGTTTCTAAAAACTGGAAAATACAGAGTGATATAAAATCCAAACCAAAAAATGACTAACAATCCCACTAGCCTGAGAAAAACACCATTAGCATTTTAGTGCATTTCCTTCCAGACTGTTCTGTGCGCACGCACACATACACACTTAATTGTATAGAAGTACACAACTGAGATCCTAGTGGGGAAAAGCTAAATTATTTTTTATAGATGTTCATTGTTTAAAAATATGAAAATAAGACCAATAAGCAAAATATAAAAATAGGGATCACCTATAATCCCACCATCCAGAGATGACTCCTTAAGTATTTAATATGTAAATCAAAATATATGTAATGATGCTTCATTGTACAAAAATGGTACATTCCATGTCTGTTGTTCCGAACCTGCCTTTTGACCTGGTTTTTAAAATTGAAGATCTCAGATATATACATTTGTCCTCAGTATGAGGGGTGGGGTGGGACTGGATCCAGGACTCCCCCGCATGGATATCAAAATCCACAAATGCTTCTAGTCCCTTGTATATAATGATGTGGTATTTGCATATAACTTATACACATCCTCGCATATACTTTATTTTTTTGTTTTATAATTTTTTATTGAAGTGTAGTTGACTTACAGTGTTCTTTTTGTTAATTTGTTGTTTTTAAATTTTTCCCTCCCAGGTACTTTAAATCATCTCTGTTTTACTTATAATATTTAATTCAACATAAATGCTGCATAAACAGTTGTTATTACAATGTGAATGCTATGTAAATAGTTGATAGCAGGTGGCAAATTCACGTTTTCCTTTTTGGAAGTTTCTGGATTTCTTTTCCCCCGCCGACAGTGTTTGATCCTAAGTTGGTTGAACCCGTGGCTGTGGAACGTACTGATACGGAGGGCCAGCTGTGCTTTAATGGAAGCCTAACTTGTCCCCAGGAGATTCAGAGTCATGTGTGGCATTTTCCCAGTGCAGGCTCTTACACGTAGGAAGAGTTAAATTCCATGTGGGATACACTGACCAGGTTGTTCAGTTCAGTTCAGTTCAGCTGCTCAATCGTGTCTGACTCTTTGCTACCCCATGAATCGCAGCACACCAGGCCTCCCTATCCATCACCAACTCCCGGAGTTCACTCAGACTTACATCCATCGAGTTGGTGATGCCATCCAGCCATCTCATCCTCTGTCACCCCCTTCTCCTCCTCTGTCATCCCCTTCTCCTCCTGCCCCCAATCCCTCCCAGCATCAGAATCTTTTCCAATGAGTCAACTCTTCCCATCAGGTGGCCAAAGTACTGGAGTTTCAGCTTTAGCATCATTTCTTCCAAAGAACACCCAGGGCTGATCTTCAGAATGGACTGGTTGGATCTCCTTGCAGTCCAAGGGACTCTCAAGAGTCTTCTCCAACACCACAGTTCAAAAGCATCAATACTTTGGCGCTCAGCTTTCTTCACAGTCCAACTCTCACATCCATACATGACTACTGGAAAAACCATAGCCTTGACTAGACGGACCTTTGTTGGCAAAGTGATGTCTCTGCTTTTCAATATGGTATCTAGGTTCGTCATAACTTTTCTTCCAAGGAGTAAGCGTCTTTTAATTTCATGGCTGCAGTCACCATCTGTAGTGATTTTGGAGCCCAGAAAAATAAAGTCTGACACTGTTCCCACTGTTTCCCCATCTATTTCCCATGAAGTGATGGGACCGGATGCCATGATCTTCGTTTTCTGAATGTTGAGCTTTAAGCCAACTTTTTCACTCTCCACTTTCACTTTCATCAAGAGGCTTTTTAGTTCCTCTTCACTTTCTGCCATAAGGGTGGTGTCATCTGCATATCTGAGGTTGTTGATATTTCTCCCGGCAATCTTGATTCCAGCTTGTGCTTCTTCCAGCCCAGACCAGGTTGTAAAGGGCACCAAGTTATGGGTTGCTTCCTTTTCAAACACTTATTTCATTTAAATTCTGGATACAGGGTCAAAACAGTAATTGTAATTGAAATATCAGACAGAAGAGTTGGATACCCACTGAAGACTGTTAGGTGGCCCTTAGAAGTACTTTTATGATAATTGCAAAGTTTCCACAGCGTAGGTTATCAATATAAATGAATAGTTGTATATAAATTGATTTGTATGTATACCGTGATTTTAACTGTAAAAGTTGTCCATGAGAAAAAAATCTTTAAGGAAATATTAAAAAATTATTTTTTCACTGTGTGAGTGTGTGTTGGGAAGTGGGATGGTTTTATTTGAAGTATTGGCCAACTTTTCTATTGTTACTTATTTCAGTTATTTTGAAAAGTAGTGCCTGTACCCATGCCATGAATTTCAAGCAGTGTAGAAAAGAATCTATTAAAGAAATTTCATTCTCATATTTAGGAATAAAAATGTAAGTAAACTTTGAAGACAAAATATTTGCCTGTTTACTTTGACTCCGTTAAGATTTTAGATCCATAAACAAAATATATCTAAACAAACTCAGATTTTCTAGTAAGCTTAAAAACTTTATGAGACATTGAACATGTTCAGTTGCTTATTGAAGATGCATTGTTAATTTTTGTTGATATTTGGAGAAATACATATTAGAACACGCCTATGCTCTTGAAGATTGGCACTGAGCTTACATCAACATGTGATGTAACCAGGAACTTCCTAGGAAAAGAACTGCACTGATTGCATTGTTAGTTCGGAAGTTTTTTGTTTTTTGTTTGTTTTTTTTTTAGTTCGGAAGTTTTTGAGACTAGTCGCCCCCATATATATACATGGATTGGTTCCATGTCATGGTTAGGGAGGAAAAGAAATTTCTTCAGCAGGTACAGTTTTGTTTCTCTGTCTAAATGTTTAATACTTGTTTTTGAAAAGTTGGTACTAATATTACTCTGGTTACAATCTCGAGGTGGCATATTTTTCTCTGTTTCAAACCCAGCTCTAACGATAAGCCAGTGTCCTGTTTGTGCCGATCGGTCACCTGTGCTGGCTGCAGCAGGCCTGGAGTAGCCTGCTTCCTGCAGGGACATATTGTGGGCAGGGTGTCCTGGATGGATGTTCTAAAATACGAGACGAATGGAGGGCCGATAGCATTTTAGTGATACTAGCTGTAAACACAGGAAGCACTGTCACTCTGTATTATTTTAAGTCCTTTTGCACACTGTATGTTGATCACTTGGGATTTCTCAAATTGCAGATATTTTTTAGCTTTTTTCTTGAAATCTCAGCTATTTTTCTAATGGCCCATGTCTTCAGAAGGATTTAAGGATATACAACTCTTGTAATTCTAATTTGTTAAATGATCTACTTTGCTTTTTCTTCTGTTAATTTTTTAAAAAACCTGGACAAAAAGCTTTAGAATCTTCAGTCCCCACAGGTAAATAAATAGTCCTGCTGTAGCCAGAGCACGCTTGCCCGTTCGCGTCCCTGTTCTGAGCGAGGGCTCCACAGTGTGGGGAGCTCACCAGTGATGTTGCTGTCGGGGGCTTTCATGATTCATTGTTCTTTTTTATTTCACACACTTTATTCTGACTTTTCTTTAAACAAGTTTAACCAGGTTAAAACTGAAGACTCCAGTTACGAATGATGTCCTGGCACCTGTTGGCTTAGCCTGTTCGCAGTGGTTTATTTGTTGGGACCAGAGGCATTGCTCAGAACTGTAAAGACGTTCACTGCTTTAAATCACTGGTCAGTAAGCAGGACAGTGGCTTAGGACCTGCAGTACCTACGGGTGTTTTTCTCACTGTCACTAGAAATCCAGGGACATTTATAAATCTTGTTTATTTATTTATTTATTTATTTTTATAAATCTTGTTTAGATTAAGCTTCCTGCCAGTGAATTGATTAATCATATATAGTTTATTTTTAAAATTTTATGATTTATTGAAGTTGAAAAAAATTTATTGAAGTATTGTTGATTTACAGTGTTATGTTAATTTATTCTATACAGCAAGATGACTCAGTAGAGAGAGATATATATATACACATATACATATATATACATATGTATAGACACACACGTGTGTTTGTGTGTGTGCACTCAGTTGCTCAGTTGTATCTGACTCTTTGCAAGTCCATGGACTGTAGCCTGCCAGGCTCCTCTGTCCATGGAGTTTTCCAGGAAAGAATACTGGCGTGCGTTGCCGTTTCCTCCTCCAGGAGATCTTCCTGACCTGGGGATTGAACCCCCGTCTCCTGCATTGGCAGGCAGATTCTTTACCACTGAGCCACTTGGGAAGCCGTTCATATGCACACACACACAGTCTTACATGTATGTTCTTTTTTATGTTCTTTTCCATTATGGTTTGTCACAGGATATTGAATATAGTTCCCCTGTGCTATAAGTAGGACCTTGTTTATATATTTATAAAGTGAAATGTAATTTTAGTTTAATTCATAGATTGCTTGAGCTGCAATAAAAGGAAGACTCTACACTGATGAGAGAGATTAGCATTTCCTTTGAAAGCCTACTAAAGTACCTGTAAATCCTTCAGCCACTTTGGGTATTTTTCTCACTTGACAAATGGAAGAGAGGCTGGAGCTGTGAGTTGCAGGAGAGACCTGAGCTGAGGGTGGCTGGGCTCCTGGCTCTGGCCGAGCTGATGGCTGGCTCTGCTAGGCCCCTGGTGCACCCCTGACCACACCCACGCAGGAGTGCCGTCTTTGTCTGGGAGAAGCGGGAGGAGGCCCAGCTGGCCCAGGGCACCCCTTTGTCCCCAGTGTTCTGGCGTAGAAGCTCTCAATAAGATACCAAGACTCTTGGGACTTCCCTGGGGTCCAGTGGTTAAGACTTTGCCTTCCAAAAAAAAAAGACTTTGCCTTCCATTGCAGGGGCTGTGGGTTCCATCCCTGGTTGAGGAGCCACATGCCACATTCTTCTGGGCCAGAAAACCAAATCATAAAACAGAAACAGCGTTGTACCAAGTTCAATGAGGACTTTAAGAGTGGTCTACACACGGGAGGGAAGTTCAAGAGGGAGGGGCCGTATGCATACATGTGGCTGATTCATGTTGATGTATGTTTTAAAGACTAACGCGATATTGTGATGCAATTATCCTCCAATTAAATAAATTTATATTTTAAAAAGTGGCCTGCGCATGCACGCAAATCTTAAAAACTCTTAAAAGTCAAAGGGAAAGGAGACCAAAAACTGATAGAAAAATGAACAAAAAACATGAAGACATTCACAGAATATATACAGATGGCCCTCAAATATATGAGAAGATGCTCAGCTTCACATACGATAGAAGAAATGAAAATTAAAATCGCCAGGGCAGTTTCTCACTTGTGGCAAATACGTGAAGCTTGAGCACGTCTTGTGAGGCCCTCAGGAAGCAGGCGCCCTCTAGTACAGCTGTGGGGGTGCAGGGTGGCCCAGTCCTGCTAGGGGAGCTAGGCAGTGTCCGTGTGCACACTTGTCCTGCACAGCACAGCCCCACTTCCTGTCATTTACCCCAAGCGTGTGCCTCCACAGATGGCAAAACACCAGATGCACAGGGTGGTTCCCTGCAGCACTGTCTGTGATGTAAAATGGAAACAACCGAAACGTCCACCCAGGATGAGTGAGCCAAGGTGCAATCCCCTTAGCAGAGAACTGTGCGACTGCAAAAATAAAAGAGGGAGATTCCTGTGAACTGCCAGAGTTATTTCTCAGATACATTAAGTGAAAAAAAGTGCAAATTAACATGCATAATATGGGGCTTCCCTGGGGGCTCAGTGGTGAAGAATCCGCCTGCCTGTGCAGAAGATGTGCGTTCAACCCCTGGTCCTGGAAGATCCCACGTGCCGAGGAGCAACTAAGCCTGTGCACCGCAACTCCTGAGCCTGCGCTCCAGGGCCCGGGAGCCCTCGTGCTCCGCAGCAAGAGAAGCCACCACAGTGAGAAGCCCTCAGTTTGTTAAGGAATGTGTATTTGCTTCTCTTTGCAGAAAGAAACCTAGAAAGGATAGACTAGAAACTAATTAAAATAACTTATCCAAGTAGGTGGGGGCGGGGGGTGAGGGATCTGGGTGGGACTGAAACTTATCTGAGTATGCCTTTTTATATCATTCTGACTTTCTGAGTCATATAAATATTCTACATCTTGAAAAAATATAGCCGCATTGATAGAACAAAAGAATAATTGAATTTAAATGGAAGCAAATGAACCTAGAAGTATCAGTATATTGAATTATTATTAATAACATAACCACATAGGAAAGCGTAATTCCAGTCACACACAGTAGTACTCTGTATTCCTTTAGTGGGGTATAGTCAGAAGAAAGAAAGAATGACGGAGAAACGTACTACAAATTAGGTTAGTTGTTGACAGGTCCGGGTAGTTCTGAACCGACTCGGGCCGTGTTTTAGGGTGGAGCAAGTGAGCACCTGTCCTGGTGTTGGGAGCCAGGGTTTTCTGGGAGAAAGGAAGTGAAACGTGGTGGGAAGGACTGGTGTCTGAGGGTCCAGATTGGAGGCATCAGTGTGAATGCGTGGTGAACACACGCTCCTGAGAGGGCCTGGGGCAGTGACACCCCAGGAGGACTGAGTACGTCTGCTCCCTAGATCCTGGCTGCCAAACACCATTTTTCACTAAGGGGATCTGGGATCCTTGGAGAAATAAAGTATTCCAGATTCTGGGCAGGGGAATTTCAGTGTAAGACTGGATTATCTTGTACCAGAAACCAAGGAAGTGATCAAAAATTGATGGGGACGTGTCAGAAAAAGAGCAGCCTGAATGGGTTCCTAATGGACAGATCTGGGCATTTCGAGCACAGAAAAGAATGACAATAATGGATACAGTGAATTTAGGGAGTCCACGGCACAGCGAGTGAAAGTCACAGGGGTGCTCCAGAGGGGTGCGTGGGGCTTCTTATGGACAACTGCCAGTTCAGGTAGAGTCTGGAAGATTAGACATTCACCAAGGGAATAGCCGATTCAGGCAAGATCATCAGTGGTTGTCAGAAAGCATCGTGTGAGCGATTGGCTGGTGGGGGGAGGGTAAATCCTCACACAGACTGAACTGTCTGCAGGGATGACTGCTCACAGAGGGGAGAGAGTTCTTTACACTGGAGGAGTCCAGCCCCTCCGCCTTGAGCAGACAGTCAAACTCAGACCTGCTTAGACTGTGTGCCCCTCCGTGGGACCAGTGGGAGGGACAGCATTCTTGCCAGAAATGTTTGAACTGAGTCAAGTAATGAGAAAGAATCAGAGCCATAGTATAGGGCATCTACATGACAGCGGCTTATGCTACAGTCAGTCGTGTCCGACTCTTCACGACCCCATGACCAGTAGCCCAGCAGGCTCCTCTGTCTGTGTGATTCTCAAGCCAAGAATACTGGAGTGGGTCATCATTTCCTTCTCCAGGGGATCTTTCCGACCCAAGGATTGAACCCATGTGTCTTGTGTCTCCTGCACCGCAGGTGGATTCTTTACCTCTGAGCCACCAGGGAAGCCCACAGGACAGCTGCCTGGACCCTTCAAGTGTCAGCGTTCTAGACAAGATGTCCTAAACAGGGAGAACTGGGTTGGAGAAGACTAAGGGGTCATGACCATAAAGCCTGTCATTGACTGCATGCTGGAGTAAAAGAAAATAAAAACAGAAAGGCCATTACTGGAACGATTGGGAAAGTTTGAGTCTAGATGTAACACTTGCTAGTAACAGTGCTCAATTCCTTGGGGTCATAATAGTGTTGAATTGTGGGGGAGAAGGGTCCCTGTTGCCAGGAGGTACAGGCGGAAATAACCAGGCGGGTGTCTGGATGTCCGGGGCCGACTTTCAGTGGTGCCACAGGAAGAGCACAGGTGTGTAGAAAGAGACGGAGAGCAACCGTGAGAAGACGCCAGTCACTGCTGACTCTGGGAAGGGGGTGCAGGTGTTACTTGAACTTTTTCAACAAGCTCGGCATATTGCAAACTAAAAACGAAAAATACAGTATGGGAAGTTCATCGATGATAACCTATACTTCATCTTGTGGGAAAGTTCGATTGTGTGGCTTTTACCAATCCTTAAAACAAGCAACAAAAAGAAACCAAAAACTCCTGAATTTCCAAACAAGTGGAAGGAACATTATACCTGCGCAGACAGGTTTTCCTTCTTCCTGACTCAGCCCCCATTCTGTCACTTGTTGGCTCGTCGAGTACACGGGGTATCAGGTGACACCTCTCTTTGATACAGTGGTTGAAATGGGAAATTAAGGGACTTCCCTGGGGGTCTGCACGCCCAGGGCAGGGAGCCTGGATTCGATCCCTGTTTGGGGAGCTAAGATCTTATCTGTTCCACCTGAGAGTTTGAATGCCAGGACTAAAAGACTCTGCATGTGGCAACGAAGGCCTGACGCAGCCAGGTGAATTAAAAGAAAGAAATGGGAAACTAAAATTCCTTTTAAACTAGGAATAGCTGTATGATAAAATCGCATATATATATGTGTGTGTGCTCAGCAACTCAGTCATGTCTGACTCTCTGCAACCTGATGGACTACGGCCTTCAAGGCTCCTGTCTGTAGAGACCTCCGGGCGAGAATACTGGAGTGCTTGCCATTTCCTCTTCCAGGGGATCTTCCCGATCCAGGTGCTGAACCTGCATCCCCTGCACTGGCAGGCGTGCTCTCACCGTGGCACCACCTGGGCTGTGCTGGGTCTTGGCTGCAGCACCCGGGGGCGCCTTCTGCTGGTGTATGGGCGGGGCACGGCTGTAGAGCACGCGGGCTTCAGTTGTTGCAACCGCAGGCTTAGTTGCCCGATCGGGGATCAGACCCACGTCCCCAACACTGGAAGGCGGATTCTTAGCCACTGGAGCGCCAGGGAAGTCCCCCATATTCTTATTTATCAAGAGATTCCACTCCCCAAAGGGACGCGAACATCTTGTTCACCCACAGGTTCCCTCAGAGAGAGCCCCTTCTGCTCTCTAGTGACAGTGCCCAGTGGGGTCAACCCGTGTTTGCACACCTGTGTGGGAGGAGCTTAGAAATGCTCAGGGACCGGAAAATAACTTCTGTTTTGGGGTAGTTGATGTATTTTCCGCTTTGTGTTTTGTCTTGTGGAAATGGCTGGTGCTGCTGTGGAGCGTGTGTGTACGCACGACGGGAGCTGTGCGAGGCAGTCCTGAGGCTCGCTCGCTCTGGGTTTAGGTATCAACACAGCGCAGCGAAGTGGACTTGGTGGGGCTGGTCTAAGCCACAGAGTTGCCTGTTCTCATTGCTGGCGGTGTAGGAAGCCTTGAAAGGTGTACAGTGTGTGTTGTGACCTTAAGTGATGGTCAGGAGTCTCCGTGTGTGTGTGTGTGTGTGTGTGTGTGTGTGTGTGTGTGTGTGTGTGTGTGTGTGTGTAGGCTGTTGACGCCGTAGACCACTGACGCATCAGTTGTCTCAGCCCCTGCGTGTTGTTCGGTGTTAGTACCAAAGAGCCTTTGTTTGTGCGGGTTATTTCTATTGGTCTTTGCTGTATTAGAAACTGAACCTAAAAAAAACCCCCCAAAAACTGTCTTTTTATTAATTCATTGAAAAATAATCCATTACATGTTCGCATTACTGACATATTTTGGAAAAAAGACTGCTTTCTAAAATAGTGAGAGAGTGGCATTGTTTAACATTGGGGCAAGTCTCCTAAATGTCTGGCTTGATTGAAGAGAGCTGGTTTCTTTAATATCCGCTTCTGTGAGCCGTCTGTCATGTCATGTAGCTGCTGGAGAACTCCGCGGCCCATTTCAGAGAAAGTGTGAGGGGTGAAAGGAAGGGACGTCCCAGAGTGTTGAGACTGCCTCCCTTCTCAGACCCTGGGGTCCTGCGGCCTCTGGACCCCTGGCTGAGAACAGCTGTCTCACCTGCGCTCCTGAAATGGCTGTGTTGTGGCCTGGTGGCCGGGTTTACACTCTCAGAGTCACCGGTAGGTCCTATGGACCTAGGCTGCTGGGCCCCCCGGCGTCTGCTCGGTCTGGTCTGAGCAGCCCGCCCTGCACACGTTCCTGGCGGTGCTGCTGGGCCTGGTCTTGGGGTCATGTTTGCAGAGCCACCTCCTGGGGGTTCTGAAAATACTTGCCTCCCTTAAAAGACCACCCCCCCAGGCATATCTTAACCTCCCTCTTTTCCTCCCTGCTGAGTTTATCCCGACACTGGTTTCCCCCGTGTCTACCTGGGGTGCACTGGGGAGGCTTCAGGGCTGCCCTCCACCCTTGCTGCTCCGTCTGGTAGCAGAGCCCAGAGGCAGGACGCCGGCGGAGAGGTCCGTCCACGTGGCCCGCTCCTCCTGACACGTGCCCGCTGCCCTCGGTGCAGCCTGCTGCGTGTGTTTGGTCCTTACTTTAATTCCATGTTTCCGTTTGACTGTTCTGTGCTGCTGTGGTGTGTCCCGTGCTCTCCTACCCCCACCCCCGCCCCGCGCCCGCTCCTCACCATTCACTCTACAGTGCTGTTTCCCCATTCCAGGTTCTTTTCATCGATGTCTCCTTGCGGGAGGTATACCCACACATTTCCCTCTGTCTGCCCCACTCTCGTCAGTGCAGTTACCCGCAGCCTTCCTGAGTGGCCATCTGGCTTTGTCTTATCTTGACTACAGGCGTTTCCCACGGCTGGCCCGATTGTGAGCTGTGACCGCACCTCCCTTCTGACGCACCTTTTTGCTTTTCCTGGAGTTAGTGGTCCTTTGCTTAGTTTTCGGCACACCTGTCCACCATCCTGTCTGGCTTGTTTGCTTGGACCTCACTGTCTGCTCACCCCTTGGAGCTCTGGGGGGCTCACTTCCCACCTCCTGGAGCAACTGTGGTTGCGTCTCCCGAGTTGGCGCCCGGGCCTGGGCTCCCCAGGCAGACTCTGGACCAGGCTTCGCTTCTCGGGGATGACGCGTGGCGCTGGGCCGTCCGGCACCCGCTCCGCTGCCTAGCGTGTCTGTGTCCTCCACTGTGAGCTCCTGCTTGCTGGCCCCTGTGCGTCTTGCCGAGCCCTGGGACCTCTCCTCTGGAGCCTGAGTTCCCTGGACCTCAGGAGGGAGGGAGAGGAGCTCACGCATCCCTGTTTAACTCCGCTTAGCCCCTCTCTCTCCTTCGTGCGCCTGGCAGGACGGCTCAGGCACCGGCCTTTCTGTCTGCTCTGCTGCCATCCAGTGACCAGGGCGGAGTGGGGTGTGAGGGTTCAGTTCAGTTCAGTTCAGTCGCTCAGTCGTGTCCGACTCTTTGCGACCCCATGAATCGCAGCACGCCAGGCCTCCCTGTCCATCACCAACTCCCGGAGTTCACTCAGACTCACGTCCATCGAGTCAGTGATGCCATCCAGCCATCTCATCCTCTGTCGTCCCCTTCTCCTCCTGCCCCCAATCCCTCCCAGCATCAGAGTCTTTTCCAATGAGTCAACTCTTCCCATCAGGTGGCCAAAGTACTGGAGTTTCAGCTTTCGCATCATTCCTTCCAAAGAAATCCCAGGGCCGATCTCCTTTAGAATGGACTGGTTGGATCTCCTTGCAGTCCAAGGGACTCTCAAGAGTCTTCTCCAACACCACAGTCCAAAAGCATCAATTCTTCGGCCCTCAGCCTTCTTCACAGTCCAACTCTCACATCCATACATGACCACAGGAAAAACCATAGCCTTGATTAGCCGGACCTTTGTTGGCAAAGTAATGTCTCTGCTTTTGAATATGGTATCTAGGTTGGTCGTAACTTTTCTTCCAAGGAGTAAGCGTCTTTTAATTTCATGGCTGCAGTCACCATCTGCAGTGATTTTGGAGCCCAAAAAAATAAAGTCTGACACTGTTTCCACTGTTTCCCCATCTATTTCCCATGAAGTGATGGGACCAGATGCCGTGATCTTCGTTTTCTGAATGTTGAGCTTTAAGCCAACCTTTTCACTCTCCTCTTTCACTTTCATCAAGAGGCTTTTTAGTTCCTCTTCACTTTTTGCCATAAGGATGGTGTCATCTGCATATCTGAGGTTACTGATATTTCTCCCGGCAATCTTGATTCCAGCTTGTGTTTCTTCCAGTCCAGCGTTTCTCATGATGTACTCTGCATGTAAGTTAAATAAGCAGGGTGACAATACACAGCCTTGACGTACTCCTTTTCCTATTTGGAACCATTCTGTTGTTCCATGTCCAGTTCTAATTGTTGCTTCCTGACCTGCATACAGATTTCTCAAGAGGCAGGTCAGGTGGTCTTGTATTCCCATCTCTTTCAGAATTTCCCACAGTTTATTGTGATCCACACAGTCAAAGGCTTTAGCATAGTCAATAAAGCAGAAATAGATGTTTTTCTGGAACTCTCTTGCTTTTTCTAATCTAGGTCAGCAGGTGATTTGGTTTAGCCTTTCTCACCTGTGTTTCGTATGTGTGTGAAAGTCTCCATGTGTTGACAAAGTCCATAAATATGAACTTGGGCTCTTGGCAGCTTAGAAGATTCCACTGTGTTGCTGTGCTGTGGTCAGTGACGTTTGGGAGAGAAGCCACTGTACCCCCAGCCACCACGTTCACTTTGCGTGTACCTGACTCCTAAAGGAGACCGAGTTTTGTGCTGGCAAAGTGGAGGTTCCTACTTTGCAGTTGGAGTCGCAGCCATTTGAGGAGGTTCACCTGGGCTTGCTGTGTATTCCAGGGCTCTGCCGTAGTTGAGGAGGTTCACCCGGGCTCGCTGTGTATTCCAGGGCTCTGCCGTAGTTGAGGAGGTTCACCCGGGCTCGCTGTGTATTCCAGGGCTTTGCCGTAGGGTCCAGAGCAGGTCCCGAAGGGAGGAGCAGACGGTCCCTGGCTGCGCTTCCGGAAACGCCTCCCTGTTTCTCCAGGACATCCCTGCGGGCGATGGTGGCCAGCGGGAGTCATGCATGAGACCTCAGGAAAGCAGCAGGGTTGAGGCTCCCGGGGGCGGGGGTGTGAAGAGGGGGTGTGGAGGCCAGAGGCTGGGGCCTGGCGAGACACCCGCCTGCTCCAGGCCTCTGTCCAGGGGAGGGTCTGGCGTTGCCCGTCCACAGGTGCTGTGAGCAGTGACTAGGTCAGGTGTGGTCCTGACCAGGGGCAGGGAGGGCGGCTGCTCTGCAGGTGCGATGCACAGGCTTCTCACTGCAGGGGCTTCAGTAGTCGCAGCGCATTGGCTCAGTTGCTCCGCGGCATGTGGGATCGTCTCAGATCAGGGGTCGAACCTGCATCTTCTGCATTGGCAGGTGGATTCTTTACCGCCTGAGCCACCAGGGAAGCCCCGGTTTATTCTTGCTTGCTCTTTTCTTCTTTTGAGGTGACCTTTGTTGTGAGGTGAAGGGTCGAGAGGGGAGCGTTCCTGGTGGAGCCTAGCCCAGGGAGAGGCCTGCGCGGGAGGATGGGGGGTGCTTGAGGGGACGCGGAGCCGCGACCGTGAAGGGGGCTGGGCCGGGGCTCGAGGGGCTGCAGCCACTTTGAGATGCCTTTAGTGCGGGCACGAGGGTTGGGGGGAGGTGCCAGGGAGTTTATGTGAGCAGGGTCGGGAATGAGACTGGCGCGTCCAGAAGGTGGTTGGGGGTGCAGAGGACAAGGGTGGATGGGGAGGCCCACGGTGGGCCAGGCCATGGACCCCGCGGTGCTCGAGGGGTGGAGTGGGGGAGGCGGGGGTGAGAAGAGGCCGCTGGGGGCAGAGATGTGCCCGCCCCCACTGAAGGGTACAGCCGTGCCCTTGGGTGTCAGGCCGGGCTGCAGGGGAGGTCTGAGGGGTCAGCAGGTAGAAGCCTGTCCCAGAGCCCAGCTCCAGGATTGAGTCCGGGGCGTCACCTCGCGGGAGTGGCCCTGGCGGATGACCCTCTGCAGCATCCTGCGCCCCGGCTTGTCCGTGCTGCCAGCCAGCCGAGCCCCCATCCTTCCATCGTCCCCCCAGGCCCACCGGCCTCTGCCCCTCTGTTGGCCAGTGTGCTTGCCCAGGCCGGGTCAGAGTGAGGGGCGCTCAGGGAGACACTGAGGGGCACCCAGTTTGAATTAAACCGGTTACCCCCGGGAGTCTTTGTCGCTCTTTTTCGTGTGGAGGCCCCGCTGTCCGCCGAGGAGCCGCAGCCGCCCGCGTGGTGCAGGAGCGCCAGGTCCTCCCGGGCAGTCGGGAGGAGACCCCTTGCTGGGCCGTCGGGGAGCAGCCGAGGCTGAAGCAGGGCGAGCACAGGGCTGTGCTTCTGGCTGCGTCTGTGGGGCTGGAGGGACCCTCTGGGCTCCACCACTGCTTCTCAGGCTGGGGCAGGGGCCGCCCCCTCCGCCCTCCTTCGCCCCTCTCCTTTTTCCGCTCATTTGCGGTTGTGTTGCATTCCAGCTTGAATTAAAGCTGGAATGAAGCTGGGTGGGTTGGTCTACTTTACTAAAATCCGGGACTGACTTTTTGCTGTGGCAAACAAAAGGCCCTTTTATGAGACAGTCTGTCCTTATCACCGTTGATTCACTGGCTGGTGAGGAGAGAAGGGCCTCAGTCGCCAGACATGTTCCTCTCGGTGATTTTATTTTTAAAAACCGCCTTCGAGGAGCCTGCCCTCTGAGGAGTTTTGAGAGAAGCACTGCTTCTTGGGCCTTAATCCCCATTTGGAGGAACATTTGGTTTTCTCTTTAGCGCTGAGAACTTTCTCGTGGGAGGGGTCTTCGCATTTGTGACGCCTGAAGCAAGAACCTGTTCTCAGGTTGGTATTGCCCTTAAAGCAGTAGCAAGATAATGTTCATTTACATAAATGAAAACATGCAAATAAAGGAGAAAACAAAAATCCTATCTGGCGTTGTGAATCATTTCAACCTTCCAGGCTTTAAATCATTGTTTCTATGAGAGAGAGAAATACTAATAAAACCAGAGTCACAATTGACTTACAATTTTAAGTCAGTCTGTTTTATCGGAATCTCAGTGTCAGTAGACTTGCTTCCAACGTGGTTTTAGTGCCTATTTTTTGACCACATGATTGAATGTTCTAAACTTATTCGATTAATCCTGTCTTTAGTATTTTAGGTTTTAATTTTTCTGCTTTTATAAGCTTTCTCCTAGCTGAATCTTCCTGTGCAGTCTTTGTTATGTCTTTAAGTTTAAAGTCTTAAGAATGGAATCGCTGGGGAGACGTGTATATATCTTAAACTATTTTTTAGATTTTTTTTTGCAGTATCTTCTAAACAAGTATTACCAATCTGATGTAGGAACAGTGGTGTATCAGCATAGTTTCCCCGCAGAAGTATATCTGACCTGATGTTTCTCTTACTGAAAGTGTTAATGACAGTAGGTTTGTCTTTGGAGTGTGTCCTCTGTGTCACAGTGAGGGCTGGCTGGCCTCTGTTCCTTAACCCGTGATGTGGGCGCCTGTGGAGCTGTAAAATGTTATGAGTTTACGTCTGTAGAGTTCCTTGGTTTTGTAGTATTAGCTCTTCTTAACTTGTTTCAGATGGACCCATCAGTCTGTATCTTTAAGGGATAAATACTGTCTTTGTTTTGGTTTAGCATTCTGCGTTTAAAGAGCAAAGTGCTGAAGATGAAGACAGAAGTGAACTGGATGATAGTGGACAGAATGAGAGCCTGAAGAATTTCATTTTGTGCTGACTTAGTCGAATGATCTCTTGATAATTAAAAAAAAAAAAAAAAAAAAACTGTGATAATCATGGTAATCATGGCCATTAGGCCAGTTCTACAGTTAGCTTTTTTCAGCTCCAAGACTTAATGGCCAGCATTTTAGAGCTCCTGGAGTTTTTCAGTCCTCTCAAGACTTCTCCTCGGTCAGGTCACAGTCTAGGAGTCACTTTTAGGTTTAAAGAAATCTCAAAACAGAACAGGACTACTGAGACCCCACCGCAGCCTGCATGGGCATGGCTGTCCCTGGGCTGGGCTGGGGATGGGGAGTGCGTGCTGGAGGCCTTGTCCCTGTCAGGTGCTGGACCAGAGGCCTGAGTCCCCGTGACCGTCGGCCCCTGTGCTGGGTTTCCCACAGGGAAACGGTTCTGCCAGGAGAGCCGAGGGCCTCAGAGCGGAGCCTGGCTTCTCCTCGATGCTTGTCCACTTCCTCCCAGTGGTGCACCATCCTGGGCTGGGTACAGGCTCCATGGTGGACGGGCAGCCTGGTCCACAGGACGAGTGCGCCTGGAAGCCTCTCCGGGAATGTGTTCTCCTGTAGGAGTCGGGGGCTCAGGTAGAAACCCCCAGTGTGGGGAGAGGAGAAATTTACTAGCAAATCATATTGTTTCTGCTACAGATGTGCAGACATGCATGCGTGTTAAGTCACTTTAGTCGTGTCCAACTCTTTGTGACCTGCCAGGCTCCTTTGTCCATGTGATTCTCCAAGCAAGAATACTGGAGCGGGTTGCCATGCCCTCCTCCTGGATCTTCCTGACCCAGGGATCGAACCCATGTCTCTTAAGTCTCCTGCACTGGCAGGCAGGTTCTTTACCACTGAGCCACCTGGGAGCCTCCTGTCATGTGGGTTCTGTCACAGCTGGAGGCTTGTGAGAGCGTCCTGTCGCTGCCCTTCTGAAGGTGGAGGAGCGGGAGCAGGAAATGCCTGTGGAAAGTGACGGCTCTGTGAAGCCGCTGTTCCCAGGTCAGTGTGGGCGCAGCCACAGAATCTGCCCCACTGCACTGGTTCCAGTTCCGCGGCTCGGTGATCCTGTGTTACCTGAGCTGCCCTGCGCGGCCTGAAGTTCTGCGCAGCTTCTGCTCCTGTGAGTCCTCACCCGGGCTGGAGGCCAGGGCTGCTCCCCTTCCTCTTCCCTCCAGGGTCCACTTGCTGACGAGCCCCCTTCAGCTGTAGCCTGGTCGCCTCCTGGGCCTGGGCGCGTGCCAGGATGTCAGACGGATGTCTCAGACTCATGCCACCACGGTGTCCCCAGCTTAGTAATAGTCCCCGCCGTCCAGTGACTCAGGCCAGAACCTCTCTCTCTCACCCGACATCTGGTCCACCCTGCACCCGGCTGGCTCTGTGGTCAGGATGCATTCAGCGTCCCGCCAGGTCTTGGGCTCACCTGTGGCTCTGCCGGGACTGTGGCTCAGACAGCACTGTCCTGGCAAATGCCGCGGCCCCCGTGCTCAGAGCTCTCCTGAGGAGGAGAAGGAGGGCCCTGGCCTCCTTCCTGGCACAGGGCCCTCACTCGCCCTGGCCATCCCTGGGCGCCCCGAGGCGCCCTGTGCGCTGGCTCGACCCTGCAAGCCCTGTGGCCTCTACCTGGGCTCTGCCCAGCCATGCCCTCTGCCCAGCCTTGCCCTGGGGCTTGGCGTCCTCCACCGTGCTCGTTCACACGGTGGGCACAGTCCAGTTCCTGGTGGCTGTGGGGCTGAGATCCCCAGCAGTTGGCAGGTAGTTGGCAGGCAGTGGCCTTGGGTCCCAGCGGCCACCCTCAGGTCCAGCCACGTGGCCCTCACCACCCAGCGGCTTCCTTCTTGTGGCTAGCTGCCTGCAACAGGGAACGCATGGGACTGTCGCATTGCATTCCCAAGCCCTCTCAGGACCCTGTCCCCACAGTGTCCGGTCCTGGAGCCAGGTCTCTGCCCGGGGCACCTGTGTTCAGGCCCCCCACTGAGCCACTCTGGCTTGTTGGCTCTTTAGTGACCATTTTTATGTATAAACGGATGGTCAAGGACTCAGAGACCAAGAACAGAAAAGCAGAAGGCTCCTGAAGGGAATAGGGTCAGTGCAAAGAGCAGAAGAAAACTTGGAAAATGACACGAGTTATATTGTCAGATTAAATAAAGTATCACATTCAGAGAACTGGAACACACCCTCCGAAGTTAAAAATGGAATAAAAGCGTTTTTTTTTAGTAAGAAATTAGAAGCAAAGATCAAGTCAAGAATACCTGGCAGAAGGTTCTTCAAAAGGCAAAGAGACTAGGAGATGAAAGGTGAGGGGAGAGGGAAGGGTCCGCGGGACTGACTGGTGTTGTTGGACCTGAGGAGCCAGGCTGAGCACACGGACCGCCTCCAGGTGGCAGGCTCTTCCTGTGAGTGGAAAGTGTCCCTAGCCAGCTCGGTGCATCCTGTCAGCAGAGAGCAGGAGGTGAAAACAGCCTCTGCCCAAAGCGTTAGGGCAGGCAGGCTGCTGAGGGTGAGGGGCGGGGGCTCCGGGTGCACCGCACACCCTGCTCGCGCCGCCCTGAGGTGAGGGGCGCTGAGACGAGGGCGCGGGCGAGGGGACCCGAGGAGACCGAGGTGCGGGCGGGCCTGGGGATCTGACGGAGCAGTAGGTGTGCAGACGCTGGAGGCAGGGAACCAAGGAGACTAAGTGGGGAGGAGATTAGGTACGGAAGGCAGTGGGGCCGTTGAAACGCGTCTGGAGAGCGGGAAATACTGACATTGTCCCGGATGTGAGCGCTGCAGAGGGCCTGGCTGGACTTGGGGTGGGGCCGGCGGGTGTGGCATTCACATTTTTTGACCACAGGAGGCTGAGGTGCAGCGTGTACACCTGACAAGCCAGGAAGTGCCTCCAGGAGCACACTAGTTTCACATGAAGGCAGTGACCCCCAAAATAAACTGTGGGGAGTAGAACAGAGACAGGGGCTTCTGGACAGAGTAGGGTGGGCGGGCGGGAGGGAGGCAGGTCTGCCCGGCCCCAGCGTACAGCCCTGTGCCTCCAAGCTGTGTACCTGTGCACACCTGTGCCTGATAACTGTCCGTTGCTTCTCCACCTCCTTAGTCTCGGGCCTGGATTAGGGGTCCAGAAGTGTCCTGTAAGGAATGACGCCTCCCCTTCTGTTTTGTGCAGAGAGCTGCCGGTTAGGCCAGAGGGCACGCTGCCCCTCACATGGCCGGGAGCAGGGCCTGGTCGTCCCTGGTCAGAGGAGAGCCGAGTGGGGGACCCTTTGGTAGCCTCTTGGGGGGCCCACAGCACCGCTCCTGGGGGCTGATATGCAGGGTTGAATGGGAGGCCTTTGTTTCCAGTGGTGCCCCCTCTTCGCCCTGATTAACGGGGTGCATGAGAGGAGCAGATGTATCCTCTACTACGCCTGTAAATGGTTGTATCTTTTCAGCATGTTTGCATAAAGGTCGACTGTTTTCCCGAGTGTTCTCACATGCGTTTTAATATTTTATTGTCTTTAAAATTACACAGAGACAGCTCTATGGATATACTAGAAACCACTGAATTGTACCCTTTAAGTTGGTGAATTGTATGTCTGTAAAGCTGTTAACAGATACAATGTGGTCAGGACGGCTGCGTCCCCTGAAGCGGCTGGAGGTGCCCCTGCCCCGGAGCCCGACCTCCGTGACCCCCACCTCCCACACCAGGAAGATCCTCTTGGTGTTGAGCTGGGCGGACAGCGAGCTCTCAGAGCCTCGGTGATGACAGATGCAGGGGCAGCAGCTTCCGAGGCCCCTGTCCTGGAGTGTGTCGAGAGGAGCCGCCGGTGGATGATTTCAGCTGGGCACTGAGTGGCCGCCCTCCGTCCACTGCGGACACGACTTGCGACATTGCGGCATTCGCGTCTATGCACAGACGCCTCTCAAGGGCATGAGGAATGACCTTTCTATCTGAGACCAGCACCATGCTTCCCTTCCAGAATTTTCTAAGCCCTCCCCCTTAAACCAGGGGTGGTTAGTTGGTTCATAAGAGGTGATCTAGGGTCACCCCTCCAGCTGCAGAGGCAGGTGGCCTCCAGGTACCTCCGGGTGCAACTTGGGCGGCTCAGAGGCGTTCTGGGCAGCGGGGAGAGCCGCTGTGTGCACGCAGCTGCTCTGGAGATGCCCCTGGAGAGACGGTCATTCTCAATGGGTGGACGTTACGGTCATTCTCAGTGGATGGACATCTGGGCTGTCTCCATAGGCCGTCACCCATCAGGCGTCTGTAACCCTTCATGTATGAGTGCATTCGTCTGCTCTCATTTCTCTTGAGCATACCTAGAAGTGAAATGGCTGGATGGTGTGTAGGAGTCGGCTGACCTGAGGAATCTCCAGAGTTTTCCAAACTGGCTGTGAAATTTTCCAGTCGCAGCAGCCTTCCTCCACACCCTGCAGACACCTGGAGTGCGTGTGCAGCCGTCTTACGTTCTGGCCATACAGACACACGTGAACCTCGTTGCAGTGGGATTTACATTCCCTAATGGTCTTGAGACCTGAATCGACTGAAACTTGTTTTACGGTCCAGCCTGCACTGTGTCTTGAGAAGTTCCATGTGCACTTGGAAGGATTCTGCTTTTGCAGGCTGGAGTGTTGTCAATGTTAGTTGAGGTTGAGCTGCTTCTGGTAAGACGGCTGTTCTGTCAGTGTTATGATTCAGGGACAGCAGTAACCAGAGGGGCAGGAGAGAGGGCGGAGCTTCCCAGTGCTTCTGTGGCTGGAGGGAGCAGTGAGTGGGGAAGATGACCTGGTGTCCTCTCCTGAGATTCTGTCTGCATAGGGCTTCCCAGGCGGCGTATGGTAAAGAGCCCACCGGCCAATTCAGGGGACGTGAGAGACTCAGGTCCGATCCCTGAGTGGGGAAGATCCCCTGGAGGCAGGCACAGCATTCACAGGCACAGCACTCCAGTATTCTTGCCTGGAGAATCCCATGGACAGTGGAGCTTGGCAAGCTACAGTCCATGGAGTCGCACAGAGTCAGACATGACTGAAGGGACTTAGCACGCACACATGTCTGCACAGCTGTAGCAGAAGCAGTATGATTTGCCAGTAAATTTCTCATGTTAGAAGAACCACGTGGGAGCCAGTCTGTCTGCCTACAGCTGGGTGCAAAGTAGCATTCTCTTGTGGATGTTTCTATGGCTTCCCATGTCTGTTTGCCCAGGGATGTGCTGGGTGGCTTGGATAGGGTGTACGTCGCTGGGCTTGGTTTTCTGTCTCTTATGTGCAGAAAGGGCAGGTTCTTAATTTCCAGACCTGTTTTTGTTTTTTCCCCTGAAACCTCCAAATGGAGTACTTTGGCCTTGGAGAATTGGAACCATCCCCCAAATCATCAGCCCCATGGATATTGATTTATCCTCCAGATTTTGAAGAAAAGTAAAGTGGACTTCAGAAAATGCCTACTTCAACTCAACAGGGGCTTATTCTAACATGGTAAATAATTAACATTTGTTTTAAAAGCACTGGTTAATGTTTCCTAAGGAAAATCTTGGTACTTTATGTCCAGTTGTAGCTTCATGGTTGAAATTCTTAGGAATCCTAAAGCAGATTGGCACTGGTGGATTTCAGGCCCCCAGCAAGGCGCTGCCCAGACATCAAGGCCTGAGTGAGCTACTGAGTGGGGACTCAGACTCCGTGGTTTCAGGAAGTCACCTGCTGAGTGGACTTCCAGGCCACCATTTCAGGGACACGTGGGCCCTATGGTGGAGGGATGGTGGGGGATCCTGGGCTGCGGGTCAGTTGGCTCGAGCTGGTCCCCGCCCTGCAGGTCAACAGGGGGGAGAAGGCTGAACGTGGCAGAGCCCCCAGCCTGCCCTGTGCAGAATGGTGTTTGTGGTGGCGTGGGCGGGTGGGTTCAGCACACCGGATGCCCTCCCGGCCTGCACCCTCCCTGAGGGTGCCCTGTCCACAGGCAGCCCCGTGTGGTCCGAGGTCCACTCTCTCCCTGGCTGACCAACTCCGCCTTCCCACGCTGTCCTCCCCCATCTTTCCTCTCTCTTTCTTGCTTGTCTTCTCCTTTTCTTTCTTATTTTCATTTGGGAGAGTTCAGTAGAGAGAGCTGTGTGGTGCCTCCCTGGTGCCCCCGCCCCCACCCCCACCCCACGTGTAACCACATGTGTGCCTTAGCCTCAGGATAGCGCAGTAAGTGTGTATCAAAAAGCAGTGCACTTGGGAAAATTACTGAAATGCCATTGTCTTACCTGTAAAGATTAACCACCGTTCCTTAACATCATCAAGTATTCAGTCAGTATTCAGTGTCTTGGATCAGTCAGTATTCAAGTTTGTAATTATTTTTTAAATGAGAGTAAAATTTTTTAAAATTAGAGGTCAGATGCAAGAAGTCCCCGAGTGGTGGGGCAGGTCAGTGTGTCTCCTGAGTCTCCTAGTGAGTCTTCTCCTCTTGAAGACAGCAGGTCCCCTGTTTGTCAGGGTCCCTGGATTGGGTTTTGCTGGTCACACCCCCTGTAGTGTTGGCATGTGTGGCTTTGATCATAGTTGTTCAGACACTAAGTTGTGTCCAGCTCTTTGTGACCCCATGGACTGCAGCATGCCTGTCTTCCCTGTCCTTCACCATCTCCTGGAGTTTGTTCAAACTCCTGTCCATTGAGTCAGTGATGCCATCCAACCATCTCGTCCTCTGTCATCCCCTTCTCCTCCCGCCTTCAGTCTTTCCCAGCATCAGGTCTTTTCCAGGGAGTTGGCTCTTCACATCAGGTGGCCAAAGTATAAATCACTTGTTTTTTGCATATTCAAAGGGTTTCTTCCCTTTTCCTTTAAAGTCTAAGAAATATACCGGAGTAAGTCTTAGGTGAGGCGTTTAGGGTTGGGAGTTGATACTTGTAGGTACCCAGTATATTCTCTCGATCTGCACCTGAAACATGGTAACTCCACTTCAATAAAAATAATAATATAATAAAGTAAAATCTCAAGGAAAAAACAATTATGTCGTTAAAAGCTATTTTTTAATTCTAGGGAACTTTTCCTAAGTATGGTTTTGTCTTGTTTATTTCGGCTGCTCTGGGTCCTCGCTGTGGCCTGTGGACGTCTCTCTAGCAGCAGCCCTCCGGCTTAGTTGCCCTGAGGCGTGTGGGATCTTAGTTGCTGGACCAGGGATCAAACTTGTGTTCCCCGAATTAAAAGTTAGATTCTCAACCACTTTAGCACCAGGAAAGTCCCAGTGTCTGTCTGATGAATTTTTCCTGGAAGATAATTGATTGGCAGTGTTGTCTAATGGTGTGTTTTAAAAAGCAAAAGTATTAAATTTTGATGAAATCCAGTTTATACTTCGAAACAAACTTGCCTTCTTTTAGGGGACTTTCATTCTCTGGAGTGTCACGTGTGCATCGTCCTGCTTCTTTGTCATTTCTGATGTCCGCCGTCTGCTTGCTGGGGTCCCTTTACCGAGGTGTCTGCTGGGAGGCCTGTGGCAGCGCTGGCCTCTGCTGTGTGATTGGCTGCAGTTGTGCTGGGACGGCAGTGCACCCAGGAAGCGCGGCGGCGGCCTGCGCGCGGGGTCTCGGGCTGCGGGTCGTGGTCCTGGGCCCTGTTGGCGGCGCCTGCCCAGAGGAGGCCCAGGCCCTGGCTGGAGCTGTGGCTGGCAGTCCTGTCAGAGTACCAGACGGCCCGACTCCTCAGCGCCGCCCCTCGTAAGCTGGCTGCTCCTCTGAGCGTGGGGACGGCCACATGCAGAGTGACAGCTCGGGTAACCTGCTCGCTTGGCTGTTGCAGGTGACGGACCTCACGAGGTACTTGGATCCCAGTGGGCTCGGCGTGATTAGCTTCGAAGACTTCTACCGGGGGATTGAGGCGATCAGGAATGGAGGTGAGTTGCCCACCCCTTCCTCGTTCCCTCCCCTCTGCCTCCCTGTTAGCGACCCCCAGTCCCAGCTCCCCTGCTGAGCTTCAGGCCCCCGCCCCCATCTTTGCCCCTCATGGCCCGCCCTCCAGGGTCCCCTGGCTCAGCTACTCATCCGTGGTGTTGGACGTGCGTCTGCTGCCCCCGGAAGTCTTCATGGAAACCAAACATACAAAAACATCGCAAGACCCACAGTGAACACCCCCCACCATGTATTTGCTGTCCGCAGTCTGCAGGCAGCGTCGCATGTCCACCTGTCCACCTGTCCATCTCTTTGTTTCAGTGGGATGGGTTTTAGGTCAGTTCACCACCACGCACTCCCCCAGTCACCGGGTCCTGTGTGTGTCATTACCCAGAGTTTGGTAGTGGTTTGCAGTCTCCTTTGGGGTACAAATTCTCCTTTAGAGAAGTGCACAGATCTTCAGTGAGCCCTTCTGTGAATGGTGACATCCTCCCACGGGGGGTGCAGACCCCTGCTCAGAGCTTTCCCCGCCCCCGGACAATTCTCTGCCAGCCTGCTGAGACCCTGCCCTCCCGCCTCGCCTCCTCAGCTGGTCTCCATCAGCACACGTCAGCCTGGCCGCTGTGGGCTTCTCATAAACACACCGTCAGCTGTGCTGCAGCGTCGGCTTTACCCACCTGTAACGCTCGCTACCCACAGGTGCCGCTGCATGTCAGGGCTCCCTAGTGTGAGCTGTGCTCGCTTGTGTGCCTAGGTGCTTTACCTGTCCACCCCCAGGCAGTGGCAGCAGTCTGTCTCCAGTGTCTGCCCCCCACGTGATGGGCAACAGTCTCTGCAGTGTGGGGCCCTGATAATGAACCTCCTAGTGACATCAGGTCCAAGTCTGGGACGCGTTGTCAGGGCTCTGGGACCTGTGCAGTGTGCCCAGATTCACGCGTGCCCCTCGTTGGAGCCCCGCACGCGGGGTGAGGAGTCTCTGTGTACAGGGCTGCAGCTGCTGGTTGGGCTTGGTCCCTGGGGTCCTGGGATCAGTGGGGAGGTCATGTGTCCTAGAGGGCGGTGGTCCTGTTGGTGTTTGTCTCCAGCAGCTTCTTTTTGCCTTCACTCCCACGGGACATGTTGGCTGTAAGTTGAAGGTGACGGGAGTCGGCTCCAGGACTGGTGGGTCACGGGAGAAGCCTTTGCAGCTAGTCTGAGGGTCTAGGGGTGGGAAGGCGGTGGGAGCATGCGGTCAAGCCCGGGACACCAGAAAACGGGCGCTCGTGCCAGGAAAAACAAGGTGCAGCGCAGGGGAAGCCTGCTTCTGGAGGGGCTCAGCCAGCGGGGCCAGTGTGTGCGTAGTCGCAGTGATTAAAGAGCTGAGCACTCAGGTGACTGGAGACCAGCACCACGCTGCCCTATGGGCCCAGGGCAGACGTCCTGGAGCTCGGGAGACTTGAGGGACACGGCCCTGTTTAGCACCCGCTGGCCATTCTTGGCCTGTGGCCCGGTTCATCTCCCAGCCTCGCGTGGGAGGTCAGTCCACTCCTCAAGCCCACTGTGGGTGACCAAGGAGCAGCCACTGCCCACCAGGCACCGGCCCCGCCTATGGGCGGGATGCGTCCTGTAATTTACCGATAGGGGTGATGCATCATGGTTCCCCGGGCCAAGGGTCAAAGGGGCTGGGAGGAGCTTGGCATCTCCACGCCTTCCAGCTGGGGCTTCCACTGCGTGGGCAGGGAGGAGCCCCAAACAGTGGCCAGCGAGCGACGGTGCCTGAGCCTTCTGTGTGGCTCTGGGGCTCTCTCTGAGCCCTGTCCACGATTCTGTTGCTCTGCTCTGATGGCCCACGGGTGACGAGAAAGGGAGCAAGTTCTGCTGTAGGAATTCCTGGGGGCTCGTGACTTGCGAGGCCCCCACCCTGGACCTCAGGAGTCCGAATGTGCTCCTGAAAGACCCGTGACTGGGCGGGAGCGGCCAGAGTGGTCCCAGCTGTTCAGGAGGTGTGGGAGCGGCCAGCACTTCAGCTCCCGGAGCGAGCCAGGGCCAGGCCTCCGGGGGCCGCGCTGGTGGGGACGCCGTCCTTGCCTGTGGGGACCTTCTGGGCGGGTCAGGCTGTGGGCCCTGCTGTTCCTTTATTTGTTTGGCTGAGTGGCTTTTGGGATCTCAGTTCCCCGATCAGAGGTTGAACTTGGGTTCCGGCCGTAGAACCGTGGAGAATCCATTGGGCCACCAAGGAACTCCGCCTGCTTTTCCTTGCTTCTTTGGTAATCTGACGTCATCATTTAGCTTTTGTTGGGAATGGAGAGTGAAAATAAAAATAGAATAAAAGCAGGTCAGAGACGCTTTTGAAATTGTTAACTCACAGGGAGACGGAGAGTGTGCTCGCCCGGCCTGTGTTCAGCCAGAGTTCACCCCAGGCCGTCCTGCCCGCGCGCCTGCCGGGGCTGCCACGGCTGTGGGCGCGTCTGTCAGACGTGCGGCCTGTGGCCGGCACGGAGCGCTGACTCCATGTACTGACCCAGTTTTGCAGAAAAGCACAGGAGTTTGCTGTCCTCGCCACAGGCCTCGTTTCAGGAATAGAATGAGATTGAGGAGGGTGTTCCAAATGGGCCACTGCTTAGCTCGTCCCCCCACCAGGCTCTGATGGAGACTTGTTTTAGTTCTGTAGAGAAAACTGATAAAGAACCATATTGAGTTCCCATCCAGCTTGTAGAAACTCCCACTGCATTCACATCCCCTCCACCTCGGGGGCAGCACCTATCTCTGGAATCTGAGTCCACGTCCACCGTGGCTTCATGACTGGCTGTGTTCTGAAAGTTTTAGATCCTCTGTTTGGTTTTTGAAAGTGCAAGCAAGACTTAACATTTGAAAGTGAGAAGACAGGCAGTGTCAGCCTAGCCTTTTCTAGCTTTGTGCTGGGAAGCGGTCCTCTCCCTCCCCGGTCCATGGAAACCCTCTTGCTGTGGTTCTGCCGCTGGTCACCTGCTCTGGAGACCAGGCCTCCACACGGGGCCCGGGGGCTGGAGGCCGGCCAGCGCAGGCCCTGGGTCCAGTCCGCCACACTCCGAGGTGCCACCACAGCTGGTGACTCTCTTGGGAAGACGGCACAAGCAGCAGCAGCGGACGTGCCTCGGTTCTTCTGACGGGAGCCCCAAGGGTGCTGGGCCTTGAGTTGGCGGGGATGCCTCAGTACGCCTCAGTGACTGGACCTGTAGACGCTCGACTCTGCCAGGCTGTCGAGGGGAGCGTGACTGTTCCGCTCAGCCTGAGGGCTCTGAAAGCAGTGGCACCGTGGTCCTGTCACTGCTCTGTGCCAAGGGCCCCTCCCCAGGCGGTCCAGCGACCCCAGGCCACGGACCTCAGAGCCTAGCTGCGGGCTGATGACTTAGGTCCAGATGCTGGAGAAGAGCGTCCCCTGACCCAGGAGGCTGGTGCTGACGTCCCAGCATCCTTGCCCAGGCATGTCAGGGGCTGGCTGGTGCAGTTGGCCTCAGGGGCGTCCGGGTCACGTGACACACACTCATCACGGGCCTGGCGCGTGTGGACAGTTACTGCTGGCACCTGTGTTGTGCTCACAGCTTCGACGCCCTGCGTGTGGGTTTTCCTCAGGAGCAGCTCTCCGATAGCCACCGCCCAGAGTGAGCACAGGCCCCTGCGGGTGCCGGCGGCCCTGCCTTCCCCCTGGCCTGACCGTAGGCCCAAGTCCCCACAGCCCTTCCTGGGCTCATGCTTGCTAGAATGGCTCAGAGCCCTGGCAGGTGCTTTGCTGCCCGGTCCCTGTTGATTTGTGAGCAGCGGGGCACCGGGTCCGTCCGCTGGGCAGGGCCTGACGTGGGGGCGTCTGGGCCGTGCCACCCTCCTGGCTCCTGTGGGTGCTCCCAGCCCAAATTCCCTGACCCCCTCCGTCCAGGATGTGAGTGGAGGCTCCGTTCCATTGGTGGGACTGGTTAACCCCTGACCTTGGGAGATTACCTGTGTCTCCACTCCCTCCTTGTCCCAGGAGGTCAGAGGTCAGGGGTGGGGTGTAGGGTCCCCTGGCAACCAGCCCCCATCCTCTGAGAGTCACCTGAGTGGTGTAAACCCAGGTGAGGTTGAAGGGGCTTGTTATGCACAAAAGAAGCTCCTCTCATCCTCCACTCATGAAATCCCGGGTTCTCGGAGCTCTGTGCCGGAACGGGGACAAAGACCAGGTAGATGTTTGTCATGATGTCGGGATGTCTCTGCAGGGCAGCTGCAGAAACAAGGGTGTCGTGCCTGCTCCTTGGAACAGGCTTGGGCTGCTCAGAGGCTGGGGGCAGGGGACAGGGCGTTTCCTTCAGGAGGGTCGCTGCTGTGGGATCCTGTCTGAGAAGTGGGGTCTCTGCTGACATCAGTGTAACCCAGCGTGATGTGATGGAGTTTCCTTGAGACTCATTATAAAATAAAACATGTTGTAGACGATAAAGTAAAAAAAGGGGAAATGAAAGCCGTGCGAGTCTGGCACGCTGGACAGACGTTACCTCTTGACCCGACCCTCGCAGGAAAATACGGCGTCCGGGGCTTCCCTGGTGGTCCCACGGGTAGGGCCCTGTGCTCTCGGTGCCAAGGGCCCAGGTTCGCTCCCTGATTGGAGACCTGATCCCGAAGCCACACGGTGCGGCTAAAATAAATAAGTAAATAAATGAACTAATGGAAAGGGAGAATGGCATCTCGTTCCTTCTCGAGCTGGAGAGCACCGCAGAGCTCCGTGTCCTCCACCTTCTCCTTACAGCACAGAAACTCTGTGAGGAAGGACCCTCTTGCCATTCAGGCCCCCCCTCCACCAGAGCTGGCACGAAGCCAAGGCTCCAGGGGCTGCACTGCCTGCGGCCTCCCGCCCATGCCTCCCACAGCCACTCTGGCCCTACCCGTGCCCGCCCCGTGTGCCTGTCCCTGTGACACCATGGGGGTGCCTGGGGCTGCCGCTGAGCCGTCTCCTCTCTCCTGCAGATCCCGACAGCCCGCTATGCAGTGTCACACCTGCCCCCGACGAGGAGCTGCCTGCCTGCCCTGAGGAGTTCGATGACTTCGTGACCTTTGAGGCAAGTGGTTTTCCTGGGAGAGCGGAGAGGGAGTCTGATGGACACACACCCCCTGCCTTGTGTACCCTAAACCCTGTGTCACTTGCTGGCCCCTGGGGAGCGCCGTGCAGGGCAGGCAGGGGGCACTGTGACTGCCCAGTGGTCAGCAGGGGTCTGCTCTCCACGCTTTGCACCTGAGGCTGATGGCAGGAGGGCCCCTGGGGCCTGGGGTCAGCAGGGGCAGGCTCTCCTGTGTCATTGCTGGGCCCTTCTGCCAGGCCACTGGGATGTGTGGTGAGGGCCTTGTTTTATCAAAAACGTCCCTAGACCCAGAAAATGGGCCTGGGGACGCTTGACTTACATCTTGCTGCCTTCAGCCCCTGCCCCCAGGAGGGCGTCCCAGATGGCTCAGTGGGAAAAAATCTACCTGCCAGTGCAGGATTAGCTAAGTCGCTTCAGTCGTGTCTGACTCTGTGCGACCCCATAGACGGCAGCCCACCAGGCTCCCCAGTCCCTGGGATTCTCCAGGCAAGAATATTGGAGTAGGGTGCTATTTCCTTCCCCAGTGCATGAAAGTGAAAAGTGAAAGTGAAGTCGCTCAGTCGAGTTCCACTCTTCTCGACCCCATGGACTGCAGCCTACCAAGCTCCTCCGTCCATGGGATTTTCCAGGCAAGAGTACTGGAGTGGGGTGCCATCGCCTTCTCCGAATGCAGGATTAGCTGTATCTAATTAGTAGGAAACTCTGGTTTGACTCCTGGGTGGGAAAGATCCCCTGGAGAAGGAAATGACAACCCCCTCCAGTATTCTTGCTTAGAGAGTCCCATGGGTGGGTGAGCCTGACTGGCTATAGTCCACGGGGTCACAGAGTCGGACACGAGTGAGCAACTGAGCACGCGTGCAATGTGGGGAGAAGGTGTGTGAGTGGAGCCACAGAGGAGACCAGACAGCTTCATCACCGGGGTGGTGGGGGCAGAGGCTGGGAGGGCCCTGGTGGCTCCATGTGCAGTTTTTTTTCTGTTTTGGCCACACAGCACGTGGGAACCTTCGTTCCCTTACCAGGGGTCGAACCCATGCCCCCTGCATCGGAAGCCTGGAGTCTTAACCACTGGACCACCAGGGAATTCCCGAGGAATTTCCTTTTTAAAAAACACAGCTGTGGCAGCCCCTCAGCCTGCTGTTGCCCAGGGTGGGGTGTAGGGAGAGGGTGGGACTGAGGCCATGCCCTGACCCTCTGGGCGTTGGCTCCTTGGCAAGTGAGAGCCCCTCGGAGTGCTGACGGCCCACAGGACCCCTGCCCTCCACGGAGTCTCGGTGTCTTGTTTCCCTGCTCTGAGAAACTGGCCCTCAATGGTACAGGTGCACTTCCTGCCAGCCTGGGCCTCCAGGCCACCCGCAGCTGTTAAGCCCTCACAGCTCTGTCCCAGAGCCCCAGCCAGGCCTGAGCCCCTGAGGACAGGAACCGCCTGCCGTGCATCCCCACTCAGTAGCGACTGGTATCTTCGTTCTGGCTGTGACTGGGGGAGCCGGGCCAGTCGTGCTGCGTGGGGACCAGGTGCCCGCAGGCACGAGTGCTGGCTGTGAGGGGCGGCGTGGTCGGACAGGGAGGGTGTGCAGGCCCGGACACGTCAGCTGTCCAGCCCACCATCAGTCCTGGACCCTGGGGTAGCGAGTCGGGGAAGGCCCTGGAAGACCAAAACACCTGGAGCCTCCCAGCACAGCAGCTTGGGCCGGGAGAGGCTGCTTGTCTTTGAACGTCCAGGGAACCCTGGTCGCTTACCTGGTTGGCCAGCAGCTGACCTCTCCTGCCTGTTGACACCCCAGAGTATGCTTTGCCATCAGTGTCTTCCGTTCTGTTCTTCTCTGGTATCTCAGTTAGAGTGCTCTGTTGATTCTTTGTATTTTATGTGTACATGGGCATCGTGGGTTGAATCGTAGCCCCCAAAAGTCCACCGGAAGCCATGAAAGTCACCGTATTTGGAGACGAGATCTTTGCAGAGCTCATTATGCTAGGTAGGGTGGGCCCTGACTCCAGTGACCAGGGTCCTTGGAAGAGAAAGGGAGAGGGCTCACTGGAAGAAGGCGGTATGAGGACGGGGCAGAGCTGGAGGAACATGGCCTCCACAGGAGCTTCAGGAGGAATTCAGCCCTGCTGACACCTTCGCTTCCAACTTCTGCCTCCAGATCTATGGGGGAATACATTCCTGTTGCTTCCAGCCTCTGGTTTATGGAAATCGGATGCCCCAGGGAACTAGAATGACTTCTGTGATCCAGATTGTAAAAGGCGTCAACCCTGGGGCTGCCTCCTGGAGCCTGATGGAGCAGCCTTGGAGTGTTGTCCGGCCCCCGGCCCCCTTTTCTCTGCAGGGTGGACCCCTTGCAGGCCACAGGTGCGACCCTCCCTCCGTGGTGGTGCTTTGACTCCTGGGCAGGCCAGCCCCGCCTGGGGCTCATCACCTTCAGAAGGTGCGGGTGGGAGCCTGACAAAATGCAGCAGGACTGCTGCTCAGGTGTTTGGATCATAATTTGTTTTCAACAAGGAGGGAATATTTTAAGTTTTTGTTGTTGTTTCAAAAAAATAATACGCTTCGTTTTTTTCTAGCAGTTTTAGGTTTACAGAAGATGAAGCAGATAGTAACAGGGAGTTCCCGGTTCACCCTCCTCCACCCTGGCCTCCCTCCACACACACTGTCCCTGCCCTGAACATCTCCCACTTGTTGTGAAGGGAACCCGTATAGGTACGTTGTTACCGACGAAGCGCAGGGTTCCATCAGGGCTCCATCTTGGCAGTGCAGGATCTGTAGGTCTTAATAGTTGCAGTTTCACTGCTTTAAGAATCCTCTCTGCCCCCCAGGTTCGTCCCTTCCTCCCACCAGCACCAGAGACCTCTGAACTTGTACTGTCTCCATAGTTCTGCCCTTTCACGCTTTCGTAGACTTGGTTGAATCCGCAGCTTCGGGCCTTAAAGGTTCCTCCATGTGTTTTTTGCTTTTTAAGGTTTTAGATGTGATTTTGAGAGGAGTCGAATTAGGTGCTATACAGAGACTTGTAGCGGAGAAGGCAATGGCAACCCACTCCAGTACTCTTGCCTGGGAAATCCCATGGGCAGGGGAGCCTGGTGGGCTGCAGTCCATGGGGTCGCACAGAGTCAGACTCTACTGAGCGACTTCACTTTCACTTTTCACTTTCATGCATTGGAGAAGGAAATGGCAACTCACTCCAGTGTTCTTGCCTGGAGAATCCCAGGGACGGGGGAGCCTGGTGGGCTGCAGTCTATGGGGTCGCACAGAGTCGGACACGACTGAATCGACTTAGCAGCAGTAGCAGCAGCAAAGACTTGTAGAGAGCTGGGTTTTTTTTTTTTCCCGCTAAACTTTTGAATCGTGTAAGCCTAATAAGTCCTGTAAGAATATGAGTGAAGATGATGTGTATTACCGTCCAGTACCACATTTGGAGACCCCCTGCCTTTTGTTGATGTTCTGGTGGGGTCCAGCAGTGCTGGTCAGGGGTGCCCTGGGTGTAACACTGAGGGCCCCTCCCAGGGCCTCTCCTGCCTGTGACGGGGGGGCCTCTCCTGCCTGTGACGGGGTCTGTGGCTCCCAGCGTTTCCCCAAGCACCCGTGTGGCCCCAGCTTGTAGCAGAGCTCCCAGGAGAAAGGTGTTTCTTTGTTTTTGTATTTTGCCTCACCATGTGGCTTGCGGGATCTTATTAATCGTTCCCCAACCAGGATCTGAAACTGTGTCCTTGACAGTGAAAGTGCCCCCAGAGAATTCCCCAGAAGAAAATTTCTGATGTGGAGTTTCTAAGAAGGGACGGGGGCTGAGTGCAGGTTGTTGCTGAGGTTCTGTGATGGAGAAGGCGGCTGTGGGTGTGAATCTGAGCCCTTGAGGCAGAGAGCAGCTGGTGGAGGACTCTGCCCACAGGAGGGGGCGCAGGAGGGGCTGGACCCCTATCTGGACTGGCAATGAGTACTCTGAGTACGGGAAGATAGGAGTGGGCTCTGCTGTGCCTACTCTGGCTCCCTCCTCCTCCCACTCCCAACCTTATAAGAAGATGGGGAAATGGGCTTTTTGTACAAACTCTTATCAGAAGGGCTAGAAGAGCAAGAACAAAAGCCTCTCTGTTTTGAGAAATGTTTGTTAAAAGCCCAGCAAGCGTTTCCTGAACTTTGCCCCCTTGCCAGCCAGCGGAGCGCGTCTGGGAGCGGGTTAAACAACTGCTGAGGCTGTGATGGACCCTCAGGTGGACAGACAGAACCTCCGCACGCCCGGCCAGTAGGAGGCCGCTGGAGCTGCTGGCCGGCTGGACGGAGTGCCGGCACCCAGTTTCATGGGAAGGCCGTCTGCACACGCGCCTTTCCTGGAGCTGCTGTGTGGAGCCGGCCAGCCGGGCGGGTGTCTGAGGGTAAGAGAAGGCAGGGCCCCGGCCACGCTTGGCCCGGCCGCCGGTTCCCCTCAAAGGGACCGTGGCCGGATGGCGGGGCCTTGGGCAGGCCTGGCCGCCCCGGAGCTCCTCGCTGGGGGCGGTGCGTGCAAGCTCCCTGCCCACCGCGTTTGTTACCTGGTGAGGAAACAGCCAAGCGTTCTCAGGCGCACTGTGATTTCCTTGAACTCATCCTGACGAGTAGTTTATGGTCGTTTCTTTGGTGGCTTAGAGGGTGAGCTGGCGAAGCAAGGCCCGTCTGGCAGCACCAAGGCTGTGGAGGAAGGACTCCGAGCCCCTCTGTGCTCTTGCAGGGCCACCCCACACAGCTTCTGCCTCCTAAGGGCAGATTCACCAGCCCTCCCTGGAAAACATCCGGCTTGTGACGCTTATTCAGGGCAGCCTGACTCCAGGGAGAGACCAGCTGCCTTGTCCTCCTGGCCCCCTCAGCCCCCCTCAGATTTCACCCTGGGTCCTCCGGAAGCCCCAGGGCCTCCTGCCCAGGGGCCGCTCTGGGCCCTAGGGGCTGGTCCTCCTGTGGGAAGGAGCGTGGAAGGTGGGCGAGTGCTCCTCTCTGTCTGGCAGCTGGGATTAGCGTCTGCCTGGTCTTCCTGCACCGGCAGGGGAGGGGGGTGACTTCCATCCTAAGCTGTCCTGCAGAGCCCCAGTAGGAAGGCTCACTCAGGCTGCAGCCACGACTGCGGGGGAGGTCAGGCCTGCGCACCAAGCCCACCCCGCTTCTGCGCACCCAGCTGCCTGTGAGGACCGGGGCTCTGCTGCCCAGAGGAGCCTGTGCTGGGGTGCTGGCCTCGAGTCACACTCTGTCCCTGCGGGAAGCCCATGTCTCAGGTGTGTGGGCCCACCTGCTTCCGGTCGAGGGTGAGTGGGGGGTGAAAAGGGCCCCGGGCAGCTGTCCCTTGGGCCCGGGCAGTGGGTCCAGCCTCAACACCGCCGTGCCTGCCTGCAGGCTCAGCCCGGAGCCAGTCACTCAGTGGTCATGAGAAGCACAGTGGGGGCTCTTGAAGGGAGTCCTGGTTTCGGTTTTGAAGTGAGCACTCTGTGGATTACATAGTCGCCTGGGACTTGGAGAAGTATGGGAACAGGAGCGTCGAGAAAGGCCTGCAGTGGGGACCCCGGGCCTTCCCCGTCTCACGCTGCCCTGTACCAGCTGGCACACAGGCCCCCTTTCAGGCTGTCCCGCATCTGCCCTTGTGACGGCCACATTCTGAGAGGTGGTGACCTCGGGAAAGCTGCGTCTAGTCCCTGTTCTCTCCTCGAGGCGGCGCCGCTTGGATGCTCACCAGCTACACGGCTGGTGGACGGATCACATGACTGGTGGATGGCAGACGAGGCCGGACCTGGTCTCCACTGGGCATGGGTGTGGGGGCAGCCATGCGGGGCCCTCTGCCCCCCACCAAATCTCGTGGCAGAGCCCAAGGACAAAGTGCAGCCTCTCCAGCCTCTTCTCTGAAATCTCTCTCATTTGTCCATCGTTAACCAGCGTGAAAGCTTGGCTGCTTTGCTAACCAGTTGACCCTCAATTAAAGCTGAGGTTACGAAGTGAAGGCAACGTGTGTACTGGCTGTAAGTTCATTTGGACGGTCTGCAGATACCTACTTGGTGCTGGGTCCAAAGGAGTGAAAACACGGGTGTGTTTAGTGGGAAAGCAGCCCTTAACCAGTGAGTGTGATTGATCCAACAGTTGATGAATTCAGATTTTGAGGTTAGACCACGTAATTGAATTTCAGAGCAGTAGTCTGCACATACGTAGTAGTCGTTGGTGGGGACTTTTAAATTGAAAAAGGCATGTCCTTAGACTGTTGGACGTTTGTTAACAGGGTGGGTCATTCCAGTGCCGGGGGCCACAAAGGGCCGCCGGCTCTCCCGGTGTGTACCCTGGGATGCTGGGACACTTGTGTCTGCTTGAGGCATGTTTACATACACTACTAACTTTTTCTAAAGTCTGCCGTGAGCCACTGTTTCTGCTTGGAAGTGCAGGAGGGTCATCTCATGGACGCTCCCCGTCGCGGGCCCCTTCCGCGGCCGGGACTGACTCTGGGCGTCTCTCCTAGGCCAACGAGGTGACGGACAGCGCGTACATGGGCTCCGAGAGCACCTACAGCGAGTGTGAGACCTTCACGGACGAGGACACGGGCACGCTGGTGCCACCCGAGTGCCTGGACGCCGCTGAGGAGCCCGGGCACGGTGCCCTGCTGCTGCTGCCCGGCAGGTGCGTTCCCACCGCCTGCCCGGCCGGCAGGGTCACAGGGCCCTTGGGGAGTCCCGGCGGAGCCCGAGCCTGCGGAGGCCCTCCGGAGAGGCCGCGAGGCCGCCCGTTGGGTGCTCACGCGCAGTTGTGGGGGGATTCGCTTGGCAGTCAGGGCTTTGTCGTCACGGTCTTGCCTCTCATGACACAGAGAGAGATGCGCTCTTCGGGGCACGTCCTCACCTGGTCCAGAGGCACCGGGGGGTTGTCCTTGTTGTCAGCCGCACCGTGGGAATGTGTGCAGCTCCTTCATTTCCTGTCAGTGGGCCCTGGGCTCCGGGGCAGCGTGCAGTTTAGGTTTCCTGGATGAAGCTGCTTCATGTAAGCGTCATGTCTTTCTGTGCAGGCTTTGTCTTCGCGGATCCGGCTGTGCCTGGGGCTCGGTCTCGGCTATAGGGGTTACTGTGGGTCGGATGGTCTCAGGCAGCGTTGGGTGGCTCCCTGCCAGCCAGCTGCCCGCAGGCTCTGGCTGCTCCATCCTGGCAGCTCCTGGCATCGTCTGCTTCTCCATGTCCTGTCCTGGCGCAGAATGGCCGGTCCTCACCTAGGTCTCACAGGAGCCTGATGGGTGATGCCTTGCTGGCATGCTGCCTGGTGGAGACCCTCTCCCCTGCAGGCTGGTGCCCCTTTGTTGACAGCCGGGCTCTGCAGGCTGGTCCGCAAGAAATGGGACAGTGAGCGGGTGCTGCTCCTCAGTTCCGTGTCAGTTGTCTCGTGCAGACAGGCCTGGGTAGACCTGGCCTCCCAGGTCCTCTGGCCTCAGTGGTTGGAGCCCTTGCTGTGTCTCAGGGGTCCCCTCTGTCCAGGTGTGCTGCAAGCATGTTCCCCCCGCCACTTGTTCGGGGTAGCTTCTCATTCTCCGAGGCATCTGGTGTGTCTGTGGTTGGCTGCCTGTGCTGTTTCAGTCTCTGCTCACTCCACATCACTGCAGTGGTACTTGCACTTGTTTGAAAACTTTATTGTTTTGCCACTGTTCTCAGCCCTGCATCTCCTGTGTGTGCTGTGAGGCAGGGGTCACATCTCCCATCCTCGGGAGACAGAGGCATCAGGACGTCCATTGGCTCAGGCTCGGTTTGAAGCTTTCTCTTTGCTCGCTGGCCCCCGCGGTGGCCGAGTGTGTGTGCTGTGCTGGCCGGCCTGCTTAGCTGTGTGTGCCCTGCGTGGGTCAGCACCGCGTGGTTCCGGCGTCTGCGCTTCCAGCCCCCTCTCCAGGGCTGTCTGCTGCTTTGGCCTTGGTGCGTCCATGTGGATCCCAGACTCGGCTTGCCAGTCTCTGGGGAGGGCACCTGCTGGGCTGGGCAGGCGTGTGCTGGGTCCACAGGTTATTTGACAGAACCAGCATCTTGAAGTATGGGCTTCCCAATCTTCGAACATAGTTTATTGCTGCATTTACTGGAGTCTTCTTTGGCTTGCCATGGTGGGGGTGGCCATCTGGTGGGGGGCGGTCAGGTGTGCACAGTGGGCTCTCGGTTCTGCTGGGGCCAGAGGGACAGCTGTGGGGGCCTCGGGCCGAGCCCCGTGTGTGAGGACAGAGCCTGCGCGACTCCTCAGGGGCTGGGGAGAGAGGGTTACGATGCAGCACGTGGGGCTGGGGCACTGCCTTAGCGCAGCTTCCTAACCAGTGTTTTTAAGGTAATCAGGTAAGTTCGTTTAATTCCATCTGGGTTAAGTAACCAAAGCTGGAGAAATGCCAAACCCAGGAAACCATTATGAGGTCTTCGATTTTCTCTGAAACTTTCCAGCCTTGGTCTGTTGTGCTGCCTAAGCAGTGACTTGCTGTCAGGACGCACTGACATCGTGTGAGCCTCAGTGTGAGACGTACCTGAATCGGCGACAGGATGCCGATCTGAGCTGAGGTCACCTGTCTTCTTGTTGTCGTGGTGTATGCCGCGCTCGCGGCCTGCCCCAGGCCCCCATCACGAGGTGCACATCCCCTCTGATGTGGGGACATGCGCCTGGCCGCTCGCTGCCCCGAGCACCCGGATCCAACCCGCGGAGGCTGGGCAGGGTCCCTCTCGCCATGCAGGCAGCTTCCTGTCCCGGGTCTGGGCACGTGCACACACAAGCAGCTCGTCTGGAGAAACAGAAAGCAGCTCTGTGTGATCAGGCGGCTGTCGAGAGGAATCCCTTCTTCTTGGCTTCAGTGGCTGGCAGGTGGCAGGCAGACTCAGGGTGCTCTTCAGAGATGGCTGAGATCCTGAGCCCCCGGCTGGGTCACGGTGGAGCCCAAGCTGCGTGTGTGTGGCTGTGGGTCTGGGCAGAGGACGGACGGCCTCCGTGACCCCTGGGCCCCCCAAGGGGCAGCTCCAGTGCCTGCTCATGGGTTCTGGGGTGGGGGGCTGTGGTGAGGAGGGGGTCCGGCCCCGGCCAGGAGTGTCTGCGGGAGCTGGGGTGCAGTGAACCCTAGGCTCCAGGGCACCTGGTGACTGGAGGACACAGACCGTGAAGCTTTGGTTACGGACGTGGTGGTGTTGGGTCGGTTGGGCCAGGCGGAGTCCATGGGCAAAGTCAGTCACCTGAGTTTGTCTTTCCCAGCATGACTGCAGGAATAGGCGCCACTCACACGTGTGGTCGCCGTGGGCTCCGAACAGAGGCTCGGGTCACATCCGCAGCTCTGGGGTCCTCGGTCCCGAGGCGGCAGCTGACTCTCCTTTGCCTCCGCAGGTCCCACCTGCAGGGCCAGTCCGTGGTCGCGGTTATAGGTGGTGAGGAGCACTTCGAGGACTATGGCGAGGGCAGTGAGGCGGAGCTGTCCCCGGAGACCCTCTGCGGTGGGGACCGCGGCTGCAGGGATCCCGCCTTCCTCACTCCCAGGTAAAGGCTCCTGTTTGCAGGCTGGTCTCGTTCCCTGTGATGTAGCTGAGCAGTGCCACTGAGATTAGGGTTCCCGTTGGGGGGAATGTTGGCTGCAGCTCCTCTCATCCCGTCGTGGTCCCGTCTCCCTGTTTGAGAGGCCGAGGCCGAGCTCCAGGCATACAGACAGGGGACGCTTGGCTGTGCGTGTTTCTCAGCGCTGCTTGTGAATTGAGCTGTGATTTGCAGTAAGCTTGAGGCAGGCTGTGTGTGTGTGTGATATGTGTTGTGTGTGTGTGAGAGAGTGCGTGTGTGCTAGTGTGTGATGTGTGGGTGGTGTGTGTTGCCTGTTCTCTGTGTGTCACGTGTGTTCTGTGTGTGTGATGTGGGTGGTGTGTGTGATGAGGACTATGGCGAGGGCAGTGCGGAGCTGTCCCCAGAGACCCTCTGCAGTGGGGACCACGGCTGCAGGGGACACGGTGGGTGATGTGTGTGTAGCCTATTCTGTGTGTGTCACGTGTGTTGTGTGTGTGTCATGTGTGGTGTGTGTGTGGCCTGTTCTGTGTGTATCACGTGTGTTCTGTGTGTGTCGCGTATGTTGTGTGTGTGATGTGTCACGTGTGTTCTCTGTGTGTGTCGTGTGTGTTGTGTGTGTGATGTGTTCTTTCTGTGTGTGGCCTGTTCTGTGCGTGTCATGTGTATTGTGTGAGTAATGTGTGTGTTGTGTGTGTGCCCTGTTCTGTGTGTGTCACGTGTGTTCTCTGTGTGTTGCGTGTGTTCTCTGTGCGTGTCGTGTGTGTCCTGTGTGTGGCCTGTTCTGTGTGTGTCACGTGTGTTCTCTGTGTGTAGCCTGTCTTGTGTGTGTTGCGAGTGTTCTATGTGTGGTGTATGTGTAGCCTGTTCTGTGTGTGTCACGTGTGTTCTGTGTGATGTGTTCTGTGAGGGGGCTGTTGTGTGTGCGTCACTTGTGTTCTGTGTGTGTGGTGTGTGTGTGGCCTGTTCTGTGTGTGTGATATGTGTTCTGTGTGTGTGATGTGTTCTGTGTGTGGCCTGTTCTGTGTGTGTCGCGTGTGTTCTGTGTGTGGTGTATGTGTGGCCTGTTGTGGTGTGTCGCGTGTGTTCTGTGTGTGTTGTGTGTTCTGTGTGTGATGTGTTCTGTGGGGGGGCTGTTGTGTGCGCATCATGTGTGTCCTCTGTGTGTTGCGTGTGTGACGTGTGTGGTGTGTGGCCTGTTCTCTGTGTGTCACGTGTGTGGTGTGTGTGGCCTGTCCTGTGTATGTTGCGTGTGGTGTATGTGTGGCCTGTTCTCTGTGTGTCACGTGTGTTCTCTGTGTGTCGCATGTGTTCTGTGGGGGGAGCTGTTGTGTGTGCGTCACATGTGTTCTCTATGTGTCATTTGTGTTCTCTGTGCATCACGTGTGTTCTCTGTGTGTCACGTGTGTTCTCTGTGTGCAGCCTGTTCTGTGTGTGTGATGCACGTGGTGTATGTGTGGCCTGTTGTGTGTGCGTCACGTGTGTTCTCTGTGTGTCGCGTGTGTCGCGTGTGTGATGTGTTCTGTGGGGGGGGCCTGTTGTGTGTGCATCACGTGTGTTCTGTGTGTGTAGCATGTGTTCTGTGTGTGATGTGTTCTGTGGGGGGGCTGTTGTGTGCACGTCATGTGTGTTCTGTGTGTGTTGCATGTGTGTGCGTGTGACGTGTGTGGCCTGTCCTGTGTGAGTAAGCGCCGGCGTCCTGCTCAGCTCTCCGAGTCGGCTGTGCTGATGGGCCTCGCCCTGCACGCCCCTTCTGTACTGTATGCCCTGAAGGCCTGTGGAAACCCTCCTGCACTTTCCCAAGGGCGGTGCTTATGTCGATCTCTGTGTCACATTTTGGAAATTCTCAGCATTCCAAACCTTTGATATAATTATGATCATGGTGGGAGTCTGGGATCAGCAACCTGCGACGTGACTGTTGTGAACTGATTGCATCTTCCTAAAGGCTCAGGTGATGGTGAGCATTTTTTAGCAATAAAGTGTTTTTCAGTTAAGGTATGCATATTGTACATTTTTTTGGCTGCACCACACAGCATTTGGAATCTCAGTTCCCCGACCAGGTATTGAACCTGTGCCCCTGCAGAGGGAACTGGGAGTCCAGGAAGTCCCTGCATTTTTTATAGACAGGATGCTTTAGACTACAGTGTACTGTGGATGTCACTTTTACTTGCACCGGAAACAGGAACTTCCAGTGATTCCTTTTACTGCGACCGGCCGCAGATGAGGCTGCAGTAGCTCCGAGGCCGGCCTCCTCTCGGAGTTTTCTGTTTCTCCGTGTTTTCCCGCGTGTCTTCAGACTGTGCTCCTCTTGTAGCTGGATGCTGGTGTCTTTTGACCAGCCTCTGAGAGAGGTGTTTGCATCACAGACGGCTGTCAGGATTCATTTCCTATAATGACCTGGCGTCCCCAGACGGCGAGGTTCGGCCTTGGATACACTGAGCTGTGGCATCTGGCGGGCCAGCCCTGGGCTCACGGGCGGGCTCCTCCCAGCTCTGCTTCCTCTCCGGGCAGCAGGAGGCCTGGAGGAAGCGCCCACCCCCGTGCCTGCCCCCGTCAGCCCCCTGTCCCTCTGCTCCTGGTTCTGGGGTTCTCCACCTGTGCCCACAGTGGCGGTTGTGGACTTGGATGTGCTGAGAGGGGTGCGCTCTGCTGGCATGGCCCGAGGGCCCGGCCGAGGCCCCCGCGCACGTGCCTCCACTGGTTCCGTGCCCGCCCGCGTCCTCGGCTTCGTCTGCAGGGTGCCGTCTGTGCTTCAGTAGCCTGGGGTCCTCGTGGCCGCACTTCCCGTTGCCCTGAAGGCCCCTGTGGTTAGTTCCTGGGACAGTAACGATTCTGAGTTTTTAGAGGACGTCCTTCCCGCAGCCCTGGCTGTGGCACTCCCTAGACAGTCACTGCCATGGCCATAGGGCGGGAAGTGAGGCGCTGGCTGCGTGCGCCGCACTCACACAGACACATTTCGGGTGGAGGATGCGGGTGTCACGATGCTGGCTTCTCCGCGAAGCTGCCAGGCTCGCCCGAGTCCTGAGCGCCTGACGAGGAAGTGCTCCAGCCGCCGCACGGCAGGCGGCGCAGTCCCAGAGGTGGGGCGAGGGCCTCTGCACCGTGAGCAGAGGTCTCCTGCCGGCACCCTGCCCAGCCCTGGTCCGGCCCCTCCTGAAGACGCACCTCTCGCCCCTCCAGCGCCGACCCACTCAGCACCAAGCTGCACAGCATCCTCACTGACGAGGCCTTTGAGTTTTACTGCAGCCAGTGCCACAGGCAGATCAACCGCCTGGAGGACCTCTCTGCTCGCCTGAACGACCTCGAGAAGAATAGGTAACCCGCGGTGCCTGGCCTGCTGTCTGTCCCGGGCGCGGGAGAGCCCGCCGGCCCGCAGCGCCCGCCGCCCTGGCCAGGTGCCGCCTGAGTGCCGGGGGCTCCCTCAAGTGGGCCAGCGGGCCTGCGGGCCGCAGCCTCACCTCCACCCGGCCCTGCATGTGCTCGTCCGGCCTGCTGCCCCACGTGCATGCCACCACCCAGTCCCCGGCCCTGCCCTGCCTGTGGACCGCCAGCGCATGGAGGAGAGCCTGCTCTTAGGAGGACATGCTCTTTGCATTTCACCAAAAGACGTTTTCAGTGGAGGCACAGCAGCAGCATCGGGAAACCTGAAGGGACCTAGGTCTGGGTGCAGACGGGAGTGGCTCTCGGGGTCGGCACTCTGCCAGGTGCCCCAGGGGCTCTGCCGCCCATGTGCATGTGCTACTCCTCGCCCGTCCCCCTCCTCATCTGCTCCCCTCTCCGCCTAACGCCGCCCACCCCCAAGTTGGAGTCCCGGGGGCGGCCCCTGGCTCCTCACAGCCTCCAGTTGCAGGAAACAGCTTGGGCAGTTGGCGTGCGTCAACGTGTCTGTTAGGCAGGTTGGCGCTCTAGCTTGTTGCACGGAGCGACGAGCCCTCATGCCACACACCCCACAGCCCTGCCCCGCAGAGGAGGTGTGGGACCACCTGGTGCTGTTGTGCTTCGGACTTCCAGGGGACTTCCTGGAGGAGGGGGCCTTGACCGGCGGTGGTACCACGTGTCCACGTCTCCCGGGCCTGCCATTGGCCCCTCAGCCGGCCTGGTGGACCCTTGACAACAGCCCACCGTGTGCATCCTCCCGCCCCACTCAGCAGGGTCCAGCCAGCGCCCAGTCAAGTGAGGGACAGGGCTGGTGGGCAGCTTCACAGGGAGCCTGGGCCCCGGCAGCACTGAGGAGGAATTGTAGGTGCCCATTGAGGGGCTTCAGGGGACAAGGGGGCTCAGAGACCCGCCGGCCCCCTCTACCCCTCATGTTCAGCCCAGTGCTCCACACACGCCTTGGGCGGGCCGCCCGCTCGGCTGGGGAGGTCATTTTACTTCCCGAGCTGGGCCCTGCCGTCTCTGTGTTTGAGAGTGAACTTGAGGACATACGCGCATCTTAGTTCTCCCGCTCTTGAAGTCTCTTGACACGGAGGTGGTCTTTTCCACGTTGAGGGCCTGCTGCAGGGCAGCCACGGTCACTTCTGTGAGGCTTTGTGGGGCCAAGACTAGACTGGGGTGTGACTGCATCCAGCCAGCAAATCTAAGGGGTCTCACGTCCATTTCAGCCACCTGTCCCCTAAGAAAGGCGCTGATGAAAGGGTTAACATGCCATCAAAGCCTTCGTTACGATCGGGACACAGATGTCAGGTGGGAAGTTCCCCTCATACCTGCTCCAGGAGAGGCTTGCCCTCGGCGTCCACAGAACTGTCTCAGGGTGAGCGGAGCTGGTAGTTGTGAAAGGTGACTCAGTCCAGTGTCCAACAGGTTTGACAACAGGCGTGATTTCTACCTCCCAACCCTCAGAACACACGTACTTGCCATGTTCCTGGCGCCTCTGTGAAATAGTTCATTGCGTGACAATGGGGAGTCGGCTTTCCCCAGAGGTGTAGGTGCTGTGGGCCCGGGGGAGGAGTCAGCTGGACAGCGGTCTGTCCTGGGCTGACACTTTGTCAGTCAGGAGAGGGGACCACACAGTAAGCTGAATGGGAAGTGTGATAAAGAGTGACCAGTTCTCATGGGGCCAGGGGTTGGCGGAGGAGAGGAGGGCAGGGAGGAGGGCCACCCAGCCCGGGGCCACACCTTCCAGACTCACTGGACATCTCCCCCTGGAGGAATGCTGTTGCTGGCAAGTGGGGGTCTCTCACCAGAGCAGCTCCACCATGGACCTACCAGGGGCTGGCCATCAGGGCCTGAGTTCCACCACAGCGCGGCTCATGCAGATAGGCCCCGGGAAGCAGGCCCCGTCTTGGGTCCCTGTGCTGCTGCAGTGTCACAGGCTTGGGCTGGGGGCACGTCCCTTCCCAGACCCCGCTGTTCTCTGAGAGGTGGCTGGTGCCTCCTCAGGCCCCAGCAATGATTTAGCAGGTAAACTGGGAAGTGGAACCTAGGACACCAGAGGCTAGAGGTGCGGTCAGCTGGCCCTTCTGCCACTGCAGACGGTCCCAGGAGGCGGGCGCCCTGGAGCTGGCGTGCCTGCCCTGGATGGTGCAGGAACGCTTTCTGGGTTTCCAGGCGGCTGGGGCTGAGGGTACGCAGTGCCTGCGCTGGAGCGAAACCCACGGCAGAACCTCCTGTGCATGCGGGCCTCTGGTAGCCGGGCCTCAGGAGCACAGCGCGGCCCCGCAGCACCGGGGATGTGCCACCGGCTGATGGCTCAGACCCCGCGTGGCCCCCTCTGGGTCCCGCCCTAACGGTCCGGCGGTGACTCTATCTTAGACTTCTGTGCCGGCTAGGAGCACGTGATGCATGGTGGCCTCGCCAGGCCCTGAGGTTGTCCCTGTGTCCCTGAGTTTCTGCTGAGCCGGGAGCCAGCCTTTCCTGCATGGTGCGGCTGGGGGCGCGGGTGTGCATGCCTGTGGCGCGCCCCCACCCCGTCCGCCCCGCCAGCACTTCCTGCTTCCTCTCGTCCTCCCTGTCTGTCCCCTGACCCCACTTTCCTGTTTGTTTTCATCCTGCAGTCCAGCGAAGCGGCTGTCCAGCAAGAAGGTGGCAAGGTAGGACCCCTCCTGAAACGTATCCCTGCTCACGGCGCTTTTTCAAGAAAACTTTTGAAAGTCACTTCTCATGGTTTGGGGTTGAAAATGACTTGAAGGGTGGGCTATAAAGACTCACTCCAGCGGTGGACGGGGACCCGGGTGTGTGGCCGGGGGTCTCTGGTGGGAGCTCTCGCCTCCCTCCAGTTGGGTCGAGGGAAAGCCCACCTGAGGGCTGGGCAGGGTCAGGGGGCCCCCAAAGCCGCAGCCCGGGTCTGGGTCCGCCTCCTTCAAGGGCTGTACCCCTCCTGCCCTGCCGTCTCCCCCCGGCGAGGTGGATGAGTGTGTGAACAACGCGCATCGGGACTGTCCCTTCGCTCTTCGGTCTTGGAGCTGCACTGAGGTCTGGGGGCGTGTGGACACTCCCCCCTCTGCTAGGCGTGTCCGGGGCCAGCCTTCTCCATGGGGAGGCTTGCAATGTGGTCACTGGATGTCCTTTCCCAAAAACATGTTGCTTCTCCCAGAGACAGTGATTGCCATGACGTTTTTTGTTTGTGTCATCTCCTGCCTGGACGGCCCCGGAGCCCCGGCCCTGCGCGCCCGTGCCATGTGGGCTGCATGTCTCTCTTGGGTGTCAGCTTGTCTCACCCTCGGGCCTTTCTTCCCTTTTTAATCTGTTTTCTGTCCAGCATGTCTTCCTGTAGCTTCTTGAGAAGGGGTTGCCCAGAAAATAGGCGGTTCACCCTCGCCAGGTGCCTCGCCCCTGTGGTCTGGCTTGGTGCAGACTTCACATCAGAAGTGGCTTCCCTCTTGCGGCTCGGAAGGCACTGCCCTTGAGGCGCTAGCCCCAGCGCTGCTGCAGAGAGTCCGGCACAGTGCTCCCTGGGTCTCTTGGTGACCATGTCTCCCTTCTGGGAGCTCCGAGGAGCGCTCCCCTTCCCTGATGCTCAGGCATCTTTGGGGAGTCTTTGCACCCCTTTCCAGGTGAATTAGGCTGGCGGAGTGGAAGGCCAGGCCCAAGTCTGGAGGCTCCTGCTGACTGCCGGCCTCTCTGGGGCATCGATCTGCGATGTCCCCTGCCCCCCGCCCCCAGAGTGCCTGCTGGTGGCCTCTGCCCTGCGCTCCCGCCTGCCCCTCTCTGAGCGTTGCCTCCTACTGGAGGCTTCCGGCTCACAGCCAGTGGGGCCCCGGGCCAGCGTGTGCTAGGGCCCGTGCACCTCTGTCAACTGGCTTGCAGCTGCCTTCGGGCAAGTCACAGGTCGGGTGCAGCCTGTTGGGATGCCCTGGTCCCCAGTCATGTGCTTGCTGGGGGCTGGCCCTCCACTGCGCTCCTCTCTGTGGCCCCTTGGGCGCTGGAGGGCCTCTCCTCCAGCGTGTGGTCCCTGAATGTCTGGTCTTTGGTGCCACGTGCTTTCCCACCGTCTGTCCCTGAGGCTATGAATTGCTTGTTTTCCTTTCCCTGTGACTCTGAGGGCTGAGGGCTCGGGGGGGTGGGGGGGATGGGTGGGGGCCACCTTGCAGCGCTCACCCTGCCTTTCACCCAAACACGTGCAGCGGGCGGGACATGCCGCCCGAGTCCCGTCCTCCCAGCCCCACATCAGGCCCGGGCGCCTGGGCCCTGGGCCACGCCCGAGGCTGGCCTGTGGTGCTGCTCTGAGGACTGACCCTCCCTCACGAGTGCCCTTGTGTGAGAAAGCCTGGCCTGTGGGTGTGTGTAGTTTGCCATGTGCGCGAACACACACATATGCATGCAATTTTAGTCTGCTGCCTCCATAACTGCCCCCGGCCTCCTGAGGAAGCTCAGCATGCCTGCTGTCGCTTCTCTCTACCTGGCTGTGGTCCCCTCGTGCAGGCGGCTCTGGGGTCCGGTCGTGTCTAGGACTCGACCTGACCTACCTCCTTTGGGTGGATCGGGCACCGGGTCCCTTCTCCTGGGCCTCCTCAGTGAGGATGGGCTCACACCCATCCTCCCACACCCCCACACGAGGACCCTTGGCCTTACTGAGATGGCTCCGCACTCAGCCACACACCCCCAAGCCGGAGTCAGCCCCTGGTCTGAGGTCAGGGTCGGGTGTTGGCCCAGGCGCGGCCCCTCCTCAGGATGGGCCCTGGGCCAGGAGCTCATGTTCGGGTCCCGCTGTGGACGCGGACATGGAGCGGTTCCGTGGGAGCTGATGCCGTCCTCCCGGCCCTGCAGGGTCAGTGAAATCCACAGCATGGTGCCAATATGCCCCCCAGGGCACCGTCGGGCTCGAGGCCCCTGGGCATGAAGATGCCCTTCTTTTTTGTTCCCCTGAGAATGTTTCTTGAAAAAGATGAAAAGAACGTAGAAGCTTGGTCAGTACTGAAAAGCAGATAGAGCCTCCTTCATATGTTTGATAGAGCGCACTTTCTAACAGCGTTTTCCTGAACGGGCTCTCCGTGCTGTGGCCTTAGCTGCGTGACCGCCTGCGGGAGCCCGTGCCCGGGCACAGTGGGGGTGCCCGGCCTCCTCGGGGTGACACCGCGCTGAGTCTCTCATGTGCATCAGGGCCGCGGGCCTGCTCGGCCGCTGGAGCCCCGCGCCTGGGCCCCGTGGCTGCCCCGAGTGGTGCGCCTGCAAGTCAGGCACAGAGAGGGCGCCGAAGGTCCAGTCTGCCCGCAGTCGACCCTGAGCATGTTTCACCGGCTTGGGGGACATGAGAATATTTCATATTGCCGAGAGGGGTGACGTCCTGTTTTATTGCCCAAGTACAAAGTACCCGGCCCAGGAGCTGGCAGAGGAGGAGCCCGGGCCCGTGAGGCCTCCGCTTGCCCGGCCCTTGGTTGTGGCGTCCTGCCGGAAGGCCCTCCGGTAGAGACCTGCCTGCTGCCCCTGGGCTCTGCCTCTGCATGGTCCCGGGCTTGCTCACGTGCACAGGCCCGGCTCCGTGGTCGCTCCCCTTTTCTGCTCTCCTTGCCCCGCTGAAGGACCTCTGGACGGGCCTGTCGTTTCTCCTCCACAGGCACCTGCAGCAGTCGGGGGCCCTGACCATGGAGGCCCTGCAGGACTCTCCCCCGGGTCCCGTGGAGGGCATGGACGAGGACATCGCTGACAAGGTGGGCCCTGGACTGGTGGCAGGGCTGGCGGGTGTGTTGGGCGAGGTGTGCTGAGCATGGTGGGAGGAGGGGCTGGCATTGTGGGGGCTGAGCAGACCCCCAATAGCCCTGCTGGTCTCTGGTGGGTGCCATCAGGGTCGGCAGCCTCGGGTGAACAGGAAAGGGACACCTGTTCATGGAGAGGTGCTGGGGGGATGGCTGCAGCGATCCCAGAGCCAGGGCCCAGAGCCAAGCCGTGGGTGGAATCTGCTGCTCAGGAGAGGTTCCTAGGGGAGGGGCAGCCTCCCTCTGGCCGAGGTCACGAGGCTCAGGGCTCCGGGCCATGCAGGGGCTGGGTGACAGCACAGCCCTGTCTCCTCCCCGCCTCCTTGTCCACCTTCCTCCCCCCGCCCCGCCTCCCTGTCTGCCCGCCTCCTCCCCGTCCGGCCGCCTCCTCCCTGTCCACCCACCTCCCCCTCTACCTGCCTCCCCCTCCACTCTCCTCCCCATCCACCCTCCTCCCCCCACCTCCCTGTCCACCCTCCTCCTGGACCTGCTCTCTGCAGCATCTCAGCTCTGCCGAGCCTTCCCCACTGTCCAGTCTTGTGGTCTGGTCATTACACTTGTCAACACCTACTGAGTGTGCCTGGCTCCATGAGGTGGGCACCACCAACCCTGGGCCTTTCTGTGCACGCACTGCCCTGCAGAGCAGTGCCCTGCCCACCCTTGAGGCCTCACCTTGAGGCCTGAGGGCGCCATGTGCACCCTGCCCTCACTGGCGCTCACGGCTCTCCAGCCTGCTGGGTGTGGCCTCCAGGACCGTCTGCTTGGGGCATGCACTCTCCCAGCCCCTTGTTCTCAAGCCACCATCTCACTCCCCAGGTCGTCTTCCTGGAGAAGCGGGTGTCGGAACTGGAAAAGGACACAGCTGCCAACGGGGAGCAGCACAGCCGGCTGCGGCAGGAGAACCTCCAGCTGGTGCATAGGTGAGGGCAGGGACGCAGGTGAGCACAGGGCATGCAGGTGAGGGCACGGCACACAGGTGAGCGCAGGTGAGGGCAGGAACACAGGTGAGTACAGGGCACATAAGTGTGCACAGATGAGGGCAGGGACACAGGTGAGCACAGGGCACACAGGTATGCACAGGTGAGGGCAGGGACACAGGTGAGCACAGGGCACACAGGTGTGCACAGGTGAGAGCAGGAGCACAGGGCACACAGGTGTGCACAGGTGAGGGCAGGGACACAGGTGAGCACAGGGCACACAGGTGTGCACAGGTGAGGACAGGGACACAGGTGAGCACAGGGCACACAGGTGTGCACAGGTGAGGGCAGGGACACAGGTGAGCACAGGGCACACAGGTGTGCACAGGTGAGAGCAGGGACACAGGTGATCACAGGGCACACAGGTATGCACAGGTGAGGGCAGGGACACAGGTGAGCACAGGGCACACAGGTGTGCACAGGTGAGGGCAGGGACACAGGTGAGCACAGGGCACACAGGTGTGCACAGGTGAGGGCAGGGACACAGGTGAGCACAGGGCACACAGGTGTGCACAGGTGAGGGCAGGGACACAGGTGAGCACGGCACACAGGTGAGGGTAGGTGCACAAGTGAAGGCAGGGACACAGGTGAGCACAGAGCACATAGGTGAGGGCAGGGACACAGGTGAGCACAGGATGCAGATCTCTTGCAGCCTACAGGGTGTGATCCACCTCAGGTTCTCTAGGCGCCGCCCCCCATCCAGCTGCTGAGGGCTGGCTCTCTGGGTACTGGTGGGGTGAGCAAGGCTCTCCCCGAGGAAAGGGCAACGGAGGGCCCCTCAAGAGCAGCCGGGGCCACACTGTGCCCTCAGAACACCTAGCTGGGCTTCCCATCTGGGGGCATCTGGCATGTGCCCCCATTCCAGGAACCTGTCCTGATGCAGGATTGCATCAGGTCTGAGACCCCCCTGGACTAGGAGACTGAGACTCAGGGTTCAGAGACAGTGCTGGGCCCTGGGTGGGGGCTGCCAGGGAGAGTGCGAGGGCGGCCAGACAGCTCTCTCAGATGACGGGCGGGCCTTCTGGCCTGATGGGCGTTTAGCAGTCACCCACACACTGGTGAAAAGCCCGCCCTGCCCTGCCCTGCCTGCCAGCCCCAGGCCTGCCATGTCCAGCTGCTGGGCTGCTCCTCCTGGTTTTGCCTGAGTCCCCTTGGCCCGCACTCCTGGGGCTGCTTGCGGTTCCCAGTCTGTGACCCCCATGGCCTTTTTTCCTGCATATGACAAGTTCCACCTGTGTCCCCCACGTCTGGTTTCTTATTCTCCAGATTCCACGTCTTCGCCCACTTGGTTTCTAAGCAGAGGCCCTGCTCAAGGCATAGGAGCCTGGCTCCCTAAGGCCTCACGTGTCTGAAAAAGGCTTTGTGCCCGCGCTCCCCCGCCCCCGGCACTCCCCACCACCGATGGGTGGCTGAGTCTGGGATTCCGCTGGGAGCCGGCCCTGGGCAGCCTGCTCCGCTGCTATCTGTCCATCTGTGAGCGGGGCCCTGGCACCACTGGGGTCACGGCTCTGTGGGTCCTGCTCCTTCCCTGGGTGCTGGGAGGGCCTCGTGTCGTCTCCTGAGCCAGGGGCAGGAGGTTCTAGCCCTTAAATCTGGAAAGCGGCTCCTTCAGCTTCAGGAGGATCATTCTTGGGATTGTTTCTCTGTATGGTTTCTCCCGTTTTCTCCCAAGGTCAGTAGTCAGTCTGCACTTCTGTTAGTCAGGTGTTAGACTTTCTGAACCGTTCTCCTTTCCTTTCCTGTTCTCTTTCTCGTTCTTTCTTGCTGTATGATGATTTTTTGTTTCTTTCAGTTCCTCTTTTGAATTCAGAATTGTGTTGGGTTGGAGTTTTAATTGCTAAGGGCTACCTCTGTTGTACGTCGCTCCCGTGACAGCTGCTGTTTCATGGATGTGGTGTCTCTGGCCTCTGAGGGTGACAGTTGGAGTGTCTCCCACACAATGCGTGTCTCCTCTGGGTCGTTCTTCCTGTCTGCTCTGGACGTTTTGTAGGAGAGCTTTCCAGTGGTGTCTCGTGGTCTTCGGCCTACTGTGTACTCTCAGGCGCAGGCGCCAAAAGGCAGATGAGAAGCCCCGTGTGCAGGGCAGCTGGGGGCACGCCAGCCCAGCCGACCCCGGGAGCCCATCTCTGGGAGGTCTCCTGCAAGTAGGCGTGGTGGTCTGGGAAGATACCAGGGTCGGGGTCTCTGTGTGGACATTCCACCTGTCTCTGAGTTCTTGCGACACCTGCCTTCGCATCTGACCTTGTGGGGGGCAGTCTGTAAACCACGTCCCTAGTCTGGAGTAGCAGGACGAGGTGCCCAGGGCCAAGCACATGGTGGGCTTGTCCCGAGAGGGTCTCACACTGACACCCAGCAAGCTGGCGGCTACTGTGGGTGTAGGCTGGGGCGGGGGTGAGGGCCCCCGAGAACAATGGGGACTGTCCCTGCTGTCAGGACTGTGCCGGGGTCTGAAGCCCAGGCACCCTCAGTATGGGGTGGAGCCTCCTTTGGGGGACACATCTCCTGCTTCAGAACCGCCCTTGACGAGAGCTGTGGCCGTGGGGGATCCTCTGTGCCTGCCTGTCCCTCCTCTGGGCAGGGCCACTCTCCAGGTCCGGGCGCAGTGTCTCAGGACAGTCTCTCCCCCTCTGCCGGCAGAGCCAACGCTCTGGAGGAGCAGCTCAAGGAGCAGGAGCTGAGAGCCTGCGAGATGGTCCTGGAGGAGACCCGCAAGCAGAAGGAGCTCCTGTGCAAGATGGAACGGGAGAAGAGCATCGAGATTGAGAACCTGCAGGCCAGGTGTGGGGAGGGGAGGGGGATAGGGAGAGGGGAAGATGGGGATGGGATGGAGGGGGAGGGGGCGATGGAGGATGGGGGAGGGGAGGTGGGGTGCGGAAGGGGGTGGGCAGGTCGGGGAGGGGAGATGGGACCAGCGGGCCAGGCGGACAGCGATGAGGAAGAGAGAGAGCTGCCCGGTCAGCGCACAGCCCTCCACCCCAGGGCATGACGCCTAGGAACAAAGTTGACCGTAGGAACAGTGGGAAAACCTCTGTGAAGTGAACTGTAAGACTGTACTGAAGGCCATGATTATCGGGATCAAAGATGGACACCACCTGGATGTCACCTCCTCTAATCTTTCTCGTGAGGACGTTACACCAACCAAATCAAAGTCACCATCTTTCTTTAAGGCAACCTGAGAACATTACCCTGGGCCCCCCTGAAGGCATGAGCCTTAAACAGTCAGGAAAGGGGAGCAGGCTCCACGCACATGCCCACAAAGGCACAGGAGGGGACCAGGAACTTAGTCTGCGGTGTCCACACATGCTGACACGTGCATCTCAAAACTGGCAGAGAACCTAAATGCCCACAGGCTGCTGGTCAGCTGTGGGGTCCCTGACGAGGGTTCCTGCCGTCCTCCTGCAGAGTCACCATCTTTGTGACTGAGTGGCCCCACCCTCAGCCTTCAGCAGGCAGCAGGGATTCATGACTCCAGGCCCTTAAGCATGTGTTTATGTCCAGCTCTTAAAGCTGGAAGATACATTTGGACACATTTTCACAGTGGTGGGCGGCAGGAGGGGCTGCACGCAGAGCTGTGCTGGGGTCTCCCTGGACAGAGGCCTCCCGGGGGCAGGCCAGCTGCGCCAGCACCTGGGACAGCCTTCTTGCTGGACCTCGGGACAGTGGGGTCAGCGGACTTCAGGAGAGCCTCTCCGTGGGGCCCTGTGCACTGGCCTGTGGGTGCCATGGGCGGGCCATCCTGCTGGTCAAACAGGCAGCAGCTGGGGCTAAAGGTGGATGGGGCCTCAAGAGGCCCTCGGAGCAAGACGGCACTCGGGTCACTGCCTGCCCTATGCACCTCAGTCAGCAGCTCCTTGTGCCTGGACCTGCAGCCCTGGGGGTTCAGGGGCGTGAGGGAAGGAACCAGGGCTCCTGGGAGAAGGGCGGGCATGTGGTTGGGCCAGAGAAAAACCAGCAGAAGCGGGGAGGCACTGGAGCACAGCCATGCGGTGCATCACGGGTTCCAGGTGGGCAGAGCTGGGGCAGAGCAGGAGCCTCTGCCAGAGCCTGAGCCAATGAGGAGCCCAAACAACACGTGGAGAAGCCCCTTTGGGCGTCCCTGGAGCCTGGACGGGGCCTGTGACTAGAAGACAGAGGACAGATGGGAAAAGCAGAACCTGACCAAGGAGACACCTGGCAGACAGACCACCCAGTGGTCCAGGTCAGCGTCACGCGGGATGCGAAGGGAACCCCTCTCTGTGGGGCTCTCCCCAGACCCACAGCCTGTCCAGTCTCCAGAGGACCCCAGACGAGCCCAGCCTGAGGGGAGTCCACCAAACACAGGGCCAGGCCTGCTCAGAACAAGGTCATGAAGAGCGAGGAAGCCTAGAGATGCTGCAGCCCCGAGGGGACAGAGGAGCTGTGATGGCGTCGCGGTGCAGGGACCCGACGGGAAGGGGCGCCTGGGGGAGGCTGGGTCGAGGCCGTTGGCTTGGTCGCCCGTGTTTCCGGTGTGTGACGGATGCCACGAGGACTTGCAAATGCCTCGAGAAGCCGCTAGGGGCTCAGGGTCCAGGGACTTGCTCCGTGGTGACAGCTTTTCTGTAAACGTGAGGCGTCCCCACACCTGAGGTGTAGATGCCATCCTGGCTTGTGGGGAGCTCTGGCCTCTGTGTGGGCGCGTGTGGGGTCGGGGACAGCTCTGCGGGTCCCAGCCTAGTTCTTGTGCCCAGGCTGCAGCAGCTGGATGAGGAGAACAGCGAGCTGAGGTCCTGCACGCCCTGCCTGAAGGCCAACATCGAGCGCCTGGAGGAGGTGAGCTGCCCGCCGGCTCCCCGCGCTCCTCCTGGGGTACCTGCGGGCCGCCGGGACCTGAGACAGGGTCTCCAAGTTGAGGGAGCCACCTGGTTGGCAGTGACATGGGGGCCCTGGGCTGAGAGCCAGGACAGGTGGGGCCTGGCCCTCCCTTTGCCAAAAGGTGAGCGGCCCTGCCTGGCTTCTCAGGGTCCTTGGGCCTGGAAAGTTACGCTTAGATTAACCCCTGATTTGATCCAGGATGCTGTCCTTGATGGACTGACTTCAGCTGGGCCACTGTGTGCCCTGAGGACACCTGGGAGCACTTGGGTTCAGTCCCTGCTCCTGTGTGGGTCCCATCTCCCTCAACAGAAACAGTACCTGGGCCTGGGGGAGCTGTGAGGGACCACGGCATACGGGCGTGTCCACGGCAACCTTCTTTCTTACAGGAGAAGCAGAAGCTGCTAGATGAGATTGAGGAGCTGTCCGTGCGGCTCAGCGACGAGCAGGAGAACAGGCGGAAGCTGGGGGACCGGCTGAGCCACGAGAGGCACCAGTTCCAGAGGGACAAGGAGGCCACCCAGGAGGTGAGCAGGGGCCGTCCCCATGGGTGCGGAGACCACCCAGAGGCCCTGCGGCCTGGCTGAGCCCAATCCCCCGCAGCTGATCGAGGACCTCCGCAAGCAGCTGGAACACCTGCAGCTCTTCAAGCTGGAGGCTGAGCAGCGGAGGGGCCGCAGCAGCAGCGCGGGTCTGCAGGAATACCACAGCCGCACGCGGGAGAGCGAGCTGGAGCAGGAGGTCCGCAGGCTCAAGCAGGTGCGCTGGGGCCGCACCCGGCGGGAGGGCCTGTCCCGTGCACCCAGGAGTGACGCCCCGTGTCCCCCAGGACAACCGCAGCCTGAAGGAGCAGAACGACGAGCTCAACGGGCAGATCATCAACCTGAGCATCCAGGGCGCCAGGAGCCTCTTCTCCACGGCCTTCTCGGAGTCCCTGGCCGCGGAGATCAGCTCAGTCTCCCGAGATGAGGTAACGGCCCCGCCCCCACGTGCCCCACGCGGCCCACAGGCGTCGGCAGTCCAGGTGCCAGGCACCAACCCCGTGCCCCACTACCCCCCCAGCTCATGGACGCCATCCAGAAGCAGGAGGAGATCAACTTCCGGCTGCAAGACTACATCGACAGGATCATCGTGGCCATCATGGAGACCAACCCGTCCATCCTGGAGGTCAAGTAGCCGCAGGAAGTCTCCACCCAGCACGCGGGGTCTCCTTCGCCCAGCGGGAGGACACAGCGGAGCCGGGGCGGGGCCGGACGGAGGGGCTCCAGGACAGCCTCAGGCTGGGCGTGCCCCTCAGACCTCCCGCGCTTCCCGCCCGGTCGGGGAGGAAGGGAAACGGGTCCCCCTGGGGTGCTGCTCCCCGTGGCCACCAGGTGCCCTGCCCGGTGCCATCCAGGCCTGCGCTGCCCCTGGATGGCACACAGGCCCCAGAACTCTGGCGCTGGACGTGGGGGGAGGATAGGCAGGCGAGGACAGTGCCGTCAGGGTCCCACCAGGCGCTGCCGTGCCCCCAGCTTTCTTGGGCTGTTTGAGCCGGCACCCAACTGGAAGGGGCCCCTTGGTCCAGTGTGAAGCCTGGGGGCCTTCGGGTTACAGGGCCGTGCCCCCAGCCACACCCTGGCTGCACTAATCCTATGATGTGAGAGCCACCAGTGGAGGTCACTGACTCTGGGGGGCAGGCCCTCTTCCCCGTGCGAATGTCCACTGCCCCCAGGAGTCCGCACGTCTGGAGCCAGCTTCCTCCAGGAGTTAGAGGTCTTCAGGGGTCGTGGTCCCTCTGCCAGGAGCGCTTTGCAGGAGGCCAGGCAGGGCTGGCCCCCATGTCCACAGGTCAGGGCCTTCCTGGCGGCTTGGGGGCTCCTTCAAGGAGCAGCAGCATCACCCCCCGGGGCTGCGGGCCTGCCCCAGGGCCTGAGTGTGGCCAGGAGCCTCCTGGAGGGGGCGGGGTGGGGGCCCTGCTGGTGCGAGCATGTGCGTGAGGGAGTGTGTGTGCGTGCGAGCGTGTGAGCATGTGTGTGGCCCTGTGTCCTTCCACCCTCTGCGTGGCCCACCTTCTACACTAAGGTTTAAGATGTTGCCTCGTATTGTACATTCTGGGGGAAAGCCTTGGGTGTAAATCAGTGTAAACTTGGAGGAGAGATTTTTCTATCATGTAGAGTAGGTATTTTTTATAGATTGAAGGTTGATCAATTTTTTAATACTTCCAAGAGAGAAAACTATCTGTGTATACACATGAAATATATATATATGTACAATAATAAACACTGGAACTCTGCTCCCCGCCCTGCCATGCCCCACCACACAGCCTGGGTCTGTTTCTGTGAACTTGAGCTGCCCGAGCCTTCCTCGCAGGCGCTGGGCACTGACCTGCACGCTCACCCAGTTTTCACCCCAAGAAAGAGCTCCCTGCCACGCGCCAGCAGCCTGGATGACACGGGATGTGAGCACCCAGGGGCCCCAACAGCAGTGAGAGGCCGTGCTGGGGGGCTGGCCAGAGGCTGCCCGCAGCGTCCTCTGAGCTGGGCAGCAGGAGGCCTGGTCTGGCCAGCCCCTCCCAGAGGCGGTGTGCGGGATTGCCCCGCCAGACTGGGCCCCCAGGGGAGCCCATCCAGGGCACCTTCTGGGCCAGGGCGATACACTGGGGCCTCAGGGCTGTGTTCATGGTAGGACATGGGCCTTGAGTGTGGCCTGGCTGCTGACATGGTGCCAAAGGCCAGCTGGGCAGGACCCATGGGGCGTGTAATCATGGGTAAAGAGGGCTCCAGGAGGGGCAGGCACAGAGGACCCAAAGGAAGACACTGGAAAGGCACAGGCCCTGTGAGACTGTAGGGCAAGGCTTGGCAGGGGGGCCAGGGCAGGAGGGCCCGGGTGGTTCTAAGGGTGAGTGGCCAAGTCTGACTTGAAGTGGGGTGTCAGCCAGAAGTCCCCAGCACTCGATTCCCTAGCTAGGTGTTTGTGACCCCCAGCACTAAGGTGCCTGTGTACTGGACACAGGTGGAGACAGGCCCTGCCCGACAACCCAGTGGGGCAGAGAAGGGCTGGAGTCAGGGCTGCTAACCGTGTGGCTCCAGGTGACCGCAGGCAGGGCCCCCTGGCCTCGTTCTCAGCTGGGGGTGGGGCACTGGAATCAGAGGGTTGCCAGGGGCCTGGGCACTGTGGGGGGCAATTTGATGGTGTGGATGTGTCGAAGTTCTGCCTGGAGCCTGCACCCTGGCCAGGATTCCAGGGGGCCTGGAGAGGATCAGGCCCCCTCCATGCTCCTGGTGCTGAGGGGTGGCTCCCCAGAGTCCACAGGGCCTCACCGAGTTCAGTAGTGAGGCTGGGACTTGTACCTGTCCCCCCACCCCCGGCCCACAGTCACATGGCCGGGGCAGCCAGGGAGGGCAGCACTGTGCCCAGCCTTGGGCTGCAGGCTTCACCCTTAGGCTCTGGGTGGAGCTGTGCAAGGAGGGGGGCTCAGCGCTCAAGGTGCCCAGCAGCCGTGACAAGTTCAGAGGATCAATGGGCACCTGTAAGGGCCTTGTCCCCAGCCTGGCGGCACTGAGGGAGCCTCTGCTGGCCTGGGACGGTCAGTGCCTCTATTTTGACACTGGGTTACATCCTGTAGGGCCCATCTCTGCCTGGGAGGAGAAGCTGAGTGTGGGGGGAGGGCTCACTCTGTCAGGTAGGCCAGAGCCAGGCAGGGGTTCCTCCCTGAACCCTGCTGTTTCTTCCTCTCCTAAACTCAGGGGCCTGTCCGCAGCCCTGCTGGTCCCAGCAGCCAACACTGAGGCCCCTGCCCTGGCCTGCAGGGGTCCCAGCCCCCTCCACACAGGGTGGGCTGGGAGACCATGTGACGCGGCAGGGCCTGGCTGCTGCCCAGGACCAGCTTCCTGGCGAGCTCTTTACAGGACCGGCCCAGGCGGGGTGCGCCCAGAGTGCGGGGAGGCCGCAGGGGACACAGGAGGCCGGAGGGCGTCTCTCCCGGGGGGACCCTCCACCCTCAGTCCCAAAGCGGATCCTGTCACACTGCTAGAACTGTGGAGCCAAGGTCTCGGCCTGTTCGTGACCAAACTAAACAGAGCAAGGCTCTGCCTCTCCTGCACAGCCACCCTGGCCCCGGGCCCCTCGTGTCCCACACGCGCTGCCCTGCTGTGGCCGAGGCCAGGTCAGGCCTGTCCGCGCTGAAGGGTGGCCGCTCTGCACTCCCAGCCCAGGGGCCCCAGTGCCTGTCACAGCAGGGAGGGTCCCCGTGCCCGCATCCCCGCAGATGCTCTACTCCTCGAGAGCATCTGGGTGTTCTCACTGGTGTGTCCTAAAGCCGGGAAGAGCATGGGGGAGATCTGCCCCCAGGGACTCCCCTCCCCTCCAGGTGGCTGTCTCCTGAAAGTCACCCTCTGCTTTGTGGTTCCTTCCCCAACCGGGAATAGAGTGAGCTGGCAGGAACCTGCCTCAACTTCAGCTGTTTTTCTTGTTAGGAGGCTACAGGGCTGTGGACATCAGCTCTGACGCAGTCACCCCAGGCAATGCACAGGGAAGGAAAGGGACTTGTGGTCACTGAGCCACCACTGGGAGTCAGCCCTTGACTCTGTCCTCAAGTGATTCTGCAGCAACCAGGCCTTGGTCAGAGGCCTATCACTGCCACCTTCGTGCAGGTGAGGAAGCTGGGGGCGGGCTGAGTCCCTGCGGGCACTCAGGAAGGGGCTGTCTTGGCTGTGTCTGAAGCCCGAGTATCTGGGGTGGGGACGTAGCTGTCCTGGCTGCAGCATCTGGAGATGGAGGTTTTTCAGGAGCCCTGAGCGCTGTCCCCGAAGGTCCTACTGACTGGACGCTGAAGCAAACATCACCTAACTCCCGGTGCAGAGCCCCTTTCCGTGTGGAGGCGGAACTGGACCACGCCCACTCTCCTGAAATCTGGCCTAGCGGAGGGAACCTCGCTCCCGTCTTCCCGCGTGGGCCGTGCCTTCTCCGGCTCCACACACCCCCCGAAAACCAGGGTCCCGGAGTTCCGCCCTCAGCGTCCCCTCGCCTCACTGCGGCCTCCGCGTGCTTCGGGGGCGCCAGGTAAACCGCTGACACCAAAGCTCTTTCAGCCGGTCCTGCTGCCTCTAGAAACCCTAGGCGTCGGAGGGCAGGGGGCCAGGGGCAGGGCCTACCCCCAGTTCCGCGGCTGCTGAGTTGTCAGAGTGACCTCCCGCTGCCCGACGGGCAGGGGCAGAACGTGCCTGAGGAGCCGGTTCTGCTCGGAGGCCCCAAGTATCACACTGGCTTCCTCCCTGCCGGGGGGCCGAGCTGTGCGCTGTGCCTCCCTCGGTCCTCCGGCGGCCCGGGGGTGCTGGTTCCCCCGCTGGCCGAGGAGAACCCGGGGCTCGGACACGCTATTCGCCCAGGTCACCCCCCGAGTGGCGCCGCCCTTGTCGGCCCAGCGAAACTGGAGCGTCGGACCGTGAAACCTTTGCGGGTCCCCAGGAAGCAAAAAAGTTTGGAGGGACCCGGGAGGGAACTGGCGCATTTACCGGCTCCGCGGTCCTCAGGGGCCAGAGCCGGATCCGCAGCCGGGCGCCTCCCAGCACAGAAACCGGAAGCGTCGCGACCGGGCCGCTGAAGGTCCCGTCCCTTCCTGCGGGCCGGGCATTCAGGGGGTTGTAGTCCTCGTTCCCTCCTCGGCGCCTCCTCCAGCACGGCTCGCCGCCCGGCAGCGGAATCCACCACCTCCCTCGGCGCCCGCGGGCGGGACTGCCGGGGACATCGGAGGGCGCCAAGTCGGGGCGGCTACAGGCAGCCGCCCGGGAGTCCGCCTCCCAGCCTGCCTCGCGCGCCGTCCTGGACTCCGCCTCCCGGCCTGCCCCGCGCGCTGCACTGCCTTGTGGGAGCGGTAGTTCGGGCGGGCGATTCACAGTGCCGCGTGCGCCCCGGGCGCGCCGTAGCCACGGGGCCCCGGCCGGGCGCTACGCTACGGAGGCGGCGCAGGGTGCGGCGCGGGCCGGGCCGGGTCGGTGCGCTCGCCGGCTCCGCCACTCAGAACGAGAGGCTGTCGGGGCCGCGCGTCGACGGCAGAGGGCCCGCCCTCCCTCCGAGAACAAGTTGTGGGCCGGCCGGCGCGGGCGAGCGAGCCGGGCCTCGGGGACTGAGGAGGCGCCGCGGGTTTGCGGAGGTGAGTCCCGTCACCCGGGCCAGGCCGGGGCCGGGGGCGCGGCCTGGACCCCCGGGAGGCCGTGGCCGACGGGCGGCGCCTCCTGGGCACTGGGTGGTCGTGGCCGGGCTGGGGACGCTGTTGGAGAGGGGAGCCGCCAGGACCTCGGGCGCCGGGCAGCGGGAGACCAGCCCAGGGTCTGAAGGCGCGGGAGGCGGCCTCAGCCCCTCCTGCCCTTGAGTGCCCTTACCTCCGGTCAGTGTCCCGGCCGCGGCGGCATTAGGGGAAGTGTCCGATCCGGCCCTGTGGAGTGGGGGAGCAAGCGCGTCCTGTCTGCCCGCTGGCCACCAAACACGCTTCCTTCTCCTGTTCTTTTCCTGTTGGCGCTGGAGCGAACCGAAAAGTTACCATGGTGGCCCCCAGAGTGGCTGCCGGGCTGCCGGCCCACCCGGCTGCCCGCAGGAGGGGGCCCTTCTGATCCTGGCCAGGGCAGCCTTGTGTGATCAGATGGCCCTGATGGGGCTGGCTGTCGGGCCCCCTTAACACGCAGGAGTTTGTGACCAGACTGCAGACAACAGGACCCCAGTAAGGTCCAGCCTGGGAGTTCGGGGTCTTGTGGCTGCCAGCCCTGCTCAACTGTGGGGGAGCTGGGACTCAGCTGGGTGCTTGGTTGTTCTGTGCTCTCCTGAGAGCCCCTCCTGTGGGGCCCCCTCCCTCTGCCTGCCTCTGGGGGCAGTGTAAGCCCCTGTGGGAGGACCCCGCCCCCAGAGCTGGACTCCAGGGGAGATGGAGTAAGTTGATCCTTACACTTCTGAGGGCCTTTCTCAACCGTGGGGAGAAGGGTGGGGAGAAGGGTAGTGTTTCTGTGGCCCAGGTGCCTGGAGGAGGGCCCCAGATGGGCGGGGAGCCTGGGAACCCCTGTTTTGAAGCCCTGCTGGTGGGTGCAGCCTGGCCTTGGTGTCAGGCACCTCTCACTTTCTCTTGGGTTGTCCTGCTCCCTGAAGGAGTGCTTCTTTTTTCTTCTGCGTCTGAAGCTGTCTAGAGCTGCTCCCTGTGAGCAACCAGGCTGGCGACCTCGTGACCTCCTGAAAGCCAGGCTTAAACTCAGTGATTGCTAGGCTTTAGAGAGGGAGCGGGTCTTACCTTGTGTCTCTGCTCTAAGGACCCCTGTCCCAGACCAGGTGCTCTGAGAGCAGGAAAGGCTGGGTCCTCCAACCTTTCTGGACGGGGTCATTTGCTAAAACTCTTTGGTTTCAGGCTCTGCATTAGACTCTCTGGACCCGTGTCAGACAGCATCCTGCTGAGCCCTGCTTTACAGACAGGAGGCCCAGGCTGAGGGCAGCCGGGCTGTGGGGAGGGATGAGTGGGCTGCACATCCAGTCCTTCCAGCCCCTGCTTCCACCGCCCCCGATGCTTGTCTTTTATTTGGGAAGAAGGACTCTGCACCCTAGAGGTTCTCTAAAACCATAGATGTCTTCATGGGCCTCACAGGGTTGCAGAAGAGCCTGCGGGGCTGGGTGTGTAAGAGTCCAAGCCCAGACTCGGCCCGGGTGCTCCCTGCCCCCAGGTCAGTCGCTCTTTTGCCCACACTGACTCCAGCCCTCCCACCTGGCACCTGCAGGAGCATCCCAAAGCAGGGACATGGTGGTGTCTCTCTTGCCTAACCTCTTGTGCCACGTTCCCAGGCAGGACCACCCCCCCAGCACCTCCCCCCCCACCAAGAGTGCCCAGTAGGCCTGTGGGGTCCCTTTGGTGTCCCCAGCTCCCCGTGCCCAGCGCTGCCCCAGCGGCACCGAGGCAGGTGGTCAGCAAGCATCCTGCGTCAGCTGCAGGCTGCTCTGGTGACCCAGCTCTGAACTCAGAGGGGCCTCTGGGCCGCAGGGCCAGAACGGCACCTGCTCCTGGGGATGAGAACTGGCCCGCCCGTCTCCACCTTCCTGGATGAGGGGAAGGAGGGTGTGGGTGGAGTTTGGACTTGGACACCTGCCCAGGCACACCTGTCACTCTGGGTCACCCTGTGGATGGCTGTGCTGGAGCTGCCAGGACGGTGCAGGGAGCTGGGGGCCACAGGGGAGCAGCAGGGACCCGACACCCCCAGGACGCGCTGTCCCTCCAGTGAGGACTTGTCCGGCGCTCTGGCCTCCCTGGCCATCCTGGCAGCACCATCTCCCTCCAGCAGCGGCTCCACCCCTGCTGTCTCCTTCCCCCTCCCTGGTGGCCAAACCGCGGGACAGGGCTGGACGGCTCTGCGAGACATCAGAGGGAAAGCAGGCTGATAGCTGCTGTTGATGAGAGCCGTAGCGTCCGTGTCCTGAGGAGGCGCTCATGGCTTCGCTCCCTCGGCCGCTGGGCTGAGCCTGGAGCTGAGGCAGTGCCTGCTGCTGACCCTTCCATGGCCAACCTGGAGATGCTCCCCACGGCCCATCTGCCTCCCCAGGGTGAGCCGGAGGCTCCAGTGCCTTTATGTCTCTGAAGCAACTCTGCCTCCACGAGGCCTGCGGTCACCAGCCACCCAGGCCGCACTGCTCTGCGGCCACTTGGCCAACAGAAATGGGGAAGTGCCAGAGGCAAGCGCCTGTCATCAGGTGGCTCTGAACTTGTGAACTGGAAAGCGAAGTCGTGGTGGCATCCCTGGCTCCCTGGCAGAAGTTTCGTTTTTCTTGAGGCTTGACTGAGCGGGTACGACTAGAGACAGAGAACACGCTGGGACTCTGCATCCCATCCTCCGGTCTCCCTGCCAGCGAGCCACCCCTCGCTTGTGGGTGTCACTCTGGGGAGCTGTCTCCACCCCTCCCTCCCAGAAAGCAGGGGCCTGGAAGCAGAGCCCTGCCGGCCATGTGACCCGCACAGGGTGGGGGGCCCAGGATCCGGACCGCAGCTGGACACTGCGGGGCCAAGGTGCGGAGACAGCGGCCTCCTGAAGCATGTGCGGGGGAGGGTCTGCGGCCGGACTGTTTCCTCCCGGACTGGGTAGTGGAATGCTGGTTCCTGTTTTGTTCCTGCAGCTGGTTTTCAGGCGACATTGATGGTGACTCTCAGCAGAATCTCCACAGCCCCCTCCTCAAGGTTCTGGCCCGGCCGGTGGGGGTGTCTGGGCCTCACAGTGCACCTGGGAAGGACAGGAGGCGTGTGCCCCTTGGGCAGGTGGTACCAGGACCTGGGTCCCGGGGAGTCTTGCTGACTGCTTGCTGAGAGCCCTGACTCTCGCCCCCCAGGCACTTTTCCCTGGTGGCCCCAACCATGGCAGAGCCAGGGTGTGGGAGGCCTTGTCCCCTGTGGCCCTGGCTGGCCTAAACAGTGGTGGCCTTGGACCCGGCAGCTAGGAGCAGCTGAGTCAGGCCCCAGACTGCACAGTGTGAGGCCCTGCCGCCAGACGGGCTGTGGCCAGGAGCCTGGGCTCGGGCTGGGAGGTGAGGGTCAGGGGCAGGTCTTGCAGGTAGGCGGCCCTCCCCGCCTGGACAGGTCTGGACTTTGGCCCTGGAGCAGCAGCCCAGCCTGCAGGCTTATCGCCAGGACCCAGAGTCCATCGGCCAGGGGTGCCAACCTGTCTCCCTGCTGCAGGACTCCGCCTGCCACCCCAAGACCAAGGTTGCACGGAAGCCAGGCCCTGTCCTCGCTACCTACCCTGGGCTCTGGCTGTGGGTGGGCCGCCCCCAGCCATCCTCTGTGCTCTCAGTGGGCACGGGCCGAGCTCCTGGTCAGCCCAAGCCTGGACCCGGGCGTAGGTGCTCCTGCTCCATAGGCACCTTCGTGGCTCAGCTTCAGCTCAAGGCCTTGGCCACTCAGGGTTTGGCTGCGGAAAAGGAGTGTTGGATACGCTCGGGGTCTCTCCCTGGGAAGGCGCCCGCGTGGGGTGGGGGCAGGAGGCTGGGGGCTGGCCTGGTTGCCATGCGTCTGCCTTGTCGCCGTGGAGGGGCAGGTGTCCTGAAGGACCTGCTCGGCGTGGGCCTGACCGCCGTGAGCGCCCCCTCGCAGCCCAGGGTGCAGGGCTCCGGCTGCAGCCGCCGCCCGCGTGTGACTCGTCCCCGTGGGGTGAGCGTCCGCCGCGGGAGGGGAAGGGCCGCGACTGGAGGCTCACACGGGCCTCACCCTGACGTCAGGTGGGCCTGGCGGCGTGTCAGGCGTGTCGGGTGTGTCGGGTGACGAGTCCGTTCCCCTGTCCTGCCTTTTCCACGTGGCTGTCGGGAATGAGAAGTGAGCCCTGTGGCTCGTGCGTGCTCCGCTGGTGGCTCTCCTGTCGGTGGACGTGGGGAGCGTTGGCTTTGCAGCCACTGGGGACCCGCACCCCCACCCCGCAGTTGGCTCTGGTCAAGCTGAGGGGAAGCCTGAGTGGTGGGTGACTTGCAGGGGCACCGGGCCTTCAGCAGCCTGTCCAGCCCTGGTCTGGGTCCCTTGGAGGAACAGGTCCGGCAGGCGTGTTGCTGCCCGGCTCTCTGGCCTGACTGCAGCCCTGAGGGCAGGGCCCAGGCCCTCCCCCGTGCGGAGCCGCTGCACTGCTGGGCCCTGGGCGCCTGCTGGGAGGGCGTCGTGTGTGATGGACCTGGGCTGAGGCAGAGCTGCTGGTCACCTGCTTGACCAGAAAGCGAAGGGGACACCCATGGCGGCCCAGAGGCGGCCCAGGCGTCTTCCCTCGCCTGACTAGGACTCACCTCGTCTGAAAGGAGACGGGCCCCCCACCACCACCTGCCAGCCTCCCACCTCAGGGCAGGAGCACCTGGGCCCACGCCTCCTGAGAGCAGGCAGCCTCCTGGGCCCCTCCCTGCTCACCATATCCAGGTCAGGGGAGGCTGTCCTCCACAGGGGCCTTGGTGGTGACTGTGGACGGTGCCCAGGGCTCGTCAGCCCTACCGGGCGCTCCTCTTCCAGCTCATGTTCTCTGGTTAAACATCTTCTCAATCATTTCTTTCAGGGTGAGACCCATTCTGAAGGCCAGCAACCGTGGCACAGCCGCCTTGCCCTGGGGGCGCTGAGGGGGCCATAATGGGGGGCGCCACGGGGCAAGGGGGACCCCACGGTGGCCCTGCTGCAGGCACCCCTGCCTCCCCGGAAGCTGCGCGTGTGCTGGGACCCTCCAGGCGCCGTAGTCACGTGTCTCTTCTCTCTCTGTCTCTGTCATTTCTGTTGTGCTCCTCGGACCAGCCCGGCTCGCGAGGCCGCCCTCCTCCATGCTCCGCCTCGCCCGCCGTCGCCGGCGCCCTGTGACCAGGCCCGGCGCTCAGTGTGGCCGCCGTGGGGGCCATGGGGAGCTCCGCCTCCTCGCTGGCCGCCGAGACCGAGTCGGACCACGGCTTCCCCCGGGGCCCACCCTGCCCGGGGCCCCCGGCAGCGGCTGGCTGGGGTAGGAGCGGCCCCGGGGGGCCTGCATGGGGCGACAGCCTGGGCACCCGGCAGCACCCGCCCCCACGGCCCCGGGCCCGAAGGTAAGCAGGTGGAGCAGGGGCGGCCCCGGGCCCGAGGGCGGGGCTGCCGTCAGGTGCCCTTGCTCGGCTGGCGCCTCCCAGACAAGCGGGCCCTGTCCCTTAGGGCCCTCTGGAGACTCTTTTCACCCCAGAGACCCGGGCGACTCGGGCTGCTCACTGGGCAGAGCACACCCGGGACCCCCGCCCCCTGGAGCTGGGCTGAGGGTCTCAGAACCGCAGATGGTGGGGCCGGGACCGCCACTGCCTCAGGCCGGGGTCTTGCTTGTCCGCTGGCTCTGGAGCGGCTGCTGGAACTGCTTGCTGGGTGGGGCCGGGGGCACGGCACGCACCGAGAATGCTGCTTGCTTCCCGTGGAATCTGGGGCCCTGCCGTGGCCCGACGTGTCGCCCTGTGACGTGGCTGCCTGCAGGGGGCAGGGGGTGTGGGTCCCACTGGCGAGCCGCCCTCCGCGTGCCCATGTCCTCCAGCTGCAGCTGCGGCTAGACTCGGCCCCGGCTGCCTAGGCTCCCCCGGTGAGCTCCACCTCCGGGTGCTGAGGTGAGGGGTGGGCAGCCCAGCCAGGATGCCCACTGCTGAGACCTGGTGGGATGGACTCCCAAATGCCCCCACACACGGATGCCCCAGCTTCTCCACGTCCTGCAGCCTGACTGGAGGGCGAGGGGCTCAGCAGACACTCAGAGTCCACCGCCCTTGGGCCAGAGGGGGCACTTGGCCTTCTCGGCGCCCCGGACCACCTCAGGGGCTGCAGACACCGCACTCCGCCAGCAGCCCTCGGCGGGCACTTCCCTCGGACACAGCTCACTTGTGCAGGACAGTACCTGGTGTCTGTGGGGCCCTGAGCGTGTCCTGGGCTCACCGTCTAGGCGGCCGGCCCGTGCGTGGAGCAGGACCTGGGTCCTGGCAGGCTTCTGGGGGTAGCTGAGTGACCCAGTGAGCGTAGTCATGGAGGCCCGCGGCCCAGGGGGGCGGCTGTGGAGCAGGGGCCTCGGCTCCCTGTGCTGAGTCAGTGCCGGCTTGGTTTGGACGGCGCGCACCTGCCGTCAGGGGCTCCACTCACACAGTGGGAATCACACAGCGTGTGGCCTCTGTGTCTGCTTCTCACTAAGCGTTGTGTTCTCAGGCCGTCCGCGTGGTAGCAAGTGTTGGGACTTCGCCCCTTTATGGCTGAGCTATGCTCCGCCGTGTGGAGTAGGCCTGCTGGTTACTGATGGACACTCGCACTGGCGGCTCTGCCGCTGTGGACGTGTGTGGAGAGGATTTTGCACAGACACGTGTTGTTACTTCTCTTGCGTAGCTACACAGAATGAGGTTGCTGGTGTTCACTGTAAGTTCACGTTTAACTGTCTGAGGAGCTGCCAGGCTGTTCTCCACAGTGGTCGCCCTGTTTCCCAGACCCCCAGCCATGCAGGGAGGGCTCTGGTTTCTCCCCGCCCGCCCCGCCTGCATGCAGGGTGGTCGCCGTGCCGCTATGACCGGCATCTCCCCACGGGCCGCTGTGTCCCTTCGCACCTTCTACACGCACGTGTGTCGTTTCATTTCCGGGTATTTACGTCCTCAGGGTAAGTCCCTGGGGAGGGGGCAATTGCTAGGCCTCAGGGAGGGGCACGGGCCCCGAGGCGGGTGGCAGAGAGGTCGGCTGTCCAGCCCGCACCCTCTCGTTCTCTGGCCCAGTGCCGCCAGCAGTTAACTGTGCCACCTGGAGTGAGTCAGGAGGAAGAGCTGCCAGTGACCTTGAGGAATCCACAGGCACCCGACTAGACACGAGAGGAGCAGGCAGGGGGCTGGTGCGGCAGAGGCAGGCCAACCCTCCCCATGCCTCCGCTGGACATGTGGACGCGCATGTGGGTGGTCCGGGCAAGCCATCCCTGCCCTGAGGGGTGCCCCCTCCACTGAAGAGCCTGCAGGTCTGGGCTTGGTCCCACTGCCAGGCGGACCAGGAGCTGCAATGCCCAGAGGACCTGGGCTTGGTGTGGGTGTCGGCCACTGCAAGCTGCAGGCCTCCCCTGGGGACACAGGCCGAGGGGCCGGCGCAAGACTGGCTGAGGGTGGCCTCGGAGGGAGGTGCCCATGTGCCCCTTGGGACCAGCTGGGGGTCGGGGTCAGGTGGGCGTCCTGCCGGGCAGCGCGGCCTCAGGTCTGCTGGCCTGACCAGCCGGGTCCTCGAGTGGGGACCCCTCTTACTCCTCTAAGCTTTCCAGGGAGCCGAAGGCTATCTCCCAGCTGCTGCAGCCCCTGTGTCCCAGGAGCGCCCGCCCCCACCTCGCTCTCACCTGGGGCTGAGGCTGCAGCCCAGAGAGCTGAGGCTGAGCAGGCGTGCGCTGTCCGCCCCACCTGCCTGCCTTTGCATCCTGAGGGTGAGCGCCCAGCCTCCGAGAGTGCCCGGTACTTGGGAGTGTCTGTGTGGAGGCTCCGGCACGTTAGGGTGCTGGGAGGTGACCCTGGCTTTGGGGCTGGGGTGGCGAAGGCCCAGGCTCCTCCGGACACCCCGCCGCTGCCCCCTGAGCCACTTCATCCCCGCCCACCCTGTGACGTCAAGACTGTCCCCGAGGGGGGCAGCCCGCACCATCTCGCGCTCTCCTGGGACGCCAGCTGAGGATCCCGGTGTGGCCTCATGCTCATCCAGGCCTGGGCCCGGCCAGCTGTTGGGCTGGGCTTCCTGCCCTCCTGCGTGTGCTCAGCACGCCTGGACCACAAGGGGCCTGGAGCCGAGGGCAGGCCCGAGTCTTCCCCCAAGTCTCCCCCAGGCCTCAGGGGCACACGGTGCGCAGGGCGGCCGTCTGAACATGGGCCCGGGCTGCAGCGTGTGTGTGGCTTGTCTGTGTGGCCGCGTGTGCCCATGCCTTGCCTGTGGGCCTTCCTCAGTGGGGAGTAGCAGGGGCATCTCTTAGGTGTTGGTGACGCAGAAGCCCAAGCTGACCCGACCAGGGCCTGTCCACTATTGTGGCGCTGCGGCAGCTGCAGACAGCTCTGAGGCTCAGCCCCGCACCTGGGGAGGCGGCGGCGGCCTGCACTGGCCCAGGAACCCTCACGCTGCTTGGAGGAGGGTTTCTGTTTGTTTTGAAGAGGGGAGTTTTCTTTCTCCCTGGAGTGTTTGGCGTAAACGCAGCACGAGAAGCACGAGCTCTGCGCCTTGCTGTAAAGAACAGTTGCTGTTTCTGCCAAGCAGACCAGCTACCGTCAGGGCAGGAGAGCGCGGACGCCCCCCACTCGGGCTGGCCTTGCGAGGCAGTGGGAAGCCAGCCCGCTCCTGCCCCCTGCTCAGCCCGCGGGAGCCGCTGACTCCTCCTGCCTCTGAGTTTGCCCATCCTAAACCTCCCCATGGGTGAATCACGCCACGTGTCGGGGCCCAGTGCCAGTGTGTGTCCGTGCTTCGCTCCTGGCTGCTGAACGGTGTTCCTTATTTATCCATTTACTCATTGATGGACACTTGGCTTGATTCCACCAGTTGGCTGTTGTGGGCAAATCTGTCGTGAGCACGTGTGGATGTGTGCTGGTGAAGAGCATGTACCTGGGGTGGAGTTGCCGGGTCCTAACTGTGGTCCTTGCGTAGCTGCTGGGGAGCCATCTAACAGTTTTCCGCAGCAGCTGTGCTATTCTGCGCTCCCCCAGTGATGTGGGAGACCGGGTCACTCCAGCTCCAGGTCCTGGCTCCTGCCCTGCCGGGTGGGCTGGTGCACTTTGCATTTCCCTGACTGATCCGCTGAGCAGCTTTCCACAGGCTTCTCCGTATCTCTGGGGAAAGTCGCCTCAAATCCTCCGCCCATTTTTAAAACCAGGTTTTTGTCGTGTGGTCATAAGAACGATTCATACGTCCTGGGTACTAGACCCTGGTTAGACGCACAGTTTGCAAATGCTGTCTCCCGTAGGGTATCTTCTCGCTTTCTTTATGGTGTCCTCTGACTCGTGGAAGATGTTAGTTTTTATGTTCTTTTGTTTCCTCCTTTGTTTGCCTGCATGGTCATGAAAATTTACCCACTTTTTCTGCTTCTAAGAGTTTCATAGTTTTCGTTCCCATGCTTAGGTCATTAATCCATTTTGAGTTAAGTTTTGAATATGGCGTGAGGTACGGGTCTGGCTCCTCCTTTAGCATATAGATCCCATTTTCCTAGTGCGTTGGTTGAAAAGACCATCCGTTCCCCGCTGAACACTCTTGATGCCCTTGTCAGAAACCCCTGACCACGGCCTTCCCTTGCAGCCACACGCACTCGCCCGGGCCCATGGCCACGGTCGGGGAGTGGGCCTGCGCACGCTGCACCTTCCTGAACCCAGCCGGCCAGCGCCAGTGCTCCATCTGCGAGGCCCCGCGGCACAAGCCCGACCTGGACCGGATCCTGCGGCTCAGCGTGGAGGAGCAGAAGTGGCCGTGTGCCCGCTGCACATTCCGCAACCTTCTGGGCAGGGGGGCCTGCGAGATGTGTGGCTTCACCCCCGAGCCTGGCCCAGGGGCCTCCCCGCTGCCCATCATCAACGGGGTGCCCCCAGAGCCCCCGGGCAGCTGCCGGGACGAGGCGGGGCCCCTGCGGACAGCGGGGCCGGTGGCTGTGGAGCCGGCAGGTGGACGGCCGGCGGAGGCGGAGGGGCAGGAGGGGGGCGCGGCTGCGCCTGGGAGCGGCTGGGCCTGCCAGCGCTGCACGCTGCACAACACGCCTGTGGCCAGCTCCTGCTCGGCCTGCGGGGGGCCCCGGAAACTCTCGCTGCCCAGGATCCCTCCCGAGGCACTTGTGGTCCCGGAAGTCGTGGCTCCTGCAGGCTTCCCCGGCACGTCGGCCCCCGCCCAGCCTGGGGAAGGCGCGGAGGCCAACACTCCTTCTGCCGTGGACCAGGAGCCCCCCCGGGGGCCACCCTTCAGCCCGTTCTCGCCCACCCTCCAGAACAACCCCGTGCCTCGCAGCCGCCGCGAGGTGCCCCCCCAGCTGCAGCCACCGGTGCCTGAAGCCGCCCAGCCCTCACCCTCTGCCAGCTCCAAGGGGCCCCCCCAGGGCCTGGGGCGGCCCACGACCGGGGCCTCCCGCCTGGCGGAGCTGCTGTCAGGCAAGCGGCTGAGCTTCCTGGAGGAGGAGGCGGCCGAGGGAGGCCCCACGCTGCGCCCCCCGGGTCCCGCCAGCCCTGCACACTGCGAGGCTGGCAGCAGCACACCAGGCAGCGACGTCATCGACCTGGGCGGTGACAGCGTGCGTTACACGCCGGCCAGCCCCTCCAGCCCCGACTTCACCACCTGGTCGTGCGCCAGGTGCACGCTCAGGAACCCCACGGCGACCCCCCGGTGCACGGCGTGCGGCTGCTCCAAGCTGCACGGCTTCCAGGAGCACGGTGACACCACCGCCCGCTGCCCCGACTGCAGTGCGGACCGGCCCGGGCCCTGCCCAGCCCACAAGGCCGGCCGCCCCCTCCCCGCAGCGCCATCTGAGCGCCCGGGCCAGTGGGCCTGCCCCGCCTGCACCCTGCTCAACGCGCCTCGGGCCAAGCACTGTGCCACCTGCCACACCCCCCAGCTCATGGCGGCCCAGCGCCGGGGTGTGGCGCCCCTGCGGCGCAGGGAGAGTGTGCTCGTGGAAAAGCGGCGGCAGACGGACGAGGGCGAGGCCAAGGCCCTGTGGGAGGACATCGTGGCCTTCTGCCGGGAGGTGCGGGCACGTGGCGCTCCCTTCGTCCCCCGAGCCTCAGCTCCAGTGACCCTCACGTGACCTCTCACCTGAGATCCTCAGGCCCTTTTCCTTCCATGTCTGCGAGGGTCCTGACCCCTTACCCCCAGCGTGCGTGCCAGCAGCAGTGGCCTCACGGGAAGGTGGGGACAGGCAGGCCAGGTGCCGCCCCTGGATGCAGAGCCCCAGCTAAGACAGGTGCCCCCTGTGCTCTCTGCCCTTGGACTGCAGGAGGCTAAGCCCAGGGCGTCACCCCCAGGGGCCTGGAGGGGGGCATCTGTCCCCCTGGGCTGCTGCCCTCTGTCACTGCCGGCAGCCCGTCCAGAGCTGTGTCCTGGCCACCCTACCCCCGTCAGGCCCCCCACCTCTCTTTCTAGGGCCTTCAGCGCCCCACACCCACACCTGCAGCCTCCAGGCTGGGCCCCTCACGTCCCCTGGGACACACATACCTCCCACTGGCCCATCACCAGCCTGCTGTGCCCTGGCTGGCTGCAGTCCACCATGCTTACAAAGGGTGGTATGGGCCTCATGAGGCTCAGCCGTGCCATCTGCAGGCTGCGAGCTGCACGCTGCCTCCCTTCCTCTCGGGCTCAGGTAGCTGGGTACTCTCTTGGGGTGGGATGGGGTTCGGCCTGCCCTGAGTTGTGGCCATGGTCTCTGCAGAACAGCGTGAACTTTGTGGACGACAGCTTCCCCCCTGGGCCTGCGTCTGTGGGCTTCCCCGTGGGTGACAGTGTCCAGCAGCGCGTGCGTCAGTGGCTGCGGCCGCACGAGATCAATTGCTCCGTATTCAGGGACCACAGCACCTCCTGGTCTGTGTTCCACACGCTCCGGCCCTCTGACATCCTGCAGGGTCTCCTGGGGAATTGCTGGTGAGTGTGGGTCTCCCACCCAGGGTGAGGGAGTGGGCGGGCGGGCGAAGCTCCCCCTGAATCCTGGTCTCGTACAGGTTCTTGAGTGCGCTGGCAGTGCTGGCTGAGCGGCCGGACCTGGTTGAGCGGGTGATGGTTACGCGCAGCCTGTGTGCAGAGGGTGCCTACCAGGTGCGGCTGTGCAAGGACGGCACGTGGACGACGGTGCTGGTGGACGACATGCTGCCCTGTGACGAGGCCGGCTTCCTGCTCTTCTCCCAGGTGGGCGGGGGCGTGGGCGGGTGGGCGGCAGGTGTGAGGAGGCAGCGGCCTCACGACTCCAGCCCCCCCGCAGGCTCAGCGCAAGCAGCTGTGGGTGGCCCTCATTGAGAAGGCGCTGGCCAAGCTGCACGGCTCCTACTTCGCGCTCCAGGCCGGGCGTGCCATAGAGGGCCTGGCCACGCTCACCGGTGCCCCCTGTGAGAGCCTGGCCTTGCAGGTCAGCTCCACGAACCCCCGCGAGGAACCGGTGGACACTGACCTCATCTGGGCCAAAATGCTGAGTTCTAAAGAGGCTGGGTAAGAGGGACAGCCACTCTGGGGACCTGGAGCAGCGGGAATAGTCAGGCCAGTGCCCTGATCTGCACCCACGTTTCACAAGATATTTCTGGCACGGGCTAACCACAGCTGGGAGGCCCAGCTCCCCATGCTGTGCCAGCCACCCCACCTGCTTGGATGGGGTGAGGGCAGGTGGGGTGTTGTCTGTCAGCTTGTACCTAGAAGGCCCTGTCCTGACCTGGGCCTGTGATGACCATCAGCACCCTTGGGAGTCCACGTGGAGTGAGCGCCGTGGTGGCACCTGGCAGTAGCAGCCCCCAGGGTGGATGGGTTGGGGGAGCGGGGGCTTCTGAGCCCCAGCATGCACTGGCCAGTGTCTGGGGAGGGTCCAGGACCCTTGCCCTCAGCTGTGGTGGGCAGTGGCATGGCTCTGCCCCTTGGGGAGCAGCGTCTCTGAGCTGGCGGGGCCCCCAGCCTTGCCAGACCTCCACGGGACCCAGGCCTGCCCGCCCCGCTGAGCTTGGCCCACCACTTCCTGAGCCCCGGCGTCCCACGTGGGTCTCCCACAGGCAGGGAGACCCCCACCTGGAGCTGCACCTCCCCAAGGCAGGCCAGGACAGCAGGTGTCCCCTAGAGAGGGAGCCCACCCCAATACCAAGGGGCCCCGGTCAGCGGGCTGCTCTAACTGCACAGGTTCCTCATGGGTGCCTCCTGTGGTGGGGGCAACATGAAGGTGGACGATGCTGCCTACGAGAGTCTAGGCCTGCGTCCCCGCCACGCCTACTCCATCTTGGATGTCCGGGATGTCCAGGGCTCCAGGTAAGGATGGGCGTGGTGATGCATGGGCAGGGTGGGGCCGTGGGAATGGCCCCCGACCCTGTGGTCTGTCCGCAGGCTCTTGCGCCTACGGAACCCATGGGGCCGCTTCTCCTGGAACGGCAGCTGGTCAGATGAGTGGCCACACTGGCCGGGGCACTTGCGGAGTGAGCTCATGCCGCATGGCAGCAGCGAGGGTGTCTTCTGGATGGAGTACAGCGACTTCGTCAGGTACCACGCTCACCCTGGCGAATACAGGGTGTTTCCCAGGAGCTCTGCCTGTCTACTGCCTGGCGGGAGTGCTTCTGCTGGGGCTCTGCCCGTTGATCAGCCTTAGGGCCTGGCGCCCCCTGGCGGTGTCCACAGACAACAGCCAGGACTGGGGTATCTGAACACGGATTCCAAGAGTTCCCATGGGGCAAGAGCCTGCTGCAGTCACCCTGCCCAGGGACACATGCCGTGCGGGCAGCTGGGTGGAGGCCACTCAGCCAGCTATCCTCTGGCTGCCCAGGTACTTCGACTCCGTGGATATCTGCAAGGTGCACTCGGACTGGCAGGAGGCGCGGGTGCAAGGCAGCTTCCCCAGCTCGGCCAGCGGGCCGGTGGGTGTGACGGCCCTCACGGTGCTGGAGCGTGCGTCCCTGGAGTTTGCCCTCTTCCAGGAGGGCAGCAGGTGGGCCGGGCGGACTGGGGGCGGGATGGCAGGGTGGCACAGGTCTAGGGGCGGGGCCTGGCCACTCGCAACCTTTCCGTTCGCCCAGGCGCGCGGACTCAGTGGACAGTCACCTCCTGGACCTGTGTGTCCTGGTGTTCCGGGCCTCCTTTGGCAGCGGTGGCCGCCTGAGCCTGGGCCGCCTGCTAGCCCACAGCAAACGCGCCGTGAAGAAGTTCGTCAACTGTGATGTGATGCTGGAGCCTGGCGAGTATGCCGTGGTGTGCTGTGCCTTCAACCACTGGGGCCCCGTGCCCGGCCCACCCGCCCTGCAGGGTAGGTGACTGTGGCCGCTCAGCCCCAGGCCCCGCCCACACGGCCCCGGCCCCGTCCCACAAAGCCCAGACCCGCCCATGGCCCCCAGGCTCCGCCCACACCGTCCCTATTAGCTCGGGCCCGCCCTACACTCTCCCTCATTCTCTCCCTCCCTCCTTGCAGCCTCCAGCCCCTCAGCGGGGGCCCCACGCAACACCCCAGAGGCGCCCGGCCATGTGCTGGCCGTGTACAGCTCGAGGCTCGTCATGGTGGAGCCCGTGGAGGCCCAGCCGACCACCCTGGCCGACGCCATCATCTTGCTCACGGAGAGCAGGGGCGAACGCCACGAGGTGAGTGGGCGGGCGTGGGCCCTGGGGAGGCAGCAGGAGGTGGCTGCCCACGGCCCGCCCACCCACACCTGCACTGCCTGCGCCCAGGGCCGCGAGGGCATGACCTGCTACTACCTGACGCACGGCTGGGCGGGGCTCATCGTGGTTGTGGAGAATCGGCACCCCAAGTCTTACCTGCACGTACAGTGCGACTGCTCCGACAGCTTCAACGTGGTGTCCACGCGCGGCAGCCTGCGCACCCAGGACAGCGTGCCACCCCTGCACAGGTGCGCCCCGCCCCGCCCTGCCCCCGGCGGCCTGCTGGCCCCACAGGCCCTCACCGGCCCCCTCCCCCAGGCAGGTCCTGGTGATCCTGTCTCAGCTGGAAGGAAATGCTGGCTTCTCTATCACCCACCGCCTGGCGCACCGCAAGGCAGCACAGGCCTTCCTCAGTGACTGGACGACCTCCAAGGGCAGCCACAGCCCCCCACTCACGCCCGAGGTCGCTGGCCTGCACGGGCCCCGGCCGCTGTGACCTCCTTGCCCCCACCTGCCTGCCCCCACACGCACTTTATGAGGGAGACCCCAACACAGGACGCTTGAACCACAATCTCAGGACCCCCACCCAGGGAGCTCCAGCTGTGGGCACAACTCCCCCGGCCCTCCCCCCACCCCTCCCTCCTGCCCAGGGCCTCCCAGCCACCCAGCAGATTACCTCGAACCCACCTCCAGCTCTAGGGGGACATGTGCCAGCCTCTCGGACCAGGCCACCTTGAGATCTGGCTCCAACCTCCAGGGTCAGGGTGAGGCTGCTCCTTATCCATGGGCCCAGGTCTCCTGCCCGGATCAGGCAGCCATGTGCTCCAAATCCAAATCTGGGCAGGTCAGAGGCCAGGACCCCAGAATGAGAGCAGGGACCACCCTTGTCGTAGGGGTCAGAGGTCAGGACTCCAGGGTGAGAGCAGGGACCATTTCTGTTTTGTGATCAGAGGCATAGGACCCTGAGGTGAGCAGGGACCACCCCCTTGTTGGGTCAGGCCAGGACCCCAGGGTAAAAGTAGGGACCACCTCTATTTTAGGGGGTCAAGGCCAGGGCCCAAGGATGAGAGCAGGGACCACCCCAGTTTGGGGAGGTCAGAGGTCAAGACCCCAGGGTGAGAGTAGGGATACCCCTTTGTGGCCAGAGGTTGAGAACCTTTCCTCAGTTTGCCCCCATATCCCACCTATCCGCCCCACCCCCCGCAAGCCCTCATGTGGCCAGCAGGGGTCCCTGGAGCCCCAGCAGGGTCCGAGGAGGCAGGTGCCTGGCAACTGTGGGCTGAACCAGGGTGGGGAGGGACACTATGCAATTCCTGGCATGCCAGCCAGGATCGAAGCCATGCCCTGGGCCGGGGCTGGGGTGGTGGTCAGGTGGTCCTGGGCCCAGCCCCGTGCTTGGCACCACCTGACCTGCAGGAGAAGCAGAGTCCCAGAGTCCCCCAGGCCGTGTCCAGGCACATGCAGGGTGGGCCCCAGCCCCGCACCCCTCCCCCCTGAGCCAGCGTTCTCCCTGTGCTGCTCAGCCCTGAGCTCTGTGTCTGCCTGGGGACGACTAAGGCCGCTTCCTGGGTGCCCAGTTCACTGCCCAGCAGCCCCTGGCAGCGAGTGGCCCTGCCCGTGGTCCCTCGCTTTCCGTGGGGCTTGCTGGGTGGGGGAGGGGCAGATTCACGCCTGGAGAAGCACTAGGCCCCAGCCCCCTTTGTACTCCTTCCGTTACTCTGAGTGGGGGGTCGCCCCTGGAGAAGCACCAGAAGCACTAGACCCCCACACCCGCCCCCTTTGTACTCCTCCTCGTACTCTGAGCTGTGAGTATTTTTAACCCTGTACATACGGCAGCTCTTCTGACGCAGAGACTATTTTATCAACGTCAGCGCCATCCCCGTAGGATGACCCCATGGGTGTTTCCAGACTCAGGCTCCGACGGACCAAATAAAGATGTTTTGTTTTGTAAGTTTGTTCTCGTCTATCTCTCCCCAGGGCCCCTGGCCCCTGGGCTCCTCTCTGGGACAGAGCTGTGCCCATCTAGGGACAGCCTCTCTGGGATGCCTGGGCAGGTACCCAGGCCTGCCTCCCAGGGAGCCTTCAGGGGCACCCTGCCATCGGCTGCCTGCACCCCAGGAAAGACAGGGCATCCAGCTGGGGCAGAGGCTCAGGCCCAACCCTGTGGTGGTTTGCAGACTGGTACCCATGAAGCCTCAGAAGGGCCATGCCTGTGCCGGGCTTTTCTTGGAGAGAGAGCTGTGTTCCAGGCACCTGTCTGGATTTGTCGGTCCTGGGCGGAGCAGAGGGAGAGTGGGCCTGGGAGATAGCCACCCTGTGCCCACTCCCTGCCAGGCTGGGTGGCGTGCGGCCTGCAGTCCCAGCCCAGGCTCTGTGTGGGGCCAGGCAGGCCAGCCTCCCAGCAAGAAGGGGGGCTGGGGTGCCGAGGCCGCACAGGGTGTAAGAGGCCTGTCTCGGGCCAGCCTATCGAATGTGAAAGCAATTAAAGCCACCAGCAGTGTTCGCTCCAGGCGGGCCTCGGGCGGCGGGGAGCTGCCACAACGCATCTCGGCTCAGCACCTGGAGACGCCCCCCCACCCCACCTCCTGCTCCATCCGCGGCTGCGCGGCCACGCCGGACCTTGTCCTCCGGGGGCCGGGCTCCATCACCCCAGGGCGTCCCAGGGAGCCTGGGCCCGCATCGCTGCAGCCCTGAGACACCCAGGACATGAGAGCTGACGGGCCTGGGGGCTGCCTGCCTCCCTGTCAGCTGGCCTGGAGAGCCCGGCCTGTGCCCGCTCCCCTTGGACACCTTCCTCGGCAGGGAGGGCTGAGGGAATTAGGAGTCAGGGGCCCACGGGTAGGACACTTCTCGGGGACGCAGCTGCTCCCAGGAGGTGCTGCGGGTGCTGAGGTGGGGCCTAGCGGCACCTGGACCTAAGCCGGTGCGGGCGGTGGGCGAGGCACAGCCTCTTGACGCACCCGCAGGGGCGCCTGTCCGGGCTGCGTCCCCCCACGTCCCCTGTCTTTGCTGGCTGGAGCGCCTCCCGGCCCCTTACCCAGGCCGCTTGGCTGCCCACCCGTTGGCCGCGGTGGCCTTCCTGAGGCAGGCGGTGGGGTGTTCTCACTTGTGAGGCAGCCCTGTCAGAAGCACTTAGTGTACAAATTAGCTGCGGCCTCCCGCCTCCTCCGCGCTCTGGGCTCTGGGCTCCGCAGACTCCCGCCTGCCCCGGGCGCCCACCCACAACAGCGGTGGCCAGCCGGCTCCTCCGTGGCCCCTGACCTTGACCTGGACAGGGGTGACTGCAAGGGGCGGGCATCCAGCCAGCCAGCAGGGGCTCCTGCTCTCAGCCCAGCACCGAGCCTGCCCTGAGGGCCAGGGCCAGCGTGCAGAGCCATGGGGGGATGGACCCCGAGCCACACACAGACTGCAGCCCCCGCTGCCCCGCCTGCCGGCCGGCCTGCCACTCAGGCAGGGAAAATCGCCTGTGACAGGCCCAGGAAGGCCGGGCCCCGGGGGCCGCGCGGGACACGCACAGCTCCTCTTCCAACATATGGTTGCTGTCGGCCCCGGGCGCTGCTCGGCCAGCGCGCCAGAGCTCTGCGGCCCGAGCTGCGCCCCCACCCGCCCGGCCGGCTGCTCCTTCGGATCCACCCGGCCCCTGCCCCACTGGTATACGCCCCCCAACGGGGAGCTCACTCCCGCGGCAGCCCCTCCAGCTAGCAGCCAGGAGCTTCTGGTTCCAGGACCTCCAGTGCGCGTGGAGAACTGGTCCCGCCCCACCCCAGGGGGTCACTGAGCGAGCTTTGGTGGAGGGGCCAGGGGTGCTTCCCAAGGATGGCGCTGGTTGGGGAGGGCTGCAGTGAGCAGGTTTGGGGCCAGGAGCCTCCCAGCTGCACACCCTCTCCCTCGGCGTGGGCCCACTCTGCACCATGTCCTGGGCCGGCTGGATAGCCCCACAATGCCCTCCCTAGAGCATGCCCCCCATGGGCGCGCCCCTGCGGGTCTGTGGCGCCCCCACCAGTGCCCCAGTGTCACCCGGTCCTGTCAGTGTGGCTTTGCTGCCCCCTCACAGACCTGCAGTGAACCTGCTGTGGCTCCCCAGTGCTCTCAGGGCCCCGGGCATGACCTCGCCCCTGGGGACCGTGCCATGAGTCCCTGAGGCCACCTCGAGTGTGCAGGAGGGAAGTGCCTAGGATGACTCAGGCTCTGCCTGTGGTGGAGCTCTCAGACGCTTGGGGGGCTGCCATGTGTCATCAGCAAGAGGGTAACCATGAGCCATGGCCATCGTCCACCTGGCGCTGACCCCTCCCAGGGCTCAGACCCTGCTCATGGGCTGTGCCACTGTTCCCCTTCCCATGGGGTGAGCAGAGGCTGCCCGACCCCAACACCAGTCCTGGTGAGGGCTGCGCATGGATGCTGAGGGGAGGAGACAGGCCTGCCTCGGGCACCACACCGCTGTCCCCCTGCCTTCCCTGGACCCACTGTCCGTCCTGCCCACGTGCCCCTGGCACACAAGTGCCGGCATCAGTGGAAGTGACAGATGCGCAGCCTTGGGCAAGCGGGCAGAGCAGGTTAATGGCCATGATGCCTCCCTGGAGGCAGAGGGAGGGGCTGCGTGTCTCCCCGCCCCGCACCAGGACAAGCTGAGGGAAGGCTGCTCCCTAGGGCCCCCTGCCCAGTCTGCAGGCCCAGACCGATACCCAGAGAGCATGGGCAGAGGATTCCGGGCTCAGGCCACAAGGGGATCAAGCCCCTGAGCTCAGGGGTCCCTGATGCTGCCTCTGGGGTAGGGCCAAATCCCTGGGCCCGAGCACACACCAGCATGTTGGGATGCTGGGGTGGGGCCTGTGGGTGGGTCATGACCTCCTGCCTCCCACCACACCCTACTGCAAGGTGAAAGTGGGACAGGCTCTGGGCACACTGTACCAGCTGCAGGGAGCAGAGATGCCCACGGTGGCTCAGGCAGAGCACCGCTGACCAGCCTCCCCTGCCGCGGCCAGGGCCAGCCTGTGCACCCTGACTCAGCACTGGGGACAGGCTGTCAGGCTGAAGCTGCAGCTGAGCTCTGGGACCCCTGCTGTGCACTCAGGGGTACCCACCTGTACCCCTGGCAAAAGCCCTCCTGGAGCCCGGCCATGCCCTTCAGTCTGAGCTCAGGGGGCAGGACTACTCCGTGTCCCGCCCATACTCCGGGGAGGGCTATCCACAGGGCCAAGCTGCCCTCCATGGCCTCCTGCCCCTTCTCTGGGGCTTTACCAGGCTGTCCTGAGACGCCCCTCCCTTCCCCTGGAGGGTGGCAACAGCCTCCAGCCAGCCGGCCCCCTGTGTGGGCAGCAGGGCCTCCCAGAGAGCAGGAGGAGGAGTCAGCAGTGGGGGGCCAGGAAGCTCAGTGCCATCCCTGGGACCCCCAGCCCCAGGTCTCAGGGTGACCTGTGCCCCCTGCCCTGTCTGGGCAGTGCCCAAGATGGGCCGGGACCTGGCTGTGTGTGTCCGGAGTGGGGTCTGTGTGCAGAAGGAGCAGGCCTCTTGGCCCCGACGCTCCGCAGAGCTGCTGGCGTGACGACCGCTCAAGCTGTCTCCCGGCCTGGGGCTGCCTGCACGGTCAGCTGGTCAGCTGGGCCAGGCCGGGCAGGCAGAGAGGGACGGCTGGTGGGCCGTGCCCACGCCCCGCAGCCCTCCACCCCTCCCACCCTGCCCTGTGGGCTTGCCGGGGGGAAGTGGGGTCTCCCCAGTTGTATCAGGGAGGGTGACACTGGACAGTCACCCTCACACCAGTGTCCTGGCACTGGACGCCCCCAGAACATGGTGCCCTGCTCCTTACAAATGCCAGTCAGGGCTGACCAGAGTGCCAGCAATAGCGCCGTGGCCAGTCACCCTCCTGCACAGCTGGGGAAACTGTGGCCAGGCTCACAGGGCCCAAAGTGCTCCATCCCAGAGACCCTACAGGACACACCTTTGCCCCCCAAAGTGCCCCTGTCCCCGCACTGAGCTGCACTGCCCTGGGCTTCAATGGGGGTTCCAGAGAAGGTGGAGCGGACACTCATGGGGGCCTCTGGGGCAGCACTTGCCCCTCCGATGGCAGACCCCACCCCACTCCTGAGATGGACATCACGCACCTCCGGGTTCGGACACCGTCCCCTGAACAAAGGCAAACATCCTCTGAGGAACTGGCCTGGCCTGCAGTCTGTGTCCACTTCCAGAATGGTGCTGGCTGCTCAGGGGGACTTCTGCTAGGACCCAGCTGAGACGTGGGGCCCCAGACTATTGACTTTGGATGTTTGGTATCAACATGGAGTCAAGCTTTGCGGGCGGTGGAGCGGCTCAGGCTGTGAGGATAGAGGGGGCGGTGTTTCCTGGTGGGCCCTTTCCCCGCCCCGCCTGGTTCAGCGGCCCTCCGGGGAGGGACGGGCAGTGGAGAGGAGGCCTGCCAGCAGCGGGCAGGGGCAGGGCCCTCCCCAGAGCACCTGCCAGGGGACTGGGGGTGATGCTTCCAGAAAGCAGGAGTGAGCGCATGGGACCCTCTTTTCCAGAGTTAGTGACTGTCAGTGGGCAGGGCAGGGGCTTGGAGGTGCAGAGCCATTCAGCCTCTTGTTTGGAGAAGAGAGAAGGGCACTGCAGGCAAGCCTTGGTCAGCAGAGGAGACTCGCTGCACGAGTGTGCAGGGCTCTGCCCTCCTCAGCCAGCTCTGTTCTCCAAGGTCCTCCTGTCCCGGGCCTCAGCCTCCAGGCCCTAGCTCAGGCGGAGGGGCTGTCAAGGGGCCAGAGCCCTGCCCTGACGGATGAATGCTGACGGCCCCACTCCCTGCGCCCTCGGCCGCTGACACCCCATCATACCGCTGCGGGGACCCCGGGAGACCTGGCTGCCTCTGCGCACCCCCGCGGCAGCCTGCAGGCGACGAGGGCGGAGACGTGCCAGGCGCCCCTCGTTCGGCCGCACACCTGCGTCTCCACTGCGCGCGCCTCCACGGGGCTGCCCGACCCTGCCCTGCTCGGGCGGCGCCACCGGTGTCACCGGCCAAGACTCCATCCACGAGTTGCCGGCGCGGCGCAGATTGCTAAGCCGGTCCCGGGCGCGCGAGGCCGGTGAGTGCGCCGAGGGGGCGACTGCGGGCTGGGGAGTGGGAGAGACGGGGGAGCACCCGAGGTGGGGAGGGGATCACTGCCGGCGCTCGGGCGCCTCCGCCCCCCTCGAGCCTGGGTCGGAGGTCGCCGCGCCCCCCGGAGCCGGCGCCGTGGCGCACGCGCCGCCGCTCCTGCCACCAACTTCGGTAGGTGCAAGTCGGCGTCGGGGAACGCGGTCCGTGGCGGAGGCTTCGGGGACTCGCTGCCTAGTGAGTGACTGCAGACCGCGCGGGGTCCCTCTGCAGTTTCCCTGGCGGGAATCGTGGTCGCGCCCCGAGAGCCCGTGCAGGTCCCTAGGGTGCGGGGTCGCGGCGGCGCCGGGCGGGAAGTTCCCGCGGGGTTCCGGGGCTACACGCAGACTTATCACGGCGCAGCAGGCTCCATTCTGCCCAGGGCGCAGGTAGAGCGGGCGCGGGCGGCGGCGGGTCTGAAGTTTGGGGGCCGCGAGAGGCCGCCAGGATTGTCCGGGCGTGGGCGGGGCTGCCCCAGCCCCACATCCCCCACTTCGCGGTGTCCAGGCTCCACGAACTATTAGGGCGCAGTAGAAGCGTCGTTATAGGAGGACGCCCTGCAGGGAAGCGGGGAGGGAGTTGGGGTCTGGACTTCAGCCCTGGAGGAGCCTGGTCACCTGCACAACGCCCTGTGGGGTGCTCCCAAGTCCCAAGGGCTCAAGACACAAGGTCTAATCCCCTGGTGGCTGCTGGGGGCTCCAAGCGCTGGGTGCCCCCTCTCCCCCCTGGGGTGGGGCCTCCTGCCTGGCCGGCTGTCAGCTCTCCCCCAGCCAGGGAAGGGTTAGTGGGACCAGGTGTCTGGGCCAGCACATGGGGGGCGGCAGGCCACGCTGGGCACAGGCACCCAGTCACAGTCACGGGTTGGGACACGTGTGAATGAATATGCCTTTGGAGGTGTGGGGTGTGTGCTGGTGTCTGGGGGTGTTTTATGCTTGTGCACAGTCATGCTGGGCAGGTACCAGGTGTTCTCTGGGCCCCCATGGGGTCAGCAGCACTGAGATGTCTCTCTACCAAGCCCCCCTGCAGCCAGGTGACTGCTTCGAAGCCCAACACAGGACAAGCCTCTTGCCTGCTGAGTTCAGGGGTCTAGGAGGAGCCCCCCCAGTCCAGGGGCCCGGCTGGGAGGTGGGGTGGTGGTGGCACCAGGCAGCACAGCTGTGTGGCTCCCAGGGCTGGGTGATCGATGGCCCCAGCACAGCCGCCTCTGTCTCTGGAGCACACACACCCATTTGTCATCTGTGTCTTAGGGGGGCGGGGGGCAGGGGTGGGGCCTGCCTCTGCACCCACCGCCAAGTTCAGGGCGTGTCTGCGGCCCTCTAGGGCCCCAGCCCCTCTCCTCAGCCAGCCCCCTCCTCCCAGCCCTGCTGGGAGCCCTGTCCCTTCCCGGATGGCCGCAGCCCTCCACACCGGAGCCCTGGCCATGCTAGCCCCCTCCCAGGGCCCGTTCTAATGGGCGGCCCTCTCTGCCCCTCTGGCCATTCCCATGATGGGGGTGCCCGCTCAGTGTTTGGAGGCAGCAGACGTGACTCCCCACCATGTGCAGAGCCCAAAGGCCAGCAGGGAGGACGATCTGCTCCCAATGACTGCCCCAGCCCTGCCCAGCTGAGCCTCAGGGAGTGGGACACATGCCCGTGTGTCCACACCCGTGAGTGACTGTGACCCTGTGCGTCCTCGGTGTGTGTATGTGCAGTGTATTCACATGGGCGGTGGCCTGTCCACTCTGAGTGGTCTCTGAGCCTTTTGTGCCTGGGCCCCCTGCATTCTGGCAGCTGCCCGGCTCTGTTCCGAGGTGGCCCAGCTGCGCCAAGGTGGTCTCTCTGGGCGCTGCATGAGGAGGGCTCGGTAGGAGCCCTGCACGCTCGTGTGCACGCACTCGCCGAGCCCCAGCCGAGGCGCGCACTGGGGCGGTGGACGGCCCAGGTGGCAGCCCAGATGGACTGTGGAGTGGCTTCTGAGCAGGCGAGCGGGGTGTGGGGAGAGGAGGGTCTTGGCCAAGCTCGGCCGCGGCAGGCTCGGCCGCCGACCTGCCGGCAGCCACCCAGATGGAGCCGGGCTGAGCAGGTGGCCGTGCCGTGGGGCCATGCCGGACATCCACGCCCCTCAGCCTGGCCTGGCCCACGCAGGGTGACCCTCTCAGAGACCGCAGTGCCCAGGGACACCCTGCAGAGCAGGGCCGTGCTGTGTTGAGCTCTTAGAGCTCCTGCTGCTCCTCATCTCGGCTGCCCCGGGAGCAGGGGTCCCTTGGGGTGGGGTGAGACAGGAAGGGCCGCGTCCCCAGAAATGAGTCTGCTCATACTTGGCTTCCTCCAGTCACTCACCAGTGCCCCAGGGGTAGATGGAGACCCAGGCTCTGCTGGCATGGGGCAGATGGGTGTGGATGGAGTCACCCCAGAATTGGGCCTGCCGGGGACTGGCCAACATGTACGTAGGGTCAACCAAGAAAGTACAGGACTTAAACTTAAATTTCGGATAAACAACAAATAATTTTTTAGTGCCCAAATGTTGGCTCGGCCATACTTACAGTAAGAAAGCATTTGCTGTTTGCCTGAGTCCCGTTTCCCCATTTTTGTGTGCTGACCGTGTCTGCTGACCCTCCAGGGAGGCCGGCAGGGAGGCCTGCTGGTCTGGGCAGCAGAGGCCGGGGAGGCGGAGGGCCGCTGTGGTGACGGGGCGGAGGGGGGCGGTTCGGCCAGGGCGCTGGCGCTGACGCAGGCCCCATCCGCAGGTGGCATGGGGCCGGGGCCCGCCCGCTAGCCGCTGCCATGTCCCGAGAGGCCGGCTCCTGCCGCCTGGGCCCCGGGGCGCGCACCCGGGCGCGGAAGCCCAAGAAGCCGCACTACATCCCGCGGCCCTGGGGCAAGCCCTACAACTACAAGTGTTTCCAGTGCCCCTTCACCTGCCTGGAGAAGTCCCACCTCTACAACCACATGAAGTACAGCCTCTGCAAGGACTCGCTATCCCTCCTCCTGGACTCCCCCGACTGGGCCTGTCGCCGCACCCCGGCCACGTCCCGGCCTCCCGCGGCCACCCCGGGCCGCCCCATGGACCCCTTGGCCCCAGCTGACCCCGGCGCCCGGCCCCGAGGGGCGCGGCTCCCGGATGCCCCTGCCACACCTGACCTGGACCTCGCGGCCACCGATGTCCTCTCCCTGCGTCGCCGGGTCGGGGGCCCCCAGCTGGGGGCCGAGGGCTCCTCCTCAGGGACACCACCCCCTGAGCCCAGGGACGTGCAGAAGGGTGCGGGCCTGGAGGGCCTCCTGGCCGAGTCGTGGAAGCTGGGGTCGGGCGGGGGCCGGAGGAGTGCAGCCGTGGTGGGCGCCGTGGGCCCCGAGACCAGTGTCCCCTGCTACCCCCCGCCCAGCTCCGGGGAGCTCCCCGAGGCCCAGAGCCTCCACCTGTCCCTGCTGGGCGTCAACTACCCTCTCGGCCCGGGCCTCTTTTCCTACCTGGGGCCCTCCCTGGCTGCCGCCGCCCATGTGCCCTTCCTGACCTCGGCCAGCCCCCTGCTGCCCCCAGCCGCTGCCTTCCCTGCCCCACAGCCCCCCGAACGCCCCGCCCTGGCCCCCCGCCTGTACTACCCCCTGCTGCTGGAGCACAGCCTGGGGCTGCCGGCCGGCAAGACCGCCCTCGCCAAGCCCCCTATGCCCCCGAGAGGGCCTCCTGGGGCCCTGGTCCCTGGGCTGCTGAAGGTGCCAGTGCCGGGGCTGGGTGGGCCCTGGCCCCGCAGTGCTCTCAGGGACCCCGGGCAGGAAGAGCAGCTGGGGCAAGTGGCCCAGAGCGACCCCAAGAGAAAGCTGGCCCTGGGGGCCCAGCCAGAACTCCTGAAGGCCCCCTGCAGCCGAGCGAGCGTCAGCGCCCAGAGCAGGTGGGTGTGGGGTCCCAGTCATGGGGCACTCAGGGAGGCGGGAGGAGGGCTGAAGGGGCAGGGTGGCCGGGTGGGCCCCCACCAGAGCTCAGCCGCTAGGAATATGGACTGCAGGCTGCAGAGGGGAGACTGAAGCACACAGCCAGCCTTCCTCCCTTCTGGGGTTCTGAGGCCCCAGGCGAGGGTGCCAGGCTGCACAGGGGCATGAGGGGCGGGCACCGTGGGGACAATGCAGCCTCCTGACCGGCTCCAACCATCCCCAGCCTGCGGACCGGCCCCTCCGCGATGCTCTGGCCTGAGGACGAGGAGCTGAGCGACCTCGAGACCGCTGGCCCCGCAGCCTCACTGCCCCCGCAGCCGCTGGGCCTGGCACTGGGGGGCCCTGGGCATGTGGGTGGGGACCTGACGCGGGCCCTGGGCGACTGTGCCAGGGCGGAGCAGCGCCTGGGCCAGCTGGCACCCGCCGGGGGCCTGGCCCCGCGGCCCTGCGGGAGCAGCTGGGAAAAATCCGCCGTGAGCTGCTCACCATCCACCAGGCGTTGGTGCGGGCCGCGCGGCCACCCGACGCACCCCTTGACCTCTCTGTGAAGCGGGCTCCCGCCAAGGGGCACAAGGTGCCCACGGGGCCATGGACGCAGCCAGAGCTGGGCCCCACACTGGCCCGGGGGACCCCAGAGCCACGCGGCCTGCTGGCGGCCCAGCCTCTGACCGGCCACACCACCAAGTGTGAGGCCGACTCCAGTGTCCCTCCGCCGGCCCTTCCCCTGCAGGGGCCCGAGGACCCTGTCATTCCCAGCAGCTGGGGCCCCCACGGTGGGGCTGGGGGCTCCTGGCCCCCCGAGGCCGTCCCGGGCCTGCAGAGACCGCCGGGTGCCGAGGTCTGACCACAGCCCCTGCTGCCCCCGTGGTCCTTCCTAGACGGGTGCCCTCCTCCGACCCCGCGCCCGCCGCCTGGCTCCCCTCCCCTCCCAGCATGCCTGGGGACAGACCCCCACCTGCTGTGGCCACGCCTGCCTCTAGGGCCATGCAGGCACCGCCCAGGGCCCCTTGGTGAGCACGTTTGTGGACATTAAAATGGAGACCACCTTCACACACCCGTCTGGGCTCCTTCTTCACTGCCGCTGCAGCGTCACCGTCCACGTAAATGTCCCCAGACTGGGCGTCGGGGCACAGTGTCCTGGGCCCTCCCCCGGGACCCAGAGTCTGGGGAGAGAGTGGGGCGCTATCCACAGGGGCAGAGCAGGGGCAGGGAAGGCAGGCATGCACAGTCTCAGATTCTCCGCATTTCTGCATGCGGGTGGTAGGCACAGACCCCAGGGCATGCCTCCAGCCCCATCTGGCCGGCCAGCCCTAATGTCAGATTCGTCCAGGAGGCTGCTCGCTCTGGTTAAACAGTGCCCCACGTGCTGTGGCCCAGGGCTGGTCGCACAGCGTGGCCTTCACTGGGCCCTGGCCAGCCCCTGCAGCTGCGATAGGCATCGGGCGGCTTTCACAGCCCACTGCCTCCCTCCCAGCGCGGCCAGACTTGGCTTTCCCACAGCGGGGGGAGGGGTGCCCCAGGGACCCTTGGGCCCAGCTAATCGCTTCTCTGCCTGGGAGCTGGCCACACCTCTGTGCCCACCCAGGAGTGGCCCCAGGAGGGCCGCTCCTGCCTGCTCTCGGCTCCCCAGGCTGGGCTGGCCGGGCTGGGGCCAGTCGGATCAGGACTGCAGCTGCCCATCAGCCGTGGCGACAGCAGATAGCATCGCGCCCACCCCCAACAGCCTCCAGAGCTGGGGTGTAGGTGGCTGGGTAGGGAGTGCTATGGGTTACAGACACGGGCTGAACCCCACCCTCAGGGGCTTCCTGGAGGGGCTTAGGGGCTGAGGGCTGACCCACGCATGAGGGGTCTGGAGAATCCCCAGGTCCCGAATCTGAGGGAGCCCCCTCCCACTTCAGCCCCCCATTAGCACTCCCACTTCTTAGCACCCACTGGACAGATGTAAGCCTGACTCTGCAAGAGGTGTGTGATCCCCGCATCACAGGTGCAGAAACAGGACCCAACCTGTAGCCTGTGCGGGGGTGCCCCCACCCTGGGCTCCGGTGAGTGAGCTAGCCAGCAGGCGAGGGGCACAGCCCTTCCCTCAGTCCTGAACTTGTGGTCTGGCTGGAGGACGGAGTGGGTGCTATCCCCTGAGGTGGTGGCAGTAGAGGCCCTGGACCCCTGGGGAGGGTGGCTGGGTGGACCTTGAGTGCAACCAGCCGGACAGGTTGAGGAATGTCCCAGAGGCCAGTGCAAAGGCCCCGAGGCGGGAATGCGGCGCCGCTGGAGGGTGTCTGGCGGGTAGCAGCTGAGTGCCAGGCTCTTTCCTTCGGGCTTCCTTGGGCTGCAGCTCAAAGGCCACCTGGCCAGAGCTCTGCCGGCCCCTCCCTGAGGCCAGGTGGCTCCTCCCACCCCCTTGAGCTCTGGTTTCCAACAACACAGGCCTGCGGCCCAGGGAGCCTGGTCCCAGGTATGAGATCCCTCCCCCCGGCCAGAGAGGCCTAGGAAAGGACCCCTACTTTACCCCTCAGGGCTGGAGGTCTCCAACAAGGCCCCGTTCCTCTGCCTTTAGAGAAACACTGCTCATCTGTCACCCCTACCCCACTTCGGACAGTGAGGTGCCCCGAGCTCTTCTTGAACCTCAGAGCGGAACAGCAGCCATCTGGGGGTCGTGTGTCTCTCAGAACTGTGCTCAGGGACCACAGCTGGGAAAACAGGGCCCAGATGCATGACTGGCAGTCGGGGCGTGGTGGGACAGTCAGGTCTATAGGTCGAGAGGACACCAGGGTGCCAGGAAGCCGTGTCGGGCCCACAGCGCTGCCCGGGTCACGGCAGGCTGTTACTTGTCTTGCAGCCCCACGCTTGGCTGGACTGGAGGACTGGCTCAGAGATGCTGAGGCTGTGACGGCGGCCCATCGCCTGCTCCCAGGCCTCCTGCTTGGACTTCCTGGGCCTCCCCGACCAGCGCATCAGCCACGGCCCAGGGACGGTGCCCCGCACTGGACCTTCCTGGAGGCCCTGCCTGCTGCCGGTGGCCCCGGCTGCTTGGGCAGATCCCAGTGCCTGCCGCAGCTACCGGGGGACCCCAGGGCCTGCACTGCTCCCCAGATGGCCTGCTCTTCCTGACAGCGGGTGCCGCACCCTGCGTCCACGTGCTGGACCTCGAGGGACGCTCCATCTGCCACCTGCCCTGCTACGTGCCAGGGGTTGGGGCTTTTGTACCGGAAGATGTGGTGGTGACAGCTGCTGGGCTCGTGGTGGTCAGTGACCTGGTCCACGGGGCTGTCCGTGCGCTCCAGCACACCACCCAAGCCCCTCAAGGCCGCTGGGTGACGGTGGGCTCCTTCTCCGCCCCCCGGGGGCTGGCTGTAGATGCCTTCGGCCGCCTCTTGGTGACAGACTACGTGCCTGGGGCTGTGCACAGCTTCACACTGGGCCCTGACTTGGCGCCACTGGCCCCTGCCTCCCTGCTAGGCCTGGAGGGCCCCTGCTGGGTGGGCCTGGCGCCCGACGGGGGCCTGGCTGTGAGCGAGGAGTTTGGGGACGTACAGCTGTTTGGCAGTGCCCGCCAGCCCCTGGGCTCCCTGGGGGACCTGACCGGGCACCCCTTCGGCAGCCCGGCAGGTGTGTGCACTGACGCAGCGGGCGGTGTCATTGTGGCGGACCAGCGGCGGCGCCAGGTGACCCTGTTCCGCCAGGCCAGGGAGCCCATCTGCCTGGTTTCCGAGGGGCTGAGGCGGCCCCTGGGTGTGGCCTGTGGGCCCCAGGGCCAGCTGCTGGTGGCAGACGCAGAGGACGGCGACATCAAAGTGTACCAGTCCCACCTGGAGTTGGACTGATACTGTGGGCTTGAACCGCAGCGCCCCTCTCTGTGCGTGGCGTAGCCCCCTGGGCCCAGACCATGATGGAAGGAATGTTCAGGTTTCTCAGAGTTCTCCTGGCGTGGGCCTTGCCCTCCTGACCCTGGACATTTGCTGACAGTCCTGAGCCCCGTCATACCGGGCCCTGGCCTGGACTCCTCTCCTTCTCCTGGGGAGGATTCAGATTCAGGGGGCAGCCGGAATCAGCTGCCTCCAGCCCCCAGGGTCTAGGAGGCCTGCACTTTGGGGCCAGCAGCTGAAGCCTGGATGTCTCTGGCGTGTTGGGCCAGCCGCCAGTGCTTACCCGGGCCGGCTCTCCATTCAGTGCTCCAGCCCCAGCCTTCTAATCAGAGGGAGGCAGGCAGGGTAGGTGTGGCTGGGCTGGGCTGGGCTGGGCAGGGGTGCGGCTCCTCACTGTCCCCTGTTTTCAGAGGTGCCCTGGATGCCGAGACTCCTGCAGCTTCTCTGGGCCCAGCTGAGGTAAGAGGGGGAGCAGAGGACGGGCCACCTGGAGGCACCCTGGGGTGACACACAGCTGGGTTACCACCCTCCATGCTCCGGGCCCATGTGAGACTGTCTGACCTCCTGGAGCTGGACCAAACAGCTCAGGCTCATGGGCAGGGGGAGAGTCCCGGGCAGTAGTCAAGAGCAGGAGAGCCTTCCTGTGAGCACAGACAGAAAAACCAGGCTGGGGGTGCCGAGGAGTGGGGTTCCTCAGAGTCTGGGCCCAGCCAGGCTCCCAGCTCCATCAGGGGCCCCCGGGGTGGGCCATGCCTAGTCTGGCCCTGGGCGTGGTGAGGGGGTGGTCTCAGGGTCCATCTGTGTGTCCTGGCTCCTGAGAGCATGGCCCTGGATTAAGTGGGTCAGAGTAAGGAAGTGCGGGGAACAGGTGCTGCGTCAATGCTGACGGCTGCTGCTGAGTTAGGGGTCTTGTTCCCTGAAGAAGAGGGGGCCAGAGGCGCCCCCCAACCCCCATCCCAGATGGCTTCAGCCTCTGGACTGGCCCTGCAACTTCAGGGGTCGCTTGGCCTCTGCAGGGAGCAGAGTGCTAGGGGGCCAGCCCGGAGCTGAAGAGGCAGTTTCTTCTGGGACCCCTGGCGCCCCACCCCCTCCGGGGCCTGGGGGTCCTTTAACCCCGCGGTGATGGGGCAAGGTTGGATCTGGAGCCCTCAGACGAGGAAACCAGGGACAGGGGAGGTCTGGACGCCGTGGTGGGGAACTGGAAGGCAATGGTTTGGGGGACACTGTAGGTAGACTGGGGGGGACAGAAGCGCTGCGACGGGGAGAAGGCTGTTGTGCGCAGCGCGTGGGGAGACAAGGCCGCCAGAAGGACCGGGGCACTGCGCGGGCCGGCCGCCGGCTCCGGGACCGGAACGTTGCGTGCGCGGAACGCTCCGGCGGGGGCCAGCGGGCAGCCCGGGCGCCTGTGCGGCGGACCGTCGCGCGGCAACGCCGGGAGCGGGCGGAAATGGGGCGCGTGTCCCGCGGCGCGGCCGCGGCGGGGCTGGGGGCGTGGAGCGCTGCCGCCCGCCTGGGCCCGCCCGACGCGGTCCCCGACCCCAGCCGGACCCCGCCGGCCCAGTGCACGGCCCCGGTGAGCATCGCGGGGGAGGCCGGCGGCCTTGGGGCGCGACCTTGGGGGCCCGCCCCGCCGGGCTGTGCGCCCAGGCCCCGCCGCGGCGGCCGGGGAGCCCGGGGACCTCCGGAGCCGACGCGGGCCTCTTACCTCTCGGAGCCCCTGCTTTCTCAGCCGTAAAGTGGGGGCGCCACCGGAGGCCGGTCGGGGCGGCGACGCCAGGTTCGCGGCGGGCCACGGGGGCGCTCTGGCGGGGCGTCTGGAGCCCGGCCCTGTGCGGTGAGGGGCGGCCGGCTGGTGCCCTCTGGCCCGCCCCACACGGTCCCGCCGTGGACCCGGTGGAAGGGCATTCAGGGTCAAGGGGACTCGCCATCAGCGCTTTACCGTCGTCTCTGACTGCGGTACAGGCCAAAACCCAGAGCCCTGGATTCGTGTCCTTTCTTCTGAAAAGAGAGGGGGAAAGCCCTCTTTAAACACAATCCTTGTTGTTTTTAATCGCAGACATAAGGAGTACAAGGAATTCTTGTGAGCTACCAAGGGCAGTGATCAGGAGACTCCCCAGAGGATGGTTTTAGGCAGTGAGGGGTCCCTGGCCAGTCATAACTGGGTGTTTGCCCTGAATCAGTTCTGGCGGAGGACGACAGACTGCTGGCTTCACAAGGTAGATGGTTAAGTTCAGGTCGTGTGGAGAGGGGTGTCCCACAGACTGTTGCCTGACCTGGGGTGGTGGGCTGGGTCACAGGGCACCTGGTGTCCTGGGTAGCAGACAGCTTTCCCGGGCTTGTGGCCTTGTCTTTATCGCAGTCTTTAAAGATGCACACGGTGCCGAGTTACTGCCCCGCTTTCTCCCATCTGCACCTCTGCTATCGATTGCCTGCTCTTTCATCTTTTTCTGGCTGTCTGATCTGAGCAGACTTCTTTGTGTTGGTCACTCCCAGAGGCTGAGGTGGGGGTGGGGATGGAAACTTGCCCCTCGATTTAAGAGTTCTTTCTCACTGCCCCACAGATGGGAACACCACCCTCTGCCCTCTGCTGCCTTCCCCAGACATGAGGAGCTCTTCTTCTCCTTTCTTTCTTTCTTTTAATAGGTAAACTTTGTAGATGAAGCATAAAACACACAAAGTGCACAGATCGTATGTGTACAGCTCGATGAATTTTCTGCAAGTGAAACCACCGTGTAACCAGCTTTGCCCAGAGCATCTGCTCACTGTTAGGCCAAGTGTGTTTGTCTTCTGACAGTAGCAATGGGCGGTTTTCTTAGCTCCTGTGAGAGGAGTCCCCAAGCAGGGGACCGTGATCCTGTCAGTTGGCTGACCTGGTGTTTGCAAGTGGCTGGTGCTGAGAGGCTTGTGCCGTGCTGGCCGCTCCCCGTTGGTCGTCAACATGCATTGGCGGGACTCACACGCAGAATGCCTCTGTCCCTTTTGTGATGCCCTTGACAGGTGTCAGGAGACAGGGCAGTCCTTGATGCCCCTGCCAGTGGCCACAGGGACTTGGCCCGGGGCTGCCTTTGGGCTCCAGGTCTCCCTGCAGACGCCATGTTGCCTGCTGTCTCTGATCTCTGCAGGGAGGGGCATTTGGGAGTCTGGTTGCTGCTGGACTCAGGGGGACCCTTTCAGTCAGAACCCATAGCGGGGAGAGGCCTCTCCCTCCAGCCCGCTCTGGGCTCCCTGGAGGGGAGGAAAGTAGCTGCCCCAGTTGCCTGTTAAGTCGTGGGCGTGTGAGGCCCCCTCCAGAGCTCCCGACTCTCAGGAAAGGGCTCCCTCAAAGTCACGCCTCCTCAGCCTCGCTGTCCCCCTGTCCCCAAGGGCCTGGTGAGCCCGGGGGCCTGGAGGGCCAGGCTCAGTGAGAGGCCTGTGTCCCTCCTTCGGGTGTGGCAGGGCGCTGCTGTGCGCTTTGTGCTGACAGTGGGGTCGTTCGTGTCTGGGAGGGGGCCAGAGCCCCAGTGAGCCCTCACCAAGGCGAAGCTCCTGCCCGCCAGGCCCGCCAGGGTGGGACGTGGAGAGCTCCTGAGAGTTGGCTCCGCAGCAGGCTGACTCTCGTGCAGGGTGAGGCTCGCAGCCCCGCAGGACTCAGAAACCGCGGCCTCTTGGGGAGGTTGTTGCTGTCCAGGATCACGTGAAGGCTGGGGAGCGCCACCCCCATCTCTACAGCCTGTGGGGGGAGGTCCTGAGGGAGGTGCTCAGCTGTGACAAGAGGGTGGGAGCCCAGGGAGGGGTGGGCCCCATGCAGGGGGAGGCTGGGGCAGGGTGGATGCCGGTGGATCCCAGCCTGAGCACCGAGGCTCCCCAGGGGCTCACTCGGGCACCAGGCACGTGCCCAGGCATCTTCTGGGGCCCCCACACCAAGGCTCACAGCTGCTGGCGGTGGGCACGCGCCTGACTTTCCTCAGCTCAGCAGTGATTTGTTTAGATGTGCATCTTTGTTCTTGCTAGCTTAGTAAGTCAAGCTTTGAGATGTTTAAATTACTTTAATTGTTAATGAGATTGTAGATTTTCCCTTGTGCTGCAGTCAAAAACCATAATCAGTTCTTTAAAAACAAAAATTTAGCCCTGTGCTCAGCCCCTAAGTGGCGCTGAGTTTCAGGTGCTTGTGTCTGGAGCAGGGAAGCCTGGCCCTGTCTCTGGGTGGGGGTGGGCGTGGCCTGGGCCTGTGCACACTGCAGCCCAGGGCGGAGATGGGCAGCTGGGGGCTCCCCCGCCAGCCTTGCGACTAGACCTGAAGCCGGGTCGCCCCCATCTGTGGGCCCAGTGGCCACGTGGATGTGTCTGTCAGGGTCGTCTGAGCCACAAGCTGTGGCCAGAGCCTATCTCCCCAGCACTGGCAGCCACCCTGGGCCCTCACAGGACGGTGGTGGCTCTGAGCTGAGCCCTCCTCTTTTCCAGCGGCCCCGGCATGGTGCTCAAGGCCTTCTTCCCCACGTGCTGCGCCTCGGCAGACAGCGGCCTCCTGGTGGGACGGTGGGTTCCAGAGCAGAGCAGTGCTGTGGTTCTGGCTGTGGTGCACTTTCCCTTCATCCCCGTCCAGGTCAAGGAGCTCCTGGCCCAGGTGCAGCAGGCCAGCCAGGTGGGCGTGGCTGTGCTGGGCACCTGGTGCCACCGCCGGCAGGAGCCGGAGGAGAGCCTGGGCCACTTCCTTGAGGGCCTAGGCACCCTCTTCTCCCACGAGCCCTGGCTGCAGCTGTGTCGGGAGAGGGGCAGCAAGTCCTGGAACTGCAAGGCCACCCGCCGGCAGGGGCCCACGCCCCTCGCCCCTGCCTGCGAGGACCAGGTCATGCTCATCTTCTACGACCAGCGCAAGGTGCTGCTGTCACGGCTGCACCCGCCCGCAGCCTTGCCCGAGCGCCAGGCTGGGGATGCCACAGCCAGCGCGGGTGGCCTGGCTGCCGTCTTTGACACAGTGGCGCGGAGTGAGGTGCTCTTCCAAAGTGACCGGTTCGATGAGGGCCCCGTGCGGCTGACGCACTGGCAGTCAGAGGGCGTGGAGGCCAGCATCCTCGTGGAGCTGGCCAAGCGCGCGGCGGGGCCTGTCTGCCTGCTGCTGGCCTGTCTGCTGTCACTGGTCTCCGCTGCCAGCGCCTGTCGGTAGGTGTCCCCGGGGCAGGGCGGGTAGGTCGGGCCCACAGAGGCCAGACGGGCCCTTCTGAGGCCCACGCTGCCCCCGCACCCCGGTCTTGTCCCACGTCCCGTCCCCAGTGGGGGCTGCTCTCTTGGTGCCTCTTGCTCTGGGTGAAGCCAGGCTTCCCAGCAGCCTCGGTTGTTGCGTGGGACCCACTGGGGAGGGGACGCAGTGAGCCTCAGACAGCTCAGGCCTCAACAGGGAACTTAGGTGCTGGGGAGACCTGGGCTGTTCCGCACAGGGACCCCTGCTGGTCTCCCGGCACTTGCCCACCCCGTTCCCTGGCGCTGCAGGAGTGGCCGCACTGGGAGGCTGCGGGCAGTAGCCCCTCACTGTCTGCTGGGGGCTGGTCTCGGGCTTCACCAGGGCACTCCTGGCTGTGGGCCCTCTCCCTGTGAGAAGCCCCCAGAGGCCCCGCTGGGCGCGGAACAGCCATGCTGTACCCCAGGTCAAGGGGTTTGGCCTCAGGTCTGGGGACGGGCCTCGCCTACTCCCCAGGGGCTCTGGGGGCACGTGGCCCTGTCCCCACAGAGAGACCAGCAACTGTGTGTGGGCAGCACCTTAGGTTATAGGGGCTGCTAGTGTCTTGACCTTGAAATGAGTCATGTGACAGTGTCTGGGCTTGCTTGGGGGCACTTTAGAGAAGAGACGTTCCTTCGCTTTTGTTGGCTTTCAAAGAACGCAAGAACAGCTGCTTGCGGCTCGAGTGCCCCCAGTCCCGAAGACCCAGAGGCAGGCGCTAGGCCTTGGTGGCCATCAGGAGCCCCAAACATCAGTGTGAGGCGTGGCTGTGGCTGCAGGAGCGAAGTCCTGGGGGGCTGACCTGGGCCTTGGGGAGACCCTGCCCATCGCCTTCCTTCCACTGGGTGGAACGGGAGTGTGCTGACTGCATTTCTCTCTGGGAGTTGGGTCAAAGTCTAAACCTCCAGGGTCAAGGCCCCCTCCCCCCGGGGCCCTCAGCGTGCTCCTTTGGCGGCCCTGCACGTGGCAGGCGCCCCGTCGGCCCCTCCGGCCAACAGCAGGGCTCTGGGCTGCCCCGGACTCAGGCGCTGGGTTTGCCGTTGGACACTTGGTTCACATTCGCTTGAGAACACATCCTCTCAATGTCTGCAGGTCTGTGAAGCGTCTGGTGCTTCCTTTGCTGTGTGAGAGGTCAGTCGTGTTGGGCTTGACCCTGGACACAGTCGTCTGTCCAGCAGGTGCTCAGCTTCAGTGCTTGGAGTTAGCACCTCGTGTTCCCAGTTGATAGGAGCGACTGTGACCCGCACTGGGCTGCCCACAGGGCCTCCCCTGTGTCCACAGCCCACGGAGTTCAGCAGTGTGGCCATGGGTGTTTGGGGCCGCCAGGGCCTTTTCCCTTTGCACGTTGAGGGGTAGTAGCCGTGACTGTGGCAGCCCCAATGCAGGGAAACCCGAGGTCCCGAAGGCCTATTGCCTCCGTGCCCTGCAGGGTGTTCCGGCCGTGGCCACTGTCCTTCATCTGGAGCAAGCTGTCTACCTGCGAGCAGCTCAGGCATCGGCTGGACCAGCTTACGCTCGTCGTCAGTGCCCACAGGGCCGAGGGCCCTGCCCAGCTGATGAGGTGCGGGCGCTGCGGGCCCCCTGCCCCCCACTGACCCCTGCAGCTGCCTGCACACTCACGCCCGCTGAACCTGCTTCCAGGAAGGCCAACACGCTGGTCTCTGTGCTGCTCGACATGGCCCTGGGCCTCCTGCTGCTGTCCTGGCTGCACAGGAAGGACCGCTTTGCTCATCTGGCCGAGGCGCTCGTCCCTGTGGCTGACGTGAGTTGGCGGGAGGGCCCCGGCTGCTCTCCAGCACCTGCTTCCTGGGGGTGGGGCGAGCCCTTCCTGGGAGCAGCTCGCAGCGGGCCTGCCCGGTCCCCTCACAGCCACTGTGTCCTGCGGGACCCGTGGAGCTGCATAGATGTGGGCCCTGTAGCTGGGCCACCTTGCTGCTGCTGGCCTTGGCCTTCCCGTCCTGACGGTGGCCATCTGGAGCCCCTGTGCAGGCTTTGCAGGGGCACCACCTGCCTGCCAGGCCCAGGTCCCAGCGCCCCGTGGCCCCGCTGTGCACAGTCGTTTCTGCTCTCCTGGCCGTCAGCCCAGGCCTGTGCACGGTCAGCGGGTCAGCGTCACGGAGACCCCGTGCCTCCAGGCTGCTCTCTGTGGTGCACTCAGCCTCCCGTCTGCCACCCCCCCGCCGGTTCTGTGGCTCCCGCACTGAGGGCCAGAAGCCCCGGCTTCCTCTCCCAGCCATGGCCGCCTGCCTGCTGTCCGTCCACACAGGCTCTGAGTTCTCTCTGCCGTCTCAGCACTTGTATCGGGAGCTTGTCTTTTTGCCCAGGGCAGCCCCTCAGCACCCCTCCCAGGCCTCTGGGGCCCTCTCGGCCCTGGGTGTGGTCAAGCCGCTGAGATCTGACTGTAGCATCCTTGTGGGCTCAGCCACTCCTGCTATCATTAGTCTCCAGTCACAGGTGGGCACTGGGCCTGCTGGTGGCCAGGACCCCACAGGGCAGGAGCCCGCAGGCCAAGTCCCGTAGCTTCTAAGGGAGGCTGGCCCAGGAGGGAGGAGGGGGGACCTGGGGGCTGGGAGGGGGCTCGGCCACTCCACCCGTTTCATCCTCGCTCTGCCTTTCGGCCAGTTTTATCCTAGGCCTCTTTTCTGCAGGATTGCTCAGAAATATAAATATTTAATTTAAAAATGAAAGCTTCTTCCTGCTGCCAAGCTCTTACCCTTTAAATATTAAATAAGCTCTATTTATAAAGAACATTCTGTTCCCTTCTCACTGCCCCAGACGCAGCAGAGGCCATCACCCAGGGCTGGGAGAGGCCTGTGTGCAGGCAGGAGGAGCTGGCAGACAGGGCAGGGACAGGGCGCCTGTGGCCCCCCATGGGTACCGAGGCCCAGGCCTGAGGGCCCACCTGCCGTGCTTGCACCGTGTTCCTCCTGGGGTGGCCAGGATGGGGGTCGGCTTACTCGCTCCTTGTGAGGCCCCGTGCCAGACCCTTACCCCTCGTCATTCTTCCCTCCGTGGGACCCTTCAGCTACCCCACCCCTGCCCAGCTCGTGGGCCCCTGATGAGCTTGAACCCCCAGGCTCATGTAGGGTCCCCAGGTGGGTCACCGGGTGACACCCCCATCCTTGCAGCGTGTGGCCGAGGAGCTCCAGCATCTGCTGCAGTGGTTGATGGGTGCGCCCGCCGGGCTCAAAATGAACCGGGCGCTGGACCAGGTGCTGGGCCGCTTCTTCCTGTATCACATCCACCTGTGGATCAGTGAGTGCCGGCCAGCCCCGCGGTGCGTGCCCCGGGGACAGAGGCCCAGCTGAGGGGGAAGGGGGCCTCTTGGCCTCTGCTTCCTGTCGGCCCAGCACCCTGTGTGTGGAGCTGGGCCACACCTCAGGCAGCCGACCTCAGGGAGGACCAGGGGCTGCAGGACCCCGGGCACCCCTCAAGGCTGACCCCGTCCCGCCAGGCTACATCCACCTCATGTCCCCCTTCATCGAGCACATCCTGTGGCACTTGGGTCTGTCGGCCTGCCTGGGCCTAACGGTCGCCCTGTCCATCCTGTCGGACATCATCTCCCTTCTCACCTTCCACATCTACTGCTTCTACGTCTACGGCGCCAGGTGGGTGTGCCGCCCCCACCCCTGCCCCCCGGCGGGCTGGCGCGTGCAGCCCCGGGCCCTGGGCGCAGACAGGCTCCCGGGCCGGGCGGGTGTGGGGTGGCCCCCACCCTGACGGGAGTGGTCTGCAGGCTCTACTGCCTGAAGATCCACGGCCTGTCCTCGCTGTGGCGCCTGTTCCGAGGGAAGAAGTGGAACGTCCTGCGCCAGCGCGTGGACTCCTGCTCCTACGACCTGGACCAGGTACCAGCTCCGTCCAGCCGGCCTTCGGCCTGCGCCGGCCCATGCAGTGGCCCGGGCATCACAAGGGGCAGCCTTGCTCCTGCTCCGCAGGCCCCAGGGGTTCAGGGAGCTGCAAGGGGCAGGGTGTATACGGGGCCATAACGGGGCAGAACTCGCCGCAGGCGGGGACAGACCCTGCTCCGGGAGGCTGCAGGACAGCAGGCGCTGGAGGTGAGTGCGCATGGGGCCTGGCTCGTCCTGTTAGCTTGTCCACACCCGCCACAGGGACCCTGAGTGCTGCCCTTCAGGGTGTTCTCTTCCTGCCTAATTTTTACCCCCCTCCTGTCTAGTGTATGGGCTGCACACCTCTCAGCTGGTCCTGTCTCTACCCACTCTCTGCCCTTGTGTCACCAGGTCTGGAGGGCAGGCATCCCTCCCAGGACTGGGGAGGGCTGTCCCAACTGGCATCAGGCAGCGGTGGGCGCTCCACCTCTGGACTGGCGGAGGGGCTATGGTCAGTGCAGGTGGGGGCGCCCCAGCGTGGGGCTCTTGCTGCTGCTGATGCTGGCATCCTTTCTCCTCGTAGCTGTTCATCGGGACCTTGCTCTTCACCATCCTGATTTTCCTGCTTCCTACCACGGCCCTGTACTACCTGGTGTTCACCCTGGTGAGCCGAGTGCCACGTGCGCAGAGTGGTGACTGCCGGCTCTGCCTACCAGCGGGCAGCTGTGGGCAGACCACCCACCTGTGCCAGCCACAACAGAGGGTGGCTGTTCTGGACTCTGTGTACTGGGCCCTGGAGTGGACAGGGGTCCACCCTGGGGGTACCACCCCCTACTGCCCCGGCATACGCCGCTGGATGCATGGAGGGCAGGGCTCTCCGTAGTGCGGGGGGGCGGAGTGTGGCCAGCAGAGGGGTGTGGTACCCAGGTGGCCGGGCCGAGGGGCCAGTGGCGTGTGTTCCTGGGTTGGAGTGCCCCGTCTTCTGAGTGGGAGGGGGTTTCGTGACTCCTGTGCTCAGGCCTCAGGTTCAGGGCTGGGCCCCTGCACGCCCCGGGGACCTGTCAGGCCGCTCAGCTCAGGCATGTGCAGCATGGCTCTGGCCACGGTCCCAGGCCCAAGACCCTGAGCACTGTCTGTGCTGCAGCTCCGGCTCCTAGTGGTCACCGTGCAGGGCCTGGTCCATCTGCTCGTGGACCTCATCAACTCGCTGCCGCTGTACTCGCTTGGCCTCCGGCTGTGCCGGCCCTACAGGCTTGCGGGTAGGTCTGCACGCTGGCCAGGGAGCACGCTTGGGGCCCTGGAAGCCGCGGTTTGTGTGGCAGGCAGGCAGGGAGCACAGGGCCCTGGTTCTGGGGCGTGAGCTTCAGGGGGAGCCCGCCTTCAGGTTCAGAGGCTGCACGCGCAGCCCTCCTGCCTCCTGAGCCTTTCCTGGGATGAGTGTGCAGTTTGCTCGGAAGCGTGCCTGCAGTGTCGCATGGGCAGTGCCTGTGTGTGGCTCAGAAGAGAGACGTGTCCCCTGTGGCTGTGAGGCTGTGTGCCTGCTGGCATCCCTCCACTGGGGGCTGGCCCCCCAGAAGACTGCTGCCTGCTGCGGCCACACTGGCCAGCCCGGCCACCCCCACTGGCCCCCCTGCAGGCAGAGGCCCCTGTCTGCATGCTGACATCAGCTGCAGGTTGGCCAGATGCCCCTGACGGGAGGCCGTCCCCACTGCAGGCACAGGGAGGCCAGACCCGACTGGTCAGAGTTGTGGTCCAGCCTACCCAGTGCAGGGTCTTTGAACAGTCGGGGAAACTGGGGGTTCCTGGCGTGGCCCCCGGGTGACCAGTGTGCCCAGGAGGCCCTGGGCTGGTTTGCAGCCAGCAGCTCAGCCCACCCCAGAGCTTGTGGCGGCTGCTCGCAGCCAGTTTGGAGTCAGGAGACATGAATGTGCGTGTTTGTGGGCTTTAGGCCTTGAGTCTGCCCACCGGATGTCCTCAAACCCTCTTTCCGAGAGCTTCCTCCGCTGACCCCCAGGTGGCCCAGGCTCCCCCAGTCCCCACCACACCTCAGCCCCCGGACCTGGCACCTCCCTGGCCCCGCCTGCGCTCAGGCCTGCGCAGTCCTTTTAACTTCACAGGAAAGGAAAGGCTGCAGATGCCGCCTTTTCTCTCCACTGCGTTGCCTTGGGGCCTCTTCATCAATTGATAATTAGCTCCTATTTCTCCTTTTAAGAACCTTCCACCTTGGGGATCCCCAGGCATGGGAGCCTACACTGCAGGCTAGAGTGTGGTGGGTCCCCGAGTCAGCTGTGCTGGAAGGCACTGTGATGAGCAGGGTGCCCACCCCCCAGTGGGTGCTGTGTCCACTCTAGGAAACCCCTGCCCTGCTCACAGAGCAGCACAGCCTGCTGGCTCTTCCCTGCCTGCAGACCCTGGGCTTTGGTCTCAGTGCGGTTCTGCTGGAGCTCTGGTGAGGGGCGGCTGCTGCCCACAACGTGCAGCCCTCCAAGGGGCGCACTGCGGGGACCGCCCCGCCTCACCGGGCCTCACTCTCCTCACAGCCGGCGTGAAGTTCCGGGTCCTGGAGCACGAGGCTGGCCGGCCCCTGCGCCTCCTGATGCAGGTAAGGCCTCCCTGCGGCCCTCGCGTTGCTGCCCGTCGACAGGCGCCCTGCTCACCGTGAGGCCCCCTGTTCTGGGGCATGTTCTCTGCCCCCCTGGTGGGGGGCCTCAGGGGCCCCGGGGAGACTCCCCTGCTCCCAAGGCCTTTGGGCACCGTGACGCCCCCTCTGCCTGGGCCTTCCCCCAGCGTTGAATCCCTGTGGTGTGCCAGACACCCTGGGGTACCCAGGCTCTACCTGTTGGGCCCTGCGTCCCTGTGTCCTGCCCTGGGCCGGGGCTCTGTCTCCAGGCAGGATATCAGAAACGTGGCACAGGCCAGCCCTGTTGGGTTGGGGCCTGTCCCCCTGGGGCTGTGGGCCAGTTGCCTGAGGCGCAAAAGCAGCCAGGCTGGCCTGAGAGGAGAGTTCAGAGGCTAAGGAGCCTGTGTGGTTTTCTGGGGAGGCCTGGAGCGAGGTGGTTTTCAAGGAGTGAGTCCTGGAGCGGGGTCTCGGCCCCCGCAGCCGGGCCAGAGCAGAGCACTGCTGACTGAGGCCCGGGCCTGCCTGACCTGTGTGCCCCAGCAAGAGTGTGTCTGGCTCGGAGCCAGCCCTGCCCTGCAGTTGTCCAGCCCAGGGACCCCCAGGACAGCCTGCGAGGCCTGGAGAGGGAGTCCGGGGGTTGGGGCCATGTCCTGGCTGATCGCTGCCCTTGTGCTTCCAGATAAACCCTCTGCCCTTCAGCCACGTGGTGCGCACCTACCGCCTCCCCAGCTGTGGCTGCCACCCCAAGCACTCCTGGGGTTCCCTGTGCCGCAAGCTGTTCTTCGGGGAGCTCATCTACCCCTGGAGGCAGAGAGGGGACAAGCAGGACTGAGGGCCCGGCCCCCGGCCCGCCTTGCACCGCCATCTGCCAGGTGTCAGGGCGGCACACACCTCTTGCTACCCCTGGTTGTCGGGGCCTCTGCAGGCCCCACCCGTCGCATCTCCACCCGACTCCGGTCCTGGGGGTGGTGAGGAGGGGGACGCGCGCAGTCAGCCAAGCCAGCACCCAGCTTCAGCACCATCAGCTCTGCCTCGGGGCCCCCTGCTGACCTGTTGTGACGGCACGGTTCACCTTGTCCCACCGGCCCCTGGACCTGCCCCAGACCCGGACGGGTGTGCAGAGCCTTGCCTCTGCCCGCTTTGCCCGTTCCCAGTGGGATGGGCCGGCGATCCTCCTGGCTGCTCCCCTGCACCCCACCCTGTCATGGGTAGGGGGGCCCTTCCCAGGGTGCACTCAAGTAACCTCGAGACTCTGGCCCCCAAGCATCTCCTTCCCTGGGGGCTGCTCCCTGGGGTCCCCAGTGCCTTCCAGCTTGTCTCAGTGGGGAAGAAGCCAGCCAGTCTGGGGGATCCAAGCCGCTGCCAACCCCCAGCCCGGTCCAGCGGTTCCAGGAAGCTGGGCAGCAGTGCCTCTGGCACCGAGTCACACAGGGCTTCCTGTTGACGCTTCTGGGAAGACTGTTCTGCAGCAGGAGCTGCCCACAGACCTCTGGGTGTCTCTCAGTGAAGCCAGGCCATAGTGGGTGCCCCTGCTGGCAGCAGGGACCCGCCCACCTGGCTGCCCGTTCCCACCCTACTCCCTGCAGGATCAGGCTTGTTGGCTATATCTTCCATCCTGTCACTGGCTTGTGGCAGGGGCAGGCAGCCCCCAGGCAGGGGTCCCAGCGCTGGTCTGTACCTGCCTGGCAGCCACAGGCAGGACCTGGGTGTGGGTGTGAGCCCAGAGTTCCGGGGATGGGGGCCCTCAAGAGGCGGTGGCGTCATGTACAGCGTGTCATCGTGAAGGTGGAGACGTGTGTGCAGCAGGCGGTGGGGCTGTGCCCCCGTCCACCCAGGCACTCAGGACTGCCCACCTGACACCCACGCTCCCCTGCTGGGGGCTACAGTGGGCAGGCCTGGGCATGTCCCCACAGCCCAGGGTCAGGAGGGTGGGTCCTGGCTCTGTCTTTTCTGCCGGGACAATAAAGCCTCCAATGTGCTTGGAGTGCGCCACTGTGCCTTCATCAGCACTTGAGCAACGGGGTCTGGGGAGGTGCCCCTTCTCCTGGGGCGGGGGCCCCCACTGTCTGTCCTAAGACGATGACCAAGCTGGGGGGCAGTGGGCACTCCGCAGGCCTCTGCAGATGTGGGGGCTGGGTGTGTAGCCCCTTGAAGATGTCCTGGCGTGGATGGACGGACCCAGGGCCACTTGCTTTCTAGTTTGGGCCTTGCCCTGGCGTGAGGGGCTCCCAGAGCAGGACATGGGCCTGGGGTGCAGACCTCTGGGTAAGTGGGTAAGCTCTGATAAGCGTGTTGTTGCCTGAGACCTGGGACTCCACACACGGAAGGGGTACTTCCTGATGGACTCTTCCATCCTGCAGCTTCCAGGGCCCGTGGATGACTGCCCTGAGCCTGCTATCCGGGCTGTGGGGGAGAGGGTAGAAGCCTGAAGAGGCCACTTGGCAACTTCCAGGCCAGCGTCTCCACCGGGGTCAGCAGAGGACCCATGTGGGGCCTGGCGGACAGGACCACACCCCATGTTCTGCTAAGAAGGGTCTCCACCTTCAGAAACAGCATCTGGGGCCTGCCTCACCTCCTGCTGAATTCTCCCCTGCTCCGCTCAGCCTGCTGGGCAGCGGTAGCCACGTTCCCGGCCTTGTCAGGCAGCTGTCACTCGTTTCGGGTACAGGACTGCCTGTCCATCTCCCAAGGGCCAGGCCTGGCCCCAGAGCCAGCAGAGGGAACACTGGCCACTGGCAGCCACTGAGACACGCCACCTACACGTCTCGGCTGCTCCCATCCTGTCTGGTCTCTGGACCTGTATGGCTTTCATCAGTGGCCCCCACCCCAGCCCAGGGCTCTGACTGCTCCTACCACGCTGACCTAGGGCTTTGTGCTACATACAACTCAGGCTGCCCTGAGAAATGGACAATTCCACTTTGATCTGGGGCCGCTACCTCCCTGACAGGTCTTCACGGCTGCCCACAGAGGAGGGCCCGGTGCTCTTCTGCTGCAGAGGTGGGCTCAGAGAGGGATGGCCAGCTGCTGAAGCAGGTGGCCTGAGGCCCACGGTGTGCTCACGCTGTAACTTCTCACCAGGAGACAGCCGGCACGTCACTTCGCGCCCTTCACCAGATCCCCGTGGCTCCCAGCTTCCTGCAGCCGCTTTGTTGAACTCATACTCTGATCATCAGTTGCCCCTAACTGTGCCCTGAAAGGCCCACTGGGCCTCCTATCTTGTGGGCCCAAGGCCTGACCTACGTACCCAGTGCACGGTGAGGCCAAGGGAGACTTGAGAGGCTGGGGCAGCTGCTTCCCCCTCTCGCTTTGCCCCCAAGCGTCCCCAGCCCCGCTCTGCCTGTCCTGGCACTGGGGTCCTTAAGATCCTGCCAGTCACTTCTTGGTAGCCTGTCCCTACATTGGGTTCGTCTGATGATCCTGGGCTTCGGCTCCTGTGCTCTTGGTGGGAACACGCAAATGCCACTGTGACCTCAGGCATCGCCTTGGGAGGAACACCGAGTCTGCCCATCCCTGTGAAGTCAGCCTGACACACCAGGGCTGCCTCTGCAAGCTGCTGTCCCTTCCACGTGACAGTGACCAGTAGAGAGATACCACGGCCCCCTGTCCTGTCCCTCCTCCTGCTCTGGCCCACTGGTTGCAGCGTCCCCTGCTGGTTCTTGCTGGGCGTGCACATACTCCAGCGCCCTCCATCTGAGGCACTTCAGTGGGGCCTCTCTTGGCAGCAGGCCCAGGCCGGGGGTTGGAGGTCGAGTAACCAGCGGGCCAATTGTTGTGACTTGTGTCAGTCACTTGTGTGACTCACCCCATGGGTGGACCCCAGGCCCTACTCAGTGGGGAGGGGGAGACGCCCCAGACCACTTCTTTGTTCCCCCTCTCTGGATAGAGTCTGGGTCTGGGGGCCTGGCCCCTATCCTGGCCCCGGCCAGTGGATGGGGGAACTGCAGGGGACACCGTCAGGCTCTTCACCAGAGGGGCCCAGAGTGACCCTTGACCACCCAGCACCTGGGCGCCTTTGCGGGGCTGACCCAGGACTCGTGAGCAGAGGGCTGTTCTGGGCTGCTGTGTCCTTGGCCTCAGGCTCCTCAAAGGTCATCCCTGCAGAAATGCATGAGCTACGTGGAGGCCAGCTCCTCCACCCACAGGGCCTGCTGGGCTCAGGGAACGGCACCCCTCCACCATCCCTCCCTTGTCTGGGCCCCCTGGCTCCAGACCCTGTGGGTTCTTGCCAACCCCTTCTGCCCTGGGGCCAGGAGGTCAGAGGCCAGAGAGGACAGTGGCACTGGAAACTGTAAGTCCACAGGACAGGAGGCACCTGGGAGGCTGCTGCATCTTTCTCCCAGGACTGGACTCCGCAGACAGGTCTCGGGTGGCCGCGCCTGCTGCACAGGCTGTGCTGGTAAGGACCCAGTGGCCTCACTTTGTCCTGGGTAATGGAGAACCAGGGAGTGGGGGCCCCCAGTCCTGAGGTACAAAGGGTGGTTTTGACTTAAAATTCTCTTCAAAGTGGGATAACAGTTTCTCACCCACCATCCCTTCCAAGCAGCCTCAGACTCTAAGAAAGAAATGTCACCACCAGTGAGGAGTGACTTTCGAGCAGGGAGAAGGCAAGGCCAGGCAGAGGTGGGCTCCAAGGTTGGTGCAGTGACCTCTGCAGGAGAGGCTTGGCTTGGCTGCGGCTCCCCAGCCCTGCCAGCTGAGGACTAATGAGACTCCACCCACGGGCTGGCATTTCTGCGAACACTGTGTTGTGGGAGGATGTGCCTTGTCTTGGCATGCTGGCGGCCCTGTCTGCCATGGGCCAGCATCCAGGCTATGGCTGCTCTGTAGATTGAGTGAACCAGATGGCCCTGCTCACCCCCCTGCCCATGAGTGCCCCAGAGCTAGGAGGGTACCGAGCCTCTCCCTGCAGGCAGGTGAGAAAGGGCCCGGTGCTCACCGGGTGCTGTGCACCCAAAAGAGCGACCAGGCCTCCTTAGGAGGCCTCCCCAGGTGCCCCACCAAAGTGAAATGACAAGAGTCCACGCGGCTCACTGCAGGTTATCTGCAGCTTGTGGGGGTGGTCACTCAGTCGTGCCCTGGCCACGCAGAGGTCTGCTCCCTGTGAAGACCACCTACTGCTGGAGAATGGCCCAGGCTTGGTGACCCGCTAGGAAGAGTTGCTGGTGCCCTCTTGCTCACCTCCTGGACACGTGCCAGTTGAGCTGTCCTCGGGGCCTAGTTGCTGTGCTGATGTGCTTGTCCCCTCTGCATGCAGTCTTTCTAGGGAGCCCCAACACACATGGCCTCTGCCAGTGCGGGTCCTTTTCACTGACTTACTGTTTTCAATGTTTTTATTAAGGCATACGTTACATATTACAAAATTCACCCATTTCAAGTGTACAATTCTTGAGTTTTACAAAATATTTGTATTTGGCCACACTGGATCTTAGTTGTAGCATGTGGGACCTGACCAGGGATCGAACCCGGCCCTCTGCGTTGGAGCACAGAGTCCTTGTCACTGGACCACCAGGGAAGTCCCTACAGTCACTGGGTTTTCAATAGCTTTACCAAGTAGTGTAACCGTCACCAGTTAGAGCATTTTCATCATCCCAAAGAGACGTTGTGCCCAGGACGCAGGCACTCGCCGTTTCCCCTCCCCCAGGTCCTGGCAACCACTGATTACTTTCTGTGGACTTGCCTAGTCTGGATGTTTCATATAAATGTAGTAGGCATCAGCACTTTATTCCTTTTTAAGAATGAAAATCTGTTGTGTGGATACGCCACATCTTGTTTATCTGTTGATTTGCTGATGGATGTTTCAGTTGTTTCCACCTTTTGGTTACTGTGAGTAATGCTGCTGTGAACATTCATAAGCTAGTTTTTGTTTAAGAGTATGTTTACATTTCTCTAGGAGAGGAATTGCTGCATTGTATGGTAGTTCTATGCTGGACTTGTAAAAAATTTTGTTTATTTTTGGCTGTGCTGGGTCTTTGTTGCTGTGCAGGCTTTTCTCTGGTTGCAGAGAGAGGGAGCTACTCTCTAGTGGTATGCGGGTTTCTCACTGAAGTGGCCTCTCTTGTTGCGGAGCACAGGCTCTTGGCCTCCCAGGCTCTAGAGGCTTAGTAATTGTGACGCATGAGCTTGGTTGCTCCGTGGCATGTGGAATCTTCCCCGACCAGGTATTAAACCCATGTCTCCTGCATTGGCAGGTGGATTCTTTACCACTGAGCCACTAGGGAAGCCCATATGCTAAACTTTGTTAACTACATGTCATGTGGGAATATGTTCCCGGGAAAATGTTTATTAATGAGAACACCACTCTCCATCCCCAAAGGAAACCATGTTGTCCATTTGGTGAGCATCCTTCCAGACTTCATCCTGTGCACACATTATATTTCTCTACACACAAATCTAGAATGAAACAAATTAAAACTTTAAAACATTCCTGTTAAAGTTACACTGGGTATAACTGTACTGTCATTTGTCTGTCTTCTCAGGTCAGTATTGTTCGCGGTTTACCTCAATGACTGAAGGGGCGGCGTAAACCTGGTTGATTTAATGGCACCCTATCCCGGGTCTAGGCGGTTTCACCACTTTCACCATCACTACAATGCTCTACAGTGATTCTTTGAGCTTGTTTCTGACAACTTCTCCAGGCTAAACAAGACACGGGATTATTAGGCTGTCCAACCTCCCTCCCAGAGAGCTGTTCCCCACATCGTGGCCCACATGTGACATTGCTGATCCAATGGGGAGAAGAGTATTATTTTGCTTTACTTTCCATCTTGAAGAGTAAAACTGTTATCTTCACACGGGTTCACACGCATTTCTAATCCATCCTGTAAACAACCCCAAAGTCACTTCCTCCTGGAGGCCCCCTGGTCAAACCTCAGAGCCCCACGCCCCGGCCCTCTTCCTGGGCCCCCCACCCGGTCACAGCAGCTACGAGCCGGCAGTGCCATCTTCTCTGGAGCCGGAGGAAAACCAGAGCAATGAGCCCGCCATTCCGCAGAGTCCGGCCATCGGAGCCCCGCTGTCTAACTGCAGGCCTTGCCAGGGGAAAAGCAGAGGCGAAGGACCGGAGCGGACCTGCTGCGCTGGGGGCCCTGCGCCCCCGTCATGACCCGCGCGTCCCCTCGCCGCCCCCGAGCATCCCCTCCTCACCGCCGCCCAACCATCCTCACCGCCGCCCAACCATCCTCACCGCCGCCCGCCGCCCTCCTCGGTCCTCCGGGCCCGCCCCCTCCTCACACCATACTTCACCGCCCCGGCGCCCACGCGGGAGCGGAAGTCCCGCCTCCCGAGGCCACTCCGAGCGCCGATTGGCTCTCCTCTCCGCGCCACGCCCCCTTGTCGAAGAGTGCAGCTTCCGAGGGCGCTGAAGCAAACAGGCCGCTCCGTCCCGTCCGAGGTTTTCGTGGGGGCAGCGGCCGCGACTTTCCCGAGACCCCAGTCTTCCCGCGCCTAGCCGCCTCACCCCGTCTTGGGGACGGCCGCCGTCCTGCTCCGTACGCGGAAGGAGGGGCGTATGCAAACAACCTGGAGCTCCAGGCTCCTGATTGGTGAGCATCTCGGAAGGGGGGCGGGCTCAGAGGCCGAGACCAATGTGCGGGTGGTCCAGTTGCTGTGGGAGGGTTGCTGCAGCGGCGGCCAGTGGCGAAGTGGAGGGCGGGCCGAGGAGCCGTGGTAGCGCGGGGTAGGGTTGCCGGTGAGTCCGCGATGCTCTGTGGGACGCAGCGGGGACGGCGGGGCTGTGACGGACGTGCAGGCGGACCAGTGCTTCCGGGAAAGCGGGCGGCAGAGGGCCAATGGCGACGGCGGGAAGGCGGGGCGCGGCGGCGGGGCGGAGCATCTGCGGGCTTCTCCGCGCGGCCTGGGAAGCGGTGGGGCGGGGCATCTGTGATGGACCTGCGCTCGGGCTAATGGCCGCGGGGAGGGGGCGGGGCATGACCGACGGCGCGGGGGCGGGGCGGCGGCGGGGCGGGGCGCGCGAAGGTCTCGCGGCGAAGTCTGGGAAGCGGGGGCAGGGGCTGGGGGCGCCCGTGGTGCTGAAGGACGTGGCCGCCGGCCAATGGCCGTGGGAAGGGGGATGACGGACGACCAATGGCGGCGCGCGGGGCGGGGCGGGGCGGCGGGGCTGAGCGGCGCCTTGCGGGAAGCGGCGGGGCGGCGGCGACGCTGAGGCGAGGAGAGGAGAGGCCCGGCGGGGGCGGTGGAGCAGGTGTGGGCTGGGCGGCCTCGCCGTCCCCTAGCCCCACTCATCCGCGCCGGCGCCCGCAGGTCGGCCGGAGGCCTCCGCCGCCGGGCTCCGCGGCGCCGTGGGAATGCGGGCGAGGCCCGCGCGCGCGTGAGCGACGATGGGCACGCAGGGCAGCCCGGTCAAGAGCTACGACTACCTGCTCAAGTTCCTGCTGGTGGGCGACAGCGACGTGGGCAAGGGCGAGATCCTGGAGAGCCTGCAGGACGGCGCGGCCGAGTCCCCGTACGCCTACAGCAACGGTAAGCCGGCACCTGACGCCGCCCGGCGACCTGCGTCTGCCTGGCCGCGGGCCGGCGCCGGGCGGGGGCCGGGGATCAGCGCCCTAGCTCCCCGGGGCCCGCCGCGGCCCGCGGCGTCTCTGGGGCGGAGGCTTGGTCTCGGGCCTCCGAGGAAGAAGGGCCTTGCTTTGGCCGCGCGGCCGCTCCAGGTGTGCACACCTGGGCGTCCTCAGAGGAAGGCGGTTGGCTCCGGGCTCCGGGCTCCGAGCATCAGCACCTTGTGCAGGAGGAAAACGCGCGCTCCTGACGGGATTAAACGTTCTGTCCACGTTCCCGGACCTGTGGCCCAAACACGGCACGTAGGCATCGCTGGCATCTGCCTGGGCTTCTCTCAGCGTCCGCGGTTGACGGGGCAGCGCGGCCCCTCCCAGGCTCTGGCGCTCCTTCCCCGGGACCTTCGTGCTCCCGGCAAGGCTGGCTTTCCTGAGGAATTCTGCTTCTTGGCGTCCTCGTCCTCCACACTCTTTGTGTCTTGGGTTCTTGCGGAGGCTGTTTACTATCCTGTTGGCCTGTGGCGGCTAAGACTGTGGACGCTGCTCCTCCATCCTTTCCTTTCAGAACTGTCAGGGTCGTAGGGCTACCTGGGCTGGCCGGGCCCCCCCTGCTGAGGTCTGTCCCACCTCCCCGAGCACATGCTCCCAGCCTCAGCGAGAGTAGGGCCCTGGGTTCGTTTTAAGGGCAAGAGGGCCAGCGGGAGGCCACCACCGCCACTGCTGGGTGTCTCCAGGCGCGGATGGTGGACTCTTGAGTCACCTTCCCGGAGCCGATGCCCAGGAGGCTGGTGGTGCGTATCCGGCAGATCCCGAGGCCAGGGCGCCATCAGGGCAACAGAGGTTTTCTCAGACGAGACCTCTGCTGCCGAGGGTCCTCCTGCCGGGTGTGGTGAGCACTGGGGACACAGCCACAGGTGGAGAGGGGACCCGCCTCCTTCCTGTGACAGGCGGAGCGCTGCCTGAGGCGTGGAGACGGCAGGGACTCAGGGACTCCCAGTGGCCTGGGCCAGTGCGGGTCAGCCAGAAACGGTGAAGGAAGCCTCTCACGGGTGGTCCTCTCGATCCCCGCTCCCTGGGAGCTCAGATTCCTTTCTGCTAACACCCCGCCATGGGGCCAGAGGAAGGGTCCGTGCCTGTGGCAAGACTTGGCTCCTGTGGACCGGCCGCTGGGAGTTGCTGGCACAGAGGCAGCTGGGAGTTGCTGGCACAGAGGCAGCTGGCGGGAGGCGCCGGCGGCCCAGCGTCTTCTCCCCAGGGCTCCACAGACTCCGCTCCCACACTGTCCACACTACTGGGTCCAGTGCTTGGAAGCCTTCTGCCGCCCCTCGGGCCCTGCCCGTTCACAGAGGGCAGTTCCGCCCTTGGCACCCTGGCTCCCACAGTCTTCAGGGTTAGGGGTAGCGGGAAGACACATCGTCGTGACGCACCCATGTTCTGGGAAGCTGGAGAAAAGGCACAGCTCCGTCCTCACTGTCTGCTCCTGGTGTCAGTGCTGCTGAGTGTGTGCCTCCTTTGAACCTGGGGTGTGGGGGAGGGAAGGAAAGAGATGGAGGGGCCGGAGGGGCGAGCTGGTTTGAGGGGTGGCCTGCCCGGGGTCTGCCCTGATGGTTATTTCTCTGTTTCTGCGACCCAGTGTGGTGCCGCGTCCCTGGACAGGCCCAGCTGTTCCTGGGGCTGGAGGTTGGTTTCCATCCTCAGTGCCGACCCGGAGCTGTCGTGCTGGGGTGTGCCCCCTGCTCTTTTCTCCGTTGCCTTGTCCCTAGTGTTGGCAGGAGACTTGCGCCTGGGAGGCACAGCGGGCAGCCTGCTATGGCACCCCTGGGCTCATGGTTACCGCCCAACCTCTCCCAGTCTCTTCTCTTCCTTTGTGTTTTCCTGGGCACCGCAGTCTGGAGCTAAGTGATTTCGGGGTTGCCTTCCCTCTGTCGGGTGCCGGGTTCTGGGGTGAGAGTGCAGCGGCAAGCCCTTCTCACACTTGTGCTTGCACCCTTGGCTGCATCTCCACCCTGGGCCTGGGCCTGGCTCTTCTCCCCGATGACCACAGTCCTCCACTGCAGCTCTTCATATCTGCGGTGCAGCCCAGGAATTGACCAGGTGCACAGTGGCTGCTCCCTGAAGAGGTGGCCACTTGCCTGGTTTGGGCGTGGGCAGTACTTAGTGCGGGGGACACACCTTTCACAGGGCCCAGGACCACATCAGTTGGGACATCATCCCTCGGTCGCTTGGAGAATGTGGGGAAGATGTCAGTGTCCGGCACCCTGACCTGGAGCGTGCTGCAGAAGGAACGCGGGAGGGAGGGGAGGTGGCGCTGGGCTGACTATGCTGACCTGGGCGCTCTGGAGAGCACGCTGGAACTGCGTGCGGGTGTCAGAGACCATGCGCAGGTCACTCTCAGGATGGGCAGTTGGACTTCGTCAGTCCTTTGGGAACGAGCTGGGAAATAGAAGTGAATAAAGTGAAGTTGAGCTTCCCAGGTGGCACAGTGGTAAAGAATCCACCTTCCAGGGCAGGAGACACAGGTTCGATTCCTGGGTCTGGAAGATCCCCTGAAGGAGGAAGTGACACCGACTCCTGTATTCTTGTCTGGAAATTCAATAGAGAAGGCTGGCGGACTGCAGTCCACGGGGTCACAAAGAGCTGGACTGAGCAACTGGGCATGCAGGAAAGGTGAACTTGAACTCTTGAGTGTAAGGTGGTAACTGAGGTTTCTCAGTCACGTTCGGGATCTGGTAGTAATGAACAGGTTCTGGTGTCCATGGTGGACCATTTTCTTCTGTGGAGGTTGGAATGTCCGGACCCTCGTTGGCTGTGGACATGCGTCCTTCAGAAGCAGGGGGGCGGAAACAACGGTGAGGGAGACTGGCCCCGATGGGGGCGGTGGGCACCACCAGGAGCGCTCAGGGGATGTGCTCACACACGGGGAGGCTGCTCGGCAGGCAGGCTTCCAGGATCTTGGGTGGACTCTGCCTAGTTGAGTCAAGGCGTGCAGAGGGCATGGCAGAGAGGATGCCCGTCCTCAGACGGAAGAGCAGAGCGGGGAAGGCCCGAGCCCTGGGAGTGGGCTGGTTCTCTGCCCACAGCAGGTGCAAAGGAGTCAGTGCCAACCCTGGACACAGGTCTTTGTGCGGCTTAGTTGCTCAGTTGTGTCCGACTCTTTGCAACCCCATGGAGTGTAGTCTGCCAGGCTCCATTGTCCATGGGCTTCTCCAGGCAAGAATACTGGAGTGGGTTACCAGCATTTCCTTCCCCGGGGGATCTTCCTGACCCAGGGATTGAACCCGGGTCTCCTGCATTGGCAGGCAGATTCTTTACCCCTGAACCACCTGGGAAGCCCCTGGACAGAGATCTTGGCTGGTGATAAACATGTGTTTGTGAGCCCAAAAGGCTACCTGGTGTGTTCTGTGGGTTAGACTGAGCACGGCACCGTGGATCCTCAGTGGGCAGATGTCCTGGGACCAGGGCAGTTCTTGGGGGCATGAGCTGAGCAGACAGCCGGCTGCGCCTTCCCTTCCGGGGGAGCACCTGGTCCGAAGTGGGGAGGGTGCCTGCGGATGAGGGTTGTGCGCGCCTCTCTGGGAGGGATGGGGAGGGATGGTGCATGAGATGGGGTGTGCAGGCCTGAGAACGCAGAGACGTCCATCTGAGGGGCACCGAGGTTCCGTGTTCAGGTCCAGAAGCCACTGCGGGGGCCATGGGTGCTGCAGTGTGGCAGCGTTGCTGGCCACCCGCGCCTGCCCTGCGGGCCGTGCTGCCCCGGGGCTGTGGTGGCTCAGTGCTCTCCTCCCCGCCGTCTGGCCCCTACCTTCCTGGGTCCGATGTCTGTCCTCAAACTGCCTGATTCTGATCTTCCCACCGATGCAGTTTGGGCGGGAGGTGTGTCCCTGAACACAGGGCTCAGGTGTGACGTGGCTGCAGAGGCCTGTCAGCTGCGGGTGTGCACGCATGCATACACACACACCATGGGGCTGTGGTGATTTGACTTGGACCGCGTCAGCAGCACCCACATGCCTTAACAATGGGAGCAACTTGGTCATGCTGTCATAGTTGGGAGTGTTTTCCTCTCTGGCACTTGGCAACACGTAGGCTTCAGGGGGAGGACATGGGAAGACGCTCAGCCCTGAGGTGCAGCGGGATGGGGTGCTCGCCCATGAGCTCAGCACAGCCCAGGTCAGAGGATGCTTGCTTTCCCGCCGGGCGTGCAGCCACTTGTGTCCAGACGTGGATGAGCCCCGCTTCCTGCGAGTGGTAAGGCACCCACCCTGAGGAATTTAAGGGGCACATCTGCAGGAAAGCAAAGCTTTTTTCTTTTTAAAAAAAAAAATAAAAATGAAAAACTTGAAGCAGCCCACAGGTCTGGCAAGGACATATGGAAGTGGTAGGGTGAGATATTGTGGAGCCTTTAAAAATGCTGGTGTGGAGAAATAGTGAATGAACATTCAGTGGTTAGGAAAGCCTTTGTTATCTTGTCAAGGCTGTGTAAGACAAAGGGCAGAATCATCGGCTGAAACACTCAAGAACGTTAATGGTCACCTTTGAGTTTTGGGATTATCGGTAGGGTGTTGTGTTGTTTTTTTTAAATAACAAGTTTCGTGTGTGAAACATGGCTTGCTCTTCATTGACAGCAGAAAGCTTTTGCTTTGATTTGGTTTCATGTGGTTTTCAAGGTGTTAAAGGAGCCAGCCCATGACCTCCTTGGAGCTCCTCCCCAGCCCGAGTGCCCGTGTGCAAGGGCATCCGCTCTGTCCCCTCCAGGCCTGTGACGGGCTGCCGCCTGCACCTGTGGTTCCGACCCTGCGCCGCCGGAGAAGGGCAGATCTGCTGTGGTCAGCAGATCAGCGAGTGGCCCTGATCATGGTATGATTCAGGCCCCAGCTGCCCCACCCCGCGTCCCCTCCGGCCCGCTTCTCCTGCCTGAACTTCTGTAAGCGGAGCTGTACGACTTGGCCTCTCTTGTCTTCTCATTTCAACCAGCGGGTTTCCATGTCTGGGTCACCCTGAGGGGTGCTGGTGTGCGGATTCTGACATGTGTCTGGGCGAGTGAGCACGCGTATTTCCGTCAGGGGTGCGGTGAGTGCTGGGGGTGGGCACCGCCTGGCAGCTTTCCAGAGCAGACGTGCAGTTTCTGCCCGACGGGGAGGGCGTGAGGGCTGCGGGCACTCCACACTCACCGTGCTGAGGGCCGCCTCCTGGTAAATCCTCCCAGCAGGCGGGTTTTAGACCCTGTCGAGTTGTTACTAGAAACGGCCTGAGACCACCGCCCCAGTCATCCGTTCCCCCGGGCGCTCCCTGAAACCCCCACCCCGGTCACCCATCCCCTGGGCGCTTCCTGAGACTCCCGCCCCGGTCGCCCGTCCCCTGGGCACTCCCTGAGACCCCCGCCCTGGTCACCCACCGGGCACTCCCTGAGACCCCCGCTGTGGTCAGCCGTCCCCTGAGACCCCGGCCCTGATCTTCCATCCCCCAGACACTCCCTGAGACCCCCACCCCGGTTGCCCGTCCCCTGGGCACTCTCTGAGACCCCCACCCCGGTCACCTGTTCCCCGGGCGCTCCCTGAGACCACTGCCCCGGTCACCCATCCCCCAGCCGCTCCCTAAGACCACCGCCCCGGTCACCCGTCCCCCAGCCGCTCCCTGAGACCTCCGCCCCAGTCACCCGTCCCCCGGCCACTCCCTGAGACCACCGCCCTGGTCGCCTGTCCTCCGGGCACTCCTTGAGACCTCCACCGTGGTCACCCATTCCCCGGCCGCTCCCTGAGACCACCACCCTGGTCACCCATCCCCTGGGCACTCCCTGAGACCACTGCCACGGTCGCCTGTCCCCCGGCCGCTCCCTCTGCCGTCACTCGCCATCTTGCTGCTCTGCAGGCGCAGCAGTCAGTCAGATGGGGCTGAGTCCCTGTTCCTTTGCTGTGGACAGAGGGCTGTCCCAGCCCCTCAGGGTCACCTGCGCTCCTCACCAGGTCCCCCTTTCCACTCTGAGAGCCAGGGCAGGGCCCTCCTTCCATCGCATCTGTCAGACTCACTGGCCAGGGGTGCCCACCTCTGAGGACTTGTGATGACATCGGGCTGGGGAGCCTGGGGTCCTCTCCCTCTTGAGGCCCGGGACCCATCGTGTCGGCCGAGCCCTTCGCCCTGTGGGAAGCGTGTCCTCAGGTTCCAGGACTAGGACCACACAGCCCTATGGAAGAGTCTTTGGGTTGTTGGTGTTGGTCGGCTTTTGCAGGCTGGTCAGCGGAGCGCACGTCCGTGTTTCTGCCCCTGCCAGCACTGGGCGGGCGTTCCGCAATTGACATGCTCACACCTGACTCCAGAGATGGTGTTAGGAGGTGGGGCCTTCGGTAGGTGATCTGGTCAGGAGGGCTCCCTCGCCACCTCCGCCCAAGGACATGGTGGGCAGCCACCCCCAAAGATGCTGGATCCCCCGTGCTGAGTGCTCTCCCGGGCTCCAGACAGTGGGGGATAAATGTCTGCTGTCCATGAGTCCCAGACTGTGGAATTGTTTCAGCTCCGAACCGACCACAAAGCACCATGCACGTGTCTGTGGGGCAGGAATCTGGGCCTCGGGGGCTCTGCGCACTCGTGGGCCAGGCCAAAGGCCCGCTGAGCTTGAGTGTTGTCAGCGGTGGTGCCCGGCCTCCGTTCCAGGGCACAGGCCTCTCACCAGGAGCCTCCTGCTTCACGGAGCCGCAGGGCTGTCTGTGCAGTGTGATCGTGGAGTGGCCATCGTCACTGGGCCTTTCTCTGAGGAGCAGAAACCAGGTTTGACCGCCATCACTCTCGGGAGGACTGAGGCCTGTGCCTGCCTGTGAGGGCCCGCCACACTGCGGGAGACCCTCCTCTGCCCCCCGCGTGCCCTGGAAGGAGGCACACGTGGCAGAGAGAGGCCTTGCTGTCCCCCCCGCCCCCGGGGAGAGGGTGTGCAAGGGCTGGTCAGGTGTGTCAGGAGGACCGCTTGGCCTGGCGCTGCCTGCAGTGCCATGTGCGGCCCCCAGCACTTCTGCACGTCTGCCGCTGTTGCTGAACGCTGTTTCTGGTTCCGCAAGGACCTAGGCCTTTTTTGCCTTTGTCTGTCTCTGGGAACTTGGCGATATCTGGTTTTCCCTCCCTAAGGAGTAGCTCTGAGGAGCAGCGGCTGCCTGTCTGGGTTTGGGGCAGCACCCTGACGCTGGGCGTTGGCATCATGTTGGGTCCAGGAGGGGAGCAGCGGTCTGGGGGCCGTGCTGGGAGACCAGCTCCTCCCGTGCAGGGATGGCAGGGTGACAGCAGCCCCTCCATGCCCGGGAGCTGTGCGCCCGTGTCAGGCGCAAGGGAAGGCATTGATCAGCATTTTCTCTTTCGTTCTTAACCCAGTCTTCGTCACTTGTTTTTTTCTCACTGTTATGAATTTTTAACAAGTTGTCCTGTGGCTTTTCATCTTGTTGGGAAGTGCCTTGGTGGATATACACTAGAGCTGCCGATTCCTCTGTAAAGACTAAAGTTCAGATGGAAGCAGGGCTGGCAGGTTGTTTTGTGGGTGGGGCACCCCTCCTTGGCGGTCCTGCAGACGGGTCTGAGTTTAGCCTGGACCGGTGCATGGGAAATGCCCCCCATCCCCCAGGGGTCAGGCAGGCTGTGCCTGGTGGTCTTGCTCCTGAAAGCTGTTGCTCCCAGGGAGGGCAGAACCCTGGGCTTCTGAACACCCACGGACTTGGTTGGTGCGCAGGCTAAAGCTGAGAACTGATGCTGCTTGTCCCTTTCACCCTGCTGACCTTGTTATTTCACAGGGCTCGAGCGAAGGTGGGTTTTCTCAAGGTCTTTTGTCCTGCGTCTGTGCCCGCAGGTGTGGGAAATGTGGGTCCCAAGGGAGGATTGCCTGCTGCACTGCGGGGAGAAGGGCCCGAGGGAGGCGAACCCCGCACCAGGCCGTCCTCCACAGGAGGGCCCTGGGGCCGCGGGGGGCTCCTCCTGCTGGCTGGGGCCCCCTGGCCTTCCTCCTGTGTATCTGTGCACGTAGTCCCAGCCCCTGGTGCACTGGCTATCAGGGCCTAAGGGGTGCCCGATAGACTCCCTGATCACCAGGACGTGGGCACCTGCCAGGATGGGACCTGAGCGACCTGCCTCCTCCTCCCAGCCCTGCTCTGAGCACCTCTGGGGAGGGCGGAAGCGTCGGTGCCGGGCAGTTCCTGTCGCATCCCTGCCTCCCGGGCTGTGCGCCTCCCTGCCGGGCGGGTCCCGTGGGCCAGGGGACGCGGGGTCCCAGGCGTCGGCCCTCCCGGACAGGTCTCTGCAGCATCCCCTTGACTGTCCTGAAAAGGAGTGGAACTAGTGGATCACCTGCTCTGCCCACACTCGTCGCTACGGCACACACGTCCGTAACGTGGAGCAGGACAAAGGGGCGCGGGCGGAGTCGTAAGGTGGTTGTGGCCGAGTGAGGCAGTGCCTGGGGACAGCCATGCGACGCTGAGAAGGTGACGGTGAAAATGGACCTGGTGACGGTGTCACTGTGCATGACGCGATTATTTTTGAGATGGTGAACAGTTCTTGTTCAGATTCTGAACAAGCCACAGACGTATGTGATTCATAAAGTGGAAACATCCTTGTGAAATGTCGGACCCTACGCGATGTTAAGGTGGGGTCTCAGCTGTGAACACTCGGCCGCAGCGGGGGCGCGGGGTGGAAGTCGACGCTCAGGCTGCAGTTCCTGGCTCAGGGCTGCGCGTGGTGGCTGGGGCCTGGCGGAGTGAGGCATGCAGAAGGCCACCGCGTCAGGTGAACTGCGCCCCCTCAGAAGCCCCGGGGAGCAGCAGGCAGACGTCCCGTGAGCCCCCAGGACAGAGGGGCCGGCCGTTTAGGAGGCGCAGAGCTGAAGCCTGGGCAGCCAGGGGCCAATGGGGACACAGCCGGCCTGCTCTGGCCCCCAGCGGCCTCCTGAGCCCTGTGTCCATTGGAGGAGTGTCTGCAGTCCCAGGCCCCTGGCCAGGTCCTGTGGGGACTCCTCCCCGTGTGTGAGGTGCCCTTGCCCTGCCTCTGTGTGCGCTGGGCAGTCGTCTTGTCAGCTGGGACTGGTGGTGTTCTGTGCCCACCAGGTGTTACATGCATCCCATGAAGCTGCTGGTCCTCGAGGATGGGCGGGGGACTGCAGTTCTGCTGGGACAGGTCCTGAGGTCACAGAGGGGGTCCGGGCTGGGAAGCCGTGAGGTCTAGCGCTGTCCCTGCAGGAGGCGCTGCCTCTGCGGGTGGGCCTCCCTTTGCACTCAAGTGTCTGGGTTTTCTGAGTCTGTTACGCACACTGTACGTTTCTGCCCAGGTTTGGCGGGTGGGTGGGTGAGCGGCAGGGTGAGCTTGAAGAGCACACTTGAGATGTATTTTAACCACGCTGTGTGGTTCGTGGGATCTTAGTCCCCGGAGGGATATGGGACCCCCACCCCTGCCGTACAAACACAGCGTCCTAGCCCCTGGGCCGCCAGGGAAGCCCCTCCTTGAGGTTGTTTAGAACCTCCGAGGGAGTGTGTCAGTCTGCCGGCTTCCTGTGTCTTCTGCAGAGCTGGGCCCCTGGCCATTTTCAGCTGGACCCCGCTGTCTGCCCTGAGGATCCTCCGGCCCTGGGGCGGGCTCCTGGGTCGGAGTCCCACTGGTTCCCGTCCGTGGGCCGTCTGGCCCAGCCGCTGTGCGTGGAGGCGGTGCTGCAGGGAAGGCGGAGCTGGTCCCTCTGCGGTGCCTGTGCCCAGCTCTGCGAGCCTGTCCGCACAGGGCCCTCTGTGGCATCTGGCAGCGCTTTGAGCAGAGGCCCTGAAGGCTGGGTGCTGGCCGTCCTCTTTGGAGTTGAAGTCCTGAGTAAGGAGTTGGGCGGGCTCAGGCGGGGGGTGGGCGAGGTGCCCGTGTGCACTGCCCCAGGGCCACAGAGGCTGGCGTGCTCCCCAGTGGCTTCCTGTGCCCTGCTTCCTCCTGGGCCCTCCCTGGGTGCCCGCTCCTCCCTGCAACTCCAGGCTGGCCCCCCGGGCCCTGGTCCACTGGCCACAGTCCTTTCGTGGGGGCGGCCTCAGGGTGGGTCCCCATGGCCAGCACCCACTGGGCTGAGCACCCACAGAGGTGACTGTCTGGAGCGTGGGCCATGGGCGTCTGTGGCCTTCCCGGGATCGCTGTGTCCAGCACTGTCTTCATAGGGTCTGGCTCACGCAGCCGGAGAGCCCGGACCCTCTAAGGTGTCCAGGGCCAAATCTGAGCTCCGCGTTTAACAGAGAATTCCAGGAGTTCCCACCTAAAAAAGTGGGTTGTCGGCAGACAGTTGAGGGGAGGTGAATGCACAGGAAAGACGGTGGAGACACCCGAGTTCTGTGTTTCTTTAGCTCGAGAGTGCGTGTGGAAGAATCTTCTCTTCTGTCTTGAAAAAAATTGTGGCTAAATATAGGCCACGTAAAATTTATCATTTTAAGTCTTTTAGGTGTACAGTTCAGTCGCCCTCCCAGCACCTCCAGAGCTTTTCCACTTTCCCAGCTGGGACTCCCCGCTGAGCACCTCTTCCCCCACGCCTCCGGTCCTAGGCGGCCTCTCTCCGTCCAGTCTTCGTCTGAGGCTCACGCTCCAGGGACCTCGCAGAAGGGGTCAGGCAGTGCTTGTCTTGTGTCCGGCTCGTTTTACTGAGTGTTCATTCCCGTTGCAGCATGTGTCAGACTCTCCTTCCTCTCTGAGGTGGGATGATACTCTGTTGTACAGATGGACCGCGTTTTGCTGATTCATTCTTTCATCTTTAGAGACTGGGGTTGTGTCTGTCCTTTAGCTGTCGTGAATAATGCTGCCGTAAGCATGCGTGTGCGACACGTACATGTTGGATGGATGTTCTGGATTCCTTGGCGACTCTGAGTTTAATTCTGAGGGAGCGCCGTGCTGTCCCCCTGGCGGCGCCATCTTCCAGCCCCACCAGCAGTGCTCACGGGTTCCAGTTCCTCTGCCTCCTCACCAACACTGCTTGTTTTCTGCTTTTTTGATAATAACTATCTGATGGGTGTGATGCGGTGTCTCATACGGCTTTGATCTGCATTTCCCTAGTTCATGTGATTATTAGCTATTTGCATATCTTCTTTGGAGAAACATCTCTTTAAGTCTTTGGTCCACTTTTTAACTGGATTCTTTTTGTTGAGTTTTAAGATTTCTTTATGTTTTCTGAATACTGGTCCTTTTTCAGATACGTGATTTGCAAGTATTTATCATGTCCCATTTTGTGGATTACGTTTTCCTTCTGATGAGTGTCTTGATGGGTGGGAGCCAGGCTTTGACATGTGGCCAGCAGTGAGTGGGGTGGAAGGCCCTCGGGCCCTTCGTGCAGCGCTGTGGTGGAGTCTGCCCACGTGCAGAGTCTGCATGGAAAATGCCCATTTCCAAGCCTCCCTGGAACAGGTGTCGTGAACAGTCGAGAACCTGGATGCCTAAGGCTCCAGGGAGGAGGACGAAGGACCCAGCTTTTCGGACACCAGTTGAAGATCTTGGTGTAAGGCGATGCGTCCATCACTGTCCCTGCCCCTGCCAGGGACGGGACTTATTTAGCTTTTTCCGCATGAAAGTATGAGAAAGTAATAAACAGGGAACTGCTGTATAACATCAGAAACTAAATTCAGTATGTTATAATAACCTATGACAGAAGACTCTGAAAAAGAACAGATAACCGTGTAAAACTGAGTCGCTTTGCGGTATAGCTGAAGCAATTGTAATTCAACTATACTTCAATTTTTAAAGTATTCAAAAAATGAAAAGTAAAGACGTGGCCAGCAGAGGTTCTTTGAGAGCTTTCCAGAGAAGAAGCATTTCAGATGCCGCTTTGTCATTAACAGTGCTCCAGGCACACTCCAGTTGTCAGCACCTGGGTGGTGGGTGAGCCCAGGAGCTCAGAAACCCATTAGCTCTGAGAAGCGTGTGACGTGGCCAGCGCTGAGGCCAACCACCCTCCCTTTGGCTGGCGCGTTGGCACCCCCTTGGGCCCCTGGGATGACAGGAGCCACTGGGCTCCCCAGCTGCAGCCCTGTCTCCTCTGGGCCGCAGAGACCGGGTCCTGGTCAGGCGAGTCTCTCACCCGCGCTCTGCTTCATCGCAGGGATAGACTACAAGACAACCACCATCCTGCTGGACGGCCGGCGGGTCAAGCTGGAGCTCTGGTGAGTCGGGCTGCGCGCCGAGACGCCTGGGCGGGGGCTGCTGTGCTTCCCTTGTTGCCGGGGCCAGGGAGCGGGGTGAAGTCAGTCGGGTCCTTAAGGAAACCACCAGTATAGCAGCCGTGTAGACACGGGACCGCATGTGACGCAGAGACCAGAAGGTCAGGGCTGCCTGTCCTGGCAGAGCCTGGCTCCCTTTTGCCCATAAAGACGTGTTTCCAGGGGGCCCCGGCCCTTCCCTCCTTGCCACTACCAGATTCCACATTGAGGGCGTTTGGAGACCCTCGCAGTTGATGTGTGACTTCCCCCGCACTTGAGTTCTCCAGCCCCACAGGGCAGTCTTCTGGAGTGTCCAGGCCAAGGAGGTCTGCAGGGCACATGCAGAGCGGGAGGGGCGGGGTCCTTCATGCAGGTGGGCTCCCATGGGTCGCATCCCCCCACTTTGTTTCAGGGACACCTCGGGCCAGGGCCGGTTCTGCACCATCTTCAGGTCCTACTCGCGGGGCGCACAGGTAAGACCTGCACGGCCATCCTCCATGGGGTCTGCAGGGCTGTGGCACCCTGTGCAGGGCGCGGCAGCTGTGGGCTCGGGGCCAGCCCTGTGGGAAGGGCTGCTGCAGATGCCAGAGGGCGGACACGGGTTGTGGTGGTGGGCCTGCAGGGAGGAGCTCCGAGGCTGGGCTGTGTGCAGTGCGGGGGCTCCTGGGGCCCTGCTCATCCCTGTTTGTCCTGGGCATCTCCTGGTGGCCTGTGTGCCAGCCGTCAGTGTGAGATTTGAGGCTGCACGGAGGGAAGCAGCAGTTGTGTGAATAGACCAGCTGCCCACTCTCTGCCTTCATGAGGGGACTGGCTTCAGGGGACCTGTGGGGGGCCCAGGCTCTGACCAGGTGGGGCGTGCCCCCCGATGGTGGACTGGACAGTGCAGGCTGGGCCTCCTCTGCTTGGTGAGCAGGAGCTGACACGTTTGCAGGTGCCTCTCAGGAGCGTCCGGAGCGCCGCTCCCTACTGCGGCTGGGCGTGTGGTGGATAGCCCCATGGCGGGGCTCCTGGCTGTGCAGGCCTCCACCAAGGTGCGAGCAAGGGTGCTGCTGCCGACCTGCTTAGCCTGGCGGTCCCACCTGGAGCGGCTGCTCCCAGACGGTCAGAGCCGGCAGCCCGCAGACTGGCTGGCACCAGCGCAGACACAAGGGTGCGGGGGCCTCCCCACAGCCCAGGACCGCGGGAGAGCGCGGGCGCCCAGGAGACCTCTTCTGTGGGGGGGTCTGACGGGGAGTCTACTCGTGCACGGGGCAACGGGTGTTGGGCCTGAGACCACAGGCTTCTTGACGAGGTCTTTGTTCTTCCCGTTGCTTTTGAATGTTTCCCAATTTTTACGATGCACCCATTGCTACTCTTTCAATAAAACAGGAAATGAGGTGGGGGGTGGGTAGTTACCTCGGTTTATGGGGATAGGGCGATCGGGGAACAGCAAGGAGGCCCTGGGGGCCCCTGAATGCAGGCCAACTCCTCTGGGACGGGCGTAGGCAGGTTGGCTGAGGGCTCACCTGCGGGGACCTGGGGAGGGGAGCGCGTTCCGTGTCCACTTCTCTGCAGGGCAACGGGCGTGGACGTGTCACTCATGCTGACTGTGCTAGTTCCGGAGGCTTCTGTTGCTTCTGGGCTGGAGGAACCAGTCGTGGATCCTGAGTGTGTCTCCGGCCCGGGTGGCGGGTGGGGGTGGGTCTCCAACTGGGAAGCTGACCTCAGGTCTCCTGCCTGGTCGATGCCCCACGCTGGCTGCAGCGTGGCCCGTGGGGCCCGGGGTGCGATCAGCAGCTGCTCCTCCCCAGGTCCTGTCTGTCCTGTCGCCCTCCTGCCCTGGTGCAGTCCCCGGAGGCCTCACAGGCACCCGGGCCCCACAGCCGCCGACGCAGCCCTGGCTGCACTCATGTGTCTCTTCCTGGGAGGCCCTCTCTGTCTCAGGTCTCCTGACTTGTGACCCTTGTTTCCGTTGCTGAGGTCTGAGGTGGCCACTTGTGGCCCAGGCGGCCAGCGCTCCCTGCGTGGGGGACCGTGGTCCCCTGTGCCAGTTCCCATGGGCTGGGCGTGTGGGGGGAGCCGGGGACGGCAGCGTCCTGTTGAGCTGGGGCTTGGGATCAGCTGGGTTAGCACCAAGGGGAGCTCAGCCAGGCGCTGGTCTCCTGGAGACAGGTGAGTGGTCTGGGCACATGCGCCCTTCCAGCAAGTGCCAAGTAGGACACCAGCCTGGGTGGGGTGTATGCAGTTCATCTGCTCCCCTCGTCCACGCGGTTGTTTCTGGGCAGAGCTGTGCTCGCGCCGTGGGGCGTGGGCAGGGGCGTTCAGCCACAGCCTGTGGTTCCTTGGCCGCTGTACCACAACCGCGTGACTCAGCCCACACTCACTGGTAAAAGCCGCCCTCCAACCTTGGTCAGGTGGTGATTGCACAAGTGTGTGTTTGTCCAAACTCATTGAACAGGTCACACCTGAAATGCCTACGTTTTTTGGTGTGTAAGCTCAGTAAACTACCTTGGCAACAAGGGTGCACACGCCCACCCACACCTGGGAGGTTTTCTCTCGCAGCTCGAGTCACCCGTGTGTGCTCAGAGGCTCGCTGCCAATGTTTGTAACAAAATGAGGTGTGTCACCTGTGACCCAGCAGCCGCGCCCGCTGACCAGCCTGGTGCAAGAGCGTGGCTGCTGTGGGGAAGGGCCCTGGTGTGCTGGGCGGTTTGCACCAGGACCCTCTGTGGGTTAGGAGATGCCTCTGGGCGCCTGAAAGACAGCAGCAGGTAACTGGGGCGGGGGCAGGACCAGAGCCTCTGTCTCTACCATGGAGGCTTACTCAGTTTTAAGAAGCTGAGCCAAAGTTAAGAGAAAAGGGGAGAATACAGTAAGAATGTCTTTGCCACTCCTGTGGCTCTCTGAGGTCACAGCTGACTTGGGGGTCCTTTGGAGGGGTCCTAGTGACCAGGAACCTCATTTTGGGGTCTCAAGGAAGCCACCTGTGCTCAGTCCCAAGTGTCTTTCCTGCCAAGTCTGTGGTCCCTTTGGTCCCTGCCCACAGTTTGGCCGTCTCGCTGTCCTTCGTCCTGTGACCTTTCTGTCATTAGCCTGACCTGGCGGACACGGGTGGCGGTGGTAGGCAGAGACTGGCGCCAGCTAGGAGACCAGCCAGAGGCTCTTCAACAGCCTTGGGGTGCACTTGAGCCTGAACCCAAGAGATGGGCTTCTCTCCATTTGCTCGAGCTTTTAAACGTTACGGGTCCCCTCTTCTTCCCCACCTGCCTGCACTGGCTTGGTGGGTCTTGCGATTGGCTGGGGCCCGCTCGAGCTGCCGGTGAGGTGAGCTGTCCGTGAGATGCGCCTTGTGGGACCTGGGTCCCTGACCAGGGCTGGAGCCTAGGCCCCCTGCGTTGGGAGACTGAGGTCCTGGACCACCAGGGGGGCGCCTCTGGAGTTTCATATATGGAATCTCCTGGAATGGGCAGGTGGACTGAGCGGGAAGCCATCATCAAAGCTCCACTGGGGGAGGATGTCTGCGGATTCCCGTTCATGATGAAGATGACACTTAGGATGGATTAGTGCTGACGGAGTTACAAGGAGACAGAAGCGTGGAGATGGGGGTCTTGCTGCAGATCTGGTAGTGCTGACCTTGCCCCTGCATGGCAGGAAACCAAAGCAGAGTGTTGGCTCACAGCCAGCCAAGACCCCTTGAGTCAGGTTGGGTGAGACCTTCGGCAAGAACCGGTGGGACTTGGAAATAGCGTGCACTGTGCATTGGATGGCTTGGCAACCAGGACCACCCAGAGGCGCCCCGGGAGTAGGGTGTGGTGGTGGAAGAGCGCCACTGCTCCCGGTGCTCCCTGAGCACGGTCCGCTCAGGTTCTGGAGCACGGCAGTCAGCTTCTGATGCTTTAACAAGCCAGGACGAAATCACTGAAAATGTCCTGTTGGCATCTGGCTTAACGGATACGCCGGTTTCAGGGCTCCAGCCGGCGGCCATCGGGAGCACTCCCAGTACTGCTGCCTCACCCTGCTGGCCGCCGGGAGCTCAGGTCAGGCTGGTCGGAGCTCAGGGCAGCTGTGCCCACAGCAGGGTGGAGTTCAGCCTTTGGCCGTGGTCAGCACGTGGGCCCCCACAGCCTCAGCAGTCCTCGGGCTGTGTGGCCAGTGTGCCAGGCCCAGCTCTGGCCTTTGCTGGTCGGCCTCAGTGGCTGCTGGCTCACCTCCACCTCAGCAGTTACCCTGCAGACTGGCACGACCAGGCCTTTTGTTGCATGGCAGCCCCTGCCTCTCGCCCTGGTGTGGCTCCAGGCCAGATGGGGGCCTGACAGCCCCAGAGGAGGTGTCCCCCTCCTGAAGGACCCCGGAGGTCACGCGTCTGTGCTCCCTCTGACCAGGGCTGCACCCAGCCTGGACGGGGCTGTCAGTGAAGACTCAGTCACATGCCGAAAGGCTCAAGTGCTACTCTTAATTTGCAGTGAGGCACAGAAATGTAATGAGCAGAGCATTTTTAAGATACCCTTGTTGCTGTTAATTGAAAGTATAATTTGCTGGAGTGGAAAGAAAAAGACCAAAATGAAAATTTCTTTCCCTCCCCAGCTTCTTGGTCACTTTGGAGCACTGCTTTATTAACATGATGTACTAATGTAGATCCCTTTTTATATTATGTGTAAAATGTAACATTGATAGGTTAATAAAGATGCTTGAATCAAAAAATAAACATCACACAGGAAGCGTAAGCAAGGAAATAAGTCCCCGTCCAGCCCTTCCACGGGTGGTCACGTCTGTGGAAGCCTGTTCTGTGTGGTGTGTTTGTATTTCTGTTCTCTAAAACTGCCCGTGTATGGCATCGGGTCCGTGTTTGTCCCCTCGATGTCTGTGGTGCCCATGAGCAGTGTGGGTGAGCGCAAGTGCACCCTGCCCGCCTGGGGGCCTGGGGACCGCATGTTTAGTTTGTTGATGTTTGTTTTATGAGCAGTTCTGTGTTGAGTATCTGTAAAGACTCGACGCGGATGGCCCAGCCCTTGGTCCATGTGCCTTTTGGTGGACTCTGTCATCCCCCCACAGCGGGCGGCTCCCCTCCAGGCCCAGCGTGTCCCCTGCAGGCAGCTCCGCCCTGCCCTGCACAGGCTTTCCATCCCCCACCCCACCCCGGCCGGGGTGAAAGCGGTCTCCACCTGCTCCTTAGCAGGACCTCATCTGCCAGAATTCGAAGCACAGTTTCAAGGGGAAAGGCTTCAGAATTCCTCATTTTGAGATGGAGGGTGCCCTCCATCACAGCTACACTCTCCCCTTCCTGGTGTGTGACGGAGACGTGGGCTAGATGAAGGCTACTCCCTGCACAGGGAGGGCGTGAGCCATGCTGGTGGGTGGGTTCTCACAGAGCCTGTTTCGGGGTGGAACATGAGGCCAGAGACAGGGGTGACCCCGGGGCCCTGAGGCTCATGAGAGGTTGCCACCAGGCAGGCGGAGTAGCAGTCTCCGAGGGCTGTGGTAGGGAAGTCCCCGCAGCAGAGCCTCTGTGCGGAGGTCTTGGGGCAGCTGCTCCCGGACTCACGTCCTCTGCAAGTGTGGGTGGAACCGCTCAGAAACACCTCTGTTCAGCACCCCCTGGTTCCCCAGGAAGAGTGCCCCACACTGCAGTCCTGTGCGCCTGCCGTTCTCAGGTGGAGTGACTGTTAGACGACGTAGGGTAGCACGTGTGCTTGAGGAAAGATATGGAAAAACTACAGTTCTATCCCAGCAGATTCCCCACGTGGAGGGAGGCAGTACCGAACCCTTGAGGTCCCTGACAGTCAGATGGCCCCCAGCCAGACGGTGGACAGGGCATGCCACGGTGAGGAGACAGGTCGGGCTAGCTGAGCCCTGTGCACAGAGCTCCCCTTAAATGCAGGAGGAAGGTTCAGAGCTCATTTTCCACATCGCCGCCTGTTGGGTGAACTGCGTGTCCACCTGACAGCTTGGCTGGTGCCTGAGCGCCCCGGCCCTGCCCGTATGGGGACGGAGGGCTACGGGGCAGAGCCTGAACAAGACCCCGTCATCCGTGGGAACCTGGACCTCGTAAGACCCTCACTTGCCTTGCAGGGAATCCTGCTGGTGTATGACATCACCAACCGCTGGTCCTTCGACGGCATTGACCGGTGGATCAAAGAGATCGACGAGGTAGGTGTACTCCCCCAGACCCCCTTCCAGGGCCACACCCATCCCTGGCATGTGGGCCGACATCCCCCACTTGCAAAGGGAGCCTCTGTGGCCCCCACTTGCAGCGCCTCCCATGCCCAGGTTCTGTGCGTCCCCAGCCGCTGGCCGCTGGCTGCAATGGCACCACGGGTTGCGGTTCTGGGCCCCCAGGGGCCCCTCAGCACGGAATCGATGGAGGGCCGCCCTGCGAGCTGGGGGCTGGGGGTGGGTGCAGAGGGGCATCCTGCCACTGCACGTCTGCTGAGTCCTGCACACCTCCTAGCACGCACCCGGAGTCCCCCGGATCCTGGTGGGGAACCGGCTGCATCTAGCCTTCAAGCGGCAAGTCCCAACAGAGCAGGCGCGCGCCTACGCGGAGAAGAACTGCATGACCTTCTTCGAGGTCAGCCCGCTGTGCAACTTCAACGTCATTGAGTCCTTCACTGAGCTGTCCCGCATCGTGCTGATGCGGCATGGCATGGAGAAGATCTGGAGGCCCAACAGAGGTGAGGCGCGGGCGGGGCCCGGCTGCGGGGGCGGGGCCTGCAGGGGAGGGGCGGGGCCCGGCTGCGGGGGCGGGGCCTGCAGGGGGCGGGGCCCGGCTGCGGGGGCGGGGCCTGCAGGGGAGGGGCGGCTGCGGACTGACCTGTCCCACCGCCAGTCAGAGGACAGGTTCCAGGCCCCAGTCCCACCAGAGCAGAGCTAACGAGGTGGCAGGGAGGCTCAGTTCCCACCCAGGGTTATGGGCTTGGATGTCTAGCCGCCGAGCCCTGCGGGGTGGGGAGGAGACAGGGGCGGGGTGCCCAGTGGCTGCTCTGGGCTTGCCTGGTGTGGGGTGGGGGTTGTTCCCCTTCAGCAGCCCTGGGGGCTTTGCGCACCGCCCCTCCCAGTCCCCAGGCCCCTGCTCTGTCACTTGTGCTCATCTGATGGCGAGGTTGTCAGTTGCCACCAAGACCCCCCCCTTACCTCCCCACGACCTGACCCCTCATCATCTGACACCCCCGCCCCCCGCCCCCGCAGTGTTCAGTCTGCAGGACCTCTGCTGCCGGGCCATCGTTTCTTGCACCCCCGTGCACCTCATCGACAAGCTCCCGCTGCCCGTCACCATCAAGAGCCACCTCAAGTCCTTCTCAATGGCCAATGGCATGAACGCCGTCATGATGCACGGGCGCTCCTACTCGCTGGCCAGTGGGGCTGGGGGTGGCGGCAGCAAGGGCAACAGTCTCAAGCGGTCCAAGTCCATCCGGCCACCGCAGAGCCCCCCCCAGAACTGCTCGCGCAGCAACTGCAAGATCTCCTAGCCACGGGAGGGTCAGCCTGGGAATGCTCCTGGCGGGCTCTGGGCCCTGTGCTATGTGCCGGGGACTTTGGCCACATAGCCCCTCCTGGGAGGCATGGGGGACGCACCTGGTAGGCTAGTGGTCTCGGCCAGACCAGCTGCACAGGACAGCGGGGACCATGCTGTGCAGATGGTGGTGGAGCACGCCGGGACCCCAAGGAGCGGCTGAGAAGGGCCCCGAGGAGGCTGTGCCTGGTGATGGCCTGAGGACTGGGGCTAGGCCCCCTTTCTTATTTATGTAACACGTTTGTACATTTTTAAAGGACCAGCAGGGAAGCCTCTGTGCAGCCACGCAGTGAGCGCACGGCTGCTGAGGGGGTGAGCCTGGGAACATGGGGAGGGTGGTGAGGCTGAGACCAGAAGGGAGCCACCATCCAGGCTTGAGTCTGAACTCACAGGGCCCTTCACATGGGGTGTGGCTGCGGGGGCCAGCGAGGGTCACGGGGACCCCCAGCTGCACTGTCAGCCTCTGAGCACGGTGATTGGCGCACCTGCCCCGGGACGCTAGGCTGCAGCTCCCAGGGCGCCCACCAGCCCTCCTGGAGGACACCCTGTGAGCCCCAAGCCGCGGGGTCAGGGCCGGGGTGACGCGCAGGTCTCAGGTTTCTTGGGAAAGGAAGTGGGCACACCCCCACATCCCTCCCCCGCGCCCTCTCCCCACTCGGGGGCTGACAGCCTTGAGATTCTGTACCTTCAGTTCCATTTGTACCTGTTGCCACGCGAAGTTGGCTCAGCTTCTCTCCTAGTTGAGGACACAGCTGTTTGTAGGCAGGCAGTACTTGCTGGGCCTTGAGGCCAGGGTAGGTCTGGACCGAGCCAGTCCCACTTGCCCTGGAGTTTCTAGACCCTACTCTGGTCAGCTTCAGTTTCCTGGCCTTGGGTGGGATCCCATAGCTGCTCCTCACCCAGACTCACCCCTCTGTGAGGTCACACGTCACAATGTGAGGTCACACGTCACAAGAGCCTTCCTCACCCATTTCTTCGTGGTGGACACTGAGCCCCTCCTCGAGGACCCACCAGCCAGCCTGAGCTGGAGGCCTGGCTTCCTTCCGTCCGCCTGGCTGGTGACATGGCCACAGGTCACACTTGTGCTCAACTCTACCTCCTGCCTGTGGGCCCCTCCCTGGCCTGTGACCCCTTGATCAGGACTTGTGTGGTGGGTGCCCCGGGGGCTGCTGTCCTGGGAGGTGAGGTGGGGGGAGCCGCAGCATCTGTGGCCAGGCGCCCGGCTGCCAGCAGGGCCTGCAGAGGAGGCCACCCATCCCGGCTGCCGGCGGGCGCCCCTTTGGACTGTGTGGAGGGAACGGACGGGCCTGCGTTCACCGTGTCAACACTACCCTTTGCTGCTGTCCACACCTGCACCATTCCTGGGCTTGTCTTGGGACGGTTTTTTCTTCTTTGTTCAGTAAACATAATTCAGCTCTGGTCTCTGGGCTGCGTTGGGAGAGAATGAAGGTCTGGCTCTCATGGGCTGGGCTGGCTGGCAGATGGCACTGCAGACGGCTGCTTTGTCCTGCTCAGTCTTCCGCACCTGGGGTGTCTCCTGGTGGTGGTTGCACCAGATCAGGCTCTTAGGACCCTGCCTGTCAAGTCAACAGGTCAGACATGGGGTGGCAGGATGTTTTCCCGTTGGTCTCAGAGTGGGCGGTCCGGCCCCTGGGCCCTGATCTGCCCCTGCCCATGAGGAGCGGGGCTCCCTGTTGTGGGGCCTGCAGGAGACAGGCCAATGCCTTTGGGTCCTGGCTGTTGTTAAGCTCTCCTAGGACTCTTCTCAGGGTGCTCCTAGATGCCCTTGGTCTCTCTCAGGACCACATAGCCCCACATAGGGCCACACACGGCCACTAAGATTCAAATCAGTCCAAGCAAACACTCAGCCTGTCTAGTGTCCACGTCTCATGTGACCACAGCTCTAGGATCCACCCTTTGCAGGCACCCACCGTTAAGCCAGTTGAGGAAAGCCCTGGACCAGGGGTCGGGCGCCTGGGTGGGGGGTGGGGGCCCTAAATGCAGAGTTCTGCCCTGCATCAGCTTCCCCCCCTCCACCAACCACTGGTCACCAGAGCAAGCCCAGGCGGCACCGCCCACCAGGTATCTTTGTGCTGCGAATGCCTCTCTCCAGCAGAAAGCATTTAGATTTGACGCCAAGACCTGCTCTCGGGTTGTGCCTGTGGGAAGGAGCAGGGGAAGAGGCTCCCCGGGAAGGGAGCAGAACCCCACGGTGACTGGGCTGGATGCAGAGCCCCTGCAGCTCTGCACGGACACAGTGACTCCCAGGGGGCAGTCTGCTCTGGGGAAGGGGCTGGCCAGCCCTGCCCCCTCCTGCAGGGCAGCTTTGATCCCAGGGCCCTTCCATCCCTGAACCCAGGGCCTGGAGGGAGGAGGGGCTCCGGTTACAGCAGTGCCCCCTCCCCTCTCTGTCCAGAGCCGCCCTTCTCCGCCCCTTGGTGACCCTCGTGGCCAGTGTCTCTGTGCTCCTGGGCGCTGGCCCCTCCCCAGCCTTCCTCGTCTCCCCGCCCCCTGCCCTGAGCTGACCAGAGGGGCCAGGCGGGGGAGGGGCCGGTGCCACATGCACAGACTCCGCTCTACTCGGTCTGAGGCCAGCGTCCGCTGTGGGCTCCAACCTTGGGGTACAGGGGAGCCCGGGGCAGAAAGCAGGGGCACCAATCACAGGTCTGGGAGGGTGGATGCCTGCAGGGCTCGGGGCTCGCGGGGTCTGAGGAGGGGCTAGTGGCCACACCCCCCACCTTGTGGTCCCGCGGTCCTCATGCCGGCCCTGAGGCCACTCCGGCTGCTGTTGCTCCTGGCTGGGCTGACTGCGGGGGCCAGCCTGCCGCCTGGCCCTGGGGGCCACCCGGGGGTGTGCCCCAACCAGCTCAGCCCCAACCTGTGGGTGGACGCGCAGAGCACCTGTGAGCGAGAGTGCGTCGGGGATCAGGTGAGCACAGGCAGTCCCCCCCAGCCCGGCTGCGGGGGAGACCAGCTCCTGGAGGGGCCAGGGTGTCATGGTCTGGTTGGTCAGCGCTGGAGGAGCCCAGATCTCACCCCTCCCCCAGGCCTTGCCTGCACTGCAGAGAGGACCCAGCCACCCTTGATCCTGGAGGTCATTTTCTCTTGGGGCTCCCCACTCTTCGCACTGTGCTCCATGTTGAGGGGCCCTGGGGATAGACACCCCCAGATGCTGCCTCCATGTGTCTGAAGATTGAATGGGCTTCCCTGGTGGCTCAGCTGGTAAAGAGTCTGCCTGCAATGTGGGAGACCTGGGTTTGATTCCCTGGGTTGGGAAGATCTCCTGGAGAAGGGAATGGCTACCCACGGCAGCATTGAGGCCTGGAGAAATTCACGGGTGGTATAGTCCATGGGACCGCAAAGAGTCGTACACGACAGAGCGACTTTGATTTCTGTCCCCAGACCTGCCCACCGCCACCCTGAAACTAGCCGTTCTCGGGCCCAACGAGGCAGAGGCCAGGGCCCTGTTTGAATGTGCTGTGTCCTTACGGCCCGACCCTGCAGCAGTGCTGCGGCCTTCAGGACGCTGTACATCCTCCCCAGGCCTTCGTGTCCTCGTCTGTACCATAGGAGTACCACCACCTGCTTTGGGGGCCAGTTGTCTGGGGGCGTAGTGAGGTTCAGCAAGGTGACCTGTGAGGGGCTGCTGGCAGTTGTGGCTCACCCCCAGATGGAAAGCCAACCTGCTCGGCTCCAGAGGGGACACTGACGCAAGGAGGGGCAGCAGGCCTTCCCCGCCCAAGCTGGGCATGCTGGGGCTGGGCGGGAAGGAGCGTTCAGGTGCCTGCTGAGCCGTGCCCCCCACTCCCCAGGACTGCGCGGCCACTGAGAAGTGCTGTACCAACGTGTGTGGGCTGCAAAGCTGTGTGGCCGCCCGCTTCCCTGACGGCGGCCCGGCTGCATCCAGGCTGGCGGCCTCGTGTGAGGGCTTCGTGTGCGCACAGCAGGGCTCTGACTGCGACATCTGGGATGGGCAGCCAGTGTGCCGCTGCCGGGACCGCTGTGAGAAGGAGCCCAGCTTCACCTGCGCCTCGGATGGCCTCACCTACTACAACCGCTGCTACATGGATGCTGAGGCCTGCCTGCGTGGCCTGCGCCTGCGCGTCGTGCCCTGCAAGCACGTCCTCAGCTGGCCACCCAGCAGCCCCAGGCCCCCCGAGACTACCGCCCGCCCCACGCCCGGGGATGCCCCAGTGCCGCCCGCCCTCTACAGCAGCCCCTCCCCTCAGGCAGTATATGTGGGGGGCACGGCCAGCCTCCACTGCGACGTCAGCGGCCGCCCGCCCCCTGCCGTGACCTGGGAGAAGCAGAGTGACCAGCGGGAGAACCTGATCATGCGGCCAGACCAGATGTATGGCAACGTGGTGGTCACCAGCATCGGGCAGCTGGTGCTTTACAACGCCCGGCCAGAGGATGCCGGCCTCTACACGTGCACGGCGCGCAACGCCGCCGGGCTGCTGCGGGCTGACTTCCCGCTGTCCGTGGTCCAGCGGGATCCAGCCGGGGCTGGGGCCCACGAGGCGGCCAACGCCCCGGCCCAGTGCCTGCCCAGCACGCAGGCCTGTGTTGGCCCCCCGTCTGGCCGGGTCCTCTGGCACTTTGACCCGCAGCGGCGCGGCTGCATGACCTTCCCCGTGGGCAGCTGTGCTGGGGGCGCCCAGGGCTTCGAGACCTATGAGGCGTGCCAGCAGGCGTGCGCCCGTGACCCTGGGGACGCCTGTGCGCTGCCGGCCGTACAGGGCCCCTGCCAGGGCTGGGAGCCACGCTGGGCCTACAGCCCGCTGCTGCAGCACTGCCACCCCTTTGAGTACAGTGGCTGCGAGGGCAACGGCAACAACTTCGAGAGCCGCGAGAGCTGCGAGCACGCCTGCCCGGTGCCGCGCACGCCGCCCTGCCGGGCCTGCCGGCTCCGCAGCAAGCTGGCGCTCAGCCTGTGCCGCAGCGACTTCGCCATCGTGGGGCGGCTCACCGAGGTGCTGGAGGAGCCCGAGGCGGGGGGCGGCGGCATTGCACGCGTGGCGCTGGACGAAGTGCTCAAGGATGACAAGATGGGCCTCAGGCTCCTGGGCACCAAGTACCTGGAGGTGACGCTGATCGGTGTGGACCGAGCCTGTCCCTGCCCAAACGTGACGGCCGGCGACGGCCCGCTGGTCATCATGGGCGAGGTGCGCGACGGCGTAGCCATGCTGGATGCGGGTAGCTATGTGCGCGCCGCCAGCGAGAAGCGCGTCAAGAAGATCTCTGAGCTGCTAGAGAGGAAGGCCTGCGAGCTGCTCAACCGCTTCCAGGACTAGCCTGCCCACCAACCCACAGCCCCAGCTTCCCGCTAGGCCCCGCCCTCCCCACACTCCCACCCTCTGCCTGAATAAAAGTCCTGGACCTCACAGCCTGTGGGTGCTGGGGGCCTGGCCCTTGCATGCGCACGTGGCTCTGCTCTGAGATGAGGAGGGAGGACCAGCCTGGGAGGTGGATGCCACCTCCCCCTGGCAAGAGGACCAGGCAGTCAGCTCGGTCCTGCCTCAGCATTCCAGGGGCCTTTATCCCTCCATCCCCTCACTGCCCGAGGGGAGCAGCAGAGTCCAAGATGCCTGCGAGTCCTGACCCACAGGCCAGACCCCTCCTGTGCCCAGTATGGAAACCTCAGAGACAGAGACAGCCCACAGGCACCCTGCAGGGGTGCTCCCAGGAGATGACATGGGAGATACCAGCAGTGGGGCAGCAGGAAACACTTTATTCTCAGGTTCTCAGCAGCCCTGTGGCCACTGGTCACAAATCCCCAGTCTGGGCAGGGCCACGCCCCGCAGTCTGGCCCAGGGTGGCAGGGGCTTTGTCCAGGGACACAGGCATCGCAGAAGAGGGAGTTACTGTTTCCGGAAAATCAGGCACTTGTTGTTGGCTGGCATGTCCACCTGGGGGAGATACTTGGGCTGGAGAAGCTGCTCTTGGTCCCCAGGGAGGCTGCCCATGACCACAGCCCTCTCTACCTACCATCCTCTCCAGGAGCAGGCCACTGGCCTGGCCCAGGTCCTTGAGAAGGGAGGTGTCCCGCAGCCCCCATTCGGGGTTCCTGCATGAGGGGAAGTGGCAGGGTCATGGCCTGGGGGTCACTCGATCCACCTGCCCCCCAGCCAAGCCCCCTACCCTCCGAGCTCTGACCTGCATCTGAGAGTCAGGTCAAAATCCACGTTACTTTGGGGAGAAATCTTCCCATTGATGGCATAGGCCTGTGGAGACGGGAGACACGATTCTGCCCACTGTCCACAGGCTCAGCCGTCCGCAGCCAAGCACTGTGCACACTTGCAGGATGGCACCCACAGAATGGAAAGGACCCACCCCTCGATGATCCCCAGACAGGGGACAGCAGAGGACAGTGCTGAGCAAGGGCAAGTGACGGGGGAGTGCTGGAGAGCAAGAGGGCTTGGGTGTGCTTCAGTGCTGATAGGAAGCTGGAGGGAAAGGCAACTGAAAATACCAAGACGAGAAGGCAGTCCAGAAAAGCCAGGACAGCCAAGGCCGCCTGCCTGGGGAGGCCCATCTCAGGCAGGAGCACTCACCCCATAGGTGATGAGCACAGCCTTGGGTTTGAGCAGGTGTCCTGCTGCTCTGAACAGGCCCTGCGGAGCGGGGAGGCAGGACAGCAGTGAGGAGCTTTCCTGGGACCTCCCTGGCCTGAGTCCCCATCACTGATACAGGGCAGATCGGGCATTCTGCTCCCTCCCAGTGCAGGAAAAAGAGTGCCACATGGCGCTGGTGGGTGGCCCCTGGGTGGCTCGCCCACGCTCCCACAGACCTCGGTGCAACTCAGGGGGCTGATGTGGCTCATGTTGATGCAGACCAGCAGGTCCAGCGACTGCGGCAAGATCCCGCCCCACTGCTTCCAATCCCAGGTCACGTCCAGATACATCGGGGCCTTCACGTTGGGCAGCCCGTGGGCCTGAGTGGTGGCCAAGATGCTGCGGGAGGACAGCCCGTGGTGGGGGTGGCCTGTGCAGCCTTTTCTGAGCCCCTGCAATCCTGCTTGGAGGAAGCTTAGAGGAACCACAATAGCGGAGGGATCCAGGGCAACGGGACGGGGCCCACTTTCACCCGCAGGGTCCCACCTTCCCGCCGCACCTGTCCAGGCAGCGCTGGTCCACGTCGGACGGCTGCCACTCCGCATGGGGAAAGGCTCGCGCGAAGTGGGCTATGTGCTGGCCCGAGCCCGAGGCCACTTCCAGCACGCGGACGCCGCGCTGGGCCGAGTCCAAGTACTGCCGCAACACCTGCAAGATGGGCTCCTTGTTCCGCTCGGCGGCCTCCGCAACCAGCATTTTCCCAGTCCCCCGCGGAGAGCGCCTTCGCGAGTTTGGCACAGTCGGAAGCGTCGGGGGCGGAAGTCAAGCACCGCGGGGCCCTTCGGGAGTGGTAGTCTGGAGCCGCGGGGCCCGTCGGGAGTGGTAGTCACTGCGAGAGGGCGGGGGCTGTGGCCTGGCCGTGTTGCAATTGGCCTTTCCCCTCCACGGACTACAATTCCCATTAGGACACGCGCCGCGCCGTAAAGGCACCGCAGTCCCGGGAGGCGCGCTGCGAGCCGCCACCTCTGGACAGGAACCGGGAGGCAAGCTTGGGTCGTTAGTTTACAGGCGTCCATTGGCTCAGCACCCCGGTGCCCGTGGCTGTCCTAGCACTTTTTCATAGTGCTTGTTACTCCGAAATTGTCTCATTCTTGTCGCACTGGAATGGATTCCTTCACCTTGTCTGGCTTTTTTTTTTTTTTTTTTAATTAAATCCCTCGGGGGTTTTGGGGGCTGAGAGGGAAAAAAATATATATCCTAACCTGCGCCGCCCGGGAATCGAACCCGGGTCGCAAGAATGGGAATCTTGCATGATACCACTACACCAGCGGCGCGGTTGGCAGTAAGTGTGTCCGCGAGACTTAGGAGATTGTGACGCAAGCCCCGCCGCCCAGCCCCGGGCGGAGCCGTCAGAGCGCAGGCGTCGCTGCGGAGCGAGCTGCAGGGCTGGAAGCAATGGACTTGAGGGGCGGGGAGCGGGAAGGCGGTGGTCCCGCCGAGTCTCTCGGGCACCCAGCACTCCAGGGGAAGGAGCGGCGATGAGGGATGCGGTTTCTGGCCGACTGGATTCGAACTGACGCCGGGGAAACCATAGCAACCGCGGCATTCCGGAAATTGTGGGTACTGGGCCATGGGAGGGCCTTCGTGGTTTGACTGGGCTCTCGTCTGAGCGGGGCCGCGGGGCGGAGCTCCCTGTGGTGGGCGGGGAAGCGGGGCGGAGCTCCCTGCGGTGGACGGGGCGCGGCCCCCGGAGGGGCGGGCTGCCTGCGGAGACGAGCCTGTACTGTTCAGGGCGTCTCTGTGGCCCTGCGATAAGCAGTGCAAACCCAGGGTTCACGGGTGTTAAGGGGTCGGTGACCTCTGAGTCTCGTCGGGGGCCGGTTTGTGTGTTCTACCGCTCTTCCCTGGTTGTCTCGGGGCCCGTGTCTCGGAAAGAGCCCTCTTAGCAGGCGTGAGGCGGCGCTCAACACTCAGGTCTAGCTTATCTCCTTTGCTGGGCGATTTTTCTTGCGCGAGACGCTCCCTGCCACCCCCCTCCAGCCCCCCCACCCCCCGCCTCCCGGCCCCAACACACACACACACACACACCCAGGGTCGCTCTGACAAAAAGCTCTGCGAATGGCGCTGACCGGGCTTTAGTCTGGGGGTGCTCTCTCGGGGCCATGCAGAGTGGGACCAGAGACTACAGTATGAATGCCATCAGATGGGGAGGACAGCCTTGCCTCTTAGGGACAAGAGGTGGTGTAGAGCTGGCCAATGTGAATACAAGGCCCCTAGAAAAGTTTCAGTGGGCCGGCCTCCAGACAACCCCTTTAGCATTCAGTGTTACCACACTTTTTTCTTAGCCGACTTTCTCATTTCATAAGCTTTTGTTACCTGACTCACTTTTGCCTCAAGTCCTGGTTTGCTGGGGCTTCCCAGGTGATGCCAGTGGTAAAGAATCAGCATTGTCAATGCAAGAGATGCAAGAGACATGGGGTCAATTCCTGAGTTAGGATAGATCTCCTGGAGTAGGAAATGGCAACCCAGGATTCTTGCCTGGAAAATTCCACGGACAGTGGGGGAGGGACACAACTGAGCAACGCACGCACGCCTGGTTTGTTGGGTATTTTCTGCGTCTCCAGGTGGACAAGAGGTGTCCCTCAGTGTGAATCTCTGCCCCCACCTGTGATGATCAGTGGCTAGTTGGGGCCTCTCCACCCAGGCCCCTCAGCCTCCTCGCCCACTCAAGAGGCACAAAGCTCCCTGGCTTCCCTGGGCTGCCCTGCGCTGTTCTCATACAATAAACAATAGAGGGACGTCTTCGATAGTCCAGTGGCTGAGACTCCTCACTCCCAATGGGAAAGAAAGTGTTAGTCGCCGAGTCAACTCTTTGCGACCCCATGGACGGTAGCCTGGCCAGGCTCCTCTGTCCATGGGATTCTCCAGGCAAGAATACTGGAGTGGGTTGCCATGCTCTCCTCCAGGGGATCTTCCTAACCCAGGGACTGAACCTGTCTCCTGCACTCAGGAGGCAGATTCTTTACCGCTGAGCCATCATCCCTGGTCAACGAACTAGATCTCACATGCCACATCTAAAGAGCCTGCATGCTGCAATGAATATCAAAGATCCTCTGTGCGGCAACAAACACCCAGACACAGAGCAGCCAAAGAAACTTAAAAAAAAAAAGAAGGAAATGTATATTTGGTCTGCATCCTGATTTCTGAATAGAACTCTTAAAACCCTGGGATTTCCTGAAGGAAGGGGTGAGAGGAGCATCTGTTATGCATAACAAGCCCCTTTCAATCTCACCTGGGTTCACACCAGACAGGTGACAAGTCAGGAGGAGGGGCAGGGGGGCTGGTTGCCAGGGGAAACCAGCCCCACTCCTGACCTCTGACCTCCTGCCTGGGATAGGGGGCTGGAGATGCAGCTAATCTCCATTATTAACCAGTCCTACCAATGTGATGGACCTCCACTCAAACCCCAAATGGAGGGGGTCAGGGAGCTTCCAGCTTGTGAACGTGGAGGGCTGGGAGGGTGGCTCCCGGGGAGAGTGTGGGGCTCTGCACCACTTCCCACACCTTCCCTGGGCATCTCCTGCATCTGTTCCCAAGTTGTGTCCTTTGTGGCAAACCAATAAGGTAAGCAAAATGCTCCCCTGAGTTCTGTGAGTCATTCTGGCAAGTTACAGGACCCTGATTTACAGCTGGTCAGTCACAAATCCACCTGTAATGCAGGAGCTGCAGGAGACACTGATTTGATCCCTGGGTCAGGAAGATCCCCTGGAAAGGGGATGGCAACCCACTCCAGTATTCTTGCCTGTTGTGTTGTGGGACTGAGCCCTGAGCCTGTGGATCTGTGTGGACAATGGGTGGGTGGAGTTAGAATCCACTTAGATTGCAGGATACCCAGTTGGGATCCAAAGAGTCAGAGATGCGTCTGTAGGAGGGAGCAAGCCTTCATGTTGTATGTGCTGCCCACATGCCCAGCAAGGTCTTCCATTTAACAGCTCTTGACCTCAAGTTGCTCTCTGCCTGCCGTTCATCCCTCTGGGCTGGATTCTGTGTGACTGACTGACACCTGCCCTCCCTCCACACTCGGCACCCTCAGAGCCTGGGGCAGAGGCAGAGACAGTGGACAGAGCAGAGCAGTGGGCTTTGCTGCAGTATGAGTGCACATGCGTGTGTGAATGCATGCATGGGAGCACCTGGGACTGTGTGAGTGTGCGTGTGTGTGAACGTGCGAACACTTTCCATAAAGTCCTGGATGTAAGTCAGACTCTGAAGCCCCCAGGAGCTGCTGAACATGGGACCCCTGGAAACGTCCCACGCCTGGGCCTGTGCTCAGTGCTACCTCCTGAGGTTGTGTCCTGAGGGTTACTGTTGGAGCCAGAAGGGCCCTCTCGGCTACTCCTGCTGCCTCATGATGTCCAGAGCCAACAGCGGCGTCCAGCTTCCTTCCTGGGGTCCAGGCCCAGGTGCCTGCCACCTGCTGAGCTCCCTCCGGAGCCCTGCAATGTGTACCCAGGGTGCTCGCCCACTACTGATTCCCTCAGTACATTGATTTTCCAGAGCTACAGTGACAAATTACTCCAAAGTGTGGTGGCTCTAAACAACAGTTTCCTTTCTCACAGTTCTGCAGGCCAGAAGTCCAGAATAAAGATGTCGGCTGCCCAACGGCCCTACCGGAAGCGCTTTAGTCAGCACAGCTTCCTTCTCTCTCTGTGTCTCCAGGCGCTCCCGGGCTTGTGGCCACCTCCCTGCCATCTCTCCTCTGGGTCTCTCTGTGTCCTAATATCCCTCTCCTTTTTGTCTTTATTTAAATTTTTTTTTTCTTTTTTAGGTTATGAAAGTATGATAACACATTTACAGGATACTTAGAAAGTATAAAGTTACATAAAGTTCCACTATATATGACAATTATTTTCTTAAGTAGATAAAGTAAAATTTTTAGTTGGAGTTTCAATATCAAACTCTTAGAAATTAATAGAATTTTAAAATTTAATAGGCTGAATAGACAAGTAGAAGGATAGAGTAGACCTGAAAAGCACTATGAACCAATTCAACATAATTAGGATTTATACCGTTTTCACACAATGGGAGGATACGACCCTCTCCTTTCCCAAGGACAGGCTTCACTGGATTTTAGGGCCCTTTCTAATCTGGGATGACCTTATCTCAAATCCCTTGCTTTAATTATATCGGCAAAGACCATTATTCTAAACAAGGTCATTTTCTGAGGTTCCAGGTGGTGTTTCTTTGAGGGGCCACTGTTCAGCTCATTGTACTTGGGTGTGGGGATTGGCAAGCCCTGGGAACCCCCTGGCCGTCCGGTGGTTAGGACTCGGCGCTCTCACTCCCAGGACCCGGGCTCAATCTCCGATTAAGAAACTAAGATCCTACAAGCTGTAGCCAAACAAGCAAACAAAAAGGGATGGGCAGTCCCTGGACACTTGGTGGCAGGTATGGGAGCATCCTGCCAGAGCTTTTCCTGGGGCTACTGACCACACTTTGTTGGCAGAAGCCCATCCTCCAGTCTGGGTTGGTGAGGGCATGAACTTCAGATCTGCAAAATGACTGAGGATGGCTGAAAACTTAAACTTTCTCCTCTAATATGAAATTTCTGTATCACGTTTAGAGCCTTTTAGAAGAGAAAGTCTGGAGCAGGAACTGGCAACCCACTCAATATTCTTGCCTGAAGAATTTCATGGACAGGGGCCCGGCAGGCTATAGTCCATGGGGCCACAAAGAGTTGGACATGACAGAACGACTAACACACAGAAGAGAAGGGCTTCCCCAGCAGCTCAGTGGTAAAGAATCTACCTGCCAATGCAGGAGACATGGGTTTTATCTCTGGGTTGGGAAGAACCCCTGGAGGAGGGCATGGCATCCCACTCCAGTATTCTTGCCTGGAGAACCCCAGGGACAGAGGAGCCTGGTGGGCTACAGTCCATGGGGTTGCAAAGAATCAGACACAATTCAGTGACTGAACAACAGCAAAGAGGAGAAAAACCCTAATGTCTTCATTAGGGTTAACTGGAGTCAATAAGGTAAAGGTCGCTCCTTGCTACGACGCCCACGTTCTCTGTGTGGCTCCAGGCGTTTCTGGGCTTGTGGCTGGCTGCTGGGTGAGGCTCCTGCCTCCTGTTCAGCTGCCCGTGACTGACTCTGGGCTGGGTTCCCAGCCTCTCTGACAATAGGAAATGTTTGCCGGCTGCAAGACTCTGTCTCTGGGGGCTTAGCGGGTTGCTCACTGTCATGGACAGTGTAGTCAAGGCAAGGTCAGACTGGCCAGGCTTCCTACCCCAACTGAGAACCGACCTGAGCTCACGGTCGCAGACTGACCAGACCCTGACTCTCCTGGCTCGGGCTGGGCCCTCCGCATGCCTCCTGGCTCTGTCCCCAAGTCAGGGTGGCTCAGGTGCTCAGGCTAAGTTCTGGCAGCAGGGAGTCTGGGAAGGCCCCTGGGTGGCGGTGGGGGTGGGGAGATAGGCCCTGCCCTCCTGCACACAGGTGTCATGGCTTTGCTGCCTGCTCCCTACAAGCTGGCCTTCTTCCCCCTGGCTGCCTGCTGCCCCAGCTCAGTGTCTTTGGGGGCCCTCTGGGTTCCTTCACCACCCCCTCCACCCCCAGCCTGTCCTGCACCCCCTCCCCTCTCACCTGGCAGGACCATTCCTCTTCTGTGGCTTTCTTCTGGAGTCTTTCCAAGGGCTCTGGACCCAACCTTTGACGTCAGACAAGGGCCAGGGGCAGGGCTGGGATATTAGGGTCTAGCAGCCTTGCCCACCATCAAGGCCAAGCCTGCCTGCCCATCAACAGGGTCCTCTCCATGTTGGCCTGAGGGGTTGCCCATGAGAGGAGGAGCTCTCAGCTCTGTGTCAGCCCAGGGCCTGGCTCCTCCTGCCCAGAGCATGTGCCTTCTGGAAGAGACCCTCCCCACTCCCAGGCCCCTCACCCTTCAAAGTCTCCCCAGCTTGAGTTAGCACTGTGCTCGAGGCCACTGAAGAGACCAGGGCCGTCAGCACAGATGACGCAGGATCATGCTGGCCTTGACACAGCTAGGGGGTGGGGGTGGGGTGGGGGGATGGGCCCCAGGGGTGGAAAGGGGGCCCAGCGTGGCCGGGGGTGCGGGTGGGGGGTGTGCTCATGCCCTGGCTCCCTGGGCATGCTCTCCCCTCTCAGGTCACAGGCCTTGTGGGAGGGGGAGCAGCTCCACCTCACCCTCGGGAAGGAGCTGTGGGCAGGCTAGGGCCCAGCCCCCAGACCCTCCCCTGCAGGCATATCTGGTTCCTCCTGAGGCACATCACTGCAGTAGATCTTGCGTCCTGACCCCAGTGCATGCGGCGGGTGGAGGAGTAAGTGCTCTTTCTCTTGCGCGGGATGACAGGCGAGCTGGGCTCCTTCACCTGCCTTCTGCACCCCGCAGCACCCAGGGTGCTCCTGGATTGGTAAAGGGCCTCCCTCCCCCTCCCTGGGGTCTGCAGGTGCACACATGGCAGTCGGTCGGTACCCAGCTCCTGTTCCGTAGGATGAAAGGGAGATTCCCAGGGTGTCATGTCTCTGCCCAAACCCGGGGGCCGACCCGCTGTTCTCATCTTTGACACCCCTCAGTCGCGTGTGAGTGAACCGCAGCACTGGCCCAGGCACCTTGGCCGAGGGTCTCTGACGTGCGGTGCGTGGGGACACCCTTGCTTCCAGAGTCCACACAGATCATTCCCAGCACCTGTCAATTCCTCGGCTCCTGGGACACCACCGCCGACCCCACGAGGGCCTGAGCCAGAGCCTCGCCACGTCTGGGTGCCCGTGGCCCCCCGAGCCTCCTCCAGTGGCGGACGGCGGCCCGGGCCCTGAGAAACTTGCTTAAACTCCGCCTTCAGACCTCGCCAGGGGGTCCCGCCAGTTTCCCCAAGGCTCAAGCACCACCCCTGCCACGAGCCTCGGCGCGGGCCCTTTAAGGTCCGGGGGTGTGCGGCGGGCCCGCCCCCTCCCCGCGGCGCCGGCCGCCTGTTAAAGGGGCCGCGCCCTCGCCGCCAGCAGAGTGCCAGCCGGGCGGAGGGCGCGAGGTCTGGCCGCGGGCCGGCGGGCGGGGAGGGCGCGGAGGGCGCGGGCGCGCTGCGGCCCCTCCGCACCATGTACACCATCACCAAGGGACCCAGCAAGCTGGTCGCGCAACGGCGCACAGGTGCGCGGCGGGGGCGGGCAAGGCAGGGAGGGGACGGGCGGGGGTCCGCATACGCTGCCCGCCCCCGGCGCGGCGCCGGCGGCTGACGCGCGCTCCCGGTGCCCACAGGTCCCACGCAGCAGCAGGTGGAGAGCAGGCTCGGCGAGCTCCTGAAATGCCGGCATTCCGCGCCGACCCCGCAGCACCAGCGGGCACAGCCGCCGGGCCCCTGGCCTCTGTCGAGGTGAGACGCACGGCCCTCCTCTCCCCTCCCCCGCCGGCCTTCGCGGGGCCGCGAGGGTGACCTTGGGGAAAGGTTAGCGGAGCCCGGGCCACATGCTCCCGGCGGGCGCGGAGGGGGCGGAGCCCGCCGACCCGGCCCGCCTGAGGCTCGCGACCGCAACTCCGCGCTTCCGCCTCACCTGGCACCTGGCTGGGTCGGAGGGAACCGGGCCGGGGGTGCGTGACACTCCTCCGAGCCCTGGGGCCCCACGCACCCAGAGTCGGGAGGAAGCCGACCCGCTCCTGGATCTTAGGGGCTCCAGGCGGCTGAGTCAGGTGCCCGGGCCGACCTTGGGCGGCGGAGGCCACGCTTTGAGAGGAGCTACCGCGGAATCGCCCTGGAGGGCGGGAGCGGCCGCCGCCGGAGGCTGCCAGCCCCGTGCTGGCCGAGCAGCGGGGGAGAGGTGCACGTGGTTCCCTCGGGCCCTGCCAGGCCGCTGCTCTCCTCCGCCTTCTCCCCTAGCCCCCACCGGTGCTTTTCTGCTTTTCCTGACCAGCAGTTTTTCTGGGAGCCTCAGTTCAACCACTGTGGTCTCCAAGTCACTGTGCCCAGGAGGTCAGCGCCTCCATCTCTGGGACTGAAACTGTAACTTTTTGGCTCGAGTCTGTTCTCTGGTCTTACTTCTTACTTATTCTCTGCAGGCTCAGGGCCCAGGGCTTGGTCCAGGCCACACAGGCCTGAGGCTCCTGCAGGCTGTGGGTGGGTGGGGGGACACTGACAGGGCTTGGGATTTCTTCTCTAGTTGAGGACAGACGGCCTCCAGATTGGTAAGAGCTGGGGGCTGTGTTGCTGCGCGCCCTCAACCTGCCCTCCCCCTCAGTGCCGGCCTGAGATGCCACAGGTGGGGGTAGCCTGTGAGACCCTTCTAGGCTGAGGCCCTTTCGGGCAGCCTCCTGCTGGGAGCATGTTGACACTCTGAGACTGGTCCTGTGAGGACCACAAGCGCCTCCAGGGAGAGGGGTGCGTGCGGCCGTGGGGGCGCGTCCCAGGGCCCACTGCGCTGTGACCCTGCCTTGTGACGTCAGCCCTGGTCGTCGGCCGCCCTGCGCCCCCCGCCCTGACACCCAGGCAGGAAGCTCCCACTCTCTTACCTGGAGAAGCTTGTGCTTTCTCCATGCACCTTTGCCGGGGAGTGGGGGAGGAAGCATGCGGTGTGTGCAGGGTCCAGATGCTGGGAGAGATGGAAGAGACAAGGGGCCGCAGCCTGCCAGGTCCCGGTCGGGGGTGCTGGTGCTCGCCCTGCCTCTGCAGCCCCGTCTGGCAGGGGGTCAGCAGGAAGGCAGACTGTGCTGGTCGTGCCGTCCCCCCTAACCTCTGAAGTCACCCCTTCCCTGAGCCGCTCCCCTCCCAGCCTCAGGGGCGAGCCCCCACTGGGAGGCCAGAGCACCTTCAGGTCTCCCACATGGGGACCCCTAGCCTTGCTCCTGAAACTTCTTGGGGGGGGGGCCCACCAAAATTACTCCACCCAGACTTCCGGTCCACCCTCCCTCGGCCAGGCTTGCCAGGGAAGAAGGAGTCTGAGCCACTGGGGCGCTCTGTGCCTGACACACCGCGGGTGCCCCAAGCGTCTGCCCCTGACTGGGCTTGGGTCTGGGCGCTGCCCATGGTGGTGAACAGGCTGTGTGAGTCTGGGCCTCTGATGAGCTCTCTCCCTCTGCGCCAGAGAGTAAGACCTGCTGTCGGGGGAAAAGAGGAAAGGGGACCCTGTGACTCGCTGATTGTGCAGGGGAGGAGGCTTGGGAGCTGCACCGCCTTGTGGGCTTCGGGCTCAGACACGCGTACAGTTCTGATGCTGCCATCCGCTCACCATGTGTGACCCTGGACAGGTCACTTCTTTCTTGAGCCTTGGCTGAAAATGGGTGGGTGGTCTATGTTGGAGGATAGTGAAGGGGATGAAGAGGAGGCCCTAGTTGGCAGGCCCTGAGCAGGGAGTCCAGAGCTGCTGCTGCCGTGGGCAGGGCCTGCCAGTGGACCGTGTCCCTGGGCTCTGGCACGAGGGTGGAGATGGGGGTGGCACCGGACTCGACCATAGGCGCACAGGGGAGCAGTGCCCTTTCCTCCAGAGGGCCCACGGAGCCGCCTTACGTAACTGCCAGCAGGGGGCGGGCAGGTGCCAGCCTGAGCCCCTTCTCAGCCCCAGCCAGGGGGCCCTCTGGTGGTTGAGTCACTAAGTCCTGTCTGATTCTTGGAGCCCCATGGACTGGACTCTCCAGGCAAGAATACTGGAGTGGGTTGCCATTTACTTCTCCAGGGGATCTTCCCGACCCAGGGATTGAACCTGGGTCTCCTGCGTTACAGACGGATTCTTTACCACTGAGCCACCAGGGAAAGCACCCTCTAAGTACTTGGCAGTTCGTAGCCCTTGACTGCAATTCTTTTTTTCCTTCTTGGATGCTCAGTCTCCGAGTTTTCCTAGAGTTTGTGGCCTTGCAGGGGTAAGGTTAGCAGGCAAGCGAGGGGCTGTCCCACTTGAGGACAGACATCCACGCCCTCTGGTTGGTATCGCTCAAGCCTGGGAGCAGCCCTGCCCCTCCACGTTTTCTGTGGCCACCTGACCTGCCAGCCTGGAGCTGGCGGGACTGGTGCCCCTCAGGATGCTCCTCTTTATTTTAGTGCCCCTCTCAACTGAGGAGGAACCCCGCGCGGCGGTGGGGCACCTGAGCCCAGGATGGCGAGCAGGCCGGCGGGACCGCGAGTGCCTGGCGGAGTGGCACGTGCAGCCCAGGACTCCCGGCTCCCACCTCCTGCTGTAGGTGTGGGCCCCGCTCCCTCCGCAGCCCTATCCTGGGCTTCATGTGTGCAGGGCTGGGCCAGCTGACTCCAGCCAGGGCAGCCCATCCATGCCCTGGGCCCGGCTGGCTGGGGTGGGCCCAGTGGCCATCTGGACATTGAATGCCCACCAGGCCAGGCTCCAGCACCCAGGGCCATCTCCTCACTCAGCATTCCTGCCCTGTGGGCAAGAGCATGGCCCCTGCCGGGAAGCTGCAGGGGTGGACCAGGGCCACGGTCAGCCTCCCCACCCAGGATGGCCCACTCAGCACTTGGCACTGTCTCGCCAGACCAGGAGCTGTCTCTGGAGCCCGGGCAGCTGCGAAGGGCAAAGTCCACCTGCTCTCATTAGGGTCCTTCCTTCCATCCTGGGGGCATCTTGAGATGAAGAGGCTTCTGTGGGGGAGAGAGTGACCAAGAACTGTGCCTGGGGGCGGGGTTGGGCCGAAAAACCTGTTTACTCTGGTCAGAACCTGGGCTGCTGGAGGCCTGGCCCGTCAGTGGGGAGGGGGAGGCAGGTGGCAGTGGAGGTTCCTGAGAGACACACGGGGGCCGTCTGTGTGCCTTGAGCATGGGGCTCTGTGGAGATCTGGGGACACAGAGCCCCTCTGCAGACTTAGACCTGCCTCAGGGCCAGGGGCTGTAGGTGTGAGCTGAGCTGTTGGGGATGCAGGCCTGCAGGAGAAAGGCCTCGGCCGCCGGCTGCAGCCCACAGCTGCCCTGTGGTTCAGGGAAGTGCCTGGAGTGGGCCTGGCCTGTGGGGCGGGGTGGCCTGCGACTGCTCCGGTAGCTCTGCCAGGTAGCACCTGGCCTGGGAATGTGGCTGAGTGTCTCCTTGCCTTCCCACAGTCCAGGGCCGAGGCTCGTGTTCAATCGGGTGAATGGCCGCCGGCCGCCTGCCACGTCCCCATCCCTCGAGGGAACCCAGGAGCCCTACACACTGGCCCACGAGGAGAACGTCCGATTTGTGTCAGAAGGTAGCGCTGAGGTCTGAGGGAGTGGCCCAGCCCACTGGTCCCCTTCCCACTGTAACCTGAACTTGAAGTCCCTGGAGGGCTGGGACGTACCTGGGCTCTGGGCCTGTCTGTCCTGTGACCGTCCAGCAGGCTGCCCGTTCCCGTTCCCAGCTCCGGGCAGGGATCCAGGCTAGCCACTAGGGTGGGAGGGTGCCAGGGGCCTGGCTCAGTCTAACTGTCCTCTCCCCACAGCCTGGCAGCAAGTGGAGCAGCAGCTGGGTGGTGGCCCGGCCGGTGAGAGCGGGCCAAGGCCTGTGCAGTACGTGGAGAGGACCCCCAACCCCAGGCTGCAGAGTGAGCCCTCCCCCACCCTCAAGGAGCGCCCCCTGCCCTCCACGCCTGACCTGGCTCAGCCAGGTTCTAGCCCCAAGGGGGTGGGGTGAGGAATGGAGCCTGATCCACTCTTCCCAGCGTCTGCTACAGCTGGGATCTGGGTGAGGGGCTTGTGGCCAGCTCACGCTGGTCCGCTGGGAAGGTGTGTCACTGCCCAGCCTTCTGTTTCTCCACAGACTTCGTGCCCATTGACCTGGACGAGTGGTGGGCACAGCAGTTCCTGGCCAGGATCACCAGCTGTTCCTAGTCACAGCTTTGGAAGGAAGGCTGTCTTGTGCAGGGCCTGGCCCTGCCCCACGCTGGACCCTCTGCCAGGAGAGGACCACGGCGCCCTGTCCACCAGCTGCGGCAGGCTGTGCTTCACCCTGGGCCTGGCCAGGCGCCAGCCACACCTGAAGTGCCAGCATTTGGACTTTTGCCCCTGCTGACCCTTTGGCCCAGCTGTTCCAGGCTGCCGGGGGCCAGGGGTTGAAACTGTCTGACCTCAGTCCTGCTCACTGTGCCCGGGGACCAGCCTGTGGGGCTGGCAGGGAGGAGCTCCAGGCTAATAAAGTTGAGAAACTGCCTTTTGGAGAGGCCCTGACTCGGTGGGCTGTGGGGAATGAGCGGGGGAAGTGCGCTTGTGTACAGGCCCCAGGCCGGGCATGACTTGCTCAGTAGTCTCGTCTCCCCACAGCTGAAGCTCTGTCCAGCTCTGGCACTTAGCCTCCTGCCTAGCTGCCTTCCTGTGTCCTGGGCCAGGTCATTTTGCGTAGAAGTCTGTAAATGCCAGCCGATCCCACTGACACCCACGCCCCCTTCCTCTCCCTGTAATCATTGTCAGGTGTCGAAACCTGCTCTCAAGACCCAGAGATGTTACTTAACTGACCCTGAGATGGGGTCTCAGCCACGCAGAATTGGGGTCAGGTTTCAGGATGCCTGCTGTCGTATCTGAACCCCCAGGTCTGGCGGGGAGCCTTCAGGGTCCTGTGAGGCCTGCAGCTGACATAAGAGCCTCCAGAGGGCTGGGCAGCAGCAGGGGAGGGGAGGACCACCCACGCCAAGTGCGGTCAGGATTTCTGGGCTGCGTCTCACTCCCATCGTGAACACGGGCCTCAAGATCAGGAACCTTCCGGATCAGACCCCACAGCTGGGGTGCCGGCGGTGCTAGAGCAAGCCCACGGGGTCCCGGCTTGGGGATGGCCGCAGAGGCCCGGGGGCGGAGGCTCCTGTCCCGTGGCAAGACAGCAGTAAAGAGGAAGTGGCCGGACAGCAACTCGGGGCTACCGGAAGAAAGGCAGCGGGGGAAACTGGGGTCTATCCCCGCGCCAGGCCCCGCCCCGTGCCGCAGTCACGTGTCAGGCGCGGTGACGTACCTGCGGCCGTGCGGCGTCAGTGGCGCCGTTGCCGGGCTTCTGTTGCTAGGCACGCGCTGCGTGCCCTGCGTGCGGTGCGCGTCGGCAGAGGCGGGAAGCGCGAGCTGCGGCGCCATGGCGAGAGGTAGCGGCGCGCGGACCGGGGCTGGGTTTTGGGGTCCAAGGGCCCGCGCCGCCGCGCACGGGTTGGTGCTGAGACTCGCTCGCAGCCCAGTCTGCGTGCCGCGCTGGCCGTCACCGCTGGGGAGAGCGCAGGCCCTGCCGGGCCCTCCCTGGACCTGCGGTGGGCCTGGCACCTCACGTCCCCTTGTCCCCCAGTGTGGCAGCAGCCGTTCCTCAACGTCTTCAGACACTTCAAGGTGGACGAGTGGAAGCGCTCCACTAAGGAGGGCGACGTGGCCGCCGTGACGGTGAGTGGCCGGGGCGCCCGGCGGCGGTAGCGGCGGCATCTTTTCTCTTCTCTATGGACGCTTGTTTGCAGCCCTCCCGGCCTCCCCGGGCTTCAGGACGTCTGTAAGACGTCTTTCTCTCCAGGACAAGACCCTCAAGTGCACCGTGTACCGCGTGCGGGGCTCTGTCTCTGCGAGCAACTACATCCAGCTCCCTAAAACCAGCACCCAGTCCCTGGGGCTGACTGGACGGTATCTGTACGTGCTCTTTCGGCCATTGCCCACCAAGCATTTCGTCATTCACCTGGATGTGTCCACTGAGGTGCTGAGCTGGGAGAGGGGGGCCGCCCGGGGCCCTGCACTCCTGCGGCAGCCTGGACCCCTCATATCCATGCTGTGTCCCACAGGACAGCCAGGTCATCCGAGTGTCCTTCTCCAACCTCTTCAAGGAGTTCAAGTCCACAGCTACGTGGCTTCAGTTCCCCTTCATTTGTGAGGCTGGGACACCCAGGGAAGGTACCGTGCAGATGAGGCATGAATGGGACACAGGGATGGTCTGGGAGAGGCGTCCAGTCAGAAGGCTCAGGGGGAGGTCTGGGTGGGGGCCACGTGGTTGTGGCCGAGAGACTGGGAACAGGCCGAGGACACAGTGCTGTGGCTTGGTTGGTGAGAGGGTAGGTGCTGACTTTGGCACGAGTCCTGCATACCTGCCAGGTGTGGCCTCCCCTGGTGCCCGCTGGACCTGCCTGCAGCTTGACCTGCACGACATCCTGCTGGTCTATCTGCACCGATGCTACAGTCACCTGAAGGGCGTCAGGCTGTGTGCCAGCATGCTGGTCCGGAACCTCTACACCAGTGACCTGTGCTTCAATCCTGGTGAGGACCCCAGCTGTGTTAGCCTGCAGCCCACCTGCATTTGCTCCCTGTGTGCTGCCCTCTGCTCTGTCCCTGGCACTCAGTGGAAATGCCCATGCTGTGCCAGCTTTGAGCCTCCCAGCTCCCAAGGCAGCCATCAGAGGGAGTGGTGGCTGGGCTGGTGGCCAGGCGGGACCCTGATGGCCCCTGGTTGAGACCCCTGGGCTGGGAGAGGGACCTGGACGGTTCCCTGGACCTGGACCAACTCTGCTCTTTGCAGCCGTCACTGTTGCTGAAGCCCGGCGTGCAAAACTGCCTGTCACACCCATACCTCGAGAAATGGCTTTCCCAGTGCCAAAGGGGGAGAGCTGGCACGACCGCTATGTCCATATCCGGTGAGTGCTCTGCCATCCCAGGCACAGGTTGGGCAGGGCCATCCCGGAAGCTGACTCTCCCTCTACCCCACCAAGGTTTCCGAGTGGCAGCTCGCATGTGCCCTCCAAGCTGGTACAGAAGAGCGGTTTCCCTCCTGAGGCAGGTGGGCCTGTGGGGCAGCGCTGACCGGGGTTCAGGTCTGCAGGGCCCACGGCGCTCGGCAGGAGAGGGGTCCTGATGCTGCATCTGGGGACCCCAGCAGTGTGGTGCCTGTAAGGGCGCAGGGAGGTGGCCTTGAGGCTCTGGAGCAGCGGGAGGCTGTGACTTGAGTGCTTGGGGCCTCAAACTTTGCTGCTGGGATGGGTGTTGGGGCCCCTGCTAGGTGGGCTGCCGCTGTCGGCGTGGCCCCTCTCCTGCAGAGGGGGCAAGGCCAGGCCCCCTGCCGCCCCTGCCCAGTGCCTTGTGCCTGTCTGCACTCTGCTCAGTCGGTTCTTCTCCGCTGCAGTCTTAGTGGGGCACGTGCCGCGGCTGCTCCCTTCCCCAGTGGCCTGCAGCAAGCCTGCGCGGGACAGCAGGGCCCTCATGGTCCAGAAGCATGACCCCGCAGCCGTGAGTGCCCGGCGCCCTTGGAGGTGGGGCTGTGGGTGCTGGTCTAAGGTGTGGTGCTCATGGGCACTTGTCCTCCTGCAGTCCCGCTGGGCCCCCTCCATGCCCAGGCCCCTTCCGGAGGTCAGCATGTCCTGTGAGCGCTCAGAGGTCTCCCGTGTGGCTGGCCCTGGTGGCTGTACCCAGGAGCCCTCAGCCTGGGCGGAGGCCACTGACGAGCATGCAGCTGGTGACGGCCTTCACGTGTCGGCCGGTCAGCCAACGGTGGAGCCCGCGGCCCCAGAGGATGCAGCTCCGCATGAGGTGAGGGCCTTTCCCGAGGAAGGTGGGGCTGGACTGCACCCCCGAGGGGGTTGCATGTGGATGAGCAGTGGATGGAGGGCTGTCGGGCTACTGCCTGCGGGGAATGGGCGAGGGGCGGGTGGTCCCCTCTGATGGTCCCTTCCCATCCAGTCTCCTGGCAGGAAGCAGAGCTTACCGGAGGCGGCTTTGGGCAAGAAGCGTTTTCAACAAAGAGTAAGAGAGCTGGTGCCCTGCCCCCAGCCCCAGTGGTCTGTGGGGGGTCCGCAGGACTGGGGCACCTGGAGGATCCAGCATTGTGACTGCAGTCCTGGCTTCCTGCCGCAGAGTGGCTGGCCGGAGCTCAGGACTGGATGGCTTTCTTGAGAGGCCGGAACTGGCTCTGGGCGGGGTAGCCCTGCTGCGACAGGGACCTTGCCACCTGGATCTCATTGTGCGTCTACCTGTTTCAGAGCTTCCTCCCAGATCCGATCCTGAGGCTCAAGGGGGTCATCGGCTTTGGGGGTCACAGCACCAAATGGGTGAGGGATCCTGTGCTCTTGTTGAGTCTTACAAGCATCAGCTACACCGAGCAGACGGCGGGCAGATGCTGCACTTCCCTGCCTTGGCTGTGGGTCTCTGAGCTCCCCTAGGCACCGGGTCCCCGCACTGCTGTGGTCACCCAGCCCCGCCCGCGTCCGCACATGCCTGGTGCGTCCTTGGTACTGTGATGTCCAGACACAGGCGGCCCTTTTTGTTGTGAGCACCAGCCGGGGTGGTGCCAGTCCAGATGCTCGAGCTTTGAGAGATCTGAGACCCTTGTTCATCCTTTAAGTCTTGGATGCATGTCATCCAGCCAAGGGGGGCTTGGTGTGGGCAAGACAGGGTCCCTGTGGAGGCAGCCGTGGGAGAGGTGGCTGTGTGCTCACCAGGCTGTCCTGGATGTGGGCTCTGAGTCTTTGTGGGCTCTCAGCCTTTTGTTAGTTTAACCCTATAGTTCCCTGCTTAGCGGGAGCCCTGCCATGCCCACACACAACCAGGCTTTCTGTCCTTTGGGCTCATGCAACGCAGTGACTCCTGTGCTTGTGCTTCAGGGGGCTCACGTGTGGCGGGGAGTGAAGCTGACTAGCCTGTGACCTCAGCCTCTGGCCCCTGCTCGCAGGCCCTGTGGACCCCGGATGGGGCTGCTGTTGTGTACCCTTGCCACGCAGTTGTTGTCGTCCTGCACGTCGAAACCCGGGAGCAGCGTCTCTTCCTTGGCCACACAGACAAGGTGGGCACCCCTGGCCCGGGGCAGCCTGGTCTGCTGGCCTGTACCCTTCCTAACTCCCTGCCCCCAGGTCTCTGCTCTGGCACTGGATGGGAGCGGTTCGCTGCTGGCCTCGGCCCAGGCCCGGCCCCACAGCATGCTGCGTCTCTGGGACTTCCAGACGGGGAGCTGCCTGGCCCTGTTCCGGAGCCCGGTCCACACCATCTGCTCCCTCAGGTGGGTGAAGGGCCTCCAGGGGGGTGGGGGCCAGCCCCTGTGACGCTTACTGTCGCCTCTGTCCACAGCTTCTCCAACAGCGGGGAGCTGCTCTGCGGCGTTGGCAAGGACCGCCATGGGCGGACGGTAACTGGGCCGGCGGGGAGGTGGGGTAGCCGTCCAAGGGTACAGGCAGGCAGCAGGGACCCCCGTTGGCCTCCCCCAGCCTGGCCGGGCACCCCCAAGTCACACGCTCCACAGGGCACCTGTTTCGCCCTTGTGGGCGGAGCTGCCTTTCAAGTGACTGGCCTTGCTCTCTTTGCTGGCGAGTCCTGCAGGCCTGAGATGGATGTTTTTTCACGCCAGTGTCTGTGAAGCTGGGTGTTCCCTCGGGGCCTCCCCTCCACTTACGGTTGCGTCTTCTGCTCCTCTCTGCAGACACGTCTGTGGACGCCCTGGGTGGGCACGTGCAGGTTTCTCTGACTTCTTTTGGAGATGCCGGGTGGGTGGGCGGGCACTCAGTGCAGGCTTGTTGCAGACGGTGCTGGTGTGGGGCGTGGCCCAGCTGGGGCGAGGCGGAGAGGCCATCATCCTTGCGCAGGCGCACAGCGACGCCGATGTCCAGGTGTTCCGGGTGGCCTTCTTCGACGAAGCCAGGTGACTGCCTGCCCTCTCTGGGTGCTGGGGCCGCTGAATTGTGAGCCCGCCCCTCGCCCCACTCACCTCCCACCCTCGCAGGATGGCATCGTGTGGGCGGGGCAATGTGCGGCTGTGGCGGCTCCGAGGTGGGGTGCTGCGCTCCTGCGCTGTGGACCTGGGGGAGCACCACGCTCTGGAGTTCACCGACCTGGCCTTTGGGCCAGCCCAGGATGGCCACACGCTGTGAGTACCCCCCTCCCCGCCCCCTTCCCTGAAGGCCCGTCGCCCCGCCCCCGCCGCCACAGCCCTCACCTGCCGCTCCCTGGCAGCTACGTGTGCAGCCGCAGCGGCCACATCCTGGAAATTGACCACCAGCGCATGGCCGTGCGGCATGCTCGCCGCCTCCTGCCCTTGCAGACGCCCCGTGACCCCCTCGCACAGAAGCAGACCTTCAGTTCGGGTAGGTGGGCCTTGCTGTGCAGGGGGAGGGGCCCTGCTGCTGGGGGCTGACCCGGCTCCCCCCACCCAGGCCCCGGCATCGCCATCAGCAGCCTCGGCGTCTCCCGGTCCGCGTGCGCCGTGGGCTCCGAGGATGGCTACCTGCGCCTCTGGCCGCTGGACTTCTCCTCCGTCCTCCTGGAGGCAGGTGGGGCCTGCACACCACCTCGCCCCCGGGGTGGCACAGGAGGGCCGTGTCCCCAGGCTGGACAGCGTGGGGCTCCACGGGGCTGTGTCCTGAATCTGGGAGTGGGTAGTCACGGGGGCGGTGCTGGTCCTAGCTCACAGGGAGACGGGGCTCCAGGCTGCAGGAAAACACACTTCTCGCTGTCTTGGACAAGGGGCTAGGGGTTGGTTCAGCCTGCACGGGTGGGCCCTGGTGCGGGACCCGCCCCACTGCAGGCCCAGGCGGTCACCAAGCCCCCTGCCTGCAGAGCACGAGGGGCCAGTCACCTCTGTCCGCGTCAGCCCCGGCGGCCTGCGTGTGCTGTCCACCACGTCCTCGGGTCACCTGGGCTTCCTGGACGTCCCGTCCCAGGAGTATCGCATGCTGGTGCGCTCCCACACCGCCCCAGTGCTGGCCCTTGCCATCGAGCGCAGCCGGGGACAGCTGGCCACTGTGTCCCAGGACCGCACTGTGCGCGTCTGGGACTTGGCGACCCTGCAGCAGGTGAGGTGTGGCCAGAGGGGCGCCGGCTGGGAGGGCGGCCTGGAAGCCGCAGGCCATACTGAGGCCCGGCGGGCGGGCCCTGGGTTCTGCCCGGGTTTGGGGCCCGAGGTTCAAGCCCTCTGGGGAGACTGGCTCTCGGGGCCCCGCCGTCTGCCCTGACATGCCCCTCCCCACAGCTGTATGACTTCATGTCGCCCGCGGAGGCCCCGCGTGCTGTTGCCTTCCACCCCACGCAGCCGACCTTCTTCTGCGGCTTCAGCAGCGGGGCCGTCCGCTCCTTCAGCCTGGAGTCCGCCGAGGCCCTGGTGGAGCACAGGTGGGTGCCCAGGCGGGCCTGCCCCACAGATGCCCGCGGTGGACGCCGCCCTCTGCTGCCCCTGGACACCTTGTGGGCGTCCCCACACCTTTCCGTGTGGTGCAGGTGTCACCGAGGAGCCATCATCAGCCTGGCCGCCAGCCCTGACGGTCGCTTCCTGTTCAGCGCCTGCTCCCGGGGCACCCTGGCCCAGTACCACAGCGGTGCGCCCCGGTGCCGCGTCCTGCGAGTAGCAGGTCAGGCCCCCATGCCCAGCCCCGCTTGGACCTCCCAGTACCTCCCTGACCACGGCACTGTGTTCCATAGCCTCACTCATAGACCCCAGGGGCAGGTGTGATCTTAGGACTGCCCGGCACTCCCCAAGTGGGAGATCAGAGTGCGCCCACCCTGCGCCAGGAGGGGGTGATCGCCTGCAGCCCGAGCACCAGAGGGCAGGGCCAGGCCCCCATGGACACTGTGTCTCTGGCCAGCCAGGCAGTCTCTGGGTGGTCACTGGGAGAGCCCCGGCGCTCGGGCAGTGCATGTTGCCGTGGGGTCTGCCCTGCCCGGCTGACTGCCCGCCCCTGTGTGCTGGCAGCTAACGTGGTGTGCCAGGAGGCCTGCCCAAGCTCCAGCATCATGGTGGTCAGCAGGGACAGCCGCCTGCTGGCTTTCGTGGGTCCCTCCAAGTACACGGTGAGCGTCGTGGACACAGCCTCGCTGGATGAGGTGAGTCAGCCGGAGCCTTGCACGTGAGTGCTGAGGGTGCACAGACCCCATGGGCACCCCTGACCCTGGTGGCTGGGTTGTTCCTGTGGGCGGGAGGCCACACTCGTTGCAGAGAGGACCCAGGCCCTGGGCCCCTTAGGGGCATAGAGGACCCATGAGCTGTGGGTGGCTGGGCAGGGCAGAGTGCCTGAGGCTGCCCACGACCTGGGCCTCTGCTTGGGGGCCCCAGCTCCGCCTGGAGTTCGTGGGGGCAATATTGCTTCTCCCACAGCTTCTGAAGGTTGACGTCAGTGCCCTGGACCTGGCTGGCAGCTGCCTGGACTCGGCTGTGGCCCTCTGCTTCGGCCCCTCACCCCCCAGCCACCTGCTGGTGTCCACGTCCTCCAACACGATCACCGTGCTGGACGCCAGGTCAGGCCGCGTGGTGCGGCAGGTGAGCCCAGGCCATGGCTGGCGACCTGGCCCCTCTCCTCCCGGCTCCGGCCTTGGTGCTCCCGGCGCCTGGGCGGGGCGGCCCTGGGCTGCCTGCTGCTCCCCGGTGGCTGCGCGCTGGGGAGGGCTCCCCCGGCCGGCGGTCCTGGGTGCACCCACCTTGCCTCGCAGCAAGTGCACTCTCCTGCAGCTGTCCTGTGGCCACCCCGCGGCCTGTGCCTCCCTGGCCCTCAGCGCGGATGGCCGCTTTCTGCTCACAGCCGCCGAGCGGGCTGTCAGGCTGTGGGACTACGCAACGCAGGCTGGCCTCAGCTGCCAGGTGTGTGTCCCAGGCGGGTGGGCAGGAGGGTGGAGGACGGCCCTGGGTGCCCCGGGCTGACAGTGCGCAAGGGCCGTGCCTCAGGTCTGGGCGACACTGCCACCCCAGGTGTACATTGGCCACTCGGAGCCGGTGCAGGCCGTGGCCTTCACCCCCGACCAGCAGCAGCTCCTCAGCGTGGGAGACGCCATCTTCCTCTGGGACATTCTGGTTCCCCGTGAGGGCTGGTCCCCAGGCAGGTAGGTGTCTGCCTTCACTTGAACCTGCCAGGCCTCTCTGGGCACCCGCCACCCCCAGCACACGCTGACAGCCTCTCCTGTCGCCTCTGCAGTGTCCAGGGTGCTCCCAGGCCCCCCCTGACCTGCGAAGCAGGTGAGTGGCCCCACCACGCTGGCAGGCCCTGCGGTGACCCCTGGTGTGGGAGGCACACGCTAATGCTGGCTGGGGCCCCAGGCCAGAGCTGGTTGGGAGAGGGGGGCTGGCATGCCTCCTGCTCTGTGCCCCCACTCCTCGTCTCTGAGCACAGCCTGGCTCCTCCATCCGCAGGCCCGGGTGCAGGAGAGCTGGAGGGCGTGGCGTCCGGGGCCAGAGCGCCCCCCCGGCAGGTGTCCGTGTCACCCCCGGCACTCCCGCCCGAGCCGGGCCTCTGTGCTGAGCCCCCTGAGGGCTTTGACGGTGAGGGTGGGGGTCCTGGGAGGGGGAGGTTCCCCCCTACGTGCTCCGCTGCTCCTGGCCTGGGGGCGGGCTGGGGACTCAGAGCGCCTGCTCCCCACCCCTGCTGTCTCCCCAACCTCCCCAGGTGCCCTCTTGCCGTCAGACGAGAGCCATGGCCCCGAGGATCTCCATCAGGCCTCAGGCCCGTCCATGCTGGTGCAGAAGGAGGCTGGCCGGGCTGACGATGGGGCCTGTGGGGTGACAGGAGGCCCCTGGGACCTTGGCAGGCGTCCCCACCCCTGTGGCTGGCCCCGTAAGCAGGGGCAGGGCAGCAGCGTGGGATGGGGTCCCTCGTAACTGGGCTCGGGCCCAGGTGCCTGTACCTCGTGGGCTCTAGGTGGTGTAAGGACAAAGCCAGCTGCCCCGGCAGACAAGGGGGGGTTACCTGCAGGGCAGATACCCTGAGGCCCCGGTCAAGCCAGGCGGGCAGGGCAGTTTGGCCCGCCAGTGCCCTCTGATTCCAAGCATCTGACCAGCCAGGGCAGGGCGACAGCGGGGAGGTCGCTGTGTGGTCCCAGAGGTCCACAGCCTCTCACCCTGCCCGACAGGCGCCTGCAGCACAGTGGGAGCCAGGGCCCGGACCCTCGCTCGCCCGGACTCCTACAGGCACTTCACTGCGCGCTACAAGGCCTCTTCACTGGCCCAGGTGGGCGGGGCGGGGGTCCTCCTGGTCCTGGCCACTGACGGATGCTGTGGAGGCCGAGCTCAGGCAATGCAGCCTGTGGTGTCCGAGGGGCTCCCCCATTGTCAGCAGTGGTTCCTGGCGTGTCCCTGGGGCATTTCCCTGGGCTAGAGGCTGCTGGTCACCCTCCATCTCAAGCCCGGTCCGTGTCCCCAGCGGGCTGGTGAAGGCTCGCTTCCGTGCCAGTGGGACCGGGAGTGTCCTGTGTGCGCGCCCCTCCCCGCCGCCCCCCCCCCCCTCCCCCGACCAAGGCCTCCTCCAGGCTCCTCCCTGCCCTGCCCAGGTCTCCCCGCACCCCAGGCTTTTCCCAGGAGCCCCTGCCTGGCCTCCCTTCTCTCCCGTCCTCCCAAACTCCTGCCCTCTGCCGCCTCACCCCTGGAGCCACACCTGCGGGCTCCATCCAGGCCTGGCCTGAGGGCAGAGTCTAAGGTGGGGACCCACGTCCTGGTCGCTTCCCCACAGGGCCTCTCCCTGCCACCTGCTGGTGACGAGTGGTTGCGTCTGAAGGCCGTCGTGGGCTACAACGGGAACGGGCGCACCAACCTGGTCTGGAGCCCAGACACGGGTGTGGCCACGGCCCAGGGGCTGCGGGGGGCCTGTCCTGATGCTCCTCTGGGCCCCCTGCCCCCCCCCCCGCCTTTCTCCGTGGGTGGCGGGGGGGGGCGCGGGTGTGAGCCCCTGTGGCTGGGCCTGCAGGGAAGCGTGCCATGGTGTGCTGACCCACCGGGCTCTGTCTGCCCACAGGCTTCTTCGCCTACACGTGCGGCTGCCTGGTGGTGGTGGAGGACCTGCACTCAGGCGCCCAGCAGCACTGGCTCGGCCACCCAGAGGAGATCTCCACGCTGGCCCTCAGCCACGACGCCCAGGTGCCCGCCCTGTGGCCCCCTGTACAGGCCTGGAGCTGAGGTGCCCCTGCAACCCGAGCGGGCCCGTGGACTGCACCCTCCGTGCTGACCGTGCTCCTCACCGCCAGGTCCTGGTCTCAGCCTCCGGCGGAAGCGGCACTGCCTCCCGCTGCCAGATCCGTCTCTGGGACGTGCCCCGGGGCTCCTGCCGGCAGCTCCTCTCTCACCACGACTCTGCAGTCCAGGCGCTGGCTTTCTCACCAGACGACAGGCTCCTTGTCACACTGGGTCAGTGGACGGGGGTGGAGGATGGTGGTCTCTGAGCCCCTGCCAGTCCTGGGACCCCTGGGCTGCTGACACGGGCCCTTTGTGTCTCCCCAGGGGACTGTGGCGACGGCACCCTGGCCCTGTGGAGCACGGCCACCTGTGAGCTCCTGTCCTCCACGCGCCTCCCAGAGCCGGTGCACAGCATGGCCTTCAGCCCTTGGCACGCCAGCGAGCTGGCCTGCGTGGGCCGGGGTATCCTCACCCTGCAGCTGCTGTGGGGCCAGGCGGGTGACGTCAGCCTCCAGGTGCCGGGGCTGGGAGGTGGCCTTGGAGGACGGGGCGGGGCGCCCCGGGCGTGGCTGACCCCTGCTGTTCTCCCACCAGGCCAACCGGGAGCCAGTCCCCGAGGAGGCGGGGGGCTGCGAGCTGAGCTCGCTCTGCTACGGGGCCCCGCCCTTGCTGTACTGCGGCTCCAGCGAGGGCCAGGTGTCCGTGTGGGACACACGTGCTGGGCGCTGCTTCCTGGCCTGGGAGGCGGACGATGGCGAGATAGGTGGGTATTTGACAAGCCCACGGCCCTTGGGGCACCGTTCCCCTGGGAGTCACAGTGCCGGGGCGGTGCGATGCCCTCTGGAGCCCCAGGCCTCTGGGGACGCGGCTCACGCCAGCTCCCATTCCCCAGGAGTGCTGCTGTGCTCAGGGACCTGGCTGGTCAGCGGCAGCAACACACGGCGGCTGCGCCTGTGGGCTGTGGGGGCCGTGTCGGAGCTGTGGCGCAGGGGCTCGGGGGCCAGGTGAGCGTGCGTGCTGTGTCCGGAGCTAGCGCTCCAGCCGGCTGGACCCGCCCCCCAGGGGTGTGCTCGGGCAAGTCAGGGCCATGGGCTTATCCACCTGGCGCCCTGGCCTCCCGCCGCTGCCCTGTGATCCCTGCTCTCCAGGTCCAGTTCCGTGTTTCTGGAGCGTGAGCTGACCCTCGACGGGGCCGTCGTGAGTGCGGTCTTCCACGACAGCATGGACATGGGCGTGGTGGGCACCACAGCGGGCACGCTCTGGTACGTCAGCTGGGCCGAGGGCACCAGCACTCGCCTCATCAGTGGCCATCGGAGCAAGGTGAGTGCCGGGCCACTGCTCACACAGGTGGGAAGCCTCCTCGCTCCTTCCCCCTTGCCCGTGGGTGCGGTGTCCGCTAGGCGTCCCCGCAGCAGCCCCAGGCCCCATGGCCTTCGCGACCCTGCTTGTCCCACCCCTTCTCTTGTAGATTACTTGGAGAAAGCTGGTCGTCCTTGCTGGGATCCCCCACCAGCGGGGCTGGGTGTGCCCCTCTAGGATCCCCTGGGTCTGGAGGCCGGGCCGGGGTCTAGGCAGGGCCAGCCAGTCGGCGTTGACTCCCTGGGGAGCACTGTGTCTCTCCAGCAGTGCCCGTGTCTGGTGGCGGTGGCAGTGGCCTTGTTGGTACCGAGTCCCCCAGAGCTGGTGCTGACTTTGGTCCCGCCTCCCGAGGGGCACACGTGCTCCAGGCCCTCCCTCTGTGGCTCTGCCTGACCCCGGCCTGCCTGCCCCAGTTCTGTGCCCCTCCAATGGGAACTGGGCTTAGAGGTCCCGGTTTGAGGGCCAGAGGGCCCAGCACTTCTCACCCAGGCAGGGCTCGATTTTTAGCTTTTTATTCCAATTCAAGACTTGGCTTTTGTCCACACATCATTGGTGCATGGTCTTCATCTCACTTTTCTTATACCAGAGACCCTGATTCTGCGTAATCTTTCTTTCCACACACCTGACGATCTCAAGCCACCCCCCACTGCGCACCGCCCCCCCCCCCGCCTTGAGGCCTGGTTAACAGCACATCCTTTAGTTCAGTCTGTGGTCCCCAGGAGTCCTGTGTTCTGGGTTTTGTCAGAACAGTTCTTTTTGTCACGTCCCAGCAAGTGGACGGTAAAGTTCAACTGACTGGTGGGCTTCACATTTCACCCAGGCTTCATGGGGGAACTCGGGAGAGGGTCTTCACCCAGGCCTCATGGGGGACCTTCCTTGGGAGGGAGCCTTACTTCACCCAGGCCTCGTGGGGGGACCTCGGGAGGGGCCTTCACCCAGGCCTCGTGGGGGACCTCGGGAGGGGCCTTCACCCAGGCCTCGTGGGGGACCTGGGGAGGGGCCTTCACCCAGGCCTTGTGGGGGACCTCTGGAGGTTGGGACAGTGAGTTTGTGTCACGTGGCAGGGCTGGGGCCTGGCAGACTCCAGGGGGAGGCGGATGCTCTCCAGAGCCACATGGCTAGGCTGTGTTCCTCCTTGGCTGTGGGCCTCAGGCAGGCTGGTGGCTCCTCACAGGTGAACGACGTGGCCTTCAGCCCCAACGAGTCCCACTGCGCCACGTGCAGTGATGACGGGAGCGTGAGGGTGTGGTGCGTGGCTAGCACGGAGCTGCTGATCCAGTTCCAGGTGCTCAGCCAGGTACTCAGCGGGGCTGGGGGCACGCCCGGGGCTGGGGGTATATCCGGGTCGAGCCCGGGCCAGGTCCCCGCTGGCCTGGCCTCTTGCAGGCCCCACGGCCTTCCTCCGGCCTTGGTGTCTGGCTGGGCCCGGGCCCCGCCCCTCCGGGGGTCCTGACGATTTCCGCTGGTGGTCCCCAGAGCTGCCTCTGCCTGGCTTGGAGCCCCCCGTCGTGCGGACGCCCAGAAGAGGAGCACGTGGCAGCGGGCTACAGCGACGGGACTCTGCGGGTCTTCAGCATCGCGCGCTCGGCCGTAGAGCTCAAGATGTGCCCGCACGCGGCTGCACTCAGGGCCCTTGCCTTCTCCGCTGACGGTGAGGCTGGGCTCCTGGGGGCGGCATGGCTCTGTGGCTCTGCCTGGCCCAGGTCGCGCCTTTGGGCTGAAGGCTGGGCGCACAAGTGACAGCAGGGCGTCTGCCTGGCCCAGGTCAGACCATCATCTCTGGAGACAAGGACGGGCTCGTGGCCGTGAGCCGCCTGCGCACAGGGATGACCTTCCGGGTGCTGAGTGACCATCGCGGCGCCCCCATCTGCACTCTCCAGAGCACGAGGAAGGAGGTGACATGGTTGGTCCTTCCTGGGCGGGGCTCGCACAGGCTGGGGTGCTGGCAGGACGGGGTGGGAGAACAGGGCAGGCAGCACCACCAGCCCTTGTTCCCCCAGTGTGGAGACTTCGGGGCAGAGGGCACGGACCTGTGGCTGGCCGCCAGCGGGGACCAGCGAGTCAGCGTGTGGGCCTCTGACTGGCTGCGGGACCACTGTGAGCTCGTGGATTGGTTGAGCTTCCCAGCACCCGGCCTCACAGAGGTAAGAGTCCCGACGGCCCTGTGGGCACAGTGCCCCCGGCTCCCACCCTGCACTGTGCCCCCACAGGTTCCTGGCTGCTTGCCACCCTCGCTCGCCGCCTTCTGCCCCTGGGACCCGGCTGTGCTGGTGTGTGCAGGCCTCGGCGTGTACCCTGAGGTGGTCTTCTACAGCCTCCGCCAGAAGCAGGCACGTGTACCTCGCTGTGGTCCTGGGAGCCTGAGGGACCCAGGGCTGGGGAGGGACAGGTCTCAGGGCCAGGGGCCCCTCCCCCAGAGCCTCATGCTTGCTGCCCGCAGGTGGTGGAGAAGATCCCGCTGCCTTTCTTTGCTGTGTCCATGAGTCTGTGCCCTGGGGCCCACCTTGTGGCCATTGGCTTCTCTGGTGAGTGCTGGTGACTCGAGTCGGGCCGGCTGGGCACTGCTGTGTTCCCTCACAGAGCCATACTCTTCACCATTGGGCCCCGGGTTTCTTGTCCCTGAAAGTGGACTGAGGATACCACTTCTGGGGCTCACAGACAGGGTCTGTGAGGGGGTGGGGCGCCAGGTTCCCCAGCGAGGCACCAGCTCCATCTGGAGAGAGGGCCAGGGGGCAGCAGGCCCCCCGCCCCCGCCCTGGCCCAGCCCCTGCTGTCTGCCTGCAGAGCGCATGGTACGGCTGCTGGACTGCGCATCGGGGGCCGTACAGGACTTCGCGGGCCATGACGACTCTGTGCAGCTGTGCAGGTTCGCCCCGTCAGCCCAGCTGCTCTTCACGGCGGCCCACAGCGAGATCTTGGTGTGGGAAGTCACAGGCCGCTGAGCCCTGCCACTCAGCTGGGCCCCTGGCCTGGGCAGAGGCTTGACTGAGAAGCTGGGTCCGCCCCGGGCCTTGTGCTGGTTCCGTCGGCCCGGTGGGCTCTCCGCACCGGCACCTTGGGAGCATGTGTGAAGCATCAGGACCTTGAACGTGTGTGAAGTACTCGGAGCTCTTCTCCCTTGGGGTTTTGTTTTTGCCTTGTACAGTTCAAATAAATGTGCGTGTAGCGGTGAGACATCGTCTCCTTGTCACTGCAGACTACTGCCAAAGCTCAGCTTACCCCCAGCCCCAGTCCTGCTCTGGGCCAGGACCGCACGCGCCCGCAGTGCTCGGCGCGTCCACACGGGGGCGCCGCCGCGCTCCGCCGCCGCTCTGGCCCGCCGGCCTCAGTGCGGCTGCGCGGGCGGGGCCGGAAGTGCGAGCTCCGCGAGCGCGGGGCCGGGTCTGGGTCGCGGTCGCGGGCGGGCGGGTGTTCCCGGGCTGCAGCTCCCGGTGCCACCATGAAGCGGGACGTGCGCATCCTGCTGCTGGGCGAGGGTAGGCGCTTGGGTCCGGGGCGGGCGGGGGTCCCAGGGCCGGGCCGGGGCGGGGCGGAGCGGCGCGACCTCGGCCGCCGCGCTGACCGCGCTGCCCCGCGCAGCCCAGGTGGGGAAGACGTCGCTAATACTGTCGCTGGTGGGCGAGGAGTTCCCCGAGGAGGTAAGGCTGAGCGTCCCGCGCCCCTGCGTCCCCACGACCCCTGCGCCCCCCGCGCCCCCGCCCGGCTCCCTCACGGCCGCGTCTGCCCAGGTCCCCGCCCGGGCGGAGGAGATCACGATTCCCGCGGATGTCACCCCGGAGAAGGTGCCCACCCACATCGTGGATTACTCAGGTAGCGCGGCCGCCCGCCCGCCCGCCGCTCCGCCCGGGAGCCGGCGTCTCTGGCAGATCTGTAGCGGGGTCTCTTGTTTCAGAAACGGAGCAGACGGTGGAGGAGCTCCAGGGTGAGATTGACAAGGTACAGGGTGTCCTGGGGGGCTGCTGGGCGCAGGGTCAGGGCTCATGGCCTGTGGGCGGGGCCGCCGCGGGCCGGATCCGCTTCATCCTCCCAGGGAGCGGATTAAGGAGCCACAGCCTTGCTAATTCTGTCCCGAGCTCTTCGGGCGGGGGCGGGGCTCCACCTCTCCTGCCCACCGAGCTGGTCAGCCCTCCAGCCCTCCCCGCCTGGTCTTCCCTCTTCTGCTGGACCCTGGGGAGCAGCCTCCAAGTTCTTGAAAGTGATCCGTTTGACAGCTGTGTGCCCACACCCCCAGTCCTGACCCTTTAGTCCAGCACACCGTCCTGGATCTCCTAGTTGCATTGGGCATCGTGACCAGGGCTGAGGGCTCTCTGCCTTCCTGTTTTCGGGAGGACCTGGGCCTGGACCAAGCTTCGGGTGCCGCCCCTGCAGCCTCCGCTGTGTCCTGGGGCGCGGCCGGGTAGGGTCCAGGCCACAGCCACTGTTTTACCATCACCCCCGTTGTGCTGTCGCTGTCTATCTGCTGTTGTCGGTAGGGGCCAGGGAGCGAAGAGCTGAGGCTGGGGTTGGGGTGCCAACTGTCAGGGTGGCTGTGTCTTGAGTCCTCACGGGACTTGCTGGCCAGAGCTGAGTACTAGGGCCTGGCTTCTGCAGCAGAAGAGGGCAGCGAAGGGCTGGCCTGAGGTGTGGGTGGCCAACGGCCAGCGACTCAGCCTGGGAGCAGCTGGAGCAGTGGGCTTCCCTGATCTCTGAGCCCTGTCCTGTCTCGCCTACGAGCAGAGCAGGAAGCTTCAGGTCCCGCTGTGCGACCTCTGCCCTCCCTCAACAGGCGGACGTGGTGTGTGTGGTGTATGATGTGTCTGAAGAGGCCACCGTCGAGAAGGTGAGCGTTCCAGGTTCTCGTCACTGGTGCTCAGCCTGGTCACCTACCCGTTCGCACACACCCCAGGCTGGCCCAGGTTCAGGGCAACTTGCATCCGCAGCCTACCCCGTGTCTCATGAGGGCTTTGGGGAGTCTCGTGGGGCCCCTGGCACCCAGCTTCCCTGGAATTCCCTGGAACGTGTCTGAGCAGAGATGGTGGATGGCCTTACATTTGAGTCTCTTTAGGCCCTGGGGAAGGGCTGCTGACGTCAGGCCCTTTGTGGGTGTTTGGGAACCGCCTGCTGGTTGCTCTCCCACGCTGGCCTTGTTGCCAGTGGCTGTGACTTTGCTCCTCAGTGGGCCTGTCTTGAGCCAAGTGAGAGTTCCACCTGGGAGCTGTGGGCTGGGTGGGCTGGGTAGGCCCCAGCCCTCACGAGCAGCTCTTACTTTCAGATCCGAACCAAATGGATCCCGCTGGTGAACGGGGATACCAAGAGGGGACCCAGGTAGGAGGCAGGGCTCAGGGAGGAGGCTGGGCCCTGCCGGCTCCCTGATCCCTGGTGACATGGGCCTCTCCCCAGGGTTCCCATCATCCTGGTGGGCAACAAGTCGGACCTGAGGCCAGGGGGCTCCATGGAGGCCGTGCTGCCCATCATGAGCCAGTTCCCTGAGATTGAGACCTGCGTGGAGGTGAGCGGACCAGGGCCACGGGGCTGCAGAGGCGAGGGTGTGCACTTTCATGTCTCACCCGAGTCTGCTCCCACACGTCCCAGTGCTCGGCCAAGAACCTGAAGAACATCTCAGAGCTGTTTTACTACGCTCAGAAGGCCGTGCTGCACCCCACAGCCCCCCTCTACGACCCCGAGGCCAAGCAGGTGGGCAGTGGGTGCCGGCGGTGGGGGCAGCAGGAGGGAGTGGTGGGGGTGCTGAGCCGCTGTCTCCACAGCTGAGGCCCGCGTGCGCCCAGGCGCTCACCCGCATCTTCAGGCTCTCAGACCAGGACATGGACCAGGCACTCAGTGACCAGGAGCTCAACGCCTTCCAGGTGCGGCCCCGCCTGTCTCCCGGCCCCTCCCATGCCCCCTGGCAGCAGCGGACCCCCACTCCTGGGCCACCCTTGAGACAGAGGGAGAGGATACCTGACCAACAACCGCTTTCTCTTGGAGACAGACGTCCTGCTTTGGGCACCCGCTGGCCCCTCAGGCCCTGGAGGACGTGAAGATGGTGGTGAGCAAGAACGTGGTGGGAGGTGTGCGGGACGACCAGCTAACCCTGGACGGTGAGGCCTGACGCCCTTCCTGCCCGGGGGTTGGGGGTGGGCAAAGCCAGGCTGTGTCTGGTGCCACTCCATCCTCTGCACCCCTGAGCAGGCTTCCTTTTCTTGAACACGCTCTTCATCCAGCGAGGCCGCCATGAGACCACGTGGACCATCCTGAGGCGCTTTGGCTATGGAGACTCACTGGAGTTGACAGCTGATTACCTCTGCCCACCGTGAGTGGCATTCAGGCTCAGGGCTCACCTCCGCTCTGTGTCGGATTGGGCATGGGGCTCCTGGACCCTGCGTTGGGGGCTCTTGGCATATCTTTGGGTTGGGGGGTTGGCTGCGTGGCTGGCCTGTGTTGGGAAGAAGTGCCCTGCAGTGCTCGGGAGCTGAGCACAGCCCCACCCGGCGCCCACAGGCTCCGTGTGCCCCCTGGCTGCAGCGCCGAGCTCAACCACCGAGGTTACCAGTTTGTGCAGAGGATGTTTGAGAAGCACGACCAGGTGAGGGCGCTGGGCCCCGGCTGCACCCCGTGGCCTCCTGAGCTCCTGTCACCGCCGCCCCTCTGCCCGCAGGACCGGGACGGTGCCCTGTCCCCAGCGGAGCTGCAGAGCCTCTTCAGCGTGTTTCCCGCTGCTCCCTGGGGCCCCCACCTCCCCAGCACGGTCCGCACCAAGGCCGGGAGGCTGCCCCTGCACGGGTACCTCTGCCAGTGGACGTAAGTGTAGCCCTCGCCCGCCCAGACAGGCCCACGCCCTCTGCCCCGCAGCGACGCCACATGCCCCTTCTCCCGTCCCCAGCCTGGTGACCTACTTGGATGTCCGGCGCTCTCTTGAGCACCTAGGCTATCTGGGCTACCCCACGCTCTGCGAGCAGGACTCCCAGGCCCACGCCATCACAGGTGGGTGCCCGCTTCACCCCAGCCCCTGGCCAGCACTTCCTTGGCAGCCCCCACCTCCTGCTCATCCTCTCTTCCTGCCCACAGTCACCCGGGAGAAGAGACTGGACCAGGAGAAGGGACAGACGCAGAGAAACGTTCTCCTATGCAAGGTGGTGGGGGCCCGCGGTGTGGGCAAGTCATCCTTCCTGCGGGCCTTCCTTGGCCACAGCCTGGGGGTGAGCATCCACGAGGCTGTGAGGGGACCTGGGGGCTGGGTTTCTGGGGAGCAGCCGAGCCGTAAGCTGCAGGGGCCTTCCTCCTCAGCACCAGGATGCCGGGGAGCCCTCCGTCTATGCCATCGACACAGTGCAAGTCAACGGGCAGGAGAAATACCTAATCGTGAGTGCCGGGGGTCCCCAGGGTGGCCTGGCACATGCACGCGGGGGGCGCTGCCCAGCGTAGCCCAGGGACCCAGCCCTGTGTCCCTCTGTGGCCATCCCATTTAGCTATGCGAGGTGGCTGCGGACAGCCTGCTGACCGCCTCGGCGGACGCCTCCTGTGACGTGGCCTGCTTGATGTTTGACGGCAGTGACCTCAGGTCCTTTGCGCTGTGTGCCAGCGTCTATAAGGCAAGGTCCCGCCCGCCCTGGGGGCCTGTGGGGTAGCAGGGCGTGAGCAGGCACCCCCGGCGTGCTCACATGGCCCCCGCCCTGCAGCAGCACTACATGGATGGGCAGACCCCCTGCCTCTTCGTCTGCTCCAAGGCTGACCTGCCTGGAGGCGTCCCGCTGCCCGGCCTGTCGCCTGCTGAGTTCTGCCGCCGGCACCGGCTGCCCACCCCAACCCTGTTCTCCTGTGCCGGTCCAGTCGAGCCCTGCATGGGCATCTTCACCCGGCTGGCCACCATGGCCACCTTCCCGTGGGTACCAGCACGCAGCCCCCGTGTGGGAGATGCACCCTGTCCCAGGAGGGCGGCGTGGCTGTGGTGTTGGGACTGCAGTGGGGCAGGGCGGGCCCTAGGGACCGGGCCTCATAGGCTCCCCCTGCTCTGGGCGGTCTGTCGAGTGGGCATGGGCAGGGAGCAGCTGCGGGGGCTCTGTGGTCCCTGGGAGACGGGGGTACAGCAGCAAGGGTCTCCTCTCTCCTGCAGACACCTTGTCCACGGGCAGCTGCAGGCCACCTCCTTCTGGCTCCGGGTGGCTCTGGGGGCCATGGGGGCTGCCGTCGCTGCCATCCTCAGCTTCTCCCTCTACAGGGTCCTGGTGAAGAGCCGATGAGGCCCCGGGCCCCGTGGTCTATCTCAGGGTGCTGGGGGGGCAGGGCTCCCCCCGGTCTCCGCTTTCCCCCTGAGGACAGTCCCCCACTGCTCTGCCCCTGCCCTGCCCACAGGTAGGCCTGGCTCCCAGCTGCTGCAGGTGCTGGGTGTGGCCTGCCTCTGGGCATCAGGTGTTGGAGGGACCGGGGGTGTTTGAGCAAGTCAGTACCCCCAGACCCGAATTCTCAGGGCTCCATCCCTTCTTCCTGGTCCTCGGTGTATGGCCAGTGGGTGTGAAGGGGGTACGAAGGCAGGAACTTGGGGCTAAAGGCAGGGGGTGGGAGGAAGAAACGGCTGGACCAGCATGTTCCCCCATCCCAATTTGAAGACCAGTCCAGGGCAGACGTGAGATTGGGTTTCCTGATTAAACGTCATTTGTGTCTTTTCCATATTGAGTCTTGCTTACTGAAAACGACTTCTTGAATTAACTAAAGTGCGTCCTCGTGGGTGTGGGCTGGGAACATTCCTCCTAAGCTCACACCTCCCCTCTGGGCCTGGGTGACCATCCTGAGGCCTCGGGTCCAGGTCAGGACCAGTTCAGCCCTGATGCAGCCTCAGAGCCTTGAGGACTATTGAGTCCATGCTGGCTGAGGGTGAGAGGCTGGGGTGCCTAATACTGGAGGTCCCCCTGATACGACCCCCTCCCCACTGCCAGGAGTACCCACTCTCCAATCTCAGCCTCTGGCTATCAGCTTGGCTACAGTGTGTTGAGGCTCTGGGGTGTTCGGCGGCCCTGCTTTAGGGGAGCTGTCTTATTTCTCACTTATTCCTCCCGCCCCTCCTGAGCCTCTGCCCTTCCCGCTGGGCAGAGGACAGCCTGCGGACAAGCGGGCAGAGAGCCTTCCTGGGGCTGAGGTGGGGGCCTGGCTCAGCATTCAGGCCTCACTCCGGCCTGCGTCCTGGGCTCCTGCCCCCTCCAGCCTGCACTTGGTCTTTCTGTGCAAGGTAGGCCCTGGGCCCAGGCCCTCGGGTCCTGACAAGCTGTTTCTAGGGGGTGGGGAGCTGCCCACCCAGCAGGGATGCTCAGGCCTAGCCCAGGAGGGGCTGGGGGTCAGACCTGGACGTTGTCTGACCATCCCGCTGGCCCCCAGTTCCACACCCGAGGCTCCTGGTACAGTCCTCCCTGGTGCCAGGCCTGGCAGGATGCTCTTTGCTGCTGGGTCCATCACAAGGCCCAGCTGCACGGGGGTGAGGGTGGCCCTGCAGTGCGTGTCCCGAGTGCCGCCTTCCTTACTGGAGCTGACCGCCTGCCCTCCCTGGGGGCCAGGTCCCCTTCCCATCCCACCCCAGCTGTGGCCACAGGCGGGGTCAGGAGCCTCCAGCCCAAGGTGTGTTGGTCCCTGCCTGCCGAGCAGGGCCAGCTGCAGGCACTCCCTGCCCCCTGCTAGTTGTCTGTCGGCTGGGCGGTGACGCCAGTCTGTCAGGATGGGCAAGTTGCCTACAGGGAGGTACCTTCTGGGAGCCCCCGCCTAGAGAGTTCCAGCAGTGGGCAGTTCCCTGAAGCCTTCCTTGAGGAGGTGGCGTTGGCGCTGAGACCCCGCCTGGGAAAACGGGTCGTGCGCGGGAGGGGCTTGGGTACTGCGCCTGACTCAGTTTCACGGCTGCCGCCCCACGGGACTAGCGGGATGGGAACCGGGAGCCGCGCACCGTTCTTGCCCGGGCACGTCCTCGTGCGGGGCGCGCGCGTGTCCCGACCGCGCGTGGCTGGGCGGGCGGTGGCGGCGGCGTGTGCGGCGGGGGCGGGCGGCTCCGTGACGCGGCGCCGAGCGGAGCGGGCGGAGCCGGAGGGCCGGGGCGGAGCGGAGTCGTCCGCAGAGCAGCCCCTCCCGGCCGCGGCCGCCGACCCCGGCCCCGGCCCCCGGCCCGGCTCTATGGACAGGAGCTCGCTGCTGCAGCTTATCCAGGAGCAGGTGCGTGCAGAGGTGGCGGGCGACGGCACCGCCCCCGCCGCGGCCCTTCGCCCTTGGGTGGGCCGGGGGAACGGACTTCTCAGAGACCCTCAGCCCAACCTCTCCCTGCACGACCTTAGCCTCCTGCCCAAGACCCAGGAAAGGGCGAGCCAGAGCAGGGCGCTTGCAGCGTGGCAGCAGGCGGGTGCTTGCCCTCAGACCTTGGCCCTACCCTTCCAGGATAGGCAGAGCTGAAATGAGGTGGGGAGACCCCTAGAGAACTAGCGGAGCTTCAGGCCAGGGACCTAGGCACTGGTGCCTGCAGCTCCTGCGACCACGTGGGCACAGGGGCCTGGACCTGGGGTGTTCAGAGGCTGCCTCTCCAGGCTGACCTGCCCAGCCCTGTGGTCTGGGGGCCGGGCCCATGCTCAAGCCTTGGCCGCCCCCCCGCCCCCTACAACCACAGCAGCTGGACCCTGAGAATACAGGCTTCATCGGTGCGGACACCTTCACTGGCCTGGTGCACCGCCATGAACTGCCCCTGGACCCAGCCAAGCTGGACATGCTGGTGGCGCTGGCCCAGAGCAACGAGCGGGGCCAGGTCTGCTACCAGGAGCTGGCGGACCTGGTCAGTGTGCTGCGGGCGGGCAGCGGGGTGGGGCTCGACCTGGCGCGTGCAGCCCCGGGGCTGGAGTGGGATGGGCAGGTGGCCCCTCCTCCCTGCCCTGCCCACCGGGGGGTCTGTGGACATGGGGCAGAGCCTGGGACCCGGTGAGGAGCTGGGTGGACCGCTCAGGAGGGGCGGCCCTGGGGGGGAGTGTGGTGGTCTATGCCTGGGCCCCGCCCCCTAGATCAGCAGCAAGCGCTCAAGCAGCTTCAAGCGGGCCATCGCCAACGGACAGCGGGCACTGCCTCGGGACGGGCTGCTGGATGAGCCGGGCCTGGGTGTTTACAAGCGGTTCGTGCGCTACGTGGCCTACGAGATCCTGCCCCGAGAGGTGGACCGCCACTGGTATTTCTACCGGCACCGCAGCTGCCCGCCCCCTGTGTTTATGGCCTCGGTCACCCTCGCCCAGGTGGGCCTGCCTGTCCAGCCAGCTCCCCAGGAGCCTCCCGCGCCCTTGGTCCTGCCTGGCCCCAGCACTTGTCCCCCCAGATCATCGTGTTCCTGTGCTACGGGGCCCGGCTCAACAAGTGGGTGCTGCAGACCTACCACCCCGAGTATATGAAGAGCCCCCTCGTGTACCACCCCGGCCACCGCGCTCGGGCCTGGCGCTTCCTCACCTACATGTTCATGCATGTCGGGTGAGGACCCCGCCCTCCCAGACTGGGTCTGGAGAGCTCAGCCCCTTGAGGTGGGGGTAGGGGGCTGGCAGCCCCACTGTGGACCCCACCCTTCCCTTTACACCCGTTTGCCCCCCCATGGCCAGGCTGGAGCAGCTGGGGTTCAATGCCCTTCTGCAGCTGATGATCGGGGTGCCGCTGGAGATGGTGCACGGCCTGCTCCGCATCAGCCTGCTCTACCTGGCGGGTGTGCTGGCAGGTGAGGCAGCTGCCTGCGCTGGGGCCGCCCCGGCCAGCCTCGCCCTCACAGCTCTCCCCTTGCTCACACAGGCTCCCTGACCGTCTCCATTACTGACATGCGGGCCCCTGTGGTGGGGGGTTCCGGCGGGGTCTATGCCCTGTGTTCTGCACACCTGGCCAATGTCGTCATGGTAACGGGGCAGCCCCTGGGGTGGGGTGCGGGGAGGGGCCCACAAGACCTATCTCACCACCTATTCTTTGCACCCCATCAGAACTGGGCTGGGATGAGGTGTCCCTACAAGCTCCTGAGGATGGTGCTGGCCCTGGTGTGCAGTAAGTAGGGAGCCAGGGCGGGGGTCTCAGCCCCTGGCCAGGGGGCCTCACCTGCCGCCTCCCCCTGCAGTGAGCTCCGAGGTGGGCCGGGCCGTGTGGCTGCGCTTCTCCCCGCCACTGCCTGCCTCAGGCCCACAGCCCAGCTTCATGGCGCACCTGGCGGGCGCGGTGGTGGGCGTCAGCATGGGCCTGACCATCCTGCGCAGCTATGAAGAGCGCCTGAGGGACCAGTGCGGCTGGTGGGTGGTGCTGCTTGCCTATGGCACCTTCCTGCTGTTCGCCATCTTCTGGAACATCTTTGCCTACGACCTGTTGGGTGCCCATATCCCCCCACCACCCTGACAGGGTCCCCAGGGCTACAGGGGCCAGGGTGCAGGACCCCAGGGCCAGCCACTGGGAGGGCCTGCATGTCCACCCTCAGTGAATGTAGTCTTGAGGCTGCTCCTTCCCGGTGTGGGCTGGTGGCCCCTGTGGCCCACTGAGTCCAGGCCGAGCCTTACACCAGCCCTGGCCACCCCCTCCCAGGCTGGAGGGACAGGTCTGCTGGCCTGGGGCGGGTGGTGGAGGTCCCCAAGGGTGGCCCCAGAAGAGACCCTGCCCCCACCTCTTCCCTGAGACTTGCAGTCTGAGCCTTTTTGAAGAATAAATAAATATTTTACACAGCATCAGCTGGCTGTACTGGGGCCCTGGGCTGGGCTCGTCTCCCCCCTAACTCTGAGCAACTGTGAGACCCCTTCCCTCCACAAGAATGGCTGAGGGCACCCCCGCCTTGCTTCTCTGTACCCAGCATGAGCTGTGTCTGTGGGAGCCGGGAGCCCTGGGGAGGGGCTGTGGGCCTCACATTCAGGTGTCAGTTCAGCAGGCATTTATTGAGCTTCAACAGCAACCAGCTTCCTGGTCGGCCAGCCTCCTGTCCAGAGACATACGGCCTGAGATCACAGGGCAGGTGAACAGGCTCTGGGCCGCAGCCAAGTCACTCAGCCTGGGTCCTGCGCTTCTTGGCTGGCCTGGTGTCCTCAGCGGGGACCGGGCTGGGACTCAGGTTGGGCAGCAGGTCCGGGCACATCTTCCGCCCTACAGCCCAGGTCCACAGGGCCGTCTCCACATGGTGCGGGGTCCACAGCCCAGACGCACTGCCTAGAGAAGGGCAGAGGGAGTCTGGGGCTCAGAGATACCGATCTTCCTACCGTCAGAGAGAGCTCTCCGTGACCACCCTGGCCGCCCGTGGTCTCCGCACCTTGGCTCAAGGCTGTTGCACGCTCCTGCACCCGGCTCAGGTAGAGCAGGTAGTGCTTGACGGTGTACTGCAGGGCGGGCAGGCCGGGCACTGCGGCCACTGCCTCCTCAGACATGAAGGCTGCCACCTCAGGAGCTCCAGCAGCCAGTACCGCTGTGGGCAGTGAATGGACAGCACTCAGCCCCGCCTGGGCCTGGGGCTGCTGTCCCCAGCAACTCTCCTGTATCATGTATCTGGCCATCGGACCATTTCATGGATAAGGACACTAACAGGCCAGGTTCCGCCCGCGACCCTGCCCGGGGGCGGTTCAGCTTTCCCGACTAACCCGAGGCGGTAGCCGGGCCCACGCCACGGAGGGCGCACAGAGCCATGACCGCTGCGTACATGTCTGGCAGAAGGCGGAAGGCGGCGGCCGAATGCTGCACCACCAGCTCCGGAGAGTTGGCGGCCACGAGTTGCTGCAGGCGCGGTCGGAAGCGGCCCCTCTGTGGCCAGGTCGAGTCGGGTGTCACGAGTGGTGGCCCTCGTCAGGAGCCCCCTCAAGACTGCCACGAGGGTGCGCCCCCAGAGAAACCCCGCCCACGTGGCTGTGCCGCGCCCCACGTGGGAAGCCTTACCGCTAGTTTCCACGCCAGCAGCCGCTCCAGCTCGTCTCGTGTCACGTGCTTCTCCGCGCGGGCCCCGATGGCCGCGGGCAGCTCCTCTCGGTACCTGGGGGAAGGCGGCGCTACGGAATCTGGGCCACGGGGCTCGGCCCGCCCGCCCCTGCCCCCTCCGCCCTACCACTGGTCCAGCGCTTCCAGCCGCCCCTGGGGACCCGCGCGCGCCCCCAGCACCGCCCCGCGGCACTCCAAGACCGCGGCCCAGCGGCTCGGGTCCTCACAGCTCCAGAGCCCGCCGGCCGCGGCCATCTCCACGCGCCGGGCGGGGCCTCGGAGCACTGCCGCGGCGAGCGTCTGGCCGTGTGACCCTGCGCTTCGCAAGCCTCGACGTCGCGTCGCGTTGCCAGAGAGTCACGCTCCCCGCCGGCCCCGCCCCCGCAGCGCGCCGAGGGCACGCGCGGCCCCGCCCACCCGCGCGGCGGTCCGCTCCGCTGGCCCCGCCTACCTGCAGACCGGAAGTTCCGGTGGCGGAGCGCTGGACCGGGCCCGAGCGGATCGCGGGCTCGGGCTGCGGGCGCAGGGCGGGCTGGGCGCGGAGCCTGGGAGCGGAGCCCAGGCGGTGCCGCGCGGCGCCATGAAGGGCAAGGAGGAGAAGGAGGGCGGCGCACGGCTGGGCGCCGGCGGCGCCAGCCCCGAGAAGAGCCCGAGCGCACAGGAGCTCAAGGAGCAGGGCAACCGGCTCTTCGTGGGCCGCAAGTACCCGGAGGCGGCGGCCTGCTACGGCCGCGCCATCGTGAGTGCGCCCGCGCTGCGGGAGGGGCTTGGCGTCTGAGCCAGGGGAGGGGCCGGGGTGCGGCTTCTGCCCCGCGCCCTCTCCAGAACATGTCAGGCCGTGCCCGCCAGACTTTCGGAGGGAGGGGGTGGGTGCTTGGGGTCTGGGGCCGAGGCCGCGCCTTTCCCAAGCCAGTGCGGGCTGCCAGAGAACTGTGTTGGGTGGGAACTGTAGGTTTTCGAGGCCCACTGGGCTGGGGACCAGGCACCCTTGCTCCTTGAGGAGTCAAACGCGATGCTGGGCACTTCCACGAGTCTGGGAAAGCTACCTCACAAGACTCATTGGAGTCCAAGAGAGTGGGCTCACGTAGGCTTCACCCTCCCTCAGAACCCAAGGGCTTGGAAGCTGAGAAAACGCTAGTGTCTTGGTTCCAACTGTGGGCCTCAAGTTGGGACAGAGTGGGCAGGCTGAGCTCACTCCCTCATGCCGGCTGGTCCGGCCTTGGTCCCCAGACCCGGAACCCCTTGGTGGCAGTGTATTACACCAACCGGGCACTGTGCTACCTGAAGATGCAGCAGCACGAGCAAGCCCTGGCTGACTGTCGGCGCGCCCTGGAGCTGGACGGGCAGTCTGTGAAGGCACACTTCTTCCTGGGGCAATGCCAGCTGGAGATGGAAAGCTATGATGAGGCTATTGCCAACCTGCAGCGAGGTGGGCTTATAGGCTAGCCGGTTCCAGGGTGCCTGGGACCAGGTGGGTGGACTGGTTGAAGTTTACCCAAATACTCTATCCCCCAGCCTACAACCTGGCCAAGGAGCAGCGGCTCAACTTTGGGGATGACATCCCCAGTGCTCTGCGCATCGCAAAGAAAAAGCGCTGGAACAGCATTGAGGAGCGACGCATCCACCAGGAAAATGAGTTGCACTCTTATCTTACACGGCTCATTGTGGCTGAGCGTGAGAGGTGGGCTCCCCCCCTCGAGTCACCACTTTTAGGTTAACTCTGAGGTGTGAACACAGGTGTTTATTGAAGGTCAACTCTGGCACACAGGAGATGGAGGGGAATGAGGCCTGAATGATCCTAAGACTGGAGTGGAGTCTGACTGTCCCTGGCCAGACCCATCTCTGATCACCTTTTGGTCAACCCCCAGGGAACTGGAAGAGTGTCAGCGGAACCACGAGGGTGACGAGGACGACAGCCACATACGGGCCCAGCAGGCCTGCATTGAAGCCAAGCATGTGAGGGTGCCCCAGCCCAAGTGTGGTTCCTCTGTGTGTGTGTGTGCTGTGATGTGAGGTCCCCCAGCTCCTGTTGGGTCTGTGTGTCTCGGTGCCTGGGGAGGGGAGAGGGGTGTCAGGCCCACAAGTGGCTGCTTGGTTCTTTGCAGGACAAGTACTTGGCAGACATGGACGAGCTCTTCTCCCAGGTAGATGAGAAGAGAAAGGTGAGCTGCCCGTCTTCTGGGGCCTGTGGGTAGCCGGAGCAGTGTCCCTTCCCAGCCCCTGACCTGATCCAACCCTGTGTGCTGCAGAAGCGAGACATCCCCGACTACCTGTGCGGCAAGATCAGCTTTGAGCTGATGCGGGAGCCCTGCATCACGCCCAGCGGCATCACGTACGACCGCAAGGACATCGAGGAGCACCTGCAGGTGAGGGCCTATGGGTGTTGGCAGCAGGACCCACACACCCTGAGCAGCTCCTAATTCTGATCCTGTCGTCACTACAGCGCGTGGGCCATTTTGACCCTGTGACTCGGAGCCCCCTGACCCAGGAACAGCTCATCCCCAACTTGGCCATGAAAGAGGTCATCGATGCCTTCATCTCTGAGAATGGCTGGGTAGAGGATTACTGAGCAGGGTGGGTGTATGGGCCACCCACCTGCCTTGCCCGGTACCCTAGCTCAGGAGGGCCTTGGGGCAGTAGCCCCTAGTTTTCTGTACATAGTTTGTGTCCCTGGATCCCTACCCTGGTGTCCCCAACCCCACCCCCATCAGTTCTGCTGGGCAACGCACCTCTCATCCTCCTCCTGGGCCGGAAAGGGGGGCTGAGGTGGGTTGGGCTGAGGCTGCTGCCACCACCTCTGTCCCTGTAATAAAACCTGTGAGCACTGCAGGGATGTGTGCTGGTGTGCAGTGGGCTCGCCAGCCACCCCCTTTGGCTAACCGAGGAAGGTAGAGATGAAGACGCTGGTGTCGAGGTTGAGTGTGGCATGCCACCATCGGTCAGGGAAATACAGCACCTGGCGAGGGGTGGGGGGGACATGTGGGTTGATGGGTTGGTTGGGGATCTTTGGCCCCGCTCAGCCTGGCCCCTGCCTGCCAGCCACTGACCTCACCAGCCTGGATAGTGCATTCCAGGGGCCGTGCAGATGGTGTCAGGGCTGGGTATGTGTCCCGGAGCCAGGCCAGTGTGGTTTTGTTAGGGTGGAATTCGGGTGTCTTCTCAGGAGGGTACAGAAACCAGCGCTGGGGGGTGGGGAGGAGCAGCAAAGTTATGCTTTGTATTTTGGTCAGTGAACCCAGAGTCTCAGCCCGCACCCTGTGCTGACCTTGCGGCCATAGATCACCTCCGAGAACCCGGGTCCATGCCAGTGGAAGGGCACCCCAGAGCCAGCTCCTGTGGGGCGAGTTACGAGCACCTGGTTACCAAGCTTAATCCTCCCCAACCCAGCCCCCAAGTCCCTTTGTCCTGCAGGGCACCCACCTGCAATTCCAAAGCTGTAAGCAGGAGTTGTACCCAGCAGGCTGAACGGAGGTGGAGAATAGTGCCGAAAGAGGGAGGCCCATTCAGTGAAGTTGTTATCCCCAAAGAAGTACAGCGTGTCTGCCAGCGGAAAACACAGGACACAGGGATCTCCAAGTCACCCCCCACACACACCCATGGTCACCTGTCTGGCTCACCATTGCCCATGGAGATGGGGTCCTGGGGGTGCAGCATCTGCTCCACATACTTCTCAAAGGGCAGGTCCACTGCAGTTTGAAAGGCGTTGGTCAGGACTAGTTGGTGCTGCCTGCAAGGTGCTGGCAAGTAGGCTGGGCTGCAGGGTGGGGCAGCTCACCTTTCTGGTAGGAGTAGGTGTTGGCGGTGCTCAACCGGACCACGCTGTCTCCAAAGGAGGCCAGCAGCCTCTGACGGGTGCACAGGTCCCGGAACCTCTGCGGAGGTAGAGAAAGGACTTCGGGGCGGGGCCCTGCACTGGCGAGTGGTCGTCGAGAGGGGCGTGAATACTCACCGAGTTGTCGGTGAGCCCCTGCAGGATGACAGGTCTGGAAAAGGCGTAGCTAAAAGGAAGGGCAGGGTCACGGCCAGGTCTGACCCTCGCCCACCCTCGGCTCCCGCCCACACGCGCTCGAAGGGGCTCAAGGGGAAGCGGCCTCGGCGGTGCAGGGGACGGCTCTAGGCACAGGTTTCCGGGAGGTGTGGCCCCGAAGGAGGCCGCAAGTACCGCTGCACGAACTCGGCGTAGCTGAGGTCAGCCCGGCGCTCCACAGTGCAGTGCTCCTCTTCCGTCACGGCCGCCGGCGCCCCCGGTCCGGGCCGTCGCCTGCCGACACAGCGGCTCACTTTGTCGGCCGCCCCGCTGCGCTCCCCGCCCCGCTTCGCCCCACCCGGCCACCCGGCGCCGCTCACCACCCTCCGTCGGCGTCCTTCCCGAAGCTCCGGGCGGGAACCGCCAGCGTCCAGAGCGCGAGCCACAGAAGCGGCCGCGCCTCCAGCGCCATGAGCTTGCAGCCGCGAGGCACGCCGGGAGTGCCTCCGTGAGGCCACCGACCGGCTGGGGAGCCGCTTCCTTCGGCCCAGAAGGAGGGGGGCGCTTCCGGGAGGAGGGGCGAGGGCCGCTCCAAGGGATGCTATTGGCTACTGCGCCGCGGAGGCCCCGCCCTCCGCCCGGTAAAGTAGGCCGCGCCGGCAGCTGACCCCAAGCGACACGAGCAGGTAACAAGCCGCTCAGAATGCCTCCCGCGTCCTTTATTTGGTTCACAAGCCCATCCCCACCAGCCCGGCAGCGGGTCAGGAGTACTCGCACAGGTGGCCGCAGCCGGCGGGGCAGTGGGAGCTGCCCTCCAGCCACTTCATGATGTGCTGCAGGTGGCCGCCGTGACTACAGCCCTGGCACCACACGAAGAGCCCCTTGACCACGTGGTGGCAGACGGCGCACATGCTGGCGCAGCGGCGGCAGCGGTCGCACACCCAGCCCCGGCTGCTCATGGGCCGCTTGCAGTGGCTGCAGTTGACATGCAGGGTGGTGGAGGCCTGGTTGAGGCAGCTGATGGCGCGGCTGGTGCTGAGCTTGACCACTTGATTGGACACGTTCCAGAGGCAGAAGCGCTGCAGCAGGTCGATGTAGGACGTGTACCAGTGCTCCTGGTGGGCAGGGCGGGGAGGGCGGAGTAAGAACCCGGGGTTCCCTGGGCATAGACACAGGTGCAGGTGTAGGCGGGGCGTGCAGGGGCAGTCCTCGGGGTGGCAGCTGCTCCAGGAAGAACCCCAGACCCTGTCACCCACCTGGGTCTGCTCGTCGATGTCCTTGCGCACGCGCTCACCCAGCACAATGAGCACGGACACGGCCATCTGCACATCACCCTGCTCGGCATAGAAGCGCAGCATGTCACACACTAGGGCGCTGAAGAAGTCGGGCGGCAGGCGGCTGTCGCACAGCGCGTGCGAGACCGAGATGAGTGAGAAGGAGGAGTCCACAGGCACCAGGGAGGCTGCATCTGCCTCACTGCCGCTCACGTGGGGAGAGTCGGCCTTGTCCTGCAGGTGCTCGGGCCCCGGCGGGGTATCCACAATCTCGTGGCGCAGCGGGAAGGCCTCCTGGGGCAGCACATACTCGGGCTCCTCCGCTATGACATAGGGGCAGGAAGGGTAGGCAGGCTCTGGCCCCGCCTCCCAGCCCCACTCCACCCCTTCCCCGAAACACCCCCACTTACAGTGTGCGTGTTCCGGATCCAACAGGTAAAGCTCATCGTCCTCACCTTCCACGTCGCCCAGCAGGTAATCAGTGGGCACATCGCTGCCCTCAGTCTCCTCGTTATCTGTCCAAGGGAGGGAGGGAGAGCATTCCAGGACTGCCTCACGCTTGGAGACCCATTCCCAATCCCATGAAGGCCCTCTGCCAGCCCCCACCCTACCTTCATTGGTTATGAGTGTGGCTGAGGAGTCCAGCAGCACTGTGTCGCTCCGTGTATCACCCTTGCTGCGGTCCAGCCGAGTCTCACTGCCCAGTCCTGGGGCCATATCCTTCAGGTTGAAACTGGAGGCAGGGAGGGCCGATGGGTGGGTAGGCACCAGCAGTCCCACCCTCTGGGGAGAGCCGCCCCCAGGTGTCTACCTGTTCATGAGGGGCAGGCCACAGGAGCTGCCCTTGCCCATGCTGTGGTTGAGATTGGTGGTGGGCACCAGACCAGGACTACAGTAGATGATCCGGAGCATGGTCCACGTCTGAGCCACCTAGGGGTAGGCACTAGTCACTCATGGGGGTCCTGGGTCCCTGGAGGCCTGCACAGGCTCCCCTCTGCCTGGATAGAACCACAAACCCTCAGCTTTCAGCTGCCCCAGGGACCCAACGTCCTGGCCCACCCCAGGTGGGAAGCCGAGGCCCATAGGAAAAACAAAAAACCTAGCCTCCATCCTGTAGGGGCAGAGGAAACATGGAAATGGGCCTGAGGTCCCAGGGAGATGATGAGCAAGGCAATGTGGACATTCTCTGTAGGGCCGGACATCCTGGGAAGTCTAGAAGCAAGGACAAGCCAAGAGGGGCCAAGACCCCACAACACCCAGGCCTGCACCCCAGGAATGGCACTGGCATCTGGCCCACTCCTGGGGCTCTGGACACTCTGTTACTGGGGCAAGCTGGGGGTGTCCTCAGCCAGAGCTGAACTCTGAACTCGGCACGGTCCAGCCGCAGCTGTCAGAGGAGTGCCAGGCCCTGTACCAAGATCCTAGCCCTCAGCCCACCCTGTGTACCTGGTTACGGCCAAGCTCTCGAGCCACTTTCGCATTGTGGTCACAGAGCTCAGCCAGTGGTCGGCCGGCCAGGGCGTAACGCTCGGCTGTATCCACGAACCAGCTCATGCTGCCGCTGCCGGGTTCTATCTCAAAGACATTGAGGGCACTGGAGGCGAGGCCCGCAAAGGGCTCGGCAGGGTCCAGCTTGCGCTTGAAGAAGATGGGGTGGCGCCGATCCCCAGCGTAGGGTTTGCGCCCCGACTCGGTGGCCACGAGGCTCTCCTTGGCTGCGAAGGCCAGGTCCCCAAAGAGGCCGTAGCAGAGGCCCTCAGGGTTGGCACGCTCAACAGGCTGGCTGGCGTCGCGGAACAGGTGCTGACACAGAGTGCTGTCCTTGGAGCCGGAGAGCAGGAACGAGGGGTCATGCGGGTGGCGCCAGGCGATGCCCGTCGTGACGTCCCGGTGCTCCTCAAACATGGCGGCAGGCACAAAGGGCCGGCGCACGTCCCACACGTAGACATTGTGGTCCACCATCATGGAGCACGTGGCGAGGTGGTGGCGGCACTCAGGCCTCCACTTGACTCTGGCCACGGAGGCGATGGTCTGCACACAGTGCACCTCCTTGGCACGGTGTGTGGCCATGTCCCAGACCTTCACCATCTTGTCACGCCCACCTGTGGCCAGCCAGCCCCTGGGGAAGGCCCAGGAAGTCCTCAGTGACCTCTTTCGGGGTGGGAGGGCTCCCCACTCTGTCTCACAGGTCTTGAGGCAGTCAGAGAGCCCTTCCACAAGCCCACCCACCCTGCCCCGCTGCCCTGGCCCCCAGCCCACACCTGTCCTCGGGGTGCCAGTCACAGCAGAATACAGGCCCATTGTGGGCTGTGAACATTCGCTCACAGCGGTCAGGCCGCCGAATGTCCCAGAGCTGCACGTTGCCATTCTCGAAGGTGGACGCGAAGGTGAAGTAGTCTCGGATGCTGAACTGGACGTCACGCACACTCTCAGACTGGCCTGTGAGTGGACATTAGTGGAGGGAGAAGGTTGAGGGTGGGGGACAGGGTGGCCCACAGGAGCTCCAGGAGGGAAAGCAAGCAACCAATGGGGATTCCTTGGAATGGATGTGGGCTGGTGCTGCATTCCTGCCCATGGCCCAGACCAGAAGGCCTGGAGGGTGGTGTAGACACTGCCAAGGCCTGTCCAGAGTGGACAGGGGCAAAGAGAGGCATGGCAAAGCAGATAATAGCCTAGGCAGGTGAGAGGGACACCAGGCATCGGGTGGTTTTTAACAGACTCCTGGACCTTGATTTTCTCTGGATTCTGCATCTGACATCCGTCCTCGTGCAAAGCTGTCACGGCTTCAGGACCAGGTGTCAGAGCACTGTGTGAACAGGAGCCTTGGTGGGCCGAACACAATCCTCTGGAAACCTCAGGCCCCAGGAGGCAGGGATAGAATGCCCCAGGCTCTGCCCAGGCCCTACACCTTGAGCTGGAGCTGCCAGGCTGGCCAGCCCCCAAGGACTGGAGACCTTGAGGGGACACGTCTAGCCCTGAGGACCACCACACCAGGAGACTTCGAATGCAGCATCCAGCTTTCCCCCGCACAGGGAGCTCAAGGACTGTCGTAAGATGCTCCCTGATTATCTGAGGGCTCTGCCCTGTCCTTCATTTGGTCTCATCGAGGTAAAAAGGTAAGCTGGCTCAAGGCGGGGGTGTCAAGAGCTGGACCTGCTGGGAAGGGAACTTGAGGGGGGAGGAACCAGGCAATGCCCCACTCCCCACTGCTTCCCTGGGCTGAGGACCCTGGAAGCAGACTTCATGCAATGAGGTGGCCTGGAGCTCTGAGGCATGGCGAGAGAAGGCTCAGCTGCCAGGGCAGCCACCCATTTGCCCTCTCCCTGATCCCACACTACCCTCGACTCCTGCTGGCCCCGCAAGTGCATCAACGCTGTGCCCACACTCCACATACCCCTCACACTTCCACCAGGCCCACCCCTGCCCCTTCCCTGCTGACCTCCACCCCCTCCTCCAGTGCCAGCTCAGCTGGCTCCTCCTCCAGGAAGCCCTCTGGGAGCACACCTGAGGGCCTCTGACAAACAGCGCTTCTTAACCTGCCTAGACAGGTCGGCCACCTGCAGAGATGCACACCTGCCTGACCTGCCTCCCAGGGCCTCACCCGAGAAGGTGCTGACAGAGTCCTTCCTGCGCAGGTCAAAGCACTTCATGAAGCCATCCTGGGAGCCGCTGAGCAGCACGTGGGCCTCAGTGGGGTGGAAGCACACTTTGTTCACTGTACGCTTGTGCTCCGTGAACAGCTGGTCCTGCTTGTTGCGGGACGGCCGGCCCAGGTTCCAGGTGACCACCACGCCGTTGGTGGCAGCCGTGGCCAGCAGGTTCTCGTCCATCTGGTGCCAGACAACGTCTGCACAGCTCAGGTTGAGGGAGGGCTTGCGGCCCACGCGCAGGTTCAGCTTCTCCACAAACTGCTCCTCCTCAATGGCATAGATCTTGAAGATGCTGCGGCCTGCTACGACCACTTGGGCCGCGTCACGGCACACGCTGATGGCGTTGGCCGGAGCATCCAGATGGCAGTGCATGGTGCGGCCAGTCAGCACGCTCCCACCGAGGGCCGTGGTCACGCGGGACATCTTCTCCATGGCTGCACGAGTGGCGAGGACAGATCAGTGAGGTGGGCAGGCCTGGTCAGCCTGGCGGCAGGGGCGTGGCCACTCAGACCCTTCACCCTGGGTGGTTCCTCCAAAACTGCTTAGTCCAGGGGAGTCCACCGTTAGTCGGTCTGATAGGCAAGTTCCATCACCCTCACCGGGCAGACGGAGGGCGCCATGGCTGCCCTGAGGCTAGCCAGCCCCATGTCTGACTTCTGGAGGAGACCTTACCTGGTCAGCCCCAGGCCAGGCCAATTCTCCAACCCCCTAACTGCCAAATCAGGATTGTCACTGGACCTTCGGGCAGTCAGTCCCGCCAGGGAAACCAGATGGCTCCCACCGTGCACAGCCGGCCTCTGGAAAGGGGGCAGGAAGACCAGAGACGCCCAGAAAACACAGACTACAGAGGCGCGAGGGTCAGAGGGAACCGGAGGAACGGAGAAGTCTCTCCTTCCGCGGGCACATGAGCCATTTCCCGAAACTGCCGGGCAGGGGAGGAACGGCCGCGCCGGAAGCAGCCCGTTTCCGTCCCGCCCCCCGCCGAACGTGGTCCTTTTCTTTCCAGCCCCGCGCTGGAAGCGGGTGCCCACACCACAAACGTTCCGGGACGGGAGCGCGCCTTGGAGGCGGAGGGGAGAGCAGAGGTGGGGTAGAGGCTCCGCCGGTTCCGCCTCCGGTATTCTTCCTCTTCCTCTTTTACTCGTGCTATTTTAACGCTAGTGCTCATCTCTGCCCCACGGTCCATCAGCAAGCCCAGGCATCCCCAGGCTAGCCCCCCACCCCTCCTCCGTCTCCGCCTTCTTTTTCGCCCTCTTCGGTACTCGGGAACAGCTTCCTAGCGGCTCTCCAGGGGTCCCTCCTCCCGCCTCATCTGAGCTCCACACAGCCAGGGACTCTTCGGCCTGCGGGCCTCCCCACACGTCCTCACCGCGCTGGGAGGCAAATCCCGAGCTCCCGGCCCCGTCCCCTCCGCGCAGCTCCCGCCACGGCGGCTCCCAGCCGGCTGCGCCCTTGCCTGCCTCACGGTCATCGCGCGTGCTCGCTCGTTGTCCTCCCCGGAACAATTCTCCTCATCCCTCAGAGTTCAGCTTAAATGGCACGTTTTTAGAGGCCTTCCCCGGCCACCCCATCTAAGTGGCCTCCACGGCGCTCGTCACAACCTGGTATACTGATTACATCTGTTTCACACGAGTGTGAACTCGCATCCGTCTGTCTCCAAGAGCTCTGGTGCCTGACTGGACCTGTTCACACAAACGGTTCAATCAGTGACCCTCTCTGAGCCGCCCTTTCTTTGCTGGCTATGCGCCCTGGCCGGTGCTTGCTGCTCTGTGTGATCGTCTAGGATACCCCTGCTGCTGCTGCTGCTGCTTCTGCTTCTAAGTCGCTTCAGTCGTGTCCGACTCTGTGCGACCCCATAGACGGCAGCCCACCAGGCTCCCCCGTCCCTGGGATTCTCCAGGAGAGAACACTGGAGTGGGTTGCCATTTCCTTCTCCAAGGATACCCCTAGCAGCCCTCATTTTTGCCCTTGGAAGAATGGGCTATATCCTAGATATTTTGGAAGGACTGTTATATGTAATGATTTTAGTGTCTCTCCCCGCTGACACAGTAAGAGGTTAGGGGCCTTCTGTGGTGGTCACTGCTGGGTTTCCAGCCTGGCACAGTGTTACCAGTCTCTGCATGTTTATTAAAAGAACCAATAAACCTGATGAGGGGTGCACAAAAATTCAGACTTGGGCCACTCAGGACAGATAACACCTTCCCCACCATGGTGTGATGACCTAGAAACAATTCAGACATGTGTTTTTACAACTTTTTTAATATATATTTTTATAAACAGGTCACGTGATAAAATAGCACAAGAAACACTTACCAAATATAAGGTTATATCTTCCGCATATACAGGAGAATGAGGTCGTTATGTACAATAAGAAAATGATTTTAGGGGTTGGTTGGTTTTGTTTTCCTCTGTCCCCCTAATTTTTCCTCCTACAGTCGTTGGAAATAGCTTCAGTTGCATTAATACTTTGGACAAATGGACAGCTGCCCCTCCCCACTGGGAGCTGTGGGGAGGCGGGGCTGAAGAAACTGGCTCCTGACCATCTCAGCCCTGGAGCCTCTGGCCAGCACTCCAGGGGCAGGGAAATCTTTGGGCTGTTGAACTGTCTGTCTTCAACAGCATCTCTCACTCGCTCTTTCTCTTTCTCTCTCTCTCTCTGTCACTCTCTGGCTCTCTGGAAACTGGCTACTCTCTTCCAACCAGATTGGGGGCGGGGGGAGTGTCCCAAGATAGGGTGTGGGTGCTCAAGGTTGGGATGGAAAGGGGTCCCAGCCCCCTCCTCAGCAATCGCCAAGATGGGCCAGCACCCCAGGACTTCCAGGTGTGTTGGGACTAGACAGAACACGGTGCGCCCATGTGGGCAGGTAGAAGTCTGGGAAGCTGGGGAGAGGGAGGCTGTGGCTAGAAAGGAGCCCTCCCTTTGGGTGTTGAGGGGGAGCTGGTCACTGGAAGATTGGTCACTGGCTAGGGCCCCCTTTCCCAGCTTCCACCTGGTGGAGACCTGCCCAGGATGAAGCGTTGCGCTGAGGGGCCTGGGCCCAGCTGGCTACAGGGGTTGCAGGGCAGGGTCAACTCAGGACTGCTCCCAAGGCCTGCAGGCCCTAATGGTCGCTCCACCTGCAAGCCTCTCAAGGTAGCTATGCCACCCCTGAGTTGAAGTGGACTGGGGTCAGCTGGGCTAATGTTGATTATGCCAAGGTCACTGTCAGCCCGGTGGCCCCTCTCCTAATCCAGTTCTGCCCTAGCCTGGCCAGGGTCCGAGGACCTTAGGTCTGTGGGTGGGGTGGGGCGAGCCGGGCCTCTCTCACACAGCGGCAAGGAAGAGGGGAGGTCGCTGAGGGTCAGGCTGGCATGAGCTGGGGAAGGGCGGGCGGGACTTGGGCTCCTGGGCGGGCCATGGCTTTGGCGGCGGCCTGTTTCCCCTCGCACCCCTCGGAGGGCTCCAGGCGCTGTGCAGTGGAAGATGCGGGAAGCCCTGGGGGCTCTTCCGGGCCCCTGTGTCCTAGGGGACCCAGCTCCCCTCAATGCCCCTGGGCCCTGCCCGGGGTGGGGAGACAGAGCGGGGTGTGGCGGAGAAGGCGGTAGGGGCGGCCGTCTGGCGAGCTCAAAGCGCCCCCAGGACCGAGCCCCAGCGCTCCGCCTCCGGCGGGCGGGCGAACGATGGAGGCGACTGTGGCGTGGCGAAGGGCGGGCGTGCAGTTGCGGGCGCGAGGGGCATGCACAAATTCCCCGAGCGTGCGTGCGTGCGTGCGCGGGGCTGGCCCGCCCGCCGCCCTCCTTGCTCGGGGCGGGGCGGGGAGGAGAGCGAGGGGCCGAGGGCCGGGAGGCCCCGACTACTCGACGACGAGGCAGCGGGGCAGGTGCTGCGAGAAGTACTTGAAGAGCTCGGGGGTGGCTCCGGGGCAGTTGGTCAGCTCCAGCTCCTCCAGGTCCTGCAGCTGCACCAGGCCCGACAGCCCGGTGGCGGTCAGCAGCGGACAGCCTGCGGAGGGGCGGGGCTTAGTGGGCGTGACCAGGGCGGGGCCCGGACTAGGCGAGACTCCGCCTCTGGCCGGGTGGGATCTGGGCCGCCGTGAGTCAACACCAGGCGTGGGTCTGCACGAGGGTCCCGGCACTGCTGGCGGAGTCGGCCTAGGTGGGGATGAGTGGCCACTGCCCAGGAGGGCGGCACAGGGGCTCACCTGCCAGAGACAAGAGACGCAGACTCCTCATGGCCAGGAGGTGCTTCAGCCCGAAGTCCTGCACCTGGGCGGGAGAGCGGGGCGAGTTAGCTATTTCCGTTCCCGCCTCGAGGGAGCCCCACTCCTAGCGTCAGGCCGTAGGGGGAAGGGGGTAGGTTCTCAGGTCCCCACGGAGTCGCTGAGGGCCCTGGGGACTCCATGCGCGCCGCTTGGGTGTGAAGGGATCCCAGACTTCCTTACAGGATCTGAGTGGGCTTCCTTACAGGTCAGCGGCATATCTGGGTGCGGGCTTTCCCCGCGCCCCCCACCTCCCCCGCTACTCCCTAGTCTCTGGAGGCATGGAGGGCTGATACCTGGCAGCACCATCGCAGGTAGAGGCTGCGGAGGGACGACATGGTGGACAAATAGCTGAGGCCAGTGTCCGTGATGCGTACACACCTGTGGTCGCAACAGAAGGGGTTGCCCACCTTCAAAACACCTGTCCCCGCCCCTCAGCTCTGGCCCCTTCCTCCTTTTCCGCCCCAGACGCCCGGAGCTGAGCTACCTTCCTGCCCTACCGTGCCGCGCGCCACCCAGGCTCCACCCCCAACTGGCCGCTAGGTCATATTCCCTGGGGGGGGGGGGGGTGCGGTGGGGGGGGGCGGGCACTGCTCAGCCCCGCCCCCGTGTTATAGTCCACACTAGGCTAGCCTCTGAGGGCCCCGCCCCCCTCGCTGCAGGCCCCCTCTAACTACAGGTTTGTCCACTAGGCTCCCTTCTTAGAGGTCCAGCAGCCTTGCCTGGCCCTGCCCTCCGTGGCCTAGGGGTGGGGCCGTGCACACCTGTCCAGCACGAGCTCCTCCAGGCGATGCAGGTCGCAGGCCACATACTCGAGCGCCATGTCAGTGATGCGCGGGCACCAGGAGAGGTCGAGGCTGCGGAGCTTCCGCAGGTTCTCGGCCACAAGCTCCACGCCGTCGTCCGTGACCTTGGAGCAGCCAGAGAGGCTGAGCGCGGTGAGGTTGGGCAGGCTATGCACCACGTTGACCACGCCGTGGTTGGTGATCTCCCAGCAGGACAGCAGGCGCAGTGTGTGCGTGCTGTGGCCCTGGCGCGCTGTGAAGTAGGCCAGGGCTGTGTCCGTCACGTGGTAGGCCTGCAAGCTCAGCTCGGCTAGGTTTGGCAGCAGCTGTGAGATGGCCGCGATCGCGTCGTCGGCCACGTTGATGCAGTCGCTCACGCTCAGCGAGGTGATCCGCGCGCTCAGGCTGGACCACAGCCCAGCCTCGGTGAAGTCGTTGCAACCTGACAGCTCCAGGCGCACCACGCCCTGCATCTGCTCCAGCATCACCTGTGGACAGGTGCAGGGTCGGGGGGGGGGCGGTCAGGAGGCCTCCATGGGGCTCAAGCCTACCGTGGTTTCCCAAGCATGAGCCTCCCCATGGGCATGGTGGCTGATAGCAGACAGGGTGGAAGGAGCCCGCTGAGGGGCAGGAAGCTGTGTTCTTGAGGGTGCAGAGGGTGTCAACATCCATCAAGCTGGACTCTGCCAAGTGCACTTTACAGTGTGTTCATTACATGTAAACAACATTCTAAGGGAGGAGGCAGGGCACAGGGGATCTGGGAGTCCGGGGCCAGGCCCGAGCAGGTGCTCAGAGCCCTTGGTGTTAATGATGTGATGATTAGAGTCCCCTTCCTGGGGAAGGGGCCACCTCCACAGCTGCTCCTCTGACCTTTGCCCCTGCTTCTCCCACCTCCTCCAGCATCCTCGGCATGCAGGGTCTCACATTTGTCTGCTTTGCTGTTGCATGCATGAGTGCTAAGTCAGTTGAGTTGTGTCCAACTCTGCAACCTCTGTCCATGGGATTCTCCAGGCAGGAATACTAGAATGGGTTGCCATATCCTCCTCCAGGGGATCTTCCCAACCCAGGGACTGAAGCTGTCTCCTCCATTGGCAGGTGGGTTCTTTAGCACTAGCGCCACCTGGGAAGCCCCTGCTTTGCTGTTACTGTCTTGAAATCCTTAGTTATCTTTGAGCAAAGGACCCAAATTTTCATTTTGAACTAGATCCCCGAAACTAAGTAGCCAGCCCTGTTCCCCCCACCCCACAGCCACACTCCTCAGGGCACCAGCCCCACCCTCAGCCACTTTGCCGCTTGTGTGTGAAAGCTTCTTCCTCACCGCCCCACCCCCCACAACACACATGTGCTGAGTGGCTACTGCCTGGCCCAGCCCCCAGCCCTTGCTCCTCTGGGCCCATGGCAGTGCGCACCTCCAGGCCGGCGTCAGTGATGGTGGAGCGCTTGAGGCTCATGGCCTTGACACCCTTCTTGGAGAGCGCGTAGTTGTCGATGAACTCACAGATGTCCAAGTCAGAGACGCCCACCAGGCAGAAACCCTCAAAGCCACGTGCTGCGAAGCCCTGCAGGTTCACGAACTCCTTCTCCCCTCCAGGCAGCACTGTGTAGAGCTCCTTGGCGTGCAGCACAGGCGTGAGGCCCGCCCAGAACTTGGGCTGGTAGAGCACACGCCTCCAGGCCTTGCACACCTGCGCCAGCACACACTTCTCGCAGGCCGAGAAGTACCAGAAGAGGCCATTGAGGATCTTCTCATCTGTGGCCAGGGGCGGTCGCTCTGCTGGGGGCCCAGACACTGGGGCTAAGGCTGGTCCACCAAGGGGGAGCCCTGCCTGGGGGCACAGGCCCCCAGCCAGAGCAGCCCGGGGCGGCGGGGCAGCCAGGCTGGGTGGTGGGAGGGTGGGCGGGGGTGGCTGGCAAGGGCGGTTCTTGGCAGCTGGCGTGCCCTTGGTGATGCTGGCTGCACCCAGGCCATTGGGCTGGCCCGGCAGTTTCACCAGGCCATTGCGAGGCAAGCATGGAGGCTTGGGGTCGCCGTTGACACCCGGGCTCGACATCTTCCTCGCTCGGGCTGCAGACAGGGTCCAGGAGACGGCAGTGAGTCCTGCGCGGGAGGACTAGGCTCCGCCCTACCCCCCCCCCCCCGCCCCGGCATCCCCTCCCAGGCCATTCCCAGAAACGCCCAACAGAAAGGGTCTGAGTGTAAGCCCTGACTCCCTGACTGAGCAGGTGCAGGAAGGCAGGGCTGGTCATGACTACAACACTCCTGAGCACCTACTGTATGCACTGAGCTCAACCTCCACCCACCACAGAGCTTTTTGACCCCCAGGTTCTATGGACAGAACAGAGGTGGAGGAACACTCGCTGGTGACCGTCCCCTTCACCTCTGCTGCCCACCATCGGCACCTGCCAGGCCTCTCTCTGCCAGGCAAGGCTGGGGAACTGAGGGTTTGGGGCATTCTCTAGCCACTCCTCTATGTCACACCTGTGTAGCTCTCTGGAGTGGTTTAAGTGCTCCATCTGAGGCGCATGCACTGAGAATCTCTGTGGCTGCAGGAGGTTCTGCGGCTCAGAACATACCCAGAGAAAGGGCAAGTGTCTTCCCAGGGTGCTCATGGTGATGCCAGCACAATGAGCCCTGCACACATATCGTTTCCTTAATCTCCCACTCAACCAATGGAGGACAATGCTTTGATGATTGTACCCATTGTACAGAAGAGGAAACCATAGCTTGAGGCAGCATGAATTGCTTGCCTGAGGTCACAGTAAGTGGTGGAGCCAAGACACAGACACAGAACTGGCTGAAAAAGGCTATGTGTAGGGATCTTCCCACAGGGTGGGACTGAGACCATCCCCCATTCCCCTGCTCAGGCCTCCAAGGCTGTGAATGGGTGGCAGAGGGCACTGGATGCAGATGACCCCAGAGAGAAGAGGCAGTGGGTCCCTCACAGGGCTACCATCTGCCTCTCATTCCAGATTTCCTGCCCGTCCCCACCTCTGACACTCAGCTTGGAGGTGGGTACCCAGTGGCTCATCCCAAATCGCTGTGTGGCCTTGGGGAGCCATTTCCCTGCTCCAAGCCTCACTTTCCTCACTTCAAAGCCTGGGGGTGACGATATGCCCCATGGAACAGCATGAGAAGAGGACCAAGGGCATGGCTCAGAGTGAGCTTGCTGGCCCGAGGGGGAGGGGAGCCAGTGGTCCTTCCCTGCCCTGCCCTTCCCAGCATCACACCTCCACTGGTTCCCAAGCCCTGAACAGGACAACACTTGCCGGCATTCCACATCTGGGGAGGATGCATCCTGGGCTGGGCCCAAGGGTCTAACTGGGACACGTGGCCCTCGTGGCTGCAAGCTCAGCTTTGAGTCCAAAGGCCTTCATGCCCTGATAGTCATGAACCTTCAGGCTGCCAGTCCACGCCCGAAGAGGAGACCCCCACACTTTGGCTGCCCGTTCACCGCAGGCCATGACCAGGTAGTTGCATTCCTCACCTGGGCTGATACACGACATCCCTAACAGCACGTGCCGAGTGCCCACTGGGGTAATAGTGTATGTCAGCCTCACAACTGCCCGGCTGGGGGGCACAGGGGAAAGCACTGCTGTGAGCACCGTTTTCAGACCAGGAACCTGAGGCTCCCAGGAGTTACAGTTGCCCACAGTGGCAGGGGTAGCCAGACCCCTTAATGCCAGTACATAGGAGGGGCCATCCTGGGACAACAGCGCCGCATGAAGGGACAGTATGAAGCCTACAAGTGCCCCCCCCCCCCATCCTGGGGCCAGAGGGGAGAGCATCCTGGCAATTCCCTCGTGCGAGCTATGCTGGTTAGAGGGGCAGCCCCTGTCTGAATACCTTCTGTGTCCCAGAGCAGGGCGCGCCCGGCGGCGGCAGCACCATGGACAGCGCCCCCGCAGCCGCCTCGTGCGGGCTCCGGGGCCGGGCCGGGCCGCGCCACCACGGACAGCGGCAGCGCGCGGCGGGGAGGGTACGGCCCGGCAAACTCAGCTCGGCTGGGAGGGGCCCGGAAGGCTTGCGGGGGGAGGGGGGAGAAGACGCCCGCCCAGCTAAGATCCGGAGGAGGAGGCGGCGGAGGCGGCACCAAGGGAGAAATAACTCAAGAGCAGTGCCGATTTAGGTTGAAAATTCTCCCAGCCATGGGTGCGCACGTGGAGCCTGAGTCGGGGGGATCACGTGTATGCCCCGGGCATCCGCGGGGCTCCCTTCCGTCCCCCACAGCAGCTCACATTTGCATACACCCACAATCCCATCCCCACCCCCCAGACCTCTGGGTGGAGCCCATCCACGGAAAAGAGCTTACAGCAGCTTGCAGGGAGTGTCCGAGACCTGGCCGCCCCTCTTTCCACAGCCCCTGGTCCACCTGTCGGTTAGCCTCCCCACCCGCTACGTTCTGGGTTTGAGCCTCCTTCCCACAGAGCAGGCCTGCTGCTCCCCGACCGTGTCCATGGTCTTGCGCTCCAGCTGCTCCTCACCCTCCAGCCTCGTTGACTTAGTCTGAGCCCTAGATCTTCAGTTCGAAACTGGAAACAGCCACACCTTAGCTCAGGGGTCAGGGCTTTGGGACAATGCTCAAATCAGAAATGGGTCTTCCTGCCGCTGAGGCAAGAGGCCCCTGGGGGGCTGGGACAAGGGCCCCTCAGCCTGGTTCTGACCCTCTGACCCAGAAGACAGGTTGCAATCTCTGCCTTCTTGGCACCTGCCCCCACTGCACCTAGTGTGTCCAGGAGGACCCGCCTGGTCTTCCTGTCAGGACTTCCTGTCAGGACGGGGCGGGGCAGCCAATCCCCTGGGGACTACTCCCCTTTAGGGAGCAGCACCAGCAGCTAAGGCGCAGGGAAAGAGTCTTTTAAAATAAGACAGTCAGGCTTGCACTATTCTCAGCCTCAGCCCCTGGTGTGCTGTGTCTCCATGAGGAGTGGGATTCTGGGGGAGGGCTTCTCCTATGATGGCTGCAGGGGCTCCAGGCTCCTGGTTCACCACAGGAGGAGTAAGGTAGTCACTAGTTTAGCTTCTTGTCTTCACCAGCCTGAGCCAGAGGTGAATCAAGGAGAGCAAACCAGGCCTCTGCTTCCCCAGAAGACTCACGGGAACCGTGGGGGCCAGAGGGCACCTGGGGAGCACTGTGAGTCCTGCAAGGACTCCAGACCTTGGTGGCTTCCAGGTCTGGAGATGGCCATGCTGGGGTTTCCTGAGGAGCTGCCTCTTCTATAGATGAAGTCACTGGGCGCTGAGACCCAGCAAGTCCACCTAAGAGCCTCACTTCCAACCCCTTTCCAGACTGACCCTACAGTTCAGTGAGACCTGCTGTCCTGTACTCTTCTCCCCCTCTGCCCAGGCACATGCTGGTCCCCTGCTTGCTCAGGAAGCCTCCAGGATCCTTAACCCCGCAAGCTCCTCCTGTTCTATCCTTTGGTGTGAGCACTGCCCTGCCTCTCCCCGTGGGACCCCTGGCCTGAAAGCATCTCCAGATGTCCGCCATGACATGGACTGTCATCACTGTCTACCTGTCTGTCTCTCCTGAGGACAGACAGCATGCTGGCTGGGTGGCTGAGTGAATGAAGAATGCCAGCCCAATGATCAGGGTCACGTAGAAAGGGGTGCAGCTTCCCCGGAGGTGGGATGGAGGGCAGTTGACGGAAGGGCTCAACTGTGGCTCAGCTCTTCAGTCCAGGTTGTGACAGAGGCCGGTGTCCATGAGGGAGGGAAAGAGTGATGCCAGGGTCTCTGAGAAGGCTCCCAAGACCCTGGGGCTTGGGGCGGGCTGTACCTTTACTCAGACCTTCGGGAAGGGGACGGCTTGTGTCTCCTTTTTGGCCAAGTCCCCCCCCTTGAGGGCTGCAGGGTTGAGGGTGCTGGCTGCCTGTTCCCCATGGTCTGGCCGGACCAGGGGGAAGGGGACAGGAAGCATTAGAAGGGAGGGAAGCTTCCGAGCGCCACGTCCTCCCACTGCACTGCTGATCTCAGCCCATCACACACAAGCCAGGATAGCAAGGTTCAGAGTGCATTTTCAGAAGTTGCACAAAGCTAGGATTTGACCCCAAGTCCTCCAGCTGTCCTACTCCTAAGACTCAGGCCAGGCATGGCTGTCCAGAGTGCAACCCTGCGCCCCCACCCCCACCCCCACCCCGCCCGCTGCTGCTGCCTCCTTTCTCTGCTCTGTTCTGGTTCAGTCCCTATGCTCTCCCAGCCTGGAGCCCTGGGCCGGGAGTCTCTCCCAGTGTGCCCCCTGTCACGCCCCTGCTCTCCTTCCAGAAGCTGCAAGCTGCGTGTCGACCACTGAGACACTCATCTTTGGGACTGCTCATACCCACCCATCATGGTCCTCAGCTCAGAGGTTCACTCACCCCTGATAGCCCGTCTAATACAACAGAACCTGCACTGACCAGTTCCCCCTGCCGGCTGAGGGCCATCGAGCTAGACAGGGCATGGGTAGCTCACATCAAGTCAACCTGCAGCGGTGGCCCAGGGACTGGGGTGACGACCAGGGTAGCTTGGGGTTGGGGACACGGCGCGGGCTGACAAATTCCATGACAAGCTCTGTGACTCAGGCACATGTACATCCCTACCACGTTGCACACGTCCTAGCAGCAGCGCTCCCCTCCCGCCCCCAGCTCAGAGATGCTTGGGGGTGAGGGCTGCCCCACCCGGGCGCCCAGGGCTCTGGAAAGGCAGCACGTGGGCCTCAAGAGAGAGCCGAGTTGGCGCTCCAGCAGAGCATGTCCTGTGGCCAAGCTCAGGGCAGCTCAGCCACGTGGGACCGGGTGCCTCTGGGAGTATGTGCCAGGCTCCAGGCCTCTCTGCTCTGAAGGGTCCATGCCCTCCAGGGCCTGGTGCATCCAGTGCCTCAAACACTGCCCAGGGGAGGCCAAGCCTACCCTCTGCAGTGGGTCTGACTGAGGCTCCCCCGGGCCACTGGGAGGGGAGGTTCCGGGCCACCCGCTTCGCTGCCACCTCCGCTCATCCCTCCAGCCAGCCCTCAGACACAGCAGCAGCTCCCACGTGTGATGAGATGGGGGCTGCAGACAGCTCACAGCGCCAGCCCAGGAACCCCTTCCCCAGCCTCCAGGCGAGATGTCTCTCTGGTCCCCGCAGTGCAGCCCTTCTTGAGGCTGGGCCCAGCTGGCCTGAGTGTCCAGGTGCTCCAACCTCCAGCTACTTGTTCCCTTCTTACTAGTGGGCGACAGGACTTGTGCGAGTGCCCCAAAAGTGGGTGTGAGCTGGAGGGTGGCATTGGCCCCATGAACCCCCGGAGCGTCAGAGATGCCCGTAGGCCTGGCCCACAGCAAGGGGAGGCAGAGGCCCCCCGGGCCCCAGGTGAGGGGGAGCCAGGCCACAGAGGCAGCAGGCATCCGGCTAGGTGAGTCCTGGGGTGCCCTGGGGCCTGCACAGCCTCCCCACTCTGCCTGTGTTTGGGACTGGGCCTTGAATCCCCCTCCTCCCCAGATAGCCTCGGCCAGCCCCAGGGCCACCTCCTGTGGAGCCAGTGGGTTGCCCTGGGGGACCCCAAACCTCTCAGGCTCCCAACCCGCCCAGGCCTCCTGCCCCAAGACTGCCGTCCAGCATCCTTCGAAGGCATCTGTGGGAAGAAAGGGGCCCAGGCTCTGCCTGGCGCCAGGGGGGCCTGGGTTGACCCTGGTCCATGGGCCTTGTCCATGGAGGGAAAGCCTCCCGTGCAGAGGCTGGGAGGGGTGGAGGAGCGGCCGCCAGGCTGCAGGCTCCTGGAGGTTCCAACAGCCAGGCCTTCTCTCCTTCTTGGGTCATGGGTGGGGGACTCCTCGACCCACTCAAACCCCCAGAAGGACAGACCCTCCCCCAGCAAGTCTCAGGGTGCCCAGCTCTGCTTCTGGGGCCCTCCAGCCTTGGCCAGCGCCCGGCCCCTCCTCCAGAGCACACGTGGCCAGCGCCCTCCCTTCCCCTCGACCTCCCACTGTGGAAGCTCCATGCAGGGCCGGGCTCAGGTGTCCAGGGGCAGGTCAGCGACTGGGCCTCGCGTTCACAAGCTCCTCCTGGAGTGTAACTGTATCTAACACCTGTCTCCAGGCGTAGGGGCTCATGGTGCTGGGGTGAGGAGTCCTGAGTGCTGTGGGGGGTCCAGGAGCTCGCCCAGGCAGCCCAGCTGGGGGCCTGTAATTCGGAGTCCACGGGGGAACAGCACGGTGGCACCGACCCACAGCCTTGGTCCAGTTGCCATGGGGATCGGGCCTCAACCAGGCAGCCACTGGGGTGGAGGGCTGGGGGAAGGTCTGGCAGGCTGGAGGCCCAGCTGCAGCCGCCAGGGAAGGGGCTGCGGTTACGTAAGCCCTCGGGGGGGCAGCGGCGGCGCTGTCCCAAGACCCTTCCCAGCCTCCTGCTCATTGTGGCCTCCGCGGTGCTGTGGCCTGCCCCCTCCCCAGTGTTGTGGCCTGCCCCCTCCCCGCCTTGTAGCCTAGCCCGGCACACACACCTTACCTCGGCCCGGGCTCCTGGCTCATGCCACGCTGTCCACCGGGCGTCCTCCCGTCATGGGGAGCCCGGCATGGGCACCGGCGAGGCAGAGAGGCGACCGAGGTGCTGGCCTGGCAGGCAGGGCCCGGCCGCGCCCCGCGCCCCGCGTCCGGCCTGGCCGGGCCCCTCCGCTGCCCACCCCCGAGAGGAGCTCCCCGGTGGGAGAGGATCGGCCGCCCCGAGCCTCCCACCGGGGAGGCTATGGCTGTGCCCAGATAAATAAGGCCGCTTTGCAGGGAGTCGGGCGGGCGCCTCCTCCCTCCCCTCGCCCTCCTCCCGGCGCTCCTCCTCCGCCCTCCTCCCCGCGCTCCTCCGCGGCCGCCGGCGGCGCCGCGCGCGCCCCCAGCCCGGCCTTACGCGCCGCTCCCTCGCGCGCTCCCGGAGCCGGTAGCCAATCCGGGCTGGCGAGCCGGGGCGGGGGTGCCGAGGATGCCGAGCCCCGCCCCTCCCCGCCGCGCCCTCCCGCGCGCACAGCGCGCTCCCGCCGCGGCGCCCACGGCCACGCGCCGGCCCGGCACGCGCCCCCGCTCCCCCTTGCCACGGGCGCCCGCACAATAACAAACCCGGCGCGCGCGGGGCGGGGAGCGGAGAGGAGGGCCGGCGAGGGCAGGAGGGAGGCGAAGGAAGGTCCAGGCCCGCGAACGGAGAGCCAGGCTAGAGCGAGCCCTGCCTCGGAGGAGTGGCGGGGACCCCGAATCCAGCGGGGCCCAGAGAATCGAGCCCTTGGGCGCCAGCGGTCCGACCCTCCCCCTTCCGGCCCCTCCTGCGGAGCGGACGGCCGGGCACCCTTCACCGCCCGGCCATCACATCCTCCGCGCACCTGTGGGTACCAGGCCCCGGAACCTCCCTCAGCGGGGGACACAGTTGCGCACCCGCAGAGCAGAGAAACAAGTGACCAGTAGATCATTTTGGAGAGAGACGAGCGCGATGGAGGTTCAAGAGGGACACGTGATGGAGGCCTCCGAGGGTGGTGGTGGTGGTGGGGCTCCTGCGGACAGGACACTAAACTGAGTCCCCCAAGGGAGAGAGGGCAAAGGAAGTTGTTCAGGAAGGGGTGTGCAAAGGTCCTGAGGCACGTTCCCTCTGGAATAGGCCTGGAGAGAGGGTGGGACGGGGCGGGGCAGGGCGGGAGGATGCGGAAGGCTCTGTCTGGGCCCCTGGGGATGCCAGGCCTCCCAGCAGGCTCAGGGTGGAGGACCGAGGCTCATACTGCCCACCTCGGGACCTCCTGGGAGACAGCAGAGGGACCAGGGGTGGGGAGAGCAAAGCCGGGTCTTTGCACCAGGGAAAGAGCCTCAGGGCGGAGAGGCAGCCCCCTGAGAGCCTTAATAGAAAATGAAACCGGCTGTTGTCAGCAACATTTTGATAGGAAGCAGACCCAGGGGGACTGGTGTGAGGTGGGGCAGTGGAAGGGGGCAGGCTGGCCCTCCGCGCTGGCCTGGGAGGTGCTGCTCAGGCAGCTGTGTGGGTGCTGGCGGGGTGAGGACACCTCTGTGTGTGGTGGGGACTTGTGCCCCCGTCCTGCTGACCCTGACCAAAGGAGGAGGCCTGGCGGGGTGGGTGGGGGTGCGTGAGACCTGAGGTGACTGGGGAGTGCTGTCTGACCCGGCCTGTCACCTCCACGTAGGCTCAGCCCCGGTGGGCAGAGGGCAGTGGGGTGTGCACACTGCCCTGACTGGGAGGCAGGGCTTCACTTTGCACTTTGCGGGGCTCTTGCCCCTCAGCAGGTGCCAGGGCCCAGGCAAAAAGCAGGCTGTGCCAACACCTGGGACTCCCCTCACCTGGGGCTCCCCTCACTTGGAGCACCCCTCCCCTGGAGCTCCCCTCACTTGGGGCTCCCCTCACCTGGGGCTCCCCTCCCCTTGGAGCTCCCCTCCCCTGGAGCTCCCCTCACCTGGGGCTCCCCTCACCTGGAGCTCCCCTCACTTGGGGCTCCCCTCACCTGGAGCACCCCTCACCTGGGGTTCCCCTCACCTAGGGCTCCCCTCACTTGGAGCACCCCTCCCCTGGAGCTCCCCTCACTTGGGGCTCCCCTCCCCTTGGAGCTCCCCTCCCCTGGAGCTCCCCTCACCTGGGGCTCCCCTCCCCTGGAGCTTCCCTCACCCAGAGTGCCTCTCACCTGGAGCACCCCTCACCTGGGGCTCCCCTCACTTGCAGCACCCCTCCCCTGGAGCTCCCCTCCCCTAGAGCTCCCATCACCTGGAGCTCCCCTCCCCTGGAGCTCCCATCACCTAGGGCTCCCCTCCCCTGGAGCTTCCCTCACCCAGAGTGCCTCTCACCTGGAGCACCCCTCCCCTGGGGCACCCCTCCCCTGGAGCTCCCCTCACCTGGGACACCCCTCACCTGATCACCACATCACCTAAAACACCCCTGCACTCACTTGGGGCACCCCTTACCTGGAGCTCCCCTCATCTGGTTGCCTGGGCACAGAGGAGTCTCCCTAGCCCAGGCAGCTAGGGGTCTCCAGTTCTGTAGCATGAGGGGGTGAGGACGAAAGGCACTGTGCCCTGAGAGGGAGCCGCAGTCACATCGGGGAGCGGAGCTGCTTACCTCACAGCTCTGCAGGCCCGACCTCCTTATGGGGAAGGAACGGCCTTTCCTTGGGGTGAGGTGTGTGCTCAGGGATCACAAACCTGGGCTCAGGTCCGCCCTCCCGGGGTGGGGCCTCAGACAAGCAGGTCCCCTCTTGGAAAGTGAGTCTGGGGCCCAAGGGGTCGCCCTGGAGATCCTCATGTAGTGCAGGTCAGGACAGCCCCATGCTCCCCAGAGGTCAGGCTGCCCTGGACCCGCAGGGAGGATGGACACTGTGCCCCCACTGCCCCTGATCCCCACCCAGAGGCAGGCGTCCCCCTGAGAGGGCCTGCGGGGGGGACCACGTGGCGTGGGGAGGCCACAGGTGTGTTTGGCGGTCCTCAGCACTCTGAAGCCCAATGGGAGCCCAGGGAAGTGAGAACCTCGCAGCGTGGGGCGGCCCTGGCAGCTGTGGGAGGCGGCGGGCGGTGGGTGCAGGCCTCTGCTGCCTCCAGCTTTTGCTCCCTGCCTTCCCTCCTCCTGGGACCCAGGCCCGACTCACCAAGGCAGGGGAGGGGGTGCGGGGGGTGGAGTGGCCAGGGCTGAGTATGACTCAGGGCCCAGCTGTCACCAAGCAACCCTGTTGCCTAGCAATGGCGGTTTCCCAGTAACGTTGTCTCCTAGCAATGGGATATTTTCCCGGGCCCTGGCTGGAGCCTGGCGGTTATTTTTAGCTCAGCTGCAAATCAATCTGCAGCTGCATTTTTGGCTCCTGGAGAAGATGCAAGGTGTATGTGGGGCGGCGGGAGGGAGTCAGTGGACTTCTCGTCAAGGGAGGAAAATTGCCATGTTTCCTAAGGTACAGGCTCATAGGTGGGCCAGGCCAGAGTCCACCTGGGAACGGGGTGGGGCGCCGTGCAGGTGAAGGGGAACCAGAGGTTGTTCAGGCTTCCCGCGAGAGCTGATAGATGTGACTGTCTCCCTGATGGGGTCTCTGGGAGGGCTGGTCCCTCCAGCACCCTGGGTCTCCCTAGGTCAGGCTGGCCAGGAGCCTTCCAGGCCAGTGTTGATGGTGGGCACCCCTGGAGTGTGCCACTGGGTGGCAGCTTCCTGGCACCACATGGCTCTCGGTTGTGGGAACCATCTTGGTGTCTCCAGCCCCCAGCCCCTCCAAGGGTGACGGCGCCCTGCCCCAGGTCAGCTGGAGCACACCTTCAGGGGGTCCTGGCTGCGGGGGTCTGGGTGCCCACAGGCTCAGCTGGCCTCTGCTCAGCCCACGTCTCTCCCTCTCAATTTTGCTGAAATGGGAGCCCAAATGAGACGTCTCGGCAGCTGGGGGAACTTGATCCCTCTGGGATTTCCCACCATTTCCTCAGGAGCTTGGCTAGCCGACCCCTTGAAGCCAGTTCCTGCCTCCCACTGGCCAGCTTCCTGTTCCTGGTTTGCCCTGGGCACCAACCAGACCTGGGGCATTGTTCCTATCCGTCCATGCCCACTGACTCTGCGCAGGCTTGGTGTGGCTCCCATAGGCCCTGGACGGCACAGCCCCACCCCGATCTTGTGTGCTCCTCACCTGTGCCCTGCACCCTGCGTGGCTGCCCCTTGCCAGAGGGCATGGCCCACCTGAGACTGCTCCTGGTTCCACCATCTGCTCGTCCCCAGCCAGGACCTGGGCTTTGAGTGGGAAGTGGAGAAAGACCCATTTTGGAGGGTCAGGGCACTGCAGGGTCTGGAGCTAGGGGGACATGCAAAAGCCTCCAATGGAACACAGCGTTGGGGGAGTTACCTGAGATTTGGGGTGTCATTCGTCCCTCCACACACTCACTCTCTGGGTATTTACCGAGCACGTCTTCTTCTGCACCCACAGCCTTCTGGGCTTCTTGATGTGGGCAGCAGACCTCTGATGGCTAACCGCACTGGGCGCTTCAGAGAAGCACCCCTCACAGGCTGCAGGGCCAGGAGCTGTGAGCAAAGGCAGCCTGCGGGGCCTTCTTGCACAGGTGACAGCGCCACCACCCAGCCCTTGGAGACCCAGCTAGGCAGAAGGAAGGGGAAGCCTGCTACCGGGGGCCACCTCAGGGCCGGGCCTTGCCAGACCAGCTCACTCTTTAGGAACCCCTCCCAGGAACCCAGGGACACTGTCCCATTCTCAGGGGGTGGGAGGGGGCCGATGGGGAGGGTGGGGAGCCAGGGCCCCCAGCCTGCGGAAGGAGGGTCTGAAGCAACTCCCCACACTGACACCGGAGGGCGCCTGAAGCCCGCTGTCAGCTTCGCCAGCCTGGGCAAGGGCGGTCCAGGGCCCTGGGAGTCCCTCCAGAACTGGACCTAGGTCTCAGCAAAGGCAACCGACCGGGATTCCTGCTCCCTTCCTCCACTGGAGACTTCTTTGCCTTCTATGTGCTCAGTGCCACACCCTCTGCTCAGCTCAGTTCAGTCGCTCAGTCCTGTCCGACTCTCTGCGACCCCATGGACTGCAGCACACCAGGCTTCCCTGTCCATCACTAACTCCCAGAGTTTATTCAAACTCATGTCCATCGACTTGGTGATGCCATCCAACCATCTCATCCTCTGTCGTCCCCTTCTCCTCCTGCCCTCAATCTTTCCCAACATCAGGGTCTTTTCCAAGGAGTCAGCTTTTCGCATCAGATGGCCAAAGTATTGGAGTTTCAGCTTCAGCATCAGCCCTTCCAGTGAATATTCAGGACTGATCTCCTTTAGGATGGACTGGTTGGATCCGCTCGCAGTCCAAGGGACTCTCAAGAGTCTTCAACACTACAGTTCAAAAGCATCAATTCTTCTGTGCTCAGCTTTCTTTATAGTCCAACTCTCACATCCATGCATGACTACATCCATAGCCTTGACTAGACGGACCTTTGATGGCAAAGTAATATGTCCGCTTTTTAATTCCAAGGAGCTTTTTTTCCAAGGAGCAAGCGTCATTTAATTTCATGGCTGCAGTCACCATCTACAGTGATTTTGAAGCCCAAGAAAATAAAATAAAGTCTGTCACTGTTTCCATTGTTTCCCCATCTATTTGCCATGAAGTGATGGGACCGGATGCCATGATCTTAGTTTTTTGAATGTTGAGCTTTAAGCCAACTTTTTCACTCTCCTCTTTCACTTTCACCAAGAGACTCTTTATTTCTTCTTCAGTTTCTGCCATAAGGGTGGTATCATCTGTATATCTGAGATTATTGATATTTCTCCCAGCAATCTTGATTCCACCTTGTGCTTCATCCAGCCTGGCATTTCCCATGATGTAATCTGCATATAAGTTAAATAAGCAGGGTGACAATATACAGCCTTGACATGCTCCTTTCCCAATTTGGAACCAGTCTGTTGTTCCATGTCCAGTTCTGTTGTTTCTTGACCTGCATACAGATTTCTCAGGAGGCAAGTAAGATTGTCTGGTGTTCCCATCTCTTTAAGAATTTTCCAGTTTGTTGTGATCCACACAGTCAAAGGCTTTGACATAGTCAATGAATGCTGTCAATTTGATCTCTGGTTCTTCTGCCTTTTCTAAATCCAGTCTGAACATCTGGAAGTTCATAGTTACGTATTGCTGAAGCCTGGCTTGGAGAATTTTGAGCATTACTTTACTAGCGTGTGAGATGAGTGCAGTTGTGTGGTAGTTTGAGCATTCTTTGGCATTGCCCTTCTTTGGGACTGGAATGAAAACTGACCTTTTCCAGTCCTGTGGCCACTGCTGAGTCTTCCAAACTTGCTGGGATATTGACTGCAGCACTTTCACAGCATCATCTTTTAGGATTTGAAATAGCTCAACTGGAATTCCATCACTTCCACTAGCTTTGTTCGTAGTGATGCTTCTTAATGCCCACTTGACTTCACATTCCAGGATGTCTGGCTCTAGGTCAGTGATCACACCATCATGGTTATCTGGGTCATGAAAATCTTTTTTGCCCTGTGCGCCCCTTTCTAAATTCGTAGTTGGGTAAAATGCATATAAAGCTTAGCATCTTCACCATTTCCAAGTGCACTGGGGTGTCGAGTGTGTGTGTCAAACCGCTGTCACCACCATCACCCCCAGAACACTCTGTTCCTCCCAGATGAACACCCTGTCCCCATTAAGCACCAATCCCCCATTGCCTTGCCCCAAGCAACCTCCATTCTACTTTTCCACTATGAATTTGACTGTTTTAGGTACTTCATGTGAGTAGACTCATATTTTGTGACTGAGAGGCTTCCCAGGTGGTGCTAGTGGTAAAGAACCCACCACCTGCCAGTTCAGGAGACATAAGAGACTTGGGTTCCATCCCTGGGTCGAGAAGCTTCCCTGGAGGAGGGTGTGGCAATCCATTCCAGTATTCTTGCCTGGAGAATCCCATGGACAGAGGAGCCTTGTGGGCTACAGTCCATGGGGTCACAAAGAGTCGGACATGAGCGACTAACACTTTCACTTTCCCACCCGCCTTGCCTAGAGCCAGGGGCAACTGAGCCCTTGAGCCCTGTGTGTGCCTGGCTTTTCACTGACCTGGAAGGGCTGTGGGGCCTGAGAGGAGGCGGTGGTCTGCTCGGTCTGGCAGCAGCTCCAATGCCGCCTTCCCATTGGCGCCATCTGCCTCATCTGTCAGGGTGGACTTCTGGCCCAGGGCAGCAGGAGGCTGGGCCGGGGGGACCTTACATCCACAGACGGCAGAGGGTCTTTGTCAGCCAAAGCTCTCAGGGACCCCAAGCGGTCCAGTACTGAGGCTGCAGTCCTGGGTTTGGGCCTAAGGCCTCTGTAATCCGACCCCGGCTTTTCACCAGGCTCTTTGGGGCCTGTCTGCTGGGTCCACACCGTCAGGCGTGGTTGTCTGCCCCTCCCTTTTGTCTGGCCGTCTCTGCAATCCCCAGCTGATCACCACGCCGCCTCTCCTCCTGCCCTGGCCTCCACAGTGACACTGGCTGCGAGTTTCCTCTAAAAGAGTGGGCCCGGCTCTAGCTTGGCCCGACCTACCAGGGCCTGACTCCGGGGGCTAGGGCTGTTCTTGCTCCTGCTGCTTCACCGAGCCTGAGCCCGCATCCTGGGGTTACCCACCTGGCATGTGGGGAGTCACCAGGGCCAGGCTGGGGAGAGATGGGGGACGCAGGCCCAGGTACCACTCAGAGAGAGCCCCCCAGATGAAGCCCCCCTACCCCAGATGTTCCAGTGGGCACCACTGCCGCCGAAGGCCTGGAGGACAGGGGCCGAGCAGGACGGCGTGCAGGGCGAGGCTGAAGGCGGGCGGGGAGTAGGGGGACCTTGAGGAGGTGACGCAGAACTCCCAGTCCGCGGAGCCCCCTCCCCGGCGCCTCCCGGGCCCCTGGCGAACCGCCCACCCCGAGAGCGCCGCTGCAATTGGTGGAAAGTTCGGGGCCCGCGGCGCGATTGGCCGTCCGGCCCGCCCACTGCCTAAGCCGCTCCCGGCTCCGACCCGGTGCGTGGCCGGCGGCGCAGGCGGTCGGGGCTGTGCGGGGGCCGGGGCCAAGGCCCCGGCTGCTCCCGCCGCGCCCCCGCGCGTCCCCCGCGCCATGCCGACCCCTGCGCTGCTCTGCGCACTTTGCTTCTGCCTCTTGGCCGCGGCCGCTCGCGCCGGCTACTCGGAGGACCGCTGCAGCTGGAGGGGCAGGTACGAGCCCCACTGGAAGCCCCCACGGGCCAACCCCTCGGAGCTGTGTGAGCCTCTTAGGCGGGGGCTGGGAGATGTGTCGCCCGCCCTTTCGGGCGCTCCGTCCCGGCGCCGAACCCTTGCCTTTGCCACCTTCGTCTCCCAGACTCTGAACCCCGGGCCTCAATTTCGTTCTCCACCAAGTGGACGCGGCTCTTGGTGCTTGCGGGGACGGGGTGCAGGGGGAACGGGCTGACCGGGTGGGGACGCCGGCCGCCCGTCTCAGAGCCGCCTGTCCGTCCACAGCGGCCTGACCCAGGAGCCCGGCAGCGTGGGACAGCTCGCCCTGGCCTGTGCGGACGGCAAGATCGAGTGGCTGTACCCGGCCGGGGCGCTGCGCCTCACCCTGGGCGGCTCTGAGCCCAGCGCGCAGCCCGGCATCGTCTGCCTGCGGCCGACGCGGCCCTTCGCAGGCGCCCAAGTCTTCGTGGAGCGGACGGGCGGCGGGCTAGAGTTGCTGCTGGCCGAGGGCCAGGGCCCGGCCGGGGCCCGGTGCGCGCGCTGGGGTCCTCGCGAGCGCCGGGCCCTCTTCCTGCAGGCCACCCCGCATCCCGACCTCAGCCGCCGCTTGGCCTCCTTCCGCTTCCAGCTGCGGGAGGACGGGCGTCCGGAGCTGCCCCCGCAGGCCCGCAGCCTTGGAGCGGATGGTGAGTGCGGGTCTGGGTGGAGACCTGACTGTCCTCCCCATCGCACCGGGGGAGAAACGGAGGCGGCCTGTCACAGGCAGGGCAGGTGGGGAGGGGCGGGGGGCAGAATCCTGGAAGGTGAGACCAGGCAGGGCCACACGGTCCTGAAGGGCTGGGGGAGGGGATGACGGCCATAGCTGTCCAGGGCTCCCTGACCCGGCGGTGACCTCCCTCCCCTCCCCTAGCCCAGTATAACAGAAGTCCACTGTGAGCCTGTCACCATGGAGACGCAGCCCCGCCTCCCCGCAGGGCACCAGGCCCAGCTCTTTGCTCTCCTGGAGGTCGGAGCCTGACCCCACCGGGGATGGCGGGGGTGTCTGCTCTGTCCCCTGACCCCCAAACCCATCATAACCTCCTGCCCCATGGGCTGGGCTGGTGTCTTTGGGCCCCAGGAAGCAGCTCTGGGAGACAGGGAGTTACTGCCTGCTGGTACTGCATGGGAGACGGGCGGGCACCTGGCCCTGCAGCTCCAGGCCTGTGGGCCCTGTGCCTGCGTGCTGGCCCATGGCTGTGTGTGCATCACACACGCACAAACCTTTAGTGTTACAAGTGCAGGGTGTCTTCAGAGTGTGCACACAAGTTATCTGAGACCACAGGTGCCATCAGGCCCTGAGGGGGATCTGGGAGCTTGCCCTTGCCCTGGACACAGGAGTGTCCAGCTGGGGGAGGGCTCAGGGCTCCACTCCTGACCTGCCCTGCATGTCAGCTGCCTGCAGACCCTGCAGTGATGCCGAGCTCCTCCTGGCCGTGTGCACCAGTGACTTTGGTGAGTGCCCCGCTGCGGGGCGGGTGGTGGGGAGGAGCCAGGGGCCTGTCTTCCCCTGAGGTCACTGGCCAACATGTGTCCCCACAGTGATCTACGGAACCATCCTCGGAGTTGCCCACAACGCAGAGCTACAGGAGTCTGTCATCACCGTGGCAGCTGCACGTGTCCTCCGCCAGACGCTGCCGGTTTTCCGGGTGGGGGGCCCTGGGGGCCAGGGGCAGGCCTCCATTCGCACCCCACTGCACTGTGGCGTGCGCCCTGGCCCTGGCACCTTCCTCTTCATGGGCTGGAACCGCTTTGGTGAGGCCTGGCTGGGCTGTGCTCCCCGCCTCCAGGAATTCAGCCGTGCCTACGCGGCTGCCCATGCTGACCACCTGCACCCCTGCGAGGTGGTGCTGGACTGACAGGCCTGGGAGCAGGGTGCTGGGGAGGGTGGGGGGTGGCCTGCAGACGGCATTACAGCGTCACCTGCTTTTGAGGTAACAGCGATGACCAATAAGAGCGCTGAATGGATGAGCCAGTGTGCATATGGTCCCCAGCCCCGGCCGCCTCACTCCATTCTGTCCTCCCACAGCCTCGGGACACACAGCTCCCACTTCAGAGAGCCCAAGACCGCGGCCACACAGCCCATGCCCGGGCGAGGGGCTGCTGCTGGGGGTGCATGCAGGAACCCCCTCTCATGTGACCCTTGGTCTGCTGCCCCAATGCCAGGTGCTTCTACCACCAGAGTGGGAATGAAAAGGGGCCATAACCCCCAAGGTCTCAGGTGGGCAGGCAGGCAACCCCACTTCCCACCCTGAGGGAAAGGGCTGCGGTTTGGCAACCTGCCGACTTCCCCAAGTGGTGTGCCGCAAGCCCAGCGGTCACCCTGGCCCCACCCCACCCATGGGGAAGAATGGGCTTCTGTCCCCAGGCCCCTCCGATGTGTTCCCCCCACAGCTGTGGGGTCTCTCCTGCAGGGGTCCTATTTGTTGCCCATTTCCAGTGGGTGGGGGGTACACAATGGGGTCTCTTAAGGACCGTTTCCACCACCTCTCCCCAGTGGCCTAATTGTCGTTGCCTTGGACCACACGCTCTGGACCATGCTGAAGGCCCTGAGGCTGAAAGGCCCCAGTGCCAGGCAGGGGGTGGGGGGAAGAGAAGGGGGTGGGAGGCTGTGCATGGGGGACTTCGGAAGCTGGAACGAGCTGGCTCTGCTGACCCAGTCCCATAGCTCATATCTGGGGAGATTCCTGGGCTGAGCCCCAGAAACAACTTTCCTTACAGTCCTCACTGGAGAAGCAGCCCTGCCATCCTGCCGGCAGGAAGGGAGCAAGGTTCCTCGGGGCGCCTGCTGCCAGACTCAGCTGGTGTAGGTGCCTCGTGTGGCCACGCCCAGTGGCTGCTCTGGAGTTCCCATGGGACAGACTGTCTAAGGCTACAGTGCTGGGGGGACATACTTCTTCACTCAGACGGGCCGTGGCTGCGGGGACTGCTGAGAACTGTGAGGGGGAGTACAGCCACCCTGGAGGGCAAGCGCCCCTGGGTTCCTCCCACCTCTGCTGTTCTTAAGGCTCCTTGCGGAGCCTCTTGCTCCCCCAGACTCAGACTGGCAACCCCAGATTGCTCGGGGCTCAGGCCCCAGACCTCCCCTCCGAGTACATCCCGAGTGAGGCCAGCCTCCTGCCTTTAAATACCACCAACATGCTGATGACCCCACATTTGGATCTCCCATGGACCTCTCTCCTCGACCAGACCCTTGTATACTTGTTTCCCTCCCCCACCAACAGGGAGTATCTCAGTAAAGACCAGAGAAGAAGGAGTGGAGTGTGCTCTCCTGCCCCCTCCTCCTCTCTGTCTGCAAAGGCCCTGGCCAAGGAGAGCTTCCCCTCGGGACCTGAGGGGTGCCTTACCCTTGGCTCTTGGCATGATGGTCTGGCCAGCTCTCCTCTTCTTTGGAGAGAGGCCTACGGCCACACCCAGTGGTCACTGTGGATTGTCTCTGGGACCATCTGTCATAAAAATGTAGGGCAGCTGCCTTGGGGTGGGCCCTCGGCTGGACACTGGCCTCTACCCACCTGCCCCAGGAAGTGCCTCCGATGAAGCACCTCTGATGCACACATCCTCCTCCAGATTAAGTGTTAGCTTTGCAACCAGTTCAGGAGGAGCAGAAAGAGCAGGAGTGGGTGTGGCAACAGGACCAAAGGAGCCCCAGGGTGCTCTGGGAGGCACCAGAAATGCTTGGGCCAGGAGCTTCATGCCTGCTCTCCAGGAAGTAGCCAAAGGGAAAGGTGTGGGTGAGCATGTGGGCTGGGGCTATGGGAGCAGATGCCTTTGGGGCACCGCTGGGTGCGTGTACTTACAGAGGTGTGCACCGGTGCCCAAAGGTGAGGGGCAGATGCAGGTGTGAAAGTGAAGGACTTGTGAATGTGCTCATGGGGGAGTCTGGGTAGGCGCTGTCATTCACTTGACCAGCTTTTATTGAGTTTCTTCTAGGTGTCAGGTGCTGTGCCAGGCACCAGGAATAATTTGAGGAACTAAAGAGGCAAGAATGGGATGCTGTGTAAGCCCAGTGCACGTCCTCCCTTTCTGGGGAGGGGCAGTGGGAGCCAGGAAGGAGGCAGGAGATTCTTGGTTGGAGGTGGGAGCAGCCCTCCTCCTCTTCAGTACTCAGGTCTCGGGAGCAGGGCACAAGGATACCTGTCTTCCACGCTGGTGGCAGCGGGGCCCCAGTGTGAAGCAGTCTGCACTTGGGAGGGGGGGGTGCGGACAGTGGTATCCGGCAGGTCCACGTTGCCTGAAGCAGCGTCCGTCCCCGCTGGGCCTACTGACGGGCCATGGATAGAGGAGGAGCCTGTGTGCAGACAAGTTTCTACCACTCAAGGCCTTCTGGCCTCAGGAGGGGGTCCTGGCTCTGTCCTGCCAGTTCCCTCTCCCGTTCCCAAGTTCTGCCAGGGCACTTCTGGGAGCTCCATCTTTCTTTGTGTGTGTGATGCTTCCTGGAGAAGGGAGGTGGTCTCCCCAGTTCCTGGGGCTCTTCCTCCCACCCCCATGGCTGGGCCAGTTGCCAGAGGGTCCAGCCCCTCGTATTCGCCTCCCCTCCCGTCGCGCTGAGACAGCCATCTGTCTTCTCCGTTCTGCTGAATTCTCCTTGTCAACCCCCTCGCCGGCCCCTCAGCCGAGACCAACCCCCCGCCCCCGCCCCTGCAGAACCCGGCGTTTCCCGCGCACCCGGGCTCTTTGCCTTCAGCCGTGGGAGGGCCCGGGCCCCCCGAGACTGCTCCTGGGCTCGGCGGGCGATCGGGGTGTGCTGGTCGCCGCCTCAGCCGCGCGAGCCCTTCCCAGGCCGCACGGGCCTCCGCCGCCAGTCCCCGGGGCCCGGCACTGCCTCCCGCGGGCGGCCCCCGCTCTGGGACGCGCGGCACTGGAGTCTGCAGCAACAGTCCGCGACTGGGGGACGCGCGCTACGCGCGGCGTGCTGTGTGGCCAGAACCCCTGAGGGTCGCCCCGGAACCCGCGACACGGGCCCGGGACCCGGGGGAAACGGGACGCGAACGGACCGACCGCTTCCGGCGTCTTGGAGCAGCCATCGCCCCGCCCCTTCCGGCGTCGGCGACCCGGGTCGGGCAGGCGCGGAGCTGGAAGGAGCTGCGCGGTGCAGGCCGAGGGCGGCGGGGAGGGGCGGTCTCTGGCCCGGGCTGGCGCGTGAGGATCTTGGGCCTGAGCCGGGGAGGGTCCCTGCGGCGGGACGCCCCTAAGCCAGTGCCCCGCAGCCATGGAGCAGGACGACCCGGCCGAGGCGCTGACGGAGCTGCGCGAGCGGCGGCCGGGCCCGTTGGAGCTGCTGCAGGTGGCGGCGGGCTCGGGCCTGGCCGTCTACGCCGTGTGGGCGCTGCTGCTGCAGCCCGGCTTCCGCCGCGTGCCGCTGCGCCTGCAGGTGCGGGGCCGGGGTGCGGCGGGCCAGCGCCGGCCGGGTGGGCTGGGCTGGGGCGGGTTGCTGAGCGTAGGTGTGAGGCGGAGGGTGCTGCTGCGCCGGGCCGGCGGGGCTGTGGGGTGGAGCTCGCTTCAAGTGGGACCTGACAGCCCTCGCCCAGAGAGGAGGCCTGGGAGGCGGGCCCCACCCTCACAGCCCCGTCTTCCGCGTCCAGGTGCCGTATGTCGGCGCGAGTGCCAGGCAGGTGGAGCACGTGTTGTCGTTGCTGCGAGGCCGTCCTGGGAAGACAGTGGACCTGGGCTCGGGGGACGGCAGGATTGTAAGGACTGTGTGTGTTGGGGACATCTTTGCTATAACCTTTTCTGTGAGCGCGCCTCCGCGTCTCTTGGTCCTGACTCTCTGGGCCCACAGGTGCTGGCTGCCCACAGGTGCGGCCTCCGCCCCGCTGTGGGCTACGAGCTGAACCCCTGGCTGGTGGGACTGGCGCGGCTGCGTGCCTGGAGGGCAGGCTGTGCTGGCAGTGTCCGCTACCACCGTGAGGACCTCTGGAAGGTAACCTAGGGAGCCCTGGATCCCCTCAGACCCCACGCCTGATCTCCATGCTTCCAGTTCTGGCATGGCCGCTCTGCTGACAGCGCCGGGTGCCTCTTACCACCTGGCAGGCTGGGGCTGGGCCTTGGAAGCTGTGGTGACTCCATGCCCAGCAAACCTCTTTCCCAGCTGGGGTGACTTCCTCTTCCTGCAGGTGAGCCTGAGGGACTGCCATAATGTGTCTGTGTTCCTGGCTCCTAGTGTGGTAGGTCTGGGGTTTGCTGACTTCATGGGACGCCCAGGCCATCCCCAGTGTAGGCACTGGACCTGGAGGAGCTGCTAGGGGGAGCCATGTCCCCCTGGCCCACGCCACCCTCCCCTCTCTCCCACAGCTCCCATTGCTGGAGGACAAGCTGCAGGCAGAGTTGCCTGCAGGAGCCCGCGTGGTGTCTGGGCGCTTCCCCCTCCCCACCTGGCAGCCTGTGGCTGTGGTAGGTGAGGGCCTGGACCGAGTCTGGGCCTATGACATCCACAGAGGTGGGCCCGCTGGGCAGGCTGTGCCAGGGCCCAGTTCTGCCTCCGTACTTGGAACCCCCAATTCTCAGAATGGCTGACTGCAGGCATTAAAGACTCTGGGCTCCACCCTGATTCTCTCTCTCTTTTTTTTTTAATATTTATTTGGTTATGCTGGGTCTTAGTTGCAGCAGTGGGATGTTTTGAGAACTCTTAGTTGTGGCATGTGGGATCTAGTTCCTTGATCAGGCATTGAACCAGGGTGCCCTGCATTGGGAGTGTGGAGACTTAGCCACTGGACCACAAGGGAAGACCCCACCCTGCTTCTTGTTGGCTGGAGGGCTGGGTGAAGTCATCTAGGGGGTGCTGTGGGGAGAGCGCCATGCTGGCTGACTATGAAGAGCTCTCCTCCAGGTTTGCCTGTTGACCAGTTAGTGGTTGCAGGTCCTTGGGTGCTGGGGCTTGTCTGAAGGTATGGCCCCCACTTTCCAGGGGTCCCCTGTACCCACCAGCTTTCTCAGCCTCAGGATCTCCTGCTTGTACCTGCTCAGAGAAACCAGGTTAGTCACCTGCCTAGTTGTGGACAAGCCCTGCTGCCAGTGCCTGGAACCGAGGTCCCCGAATCCCAGGCCCACCTTCCCAGGTGCTGGTCCACGTACTCCTGTAGCTCAGAAAGCTGCTCCTCTGCCATCGTGGCGCGGACCAGCAGCTGTGCCCGCTCCCGCTCCAGCTCTGCCTGGCGTGGGGGACACAAGCCATGAGCTAGGCTCATTGTGAGGAGGGGCCTCGGGCCAGGCTCTGCTCACTACCTGGGTGCCACGGGCGAACTCCTGTAGATTCTGGCGGATCTGGGCCCAGGACGCAGCTTCCAGGCCCCTTGAGGGGAGGCAGAGAGGTGGGCATGAGAGCTGGCATTGACCCAAGTGCTGATCAACAACCCTGCTCAAGTCAGGGCCCTGCGGTCCTTGAGGTTCCTCTTGGGAGCAAGTTTGGGATGGCCCTGCCTGAGTCTTGGCGCCAGCTGTGTATGGCAGGGGGTGGGGGTGGGGGCCCTACTGGCCACTCAGAAAGCTGAGCCACCGGGCCAGCTTGGACAGTGACTGCAGTGTCAGTAAGGAGGCTTCATGTTGGGAACATGAAAGCACAAAGGCTGTGAAAGTAACCGGGCAGCTGCTCCTGCCTTGTCCTGGGTCAGGCCCTCTTCTGTCCACACCCCCAGTGGTCTACAGCTGGGGCTCCTGAGTCTCAGGCGAGATGTCCATTCCTTGGGGCGTCTCCCTGACCCTCCCATTCAAGGTTAGCCCCTCTCCTGTCAGGACCCCTCCTCACTCCAGGCGCTTGGTTTTCTGAGATAGTGTCTCCTAAGCAGGCTGAGACTGGAAGTCACAGCTAGATCACTTTGTTTGCTGCAGCAACCAGAACACTGCCCCTGTAGTTAGCTTCCAGAATAAATGGGTCCCCCCAGCACCCACACTAGGTACTCACTGTGGCTCTACTGTGCCCCCCTGGGAGACTTCACTGGATCCCTTCTGTGGGAACAAGAGCAGGGGTTGCTAAACAGGGCAGGCTGCTCCAAGGCCTGGGGGTTTGGGCTTGGCTGAGCCTGGAAGGGGTCCTGGGGTGGGTTAGGGGGCAGCAGGGAGGGGTCACCTGGGCCTTGAGCTTCTGGAGCTCCTTCTCCAGCCTGGCCTGGTCCTCCGTCTGGTGGCTGGATTCGGTGACTGTGCTCAGGGGCAGCAGCGCCACATCCGAGGGAGCCGCACCAAAGGCAGCCCTGGGGGTCCCCTGGGCTCTGAAAGGGTTCACCAGCATTTGCTGCACACTAAGCCCCACACCGGGTCTCACAGGGCCGTCTGCCCCCCGATGCCCGCCTCAGGGAGGGGCGGTCCACCCCCAGGTGCCAGTCTCAGGGAGGGGCCCACCTGTGGGCGGTCAGCAGCTCCTCATGCCTCCGGCTCAGATCTGCCAGGCACTTGCGGTAGAAGCGGGCAGCCCGGGCTAGCTGCTGCTCACGGCTGTGATGAGCTGTCCTAATGTCCTCCAGAGTGGTCTCCAGGAATGTCCGAAGGGCTGCGGCTGTGGGCTTCGGGCCTGCGCCATCTGCGTATCCCTGGAGGAGGCGGGGCCAGGACCGAGAAGGGCGGGGCTTGGTCAGATCCAATCTCCCTCTTAACTCCCTCCCTAGAGCTGGTCTGAGGATAGTGTGCTGGGTAGGCCTGAAGTCTCTCTAACAAGGTCAGGAGTCTCAGAGGTGGTTGATCGCGGTCAGGCCAGGCTCAGGCTCCCCAGGACCCAGAGGCCTCCCACCCAGTACGAGGCCACCCCTCGGTGCTCACGGCCACGGTTTGGGCGCAGTGCTGCAGTCGGATGGCATACGCTTCGTTCAGCTTCTTGAGTTGCAGCTGCAGCTGGGCGTTCTCTGCCTCAGCCTGGTGGAGCTGGCCCCGGCAGGAAGACAACACCTGGGGGTGGAGGAGGCCCTGAGTCTGTGTCCCACAGCTGGACTTTGCAGAGCCAGATTGCAAAGCAGGTAGGGCTGGGCCTCACCACGGCTTGTGCAGCCAGTCGCTGCCCAGCTGTCCTGGCCTCCTCCCAGGCTCCCTGCAGCTGCTGGCCCAGGGCTGCCCTGTGGACAAAGTGTGAGGCTCAGCCGGGCCCAGGAAGGGTAACCCCCTCTTCCCCTTGAGAACAGCCCCCTCGCTCGCTGGGCCCTCCAGTCCCAGATGAGGGAGGCAGCCACTCACACACACGTCTCCAGGGCCTTCTGCTGAGCCCCGTGCTGCTCCTGCACCCGCTTTGCCTCTGCCGGCAGCTGTGGAGCACAGGATGGCTGGCTGGATGAAAGCCCAAGCCCCAGGTCCCCTGTTCGGCCCCACCTCCACCCCAGGCTGGGAGAAACCCTGACAGACCTTCGGGCTGGGTGGCTGCACACCTGTGCCATCCCCCAGCTCCTGTTGCTTGTTCTCGGGGGTCAGGAAGTCTGCGGACTGTGCCTGCACAGAACAGCTGTTTAGGCCTCACTGTTCCTCCCTGGACCCGCTTAGTTTCCACCCAGGCAGCCCCTGCCCCCACCTCCCGCTGTGCACTCCCGGTGACCTGGAGTCTGTGACGGTAGGAGTGTCCCTGCCCCCCGGGCTTGTGCCCGAGCTCCTGTGCCAGGGCCGGGTGGTGCCTTGGATCAGCCTCTGCTGGGGCCGCCTGCACTCCCTGCAGCTCCAGCTCCAGCATGCGGCTCTCCAGCCACAGGACCTGCGTGAGACCAGGTCATTGTCCATCTGGGCATCCACAGGGACGCGGCACACACAGGACAGGTGGGGTGTGTGAGTGTGTACAGACACTGTGCAAGTGTACATAGTCACTCGGGGCATACCTGCACCCCCCCACATGCCCTTGGGATGCCACACCTGGGCACACATCAGTGCCCACCTCACTCTTCAGCTCAAAGATTTCAGCATCGTGCTGCTCCTGCAGGCGCTGGTTTTTGATCTGCAGGTCGACCAGCTCCTTGCAGACCTGGGGTTGGTCAGGGTGAGTCTGTGAGGCCCTGGGGATGCCCTCCCTCCTGCCAGCACCCAGAAGCCCCACACCCACCTGCAGCCGCTGCTCCTCACTCAGCTCTAGGTCTGAGGGAAGCTCTGTCCCAAGGTTGGTGGCCCAGGCTGGGGCACCCCCAGGGACTCCTGGCAGCCAGGCCTCGGCCCATGGCAGAACCTAGGGAGGCACCACCACTCAACCCCAAGGTTCGTCTCAAGCCCGGGCTGTGGCCTCCACCCTCGCACACCCAGCCTGGCAGAGCTGGGGCAGGCTCTCCCGTGGCCAGGATCAGGCCCAGTTCCTGAGTACATACACCCCTCCTGGCCTGTGAGGGAACAGGGGACACCCCCAAAAGCAGCAGCGTCCTGGGAGGACTCACATTCTCAGTGGCCCGAGGAGGGGGCACTGGGGCTGCCCCATGCTCCATACACAGAAGGGACTGCAGGCTGCCCCGAGCCCAGTGTCGCCTCCACTACCGGCCTGTTACTGCGACACCGTGGCTTGTGTTGCCAAGGCCTCTGTCGTTCCCAGGAGACTCTCGGTGCCCCGCCCACGAGGGCAAGCAGAACAGTGGTTGGTGACACCTTTCCGGCTTCCTTTTCATTATCTGGGAAATTCAGACGGTCACCCCAGCATGTCTCAGGGGCGAGAATGGAATCAGGAGTGCGCAGAAGGCCCAGGCTGGGGAGGTGTGGGACAGCGCACAGGGAGCCGAGCGGCCGCCCCTGTCACTGTTATCCTCAGGCAGCGCGCTTTGCCTTATCATGTGTGTTCCACACTCATTAGGCCCCCAGGCTGAGCGCCGGGACGAGCAGGCGAACACACGGGAGCCTCCCTACACTCCCAGCCCGACCGAAGACGTCCCAACCCGGGGCCGGGGGACTCGGGAAGACTGGCTCAGCGCGGTGCCAGGAGGGCTTCGCGGAGTAGGCGCCAGAGGTCCGGGCGCGAATGGCCGGACGAGTGCGCGCGCTCCCTCCGCGCACGCGTGCTCCCTGCGCCGGGCTCGGGTCCCGCGGCGCGCAGGCTCCGGGCCGGCCCCGCGGGCGGGCCCCTCGGGCCCGGGCCGTTGGCGGCGGCGGCGAGAGTGGCGCGCTCCGTCCAGGCCCCGGGATTGGCGCCCGAGGTCCGCCTCTGTCCGGCTGTCCTTCAGGGAGTCCGCGCGACCGGCTGGCGCAACCCACAGAGGTGAGAGGACCTTCGGGAAGTGGGTGGCCGGGCCGGGAGGGTGTCTGGGGCTGGGGCCTGAGGAGCGGCGCTGAGGGCCGGATCCGCAGAGGGGCAGGGTCCGGAGAGGGGCGGGGCCGGGGTTGCGCTGCGCCGGGAGGGCGTGGGGGGCGGGGCCTGGGAAGCAGGCGGGGCCTACTCGGGCAGCGGTCCTACTGGGGGCGGGACCGGAAGAGGGCGTGGTTGTATAGGCGGGGCTTCTGGCGTGGGGGCGGAGCCTGCGGCGGGAGGCGTCTCGGCGAGGGACTGGTCCTCGCAGCTGCAGGTCATCTGGAGCCTGGAGCTTGGCCTTCCAGACGGGCCTCGGGACAGTCCGGGAGCAGCAGCGGGGCTCCTTTCTGGCGTGTGTGTGGAACTGACCCCTCCCGTGCACAGCCCTGCCTAGGGTCTGGAGAGGGCAGCCCCACGCTGAGGAAGGGGCTCAGGAGGTGCGGTGCGGCTGAGCTCTGCGGCCATGAAGGTCAAAGTCATCCCTGTGCTTGAGGACAACTACATGTACCTGGTCATCGAGGAGCGCACGCGGGAAGCTGTGGCCGTGGACGTGGCCGTGCCCAAAAGGGTGAGGGCAGGTTTGAGGCAGCGGGGGCACTGCTGTGGGCCCAGGCACCTTAGGCCCCTCTAGAGGCTCTGGACAACACTGCTGGGGGCAGACCCTCCCCTATTTTCTGGTCTCTGGTTATTTGGAGTTTAGGGTTTCTTGATTTGGGTCTCCTCTGAGGTTAGAGCCATCTCTGGACTTTTTCACCTGGTGCCTGTTTTGTACACAGTGGGTGCTCACTAATTGTCTGCTGGGTCTCCACTGCCCCTAGCACCATCCCATGCCTGGGACACTGTGCACCCAGGCCTGGTGCCCCAATGCAGGCAGCCACCTGGGCCATCTGCATGTCCCTAACTCCCATCCCTTTCAGCTGCTGGAGATCGTGGGCCGGGAGAGGGTATCACTGACCACTGTGCTGACAACCCATCACCACTGGTGAGTGCTGTAGGGGCAGGGCTGAGGCAGGCGGGTTCACTCCAACCCAGCCCCAAGCCCACGTGATTCCACTCTCACCCATCCTCAGGGACCACGCTCGTGGCAACGCGGAACTGGCGAGGCTGCTGCCTGGTCTGGTGGTCTTGGGTGCGGACGAGCGCATCTGTGCGCTGACGCGCAGGCTGGCACATGGCGAGGAGCTGCGGGTGAGCGCTCGCCTGGGAGGGACGGGGAGAGAGCCTGGGCCCAACCTCCTCACCTGCTCCTCTGCCACAGTTTGGGGCCATCCACGTGCGCTGCCTCCTGACGCCCGGCCACACCTTGGGCCACATGAGCTACTTCCTGTGGGAAGAGGAATGTCCGGACCCTCCCGCCGTGTTCTCGGGTACTGGCTGCCCTGTACCCACCTGCCCCACCTCCCCGTGCCCCATTCCACTCTCTCTGACCCACCCAACTCCCCAGGGGATGCACTGTCCGTGGCTGGCTGCGGCTCACGCCTGGAGGGCACAGTTCAGCAGATGTACCAGAGCTTGGTGGAGACCCTGGGCACCCTGCCCCCTGAGACAGTGAGCAGTCTGCCCCTTGCCCTCTCATGGCTGTGGGGGCCCGGCTTCCCATATAAGCAGCACGCACTGCACCTGCCTATGCCAGGGTTCAGGATGACTGCCTTCTTGCCAGCTGTGGCAAGAAGTGGACCGGCGAGGGGGTGGGGAGCATCTCTGCCCATGGCAGTGCTGTGCACCCAAGCACCTCGTCTCTCCAGAAGGTGTTCTGTGGTCACGAGCACACACTGGGCAACCTCGAGTTTGCACAGAAAGTGGAGCCTTACAACGACCATGTGAAGGCCAAGCTGTCGTGGGCCAAGGTGTGGCCGCTCCTCCACTCTCGGTGGCAAGGTTGGAGGGTGGGGCGGGCTGGGGCCAGGACAGCACTGAGTGTGTGTGTATGGGTGGGGTGTCAGCCATGACTACTGGTCTGGGTGACCAGGCCTGGCTTGGCTGGGGCATTCACCTATCCTAGGCTCTGGGCCACCTGCAGACTGGCCCTCGAGTGCCCACCTTCACGGCCTAGGCTCAAACCCCCAGGCTGCAGGTGACGGAGCCAAGCTGCCTGGGGCTGCCAGACAAGGCGGTGACTGGGGTCTGTGCTTGTTCCAGCAGAGGGATGAGGACGATGTGCCCACGGTGCCGGCAACCCTGGGCGAAGAACTCCTTTACAACCCCTTCCTGAGGGTGGCGTGAGTACCAGCCAGCATGCTGGGCCCTCGCGTATGGGTGAGGGGGGCTGGGGAGCATGGGGCAGGGCCTGAGCCAGTGTGTCTTGGGGACCTGTGTCCTCCCCAGGCGCCTCGCTGCACAGCAGGCTGGCACGGGGCTGACTTGTGCTCTGGGTCTCCCCTGCACTTATTTGGACATCAGGTGGCAGGGGGCCGGTCCCTGGGCTGTCTCTACCACCACGTCTGGTTCACCCCATGGGTCCCCTTGAACCCCACAGTGCCCCCTCTCCCCACAGAGAGGAGTCTGTGCGCAAGTTCACAGGGAAGGTGGCCCCAGCCGACGTCCTAGATGTGCTCTGCAGGGAGCGAGCGAGCTTCGAGAGGGCGGCTGAGCCGCTGCAGCCACAGGCCCGGGCTCTCCTCGCGCTGCAGTGGGGGCTCCTGAGCACACCCCGGCAGAAGTGAGCTCTACATGGGCCAGGCCACACGGCCATCCTCCCTCGACCCATAGGAGGGCCCGGCCATCCTCAGTCCTGCCCGGCCCCGGAGGGTGGGTGCTCTGGCACTTCTGGGGTTGGACACCCGGCCCCACTCCGGGCCACAGTGAGACAGGGGTGTTTGCACACAGTGCAGTGGGGTGTGCAGGGCTCCTGAACTTCAAATAAAGCTTTGAAAGGCCTTTTTCTCGACGCAGACAGACACTCTTGAAAAGAAGCTGTTTTTACTAGAGATGAGCTCAGGGACGTGCCCCGCCCCAGCCCCAGCCAGTAGGGGTCCAGCTGTGGACACAGGACTCAGCCCCTGGGAGGCAGGTTCTCCGGCCCCAGGCATCACAGCTCCATCAGACACCTGGTCTCGGTGGAGGGGCACCCCACCCCAGGTGGGGTCATGGGCTGGCTGCCTGTGTCCAGCCAGTGTCCTCGGCTGCCCAGTGTGGTAGGTTCCCCAGGCTCTGCTGTGACCTCACCAGCCGGGCAGGTCCAGCCTGTCACCACCACCCCACAGCAGTTTGGGGGGACTCTAGAGATGGAGGGTGAGGAGCCCTCCCACGGGACGAGCTGAGACCCCACCCCCCCACACCCAGGGGGAGCCCAGGTGAGAGCGATCCTGAGTCCCATTGCTCCGAGGGTCCCAGTGTCCCTGCAGCATTTGGGGGTGCCCCTCGGGGTCTCGGGCAACTGCCCTGCTGGAGACCCCCCACCTTCTCAGGAGTCCTGGTGTTGGTGGCAGTGGACTGGCTGGACCCGTGAGGCCTCTACCACCTGATACTGAGTCCAGAGCCAGCCTTCTCCACAGCGTGGTAGCTGGTGTGCAGCAGGCGGCCAGCCCGCTCCGAGCCTGCACCCTGCAGCCAGCGCTCATACAGCTCCTGGATCCCGGGTGCGTCCTCCGGTGCTTCTGTCCTGACCAGGCCATATAGCCTCTCGACCTGCTGCAGGAGCTCCTTGCCGGGCATGTCGGGGGCCTTGAGCTGTCCCCCGCCGTTGAGGCACCCTGTGGCAGAGGGGGGCAGGCGTGGTCACAGAGAATGCCGGCCGGCGCACAGGGTCCCGGGGGCCCCCTGCCCATAGCTACCTGCCGGGCAGGCCATGACCTCCACGTAGTGGTACGGGCAGCGCCCGCGCTTGAGCTTCTGCACCAGGTTCTGGATGTTTCGGAAGCCGTAAGCTGCGGCAAAGTGCAGCAGGACTTGGCCCTCCCTCTCCAGAATCACCTCCTGGAGGTCCTTGTTCCTGAGGGCACAGACCTGGCTGTCCACACAGCATACCAGGCTCACTCCCGGTGGGGGCGGTGAGGGGGGAGGGGAAGAAGCTCCTTCCCACCAGTGGGGCAGGCAGTCCCAGCCTCAGGTTCCTGGTCTGTAGAATGGGAACCCCGCCTTCCCAAGGTCAGACGAGCCCCAGCCCACCCTCCCTGGAGTGGGGGCTCACATCAGGACACAGTGTGTGCCAGGAGCTCCGTCCCGCCCTCGTGCAGCCCACTGCTGTGGGTAGGGACACTGAGCTCTACCATGAGGAGACCCAGGGCTCGGGAGTGCTCGTCCCATCACCTGAGCCAGAGTGCAGGGCCCGGCTCCAGCCCTCCCCACTGACCTCAGGGGTCTGTAGGTGACCTCAGTGACATGGATCCCGAAGAGCTCCTGGGCTGCATGCCGGAACACGTGCTCCAGGTAGCCCCCTGAGCCCCCGCCCTGATGGCTGGTGGGCTCCTGGGCAGAGGCACTGCTGCACCTGGGGAAGAGGCCAGGCCTCAGGTGGTGTTGGGGCTGCTGCCCACCGAGGCCTTGCAGCAACCTCTGTCTCAGGTTTGAGAGTGTTTGCTTTCTAAGCGGAAGATGAGTCAGAGCCCAAGGCCTTGAGGGTGTGTTGGGCAGAGGCTTGTGTGGCAAAGGACTGTCCCCTCCGTCGTACCACCTGTCCTGGGGGAGCTCAGACCTGTGTGAAGTCAGGGTCAGCTCTGACGACCATCAGCCAGTTGTCCACAGGCTGCCTCGGGATCTCAAGCATCTTGGACACTGAGACACACGAGGGGCCGAGGGAGGCCAGGCCAGAGAAAAGGGAGGAGGCCAGTGCCTGCGTTGAGGGCCACGGCCCCTCCTGCCGCCTGCCCAGACCTGCGAGACCCCCCGGGTGGAGAGCACCCAGTGCTGGGTGAGCTTACAGCTCCTCCAACAGGGCCGGTGATGACGTACAGACTGTCCAGAGGAGCCGGCTCCAGCTCTGACAGCGAGACCCCTTCTTCTTCCAGCAGCTTGAAAACTTCGCCTGCAGGAGACCACAGCACAGACACGCTTCAGCTGAGTCTCAAGAGCGACAGAGACCATTACAGACGCACGGCTCCCGGTCACAGCGCTGGCTGGCCCGGGCCCGCACCTGTGGTGATGACACAGTCCACGTCGCGTGTCTGGTGCTCCTGGCTGAAGAAGTCGGGTCTGGAGGCTTCCAGCTTTTTGTCGTAGCAGGGCATTACTGTCGCGTGGTAGACCTTGTCGGGGGTCAGATGCTGTGTGCAGGGTGTGGCAGTGAGGCGGCGGTGCAGGGCTGATGGGGGGCACCGCAGGGGGGCTCACTCTGGGTCCCCATTACCTGCTGCTGGGCGAAGAAGTCCTTGACCAGGGAGCCCATGACCTGCTGCGGGGACCGTGCCGTGCTGATGTGGGGGAGGAGGGTGCTCCCGTGGGTCTTCTCCGCGTAGCAGATCCAGCCTGAGGCCGACGCGGGGTGTGAGCAGGGCAGTGAGGTGACTTCCGGGGGTGGTTGACTCATGCAAGGGGTTAGGGTCCCACCAAAGAGCCCTCTGCTCTGCTCTTGCCAACACGTGTCTCTGGTGTCCCCATGATCACCCCTCAGGAACTGAAGTGGCTCCAGGTAACCCTCAGGTGGCTCCTGCCGAAGAGCCCCCACCCTCCTCACCACGTCCAGCTACCGGCCGCGGGCGCACACCTGGGCAGGCAGAAGTCAGCACGGGCAGGGCCTGCTCGGGGTCGGCCTGTCCTCGGAACCGCCGCACAAACTCCCGCTGGCTCTCGAAGAGGCTGAAGTTCCTTGAGAAGGCGGTGTCGAACACGTAGTGTGCGCCTGTGAGGGAGCACCCACCTCACCCCTGGAAGGACGGCTGCGCCCGGGGTGGGCGGGTGTCACGGGACGCGTCGGTGGTGGACGCCCGGTGCCCTGCCTCTGAGGTCGGGCCTGCAGGTGCCAGGCCGCACCCCACACACGCCAGCACAGCCGCCTGCACTGGGCCCCCTATGCCCTCCCAGCCCTGCCCCCGGCGTGCAGGGGCCGACCAGGGGCCGAATTCAGGCCTGAGAACCATGCCTTGGTGGTAATAATTTAAAAACGAAGTAAAGAGTAGGTGAACTCCAGGCTCGGGGATGTGCAGCATCAAAATTCAGGGTTTTTTTTTTTATTAAAAGGCCCTGCTCTCAATCATCACAATAGAAGCTCAAGCTGAGTTGACCTCCAACAGAGCTTCTGATGCACTTAAGTCCAGTAACAGCCAGGTGTCACCTCAGCCCCGTGCCCACGCGGGAGCTCGCCGAGCTGCAGCACCTACCTATTTTTTTAAAGAATGCTGTTAATTTCCTGGCGGTGTCCGTAGGATTCAGCTGAAACCTCACAGCCAGTGACGCTCTGGACTGGGGCGAGACCGAGATGACAACCAGCTTCTGCTGATCAGGTGCTGCCGTCTGCAAAGCATGGGACCCACGGCTCGCTCTGTGGGGCTTACAGCCTGACCACATCTGCTGCTGCTGCTAAGGCGCTTCAGTCGTGTCTGACTCTGTGCGACCCCATAGACGGCAGCCCACCAGGCTCCCCCGTCCCTGGGATTCTCCAGGCAAGAAGACTGGAGTGGGTTGCCATTTCCTCCTCCAACGCATGAAAGTGAAAAGTGAAAGTGAAGTCGCTCAGTCGTCCGACCCGACTCCTAGCAACCCCATGGACTGCAGCCCACCAGGCCCCTCCGTCCATGGGATTTTCCAGGCAAGAGTACTGAAGTGGGTTGCCATTGCCTTCTCCGCTGACCACATCAGGGCGTGTCAATTTTGCAAACACACAGAACTCGAAGTTTAGGGTTAACACTTCAATGCCAGGAGTCCCCAGGAGACACAGGACGAGTAGCACCAGATGAGCTGCCTTAACGACACTAGTAAAGACGGCCCACTGCTCACCTGATTGGCACCTAGAACCTTCCGCAGCTCCTCGTGGCTCTGCTGAGTGATAAGCACAGTCTCCGCTGAGGTGACACAGCCACTGCACGCCAGGCAGTCGTCCAGCGAGATCTTGGCCTTCTCCAGCTTCTTCATCCCTCCATCCTGGAAGCACGAGAACCCGGTACCCCAAGGGCCCTTCCACACGAGGACACAGCGCGCTCAGGATGACGTGACCCATGGGAGAGCTTCATTCTCTGGCTCACAGCGCTGACAAGCAGCGTGGTAGTTGGCTGGCTTTATGTGCCATAAGTTTTTAGAAAGTAAATATTTAGTACAGAAATACATATATATGTTCTAAACTTTCCTAGAGGCACCATGCTAACTTGGGTACAAACGTGGCTGGCGTATTGTATTAAAGAGCCTTGCTGCCCACTAGGGGAGGGACATGAACATTAAATGTGCAAAGAAGCAGCCAACTCGTCACTGGTCCCCAGACTGTGCCTATGGGGACAGGAAAGTGCTGTGGGGACAGGAAAATGCTCAAGGCCAGGCTCTGAAAGGAGAAGGAAGAGAAAGGCAAGGGCGAAGATGAAAGAAGAAAGGACAGAGGGACAGGGAGGAGGTGGTGGGAGCCTGTGTCCCCCAACACTTGCACAGAGAAGAGTGGGCGAGGCAGGCAAGGGGCAGTTAGGACGCCAGACTCAGCCAGACAGTCGAGGACTGGGCGTTCACACTGGCCTCCAGGCCGACGGCTGGGCAGCTCTGAGCCGCAAACGGGCCCAGCAGAGCCCTCGCTTCCTCTGCACACACGGGAGTGGTCTGAGTCAGGGCCGGGAAAGCTTCAGGGGCCCAAACTGTGACTGGGGGCTGACTAGCCGGGACCCCCTCCCAGCCCACTCACGAGGCCCACGTTGCACCACAGTGGCAGTCTGAGCTCAGGGTGCTTTCCTGGCCCGGCCAGCCTCGAGGCCAACAGGGACTGATGTGCTTTGGCCTTCCCTCCAGGTCAACCCCTGCTGCCCTGGAGCAGGACCCCCGGCCCCATGAAGGACCCCGCCTCCCATGCTTGCTGGGCTCGGGCGGGACCCCAGCTGGGCTGCCAGGTCACCCTCCAGGGCTGAGTAAACATGGACTCCTTCCCCGGAATCGCTGGCTCCTGCTGTCTGGCCCCACCGCGAGCCATCCTGTGGCTCCTCGCCTGCTGGGGGGGACCCCTGGGCCGGTGCGCCCAGTGGTGCCTGCAGTCCTCGGGACAGCATGGGTGTTCTCGAGGACCCAAATGGCAGACAGTCGGGGTGTCAACTTTAACGCCGTGGGACCAGGGTCTTGGCATTGCTCAATTACACAGGAAGTAGGTTTCACTAAGAACAAGTGGTCTGGACTAAAAAATGTTACACAATTAGAACTTGAGAGAGAGGGATGCCGGAACTGCCACCTCTGCAAAGAGCCCTCTGCAGTGCACACCTGAGAAAGGGCTGGTGACACGTGGAAGGTGCCATGGTCACTGCACCTGTCACTGGACAGAGCAGCTGGGCTGGAACTTACCTGACTGACTTGGAAGTAACTCCCGTCATCTTCGATGTGGATCTTGGCCACGCCGCTTCCAGGCCTCCTATCCACCTTCATGGGCTTGATGCAGTCCTACCCGTAAAAGACCCGAAGAGCGCCTGAGCGCACAGCGGCGGAGGGGCCCCAACACCGAATGGAACGAAAACTCTGCCCTGATTCCGGCCTTCCCGCCGCAGAAGCAGTCTTGGCACTGTGGCTGCTTACCCTACTCGCGCGCGTTCAGACACTGCCCTGCCTGTCGAGCGCATCGAGGTCGCTGACCTGATGCAGGTGCAGGCGCTGTGGCCAACCTAACTGTCCGCGGACACCGCCAGTAAATGGCGGGTGGGGCACCGCACGGAGGGCCAGTGTTTCATTGGAGGCCGAGGGTCGGCAGAAAAGCTCTGCCTCGCCCAGTTCCTGGAAGATGGTTCCTTTCTCTCCAATTCCTCTCTGCCTAAGAGGAAGCTCGCGGGCCGTCGCGTTCCCAGCGAGCAGCCTCGGAAAGCCTTGGCAGGAGGTCCGTCCGGCCTCTCGCGCTCCCCCCGACACGCCTCTGCCGAGCCCTGGTCCCGCGCGGCTGCCGGCAACCGATAAGCGGGGCAGCAGGGGAGGCGGCCGGCCCTCACGTGCGGCTGGCCTGTCCCCTTGGGGACACGCTCTATCTCCTCCCCCGGGAGGTCGACACCTACGCCGACCACAGCGCTGACCGCAGCGGAACGCCCCCCCTTGCCCTCGCGGCGGGGCGAGGAGCCGGCCAGGGAAGTTCGGCGGGGCCTCCCGGCCCCGAGCTGGTTGTCGTGGCCGCCTGGGAAGGGGACCCGGAAACCGCGGGGCTGTGCGACCCAACAGGCCCCCCGATCCCGAGCCTCTCTCTCGGGCTGGCGGGGGAGACCGCGGCGAAGAGGACTCCTTGCGCGAAGCAGCCGCCCGGCCCGCCCACCTGAGACGGCGCGATGAAGTCGTCCAAGTCCGTCAGCTGCAGGGCCCCGCTGAAGGGCGACGCCATGGCGCCACACTACCGCCGGCCCCGGCCCGGACGGCGTCGCCAAACGCCGCGAAACAGCGAGGCAGTTCCGCCACACTGCCGGAAAGCGCCGCGTGCGCATGCGCGGCTGGCCCCGCGGCCGGGCTCCCGGGGGCGCGCGCCCCCTGCTGGCGGGCCGGTCCTCCGCACCCCGCGCCAGCGAGGGCCGCGGGGAAGGAGCCGCGCCTCTCTCGGGGCTCCGGGCTCGCCTCCCCCAGTCTCAGCCCCGGAGAGAAGCCGCAGGGGCGCTGTTCTTGGTTCTGGACCAGCCCAAGAACCCGGAAGGGCGCCGGACGCGCAGAGGCGGCCAGCTTCGGTTGGAGTGAGAAGGGAATGGGAGCAGGGGTGCGGAGCGGCTCCCCCAGGCGGCCGGCCGGTGCAGGGCCCCGCAGCTCTGGGAGGGTGTGTGCTCAATTACGTGGTCGTGTCCGACGCCTTTGCAACCCCATGGGGGCTCTGTCCATGGAGTTTCCCAGGCAAGAACACTGGCGTGGGTTGCCAGTTCCTCCCCCAGGGGATCTTCCCCACCCGAGGATCGAACCCGCGTCCCCTGCGTTGGCAAGCCCGCCCCCGGTTATTCCGGAGACCAGCCTGAGAAAAGCCCTTTTCTCTGTGGAACGCGGATAGAACGCTGCTGGCTGGACTCAATTCTTGAGTGGTCCTATATATTTTTTTAAAGTCTTTATTATTATTATTATTTTCATTTTGGCTGCGCTGGGTCTCCGTTCCGGCGCTCGGCGCTCGGGGCATCCCTTCTTGCAGAGTCCTGGCTCTGGAGCACAGGGGCGGCAGCTGCGGCTTGGGCTTGGCTGCCCCGTGGCGTGTGGCATGTTAGTCCCCGACCAGGGATCGAAGCTATGTCCGCTGCATGGGAAAGTGGATTCTCAACCACTGGACCACCAGGGACGTCTCCGTCATATACATTTAATGACCACTTCTTATGGGGGTTTTCCAGAAAACTCCAGTGGTCGAATCTGGTGCATCCTAGGGCCCCACTTGGGCCCAGCCCTGAAGGTACCCTGGCAGGGTCAGCCCCAGACTATACCCTGGGCATGATCTCACGTTTTGGGAGCCCATCCCGTCCTCCGCTCTTGGTGTTCTTGTCCTGACGTGGGCGCTACCTGCTGACTCTTCACCTGCCTGTGGATTAAGTGTGGAGTCCAGGGCGCTGCAGCCCACAAGCTGGCGTGACCTTCTCCAGCCCCTGCAGCTGCTCCTCTTGGCTCCCAGGATGGGAGTTCCTTCTCAGCATCAAGAGGGGTTTTCCCAAGGAGCTGTAAGGTGGGCTTCCGGCCCCGGCATCCCCTCCATGTCCTGGCAATATCTGACTAAGGTCTGGGGTACAGCTCCTGAAATCTTGACAGTCTCATTATTGTGTGTGTGCTCAGTCGTATCTGATTCTTTGAGACCCCACGGACTGTAGCCCACCTGTAGCCCCACTGTAGCCCACAGACAGGCCCCTCTGTCTGTGGAATTTTCCAGCCAAGATTATTGGAGTGGGTTGCCATTTTTTACTCCAGGGAATCTTCCCAACCCAGGGATCAAACCCACGTCTCACACATTGGCAAGTGGATTCTTTACCGCTGAGCTACCAGGGAAGACCTGTTATGTATGTTTTAACACAATCTTAAAATTAATAATGTATTATGTTAAAAACCATTGAATCACACACTACAAATGGGTGAATTGCATATTGCGTGGTAAGTGTATTTATATCTCTTTAAAGCTATTTTTAAAAATGGCAGCTGCAGGCTGCCCCTCAAGCTGGCTACCCCAAGAGGCCCCCAGAGGCCCAGGCAGTAAGCACACCCTGGTCTACCTGTGTAGGGGGGCCTGGGGGAGTGCCAGAGCCAGCTTCTGGTGAAAAAAGCTGAACAGGGGTTTCTGACCTCTCTCTCTGACACACACATACACACGATGAGGGCAGGTCTTCCTCCTGCCTGCTCTGAGTAGAGCCAAGAGCGGGGACTTTTCAGCCCCTCGGGGTATTTTATTAACTCACAGCCATGTCCCTAGAGCCCCTAGGCTCTTGTGCCAACAATACACCTCGCCTCCAGTGCGTGTGCCCTCACATTTTGCAAATTATTTCATCATCATCATTATCGAGCGTTCACCTTGCGCTTCCCATGTGCAATGCCAGTGTTTATACACGTGGGGGACCGTGAGGGCCAGATGAGGACACAGGGAGGGGCTGAGGCTCTTGAGGCCGGGTTGGTAGGCCTGAGCACGTTCTCTGACGCTCTGGCTGTGTGTGGGCACCCCTGTCCCTGAACCCGAGCTGGTGCAGAGCTCGTCCTCTGCTCTGGCCATGCCCACAGGACCTGCTTTGTCCAAACCTGATCATCGAGCGTCTGGTGGTTGGACAGGAGCAGGTGGGGTTTCTCCCAAGGCATGTGGATCTACTGAGCCCTCCTGCCCGTGGACTCAGTTTCACCCTGTGAGGAGTCGGAACCGTGCGGCTGCGGGGACAAAACCACAGCTGGGAGGCTTAAAACCACAGAAGAGTTTTCTCTCGTGGTCTGGGGGCCTGAAGTCTGAAATCAATGTGCTGGCAGGCCTGGGCCCCGCTAATGGCTCCAGGGGGATCCGTCCCACCCTCCAGCCTCTGGACGTCCATGCCTCCCTGGGCATGGGCTAAGTCACTCCAGCCTCTGTCCCCGTTGTCACATGGGTCCTGTGTCTCCCCCCTTCTCTGATCCTGTGAGGATCCCTAGGTTCAGGACCCTAATCCAGGATGAGCTTCTCTCCAGAGCCTTGACTTAATTATGTCTACAAAGGCTCTTTTTCCAAATAAGGCCCCATCCACGGGTTCTGCTGGAAAGCACCATTCAGTCCACCGCAGGCCACGTGTCCACGTTTTCATGGGAATCAGGGGGTTCAGCGGAGGGCCATGTGATGGGGTGTGGCTCACCTGGCTGTAGCCCCCTCCTCTAGGGGCCAGCAGACAGGCAGGGGACAGGCAGGCAGAGGGCACACAGGCAGGCAGAGGGGACAAGGGCCTTGGTGCCAAGGACCACCAGCCCTGGGCTGGGCCAGCAGCTGTCTTTGCCAGGCAGACAGTCTGTGTGCAGTGGGAATACAATGACCCCGGTGGGGACAAGTAAAAGGTAGTTTGTCTTTCCCAAAATAAATTAAAAATGTTTCTAAACATGTGATTTTGAAACGTGTTCTTTCTGTTATGGTGTTGTGGGTCAATGCCCCCCAGGAAGCTGGACAGAAGTGGGGTGGGTTCCACATGGCTGGGGTGTAGGAGCAGGGATATGCCTCGAGGGTGCAGCCCACGTGGTCAAGGTCTCTGTGGTCCACAGGACCCACCCAGGTGCCCTCGTGGGGGTTGGACTGGGGAGGGTGACTTGGGCCAGGGGCAGGGGTTTCCTGCTGCTGCCCCAGCTTGGCAGGGCCACCTGCCGAAAGGTGCTCCATATTAAGCTTGGGGCTGGAAGCCACCAAGTGAGAGGAATGGGGAGACCACGGGGCCGCAGGCCTTGCCCACGTAGCTGCAGGGCCTCGTGTCCCAGGGGCCTGCCCCAGGCAACTGTCCCGGAGCCAGGCCAGCCTCGTACCCAGCCATGGGGCTCTTGCCTTCCAAGCTCTCCTCTTCTTTTCATAAACTGGGGACTGTGCTGTTTGTTAGTACGGGCGCCCAGCTAGGGTCTCCTTACGAGGTGAGAGTCTTTACCCCTGGGGGCTCTGGGCAGGTCAGCTTGGTCTCTCTTGGTCCCAGGTGCTCCCCCAGCCCTGACTTGGTGGGCATGGAGGCGCGGCCTCCGGGCCAGTCCGTGCAGACCCTCCCGCTGCCCTCTGAGCGGCTCCAGGTTCTGAGCGCCGGGTGTGGGGGGCCCACATGGGGCAGGTTCCTGTGCTTCTCGGTCTAGAACCCCAGAGAGGAGTTGACCTTTGCAGGAAACGTGGCTTGAGGCATCCCCACCCGAGCCCTCCGGGCTCTGCGAGGTGAGACCTGCAGCCCTGGGCTGCACAGGGCTTTATTAATGGAAGGGAATCACTGTGGGCCAAGAACACATCATTAGCAGCATCATCAACACTGTGAGCCTTCCCGCTGGGGCCGCCCCGGCTTGTCAACAGGTGTGATCCCAGCAACGGCCCTGGGGGGCCTGGCGCCCGCGGCAATTAGCGCCTAATGAGGGGCCTGTGTGACCCGCTCTGTAGCCAGGGCCAGGGCTGGAGAGGAGAGGGCTCCGGGAGAGCCCAGCGGCCCTTCAGGGTCCCCCTCGCTGCTGCCAGGGGCCGGGGGGCTGCAGGAAGCAGCAGAAAGAGTCGGTCCCAGAGAGGCCCTCGCCGTGCGGCGGTGACACTCCAGGCCTTGGGAGGGCCCGCACACGGTCCACGCGTGGGAGGCTGGCCCCGCCCTAGCCCAGGAGGCCGCCTCTCCGGACAGTGGGCCAAGCAGCGCGGGCGGGGAGGCTGAGGGGGTAGCCCCCCACCGGCTGCGGGGTGCTGGGCACAGGGCCCACCTCCATAGTGGAGCCTCGGGGCTTCGGGCCTGCGAGGATGGCGGCCGGGCACCTGGTCTGTGTCTCCGAGGGTGAGCGCCAGTCACACAGCTGGTTTGAGGGGGTCTAACTCTGCAGGCCATCCACTAAAGCGTGTTTCGGCCTGCCCTGACGGCGGGTTTGCAGCTGGTTGGTGGCGCTGTCGCCCCGGCCGCCTTGTCAGAGTGTCAAGGCCAGCCCACCCTTTGCTGCCTCTGCAGCCACACTTTGTATTCAGCCCACAGGTTGTCAGGGGGCACCTGGAGCCTCCAAGGTGGCGTGTACCTGGCAGCAGGGCCACGAGGCTTCTGGGTGGGGTGGGGGTCCCCACCCAGGCCGCACTCCCTGAGGTGCCCACAGCCTGCAGAGCTGCAGGTCTTGGGGCTTGGTTTCTGGAGAGGCAGCCCCTGCAAGTGTTGTGGGGCCGGTGGCCGCCTCGTCTCCGTCGCTGGGCCCCAGCCCCCGGCACCCTCCTCGTCCCCCCCTTGCTCCCCTCCCCTTGGCCCTCACAGCAGGACTCCGGGCAGGGGCATGGGGGGTTTGTAGCTGCTCCACCAGCCTGGCCCCAAGAACATGACGGTCAGAGAGGAGTTGGGCTGCCCACCCAGACTGCCTGGGGTCAAGGTTCATGAGCATGTCCCCCTCTGGTGTGCTGGCGGCCAGAGCACCAGGTGAGCCTCAGGGGCATCATCCCTGTGCCCCTCCTGCCGGTCTGACCCCTCCTTCCAGTCTGACTCTCCTGACTTCCATCTGTCAACCCCCCTGCCTGCTTTGTGTGGGACGAGCCCCAGCCTGAGGGCAGAGTGGGAGGGGCTGGGCATGCCACCCCTGGGTGCCCAGGACACCAGCTGTGCCAAGGCCAGGGGCCAGTCCCAAGGCCCACCCGCAGAGTTCCAGGAATAGCTGGTCCAAGGCCTGGTCCTCATCCAGCTTCCGGGTGATGATGGCGCCTGAGGCCCTGGGGCTGGCGGCCAGCCGGGCCAGCACAAGTGTGCCCAGGCCCCAGGCCAGGGTGGGCACTGCCCATCAGCCTGGCCTTATCCCACCCTGAACCTGGACTCCACCGTGACACCTGGCCCCACCCTGACACCGGGCCCCCTGCCTGTCTGCTCAAGTTGCCTTCCCCCCGCCTCTCCCATTCCTCGCCCTGCCCGCTCCCCCACAACCCCAGCCTCAGGTTCCTTCCGAGCAGGTGCTGAGCTGGAGACAGGTGGTTTCCCAGGTCCTTTCCCTCCACAGCTGGGGGTTTGCACAGACTCGGGTACAGATGCGAGTGCATGTCAAGGTGCACACCCTCTCTGCCCACACTGGGGTTGAGACACCTGCGGGGAGAAGGCCCCCGAGCCTGACCCTGGGACGGGCCCTTCGGGGTCCGAGCCTGACCTCTGACTCTAGCCAGGGCTGCTCCCAAACCCTACCCATCCGCTGCCCCAAGTGGCCACCCCAGGACCCCAGACTGTGGTGGGGTTGGGGGTTAGAGAGTTAAGGTGGCCCTGCTCACCTGCCGTCACCCCCAGACACCTTGCAGGGCAGGAAGTTTCGGCAGATGCTGTGGGCCCTGGTGCTGGAGCAGCTGGAGACCCTGCAGCAGCCCCTCACTCTGGGGTCAGGGCATGTGGACGGGGTGATACCCAGCCTCCTGCCACTCTCCCCGCTCCCGCCAACCCCTAGCACCAGGCCGCCCATGCCTGCCTGTGCCTCTATCTGCTGAAGTCATCGCAGGAAGGTCCCCAGGATCTGGACCAGACGGCGCCATATGCAGCTGCAGGCGAGCCTGGCCACAGAGCCGGACATCCTGGCGGCACTGCCCTGGTGGGCTGGGTCCAGGCGGTGGCAGAGGCCCAGCAGGAGGTGGCCGGACAGCATTGGGCATCTGGGCATAAGATAAGCTGGGCGAGTGGCTGTCCCGTACCCCCCAGCCCAGAAGAGCCACTCATGGCACCAGCGCACCTGGGAAGAAGGCCAGGCCAGCGTACTCAGGCACACGGCCAGCGGAGGTGGCTGAAGTGGGGTGAGGAAGGTTTCCTGGAGGAGGTGACCAGGAACAGAGGCCCACTGATGGGTTGGCCCCCGGCTCCAGGCCAGCAACAGCCTCCAGGCCTCTTCCCTGTTTTGCCCACACTGGGGGACAAACTGAGAAGCCAGAGCAGGAGCCAGCCTCCTGAGCTTGGGGCATGGCTCCTGCCCTCTGAGGACGTGGGTCCTACCTGGGGAGCTGGCCGGCTGCCCTGGGCCTCGTGGGGATTATTGGATCAGAGCTAAATGGGTGCTGGGGGGACCAGCAAAGCCAGGAGCGACTGTTTATCCAGATTGTGTGTCGGGGTGCCCTGACAAGAATGAATATAGCTGTGTGAAAAGAAAAAAAAATTAATGGGCAGAATAAACAGCCCTAAAGTTGCTTTGTTTGTCCAAAGAGAGTGGAAAAGCCAAGGACTGCCTGGGAGCAACAGCTGACAGGACAAGTGGGGGCCTCACCTGAGGGGGGCTGAGCACGAAGCCGGCTATGAGCCAGGGAAGCTCAGCAGGGGCAGAGCCGCGCCTCCTCTCCACGCTTCTCTACATTTCTTCAATGAGCGTCACTTACTTTTGCTTATTACAGAAAAAAAATACCAATCGCTGGTTCTGTCTCAGCACATGTTATTGTCCACCTTTCTAATTCTGTAAACCTCCTGTTTGAATTCGACTTTCTACGGTTCCCGCGAAGGTCGGCTCTGGCTTCGCAAGCCACCAGCCGCTGGGCCTCCCTATGAGAATTCGTGCTTGTGTCCTGGCCACTGTTTCTGTTGGTTTCCAGCTTTTCTTGGTGTGCGGTCCTCCGCGTGGTCTCCTTCCCGAGCCAAGGCACTTTGGGTGTTGGACGTGTCTTCTCTCCATCTGACAGCTGCCGTTAGCTGCTGGCTCATCTCCTGAGTAGAGAGGGGTCCTCGACTCTGATGAAGTCGGGTTGCCCACGCCGCACAGTGAAAGTCCTGCTGGGGGGTCTGGGCGTCTCCCTCAATCACTGCCTTTTTTCTGTCTATATAGTTCCCTCCACCACACACAGGTCTTGACCGTGTTCAGTATCCAGCTTGCATGTGATGTAAACTAGGGGTCTTGCTTCCCTTCTCTTCATCCAGGGCGTCCTGTTTCCTGAACCACCGGTCCCCCAGACCTGCGCCTCCACTGCTTTGAGGAACCAACCGCCTTCCGGGCGTGAAGCCCAGCCACAGGTGTGTTTTGCCTGAAGTCTCTAATCTGAGCCTTTGTTCCTATCTTAATCACTCTGACTTTGTCTTAATATCTGGGAGCTTGCCTCTTCTTTTTATATCACCATGGATATTTATTCTCTTTATTTTTTTGAATGAGTTTGTTGAGTTCCTGAAAAAAAGGTCCTCCTAGCATTTTCACTAGGGTTGAATTGAATTTATAGGCTAATGTCAGGGGCCCTTTATCAGGCTGGGTTCTTCCATATAAAGCTAGGTGTCCTGTGTACCTACTGAGGTTGATTTCCAGAGACTTTGCGTCCCCTGTCGGAGAAGGCAATGGCAACCCACTCCAGTAGTCTTGCCTGGAAAATCCCATGGATGGAGGAGCCTGGTAGGCTGCAGTTCGTGGGGTCGCTATGAGTCAGACACGACTGAGCGACTTCACTTTCACTTTTCACTTTCATGAATTGGAGAAGGAAATGGCAACCCACTCCAGTCTTCTTGCCTGGAGAATCCCAGGGACGGGGGAGCCTGGTGGGCTGCCGTCTACGGGGTCGCACAGAGTCAGACACAACTGAAGCGACTTAGCAGCAGCAGCAGTCCGTGGAAAAAGTCTCTTCCAGGAAACTGGCCCCAGGGCCACAAAGGTTGAAGACCGCTGGCCTGGGGTGTATCTCAGTTGCAGGGTCATGCGGTGGCCCCAGGCTCAAGTCCTGATGACCTGCCAGAGTGTCCTCCGCAGCTGCGGCTCGTCTTGACATCCCCATCTGCAACCCCGATGTGACAGTTCCTCCCCATTCTTGTCAGCAGCTGTTATGCTCTTGATCTTTTTTCCCTGATTTGCCTCTTTAATTTCTTTTTCTTTTTTTGATTTTTCTATTTTGTACTAGGGTACAGGGGATTCACAATGTTAGGATAGTTTCAGGTGAACAGAGAAGGGACTCAGTCATACATACACATGTTCTCCCCCAAACCCCCCTCCCATCCAGGCTGCCACATAGCTCCGAGCAGAGTTCCCTGTGCTATACAATAGGTCCTTGTTGGTTATCCATTTAAAATATTATGCTACTGACTTTTAAATCAATCATATTGTGTAACTTACACACCATAAAGGCATCCAATAAGGGCACAGTCCAAACAGCTTTGGTGGTTACACACCCGGGAAACTGCATTCCAGTCAAGACAGGATGTTCCCACCAGCCCCAGAAGATCCCTCACCGCCCCTCCCACGAACAGGAGTCCTGAATTTTAGTGAAGCTGCCCGGCCCCTGGCAATGACCGCTGTGCTTTTGTCATGATAGATTAGTTTGCAATTTAACATTTTTGTAGAAACGGAACCGTGCGGTATATACTCAGCATGCTGCTGCTGCTAAGTCGCAACTCTGTGCGACCCCAGAGACGGCAGCCCACCAGGCTCCCCCGTCCCTGGGGTTCTCCAGGCAAGAACACTGGAGTGGGTTGCCATTTCCTTCTCCAATGCATGAAAGTGAAAAGTGAAAGTGAAGTCGCTCAGTCGTGTCCTACTCTTCTCGACCCCAGGGACTGCAGCTCACCAGGCTCTTCCGTCCATGGATTTTCCAGGCAAGAGTACTGGAATGGGTTGCCATTGCCTTCTCCATACTCAGCATAATGATGCTGAAATTCATCCTTTTTCTTCATGTATTGGTAGTTTGTTCCTTGTTATTTCTGACTAGTATGTTATCATAGGAATAATATCGTATTTCATTTCCCTGTTGGTCTATTGATGGAAATTTGTTTTTCCCCCTGACTGGAGCTATTGTAAACAGAGTTGCTACGAATAATCACGTACGAGGCTTTGTGTGCACATCCAGGCATATTTCTTCGGAGTGATTACCTAGGTGTGGAATGGCTATGTTCTGTGGTTAGGAGCATATCCAACTTCTTAAGAAACTAAGAAGTGGAAAGAGGGTGGAAAACAGCGACGGCGGCTGGATCCCGGGCTTCTGGGCCGTGACGTGCTCCCAGCTACAGCTGGGGCGGCCTGTGTGGAGCGGCCCCCCGGTGAGGAGGACCCAGCTCCCACGTGCAAGGTCCTGGCCCACTGTGGTGCCCTGGGGTGGGGGTGAACACGCTGAGTCGTCCTGCGGAGAGGAGGAGAGACCCGAGTGCGCCGCCTCCCTGCCATCTCCCTTGGGAGGTGGCGACCGAACCCTACACACAGCCCTCGGGGGACCTGCCGTCACCTGGCTGTGAGGGTGGATCAAGACAGCCCGGACCACCACCCAGTGGGGTGACGGCTCTGCGCACACGGACCAGAACAGCATGCAGGGCCGTCAGCTCACCTTCTCATGTCCGGTGATAGCCAATACACTGATCTTCCATCCCATTGCTTACGGTGGGAGATGGCTTAAATAGACAGTTTAGTCAAGGGAATTCCCCGGCGGTCCAGTGGTCAGGACGCTGTGTTTCCACTGCTGGGCACTCAGGTCCAGTTCCTGGTCAGGAAACCTCACAAGCTGTACAGCATGGCCAAGCGAACAAAAGACGCCTGGCAGAAATGCCAGCACCACCCTGTGCCCCCACCAGCGGGGGTGAGCCCCACGGCCCCACGCCTGCAACACACTTGTCCTTCTTGGTCCCTTTAAGGGTCCTGGTTCTGGTGGGCAGGTGTGTGTCTTGTGGCCGGGGGTGTGATCTGCACCTCCCCAGTGAGTCAGGCATCTTTTCACGTGCCCGTTGGCCATTCCCGAGTCTTCTTTTGTTGACTGTCTGTTGACTGTTGTTCAGTTGCTCAGTTGTGTCTGCCTCTTTGCAACGGCATCAACTGAAGCCCTCCAGGCTTCTGTGTCCATGGGATTTCCCAGGCAAGAATACTGGAGTGGATTGCCATTTCCACCTCCAGGGGATCTTCCCAACCCAGGGATCAAACCCGTGTCTCCTGCATTGGCAGGTGGGTTCTTTGCCACTGAGCCCCAGGGAAGCCAGTTCAGCCCCTTGGCCTGTCTTTTTAAAAATAGCTTTCCTGAGAAAGAATGCTCACACCATCTAACCCACTCATGTAAAGCGTACAATTCAGCGTGATTCCTTTAACCTGAATCATCTATCACTGAATGGCTTTGGAATTTAGCTTTTGCTTTGGGCCTGATTGTGTCTCTTAACGAAGGCAACCTAAAGTTAGGAGGGAAAATAGAACTTACGTGCAAAGCGTGGCCTTCATGTTAACAAGAAAAGTAACGAGTCGCACACACCTCCCGTGCAATCAAAGTAATGTAGGACGTGAACTGTCAGTTCCCCCCTGCTCTGCAGCTGTTGGGTCTTTTGGGCTCAAACTGCAGTTCTTGCAGTTAGGCACAGAGGAACCTCCTCACATCTCCAAATTCATGGAACTGTGCAGTGGCGGGCGCCCCACCTAACCCTCCAGTGGAAGCGATTAACCCTGTCAAGTCCATCTAGTGAATTTTTAAATTCCAGGTTTTGTATTTTTCATATCCAAAATTTCCTACTTGGTTCTTTAAGGACTATTTTCATTTGTTCCTACCTCTGCATGCATGAGAACCCACTTTTTCCATGACCTCATTGTCTGATAATCCTAACACTGTCTTACTGTGGCCCCAGCAGATTCTTCTCCCTGAAGACGGGTCACAGTCTCCCGGCTCTCCCTGTGCCAGCAGCTTTGGATTTTATCCTGACCGTTGTGACTGTTTTTGTTGTGTAGACACTGCATTCTGTTATATTTCTACAAAGACTGTTGCTGCCTCTGTTTTGGCAGAGAATGAACTTGGTCAGGCTTGAATTGTGACCCCTGCCGTTCAGAAGGTGGGCAGAGTTTTGGCCATTTCAGCTGTCTGCCTCGCACACACAGTGGTTCAAGGGTCACTGAGGGGCTAGGTGGGGCTCATACACAGAATCTGGGAGCCCTTCCTCTGTTGTCTCCTTTTCAGAGTTCTCTAGTTACTCTCTGCTCTCTGGCTCCTTCAACCAGAAAGATGAGGAATTTCTTCTGGTGTCTGAGCACTCCACCCCACAAAGCTACACCCACAAGGGAAATCTATGCTCCCTGATACCTTCCCGTGAATATCGATTCCCATTCAAAATCTGCCTCCTTCCCTTCACTCCCCAGAGCCCTCGGAATTGTTGTGTATTTAAAAAATAAATTTATTGGTTTTTGGCTGTGCCATGCAGCATGCAGAATCTTTGTTCCCCAACCAGGGATTGAACCCAAACCTTCTGCAGTGGAAGCGCCCAGTCTAAACCCACTGAAGTCCTGGGAATTGGTTTTTAAATATTTTGTCCTGAAATTTTCAGTTGTTATCTATGAACATGACTTTTTTTTTTTTTAAGACACTTCTATCTGTGAGTTAGTTCATGTCCCTGGTGTCCATGGGATTTCCCAGGCAAGAACACTGCAGTGGGTTGCCATTTCCTCCCCTAATGTACCTGGCAGCCGTCCTGAATTCTGTATGAATTGGTATCGGCCTTGACTGCACAGAATAGAAAGCCCAGCCCATGGAGAGAGGTCAGAGACGGGGTAGCTGTACACACACAGATCAACAAACAGAAACATTTGCAGGTGTGTGTTGCAGACAGACTTGACTGAAGTATCGAGGGTGCAGGGCAGGGATTGAAGGAGCTGCCAGGGACTCCGGCTCCAGGGGTGCACACGGAGGCTTCAGGGCCAAGTCAGGATCTGCACGAGTGCCTACAAGTGCCCAAGTCAGGATGCAGACACTGGTGTCCAGCCAGCACAAAGATGCATGTTGTCCACCCCTGGGGCCACAGCAGCAGGAAGGTGCCTTCCACCTCCCTTCTGGAAGATGGCCAGTGTATGGGCTGGTGAGCTTCCAAGGCCCCCTCCCTGGCCACTTCACCACCATGCCACCCCCAGCCTGGAGCTCCCTCCTGGGAGTCATGTCCTGGCCGGGCAGCAATCACCCAGAACCTGCTGACTCAGGTCGAGACCCTCATAGCACCAGCTGGGGGCCACTCCCTGGCTTTACTGTGTGATTGTGGCATCTCTGTGGCACTGAGACTCAGTTTTACCACCTGAGAAATGGGAGAGTAAAATCTGATGAGGCGAGGCCTTGACTCCCCATACATGCCTGGTACCTGATGGTCAGCCAATGTGGAGCTCCCATGCCTGCCCACAGAGGAAAAGGCAGAGGCGGCTCCCCTGCCCCCACGCCCTCCCCAGATCTCCACCCGCACATTCCTGCAGCCTGAGTCCTACTCCTCCCAGCTGCTGGCCAGCCCCTCGTTTGTTTCCCTTGACAGACCAGGAGTCTGCATCCCAGTTGAGGAAACAGGCTCAGAACTGGCTGATCACCCCAGAACATCAGAGTCACCATGGGCAGGGTACCCCCCGCTGACCCTGGGGAAGTAACCAGGATCTTCAGCACCCAGCCTAGGCTCCAGGCTCTTGACTGAGCTCGGCCTCATCTGCGTGCGGTGGGATCATGAGGGAGGGCATGCGGGGGAGGTGACAGCGGGACACTTCTGTCAGCACCTCCAGCCAAACAGCTCTGCTGGGAGCAGGGATTGGGCGGAGGCTGGTACTGGGCCAACCTGGGAGGCTGGGGGAGACAGGGCAGCCCCCCTTTCCTGCCCCCACTGGTGCTTCACCCTTGTCGCCACTGCACCTGGGGAGCGGCAGGGACCACCTCCCCTGATCTCAGAGGGCTATGCCCGCAGGGTCAACTGCATCCTAGCCCCAGCTGCCCCTGACATGCTGTGTGACCCCGGGCAAGCCACAAGGCGTCTCTGTGCTTGAGGCGGATGAAATGATCCTGTATCCAAGCCTCTAAATGTGTATTCTATGCCCCTTCCCTCTCTCACTAGAGTGGCCTGGGGCTGGCAGGGAATGTGGTCTGACTTCATTTTCCACCAGCTGAGAGCCAGACCTTGGGGGCCGAGCTTGGGCTGGGGTGGGAGGGTCTGCGGGTGGTGAGACAGGTGAGAAGGGAGAGAGCTTCCACCAGCGTCCTGCAGCTGCACACCTGCTGGAGGCCATGAGCTCAGGACTCTTGGGCTGGGCTTTGGAGCCAGCCCGACACAGACATGGCCACGGCCACCGCTACCTCGTGCACCTCTCTGATGAGCTGGTGGTCCACTCAGACCCCAGACCCCACGTGCTGCCAGGCAGGCCCACCCCAGGTCCTGGGCAAGGGCCTAAATCACCTTCCCCAGCGAGTGCAGTGTCTATGCAGGCCCACATCCAGTGGGCACTCAGGGGAGTGTGCAGGTAGTTCGTGAGTGACAGGTAGCCAGGTGGACACCGGTCTTGAAGGACTCAAGGTTGGAGAGGGGACCACCCTAGGTACCAGAAAGGGAAGCGGTCTTGTGAAGGGAGATAGCGCCGTGAGTGGCCTGTGTCCTTGTTGCACTCGTATGCGTGGCCTGGGGGGCCCCAAACAGCCGTGACCCCTGTAATCACACTTGGGCCACTCTGAGAGCTGCCACCCTGACAGCTGAGGTGCCTCAGTGGCCCCGACCTAACCTGCGTGGTGGTACGGGGTGCAAAGGTTACAGGTTCCAGGGCCCACAGTGGCTGGCAAAGGTTCTGAGGGCACCCCTACCTAGGGTGTGGGGTCCCTCGTTGCCTGAGGCTGGGTTTGGGGGCTCAGGGGAGACAGTGGGCGTACACAGAGCTCCTGAAAGGCCTCACCCACCCCTGGGGCAAGGCCCCACTCAACTGCCTATTTTCTGGTCTGGGGGCCTGGTGGGGGTGGGGGGCCCCCTGGGCTTTTGCTGTTCCCCAGGACATTCCCTGCAGGCTGGGCTCGTTGCCCTGCTGAAAGGGGGTGCTGAAGCACAGAAGCGTGCCCCCATTTCTGGGCCGGGGTGGGCCCGACACAGGCCTGGGCAGGGGTTTGGGGGAGGGGGGTGTTCCATTCCACCTGGCCCTGATGGCCCCCCTCCAGGCCTCTCTGGGAGATGCGTGTGGACAGCAGTTTGGTCTGCTTCTGACCCCCACCTATTCTGGGACAATATTCTCCAGAGATCCACTCCCCACCCACCTCCTGCCCACACTGGTCCAGAGGCCCCAATCCCACTCCAGAGAGCACAGGAGGGTCCCCCCAGAATGTCCGGCTGCCCCGACCCACGGGGCTGACTGGCAGGAAGGGCTGTCACCTTCAGTTGTGTTTTGGCTGTATCACATGGCACGTGAGACCTCAGTTCCCCGACCAGGGGCTGAAGCTGGGCCACAGCAGTGAAAGCCTGGGGTCCTGACCCCTAGGCCCCGCGGAACTCCCTGTGGCGCTTCCCAGGCCTCTGCTTTCGGGGGGAGCTCAGGAGGGAACCCGGTGGGCCCTGCCAGCCTGGTGCCCCAGCAGGCCCTGGGTTTGCACAAAGCCCAGGGGAGATGACCATGTTGTGGGGTAGGGTGGGGGTCCGCTCAGCTCCCCAGTGTTGAGTGGGGAACTGAGGTCAGCCAGAGCCAGCAGCGGCCCTGCCTCCTCACAGGAGACTACTGCCCTGCCCCCGCCCTGCCCTGCGGGGGCGAGAGGCCTGTGCCAGCTGGGGCCCTCACGGCTGGGGGCCGGGCTGACTCACCCTGACCCCGAAGGAGGGGCCGGCTTCCCAGATGGGCGGGGCCAGGGCCGGCTGGTGCCGGGGGCCTGCCGCACAGACGCCCTGGAGGCTTGTGCAGGTCTGAGCCCTCCAGCCCTGGTGCCCCTTTAGCACGGGCTTGGGGCCGTGTCGCAACAGGGGCACACAGTGTGGGGGACATCAGAGCGCCGCAGACCATGGCCTTGCAGACCGCTCCGCCCCGCCTGGGGTCCTGGGGGACCCCCGCCCATGGCAGCCTCCTGCTCCTGCTTCTCTGCCTTGGTGAGCACTGAGGGTGGGTAGCCGGATGCTGGACTGCGGAGAGCTGCAGGGGTCCGCAGGGGGCCGGGGCCTCAGGAAAGGCTCTGCTGGCTCTGCGGGTGCTCCCCCACTGTGGGCGGGGCCCCCCACCCTGTCCGGTGCCCCTGAATTCGGAGACCCGTGTCCTGAATGTCAGCAGGTGCGAGTTGCAGGCAGGCGGCTGGCCTCGTCTCTGCCCCGAGGGGGACTGTGTCTGGCAGCCCTGCTGGACTCCCTGCCCTGCGGGGCTGGAGGCCGAAGCAGGGTAGTGATGGGGGCACAGGCCAAACTGAGGGTGCCCGCAGCACAGGCGTCTGCCTACGCTGAGCAGAGGGGCCGCAGGAGGAGGATGGGGAGGCCTGTGCTCCTTCGTGGGGTGTTGTGGGCTGTGACACCAGGGGCTGGCCAGGAGGGACCACTGTGGCCCCCTTCCTCCCAGGGTGGAGCCCCCGGCCACCCCTCAAGCCTGGTGTCCCCTTCCCTGCAGGTTGGGTTCTACCTTCCAGGGCCCAGGCTGCAGACGTGGGACTGGTAAGGACCCTCTGGGGAGTCAGAGGAACGTTTTCTGGCCCTGGTTGGGCGGGTTCCTCGGACCCCAGGACACTCCCCGCTCAGTCCCAGCCCTGCTCTGTTCTCAGGCTCTTCTGAGCTCAAGTGTGCAGCGCACATCCCGGGACCTGTCCTGGCAGCAGCCTGAGCTGACCGTCCTCCTCCCGAGGGCCCGGCGGGGCACAGAGAGTGAGCATGCAGCCCAGCCCCATCGGTGTCAGGAGGCGGGGGTTGGGGGCTAGCACTGTGAGGTCTCCTCTACCTTACCTGCGGCCCTTCCTGGCCACTGAGCTCCTTCAATCATGATAATGCGGGAGAGTGAATAGAATCGCGCCATTTGATGATGAGTAAATGGAGACCCAGGCTTCCCTGATAGCGCAGTTGGTAAAGAATCCACCTGCAACTCAGGAGACCCTGGTTCTATTCCTGAGTCAGGAAGATCCACTGGAGAAGGGATAGGCTACCCACTCCAGTATTCTTGGGCTTCCCTGGTGGCTCAGCTGGTAAAGAATCTGCCTGCGATGTGGAAGACTTGGGTTCGATCCCTGGGTTGGGAAGATTCCCTAGAGAAGGGAAAGGCTACCCACTCCAGTCTTCTGGCCTGGAGAATTCCACGGACTGATGAGTTGCACACATCTAAGCGACTTTCACTTTTCAAACCGAGGCCCAGAGAGTCGTGTGTTGCTCAGGGTCTCAGCGAAGGGAGACCCTGCGGGAGGAGGAGGAGGCTGACGGGAGAAGCCCAGCACCCTTCACCCCCTGGCTGTCCCTGCAGAGAAGGCCTGCCCCCCGGGGCGGGAGGCCCAAGTGGTGGATGAGAACCTCTTCTTCTATGAGGAGTGGGAGCTGGAGGCCTGTGTGGACGGGGCCCTGCTGGCCACGCAGATGAGACAAGTGAACCTGATTCCCTTCACCTACCAGCAGCTGCACATTTTCAAGCGCAAACTGGATGAGGTAGTTCAGGGCTCAGCCCGCCTGCCACAGCTCGGCCATCCCCGATGCCCCAGTCATGGCGGCGGCCCTCACAGTCCCTTCCCCTGGAAGTTCTACCCGCAGGGGTACCCCCAGTCCCTGATCGAGCGCCTGAGTTACTTCTTCCTTTACGTCACCCCTGAGGACATCCACAAGTGGAATGTGACTTCCCTGGACACCGTGAAATCTCTGCTCAAAGTCAGCCAAGGGCGTGGTGTGGATGCTCAGGTGAGAGCTGTGGGGGTGGGAGGGGGCAGACATTGGCTGTGAGGCTGTGCAGGCCCAGTGAGGGGGGTGGTCAGTGTGAGATGGCACAGGCCTGGGGGTGGCACAGGTCGTGAGGTGGTCAAGGCCCAGGGCATACATCTCTCCCTGCCCCAAGCCACTGAGTGGCCTTCTCCCACAGGTGGCTGCCCTGATTGCCCGCTATGTAGGGGGAGGAGGCCAGCTGGATAAGGCCGCCCTGGACACCCTGGCCACCTTCCGCCCTGCCTACCTGTGCTTCCTCCGCCCTGAGCAGCTGGACTCCGTACAGCTCAGCGTGCTTTGGTGAGTCCTGGGGTCTGTCGGGGGTGGTGGGAGTGCTGTGCTCCGAGCTCGCTGTGCTCCGAGCTCACTGCCCGGCCCCATGCCGCCTCCCCAGGATGACCACACCCCAGGACCTGGACGCGTGCAGCCCACCGCAGATGGCTGTCCTCTACCACAAGGCCCACATGGCCTTCCAGAACGTCAGCGGGTCTGAATACTTCACAAGGATCAAGCCCTTCCTGGGTGAGCCCGGGAAGATACAGGGGAAATGATGCCTGAGGCTCCCCCGTCTTTGGGCAGTCCACTGGCGGCGTGACCAGTGTTCACAGTCTGTCCCTCCAAGTGTGTGTTGGCTGAGACCCTGTGAGTTCTGGGCACCTCCAACCTCTCCTTCAACCCAGAGGGTCAGGTGGTCAGCAGGCAAATCAGGGGCCCAGGAATTCCTTAGGAAAAGGGACTCTTGGTAAAAGAAGTGGCTTCTGGTAGCCTGCGGTCAGAGGGTGGGACTGGGGGCTGCTGCACGGTCTCACACTTGGGGGCTCCTCTCCCCGAGGGCAGGTGGGGCCTCCACGGAAGACCTGCGGGTTTTTACTTCGCAGAACATCAGTATAGACGCGGCGGCATTCAAGAAACTGACAACAGAGGCGGTGCTGGTAGGACGGCGGGGAAAGGCGGGGCCTCCCGTGAGCGGGGCCTCTAGGGGCGGGGTCTTGGGAGGGGCGGCCATCAAAGCCCCTTCCAGGGCCTACAGAGGCTAAGGCGGGGTCCGTGGGTGGGATGTTGGGGTGGTTTGGGCGCAGGAGAAGCCCGAAGCCTCTGGGAAAAGGCAGGATGACTCTGACCGCCACCTGCGGGCTCTGGCAGTCGCTAACCGTGGCCGAGGTGCAGAAACTTCTGGGCCCAAACCTGGTAGGCCTGAAGGCTGAGACAGGGAACATGTTCCTGCGGGACTGGATCTCCCGGCAGTCGCAGGAGGACCTGGACAGGCTGGGGCTGGGGCTCGTCGGCGGCGTCCCCAACGGCTACCTGGTCCTGGACCTCCGCGGACGAGGTGGGCTGGGGTGGCCGGCTGGGCGGTGTCGGGCAGAGTGAGGGGCAGGGGCTGAGGCGCCTCTTCTCTGTGCAGAGGCCTCCTCGGGAGGCCCCCACCGCCTCGGACAAGGGCCGGGACCCGTGCTCACCGTGACCGCAAGTCTGCTCCTGGTCTCGGTCCTGAGCTGAGCCTGCTGCTGTGGCCTGGCGACCAGCGCCGCATGGAGACCCCGCCGGGCTTGGACCCCAAGGGCTCTGGAGCTCAATAAAAGAACCCCACCCCCCTCTTGTAGAGGTGCCCCGTGGTGTTCTGAGGACTGAAGGGAAGCCCTGAGGGCTGTGCCCCCTGCACAGGGCCGCCTGGGTTGCAGCCCCTCCCACGCGCACTTGGAAGCGCACTTCCTGGCGCTGTTTCCACGCAGGATCTCCCCCGAGTCCAGGCCAATGGTCCAGGTGGCTTCTGGTGACACAGCTGCCCCGGGAGATGGCCAGTTGGAGTGCTGATCCCAGCTGAGAGGGGCTCTGTCCCTCCTCAGGCCCAGATCAAAGGGACACAGGCAGGAAGATCACCTTGTCCTTTATTCAAGTCAGTTGGCCAAGTCAGTCCATGGAAGAAGCCTGAGCACAGGAGCAGCATCTCCCTCACTGGCTGGGGCCGTGACCCCGGGCCCAGGCCCTCGCTCTAGCTCCAGGTCCTGGGAGCTGGGCGTAGGCAGGGACTGGCCCTGCAGGCCCCTAGGATGGGGGATGTGGCCAGGTCCCCTGGGACCTGCATCTTGGTCTAGGCAGGCGTCCAGCTCCACGTGCCAACCCCTGTTCTCCTGCACGTGGAGCTGGGGCAGTGCGGTCCTCCACCAAGCTGCAGATGCCCTGCAGGTGGTCCCAGCTGGGCCTTGGGGTGCCTCCATACAGCAGCCACAGGAGGCCTGCGGGCAGGGCCACAGCCAGTGGCAGGTACCCTAGGGGGGCTGGTGGGCTGCCTGCAGGTAGGACACAGAGGGAGCACCTTCAGCCCAACTGGGAGCTCCCAGGCTGCCCTGCGTCCCAGGCTCAGGGCCCACAGTTCCCGCCGCCCCTGAAGGTGGGGAAGAGTGGTGAGGACCCCCAGGTCGGGCCGCTCTTCTGGGCCCCAACCGGGACCTCAGAGCTCCCCTATCCTCCACTTTCTGCTGCTCAGCAGGTTTGGGGAGGTGACTGTGTCTTCACTAACTCAGCAGGCAATGCAGAGCTAAGTCAGAGTCACCCATGTGTCACCCAAGGAGGCACATGGGAAGCGTCACCAGCAGAGAATGAGATTGGGCGAAAGAGAAGCCAGTAGTGCGTGTCAGGTTGGGGGGGCGGGGAAGGGCCCACAAAGCAGAGGGGGGATGGCCCACCCCAGGGGGAGGGTGGGTGCAGGGTACCCGAGCTGGGGGCGGTGCTCCCAGGCCCTTCTGAGGTGGGGGCTTGATGGCGCGTCCAGAGGGTGGTGCTGGGCGTCCCAGTGGTCGAGTGGGCAGAGCTGGTGGGGCTGGTAGCGTCCGTATCCAGGCCCAGCTCGCTCAGGGCTGACCGATTGAGGCTGCGGAGCCAGGAGCTGATGATGGGGTGGCTCCGAGCCTTCTGCAGGTCCCCCACGTTCGGACCCAGCAGCGTCGTCACGTTGCCCACGGTCAGGCTCTGCGGGAGGCAGTGAAGGGTGGAGGAGGGAAGGGGCGGGGTCAGCACTTGGCCGGGGGCGGGGGTGGTAAGACCCTGCGAAACACCTTGGAGAAGTGACCTGGGGCCCACACTGTCTGCACACCTGAGACTTTGGGGTGTTGGGGCCTGCAGACCGTAACCTAAGGCTCCCCGACTCCCCCTGACGGGCAGCCCCCACCCACCTGCAGCACTCGGGGGTTCAGGTTGGTGAAGGTGTCGATGTCCATGGAGACGTTAGCCTGGGCCAGGTGCCGCAGCTCCTCCACCGGGGCACCGCCTAGGGGCGGGGCAGCGGTGAGGGGCGGGGCCTCGAGGGGCGGGGCTCCGGGAGGAGGGCCCCACGCCCGCCCGGGTCTCACCGAGGTAGGGGCGCATGAAGCGGTAGTAGGTGTCCGAGGTGCTGGCGCTGGCGAAGGCCTCCCGGGCCTTGTCAAAGAGCACGTTCTTGCGGGTCTGAGGGCAGGAGGAGATGTCCAGGGCCCCGGCCAGCCTGCGGGAGGGGGCGCGGCTCGTGGGCAGGCCAGGGGCCCTCCACCTGGGGACACCGGCCCCGCCCTCTCACCCCGAACCGCGGCTTTCCCCTTGCCCTCGGTACTGGGCCCCGTAGTGTGGACGAGGTGCACCAAGAACCTCACAGTGTGATCTGATTTGGAGATAGGGTCTTCCCTGTTTGTACACGTAATCAGATTTAGATGTGGTCACCCTGACTTAGTTCTTCAGTCTCTGAGTCGTGTCGGGCTTTTGGCGACCCCATGGACTGCAGCACGCCAGGCTCCCCTGTCCTTCACCATCTCCCAGAGTTTGCTCAGACTCATGTCCATCAAGTCGGTGATGCCATCCAACCATCCATCCTCTGTCGTTCCCTTCCCCTGCCCTCAAACTTTCCCAGCATCAGGGTTTTTTCCAGTGAGTCGGCACAGACTCACTTAAGGTGGGCCCTAAATTAATGGCTGGTGTCGGAAGAAGAAGGGAGTGTATGCACAGGGAGGCAGAGATGGGTGATGGGGCCCCCGAAGCTGGGAGAGGAGGAAGGAGCCTCCCTTTCAGGTCTCAGAGGGAGCACGGCCCTGCTGATGCCTGGATTTCAGATTTCTGGTCTCCAGACTATGAGAGCACACGATTCTGTTGCTTTCAGTCACTCTGCTTGTAAACCTTTGTCACTGCGGCCATGGGAAGCTGGTGACCTCGGAAGGCCTGGCCTGGGCCCCAACCTGGGCCTGCCTTTGCTGAAGAGTGGAGCTGGCTCCGAAGTTGGGGCTGGAACTCTGACGGCGGCTCACCAGAACTCTGAGCGGGGGGGGGGGTTCACCGGAACTCAGAGCGGGGCTCACCGGAACTCTGAGGGGGGGCTCACCGGAACTCTGAGGGCCGGATGTCCTGGATCTGCCGGGGGCTCATCCAGCAGAGGCGAGAGCCCCCGATGGCCACGAGCAGCGCACCAGTGACGGTGCCATTGTGGTCCAGGAACTTCTGCAGGATGGCCTGCAGGCAAGGTTGGGGTCAGCAAGGCCAGGGTCAGCGAGCGTCTCCTGCCCACCACACCCCAACCCACCCTCACCTCGGTCTGGTTCTCCAGGGCCCCGTCTGGAGCCAACAGGGTCACGACCGTGTCCTTGGACGTGATGTGCCACTGGCCGATTTCCGAGAGGGAGTAGAGGTAGAGCAGCGAGGGGATGAGCCGAAGCTGCTCCTCAGGGACTCCGCCTGGGTAGACCTGCAGGTGGGTGGCAGGTGGTGGTCAGGCCACACCGTGACCCCCTACCCCCTCCCGCCACCAGGCCCTGGCACACCCTAGCTAGCTTAGCTTTCACGACTTGCTGGCACTCGGCAGGCAGCGGGTGCTGCAGCAGGGGGTCCAGGTTGGCCCTGAGCACACTGCTGCCCAGGCAGGACTCGAGCTGCCCGCAGTCGTAGCGCATCAGGAAGAGGTCATCGTGCAGGGTGGCCGCAGTGATGCTGCCACGGATGCAGGGTCTCCCTGTGGTATGGTGGGGTGCTGGTGTTTAGGACCTGGCTGGTCAGCCTCTGCCTAAGCTGACCACCACTGCTGACTTTGGGCCCCACCTCACTCCTAACCTTGACTCTTTCCAAGCTTGACTCCCAGCCAAAAACTTGGCCAAGACCAGGCTGAGTCAACCCTGACCTTGATCTCAATGCCCAAACCAGCCCCACCAGTTGGGGCTGACCACTCTGACCACTCCCCCTGGCCAGGACGCAGGCCCTGGCCAAGCTCAGGAGGTCCAGGCAGAGGGTGCCATGCCTCTGGGGCCCCCACTTCAGGATGAGAAACCCAAGCGGAGGGGAATGCAGCATCCCCAGGCCATGGTGGCCACACTGACCTGTGTCCCGCTTGGACGGTGAGGACACTGCCTTGGACTTGGCCTCGAGGAAGCTGGTGACAAAGCGCCTGGCATCACGCTGCCTGAGCTGCCCTGCCCGGCACGCGGCCACTATGCTGCGGAAGAAGTCCAGGCCCACGGCCTGGCGGGCGGGCCTGGAGAGTCCACACCCTGGGGAGGGCCACTTGTTCCCTTCTCCTTCCCCTCAGACAGAAACTCCATGACGAGGAATGACTGGGGACACCACTTGGGTATCAGAGTGGCTGCAGGCCGGCCCTCAGGGCTGGACAGGCTGGTGGAAGGTTGGCTGGATCCCCCTTCCCCCCCATCACTCCACCTGGGGCATTGACCTACCTCCTTCACCTGCATCCACAGCCCGGGGCTTATGTATGATGCCAGGCGTCCCAGAGCCCGCAGCCTCTCCAGGTTCCAGGAGCTGGGGGGCCTGGTGTGCAAAGGGGGCTCCGAGTCGGTTTCTGAGCAGCGCTGGGACCCGTCAGGCCACTTACCCTCCCCGAGTGCTGTTCCCAGGGCCTGCCCGGTGGACGCTCCCACCCCAGGTCTCTGGGTACCCCATGGGCTGCAGGGTCAGTGTGGGGCATGAGCTGGGTCAGACTTGGAGGTCAGTGGGGCTGTGAACATCAACCCCCAGGCTGCCTCTTCTCTCATCTGCAGGAGGGGAGGCCTAGGCAGAAGGGAGGGGCCCCCACCCACCCGAGGACGGTCCTGCCACTGGCCAGCAGCCTGTTGAGGGCAGCCTGCTGGGCAGCTGTGAGCCGGGGACAGTGCTGCAGATTCTGCAGCACATGGGGGTCTGCTGCCACGATGCTGGAAGCGTCCATGTCACACACCAGGACCCCGAGGAGCAGCAGGTCGGAGGCGCTGAGCCTTGGCTGGGGCCCTCCCTGTAGGATAGCAGGTCAGCATGAGCCTGGTCCCACAGCCCATCACCCGGCCAGCAAGCCCACGGCGCCTACCAAGCAGACCAGGGCCCTGTGCCGCAGGGCGGTCCTCTGGTCGGGCAGATTGGCCAGCAACTCTGTGTCTCCCTGGGCGGCGCGGCGGATGAAGGCCCGGCAGTCCGCTTCCTTCACCTGCGTCAGGCTGCGGAAAGGTTGGGGGGCCGCTGGGAGGGCCGACGGGGGGCCTCTGAGTGACGGAGGTGCCCCCGGGAGCGTGCTCAGCCCGCATGGCCAGGTGCTGGGTGGGGAAGGGCACTCACTTATAGAAGAGCAGCAGGTCGGGGGGGTGGAGCTCGAAGTCGCCCTGGAGGCCTTGTCGGGCGGCCAGGTTGGCCAGGCAGCTGAGCTGGGCAGGGCGGGCAGCACATCACTCACTGCATGGCCTGGGCTCTCCTGGGCCCTCCGCTCTGACTGGGACCTCCCTGGAGCCCCCACCCACCTCTCAGTTCTGTCCCGTGTCCACCAACCCCTCCTGCCTGGCAGCTCTCTGTCACTTGACTTCCTGTCCGCCTCTTCCTGCATCCACCTCCAGGTGAGAACAGGACAGGGAACACCAGCCCCAGAGCCCCTCCCCTCCGGTGTCGGGCCCCACCATGGTGGCTCACTAAGGGTCCACTTACCCAATCCACCCCTGCTGGACATCTTGTCCCGTTCCCCTCAGGTCATGTCAAATGTATTACTGATTTTACATTAATTTTATAATAAGACTGTCGGTACAGTGGCCCTCGCGCTCCAGGAGAACTACCCTGCGTCCTGACCCCGATCCTGGCCTTGTGCCGCCCGGGGCCCCCTGCTAGGGGCGCCTCCTTCCTGCCTGTCCCTGGGGCCCTTCTCCAGGGAGTCCCCCCCTGCCCTCGACCCCCAAGCAGTCTTGGTGGTGGCTGCCACTGACCTGCCAGGCTCTGAGGAGGACGTGTTGCGTTGCCATCCTCCTGATGAGAGCTGCAAGTTGGTCGCGGGACAGCTGGCTTGCCGGCTGGCACCAGAAACCTTGCAGGAGGGAAGCGCTGGCCCTGGGCAGAAAGGAGGCTGACGGTGAGGGGCAGAGGGAGTGGGGGCCCCAGACTGCAGTCTTCGGGATGGAGGTCAGACTCCTCAACTTGGGGTGAGGGTGAGAGATGCAAGAGGTGTGGACGTCCCCACTCCGAGGGCACCCTTGTGGTGCCAAGGCTCCAAGCCAAGACCAGGGCTTACAACGAGCCCCTGTCCAGAGACTTCTCTGGTGGTCCAGTGGCTAAGACTCCACACTCCCAATACAGGGGGCCTGGGTTCGATTCCTGGTGGGGCTAGGTCCCATATGCTGCAACTAAGGGTTTGTATGCCACAACTAAAGATCCCGTGTGTGCAGTGAAGACAATATTCTGCGTGTTGCAAATGAAACCCGGCACAGCCAAATACATTTTTAAAAAATAATAAACATTAAAAAAAAAAGTGACCCCTGTCCAGACTCTGGGTCTGAGGCCGTGTACCAGGGGCCCAGTTCTGGGGCTTAGGGCTCCAAGGCCCCAAGATGGCTGAGGGTTTGGAGGGCACCTGCTGGGTGCCCACAGCCAGGCTGTCCTCATGGTGTGACTCTAAGAAGACCCGTGCACCAGCGAGGGTCAGATCTCACAAGACCACACCCAGGGCCCGACTGGTCCAGCTGGGCCTGCAGCCCTGCCTGGTGGTTCAGTTGATTGGTCCGTTGATGGGGCAGACCAGTGACTTCCAGCCCCCACCAGGAGACCCCCTAGATGGGTCTCAGTCTTGGGGCCTGAGAGGGCAGCCAGGTTCAGGGTGGAGAGAACGAAACTGAGAGGCCTCAGGACAGGAAGTAACTGTCTCCAGGCCGCGGAGGGGGGCCTGTCCCAGCCGTGTGGGTGTGACTCCGGTGCAGGACCCCAGAGGCCCAGAGCCATCTCCAGCGAGTGACCTGGGCCACTGGGACCAGGACTCTGTATTGGAGCCCTGCTCGGCCATGCCCGCACGTCGTGAGCAGACCCTGGAGGTCGTCCCTCCTCACTCCCACCCAGGGACTCTGCTGCAGGAAACCTGATTGTGGACGCGGAGCCTGCACTCACCTGGCCCACAGGTCAGCCCTGCTGGCATCCAGGCCTCCCTGGGAGGCGCCCTCGGCCTGGGGGTGAGAGCAGTGGGCAGTGAGTGACACCAGGAGGGCGAGGCCCGGGCTCACCAGGGCACCTGGAACAGAACAGGCCACGCACACGTGTGTGGGAGCGTCCCGTGTGGGTCCGCTAGGGCCCTGCATCCCGGGTGGGCTTGTGACTGCCCCTGATGCTGGGGAGCGCCACCTGGGGAGCTGGGCATCTATGCGCCCGCCTGGCCCCGAGCCTGCTGGGCACCTCTGACAGGCAGGTGTGTGTGGCAGTGTGTCTTCTGTCCGGTGCTGTACGCGTGTGCACCTCGTACCCGTGTGGTGGTGTAGCCACACATGTGGTGGGGTGTACATGTCTGTGGTGGCCTTCATGCCCACACAGTATATCTGTGTGGCTGCTGGTGAGGCAGTGTACACACATGTGTGATGGTGTGTATGTGCGTGTGTGATGATGTGTACACGGTTGTGACAGTGCTCATGCTCATGTGTGGCGGTGTGCACATACACACATGGTGGTGTGCGTGCATGTGTGTGGTGGTGTGTACGCGTATATGTGACAATGTGTACACGTGTGTGTGACAGTGTGTATGCATGTGTGGGTGGCGGCATGTGACTGTGTCAGGAAGCACGCGCACACCTATGTGATGGCCTGCACACGGGCCCAGCAGTGTCCACATAAGTGCACCTTCTTCCTCCACCCCTACGGTTCTGCCCTCTTACTCTGAGCCCCAAGACCCCGAAACAGGGGACAGGGGTCAGCACCCACCTCCTCCTGCTCCTCAAATGCTCAGTCTTTCCTGGCCATGGCCCCCTGTCCCTGCCTTGTCCCCACGGCCCAATGCCCCATCTGTGCCGCCCCCTTTGCTCCCCTGACCCCCAGTGGTGGGCCCAGGCCAGGACCCCAGGTAGAGGCTCAGGAGGGGGAAGCGTGGTTCTGCCACCCCCCGGGAGCCAGCCGTGGGCGCTGCCCTCCAAGAGGGGGAGGGAGAGTTGTCTCACCTGCTCTGGGGCCCATGGCTGTGTGGTGCCGACAGGTTGTCCTGGCAGGAAGGCAGTAGGGTCACAGGCAGTGGGTCCAGGTCAAGCTGGACAGGAGATGGAAGGTGGTGAGGCCGGGGGAGGGAGTTGCAGAGGGGAGGTCACCACCCAGGGTCACACGGGGCAGGGGACCTCGAATCTTGGGCTGCAGCCATGTCTCAGGCACAACCCACAAACAGTGAATCTCTGGAACAAAAGGGAGCAGTGGGGCTGTGGGGAGCCAGGCCAGATTCTAGGGCTTTTCTTATTGCAGGTCAGACTCAGGGGACCCATGGGCTCGGCTGCCGTGTCTCCCATGAGCAAATCTCTCGACAGCTTTGGGGAGCGGGATGGGTGGTGGACCTCCAGGATCCAGTGAGTGCATGCAGCAGCTGGGAGAGGCCTGGTGGCCCCGACCTCCCCTGGTGCCACCCAGCTTCACCCCACACCTGGCGCCCAGGGAGCCCCCTTCCCCTCCCAGATCTCGGATGCCCAGTGTGACCTGGCCACGGGCACAACCCATGCTGCAGCCTGCTGGGCGCCCTGGCCGTGGTAGAGGCCAAAATAGGCCTGGGGTGGGGGCAGCGGCAGGGAGCCTCGTCCTCATTGCGAGTCCCCGGGCCATGGCCATGCGTGGACTGCTGGCTTGGGGTACCTGCGGGCCTCTGGGCTCTGCACAAAGAAGATGGGGAGGTAAGCACCCCACATGGGGCTTGATGGAGGCTCATAGGGGCTCAGCTACCTGCCCAGGGCTGCAAGGAGGCCCGATTCACAGCTGGGCCCCTGTGTGTCCGTTGGGTGGTGGCTCCGGCCCCTCCCTGCCCCTCACCTGAGCACTAAGAATGCCGTCTGTCCTGGAGGGAGGCTGCTTGGGGTCCAGACGGCAGATGTTGGACGCAGGGATGCTGTAGACTCCAGACACGGGGTCCAGCCCACTCGGGGTCAGCCCCTGCAACTGAGCCTTAGAGCACAGGGGTGGTGCAAGGTGGGAGCGCCCATGTCTCCGCTCACCTCCATGACCCGCTCAGCACCCTGCCCTGCCAGCCACCCACTCTGGCAGCGACGCCCTCCAGGCAGATGTGTAGAGGAGGGGGTGGGGCTATACCAGGTGACGCTGCCTTGTCAGCCCCTGGAGGCCCCAGGCACAGCGGGCACCTGCTCCCCAGCCCCATGGGAGCAGGAGGCTTAGCTCACAGTTGGCAGCGGTCCAGCACACACCCCTCCCCACTCAGGGGGGCCTGGCTCAGGCATGATCTTGCCCTGAGGGTCGCGTGTACACCTGTACGTGTGCGCACCTGCACTTGACGTGTGTGCTGGCATCCATGTATGAGCACACATGCATGTCTATGCATCCCCAGGAGCACACACCCCTACATGCATACATGTGCAGGAGGTGCGTGTGTGTCCCCAGCAGGGATCTCAGGCACATGTGGCCCCACTGTGGCATCTGGGTTGAGTGACATGTGTGGTGTGTTTCTATTCTGTGGGTACTGGAGCAGAGCTTCCCATGCGTGTCCACACGTGTGTGCACTGTGGGACAAGGAGAGTGTGCAGGCAGCCTTTATGGGAGGACCATGCCGGTCACACATGCCTCGTGCCCAGCCTCTGGCTTTCACCACATCTGCCCCATCCTGGCAGGGCCAGCTCACCCAGGGCCACATGCCCATCAAGCCAGCCACATACAAGCCAAGGCGCTGACTCTGGGAGACTGAGGGTTGGAGGGACCAGCTGAGGGCCACTCCCTGACCCCTAGAAGGCCAGCCACAGCATCGACAGCTGGAGGGCACCCAGAGCCAGTGGAGACAGTCCCTCCCTCCTGAAAGCTGTCCAGTGAGTCCCTGTCCTGCTGGCCCAACAGTGACCCCTAGAGTCTGTAGAGGGTGGGGTTCAGGGGGTGGACCCCATGGGAGGTGGGCAGTCTCACTCTGGGCCCCAGCACTGACCCCCCGAGGCTGGCCAGTCAGTTCTCAAGCGCTCAGTCGTCACTTGGTGATGGGGTCTCCACCCACCCAAGAGCCCAGGCCGGGCGGAGGACACTCCCTACAGGTCAGTGAGTGCAGGAGGAAGACGCTCGCTACCCTATTTGGGCTCAGCCTCCAGGGCACCCCAGGCTCCGGGTGGACAGATGAACACAGCAACAAGGCAAGTGCCGAGCTGTAGAAAGGCCCTCTGTCCCCAGCTTTGCCACGTACTGCTCATGGGCTCTGCCCCCGCCAGCCCGTTTTACAGATGGGGAGACTGAGGCCTGACTGGCCAAGCAGGTAAGCGGGAGTGGGATTGGGCCCTACGGCCGGGTTGGGCTCCTGAGCTGCCAGCATCGTGCCCCTGGAGTGTGACCTCTGTGGGCTGCCCACAGTAGGCTGTGGGGGGCAGATCGGCAGGTGGACCCCATGTCTGGGCTCTGAGGCCTTAGCCCAGGCGCCAGTGGTGGGGGGCAGGCTACCCCTAGGGAGCAGGTCAAGATCTGGCCCTGGGGGCTCTCAGAGGGGATGGGGGGGCTCTCAAGGGAGAGAAGCCAGGCTATGGGGCATCCCCAAGGCAGCTGGCACCCACGGGCCCTGCCACCCTCCCACCTTGCCTTACTGCCCCTGTGGCCGCCTGTCTGTCCAGTCCAGCCCTCTTGCCATCTGTCTTGTCGCTTGCTCTGCAGGCTCAGCCCCTGGGCCCTGAGCAGGCTTGTGCTCTGCAGTGGGTCCTGTGTGCCCTTGGCTTTCCTCCAGGCCCTCCCCACCAGTAGGTCCCACCCTGCCGCCCAGCAGTCAGGGTTGGCCCCAGGCCCCAGCCTGGCTGACCTCCCAGGCCCCTCGGCACTAAGCAGGTCCTGAAATCTGGCACATGGCAGCAGTGGCTGTGTGTCCCCGTCCCTGTGGCAAGGTGGTGAGGGTGGGGTGGGGGCGGACTCCTGGCTCCGGAAGGGAGGGGGTGGGGTAGCCTTTGGCTCCCTGGCCTCACCAGCAGCTTCCTGGGACCCGAGGGTGGTGGACAGCGGTTCCGCTGGCCCGCTGGAGAAAAACGATTCTCTGTCCTGGCACGGGAAACGCCCTCATGAGTTCAGGACCTGTGCTCCAGGGAGACATAACAAGAGCCCCGCCTGCCCCATGGTGCCCAGTTGCTGGGGCACAAGGACAGAGACTTGGCCGCTCCCTGGGGTGCTCTGGGGTGGCCCGGCCTGAGCTGGGTAGGGAGGCCACCTGCAAGGGAAGCTGTCAGGATGGTCCTGCCGCAGCCGCAGCCCCTGTGGGCCCAGACCCTCTGGCAGGTGCCAGCAGCTAGGAAGCAACAGGGTGTGTCCGAGGGACTTCCAAAGTCCACTGCAGGCCCAGGACAGGTTGTGAGGGGCCGGGGGCAGCAGTGAACCCTGTGGTGGCAGCAGGCATGATGGCTGAGCGGGAGGTGTAGCGGGTGCGGCTGCGAGGGGGCCAGGGGAGGGGCCGGAAGCCTGCACTAGGTGGGCTCATGGCGAGTCCTTCAGGGACCACCCTTCATCCTCCATGAAGACTCTCACCAGCACGGGCTGCGGGCGGAGCCTGCACTGGGGCTGAGGGGCTCAGGGGAGCCAGGCTGACACGGCCCCTGAGGCTCCGCAGGGGCCCGAGGAGGGGAGGAAACAGGTAAGTTGCTGGGTTAGGGTGGGGGCGGCAGGTGGCAGGGAGAGGAGGGCAGAGGAGGAAGACAGTGGGAGGGAGGTGGAGGGGCCATTCTGGTGAGGACAGAGGGGCTGGGAGTGCAGGGAGGGGAGACTATCCCGCCCCACCCCAGGTTGACGGAGGCTGGCGCTGGCCCGCCGTGGTAAGCATCTGTCTGTGCGGGCTGTTGCCCTGTGGACGCCCCCAGTGCTGTTAAGGATGAGGGGATGGAAGTGCAGGGAGCAGGGGCAGGGTCTCAGAGACCCTTTGGGCAGGCAGCTGCCTCTGGCTCCACCCTGGCTGAGCTCTCGCTGTGATCACAGCTGGGTTGAGCCCAGGAGCCCCACAATAGGGCCTGTCTGCCTTAGCCAGTCAAGAGGAGGGGCCTCGCCTGGGTGGGCACAGTGATGTGGTGTGTGACTGCTGCCAGGAGGCCCATGCACGTGCCACCCCCCGCCCCTGTCCCCTGCCCTGTGGCATTCTGAGATGTTGGAATTCCCAAGGTTGGCACTTTCTGGGCAGCAGCTCTGCGGGGAGCCCTGGCGGATGCTCTGATGCTTTTGTTGGGGACCTGGGGGTCCTCCAGGGATGCAGCTGACCCAGCTTCTGTGCCCGGCCCCCACAGCAGGGCTGCAGGCTGTTCTCTGCATGTGGGGGGTAGTCAGGTCAGCAGCCAGGACCACAGGGTCCATCCAGGCTCCTGCTGGGGACCTAAGGCAAAGGTCTGCCCATGCAGGGGTTGTGGTGGGGGACCAGCCCCCCCCGAAGCTCCCACATCAGGCACATTCACAGCCATTTGCAGGTTGTCACTGAGCGTTTATTCTCCATCCTCAGAGCCCAGCTGGGCCTGCAGCTGGGCCGCGTTGTTGGGTTGGATGGACTGCCTGGATCCCCTGGCTCCAGGCGGAGGTCCTGCCTGGGGACTGTCAGGCAGGCGGTAGAGGCAGCAGCTGCAACGAGGGGCCTGGAAGACCCCATGGGGCAATGCTCAGGGCAGGCCTGCAGGAATGACATGTGGTGGGGGTTGAGGGGGCTGATGGCACGTGTGTGGCCCACACCCACTTCCACGCGAGACGCTCAGCATGTGAGTGGAGGGGCCAGAATCTGGCAGAAGCAAAGGCACAAGGTAGGACCAGCCTGGCACGGGGGGCGGGGGTCAGGGTGTAGAGGTCTGCAGACGGAGGACCCAGCCAGGCTGGGGGTGGTGGGCACGGAGGTCCAGGCAGAGCAATATGCAGCAGGGTGCTCTGGGGGGTGGGGTAGGGGGCCAGAAGGAGCCCACCTGAGGCTGGCCCAGGTCCTGGCTCTGCCTCTTGCATGTTGACCCAATCACATCTACAAGTCAGTCCCTGGAGCTGAGGCTCTAGAACCAGGGAGGCGCTGTTGAGGCCATTTGGAGAGCAGTGTTGGGACGGAGGCCAGTGTGGGTCCTGCAGCCCAAGAGTCCTGTCCTCTGTGATCGCAGCTGCCCAGCTCTAGGCCTGGCCGCTGCAGGGACTGTCCAGGGCTCTGACCAGCAGCCCGGCCCTGCAGGTCCCAGCCTGCTGTTCCCCTCCTAGTATGATGCTCTCAGTTGTCTGGCTCCAGCGTCCACTCCGATAGCCACTGCAGGCAGGAGGCCCGCTGCACCTCTGTCTCGGGGGGTGGTGGGGGCCGGCCTGGCCCAGGTAGGGGCGTGCAGGGGCTGCAGGGCCCAGGGCCTCCTTCTGAGGGGTCAGGGTCTGGGGCGGCCCGCAGGACCTGGACGAGCTCGTCCAGCGGCTGCAGCAGGGTATGAGGGCTCCAGCAGGCATCGAGGGAGGGCACAAAGGGGTCGGGCGTGCAGGCCTCCACACACTCGGCGCTCGTGGGGATGCGCAGGTAGAAGGCGTGCAGCATCATACGGAATGGCTGGTCCTCCTGGCCCAAGGCGTGGCCATAGGTCAGGTCCCCCACGATGGGGTGGCCAAGGGCGCTGCAGTGCACACGTAGCTGGTGCGTCCGGCCTTTGGGGAGGAGAGGGGGGCAGTCAGGTGGGAGCACAACCCTGTGCCCACCCCAAACCCATTCACATCATGCTCAAGTGCTGTCCTTGAAGCTTCATGCAGCCCCTGGGGACGTTAGACCTCCCTGTGCTTCGTGCCACAAAGTCAGAGCTCAAAACAGAAGCGACTTCTGGGACGCTGCTGGTGAGGGCAGGGCCAAAGCAGCGCCCAGTCAGCTGAGAACCCAGACCAGAGAGACCTTGTGTGGGGCAAGAGGCTGCAGATTCTGAGGTTGCATGGGGGGCAGGAGTGAGCCTGGTCAGCATGCTGGGGGCTCCCGGGCAGGTTCCTCCCCTGCAGGATGGGGACACTGTGGTGCCCTGTGCTGGGAGAGGCCAAGGCAGGACATCGTCAGCAGGGAGCAGGGGCCCTGGCACACATCCGGGACACACCTGTGAGGGGCTGCAGCAGCACTTTGGAGACTGGGTCACCTGCATACAGCCCGTGTTCCAGGACCACCAGCTCTGTGAGACTTGGTTTTGGGTTCTCACAACCTGAGGGGAGCGAGGCAAGCTCAGAGAGATAGCTGGGGTTAGGGTTAGGGTTAGGCCACTCCGGGGCCGAGTCCACTGCAGCCCGGTCATGTGGCCTGGTTGCCCCAGCTCATCCAGGGTCCCCTCTGGACGGCTGTGTCCCTGGTCCCTCCACCCCCTGCCCTCCGTACCCTGTGTGCCTTCAATGCACATGGTGTGGGTCCGGCCTTCTGTGCTGTTCTTGCCGATGGCGTAGCTGATGGTCATTCGGCTCTCCTGGACGTGCCCCCGCACCTGCCAGGCAGGGGGTCACATGCTGCTCATGGGGTCACCCGCCACTGCTGGGAAGCCCACCTGACATCCACAGCCTACCAAAGTGGACGGAGGGTCGGAGGCTCCTGCCCCAAGGACCAGCCCGGCCTTACCAGAGCCAGATAAGCCTTGGTGACTCGCCGGTCCTTGAAGCACCTGTATGCACTGCCTGCGGCTGCCTTGTTCAAAGCCACACAGAGTGCCCCGCTGGTGGAGAAGTCCAGTTGGTGGCAGAACCTAGTATGGGGCAGAGGCTCAGTGGTGGCTGGGTTGGGGGCTGCTTCCCCCCCCGGTGGAAGCCACTGTGGGTACCTGAACCCGTAGTAGGTGTCGGGGTCGGCCAGCTCTGGGAAGCGGTGCCGCAGCTGCTTCTGGAGGGTCAGCGTCTCCCGCCAGGCTTTGCTGTCGATGCGTACGTCCCAGTGCTTGTTCACCACCAGGAAGTCATGGCTCCGGTACACGACACACAGATTCTCCACGCTGCCTGGCTCCATGGTGGCTGCAATGCGGGGCAAGTGCGTGGAACGGGGTTATGGGCTGCCTAGCCCGCATCAGAGCCCTGCCCACCTGGCCTGAACACCCCTGCTCCCCAGGGCCGTCGGTCTGAAGCCACTGATGCTGTCAGGCAAGCTTGTAGACCGACTGTGTGCCTGCACTCCCAACCTCTGAGTGGGATGAGCAGGGCGTCTACTGGTTGGGGGCTCTGGCTAGGAGAGGGCAAGCTAGTGGTGCCCTGAGTTCTGGCTGTGGGGCGGTCCTTCCCAGACCCGGGCCTGTGGGGATAAGCAGTCCTGCCCTCCAGCCCGCTCCCACGGATTCTTCCCGAGGCGGGCTACAGACACGTGATATTGGCCTTTTCCTGAGTGGGGCGGGTACAGAGCAGAAGACGGGGCCCTTTCTCGCCCACGCAGACGCCCCCTGCTCTGGCTCCTCTCCGCGGAACTCTCGCCTCCCCCGTCTCATGGACACCGGCGGAAGGGTGCCCGGTGGACTCCCGCTGCAAATCCTTCCCGCGCCCCTGCCCACTCCGGGATCGACCTGCAGCTGGGCTGCGCCGTCCGGGCTTCCGATGCCGCGACCTGTCCCTGGTTCCCGAAGTCGCGTCCCGCGCCTCGTGGCCCAGTGGTACCGGAGCAATAATTCAGGCCACAGAGGTGCGCCTGGCCGGGCCCGGCCTGCGGTCTCAGCCCCGCCCACGTCCCGCCCACGGCACGGACGGGCGGTCCTACTGACCAATGGAGAGCGCCCGAGTCCCGCGGCTCCCCCTCTGGCGTCAGGGCTCAGCCCCGCCCAGCGTGCATGCGCAACCCCGCCCACTCCCCGCCCTTCCTCCTGGCCAATGGAGCGCGCCGCCGGGCACGCCGGCCGTTGATTGGTGGCACCGGGTCGCTGGGGGCGGGAGCGGCGCGCGGGGCGCGGGAGGTTCGGAGCCAGGTCTCCGCGGCGGGCGGCTGCGCATCCAGCAGCCATGGAGGACTACGAGCTGGAGCTGTACGGCGTCGAGGACGATTTCGACAGCCAATTCGCGGCCGAGCTCGAGGTGCTGGCCGAGCTGGAAGGTAGGCGCGAGTATCGCCGCGGCCTCGTCCCAGGTAGCTCGACGGAAGCCTGGCCCTCGCGGGGAGTCCAGGAGGGCTGCTCTGAGGGCCGCGCAGGGGAGAGGCCGCAACCCCCTTGGAGAGAGCACGGCCTTGCAGCGGCGCCGGCCGCGGGGGCTGTGGCTGTGTGTGCAGACGAGCTGCTCTGGATGACTGCTATGGACTTTCCTTCCTCAGGGAGTGCCGCCCTGTCGCCTTCCAGGGACCCCCGGCCCACTGTGGGCCGGCCCCGCCAGACGTTCGAGGAGGCAATTGTTGGAGGGGACGCTGCCATTCACTGTTCTCCAGGCGGACCTCCAAGGAACAGCAAGGGCAGTGTCAGGAAGAGGCATCTGGCTCCTGACATCCAGGGCGACAGATCCCTGCCCCCTAGTACGTTTTTGGGGCCCAGAGCATAGGGGTGGGGTGCGAGACTGGGGAAGGCCCTCTATTCCTTCCATGTGTCTCCCCAGCTCCCCACATCAAACGGTCCAGACTGCAGGCTGTCAGGAGACTGAACTTTAGGTCGGAGGAGATGGAAGAGATGACACCTCCTGATTCCCCGACTCTGGACATCACTCCCCCACCAAGTCCCGAGATACCTGATGAGCTGTTGGGCGAAGGGTGTGTAACTTGGGGCAGAGGCGTCTCCAGGGGCATTGGAAGGATCCCATTCCTCCAACAAGGGCTTGGGGCCTGGGGCAGGGCTGGGTCCATGGCTCTTCCCTGAGTATCCGCATAACAATCGTGGTTCTCTCCCAGGCCCTTAGACTCTGGGGCTGATGCGGGTCTCACTCAGGCCTCACTAGCCACCCGCAATCCTGTTTTGCGGCGGCCCCCAGTCTTGGAAGACTACGTCAATGTGACCTCCACGGGCGGCGACCGGGCCTTTCTGGTGCTTCGGGCTGACCCAGTGGGCACTGGGGTGCAGGTGGGTGCCGTGTAGCCACGAGCCGGTACATGGACCTCATATGCTCACTCTGACTCTGGGTACCCTTCTAGAGTCACCCTGCCTCTGATCTTGCATTCGGGAAGGCCACCTTCTTTCTCTTCCTCCTCCTCCATCTTTTCTCCCCTCCTTCTTCTCTTTTTTTCTACCTTTTCCTTCATCCTTCTCCTTAGATCTGCTGCCATTCCAGTGACCCCTTGGGGTTACTGGAGCTAGAAGGGGCTCCTTGTGGCTGTGGATGCTAGGGAATGCCACATGGATCCCTGAGCACCGTTGGGAGGGAGCTGTGGCAACCCCATAACTAGAAGGGAGTGACTGATGCCCGCTTTCCCCCACAGAGCCCTTTCCATGACACCGGGTGGCGTGGCCGTGGCCAGTTGGACCTGCTGGGCATGCCCTTCACTTCCCTGAAGGAGAAGGTCGACAGCGAGGTGGGGGCTGCTGGGGTTTCCTGGGAGGGAAGGAGTGGCTCCTGGGTGACTGGTGGCTGAGCTGTTTTGATCTAATTTGCACAGCGGCGACGGCGACTGCTGGAAGAGGCCCAGCGGCTCTCAGACATGCTGTGCAGGTGACACGGGGGCTCTCCACCCCAGGATCCTCGCTAGTCCTTGGACTGCTGACCCCTAGTGTGCATTCCAGCGGGGTAGTCCCTGCATGGGGTTAAGGCCCAGTGGCTCAGGGTATGATGCTCTCCAGTCTCAGGTCACAGGAGGTGGAGGAGGAGACCCAGCCCTCAGGGGCACCTGAGGAGGAGCCAGCTGACAGCCAAGATGCCTCCCAGCATTGCCTCTGGGTGGATGAGTTTGCACCACAGCGCTATACGGAGCTGCTCAGTGATGACGTGAGGCCTTGTTCTTGCTCAAATGTGACTGGCTTCTTTGTTGCTGAGAGAAAAGAACTCACGGCCTAATAGGTCCTTGTGTTGCCAGCCCACAGGGGTGTCAGAATTTAGGGGAAGGATTTGATGAGCTTTGTTGGATTGTGTTGGTAGATAAAGAAACTGAGGCTAATTTGGGCCTTTCACTGGTCACTCAGCCTCAGCGTCCCTGCATGTATCTCTGGGCTTTAAAGAGTAGAGTGACATGAGGGGCAGGCATGAGGAGACCCCCCACCCAGGCCAGGCCTCTCTTTTTTCAGTTCACTAACCGCTGCCTTCTCAAGTGGCTGAAGCTGTGGGACCTAGTGGTGTTTGGCCGAGAGAAGCCTGTCCAGAAGCCTAGGCCCAGTGCAGAACCGGCCCGTGGTGGCAAGGAGGCCACAGCTTCCAGCAAGTGGAAGAGCCATGAACAAGTTCTCGAGGAGATGCTGGAGGCTGAGCTGGACCCAAGTGGGCGGCCCCGGCAGAAGGTGAGTGCACCTGACTGCTCTGCACACATGTCTAATGGCTTATTCTGGGTGGCTGGTGCCTTTGCAGCCTCGGGGGGCCATGAGGCACATTTACTGCCCCCGAGGCTGTGATGATGTCAGTGTCTTGGTGTGGAGTGTCAGCAGTTTGAGCTAGGACGCGAGTCCTTTCTTCTAATGACTTAGACAAAGTCAGCACTACTTGAAGGGCCCTGCATCTTCCCACAGTGATTACACTGGAACGTGGGTGGGTTTCAGGCGTCAGTCATGGCAGTAACAGTTGTGTCTGTGTCCGATCTCAATGCCACTCACCTGACATGAGCCTTTATTGTTTGCGCCACGAGCAGGCGGGGGCTTGTCCTCCTCTGGTGATAGGGGCAGGGCAGGGCAACATCCCCTGGCACTGCACTTTGTGGGATGGGATTTTGTCTCTGGCATTTGGGCCAGGGACTCCCAAAGTCTATGAGGCGGGGCGGGTTGCAGCACATTTTCTCCTGTCCTGGCTGCAGGTGGCACTGCTGTGTGGGCCCCCAGGGCTGGGCAAGACCACCCTGGCCCACGTGATTGCGCGGCACGCTGGGTACTGCGTGGTGGAGATGAATGCGAGGTGAGGGGGGAAGGCTGGGCCTCCCTGTGTCCTAACGTGTCTGGCCGACTGGGACACAGCCCTGAACGCCTGGTTTGGAGGTGGGGTCTGGTGTCCCAGGTGCATGAGGCGGCATGGTCCACACACCTCAGGGCTCCTGGGACTTGGCGTGGTGTCAGGGGGTGGCCTTGTGTAGTATCTTTGAGTGGTAGGCGTGGGGGCTCTGCCCTGGGGGACCGTCTGGCTGGGGACACTGGCTACCCTGACAGCTGCTCCCGGGCCTCCTGGTTCCAGTGATGACCGCAGCCCTGAAGCCTTCCGCACACGCATCGAGGCGGCCACGCAGATGGAGTCCGTCCTGGGTGCTGGTGGGAGACCCAACTGCCTGGTCATTGACGAGATCGATGGGGCCCCCACGGTGGGCCTCCTGGGTAGGCCGGCAGGTGGGCTGGTCGTCCCGCAGTGGGGGGCTATGATTCACTGCCATCTCCATGTCCCCCCAGGCTGCCATTAATGTTCTCCTGAGTGTCTTGGATCGCAAGGGCCCACAGCAGGCAGGGCCAGGGGGCCCATCTGTGCCCACAGGCGGGGGGCGGCGGCGCCGGGCAGAGGCAGGGCTCCTGATGAGGCCCATTATCTGCATCTGCAACGACCCGTGAGTGGAGGGGGGGCCTCGGCTGGGGAGGGGCTTCTGTCGGGTGGGCGGGGTCTCCACTGGGAGGCTTGTTCTTCACTTCCCACTTCCCTCGCTGCTGGACTCAGGTAGTGCCCTGGCCAGGGCCGGCTCACTATGCATGCCCTGCTTCCGCAGGTTCGCGCCCTCTCTCCGGCAGCTGAAGCAGCAGGCCCTCCTGCTACATTTCCCGCCCACGCTGCCCTCCAGGCTCATGCAGCGGCTCCAGGAGGTCTGTGAGGGTTGCCTTGCCTCCGCCATCTGCCTGTGGCCCCCCGGCTACCCCCAGGATGTTGGGTGGAGGTCCCGGGCCAGTTTGTTCTCTGGTTGTGGGTGATTCCAATGCGCAACCGAGCTCCTTCTGCAGGGCTCTTCGGCCTTTGCTCCCCGTCGGATAGGAGCTGTTTCTAGGGAGGTGGTGGCTACAGGGCAGGGCTAGGGGTACACTCATCCTCCCACCCCTCTGCAGATCTCCCTGCGGCGGGGCATGCGGGCTGACCCCGGCGCTCTGGCGGCCCTCTGTGAGAAGACGGACAACGACATCCGCGCCTGCATCAACGCCCTGCAGGTGGGCAGGTGGCTCTGGGGCAGGGGACGGGGCGGCCAGCGCCCCCTCCACATCTCCCCTGTGTCCATTTCCTGCTGGAGCTGGGGTCAGCCATCCTCACCCTCCCTGACCCCATGTCCAGTTCCTGCACAGGCGGGGCCAGCGGGAGCTGAGCGTTCAGGCCGTTCAGAGCACACGCATTGGCCTGAAGGATCAGCGGAAGGGGCTCTTTTCCGTGTGGCAGGAGGTCTTCCAGCTGCCCCGGGCCCAGAGGTAGGCAGGCCAGCCTTGGCCTGGAATGTCCACGGTACCCTTGCCCTGGGAAGACAGCCAGCTCTGCCTTTGCTGATGGAGCCGTGGCACCTTGCCCTCCTGTGGCACCTCAGGGTGCCCTAAACATGCACAAGCCGGTGCTACCCGGAGGACGAGGGTGGGTAGGGCTGGGTCTGGGTGACGGGGCAGGGGCTCCACTCCAGCCTCAGCTCCCCCTGCAGGCGCCGTGTGCGTCAGGACTCAACCCTGCGCACTCACATGCTCCTGCTCGGGGACCAGCTCTCGGGCTCAGGGCCCCTCGCTGCCGAGGCGCCCCTGACCACAGCCGCGCAGCGTTTCTACCACATCTTGCACGTGGCCATGTCTGCGGGCGAGCATGAGAAGGTGGTCCAGGTAACCGTGCCCCACCTCCAGCCTTGTGGGGGTGGGGGGGCAGGAGGCCCCGTTCTGGCAGCATTTTTCGACCCTGGCCAGCAACTGACTGGGACATGCACGCTTCAGTGGTGCTGAGCCCAAGAAGAAACTGGTGGACCCGGTGCTTGGGAGGCTTCTGAGAGGGAGCAGGGTCAGGCAGGAGGGGGGATGGCTGGCGGGGGTTGTCTGGTGGGATCTCTGTGTCTGCCCTTAGGGAAGTAGCTAAAGGGCCCGGCAGTGGCAGGAGGGGCTGGATTCCATATGTGCAGGTGGGGTGGAGAGCAGGTGGCAGGCCCCCCTACCCCCACCCCCGGGAAGCCTGGTGTAAGCTGCCTCCCTGGCTAAGCAGCTTTGGATTAGCAGCTGGGGATCCTTGCAAATCCGGAAAACCACTGTGTGGAGGGCAGCGTGGTGGCCGGAGGGGAGGGACTCCCACATGGAACGTGCGTAGGCTCTGTGCCCTTGACCCTGGTGGACAGAGCTTCCCTCTCCTTTAGGAGGTGACTGGGTCAGACGAGTGGGGGCAGCAGGCTAGGCCTTTCTGGCCCCCTCATGGCCCTGTGGCCACTCGCTGCGGCTTACAGGCTGGTGGGAGGGGAAGGTCCCCCCAGGGTGGCGCTTGTGCTGTGGGTAGGCTCCATGAGGCTGGAGGGCCTCAGGGACTGGCCCGTCCACCTGCCTTCAGGGCCTGTTCGACAACTTCCTGCGGATGAGGCTACGGGACTCCAGCCTGGGCGCCGTGTGCACTGCCCTCGACTGGCTGGCCTTTGACGACCTGCTGGGCCGGGCCGCCCTCCACGGCCAGAGCTTCCAGCTGATGCGCTACCTGCCCTTCCTGCTCCCGGCCTTCCACCTCCTCTTCGCCTCCAGCCACGTGCCACGGATCACCTTCCCCAGCAGCCAGCAGGAGGTACGGCCTGTGCCCTGCCCGGGGCCAGGGTCTAGCCCTGGGGTCCTGGGTGACTCAGTCCTGGTCCGCCCTCCACCCCAGGCCCAGAATCGCATGAACCAGACACAGAACCTGATCCAGACGCTGGTGTCAGGTATCACGCCAGCCACCCGCAGCTGGGCTGCACCGCAGGCACTCATCCTAGACACCCTCTGTCTGCTCCTGGACATCCTCACGCCCAAGCTGCGCCCAGTGAGTGCCTGGCCTGGCAGTGCCGGGCCCGGGAGGGGCGTGCCTCCTGGGGTGGGTGGGGCCTGGCTCAGTGCCCTGCTGGCCCACAGGTGAGCACACAGCTGTACAGCGCCCGAGAGAAGCAGCAGTTGGCCAGCCTGGTAGGCACCATGCTTGCCTACAGCCTCACCTACCGCCAGGACCGCACGCCCGACGGGCAGTACATCTACAGGCTGGAGCCGTGAGTCTTCGCAGCACCTGGGCTGGGGGTGCTGGGATCCAGGTGCCACAGCGATTGCTCGGCCAGAGTCTGAAGGCATGGTGTGAGCCTCAGGTCTCTTGTTGAAGGCTGGGGGAGTCAGGTCTAGCTCATTCCTTGCCCGAATGTGACTGTGCAGTGGAGCCCCCACTGGGGCCGACCCTGGGACGGGAGGTGTACGTGGAGTCCCTCAGTGCCCGCAGGAGCTGCCCCCAGAGGGCCCTCGAGCTCCACAGGGCTCCGCTCCTCTGTCCTGAGAGGGTCATGGGGTGGAGTGCTGGCACTAGTGGGGGCCGGATGCAGGCCTCAGGCAGTAATGATGCTCATTCCATGCGCTCAGCCCAGCCTGAGCCCAGGCCCTGCTGTGTGGTGTCAGTTCCTCCTTGGGCAGCCCTCCACTTGCCCATGTGTGGTGGGGGAAACTGAGGCTCAGGGTGGGAATGCCCCTGCTGCTGTGGAGCTGGGGCACAGCAGGGCCAGGCCTGGACCCCGTCCTGCACTCTTGAGTCTGCCAGGTGGGGCCAGAGGTGGTAAGTAGCTCGTGGCCTGTCCCTGCTGACCAGGTGTCCCGGGGCTTGCCCTGCCCCGCTTACCCCAAGAGCAGGAACGTGGAGGAGGTTTGCCGCTTTCCCGAGCTGCCTGCCCGCAAGCCCCTCACCTACCAGGCCAAGCAGCTCATTGCCCGCGAGGTGGAAGTGGAGAAGATGCGGCGGGTGGAGGCCTCGGCTCGGGCCAGGGACGGCCCCCAGGTGAGCCTCCCCAGGCCCTGGGTAGAGCAGGGCCCTTGGAGAGGATACGAGCCCCGCCGTGGTCCTACCCAGTCAACTGTCACTGTCTGTGACTTCTTGCAGGTGGATGGGGGTCCCCCGGGGGGCTCGGGGGAGAAGGAGCTGCAGCCACCTGCCCCATGCAACCACAAGCAGCGGCTGGAGTGTATCCTGAAGAGAGCCGCCCTGGAGGAACAGGTAGGGGCCGACGTATGAGTGGGAGGCCGTGGGGGCGGTGCTGGGGGGCCTGGGCAGGCGACTTTGCAGTGGGCTGGTTCTAAGTCCTGGAGTCCAGCTCCCTGCTGCTCAGCATGATGGCTCTGCCTGGGCCCAGTTCCCACCTGGGCAGCATGCTGGCACCTCCTGACCTTGGCAGGGAAGAGGTGAGTGTGAGCGTGGTGGAGGGTGCATGCAGAGAGGCTCAGCAGGAGGGGGCCATGGCCTCTGGGCCCTTTCCCCAGGTAGGGCTAGTCCGCTAGAGCTCAGTCCCCGTGAACCTGACCAGCCTGTCTCCTTCAGCCCGAGAGGGACTTCTTCGGTCGTGTGGTTGTCAAGAGAGCAGCAGCCCCGAGCACAGGTGTGTATGGAGGGGTGGGTGGTGGAGGGACTGGCCGGAGTCAGGTGGAAGAACGATTGTGTGGCCCCCGCAGGGCACGAGGCCCCTGAGACTGACACAGCTGAGCGGCGTGTGGGCACTGCAGTGGGCAGGAGCGACGTGTGGTTCCGCTTCAAGGAGGGCGTCTCCAATGCCGTGCGGCGCAGCCTGTACATCAGAGACCTGCTCTAGGGGGCATGGCGAGCCCCTGGAGCCTGGGCGGCCACCCTGGGCTGTGCTGGACACCCCGACCCATGCTGGACGTCCCCAGAGAGTATGCTGGACACTCTAGTCCATGTTGGACCCTCTGGGGTCACGCCAGACACCCTGGACTACACCAGATATCCCGATACACACCAGCTACCTAGGTGTTGCTTTCTCTCTCCTAGAAAGTGTACAAAAGCACCAGCGTTCTCGCAAAGTCTTTATAAAACTCACACCTTTACAGAGGCGTCCACTTTACAGGGAGGCGTGAGTCTGGGCCGCGGGGGCTCACAGGATGGCGCACTTGCCCTTCTCCACCCACGGGTTGTTCTTCATCAGGTCGGGGTTCAGGAAGGGGTCCTTGGGAATCCCTTCCTCGATCCACTTGAGGAGCCTGTGGTGGGGAGGGTGGGTGAGCACGTGGGCTCCTGGCCCCAGGAGTGCTGCCTGGTGGCAGTGTGTAGGGGTGTGGCCTTGGTTCATACAAATGAGCACAGGGCAGGGAAATGAGACACAAATCTTGCCAGCCTAGGGGGTGTGGCCGCAGCTCCGCAGGGTGTCCTGGGGACTCACTCAGGGATGGTCTTAGACGACATCTCCCTCTTGAAAGCCAACTGGTACTTGAGGCTCTCAACTTCCTTCTTCATCTGGGGCACGTCCCACTCCTCCATGGCGTCGGGGGCTTCGGAAGCGGCCAGCCTGGGGCTGGGGAGTATGGGGCAAGCCACAGAGCCAGGGGCTGCCAGCCTGCAGTCACCCTCCTGATGCACCCTCCCTCTGGTGAGCACCCCCCACAGAAAGAGACACCCGCTCACTGCCTGGGGAGTCCCCACGGCCTCTGCCACCCACCAGGGAACAGGGCTGGGGCTGAGGCCACAGTAATCAGGCCCCATGTGCCTGCCCCCCCACCTCCCATGGGGCTCATTAACTGCCGAGAAAACTTTCCATGCTTAGCTCTGCACCCCTACCTGCCATCGAAGCCTCACCAAGGCTGGGCCTCTGGGTTGGAGAGGGGAGGGGCAGTGTCCTGCCAACAGCAGGACAGGTCAGGTCCCTGACCCTTCAAGTGCAGGACCCATTTCCCATCGCAGAAGACCTTTGTGTCAGGGGCTGGGCACACACACACACCCCTCCCCCTGCTTTGCATGGGCAAAGCCCACCCGGAGGGCAGGTTAATCCAGGGGCCAGGAGGGTGGGGCTGCTATTTGCATCTCTGCCCAGGGGGCAGGCTGGGGCACGTGCCGGGGTCTTGGAGTCACGGGCTGCCCAGCTGGTCCAGGACTTGGGCCCCTGCAGCCTCCTGCTTGCTGCCTTGCACCTTCTCCAACTTGCCTGACTGCCGGGCCACCCGGCAGAGCACAGGTTCAGGCTCCAGACCCAGCCAGCAAGTGAAGGGAGGCAAGGCCGCTCCTTGCCTCCCCCTGCTCCAGCCCACTCGGGGGCCCAGGGAGCCCCTGGCTGTCCCCCAACCCCTGCCCCCATCACCGAAGCTGGGAACCAAGGGACTGGCTTCCTTGACCTGGGAAGTGTGCACAGGGGCTGCCAGGAGTGTGACACTGCCTACTTCAGGGTGAGGAAAGGGCTCCTGGGAGGGTCTACCAGGAGGGAGTGAGACTGGGGAAGTAGCGAGGCTCTGGGGGGTAGCCAGTGGGGGCGAGCAGGGGCTTCCTCCCAGAGACCCCGAGTTCCAGCACCCCACCCGGTAGCGCAGGTTCTCACATTCACGTGGGTGCGTCCCCCCACCCCCCAGCTAGGGGGGCGGCAGCCGGGTCCGCAGCCCCCAAGCCCCGCTGCCTAGCCCGCCGCGCGGCCCGGCCTCGGCGCACAGCGCTCGCTCGCTCGGTAGGCACTGCGGGCGGGCGGCGCGCGCGGATGCCGTTCCCCTCGCAGCCAGCCGGCGGATGGAGGGTTCTCCCGCGGTCTGGCCGGCCCCTTGGGACAGGAGGACGACCGAAGACAGATAGGCAAGGGCGCCTCAGGGATTGGGGGGGCGTCCAGGTCAGCCCAGTGGGACCTGGGCAGGCCCCAGAGTCTGCTCAGCACAGGGGCGAGCTCCCGAGACCTACCTTGGACGGCGACCGCGAGGACAGAGATGACGAGGGCCACGGGATGGCGAGGACGAGTGATGGGCGAGCGAGCCGGGCAGAGCCTGGGCAGGTGCCCCGCCCACCCCGCCACCTGGGCCAGGCCCGGGCACCGCCCCCACCCTCTGCCCGCCCTCCTGGGGGGCTGGGCTGACCCTGGGGAGCTGGCTTCACCAGGCACACTCTGCCAGCCTTTGGGGGGTGGGAGGTGCAGCTGGGAGCAGTGTAGGCTCGGCTCTGGCCCTGGGTGAGGTGTCCTCCCACTGGGCTGGGTGGGCTTGCAGGCTGCCATGTGGTGCAAAACCGAAGACCGTCAGCTGGTAGATCGCACCCCAGCCCCTGGTGCTCCTCATGGGCTGGAGTCTCCAGGCCGGGATACCGCCCCCCACCCCCACTCCCAGCCTCCGCAGTGTCCACTGACAGGCCCAGGGCTGACCCACCACGGGCGTGAGCCTACTCTGACCAGGACACCTGGGTCTGTGTGGAGTTGCTTCCTGCCCTGCATTCCCAGGCCAGCAGTGGGCAGCTGGGCAGCTGTGGTGGGTGGCAGGGTCCAGTTCACCAACCAGTCCCCTTGGAGGCCAGACCCCATGGCTCCCCACGGCAGCCTGGGCCAGGCCTTCGGTAGGTGCTCCCACTCGGGAGTGGGACAGGCCTGGGGTGCTCCTCGCCCGCCTCGGGCCCTGGGCTCTCCCTGCTGTGATCACAGAAAACAAGGTCAGCGGCGCCTGCCCGGCCCTCTCCCACACCAATGTGACAACGGAACAGGAGGCGCTTCTGGAACTGGGGCATGTTAGGAAAACTAGGGATTATTTCTTATTATGGATTTATGGGGGGTGGGGGGACTTAGAGCCAAGGCTGCCAGCATCCTCCTCAGGGCAGATGGCCAGCAGTTTTGACCTCACTCCCTGCCCCCACCCCTGGCCTCTTCCTCTGGTGCCCTGTGACTGGGCAGGCACCCTGTTACTCGGGGTGCCTGGGGCTCTCCCGTGGCTGGGACCCTGCTCACAAGAGGTGGGTGCTCAGGCACAGTGTTGAGTCAGCCCCCAGAACCGGCTCAAGATTTAGACTGAAACCAAGGCAGCCAGTCCCTGCCCCCAGCCATGCCTTCCCCATGGAGGGTGCAGGCAGAATGGGGAACCCAGGACTGTGTTCTGGCCCTGGGAGGAGCCTTGGTGTGACCTGGCAGGGCACGGCCCCTGTGCTCTGCTCTGAGGCCTGCGTCATGTGATCTCTCCTCCATGGTTTGGAGTGCTCCACTGAGACCACTGCACACAGGCCTTCATGATGTCACTTGAAAATGCCTGGGTGTCATCACCTCACCAGGATGGCGGGAGCTGTGTGGGGCGTGGGGTCCTGCATTCCCGCTCTGCGTGCTGTTCCCTGGCTGTGAGCACCGGCCACACCTGCTGCTCTGTGGACCCTCAGGGTTCAGAAGTGGTCTCTGCGCTGACCCTGGTGACTCCATGGGACAGAGGCCGTGACTACACGGCAGTCAAGCTGATGTGTGCATGCTTGTGTGAGCCTGTGAAGCCGCTGTCTTTGGTGAAAACTGGGGGACCGGTGTCTCCTATTTCAGCTTCCTGGGAGTTTGAACTTGTCAACCCCAGATCCGCAGAGGGACTGGGTGGGTCCGGAATGAGCAGAGGCCCAGTGGTTTGCGGTGTGAGGAGGATGCTCCAGAAGCAGTGACAGCTGGTGCTCCAGCTGATGCCACCTTGCAGTCACCCAGAGCAGACCCAGGGAGACCAACCGCCTTTCTGAAATTAGCTCCCCTAACTGGGCTGCTGGTGAGAATCAACAGGGCTCCTCACTGGCCTAGAAATGGCTGTTGCAGGTCCCACGCCCGTAGGGCTCCTGACTGGAGCAGGAACCTGGCTGGGCTCCCAGGGATGTGATGGGTGTGGGGGCAGATGCAGCGAGGCAGGGTCCCTTTGTGCTGGCTCTAGTGCTCAGGACGAGTCAGTGGTGTGTGGGGTGCTCTGACCCACTTTGAATAGGGTCCCCAAGGAAGACTTGGGGGGCAGGGGCAGGAAACGCCCCAACCCAATAGGACCTGCAGCCTGATTTGGTCCCAGTGCTACTCAGACCTGTGGCCTCGCTAGGCAGGGGCCAGAGATGAGGCCAACCTCTCACCTGGTCTGTTCTGAGTATGCAGAGCATGCTGGTGACACAGAGCCACCTGGTGCTGTCAGCTCCCCGCTTGGTCCTCCTGAAACCAGGCTCTCTTCCACATGGTGCCCCAGCAATGAAATGTGCAGCTGGGGCAGATCTGGCCCCATGTGCTGGCGTGATGAGGTCCGGTGAGAACACCTCCCCTGTGTTTGCAGCTTCGCTTCGGACCTTAGGGGTGGGGTCAGACCCTACACACAACCCTCCCATGGCAACAGGCCTGGTCTCTGGTGAGAAAACCTAAGTAGTCCATGCTGTAGAACCTAGGCCTGGCAGGAGACAGTGGGGGCCCAGCCTGCCAGCACCCATCCCAGGGCAGGTGTGGGACCCTCTCGACTACAACAGGCTGACTCCCCTCCTGAGGCCTCAGGGGATGTGCCTGCTTGTCTCCCATCCCTGGAAACACCTGTCTGAGGTGAACATGGGGATAGGAAGATAAAAAAGAAACTATTTCACCCAGTTAAACAGAGCTCACAAGAAACTAGGTAGTTCTTGGATAATCTTTGGGTGTTTGAAAATGACTTTCAAAAGTAATTTAAGCTCTTAGACTCATGTTTGCAAAATACACAGTGAATGATTCCAGGGAATCACAGGTTGTAAGCATAAGCTGTGAGTCATAAAGTCTCAGGGCATTGACTCTGGTTAAGCAGTTTATTCTAATGGCTCTGCGGTCCACAGGTACTCTCCTTCCCCGCCTGCTCCAGTCCTCCCATGACACTGGCTCCTGCCAGCATGTGGGTCAGAAAGACGCATGTGGTCTATACCTTGGTGCTGCTGAGGTTCAGGAAGAGGCCCAGGGCCTGCACCTGCCTAAGCACCAAACACTCCAGTGCCCACAGGCCATGGGGGTCCCCTTCTGATGAGGCTAGTGTCACTAGGGTCCTGCGCATTGCTGGCAAGTCTACTGGTCTGCACCCGCAAAGGGCCTTTCGCCAAGAAGGTGGGTGAGTGGGACGAATGCACACGTCGGGCCACCAGTGTGTTGTCACCCAGGCCTGGGCATGGCTCTAGGTTTTCCCTCTCGACCTGCAGCTGCACCCCCAGGTCTGTGCAGCACTGCAGAAAATTCTACCTGATCATGGGGCAGCTATGTGAGTGGAGCTGGGGGTGTGTGGCGGGCCCCCCAATTCTGTCTCACAGCTGCCATAGCCACCTCCGTCCCCTGCCCAGTGGCCAAGTGTGGTGGGCCTTGCGCCTTCAGCAGGTACGCTTCTGGTCCCAAGCAATATGCCCACCATGTAGGAGTGGATGGAAGAGGCTCCTAGAAACAGTTTCAGTGCCCAGAGGTTTTCCACAAAAGCAGAGGAGACACTTTAGGGGACGTTGCTGTCAGCTGGGGCTGCCTTCCACAGTAGGGATGATGCCCAGCAGTGCTCACGGCCCAGAGTAGGTCTGATGAACTGGCTGAGCAGGAAACTGAGGCCCCGGGGCTCTGGGCTTGCCCAGGTCTCACCTCGGTTTTGTGTCCTTCATCTAGTGACTTCCCTCAAACACCTGGAATCCCTGCCATCTGCTCATTTCATCTGAAGCTGCAGAAGCTCTGGTGACTGCAGAGTGCAAGTAACTGAATGGGGACCCTCTACTATCACAAAGATCTCTCCCCAGAAAGGACCCCCGTCCTGTGCCAGGGGGCGAGGTCTCCCATGGGGACCGCGGACATCGTTCACCCCTCCCAGGTTCAGCGCAGGGCTCCCTCGCCTGGGCCACGTCTGCCACTTCTGGATGCAGTCTATGCAGACTGCTCTGCAGAACTTGACACCAGAGTTACAAGGAATCTAGAATGCAACCTCCCGGGGAAAGGTCTGTCATGTGAAACGGTGAAGGACCAAGCCAACAGGAGTCCACGCAAGGAGCAAACGCGGGAGCGCGTCCTGGACTGCGGAGCTCTCAGGGCGGAACCGGCGGGACGGCTCCGAGGTGTGCGCGGCTCGCTGCTCGGTTTCACAGGACGAATCTGCTCCGGGCTTGACTTCCGGAGGACCCGGGCGGCGCGGAGCTGCAAGAGGAGCCCACGCACCGCGGGGCCCTGGCTGCTCGGCCGCTGGCAACGCAGGGCAGACTCGGGGGGCTTCCCCTCACGGCCAGGATTAGGACAGGGAACTCGCGACAGACGCCGTTATCAGAAGACGAGGACTCCTAGGACGGAGGCTGACGGCCAGTTTAGCTAAAGAACTTAAGCGAAACAAGTTTCCGGCGTTCTTACTAGTGTTAACGTGCGATGTTTATCGTGAAGACAATACCGAGCGGCACCGCGAGGGAAGGCCCGGCAGCAGGCTCCAGGCACCTCCGCTGCTCCGCGATCCCCACCGTCAACGCTCTTCCACAGCCCGCGGCGCTTGAAGCCCACTGCCGCCTTGGGAGATCCCTTCCGGGTCTAAGCGTGGAGGGGGCGGGGCACGCAGGGGGCCTGCCCCCCGGTCGAGGGGCGGGACTTCTGCGGGACGCCGTTCTGCGTGACGCAGCCATCTTGGAACCGGGCGGCGGCTGCGTCATCTGTGGAGGCGTGGCCGGAACGGAGGTGGTGTTGTCACCTGTCAAGCTCAGGTGTTCCCTTGGCCTGGCTTCTCGGGCTCCTGTTAAGTTATGGCAGGTGACCTTTGAGGTGGCCGGGCATCCCCCCTCCCCCCACGGCGGCACTGGTGAGCGAGACCGTCCGCCCGAATCTGTGAAAAAAGGGGAGATGAGCTGTCAGGGTGCCTCTGCCCAACCCATATCCTCCCTCTGAGGTCCCCCACCTCAGGTCCCACCTTTCAGGTCCCCTCCTCAAGTCCCTCCTTAGGTCCCGCCACCTCAGGTCACCCCCTCAGATCCTCCCAAGTCCTCACCCCAGGTCCCCCGTCTCAGGTCTCCCCCTCAGGTCTCCCCCTCAGGTCCCCCCATCACGTCACCTCACTCAGGTTTCCCTCTCAGGTTCCCCCCCTCAGGTCCCCCCTCAGGTCTCCCCTTCAGGTACCCCTGTCAGGTCCCCCCACTCAGGTCTCCCTCTCATGTTCCCCCCCTCAGGTCTCCCTCCAGGTCCTCCCTGTCAGGTCCCCCCACTCAGGTCTCCTTCTCAGGTCCCCCGCCTCAGGTCTCCCCCTCAGGTCCCCCCCTCAGGTCTCCTCAGGTCTCCCCCTCACGTCCCCCGACTCAGGTCTCCCCTCAGATCCCCCCCTTCAGGTCTCCCCCTCAGGTCCCCCCCCTCAGGTCTCCCCATCAGGTCCCCCCTCTCAGATCCCTCCCTTCAGGTCTCCCCCTCAGGTCCCCCGCCTCAGGTCTCCCCCTCAGGTCCCCCCTCTCAGATCCCCCCCTTCAGGTTTCCCCCTCAGGTCCCCCCTCTCAGATCCCTCCCTTCAGGTCCCCCCTCTCAGATCCCTCCCTTCAGGTCTCCCCCTCAGGTCCCCCACCTCAGGTCTCCCCCTCAGGTCCCCCCTCTCAGATCCCCCCCTTCAGGTTTCCCCCTCAGGTCCCCCCACTCAGGTCTCCCCCTCTGGTCCCCCCACTCAGATCCCCCCTTCAGATCTCCCACTCAGGTCCCCCTCCTCAGGTCTCCCCCTCAGGTCCCCCCTCTCAGATCCCCCCTTTAGGTCTCCCCCTCAGGTCCCCCGCCTCAGGTCTCCTCCCTCAGGTCTCCCCCTCTGGTCCCCCCCTCAGGTCTCCTCACTCAGGTCTCCCCGTCACGTCCCCTCACTCAGGTCTCCCCTCTCAGATCCCCCCTTCAGGTCTCCCCCTCAGGTCCCCCCGCCTCAGGTCTCCCCCTCAGGTCCCCCCGCCTCAGGTCTCCCCCTCTGGTCCCCCCTCTCAGATACCCACTTCAGGTCCCCCCTCTCAGATCCCCCCCTTCAGGTCTCCCCCTCAGGTCCCCCCTCTCAGATCCCCCTTCAGGTCTCCCCTTCAGGCCCCCCCTCAAGCCCCCTCCCCTCAGGTCTCCCTCTCAGGTCCCCCCCGTCAGGTCTCGCCCTGTGGTCTCCCCCTCAGGTCCCCCCTGTCAGGTCTCGCCCTCTGGTCCCCGCCTCAGGTCCCCCCTCTCAGATCCCCCCTTCAGGTCTCCCCCCTCAGATCTCCCCCCTCAGGTCTCCCCCTCAGAACCCCCTCTCAGATCCCCCCCTTCAGGTCTCCTCACTCAGGTCCCCCCCTCAGGTTTCCCCCTCAGGTCCTCCCTCTCAAGTCCCCACCCCTCAGGTCCCCCTATCTCAGGTCCCCCCCTCAGGTCTCCCCCGTCAGGTGCCCCCTCCCAGGTCGCCTCCTCAGATTCCCCTCTCAGGTCCTCCCCCTAGGGTCCACCTCTCTCAGGTGCCCCAACTCAGATCCCCTTTCAGGTACCCCCTCAGGTCCACCCCTCTTAGATTCCCCCTCTAAGGTCTCCCCCTCAGATATCCCAACTCAGTTACCCGAACTCAGGTCTCCCCTCTCAGGTCTCCCCTCAGGTATCCCCTTCAGGTCCCCTCTGTCAAGTTCACCCTCTCAAGACCCACCACCTCAGATCCCCCCTCCGTCAGGCCCTCCCCCTCAAGTCCACCCCTCTCAGGTCTCCCCCTGCAGGTACCCCCTCTTAGGTCCTCCCTCAGGTCTCTCCCCTCATGTCCCCGCCCATCAGGTCCCCCCTTCTCAGATCAGCCCCTCCTGTCAGCTACTCCCCCTCAGGTGCCCCCTCTCAGTTCCCCTCTCAAACCTCCTCACCTAGGTCCCATCTCAAGGGACACCCTCCCTCCTAAAGGGCTGTTCTGGACACCTGAGTGAGCCATGTGATTATTGTTCCAGGTGAGTTTTGAGGTGTGCCATGGAACTGGACACCAGGCAGTTTTTGTAAAACTAACAGGCTGAGCAGACAGTCGACAGGGGACAAAGCTTGTCTTCCATCGTGACTCAGTAAGGACTTTGGGCACTGTCCTGATGGCCTGTGGCTTGGACAGCAAGTAAGCCAGGGTTGTAGGGAGGGAGAGGGGTGTGTTGGAGACAAAATTCAGTGAATCAAGGCACAGCAGCTGTAAAGCCTGGTCTCCTGGGATCTACATCCAGTCTTGCCCCACCACCATCTCCATTGGGAAAGGTTGTGGGGTCTGGGGGTGGAGGCCAGGGGTGCTGCTCAACACCCACGGGGGTGGGGGTCCACCACCGCCCTTGGTGAGTCCTTGAGGCCCCCCCTCTCCTTGTTTCTCCACAGCCTCTCCCTCCTCGAGCCCCCTGGCCTGGTCCTGGGCAGGGCCTGGGTTGTGCAGATGGCCAAGTTCCACTTTTGTCCATCTCTAATGGGCAAATGCACCAATGGCAGCACACGGCAAGAGGTGCTCCCCGTGGTATGTGGAGGTCCTGAGCAGTTCTTGGGCTGAGGTCTGTGGAGCTAGGTCTTTGGAGCTGGATCTCAGAGGAAGATCTCAGAAGCCCTGCCAAGACACAGTTTCATGTTGCATTTCACCTGAATCCCAAAAAGGCAGCTCCTGAAGTCCCATTACTGTGTGGTGGTGTCAGGCCATTCCATCTTCAGCTGGCTGGCTCACCCATGGCCCCTGCCTGGCTTTGCCACTAGGTGGAGCCACAGGCCTACCCAATTGCTTCCCCACGTTGCAAACGCCAGACCTGCCTTTCAAATTTAGCGTCAGGACTCTTCTTCAACTCTCCTAAATTTTTCAAGTTTCTATTACATGGTGACATCTAGGGGTATTTAGAGACAAAAACAGAGCAGCTGTTACACTTAGGACTTTCACTTAAAACCAGTGATGATAAATCCAGTGCATGTAAACATCACAGTTTAAAGAAAAACAGCTTTATTTTCCCATCATTGGTGCAGATCCCTTAGAAGAGCTAGGTTATAACTACGTGGCCAACTCAAGTTCTTTCTGCTGTTCTGTCCACATTGATTTGCTGCTTTTTGGTTCTTTTTGTTGAAAGATAAGGAAGGTTAAACATAAAATATTTAATTTTATGAGGACAAACAATCTTGCAGAAACCTGGTTTGTAATCAAAGTTACTCTGCCCCATGAGTCTTGCTGAGGCTCAGATATTCGGGATTCTCAGAGGACAGTGTCTGTGTTAGAGACTGTGGGTGACTGCGAGGGTCCCAGTCCTTTCAACTTTTGGGGTCTGAGGAGAGACTGGGCTGCTGTGATTACGGGGGCATCTTGCTACTTAAAAAAAGGTAATTAATAGACTGTAACTTTTTTAGAGCACTTTTAGGCTTACAGAAAAACGAAGTAGAAAGGATGGTGTCCCTGTGTGCCCCCTGCCCTTCGCATCCCTTGTAGCTAGCCTCTACTCGTTACAGTTATGAACCAACGCCAGCACAGTGTCAGGTGGCATCCTCTTCCTGCAGCAGGTCCCCTGTCATGTGTGGTCCTTGCATCTCCCAGGCTCCCCTGGAATAGGGTCTCTGACTTAGTTTTGACTGCCTTGGCCATTCCGAGGTGTGCTGGTCAGGGATTTTGCAGGATGCCCCTCACCTGGGGTTTGTTGGATGTTTTTCTCTTGGTTGGGCAAGGAGATGGTGACTGCTGCTCGGATCATGACCTTTCTGTACATCCTGCTTCCTTCTCCTGAGATTAAGAGGGCCTGGAGGCACAGAACAGGGTCCTTCCTGTCCTCAAAGGGAGAAGGAGGGGGAAAGGGGCGAGTGCTTGAGGGGATGGCAGCGGGGGCCAGGAGAGCACGCGGTGTTGGAGAGGCAGCAACAACAAAGCAGGGCTGAGGGAACTGGCCTGACACCCTTGAGCACCTAGTGGAGCACCTGGTGAGGAGCCCTGCAGCCGCTCCCACCTGAGGCCTCATTTCAGAGAGAGCCAAGACTCTGCTTGGTGAGGGGCTCCTTGGTCACAGTGGTTGGGCTCTGTCTGGGCAGCACGTGTTCTCCCAGCTCGGTTCCCTGGATCCAGTGGGCAAACAGCCTGCTCTCTCCCTGCCGGGCTTGGCCTCAGGCGAGCTAGTAGGATTGTGAGTTCAGGCTGCTGTCTCTTCAGAACACCCCCTTTAGCTTTTCTGGGAGTTCTCGCTCTGGCCTCAGGGCCTTGAGCTACTGCTTTCATCTGCTTTGCCCTTTAGGGTCCACGTGTGGATTTGTGTTAGTTGTGGGTGACCAGCTCCTGCTGAGGGGCTGGAGGCTCCATGGGGAGCAGGCAGGAGAGGGTGGGGAGCGTGGGTGTGTGCACAGACGAGGCAGTGACTGCAGGGCTGGCAGACACTCTGGGCTGAGTGGGTTGGGCTGGATTGGGGGGTGGGGGCGCCCCTGAAGGTCATCCCTGTCGCCTCCCCAGTGCTTGGGGTAGAAGTGGCTTGGAATCACATGGCCATCTGGTCCTTACCCCTCACTGTGCTGGTGACAACTGGTTTGTAGAAAAGCCTGTTTCCTAGAAAAAGTGCCTTTGGTTCCATTCTTCACTGACACATCCTTACTGAGTGAGGATGCTCAGTGAGGATCAAGGCTCCTGTCTTTTCATAAATGTTTTTAGTGAGTCTCTGTTTCCCATTGTTCCTCAGACACAGCTGATGGGAAGTCTTCCCATTTGTAGGACCCGCTTAGGCAGCCCCCTGCCCTGGACATCAGGATGTGGTCAAAGAGGTTCCTGCTGCCTTTGACAGACAGTCTCTTGACTGACCGCTTTTTTTTAGTTGACTCACAGCTTCTTCCAGCCCCTCCACCTGTGTGCACCCCCTTGCCCCATGGCCTCCCCATCTGAGGAATCTGATAGCATTTAAAGCAGAAACACAACCAGCCCTACCCCCAGAAATTGAACTCTTTGTCATTTATCTTCAGAAAAGCACACCAAATGTTGAGTGTGGGTCACCTGGATTGCTTCAATTGTGGGTGAACAGCCAGAAGTTCCCATTTTAATATCCACACACCACCTTTCTCCCTTCCTAATGGGGATCAGAGGTGCTTTGTGCATGACAGAGACCACCCCATTTCACTGCTTGAGAGCTCAGAGCTCTGTGTGTCAGAAACAGAGGGAGGGGGGCTTCCCTCCTGGTCCAGTGGTTAAAAATATGCCTTGCACGCAGAGGACGCCTCGGGAATATCCCACATGCCACAGGGCAACTAAACCTGTGGGCCACAGCTATTGAGCCCTTGCTCTAGGGCCTGAGCTCTGCAACAAGAGAAGCCACTGCGATGAGAAGCCTGTGCAGCACAATGGGAGAGTAGCCCCTGCCCGCTGCAACTAAAGAAAGCGTGTGCAAAGTGATGAAGACCCAGTACAACCAAAAAAAAGAAAAAAAGAAACAGTTAAGAGAAAGGAAAGCAGCATGGCCCTCTGCTGACTTTCTCCCATGAGTCTGGGAGTTGGACTGACATTTGGTCTAACTGACGTTTCGGGAATGGGTCTTATTTTGGAGCCAGACTGCTGGGATTGACACTCTGCTGTTGTCCCCTCCCATTTTGTGTGGCTTCAGCTTTTCTGTGCCATGGTCTCTTTCCTTGTGAACTGAGGTTAACCCCACAGGGTGTGAGGATTAGATAAATTGGTACATTAAAAGGGCTAGTGGTCAGTGCTTTGTAAATGTGAGCCCAAGGTGATTTTGATGGTGCTGGTTTTGGTTATGATAATGGTGAGGATGATGGTGGGGATGATGGTGGTGATGGTGATGGTAGTTTTGGTGAGGATGGTGGTGATGATGATGGTGGTATTTGTGATGATGGTCATGATGATGATGGTAGTGATTTTGTTAATGGACCTCGCAGCTTTGACTGGGTCTACTGCTAACTGCTGGGACCCAGCTCAAGGATGCCAGACCCCCATCCCATAGAACCAGTTCTAGCTCCACTCTTTCCAGCCACTTGACTTTGACTGTGGAGACATGTGGGACTGTAGTATGGGACTTTGACTGTGGAGACGTGTGGGACATTCTGTTTCATCTCCTTAGAGTAATTTTTCTCATATTAGAAAAGAAACACGTATATAGGAATACAGTGGGTCCCATGTAAAAACAAACAAGACTTGTGTAAACTCAAATGTCAAAACATAATTCAGAGGATTATGAAAGGACTCACTGCTTAGTCTTTTTTGGGTCTCTTTTGGTGCCCCAGAACATACTGAATTGACAAAATATTTGGGTCATAGACATTTCCAAGCACAGGTCTTATGTAGGAACTTAAGCATGCTTGTGTCTATATTTTTTTGGAAAAGGAGGGGAATTTATTCATTTTATTCCCAGTGGAAAAAACTCTGATACATCAGGACAGAATTCTTGCCTTTGCTATTGTTGCAAAACTTTATCAGGTGCTCTGAACACAACCATGGTTTCACTGGAAGAATAAACCCTGGAGAGATGGGGTGCTGGAGGTGAGTGGGGGCGGGGGTGGTACATGTGAGCCACTCAGCACCATCGGTGTAGCCAGGGTTCCAGGAAGCAGCCCGCTGAAGGGTTTCTGTCAGAGGGTGTTCTTGTGACCTGTACTTGAGCCTCGTGGACCAGGGGCCACTGGCCCGGCCTGGAGGGGAGGCTTTGGTATGTCCGGCCGCCCCGTTCCTTGGCTCTGTCGGTGGCTTCCTGGAGTGAGGACCCAACACCGTTCATCTCCTCTGCTCCCCAGTGGGCTCCCAGGTTGCCAGGCAGGGGGGCCACACTCCCCTCTTGACTCCTTCATTCAGTATATGTTCTAATCAGCCTCATGTGGGAGATCAAGCAGCCCTTAAAGGATCTGCTGTACCTGGCTTTGGAGGGAAAAGCAGATGGCCCACACAGCAGCAACTCTTGCTGACCCAGGGGACTTGGTTGGTGCTGGGTGACAGGGCGAACATGTGTAGTTATGGGTCATGAAGGGGATCAGGATGGGCCATGCCAAAAATACAGCGCCTTGGGGACTTTCCTCGTGGTCCAGTGGTTAAGACTCTGCGCTCCCAATGCAGGGCGCTGGGGTTCGATCCCTGGTCAGGGAACTAGATCCTACATGGCAGCTAAAGATCCTGCATGCAGCAACTAGCACCCAGTGAAGCCAAAAAATCTTTAAAATTTCAAATAAAGATTTTATAAAACTTAAAAAAAATAGGATTAACACAACAAAACAGTACAAAATACAGCATCTTGATGTGAAGTTTATTTTGAGCTGAAGGCATGCAAGAATCAACAGATGCATAAAGAGGGCTTTTTGGAGCGTCCCTCATCTGACTAAGAGCAGTTTCTGGGAAGTCAGGCAGTGGTAAATTCCTTCTGTGGGGGGTCTGCTCCCAGGGGACACTGGGAATAAGTTCTATCCCAAGTCCCTTCTAGGGGACATTATCACATACATTGTTACGTTTCGATTATTCTCTTAAAACCCATTTGTCTTTCCTGAAGAGATTTGCTTTTCCTGTAAGAAGGCTTTTCTCCTGGCTCCCTTTTCCCTATTAAGTTAGGTATATAAGCATCTAATTGAAACCATTTATAGAGCCAGCTACTTTTCTGGGCTCCCATGTGCATACAAATGAACTTGTTCTTCTGTTAATCTGTTGTCAGTTCAGTCCACACACCTTGGTTACTACCCTACAGCCTCCTTCACCACAGAGGCTCCCTGACTTGGCCAGACTTGGGGATGGGGTGAGGCGATGGGGGTGGAGGGGGCCGGGGCCAGGACTGAGGAGCCCCACGCCCTCCCTCTGCCCCCGCTCCGCTCCCCTTGTGTGTGATATGCACAGAAACTCAGCAGTGAGTGGGAAGGTCAGACAGGTGATGGCTTTTCATCAGAAACAAAAACACTGTCAGGTGGGAAGGTGAGTGAGAGGAGAGGTCCAAGGGAAGGCAGATGGGGGGTTACAGAGAAGGGAGAGATACTCTTTCTACAGGGCAGGAGATTTGTCGTGGTCTGGGGGACTTCACATATCGGAAAATTGAAAAAAAATGTTAGTTTTTCCCTCTAATTTTGGTTCGAAGTGGGTTCACAATGTCCCACGTAAGAAAAGGCAGTTTGCCGTGTCCCACCCCCACACCTCGAACCTGTCTCCCTGGCCTCAGAGAGAACCGCCAGTCCATCAGCTCCGTTGCCTGGGCCACGGGGAGCCAAGGGGCTTCAGGCAGCTCTGGTGACCCCTGCCCTCAGGAGGGGCAGGCAGCCACCCTTGCGCAGGACGCCTGCACCTCGTCTTGGAGGCCACATCTTAACCAGGCGCAGATGCACTGGGCTGAGGTTTGCTGAGATGACTTAGAATGTTTCTTTTTTTTAACTTTGTTAATTATTTTTGACTGTTCTGGGTCTTTGTTCTGCAAGCAGGCTTTCTCTAGTTGGGGAGAGTGGGGACTTCCCATTGCAGTGGCTTCTCTTGTAGGGGAGCACAAGCTCAGTGGCTGTGGCTTGCGGGCTCTATAGCTTGGCCCCACAATTGTGGTGCATGGGCTTAGTTGCCCCTTGGCTGGTGGGATCTTCCAGGACCAGGGCTCAAACCTGAATCCCCTACTTCGGCAGATGGATTCTTAACCCCTGGACCACCAGGGGAGTCTTTGTTCAGGTTGCAAGTGTGAGAGGTCATACCCGTGTTTTCATGTAGGTACAGGATAACGTAGTTTCTGAATTTCAGGGAGCTCCTTTAAATCAAGCTGGTTTTCCAGGGTGAGACACTATAGAATGAAAGAGAGTTAAGATGAAAAGGGCTTTAGCACAACTCTCTAGCATTGCGTGTGCTTGGAGCACATCTGTTGAGAATTGTGTGGGCCCTGCTTTTGTGGAAACGAATCTGAATTGCCTGTTTATCAAAGGAGGAAAATAAGGGGATACTGAGCCCGTGGCACAGGGAATGGACGTGGTGCTGCAGCTTTGAAGTGGCAGAAGAATATTTGTCAGTACTGTAAGCTTAGTGGTGGCATCTGCTATCGCCATGTGTTTTCTGGCTTTTTCTGATGAATTTTGGTTCTTCGGGCCCTCTCTGGGATTGAAGGTGGCAGTGGGCTCAGGTTTCAGTGATGTGGAAGCCCTGATCGCTGTCTTGTGTTATGTGGCTTGAGGTGTTAACCTGGCCTCTGGGTCATTCCTTCTGCCCTGGGATAACTGGGATCCATCTCTTCCCAGGAGAAAACAAAATATTAAATATATTGGATGATGATGTCCTTTGATCAAAGATCCTTAAGGGAACACCCAGGAAGGAGATCATTAACAGGCTGAGATCATTCCCTCTGTTTCCAAACACTGACCAAAGACCATAGCCTGTGCACTGGAGGGCCCTGTGAGCCTCACGGAGTAGTAGGACCCCACATGCCCCAGACTCCTACATGCAGGGTTACAGAAAGATGAGTGGAAACGGGAGAAAGACAAACAACCCAGTTCAAAAATGCACCAATAGGGGCTTCCCTGGTGGTCCAGTGGTTGGAACTCTGTACTCCCAATGCGAAGGGCATGGGTTCAATCCCTAGTCAGGGAACAAAGATCTTGCATGCTGCACATTGTGGCCTAAGTAAAGGTTTTTTTTGGGGGGGGCATGCCTTGTGGCATGTGGGATCTTAGTTCCCCAACCAGGTATTGAACTCGCATCCTTCTGCAGTGGAAGTGCAGATTCACAAATACTTCCCCAGAGAAGATAAGGCCAACAAGGACATGAACAAATGCTTGACAGAATGCAAATCTGAGCCACCATGAGATTCCACTCACCCCCTCTCTGGTGGTTATAATAAAAATGCAAAATGACAAGTGCTGGCAAGGATGTGGAGAAATTGGTACCCTTGTGCATGGCTGATGGGGATGTAAAACGGTGTAGCAGCTGTGGGAAACAGAGTTTCCACGGAAGGTTAAGCACAGTCACCAGGTGACCCAGCAACTCCACTCCTGCGTACATACCCAAGAGAATTGGAAATGGCACCTGAGCAGATATCTGCCTGCCCACGGTTTTTCCTGCAGTTACAGCAGCTGTGAGGTGGAAACAGCCTGGGTCCATTGATGGATGGTGGATAATTGGAGTGAAGTTGTCCATACAAGGGGCGTCATCCAGCTGTGAAAAGGAGCGAAGCGCCCACACACTACATTGTGGACGGACTTCAAAACCACTGTTCGAAGTGAATGAAACAGACAGAAAGGGCCACATACCTGACGTGTTCACTTGTGTGAAACATCCAGAACAGGCAAACTGAGAGACAGAAAACAGATTAGGACTTCCCTGGTGGTACAGTGGATAGGAATCTGCCAGCCAGTGCAGGGGACACAGGTTTGATCTCTGATCTGGGAAGATCCCACATATCTCAGGGTGGCTGAGCATGCACGCCACAACTGCTGAACCCGCTCGCCACCACTAGAGAAAGCCGTGCGCAGCAACGAAGACCCAGCGCAACCAAAAGTAAAAAGTAAAACTATAAAAAAAGAAACCGGATTAGGGGCTGGGGTGGGGTGGGGAGTGAGTGCTAATGGGTGCAGAGTTTCCTTTTGGGGTGATGGAAATGTCTGGAACTAGCCAGGTGTGATGTTTGTACGAGGGAGACTAGTGAGACTCCTTTCCCGTCTGTCTGAGTGAGGACGGCGTGCAGGGGATGTTGTCAGAGAGCAAGTGTGTTGTGCTGAAAGGCTGCATCTCCATCAGCCCTCCCCACAGGGTGTCCCTGAGCGGAAAGCAGTAAACTGGGCTCCCTAGCTGGAGGAGGAGGTTTCCCTTGGTGGCAGCGAGGGGCACGGAGGTCCAGGAGCCGCACTACAGCCCCATGGCCTCCCACGTGGCCAGTTCTCTTGGCAGAGTCAGCTGCGGCAAGTTTTGTGTGGTGGTTAGACATCTTCCCGGCAGAATCCCCGGAGAATTCTAAATTTCAGTTGCACTCTCTAAATTTTCATTAAGAGCTTTCACCCAGAGAAAATGATGGATTAGATTTTATCACTGGAAAGAAGCCAGATAAAATTAGCTGCCTTTTAGTCCCCACGGCACCCCCCTCACTCCTTGCTTTTCTTTAAAGTCCCTGCTTTTCTCTCTTGGTTCCCAGGAAACAGGTGCCTGCGGATGTTTATTCGTTGAAAATACTGATGTTGGAGGCTGCCTTTGAGCCTCTCTGCTTTTGTTCCTTCAGTGATTTTGCTTTTACTCCAATCTCCTCAAGTCTGGGACAGCTTTGGGCCTTGGGCTCTGCATTGGAGAGTGTGTGGTTTCTTTCTTCTCCTCAGTAAAGCTTGTTTGTTGTTAGAACTTTATAGCCGAAAGCTGTAGAATATTTTTGCTGCACGAAAGAAATTCCTTGTCTGTCTTTTCTTTTCTCTCCCAGATTCTCCTTCTTGGCAAAGTTAACCTGTGTCTCATCCATCAAAGTGCAGTTAGGAGTTTGCCTCCCAACAGCCACTTTTAGCAAAGCTAGCTTCTGAGAGGTGACTGTCTTTTGTTACCATGTGTGGATGGTGAATTGTGAAAACAGCTGTTATTTCTTCCCACATCAGTACAAGGAAGTCAGATTATTCTGCACAAAAACTCAGGCTTAGATCAGTCTGGAGGAGCTGAAACCATCGGGGAAGCCGGGGGCGAGGACATTGGAGTTATTCATGCGGGTGTGGGTTCCTTTAAATTCCACGTGCTCTTGGCTTCTTTAGCACAGGCACTAAAACTGAAACAATAATGAGCATGGCCCCTGCCCAAGGATGGGGATTCCTAGGTGGCTCAGTGGTAAAGAATCTGTCTGCCAATACAAGAGACGCAGGAGACAGAGGTTTGATCCTTGGGTTGGGAAGATCACTGGAGAAGGAAATGGCAGCCGGCTCCAGTATTCTTGCCGGGAAAATTCTGTAGACTGTGGAGCCTGGTGGGCTACATTCTGTGGGGTCACAAAGAGTCAGACACAACTGAGCACATAGTGTGTTTGTGTGTGTGTCCGTGTGTGCACATGCTCAAGGATAACATGCAAATAAACGCATGAAGCATCTGTATCTTTTCATGATTGTTAAGTCAGTTTTTCCAGAAGAGTGATTTTTCAGATGGGTACCCTGCCCCCATTTTTAGGAGACTCTGTCAGGACTTTGAGACAATATGGCTTGAAAGAAAAGTCACATTAAATTTTATGTTATGATTTGCATTTGGAAAATTTTCTAAGAATAAAACTTATTTTTATTTCACACTATTAACTCTGGATCAGAAAGTATGACAGCGTCTTCCTGGCTATTAAGGCTGTGTGGAATATACTAAGAGGGTGAGCTTCGGGGCAGGGAGAGGCAAGTACAGATGGGACTTTCTCTGATGAGCCCCAGGACCCTTTAGCGTTGCAGTGGCTCCCTTTCACTGTCTGCCTGCAGTTCTGTTACTTGCCACTAGATGCATGTGAGTGCCCTTCATGACTGCAGTCGTTTGGCTGATGCATCTATTCCTGGCAGTCAGTACATAGGTATAAATTCCACGTAGAGTTCAGCAGAGATGTTGAGCAGGTTTCAGATGCCTTGCCCCACGTGTCCCAGCATCTTAAATTAATTGTCTGGGAAAAGGAGATTTTTGTGCTGTGTTGTGATGCAGGCGGATCCCAGTGTGTGTTCCCTGGAGCCTGGGAGGAACCTGGAGTCGGGCGCTGAGGTGAGAAGGACCCATTCATACACAAAGGGCTTTCCCGGTGAAAACCTTTGATCCTCCTCCTGTGGTGCCAGTCCCGGCAGACTCTCAACACCCACAAAAGCATTCCTTCTGCCTCCCGCCCCTAAATTTAAATGTCATCCCAAAGGTGTTCTCCTGGCAGCTGAAAGGAAGATTTCACAGTCAATTTTATTGGTTTCTTGACTCTGTTTCACGATGATGCCGAAACCCCTAGGAACGTTTTTGAGACCGTGGTTTCAGGCCTCGATAAATCACTAAAACTGGGGGCCTAAGACAGCACTGGTTCTCTCGCAGGCTGGAGCTGGAATCAGAGATGGCGCTGTCTCGGGGCCATGCCCCCTCTGGAGGCTGATGGGGCTGCAGCAGAGATCCAGGCTTGCCCAGCTCCTGGGGCACCAGGTGTCCCTGACCCGAGGCCATGTCACTCCAGCCTCTGCCCCCATCTTCATGTGGCTTCTCCTCTGTGGGGATGCCAGTCATTGGATTTAGAGCCACCCTGATCCAGGATGATCTCGTCTTAAAGCTTCTTTACTTCATTCCATCTGCGAGGACCCTGTTGCCACGTAATGTCATGATCTGATGTTCAACTTTTGTTGGTTGTGTTTTACAGTTTTCTGTATCTGTGATGTTTTGGCATCTTAAGGAACCTAGCTTCTAGACCCCACCCACCTCCTTATCCAGCCCACACACAATGCCAGCGTTCCCCCTGCCCTTGGTCACCCAGGACCAGGGCCCAGACAACTGGGGACAGCCCCAGAGCCCTTGGCCCCCAGGACGGAGAAAGGCTCTTCTAGGCCTCCCCCGGCTCCGGCTTCCACTCTTGTGCTTCCCTGTGGCCCTGCACATGTGGCTCCATCTCTGGGGTCTGTGAATTTGATAAACTTGGCTTTCCCCAGATGTTCTTCTGTGGCCACACCTGACCGACTGTCTCATGAGAGAGTACACAACAGCCTGGGCATGAATCATGGTGAATGTGGGTATTTGGGGACACTCTTAAGCCCCCCGTTTGGACTGCACATGTGTACATCGGTGTTGGATCAGCAGGTCTGGCCACTGTCCCCCTCCCTTGATGTACCCTGGACTTGGGGGCTGGTCACCTGCCGGGCTGACTCTGTCCCAAGGCTGAGGCCCCAGGAACCTCCATCTGGGCTCTGAGGTGCTGCTGACTCAGTGCATTTCAGATAAGCAGGAAGTTCCTGGGAGGAAAACCACAAGCTTTATTTTTATTTAATTCCACTATTCTGTGGTTTTTGGAGATGGCCTTTAAAGATTTGTGTTTGATTTTTATCTCAAAGAGAATGCAGAAGAGCCCATGGGTTGGGGTCCAGAGAAAATACACACTGAGAAGAGAAGCAGCGAGCTTGCACCATGCAGCTGTGGGCAGGATGGGCCTGGGGGACAACCCCCCGGAGGTGGAGCGGCGACTAGGCTGGTGCTGCTGCCAGAGGCCCTGCCTGGCTGCGCAGGTCAGTCCCACAGGCCGGTGGGCTCAGTGGGCTGTTGGATTTTAGGCGAGGTCTCTTTCATTGTCACTAGCCCAGAAAGCACACCAGGCTTTCCCCCTGTCTGGCCATTGTGAAGGTGACTGTGCCTCAGGGGTCCTGTTCAGTGTCGTGGGGGACCAAGTGGAGGGTGGAGACTTCCCAGAAAACACTGTAGGGGCGTCCCTTTGGGGCAGGTCAGAGGGCCGGGGAGAGAAGGAGGGCCTTCAACCCAGGCCGGCCAAGCGCCACTGCTCTGGCTACAGCCCTGCCAGGGAGCAGCTTGCCGGATAGCAGGCCTCCCAAACCACCCTGAGAGCAGCGCTCTCGCCTGGGCTCCGAGTCCCTGAGGCCTTCCTGCTGTGGCCGCCCTCCCCGACTCTGGATCCTGGGAGAGTCTCTGTGTCAAGGGAGGGTCACCAAGTTCTTAGGGAAAAATCAAAGCAAGTTCACCATAAAAGCTCATCTGTGCTTTAGGGAATTTGGGCGGGGAGACACTTTGACAGATTGGTGCACCCCAAGCCCACCGCAGTGGACCCCGTGCTGGCTGGGGAGGCTTGTGGCCCTGGAGCACAGGCCAGTGTGCAAATGTGTTCATCTCCTCTGGATTTGGTGACTTTCAGCTTTTGGAGGATGGGAGCCCTAGCCTTGTGGGGACCCAAACTTCAGTCTGTCTGATGTTGCCTCAGGACAGGGGGTTCACGCGTGTGCCTCTGTGAAGGATCGTTGCCTGGCACTGCTTGTCAGGAGGCTGTAGTTTCCACGTGGCTTGTTTCTGGCTGTGTGGACTCCAAAGGTCTTACTCCTTGCTGGAGTCTCCATTCGTTCATTCATTCAATGTCCTATTTCCTGCTCCTGCCCCAGCATCTGGGCCTTGGCCAGTGGGAGCCCCCCTCCTTTCTGGATGGCAGGTGTCTGAGCTCTGCTGTCCCCGTGCCACTCTGAGGAGCCTCGGGCCCTCCAGTGGGAGGGGACTCTGGACGAGCTCAGGGACATGGGAGGGCGCACACACACGTTTGTCCATGCACCTCTGTCTGTAGCCACTTGGATTGAAACTGAGTTCATGCCCGTGTGCCTCTGATGCCCCCAGTTCCACAGCCTTGCTGCCTCTGTGTGGGATGCATGTCCTCAACACGGAATCCCAGTCCCGCCACTCAGAGCACTTGTCTCTGTTCCTCCGCTCTGTGGCATCCATCCCTCGTGAGGACCTGCCTTGACACCTTGCCTGGAGAGGACAGAACTGGTCTGGAATAAGTGAATAAGGAGGCGGGAAGGACCTGCACAGTGAGGGTGTACCCCTGCCCCCACCATGGGAACTTTGGCTCCACCGCCATCTGCTGTGGATAGAGTCACGTCACCTGCTGAAGAAGGAATTCATAGGGCCAGGACTCCATCTTAGGCCTGTTCATGCTGATCATGCTCGGCCACCTTTCCAATGGACTCTGAACTCTGTGTGAAAACAACAACAGAAGGATAAGACCCCCTCCAGACAGGAGAACCTTGAAGATCGTATCTAGGTTACTCATCACCTAAGAGAAAACATACACCAATCACCCCTTCCTTCAGACAGGCCATAAATTTTTCTGTATCTTTTCTGTGTCTATTGGAGTGTAACCTTGGGTTTATTGATTATTGGCTAATTGTTTGACTGAGCACATAGCTCATGAATGATGGGATTATTGGGATTGTATTTTCCTTGGTTTATGTAAGGAATTTGGAGTGGTGGGTTCAGACACGTACACATGGGGTATAAAAGATTTTCACAAATGCTGGTCGGGGTCCTTGGCTAAGAGGAGACTGCCTTGGGCCCGCCGGTGTAATAAACTGCATTCCACTATCTGCATTGTCCTTCTGAGTGAGTTTGTTTCCCGGAACGCGTGGCTACAACACTGCCTCAGTTTCCTTCTCTTGAGAATTGGGGTAACAGTGATGCCTGGTTATTGGAAGAAGGTCATTTATGTAACGATGGACGCAGGCCTGGTGAGCCCTTGAAGCTGGGGTGTGTGCTTGTGCACATGTGTGTACATGTGTCTCTGTGTGTACGTGTGTCTGTGTGTGTGCACGTTGGCATGGCTCGGGCAGTAATGTGCAGAAGCAGGGTCAGGCGAGTCAGCTCAGCAGCTGTTTCTGCACTTGTGCCTGAGGTGGGGCCCTGCCTGGCTCCTTGGGCCAGTGGCTGCCCTGCTGACCACCAGCCTCTCTCAGCAGACACAGCTCTGCTTAGGAGCGCTGGTCACCTGGGGTGGCTCTGCAGGTGGACACTGTGGTCACTGGGCTTTCTGCCGGGCGCTTTGTCACTGTCCCCTCAGCTCTCTGGTCTGGACCCTAGCCCCTCTGGCGGCACTGAGCGCACAGACCCTGTCCATCTGTCTGCCGAGCCGCACTTCCTGTCTGCCGCTGCCTGTCCCTGCTCACCCCTCCTAACTGCCCCAGGCCCTGCTGGGCCCATTTCTTGGTTTCCTTTTGGGGGCCCCCTGCGCATCCCGATTAGCATTTGAAAGAGCCCACATTTGCACTTAACAAGCCCGAGGTGGTTTCTGGCTGCAGTGCAGCCGAGTCTGCATCCTGTGACAGGGACAGACTCGGGAGGGGCGGTCTCAGCCCCTGGGCTCCCTGTCTGGCTGATGGGTCCCTCGGATGTTTGCACCTTGGACTCAGGCCTGTTTGCTTTCAGGGTCTGTTCCTTTCCCAGGGCTGCCTAAAAACGCCACAGGCTTGGGGGCTCGAGTCCCTTCACAGTCTGGAGGTCGGAGGTCAGATCAGGCCACTCTGTGGCTCCGGGGAGGCTCTTGCTGCCTCATCCACCTTCTAGGGCTGTCCACGGCCCTTGGTGTTGGTCTTGTCTTCACACCGGTCTGGCTGTGTCTCTCGTCTTCCTGTTGCAGGAAGGGGGACCCCTTCCAGAGCCTGAGAGTGGGCGCTTGTCTAACCTTTGGTGAATGAATTGTCCGAGGAGACCGCGTGCTGGCAAAGCCAGAGACTATTGGGAAGGGGCGCCCGGGCCCAGAAGCACTGCTCGGAAGCGTGGCGCCTGGTCCCTCCGGGTTGTCTGTCCAGTCATCCTGACTCGGGGCGCTTCCTGGCGGTGCACATGTTGCTCAGCCAAGGTGGACTCCAGCGAGGAGGACTCTGGGAGGTTGTAGGACCTGTGGGCTGGTGTCGTCTCTCTCCTTCTGACCTTTCCCAAATTATTTCATTTGGTGGTAACTCGTTAGTTCCATGTTCCTTACCAGGACTTGCTGCTGTAAGAGCACTCTCACAGGTGGTTTCTATCTTGCCTGGCCAGGGTGGGTGGTTTCAGTCTCTGTTTTCCCTAACACTCCTCCTGTAAGTCCTCCAGTCTTAGGGGATCAGGGCTGCCTTCCTCCAGGGGGGCCTCATCTTCTGCATCATTGGCAGATGGATTCTTTACCACTGCACCACCTGGGAGGCCCCAGGAAGCGGGAGCCTTATCTTAAGGCCCCGGTTCCAGACAAGGTCACCTTCTGAGATGCTGGGGTCAGGATGTCAGCATCTACTTTTGGGGGACACAGTTTAGCCCATAGCAGGGTGCCAGCTATATTGTCTTGTATTTGAAGGTATCAATCTTATTTATGTCTTAAAGTATTTAATTTTTAGGGATATGCATTGAAACATGAGCTCTGTGTTCCAGTGCTCCCAGTTCCTCCCTGAGAAATGGGCGCCCCCCTGCTTCTCTGTGTCTTGGGTGTTCTGTGTGCACAGAGCCCTCCGCACACACCCCCTTCTGCACCTTCTGTGAGGGGTTGACTCCACCTGCATGGCCTGTCTTTTGTGGACATAATTTAGTGACATTAAAAGTTGGTAACACAGTCTGGACACAACAGAGAATATCTTTGTAGAAGAAAATTCACTCACAGGCACAAGTGTGACCCAGGTTCCTGCAGGGGAGTGCCAGGTCACAGAGGGTGGGTATTTGTAATTCAGTTCTTTAACTTTTTATTGTGGAATGATCTCACATCTAAAGGAAAGTTGCAAAAACAGTATGGTGAATTCTGCATTCCTTTCTCCCAGCTCACCCAAAAGTCAATGTTTCCTGTGTTTGTCCTCAGAGATTAAGTTGCATTATGGTGCCCGCCCCTGACATAGTCCAGGGGTGTGTTTCCTAAACACAAGGTGTTCATTCTCCTAAAACTGAAGCACAAGGCAAACTCGGGACGTTAACCTCAGACAACACTGCTGCTGCTGCTGTTGCTGCTGCTAAGTCACGTCAGTCGTGTCCAACTCTTAGCGACCCCATGGACTGTAGCCTACGAGGCTCCTCCGTCCATGGGATTTCCCAGGCAAGAGTACTGGAGTGGGTTGCCATTGCCTTCTCCGCAAACAACACTGGGTGCTCTCTAATCTGAAGTTTGTACTCATACTTCTTTCAGTTCAGTTCGGTTCAGTTCAGTTGCTCAGTCGTGTCCGACTCTTTGCGACCCCATGAATCGCAGCACACCAGTCCTCCCTGTCCAGCACCAACTCCCAGAGTTCACTCAGACTCACGTCCATCGAGTCAGTGATGCCATCCAGCCATCTCATCCTCTGTCGTCCCCTTCTCCTCCTGCCCCCAATCCCTCCCAGCATCAGAGTCTTTTCCAATGAGTCAACTCTTCGCATGAGGTGGCCAAAGTACTGGAGTTTCAGCTTTAGCATCATTCCTTCCAAAGAAATCCCAGGGCTGATCTCCTTTAGAATGGACTGGTTGGATCTTCTTGCAATACAAGAGACTCTCAAGAGTCTTCTCCAACACCACAGTTCAAAAGCATCAATTCTTTGGCGCTCAGCTTTCTTCACAGTCCAACTCTCACAACCATACATGACTACTGGAAAAACCATAGCCTTGACTACATGGACCTTTGTTGGCAAAGTAATGTCTTTGCTTTTCAATATGTTATCTACGTTGGTCATAACTTTTCTTCCAAGGAGTAAGTGTCTTTTAATTTCGTGGCTGCAGTCACCATCTGCAGTGATTTTGGAGCCCCCAAAAATAAAGTGTGACACTGTTTCCACTGTTTTCCCATCTATTTCCCATGAAGTGATAGAACCAGATACCATGATCTTAGTTTTCTGAATGTTGAGCTTTAAGCCAACTTTTTCACTCTCCTCTTTCACTTTCATCAAGAGGCTTTTTAGTTCCTCTTCACTTTCTGCCATAAGAGTGGTGTCATCTGCATATCTGAGGTTATTGATATTTCTCCCGGCAATCTTGATTCCAGCTTGTGCTTCTTCCAGCCCAGCGATTCTCATGATGTACTCTGCATATAAGTTAAATAAGCAGGGTGACAATATACAGCCTTGACGTACTCCTTTTCCTATTTGGAACCAGTCTGTTCCATGTCCAGTTCTAATTGTTGCTTCCTGACCTGCATATAGGTTTCTCAAGAGGCAGGTCAGGTGGTCTGGTATTCCCATCTCTTTCAGAATTTTCCACAGTTTATTGTGATCCACACAGTCAAAGGCTTTGGCACAGTCAATAAAGCAGAAATAGATGTTTTTCTGAAACTCTCTTGCTTTTTCAATGATCCAGCGGATGTTGGCAATTTGATCTCTGGTTCCTCTGCCTTTTCTAAAACCAGCTTGAACATCTGGAAGTTCACAGTTAATTGTCCCATAATGACTTCTGCACACTTGTTAGGTTAATTCTCAAGTGTTTCATCTCCTTGGTTTCCGAGGTTGATGCAGGGGGCGGGTATGTATTGGTTATTTTGTGTGGACAGAAAACTCTGGATTTCTGTGTGTTAATTTCATGCCTTTGTGAACTCACTCACCGTTTGAGTCTGTTTTCCCCATTGATTCTTTAGGGCTAAGCCTGCTGTCCAATGCAGCTGTCACCTGCAGCTGTTGAATTTTTTTTTAATATTTATTTGGCTGTGTCAGGTCTTAGCTGTGGCACATGGACTCTAGTTGTGGAGTGTGGGCTCCAGAGCAATTGGTCTTCGTTGCCCCCCAGCATGTGGGGTCTCAGTTCCTCCACCAGGGGCCCACCGCACGCAAGGCCGATTCCTAACCGCTGGACCCCGGGGAAGTCCCTCTAGTTGTTGGATTCTGATGCAAAAGCACTAACTGAAAGATTGGCCATCAGAATACAACTCTGCTGGAGGAAAAGAGTAGTCATGTATGGATTTTTTTTCCCCAGTAGTCATGTGTGGATGTGAGAGTTGGACTATAAAGCTGAGCGCCAAAGAATTGGTGCCTTTGAACTGTGGAGTTGGAGAAGACTCTTGAGAGTCCTTTGGACTGAAAGGAGATCAGACCAGTCCATCCTAAAGGAAATAAGTCCTGAATATTCATTGGAAGGACTGATGCTGAAGCTGAAGCTCCAATACTTTGGCCACCTGATATGAAGATCTGACTCTTTGACAAAGACCCTGATGCTGGGAAAGATTGAAGGCAGGAGGAGAAGGGGGTGACAGAGGATGAGATGGTTGGATAGCATCACCGGCTCGATAAACATGAGTTTGAGCAAGCTCCAGGAGTTGGTGATGGACAGGGAAGCCTGGTGTGCTGCAGTCCATGGGGTTGTAAAGAGTTGGACACGACTGAGCGACTGAGCTGAACTGAACAACCAAGGCGGATTTTTCCCAAGACTCTAAAGTTACTTCACTATCAGAAATTCTATATAGAAAATTAAATTTTGTCAGGGCTTTAAAAAAATATTTATTTATTTTGGCTGTGCTGGGTCTTCGTTATGGCACACATGCTCAGTAGTTACAGTGCCCAGGCTTATTTGTGGCACGTGGGATCTAGTTCCCTGACCAGGGACCGAACGTGGGCTCCCTGCATTGGGAGCTTGGAGTCTCAGCCATTGGACCTCCAGGCAAGTCCCTGTCAGTGCTTTTTTTGCACCTAGGGGGATAATCACGTGATTTTTCTCCTGAAATGTACCTATATAGTGAATTTTCTGTATCAAATTTCTGATAGTGTGGCAACTTTGTGGAGTATTGGGATAAATCCCCCTTGGTGTGGTGTCTTATTTTCCTCATACAGCGTTGTATTCTGATGGCCAGTGTTTTGGTTAGTGCTTTCGCATCAGTATTAGTAAGTCATGCTGGTTTGTAAATGTCTTCTTTCATACTGTCCTTATTGTGGTTAGGTTACCAGTTTTCTTCTTGCATTAGAAAAAGAATATAAAAGTTACCACCTCATTTCAACATTGTGGGATAATTTGTAAAGCTTTAAGACCATTTAGCCCTTAAAGATTTGGTAGAATTTATCTGTGAAATTTAGTTCAGTTCAGTTCAGTTCAGTCACTCAGTCGTGTCCGACTCTTTGCGACCCCATGAATCGCAGCATGCCAGGCCTCCCTGTCCATCACCAACTCCTGGAGTTCACTCAGACTCACGTACATTGAGTCAGTGATGCCATCCAGCCATCTCATCCTCTGTTGTCCCCTTCTCCTCCTTACCCCAATCCCTCCCAGCATCAGTCTTTTCCAATGAATCAACTCTTTGCATGAGGTGGCCAAAGTACTGGAGTTTCAGCTTTAGCATCATTCCTTCCAAAGAAATCCCAGGGCTGATCTCCTTTAGAATGGACTGGTTGGATCTCCTTGCAGTCCAAGGGACTCTCAAGAGTCTTCTCCAACACCACAGTTCAAAAGCATCAATTCTTCGGCGCTCAGCCTTCTTCACAGTCCAACTCTCACATCCATACATGACCACAGGAAAAACCATAGTCTTGACTAGACAGAACTTTGTTGGCAAAATAATGTCTCTGCTTTTGAATATGCTATCTAGGTTGGTCATGACTTTCCTTCCAAGGAGTAAGCGTCTTTTAATTTCATGGCTGCAGTCACCATCTGCAGTGATTTTGGAGCCCCCCAAAAATAAAGTGTGACACTGTTTCCACTGTTTCCCCATCTATTTCCCATGAAGTGATGGGACCGGATGCCATGATCTTCGTTTTCTGAATGTTGAGCTATCTAGGCCTAATTTTGGGGAGGGTAGGGTGGATTGGGGTGGTTCATGGTAACTTTTTTCCCATGGAAGTAGGTCTGAGTTCTCCATCTCTAACAGTGTCGGTTTTGGTGTGTTTCCCCGGGACGTTTCCTATGTCTTCTATGTCTTCACACTCATTTGTAGAGCCTGATGCCAAGTGGCCTCTTTTCATGATTTCTATTGTTTCAATGATTATTTGCCCTTATTACTTCTTATTTTGTATATCTGGCTTTCTCCTCTTTTCTCAGTTAAGTTAACTAATAGATGACATATTCTGTTAACTTAAAAATCAGGATTTTGGTTTACTAATCATGACTGTGCTTTTTCTGTTTTTCACCCTGGCATGTCTGTTCTCATTTTTTAGTATTTCCTTTCATATGCTCTTTATTGATTTACTTAGTTCTTTTTCTAAGCTTTTTTTTGGGTTGGGAATTTAACTTGTTTCATATTTTTAAATAAAAATGTTTAATACTGCAAATTGTCTTATGATCAGTGCTTTAAATGTATTTTAAAGATTTTGGTATGTAGTGTTTTCACATCATTATCTTGTTAGAAATTCTGTAATTTTAGCTGTTTTTGCCCACTCATCCAGGAGTGAGCAATTAAAAAAAATTTCCATGTGGAAGTCTTTTTCTGTCTTCTTTTTGATACTTCATAACTTGTGGCCTTATTGCATTATGATCAGTTTTGTAACATTTCCACATAGTGGAATTCGATTTCTGTGACTGTGTAACAGATTTCCACAGCTCGGCTTGAGTCACACCTGTTTACCATCACCTCTGGGCTCCGTGGGTGGGAGCACTGCCCAGCTCACTGGGCCAGATCCGTGGGGCCGCGGGCTGTGCATGTGCACCCTCGGGGGGCCGTGCTCCTTGTGTGGGGGCGTCTCGACCGGCTCAGGTGGGAACCTGGAGCCGGTGGGGAGTGGGGTCAGGGAGCCACAGTGCCTTTGCGCATCCTCTTGCCGGCCCGCGCACACTCAGGGCCCAGAGCGATTGGAGGGAGAGGTGAACGGTTCAGAGGTGGCCCCGAGCACGGTCGTCCGCAGGCGGTAGGTGGGCTCCTTCCTGGTTGTGCCTGGTTGTGCCTGGGGGGCTCGGCTGTGAGCTCCTGGGTGAGGGGGGAGAACTCCAGGGGGCGGGTGGGTACTTCCAGGGCTGGGTTGGGTGAGTCACCCATGCTGACCAGGTGTCGGGTTGGTTCCCAGAGGCCACACGGAGGTGGAGGCCAGTGAGGGAGCAGGGCCCAGGGCCTCAGGCTGGGGGCTCGGCCATGCTGGGGGGCGAGCTTAGGTTGGGGTGGCGGCAAGGCTGGAGGCGAGAGTGGAGGAGGGAGTGGGAGGCTTGACAGGGAAGCAGGTGAGGGTTGGTGGGCGTGGCCTGTGGGGGCTGTCTGGCAGCGGTGTGTGCCGGGGTAGGGGAGCCTGGACGGTCTGGGGTCTTCTAGGTTGAGAGGCTGTTGGAGTGGGGTCGAGTTGGGAGCAGACCCCCAGCAGGTTTGGCTGCCCCTCAGGGGCCAAGTCCTGACCACTGGACCACCCAGGGTTTCCTTGCTGTCCTGTCTGGAGGTGACTCCACAGGACAGAGACTGGAGCTAGGGCCCCACCGTCAGAGGCAGCAGCGGGCCCTGCCACCACAGCTGGCATCAGTGCAGAAGTTTGAGTCAGGGTTGTGGGGAAACAGCCAAGGGGAGGCAGGCTCCTCCTCTCATGTGTGACCAGGACCAGGAAACACATCTGTGTGCTTTTCGTTATTTGTTATTTTTCCCTTGGCCTTTCCTCACTGGCAGAATCTAAGACCCATGTGAAATAGGTTAGATTAGATTAGTGGTTTGAGAATCTCCATGGGGGATGCCCAGGCTGCTTCCCCTCAGTTCTACCCAGTGTTTGCACGATGTGGGGCCGCAAGCAGAGAGGCCCTTGTCCCTCGGTCCAGCTCTGCCCTTGAGCTCTGCCCACAGGCGCTGGACGTTGGTTCGAGTGAGGCCAACGTCCGGAGCCACAGACTGGTCAAGGCAGCTCCAGGGGATGCCCTGTGGCCAACACACAGGCTGTCGGCTCATGAGTACGAAAATCACCATGAAGCTGTCAAAATGGTGGAGGAATGAGGCATAGGGAGGCTGCCTAGACCAGACCTGGTCAGTCGGGGGGCGGGTCTTGGGGCCCAGTGCCAGCCTCTCACCTCCAGAGGTCAGTGTGCCAGTCCTGGGGGTCCTGTTGGCATGGTGACGCTCCCTCGGGGTGCCCCTTCCTGGGAGCTGTTGGCAGGCAGTGGCGGGCCAGCACTCACCTTGGCTGAACCTGGACTTGTGGGGTTCACATGGGGATGCAGCCCCTTCAGACCTGGCCTCCGAGGGGCGGGGGCATCTGCAGGCCCACCCTGGGTCTGACCGCAGCTCAGCACTGGGCCCTGGGGAGCGGGCCCGGGGCTGGGGCCCCTGCCCTGGGGAGGAGACCCTGGTGTGACTCTGTGTGGGACGTGGTGCTTGTCTGCCAGCTTCTCCCACTTGGCACTGGTAGCCATCCTGCCTTCTCTGGACTCTCTTCCCCCTCCCACCCTGTCCCAGCTCCTCCAAACAGGGGTCAGTCCCCAGCTGACCGCTGTGTGGCTCTCCCCACTGAGGGGTGGGGGCTGTGGGTGTGTCAATGCCTTTTGTCAGGCTCAGGAACTTCTCGTCCCAATTTGCTGAGAGGTGCTTGCTGTTTATCGTGAATAGATACTGAATTTTGTCTGATTTTTTTCCGCTTTTATTGATAGGATTGTGTGGTTTCTCTTATTTGGTCTTTTAATTGATTTTTGACTTTTGAAACAGCTATCCATTCCTAGGCGGATCCCACTTGATCGGTGACTTGTTTTCTATGTTGTGAGGGGGTGACGGTCTCTGATTTTCTTATTTGTCCTTTCTTAATTTGGTTTGGATAAAGCTGACCTGGGAAGTGTTCCCTCTTTTTCTACTTTCTGGAAGAGATCAGATAGGACTGTTGTTATTTCTTCCTTAAATGTCTGAAGAATCCGCCTGCAATGCAAGAGACCCAGGTTTGATCCCTGGGTGAAGAAGATCCCCTGGAGAAGGAAATGGCAACCCACTCCAGTATTCTTGCCTGGAGAATCTCCATGGACAGAGGAGCCTGGTGGGCTACAGTCCATGGGTTTGCAGAGAGTTGGACACGACTGAGCGAGTAAACCACCACCACTAGAATTTACCAGTAAAACCACTTGGGCCTGGGCATTTCTCTTTTGTAGTTATAACTACAAATTCAATGTCCTCACAGTTATAGGACGATTCAGTACCTGTTACATTTGAGTAGGTTTGGTTGTTTGTGGTTTGGGGGGATTTGGTTCATTTCATCTAAATGATCAAAGGAGAGCTGTTCCTGCGTCTGACGTGGGTGTGTCCAGTGGGGCCAGGGCCAAGGGTGTGCCCCCAGGGCTGACCAGAGAAGTCAGAGGAAGCCGGGGGAGGGAGTGCCCCCATCACACCTGCACTTGGGTGGGATGGTGGCTGTGCTGGTGTCCTGGGGCTGCTAAGTCAGATCCCCACAACCCGGACAGCTGAAATCAGGTGACATGCCCTGTGTGCCGTCTCCTCTTGGGGTGAGGACCTCAGCCTCGTCTCCTCTTAGCTCATCGCACCAGAAAGCCCCTATTTCAAGGTTATGTTCTGAGGTTCTGCGTAGATATAAATTTTGGGAGACACTATTCAACTCAACATTCAAAAAACTAAGATCCTGGCATCTGGTCCCATCACATCATAGCACATAGATGGAGAAAAAGTGGCAACAGTGACAGATTTATTTTCTTGGGCTCCAAAATCACTATGGATGGTGACTGCAGCTATGAAATTAAAAGATGCTACTCCTTGGAAGGAAAACTATGACAATACTAGACAAGATATTAAAAAGCAGAGATATCACTTTGACAACAAAGGTCCATGTAGTTGAAGGGGGTAAGAGGATGAGATGGTTAGATGGCATCTCTGACTCAGTGGAGATGGTGAAGGACAGGGAAGCTGGGTGTGCTGCAGTCCGTGGGGTTGCGAAGTCAGGCATGACTTAGCAACTAACACCAACAAACTCAATCTGCTACTGCCAACCTATAGGCCCTCCCTGGTGGAATTGATCCCCCTGTGTGGGGACTGAGGAGCAGGGAACCCCAGGCCTGGGGATGCCTGTCCTGAGACCCGTGGTGAGGGACACACTGGGGTGGACCTGGGACGGCCTCTCGGGCAGACCTGTGCGCTAAAGCCCCGGGGCTGTGGTTGGCAAGGGGCGTGCTTGTGGCACTGGGTTGGAAGCAGCTGGGGGAGGATGGGACCGCTGGGTCTGGGTAGTTGTCTGGGGGTGTTGGCTGGGCCTGGTCCCCCAGGACAGCGCATGAGCTCTGAACGTGCCGTCCACTCCACTGGATGTGATGGTAAAAGGCCTCCGGGGCCGCGGTGCCCGGTGGAGATGGACAGACGGGACGGAGGGACGGCCCGGCCGGCTGCTTGCTGGGCGCCAGCCCCTGCAGCTGCACGCGGCCTCAATGGACTGAGGGGCTTTGATGGGGACACAGTTGGCCCCTGATAACTCGCTAATGGCGCTTCATATTTTTTCGTCTAGAAGAATTGTGTGAGTGTGAAGACTGCAGGGAGATGGAGGCCACTTGATGAAGAGCCTTGAGCCCACCCCTTAAAGGAACAAGGCGCGTTTCTCCCAAGGCCCCGACAGCTGGCTCCTCCAGCTCCAGCCCAACGTATTGAGATGCAAATGCATGCCTGGCGGGAGCGCAGCTGCTGGCTGGCACCGAGGCCCTCGCCCCAGGTGCAGCCCCTCCGAGCCAGCGCCAGCCGGGACTGCCACGCGGACGACCCTTCCAGGACAAACGGAATCGTGGCCCCACGCAGGAGGAGAGGCAGGTGAGAGGCATTGTCTGGTTCTGCCGGCTCTGTGTCACCGCTTGCCTGACTTTCACCCCAAAGTGAGGTGTCCCTGCAGGTAGATGAAGGAAGCTTTGTGAACCTGCTCTGGTCCTCAGGGCCTGGGGGAGAGGGAGGAAGGGCTGGCTGTCTGGGGCTTTTGAGTCCCAGGTTTACAAACTCAGGGAACAAAGCCCTTCGACAACGGGCAAGCAACAAAGGAAAAATGTGTCGGTCAGAACACAAGAGAGGTGCTTGGGGCCCCTACCCAGAGTCAAGTGGGCACACACGGTCTGAGAAAAGACAAACACCCAGCTCCAGACTCTTACAATAAATGCAGCCTAAAAGCTCTGACACTATGACGAAAACAGATTTTTCCGTAGAAAACATTTTAATTGTGGATTGGAACACATATGGAAGTTCACAAAACGTGAGCTCAGAAAATGTTCACAAACAGAATGTGGGTGTAACTGCCCCAGGAGGTGCCCCCCAGTGTTATCTGTATTGGCCTGCGCACCCATGGGGTCGAGTGAAATCATGTGGCAGAATTCGAGTGCAGTCAGTTGTCCATTCGTGTGGGTGCAGGCCCGTGTGTATTTCTCCACTCCTGAGAGGTGTCTGGGTCCTTAGTGATCCATCAGTGCTGCTGTGACCTCTTGTGCACGCCTGTAGTGCACGGGACATCTGTTTACACTTCTGTTGTGATGCTTCAGACATGGCACCACTGGATCCTGGTGTGTACAGCGTCCGCCTTAGTAGATGTCACCAATCTCCAATGGGGACCAATGCTTCTACTGCTCTCTGGCTTCACCAACACCTGGCATTGAAAGTCTTATTTATTTTAGCCTGCTGTAGTGATGTTTCAGGGTTTCTTACTTGACTGAGGAATAAGTGGTGGCATGCTGGAGCTGGCTTGACCGCCACACGAGACTGACCATGCTCACTGCTTCCAAACTCTGTGCTGAGTGATCTGGTGAGAGTACTTAATCATGGAAATTAAAAAATACTACAAATTAGGGCTTTATCCACAGAGTCAGTCATAATTTACATAAAACAAAATACACCTATGTTAAGTGTATAGCTTAACGGTTTCTGAGAAACCCTGAAGTACCTGCCCTGCAATTAAGACAGAACATTTCCAGCTCTTCTAAATACTCCTTGTTTCACTTCCCAGTCAGCCCCTCCCCAGCCCGCCCCCTGGGGTTAACCCCTGATCTGTTCTCTGTCCCTGTAGTTGAGAATTTCCCCCTCCCTACAGCCTCGTATAAGGGGATGACAGAGGACGAGATGGTTGGATGGCATCACCGACTTGATGGACGTGAGTTTGAGGAAGCTTTGTGAGTTGGTGATGGACAGGGAAGCCCGACGTGCTGCAGTCCATGGGGTCACAGAGAGTCGGACGTGACTGAGCGACGGAACTGACAGCCCTGTATACACGGAATTATGCACTGTGTATTCCTCTGTGTATTCCTGTGTGTATTAGCTCAGCATGTTTTCGAGGTTCAAGTTTGTAGCAATAATTTGATCTGTTTATTGCTAAGAATTATTTGTTTTGTGTTTACAGCACTATGGGTTCATCCACTTGCCTACTGATGGACTCCTGGGCTGCTTCCAGCTCTGCAATTATTATGAGTAAGTCTGCTACGGACCTGCTTACAGGTCTCTGTGTTTTCATACCTAGGAGAGGAATGGCTGGGTCATATGGGAGTACATGTTTAATGTTTTTTCAAAATGCCAAACTGTTTTTCATGTGGTTGTGCATTTTTATATTCTGACCAGTAGTGTGTGTTTCCTCTTCCTCTGTTTTATGAAAGTTTGTGTAGGATGATATTCTTTTCATTAAATGTTGGATAGAACATACTAATCAGGCCATCTTGGTCTGAAGTTTTGTGAGAAGATTTTAAATTAAGAATTCAATTTTTAAAATTGTTATGGAACTGTTAGGGTTTTCTCTTTCTTTGTGAGTCAGTTTTAGTAATGTGTACTTTCATGGAATTCTTTTTCACTTCAACTGGCATGTAAAGTCTATTGGAATAAAATTCACAATATTCTCTTAGTTATCCTTTCAGTGTCTATAGGATCTGTAGTGATGTCTCCCCTTTTGTTCTAGATGTTGTAATTTGTGTTTTGTCTCCTTTTTGGCTCGTTCATTGTGGCTAGAAGTTTATCCCTTTTACCGATACATTTTTAAACTTTTTAAAAAGCAAAGATACTCATTTCTTTTCAAAAATGTTTATTATTTTTGACTGCGCTGGTCTTTGTTGCTGTGTGTGGACTTTCTCTAGTTGCAGTGGGGGTCCTCTCTGATTGCGTGGACCTTCTCTAGTTGCAGTGGGGGTCCTCTCTGATTGCGTGGACCTTCTCTAGTTGCAGTGGGGGTCCTCTCTGATTGCGTGGACCTTCTCTAGTTGCAGTGGGGGGTCCTCTCTGATTGCATGGACCTTCTCTAGTTGCAGTGGGGGGTCCTCTCTGCGTGGACTTTCTCTAGTTGCAGTGGGGGTCCTCTCTGATTGCGTGGACCTTCTCTGGTTGCAGTGGGGGGGACTCTGGTTGTGTGGACCTTCTCTAGTTGCAGTGGGGGGTCCTCTCTGCGTGGACTTTCTCTGGTTGCAGTGGGGGTCCTCTCTGGTTGTGTGGACCTTCTCTAGTTGCAGTGGGGGTCCTCTCTGATTGCGTGGACCTTCTCTGGTTGCAGTGGGGGGGACTCTGGTTGTGTGGACCTTCTCTGGTTGCAGTGGGGGGTCCTCTCTGCGTGGACCTTCTCTAGTTGCAGTGGGGGGTCCTCTCTGATTGCATGGACCTTCTCTAGTTGCAGTGGGGGGTCCTCTCTGCGTGGACTTTCTCTAGTTGCAGTGGGGGTCCTCTCTGATTGCGTGGACCTTCTCTGGTTGCAGTGGGGGGGTCCTCTTTGATTGTGGTGTGTGGGCTTCTCATTGCAGTGGCTTCTCATTGCAGAACCCAGGCTTTAGGGCACATGGGCTCCGTAGCTGTTGCACGAGGGCTTAGTTGTTCCATGGCATGTGGAATATTCCAGGACCAGGGATCGAACCTGTGTTCCCTACACTGGCAGGTGGATTCTTAACCACTGGATCACCAGGGAAGTCTCCTTTTACTGATATTTTCAAGGAATCAGAGTGGGTTTCAGTGATTTTGTTCTCTAATGTTTGGTCCTGAAAGGGTTTTTGTTTTATGCAGAGGTCTTTGTTGGGAGTCCCCATGTCATCAGGACTGGGTGCCTCTTCCCTGCAGCCTGGGGTGCACTGTTCTGCCTTTCACGTCCTCTTGTACTGAATTATATTTTGTGTGTGTGAGTTCAGATACAAAATTTGATTTTTTTTCCTCCAGCATTTTTACATGGTTTGAGCCAAAGGGTTTTTGCAGTAGACCAACTCACTGTAGTGAGATTTTATTTTATTTAATTAATTTATTTTTTTTGTAGTGAGATTTTAAAGGGACAACTTTTAGGTTAGAAAAAAGATATCATAAGAGAGATAGTAGGCCTCAACCTGGAAGCTAGCACAAGAAGACAAGAAAGAGGGAATTGCCTGGCAGTCCAGTGGTTAGGACTTTGTGCTGTCACCACCAAGAGCCTGAGTTTGATCCCTGGTCTGTTGTTGTTCAGTCGATCAGTCGTGTCTGACTTTTTGTGACCCCATGGACTGCAGCATGCCAGGCTTCCCTGTCCTTCACCATCTCCCAGAGCTTGTTCAAAGCTTGTTCTGTTGAGTTGGTGATGCCAGCCAACCATTGAGTCCTCTGTTGTCCCCTTTCTTCCCGCCTTCAATCTTTCCTGGCATCAGGGTCTTTTCTAATGAGTTGGCTCTTTGCATCAGGTGGCCAAAGTACTGGAGCTTCAGCATCAGTCCTTCCAATGAATATTCAGGGCTAATTTCCTTTAGGATTGACTGATTTGACCTCCTTGCAGTCCAAGTGATTCTCAAGAGTCTTCTCCATCACCACAGTACTGATTTTAGTTCAGGGCTGAACTAAAATCCCACACACTGTGCAGCCAAAATAAACGAATAAAAAAGAAAACAAAGAGCTTCAGGTGGGTAAAAAAGAAATAACACCATTCACTATTTGCATGTAAACTACAGACAACTTAGAGATCTCATGGTTTGGTTCCAGCAAACTGCAGGAAGCTTTAGCGCAATAACGCAAGTCGTATGACTTTCTTTGTTTTCCAGCGCATACAAAAGTTACCTTTACACTGTGCTGTTGTCTATTAAGTGTGCAATAGCCTTTTGTTTAAAGAGCAGTGCGCATACCCGCCTTCCGTTTAAAAACGCGAATCGTCATCTGAGCCTTCAGTGAGTTGCCTTGGTGTTGATGTCTGCTGACTGAGCAGGGTGGCGGTTGCTGAAGGCTGGTGGCTGTGACAGTTTCTTAAAAGCAGATGCTGATGTTTGGCACGTGGACTGACTCTTCCTTTGCGAGTGAGTCCTCTGCAGTAGGCAGGCGCACTGATAGTGGTGCACCCATAGCTGCTGTTCAGTTGCTCAGTCGTGTGGGACTCTTTGCCACCCCATAGTTGAACTTCTTTAAAAATTGGAGGCAGTCCTCCCAAACCCTGCTGCTGCTTTATCAACTAAGTTCATGTAATATTTTAAAGTTTTTGTTTCCATTTCAATAATATTCACAGCATCTTCACTGGAGCTGATTCCGTCTCAAGAAGCCACTTTCTTTGCTCATCCATGAGAAGCAACTCCTCATTCATTAAAAATTCTGTCATGAGATTGAAGCAACTCAGTGACAACTTTAGGCTCCACTTCTAGTTCTCTTGCTGTTTCTGTCACATCAGCAGTTACTTCCTCCACTAAAGTCTTGAACCCCTCAAAGTCATCCATGGGGGTTGGAGTCAGCTTCTTCCAAACTCCTTTTAGTGTCGATGAGTCCTGAGTCACAAAAGTTCTTAATGGCATCTAGGATGGTGACTCCTTTTCAGAAGGTTTTCAGTGACTTTGCCCAGGTCCATCCAAGGAATCACTGCCTTAGGACATGTGTTTCTTAATGACTTATCTTTGATCCTTGGGCTGCAAAATGTATGTTGTGTTAGCAGGTATAAAAATAACATTAATCTCATTGTTCATCTCCATCAGAGCTCTTGGGGGACCAGGTGCATTGTCAGTGAGCAGTAATATTAATATTTTGAAAGGAACTGGAATTTTTTTCCCTGAGCAGTAGGTGTCAACAGTGGGCTTATAATACTCAGTAAACCATGTTGTAAACAGATATGTTGCCGTCCAGATTTTGGGGCTCCATTTATGGAGTGCAGGAGGGTAGATTTCACATAATTCTTAAGGGCTCTAGGATTTTCAGATGGTCAGTGAGCATTGGCTTCAACTTAAACTCACCAGCTGCCCTAGCCTCTGACAAGAGAGTCAGCCTGTCCTTTGAGGCCAGGCCCTGACTGCTCTCCAGCTCTGAGAGTCCTAGGTGGCTTCTTCCAATAGAAGGCTGTCTTGTCTGCATTGAAAATCTGTTATTTGGTGTAGCCGCCTTCATTAATTGGCTCAGCTAGGTCTTCTGGATACCTTGCTGCAGCTCCTGCATTAGCACTTGCTGCTTCACCTTGTACTTTTTTGTCATGGAGGCAGCTTCTTTCCTTCAGCCTCATGAACCTACCTCTGCCAGCCTCAGGCTTTCCTTCTGTGCCTTCCTCCCTTCTCTCAGCCTTCATAGAATTGAAGAGAGTTAGGGCTTTGCTCTGGATGAGCTTTCTTTTAAGGGAATGTTCTGGCTGGTCAGATTTTCAATCTAGATTAAAACTTTCTCCACATCAGCAATAAGGCTGTTTGACTTTCTTATCATTCATGTGTTCACCGAAGGAGCACTTTTAATTTCCTGTAAGAACTTTTTCTTTGTCTTCACAACTTGGCTATTTGGTGCAAGAGGCCTAGCTTTTGGCCTGTTTTGACTTTTGACATGTCTTCCTCACTAAATTTAATCATCTTTGTTGTTGTTCAGTCACTAAGTCATGTTCGACTCTTTGCAACCCCATGGACTGCAGCATGCCAAGCTTCCCTGTCCTTTACTATCTCCCTGAGTTTGCTCAAACTCATGTCCACTGAGTTGGTAATTTCACCCAACCATCTCATCCTCTGTTGTCCCCTTCTCCTCCTGCCCTCAGTCTTTCCCAGTGAGTTGGCTCTTTGCATCAGGTGGCCAAAATATTGGAAAAAACTTTGGCTTCAGCATCAGTCCTTCCAATGAATATTCAGGGTTGACTTCCTTTAGGATTTACTGGTTTGATCTCCTTGCGTCCAAAGGACTCTCAAGAGTCTTCTTCAGCACCATAATTCAAAAGTGTCAATTCTTCAGCACTCAGCCTTCCTTATGCTCCAGTCATCTTTAGCTTGTGCTTTTAAGTGAGAGATGTGCAACTCTTCCTTTCACTTGAACACTTAGAGGCCATTGTAGGGTGGTTGAGTAATTGGCCTAATTTCAGTACTGTTGTATCTCGGAGAACAGGGAGTCCTAAGGAGAGAAAGAGAGCCGGGAGGATGGCAGGTTGGAAACAAATGTTGATCCATTAGGTTCACAGTCTTATAAAGGTACAGGTTGTGGCCTCAAAACAGTTAACAGTAGTGACATCAGAGATCACTGATCACACAGCACCATAACAAATGCAATATTCAAACAGTTATTATTAAGAGAATTAAATTAATATTTAAGTAAATATTACTACTAAAATGTGACATGGAGGCCTGACGTGACAAAATGCTGTTGAAAAATGGTGCCAACAGGCTTGATGCAGGGTTGTTTCAATTGTAAAAAGCACCAATATCTGTGAAGTGAGATGAGACGAGTCTGCCTGTGTTAGAACAAGAAGCTTCAACTTGTTGTGAGGGACGTGCTAAAGATGTCAAGGCAGTTTAGAGCAGTGGGGGCTGAGACCATGAGGTCCCAGGATGTATGATAAAGCTGTTATCACGTGGACCATGCACACCCCTGGGCAGGTGTGACCCCTGGAACAGTGAAGCACACAGCCCAGGGGCTGCAGGGTCAGCTGCTGCTCACTCGTCAGATCAGTTCCAGTGGATGAGGTGGCCACACACCTGCAGAGAGCGGGCAGAGGACCCCAGCTGTGCTCCACCCCGAGGCCTTGCTAAGAATCTCATCTGAGTTGGGAAGAGGGGGTTGGTGGCCTCAGCAGACGCAGGTTTAAGAATCACCAGCATCGCGTAGCCACGACTGCCCTTCTGTTTGCCCACCTTTCCTTGGCCTAGCATTGTGCAACCATGACTGCCCTTATCATTTGCTTCTTTCCTCAGCTAATTGGTAGTCGAGTGTGTGACTGTCTTTCCAAGACCATCAGTGCCCAAGTGTGGTCACAGGCTGATTCTGGACACCCACCTTCCATCCCACCCGCCAACCACAGCTACATGTTTCAGCCTGAGTGAATCCAGCCCTGTGCACACAGCAGTAAAGGGACGAAGCACTTAATCTGCCCTCCCCCAACCCTTTTGTGCCATGTGCTCCACACACGTGGCAGCGTGAGGTCTCCCAGCCCCTGGGGCAGGGTCTCAGGACACTTACAAGGTTTTCTTTTTTGTTTTATTTTAAAAAATAGAGATGAAATTGACATTAAGATTAATCATTTTGCAGTGAACATTCAGTGATATTTAGTATATCAGTCTCATGCAGTTATCAACTCTATCTAGTTTCAAAGTATTTTATTACCTCAGAAAGAAGCCCTGAACCATTAGCAGTTGCCACCCCCTCCCCCCCAACCCACCCATTCTCTCCTCTGGCAACCACTAGTCAGCTTTCTATCCTTATATTTACCTGTTCTAGATATTTCTATAAAAGGAATCATATAACAAGTGATCTTTTTGTCTGGCTTATTTTACTGGGCATAATGTTTTCATAGAAAAGCTATGACCAACCTAGACAGCATATTAAAAAGCAGAGACATTACTTTGCTGACAAAGGCCCATCTAGTCAAAGCTATGTTTTTTCCAGTAGTCATGTATGGATGTGAGAGTTGGACTATAAAGAAAGCCGAGTGCCAAAGAATTGATGCTTTTGAACTGTGGAGTTGGAGAAGACTCTTCAGAGTCCCTTGGACAGCAAGGAGATCAAACCACTCTATCCTAAAGGAAATGAGTCCTGAATATTCATTGGAAGGACTGATGCTGAAGCTGAAGCTCCAATACTTTGGCCACCTGATGTGAAGAACTGACTCATTGGAAGAGACCCTGATGCTGGAAAAGATTGAAGGCAGAAGGAGAATGGGACGACAGAGGATGAGATGGTTGGATGGCATCAACGACTTGATGGACATGAGTTTGAATGAACTCAGGGAGTTGGTGATGGACAGAGAGGCCTGGCGTGCTGCAGTCCATGGGGTCACAGAAATGCACATGAGTGAGCAATTGAACTGAACTGAAAGTTTTATCCACATTGCAGTGTGTACTGGTACTTAGAAAAGAAATATTTGGCTGCGTTGGGTTTTAGTTGCGGCACGTGCGATCTTTAGTTGTCGCATGAGAACTCTTAGTTGCAGTGTGTGGAATCTAGTTTCCCAGCCAGCAATCGAACCTGGGCCACCTACATTAGGAGCACAGAATCTTATTAGCCACTAGGCCACCAGGGAAAGTCCCTGAGTTAATTTTTGAATATGGTGTCAGGTGAGGGCCTAACCTCATTCTTTAGCATTTAGATCCATTTTTCCCAGCATCATTTGAAAAGACTATCCTCTTTCCCCTGAATGGTCTTGGCACCCTGTCAAAGACCATTTGACCAAACATGTGAGGGATTCTCTAGGCTCTGCTTTCTATTCTGTTGATCTGTGTGTCTATTTTTGTGCTATTACCAGTTTTGATTACTTTGTATTAAGTTTTAAAATCAGGAAGTGTGAGCCCTTCAACTTTCTTCTTTTTCAAAGTTGTTTTCATTATTTGGGGCCCTTGCAATTCCATGTGGACGTGAGGATTGACCTTTATATTTCTATAAAACAGGCCATTGGAATTTTGATAGAGATTCATGAGCTTAGTAGATACTTTATTAGTACTGTCATCTTAACAGAATTAAGTCATCAAATCCATGGACATAGATGCTTTTCATTTTTGTACCTTTCAGTGTAGAAGTCATTCACCTCCTTGGTTATATTTATTCTTAGGTATTTGATCCTTTTGGATGCTATTGTAAGTGGTATTGTTCCCTTCGTTTCTTTTTCAGATTGTTCATTGCAGGTATAGAAACACATCTGATTTTTGCATGTTGATCTCATACCCTGAATCTTTGCTGAATTAATTTATTAGCTCCAGTAGTATTTTTGTGGATCACTGGACTTTTCTATATATGATTATATCATCTGTGAATATAGTTTCACTCCTTCCTTTCCAATTTCAAAGCCTTTTAATTATTTTTCTTGACTAATTGCTCTGGCTCAATCTCCAGTGCAGTGCTGAATAGCAGTGGTGCAAATGGGCATCCTTGTCTCAGTGTTGATCACAGAGGTAAAGTTTACAGTCTCTCACCATTGAGGATGACATTAGCTGTGGGGTTTTTCATGAATGTTTGTTATGTGTGGAAGTGCCCTTCTCTTCCTAGTTTTCTGAGTGGTTTTATCATGAGAGCAAATGACTTTCTTACATCAACTGAAAGACTTTTTTTTTTCTGCACCTATATTCTGTTACTAGAGAAGGAATGGCAATCCACTCCAGTATTCTTGCCTGGAGACTCATCTCATGGACAGAGGAGCCTGGCAGGCTACAGTCCATGGGGTTGCAAGAGTCGGACACGACACGGTGACTAAACCACCACCACCACATTGCTAATGTGGTGTATTACATTGTTTGATTTTCTTACGTTGAACCACTCTGGCATTTCTGGGGAAAATCCCACTCAGTCATGGCATATAATTCTCTTAATATGCTGATAGACTTGTTTTGCTAGTATTTTGTTGAGGATTTTTGTTATAATTCTGATAACAGAATTATCTCTGTTCATAAAGGATACTGGTGTCTTTGTCTGTCTTTGTTACCAGGGTAATACTGCCCTTATAAGATGAGATAGGAAGTGTTCCCTCCTTTTCCGATTTTTTTGGGAAAGAGTTTGGGAGGGATTTGTGTTAACTTTTCTTTGAATTCTTGGGAGAATTCTGTAACAAAGCCATCTGCTTCAGTCTTTTTCTCTGCTGGGAAGTTTGATTACTGATTCAATCTTACGTGCAAGAGATCTCTTCAATTTCCTTTTTCTTCTTGAGCGTTTTATGTCTTTAGGAATTTGTGTCGTCTAGGTTACCTGATTTGTTGGGCACATTTGTTCATACTGTTCTCTTGTGGTCCTTTTTATGTCTGTGATGTAGATAGTAATGTCCCACTTAGCTTTTTTGATTTTAGTTGTTTGTATCTTCTCTTTTCGTCAGTAAAAGCTACTGTTTTGCCAATTCTGTTGATTATTTTAGGAACTTTAAAGGTTAAGTTTTCTGAAATGTGAGTTCCACCTTTGGAACTGAGTCCCTGAGCGCAAAGGTCCATGGTGTCCTCAGGCCACAGGATATAGGGTGGGAGTGGACCTTGGGGACAGGTTGTCATGATGCTGAGCAAGGGAACCTCTCGGCAGAGGGACACAAGTAGCCTTCTGGGAATTCAAGTGTCCTTCGTACCAGAGTCTGTTCACTTCTGAAAGGGGTGTTGACCCAGCGTGCTGGCGGTGTGGGGGCGAGGGGCGCTGGGAGTGACAAACAGGCTGATAAAACTCAGGCAAAAGGCTGCCTCCTAGTCCCTGCACGTGAGCACCTCAGTCCCTGCCTCTGGTGTTTGCTGTGTTAAGAGGAGACCACGGTCTAACTCATGAAGCCCTGCAAGCGCAGCCACTGTGTGAGGGTCCTCAGCTGTGCTTAGAAATCGGGGGAACAGTTAGAAAGACAGTAAGTGTGCAGCCTGAGGAGAAGACGGAAGGCAGACCTGGAAAAGGTGGCAGGAAGGAAGAGCACGCGTGCAGGTGAGACAGAGAGCAGGACAGCTGACCTGAGAAGCCGGAGCGGCTGCTGAGAACAGGGGCGAGTCGGGGCAAGCAGGCCTCAGCCCCTGGGCGGCCTCGAGCGGGGCAGTCGAGACAGGTAGCCGGGAACTCAGGGCCGCTCAGGCTTCCACGTCTCCATGGGCCATTCTAAAAACTGACAGCCTCAGGAGATGGTCCTGCCCCTGAGGGGCCACAGGCCAGTGTTTGCCGACCCTGTCCCTCCAGAGCCGGCAGCCTAAGAGCGCGGCACGTCGGGCCACCCCTGCGTGGATGCGGAAGCCTGGGCAGAGGAGGGCTGGATCTGACTGAGGGTGGGCGTGGCCTCAGCGTTTATCATCTCCGAGACAGAAGACCTTCTGGCAAAGGGATGACGCCCAGAGCCCCTTTGATGGAGGCAGGCTCTCACACACCCTGCTCATGGGGACAGGACCTGTGCTGAGCCTTTTGCTCCGTCCTCAAGCAAGAGGGAGGCAGTGGGTCCTCCCTGAGACAGGCCCCCAGCTGAGCCCCCAGCCAGACTCAGTGGGTCACCTGAGCTTAGCTGCTGCTTGGTGACCGGAGGCCCAAGTCCTGTCTTGGAGCAAGAGGGCCGAGTGCAGGGCCCTCGAGTTGGAGAGTTGTGGGGAGGTGTGGGGCTGGGCCTGGGCGTTGCAACCATCACCCCATTCAGACTGAGGCAGCCACAGGGGCAGAGCGCTTTGCAGGGGAGAAGCCCCCAGATGGGGTGGGGGTCTCATCGAGGGCCAGCCTGTCAGGCAGAGGTTTCCATAAGGCAGCAGCTCGAGAGAGCGGGTGGGAAGAACTGACCTTAAATTTCCAGTCCCCTAGAGGGTCAATGCCCAGGCCACACTCTGCTCACCTCTCTTGCGAGCAGGCCACCCCTTCCTGTGTTGTGAGAATTCCTCTGCCCCTGCCTTGAGCGGACTCCTGGTTTTAGAAGGTGAACCTAGGACCCTGTGCAACAGCCCGTACCTGACAGAAATTCAGTTCCCAACCTGCAGCTGAGCTTCTTGTTGAGGAGGGTGGATCCTTACCCACCAGGACCCCCAGCACTCAATCGCCTGTCCCAGGAGGGGTGAACCAAGCCCCCACCTCGTGTCCCTGCCCCCCGACCTCCCCACCAACAGCTGACTGTCCTGACACTGGACAGAGGCAGCTTGGGTTGGAGCAGACACGCGTGTCTGGGCCTTTCTCTTGCATCAGGTCAACAGTGTATCCAGCACTGGGGGGCCAGCGTGAGCCCCCGCCAACCCGTGTGTGACCAGGAGCAGCTGGGGTCGAGCAAAGGCAGGAGAGGTGGCCCTGAGTGTCGTGAGCACCGCGAGCTCCCAGTGCAAAGGCCCTGTGGCCCCACGTGGCTGCTGGGCGAGCGGGATGAGAGGACGCAGGGGAGGGGCAAGGTGCCGGGTGGAGACCCCAGGTTCAGGCTCAGGGAGGTGGGCCATGGGAGGGCTCTGCAGGAGGGTGGGCTCTGACTGTCCTCGACAGGAGGGTGTGGGCCTCAGGACAGGCTCTGAAGATCGGGGTGGGGCCGCTTCTGACCAGTGGGGACCCCTCAGGGACCCGAGCCTCTGGAGGCACGGGCAGGTCTGATGGGCCTTGATTTGTTAGTGGGCCATGCGCCCACCCTGATTGCACCTGGGATGTCCCCGGGGGCGAGAGCACGCCATCGGGTTCCTGGGCCACCTTCCTGCTAGCACTCCTGTCCGTGGCTCTACCCACGGCTCCGCCCAGCCTGCAGGTCTGAGATCACCGTCTGTGTGTGTCCTAAGAGGTCCCAGGAGTCTTGGGACCAGCATGGCTGGACTGAAGCCAAGAGAAGAGCCCACACCGGGGATCCGAGTCCTGACGGCTCCCCGGCCTGATCCCTGGGTGGCGCTGAGCCCAGAGTGTGGTGGGCAGGGCTGGCAGGGCGGGGACCCACCACGGCTCCTGGCAAGGAGGCCACCTGTGGTTCTGGGGCCAGGGGGCCACCCCGAGCCAAGACACAGTGTCTCTTCAGGCCCCCTGCCCGTCCTGGGCCCCACAGGGGCACCCCTGGTGCTCCCACCCACTGGCAGTGTCCCCAGGACAGCCCCCCGGGAAGGGCCCAGGCACGGCGGGCCAGCGGTAGCTCCATGCAGCCATCGTGGGCAGACGTGCTGGCTCCAGGCTCGGTGTCTGAGGCCCCATCTGTCCCGTGGTAGACACAGGGCGCCTGTTTGCCTGCGAGCAGAACACGGCCTCTCTGTTGGCACCTGGGCCGGCTGGCCCCCAGGCAGGCGGGGGGGCTCTGCACAGACTCACGCTTGTGCCCACCTCAGTCTGGCCTCCTGGCCTAGACCAGCTTGTTCTCGTGGGGACCCTCCGCATTGCGGCAGGCGCCGTGGATGACTGGGGGGGCAGGTGTCCACTCACCGCTGACGTCAGGTTGTGGAGGTTCTGGGCTGCAGCCCAGGAGGGTCACCAAGCAACAAACCATTAATCCAGTTCCACCTGAAGTGAGCAGGCCACAGAGCAGCTGCCCTGGGGACCCTGCACCCCAGCGTCCGGGCCGGGGCTGACCGCTCTGCTGTGCCCCCCTGCCGGGTCAGGGTCAGGGAGCAGGAGGCTCCAGCGTGAGATGGGGCACGTGGTCACAGGTGGGGGAGGACCTCGATCAGGGTTGGTGGGGGTAGCCCACCCAAGGAGGACAGAGGCCCTGTCTACACCCTTGGGCATCGGTCACTGCAGGGGAGAGTGGGTGCAGGGGTGTGTGGGCTCTGAGGGGAGCCCCAGCTTCTCCCACACAGGCACCTCCTGCATGCAGTGGGGACCCACTCGGGAGCAGAAAGGAGGGGCAGGGTTTTCTCCTGGCCACACTGGCACACAACACGCTGGGCCGAGGACCAGCCCACTGGTGCCAAGGACCCAGAGTGGGTGCTGCAGGCACGGCTGGGGGCAGAGGCTATGCGGGCAGCACTGGGACGCCAGTGCCCGGGGCCTGCTGACTGGGAGCGCAGCCAGGGAGGGGGCCTCAGGACCCCCTGGTGAGCAGCGACGTGGGGCCCAGGCAGACGAGGAAGTGTGGACCCCATCCGGGCCAGCAGCCCCTCCTCTCTCTCCAGCCCTGCTTCCCACACGTCCTTGTGGACGGAGACCCCCACTCAGAGCAACCAGCCGCTGTCTTCCTGCTTTATTTCCTGCCACGAGCCCTGGCCGCCTCTACTCGGGCTCCGGGTACGGCCACTGCCGGGACGTGAAGTAGCCCCTCAGGTCCTGGCGGCTGAGCGGGGGGAAGTAGGGGCCGAGCCGCCTGCGGATCCACCACTTGCCCTCGGCCGCGTGCCTGCCCCCGGGGCGGCTGAACTTGTATCTGTAGTGCTCTCCTCGGACCCACCTGCAAGGCGAGGGCAGCGGGCAACCTCTACCCCTGGACGGCCCTGGGCACAGAGCTGGGCTGTGCCCGGCCAGGAGCAGCCAGAGGCCCAGCCCGTGATGGTGGGCAGCGGGGCTTGGGAGCAGAAGGGACAAGCTTCAGGGCCTGCGGACTGAGCCCGCGGTCCTCAGTGGGTATGTGGGGCCTCGGGACTGCTGTGTCCAGGCCTGGTTCTGGGCCAGGCCGGTCCCCAGGGCAGAGCTCTGCATTTAGGGGAGAAGCCCTGAGGGGCAGCCGAGGCTGCAGCGGGGCCTGTCTGGCAGGGGCATCTCACCTGGGGGGGTCCCGGCCCTCAAAGGGGTTGCGGGCCAGCAGGGACAGGGCCTGCGCGTCGTTGGCCAGGAGCTTGCCCGCCAGGTGGATGATCCACTCGTTGTGCTCGTAGGTCTGGGGGTGAGGAGAGGACGGGACACTCGGGGTGCACACAGCTGAGAGCCCCCACGTGTGTGCGCCCCGCCCCTCCCTCCTGACGGCTGCCAGCCTTCAGGCTGCCGGCCTGGGGGCCCTGGCGCAGCACGCTTGGCAGTCAGCTCTCCTGGGTGGGCTTTCCTGGGGCCAGGACCCCGGGCTGTTGGTCCTTCCTGTTCTCGCCGCCTGCTTGCTCTCCTGGGCGCCTCCCCACTGTCCTGTCCTCGGAGACCTGGGTGGAGTGGGGCCAGGCCTGGCTTTGTCATTGGCAGGACCAGGGGTCCCAGACACGTGACTGAGCCTCCCAGAGGCTGTCGTCCTGGGCGGGGGTCACAGTCCTGCCGGTTTGCTCGGGTCTGAGCGAAGGTTCCGCGGATGCTGGCTGCCCCGCCGCTGGCCATGCCTGCCTTGTCTGCTCTGGGGGAAGCACTCTGAGAAGCCGACAGGGAGGCCCGGCCCTGGGCACCCACAGAGCCCCAGCACAGACTCCCTTACCTCATCCTGTGTCTGCGGGGCCTCCCCGCCGAGGGCCTCACCTGGAAAGCCGCGAACCACATGAGCCAGTCCAGGCGGTGGTGGTACGGCGAGATGAGGCAGGGGCGCCGCCGCGGGTCCCCAGGCTTGCACTTGAATTCGTAGTCCTCCCAGGCGGAGTCAGGCGCACTGGCGTTGGCGCTGGCTGTGCCCTGCAGGATGATCTCCGTGCGCTCCCTGGTGATGCTGGCAGGGACGGGGAGGGGCTGAGTCAGGGCTGAGCCTCCCCACCCTGACCCCCGACCCGAGCAGGCCACGGTAAGGCTGGGGATGCAGGCGGGGGCTGGCCGCATGTGCGCGTCTCCCCCGGGGTCTCAGTGGCCCTGAGGTACCTGCCAAAGGCTCCGTACGTGTTGACGATCCGGAGGGGGTTGAAGGAGCTGTTCATGACCTGCCGGGGGCTCAGCAAGTTGAGGACCACGGGGATGCTGAGCCAGGCTACCAGAATGCCCAGCGCCAGGTTGACCGTGCCCCGTGCCACGCTGCCTGCTGGGAGGGGGCACAATGGGTGGGCTGTGGCCCCCAGGCCTGGCCTCTCTGCGGCCCCTTGGGCCCACGGAGACCAAAAGAGGTACAGCTGGTCCCTTGGGGAGTCTGGGAAGGGCTCCCACCACGTGCAGCCCCTCCTCCCTAAGCCTAGGATACCTTCCAGGCTGATGAGGAAACACAGCCGCTCCTCTCAGCCCTCCTCCAGCCCCCAAGCTGTCCCAAGACCTGGGCTGGAGCACCTGAGGTCACTGTGCCGGGGCAGGACACACCGTCCATACCACGCAGGCGAGTGACCCTGCCCAGGCGTGGAGACACTGCTCTATCTCCCAGGCCACTGGGGTGGGCATGGGGCTGGGTGCCATAGCCTCAGGGGTTGATTGGCACCAGACACGGAGACCACCTGGGCTCCCCAGCCACGCCCGCCTTCCAGTGTCACCCACCGCGTGTCCGCGGGGCCCTGGCCCCTCGGGTCTCCTCCTCCTGAATCTTCAGGACTTGGTCCTTGAGGCGGCCAGGCCCTGAGGGAAACAGGCCGCCCAGGGTGGCATCATCGAAGCAGGCGAGGCTGGGCACGATGGTCAGCCAGTTCAGGAAGCTCAGGTTCCCGCTGATGATGAGGACCACCTGCGGGGAGACAGGCTCCAGCCACTGCTCCTCACGAGCTGTGGTGACGCACGGGCCCGGGTCGCGCCCTTCCCGAAGCCTGTGCTGATCCCAGGTGCCCAGTCCCCTACCCCACCCAGGCCGCTTGCCCTGCCTCCCTCAGACTGGCCCAGGGATGCCCGTGTCCCAAACGACCTCAGAGGTGGGCTCTGCCCTGCGCCTCTGGTGAGACCCCTCCTGCTGACCCTGAGTCTGGCCTTTGCCCCCGTGTGGAGGCTGCTGGGGTTCTCAGCTTCACAGCCGGGAAAGGACAAATCTGTGTCTGTGGCAGCTGTCACTGTGACCAGTGAGCAGCAGGCCCAGCATGGCTTCGACAGCCAGCCCCGGGGCCCTGCAGCGCGTCCCTCCCTGGGACGGGGTCTGGATGGGGCTCCTGCTGCTCCCCTGGACCAGGACTGGGGAATGCGCTGGTGCCTGCGCCTGTGCCAGCCCGGCTTCCACCACGGAGTGACCAGGCACGAGGCCGGCCCTGGGCCCGAGTCTTCCCCGGGACAGGCAGCCTGCGGGGCAGGCCTGCACCTGGATGCGCCTTAGCTGGACCTGTCTTCGTGAACCTCCCAGTGCTATCTGCCGGGTGGCTGCCCGAGAGTCTGGTCACTGCCCGTCTTGAGAAGCCTCCATGGGCCCAGCTGGATCCGGCGAGTGTCCCTGTGAGCCTGGATGACCAGGGTCCAAGAAGCCCACACGTCCTCAGTCCCCGGGGCTTGGCCCTGAGCAGACAACTTGTGAGAACTGAGGCCCCCCGCGTGCGGGACGGAAGGGGCGCCGCTCCCCGGCCCGTCCATGAGTGCTGCCGCCCGCGTCCGGGGGTGCCTCCCAGCCAGAAGCTCCACAGGGTCCCTTCTGGTGACCGCATGTCTGTCAGCTGTTCTAGAGACTCAAAGTGGCACATTCTACTTGATGCAGGCCTGGCTGTCAAGGGTGTGGCCGGGAGTGGGGTGGTCTTCACTCAAGGCAGAAGAGGCTGCAGGGTCATGCCCGCCCGTGTGCCCGGAAGGCACCTCTGAGCACAGGGCCCCAGGGCCCCAGGCCAACTGCACACAGAGCTTCTGGGTCCCTACAGGAGTGACAGACACAGGGGAGGAGGCTCCAGGTGACTCAGCAGGGGGCTGGCTGGAGGCCAGGGAGGGTGAGGGGAGCACCCGGACACCCCAGGGCCTCGCTGAGTGCAGGTCCTGGCAGAGACTTTCATTATTTGGTTTTCAAAGAGGTGACATTTTCCACTTTCAGGAAGTCCAAGTTACACTTTTAAAAAACTTTACAATTTTGCTTTTTGCGTCCCATCTAAGAAATCTTCTTCATTCAGAGATACAAAGATCTAAAAATTTTCCAGGTCTGGCTATTATGTTTAGGTCTCGGATCTATTTCAAATTAGCTTTTTGGGGAAGGTGTGAGGTCACACTGGCTCTGCTTTGGTCCAGGCTCTGCCCCTGGGGGTGGTGGGGCTCAGACCTGCAAGGAAGCAGGGGCTCTGGAACGACGGGGGTCCCAGGTGTGGGCGGTCCATGCGGCGGTGTCTACAGGGAGACTGCCTCAAACACCACCTCAGAAAAGGGGAAACGACACCAGGAGCTGCAGGTCAGCAAGGTAGAAGGAAATGGGGATCAGTAGCACCAGCAAGTAAACAGACCCTCAGTGACAAGAGACCCTCAGTGACAGCAGACCCGCAGTGACCACAGCGCAGTCGCCATGGTGATGAGAAGAGTAAGGAGGACTTCATCAAGTTCAGCTGTCCAACCAGATGGTCACATTTCTGCAGAGCAGTCAGACCCGGACCAGCCAACAGCCCCCAAGTAGCAGAGTGGCCAAGTGCCCACCCAGGTCGTTTGCGTGCGTATCTGCCGCCCATGGGCTCCTCTGCTTCATGGGTCAGGGTTGAGTGGGGTGTTGAGGGAGGAGGTGAGACCACAGGCCCAGGCCGGAGCTGTGCGGCCAGGTGAGGCCCAGCTGATACCCACTCCTTGATTTATCGTTAAAGCTGCGTCTCCATCCTGGTGACCAGGGAGAACATGTGGTCACAGACACCAGCCTGACCCAGGTCTAGCGAGGAGCTGGGTTTTTGACCAGTCAGTTTCATGGACCATATGGGGTTTCACAGAGTGTCATGTGAGATGTGGAGTCACAGCTCTCCCTGGATTACTTTGGGATTTTTTGGCTGTGCTGCACAGAGGGGGAATCCTACTCCCCCAACTAGGGATCGAACCCGTGCCCGCTGCAGTGGAAGTGCGGAATCCGAACCACTGGCCCACCAGGGAGGTCTCTCCCTGCATTACTCTGGAAAGCTAGTTTTCCTGGTTCAGAGCCTAAAAATAATTTCTATGTTTCACTGTCTAGGATGTTAACAAACCCTGGTGCCCAAAGTGGTCCCACTTGCGCCTGCCCTAGTCTGGTGGTCTCTCCTGCAGCCACGCCCAGCCCCTTGAGGTCCCTGGGCCTCTGGTCTTGAGCTGGCAGGGCTGCTCGGGGCTGACGGGGCTTTGCCCTGGGGTTTGCTGAGACCGCAGGATCCTGAGGGTCTGGGCTGGGGTGCCAGCAGGCCCTCCACCACCACGGGGGCGGCAGGGGTCGTGCGGCCCGGGCCCAGCTCCCCCTGGGCAGACCTTGTCTCCAGACCATCAAGTCCTTAGATGCTCCACTGGTTCCTCTGTGTCAGCACGGGCTTGGGGGGCTGTCCCTTCACCCCTCCTGACAGCCCCGCCAGCGCACTGTGCTTGCGGGTGGGCTGCTCAGCCGGATGGCCGCTCTCTCCGTGGTTCAGCTGTGCAGCATGGCCACTGGCACTGGAGACGGAGGTGGGGACACGCGGGGCCCGGGGCTGCCATCCGGTGCAGCTGTGGGGCCACGTGGGTGGCAAGCCCTCTGCTTACTGCCCAGTTCTTGGCTGAGACGGCCGCCAGAGCTGGGGAGAAACCCCTGGCGCACTGCAGCCTCCGTCGCGAAGACACCTCTGGGTCTGGCCCTGGGGGCCCTGCCCGTGTTCCACAGCCCTTGAGAAGGTGCGGGGAGCAGCCGGCCCCATCCATTGTCACACTGCCCTCGGGCCTAGTGACTGCTCGGGCCCCGCAGGCAGTGGATAGGCGGCGTGTGCTCAGAGCCGCAGGGCTCTGGGAGAAGCCACCAGTCCCACCACTCCAGCCACACTCAAACTGCCCCCGTCACGCTGCGGAGCAGGGCAGCTAGGGGTTTCCTGGAGCCACCCGCCCACGTTCACCCCAGGTGGCCCAAGGGCGGACCTCCCAGGTGTGGCTGGTGCAGCCTGCACCCTCACTGAGCCATAGCCTCGCCTTGCGGCCACATGGGCTCCCGAGACCCCAGAGGCGTCCAGAGAAACCGAGGCAGGATGCTGCTAGCCTGAAGGACCCCGAGGAGTGAGCATTATCTGCTCCTCTGCACCCTCGCATGTACACATGCAACGCTGAAACCCAGACAGGCGAGCAGCAGAAGGAATGATGCTCAGGGAGAATCGTGATCTGGGAGACCGAGTGGGGGCTGTCTGTGATGTGGCGCAGGCGCACGAGGCCCTTTGAGGGAGATGATGCAGCAGAGCCAACAGCTCCTAGACCGACTCCCGGACCAGAGCGGGCGGTGCTCTCGGGCCTGAGGAGGCCTGGGATGAGGGTGCCTGACAGTGTACTGGAGCGAGACCTCAGCCCACACGTGTTCTGGCCATTTCCCATTTCCGAGGATGAGTCAAAAGTAAAACAGTGTAAGCCTTTAGCCTGAAAAATGTTAAAAAATTAGAAGAAAGGAAAGAAAAGTGAGGAAGGCAGCCCAGGGAGGCAGGACACCTGCCAACTGAGCTTGGAGCCCTTCAGTGGTCTCCACTCAGCTCCAGGAATGAGAGGGAGGTGGGCAGCAGCAGGAACGTGAAGAAGGGTGATCAGGACGCAGGGTCCCTCCTGAGAGCTGAGCTGAGCATGACGCCTGGCAGTGTCAGGACCCGCCACCCCTACCACGGACGAGGATCGAGAGCAAGGCCCAGGGACACTGGCGTCGCCCCTGTTCCCCGCACACTTCCTCTGCCCTGCTGAGCCAAGTTTGCCAAGACCCCACCACCGCCGCCTCCACCCCAAGAGCAGGGCTGCACCTCAGGGCTGTCTGCTTTATGCTCAGAGGCCACACAAATGACTGCATTTGGAAAAACGAAGCATCTGAGATGCCGGGAGCTGGAGGGGCTGGCTCGCCACGTGGGCACACGGCAGGGGGCTCAGGAACCGAGAGCTGCAGTCCTGCCTCGGTTCCCTTGGCCACGGAGCTCGGAGGATGGGGCCTCCTCTGTGAGGCTGGGGTAAGTGCTTGACCCACCCAGGGCGTGTCCTCACTGACCTTACTCGGGTCTGGAAGACCCCTGAGTCCTGGGAACTCATGTGGAGAGACATTGTGTGTCCAGGAGGCTCACAAAGCGATTTGTAAGGGAATCAGCGGCTGTCAGGAGAGAATCCGCAACACTGGCGTCCAGCAGTGACTGAAAGGTAACAGCCTGGAAGTGCTGAGTAGCCTGAAGGCACAGGCAGAGAAAAAACCTGCCCGGGGCAGAGTCAGAAGCCAGAACGGGCTAAGAATGTGAAAACAGCTACTGTCAAAGATTAAGGGGCTTAAGACAGTCCTAAGTAAGAGAAATATGAAAATGCCAAAGAACTGGGCAGTAACTCGAGAGTTTAAAAAGTAACATATAAAACAATTCACTGGATAGGCTTTTGACAAAACTGACACTGTAGAAGAAGGAGTTGGTGAATCTGAGCCAGGACCACAGCCAAGCAGCCTGGCAGACTAGTGACCTAAACCCCGGGAGGGGAGGGGTGCAGAGGAACATGAAGAGACTTCTCAGTGATGAGAACTACATACAGATCACGGAAGCCTAGGAAATCTCAAAACAGGATAAACTCGAAGAAAGCCACACCCAAGGCACACTGAATCAACATGCTGAAAAACTGAAAAAGAAAAATCACAGAGGCTGCCAGAGGGGAGGAGTCATGGCCAGAGGGGTGGGGCTCAGGGCCCCCAGACTCCCCAGCAGAGACCCCAGAGGGCTGAAGGGAAGTCACTTGCCAGCAGCCTCTGCTAAGAAATGTTAGAAAACTACGGGACACAAAGGGAAAGTGGGCGAGCAGGACGCGCACGCCGGCAGGCAGGGGCCGGACACGGCAGCCTGTGGGCTGCTTAAATGAGGCAGTTGCGCAGCGTGGTCGCAGCTGCTGGAGTGACGGCTGCAAAGCTTTAACAGTGACTGCGAACTTGTGGTTGTGACGAGAAGACCCCACATGCCCAGCAGGGTTCCCTGGGGGCCTTTCTTCCCCTCATTTCTGTTCCAAGCCAGTTATTTCCCATTCGGGATGAGAGCCATCGGAGGGGCCCTGGGTGCCTCTGGACCCATGAGGGCCACGGCTCAGCATGGGCGCAAGGCTTCAGCTGGCGTGGCTCCCACAGCGATGACGCTGCACATGCCCCCCAGCTTTGGTCTGGGACCCCATCGTCTCACTGGCTGTAACCCAAGCCCTCCTGGAGAGACAGACACCAGGCCACCCCTGGGGGCCATAGTCTCTCCCAGCCGCTCATGGCAAACATGGCTGGTCTGACTGCAGCCGTTGGGGGCCAAGGAAGCACCACAGGGAGGGGTCGAGTGGCTCAGCACAGGTGGGCCTGGGACCCCTGGAGTCAGCTCAGACCCTGTGTTTTCTGAGGGGGGCTTCTCCATCTTTGAATGGCCCCACCAGTGTGAGCCCTGGCACTCCTAGCCAGAGCTGTGGGGGCCACAGGCCTGGGGCCATGCAGCCTTCCGAGGTCTGGGGCAGTGCGTCCACTCGGTGCCTTGGCCTTGCTGGCTCGGTCTTTGAGTTCTGTGTCCTGAGGAGGCTTTGCTGGTTGGCCTCAGCCTTCTGCCCAGTGACCTCGGTGTCCCGGCTGCAGACTCAGCTGTAGGAGTTACGGTATGGGGCCAGCGCCAGGGTGGTCCTTTCTTCTGACAGCTGTAGGAGGGCCAGGGCCACAAGCTGCCCCCACGACAGCCGGCGTCTGGCTAGCCTGCCCTGGGCGTGGTCCTCCGGCCACTGGCTCAGGCTCCCCAGCTTTGGAGCCCAGGAGATGACACTCCCTCATTGGCACGGCCACCTGAGTGGCTGTGACCGTCTGGATGTGGCAGGAGGGGCTCTTGTTGGGGGGGCGAGGCAGGGCCCCAGGTGCTGGTCCACAGGCCACAACCAAGAACGCCCTGGCCTGGCAAGTTCCGGCTGCATGAGGACTCGGCAGCCTAAGTCTGTGTGTGGCCCTAACGACCTCTGAGCAATGCCTAGCTTTCCCACCCCAGTCCTGCCTCAGTGGGTCCCCTGGGCCCAGAGACACCCCTCCCTGTCACTTCACTGTGTGCCCAGCTGGGGGGTCTGACCCAGAGAATGAGGTTCACCAGAGCGTTTGGGGATGGAGGCCTGTTTCTAACACGGCAGCGGGAGCCCCAAGGACTCAGGAGGCTGTCGTGGCACCCCTGTCCAGCACACACTGGCCATGACCCCGTGCCAGGGGCCAGTGGGAAGATGAACTGTGAGGTGTGACCTTGGGCCCAGGAGTTGCCCCTCAAGGAGGGGTGGGTGCTCGTGGGTGATATTCTGTGGCCAGAAGCCCCGGGCAGTTGCACTGTTACCCCAGCTGTGGAGAGGTCACTCAGGCTGGTGGGGGCAGCTCTCTGTGCCCAAAGCTGTAGTGATGTCCCCACAGCGATGTTCCTTGGGCTGTGGCTGATGTCATGGAGTTTAGAAAAAGCCGGACGTGGTGGGAGGTAGGGACGGGAGTCTGGGATGTGACTTTGCGTGGACCAGGAGCCACGGGCCTGGTTCACGTCGGGATAGGAGGTCCTGCTGGGCCCACAGCAAAAGCTGACCACTGGCCCTGCAGGGTCTCTCCTTGGCAGAGCATGGGGGTCCGAGGTCGAGGTGGTGCGCCTCCCCATGTAGACAACAGGCTGTCTCTGGAGAACTCGCAGAACCTTCCGGAACAGCTGTGCAAACTGAGCGTGGGAGGAGGTGCGAGTGCTCACATCCTCAGCCCTCTCCTGGGGAACAAACGGAAACAAACAGAGCCAGGGACCCTCGGGGTTGCGGGTGTGGAGACAGAGCAACATGCAAACCCACAGCACCCAGTGCCATGCCTGCAGAGGGCCGTGTTCCTGGGAGGCGGGCTTGCAGAGCCGGGGGCCATTCATCCTCTCTGCTCTGGAGAGCTGAGGCCTGGCCCCAGGAGGGCAACAGAGCAAGCCTCAGAGAAGAGCCGCAGCCTGGGCCTGTCCTGGGCACCATGTGGATGGGGGAATATGACGCTGGGACATACCTGGACCGAGGCTCCCAGGGCCTTGGAGGACGGAAGGCGAGTGCATGGCTGGCCTTTGAGAGTGACGTCCAGGGCCACAAGTTGGCCTGATCTTTCAGGGTCCAGCTCTGGCTCCTCTCTGCCCAGTGTCCGTGTGCCACACCGTCTACCACTGTCCACCCGGGCAGCAGACCCAGAGCTGGGTGGAGAACCAGCCATGTGGCCTGGGAGCCACCTACCCCTGAGCCCCCCAAGTCTGCATGGCCCCCACGGTGGAGGTGCCAGCACCCTGGCCCAGGACACACTCAGCCAGGCCAGTCCAGTTAGAGGGTCCTCATCCTAAAATGCCATGAGACATCACGTGCACTGGGAACAAACAAAGGCATTTTGAGGCTTCTGGGTCAAATGTCAACATAAATACCTTCCCAAATCCTATTTTCAAGTAGCTAAACCCGTCTACCTGCACCAGTAACCCAAACTTCCTTCAATTATTTTTTTGTGACATGGCCATTTGCTTTTCCTTACCGCTTGCCAGAGCTGGGCCCAGATTTCTGGACATAAACTAGTCAGTGAAGCCTGAGGGATGCCCGGAGGGCCCCTGCCACGTTTACAGCCCTGAGAGGGTTCCAGTGGTCCCAGGCTGGTGAAAGAAGCTGAAGCAGCAACTCATCAATGGCCCCACAGCCTCAAGAGCGATTCACGGTCACCCTGGTGACCATGCAGGCTGAGCAGACCCAGGTGCCCGTGGAGGCTGTGCTCCAGGCAGGTCCTCCGAGTTGCCTCGGGAGCAGGATCCATGTTCTCCATCGCCAGAGCAAAGGGGAGCCCGCAGTTGGGCATCCTGTGCCGGTGGAGGACCGTCCAGTGTGAGGCTGTGTCCGTGCTGCTGGACCTCAAGGGTGCTTGAGCCTTTGCCTGAGCTGAAGTGTGTGCACGGCAGGGACGTGGAGGAGCACCCCTGGGCTCCTGGGGGTGTCCCTCCTCAGAGGCTGTTGGGAGGAAGGGTCACCGGCCAGCCAGGGTTTTGCCCTAGAGTCAAGTCCGGAAGAAGCTGTGGTGCATCCAGACAGTGAAATATCAGTCAGCAGTAAGAGATGAGCTCTCTACCCACAGAAGGACAGAAGCAACCTCAGCTGCACGTCACTAAGTAGAGATGCCAGTCTGTAAGGGCCAGTCTGTACTCTTAGCTCAGTTTTTCTGTAAATCTAACACTGTTCTTAAAAAGACGGTTGATTAAAAGCAAAGTAGAGCTTAAAATACTGGCAGCAAAAGCAGGTGGGTAGGGGAGACCATGACGGCACATTGAAGCCACAGGACCGTCATGGCGGCGAGGACAGGGATTCAGCATGTGCTCGCCTGAAACAGTATACTTGGTAATTAGGAGAGGGAAAATAACAGAATGAGAAAAACCTCAGAGGAGAGCTAAACAAGGGCAAAGAGAAAACAAAGCTTTGGAAATAAATGCACCTGCTGAAGTACAGGAACTTTTCATTGAACGAGCATGAGGCTGGTTGGAAAAGAATCTGCTCTGAGCATCATGAGTGACAACTCCCAAGAAAGGACACAAATCCAGACTGCAAAATAGGAGACTACCACACTTGTTCCTTGACCAGGACGTCTAAAAGCAGATAAAACGGACAAATTCCAAGGAAAATGTTTGCCATTAAAAAACCTACAGAAAACAGAGACCCTTAATGTTCAGCAGCCACGAAAGGTTGTCAGTGGCCACACAGACCCGGCTCCGCCCACCAGCCCCTGCCCCGGCCGAGTGGAGATGTCGGAGCAACAGTTCCGTCTTGTCTTCGAGGGTGAGAGTGAGACCCAGAGCAGAGCCAGACACGGCCAGTGTGGACGGAAAACCACTGAAGAACCTCACTGACAGTGCGAAAAACCCAGACAAAACGGTAGCAAGTGTACCCAGCAACGTGTTGGCATGTACGCAGCACGACTGAGTCTGATTCATTCTAGGAAGGTAACTGACTGTGGCTGCATTTTTGCTAAACCTCACCCACTCATGACTAAAAATACCCAAAACAAAAAACACAAAACTTCTAGTAAACAAGAAACGAGAGAACTTGGTAGAAGCAGGCACAGTAAACAACCAACCGAGCCGCAGGCCCCTCCTGGTGTGGGCCCCTCCCCCGCTGGCACCACGGAGCCCACGTCGGGCAGCTCGACACGGGCCCCATGCCGAGGAGCGGGAAGATGGGGGCACGGTTCGCAGGGCGACGGGGGCCCTGCGGGTCCACCCCCACAGGTGCGGCAGACGGGATGTGGGAGCTCAGGTTCTCCGTGGGCGCGGCTGCTCACCTGGAACAGGACCTGCAGGGCCCCGTGGACGATGCACATCCGCCGTCCGAGGAAGATGAAGAAGGGCACCACCAGCTCCAGGAAGTGGTTGCTGAGGGTCTCGAAGCGGTGGAACCACCACGGGGAGCGGTGCAGGAAGTAGGCCACAGGGTTGGGCACCGGTTGTGTCTGTGGGCGAGGGAGGCCCTGAGCTGTGCCTGGAGGCCCCCGGGGACCCGCCCCCTGCACCCTACCCTGTGCGCCCCCTGGCGGCCCTGCCGGAGAGGCACCCCCTCCAGCAGCTCACGCGGCCGAGTTGGCACTCCTAGACTTCCCGTACTTCTGACGCCGACCCCTCAGGGACCCCCGAGGGCCCTGGTGACCAGGTGCTCAGAGACGGGGCAGGGGGCACTTGTGCTCACAGCGCTGAGCTGCTCGGGCGCTGGCAAACCCCCATGAAGGGATGGGGTGTGGGGAGGAGGCGGGATGGCGGGAGCTCACACGTGGAGTTCCTCTCCGAGGACATGCAGGCTGGGGGCGCAGGGTCCCGGCCCCATGTGTGTGTTCCTGGGAATGGCCTCCACATGTGTGCGGGGTGGGCGGGCGCGGCAGGTCCCCAAGGCCTGTGTGTTGACTCAGCCGTGGCGCCGGCGCCCAGGGCCCAGCTGACGGGCCCTGTCCTCCCTGCACATGCAGCCGTCCGCAGAGGGGCCAGCTGTGCCGATGCTGTGTGGGGCCGGGGCAGCCGCTGTGGACATCCAGCTGTCTGTGAAGGGCACGGTGCCGGGCGGGACACCAGGCTTCTGCGGCCCCAGACCCAGTGGACCCACAGCCCCACCGACTCGGAGTGCGCCTCTCCGTGTCTGTGCACAGCGGGTCTGACAAGGGCACTGGGGTCTGCTGTGCACTCCCCCTCCGGGGCCCTGTGTCCTTTGCACACACACAGCCCACACGTGCACGCATATAGACAGCATGGCTGCCATCAGCCATCAGAGGAAGTGAGTGTCGGTCAGTCGTGTCCAACTCTTTGCAACCACATGGTCTATATGTCCATGGGATTCTCCAGGCCAGAATACTGGAGTGGGCAGCCTTTCCCTTCTCCAGGGGATCTTCCCCAGGGATTGAACCCAGGTCTCCCGCATTGCAGAGGGAAGGGCTGGGCCAAAGGTAAACGGTACTCATGGTGGTAACTCCCCCTGGACACGGCTTAGAGCCCAGCGAAAGGAAGCACTCTCCTACAGCTGCCAACCATGCGGCCCGTGCACCCTGGCCCTGGGTGTGGCTGCGGCCTGACCCTCTCCCTCCCCGCCATGGGTATGATTCCTCGCGGATTAGCTGTGGACGCTGAGGCGCCTGGTGTGCGGTGGGCACATGGAGATGCCGGTCAGAGTGCGCAGGCCCAGGTGCCTGGAGGGTGTAGTGTCCCGCTGGACACAGGGAGGTGGGGGCTCCAAGTGCGACGCCCCAGGGAAGGGCCACCAACCCCCCTTGGGAGAATGTCTTCCTGCTAACTTCTCAATTGGACATGATTTCCATCTTACAGAGAAGTCGTTGTTTAGTTGCTCAGTCATGTCCAACTCTGTGACCCCATGGACTGTGGCCTGCCAGGCTCCTCTGTCCATGGGATTTCCCAGGCAAGAATACTGGAGTGGATTGCCATTTTCTCCTCCAGGGGATCTTCCCGACCCAGGGATTAAACCTGCATCTCCTGCATTGGCAGGCGGATTCTTTACTGCTCAGCCACCAGGGAAGCCCAGAGAAGTTGCAAGAACAGTAAAGGAACCTGGATGCCCAGCTTCCCAGGTGTCCCTCTTCTTCCAGCCCCTTCCTCCTCGGGTAGTTTTCTGTGCCTCCTAACACTGAGCTGTGATGACCTTGTCTGGGTCTCGTAGGAGCACAGTGGCCATGACACTCTTCTGCTTGTTGCCGATGACGTCCTGGTCATGAGAGCAGCCGGGGCCTGGGACCTGCCAGCTCCTGCCTCTCTAGCCCCCTTTCTGGGCACCAGGACCCTGACTCTGGGACCCCCAGCTCCTGCCTCTAGCCCCCCGTCTGGGCCCCGGAACCCCAACTCTGGGACCCCCAGCTCCTGCCTCTCTAACCCCCATCTGGGTGCCAGGATCCCGACTCTGGGACCCCCAGCTCCTGCCTCTAGCCCCCCATCTGGGCACTGGGACCCCAACTCTGGGACCCCCCACCCCCTCAAAGGGAGCAGGCCGAAGCCGCCCTGGGGAAGGAAGACATCCCGCCTGACAGGTGGTGCCCAGACCGGGTGAGAACGACAGGGCTGGTTTGAGGAGCTCAGGCAAAGAGGGCTGAGCCGACGCCAGGAGAAGGTTGTTCTGAGGCCAGATGCCCTCAGGTGAATCACGGAAAGGCCCCAGCATGAGCCTGAGTGTGGTCAGCAGGAGCAGGAACAGGGATTTGGAGGGCCCGTCCTGAGGGGATGGTGGGCTCAGCCTGTACCCACGCCCCCACCCACCCCTGGCCGCCCTGCTCACCTCATAGTGGAAGTCCATGCAGGTGAGGTCCCGCCAGCACCGGTCCCCTCGGATCTTGATCAGGCCCTGCAAGGATGGAGAGGACCGTGAGCCACCCCTGGACAGACATGCAGGGGTGACGCAGAAGGGCAACTGCAAACAGTGTTCCTGGAGGGAACATTCAGCGTCTCAGGAGTAACAGCAAATGCAGGAAAAAGAAACACTCTCCATTTTACAACGTCAGTTCCTCCTGTGTTTCTTTAAAACCCAGCTTTTAGACTCTGAGTGTCATCACAGTAATGCAACTTTGAGGTTTTAGAAAAGGCAAATTCATAAAGCACGAGAACACAACCTGACTTAGAAATGCCAAGATGGGGGAGGGACGATGTCCCACTGGGCCTCAGAGAGAGTATCCACCCGCCGCTGACATGATGGGAAACAGCACATGGGAGACCCCGGCACTCAGGCACAGCATGAGGGAGACCTCGGGCTCAGGGACTCCTCTGCTACCCAGTCCACTGGGCAACCCGCTGCAGAGAGGGGCTCCTATGGGTGAGCTTCCCGGCAGCTCTGCCAGTCTCCCCGCCAGGCAGTGGCCAGCATGCTGCTCTTCAGTGGCCATGAGGGCAGTCAGCTCCCGTGCCTGCCACACATCCTGTTCACCTGCCCTTGGGAATCTCAGCTCCACCTGACCCCCACGTAGTCAGAAGCCGTCTGCCCCCTGGCAGGAGTGAGGCTGTTGCTTGACACAGAGGTTCACCCTGATGTCTGTCTCAATGGACAGCTGCCCTGGAAGGTGAGAACCGCGTCACAAAGACAGCAGCCTGTATGGGAAGGACTCTGGGACGGTTGAGGGCTCTGAGCCAAGAGTAGACAGTGTGAGTTGCCCCACCTGTGGTGGCCAGCAAGGCGGGATGCCTGCCCAGGAGATGAGACGTGCCCCACTCCGGCCTGGCCGGGAGCAAGGAGCCCACAGGACGGGCCGAGGACACAGCCAGCTCCCGGCCTGGGCCCCTGTGGGAGGCAGGGATGCCGTGGCACCCAGAACAGACACAAGAAACAGTGGAGCCCTGTGGCAGCCACACTGGCCAAGTACCTGTGTCCTGGCCGAGCTCACAGGCCAGGTGTGAGTCTGCCGTGGGGCCCAGCAGCGAGTTCATACGTGTGTCCCGTGGAGGCCGCAATACCCAACTGTCCTGGGCACCATCCTCCCTGGTGGCTGTCAAGCAGTGCCCCCGGGGGCCTGGGCGCCTCGCAGTCAGGTGGAACCACGCCCGAGGACCTGCTTGCCATGTCTGCAGACTCTCGAGACAGGTCACTCTGGGGGCGGGGTTGAGGCTCTGGAAAGGGGGTTTGCTGAGATCACGGACGCGCTGAGGAGACAGCTCCCAGCATGGACACCCCAGACTCGGCTGCATCTGCATAGAAGCAGCGCTGCAGACCCCAGCATCCTGTTGGCCGAACGCCCCGCTGGCTCCTGAGGACAACGTGCCAGTTCACACGACGCTCCCCGTGAGCACGGCTCCGCTCCCTACATCCCCCGGAACCCGAGAGTGGCACTCTTTGGAGATTCACGCCAGGCAGAGAAGAAAAAAAACAAAATAATTAAAATGTCATTCAAATTCTAAGCTGATATGAGACACTTAAAAATCTGAAATGTTCTTCTGGGAGCAGAGGATAATTATATTCCTCCCATCTATTGATTTCTCTCTACAATGCAGATGTCAGATTTTCCACGGATTTTTTTTTTCTTCCAGAGTAAGTGTCAAAGGAACAAAGCCTTCTTTGAGTCTTTTTCAGCCCAAAATTAATTCCAAAAAAATGGCACAGACAGGCCAGTAAGACACCAAGTGACCTGCAGCTGTCCGCCCAGCCCCTGCTCTCCTTGGGGAAAGGGCAAGTGCCAGGACCTGGGAACATTCTGGGGCGGCTGAGGGGGCCCAGGCCTCACCTCGTGGGCAGCGGGCGGGGACAGTGCCCAGGGGACGCAGAGGGGCTTCTCTCTGAAGCTCACAGGTCCCAGAACTCGCTTCTGAAAATCTCCCCCTTGGAAATGGGAGAAAGAAGGTCTTTGGCCACAGAAAGAGCATCGCTTGCTTGATGCTACATCAGCCCCACACCTAACTGGGTGAGGGGCTCCCAGGCCTGTGGCAGGGGGAGGGGTGACGGCCTCAGGTTCCGAGCCAGCACCAGCTCCCTCGCCAGCGCCCCAGTGTTGCACGTGCCCTGCACCCCGTTCTCCCCTCAGAGTCTGCTCCAGGAACCCCACTGTTCATCTGTAAGCACAGGCGGCCGCCTTCTGCCTGCTCCTCCCACAAGTGGACACAGCACATCTGCAGGTGCAGGAAGGGGGCCGGCTCTCCCTGGAGCAGGCCTGCTGGTTGGGGATGTGTCCACAGCTGTGGGCATGCGGGCTGGGGTGCCTCAGTTCTGATTGAATCTGGCAGCGCCCTGCATCTTCTCTGGCTGCGGAGCTGACCCACGGGACCCCATGTGCTCTGTGAGAGGTGGGGGAGCCCTGTGTCCCGTCTCCTGATGACGCAGCATTTGAGGGTCACGGCTCAGCGCTCAGACCTCACCTGAGTGCACATGGGTCTGCTCGGGGTCTCAGGACTGAACAGTCCACATCTGAAGGGGTCCCAGCCAATCCGGGGCCACCACGGGCCCCTTCTCTCCAGGATGGGGCAGTGTCTGCTTTCAGAATCCCAGGTGGGGTCAAACAGAAACCTGCCCTCTGAGCTCACCAAGGCAGCACGCAGGTGAGGGGCACTGCATCGGCTGTGGGGGACCCTCTGGGCTGAACGTGAAGGGAGGGAGGGAAACTGGATAATGCTGGTGGGGGGCTCATCATGCCCCCTCCCCAAACCCCGGAAGCCTGTGAAAATTGCCCAGATGACCTCTGCCGGGGACAGACCTGCCAGAGCTACGGAGCGGGTAGGGGGGACGGTCCAGGGCCCCCCACCACTGCAGGTCCAGGCACCGCTGTCCTGCTGTGGCTGGTCAGAGACGAGGGACGGGGAGGGGAGCTGCTGTGAGGGGGTGCAGCTGGGTAGAGGTCAGAGCCCTTGGACAGTGCTCCTCAGGGTCCCAGGATGCCTCCCAGGAGCCGGGGTGACAGACTGCAGGCTCCACAAGGAAGTGGCCGGGATGCCTACTTGATTTGTTCTTGGGGGGCGTGATGTGTTGCATCCCCGTGTTTCTTTTATCACGTTAATAAGATTTTTACTGCAGGGACTAACTTCGGGAGAGGACGCTCTTCCTACTGAGCATCTGATCTTCTTTGTTGAAACGGCACTCAAAGCTCATTTTCTCCTTCTACACAGACACCCAGTGATTTTGGCACTGTTTGCAAAATTGAGTTTCCTTTTCCCTTGACCTGACTTGGTACCTTGGCTCAAAGTCAGTTGACAGCAGAGGTGGGTCTCTCTCCAGACTCTCCTCTCCTCCACGGATGTATTTTTGTAGTTTAGATCAACCTCATACTTCAGCTTTAAATTAACCTTAAGAATCAGGAAGTGTGAGTCCTCCAACTTTGTTATTTTTCAAGATTCTCTTTATGTGAATTTTAGAATTGACATGTCTTTCCCTCAAAAAAGCCCACTGGGCTTTTTTGATAGAAATCACCCTGAATGTACATATACATCCAGGTGAAAAAGACATCTTGACAATACTGAGTCTTCTGCCCCATGAGTGGGGGACACCTGTTTGCTTACGTAGGTCTTACGTTCATATCAGCAATATTTTGCAGTTTTAATGCATGTCTTCTACATCCTTAATCAGATTTATTATGAGGCATTGGAGTTTTCAAGCAATGGCCCATAGTATTTTCAGAATTTTATTTTCAAATGACTTCTTTATAGTATATGATGGACCATTCATTTTTCACATTGACTGTATCCTGCAACCTTGCTAAATTAATGTATTCACTTCGGTAGCTGCTTTTTAAGATTCCCGGGGTTTTGTATAATCACATCTGTGAATGTTTCACTTCCTTTTTTGGAATCTTTGTGCCTTTATTTCTTTTTCCTGTCTTATTGCACTGGGATTTCAACACAGTGTTGGAGAGCAGCACCAGAAACAGGCAGCAGGCCTGTCTAATCATGCGTGGATGCTCTCCCTCATCACGGCGCACGAGCCCCCCCCTGAGATGACCTTGCGTGGGCTCCTCGGTGTGCTCTGTGCTGAGACGGACAAACAGCTCTTCAGCTTCATTCTGCTGCTGTACTGAAGTGTGTTTCTGAGGTAAGCCACACCTCTCATGGCCGGGCTCAATCTGCCGGTGTTTTGCTTGGAGTCCCTGTGTCTCTGCTCGTGAGGGATGCTGGTTGGTTTTCCTTCTGCGCTGGCCTCCTCGGGTTCTGCTGGTCACGTGAAAGGACCTGGGGAACGGCCCCGCCTCCGCTGTTCTCCCGGGTGTGTGTAGGACTGCCCTTACTTCCTCTTTAGATGTTTGATGTCACTGCTGAAGCCATCTGTGCCTACACATTCTTTCTGGAATGGTTTTTTACATTTTGTTACAAATCCAATTTATTTACCAGATAGGAAGCCCTTTCGATTTCCTCTTTCCTTCTGTCTCAGTTTTGGTGAGCTACATTTGTGAAGGAATTTGTCCATTTCATCTGTGTTGTCAAATTTACTTGCCCAAAACTTTCATGATAGTCCGGGTGACTTTATGGCTGAGTCTCAGACAAAACCGCCTTTATCTGAAGAAAGTGTTTTCTCGTGGGCCTTCAATCACGGCTTGCCCTGCTGCATCCTGGCCTCTGCACAGTGGGTTCTGGGGGTGTCTCTTTCTCCAATTTAGATGCAGTTTTGTGTGTTAACCAGACAGGTGTGGTCTGCACACCAAGAGCTGGGGATCCCAGGGTGTGTGTGCAGGTGTGAGGCTGGAGCTGTGGGCGGTAACCAGGCCCAGGCTGTCCTCCGCAGCCTGCAGGCATGCGGGTTGCCCGGTGCAGACAGAAAAGCGCATCCTCGTGCTGCCCCTGGGGGGCCCGGAGGCTTGTCCTCCTGCCCCGATTCTCCGCGGTCTCCTTTCATGCTGTGACCTCTCCATTTACGTCAGGTAAAAACCACCTGCGTCAGGGACTTCCCTGCTGTCCGGTGGTTACGGCTCGGTGCTTTCACTTCTGGGCCCCGGTTCAGTCCTTGGTCAGGGAACTAAGATCCTGTAAGCTGTGTGGCATGGTCAAAGAAACCCCAAAACAAAACAACAAAAAACACCACCAGCTCCGGCGACAGCAAAGATGCAATTCTCGGTGAAAACTGCTGACTTTAGCGGTGATGTTGCTTAGTGAGAATTTAGGGTCCTAAGTTCTTAAGTCTTAAAATGTGAAGCAATAATAAAAACAACGTGGTACCTGGGGAAAGGTAGTGAAAGGCGTTGGAAGAACTGTAGAGAGAACACGCAGGAGAAGAAAAGCCACACGAACAACCTAGTTAAGCGGTGCAGGCCGACAGGCCCCCGCCCACACCTGGCAGCCGGATGGTCTCCCCACCCTCCCCCAATATCCACCAGCAGGGCGCCCCCACTGACGTCCAGCAGCAGACAGGTTCCTACGGCCCTTGCTCTGGCGACACTGCGTCTTCTGGCTGCCGTCCTCGTGGGCCCTGGACGTCTCTGTGAGGCAGCCCCTGCCCCAAGGCAGGTTCCTACAGGAAGAAGGCCCGCGGCCCCCACCTGTGGTGACGCCCCTGCCCCCCGGCTGCTATGGGGACAGTTTGGGGCCGTCATGTCACCTCCACGTCTGCGGAAACGAAAAAGAAGATGAGAACCCGCGAAGCACAGGCCAGGCCTGCAGTCTGTGCGGGAGACAGGCGGGAAGCGGCGGCACCTGGCGGGGCTGCCGGTCAGTCTTTCCAGGGCTTGAAGGATGTGGCGTCACCTGCTGCTCCACCCAGGAAAGCCCGGCCCTGGGGTGTGTGGGGCTCTGCTCTGTGGGGCTGACGGGCACCCAGCGCGGGGACGGCTGTGTGCACACCCGCCTGTGCTCAAGCCTGCCCAGACCGCTCCCTCTCCTGAATGACCCGTCGTCAGTGGGGGCTGCGTCCTTCCCAGGCTGCACACAGAGGCTCTGCCCGCTGTGTTGAGTGCGCCCCCAGCCTGTGGCTCGCCGTTTCTCAGTGGTGTCTTTTGAAGAGCTCAAGATTTTAATTGTCCAGTTAACCCATGTCTTTTCGTTAACAGTTAGTGGTTTCTGTGCTGTGAGCAGGCTTCACCTCTCCCAGGACTGCAGATGTTCTACATTATCTGCGAGAGGTGTCTTGGTTTTATGTGTTTGTCCACCTCAAGCCGCCTGTTGTGGGAGGTGTGGTGGGGCGGGGGTTCGTGCACCCAATGGACACCCAGCACCTCTTGTGGAAGCTCCTTTCTGTCGTAGCCGACTTGGCTCGCTGCCTTGTCCAAATGTCACCTGACGCTGATGTCAGTGTGGCGCCGTCTGCACGCACTGACCCGCCCGTCGCTGCAGCCTCGCCTGACGTCAGTGTGGCGCCGTCTGCACGCGCTGACCCGCCCGTCACTGCAGCCTCGCCTGACGTCAGTGTGGCGCCGTCTGCACGCGCTGACCCGCCTGTCGCTGCAGCTTTGCTGGCGCCTCCCTGGCACCTCGAGAGCCACGGTCCCTGGAGCATCCGGGACCCATAAGTAGCATGAAGCCAACTGCTTTACTCCCACTCAAGACTCGGTCCTGGGCATTTCCGTGCTCACCAAACAATCAGTTCACCGATTTTGAAAAAAAACTCTTCTAGGATTATATTGGGGCTGCATGAAATCTATCGACCAGTATGGGGACAACTGACTGCTGGCCACGAACAAGGAAGACCTCCTTGCCCAGGGCTCCTCTAGGCACCGTCTAGGGGTTTTCAGGGCCCAAGTGTCACACTTCTGTGAGTACTTCCTAAGTATTTTATGGTTGTTAGGGTTTATCTGCGGAGATAAAGGCAATGGCACCCCACTCCAGTACTCTTGCCTGGAAAATCCCATGGACGGAGGAGCCTGGTGGGCTGCAGTCCATGGGGTCGCTAAGAGTCGGACACGACTGAGCGACTTCACTTTCATTTTTCACTTTCATGCATTGGAGAAGGAAATGGCAACCCACTCCAGTGTTCTTGCCTGGAGAATCCCAGGGACGGGGGAGCCTGGTGGGCTGCCGTCTCTGGGGTCGCACAAGAGTCGGACACGACTGAAGCGACTTAGGAGCAGCAGCAGCAGCAGCAGCAGGGTTTATCTGTAACTTTGTTTTCTGACAGTTTTTGCTAGCAGGTGGAAACACTGGCCACATCCTGCATGTGGGTCAGCTTCACTCCCTAATTCTGCAGCCCATGTGATCATCCATGTGTGGGATGAACACAGATGATTTCACTTCCTCCTTCCAGTCCTCAGGGCTTTCATCGCTTTTTCTTTCTTTAAAGACAAGCTAAGATCTTCAACACACTGCCGAGTAGCCATGAGGAGAGTGGCCAGCACTGCCCTGTTCCCAAGCTTATAGGAAAAAACATTCAGTCTTTCACCATTTAGTCTGATGTCAGCTGTAGGCAGTTTGTATATTATCTTTTATCAGGTTGAAGACATTTCCTTCTATTTCCAGTTTGCTAAGAACTTTTTTGTTAATTGTGAATAAGTGTTTAACACTGTCTAACGCGTTTTCTACATCGTATGAGACAAATATGTCATCTGATCTCTTTCTTCCTTATGTCTGGCAACGTGGTGAATTACCTCGGACTGCAAGAAGATCCAACCAGTCCATCCTAAAGGAAATCAGTCCTGAATATTCATTGGAAGGAGTGATGCTAAAGCTGAAACTCCAATACTTTGGCCACCTGATGTGAAGAACTGACTCATTTGAAAAGACTCTGATGCTGGGCAAGATTGAAGCCAGGAGAAGGGGATGACAGAGGATGAGATGGTTGGATGGTATCACTGACTCAATAGACATGAGTTTGAGTAAACTCCGGGAGTTGGTGATGGACAGGGAGGCCTGGCGTGCTGCAGTCCATGGGGTCAAAAAGAGTCAGACATGACTGAGCGACTGAACTGAACTGAATTCACGTACCACCAGCCTTGCATCCTGGGAAACCGTGTGGACCTGAACCCTCCAAGTACTCTGGACCACCTGCTGACCGTTCCTTGAGAGTTTCTGTTGTGCTCTTGAGGAACACTGCTCTGGAACCTCCCTGTCTGAAATATATTGTCCACTGGCCTCAGGAGTACACTGGGAAGGGTTCCCTCTCGTGTTCTCTGAATGAGTGTGTGTGGGTTTGTATTGATTCTTCCTTAAACATTTGACTGGACTCGTCAGTGGAGTGGTCTGGGGCTTTCGGTGGGAGGTGTTCACTGACTCAGTTCACACGACAGCTCAGCCCCGCGGGCCCTCTCATGTCGGTGCTGCACACCCACCTCTGGGTCCTCTCAGTGCCCACTGCCCACGCACGAAGCTGTCATGCTACTTCTCTTTAACGTTGTATTTTGAAGAAAACCTTAGACTTCAGGAGAGCTGTAAAGATGGCACGGAGACCCTGCACACGTGTCCCTGCTGCTTCAGCCCCGTCCGGCTCTCAGCAGCCTCCCACGGACGCCCTGGCTGACGGCTCCTCAGGCTGTAACGCACGGTGTGACATGGATCCTCGAGATGCTGGCAAAGACCATCCAGGACGACCTGCCGGGCTGGTCCCGGGGGCGTAAGGCACCAGGTCTGCCCAGCTCCCACGGACAGACCCCTGCTGCTGCCCCTCCTTTTCATCAAGCCAGCCCTGTCGCTCTGCTTTCCTACAAAGCACGGCGAATAATATCCAGTGTACAGATTGAATCAAGTAATTACAACTTCTACTGCACCTGATAATCTTTTATCCAGCTGGTGCTCACTGTCAATCAAAACTCCAAAAAAGGTGGTTTACAACATGCTAATGATTCACCGCCTCTGAGGCGTCGTGGGAGTTTGCTCAGCAGCGAGCTGTGCTCAGCAGCCCGACGGCTCCACCACCCTGGGCTCTGCACCCGCTTGGCTGGGCTCCACCCTGGCCCTTGGCTTCAGTGCCACACACGAGGCTGCCATCATAGGAGATCCTGACATAGGCCTTTGAAACACTGCGTACGTTTTCATGCTTTTTAAAGCCAGCTGAAAGAGAAGCCAGAGTCGAGCCCTAGGTGGGCAAGGAACTGCTAAGACAGATTTGAAGCTAAGAATGCCTTTGCGCTGTCAGGACAGCTCGTGGTCTCCTATTTCATCAGAGGGACCCGTGAGCCATGCCCACTCCAGTTACGTGTGAATGAGGGAAGCACTGCACTCACCCTGGCGCCTGCACACACAGTCACCCGATGCAGGGTCTCCCAGTGCCGCAGCCACTCCTATCTGATTGGGTCAGGAGCCCGCGCCACCCCTCTGACCGCTCCCTACGGAGCTCATCCCCGGCACCTGGTGTCGGGGCTTGGGCAGTGTGCGGAGCTGAGAGCATGGCGCCTCGTCCTGGGGGCACGCTGTCCTGCTGGAGGACCGACGCTCACTGCGGCCTGCAGGAACGAGGGTGTCGGACACTGTGCTGCAGGGACGCGGCCCCCCTGGTGTAAGACACCCTCGAGTAAACGGAACACGGGTGAGGAGGGGCATAGAGTCCCGCCGAGTCACAGTGGCTGCTGACGCCTGAAGAACTGCGGCTCTGAGGGGGCCGGCAAGGCTGGGGCAGGGACGCGCCCACCACATGGGCCCCACTCCCTGCAGGCGCGTGGTTGCCCACGAGGAACAGCTTAGAGCAGATAGACGCCAGCCCGTCTGCACGGTGTGACTCTAGCGGAACAAGCAGGGCAGAGGTGGGAGGCACCGACCACAGAGCTGCGCGGCCTCTGCCTGGTGAGTCCCCTCACTCCTAGTTTAAGCTTCTGGAAGCTCGCAGGTGTAGCTAAAACTGAGATGTGCTCTTCTGCCGGCCGCGTAGTGGGCAGGGGCCTGGTCCGAGGGCTGGGAGGAGCGTGCGGCAGGAAGGGGGACGCTGAGCATGCGGCCTTCGGGAGCGACACCGGTCACACAGGCAGGTTGGGAGGAGAGACAGGAGGCCTCCCTGGGGTGGGGTCGGACACTCCGCACACCCTAGGAGGGCAGGGGGCAGGGGTGACAGGGGCCTCCCTGAGTGTCGTTTGTCCCCCGGGCCTCGGGGGAGTCACGGGCTCAGAAACAGGTCCATGGACCTCAGGGAAGTGGCAGGAGGGCATGTCCCGCCCCCGGACGTTAACGGATAAAGGTTGTACTCACCGCTCCAAGCATGATTCTGAAAATCAGCCACCGGAAGCCCCACATGACGACCCAGGACGTGGGGGTGCCCCTGGGCAGCGCAGACAGTGTCCAGAGAGGGCACAGGAAGATCCCCAGGAAGCCCGTCTCCAGGAGCTGGGACTCCCACCCTGAGGAACAGACAGCGCGTGAGCAGCAGCTTCCTGGGGCACCCGCGGCAGAGCCCAGGCAGGATGGCCCTGGGAGGTGCTGAGCGCAGAGCAGACCGTGATCCCGGCTGCCCCAGGGAGGGGGAGCCGGTTGGGAGTGGGGGATGCAGGTCCAGGCCCTGCGTGGCTCAGCCCGGTCCCACCGGGTGGGGGCTGGTCGCTCTTCCCGCCGGGAGCCCGTGTGAGGGACACAGGTGTGGGCAGCACACCCAAGTGCTCAGTGTTTGTGAACATCTTCCTCAAAACCCAGACAAACCTGAATGAATTCTGAACCCCGTCTGCGCTGCTCGCTCTGAGACGCACTGAGTGTTCAGAGGAGAAACGCACAGATACGCGACGCCAACGAGTACAGCACCAGCCAAGGCAGGTGGAGCTGGTGGGTTTGTGGGTTTTCCCTGCACAACTGCTTGAAACTCGGCAGCTTGAAATTTTTCCTAGTAAAATATGGAGGCAGAAATCCCACTGACTCTCATTCGCTTTGTCTGAAACTCAGTTCTCCTCTTGTAAAGAAGCGGGCGAGTTTGCTTTTTAGCGGCACCTGGGAGCGGCGGTGTGGGCGTCGGGGTGGCCCCGCCCGCCTCGGCTGAGCCTTCTGGGCTGTGGGCTCTGAGGACAGCAGTGCACCCCACGCAGTCTGGAGGTGATTCCAGAAGCAGAAGAAGCCTGGATGGTGCCGGGGAGGCGTGCTGTTAGGAGGGAGCTGAGCAAGGTGGGCCCCAGAGCCCCAAGGGGGCTCTGTGATCAGGAGAGGAAAGCGGAGCCCAGGGTGACTGGCCAAGGGGAGAGGGGCCCGCTGGCCCCCCAGGTGCTGCAGCCAGGACAGCAGGAAGGGCCTTCCCCGTGTAGAACCTCGAGGGTCCGCACACCGGAGCCACCCACTCCACGTCCAGGCCTTGTCCTCCTTGTGGACACGGATGACCTGTGCTTCTTAAGGCGCTTCAAACCCCCTTCCTGTCTCAAAAGGAAGAAGCAGACTCTTCCTTTCTTGACAGCTTCTCTGGTGTTGTCCTGAGAGGTTGTGATCATTAAGTCTGGACTGCTTTCCAGCGCCACGGGGACATTCTATAACCTGCGGTCTACAGCAGCAGAACGTGGAGCGGCAGTAACGTGGCTCCGGGCGGACTTCACTCTGAGAAGGGCCCTCACAGGCTGCTCAACCCCACCCGCCTCTGCTCGGCCCCGCGAGTGGGCAGACCCCAGAGAGGCCAAGGCAGGAGCAGCACATGCCCACCCGTGAGGGGCCTGCCTCCCACCTCCCTGGAGGCCCTCCACAGCTCGCAGGGCCCACGTGGGTGGGTGGAGGGGTCCCCAGAGCCCGGCCTGCCTTCCCTGTCACCTCGCTCTGCACAGACGCGACACACAGAATTTTAATGTGCTGCCTGAGTGACACCCATCAAAGTGACGTGCAAACGGCGGCGCCCAGAGAGCTGCTAAGTGCCGGGAAGCAGGTGACGGGCCTGCCGCACCCCAGGGACGCACGTGTCACCTGCTCTCCCGCCTGCTCCCTGCTCCCGGAAGCTGCCTCGCCCTGCGGGGCGTGGGCACCCCGTCTCGCCCTCCAGGCTGAGGCCTGCTGCCATCAGCGCTCACTGGTACCCACCTGCTCTGCATCCTCCACTGGGTCAGCAGCTGCGGCGCACACAAGGAGCCCCATTGTTCTCTGCGGCCCGGGACAGCCCTCCTCCAGACGCACACCCTCGGCCCTCGCCGAGCGCAGGCCCGTCGTGGGGCTGGAAGTTTCCGCCTGCAGCAGGGGACCTCCTGCCAGGGGCTTTGGGGTGGCGGTGAGCAGGCGGCCAGGAACCTACCTGACCACACCGCCCGCAGCTCACACTCCCACCGCTGTGGCTCCGGGCTGGCTTCCTGGACACTGCCCAGGCTGGCCCAGCATGTGTGGGAGGTGTCCTTGCGAGCTTGAGGGTTGGCACCCCACCCTGCATGCGGGAGAGGAGAGCGTGGGCAGCTCCGTGGTCCCCCTTTCCCGAGGAGCCGCTTACCCACCGTCTCAGGGGACAGCCCGACAGGGACACAAGGTGTCGACCCGTCCCGTCCTGACCGGGGCTCAGGCCGGCCGCTGACGGTGGTCTCCATTTCTGAGTGCAGACACACTCCCCACCCTGCAGGCTGCGGGCACCTGTGGGCCAGCTTGGCTGCAGGTGTGCAGACCGGAGCTCCCAAGCGCCTCTCTCCTGGCCCATGCCTGCCAGGGCTGCTTGCGGCCAAGGGAGGCCCATGGTGTGCTGAACACTGCCCTCAGCCTCTCGGCTGACCTCACTCCCCACACCTGGGGCACCTGCTCCCCAAAGAACTGCTCCTGGACACGGTGCCGGCGTTCAGCCCTGTCCTCCGGGCCTGTGAAGAGTGGAGACGTTCTTATGTTGAGGACCAAGGATCAGAAAATTTGCCCCCCGGTGGCCTGCGTTGCAGAGCACGTGGCCACCACAGGGTGGGCATCGCGCTGCAGGACAGACGTGGGTGGGGCCAGGCTGTTCCTGTGAGAGATGCTTGCTGACCGTCGGGGGCTCAGAGGGGGCTCCCAGGTGCTGTGGTCAGTCACCCAGGGTCATGGGCAGCACACACAGGGAGGAAAGGTGACCTAAAGCAGGTTTCAGCGGCCATGGCCGCCCCAGGGCTCCGAGAGCAGCTGAAGCCTCACAGCCGCCTCAGAACTGTGACAGTTACTTAGGAGAGGAGTTAAGTGCGGCAGGCGAGGATGCTTTACAGATGACAGCGCCCTCCGTGGGGTGAGCAGGAAGCCCATTAGCCTCACGGTCAGGAGTGGGAGACGGTGAAGGCGCCTCCCCGGGGCGTGGGGCTGCAGGTCTCCAGGCAGAGCAGCCATCCACTGCTGCTGATGCCAAGGAAGGGCCGTTTCACACCTGGGACACGTCCTGGGGACGCTCCTCTGTCCTGAGGCCACACCTCCTTCGAGGGGGTGGAGGGTGGGGGCTGGGGTCACAGGTCAGCCGGGAGACGGAGGGGCCGGAGCAGCAGGCGGCCCCCCCTAAGGAACACAGTTCCAGAACGAAGGGCAGCTTTGCTGTGCGGTGTCCGGCCAGGGGGGCGAGCCGCACAGCGGTTAGCCGGACACTGAACCTCCACCCGCCCTTCACCCAGATGGGACCCCTGCCAACACCGCCGTCCATTCAGCACTCCCTGCCCAACATGCAGCTAACATGCCTCCCTTGGTTGAGACAAAATACAAAATGAGACCAGGTGAAAAGCACAAGGGAGGCCACGCAGAAGCTGAAGGAAACTCTCCCACCGGTGTTTACATAGCCGCCGGCCGCCGCACGTCATGGGACACGCATGTCCGTCTGTTCCCGCCTGGATGGGGCACCAGGAGGCCGCGAGCCTGTCCAGTGAGGGCAGGAGCCCCTCACGTCTACCTCGCACTCCTCCCAGAGGCCCCACGTTGCGTGGGGCCTTGCCTAGGTCCGCTGACCCCTCCAGCTATTGGAACCGCCGGCAAAGATGCCCTGTCCTCGAGGAAGCTGGGCCACCCTCAGGCCCCAGAAGTACTACCGCTGCCCGCCTAGACGTGTGGCTGCTCCTGCTCGTCTTCCGTCCCCCCACTGCCCCAGGCTGGGTCTGGCCTCCAGTCCACTGTCCCCCCACCCCCAGGACCCCATCTGCCCAGGAATCCTCTGGAGCTGGTGTGAGCTCGCAGGTCTCCTGGGATAGGAGCCTCCTGGTCACTTCTCACATCTGTGAAGATTTCAGCCAGAGCTTGGATGGTGAATTTGAAAGAGCTGGTTAAAGGCTTCACGCTTTAAATAAAATAATTTTAAATTGCACGCTCCCAGTTAGGAAGCATTTAGCAAATTGCCAGTCTGGGTTTCACGGACATCCTTGGGCGCTGCAGGAACAGGAAGTGACCCGTGTGACCTGCGCGGTGACCCTCCTCCAGCTGCACTTGGTCACGGTGCTGGTTAATACTCGGTTGCTGTGGCAACCAGACTTCAGCGCCCCAGGTGTCCCGCTGCTCTGGTCCATGCAGGTGTCACCAGCCAGCCCAAAACAAGATCCACAGTAATGACCTTGGCTGGCTTTGCGGGCTTGGGGTAACACACAGGAATGCTTCCTGTCACCGGAAATGAGACTTGGCAACAGATTTCTCAGGATTAACATATTCCAAACATTTAACATATATCAGGCTGGAGGGCACGGTGCCTTACTGTTTCTTTGTCTTTTGTTTCCTGTGCATGAGAATTAGCTGGCTCGTCTCAGAGAGCCGAGTCAGACTCCTCACGAGAGGCGGGCGGTGCTACACGGGCCCACCGGACCGAGGGCGAGTTCTGATCCGCCTCCGCGCTGGCCACGCAGGGCCGACGCTCTGAGACTGGAGGAGGTCGGGGCGGATCTGCATTGTCGGCTTCAGGGGACAGCTCCAAGTCGCCGTCCTGGGGCTGTGGTGCTGAGTCTGAACAAAGTATTCAGGTGTAACTCTGAACACAAAACTTATTCCAGAACAAAGCAAGAGATGTGTTTTTCAGAGTGATGGCTTCCGTGAGGAGGCGGACGTGGGCTGACGGATGCCTCTGACCGTGTTTCCACTCGGGCAGTGCAGGCGCCGCCAGAGGCAGGAGTGAGGGTGAGCAGAGCCCGCCCCGAGTGTGCGACCCACAGCCCCCCACGCAGAGCGCAGACGCACGGGAGCTTGCGGGAAGGAGGGCAGGACCCGGGCACGCTGCGTCCTCTGTGCAGCAGGGGCTCTGCGCCAGTTCAGGTGCAGGTGAGACAGAGGGCGCCGCCCGGGGCCGCCGGCTCCCAAACCAGAGCAGCTGCTGCCGCCCGCACACCCCGACCTTTTCCAGCGGAGGCCGCCACGGGCGCTATGACAGCACGGCTGATTCTGGCACTCTCAGAAGGGAAAGAGAGGAAGAGAGCTATCCAGGTACTGAAGATGAGCCAAGCGTTCACGGTGCTGGCTGTCCCGAATGCGGGTCCTGAACCAAGTGGCAGAGTGGTGGGGGCGGGAGGGAACGCACGACAGTGTTTATGGCGAAAGCCTGACCCTTACCTCACTGTCTTGTGTAATGGACCACAGAGAGACCCACTCCCTCCATTCTGGACGGTGCTTTTCACCAAGTTAAGGCCTGAGATGCATGGATGTATCAATAACAGACCACCACACAAGCCTCCGGACAAAGCCACACACGCACACATGGAGCACAGGAAGGAGGGGCCCAGCCACAGAGGGTCCGGGAGGCCTGCGGCTGGAGGGCTGCCTGCAGGTCAGGGCCTAGCTTCTGTGCTTCCATCCCTGGGTCCCGCTGCTGCTCTTGAAGGAGATCAAACATCTCTTCCTTAGATGAAAGGAGATTTCTCACCGTCCAAACGGACAGAACCCGAGACACAGCACAGATGGCATAGGCGTAGTCTGAGCTTACCGGGCGCCGATGCAGCGCCAAGTGCCTGGCGGGGTCCCAGTGACCCCTGCCCCCAGCCCCGGCCTCGGGCACAGAGGAGGAGGCAGCCAGGTGAGGAGCTCTCTGCACCCGTTGCTGGGCGTCTGGAAGCTCAGACCTTGAGATTGTCCCAGCCCCATCCTGCCTGCTCGACTCCACGCCAGAGGGCCCTCTTGTAAGGACTGTCCCCAGGGAGGATGGCCCATTTGTGGGATCCAGGCATCCCTGGGCAGCACCTCCTGCCAGGCAGCGGTCCCAGGAGCAGGCCAACTTTGGGACTGGCCAAAGACGGGTCCTACTTGGCGGCTGGACACCCTGCTACCCTCCAGCCCTGAAGACCTGTACCCTCCTAAATCCCAGGATGCTGGGCCCCGCCCCAAACCCAGGTGGGGCCTGAACCTTGCCTGCACCCCACCTTCGCCTCCTCTTTGCTGAGACTCTGAGACTCGTCCCAGGGCGTGAAGCTCCTCCTGTGAGGTGGAGACACTCCTCCAGCCTGGACAGCCACCAACAGGGCTTTTAGAAGCTCTTGTGGATAACCCTGGCCCAGCTCACGTCCACTCACCTTTGACTTCACTTATTAAAGCTAACTTATTAAAACTAACATTCATCCTTAACAGAAAGCAAAAACGTTTAGTGAAGATAACTCAGAACCAGAGAGAAGTAGGAAGCGACCTGCTCACCCAGGGGTAAAGCTGGTTAACTCCTTGGTCATGGATTTCAAAACAGCTTCTAGAGGCAAGATGGAATAGAGGACACACTGCTTAACGTGGCGTAAACATGGCCCTGCACGCTGAACAGCACTGTGCTGAGTGAACCTTATCGTGGAGCAACGGGAGCAGAAGTAGCGTGTATGTAACCAGCTCCCCACCTGAGCCTCAGACTCCCCCACAGTGGGGCGCCCTCCCTCACCTCCTGGTCCTGCTGCAGGAGCCCGAGGGGCAGGCCACCGGAGGTGCACGACATGCTCCAAAGGGGCGGGCACCAGCCTGCCCAGTCCTGAGAAAACAGCTGCTGCTGCTAAGTCGCTTCAGTTGTGTCTGACTCTGTGCAACCCCATAGACGGCAACCCACCAGGCTCCACCGTCCCTGGGACTCTCCAGGCAAGAACACTGGAGTGGGTTGCCATTTCCTTCTCCAATGCATGAAAGTGAAAAGTGAAAGGGAAGTCGCTCAGTCATGTCTGACTCTTAGCGACCCCATGGACTGCAGTGCACCAGGCTCTTCCGCCCATGGGATTTTCCAGGCAAGAGTACTGAAGTGGGGTGCCATTAGCAGACAAGCCCAATTTAGTCTCCAGTCCAGCTGCAGTGTCCAGGGCTGGCTCAGTAAGATGTCCATGGAGCGGCTGGGCGGAGGGCTCCAGGGACTCTGAACAGACTGGGAAGCCACGTCAGATCTTTTTGAGGCCGTGTTGACACTTTTCATCAGGATGAGCTGCCTCGTGAGGGTGGACTTGGGAGCTCTGCCTCAGCCGCCCCCCAATATTGCGTGGCTGGGGCTGTGGCCCATCCCACTGCCGACTGGGCTGCTGCTCAGGGGCTCTGCCTGCAGGGCTTCCACCCAGCGTTCCACCTGGGTCCAGCCCAAGACCCGGCCTTTGTGCAGAGCCCGAGGAGGCCCCCAAACTCCAGACACCTCACAGCAAGCGCAGCTGCTCCACGGACACTCAGGACACGAGGACTCGGGGCTCTCGACATGATGAGCAAGCGCACCACCAGCCCGGCTTCTGAGCCAGGTGCCTGGAGCCCCACTGAGACTCCTGTCTAGGGGGCTGCCCGCTGCTGCCAGTGACCGCTCAGAGGACCTGAGCCCCACGCCCCCTGCAGGCTTGGAGCGGAGACGCGCTCCAGCGGGCACCAGGCCGATGCGCTGTGGGGAGGGTTTTGGCACCCACCAAAGACCTACATCAGAGGTAGTGGGGGTGCAGGCCAGAGGGGGCTGGAGGAGCCCCTGGGGAGAGCAGTCCCTGCTGAGGCCCACGTGGGTCCATGGACACCACGCAGGTTTCACCCCTGAATCCGGTCTGTCTTCTGAATGCTCAAAAGACAGGCGTTGAGGCTGAAGCCAAATGGAAAACCGTGTCAACTGGACATGAACTGGAGACGAGCCAGCATCCCATGACGAGTGCAGAATCCTGGGTTAAGGAGGTGGCCCCTCCCCGGTAAGCAGAGGACATGGCCGCCAGGCCTGCTGGACGCACTGGGAGCTGCTCACGGGAGGAAACTGTGCCGGTGTCGGTCTCCGTTCAGCGGGTCCACCCGGACAAGAGCTGCTATTGTGACAGCAACAAAGCATGGCTTCCTAGTTTAAAATTGCTGTTTTAAAATATCAAAGCTTTCACAAAAGGAACTGGCACATAGTTGCTGACCCAGGCCGACCTAACAATGTCTCTCCCTGTTACCGTGCTGGCAGAGGGTAGGCTTGCCGACGCTGTGTTCCTCCCGCGCCCAATGACGGGGCGTGGGAGCCAGATGCTCCAGGGACGCACTCCGGACTCGGGCCGCAGTGGGCTCAGAGACAGGGCCTTCTCTGCGGGCCGCAGTGGGCTCACTGAGACTAAGGCCTTCGCTCGCTCCTCAGAGCCTTTCAGGCTCAGGACACAGGCATGTCCCTGGCACGGGAGCAGCGCCGGGGCGATGGGAATGAAGCCTGCCTGTTGGCCTCGCCTCAGGTGACGATCAGTGCTGAGGAAACAAGGACGAGGACCATCTCGCCAGCTGCTTTTAGCTGTTCTGTGCAAATGTGATCAAAAAAAGGGCTTCTTAAAAACGACCCTGACGATGCACTCCGGGACACCTCCGGGAGGAGGCGGTAGGGAGGTGTTGCGCCTCGGGCCTCATGCCAGCACAGTGAGGCTCCTGGCCCTAGACCACAAGGGCCCTGGGATGAACAGGGCAGCGAGTCATCAGTGGTACCTGCTCAGACAGAGCGTCCACCTGCCCACTACCCCAATCCAAGGCCTTGGAAGTCCCCACTCCAAATGGTAACACTGAGCAAGCAGAGCCTCTGTGGACTGAGGGGCACTGACAGGTTCTCACGTGTCACATTGGTAAGAAATAAACAGTGTTGGGAGGGGCCGAGCCGCTGTGCTGGCGAGTGTGGAAAAGCTGCTGAGTTTAGCATGATCAGAGATGAAAAGCAAAGCAAAGGAAGAGGCAGCCAGGGAGTGCCCTGGCCATCCAGTGATTAGGGTTCTGGGCTTTCACTGCCTGAGTTCACTCCCCAGTTGGGGAAATGAGATCCCACAAGCTGTGTGGATCCCGCCAATTAGAGAAAATTATTACACTTCACTATCAGCTTAGCACTCAACAATATTCACATAGTTGCAGCGTAAAGACCAAATATTAACTTAATGACACTTGTGATGGCTGACCTGAGATGGAGGAAGAGCGTTAGGGAGGTGGGAGAAAAACAGCGGGAAGTGCACGGAAGACGTCCAGAGGCGACACAGCAGAGGCACCGGACGGAAACACGACCGGATAACGGAAACACAACCAGATAATCACGACCGGATAAACCCAACAGAAACACGACGGGATAAACCCGACAGAAACCCGAAGGAAACACGACAGGAGAAACCCGACAGAAACCCGACGGAAACACGACCGGATAAACCCAAGAGAAACACGACCGGGTAAACCCAAGAGAAACACGACCGGGTAAACCCGACGGAAACACGACTGGATAAACCCAATGGAAACCCAAAAGGCAGAACTGCTTGGGGAGATGGAGTCACCCCGAGAAGACGATGGGGTGAGCGCAGGAAAACCACGGTGAGCTCTTTGTATTACAGGTTGTGTAATACGTCTTGAATTTCTAATCCCTTCACACACCTAACTTAAAGAATAATGAACAATCTTCAGGCCATGCTCTCTGGTTGCAGTGTAATAAAATCAGAAACTGACCAACCAGAGATAAGCTACAAAGCCTTAAGCGTTTGGAGTTTCTGACCCTCTTTAAACAGCACCTGGGCTAAAGAGGCAGTAACACCTGAAGGTTATGAAATTGCGTGTCTGTCCCTTGTCGGGGACACCGGGCCTCAGCCCACAGGGGCCCAGGACCAGTCACAGGGGGGTGACCACCCATCTCCACGCTTTCATTTCAGGTAAGAAGAGTGGACAAGTAATGAGTTAATCAACTCAAGATCTTAGAAAATACTAAATTCCTTCCTCCCAGAAGGAAGCGACCTATAAAAAGTAAAATTTAATGAGCCAAAACACATTTAAAAAAATCTGATAAATAAAACCAGTTCTTTGAAAGGAGCCACATGGCTACTGTGCAGTGGGAGGGCGGAGGGGCCACACAGGCTCTGGTCGTCACAGGACTGTCACGTGGGGCTGGGCTTGGGGGCAGGGGGAGGGCGGCTGGTCAGCAAGCAGACTGGGGCTGCAAGACCAGCCGCGGGCCTCTGGGAACCGGGTGCCGATGAGCCTGCCTCGACAGCCTGGGCGATGGCACCCAGGAGCCTTCTGCCCATTGCGATGCTCATCATCAGCTATACTGTGAACTGAAAAGGAAACACTGGCCCAACACCTACGCGACTGAATAAAAGTACGAGGCAATTTAGAAGATTCCAGACAAAAGCCCTCAAATTCAGGGTTTCTTCAGTATTCTAGAATTCTGCTTATTCTGTTTTAGAAACAAACGGGTAACGAGATGTAATGGGAGAAATTCAGAAAAACTAAAGCCTCAATAATTATGTAAACAAGAAAAAAGTCTTCAAAATATATTTTCTTCTCAGTTCCACTAAGTGACGGTCACCAGATTCTGCCAAGTGAGAAAAGAGAAAGGCGGGACCCGACATGGTCGTGCGGGGATGCCAACAAGCTGTGTCCACGCTTACAGAGTTGAGCGGGCTCCAGGTGAGGACGGAGGTCAGGCAGGTGCTGAACATGGGGTGGCGCCTTTGGTTCCCCCACCCCAGCCCCTCCCCTGGGCAGTGGGTCTCCTGCACTGTGCTCCCTGTGGCCGGGAGGGGACAGAGAGGAGACAGCAAGGCCCAGAGCAGCCTGAGGAGGCTCAGGCCAGAGGGGCAGGTGGCGCTGGGACCCCAGCGAGGGCCCCTTCCCGGCCACGCACGGTGAGGACACAGTGGCGCCTCCTGCCTCCCTCTGGGAACCACCAGCTCCTCTGGGTGCATGGCAGCCCCGAGTCACCTGACCTAGGCTCTCAGTCCTTTCCAAGGACACGACCAGACATGAGGCCAGAACCACACAGCCCAGCAGCACCCACATCTCTGGGAGGTCAGAGGGCTGGGACAAGGGAGGCAGGGCTCGCTGGAAGGGTGAGCTCATGGCAGGGTGTCCTCAACTGCCTCTGATCACGGGAATTTAATCACAAGAAACTGCTTTCTGGGACATGGGGCTGATGTGAGGGCCAGGCAAAGCTCGAGCTGGCTGGCAAGGGTCTGAAAACGCTTTGGTGGCCTTGCTGTGGCCGTAGCAGCTCTGAACTCGAGGCTGGCCAATCGCTTCCTGCAGGCAGGCTCCACTCCAGCACTGACGGGTTTTAATAAAAACTTCCAATTGGGCCAGTAAAGCCCTCATTAAGCTGTTTTTAAAGCATGAATTTAAGAGAGGTAAGGGTCACAGGGAGCCTTTAATTTGCAACAGCTGGCGGGAGGTGCCGCTGTCACAGGGAACGGGGGTCAAGCATCCAGGCCACTTAAACATGCGGCTGCCTGACCAGCCTGGAGGCAAACCTAACAGGCGGGGGCAAGGGCGGGCGCTGCTCTGCACCAGAGACCCGGCGGCAGGTGACCCAACTCAGCCGGCCTGCAGCCCAGGCTCCCTGCCAGACCCCTGCCAGCCCCGCTACGGCCTCCTGCACAGCCCACTCATGTTTATTTCAAACACTGTGGTTCACCACTTGAGGTGCCGCCTGGAGGATCCGCTGTGCTCTCGGCTCACGTGCACAACACGTGGCACAGCTCACGTGGGTCACCCCCACCGGCTCCGTTGGGGAAAACACGCCAGCTCAAACCTTCGTTCTCCAGTAAAGCCTGCTCTCCTATGCTGTGACCTACTACAACTTGATAAAATATGCCTTTGTAAACAAAGATGAAAACATTTTATCTTTCTCTACTTGATCCTGCCAGAATTCGCTTTCCAGCTGGCTCTCCTGTGGACTTCATGGTTTATTGCAACTGGATTTTAACTAGTTACACAAATCATTGTTTTGTCTCCAAATTGTTTGTGCTCCATGTCTCCCTGCTGCATGGTGGCTTTGTCAGGGGTGCTGGTGGCATTACTTGGATCCTGTTGTCTCTTAAGGCGCCCACTGTGTAGCCTGGACGCTACTGAGGATGGTTAAACATCTTGGGGAAACAGATCACATTTAGGATTCATGTAAAATAACTGTGATAGTGTGATTCCCAGGCATGGGAAGAAGCAACAAGGGAAAACATTTCCTGGATCATAGTGGTAAGTAATAAGATGGAGGATCCAGAGAATCTTTAATTATCAATGGGGCCTAATCCAGAAATTAGCAGCTGGAACAGCATATCAACAGGAACTTTCACCTGACGCAGGATGAGCCTCCAGTATCATGGGACAGAACTTGGTCATGTAATGTCTCCCAAATATTTGTCGAATTCCAGATTAAGAGGAGGAAACTGAGAAATGGAGTATTTCCTGCCAAATCAGTAAACAAAGGCTGTCACAGCCCTCACTGATTGCACCCCTTCGATGTGAGCTGGTGAGCCCCGAGGATACTCAGGATGTGGAAACTCGGGACACCAGCGCCAAGAGCTGAGGTGCCCATCAAGGAGTGATTCAGTGAGAGCAGACTCATGCGTCTTCCCACACACAGAGAAGCGCTGAACTCGGCATATCTGGTTTTCTTTAATTTACAATAATCTTTTGACATTCAGACAGCTCAGTTTAGTTGCTTAATTGTGTCCAACTCTTTGTGACCCCATGGACTGCAGCACGCCAGGCCTTCCTGTCCATCACCAACTCCTGGGGCTTACTCAAACTCATGTCCATTGAGTCGGTGATGCCATCCAACAATCTCATCCTCTGTCGTCCCCTTCTCCTCCCGCCTTCAATCTTTTCCAGCATCAGGGTCTTTTCTAAGGAATCAGTTCTTTGCATCAGGCGCCCAAAGTATTGGAGTTTCAGCTTCAGCATCAGTCCTTCAGGACTGATCTCCTTTAGGATGGACTGGTTTGATCTTGCAGGCCAAGGGACTCTCAAGAGTCTTCTCCAACTCCACAGTTCAAAAGCATCAATTCTTCAGCACTCAGCTTTCTTTATGGTTCAACTCTCACGTCCATACATGACCACTGGACAAACCATACCTTTGACTAGATGGACCTTTGTTAGCAAAGTTATGTCTCTGCTTTTTAATATGCTATCTAGGTTGGTCACAGCTTTTCTTCCAAGGAGCAAGTGTCTTTAATTTTACGGTTGCAGTTACCATCTGCAATGATTTTGAAGCCCCCAAAAATAAAGTCAGCCACTGTTTCCCCACCTTTTTGCCATGAAGTGATGGGACCAGATGCCATGATCTTCATTTTTTGAATGCTGAGTTTTAAGCCAACTTTTTCACTCTCCTCTTTCACTTTCATCAAGAGGCTGTTTAGTTCCTCTTCATTTTCTGCCATAAGGATGGTGTCATCTGCATATCTGAGGTTATTGATATTTCTCCCAGCAATCTTGATTCCAGCTTGTGCTTCCTCCAGCCCAGCGTTTCATATGATGTACTCTGCATGTAAGTTAAATAAGCAGGGTGACAATATACAGCCTTGATGTACTCTGTTCCCAATTTGGAACCAGTCCATTGTTTATGTCCGGTTCTAATTGTTGCTTTTTGACCTGCACACAAATTTCTCAAGAGACAGGTAAGGTGGTCTGGTATTCCCATCTCTTGAAGGATTTTCTACTGTTTGTGGTGATCCACACAGTCAAAGGCTTTGGTGTAGTCAATAAAGCAGAAATAGATGTTTTTCTGGAACTCTCTTGCTTTTTCTATGATCCAACAGATGTTGGCAATTTGATCTCTGGTTCCTCTGCCTTTTCTAAATCCAGCTTGAATGTCTGGAAGTTCTTGGTTCACATACTGCTGAAGCCTGGGTTGGAGAATTTTGAACATTACTTTGCTAGCAGGTAAGATGAGTACAATTGTGCGGTAGTTTGAACATTCTTTGGTGTTGCTTCTTTGGGATTGGAATGAAAACTGACCTTTTCCAGTCCTGTGGCCACTGCTGAGTTTTCCAAATTTGCTGGCATATTGAGTGCAGCACTGTCACGTCATCTTTTAGGATTTGAAATAGCTCAACTGGAATTCCATCACCTCCACTAGCTTTGTAGTGATGCTTCCTAAGGCCCACTTGACTTTGCATTTCAGGATGTCTAGCTCTAGGTGAGTGATCACACCATCGTGCTTATCTGGGTCGTGAATATCTTTTTTTGTACATTTCTTCTGTGTATTCTTGCCACTTCTTCTTAATATCTTCTGCTTCTGTTAGATCGATACCATTTCTGTCCTTTATTGAGCCTATCTTTGCATGAAATGTCCCCTTGGTATCTCTAATTTTCTTGAAGAGATCTCTAGTCTTTCGTATTCTATTGTTTTCCTTTATTTCTTTGCACTGATCACTAAGGAAGGCTTCCTTATCTCTCCTTGCTAGTCTTTGGAACTCTGCATTCAGATGGGTATTATCTTTCCTTTTCTCCTTTGCCTTTAGCTTCTCTCCTCTTCTCAGCTATACCATTGGCCCTTTGTTACAAAACTTCTACATAACCTGGCTACTGCCTCGGCCCCCTTGGAGGAGTCCTCTCAGAGTTACTAGAGATGCTGCCTCCTGGGCCTAAGTCCTAAAAACTCCCGCCTGATACAACATGACTCCCCACCTTCAGGCTGTGACCGTCCTTCAGGCCCACGTCTTCAGGTTTGTTAGTGTTTTCCTCAGGTGTGCCCACTCTGCAGCAGGCCTGTTTCTGTGGGCTGTGCATCTCCAGTAATCTGTCATGGTGTCAAACACCGTGTGTGGAGAAACAGCAGCTACTGAGGTAAAAAGTCACCCAGAAACGTGGCCCCTCCGTGGGCTGTGGCCTGCGCCACCACCCTGAGGACCACAGGCTGCCGGTGTCTCAGCACGGCTGCTGCACCGCCGGTTAGCTTACACTTGACTTCTGCTCCCTGTAAACTTCAGTCCTGTCCCTGCTTGTCCATCCTGCCCTTGTGGGTCCCCTGGATGGGCACTGAGTACTGGTGCTCTGGCTGCAAGTACACTTTCCTAGGGACACAACGTCCACCGTTAACTTCTCAAACCTACCTTCAGTTCACACCGAGTCACTCCACAGAGGAGGAGGGTCCTGCCCCCACCGTGTCTGTCACAGGCGTCCTCCTTGCAAGACACGTGCCTACTTTCGCTTTAAACCTTCCTGTACTTTATTTTTTACATCTGTTTATTTATCTGGTTGTGTCGGGGCTTAGTTGCGGCATGCAGGACCTGGGGTGCAGCACATGGACTCTAGTTGCAGTCAGTTCGGTTCAGCCACTCAGTCGTGTCTGACTCTTTGTGACCCCATGGACTGCAGCACGCCAGGCCTCCGTCCATCACGAACTCCTGGAGTTTGCTCAGACTCATGTCCATTGAGTCAGTGATGCCAACCAACCATCTCATCCTCTGTCGTCCCCTTCTCCTGCCTTCAGTCTCTGCAGCATCAGGGTCTTTTCCAGTGAGTCAGCCACGTCAAATGGCCAAAGGATTGGAGCTTCAGGCTCAGCATCAGTCCTTCCAGCTGCATGGGCTTCACTGCCCCAAGGCGTGTGGGATCTTAGTTTTCCAACCAGGAATCAAGCCCATGTCCCGTGCACTGGGACGTGGGTTCTTTACCCCTGGGCCACCAGAAAGCCCCTGTCCCGTGTTTTGGAGCAGGAGAGGAGGAAACGCAGGTTTCGTGTCCCGGCAGGTGGATGGTTCCCCTCCTGCCACCCTGCCCCTGGACTGCGCCTCCACAAATAGTGCCCCTCGGCCCCCTGCACCTGTGCCCCGAGGTGCAAGGCCCTGTGGGCTCCGTTCCTCCCCCCAAAGGCTGGGCTCTGCTCCTCAGTCCAGACCCCTGGGCTGGTGGCTCCTCCTCCTCCATTCATTCCTGACCCCACCCCCTGTATCCAGCCCTACCCGTGAGCTTTTATTCCAGACATTGTAGTTTTTTCCCCTGTGGCCCTAGTCCTTCATCCCCTTGTGCTCGGGATCCTGCTGTGGGTAAGGGTGTGACACCCCTGGGAGAGCACGTCTGTTGTTTCAACTGTGCGGGCAGCCCCTGGCAGTCCACCTGTACACGCGTGTGCAGGCCTGGGGTCAGCAGGACTGGCCCGAGCCCACAGGAGAATCTGTGGCTCCTCCACCGGCTCCCCCCGACCCCCAGCTCCTCCTGGATCCTCAGAGCCAAAGAGGACAGGCTTCCCTCAGAGAACCGTATGCCCACGCCAGCCTTCAAGAAGCACTCACACTCATGGAGACCCCACCCAAGTCTCCACCCTGACACCCCCGCCTCCATCCTCACCCGGGGCCTCTGTCCAGCACCAGCCCCGCCCCCACGGCCATTCTTCCCTTGGGAGCCCACTGGACAGAACCCAAAGGGAACCCACACAGAACCAAAGAGAGATGATGTGCACCACTTTGTGCCAGTAATGGCTGCGAGACAGTCCAGGAAGCCCATCTGCAGTCCCTGCTCGAGGCCACAAGCCCCAGGTCATTTGTCCTGCTCATCGCAGGTGGCCCTGCTCTGCTGGTGAGGGAGTGACCTTTGAGGAGTGAAGCTGAAGACACTGACCTCCGACAGAGGCCAGACAGAGACCATGACGGGGGTGGCCCTGGATGCTGAGGTGAGGCCAGCGCAGGAGGTCGCCCCCACCACCACCCAGCGTGGGAGGTCGCCGCCCCGCCGCCCCCCACCCAGTGCAGGCCTCAGAGCCACAGGGAGCCCCTGCTTCTGCTCCCAAGCTCAGAGGATTGGGGTCCAGACTGGCCGCACTCCCCAAGCCCTGCATTTCTGCCAGCTCGGGGGCCCGTGGGGTGGCGCTACCCACAAAGCACAGTGGGACCCGCAGTCTCCCGGCAGAAACCCAGGAAGACCCAAGCCTGTGGGGCCCCAGGAATCCTGCGCCTTCTGGGGTGTCCCCGTGCACGCCGGGGAGTGAGGGCCGGCCTGCAGGGCACCATGGCCCTTCAGTCACCAGCAGGAACGCCAGTGCCGACATCCTGGACGCCGGCTGGGTGCCCACAGCCAGCATGGGAGGCGTGATGGGCAGAGGCGTGAGGCGGCATCTGGCCTCATTTGGCGGAGACTGCGGGTGAGGACTCAGGCCCGAGGCAGCTGGTGCAGCCGCGGGAGACGAGACCCGTTGGCGTGAGCAGCCGACACCGGGATTATGTGACCGCCACTTACCAAAGGAGTACCTGAAAGACAAGAGGAGAAGAGCTGTCACCAAACAGCTTCAAATTAATGCATCGCTTTACCTGCTAAAGAAAGACTGACCCACTGTCTCCAAACAGAACAGGCACAGGTTGCAGAGGTCAGAGGTCACATTACTGAGCCACAAGGAAGAAGGGCCCTCAGGTGGCAGAGCAAAGCGGAAGCCAGGGGGAGAGCGGTCTTCAGAGGTCTGAGTGGAGGTGAACCTGAGGAAAATCTGCACTCAAGTGTCTGAGTGGGGGGCTCGGTGAGGCGCACCTGCCCTGGGCGTCTGAGTGCAGGTGAGGTGAGGGGAGACCTGCCCTTGTTTACTGAACCTGGGGCACACCTTAGGTTCCCAGGTAACCGTCACTGACAGGAGTTTCTTACTGGCCCCACCGCACAGTCGCACTGCAGGCCTATGCCCACAGCAGGGCATGAGTAAGTCTGTTTGGAAAAGTACATGTAACGCTCTTCACCCCTGAACAACCTGGAGCCAGGCGGGCTGATGCTTCTGCAGTGGAGTGGTTTTTCTTAGAGGTTTGGTGAAAAGCCTGTGTAGATGGGGCTCAGGCAATTCTGATCCCCGTTCAAAGGTCACCTGCGCTTGGTTTCACTGCAGTGATCTCCTTCAAGCACTGTGAAAATGTCCTACCCCGGAATCGTTCATTTCAAATGACACCACGTTACGCTGAGCACAGATTATTAGAAAAGCAGCCCTAAGGGGAGCACGTGTCAGACATGCCTTCCCTGAGGGAGTTGGGGCCCTGGGGAGCACACACGTGTGTGACCCCAGGTCATGGGAGGGAGCCCCACAATGTAACGTGAGTGGACCCAGGATACTCCTCACACCATGAATCCTCTCCCCAGGTCAACACAACGCCAGCACGCGGACCCCGGGATAAAGGGCACAACTGCCTGGCTCAGCGAGTGCCCGTGAGTGAGGACCAGGCACTGGCCTTGGCTGCACCACGGACAAGCCACATGCCTGCTCGGTGGTGGCAGCCAGACGCGGAGGCCACAGGTGTCCCCAGCCGTGTGAGGCACAGACAGGACACGGAGAGCGGTGCCGAGGGTGAGTGGGGACGCAGGCTGAGGAAACGTTTTAGAGGTAGATGGTGGCTGTTCTTGCATAAGTTAACTAGTTACATTTTGTGGTATGTAAATAGAGATGCTTTAGGACAAACATTTGTTCAATGAAGTATTGACACGTGAAAGGACAGGGAGTCCGAGATTTGCAAGCCCCCAGGGAGGGGAGGGCAGGTCCGAGGGGCCCCCGAGCGCCTGTTTCCTACACCAGGCACCTTCCCCCGGAGAAGGTAGGACGCAGACCCCATCAGCCTGGCAACCAGACACGCGGTGAGGCCAGGGGCCCTTCCTCACGGAGTTGGGGTGCTCATCCATCCAGCCCGAGAGAGGCGGGCTTCCCACAGGGAACACCGCTTGGAGGAGGAAGACAGGAAACGGCTTGAGCTCTCTGATGAGCAGGAGCCTTAGTTTCCACAGTAAACCCTTTACAACGGCCAGTCACACGCTGCCTGATGGAAGAAGTAAATTCTTCCAATAAGTGACCTTGGTGAGCAGAGGAGAAGAAGGGGCTGACTGTCCGAACCTCACGGAGTGGACGCTGCCGGTGTCTCTCAGAACCAGCTGGAGGAGCCTGGGAGCTGACAGGGCAGCTGGCCAGCCCGGCCCCCGCCCACAGCCTGGCCACAAGAGCAGCGTCCCTCAGTGGACTCGATGACAGGCCTCTGCTGAGGGCGTTAGGAAATGCCTTTTCGTATCTGCGCCTATTCTGAATTTTAAATCTCAAGGCTGCCTGATACAAGATTTTTAAATAGGTAGTTACATCTAATTATGTGAAAAGCTAAAAGGTATTCATTAGACTTTTACAGCTTTTATTGTATTTTTAACAGCCGGAACTTATGTTAGAAGAGGTAGCCATTCACAGAACCAGTTTGGGGGATGGTCTATTGTTCTGGTTTTTAAAGAAACTCAGGTGCACCCTATTCTAAGAGATTCAGATTTTGCTCCCAAATGGTTTGTGTGAGCGCCTCACCTCCAACTGTCTGCTAGAGACAACACTGCCACCACCACCAAGGGTGGCCCACAGTTCACTGACCACTCATTTCCACGGGCAGGAAGGCAGAGAACTGAGGTGGGGGAGCCCCCCGCCCCCGCTTCTGTGTGCATAGCCCTCGGCCTCGAGTCACCCAGAGGCCTTTGCGCCAGGTGATTGGAACACTGAACCGGGTTCCTGGAGATGTTTCACTTTGTAGGAGGGCATCAGGGATAAATATTTTATCTGCTCTCCCCTGGCTGGTGGCAGGGGGCGAGGAGGGGCAGCGTTGAATCTGCGTAATTCTTCCTGCCTGTTGCAGAGGAGCATTTCTCCACTCGGGAAGCAGGTGGACGGGAATTTCTAACAAAGCAGGTTCTTTCAGGCTGAGCCTATGAGCGCCCCTGAAGACAGCTGAACAGAAGCAGCGCTGGACGGGAAGGCCAGAGGAGCTAAAGCAGTGGCCTGGCCATGCAGCCAGTGGGTGACGGCCCCTCCTCCCCAAGCTAAGGAACACAGGAGCCACCATGGCACAGAAGGCCACGTCCAGTGCCGTCAGCGGGAGCAGAGAAGGCCCATGTCACGTCCGATGACCACGGGCAGTGGGGAGCCACCATTCCCGCAAGGCCTGGGGTGTCCCCATGGGCACAGGGCCCCCCTGCACAGCCATGCGGTGGGGATGGCACTGCACTGCTGCCCAGACCTTGAAAAACCATAGCATCAAATCCACTTCTCCAAATCAAATCCGTCTATACCAGGGCCGCGGGCAGGAGAGCCTGGACATCTTGGAGTCTTAGGCCAAGATAAAGTTTTCCTCCTTAGCGACCACGATGCAGGGGTCCCTCAGCACCTCTGTGGCCCTTGGGCATCAGCTCCCGGCCCTTTGAAGTCGATCCTCTGTCCCTTCTGCCAGAGGCAAGTGCCAAGGCGGCTTCCTCTGCAGGAAGGGACTCCCGGAGCGCCCAACCTCGCTCCAAGTTTCCAGAGATAATCCTTTCTTCCTTGTGGGGGCCGGGAAGGTGGAGAGGGGGGAGGGCGGCCACACGCCGCCTTAAGCACAACAAAGAAGCCCTTCAGGATTCCTGCCATGGCCAAGCACAGATAACAGAACCAGAAACCCAGCCTCTGGGGGAGCTGACACTAACCGAGGAGCCTGGGGCCAAAGGGACAACTCGGGCTTCCCGTGCATCTGAGCAGGACAGTGCCGGGCCGGTCAGTCCCTGCGAGTCACTTGCAGCAGCAGTCCCTGAGCTCTGGCTCTGTGTCTCTTCAGTGTCCCTGATCCCCAGGACACTCAACTCCCCCCATCGCACAGTCCCCCAGCACAGGAGGCGGGCAGCATGGTCTCAGGTGCGGCCGTGATACTCCCAACAGAATCAAAGTTACTCCCGAAGCAGGAGGCTCCTGGGTTTGGGCTGAATGCAACCAGCAGTGCCCCCAAAGCCTAAGAAAACGGGTGGTCTTTTCTGAACTCATATAAGAAGACAGTTTGCTCACTCGCTCCCGCTGCCAGGAGGCCTTGCTAGGCTCAGCATAATGCCCCTGGGGCCCCGAGTCACCGTGCCCCATCCCAGGTGCCCCATCCGCCCTCTTACCAGATCTGTCCCACGTTGACCAGGGACATGTAGAGGACCCAGAGTGCAGCCATGAGGACCATATTGGCGCAACCGGAGACCAGGATGAACGAGGAGATGCCCAGCCCGAGGAGAGCCAGGGCGTCCAGGTTGGCATCCATGTGAGACCAGTCCAGCAGCCAGAGGATGGTGGGGGCGTAGCTCAGGGCATCCCAGCTGACTCGCCCTCCGAAGTGCCGCTGCACGCTCTGCAGGTACGCCCTGCAGGGCAGCAGTCCCCTGTCTCCGATCAGCTGCTTGTTCTGATGGAAGGCCACCAAGAATGCCACAACTGGAAGGAAGAGAAGACAGAGCAGTGTGAGCAGGAGCACAGCCGTCTGTGGACACTTCCCGGACGTGCGGGGCCCGGCCACGGGAGGAGACTGGGCAGGGTCTGAGCAGCAGTTTGGAATCAAAGTGTGGACTCGAGGAGTCTGAGTGTTTCACAAGTCTCTGGGGAGAAAGTAGAAGATCCGACCCGGAAAAGTCACAGGGCACAGGTATAGGCACACACCTGTGTGCTGCTCCTGCGTGTGCACGGTGTGTGTGTGCATATACAGCACACACGCGGCTCTAGGAAGTATGTGACCGGCTACACAAAATGGTTAGGTAACCATCCCAGAGGGAACTTTGCTTAAAGAAAATTTACAATAAAACACTTATGTCAGAAACGTCGAAAGGCCTCAAATCTAAACTTCTACTTTAAGAAATCAGAAAAAAGAGCAGATTACATATAAAACAAGCATCAGAAAAGATATTTTAAAAAAGAGGTGACATCAATGAAATTGAAAACAGGAAAAAGAAAACCAAACCATCAAAATCTTATCCTTCTTCGATAAGATGAATATAATTGATAGAAGTCTAGTCAGAATAACCAAGAAAATGAGAGAAGACACCAATATCAGGGATGAAAAAAGGGACACTGCTAGAGATTTCACAGACAAAAAGATAATACAGGAATACTGCAAATCTAAGATCATAAATTTGATGACTTAGATGAAACAGACCAATTACTTGAAATACATAAACTACCAAAACTCACAAAAGAAGAAATAAAGATAATACATCACAACCAACCAATTTCATCTCAGAAATGCAAGGCTGGTTCAACTCTCAAAGAACAACCAATGCAATCACCATACTAACAAGCTAAATAAGAAGACCATATGATAGTATCAATAGACACACAAAAAGTACATGAAAGAATTTATTCATTCACGATAAAAAAATTTTTTAGCAAACTAGGAATAGAAGGATACTTCATCAATCTGTAAATGGTGGCTACAAAAAACCTACACCCAAGTTCATACTTAGAGATTAATGGCAATACTTTTCCCTGAAGCCTTGAAACAAAGCAAGACTCTCTCTTCTCTCATTACTCCAGTAACACTGCATAGGATATTCTAGCCAGGGCAATGAGGCAAGTATAAAAAATAAGAGCTATATAGATTAGAAAGGAAGGAAGGAAACTATTTCTATTAATACACTGCCTCTGTAGAAAATCCCCCAAAATCAACCAAAATTGAAAAGAAGAAAAAAAAGCCCTCATAGCACTAATAAGTGAGTTTATGAAAGTCACAGAATACAAGATTGACAAACAAAAGTCAACTGTATTACTATATACCAACAATGAACTATTGTAATCTGAATTTTTAAAAAATTACAACAATCACCAAACACAGGGTCTAGACTAAAAACACTGACAAAATATACACAGAATCTGTATGTGGAAAACTACAAAACATAATGAAAGCAATCTAAGGAGATCAAAATAAATACAAAGATTCATTGTGTTCATGAATTGGAAGAGTCAGCATCATTAAAAAGTCATTTCTCCCCAATTTGATCTATAGATTCAACGCAATCTCAATCAAAACATCCAGTAAAGTTTTCCGTAGACACGACAAGCTGATTCTGAAATGTGTATGTAAAAGTAAAGGAACTAGAATAGGCAAAATAATTCTGATAATGAACAAAGTTCAAGGCCTTATTTTACTCAACTTCAAAACTTACTACAGAGCTATGGTCATCAAGACAGTGTGGTATTAGCCAAAGTATAGATACATAAATAATGGAAGAGAGTCTAGAACCCAGAAGTAGACCTACCCAAAGATAGTCAACTGACTTTTGACAAGGATGCAAAGACAGTTTAATGGAGAAAGACAGTCTTTCCAATAGGTGGTGCTGGAATAACTGGCCATCATATGCAAAAAAAAAAAAAATGAACCTTGATATATAACTCACATCTTATACAAAAATTTATTCAAAAAGGACCAGAGACTTAAGTGTAAAACATAATAGTATAGAACTTCCAAAAGAAAATATAGAAGAAAATGGATGTGACTTGGGTTTTGCAATACGTTTTTAGATAAGAACAATCAAACCATGATCCATGAAAGAAAAAGCCAGTAAACTCTATCAAATGAGAAAGTTTTGCTCTGTAAAACATATTTTTAAAAGAATGAAAAGACAAGTTGCAGATTAGGAAACATATCTGTAGCTCACATATCTGATGAAAGACTTGCATCCAGAATACTCAAAGTGCCATTAAAACTCAACAAGAAAACAGACAACCCAGGTTTTCAAAGGGCAAAAGATCTGAGCAGACGCTGAAAGTCATCTGCTTCACACAGAGGATCCACAGATGGCAAATAAACACATGAAAAGATGCTCAATATCATTTGTTGTTGGGGAAACGCCAATTAAAACCACAATGCAATATCATCACACACCTATCATAACAGCCAAAATCCGAGAAACTGAAAATACCAAATGCTCCAGAGGATTCAGAACAAGGGGAACTCTCATTCCCTGCTGGTGGGACACACACGGTACGGTCACTCTAGAGGACAGTTTGGCAGTTTCTCATAAAGTTAAACACAGATTTACCATGGAACCCAGCAATTATACTCTTAGGTATTCACCCAAGTGAACTGAAAACTTAGATTTACACAAAGGCCTACATGTTCATAATTGCTAAAACTGGAAACATAGATGTCCCTCAGTGTTGGAATATGTAAACAAAGTGTGGTGCATCAGGGAGCATCAGTGGAATGTTGATTCACTCAACAGCATGGGAGGACCTCCAGGCCGTGTTGCTGAGTAAAGGAAGCAGACCCAAAGGCTCCTGGGAAAGGCGGACCCCGGGGCCGAACACGGTCAGAGCGCGCCAGGCGCTGGTGTGGGGAGCAGTCGGTGACGCGCCCGGAGGACTCTGAAGGGATGGCACTGTTCTGTCTAGTCCTGGGGTGATGGACTACTATGCATCTGTCAAAACCCATAAAACTGTACATCACAAAACAGGAACCTTATCTAAACTATCAAAACAACCTAGACAGGACCCCAGGGGATGCCAGGCTAGAGTGCAGACCAGGACACGTGAGTGCAACTCTGCTGCTGACGTACAACACGGCCACGCAGATGCAGCATGGAAGGCGGGAGGGAGGGCTGGCCTAATTAACTTCGGAAATCGTTTTGAGTAAAAACTATGAAATGTAAGGTCAAAGACAAAGGGCTCCGTAGAGAAACACTGGAGTCTTAAGTGGGGGTAGGCTCAGACGTGAGACTCCTGCCCAAGTTCTGGATGAACTCCTCTGGCCCCGCCCAGGCTGCAGACTCCAGGCCCGTGTCTGTGCAGACACCCCCAGTGGGCCCAACACGCACCCTGTGGGAACCACCAACCTGCTGCGACCCCCCAGCTCAGGCCAGAGCCTGAAGCTAAATGAGGATCCAGTGGAGAAGCTGAGCTCCTCCCCGGCCCCAGTAGGGCTCTCCCCAGACCCACAGCCTGTCCAGTCTCCAGAGGACCCCAGATGAGCCCAGCCTGAAGGGCGTCCATCAAACACAGGGCCAGGCCCGCTCAGTACATCAAGGTCATGAAGAGCGGGGAAGCCCAGAGATGCTGCAGCCCTGAGGGGACAGAGGAGCCGTGACGGTGTCGCGGTGCGGGGACCCGACGGGAAGGGGCGCTGGGGGGAGGCTGGGTCGAGGCCGTGGCTTGGTCACCCGTGTTTCCAGTGTGAGTGTGACAGATGCCACGAGGGTGAGCGGACGCCTCAAGAAGCCGCTAGGGGCTCGGGGTCCAGGGAATTGCTTGGTGGTGACAGCTTTTCTGTAAACGTGAGGCGTCCCCACACCTGAGGTGTAGATGCCGTCCTGGCTTGTGAGGAGCTCTGGCCCCTGTGTGGGCGCGTGTGGTGGTCGGGGACAGCTCTGCGGGTCCCAGCCTAGTTCCTGTGCCCAGGCTGCAGCAGCTGGACAAGGAAAACAGCAAGCTGAGGTCCTGCATGCCCTGCCTGAAGGCCAACATCGAGTGCCTGGAGGTGGGCTGCCCGCCGGCTCCCCGCGCTCCTCCCGGGGTACTTGCGGGCCGCCGGGACCTGAGACAGGGCTGCCAAGAAGGCGGAGCTGCCAGGTCGGCAATGGGCCTGTGGGGGGCATGGCTGGCCACGGGGTGTACCTGCCAGCAGGAGCAGACTGGTGACCCGGGAGCCAGGACAGGCGTGGCCCTCCCTTTGCTGGAAGGTGTGAGGCGCTGCCCGGTTCCTGGGGCTTAGATTAGGGGCCTTGCAGGTGGGCAGTCTCTGACCTGAGTGTCACACCCAGGGGCTGGGGTGCGGGGTGCGGGGGGGAGGACACAGGTGGAAAAGGGTCTTGTGGTGGCACAGAGCAATGACAGAGACTGAAAACAGTCAAGGGAAATTTATGGAGCAGGAGCCGCTCCCAGAAGACAGAGGCCAGAGGTGTTACACACCATCCCCACTGCAGGAGCCCCCAGGGAGATGCACAGACAGGCAGGACAACGGCACTAAGAACCCCGTCACGTGTGCAGAGGGCGCGGAAGCTTAAGGCCCATCACTCAGCCTCCTGGTGGGTTACACTCAACACCAGGTAGAAGGTGTGGACCCCACGGCCTTGTGGGAAGTTCCTGGGACTTAAGTTATGCTGAGGTTGCTGGCAGTCCCCAGGAGACCTGCAGCCTCCAGAAGAGACCAACCCAGGACGCTGCCTACTTGCCAGCCGTCTCAGCCAGGGACCCTCGTCGCCGAAGATGGTAAACTGGTTCCTTAAGGCGGCTGACAAACTCCAATCCTACTCCACATAGTGAGAAAAGGTAGGTGGAGAAAAATTTCATACACCAAAGCAACTCACTCTGTGCTCAGCGCCAGGCTTAAACTATCTGCCTGACCCAGCGGTTCAGAACGGTTTCCTTCTGAACTGAACTGAGGGTCCTCGCGAGATCAAAGCCAGCCGGGCTGGTTCTATAAGCCGCGCTCTCTGCTCGAGGCGCTAGCGGGCTTTTCCCACTGTTAACGGCGCCAGGTCTATTAAAGCCTCGCAGATTAACATTGTCTTGACTTCATCTTTCCCTAAGTGACAGCTCAAACGTTTAGAATGCCTGTTTAATCCCGTGGAGGATAGAGCATAGCAGCAAGAACTATTTTTTGCAGTAACTTAGAGCACTGGAGAACAGACGAGAGTCGTGGCTGAGTTGCCGCCCCTCCCCTCCCCGGACCGGGGCCCCGGGTGCCCACTCCGGGTTGGCAGAAGGTCGCCGGGCAGAGAGCGGCACGCGCGCCCCCTTCGAAGTCGTGTGCGGAAGCGACTCAGAAATGACGCGGGGACGCCCGGTGCCCAGTGCCCTCTGGACCCGCTGGGACCAGGCTGCCCACGGGCCCAGGCCACTCTGCCGGTGGCCGCCCCCAGCCCTGCCGGCCCCGCGCTGCCACGTTCGTTCGAGAAGCTGTTTGGCGTCGGGTGCCACTGCTGGTCTCGGGGGTTTGCGCCCCTCCGCGCGTGGGGGCCGGGGCGGGGCACGCACACACGCTGGGGGTCTCCGGGCGCCCAGTCGTACTCTGGGGGGCGGCCCGGTGGGCGAGGCCGGCGCGGGGCGCGCGGCTCTCCACCTGCTCACGCCTGGCTCGGGCCGCGCCCCGCAGGTGAACCCGCACTTGCTGCCCCGGCACCAAAGCTGCGGGGCCGCAGTCACCGCCTCACCGGCTCTGGTCAGCGCGGGATCGGCCGGGGAACCCCGGGACTCGGCCGCGAACACGCTTCAGGGGCGCCCTGGGCGTGGCGGACGGGGCGCGCGCGGAGGGGCCACACTAGGGGCCTGGCCCAGCGGACTCACAATAAACGAAAGCGAGGGCCCTCAGGAGCACGATCCTGGTCAGCCAGAAAGTGCCCGCGCGGAGGCGGGCCGGGCGGCCCTTGAGGTCGCGCCCCTGCCCCGGCGGAGCCTCGGGCTCCGGGTCCCCAGCCCCAGCCTTGCGTCTCCTCAGCGACTCCCTGGGCGCCGCCATCGCTGGGCCAGCACGGCGCATGCGCCGGGGCGCCGCGAGCCCCGCCCCGCCGCGAGGCCCCGCCCACACCTGAGGCCAGGCCTGCCGGCCGGGGGCGAGCTCCTGGCCTGTTGCCGCGCGCTCCGCTAGGCCCCGCCGCATAAGCGCGTGGGAGCCTGTACAGCCGCGCCCCCGCCCCACCCGCCCGTTCATTTACTGCCTCGGCCACCGTTGCAGGGGCTTCCTGGGCACTCCCCTGCCTAGGCGCCCGCCCTCCGGGACCCTCACGGTAGAGAGGGCGGAAAGGCACTTAAGAAGCAGAAATGCAACGTGAAAGAGGTGATTGGAAAGCACGAATCTGACCGCAGGCCTGGTCCGCGTCCACAGTGGCTGAGATGTGGGCATCGGGAGGCCGCCGGTGGGTCCTGCGCTTCCTCAGCGGGCCCTGGCTGTGTGCGGACGACTGGAGCAGCCGCTGCGCCCCAGGGCTCCAGGGGTGTGTACAGGTACCGCACAGGTGTCTCCTGCCCAGCGCCCCATCTCTGCTGCCTGAGGAGGGCGCTGGGGGGACCCTGACAGAACTAGTGAGGGACAGTGCGGGCTGCGTCTGGCCCTAAATCTCAGACCCTCCAGCTTCCTTGCCCTCCCCCTGGCCCCAAGCCCACAGCTCTGCACTGGACAGCAAAGCCCCCTTAGGCAGTCAGCGCTCCTTCTGGCCCTCCAGCCACAAGGGACAGTGGTGGGCTGAGGATTCAGAGGAAGGAAGAACTTACTGACGAATGAATGACCCAAGCATCACCCCAGTGAGGACACCAGCAATGCTACCTTCTGAGGACACAGGAGAGGTGCCTCTGAGCAGGTGGAGTCGCAGGCATTCCTCAGAGCAAACAAGAGGTGTGCGAAAGGGCAGGCATAGAGCCTTTGGGGTTACTGGGTGAACTGTGGAGCACCTGAAAGGAAATGATTGAGACAGGTGTGGGTTTTTCTTATTCATTTGCTAGAGCTCTTTATGTATTAAACATACTCTTTAGGGCTTCCCTGGTAGCCCAGATGGTAAAGAATCTGCCTGCAATGCAGGAGGCCTTGGTTTGATCCCTGGGTTGGAAAGATGCTCTGGAGAAGAGAATGGCAACCCACTCCAGTATTCTTGCCTGGAGAATTCCATGGACAGAGGAACCTGGCGGGCTACTGTCCATGGGGTCACAAAGAGTCGGACACAAGTGAGTGACTAACACACACACACACACATATTGCTTGAGATTTTATTTTAGACTATCTTTCCATTCCAAAGTGGAAGTAGAACAGTGTCCTCAATTTCTAAACAGATCAAAGTCCATGAGGTATAGCTCTCATTGTAACTAATTATTCCCTGAGCATATGCAGCAGTTTTGTGTTGCTCACTGAGAATTCAAAGGTAAATATGAAACAGCTCTTGATCTTGAAAGAATTCACAGTCTAGCCGGGGAGGGACAACCACCTTGTCATACCATGTGAAATGCCCCCAACACATGCCCAGACGAGTGTGTGGTGAATTTTGTCAAGAAAGATCCTCTTCTTCTATGTATGTTACAAATGTTCATTCTGGGTTTTTTGTCTTGTTCCTAATGTTTGGTGTGTTACCAATAGTTATGTGGTCAAATGACCAGTTTTCCTGGCTTGTTTAATTCTATCTTCACCACCTGTCATGTGGACTCCATGAGGAGAGGGGCTGCCTCTGAACAGAGGCTCTCCCAGATAGGCTTGATCAGCAACTTCTGGACCCCCCGCCCCAGCCTCCGCTGTTGCTGTTGGTAGCATTTTGAGTGAAGGAACTGAACTGGGCTTCCCTGGTGGCTCAGTGATAAAGAATCCACATGCAATGCAGGAGACTCGGGTTCAATCCCTGGGTTGGGAAGATGTCCTGAAGAAGGAGATGGTTACCCACTCCAGTGTTCTTGCCTGGAGAATTCCACGGACAGAGGGGCTACAGCCCATGGAGTCGCAAAGAGTTGGACACGACGGAATGACTGAGCGTCCATACACACATGCTTCTTACAGTGTGTGTTTTTCTTTTAAAATGCTCCCTTTTCTTTTCCATGAAAAGCCCTCCCTTCAGACCTCGTCTGTAGAGTAGCACCTCTAAGAGTTCTGACAGAGGTGCAAACACCCGCAACGTGGAGAGCCCCCAGCAGACAAGCGTGTGCCCAAGGACCTGGTCAGGCCTTGCTTCCAGGTCCTTCCACAGGAACCCACATGCCGCACTTCCCCCATCCTGCCTTGTCACCCCCCGCAGTGGGCCATGAGCCCACGCAGCCATCTGGGGGGAGCGAGGGAGAGTCCAGCGCCCCTGGCCCAAGCCTGCCTGAGCATCCCTGGGTCCTCACTGAGCGCTCCGAGCAGTGGGAGCAGCGCAGGGGCCGGGGGCGAGGAGGGCTGCGCTGCTGCAAGGTGGGACCCCGGGCGCTGCCTTTCAGGTGGGGATGGAGCCACAAAGGGCCCTTTGTCCTCAGCCTCCCCTGGCCGGCGCTGCATTGTCCCCCCCCCTCAGAAGGGCACAATGGGACATTGTGCAGAGCAGAAAAGGGCCCCTTGTCCAGCCTCCAGCTCCCGGGGCTCTGGGCTCCCTCCTCGGGTCTGCCCAGGGTGGGCGAGGCCACCAGAGAGGGCTTCTTGGAGCTCATGTTCTCATGTCCCCTCCAGGGTCCTCCTTCCTGAGCTGACCACAGAGGTCCAGTCCATCTGAGAGTCTAGAACCTCCATGGGAATGAACGCTGACGAGCAGGACCTGGCCATAGAAAGGCCAGCCAGAAACTCAAGTTCTTGGCTGTTTCAACCTGCATTTAATAAAATATGCACTGGTGTATTATTTAGCCATAAAACAAGAGATAGGTACTGATGTATCTACAACATAGATGGATCCTGAAATGTGTGCAGTGAGAGAATTCAGACACATAAAGCCACGTATTATACGAGTCCATTTACATGAAACATCCAGAGTTAAGTCCATCCACAGAGACAGAAAGTGGACCAGTGGCCCCAGGGAGTGAGGTGGGGGGTGAGACTGCTCACAGGGGCAGGGTTTCCTTGTGGGATGAAGGAAACACTCTATAGAGAGGTGGTGCAGAACATGGCGAGTGTACGAAATGCTACTGAATTGTACGCCTAAACATACTTACTTCTACGCTATGTGGGTTTCACCAAAATAAAAAAAAGATATCTGCTCTGGTCCTAGTTTCAGAATCACTTAAAAAGGCACTGCTTTACCAGTCACAATAGGTCTTGTCATTTATACTAAACTTACATCTTGATCTATATTGCTGTTATTGAGTCGCTCAGTTGTGTCCGACTCTTTGTGACCCCATGGACTGTAGCATACTAGGCCTCCCTGTCCATCACCAACTCCTAGAGCTTGCTCAAACTCATGTCCATTGAGTCAGTGATGCCATCCAATCATCTCGTCCTCTGTTGTGCCCTTCTCCTCCTGCCTTCAATCTTCCCCAGGGTCAGGGTCTTTTCCAATGAGCTGGCTCTTCACATCAGGTGGCCAAAGTGTGGGGAGTGGCTAACAGTTGTAAAATAATCTTAGATATTATTGTGCCCCACAAGGGTAACCCACTCATAAACAAACCTTTTTCTGCAACCCTGAGCCACAGGGCTGTGGGCCTGGTGCTGGATGGCGCTCTGAGGTGCCTTCTCTGGCTCCCCAGCTCACGCCTGCACGAGTATTGGTGGAGCTGCCAACTAGCCAACGCCAGGGCCTGGAGAGGCTCCTGAACCCACATTTACAAGCAGATTACTGTATGAAAATAAGTCAAAAAGATACGAGAAAGGCCAGAGGTGCTGAGAAGAGGCCTGACTGCCCTCTCGGCTGGTTGCAGGAAGATCCGGAGCCGACCCCACCTAGACAGAACCAGAAAGGGCCCAGAAAGAAGGGGAGGAGAGAACAGGGGCCCCCTGAGAAGAGCCATCAGCTTGAGATAGGCTGGGGTCCTGGGAACCCCGGGGTGGGCCCGGAGCTGGGGCGCACGGCTCATGGCTGGCGGTGCTCCCAGCAGCTGCGGGGCGGTCCACGGAGGAAGGGCCACGTCGGCACCTCGTCCAGCTGTCCCCGGGCACCCGGGCCGAGCAGCCCCCACTGCATCAGGGCACCTGTCCCCGACGTGCCTTTGCAGCTGTCTCTGGCACCCACAAGAACCCAGCTTGCGCCCGAATCTAATCGTGCACCCTTCATTTACCCCAATTTTTCATGTCTTGACATCTGCTGACGGGAGGGGCAGGACCTGCTGGCGCTAACATCTGTCACTGTCTTCTGGAGGTGGTCAGTGTGCACCAGCTCCACTCTGTCCAGCAGCCAAAAGCCCCTGGTGAGGCTGGCAGGTGCGGGAGGGGGTGGACGAGCAGGTGCGGGCCATTTGTGGTTGTTCTGGAACGGTGACTCACGGGCGGCTGTTCTGCTTGGCTCGCCGTTTCCTGTCCCCGCGGCTTGGGCAGTCTACCCTGCACCCCCAGAGGAGCCCAGCCCCGTGCGGCCCTGCAGGGCGGTGGGACATGAGTATTGCCAGGCAGAATGGGCAGAAAGTTACCCTCTCTGGCTGCACAGCCCTGAGGGGAAAAGAACAGACAGCTAAGCTTGTGGAATCACATTCTGAACGGGAAAAAGTCTTGGAAACCTCCAAGGTCACAGTCAGGACCCCATAGGTGAATCTGGCCCATGGGGCTGTATCAGTTACCAAACCCCACGGTAATGCCATATAACAAACAGCCTCAAAGCCACAGGTCACGGTTGGTGGGCAGTGCTCCCCAGCCAGCCTGGCACAAGCACCTTACAGCCTCGCCCACAGTGGCCTCCACGCCCACCTCCCTGCCTGGCTCCTGAAGGGACCTGCCTCCAGGACCCCTGATGTGGCCCAGACCTCGGGGTGCTGAGGGCTGGGCGGGGGAACCTGTGTCCAGGGCCAGCCGCACCTGGTCGTGCCTTCCTGTGACTCTCACCCAGTGGTGAAGCAGAGCCTGCACTTCCGGAAGGGGCGAGCAGCACTGTTGTCCCGGGCTCTCCTGCAGGACGCCCAGCAGACCTGCCCATGGGCAACGTGCCCGGAGAGCATCCAGCTTCCTGTGACGGAGTTCACAGGGAGGACACAAGACACATGGGGTGTTGTCCATGGCACACCCAGCATCCTACGGAGCAGGGTCACTCCCGCAGGTGTCGCGGGCTCCCTGCTGCCCAGAGTAATGCCAGAACTCGCCTGAGCTAGAGGCCAGAGGATGGCATCAGGATCCGCAGCTGGGAGCGCCCTCCTTGAAGGGACCCCAATGCTCCCTGGGGGAGCCCCACAGCCCCCCAGGGCAGGAGGTTGGGCGGGGACGAGCCTTCAGCTCCTGTTCACAGGCCGGCTGGGAAACCTCCAGCCACACCTCCTGGAACGCTTTGCAGGCCAAGCCTCTGCAGGGCCAACCCCGCGAGTGTCATCCGCTGTCCCAGCACCAACGCAGGTCTGGCCTGGAAGCCCTGGAAGTGTTTGCAGAACGAGCGACAAAACACATCACACTCACCCCCAATCTAAGCTCACAGACCTGCTCAGTGGCCACGGGTGCTCTCCGTTTCTTAACTACAGAGTGTTGAAAGCTGTGGAAGACTGCCTCTAACCTCTCGGGTTGATCCTCTAGTGGATGCTCAGGGGTTCCATGGTCAAGAGCCTTGGGAGTCGGTGCATCCAGGGCCCTTGGCATTCAGCTCCGCACAGCCTGAGCAGGGCCCTGTGTCCAGGGGCTTCGGAGAGGGAGCAGCGGCCCAGCCGTTAGGAGGCTGCGATCCATCTGCCCCCGGGCCCCCAGCTACCTCCTCTGATGACTGGCCGGTGCCCTGCTTATGCCTGGCCAGGGAGCCTATTCCTTCTCAAGCTGACACCAGGTGACTGGGCGGCGACCACCAGTGTGAATGGCAAAGCCGGCCCCCATCTCGCAGTCCTGGGGTCCCGGGTACAGGAGCAGGCGGCTGCTGCTCGTATCCTGCACGCGTCCCACCAAGAAGGGGGTGAGCCGGCTGCTGCCCCGCCAGGCCCGGAGGCCCCGAGGGCTCTGCCGCAGCCTGGCGCCCCAGGGGCAAGGCTCTGCCTGGCCCGCGTCTGAGCACCTCCCACCTCCCTGCGGGAGAACCGCGACCCCCAGCATCTCCCCCAGAGAACACCTTGGTTAAACCCCCTTCACCGTGCTCAGAAAGACAAACACCTGAGTGAAAATCTGTGACAGAGTGTGCTTTAACTTGCCTTGGACACTAGTGGGTCTGTGAAAACTTCCAGAGGTGTCCAGGGCCTGGCCAGCCGGAGCCCCTTACTAGGAAAGGGGATTTTCTTTGTGACGTGTCTACTTCCAGCCACGCTGGCCCGCCCTAGGCTCACCTGACACAGGCTGGTGCTGAGCAGTTGAACTTGGACAAAGTGCGTCCTCTGTCTCTCAGTCAGGTTCGACTCTGCGACCCCATGGACTGTAGCCCGCCAGGCTCCTCTGTCCGTGGGATTTCCCAGGCAAGAATACTGGAGTAGGTTGCCAGTTCCTTCTCCAGGGGATCTTCCCAACCCAGGGATCAAACCAGCATCTCCTGTGTCTCCTGCATTGGCAGGAGGATTCTTTACCCACTGAAGCACCTGGAAAGCCCAACTTGGACAAGTGAGTGAGTGAAAGTCGCTCAGTCGTGTCTGACTCTGTGACCCCACGGACTATACAGTCCACAGAACTGTCCAGGCCAGAATACTGGAGTGGGTAGCCTTTTCCGTCTCCAGGGGATCTTCCCAACCCAGGGATTGATCCCAGGTCTCCTGCATTGCAGGCAGATTCTTTATCAGCTGAGCCTCAAGGGAAGCCCAACTTGGACAAGAAGCCTCATTAAATCAGAAAGTCAAGCTTGGAGGGAAAAGCATAGCTCTTGGCAGCCTGTTTGGGCTCAGAAAGCTGTTTTTCTGAAGTCAGTTTCAACACCCTGGTCCCCCTCCTTCAGGTGGACTGAGGAAACCCCTCCAGTCCCATTGCTGGGGTCCCCAGGGTGAGGGCCCAGAATGGGGCTGGGGTCCGGAGATCCAGGAGTCCAGTGGCATGCAGAGCCCTTCTGCAGGGACAGGGAGTGGATTTACCAGCTGATGGGAGGGGCCGTCCAGAGGCAGGCAGAGCCCAATGCCTCCTCGGCGCCCAGTTACTCCGGGGAAGATGCTGCTGGCCCTGGCTGGACCCCCTGGGGCTCCCTCTACCCTGGGGACCCCACCTGAAGGCGGCTTTGGCAGCAGAATCACCCTCTTCCTGCCATCAGAGACCTAATGGCTGCGGGTGGAGCCAGCTCCAAGCCTGCTGGCTGGAGAGAGACGGATGGGCACAGCCGGAGGCTCGGGGACCTGGGGTGGGGGTGGGGGGGTGAACGCAGGCGGAGCAGAGACCGCAGCTGTCCCGACACACCTGTGCGCACATCTCACTGGGCAGACACTGGGCATGGGGGCCCATCTCCTTGGGTTGAGCATCATCCCTCCCCAAAGAAGAACGGCCACAGCACGGGGGTCCCACTGGCAGCCTGCAGGCACCCCCAGGCGCTGTGCGTTTATTCATCAGGAGGCCTTGGAGCTGGTGACAAGGTGCAGAGGGATAGCCTGGGCTGGGCCCTGTGCCTGGAGCCCGGGAGGCGCCTGTGGAGGTGCCCGCTGGATGCAGCGATTGCTCAGGGCCTGCACCTGCCATGGGCGGCCCCGAACACCCTGCCCTACGGGCAGAGACGGGAAGATCCAGGTGCGACCTTCTAGAGTCCTCCACACAGAGTGATGAGGGCCACCACTGCCCACCCCTGGGGGACACTGGTCCAACCCAGGGGCCAGTTTCCACCCAGACCAGAACTTCCACAGCAGCTGGCAACGATGCTGGGGAGGGCGGCTGAGCAAAAGGCTTGGCTCCGAGCCCCGAGGGTCTGTCACCAGGGCTGCTGGAACCCTGGGGCGCCTGTCTTCTCTCTCCGGGACCTGGTGGGCCAGGATGAGGCTGCCTCCATGGGGCCTCTGCTCAGAGCTGCCCCCTCATCTCTGGCTTGGGTGTTTGGTGTCTGCAGACCGGCCAGTAATTAAAAGTACCAATTAATCCCTGAGGTTCAGCTGGGGTTCCCAGGATGTCATGCCAACTGCCTCGGGCTGCTTGCCAAGAGGCCCAGGCCGGGGCTGCGGACACACAGAGGACACACGGCCGCTGGGGCTCAGGGGCCCACGTGGCCCGCCCCACAAGGCCAACTACAGACATGGCTTCCCTGACAGTCGGCGAGGAGAGCCAGCCAGGGGACGGGCGGGGATGGGCAGGGTACCCTTCTCTGCAGTGGCCTGGGGCCCTCAGCAGCCCGTTCAGATAGGGACTTCCCAAGCAGGTCCAGCAGCTGCGGTGGGTGGGCCGGGGGGGTCTCTACACCTGGAAGGGGTTGCCCTGCAGCTCTCTAGCCCTCTGCTGGCGGGCCTCATAGGCACAGGGGCGCCTGGCAGCCCACACCCCCTTCTCTGCAGGGCCCTGGAGCCTCTGCCAGGGGATGCTGGCCTAGAAACCTTGCTTACATCAGTGTTCCCAGGCTGATGGTCGAGGGTCAGGGTCCTGCTCCAAACCTGGCCCATCGGATCATCTCCCTGAAACAGCACAGCCCGCTCTGTAAAGGTGCAGCATGTGGACTGGGGTCGGCAGGACAGGAAGGAAGAGCTAGGAGAAGGGGGGGCCAGGAGGGGAACTGGGAGCTGCCCCCACCTCACTGTGTTCACAGACCACCAGTGCTTTTTGCTGCCCCAGGGCCTTGACACATGCTCCGTGCCCCCTCCTCACCATACTCTTTCCTCTCTGGTCAGAAGCTTCAGGCCTCAACTTGTCACCTCCTCAGAGCCGCCTTCCTGGACTACCCCGCCCACGCCCGTGCCCACCGGTGGTAAGATCTCGCAGCTTGGTGTGTTGGCCCTCCTCAGACGCCAGCACCTTCTGGGCTGGGACTGTGTGTTGCCCAGAAAGGCTGCCGCACACAGCGGGCACCTCATCGGTACAGGAACCAGCTATGGCCCTGCCTCCTCTGCAGGCTGCATCCCGGGTCCACTCAGAGACTGCCTGGAAACTCAGGAGACGAACCCAGGTCAGCACCCATGGGTGGAGCTGGAGTGCACCCGGAGAATTTTACAGCCTTCACGCCAGCCAGGGGGTTTGAGGGGCACTTCTGGGCATCAGCAGCAGGAACGAGCCGAGCCCTGGCAGGGGTCTGCTGCCCCATGGCGGGGAACGGTGGCCTGCACATACGTGACAAGCTGCCCACAGCACTGTGTCAGTCCCAGCCACTGCAGCCTGGGGATGCCCAGGGTGGTCACATGCCACACACTGTGGCCTGGATCAGGCGCTGGGCTCCTCTAGCTCAGCCTCTTTTCCTCCAGGGGTCCCATCAGTCACCGGTCTGTGTCCTAGCTGTGCGGTGCCCCTCCACAGGTCGGTGGGAGCAGGGAGAGGCCGCCCTGCCCAGTGTGCCCAATGCAGCCTGGGCTCCATTCTCCTCTTCATGGAAACACAGACCTGGTGCCCAAGGGCACACGCAGTACAGCGGGGTGGGATCCGGGCCCCAGGGCAGGTCTGTCATCCCTGCCGACATCCCCGCATCTACAGGGTGCCTGGGTCCCTATGGGCCAAAAGTCCGGCGGCTGCCCTGGGGTACCCCCCCTGACCCCGCCTTGGGCCTCTGGCTGTAGGGTGGGGCCCCAAGAGGAGGGCAGGGCCTCAGGAGGGAAGCCACCGGACGAGGGGAATGTGACTCTGCAAAGATGGGCAGGCGATGGGAGGGGAGGCACAGGGACAGGCCCCTCTGGAGGCTGGCTCTCCCTCCACCGTCGGGGCCTTCTCCAGCACCTTTAGAGCAAGGCGCCTCAGGGTGCTTTCCTGGGAGACTGGAGATCAGGGTCACTGACCCAGGGCAAGTGGGGCAGCCCGTCCCTGACCCAAAAGTGGCAGGGACTTGCCTCTGGGCCCTGGTGCCAGCGGCTCCAGATGTGAGGCTGTGGGGTCCAGGCAGCCCCTGGAGCCCACTTGGCATCTGCCTGAAACTAGGCCTTCTCCAAGGTGGAGTGTGCAGAATCTTCATTTCTAAGGGGATCACAGCCCAGGTGCTCGGGCTCTGTGGGTAGGAAGGGGGAGGGACCAGGTACTGGGGGCACCGTCTGGCTAAGGAGTGGGGTGAGGGCAAGAGGCTCTCCCTACAAGGTCAGAGGCTCAGTGGCAGCCCTCAAGTTGGTAAAAGCATCACCGACTTTCAATTTGGAGTTAACCGACCAGCCCCTTCTACTCCTTAGGCTGCACCGCTGCTAGTCAGGGAATCATGACCCGAACCAGAGGTGCGTGGTTGGGGACTGGGCACCCTTGCCTTGGGTCACTCGGGTTGGGCGGGCCACAAGTTCGGAGACAGGCGCGTTCAGAGTTGGCTGCCCAAGGGGTGCAGTCTGGCGAAGCCTGGGCGGCTGGTCCGTCGTCTCAGGGCGGGTTTGGCGAAAGAATCCGAGCCGCCCTCGGGGACCGCCGGGCCCGCGGCCAACTCGCGGGGGCGGCCTCGGGCGGGGACTCGGAGCCGCGGCCCGGCGCTTGCCTCCGGGGAAATGTCCCCTCTCCGACCCCGCGGTCCCCACCAGGGCGGCACACCCCGCCCCCTTCTCTCCTTGGCTGGCGCGCCCACCTCCTCCACTCCAGGCGCCCGGAGCGACCTCCGCCTCCGCCAGACCACCCAGGACCGCCCCGCCGGACGGCCTCGGTGCCCCCAACCCCCGGATCACGTCCGGAAGGCCCTAGGCCCCCGCGTCCGGCCACGCCATCCGCCGGGCCGCCCTAGGGACTCTGCAGCGAGGGTCAGCCCAGGCCCCGCCCAGCGCTCCCGCCCACTTTGGCTGCCGCTGCTCCCGCGGCCGCGCCCCCGCCGCACTTTCCACGCCGGGACGGGACCGGTCCTGAGGTCGCCCAGCTCCGAGCCGTGTCCCCTGAGCGCGCGTTACCTGGACGTGCGCGGCGTGCAGACTGGCGCGCGGGAGGCTCCTCCACTTCGCGCCGGCCTTGCGGGCGGGGAGCCGATCCCCGCCCTGGGCCGCAGGCTGGCGGGCAGTTGACCCCGGCGCCTCTGGGCTGTGGGCAAGACGTCGGGGCTCGACGCAGGCCTCGGGGGGAGGCTTTTGAGGGCCCGCCTCCTCGCGCAGCGGGCAGCGGGGGCTGGGGGCTGGGCCCAGGGCCGGGACGCGCCAGCAGAGGGAGCGCCGCCGAGCACCCCGGCAGGGACAGGGCGCCCCGAGCGCTCGGTGCTCCCCGCCGCTGCCCCCTTCCCCTTCCCTCCCCGTCTGGAAGGGGGGCCCACGGCGTGATGCACAGTCCGGCCTCCGATCGTCGGCTGCCGGGCGCGCCGGCCCCACGTGGTGAGGCGCCAGGCGGGGCGGGCGGGGGCGCCGCGGGAATCGCGGCGCTTTCTTTAAGGTGGGGGGAGGGGGCGGGGGGCGGCCAAGCTCCGCCCCCAGTGGCAGTGGGGTGCGTGCCGGCCAATGGGGAGCAGGACGGAGGGCGGAGCCTTGTGGCAGCCGCTTAAAGAAACTTGTTGCGGGTCGCCCCGCGGGGACCGATCTCCGGCGGCAGCGGCGGCTGTAAGCGGGCTGGGGTCGGGCCATCGCACGGCAACCTCGGGTCCCAGAGCGGCTGCAGCGCAGCGGCCATCGACCCGGTGCGCCTCCCTGGTGCGCGCTTCTCCGCGCGCGGCCCCGATGCTGGACATGAGCGAGGCCCGCGCCCAGCCGCCCTGCAGCCCGTCTGGCACTGCCAGCTCCATGTCGCACGTGGAGGACTCGGACTCGGATGCGCCGCCCTCGCCCGCCGGTTCCGAGGGTCTGGGCCGCGCGGCGGGCGCGGGGGGCGGCGGCCGGGGCGACGCGGCCGAGGCGGCGGATGAGCGCTTCCCCGCCTGCATCCGCGACGCCGTGTCGCAGGTGCTCAAGGGCTACGACTGGAGCCTGGTGCCCATGCCCGTGCGCGGCGGCGGCGGCGGCGCTCTCAAGGCCAAGCCGCATGTGAAGCGGCCCATGAACGCCTTCATGGTGTGGGCGCAGGCAGCGCGCCGCAAGCTGGCGGATCAGTACCCGCACCTGCACAACGCCGAGCTCAGCAAGACGCTGGGCAAGCTGTGGCGGTGAGTGCCTGTCCTCAGGCCGGGGGCGGGGACCGGGCCCTGGGGTGCCTGGAGCTGGGAGGTGGCGCAGCGCCCGGCCTCGGCCCTTCTCCCAGTGGCTGTTCCCAGGGCGAGTCCTAGTGGAAAAACCCGATCTGGCCAGCCGGTCGGGTGCGGGGTACAGGACAGACTGGGCAGGCAGAGGGCAGCGGGAGGAGTGTGCCCCCGAGAACACGCCTAGAGTCCAGAAACAGCCCCCTCTAGGCCATGATGGCAGGCTGAGTTAGGGGACCTCAGCTGTGAATGGCCCCAGAGCCTGGAGGCCTGTCCCTCCCAGTGGAAAGTGGCCTCTTTCTAGAAGCAGGACCCATCTCTGGAGGTGCCCTCTCCTTGGAAAGGACGCCCGAACCACCCCATTGCAGGAGTCTAGAGGCAGATGGAAGGGTGTGGTTTGCCTGATGGCATCTCCCTGCAGCTTCTCCCTCTTCTCCACCTCTGCACCCTCAGCGGGGACAGAGGGGAACGCAGGGGCTGTTCAGCGCTGGTGCCCACATTGGCATGATGAGGCTGGCCATTCTGTAGAAAGTAGCTGCCCTACGGCGGTAGTGGGCCTCAGCGACAGGACTGCTCTTCGTTCGGGGCAGCCCACCCCCACCAAATGCTCTCTACTGGGCTTGACAGTGGGAGGCTTGGGGGTCAGGGCACTGGTCCCCTTTCCTGCCCCTCACCTTGCGAGTGGGCACTCAGACCTTGTGTTTGTGTCTTCTGTGCTCCTGCCCCTGTCCAGTTAGTGCTGTGCCCCCAGACCCTGGCCCACAGGCAGTTAGAGGGGAGCTCTGGAAGGGTATGAGGGGCCAGTGTGTGTTCACAGACTCAGTGAGGACCACTGGGTCATGCCAGTGTTTCTGGAGCCCTGGGAAGCCAAACTGCCCGGAGTCTCGGCTTGGCTCCCAGGAAGCCTCCCTTTGTCCAAGTGTATGCTCAGCTGGGTCCTGGCCTCTGCACCCGCCTGCCTTAGAAAGTCCCAAAGGGAGGGAACAAACAGGCTCGGGAGGGGAAGTAAGAGGGAGAAGATGGAAACGGGAGGACCTGAGTCTTTCCTGGCTCATTCCTCCGATCTCCCCTGGCTTACTCCCGCCCAACCTCGGAGCAGGGGCGCACGGCCTGGGGCCCCCACCCCCACAGAGGTGCGGGCAGGCACACAGCTCCCCTGGACCTCCCAGGCTCACCGATGTGGTGCCGGCCGCCTGCTCATCCCACCCCTGCCCTCTGTCCCGCAGCCTGCTGAGTGAGAGTGAGAAGCGCCCCTTTGTGGAGGAGGCGGAGCGGCTGCGTGTCCAGCACAAGAAGGACCACCCCGATTACAAGTACCAGCCGCGCCGCAGGAAGAGTGTGAAGACCGGCCAGAGCGACTCGGACTCGGGCGCCGAGCTGGGCCACCACCCGGGCAGCATGTACAAGACCGACGCTGGCCTGGGGGATGCGCACCACCACAGTGACCACACAGGTGGGCTCCCGGGGCCAGCGAGCAGGTCAGGGCCCACAAGAGAACCAGGCCTTCCCTGGGTCCCCTGAGAAAGGCCTGTAGCCCCGAGAGGCAGCTATTCCGACGCCCACGGGGCCTGCTCGGCCTCCTCTGACACTGGGTGCCTCAGGGCTCATCCTGGCCCAGTGCCCTGTGACTTGGGCGTTTTCTGTCCTTCAGGAAGGCCTTTCTGCTCCCCTGGCCTTTTTACTGGTTGTGACCTCGGGTTCACTCATGCTGCTGGGCTGGTGGTCAGCAGCTCAGTTTCAGGATCAGACTGACCCGGGTGGAATCCCGGCCAGCTGAGCAGTCTCAGTCGAGCTGGCGAAAGCAATGGGCCTGGGGAGACAGGTTTGGTGTGGACCCTGTGGTTGCCATGGGTGAGGGACTGGGTGCTTCCTCTCCTCCCCCCACCCCCACCTTGGTGGTCACGACAGGGCCTCCCTGGCCCCAGGTCTTCCCCCAGAACAGTGCTTAACGGAATTTCCTTGGCTGCGGAGTGAGGTCTGGGTCTGGCTTTACTGGAATTTCTGGGAAATACATGGGAACAAAAAGCCGTTGATTCCTACCTGCGGCAGTTAGCGGGGCGGGTTTTCCTCCCGTGTGTGTGTCGCCAGCCCAGCTGCCCCCTACAGAAGGGGCATTCATCCCTGAAATGTGCTCTGTCCCCAGGGCAGACCCACGGGCCGCCCACCCCGCCCACAACCCCCAAGACTGACCTGCACCACGGGGGCAAGCAGGAGCTGAAGCTGGAAGGCCGCCGCCTGGTGGACAGTGGGCGTCAGAACATTGACTTCAGCAACGTGGACATCTCCGAGCTGAGCAGTGAGGTCATCGGGAACATGGACACCTTCGACGTCCACGAGTTTGACCAGTACCTGCCCCTCAACGGCCACTCGGCCCTGCCCGCTGAGCCTGGCCAGCCCGCGGCGGCCGGCTCCTATGGGGGCACGTCCTACTCGCATTCCGGGGCGGCCGGCATCGGGGCGTCCCCTGTATGGGCTCACAAGGGCACTCCGTCGGCCTCCGCATCGCCCACCGAGGCGGGCCCCCCACGGCCGCACATCAAGACGGAGCAGCTGAGCCCCGGGCACTACGGCGACCAGTCACATGGCTCCCCGGGCCACGCCGACTACGGCTCCTACAGCGCGCAGGCCAGCGTCACCACCGCCGCCCCCGCCGCAGCCGCCAGCTCCTTCACCAGCTCGCAGTGCGACTACACCGACCTTCAGGCACCCAGCTACTACGGCCCGTTCCCTGGCTACCCGTCAGGCCTCTACCAGTACCCCTACTTCCACTCGCCCCGCCGGCCCTACGCCTCGCCCCTGCTCGGGGGCCTGTCTGTGCCGCCCGCCCACAGCCCCCCCAGTAACTGGGAGCAGCCCGTGTACACCACCCTGACCAGACCCTGAGGGTGCGGCCGTGGGAGGGGCGCCGGCCGAGGACCTCCTCGCCCTGGTAGAGACACACAGCCTCCAGGGGCTTGGAAGGTGCAGCGAGGGCAGGAGTCGTGGCTGTGTCAAGTGCCTGCCGAGGTCCGTGAGGAGCCAGGCTGTGTGAATGAGCCCCCTCTGCTTCCAGATTCCCAGACCCCCATCCACGGACAAAGCCCTCTTTCCCTTCCCTCTCTTTTTGTGGGGACTGCGGCTTGGAAGCCCAGCCGGGCCCCTCTTCCGAGCAGGCACGGGAGCCTGGGTTTTGCCTCTCCATGGCTGCAAAGCGGCAGCCACAGCACAAAAGACAAAAGGAGGGAAGAGGCGCGGGGGCTCCGGGCCCCCTGAGCTCCGAAGGCCCGGCCAGCCTTGGTACTGAGAACGGGCAGGGCCCACGGATGACGTTCCCGTGGCCGGGAGGCGTCCGAGGGAACACCTCCTGGGACCAGCCCATTAGACTGGAGGTGTTCCTTGTAGTTAGGGTTCTTCCGAGCAAGGTTTGGCTGTGATTAACACTTCTCTCTTTTTATTTTATTATTTTTTTTAATTTTTATTTTTGAAGCTTCAATGTGTTTGATTTGTTTTGAAAGCTGTTAAAATGTATTTATGTTCTGTGTTATTTTATCTTTAATTAATGAAATAATCTGTGCAGAGAGTAGAATTTAAGACGAAACAGAAGCCGGAGAGCTGAGGGTGAGGCGTGGGCGGGGCAGAGGGTGGGGGTCCCTGCTCTGAGTGGCAGGGCCCCAGCTCCGGGTCCCCCGGAGGTGGCCGGAGCACCTAGGCAGGAGAAGGGGCTTGTCTTGTGGTTTCTCTGATCAGGTTGGGGTACCCCTGGCACGGGCATTAAGTCAAGGTTTAGGAGGCAGAGCGCCACTGAATTTCATCCCTGCACGAGGCCGTGCCAAGTGGTGGAGGCGGGGATTTCCTGGGACTCGGTGGCTCCAGAAACGCATTAATCTTGGCTCTTAGGAACCAGGCGCCACCTACAAGCTGTGAAACTAGAACCTTCTCCACTAAGCGTTTTTAGATTCTTAGTTTTAGAAAAAAAATGCCGGATTTACCTGTCCTGCTTCCGCTGTGCGCTGAGCGACGATAACCGCCTACTTCCTGGAAAATTGTGCCTTTAAAACTTTGTAAATTTAAGTACATCTGAGATGTTGCTTCTTTTTACTTTTTCTACTTTTTCCTACCTTTTTCTAGAACAAAAATTTTTTTTTTTTGCATATGTCTTCCTGGGGGTGGGGGCAGGGGGCTGCAGCAAACTGTTTTTTATGCAATCTATTTTTTGGTGTCAAGTTTGAACTTTCGCTGTCACTTACCTGCTGTGTTTCGCTCCTTTCTGACCAAGCAACGCTAACTTTTGTACAGATTGATTTGATAAAAATTAAAAAATGCTTTTTATCTACGTGGGCTGCATTTTGTGTGTTGCTTCCTGTAAGCCTGGGAGCTGTGGGTCTCCAAGACCGAGGGGGTCCCGTTTTAAAGCGGGGCTCTGTGAGGGTTAACCCCAGGCTCCCCGGGAAGGGGCCGGCTGGCTAGACCACCCTCCATCTTCCTGCGGGTGTTGGGGGGAGGCTCCTCAGGAGGAAAAATGGGTCCAGATGAGCCAGATTCGGGCGGCGGTTTCCTCCTGGGCGAATCCCAGAGCTGGTCTCTGGGTGGCTGACGGCATTTTTCGGGCGCTGGCTCGGAGCCAGGCCGGGAGCTGGATAAAAGCCGCCCCGCAGGCCCTGGGCAGGGCTGTCTGGTAAGCAGAAAGGGTTTCTAGGCAGAGACGGTTGTGGGAGCAACGACAAGCGAGGGGCCTTTCCCGCACATGCGGCTCATGCGGGGGCTTCACAAGCCCGGGGGCACCCACCTCTGAGCTGCGCAGACTCGGCTGGGTTGAGAAGGTTGAGAGGGAGATTATACTTCTCATGAGAACCGAGATACGCCAGGCAGCTGCCTCTGTAATTTTAATGGGGCAGCGCAGGCAGGGGGGCGCACACCCCGTCCCCTCGCCGGCCCAGCCGCCCACGTGGCTGCAGTCCAGGGCGCGTCCCTCGCCCCGCGCTAGGGAGCTGCGTCCAGGGCCTGCCAAGAGCAGCGTTTGGGAAGAGCTGCCCGGATTTATGAGGGTTCGTGAGGTCAGTGTGTGCCAAGCTTCCCAGGTCTGGGAAGGGGCTGCAGAAAGCCAGGCTCACGGATGCCCGCGGCCTTCACAGCCGGCTGCCTTCACGGAGCCAACCCCGCCCGGCCTGTGCCCGGCCAAGGGCTGTCCAAGTCCATATGGCCTTCCGAGCCCTCATACTGATGCCCCAAATCGAGGAAGGCCCCGGCGTCCAGCTTGCTGACAAGAGGAAAGGAGGCCTCCCTTGTGCTGCTCTGGGACGGCCCTGGTTCCCGAGAGCTGGCGGCTCTGCTGGTTTTGTCTGGACTTGGAGGGGCTCCTGTGAGTTAACTCCCCAGGGCCCGGTCTTCTCCCGCCGACTCACCCTGGGTGGGGTTCCCATGGGTTTCAGACCTCTGAGCTCCGGAGGCTCAGAGGTGAGTCCCCACCCCTGCCTGGCCTAGGGCCTGGAGATGCTGTGTCCTTGCCCCTCCAGGGGCTCCCTCCCCTTTTTGGGGGCTAGGCTGGTGGCTCACCTCCTGCCCCCGCCGGGAGCATTTTCCAACATCACAGGTTGAGCCCACAGCCAAGGGCCTTGAAGTGATGGGAATCTTTGTTTCCCCAAATGCCAGACCCCTCAGTGACACTCTCAGAAGGCATCCAGGGTGGACACCCGAGAGGTCAGGGCTGCTGGGAGGGGTCCCTGGCCTGTCCTGGTCCTCAGGCTGGAGAAGGATTTTTTTTCTTTTTTGGCCATCCCACGAGGCATCAGGATGCTAGCTCCCCCACCAGGGATGGAGCCCGAGCCCCTTGCAGTGGAAGGAAGAGTCCTAACCACTGGACCCCCAGGGAAGTCCCTGGTGAAGGGTTTTTGAGGAGAGCTTGGCTAACAATGTTCCCTCCAAGGTCGGCCTCACCCGGCCTCGCCCGGCCTCGCCCTGAGTCCAGGAGAGCCGGGCTGCAAGCTGGTTCGGAGTCCTGTTCTCGGGAGGCCTCCCACCCCAGGGCCAGCCTGGCAGAAGTTCCTCAATTTTCACTTCCTCACCCAGAAGCGAGAGCATTGCCTCTGGTGAGGGAGAAAGGGGAACTGGCCTTCACGACCCAGCCCTGCTCAGGTGAAGTAGGAAGGCCCTTCCTGGAATGACATTGGCTCTCAGAAGGGGACTTCCTGCTTGGATGGGAGCTCACAGCCCACGTGGCGTCAGCTCCCGGGCAGGCCTGGGTCCTCTGGGCAGCTGCCTGGGGAAGGCCCGAAAGCCTGCTCACCTGCAGATCTCGAGGCTTGGGCTCGGGACCCACCCAGCCTGCTGTGACTTTGGGCCACATTTAATGGGACAACAGCCTGGATGGGACATTACAGATGGAGGGTTCTGGCCTGGTGTGGAGCCACTCTCTCCTCCCCGACGTCTGGTCTGTGGCGTCAGGTGGGGCAGGGGCGGTGGGTGGACAATGTCTCCAGGTGGTGACTCAGGGCCACCCGGCACCAGGCAAGCCCTCACACCCTGTGTGGATGGCCTCGGTGGACACATTCCAACAGGCTTCATGGAAAGCCCGTGTTGACCACGACCCAGTCTGGACGCCACAAAGCCAGCGGTGCCAAGTACCCCACCCTCACCCCGGGGCCAGTGTAGACCTGAGACAGGGCAGACGGGGTGCTCTGCCAGGCGCTTGGGGTGAGGAGGGTTCCTTCTTGAGGAAGGAGGTGTGTAGCCATACTCTGCCCTCAAACTCAGGCCCCTGGCCCCGATGGGGCGTGGGGGCCCTCCAAGGAGAAAAGCCAGGGAGGGAAGGAGCAGAAGGCAGAAATACACCCAGGGCTGCGGCCCCGCTACCACCGAGGACGGTCCTGCAGCAGGGAGCAGGGCCGCGGCCTGGCCCCGAGGGCCCAGCGCGTCCACCCTGGACCGTGTGCCGGGCACCCAGGCTCTGAGGCTGTCCTCTCTCGTGCCTCTTCCAGCTGGTTCTGAGGCACCTGGCCTCCCTCTGGGAGCCTTGGCTTCCCCACCTGTAAGATGGAAGTGACCCCCTAACATGCTGGGCAGAACCAGCAAGTTTAGGGCCTGAGCAGACGGTTGACAGCGGCCCCTGGAGCCATTACCACCTCCAGTCACACCATGCGGCTCCGTGCTCAGCAGAATAAGGCAGATTTGCTTAAAAAAATCAAGTGAAATGAAATGGGCAGAGAATGTGCATTCCAAGGCGGGGGGCCTGGGATGCCCGCTCCCAGCCCCGCCCCGGACCCCTCCTGCCGCTCTGAGTGCCTGAAGGAAGGTTGCCGTGCCAGGGGCTGGAAGCTCTGCCCCTCTGCGCCCATGACCACGGGGTGGCGACGGCCTTGCCAAGGTGCCCTGAGGGTGCATTCAGAGAGGCCAGGGCCAGCACGGACAAACAGGACCAGTGCCCTCCGGCCCCCTCCAGCGGACGGACTCGTCCTGGGCCCCTGGGGTCTTCCCTCCCCTCATTTCCCCCCAGGCACCCAGTGACTTCCTCAGCTCAGCCCCAGACCGGCTGGTGGAGGCCAGGGTGCCTTCCTGCCTCCCGCCCGGGCAGGGCTATCCCAGGATGCAGGGGGGGCGGGGAACAGTCCAGTGAGCCGTAAACATCTCCCTGCGCCCCCCAGCTCTCTTCAGCCCCTGTTGTTCCTAGGGGGTTGAGGCCAGAATGTGGGGGGCTTGGGGCTCCAGCTGCCCTGGGAAAGCGCAAGGTCCCTGGACAGACCTCTTCGCGAGGCCCCTCCCCAGGTCAGCTCGGCCCTGCTCACCCACTCCCAGGCCAGGGCGCCCCCCACGGGACCCCGCAAAGGGTTAAGGTGCTGGAGGCCGGGTGGAGCGCAGCCGGGCTGGTGCGGGGCCAAGAGCCGGCGAAGGCGCTGCATTTTAATGAATCATTATTGCCGGGAGGCCTTTGTCTTGCTTTATCCGGTGCACAATAAAAGAATTAATTAGACAGAAAATGGCAGGGCAAGGAACTGACAAGTCATTAAGGGCTGCTGAATGACCGATGAGATGCACGCAGGGGTGGATTTCAGCTCTGGAATCATAATGGCCGGGCGGGTGCTTTGTATGCGCGACCAGCCGGCCTGGGCGGCATTGTGGGCCCTGCCATGGTGGTCACGCGGGCAGTGGGAATCGGCTGACAAAATCGATGTATTAATTTTTGTGTGCAGACACAGCGTAAATATTTGGCGGCAGAGGGGACTTTAGGGTGGCCGTCCTGGCCTCCAGACTCGACTCCCGGCTCAGGGGACAGAGGCCAGCAGAGGGGGTGCCCCCCACTCCCTGCACTGTGAGAAGCAGAAGGCGGGGGTTGGGGAGAAGGAGAAAGACTGAAAGGAGAGGAAAGAGGAGGAGACAGGTGAGGAGAGGAGGGGGAAAAAGACAGGAGAGGGGGCGAGTGCAGAGGGGAGAGGGAGCCTGGAAAACCCAGAAGCAGCTCTCCCGAGAGCCAGGCTCCACCAGCGCCTGCTGCTGCTGTCATGGTTATTCAGACGTCACAAGGAAAAAAAAGTGCCACCTACAGATCCAGCTCTCCCACCCAGAAAAGCTGAGCTGCTCTGGGAGGGCAGAGCAGAGAGCCTGCGAGTTAGGAGTGCACCGGGGAGGGTTGGGGGAGGCTGGCCGGCCCCTCTGTGCACCCGCTCCCCAGGGGGCTGGAGCTGGTAATTGCTAGAAGCCCCCTGCTCCTTTACAGAATGGCCTGTGCCCCGCGGGGTGTCCTCTCAGAGGTGGGAGGAAAGGGGTCTCCCCACGCAGGTGATGGGAGTGTGGGGGGCCAGCAGGGTTTGTCCCTGGATGTTAAGGGACAGGTGGCACCACCCCAGGACTGCTTGCCCAGCTCGTGATCTGGCTGACGGAGGAGGAGAGCCCAAGGCCGCGTCCCTGGTCTCGGCACTCAAGCCCAGGCCGGGGGGCTCCTGGGCTCCTGAGACCTTCACAGGAGGGACGGTCAGCCCCCTGCCGCACACCCTGCCCCCGCACAGGCGGAGGGGGGGTGCTGGCTGCCTTTGAGGATGGGGGCTCTGTCAGATCAGGGCTGCACGGAGCAGAGGCCACACCTGTTTCCAGATGACCTGGTCCTGTTGGCGGCAGGGCCTCTGGACAAACCACCCCCACAATTGTGTCAGATGTGTATCCCCTCTGACACACAAGTGTGGGACTGAGGCGGCCTGGACCCTCTGGGCATCACCCCTAAAAGGGGGCCTCCTCTCCCTTCTCCCCCCTTTCTGGGGCCACTGGGGTCCTCTGGGGAACCGGCTCACTAAAGGACGGGAAGGGAGGGATGAGATGAACGTGGAGAGGGCCTGAGTGACCCTGGCTCTAGAAACTGGAGGCGTCTACCTTACCCAGACAGGAAGAGAGGGTCATCTCGGCGGGGTCCGGTGCCCAGCGTTGGGGAGCTTGCCCCCACCCCTGCCCAGGGCCTCTCTGCCCTCTGCGGTCCCACTGTAAAATGAGAAGGATGATGTGGACCACCCAGGAACAGGGCTCAGAGGCATGGGAGATGCAGGTGGACAGTGCTCAGCACGGGACTGGGTTCGGAGCAGCCAGCAAACACATCCCCCAGAGTGGATCTCGAGCTGAAGTTGGGATCACACCTCAGCCAGGGGTCGGCCTGCTGGGCAGGGCTGGCCCTGTAAATGGTACCATCCTACGCACACTCACTCAGTGCCAGGGGCCCATCTGGCTGGTTCTTTTCTTGCTGGGCATGAGTGGGAAGCAGCAGTGAGGAGACACAGCCCCAAGCCATGCCTGGGGCAGGCAGAAATCTCCAGGCCAGGACTCAGGCGCAGCCTCTCACAGCTCTGGGTCCCAACTCATTCTGGTTTCTCCCAACACTGACTGTCACGTGTCCGAGAAGGCCCTCTGTCCCTGGAGAACCTGAACGATGGCTACCCAACAGACAGGGGTGGGAGCTCACACACTGCCCTGCTATGGAAAACACACACTTCGGGGTGTGGATGGGGGCAAGGGGAGGAGTAACCCCATCCCAACACGGGCAGTGAGCCCCTGGGTGGCCTTACGAGCTCAACAGGGTCAGAGCCTTGGCTGTGCTTGAACTTCACCTTTGACCTAGGCTGTTCTGGGCACAGACCAGATCCTCAGGGAGTGTTTGCTGACTGTGAATCCGTGCATGAATGGAGGAAGATGGGGCAAGTCTCAGTTCTCCAAAGCCTGAAGTCAGATGACTGCCCAGTGGCCCCAGAAGGGCAGGAAGCCAGGCTGTTTCTCTTTCAATAGGCCTCAGACAGCGGCTCCCTGTACAGGCCTAGCAGGGAGTGAAAAGGGGTGGCTGGTGGGACCAGAGACACAAAGGAACCCTGGGCACCCTGGGCATCCCTGGGTGGTAGGCTGGTGGCCCACACACAGTGGTTGTTGTGGGGGACTGGCCTGCTCTGAGCTGTTTAATAGAGAATGATAAGGATCACTGATGATCGAGACCTCGAATGATCGAGAGACATCTGAAGCACGTGCTGAGCTCCCTTCTCCAGAAGGCATGGCGGGGAGGGCGCCTGCCAGAACGGCCAACATTTAGAGAAGGGAAAACATGAAGCTCTGGAGAGGACGTGGGGACCGGGGCCTCATCCCTTGAAATGGGCTCCGTCCTCCAGCAGCGAGCATGCGCATACCCTGTGGCGTGGCAGCCCGCTCCAGGCACATGCACACCCATGAAAGCACTCGTGCTAACGAGATAGACGGGGAGCTTCCCACATGCCCTTCAAGTAAGGAAGGGAATGTCTTTCCACACGTTGTGGTCCAACGCAGCTAGGAGAAGGAGCTGGGCTCCTCGGGGTGCGCCCCCAGGGGCAGGGATCTCGCAAGACTCCATTCACTTCCAGGATGAGGACTTTTGTTTTCTTGTTTTTAAAGGCAGGGCAGTGAGAAAAACACACGGAAGGATTTCTCCCAAGATCAACCCCAAATTCTGCTGACCTCTCTACGGGAAGTGGGGTCTCTGGAAGTTTTTCTCCCCACAGTGGGGGGACCCACATCCCCAAGTCTCCACATTCTGGAAGGTTCCATTTCACTCAGCAGATGGAGAGAAACTACGCTGAAGACAGGAGAGTAGTGGTGAGGAGAGCCTGTGTCCCGGGTGTCCTGGGCATCTTTCTTCTGCTGGGGGCAGGGGAGGGCAGGAGCCCCCCGCACAGCTGCCTGAGGCCCCAGAGAGGAATGTCCAGGCATGAGCGCGGTCCTGTGAAAGGAGGACATCTCCGCGCTCTGCTGCGTGAGAATCTGGGGAAGCCATTTACAAGGGCTGGGGGGCAGTTGGGTGTGCTGGAGGGGGCAGGGGCCGTGAGGATAGCGGCCACCAGCCGGGTGAGCTGGGCGGGTCTGTGCTATCTCAGCCAAGGCCTGAGGGTCTGTGATTTCCCCACAGGCACCCTGCTGGCCGGCCCAGGCCAAGCCCCGGGCAGAGGAACAAAGTGGGGCGAGGCCCGGGGGGCGGGACGGGCCAGGCTCTGCCGCTGTGAAGATGGACGCTGCACCGTCTGCACTCCGAGAGGCGTGGGCTGTCTGGCCCTGGCCGGCTGGGAAGGGGAAGTGCCCTCGCCCCAGCAGCTGGACAGAGGGGCTTGTGGGCCAAGGCGCTGCTCCCAGGCTCGGCCTCCCTGAGTCCCACCCAAGGTCCCACTGCCCATAAGCCCCCTGCGCTGGCATCACCCGCAGGGGACGCGTTCTTGGTGTCTTAGTTAAGAAGGTTCTGGATCCCTCTGCCCGCCCCGGGAGCGCAGTGGGCACGGCTGGATACTCAGGCTGGCCCCTGGGAGCCGGCCGGGTGTGGGGCGCACACCGGGGGGTGTGGGGCGCACACCGGGGGCTGCGGGACTTGGAGCCGGACCGGCGGGAGGTGCCCCGGCACCAGGACCCGATCGGGAAGCGCCGGCGGCAGTGTTTCCTCCCTTGGAACACCAGCCCGGCCGCCCGCGGGCAGATGGAAGTCGCAGGCCGGCCGAGCGGGGGTTTCCATCGCCTCGGGAGCGCCTGCAGCGAGCAGGCGCTGTCGCGGAGGAAGCCGGCGCTGGGGCTCCGGGAGGTGGGCGTCCTGCTTCCATCTGGCATGGAAGCTGTATTCTTGCAAAGCAGGACGCAGCCCGCTCCGGTGCCTTTGGAAAGCAGACCAACTCCTTCTCGACGGTGCTGGGTCGATGGGGTCGCGGGCCCTCGCCCCCTCCCGCCTCCAGCTCCGCACACCGTGTGTGCGCTCGGCGGGGCTGCTACCCCACGCGGGCGCCCGTCACCTGTTCCTCCCATTTGCGAGCTAATTCCGCAGGGCGCGTGGGCGGCGGCGGGCGCGGCAGATCCGGAGTGTGGGCGCGGCTGCTCCCCGCGCCGGTACAAAACAGCACGGCGGAGGCGCATTTGCATGAAGCTCGGGAGAGGCCCCACCCAAATTTTCCTTGGTGTGGAGCCCCTGAAGCTTGTCTGCAAAATGCAGCCCCTCGTCCGCCCCGCCACCCCGCCATCCGGAAGGATGCTGGGACCCCAGCCAGAGGCCGCTTCTGTTCCCTGCTGGTTCGCACCCCACCCCACCCCCAACCCCCGTGCCGGGCGTGTCCCAGAGGCTCAGACTCGGTTTACTCATCTGGGAAATGGGCACCTGGGTCCACCTGTCTGGGCACCACGGGGGCCGAGGGAGCCACCAGGGGAAGAGAGGAGCGATATTCCCGTGGGCAGCCAAGGTGGTCAGCTTGAAGGAGCAGAGGCTTGGGCCCCACGGAGCCTAAACGGAACTAAAACGTGAGATTCCTGCTCAGCCGTAGATGGTGGAGAAGCCAGAGCCACGGTGCTGGGGCCCGCACCGCAAGGCTGGGGGCCCCCAGGGAGGAAGCTCAAGAAACGCCTGCGGAATGGAGACAGCTCGGGTCCTGGAGGCGCTGGACCAGGCTGAGGGGCTCCCTGAGGGAGATTCGTGGAAGGGGGACTCCTAACCGTGGAAATAATTAACTTGCTGTGCGGACTGGCTCCCGACTGGGCATCAAGCGACATGCAGCGGGGCCTGGCCCGGTGGGCGGGGCCTGCGGGGCTAGCGGAGGAGGTGTGTTGGGGGGGGGTGAGTCCAGAGGGAGAGCCCAGCGGGCTCCCCGCAGGCCCTGTACCCAAGACAGAGATGGAGTAGCAGGAAGCCAGCTGGCTCAGCTGGAGCCAGAATGGTCATTTCCGCTTCCCAGGAGACCTAAGGGGACTGAGAGGGCTACCTGTTTGTTTTCAGCATCTGGGGAGGAAGGGTGGGACTCAGTCCTGCCCACATGCCATGTGCCCCGAGAGGGCAGCGGGGAGCCTACTGTGGTCATTGCTGACCTCAGCACCTCATGCAGGCACATGAGCTGACCATCAGGGTGGACAGGGGATCCGGGGATAGCATCTGGGTGGGAGGTCCGTGGGCTGAGCTCTGGCCAGCGCCCCTCATGACATCACTCAGACTCCCTGCCTGGTGGGGGTCTCCCCGATCTGTCGATGGAGAATGGGGTCTCGTGTCACAAAGTGCCTGGTGAGACCTCTTGAGTTGCCCTTCAGCTGATGTAGGTTTAGGGGACTGATCCTGGGAGAAGGAGGGCTTTTCTTGTGATCCTAGTCCCGGGAGCCCACCAGATTCCCCCAGATTGCTCCTGTGGACTTCCAAGAACCTGGCTTGGGACAGTCTGCAGGAGCCCCTGGGGACCCCAACATAGACTCTGGGTGGCCAGACCCTTCCTGCTGTCTTTGGACTTGGGATGCTCCAGCCAGAGGTGTATACAAGCGACACCTCCTGAGCTCAGATGAGACGAGTGGGCACAGGTCCTTGGGAGGGCCTCCCCTCTGTCCTCACGCCCGGCTGCCTTGGCATCCTGCCTGTGCCGGGGAGCTTACCACCTGGCCAGGCCATCCCAGGCCATCCCAGGCCGGAGGCGGCAGCTTGACCCCAGCCTGACCTCCCGGAAGCCCCACGGGGTCAACTCTTTCCCTGCCCCAGTTTCTCAGTGACCTCGATAAGTGGCCGGTGTGAGCTCAGCTGCTGGCTCTGTCTGAAGTGGGGCTGGAGGAGCCCCAGGCCCCAGGGAGGGGCTGCCTGTCGACAGCTCCCCCCGTGACGGCTGCGTCTGGCTGAGAAGCAGCGAGGGGCTCTCGGGCCGCAGGGGCTGAGTTCGGGGTTCTGGCTGCCCCAGAAAATCAAAACCACATTTTCTCTCCTGGAGCTTCTCAGAGTGCTTTAAACCAGACTCGGAAAACTCATTTGGACGGACGCTGTTTCCACCCGGGAGGGTCTGATTTTCCTCGGAATGCCAGCAGGATGGTCAGCTGGAAGCCGAGCTCAGGAGAGCAGAGAGGGACGCCGGACCCTGGGCGGGCTGGGGGCTCGCCTCCTAGCTCTGCTTACGGCCGGCCACCTGGTCTTGGACACGGCTCTCGGCCTGTCTGGGCGCTGCTCCTCATCGGGGTGCTCCCTGGGGATCAGGTGACAGGACACAGGCAGCCCCTTTATGCCGGCCTCAGAGCCTACTTCTGGAATGACCGGGGTTGCCCTTCGGTGGGGACAGCAGGCATGTGTGACCTCTGCAGGCAGGGAATTAGTGCCTCTGCATAGAGGAGCAGCCTGTATAGCCCCCAGGACCCCGATACACCGTGTGTGTGTGTGTGTGTGTTCACCCGGTCACTCAGTCGTGTCCCACTCTTAGAGACCCCATGGACTGTCGCCCGCCAGGCTCCTCTGTCCATGGGATCCTCCAGGCAAGAGCACTGGAGTGGGTTCCTATGCCCTCCTCCAGGGAATCTTTCCCACCCAGGGACTGAACCCTCATCTCCTGCGTCTCCTGCATTGCAGGCAGATTGTTTACCACTGAGCCACCTGGGAAGCCCTGATACGCCTCACCGGGGGCTGATTAAAATGATTCCAATCCAACCTGTTCTTGGAGAGCCCGTGCGGAAGATAAACAGGTGCGAAGCTGACACCTGGTGTGCGCCGGCCAGGTTTGTGGGCCAGGACCGCGCAGGGAGGCTCGGCCGTGCGCACTGCCGCAGCCCCGGGACAGCGGGTGACACCAGCCAGGCCAAGGGGGAGACGTGTGTGGCCCCCTGCACACAGAGCCTCACTCGGCCCCGAACAGGGAGTGTGGGCGCTTGCTATGGTAGGAGTGTGCCTCGAAAACACGACGCTGAGTGAGAGAAGCCAGACGCAGAAGGCCACACGGTGAGAGAGCCCCGAATGTGGAGCGTCCTGGGCAGGCAGATCCGCAAAGAGGGTGGGTCAGTGGTCCCCGGGGGCTGGGCAGGGCGTGACCATCCTGGAGCTGCATGGAGGTGGTGGTCGCATCACGTCGAGAATGTTCCTTGTAAATGGTTAATTTTGTGTTACGGGAATCTCACCTCGATAAATTAGAAAGATTCGTGGCAGCCAAGATGACTCAGGTGTGGGGCTAACTCATCCAGAGCATTTGCACTGTGGTCGCTTAAAGACAGATCCAAACTTTTCCACAAACTGAAAGACCCAAGTGAGGTCGCTTAGGCTGAGGAGGAGAGAGGCACCCTGGCTGAGCAGGGGCCGGGCTGGCTTGACGCAGGGGTTTCTCCAAGGCAGGAGGGAACTGGAGCGTAAGCGTTCCGTCCCCCAAGCAGTGGACATAGGCTGGGCCACCCCAGGGCAGGGGGCGGCTTTGAGAAGTGAGTCTTTGTCGGGCCTGGGCCAGGCCGGGGGTGTGGAGAAGCCAGCGTGGAGAGGGGGCTGCAGAGGCGCACGAAGGGCCTGGCCTCTCTGGGTTTGGCCAGTGCCCAGGGATCCTGCCCAGCGCCGAGGATGAGGCTCAGAGTGCGGGGCTGGGGCCAGACTAGACCCTTACCCTGGGGTCTCCACGTCCAGCCCCGAGGGCTTCAGGCACCCCTGCGCCCACATTCATCCGCGTGTCCCTTGGGGCTCAGAGCTCACTCCCCGAGTCGCACACTCTCTGGGGCAGGGGTGGCTCCAGGGAGACTTCCCAGGCTTTACAGAAAGTGCTGCCGGTGGTGGGAGTCCAAGACGGGCCCCTTGCACCGCCCGGCGGGGCTAGAAGCCCAGACACAGCCCCAGAAGGTGCTGCAGTGGCCCTTGGTCACCCGGAGCCCCGCTCGCCCAGCTCCCCAGACAGCAGCACGTGGCAACCTCCCACCAAGGGCCCCATGCAGTGTCCCCTCCCACCATGTGCTGGCTGTCAGACCCCAGTAACAGTTAGGCAGAGGCCGGTGCATCTCCATGGGGGAAGGCCTTGGTCCCCCGGGAAGTGCTGGCCTCAGGCAGTGGCCCCTGGAAACCCAGAGCCTGTGACATCTTGGGAGGCTGTGCTCCTCTGTGGTGTACAGGCCAGGCCTGTGTGGCAGGGGTGGGCACAGGCAGCAGCCCTCCTGGGGAGAAGAGGCTTCCCAGGGCATGGGTCACTCGCACCCGTCTGCGTGCAGCCTCTGGTAGGAGTCGTGTGCTGTCCACCTGCCTCTGCACCTGGATGTGATTTCCTGATCCGTGATGATGATGACAGCTGCCCCAGACAGGAAGCTTTTTCCAGCCCCGGCCAAAGCACCTCTGCCTGTGACCTCCAGGTTGGGGGATGCTGGTTGCACCTACTTTACAGATGGGAATACTGAGGCTCAGAGAGGGGTGGCACCTGGTGCAGGCCCTAGGAATCCTTGGGGGTACAGAGTGAGTTAAGAGTCATCTCCAGTCTCTTCCTCACCCTGTGGTCCTGCCTGTCCCCTGGGATTCCCATAGCAAAGGCCCGGGACCCCTGGACAAGCGAGTGTGTCCCCATGTCCATGGGGTGGGGGATCCCGGTGCCCTGTTTGTAGGGCTGAGGGGGTAACGCGCCTGCACAGCTTTTAGTGCCCAGAAGGTGACGACTTATTTATCTACAGCTGTGCTGGGTCCTTGTTGCTATGTTGCTGTGCGGGGTTTTCTCTAGTTGTGGTGAGCGGGATGGGTGGGGGTGGCTCTTCACTGTGGAGTGTGGGCTTCTTATTGCTGTGGTTATTCTTGCTAAGCAGGGGCTCTAGAGCGCAGGCTAGGAAGTTGTGGTGCACGGGTTTAGTTGCATGTAGATCTTCCCGGACCAGGGTTCAAATTGGTGGGATCGAATTGGTGTCCCCTGCATTGGCAGGCGGATTCCTAACCATGGGCCCACCAGGAAAGCCTGCGGACCAGGACTTGTCTTCATCGCCCCCAGGTGACTGTCAGAGACAGAAGCGCTCATGGGCAGGGCGTGTCCCTCAAGTTCCTGGTTAATCCCTGGTTCCCCAAGGACGTGACTGTATTTGGAGAACAGGGCCTTTAGAGAGGTGGAGAAGGTATATTGGGGTTGTTAAACATAACATAAAGGGTGCTGCAGTCGTGTCCGACTCTGTGCGACCCCATAGACGGCAGCCCACCAGTCTCCCCCGTCCCTGGGATTCTCCAGGCAAGAACACTGGAGTGGGTTGCCATTTCCTTCTCCAAAGCATGAAAGTGGAAAGTGAAAGTGAAGTCGCTCAGTCCTGTCTGACTCTTAGCGACCCCATGGACTGCAGCCCACCAGGCTCCTCTGTCCATGGGATTTTCCAGGCAAGAGTACTGGAGTGAGGTGCCATTGCCTTCTCCGAAATTGGGGTTATTAGGGGGGCCCTAATCAACATAACCGGTGTCCTTTGGAAGTCAGGACACAGAAGGGCACAGGGGAGACCCCGGGGACCCGGGGAGAAGGCGGCTGTGTGCTCCCTGAGGACAGGCCACCAGAGGACCAGCCCTGCCCACCACCTGGTCTCTATGTCCAGCACCAGGACTGGGAGGAGACACACTCCTGCCGTTGAGCCGGTCTGTGGGGCTTTGCTCTGGCGGCCTGAGCCAGCAGAAGCCACTGAAATACTTGCTGGTCAAGCACAGCCTAACACAGGCAGCTGTGTCCACACCCTGGGAGGGGTTCCAGAAGCTTCTGTGACCTTGACATCTGCCCATCGGGGTTCCAGGCTGCCTGTGCAGCCCCCCTCCCCCTGCAGGGAGCTTGGTGTGGACACACACTGTGCCTGGTCTCACACTGGCCCTCCCCCAAACCAGACCTTGGCATCAGGACTCCAGGAGAGGCCGCCCCGGAATGTTCCGCCCTGGCTCGATGCCTGCCGGGCCGCGTGGCGGGCACAACGGTGCGGTTCACACCCCTGGTGAGTTGAATACCAAGGACTCAAGGTTTCTTTTCCTCCAGAAGCCCTTAACTAACTTCATGAAGAAAAAAAAAATGTTATTTTTCCTGATGTAAATGTGGAGCCCAGAGTGGGTTCTAGTCTTCCATAAACATTCAGGGGCCCGGGGAGCATGGCAAGCGTGAGTGACTCTGCAAGCTGCCTGTGGGCCGCCAGGCCCCCCACTCCCAGGTCAATACTGATGCAGAGCAGAGGTCGTGCCCAACAGGCCTTCAGGGTACAGGGAGCCCACAGGACGGCCACGCAAATACTGCCAGAGGCCCGGGGCCTGAGCTGGACAGAGTCCTTGGGCTGGGCAGAGAAGGGGTCTCTGTGCTGGAATGTGGGACTGTAAGCTGGGATGGGGTCTGTGTGCTGGGATAGGGAGTCCGTGACCTGGGATGGGGGTCCGTGAGCTGGAATGGGGTCTGTGCCCTGGGATGGGGGGTCTATGAACTGGGATGGGGGGTCCGTGAGCTGGGATAGGGTCCGTGCCCTGGGATGGGAGTCTGTGCCCTGGGATGGGGGTCTCTGAGCTGGAATTGGGGGGCTCTGAACTTGGATTGGGGGGCTCTGAGCTGGAACTGGGGGGCTCTGAGCTGGAACTGGGGGCTCTGAGCTGGGCAGAGATGGGGCTACAGCACCTGCATGGGGCACCCCTCCCCATCTCACATCCATCAATTCTTTTCTCTGCAAAACAAAGTGGGGGAGAATTTTCCTAATTTATTTCAATTAAGATTCAGATGATTAAACATCAATATTTGGAGGGTGTTGGAGCTGAAACTGTTCCCGTTTTCCTGAGTGCCCTGTGGGTCCAGGTCCCACAGAAGCCCCTGGGGACTGGTGGCCATGGAGGGACGTCACCCAGGCCTGAATTGTGCTTTGGAGCTGAAAAGTCGCTGTCTCACAAGACCCAAGGCGGTAGGGTGGTGAGTTGGGCCTCTTGGCAAGGGGCTGTGTCTCTACCATGGATGTGTGTGTTGGGTCAAATTCCCACCTTCGCAACCTGCCCACCACCTCCTCCTAAGTCCCGGCCTTGGGCAGGAAGACACAGCACTGCCCCGTGGCTACAGACACAGGCCTGGGCAGCACACCACGTCTGAGCAGCGAGACGGGCACTTCTGGAGAGGCCCAGGTTCACCTGGCCCAGCCTGCTCTCTGGGGTCCCCAGCTTCTCCTTGCTTACAACCAGAGACAGGGGGCTCACTCCCTGTGAAGGCACCTGGAAGGATGTCTTGAAGGGCAGGCCTCTCCTGCCTTCCTGCTGGGCTGTTACTAAACTTCCCGCCTGCTGGGGCCTGTCCCATCACATCAGGGGGCTGGGGAACTGGGCTGAGGGCAGTGTCTTCCTGGTTCTGTCCAGCAGCAGCAGCCTGCCTGGCTAGAGAGGGAAGTCGGCCATGAATGAATGAACGGGTTTGCTGCAGAGTCTGTGAGGCTTCAGGACATTTTCTGGGTGAGGAGCCGGCCGGGGAGCGCGCCCACCTCTGCGGCAGCTCCGATTGGCGCGTTTTCTCCAGCCTCCTGAGCAGCCTTGCCAAGTGTCATAAAAATACATCAGTGCTCCGGCCGCCCAGAGTCGTACTTACTGCCAGCGGGTCGGGGGGGGGGTTGATAGGTTAAACAAATTCCACCCCAGAATTTACTGCGCCCGTTCGTCTTCTGCCTCAGAGCAGGCCCATATTTCACGCAGAAACACCTCCCTGAGTGTCCGAGGGGGAGGGTCCAGCTCGCGGAAGGCAGCTTCCAGATTTTTGGGTGAACAAGGGTAGCTGTATAAACTGGCCAAAAACACATCCTTTACAGAAAGGCGTTTGTGGAATTGCTTTCCAGTAACTGGTACATCAAGAGTGGGACGGGAACTGCAGCTTGAATTGGGCAGAAGAAATTTCCTTTTCTGGCTTCTGTGCATATCTGAAGTCTCGGAAAACGGGGTGGGGAGGAAGGGGAGGTGATGGAGGTGGGTGCGGGTTCTGAGTTTTGCTCTGCCCTGTGGGCAGAACCCCTCATTGGGATCGGAGGTGCTGGTGCCCACAGCACCCAGCTTGGGGCTTCTGGCTGGCTTGGGTTCAGGGTTGCTCTGAGGGGAGCAGGCGCGTGTGTTGGGAAGGGCCTGACCCGCAGGGTGGCATCTCAGATTCAGCCCCAGAGCCCTTCCCTCGCACCCACCTCCCAGCCGGGTGCCCGTGAGGGCTGGGGTCCCGGGACCACCAATGAGAACTCATGCCGGCCCCAAGGGGCATAGGACCTTGGCAGTCTGCGGTCTTGTCCCCTGGGGCGTGACGGCCAGTTGGGGACCAGTCTCAGCATCTGACCCTCCCTCCGTGGCCACAGCCCTGGAGCCGGTCAGTCCCACCCCGTCCAAGGGGACGCTGTCACCATGGCTGTCCTGGCCTCTGGGACCTTGGCGGTGGGCCCTTCACTCAATCCCCCAGCATTGGGGGGCAGTCTGAGAGCTGGCCCAGAGCAAGATGGTGTGCTGCGTGGTGGGGGGCGTGGACCCCGAGGGAGCATGAAGAACGTCGCTGTACGTATGACTTCTTTTATCTGGTGGGGATGTGCGTTGGTGCCCGGGGGCATAAGGCTGGGCCCAGGACCCCGGGAGGAGCAGCCTGGTGGCCCCTGCCCGGTGGTCCTCAACACCAGGGACTCCCTGCTGTGGGCCTGGGCGAGCAGCCCCTGGGGGCCGCCCTGCACTGAGCCGGCCAGTGGGCCAATGGCGGGTGTGAGTCACCACAGCACGCAGGGCCAGGACGCCCCTGCAGGGAGGGCCCTGTGGGCGGGGGCATGGCTCTGTCTGGCCAGACGGCTCATGTCTTCACCAGGCGCCTGAAATAGCTCCAGCGGCATCCAGCATAGGGAGGAGAGCATGGATGCCCAGTAGGACGGACGTGCCCGGAGCCTCGGGCAGCTCTGCCAGGCCAGGTGACCAGAGCCTGGCGGGGACACCCTTCTGGCCCAGGTGCAGCCCGCAGGGGGCAGCTGGCTGTCCCCAGTCCTCCTCGGGAGGCTCCATGCCCTTCTCCCACCCCTGTGGGCTCTGCCAGGCCCTCAGTGAGGGAACCTGGCCCAATTGCCTGCTTCCCTGGGGCCGTGGTGGGGCTCCTAGGACCCATGAGGCTCTGCGGGTCCCCAAACCCCCAGGGTCTCCTGTGCCCTCCACCTGGGCCTGCAGACTCTGGGCAGGGGTCTTCATCCTGGTCTCTCAGGCCCTGTCCCCCAGGCTCCTGGGTCCACCCGTGACCGGGGCATCCTGGCCGGTGTCCTACCCTCACCCCCCGCAACCCCCGTCAGCCTGCCCAAGGGAGGCAGGACCTCATTGCTCACAGACCATCCTTCAGGCCAGGCCAGGGGCTGCTCTTGGGGGCACTGGGGCCTGTGGGCAGGAGGGACCCCCAGGTGAGGTTGGAGCTGCCTCCTGGGGGTACTGGGGGGTCCCGATGGACCAGGCAGATGGCAAACCCAGAGCCTGTTCTGCAGGTGGTCTGGCCTGATTTATTTATTTATTTTTTTGGCCGCACTGTGCAGCCTGTGGGATCTCAGTTCCCTCACCAGGAATTGAACCTGTGCCCTCAGCAGTGAAAATGCAGAGTCCTCTAGCCGCTGGACCCCTGGGGAATTCCCTGGCTTGTGCTTTTAATAAAAGGAGAGGAAGTTGAGGGCAGAGCCTCCTCCCCGGGGATGAGGGTGGGGTGGTGGCAGGTCCTGTTGAGAAGAGGAGGCAATGGAGGGCACGAGGCGTCCTGGAGCGAGTGTGCACGCCCGATCTGCGGCTGGATGCCCAGCAGGTGTCCAGACAGGGGCCGTGGAAGGGGCTCTGTGGGAATGAGAGGACACCCTGATGCTGGCAGAGGGAGACCCGAAGCCCAGGAACGCTGTGGTGGTCAGAGCCCCGTCCTCCGCATACCTGCAGATCACATGCCCCCGGCCTGGGGCGCCTGCACAAGGACAGGTGGGCGCAACGCCCACCAGGCGGGTCTCCTGGTCCTTCCGGAGGGAGGAACATGGGGTCTGCCCAGGTGGGGCTCTGGCCTGGCTGCGGGGCACCCGACTGGCTTGCTCCAGACCTGATGAGGCTGCAGCAGCAACAGCTTCAGGCTGTTGGCCAGCACGGCCCAGCCGAGGCTGTGTCTCCAGGCGACCAGTGCCCCATCCTGCATCCAGATCCAGCATGTCCACCCGCCTCGGCCTCCCTGGGGTGGGGCGGGCAGGGGCATCTGGCGTCTTGAGTGTGAGGCCATGAGAAAGGCCGGGCGTGGAGGGACCTTGAAGGACTTCCTGTTGTCAGTTTGAGGTGCCGGGTGCTGGACTGTGGTATTAACCCTGAGTTTAAAACAAGACTGTTAACCAGCAGGGCAGCCCCTGGGACACGCCTGCGCCAGATGCGGAAGCCAGACAGCGCCACAGCGCAGGTGTGCTCGCAAGCATGATGGGTGAGCGCGCAGCGCGGTGGGTTCCCCGGCTGCTTCCGCTCCGGGGTAGCGGCGATGCATCCACATGGCCTGTCGGCGGGCAGGAAACCCTCCCCTCCATGGGAGAAGGATCAGAAATGTGTGGCTACTGAGCTCTGAGTGTGTCTCCCAGCCAGCGTCTCCCCTCATTGGTCTCCAGGTGTCAAGGGAGCTGGTCTGAGCCCAGCATATCCCAGCCTGGGTTCTGGAGACGAGGATTCCAGGAGGACGGGGATTCCAGGAGGACTGTGACCCCAGGAGTGCTGGCAAGCAAGCAGCTGAGAGCCATGGGCAGTGGGCTCCGTCTGTGCAGGACAGGGCACCGCCCGGGCTCACCTGCCACGGGAGACGCTGTGAAGACACGGGGGAGGACAGCTGTGTCAGGACGGGGCAGAGGCCGGGGCCATGTGGCCACCAGGGGCCACCAGGGCCGGACGAGCCAGGAGGACCCTCCGCTAGAGCCTCAGGAAGAACTCAACCCTGCTGACCTGTCGATTTCCTAGCTGGCGTCCAGAGTGCAATAGAGTATGTTCCCATTTTAAGCCTATCTGTGATCCTGGGTTCCTGGCCCACGTCTGCTCAGGTTTCCTGCAGCTGCCTGGTCTTGGGACGTCTGTGGTGCTCCTGGCTGGTGGCCGCATCCCTTCAGTCTGCCTCTGTCTGTCGCCAGCTCCCTGCCCCGCACCACACAGCAGGGGAGGCTCCTGGGGGGTTAACTCTGTCCTGACTCCCATGGCCCTGGGGCTGAGGAGGGGTGAGCAGGCACGTGGCCCCCGCAGGCTCTGTGGGAGCCTAAGAAGCCATCTCTGTGCTTGACCGGCTGGGCATCCATGAGGTCAGGGGCTCAGCTCCCTCCCCCTTGGGCTGTGACCTCACTCGCCCCCCAACCCAGGTCAGGAAACCTGGGGGCTTATCTGGCCCCTGCCCCTGGCCCAACCTCAGAGGGGACCCCAGCCTCTGGGCCTCAGGGATGACATGCTTCTCTGCCTGAAGCTGCTCATGGGATGGCACAGAGCTGGGAGTGTTGTAGGTGCTGAAAGACGCCAGTGAACCTGATCTGCCCGCCTGACACCTGTTTGGATGTGACCGCACTCAAGGGGGATGTTGTCAGTGCTGTTCGCCTTGCTGGACCCGTGGCGGCCTGGGACCTGCTTATCTTCAAGATGATCCACTTGAGTTCAAGCCTGTTAGAAAAGAGGCTTCCAGAGGTGGTTCATGACACTGGTGGAGTTCTCTTTCTGGCCCACACACACTGGAAGAAGCACAGACCTGCTGGCCAGTCGGGTTCTCACTGAGGCCCCTGATTGCTCAGCGTGGGGCCTGTTTGGGGTGAGGGTAGCTTGCTGACACCCAGGAGACCCCACAGGCAGGCGGGGCTGAGTTTGGGGAGGCCCAGTGCAGCTCTGCCTGAGCACGGTGGGGGCCACACTGGGAGGGATGAGGGCTGGTTAAATCGAGTGGAAAATCAGTCTTCAGGGCTCCCCGGTGGCCACCATGTCCCCGGGAAGGCGCGGATTACCCGCACAGCCTGGCAGCCTCCGCCTGTGTTTCCCAAGGTGATTTGATAGCTGGACAGCTGCTCCGGAATCCACACTCTGGGAAGGCAGCCTGGGATCGCCACAGAGCGCTGCAAGGGGCCACCCGGGGTCCTGGGACACAGGCGCGTCCCCCTGATGTTGCCCGGTCCTGGGACAGGCCGAGCTGGCTCCCACCTCCCTGGCTTTGTTTGTGCCATTGCTCACCCCCCTCCCACAGGCCCTCCCACGGCCACAGAGCAGGCAGGGGGACGGCTGAGGGGCTGAGGGCCCAGGGCCCCGCCCAGCCCACCCCAGGCCCAGGGCCAGGTACCAGCAGTGTCCACGGAGGACATGTGGCCATGGCCTACAGGGATCCTGGGGCTGGGCTGGGTCCTCCATGGCGCCCAAAGCTCTCCGGAGCACTCCCAAGTTAGATGCACACACATGTATGCACACGTGTGCACACAGTGCTGAGTTCGCCTGCATATGTGTGAACACACGTGTACACACAGTGCCGTGCTCTTGTGCACACACGCGTGTGCACACACACAGGGACCCATGCAGTTAGCAGGTACAACATGATTCCCTTTGCACCCTCCTCTGCCTGTGAAGCAGGTGCCAGAGTCTTCCTACTCGAATGTCCTGCCTACCCCAGACCCACTGGGCATCCGGACCCCTAATGGCTTCTCCTGGGCTGTTCTGACCTCCAGCGGCTCCAGAAGGAGCTGGCCGAGGGTGGGGAGCACAGGCTGGTGGGGCCCAGGGGAGCAGTCCAGTTCTGCTCAGTCCCAGCGGCCAGGAGACCCTCCCTCTGCCTGCATGTGACAGGTATTGACGGGGCCCTACTGTGTGCTGGGCTCTGAGGAGCTGGGCTGGGGGGTGGGCTCTGGGTCTGGGTGGAGCTCTGTTTCTGAGCAGCGTAAGGCCCTGGGCGCCTTAGCCAGGAGGATGGGGCAGTGAGTAGGACAGGTGAGGTCTGTGGGAATGGGCAGTGGCTGGCTGGAGGGGTCCCTGGGAGAACCATGCTCACTTGATAAGGGGTGGGCCCTGGAGACCCACCCGAGCTGCGCTTCCTGGAGATGGGCCAGGGGCCTGGGGTTCCTCCAGGCCTGATAGTTCTCGAGCAGCTGTTTCCAGCTCCTGGGAGGTGGGGGCCGAGGTCCAGAAGCCCCACCCAGTAGCAGCCTGAACACTCTGGGTGTCTACCCACCTCATGGCCACTCCCTGAGTCTGTCCACAGGGGGGGATGGTTGAGTTGTCCCTGGGGGTGGGGATTCAGGGGTGGACCTCTGAGCTGGTGGCCCCTGTGAGCCTCAGTCTCCCTGTCTGAGCAGGGGGCTGGCCTGGAGCGCAGTGCACGCTGCCCAAGCTTAGAGTTTGGGGCAGCTTGACCCCACCAGTCTCAGTGATGGAGACAGTGCCCTTGCCTGCTGGTGGCCCTGCCCTGGGGTGCTGCTCACAGCCAGAGCTCGGGGCCATGTGTGTTGGGTCTGGGCCCACCCTCTGTGGCCGCATCTGCTCGGAGCAGCTGGGATGGCTGGCTCTCGGGCCAGGGTTGGCAGAGGACAGAGGCCTCCAGGGCCTGGGGTGGTACAGGAGGGTGCATAGCCCTGTCGGGATCCCATGGGCCCCCATGTGCTCCAGGGCCCCTAAAGCGGCCCCAGGCCCTAGCCATGAGGACAGGTACGTTCAGAGCCCCTGTCACCCAGCAAGGTGAGCGGTCCTTACTGAGATGGCGCTCATGGGGTCTGGCCTTTCATGGTGTCAGGTGTGTGGCCGTCCTTCTGCGGAACCGTCCGTGGCGCTAGGCCGGCACTCAGTCAGAACGCTGTGTGCCTGGTTTGCTGTATCTGTGTGGCGGCTCAGGGCTCTGGGCCTGGTTGTGGGATCCTGGGGCCCCAGTGGGCAGGGGTGCGCTGGTTAACAAACCACCACACTCAGCACCTTAGGACAGAAGCTCATTCTCTCCCAGGCTGGCGGTTGCAAGCCCCACCTGGGCCTCAGGGGCTGAGATCGGAGTATCTACAGGCCGGGCTCCACAGAGGCTCAGGGCAGAACACGTGCCCTGCCTTCTCCAGTGTCTGCAGACGCTCCGTCCCTGGCTTGTGGCCCCTCCTCCACATTCATAGCTAGAAATGGCCGGTTGGGTCCTACTCATGGCATTGCGGCTCCCCGGCCCCCTCTTCTATGTCTGAAGACCCCTGAGATGACACTGGCCCACCCAGATGCTCTCTGGTCCCAGTGCAGCCCATGGGGACTTTGCACCCCTAGGAACCACGGCCCAACCGCCCCCCGCTCCCCGCGCCAAGCCCGGGAGAGCTGCACTCATGCCCAGAGTCTGCACCCAGGCCGGCAGTGGTGGTGGCCAGCGCCACTCCTCAGATGCAAGTCATGTTGATGGTGGAATTCTGGCAGGAGTGTTAAGGGCTGAACTGTGTCCCTGAATCCCTGTGCTGAAGCATTGACCCGCAGGACCTCCAGGTGGGCCTCATTTGGAAACACAGCCATTGCATTAATAGTGAAGCTAAGTGGTGGCTATGCCTGAGTGAGGCGGACCCTAACCCAGGGGATTGGAATCCTTGGGGAAGGTTGTAGACACAGTGCATGCGGGGAGACTGGGACTTATGGCCTGGCACCTGGGATCTGCCAGCAACTGGACAGGACCCAGGATAGACCCTGCCGCAGCCCGGGGAGCCTCCTGCCCTCCCGTCCACCCTGGGGGCCCCTTCAGAGCTCAGTCATCGGAGGTCAGGCCTGACCACTCGTCTAAACTCCAGGCGGGGTTGCTGCAGGCCTGGGCGCTCCCTCCTGCCGCAGTCCTGTAGAGGGAAGCAGGGTGCAGGCAGCAACGTGGCTCCCTTTGGCAAAGGGCCTTGGGGTTTGCGGGGCCCTGGCCCCTGAGCCAGGCGCTGCTGGAGACCTGAGGTCAGCTTGTCGCTTGCGGGACCACAACGCCGGGCATTTGCAGATGGGGCAGAGCCCTGTGCTGAGGGCCCCAGGAGAGAGAGCGGGAGAAGTGCAGACTGTGGGGACCCCAGCCTCCCCCTCTGGGGGGGCACAGCCAGGGCTTCTGGGGAGGCCTCTGAGGGGCCGCTGACCGTGGGAACTGTGGCCTCCTGGCGCCCGCTCCCCCCTCTGCTAGGGAAAAGTGGTGAAGAGGAAGACACCACTGAGACCACAAGCCCAGACCCCCCCAGGGCCCGGGGCCTCGGAGAGACAGCCACGTCTGTAGGGTTGCTCAGATCCATGGGGTGTACACATCCGAGGGGACCCGGCCGATGACCTCAGGAGCCAGGGTCTCCCCACCCAGGGACCAAGACGCTCCCAAACACCCTTGGGAATGGTCCTTTCGTAAAAGCCTCAAGGCTTCAAGCATTCTTTAGGCTTTAGTCACGGTGGTGACCAGAGGCAGCCTCTCTGGCCAGCAGCCATCTGTAATGAGCCCTGGAGGTGCTCCCTGGGGCTGCCCCCACCGCTGCCCTCTGTGCAAAGGACACCGGGCTAGTCCCGTGGGTCACCCTGTCGGGGGTGGACCCCTCCCTCCCCGCCCTCAAGAACAGGTTACAGAACCCCCTTTGGAAAGGCCCTGTGTGGCACCTCTTGCTGGTGGTGACCACGCACACCTCCATGGACACAAGCGGGCAGGTGGGGTGGCTGCAGACTGTGCGAAGTGCCTGCCTGGGCTCTGCTGCTGGCCAGCTCGTGACCTTGGATATACCTCGGGGTTCTCCGCTGTGAAGCCAGCCTCCTGCCCACTCTGCTGGGGTCAAACTTGACAGACACAAGAGAAGTGCCTAGAAGCAAAGGGCATCATTGTGAGCATGTTTCTGTCTTTGCCCTGCCCACCAGGAAGCGCCAAGCAGAGGGTGTGACCCAGCTCAACCTGCCTTGGGGGCTCTGGGCACTCCCTCAACGTGTTGGTTTCTTTCGATATTTCCTCTTCCTCTCTCCACTCATTATTCATTTCTTATTAATCATTTCTGTTATTATACTTCACCTGTGGGCTTCTAAGTGGTGCAGTGGTCAAGAACCCACCTGCCAATGCAGAAGATGTAAGAGATGCGGGTTTGATCCCCGGATTGGGAAGATTTCCTTGGAGGAGGGCATGGCAACCCACTCTAGTATTCTTGTCCGGAGTATCCCATGGACAGAGAAGCCTGGTGGACTACAGTCCATGGGGTCGCAGAGTTGGACACGATTGAAGCGACGCAGCATGCACACGTCGTACTTCATCTACATAAGATTTGCCAGTTTAAAGTGTAAGACTCAGTGGTTCTTGATCCTTGTGACAGATGCTAGAGTCAGGCAGCCAGGATCACAGCCAGTTTTGAAACGATTCATTATTCGCTGAAGGAGAGCCCCCACCCCTCGGCCAGCACTCCCTCAGCCCCTCTCCCTAGACAACCACTAGTCCACGTTCTGTCTCAGCACACTTCATGGGGGGGCAGCCGCACAGTATGTGTCTCTCTGTGTCTGGCTTATGTCACTGAGTGCGATGTTTCCGAGGTTCACCCGTGTGTAGCATGTATCAGCGCTTCCTTCCGTGGCTGAATCAGACTCACTGTGTGGATGGGCCACTTTAGGGTCATCCACTCCTCCGTTGGACGTTTGGGTGGTTTTACCACTTTGGGCTGGTGTGGATCACGCCATGAACACGTGTGCAGAAGTTCTTGTGTGGACGTTTCCCATTATATTGGGTGCCCACCTGGAATCATGGGTCTCGTGGCAGCTCTGCGTCTGTCCTCTGGAGGAGGCACAGTGACTGTCTCCCCCGGGGCCGCGCCGTTCCCGTCCCCGCCAGCAGGGCACAGGCTTCCGCGAACCACATCCTCCCCAACACGCGTCATTTTCTGGGGTTGGTTTGTTTTGTTTCTTGATCCTGGCCTTCCTAGTGCGTGCGAGGTGGTATCTTATTATGGTTTTAGTTTGCATTTTCTGAATGAGTGATGATGTTGAGAATCTTTTCACGTGCTCACTGGCCACTTGTGTGTCTCCTTTTGGAGAAATGTCTGTTCAAATCCTTTACCCGTTTTTTAAAGTAGGCGGTTTGTCTTCCTGTTGTTGCGTTGTTTGAGTTCTCTGTGTAATCTAGACCCCTTTACCATTCCTTTATCAGAAACCTGATTTGCAAACGTCTCCTGACCTGCAGGTCGCCTTCTCCTTCTCCTGGGGGTGCCTTTGCAGCACAAGTTGTGGGGTTTTTTTAGCTTATTTATTTTTTGGTGGTGCTGGGTCTGCACTGCTACGCACCCAGGCTTTCTCTAGTTGTGGTGAGTGAGGACCGCTCTTGGTTGTTGCGCACGGGCTTCTCCTGTTGCGGAGCTCAGGGCTTCCGTAGTTGCAGCGCGCAGGCGCAGCAGTTGTGGCGCATGGATTTACCTGCTCCGTGGCACGTGAACCCTCCTGGACCAGGAATTGAACCCATGCCCCCTGCATTGGCAAGTGGATTCTTACGCCCCCAGGGATCTCTCAGCATGCTAGCTGTTAGTTTGCCGAAGTCATTTATCTCTTTTTTTTCTTTTGTCATCTACGCTTTTGGTATCTTGATTCCTTTTTTTATCCGACTGTAATGGACACATTTTGTAAGGTGAATCCCTCATGGGTCCTTCCCTGAGGGTAGTGGGGAGCATAGGCTCGGTGTTGGCACACGTGGCTGTCAGCGGAGCTGAGGGAGGCCAAGGTGGTCAGGGAAGGCTTCCTGGAGGGAGAGGCTGGTCCTTCTCGCTGCGGCGTTAGGACCTGGCCCCTTCAGCTTGGCGGGGCTCCCTGGGGCAGAAGTGGGGCCCCAAAGTGTCCTCCAGGTGTGGGGCTGTCTTCCTCTGCCGCACCTGCCTGCCCTCCAAGCCCCTCGTTTCTGAGCCTAGCCCCGGAACAGCAAGCGGAGATGGAGGGCTGGAAGCACACAGGGTAATTAATTTTGACTTACAGAAGCTGTATTAAATTGGATAGAAACTGGCGAAAATAGGATTAGGAGAGGAGCTGAGCCAAGAGCAAACAGAAGGAAAAGTCCCCGGGCCGGGCAGCCCAGCCGTGTCCTCGGACGCGGAGGCGAGAGAAGGCCTGGACATTTCTGGGCGATCGCGTCATGTCCGAGGCTCGGCCTCCCCTCGCCACCCCGCTGGAGGCGGCCAGCCCCAGCCGGGAGCTGGGAAGGCGGCCGCTCCCCTCCCTGCGATGGCTTATCTGCGCTGAGCTCACTGAGTCCGAGGATTAATTTGGAAACAATTAAAATTCTGTGCAAAACAAGCCGAGGGCTGGGCTACCCGGGGGCTGGCACGCACGGGGCCCTTTCACCACCAACGCAGAAATCTAATTAGTGCGGGATTAAGGCGGCCACAAACCAGCAAGCAGGGGACCCCGCTCTCAGAAGGCAGCTGAGCCTCAGCGCGCCGCGCCATGGGCCGGCGGCAGACAGGGCAACGGCCGGCCGGGCTGGCGTCTCGGCCCCCAGCGTGCCTACGGCTGGGCCCACAGGCTCACCACTCCCTAGCCCGCCAGCCGAGGCCGTCTGCACCCACGTGGATGGACGGCAGAGCCATCTGAGTCCCAGGCGGAAGGTGCAGGAGAGGCTGGGGTCCTCCTGGACAGCCTTCTCTCTTCCTGCATCTTCAGGAATTGTGGGGACCCTGCCACTCTTGGTGGGGACCCTGAGATGCTCACGGTTGTCTCACTGCAGTCTGGAGGTACCAGGGTTTGGCTGAGACAGTGGAGCCCAGTGGCCCGCCCCCGGAGGATGTGTGAGCTCGGTAATCAGGTCACTGGAGTCCAGGTGTGCGAGGGCGGGGCCGGCCCCCCTGTTGGACACAGCCTGAGGGATGCCAGCAGCTGTCCTGGACCAGCCCTTGGGGCGGCCTCCGGGGGTGTGGCCGTGATTTCCCCGTGCCCTGGAAGTCTGTGGGGGCACCAGCCCTCCCCGGGGTGTGGCCGACACCTGCCCTGCCGTGCAAATGGACAGGTCTGAGGCCGGGGTGTGTGAGAGCCCCAGGCAGCCTCGTGGCCAACCTGCGAGGGCATCCCGCCCTGAGTTAGAGATCTCTGAAGGTACAGACTCACCTCCCAGGGCAGTGCTCTGACAGTTTCTCTGTCCCCTAGGCTCCTCACTGGGTCGGCGGCAGCACACCACCTCCCTCCCCCGTCAGGCCCCCACCCCCGCCCCGGCCTGGCCAGAAAAACAGCCTCTGCACCAGGACTCTCGAGGCGGATGCAGGATGTTGGCCTGAGGGTCTCTGCAGCTCCTCTCCACCCTGTGCTTGGAGCAGGGCGTGCACATGCACGTGGAGTGTGTGTGCTGCCGTGTGGCGGGCCAGCAGCTGGGGGGTGGTCTGTGTGCAGACATCTCCCGCCACCTTGAGTCTGAGGGCACGTCTCTGGGGGGCCTTCCAGGTGTGGGGGTGGAGGCTGGGGGGTGAGCCGTGGCGGACCCGGGGCAGCCCTGGTCTGCATTCTGGCCTCACCCCTAGGCCGCACCAGCTAGTGGGGCTCATACTCAGGGTGACTGCGGCCCAGGGCCTGGTGGCAAGGGTGGGGCGGGGCGGGGGTGGGGGTTGTAGGTCAGACCCCGAGGGAGGTGCAAAGACCCCACTTCTGGGGGCAGGAACCTGACCAACGAGCTCAGGCTGAGCTGAAGAACCACGGAGGGATCTGAGCCCCCTGACCAGACCTGGAGGGCTGGACGGGGTGCAACACAATGCCCGCTGCCCATCCTCCAAGGCGGTCTTGGCCACCAGAACCCCCTGTGTACCAGGGAGTTCGGAGGAGGGCTGCAGCGGGGAGGAGGGCCACGATCCTTCCCCGAGGAGACCTGGGAGGTCAGGGCTGGAGGGCATCCTTGGGCCCCGCCTTGAGCTCTGCGTGTGCTAATGAGTTTGAACTCTGGCCCCGGCTCCAGCCCGCTGGCGGGGTCGTCCCAGGAGGGGCTGGGTTATCAGCCCACCCGCGGGCTCCACGTGAGCAGCTACTGGCCTCTCCGGGGCTTGGAGCCAGGATACACCAGGAACTGATAGATTAATTGGCCGCAGCCCCTCCCCAGCAGGCAGGTCTGGCGCCAGAGGGGCGGAGGACAGACCCAGCAGACACTGCCCCCAAGTTGGGAGAGGGACCCAGTTAGCCAGGGTTTGCAGCCAGGCCAACGCAGGTTCAGAGACATGGAGACCCTGATCCTTGACCCGTGTCCCCTCCACCCAGAAGGAATCGGCTCAGCCATCGAGACCCCCGGGTTTCACTTTGAGCCGTGGTGTTAGGGGTTCCCTGAACTTCCAGCAGTGGATTCTGTGCCCAGGGGCCTGTCAGGGGCGTGGTGTGGAAGGCTGTGTCCCTCACCCTGCCATGACCCTCACCCCGCCGTGACCCTCACCAGGCTCCCAGGTGACCTGAACACACTTCTGCTTCTGGGCAAACCCCAGCAGAGAGAGGGAAGAGGGGTTTTCCTGGCTGGAATGCAGGGTGCGCAGGGGGTTCTGGTGGCCAAGGCCGCCTTGGGGGATGGGCAGTGGGCGTTGTGTTGCACCCCGTCCAGCCCTCCAGGTCTGGTCAGGGGGTCAGATCCCTCCATGGTTCTTCAGCTCAGCCTGAGCTCGTTGGTCAGTTTCCTGCCCCCAGAACTGGGGTCTTTGCACCTCCTTCGGGGTCTGACCTACGACCCCCCACCCGCCCCACCCTTGCTCCAGCCTGGGTTCAGCTCTGCAGGGATGGGCCTCACCCTGGAAGGTGTCCTTTGTCCCTTCCGCCCAGGCGCGGCGTGGCGGGCTCCCTGACTGCCCAGCACATGGCTCCTAGCAGCAGGACGCTGGGAGCAGGGTCCAGGGGATGCAGCCAGCGGCCCCGGTAAAGGTGAGTCGGTGGGTGGCTCTCCTTCCCTGCCTGGGGGCCAGCCGTGCCTCCCCTGCCCCAGCCCCAGAGGGCTGCATGAGGAGCGATTTCACTTCCTGATCTGCCTGGAAAACACCCTGGAGTCCACTTGGCAAGCAGCCGGGGCACCTCTATAGGACGTTCCTTCTGCTTCTAACAAGAGCAACGGGACCCAGAGGCCCCACCCTGCTGGATGTGCGGTGGAATTCCATAGGGTGACTCATGGGTGCCCAGCTCCCAGTTCTGTGGGGCTGGGGGTGGGGACGCAGAGCTGGTGGGCAGGCAGCCCCTCCTGGTGCGTGAGGGCCTTCTGTCAGGACGTCCTGGGCCAGGGACCCAGGCTTCTGCTTCCTGGAGGGAGCGTAGTGCAGCTGGGAGCCCAGAGGCCCACCCCAGGGCATCTGGGTTGGGCAGAGGCCTCAGATAAGACCATCCTTGTCCCTCAGCCCTGAGACGCTGGCTGGGGCCGGAGGCCGCTGACCCTGTGCAATGACTGGCCAAGTCAGGGACTGGTTGCAGACATCAGGCCTCCTCGAGGAGCTGCGGAGCTGCCCTGAGGGGCGGCTCAGGCTAACGCCAGGGGAGACCAGCCTGCCGGGCACTGCAGGGCTCTCACCAGGCCTCGGTTTCCTCCTTGTGGGACGTGCCCCACCCCACAGCACGGGCTGTCCATCCACTGAGCAGGGAGCTGGTGGGGACCCTCCTCCCAGGTGGTCCCCGGGGTCTCTCAGAGCCTCAGTCCTCAGATGTGAAGTGGCCGCACCGACCCCTGGCCTTGCTGAGGAGACCCCACATGTGAGGAGTGGTCACAATGAGTGTTAATCAGGAGGCAGAGGAGACAGGAGCCAAACACCCTGGGTTTGAGTCAGCGCAGCCCCACCAAGCAGGGGTGACCCTGACCTGACCCCGAGCCTCAGTTTCCCTGTCTGTAAAAGGGGCGCCAGCACCCAGCCCCAGGGCCAGCATGGGATCCAGACTCTGGAGACTGGAGTGCTGGGACGGCGGGGGACCGGGGGCAAAAGGGTCTGTGTGTCCACCCCAGGGTCACAGCCAAATGCGGACGCTCTAGTGGCCTTGCCTGCAGGCAGGGAGTGGGTGGACATGCTGGCGTCTAGCAGGTGAAGGGACCCTGTGGGCCAGGGCTCACCTGGGATCAGCTCACCGACTGGGACGCCAGGCACCCCTGAGAAGCCACTGTCTCTGGGGCATTGAGGCTGATGTCCCCATGGACACGGCTGAGGCCCAGGGGGTACCCTCGGAGGAGAGGTGTGGGCAGTGTCTGCGTCTCTCAGGAGCGGGGCGGTGGCCTCTGGTCCAGGCGCGCTGTCCCATGCCCCAGCCCCTCTCGAGCAGCGTGACAATGTGATCAGGACCCCTCACCTGAAAGGACACGGCAGGCTTCCCGCCCACCTGCCCCCAGAGACGCAAACTGTCGCGTTAGAAGACCAAAGGCAAGGAGCCAGTCGGAAAACATCTTCGAGGACAGTCTCCTTTCTGAAACATCAGAGCTGTTGACTTCACCTCGTCTTGGTGCAGTCTAAGGCACAGCATGGTCAGCCGTTGGACAGTCAGGGCTTGAAGGGGCCATTCGGCTGCTGCCCCGCAATGTGGCCTGTCCGTGTCAAGATGAACCATCTGTGTGACATGCTGGCCAGGTTTGCAAGACCGAGAGCAAGAATGTAATGTGGCAGCCCACGTGATGAGACATTACACAGCCAGAAGAGGGAATGAAGCGCTTACACAGGCTACCCCATGGTGAACCTCAAAGATGCGATGTTCAGTGAGAGAAGCTGGATGCGGAAGACTGTGCGGTTCACGTACAGGAAGCATCGACAACAGGTATGTCCATGGGGGGAGAGCGTGGCTCAGTGGTGCCGGCACTGGGAGGGGAGCGGGTGCTGGGGGAGGCTGCTCTTTGTGGGGATGAAAATGTTCCAAAGCTGACTGTGGAGGGCCTTCCCTGGTGGTCCAATGGCTGAGACTCTACGGACCGCAGTGCAGGGCAGGCGGCTGGGTACGATCCCTGGTGAGTAAGGTCCTGTGGGTCGCAACTAAGATCCAGCACAGCCAAACAAAGTATTTAAAAAGTAAAAAATAAAATTGAGATGGTTACATCACTCTGAATATATTAAAAGCCATCGAAGTGCAGACTTTCACTGGGTGAACTGTATGGTATGTGAGATATATCTCAGTAAAACTGGTTTGAACATCTGTGGGACCTCCCTGGGGGCCCAGTGGTCAAGACCCTGGCTTCCATTGCAGGGGGTGCAGGTTCGATCCCTGGTCGGAGAAGTAAGATCCCACATGCCTCCTGGCCAAGGAAACAAAACATAAACCAGAAGCAATGTTCAAATAAAGACTTTGAAGGTGGTCCACGTCAAAAAATCTTTAGAAAAATAAATGCGGAAAATGTAAGCCATCTCATCAATAATTTTAGTATTAATTACACACAGTAGTGATGGTATTTTGGATGTAGCCAGTGATGGCATCTCAGTTGGGGAAGATGAGGACAGAGGACGTTCTGAGACAGGCGGCGGTGATGGTGGCACCAGTGAGAACGTGCCTGAGCTGAGCACCCAGAAGTGGCTCCCCGCCTCCAGCGGGTCTGCCCCGGCCTCCAGCGGCTCCTGACACTCAGCTGCGTTTGGGCTTCAGGACCGGGTGCTACCTGCCCTGTACCGTGTGGCCTGGGCTCTGTAAGCTGCCCCATGTTTGTCAGAGGCAGCTTCCTGACTCAGGGGCTCTGCTCACATCCTGGGACGCTGCACAGGCCCCTCAAAATCCACCCAGAACTTCAGAGAGTGACTTTGCTTGGGAAATTGGGTCTTTGCAGTCGAAGCAGGTTATGTTGAGGTCGGACTGGCGTGGTTGGGGGAAGGTGGCTGATGTCCTTGCGAAAAAAGGGAGAGCCGATAGACACCGGGGAAGAGGGTGGCCATGTGACCACGAGGCAGAGGCTGGAAGGACGTGGCCACAAGCCTGGGGACGCCGGCCGCCCAGAGGCTGGACGAAGCAGGAAGGGCCGTCCCTGGAGTCTTGGGTGAGCCCGGCCCTGCGACACCTCGATTTTGGACATCGGGCTGCAGACTTCGAGAGATTAGTGTTGTTGTTTCAGGCCGTCCAGCCTTACAGTCCTTTGCTCCAGTGGCCCCAGGACTGAGTGGCTGACCCGCCCACCCCCTGCTGGCGGGGCTCCCAGACCAGCCCAGATCTGGGCCACTGGGTGTGAGTGAGGCCGTGCTCCGTGGGCACAGTGAGCCTGTGAGTCTGTGCCACGCGGTGAGGGTGGGGCCGGGGGGGCGGCGGCGCCCCGTGGCAGGGCCAGGGGAGGCCGCTGTCCTTGCGGGGCACCCGCCAGCCCCAACAGCCCCTCCCCTGGCGGGCTGCGCCTCCCGGTTTGAATTGCTGCCTGGTCGGGTTCCCGCTGCTCCCCGGCGGCCCCCCTGGCTTGGCAGTGAGGTGTCCTGGTCTCTCTTTCCAGCGGGTGTGGGCCGAGCGGAAAATGACCTCAGAGGGTGGGGAGGCCGGGGAGGCCTATAGAGCTCCGAGGGCACCCTGGGGGCTGGGCTGGGGTCCTCCACTGGGAGCCCTGCCACAGGCACCATGCCCCGAGCCCCGGGCTCCGGGGTGAGCCTGGACCCTCGTGCTCACAGCCCTTGAGAAGACCCCTTGCCACTCAGCCTGGCCCGTGTCGACCTGTACCAGGGCCTGTCTGGGAGGAGGGGGTTGGGGGCCGGGTGGGGGGCACTCCCATGACCTAGATGCCTGAGGACGCAGCAGGACTCAGGTGCGAGCGCTTGCCTGTGTCCTTGGCCTCAGGAGGCCTCAGGTGGAGGTGGGGCGGTCGCAACCTGTGGCCCTGGGCCGTGGGGGGAGTATGAGGCTTCCTGGCAGGATTGCCCTTCACTCAGGGTCCTGCTGAGAAAGAGAACCCCTCCCAAGGCGTTTTCATCAGAGGGAGCTGAGTTCCCCTCGATGGGGGTGTGGAGTGGGGTGACGCGTGCAGGGATGGGCAGCAGCCGCCTGGCCCCCCCAGGCTGGAGGGAGGGGAGGGGGAGTGGTGTGGGTGGAGTTGGTGGGCTGGGCCCACAGTCTCCCTCCAGGCCCCCTCCCCAGGGCTGGGGGTAGTGTGGGGCCGGTGGAGCTGCTGCCTGGGGCTCAGGGTTTGGGGAGACACCCAGGACAGGCGCCGGGCGCAGCTGGTGAACTGGGTGCCCAGCCTCTGTGGCTGGGGCCAGGCTTAGGGGGCAGGGGACGAGCAGCCTGCCCCGGGTGGAGGGAGGAGGTGCTCTGGTGGAGGCTGGCGATCCTTGGTGCTCCTCGGCAAGCAGCCGCCTCTTCCCCTGGGTGTCTCTTCCATCTCTTCTGAAGACTTGGCGCTCGATTTGGGGCTGGCCAGGGCAATCCAGGATGACCTCATCCAGGGAGCCTTAGCTTCATTGCATCTGCAGAGACCCCTTTCCCAAACATGGCCCCATCACAGGTTCTGGCAAACACAAATTTGGGGCTACCATTCAGCAACCCCTGGCCAGGCACACAGAGGGGTCCGGACGTGACAAGGACTGGAATCCACCCAGGGCCTTCCTGTCCTGGGTGCCCGTCACCCAGGAGGACAGAGGTTGCTGCCTGACCTCTGAAAGAGAGAGCCCAGGAAGCTGTGGGGGTCCCGTTCGATGCGCTCACCTGTAGGACCCCCTCGCCGAGTTCAGAGGCAGGTTAGGATGACTCAGGACTCAGGCGAGGGCTGGGCTCAGCCCCCAGCTGGTGCTTCTGTCACCATGAACCCCTGAGAAAGGAGCTGAAGGCTCTGCACCACCCCACCAAAGCCTGGCCAGACCACTGCCTCCCAGGCCCTGTTAATTTGGTTCATTTGTCTGTCCGTCCATTCACCCAAACATCCATCTGTCCCCCATTCACCCGGCCACCAGTCCATCTACCCAGCCGTCTGTCCATCAGTCCATCCGATCGTCTATCAGTGTTTGTCTGTCTGTCCCTCTCTCGGCCCGTCCCTCAGTGTCTGACCTTGGGTGACTGAATGAGTGGGAGGGGAGGGGAGCCCCAGACAGACCACATGGTCCACCCTCCCCGCCGCCAGGCAGGCGGCCCAGCCTGCAGCTGTGGGCTCTGGGTGGGAGTCTGGACCTGCTTGTTCTGTCGCTGCAGTTGAGAAGTGTTTCCAGTTCACAGCAGTGTAATTACTCACCCTCCTTTGGACGGGTGGGGGGTGGCCTCAGGGCGGGAAGATGTGTGTGCTGGTCCAAGCTGATTCAGACCAGGGAGAGGACAGAAAGGCTGGACGAGGGAGGTTTGGGCAGAAGTTCAAGGGCACAAGGAGGTGGCTGTGAAAGTGCAGGGGTGCCAGGTGGGAGAGACTCCTGCAAGCTCCCAGCATCCATCCATCCAGGCTCCGCGGGGGCCTGAGGACATGGTGCCAGCCTTGGGGGACGGGTTGGCTGAGGAGGGGGAGCTGCTGGCCAGGGCCCTGGGAACCCAGCAAAAGGGTGCTGGGCCTGGGGTGGGGCTGGCTTCACAGCACGGACACATCACCGGGGCCTCTGGCCCCAAGTGGATGCTCCCTGGGGTGTAGTGACCTCTGACTCCGACCAGACACCCTCTCTGCAAGTTCCTGAAACCAGCATGGATGAGCCAAGGCTGCTAGGCTTGGAAGTGATCCTTGGGCTGCCCAGGGGGCCAGTCTGGAGCCTTGAGGGGAGAGTTGGCCACAGGCAGCTGCAAGGAGTCCAGCACCTTGGCTTCAGATGAGACCCTGGTTTTGGGAGGGATTGTGAGCAGGGGAGGACGTTTGCCACCCACACGGCCACTTCACGCTCCCAGACTCCCTGGGAGGTGCAGGGGCGGTGTGGCACCGAGGCTCTGGGCCACGCAAGTGGGGAGTGGCAGGGCCGACGTTCTTGGCTGCCACTGCGGATAGAGGCCAGTGAGAGGCAGGGGTGGGTGGGCCCATCCAGAGCCCCATCCTGGGGGCCCCTCAAACCGGCCGGCAGCCCCAGGAGCTCAGTGAGCAGGCCAGCGGCCTCTTCTGTGGTCCTGCCGAGCCCGCGTGTGCTCGGACGGTGGCCTGAAGTCCCCTCCTCCCAGCGTGGGCCTTGGTGGACAACGGAGCCCTGTGTGGACTGGATGAATGGGCATGGGGGTGGGGAGGGGCTGGCACGGGGGAACTTGCCTGCCAGCCTGCTGTTAACCCCTTAGGGCCGGGCAGGGAGCAGGAGAGGGAGCAGCTTCCCTCATTCACTTTGCTTTTCACTCCCAGGAGACTACCTGCATTCATTAAGCACCTACTGTATGCCTGAGTGCTCAGGAATGGTCCCCTAGCCATGCTCTCTGCCCTGCACCAGGGACCCACAGGGGGCACTGCCAGCCCCACAGGGGTGCTTCCCTCTGCTTCTGCCACAGCTGGCCAGCCCAGGAGCCCTCTGGACACTGGACAGGCCCCGGGAATTGGCACATAAACACCCCGGCTTCCAACCCCACAGATGCGCTGGAGCCCCTCACTGGCTGCTGTTCCTGCCCTGTCCCCTCCCCCCACAAAGAAGCTCTAGGAGTTGAGGCCTTGTCTGGGGTTCCCCTCTGGCACTCCTGCCCAGTGGCCCAGAGGGCCGAACTGGGACCCCCACTGCTCCCCATGTGCTGCTTCATGTGGGATCTCAGAGAGGGAGGGGGCTGGGAAGCTTTGCCTTGTTCCCCACCTGCCCATGGGCCCCCAACTTCAGGGAGGGGTGTGAGAGACCACCCCTCCATGTCCTGGGGCTCATCAGGGTGTCCCTCTCACCCTGGGGGACCTCAAATGTGAGGGAGACAGTCCCGGCCGGGAAGGGGGCTGTGTGTCCAGCAGCTGTCAGGAGGGGACCCTGGAGCCGAGTCCCGGGGAAGTCGCCCCACGGCTATAACTCAGGTTGCCCTGTGCAGCGCTCCGCCCCAAGCGTGTAATCGCTCCATTTCCGATGGTCGGTCATCGCTGCTCACTTGTAATTAGCAGGACTTGCTCCCCTCGCCGCCAACCTCAGGCTCCAGCCAGCAACTTCCGAAGGAAGCCGCGACGTCTGCGGGGACCGCGGGCTTCCTGCGGGAGAGCCAGAGTCCTGGAGGTGCCAAAATGAGGAGGGGGCGGAAGTGGGGCCGCCCGGAGGTGGCTCGGGAGGGGTCTGAGGGGGCGCTGAGAGCCGGATGCACCTCCAGATGCCCTCGTCCCTGGGAGGTTTGTGCGTTCCCTGCTTTGGGGATTTGGGACCATTTCGTGCAGCCATTTGTGGTTTTCCCTGGTAATTGCTGGTTACAGCCCGTGACTGACAGGGGGCACCAAGGCCAGAGGGCCAGAGGCTGGCGGCACCTGGTTGGTGGGGCCCGGAGGGTCCTGGGCAGGCCCGGCCTCTACCGCCCGCAGGTGCTTTCTGCTGCAAGGCGGGGGCTCAACCCAGGGCGTCCCCATCCTATCCCACCAGCCAGGTGATCCCCAACATCCTCCTGTACCTCCATGGGGTCCCCTGTCCTCCCTGCACGGCCATCAGCCATGGAGGTTCCAGGAGCTGCCAGGGCAGCGGCCACCATGACACATCTCATGACTCGGCCGGTGTGCTGGGTTCAGGGTCGGGTCGGGGCTCCAGGGAGCGTAGGTGCTCACATGCAGCGGCATCTGCCTGTGCCCAGTGCCTGCCGTGTGCTCGGCCCTCTTTCTGGGCCTGTCGTCATGGGCACAGCGCACGTGAGCACACCAGGGTCCTGACCGAGGCCGACTTCTATCCCCACCTCCTCCGCCCCCAGGGCTTTAGTGCTACAGGGAGGAGGTGTCAGTCTTAGGTCTTAGCTGAGAGCCTGGCTCCCGTACATGACTTTCTTCTCCTGCTAGTGACTGTCAGTCAGCTTTTCTGTGTATAGACTTGGCCCTGGTGCCAGCAGAACCCCCGGAAGGAACATGCCCCAGTGCCTTCAATAGGGAAGGAAGACGGAGCCGGGTGCCCAGCTTCAGAGGTGACCATGGATGACGAGAAGTTTCGCACTGGAGGACTAAAGGCCTCCTGCCTCCTCAGGAGGCCGGTGAACTCTGGGAAGGCTGGTCTGACCCCCTGCACAGCCTTCAGCTTCAAGGTCGGGCCTCGGGCATCTCTGGTCTTGCTCATATTCTTCATCTTTTGCATAAAGCTTGAAACTGTATTATACAAACAAGACAGGCTCATCACAAACCCTTTTAGAACGCGCAACTACAGCAAAGAGAGCTCCAAGATTTCTACCGTGGCCGCCAAACACACACGTGTGACCCCAGGGAACTCTGGGATTCATGTCTGTCCAGATGACTTTCCTATAAATGCAGCTGGAATGTTCATTTTGTTGTTGTTTAGTCACTCAATCGTGTCCAACTCTTTTCGACCCCATGGACTGCAGCACGCCAGGCTTCCTTGTCCTTCACCATCCCCTGGAGCTTGCTGAAACTCACGTCCATTGAGTCAGTGATGCCATCCAACCATCTCATCCTCTGTTGCCTCTTTCTCCTCCTGCCTTCAATCTTTCCCATCAGCCGAGTCTTTTCCAGTGAGTCGGCTCTTGGCATCAGGTGGCCAAAGTATTGGAGCTTCAGCTTCAGCATCAGTTCTTCCAGTGAATACTCAGGGTTGATTTCCTTTAGGATGGACTGGTTTGATCTCCTTGCAGTCCAAGGGACTCTCAAGAGTCTTCTCCAGCACCACAGTTCAAAAGTATTAATTCTTTGGTGCTCAGCCTATGGTCCAACTCTCACATCCATATGTGACTACTTGAAAAACCATAGCTTTGACTAGATGGACCTTTGTAGCCAAAGTGATGTCTCTTCTCTGCTTTTTAATATGCTGTCTAGGTATGTCATAGCTTTTCTTCTAAGGAGCAAGTGTCTTTGAATTTTGAATTCTTGCAGAGCATCCTGGGATCAAGTCTCTGTAACCCCAGTGGGCAGCCAGCCTCCAAGGTGGTCCCAGTGGCTCTCATTCCCTGGTGCTCCCACTCGGTGTGGGCCCCGTGCTGAGTAGGGCTAGCCTGCATGGGTGGCAGGAAAGGGCAGTGACAGAGTGTGCTGTCTGTCTCCAGGTCCTAAAAGCCTCTCTTGGGTCACTCGCCTGAGGGATGCTGGCTGCCGCACTGGGAGAACGCCAGAGGGGTGCTGACTTGCCCACCAGCACTGACGTGCCAGCCCCCCAAGTGACAGCTGGGACCAGTAGAAGCGGACCCTCCAGGGCCCGTCCAGCCTCCAGAGGATGCTCCCTAGCCGACAGCGTGATCCCGTCTTCACGAGGACTGGGAGCCAGACCCTCCAGCGGAGCCGCTCCCGGGTTCCCGGACTCGAAGCTGTGTGGACAGGGGGTGTGTCTAGTTGTTTCAGGCAGGCAAGTTTGGGGGCGATTGTTCGCACAGCCCCCCTAGTGTGTTATGGCCCCCCTCCCCCAGCAAAGCCCCACAGACGGGACGGTTTATACAGTGGAACTCTCACTGTCCCAGAGAACACAGAGATCCCGACGGCGGAGACCAGGGTGTGGCAGGGCCGACTCCTCCTGCGGCTTCTCTCCTGGGGGTGCAGACAACTGTTCCCCCGCCCCCCACCCCGTGTCCCCCTACGTGGTGCCATCTGCACATGTGTGCCCTGACCTCTGCTTCCCACTGGATTAGGGTCCGCCCGCATGACCCCATTGTACCTTCACTACCTCTTCAAAGACCTACTCTCTAAATACAAGTGCATCCCAAGGAACTGGGGGTTAGGGGTTCAACATAGGAATTGGGGGCACGCCCAGCCCCCAGCAGCAGTGGGGAATACACCACACCACCCTTTTTTGCCCTCATTCTGGCCTTTGCCTCAGTGTGGCCTTATTTTGTCCATTGAGTTCTCGTTATCAGCTGGCCCATCCTGCAGAAGCATCCCCCTCTACGGGCATCCAGGGTGTTAATTTTTGTGCACTGTGGTTGCTGTTGGGTGGACCACGTCCTGCACCCCATCCACTTGTGATGTGTTTCAGATCGGACCCTGGGAATATGGGTGCCATGGCAGCGGGGGAGGGCGTCTCTGGGTTTGCCCTCCCAAACCCTGCACTGCGTGGCCCTCCTGGATGCAGGAGAGAGGCCTTATTCCCATGTCCATCTTTTATCCCTGCTCACTTGGTAACCGTTTTCCGGTGAGGTTGAAGGTCATGCCCCCGGCGGCCTGCCCCTCCTTGGCCTCAAGCCCCAGCCTGGCCCTGGGAGACGCACTTAGTAGAATTCCCGCCTTACTTGCTCAGAGAGGTGAAGCGACCTGGCCAGAGTCACACGGCTGGTGGGTGCGCTGGGTGGGGACTCCAGTCCGAGAATGAGGAGGCTCTGTCGCTGGGGCGAAGGGAAGCGGCTCTCGGGGGCAGATCCTGGCCTGGCCGTGGGAGCCCAGCGTGGGACCTCAGGGCGCAGCCATTCCCACTCCACCAGCCACGGACGTGTCCGGGGTCCCCTGGGGCCCAGAGCCCGGAAACTTCCCTCTGAGACAACAGGTAGGGCGAGGCTGCCGCCAGGCTGGCCCACCGCGGCCCAACGTGTAATTAGGGAAGTGGGCTTCCAGCAGGGCTGGGGCCTGGAGAGAGGAGCGTCCGAGAGCACGTCAGCCGCTGCTTGGGGGCCCGAAGGGTGTTTGTACGACACCCCATGCTGTGAGGGGCTGGGGGACTGCTCAGGCCGAGGAGCCTGGGGCCGGGGCTCCCCAGCTACCAGCCAGTGACCCCAGAGCCTCCTGCCTGAGCTTGAGCAGGAGGTCAGACGCCTGCCCCGCCTTCCTCTGGGGACCCCCCTCACCTCTCCTCCCAGGACGCCTGCCCACCTTCCCCCCAGAATCTCCATCATGCCCTCCCCACTTCCCTCTGTCACCCAGGAGCTGAAGGCAGGTGAACTCCCTCTTGCCAGATGGGAGCCCTGACGCTCCGTGTGAGCGCCCTGGGGCGCTGACCTGTACCTCAGACAGGGTATTGTTGCCTCACACAAGTGTCACCCTGAGGCTTCCTGGCCTCTTCGCCGTGTGGCCACAGCCCTGCCACACGGAGCTTCTGGTTTTTCTCCCCGCCGGGCACTTGGCATCCGTGTGACTAGACGGTCCCCGGGGCCTGTGAGCTGGACTCAGGGTGACGGGCTGCCTGGGGGTCCTGTGTGCTCAGAGGGGCCCCGTGCCTGTGACCGCCAGGTTTTCCTCCATCTGCCCTCCTGAGCCCTGTGCCCCCTGGAAACAGTGACGGCCAAGGACCCCCGTCCCTTCACGCCCCATCAAGGGCCAACCTCCCAGGACCTCCTGCCCCTGTGTCTCTCGAGCTCAGACTCCCGCCCTGCTCCCAGCGGCTCCTCAGGCGATGTTGCCACTGTTTGTAACCTTCTCCAGCGCGGGTGGCAGGGCCACTCCCGAGGTATCAGATGCATCCGTGAGGGGCCGGGGTCCGCCCCCTTGGCGTCAGGCGCCACGGGCTGGACTGCAGGGTTAGTGCTCACTTTCTTGGCCGTGTTAAGCGCCACCCCTTGGCATTCACGGTGTGTGTGGCGTGAGGTAGGGATCTGAGCGTACTGGTGTTTGCGGGTAGACGGTTGTCCCCACACCCGCACCGGTCGCTGGAGAACCCCTGCTTCCCTCACCGACTCTCAACGCGCTAAGTTTCCGTGTGTGAGACCTGTTGCTGAACCCTCTGTTCCAATCCATCAACTCAAATCAACCCGCAAAAATGAATTTAACCAGCCCGGTTATGCGTGACTCTGAAACAGCTGGTTAATTCAGTGAGAAGAATCACGTGCCAGATGTCAGCGGATCATGTAACCAAGCGGCCGGGTCGCTATTTTCCGTTTAGAGGGGGTGCTGAGGGCCGCTCGTGCACGATTCACAGGGCGTCACACACTGACCACCCTCCGAGGGTCAGGGCCGGACTGGACCTCAGGGTCGTGACAGTGCGTGGAGCTGAGGTGCAGACGGTCTGGAAGGAGATGGGCGACCGGGGGGAAGACACGAGATCAGAGGGCCAGGGTGGGGAGAGGACAGCACAGTGTGGCAGAGTGGCTGGTTAGGAAGGGCTTCTCAGCCTGTGTTGTTGTTTAGTCACCGAGTCATGTCCAGTTCTGTGACCCCATGGACTGCAGCACGCCAGGCTTTCCTGTCCTTCACCATCTCCCGGACTTCGCTCAAAGAGATGCTGTCTAACCATCTCATCCTTTGCTGCCCTGTCCTTCTCCGTTTGCCTTCAACCTTTCCCAGCATCAGGGTCTTTTCCAATGAGTCGTCTCTTTGCCTCAGGGTATGCTGTGGACCAAATGTTTATGTTAAATCCTATCCCCAAGGTCACGCTGTCAGGAGATAAAGGACACTAGGAGGTGACTAAGCCATGACGCTTGCAAATGGGACTAGTGCCCTCTAAAAGAGATCCCAGGGCCCCTTGCCCTTCCATGAGGAGGACACAGCAAGAGGTTGGCCATCTCTGAATCAGGGTTAGGTTCTCCCCAGATGCAGACTCTTGCCAGCACCTTGACCTGGGACTTCCAGCCTCCAGGACTGTGAGAAATCTAGGTTTGCTATTTAAAGTGCTCAGTCTGGGATGGTTTGTCACAGCAGCTGGAGGGGACCAAGACACAGGAGGTGGCCTCATTGCCTGGATCTGATGGTCAGGCTGGAGCCCAGGCACAGCGCTCTGGGGTGGAGCGCGTCCAGGAAGAGCAAAGGCCCTGGGGCTTCCATCCCCTGGGCAGGGCCCCGAGCAGGGAGGGGGCTGGAGGGCCACCAGAGAAGCAGGAGGCGTCGGCCCCAGAAAGAGGGACCCGTGAGCCAAGAGAGATCAGCAAGGCGGCCAGGACATCCTGTCCCCAGGCCCGTTGTGCGTGTGGCTGTGGGGGCCGGGAGCAGGCTCCTCGCAGATGGGGCCCAGTGGAGGGAGGCTGAGCTGCTCCCTGGCGCGGGTGGCCCCATGAAGCCCAGACGGTGCTGGGGCCGCTGAGTGGGAGCCCAGCTCAGCCTCTGCCCAGCTGCCCACGTGCAGTTTTCAGGTGCACCCTCCTGGCCAGGGACACCCGTCCAACCAACGTGCTCGAAAGCCAAAGCCGGTGGCACATTTTAAAATCTGAGAACTCTGGATGTGCCTTGTGGTGTCACTCTGCAGCCATGGAGCCCACGTTCGGGGGGCCCCATGTCTGGACAGACACAGCATCCACTGGAGCTGACGTGCCGGAGCAGCTCTGGGCAGCTGCCAGGAGCCCTGCTGGACGGAGGGGCCAGCCTGGTCCTCCAGGGACAGCACGGCCCCACCTGGCATCCAGTGCCCGCCTCTCCTGGTGGGGGCGGGGGGAGGGGGCAGTGGGCAGACTGAGCTGCAGTTGGAGGGGGGAAACTCTGGGGCCTCTGGGGGCATCAGGCTGCCCCCCGCCCTGAGCCGCAGGGCGTGGTGGGTGGGAGCGGGTAATGGGCCTTGGCTGTGATTCTCGCTGGGGAGGGCGGGGCAGTGGGGAGCTGGCTTGTTCGGCGTCAAGCCTGGCTCCGCTCCGCCAGCCGTGGAATTCTTCCTCTGATCCAGCTCCAGATGGGCCCAGAGAGGAACTGGGGGAGCACTGATTTGTGCCCCATCCAGGACTGCAGGCAGGGAGCCCCCTGCCCGTCCCCCGCCATCCTGTCCCCGCCTCTCCCCCCGACATACCCCTGGGACACCCCTGGACAGCCTGCTGGCGCCACCGGGAAGGTGGAGCTGGGAGCAGTGGGTCGGGCCCACCCACCGGGGTCCTGCTCACCCCCAAAGGCAGGAGACCAGCAGGGTCTCGAGGTGGCTTGCTCTGCCAGCCAGCACTCAGCTGGGCACGGGACCCAGGGACGGCAGTCATGCCCTGGCCTGAATCCCCCAAGGACAGAGACACTCCTGTGGGGAGTGTCAGAGACTGAGGGGCATCTCCAGGCCTGGGCAGCCGAAGTCAGAGATGAAGGGAGGCCATGGATGGACGCAGCCACTTCCCCTTCTTGGGCTCTTTCACAGCCTACTGTGAGCTTCAGGGAGGGGAGGGCGGCCTTAGGCAGGCTTCCTGGAGGAGGCAGCCCTGAGCTGGTGAGGGGCCCGGTGACAAGCAGCAGCGGGCTGGGCTGCAGGGAAGCCACTCAGTGGGCCGGGCCCTGGGCGGGCAGCCCTCAAGGCTCCGGCTTCAGTGAACCAAATGTGCTCTTCCCACGGGCCCCGAGGCGACCGCACGCCTCATGCCTGGCTGAGTGCTCTCAATCGCCCGGAACGTCTCTCCCCAACGCCCGGCTTCCCTGAGCGCCCGAGTCGCCCAGCAGGCCCCGGGGGGCCTCCTCTGTGGCCAGGCCAGGGCGGGAGGAGGCGGGCAGGGCTGCCAGGAGGCTGAGCCAAGAAGCCGGCCGGGGACGGGGGGCCCCAGGCAAGTCTGGCCGCCTGTCCCTGAGGGACTCTCTGTGGGGACCTGGCCCTCAGCGTGCAGGGGATGAGCCCTGGAGCCTGAAGGGGCGGCCCCTCCGCAGAAGGAGGCCGTCGGGGTGGTCCAGCAGCAGCCCCTGGGCCGTGGCGGGCTCTGGCCTCGGTGTCACCCTGGGGGTTGGGGCCGCACCTGGGGCAGCGGCCCCCCCGACAGTGGCCGTTCGCAGCCCCGACCCTGGGTCCCGCCCCTGGGATACTGCGTTCGCCGTGGCAAGACCTGGGTTGGTGTGCAGTTCCCGCACTCCTGGGGGTGTTCAGGCCCTGGGCCAAATTTTATTTTTATTCCAATCTTGCCACTGGGGCTGATGATTCTCACCTTTTATTTCCGTTACATCCTGAACGTTAACACTGTGTTAACTCCAACCTCTTGTTCTAAGGGACAACTGTACTAACAGCCCAGAGGGGGGGGCCGCCTGCTTGCTGGCCTGGGCCCTGGGCAGCCCTTTCCGACTGCTGGGTGGGTAAGGAGGGGCGGCCTGATCCAGAGTCCCGGGCCAGCTGGGGAGCAGTGGGGAAACTGGCCCAGTGTCCGGTTGCCAGAGGCCTGCCTGACCGTCGGACCCGCCAGCCTCCCCGGCTGGCTCCAGCTGTCCTTACCTAATGCCGCCGCGGGGCGGGAGGCCGGGCGGCCGCCCCCACATGTGTTCCCGGCCGCCGTGGGGTTGGGGGCCGGGTGGGAGCCAAGCCCAGGCCTCCCGCCTTCCCTGGAGTGGCCTGCCCAGTGTCCAGAGTGGGGCGGCCAGGCGCCGGCTCGCTGCTTGCATGACAGGCCCCGGGGGGCAGGGCTGGGAGGAGCTGGGGGCCAGGGAAGGCCGCAGGCCGAGCCCCTCCTGGGGTCCCTCCCTGCCAGCTGCCGGAGTACCAGCCAGCTTGGGGGAGAGGGGGCTTCCTGGGCTGATGGGGGAGGGGAGGGCTGTCTGGCCTGTGCTCGGCCCTGAAGGGAGGGAGGAGCCCCCAACCCGGGCCTGTCGGTGGGCGGCCTCATGTCACGCTCCCCACACCTCCAGGTGACCCTGGGGCTGTGTGCCTTCCGCGGGCAGGGAGACTAAGGCAGAGAGGGGCATCCACTGTCGGAGCCCACGGTGGCCAGGAGGGCGGTGTCTGTGCTGCTCTGTCCGAGGGGTGTCCCACTGCCCTAGCGGGTCTGACAGCCGCCCTGGATCCTGGGAGCCTCCCTGTCACACTGGGCCCTTCTGAGGCCCACTTCTGGCTCCTCTCACCTCTCACCACCTCCAGGAAGCCGCTGGGACTGCTCTGCTCAGAACCAGCCCTGTGTCCCCAGCCCCAGCCGCTGGCAGGCCACAGCACCAGCATCCGCGTCCTGGGTGCGGCCGGGCACTGGCAGGGGCCTGCGGTGGGGTGGGGGCCGCCTGGCTGCATGCTGTCCAGGCCGAGTGGGCGGGGCTGGGCCAGGAGAATAGGCGCCTTCATGCTCTAGCCCCGGCTCCGTGTGTGCCGCGCCCCGGCCTGCCTGCGCCCCCCGCCCCGCTGGTGCCCGCCGTGCCCTCCTCCGCTCGCGCGGCTGGCGGCAGGGCCTCCCCGTGTGGGACCGGGCAGCCACCTGCTGCCCACAGCCGCAGCCACACAATGGGGCCCTTGTGCGCCGGCGGGCGGCGGGCGGCGGGCAGCGCCTCCCGGCCCACCCCAGGCTCAGAGCCCTGTTGTGTGGGGCGGCTGCCCAGGCTGGGCAGCACGGAGCCGGACGGGCGGGCCCCACCGCCCCAGGCCCCATGGCTGCCAGGCCTGGGCCCCCAGCCCCGTGTGGCTCCTGCCCCTGAAGCCCATTAGGGAGAGGTGGGCTTCCCCAGACTGAGGACTCTATGCCAGGGCCCCTTCCTGGGGAGTCTGGGGTGTCTTGCGGCTGAGCACCCACCATGAGGCACTGTCTGCCCCTGGCCCCCAGACCTTGCCTCCTCAAGGCCAGGGTAGGGAGGGTGGTGGTGGGATGTGCTTTGTGGCTCTAAAGCCACCCCAGGAGTTATCTCGCAGCTCCCAGGGGTCTGAGGTGGCTGGTGGACACGTCCTGTTGGGGAGGGTCCCCAGAGAGCCAGTGAGGTGCTGCTCTGGGTAGGGGGGCACCCGGCAGAGGAGGGCTGGCTGTGCCCCCGGGTGGGGCTATTGGGACACCAGGCACAGATAGCTCGGGACACGGGGTGTTCAAGGCTCAGGGCTGAGCTGCTTCCTAGTGTAGCTGCGAAGTGCAGGGCTCTCATCCTCGGATTTTGCCGAATACCCTGGGGTGTCACCCAAAAGGCCAAGGGTCTCTGCTGGCACAGAGATGCCCCATCTGTAGGCCGACAGCTCCACATGCCAACCCTGCGACATTAGAGGCCCACAGGCCCTCCCCACTGGCCACCTTGGCTCCATGTGGTGGACAGGGGCTTTATCACAGAGCCTTCTTTTCCACCGTGGATGTGACATGTGACCACGGGGCCAACCTGAGCCACCCCAGAGCAGGACAAAGGAGAGATGGGTCCTCCCATACCCAGGAGCTCAGTGCGTGGAGGGGGCCATCTTCCCTGGATAGTGAGAGCACAGAAATACTGAGCCAAGCACCTGGATCCAGCCATGCCTGAAGCTGTAGCTGCAACTTCGTGATCTGGGAGCTGGTGCTTTTCGCTTATTTCCGGGAGTCTGATGCCTCTGTCCTTTGCTCCAGGATATGGGGTGGGCCCTGGGTGTGGGGAGGGGCATTGAGACGCGCTCAGGACATGTGACAAGGAGCCTGGCCCCTTCTGCTCTCTGGGTGGTCAGGCTTCAGCAGCCTGTGCCCTTGCCCCTGCATGGGCCTGAGGAGAATCACGGCCCCACTCTGGCCCACCACCCCTCGGGGCCATCAAATAGCCCCCCTCCTTGGGGACCTGCCCCTCAGGGCAACACTTAGCGGGCAGGGAGACCCTGCGGCCGCCAGGGGCCCCATGAGGATGCATCCGTCCAGCAGGGCCTGGCGGGGTCTCAGCAGCATGGACTGCACCTCCAGGCTCTTAGGGTCACTCCCGCACCTGACCAGAGGCCAGCACCCCTGGGGGGTTGTCCTGTGTCTCCTGATCACCCCAGGCCACGGCCGTGTGGCCCCCAGACCTGCTCCAGGGCAGCGGGGAGAGGGGTCACGCCTCCCCTCAGGCTCAGGACCCTGAGGAGCCCCTTCTGCCCCCACTTCCGCCCTCAGTGGGGGCTGCACCCAGAACCTGGCTGTCTCAGGAGCCAGGGACACGGTTCTGTCCTGGCGAGGGGAGGATGGACAGTCACAGCTGCTCAGGGCAGATCGTCCCTGCCCTGAGGTGGAGGTGCTCCCCCAGTGATGCTGACACAGGCCCCTCTAGCAGGTCTCCTCAGCGGCTGAGAGCAAGTTTGCTGGTGGAAGAGCAGCCCCTGCCTGCCCTCTCTTCAGGCAGGGTGCCCCCAGTCCAGCCCAGCCCAGCCCAGCCCCCCAGGAGTGGGAGAGCAGGCCCCCCCGCCGGCCGTGCTCCCTCCCAGCTGTTCTAGACTAGCAGCATCCCCCGGGGCCTGTGCAAAGCTGAGGATTTCCTCCGGCCCGGGGGCCCACAGCTGCGCTCACACGTGTGCGAGTTGAGGGGTGAGGCAGGCTGCGGGCGGGCGCTCACTGGAGCCCCTCCCGCCGGGCAGCTCGGGGGGGCCTGGTGGGGGCTGGGGCTGAGCCGGTCCCAGCGCCGTGGCCTGAGAGCCTGCATCTGCGGGCAGAGGGGCTGTCGGGCTGCGTCTGAGGAGGAAGCCTAGTACCACCATCTGGGGGACCTGGCTGGGCACACACAGAGGGCCTGGAGCTTGGGGCCACCCTCGGCCTCTCCTGAGGCTCCTGACCACCCGCACATGTCTCCTCTGCACTGGGCACCCAGGTCTGGGTACGGGCTGGTGGCAGGAGGCACGCCCACCGGTGGCACAGGGTCCGGGACCTTGCATCGGTGCAGCGGGGTGCCTGGGGCTGTTGGGGACCAGACCAGCTGCAGCTGCTGCTTCTCGTCGGGGCCAGGGGGGTCCCCATCGTGTCATCCTGATAACCTCGGCTGCCCAGGACCTGTACCTGACCCCGCGCCTCCTGGGTCCCCATGACCTAGGGGGTCCTCCAGGGGCCCAGCTCCCCCAAGGCCAGCCGTCCACTCTTCCAGCCCCAGGACTCAGGTGGAGAGAGGAGACCCAGCCTGGTCCCCAGCCATGGATTCTGTTCAGGGTGGGGGTTGCTGGGCAGGGCAGTTTAAATTAAGGTGCTGAGAAGGGCTGGGTGAGCCCGGGAACACAGGGCCTGCAGCTCTGAGCTTTACAATCCAGTTTTGATGGCAATTAGCCAAGTCTGTCATGAGACAGGGAGGGCCTCAAGGGTGTGGGACCCACAAGGGGGACAGTCCCTCAGCCCTCCCTGCCCCCCAAGGCAGCACGTGCCTGGCCCACCCCACCCAGGCCCCTCCATGTCTGGGCCAGGAGGGTACCCCCAAGCCTCCTCAGTCAGTGGATTTTCCTAAAGTCGCCCCTGAACCCCTCCTCTTCATCAGAACCCCTCCCCCAATGCACACACAGCAGAGCAGGGGGAGGGGACAGCCCAGTTGCCCACCTGCCACCTCTGGTTGCCATGTGGGTGCTCAGCCTGTCTGGGCCTCTGTTCCCTTATCTGGGGAATGGCTAATAGTCATACACGTGTTGGATTGTGGTGGAGAGAACGGGGCACATTCCGTGGAGGCCTTCCAATGGTGCACAGGAGCGCTCTAAGAATTTGTTAACGCCTCTCTGAGCCTCGCACCCCTCCTTATGAAGGGAAGGCCACAAGTGTCAAGTTTAGAGATGGACAAGCCAAGCCAGGGGCACACAGTAGGTGCTTAATGAGCGCTAGTGGACGCTGGCCCAGGCCAGACCCAAGAGTCCCAAGAGGTGGCTGCCACCCTGGGGGCTGTCTTCCAGAGCAGGGAGGTGCCCAAGGGAGGGGCCAACGTGAGGCCCAGCTTTGCTTTCTAGCGTCTGGCTCGAAAGTGTGGCCCAAGCGTCTGGGCTGAGATTCGGGCAGGCGTTTCGGGGCTGACCTGCCATGGGTGCCGGTCCAGCCCCGGGGAGCTGCTGCTGGCCCCGGGCAGCTGGGCTCACACGAGGAATGGTAGAGTCATCTAGCTGAAATGAAGATCTTAATAGCAAAGCCACGTCTTTCGAGGGAAAACATGCTTTGCGGCCAGCCGGCACATGCACACAGGGGTCTGGAAAAGAAGAGAGGTCTGTGCAGAGCTGCCTCGAGCCTGCGGCTGGATTATTAAACTCCTGCGTGGGGAGAAGCGATAAAAGAAACATGCATGGCTTCAGCCGTGCTCAGAAGTGCACGATCCCGGAGATGGGAAATGCAGACCGCGTGGAGCCGCCCCGCAGAAATAAAACCGTCAGATGTCGGTTTGAAGATGCTGGGGAGAAACAAAGCCCAGATAAATCACCTGCCTACAGCCATGAGCCACTCGCTCTGGGCCTGTGCTGAAGGCTGCTGATGGATTGAGTGCCGAGGAGGGGCTGCAGAAACCGATACTGGGGGTGCCGGGGGCCCGGAAGCGGCGTGGGGACCCTGTCTGCCTGACCAGACGTGTCTGGCCCAGGCCTCCTTTCCTGGGGGGTCAGGAGGGGACCAGCCAGGGGAGCTGGTGTGCCCATTCCCTCCTTGTCTTGCCAGGCAGCCCTGGACTCACCTGGAGACCTGGGGTTCTGGACAGCCCACTCCAGGCTGGACGCCTGAAGTTGGCCTGGAAGAGATAGCTCCCAGGGGGCGCCTGGCGCTGTTTCAAGGCCCCAGCACTCCCAGGCTGGCAGCTGGTTTGGAAGGATCATCAGAGGCTGTCTGGATCTCCCACTCCATCTCAGCCAGGCAGCAAACACCAGCATAGCATCACTGCTCATTGTGGTGCCCGGGCAGACATCACTAATCAAGCCCTGCACATACTCCTGCAGAAATGACTTCCTGACCTTCCCAGCACATCCCTCCAGGCAGCCTGGGGGTCTGATGGTGCTGGCCAGAGAGGTCCAGCCCACCCCCAGCCCCCGGGAGTCCCTGCCTCAGGAGAAAAGGGTCTCTCCTCCTCCCCAGAACTGTACCCACCTAGGGGCTGATGCCACCCTCCTCAATCCTGGAAGCCCAGATAAATCACCCTGTATGCTCCCCCTGGTGGGGGCTCCTGCTTTGTGCCTGGGGGTCAGTCTTGTTGGAGAGGGGACAGTCTTGCGGAGGAGAGGTGGACGTCAGGGGGATCACAGCCTCTCTCTGTGGGGTGACGGAGCAGGATGAGGGCCTGATGCCCGGAGCCATGCTGCCCAGCCCGGCTGTAGCGCCAGGAACCACCCCTCCAGGTCCCTTGGCCTGCTCGCTGTCCTCAGGCCCCATGTGTGGTCCACCTGTTCTATCCCCCCACCCACTACCTGGGGCTCGACAGAGATGAAGATTTATAGCCCCCCACGTGCAACAGAGGCCTCCAGGCCCCGGGGTGAGTAGAAATACACCTGTCTGCACATGAGGCAGCTCCACCAGGTGTGGCTGGAGCCCACACAGGTGAGCCTCGATCTCAGAGCCCTGACATCCCGAGGGCCCCTTCCACAGCAGGGCTGGTCCTGATCTGGGTTCCTGCCCCCAGAATGAGCAGTTCAGTTGACAACATAAATTTAAACCCAGTGTACAGGTCAGGTGATGCTGCCCACGCACGAGGGCTGTGGAGGCCCGGCCCCGTCAGGAGCCACCACCACAAGCTGGCCCAGGTGAGGGTCCTGGGGAAAAGGCAGAGATAGGCGGGCTGGTGGACCGTCCAGAGGGGGGCCTGCTGGGCACCCCAGAGCACCAGGCACTGAAGCACAACTGGGCCACAGCCAGGAAGCCCAGCCCCCGTCTGCCACGTCCAGGGACAGGTGTGTGCTGGTATCCTGGGGCCGGCCACTGTACAATGTTCACAAACAGGACTTAAAGCAGCAGGAGGGACCCTCTCAGGCCAGAGGCCAGGACTGTGGTCAGGGTGTGGGCAGGCCCCACTCAGTCCCCCCAAGGCTCCAGCTCCTGGAGGCCTCTGCAGCCCCTGGTCTGGGGCCACATCCCTCCAGGATGAGACCATGCCCGTGACATCAGTGACTTGGTGACGCTGGTGCTCCCTCGGCCCCGCCCGGCCTCACCGTGACTTAACCACTCCTGCAAATAGGACCGCAGCGGGGGGTCCAGATGCACGTGAATCTGGGGGACACTATTCAACCCAGTCAAGGCACCAGTGGTACGAGGGGCAGCTCGTGCCCGCCTGTGGGGCAAGACCCCTCGCCGAGTACCGGTCTTTCCTCTGTGAAGCAGGGCCACCTGCCTGCAACCGTCCCAGGCCCCGTTGTATGCAGGAATCACGCTTTGTTCTGGGAGGGTGTGCTGGGGGTTCCGAGGGCCAAAGATGTGGTGCCGGGCAGAGGTAGGGTGTCAGGGCGGGGAGTCAGTGTGCTGGTGTGGGGTGAGGGAATGGGATCCCCAAGTTGGGCCCTGGTTTGAAGCCTTAAGCTCCTCCCACTGTGGCCTCAGAAGGCCCGAGATACAGGCGGCCATGCTGCAAGGAGCAAGGAAGAGTTTGCTAGAAGCACCCCAGGCAGAGGGAGGGCCCTCAACCAATGTTCACAAGTGGCCTCCACGGCTCAGGGGCCCCTTGTCCTGGAACAGACTGGGGAGCACACTGCGGGTGCTGGGCCCTGAGGGTGGGCAGTGGCACAGGGCAGGGCCCTGGCTGAGCCTGGGCAGAGGGTGGGGGGCGGGCTCCCGGGGCTGCTCACTGCTGCTCATTCAGGGGGCCTCGGGGCACCTCCTGCTCTCTGCCCCGGGGACCTTGGACAAGACACCTGTGTGCATTTTCACGGCCGGCCTTGAGGTGTTGGTGTGCACACATGGCAGGGCCCACTCCTGGCACTGGTCACAGCCCACAGGCTGGCCACTGAGGGCCTGGCCTCTGCTACCACAGGCCCAAGCACCCTGAATGCCAGTCCCAGCCCAGGGCCCCTCCAAGACTGAAGAGATGAGGGTGTGGGGCCTCCTGTACCCCTGGGACCAGCCCTTGGCAGGCTGGGCTGGGCCATGGGGGGCACACCTGCTCTGGGGAGGGTGGGGGGCTTCCGGGGCTGCAGCTGTTAGTCCCTGGGACAGACACAGCCTCCCCAGCAACAGCTGGGCCGGAGGTTGGACAGCCAGGAGAGCAGAGCCCAGGCTGCCCCCGGCCCCCCTGGGGGTTGGTTACAGCGGCTGCAGATGCTTGGAGACGATGGGGCGGGGTGGAGGAGGGGAGCACCCTGCCCAGTCCCCAGGTGTGACACCAGGACTCCCCTGGGTGGGGGTCAGCATGGACGTGGCTGTCCACCCCCTCCCATGGCCCAGGGATCCTGCCACCCACTTGAAACTATCCCTCAGCCTCCCGTGCTCCAGGTCTGAATCTCTGATCAGCAGCCATCTGCAGCCCAGGATGTAGGAAGACCCCTTTCCACTAACCCTCTGGGCAGCACATGGGATCCCCCACCCTCTCCCCAAGGCTGAGTGGAGGTGGGCAGGGCAGGGGGCAAGATGGAGGCTGGGGGCCTCGGTGGGGCAAGCCTGGCGGATGGGGTGACAGGGGCTGCCCCGCGTGGGGGCCACAGGGTCATTGTGGGCGCCCCAGAACATGGCAGGACCCCATCGGCTCTCCAGGTGTCAGCGGCCCAGGCTTGTCCTTCACTCCTGCAGTGCCTGGTCTCACTTCCCATGCCTGAGATTCGGGGGTCCCCAAGCAAGGGACAATGGGTCTCACCCCAGGCCTGGGAGCAGACTAGATACCAAGCTCCAGCCGAGGAGCTGCGATAACGCTGGCGCCTTCTCTCTGAGCCATGTAGGTCCTGAGGTCCCCATCATGACTGTGGGCTGAAGCCTCCCCACTGGCCACCTTGTCTCGGAGGGACAGTACCCAGATCTCCGACTTCTGGTCCGAGGTGGCCAGGGTGCCCAGACTCTTGCTTAAATGTTTCCAGGCCTTTCTGCTAACACATGAATCTGCAGGCCCCCAAGACCCAGCCCTGCCGTGAGGACAGGTCCACTCTGCCCAGAGGCCCAGGGTCTGCACAGCCTGCCCAGCCTGGATCCCCTGGCCTCTCCGGGCCCTGGGGCTGTCTGCTGGCCTGCCTGGCCTCAGTCCCTGCCAGCCAGTTCAGCAAAGGACAGGCCAACCGTCAGGGCCAAGGACTCCCTGGCCTGGCCAAGTGGGGCCGGTTTTCAGGACTCGGGGATTTTGAACCAGCTGCTGTGGCAGGTGTGGCCGGCCCAGCTGAGCAGAGGCACCGGCCGCCCGGAGAGTTGCCAGCCAGCTGCTGGAGGGTGCGGGGCAGCCAGGCTGGCCCCTCGCCCGGGCAGCAAAGCCAACAGAGGGCGGACGGGGGTGGCAGGAGGCCCCCACAGCCCGCAGGGTTCACTGCTGCCCCACCGGAGCAGGGACCGCAACCGGCTTCTCTGGGCCCTGCGGACGGCCGGAGCGGTCGGCTGGCCTGAAACCCCCGGTTTTCAATCCAGGGTGGGAAATCTTCATCGTCCATCAGAAAAGAGGCGCCGCAAGCAGAGACCCGTGCCCCAGCCCCACGTCTCAGCCTCGGTCGCAGGGCCCTGAGGCGCTGGGGCTGCGTCAGGAGCATTTGTGAGCTGCTCACACCTCCCAGTGGCCACTGCCAGCTTTGTTCGCAGGGATTCACAGAGGCTGAAGGGTGCCAGGGGATCAGGGAGCCCCGTGTGGTGCTGTGCTGTGGCCCACTGAGGGTACAGGCTCAGAGGTGGACCTGATCTGTCTCATGGAGGGACAGGGTTAGGGGGCTGGGCAAGAGGAGGTAGCCGAGGAGAGGCTGCCCCCAGTTGGGAGCCTCAAACCAGACAGGGTCTCAGTGCTACCAGGAGCCTCGGGGGGTATGGGGGCCACCCTTGGGCTTGGCCCCCACCAAACGGGTATCAAATGGGTATGCCCAGCACCCAGGTGACTGGGCATCAGCTGGCCCCCGTGCAGGATGGTGGTCCCCCTGCGGGAGGGGCCACCGCCTGGCCATGGACCAGTGGACTCAGGCCCTCAGGCAGGTCTCCGAGGAGTGGGGAGAGGTGCGCCCCCTCCCCTGTTCCATCCGGGCCACCACACAGCCCTGAGGCCTCTGACACTAATCCCTGAGAGAAGGGTGCCCCATGGAAGGCTTTCCCCAGGGAGAGGAGCTCGGGGAAACACTGGGGAGGGGTCACCCAACCGAGGGGCCGCAAGGACCCCAGTCCAGGCTCAGGGAAGGGGCAGGGCTCTCCTGGAAACTTCCAGAGGAGGGGACCAGAGGGACAGTAATTATGATCCTGGGTTTTTGAGGAGGATGCTGAGGCTCAGAGAGGTTGGGTGACCAGCTGTGGCCACATGATGACCTGGTAGGAACCTGGCCTGGCCACAGGTGGCACTGGGGACCGTAGGCAGACTCTGGTCACCCCTCACTCGCCTCGCTCCAGAAGCCCAGCGGCGCCCCCGCCGCGCCCCTCCCCGCCTGCAGTGACCACGGCGCCCAGGCGGTGGCGCCAGAGGCCGATGGATGCGCGGAGGCCCCGTCAGCTTGCGACCTTCCCCACAGTGTGTGTCTGGGTGAGGTCCCCGCACGGAGCGACGAGGGGTCAATGCAGCCCCTGCCTGGGGACCGCCTGGCGCAGGGAGGTTCGAGTTGGGGGGCTGCCTCCTCCCAGGGGAGGAGACGGGGGTCCCGGCGTCTGGGTGTCTTCCCTCTGCTCCTGCCCCACAAGCTGCCCCCCACCCCGGAGAAAAGGGAGAGCTGGGTGGGCCCCGGACAGGCAGAGGGAACACAGCAGGGGGCTTGGGGGGTCCCAGGAAGAGGGCAGAGCAGAGGGCAGTGGGGAGCAATTGAGGGTTGCGGGGGAGGTGAGGTGGGGGCCCTTGACCTGGGTCTGTGCTCCCCCCCAACTCCCTACTGAGCCACTCCAGCTCAGACCAGGCCCCGCCCCCACCCATTTTCTCCCAGACCAGTTGAGAGCCTCTAATTTGTCCTAATGCCTTTAATTTGTCTTTTCAGCTGGTTATCACTGTGTCGGTTTGATGTTGAGAGAGTCCACGTGAGCGCACAGGCAGGGCCAGGTTCTTGGTGCCTTTGAACATTTTCTACCTGAGGCCCAAAGCCCCTGACCAAGATGGGGTCCCGGTCAGGGGGCTCTGGCATTTGGGGGGCGCTGCTGGGCTGGGGCCTTTACAATCGTGTCTCACACCAGAGGCACAGATGTGGGCGCTGAGCAGCAGGCTCTGGGGGCCCCAGCTGTGTGTTTCCCAACCCCTCTGTGTCAGGTCAGTGCCTTCACACGACACGCGTGGCCCGGCCTGAATCTTCAGTGGAAAGCCCAGTCTCTGCACCCCGTCCCGCTGTGGGATGGGGCGGGTAGCGGGCAGGGGGACACGGCCAGTGCCTGGGTGATTCCTCAGGGCCGCCTCCACACGCGAGTTGCTGTGCAGACCCTCCAGGAGGGTTTTGCACGTCTAACCGCACTTCTCATTCGGAAGGTTCCATCTGGTTGTTTTCCGAATCCCCTGCCTCTTTCCATGCTGTCGGTTTTCACTTCCGCTGTCGTCAGTTGAATCACTTTATGCTGATTGCCTGATCTCTTCTGACTCGTTCCGCCGTTTCATTTCTCGTCCTCAGAGTGCTGGTGTGCCTGCTGCCACCCCTGTGCGTGCGCTGATCCTCAACAGGAGCTGCTTCTTGCTTGGGGCCTCTGCCTTGCAGTGGCCACGTGCCGTTGCTGGGCCCTGGGTGCTCTCTGCAGAGGCCCACAGTCTCCTCTGCCCAACCACCCAGAGGAGCCTTCCCAGGGCCCCGCTGTGGCCTGGCGTGGACGCCTGATCACTCTCAGCCACAGGCCCAGGGCCTGGCTCTTATGCAGTGGACAGCAAAGCCAGCCCGGTGCTTGGGAGGGTGTCTCGGGGTGCCCCTTGCGCTGAGGCAAGTGGAGCTGGGTGGGCTCTGCCTGCACCAGGGTCAGCTGTCCTGCCCCACTGATGCTCCAGGTGGTCCCTCACAAAGGTACCAGGGGGACCAGCCGGGAGCCCGGGGAGGCGTAGCTCATAAGCAGTGCTGACCAGTGATCACCACAGCTGGAGGCCTGGGGCTGAATCCAGCACTGGTTCTAGAAGCGGGTGGTGCGGGAGGACCGTGGACCTGTGTCCCCCCAGAGGGGTGTCTAAGTCTCCCTCCCAGTAACTGCGGTGGGACGCTATGTGGAAATAGAGGCTTGTAGGTGTGACCGAGTCAAGGCCGTGAGGGCAGCTCCCGTCCAGTGACTAGTGTCCTTGTGAGCAGAGGGAACTTGGACACGCAGAGAGGCGGCCATGGACGGAACAGAGGCAGACGGGGGTGAGGGAGCGCCAGGACGGAGGCGGGAGGGTCCCTGGCCTGAGGAGCGGGCGCGGCCCTGCCCACCCCTGCTGCCACCTCTGGCCTGCAGACCCTGGGAGCCAGGCTCCTGTTTCAGCCCCAGTGTGCTGCTCCTTGCCACAGCCGCAGTGACCGCGGTGGGGCTCTGCCCGTGGGGCCTCCCTGTGCCCCCAGCCCTCGGCCGTAGGCGTGAGTGAGATCTGCAAACAGCGCTTGAAGCCGGATCCCTCCAGGCACCTGGTGAGCCCAGCTTCAGCTCCGGGGGCCCGGCCCACCCCAGCCCCCACACCAGCCCCCAGGTGTCATGAGAGTTGCATGCTCTGCTCCTGCCGCTGGGGCCTGGCCACCGCGCTGGATCTGTCGGAATTGGGTCAGATTTCGCCACCATCTAAGGGGCAGTGGCCTCGGTGTTTAGAGCCCAGCGGCAGTTCAGGCCTCTGGGCACAGAGCTGGTCCCACAGCCGCCAGGATCCCAGGCCGCTGGGCGTGACATCAGTGTGGGCGCATCCTGTGGCCCGTAGGCGGCGGGGCTAGGTGCCAGATCACCTGCAGGGACTCGGGGGCGGGCGTGACCGTGGTCTCTGTGGGGTCCCCGGACCCCTGGGGCGTGACTTGGCGTGCAGGCAGCATCCCCGTGGGTATAGCCTTTGACCCCGCAGCGATCCCTTCCTGGGAGGCCCCAGTCTTGCTCCTGAGGCCTCCAGGTGGATGAGGCCCACCTGAGCGAGGGCGTCTGTCCCTCAAGCCACCTGACGCAGGTGTAAGTGCAGGCACTAGGCCCACACCTGCGCCTGCAGCGGCGAGCAGCTGAGTCAGCGCAAACCTGCCCATCACAGCCGGCACTGTGGTGGCTCGTTTTCCATGTTTTCTCTGTTTCCCTTTACAGACGAGGAGCCAGCGCTCAAAGGAGACCACTGGCCTGGGTCCGCGGCTGGCCAGGGCAGAGGCAGGGTTCCCCAGCCACACCCCTACCTGGGCCGCCGCGAGGAGTCTGGGCTGCGGTCTGGGGTCGGGACGGCTCTGGGGCCCACACTGCCCCGTGGGCCAAGCGGTTTGCTTGAAGGAAGGGTGGCCAGCACCCTGGTGTTGGGGCAGCCACGGGGCCAAGACAAGGCCCTGGGTGTGCTAGGAGGCGTGATGGATGTCCTGGGTAGAGTTTGCTGATGGCCTGTGTGGATCCGGGCAATGAATGCAACAATTTTTCTCTTGAAAAAAATCAGAAGTTCTGGGACTTCCCTGCAGGGGGCCCAGGTTCAATCCCTGGTCAGGGAGCTAGATCCTGCATGCCGCAACCTACACCCAGCACAGCCAAATAAATAACTATTTTTAATAAAAAATCAGAATTTCTGGTGATGTTGGCCCTGTGTTCTCGAAGGGCAGGAGCTGAGAGGGGCTGTTGCTTAGCCAGTGGACGGCAGGCCAGTGGCCGAGCCTCACCGTGACTCAGAAGTGCTGTTCCTCCTCTGTTCCCCCGGCTGAGGATGAGGCGTTTGGGAGCCTGGCAGTGGCTCATGGCTGGGGGCTCAGATGCTGAGACAGGATGAGGGGGCTCCATCCCGAGTCCCAGCCCCGCAACTCACTGCTGGGATGGTGCAGTGGGGGCTTCATGCTTTTGTGCCAACTTACTGATCACTTTTCGTCTGGTGGAGAAATCTGCTTTCAAACGCCACTTGACTCTCAGATGTAAATGAAATGAAATAAACTGATGAATCACTAAATTCTAACATATTAGAAAACAGCGCTCCTTTGGCATCTGGTGACTTTTTAATTGATGTAAAAGTTGGTTGCTGTGAACAAATCGAGACAAATCTGCTCTTTCTGACTTGCCTCCGAGTGGGAAATTAAGCGACTTAAATGGACTCTGAATGCGCCGTCACCAGAACACACTAAATGTGGAAATACAACACAGAGCCCCGCGGAGCTCTTGTGTCTGTGGGGAGAGAGGGGAGGGCAGCCGCTCCCTGCCCCAGGGACGCAGCCCATCCTCCCATGGGGAAGGTGGGGCCACAGAGGACCCGGCAGGCTGTCCGGACATCCGGCCACAGCCAGTGGGGTGTCCAAGCAGAGACCAGAGCATTAAGCCCTGGGGTGAAGCCGCTGCACCCCACGTCCCACCCTGACGTCTGGGAAATTGCTTCTTAACAAAGCACGGACTGAAGCCTGAGACCACGGCCGAAGGCAGTGCACACAGCGGCACCTGCAGTCGCTCACTCACCAGCACTCACACCTTCTCAACCAGGACAGACGCTGCCAAGGGGATGTGGTCTGGGAGCTGCTGGAAGCTGAGGGACAAATAGGCAGCATGGAGCGGCCAGGGGCCTCCTGAAGGAGGGGGCGTTCCAGCTACAGGTGGGGAGAGGGAGGTGGGCTGGCCCGGGAAAGGCTCTGCGGTGGGAAGAAACATGGCGCAGGGAGGAGGGCCTCCTGGCCCCCAGGACCCACCCAGCTGCGGGGTGGCTCCAGGTGAACTGGAGTCAGCCTCCAATGCTTCTGAATAGTCATGGGGCGCCTCAGCCCTGGTGCCCGAGCAGGGGCGGGGCAGGGTGGCTGGAGGGGGACGTCGTGTCCAGCAGCCACTGGCCTCAGACTCTGTAAAGGGAGACGGCAGCCCAGAGTGGAGCTCCAGCGAGGGTGGGCCCCATAAGAGGGATCGAGATCATCCATGGGGGGCGCCTCGGGCACTGTCCCGTTGCCATGGCTCCTGGCTGGGGCTGGCGTAACCTCTGCAGAGTGTCCCCGGGTTTCACCTCAGCTAATCTCCTGGGGCTCAGAGGCCAGGGGACACCTGCCAGAAGTGGGGCACAGGGAAGAGACACACCACCTCTCTCTTCTGAGAGCCCAGGTGATGCCCTCCTGGGTGTTAAGGTGTGTGGGCATCGCAGCCTGCTAGGTGTAACTGACCAAGCACCCGCCCACCCACAGGGCCCATCCCTGCCGTGTGCCGGGTCCCACCCTCGTGCGCGCTCCTGCACACAGGACAGTGAGCCTCAGAGAGGCTCTCCCTGGCCTTCCTGTCCCCACTGCCTTTCCCATCACCCTGATCCTCTCCGTTGATGACAGTCTAAAAGTACCTCTATTAAGTCACTTTTGGTTTGTCGCCCGTCTCCCTGCTGGCCTCGGCGCTCAGAGTATGGTCTCGTCTGTTTCGTGCTAAGTGCCATCCGCACCAGCCCGTGCAGCCATGGCCCCTGGGGACGCAGAACTCCGTGTCTCCCACCTGAACATGTCCAGAGGGGGTGTGTGAATCTGCTGAGTGTGCAACAGGCCACATGAGAGTGCCAGCCAAGCAGGAGATGCTGTCCAGCCCTGCCTTGCCACCTGGCTCCATCCAGAAGGCCTTGTGCACTAGGCTGCAGGGACCTTGGCAAGGGGACAGCTCTGCTCTGATGCCTGCGTTCAGGTGGCTCTGGCACCTGCTAAGGGGAGACCCCCGAGTGGACCTCCCGGCCAGCCGTCCTGACACCCATCGCTGGGACACGGCCCCACTCCATCTCTCAGAGTCAGCCTCCTGCCCTTTTCCATCCTCCTCAGACTTTCAGAAGGGCACTTTGAGTCCCCTCCGACCCCCAAGCTCTGGTCTGCCACCCCAGCGGACCTAAGAGAACGAGGTGAAGACGCCACCGTCATCAGAGACGCCGCCACCGACGGGACAAGGGTTGTGGGCGAGCTGCGTAGACCTCAGGGAAAAAGGGGGCAGAGGACAGACTGGCGCGGGGCCCGCGGGGAACCGAGTGCCCGCCCCTACCCCGCCCCAGCCCCGCCCAGGCACCCCCACCTCCCTCCAACGCTCGCCCCGCCCCGCCTCCCCGCCCCGCGCGCCCCGAGCCCCAGAGCGCAGCTCGGAGTCTGGAGCCAGCGCAGTGGGTGCGCGTCTCCCGAGGGGCCGCAGGCAGCGCCGTCCCCGTCCCCGGGTGAGTGCCGCGCCCCTGCCCCGCACCCCCGCCCCCAGAGCCCCACTACACTCTCAGCGGGTCTAACCTCCTAACCTCCTGAGGGCAGCCTGCACTCTGGCCCTGGGTGGATCCACACCGCTCCACAGCCTCCCTGTCTTCCGCTTCTCTACACCCCTCCCTCCCATGAACCCCTGGAGTTCGCTGCCCGCTGCCAGGGGTCCCTCCCCACCCCTCTCATCGGCTGCCCTCTCGGTCTCCCCGGCCCACCACCTGCCCTCGCTGGCCACCCTCTACTTGGTCAGGGCAGAAGCCTCCGGGAGTCAGGGCCGGCCCCCTCTGCCCTGCGTGGGGGCCTGCCAGCCTTCCTGCGTTGGGCACCACAGTGGGGCCGCCCAGGATGGTGTGCGCAGCTGGAGGCTGTGGCTGGAGTAGGTGGTGGGGGAGGGGGGTAAGCGAGAGTGTGAGGGGGGTGCTGGGACTTCTGCGTGGGGAGACAGACGGTGGTGGGCCAGCACTGGGGAGAGGGCGGTGGTGCTGGGCCAGGGCGCAGAGGGCCTGGTCCGGGGGCTCACCCTGGACTGGGAGGGAGTGGGGTGCCGCCCTGGGAGCTGGAGCTGGGGACGGAACCCCAGCATCTCCAGGGCTCCGGTGCTCTGGGCCCCTCCTCAGAAGGGAGTACATGGCCTGGAAGTTCGCCTGTGGGCCATCTCCCCGCCCAGGGTCCAGGTGGGGCCTGGACTGCTGGCCCTGGCCTCCCGCGAGCCTGCGGCCCCAGAGAAGGCGAGGGCGGAGAGACCCTGCTACCCAAAGTGTGAGGCAATCCCGGGTGCTGCTGAGTCCTGCCCGAGGAGACTGTGCTCCTGGGGGCAGCGGCCACTCGTGCGGAGGACCAGGAGCCCCCCAGGCTGACGGGGTCGATGCACCAGTGATGGTAAAGGCACCACTGGTTCCCAGGGACGGTGGCTGGGAGTTCTAGGGGCAGGAGCCCCTAGCCCTGGAGACTCCCCGAAGGGTGCGGAGGCCCCACGGAGACCCTGTTGTCACACGCGCACCTCAGGTCCCCTCGTGGGGAAGGGTGCCCCAGGCCAAGGCTGCCTTAAGGACAGATGGAGCGAGTTTAGGGGTGAGGAGAGGGGTGGCCATCAGCTGCCCCCCTGAGCTAAGCCCTCCCTGGGGAGGCAGGCCTGGGGGGTGGGGCTCTTGGGTGGTGCTGGGGACTGTCCCTGCCCCGCACAGGTGAGGACCCAGGAGCACCAAGCTGCCGTCTCAGTGGGTTCTACAACTGCCCCTGGGCAGCGGGGCCGGCTCCCTCTTGCTGACCAAGCATCATCTTAGCCTGTGAGGGGCTGGGCCCAGCACTGGTCCTCCTGGGGGCATGGAGCACTGGAGCACCAAGGTCTCCTCCCTGTCCCCAGGTCCCCGCGGAGGTTCTGGCTCCTCTGCGGAGCCCAGGGCTGCTGGTGCTGGGCAGGAGACGCAGGCTGTTTGGGGCAGGCAGGTGGGAGCAGCTATTCAGCACCCACTGTATGCGGGTCATCACAGCAGCATCCTGTGTCGGGATGGTTTTCTCTGCTCGGTGGCTTTGTACAAGTCTCTGTTATGGGAGCCTGGGCCCAGAGAAGTGGTATGACTTACCCAAGACCCCTTGGCCAGCATGCGGGGGGTGCTGGGGCAGGGGGGTGGGCTCTGTTCCCTGAGCCACAGCAGCGGTCCCTTCCTGGTGGGGGTCTGGGTCAGAAAGCCCCAGTGACGGCTTGTGGTCCTTCCACCGCCACCCTCCCCATCCCTTATCTGAGAGGAAGGGGCCGGAGGGATGAGTCCCCATGAGGGTGTGATTCCTGTGACCAAGATTGCTGTCCCTGAATAGTGACTCTTGCAGAATTGGGCTCCAAGTGGCAGGCATGGCAAGATCTACCTAATTTTGTTCTTTGCTGCTCTAAAGTTTAACTCAGGCCTTGGGGTGCCTGGGGGGAGGGGAGCCTGGCAATCTGCTCAGGTCACCTTGGGTTCTGGGTGTCAGGCAGCCTCCTGAAGGCACTCATCTGATTCAGAATCAAACTCACATTCAGGCCCATTGAGCTCCTGCCCCACTCAGCCTCCTGAGAGCCCTTCCTTGGGTATTTTTTGAGGGAGGGTGTAGTCCCCAGGATTCTCTCCCCAGATGCCAACAAAGTCCACCCCACCATCTCCACACCAGAGTCTAGCATTCATTCCCCCGCAGCACCTCAATGGAGCTTTAAACATTATTTTACATTTAATTTTTTTTTATAATGTGAGGGAGCCTTCTGTGCTCAGCCCTGGGGAACAGAGATCAGCAGGCTGACCCCCCACCCACCAGAGCTCCACTGCCTTGGGTCCACTCTTGGGGTGTTGGGGTGGCCCTCCTGCCAGCCGGGTGCCAGTCCCGCCCACCCCTGCCCCCAACTTGGAGCGCAGCCCAAGGGACCCCCAGCTTCATCTTGAAATGCATAGACCCCAGGAGCCTGTGTGCATGCGTGCCAAGTCCCTTCAGTCATGTCTAACTCTTTGTGACCCCATGGACCATAGCCCACCAGGCTCCTCTGTCCATGGTATCCTCCAGGTAAGAATACTGCAGGGGGGTGCCGTGCCCTCCTTCAGGGGACCTTCCCGACCCAGGGATCGAACCCGCATCTCCTGTGTTGCAGGCAGATTCTTTTCCGCTGAGCTACTGGGGAAGGCCCCCCCACCCCAGGAGCCTGCCTTAACCTTTTTTAAACAGAGGTTTTGTCATACACCTCACATCCGGTCACAGTACACAGCAGGAGTGCTGGCGACCTGGACCAGCAAATCCTGCAAGACTCATAGAAAGGTCTTTTTCCGCTTCCAGCCGGCTGGGGGCCCTCCTCTGGGTGGGGGCTTCAGAGGGGACAGCGCTCGTCTCTCCTTGGCTCCTGGGACCCTCGTGGGCGGGGCCTGCTGTCCTAACCCCCTGCGCTGCTCCAAGGTTTCTGTCCAGCCTCTCTGCCCACATTCTCCGGAGTTTTCTCTTCCTCCTCGACACTCTGTAGGTCACTCAGACACTGTTTCATCTTTACTTTATCCGCTCGGGACAGAGTTCATCCCAGGTCAGTTCTGCAGGCGCCCCTGCGCCCCGACCTCTGCACCTGCTCTGAGGGAGTCCCTCAGCCCCTCTTCTGATTCTGATTCTCTCTTCATCTATGTCCAGACTTTCCTGGATTTTTTTTTTTTTTTTTTTGTCCAAATGTTGATGTTTTTCACATCCAAGAGTTGTAATTTTCAAAAATAGACGCTTGTTCATTTTACTTCTCAGATAGAAGCCAAATTCATTTCAGAGTATTTTTATCCACGCCTGGAGGATCCTAAACATTTCTAAACGTATCTCAAGCACACTTGTTCATTTACTTTTATGTCACCTGAGCGAATCCGCTGATCCCCCTCCGCTCCGCTGATTTTCCGGGTCGAGCTTCCCGGTGGCCGTTAGCGTCTGGCCATGCCGCGGTCGGGAGCAGAGTCTCCCTGCCCTTGCCAGTGTTGTTTATGCTGCACCCCCTTGTCTACCAGATGTCAGTCGCCCACCCCCAACCCCGGGGCCCCCGGCCCGGGCCTGGAGGCCGCTGGGGATGCCCTTGGTGCTGAGGTGACTTTGGGGGCACCGAGGGTCAGCTGACCCCGGCTGGTCATCACAACCCTTTCCAGTCCCCTCAGGGCCTTGTCTGGGCCCCCTGGGGGCAGCTAGACCCCCATCCCGGCTGAGGTGTCAGCCCCCATCTTCCCTTCCTCCTCTCTTCGTCAGCGGAGGTGGTTCCTTTCTCATGAGGATCACTATTTTTGTGAACCATTTCAACGTACAGAAAAGTACCAGAGTGATACAGTGGATACGTGTGCCCGTCACTGTGGACTTCAGGTGCCACCTCCCCAGCCCTGCCCTGGCTATTTCTCTACAAACCCTATCACCCCTGCTGCTGCTGCTGCTAAGTTGCTTCAGTCATGTCTGACTCTGTGCGACCCCATAGACGGCAGCCCACCAGGCTCCCCCGTCCCTGGGATTCTCCAGGCAAGAACACTGGAGTGGGTTGCCATTTCCTTCTCCAATGCATGAAAGTGAAAAGTGAAAGCGAAGTCACTCAGTCGTGTCCAACCCTATGCGACCCCATGGACCGCAGCCCCTGAAGCCTCCCCCAAATCTGCCTGCCCCACATTGTCCCCCCGACCACACAGACACACACAGACACACACACACACACACACACACACACACGGACACAGACAGACAGACAGACACACGGACACACAGACACACACACACAGACACACACACACACAGACACATGGACACACACAGACACAGACATACACACATACACACACACAGACACACACACACACAGACACATGGACACACACAGACACAGACATACACACATACACACACACAGACACAGCCACACACAGACATACACATACACACAGACACACACACGCAGACACACACACATACGTGCATTTCTTCCTGGCCCGCGGCTCGGGCTGGAATCTGCCTCTGCCTGTCGTGTGTTACCTGTTCACAGGGTGGGGTCCTCACTGACCCACCCCCGCTCAGGGTCCTCTGCCTGGGGCTGCAGTCTGCTGTCCTGGGACTGGGGGTGCGGCCCCACCCCAGAGCACGCGCAGCCCCGTCTCCGGTCGTCTCCTTGGCCCAGGGACATCCGCGCTGCAGCGGCAGCTGCTGGGGGCAGGGAAGCCAGGTCCTTTTGGCCACGCAGCTGGGCTCTGCTGGGTGACGCGGACACGGCTCACAGGTGGGCTGGCAGAGCCTCTGCAGCCTGAGGTCTTGCTTTTCAGCCACGTGGAAGGCTGGGAGCCTCTGGATGGTTCCAGGAGGCCACCTGGAGTCCGGCTCTGGGGTTCCCCAGCAGAGTGGGCCTGGGTGTCTCCACACTCTGGCTTGCCTGGGCTGGGGGTGCCTGGCTGCTGTCCCAGCCTCCTTGTCCCTCCCCTCCCACCTGTCCTGCGGGTCCCTGGGGAGGCAACTCCGAGGGTCCTCAGTCCGTTACCTGCGAGGTGAGGTATCAGTGCCCTCCCAGGACTCCGTGAAGGTGGCCTGGCTGAGCTGGGAAGGGGGCCTCTGGGTGCAGAGGGCTGAAGGGACAGTCAAGTCTCTGGGGGCTGCTGTGGCATCTCGGCTCCAGGGGCTACCTGCCCAGTGCCCCCACAGCCACCGACCCACTGCTCCTTCCTCTCCAGGTTTGTTTTCCAAACAATTTGCTTAATGTGATTCCCAGCCCAGTTGAACATGAGTAATCGTATTTACCCGCCGCCCCGGGGTAATCCCGTGCGTCCTGGGCAGGTGGGGCAGGCGCAGGGGAGACGCCCTCGGCTCAGTCGCTCTGTGTCCTTCCTTCTCTTGCAGCGGACGCCCCGGCGCTCCCGCTCAGCCTGCCCTGCCCGCAGTGGCCACGATGGAGCCTCTGTTCCCGGCCTCCCCGCTGACCACCTGGAACACCTCCTCAGTGGTGCCCAGCGGCAGCGGCGATGAGAATGGGACGCTGGCGGGGCTGGGGCCCTCACCAGGTGCCCGGGCAGTGGTGGTACCAGTGCTCTACCTGCTGGTGTGCGCAGTGGGGCTGGGCGGCAACGCGCTGGTCATCTACGTGGTCCTGCGCCACGCCAAGATGAAGACGGTCACCAACATCTACATCCTCAACCTGGCCGTGGCCGACGTGCTGCTCATGCTGGGGCTGCCCTTCGTGGCCACGCAGAATGCCATCTCCTACTGGCCCTTCGGCCCCGTGCTGTGCCGCCTGGTCATGACGCTGGACGGCATCAACCAGTTCACCAGCATCTTCTGCCTGACGGTCATGAGCGTGGATCGCTATCTGGCCGTAGTCCACCCCATCCGCTCCGCCCGCTGGCGCCGCCCCCGGGTGGCCAAGCTGGCCAGCGCTGCGGTCTGGGCCTTCTCGCTGGTCATGTCGCTGCCACTGGTGGTGTTTGCCGACATCCAGGAGGGCTGGAACACCTGCAACCTCAGCTGGCCGGAGCCCGTGGGGCTGTGGGGGGCCGTGTTCATCATCTACACGTCCGTGCTGGGCTTCTTCGGGCCGCTGCTGGTCATCTGCCTGTGCTACTTGCTCATCGTGGTGAAGCTGAAGGCATCCGGCGTGCGCGTGGGCTCCACGCGGCGGCGCTCGGAGCGGAAGGTGACCCGCATGGTGGTGGTGGTGGTGCTGGTGTTTGCGGGCTGCTGGCTGCCCTTCTTCATCGTCAACATCGTCAACCTGGCCTTTGCGCTGCCCGAGGAGCCTGCCTCCGCTGGCGCCTACTTCTTCGTGGTTGTGCTGTCCTACGCCAACAGCTGTGCCAACCCCCTGCTCTACGGCTTCCTCTCCGACAACTTCCGCCAGAGCTTCCGGAAGGTTCTGTGCCTCCGCAAAGGCTACGGCGCTGGCGCCGAGGATGCGGATGCCACGGAGCCACAGCCGGGCCCGAGCAGCCGGCTGCAGGAGGCCATGATGCCCGTGCGCAGCTGCAAGGCCAACGGGCTCATGCAGACCAGCAAACTGTGAGTGCTGAGGCTGCGAGGGCAGAGGGGGCCCGGCAAGGCTGCGGGACCCACAGCCACCTCTTCTGCCTTTCCTCCCAGAGTTGGGGGGCTGGAGCTGAAGAGGAGACTAGCCAGACAGCAGCGGGCAGGCGGAGCCGCCTCCCAAGGCAAACAGCAGACTGGAGAGGCCATGGGCGCGTGCAAATGCTGGACCCTGGAGGAATTCGGCTTTCAGTCTGGTCTGGCCGGAATGGTCCTCTCCACCCCCAGAAACACCAGCTCATCCCCCTCCACCCCTGGCCCCAGGCCTGAAACAGGTCCTAGAGAAGGTGCCTGGCAGCCTCACTGGGGGAGGCCTGGGGTCCCGGATGCCCAGGCCTCACTGTGATCATGGCTGGAAGGAGAAGAAGGACATGGGGGTCATTCGCCCTCCACAGGCCCCGCTGAGACAGCCCTGCCCAGTGTCCCTCCTGGGGTCCATGGCTGGACCAGAGGAGGAAGCAGAAACCAGGGGGCGCGGGGAGTGGGCAGCGCCGTGCTGGGCAGGGGAGAGTCAGGGTCAGCGCTGCCGGGGCCTCGGCACGGACCCCAGACCGAGGCCAAGCCCTGGAAACGAGATCACGTAACAAGGGCGCTTGTGTTTGACAAGTGCTCCCTGAATAAATTAGAGAATAAATGTTTGACTCTTTCCCAGAGCAAATATTGTCCCTGGAGCCGATCGAAACTGGTGTACATCAGTGCGGGCGGATCGCAGGCAGCCGGGGCGGGGCAGGCAGCAGGACACCCAGATAATAGTGAGGGGAGCGTCCGTACCCGCGGAAAGGAGCCTCGGGGCTGGGCTGGCAGGAGCGGGGTGTGGCCCTGAGGATGTGGGCGGTGGGGCGGGAGCATCCGATCCTTCCACGGCTGTTGGGTGTGGGGCGTGGGCAGCTCCCTTGGGGCTCCTGTCCCCGACTCTGGGTGAGTGGGGTCCCGGCCGTCTCCTCAGCCCCAGCTTTAGTATCAGCCCCACCTGGGCTCCACCTAGAGGGTGGAGGACACAAACCCTGGTGTCAGTCACAGGGAGCTGGTGACCAAAGCCTCCCCGCCCGGCCCTAGGGGAGAGGCATCCCGTGCAGGGGTGGATGCCTGGGAGAAACAAGTCTGTCTGACCAGTCACCCCCCTTCCGCCGGCCAGGCCACCCGTGGGCTTGGATGCAAAGTCCATCTGCTCAGAGTGACTTTGGGGAGCAAACAGATGGCACGGAAATATCTGCTCGGGTCAATTTCTCCCAATTGATTTGACACGGCGAGGTCCCTCCCTGGGCGGTGCGGACACTAGAGTGCCCTCGCCAGTCCTGCCTGTGAGCATGTTGGTGTGTGTGGACATGCCTGTGTGTTTGTCCATGTGCCTGCTTCTGGGTGTGTGTGCCTGTGTGTGTGCATGTGTATACACTCATGTGAATGTGTGTGTGTGTGTGTGTGTGCATGTGCCTGCTTGTGGGTGTGATGCATGTGTGGACATGTGTGTACACATATGTCAATTCAGTGTACCTGTGTGCATATACGTGTACTGGCATGTGTGTCTGTATGTATGCACATGTGTATACATGTGTAGGTGTGTGTGCATGTGCCCCCTTGTGGGTGCCTGTGTAATGCATGTGTAGACATGTGTGTACCTCTGTGTACATGTATGTGTGTGCCTGTGTGTACCATGTGTGAATGTGTGTGTACCTGTGTGTACACATGTATGAATGTGTGCACCTGTTTGTGCACATGTGTGAATGTGTGCCTGTGTGTGCATGTGTGAACATGTGTCTGTGTGTATGTGTGTCGGTGTGTGTACACATATGTAAATGTACCTATGTGTGCACGTGTGTGAATGTACCTGTGTGTGCACGTGTGAATGTGTGTGCCTGTGTGTGCCCAGGCCTGATAGACTCAACAGGTGGAGGAAGAGATGCCAGGTGGCCCGTGGACCCTGGGTCTGTGTGGGAGTTGGTGACTGGGCTCGGCCAGTGTGGACAGTTCCCAAAGCCCTGGGTGGGGGGTACTGAACAGGAGAGAGTGAGCACCTGGGCACCCCGAGGGCCTGTCAAGGTGCGGGGACAGGAGTGTCCCAGAAGGATGTGAGCCCACGGAGCCGTGGACACGGTACAGTGGGTGTGGGGATGCAGCCTCGCCCGGCCACTGCCCTCCCCGCCCAGCACAGGCTGGGGACAGCTGCAGGGGCACAGAGCACCACACTGCTTGCAGGTCTTGGGGCCCCAGGCCCCGAGCAGGGTGGGGAGGGCAGAACAAACACCCTCAGCGGAGTGGGTGACCTGCTTTACTGTCTCTCTCTCCGCATCAATGGGTTTTATTGGCTATTGGGCTCCAGTGGCTCCCAGAGTGACCTTGCTCAGGAAATCCGGCCCGCAGGACAGGGTGAGGCTGCCTCCGGGATCAGGATGGGCTGAGGGTTGGCTATTTGCCAGGCGGGAGGGGTGGGTGTGGGGGGGGTGGAGGACCATGGTGCAGCCCCCATGGGCAGAGCCCATGCTGTGGCCCACCCTGGGGGCTGAACGAGGGCATCCCTGGAGGGGTCAGTGGGGCCCATCCTGGGGTGTCTCGGGACAGGAGGCAAGCAGGCTGCAGGTAAACACCAGGAAGAGCCTCCTACGGAGTCTGGGGGCTGAGAGCTGGGATGTCTTTTGGGGGTGTCAGGCAGCTGACTAACTGAGAACAGGGTCTTTGCTGGTCACCTGTCGGGGCCACCGTAGAACCCGGGGCCTCAAGGGCTGGGCGGGCTGGGGCCCTGGGGAGGCCACTGGGGCTGTGGCCCGCTCCTCCAGCCCAGCCTGCCGCCTCCTCTCCATGCTGCCCTGGCTCCTCGAGGCTGGCCCGACCACCGTGAGCCACTGTCCAGCTGGAGTCCCCACCTTGAAGGTCCAGCGACTGTCCAGGAACCTGAGGGGGTCCCCATCGCTGCCCCCCGCCCTGGCTCTCAGGCTCACCCCTCCCCATTCCCTAGGCTGCACATCTGGCCGTGGTGGTGACAGCTGTGCATTTGTGGTATCTGCGCTGACGGGGGTCTGGGGGCTCCACCTGGGCGCCTGCGTGGGTCCTGACTGGTGCAGGGGGAGTGTCTCCACCGGAGGAAACCTCCTCCCTGGCTCCTGCCTCTGGGGAGGGGGCTTGAGTGCCCTTCTCAGCCTGTCTCTTCTCTGACCTCTGCACACACGGCAGACCGTGGCCATGGCCACAGGGTGTGGGGCGCCAGGCCTGGGTGCAGGGCGGGGGCACCACAGGAGGGGAGGGGCAGGGCCATTCACAGGGGCTGGCTGTGGGCAAAGGAAACTGACTGCAGAGCAGTGGGGACTGGCCCGATCCCCTTCTGCTCTGCACCCCGAGAGTCTCCTGTGCCCCCACGTGTCCCCCGTCCCCCCATGCCCAGGAAACAGGCGGCCCCTCCTTTGGGCAGCTTGAGGAGGGTTTAATGAAAGGACATTTGCAGAGTGGACCCAGGGCAGCAGCCATCCTGGGGGCTGAGGGCCTGTCCTCTCCCCCCCACCCACGTGGCACCTGGAAGGTGACCTGGCCGTGGGGACCCATGTTCTGATGGTCATCGGGTCTGAGAGGGTAGCCAGAGGAAGGGTCAGCTTCCAGAGCCCCTTGACCTCTCCCCATTTGGAACCCAGGACCCACCCTCCCAGCTGAGCCCCCAGGAGCCATGCCGAGGGGTCCCTGGCTCCAGGCAGGGGTCCAGTGGGTGCAGGTGTCACGAGAGGGGCCAAAGCTCCCAGGAGCCATGCTGTGGCTCCTCGGCCCCCTGGACAGTGGACCTGTCTGCCTGTGCATCCTCTGGAGGCCCTACCCAGAGGAGGGACACAGATGATGGTGACGACCAGGCAACTTGGAAAGGAGACTCTCTGGATGGACGCCCTTGTACACCTTAAATAATATTGAGTTGTTCCCTTTTGGGGCTCCCCTGCTGGCTCAGCTGGTAAAGAATCCACCTGCAATGCGGGAGACCTGGGTTCAATCCCTGGGTTGGGAAGATCCCCTGGAGAAGGGAAAGGCTTCCCACTCCAGTATTCTGGCCTGGAGAATTCCATGGACTGTACAGCCCACGGGGTTGCAAAGAGTTGAACACGACTGAGCGACTTTCACTTTGTTCACTTTAAAATGGTACATTTTATGGTGTATGACTTTCACCCAAATTCTAAAAATAGATGTTTTGTTGGAATTCCACCAAACGGATAAAAACTGAGACAGGAAACGGCTTCCATAGGATTCCGCCTCTGGGCTGCCCCGTGTTCCGGTCGTTTCCAGCTCTCTTCCCCAGGGGCAGGTGCATCCTGGTCCCCCCCACTCCGCCCCAGGCCGCCGTGTGGTGCATCAAGGATGCTGTTCACCCTCTCGTCTCCTGAGCGAGCAGCGCGGCACGGATTCCTGAGTCTGGAGCTTCCCATCACTTTGTGGACAGGATGACTTCCCCTCGTCCCACCCGTTCTCAGTCATGGGTTTTAACTAAGCCGGGGGTGGGGGGAGGCAACCACTCTCAGTGTCCCTGGCGCGTCCCAGGCACGCAGGCTCTGACCAGCAGCCTCCACAGGGTTCTCGCTCGCACTCAGGGGAGACCCCACCTGGCCCCTGCTCTCTGAGGGCGGGGGTGGCCTTGACTTTGGAGTCGATTAGACACCGTCTGTTTGGCCTGCTCTGCCCTCTGGGCCAGCAAGGGGAGCAGGGGGCTGTCCCGGGGGCTCGGTGGAGCCGCCCCAGTGCCTCTGGTCTAGGCCCCACGAACGGAGTGAGGTGAGAGGGAGGCCCAGCGGCCAGTGGATCCACAGATTTCATGGAAATGCCCCCCCATCCCTGCACCCTCAGGGCCCAGTGCACCTCGAGGTCAGACGGGGAGCCCGAGAGAGCCGGCTTTGCCCAGGCTGCTGGACCGGGCAGCCCTCCCACCCCCAGTGGCCAGGCTGGCCTGCAGCACTCTGCGGGCGGGGTCCCAGTTGGGGGCAGGGAGTCCAGACCTGGGAGGATGGAGGGAGGTCCTTCCACCCCTCATGCTCCTGTGCGGGTGCCTTTATCTCTGCCGTGGGACGCCCCTCCTTGGCCCCCGCGGCCCCTCTTAGCGCTCCTGATGCCCTGCTGGTTGCCAGGCACCCTGGGCGTGTCCAGTTATTCCAGTCATAAAAGGACTCAGGCCAAAGTGCAGCCTGAGGCTCCTTGGCCCAAGTCAGCATCACTGGTGGGGGTGGGCAGTACTGAGCCGTCGGGAAGGGCTGGGGAGGTGTCCAGGGCTGCCCTCTGGCTCCCCGCGGGCTCTTCGAGCACCCTCTAGTCTCACTGGGGCCGGGCTCACCAGTCCAGGGTGCCCCACTCAGCTCCCAACCCCTCGGCTACGGCCAGTCCCCCAGAGTCCTGCGGCCCCCTACCCTGCACCACAGCCGGGCCCAGCTGGGCCTTGGGGCTCCTGGGAGTAGACATTGCTGTGAACCCATGTCCCTCATACCTGGGCCTCCCCCCGAGCCCCGGCTTAGTTAAAACCCATAACTGAGAACGGGTGGGATGAGGGGAAGTCGTCATGTCCACAAAGTGATGGGACATTCCAGACTCAGGAATCCGTGCCCACGCTGCTCGCTCAGGAGACGAGAGGGTGAACAGCATCCTTGATGCACCACACGGCGGCCTGGGGCGGAGTGGGGGGGACCAGACCCTGCTTGTGCTGGGGGTTTGGGGCCACAGCCCCGCCCAGGCCTGAGCTCAGGGACTCAGGCCTCTGAGTCCCAGCTTCCTCCTGGGATGTCCCTCATACCTGGGCCTCATACCTGGGACCCCAGGAGCCCCCAACCCTGGTCCAGAGCTGGCCTGAGAGCCAGCCTCAGAGGTGGGACTGTCACAGCCCTTGAGCCCCTGCAGAAGGCTGCTGGCTGAAAGCCCCCTCTCCCTGCAGACTCGGAGTCCCAGTAGCCCCTCTCCAGTGGGGGCCCTCCCCTCCCCCCATCCCAGGCCACACTAGAGGAGTCAGCCCTGTTTGAGGGGGATCCAGCTCCCAGAATCACACACACTTGGGGGTCTACACACCTTCGCTGGACCTCAAAATCTCCACCTCTCCAGGGCGCCCCGGTCTGGGAATTTGGGAGGGTGGGCCCTGTTGCCCACGGGTGTGTGTGGACGCTCCTGGATCCAGCCTCACTCAGGGCAGATGTTCCTGAGGGTCACGGGGTTCCGTGCGGCAGGGGAGGGGCACCGTGCTCCCAGCTGTGTCTCCTCCCCCAGCACGGGGATGAGGGGCCCCCACCCCCTCCCCAGCCTCCCCCAGCAGATGACCATGGTCTGGGGAGGTCTGCCAGGGACCATCTCAGGATGGACTGAGCTCCTGGGGCGGGGCGGGGGGGGCTGTGATGAGGAGACAGGACCCGACATGCAGCGTTCTGTGGGCTCAGGGCCCCAGGGTGGAGCCTCCAGCGTGTTCATCACCTGGCAGCCCCAGCAGGCTCAGTCTGGCCAGCCTGCAGCTCCAGCCACATCCGCCTGGCCCGGGATCTCAGCCAGCACGCCAGGCTCTGGTGACTCCAGACGCTGCTCCTGCCAGGGCCCTGGCCGCCTCACCAGCTCAGCATCCTCACTTGGGCGGAGCGGCCACAGGAGGGGAGGCTGGGGAGGGCCCAGAGAGGAGGCGGTGGGCAGTGGGGCCACAGAGGCCAGACAGAAGATCCCAGAATGACCGGAGGACACGTGGCAGGAAAGGAACAGGCTCGGAGCGGACCAGAGGGCGGGCAGCCTGGTGGCTCTTACTGCTGGGCGGACAGAGGCCTCCAGTGGAGAAAGCTCAGCCAGTCCACACACGCCTGCCCGCAGGGATGGGGCCGGCCTGCTCACTGCAGGTCCCCACCAGGCCCAGCTTCAGCATGTAGAAGTGGGAGGTGATACCCCAGGGGTCTGGGGCTCCCCGGGCTCAGGCGTGCATGCTCCTCCCAGCCCACTCAAGACAGACCCGGGATGCCGCAAGCCCCAGAAAATCGACCCACCAGGGCTGGCAGTGTGTTCACCCAGGCAGAGGCCTGTCCTGGCCCAGCCCGGCCACCCACCTACTCCACGTCGTTGGTCCCGTGGCCTCTGCTGCCCTGAGCACCCTGGAATTCAGCATACTCCACTCCTCCCCCAGAGCCTCCCCAGCGTCCAGCCCAGCACTCAGTAGGTGCTTTGTAATTCTCTCACAGCGCGGGGCCTGGCATAGCCTTTATAAGAGGAAAGGGAACCCAACCAGGGGGCCAAGCTCCTTAGCGGGTGGAGGTGCCCCGCCCCAACCCCGCCCACCGCGCGCGGGGAACGCGGGTCTGCTCCGGAATCTCTTGCTGGGACCCCTCGGTTGGGGTCCGCGTCTAGCAGAGCTGGTGGGTCTGTCTTGCTCCTGCCGGGCCGCCCTCAGCTCAACGTGTGCATGCGGGCGGCGCTCAATCACAGCTGGCCCCAATCCTGGGCAGGGGGCTCTGGAGTGTGGGCCCTGGGAGCTGGCGTGGCGCCGGGCCGTCAGAGCTCGGCATCCGGCTTGACCAGGTGGCCGCTGAAGGTGATGTAGAGGTCGCCGCTCTCGCCGAAAATGGCGTTGTCGCGGTCGCGCTGGAACATGCGCACCCACACGGCGTCACCCGCGGCCAGCGGCAGCAGCAGGCTCTGCGCCTGCATCACGCTGCGCTCGCTGGGCTGCGCGTACAGCACGGCCGCCGCGCGCGCGTTGCGCATGATGTGCAGGTAGGTCTCCTTGTAGTTCCAGGTGTGCACGTTGAGGCTCAGGAAGTAGACGCCGGGTGCGGTGCAGAAGAAGCGGCCGGAGGCCAGGTCGAAGGCGCCGTCCAGGTTGACCAGCTCCGTGTCGAAGGTCACCGCCTGGAGGGCGTCGGCGCTGTGCAGCCCCTCGCGCCGGCCCACCGAGAAGGCCGCGTAGGCACGCGGGCACTGCGCGCCCGGCAGCCCCGCCTGCCCCTTCTGGCCCTTGCGCCCCCGGAGGCCCCGGGAGCCGGGCGGGCCCTCTTTCCCGCTCCTGCCAGAGCGACCTCTGACCCCCGCCTCGCCCTTTTCACCTGCCGGGGAGGGGCGGGGCGTGAGCAGAAGCCCCTGGTCAAGGCTCCCAGGGTCAGATTCTCTGGCCACGCGGCCCTGCAAGTGATCTCGCCTTTGGGGCCTCAGTCTCCTCTCTCAGAGGGGCGCTAACCCACTCTCCAAGAGGCAAAGAGAAAGAAGCCACACCCCGAGGGCCTGGCTGTTCTGGGGTCTGTGCTGACGGTCATGTGAGGCCAGCGGGGTCAGGCAGCCTCCAGAAGAAGGGTCTGAACTGGTCTTTGAAGGAGGAGAGCTCTGGGGTTAAAGCTCAGTGCAGCCGGCAGTCCAGCCCCTAGGGTGCGGCCCTCCCAGAACCCTTCCTCTCTTGCCCCCAGAGGGGACCCAGCCCCCTTCCCCTCCCCTAGGGGCAGGGCTGAGGGCAGCCTCAGGCCCTCTATCCACAGCCCCTTCCCCGGGACACCCTCTGCCCACCCGGGGGGTGGCTGTGGGGAGCGGGGAGCAGGCACCCGTCCATTGTCTCCTCGGGGCCCCCCGCCTTCCCAGAGCCCGCCCTGGGCCCTGTCCCCTCCCCTCAGCACAGGTGTCCCTATGGGGGGGGGAGGCCACCCCTCTGGGGACACTCACCTTTCAGGATCGAGATGTCGATGGTGGGCCGCAGGCGGGGCAGCCCCGCCCACGCATCTCCGTCACTCACGTGGGCACCTGGGCCGGGGGCGGCGGGGGGCCAGGCTGGATGGCAGCACTGCACGCACGGCCGGCGGGGCAGCCCCAGGCCGCGCCAGGCCCCAGCGGGCAGCGCCAGGAGCAGCAGGAGGGCAGGGGCCACCATCCAGGCCAGGGCCTGTGGCCGGGCAGGAAGGGAAGAGAAAGGTGGGAGAGGAAGGCGGGGAGTGGAGGGCTCGCCCTGCTGAGCCCCCAGCGCCCCCCACGGCAGCCTGGCAGCTCCCCTGTATGGGGGAGACGATGGGGGGCCCAGGGAGCCTCCTGGATGGGGAGGGACAGCTGGGACCCCTCGAGGGGGCTGCAGTGGGCTCGGCCAGAGGCTCGTCCCACACAGAGTGCTTGGTCAGCCCCTCCTGGACTCTCATCCCGCCCTGACACGCTGATGGGTCCCTGCCCGGGACTGAGACTCCTCCCTGACACAGCCTGGGGGCCACCACTGCTGGGAGGGCCCCGCACTGTCTTCCCCGAGCCCGGAGCACCAAGGCGGCCGCCCATGGGAGCTGACTCTTCCTGGGCACTGCTCCCTGCTCGTGCCCCTCCCTCCCCGAGGCCTTAGTTCTGGGTGGCAGCGGACACCCTCAGTGCCTGCAGTTGGGGAGTCCAGGTCCCCAAAGCCCCGTGGCCGGAGATCCCACGCCTGGGAGATGCAGGGGGCACTGAGTGGGGGTGGGGCTCTGAAACAGCCCCCCAACCCCTCCTCACCGGGACTGGCCAGAGCCCTCCGGGAGGGGCTACTTCAGGGAAGGGTATGCCCCCCACCCCCCGACACACACTCCGGGCAGCCGGGCCCCAGGCCCGTGTTGGGTGGGGCCCGACATGAGGCAGTTTCTGCCAGGCTGCCTTGCTGGGCAGACGGGACATGTGCATCCTGACCCCCTAGGAGGAGGCAGGGTAACCAGGGAGGCTGTCCCGGCCCCCACCCAGCTGTACAGAAGCTGGTCTTTAATCCCTGCCAGTCCTGAGCCTCCGGTCTCCATGTCCCCTCCCCCGGAAGACCCTGCCTGACCCCGGGCCCATCAGTGCCAGGTGGAGCCACACTTTCCAGCTGCTGGGGGCCCTGGGTAAGCTCCATATGGGCCCAGGCCTGTTTTCCTGGCAAATGGACTCTGCCTGCCCTGTTCTCCCAAGGGCTGCGTCCAAGAGGCTCAGGCAGGGTTGGTCTCCTGCAAGGGCAGGTGTGTGAAATCGGGGTCCTCACTCTTCTCTGTACCCTGGCCATCCTGAACAAATATCCAGGCCCCCTCTTCCAGGAAGCTCTCAGGACTGCAGCCCAAGATGCAGGCCTTCCTCTTCCTCTCTTCCTCTCTTCCTCTTCCTCTTGGGAGACCCACTCCCAAGCTGAGCTTTCCTGGCAGGTGGGACCCCTTGTCTCTACCACCTCCTTCTCAAACCTCACAGACCCTCACCCGCCCCTTGAGCCACATTGGACCCTGCAGGACTCTCCCAAACCCCTCCCATGGAGGAAACGGACCAGCTTGGGTGTCTCCTGGGCAGCCACCCCCCAGGCAGGCCTGTGCTGCTGGGGCCCCTACCACAGGCCCTGCTCAAGGTTGCTGTAAAGACCACCACCCACCCCCACCGCCCGTTACCATTTCACGACCGGGTGTTGCTGCCTGCCTGGCGGTCTCCGGCGTCTCTGCACAGCGGCCGGTGAAAGAGCCCTTTCACGCCCTCCCCAGGCACCCGTGGCTTCCCTCTTGGCCATCCAAGACCAACAGGCCTCGGGCCAGCTTCCGAGCTCCCGGCAGGAGGCTCATGGGGCCCCGATGCCCGCCACCCGGCCTGCCACCTGCCGCAGCTCTGCCTCAGGAGCTCTGAGGTCCTCCCCCAGCCCTGTCGTGGTGGGGCTTGGGGGCCTGGGGTGGCCAGGATTGTGGGGCTGCCTGCCATCTGGGGTGCGGTGAGTTAGGGGGAGTCGGGGAGGCTGGAGTAGTGGCTGAGTGGAGACTGGCAACGAGGCCGGAGGCCAAAGTTGGAGACAGACCACTCACCGGTGCTGAGCCCACCTGGTAACAGTGGCCCCCTCCCATCTCAGGCTGGGCCGTGAGGGCTGGGCCTGGTGGGTGGCGCTGGGGGGTGGGGGGCAGCGTCTGGCCAGGCTGTGGTGTCTGCCCCCACCTCCCGCCACACCCTAGCAGGGCCGTGGCGCCCAGTGGAGAGGCTGTGATACCCTGTCGGGGGCCCTTGGCAGTAGCCAAGCCTTTCAGAGGATGAGGGTTATGTCCCTGTGATGCCAGCCCCCTCCGGCAGGAATGACTCACAGGGCGCCCCGGGCAGTGGCAGGCGGGGGCTGTGACTACACCAGGACCTGGCCTCATGCTTGCTTGGGCCTGAGCAGCTGGACACTGGGCCCCGGGCAGCGCCTGGCGCCTCGGCCTCTGAGCACGAGGCCATGTGACTCCCTGAGAAGCATCCCCCCTCCTCGACCACACCAAGCCAGGCTGCCTGGCGGCGGGGCACCGACATGGCCTGGGGAGCTGGGGCCACCTTCCGGGAGGCAGGCTGTGGGCATCTGGGGCTGGCTTGCTCGCCCCTGCAGATCTGGGTATAGCCCAGGGTCCGGCACTCCCCACAGGCACCCCGTGCCCTCCTCACTGCTGACCATGGAGGAGGCAGGCTGGGGGTAGCGGGGGAGACAGGGGACCCTGCCTGTGGGGGATTCTCATGCCAGGCTGGGGAGAGCAGAGTTGGTGAGGGCTGTGGTCAGGGGAGCCCGCCAGCTGGAGCTGGTTCCCGGACGCCCCCGGCTCCTGGAGGTGAAGGTTCTCACTGCAGCAGTGCTCAGCCGTCCCCACGCCTTGTCCTTGTCTGGAGCAAGGACACTTTCTGGTGGAATCCAGATCGGGTGGCCTGGACGGAGGCCTCTCTGCAGACGCCACCCCACCACCCTCTGCCAGGGCTGGGCTAACCCAGGCTCCGGCCAGAGCTGCTGGGCCCAGGGGTGGGCTGGGGGCTCCTCTCTGCCCGCTCTACTTTCGTCTCGGGGGCTTCTGGGGCACCCAGAGAGAGGGAGACGCCCGGGCTGCACTGCTCCCTGCGTCTGACCTCGTTTCCCCATCTAAAATGGGCACCATGGACTCAGCAGTGGCCAGAGTGTCCCCAGGCTTCAGCCACCCTCAGGGCCCTGGTGTCCCCCTGTGCCTCCCGGTTCCCCACTCCTGCAGGTCCTGAATCCCTGAGGGTGGGCGTAGCTGTCTGCCTCCTCCCCAGGGCTGCTGACTCCCCAGAGAGACGCAGCCATCGCCTCGGGAACCTGCTGAGCAGCCCAGGACCATCCCTCAGCTCCAGGGCCTGGTCATTTGTCTCTACAAGAGGACAAGATTTCCGGCCTCACGGGTGGTCATGAGACAACTGCGAACAATGAGTGCCCGGCCCCCCGGGCCGTGGAGATAATGAGCCTTGCACAGCACCTCCACTTGGCTCCCCGTCAGCGGCCCCAGTCGGGGGTGGGGGGTGCGGGCTGGGACACGGAGGCCCTGGGCACTGATGGGGGCTCCGCACAGCGCGACCTCGGCTGATAATGGGGTCTGAGAGCTGCGAGTGTGCGGCCGGGTTATTATCTCCTGGCCTCTTAATGCAGGCTGCCCGAGTCCTGCTGATGAGCTGCTGTTGGGGAGGGAAGTGGCCCCCTTGAGCTCGTCAGCAGGGGGCACAGGGAGAGAGCCTCAGCAGAGGGGGAGAGAGAAGGCCTGGTGCTGCTCAGGAGGTGCCCCAGAGACAGCGCCCACTTCTGTCCAGAGCCGTGGACACCCCCACCCCCAGCTCAGGTATGCCCTCTGGTGCCCAGCCCGTGCCAGGCAGGGGTGGCAGGGAGCGGTCCCACGGTTCCCTGGGTGGTCACTGCCCCAGGCCTGCAGTGTGCAGCCCAGGGGCCAAGTCCCTTGGGGGTAGCTGGGCCGGCACCATGTTCTGAAGCCCCTGCTAATGAGAGGGGAGTGCCAGCTGGCCTTGGGTGACCGTCCAGGGCACAGTGAAGAAGAACGGAGCTCAGCTGCCACTGCGGGGCCCGGAGGCCGTGACCAGTGGTGACGGGAGGTGACGCTCCCCTGGAAGCATCTGGCAGGTGGCCCAGGTGGTCAGCGGGGGCAATGAGGGGGACCTCGACTGACCCCTGTCCCCAAGTGGAGACTGGGGGTGCCCCAGGCAGGAGACCCCTGGCCTCCCACAGCGGGATGGGGTCCGCAGGCAAAGCGACCCTGCCCAGGTGCGCACCCTGAGTAGAAAGCTAACGTGCTCTTTATTCGAGGAGGGGTGGGCCCTGCGCCGGGCGGTCACTGGTAGCCAGCCAGCTGCAGCACAGTGGGGTAGTGGGCGCGGTGGGCCATGCATTTGTGGCGGTCGATGAAGAGGCTGTTGGTCTTGATCGCGATGTCCTTCTCCAGGCTCATGCGCGTGTCCTCCAGGTTGCGCAGGGACTGCTCCGCTTCCAGAAGCTTCTCCTTCAGTGCTGCCAGGGACAGGTTCAGCTCCTCCACCTCGCTCGCCAGCCTGCGGGCAGAGGCGGGCTGAGCAGGGCCAGCCTGGACGCCGGGCCTACCGAGGGCGCCAAGGGGCCAGCCCCAGGTTCAAAGGCCGGGAGCCCGGGCAGGGCATACTGCTCAATATGCTCGGCCATAGAAGGACCCCCAAAAGCCCCAGGGGAGACCCAGAAGCCAGGCTGGGAGGGGGAGGCGCATTCACCCTGATGTCAGAGGTGTGGAGGGCCAGGACAGGTGGTCGGGGCAGCCATGTGGCTCGGGGAGCTCTGCCTCCCAGACCCTGAGATTCCAGACCAGGGTGAAGTGGGGAGTGTGGCCGGCCCTGGCACTCAGAGATCCACACAGTGTCCCCCAAAGGACATGCAGTGTCCAGTACTGCTGGGGCAGGAGAGGGAATGTGGGAGCCCCGTGTGTGGGGTGGGGGGTGAGGTGGGGGCCAGCGTCTTTCCTCTTTACATCTGCAGGGCTGTGTGCCAGGGGATGTTCAAGGGGGCCCCAGAGGCTGAGGAGGCCTGGGGGCGGGTGGACGGCACCCGTATGGTGGAGGGTGACGGCCCAGCGGCCACAGCACCTGAACTGGGCAGCGTCTCGGCACAGCTCCACGTTGGGCCGGTGGGAGCGCTGGTACAGGCGGGTCTGGGCCACCTTCAGAGGCGCCTCCTTGTCCTTGATGGCCTGCTTCAGGGCCGCGATGTTGTGCTCCTGGTCCGAGATCTCCCGCAGCGTCTGCACACAGGACGGCCCGTGGGTCACCCCCGCCCTGGGTCTTACCCACACAGGACAGCCCAGTGGGTCAACCCGCACCCCAAGCCCTAGCCCCTGCTTCTGGGGGCAGTGCGGAAGAAGGGAGGGTGTGCACGGCCACCTCAGCCCTGCCATGGGCACCCAGAGGCCTGGGGTGGGGCCGGGGAAGGACAGCAAAGCTCAGCGCACAGCGACTCTGTCCTAAGAGCCCCAGCCTTGAGGTCACCAGACCCCGACCCTGGTCAGGTGCTGTGGAGACAAAGGCAGCAAAGGTCACCCAGAGAGCCTAGGGTCAGGGCCCTGCTGAGCCAGGGCCAGCATCAGGGACACCCCTAAAGAGCAGAGCCCGCCACCTCCTTCCACCTTCCCTGCTCTGGCCTGCAGCCCTCCCCTGTATCAGTCACGCCAGCGGCAATGCCACCATTCTCAAATGTCACTAGGTTTTCTCATCAGCTTAATGAGGGCCCTGGGGGAGGTGGGGGGCCCTGACCAGGGTTCCCTCAGGATGGACAGGGCCGAGGTGGGGCAAGGGCCAGGCCAGGCTGTGACCAGGGCATAGTGGGCAGTGGGAGTGTGATGGTCTGGGCTACCCATCCTGAGCCTGGTCTTTGTAGTTACTGGCGGAGAGCCAGTCTCAGGGCCTGCCCTGACGGGGCCAGGTCATGAGCTGGGCGTGGCCTGGCTGCGCGATGGGCGTGTCCAGGGTGTGACCAGGTTGCGAGATGGGCGTGGCTATATAATAGCCTGGGCGCGGCCTGGCTGCGGGCTGTGCGTGGCTATATAATAGCCTGCGTGTGCCCTGGCTGCAGGATGGGCGTGGCCTGGCCGCGGGCTGCGCGCAGTCGCGAGGCCCCACCTTGCGCAGGTGGTGTTCCAGCTTGTGGCGCGCGTCCTCCAGCTCCTCGCACCGCCGCCCGAAGGCCAGGTTCACGGCGTCGCACTGCAGCCGCAGGTCCTCGGACGTGTCCTGCAGGATGCAGTCGATGAGATTCCGCAGGTTGACCGAGGCCAGGCGCTCGCGCTCAGCGCGGTACAGGTGTTCCTGGGTGAACTTGGCCCAGGTCTCGGGCGTGGAGGCACTACGAGTGAGGGGAATAGGCCGACACCGCGATCGGTGGGGGCACCTACCGGGGCCTCCCCGCGCCCTCCACACCCCGAGTCCCCAGCGCTTCGGCACAGACGACCACCCGCAGTCCTAGGGCCACGCCGCGGCCCCGCGCCCTTGTGCCCCGCCCGCTACGGCACCCGTAGGGTCTCTGCGCGCGCTCCCAGCGCCTCCTGCGCCGCCCGCTGGTCCCCGCGCTCGTGCCCCGACGGCCGTGGCTGAGACGGGTGGTGGCCGCGCGCCCCCTGCCGGCCACACGCGGAGCTGCAGCCCGCTTCCCCCTACACATACACACACACACTCTCACTATCTCGCACACTCACGTGCATACTCACACACACATTCTCACTTTCTCACACATACGCGCGCGCCCACACACACACTTACACTGTCACACATACGCTCACACAGTCTCACACACACTCACACACATACACACACCTCCTCTCACGCACACACACACTCAATCTCACACACACTCTCACACACACTCTTACTCTCACACACACACTCTCAATCTCATACACAGATTCTCACACACACTCTCACACACACTCTTTCACACACATAGACATTCACACACACACACTCTCTGTCACTCTCTCACATTCTGTTACACACACACACTCACTTTCTCACTCTCACTCATACACATTCTTTCACACACATACTCTCACATACTCACACACACACACTCTCTCACACACACACATATACACTTTCTCTCACACACATTCCTCTCTTTCTCTCACACACACACACACACACCCCGCCCCACTGCTGGGTCCTGCCTCCCTCTGTGAAGCCCAGCCGGGACGTTCAACCGTGTGTGCCCGGCACTTGGCTGGGGGTCCCGCCGCTCGCCTGCCCACCCCAGGAGCAGAAGAGCTGCACAGAGGCCCCCCAGCGGAGGGACGGGGAGCCCAGGTGGGATCTCGGAGCCCCACCTCTCCTCGAACTTGGCCGAGTGCGGGTAGAACTGCACGTCGGTGCTCTGGTTGTTGTAGCGGCAGCAGGCCTCGTCGATGTTGTAGGCCTCCACCTTGTCGGACCAGTCCATCTCGCAGGTTTCCTTGTGCTCCCAGTTCAGCCTGCGGGCGGACAGTGGGCAGGGCCTGCGTCAGGGCGGGTGGGGAGCTGGGCACACCCCGACGCTGGGCACAGCCAGCCCCCAGACGGCAGGGGAGCCTCATCTGCTGACGGTGGGCCCCGGGGTGCTGGTCTGGCTCTAGATGTCCAGGCCCCTTGGCCACCCCCACCTGCCCAGTGCCCCTTCCCTGCCCTGTGCTTCTGGCTGTGGCCGGAGACAGTCTGTCACCTCTTGGAGCCTCGGGGCCGGGTCAGCCGACCTCCTGCCTACAGTGGCCTGAGGGGTAGGGGGACAGGGTTGCCCCGAGGGCAGCTCTGGAGGCCACCCAGACCCACCGAATCTGGCTCACGGCCTGCATGATGGTCCTTTTCAGGAGCTCCTGAATGTTCCGGATGAGCTCGGCCTCCTGGGGGAGAAGACCCCCGCCCCTGGTGAGAGTCTGAGGACCTCCGGCTCTTAGACCCCGAGGAGGAGCAGAGTTTGGGGTGACGCCCAGTGGGACTGGGCCCTGCTTGTGGCCCCAGTCTCTTTGGTGGAAATGGGGGCGAGCTTGGTTATCATAGTGGATTTATTCTGGGCTTGGAGCACCCTGTCTGGGGCACTGCAGTGGGTTCTTTGGGGGTCTTCTATGGGCTGTGGGGAGCATCAGCCAAAGGTGGTTCCCACTTGCTGGGCACGCAGCACCCCTGGGCTCTGGGCCACCACTGGCGCCTGCCCACGGGCCCCAGAGAACCCGGCAATAGCCTCTGAGGACCCTATCAACTGAGTCCCCACCCAGGACTGCCCTCACACGCCCAGGACACACGGGAACCCTGTGTTTCCTCCTGCCTCCCTGACGGGTTCATTTCCTGCGGAGGAAAAGCCCTCCCCGGATCCGAATCTTCGCCTCCCCCGGGCTCTAAGCCCTTGTGTCCAGTTCTGACCCGTGGGCCCGCCTTCCTGTCCTGACTCGGTTGTCCATGTACTGCTGGGTGGGGCACCTGGCTCAGAACAGAGCCATCACTCCTGGAGCCTTGGGAGGTTCTTGAGTGAATGAGTGTGAGGGTGGGGCTGTAGGGGGAGGGCAGGGGAAGGGCCTGGGCTTAGGGGAGGCACCCAGATTTGAGGGGGTCCCCAGGTGCCTGACTGTGTGCATGTCTCCCCGTCTCATGAGTGCTTGTGGCTGCAGCATGCTCGCAGCTGAGGCCCTTCCCCGCCAGCATCAGGGGCCTGGCCCGGGTGACCCCCAGTCCTTCGGGGCTGCCCCAAGGACAGGTCCTGCTGGGTGTCTGTGGGATGCACGAGGCCTCCACCCCACCTTCACCGTCCACACCTGCACGCTGGTCTGAGGCTAGATTTCCAATACGGACATCAATTGGCAGGGTGGGGGTGTGTTAGGGCTCCACCTCTGTGAACTCAGGGTTAGGCTTCATCTGTATGACCCATGGTGACCAGAGAGGCAGTTCAGCAGGTGCCGGGACCCAGGGGTGACTGAGGGACCACCCAGTAGGTACCGGCGCCACCACGACCTGACCAGAAGGGTCTCCCTTCCTCTGAACACATTACAACCCCAGCCAGCCGCCCCTGGGGCCCATCTCAGGCCCTTCCTGGTTTCCTGGGGGCCGAGTCCTGCCCTGCCTCAGGCCAACATCATCCCGGCACACGTTCCAGGATGAATGCCACCATGGCCTGGGCCCTGCCTCGCCCCAAGTGGGAGCCGGGGTAGGACGGGCACAGCAGGAACCCTGCACCCGGGGCTGGGCCAAGTGGACAAGCACCAGGCTCCAGCCTTGCCCGCCGTGCAGGGGGGCACCCAGGCCACGGTGCCCCTCACCAAGCAGGGCCTGAGTGGCCCACCTTGCAGGGAACTCAGCCTTGCCCAGCACCCACTGTGGGGACCAGGCTGAGGGAAGGCCAGGCCTGGCACCCTCTCCCCTCCCCCCAGGCAGCCTGAGTTCCACCCCTGCCCCCAGCTGGGGAGGCCCCAGGACCAGTTGGTTCTGGCACCCCACCCCTCTGTGCCTGGGTGTATGCTCGAGTGTCCCCACGTGTGCAGAGTGCAGGCTCCCAGGGGTGCCTGAGCACCGAGGCTCTGCACAGTCAAGTCGAGGGGGGAACACGGGGAAGGTCGTGCTCCCTGGAGAGAGCTGGGACGCCGGTCTGCGGCTCCGGGGACGGGGCAGCCGAACCTTCAGCAGCTCGATCTCCACACAATCGCGCACGAGGTCGGGGTGCTGACGGCGCTCGCGGCACTGCAGGTTGTCTGTGACGATGGAGAAGGGCCCGGCCGTGGCATCCAGGGCGCGCTCCAGGCGCTGCTTCTGGGCCAGCAGCAGCTCGGTCTCGGAGACCAGCTCCTCCACCTGGCGCTGCAGCTCCGACTTCCAGCCGTGCATGTCCTGCAGGCGCTCGCCCACCTTCCTCGTGGAGTCCTGCTGCGTGCGCTGTGCCAGCTCCTCGGTCTCCGCCGCCAGCTGCTGGCTCTCATGGCGCTGCCTCTCCGACTGGTCACGGTCAGCGAAGGCCTGGTGGTAGCGGGCATAGCAGTTCTGGAACCACTCGTCCAGCAGGTACTTGGCCGTGCGGAAGCCAGAGGTGGCCAGGCCCGAGGACGTGTGGGCGCCCGTGTTTCGGGCCACATCGTACAGCTTGCGGGGCAGCTGGCATGCTGGCACCGTCTGTGGGGCGGGCTCCTTGGTCAGGAGTATGTCCGTCTGTGCCATGGCGCCGCCCAGGCACTGGCGGGAGTGGGGAGAGAGGGAGGGGGGCCGCTCAGCTCGCTCAGCAGGGCAGCTCCAGCCACTGGGTCCCCAAGCAGGACGTGGCTTCTGGTCTCCCGGAGACCAGTACACACCAAGCCCTCCTGTTGCTAGGCAACTGGAATTCTCCCCCCCTCCCACCACCTGGTGGCCCTCTTAAAGGGCCAGGCAGGCCCCAGCCCCACCTGTCCTGGCCACGCCTCGTACCTGCCAGAGGAGCTGCACGAAGGCCAGGCCTTTGTCTCCTATGTCAGACTTGTTCCCGGGCAGTGCTCTCCTGGGCATCCACGTGTCCCTGATGGGGGTTGACTCAGCCTCCAGTGGGGGCCTTGAATCAGATCCGCAGATCTGCCCCATAGGAAGGAGGCAGGTCCTGTCATGGGGACAGTGTCCCCAAGACCACCCAGGGCCTGGCCTGTGTCTCCTGGTCCCTGGGCCGCTTGTTGTCCTTCAGTTGCTCAGTCGAATCCTACTCTGGGACCCCATGGACTGCAGTCTGCCAGGCTTCCCTGTCCATCACCATCTCCTAGAGTTTGCTCAAACTCATGTTGCTTCAGTCGATGATGCCATCCACCCATCTCATCCTCTGTCTCCCCTTATCCTCCTGCCTTCAATCTTTCCCAGCATCAAGGTCTTTTCCAGTGAGTCAGTTCTTCGAATCTGGTGGCCAAAGTATTGGAACTTCAGCTGCAGCGTCAGTTCTTCTAATGAACACTCAGGGTTGATATCCTTCAGGATTTTCTGGTTTGATCTCATTGCTGTCCAGGTTACTCTCAAGAGTCTTCTCCAACACCACAGTCCTAAAGCATCAATTTTTCGGCACTCAGTCTTCTTTATCATTCAACTCTCACGACACTGGAAAAAGAATAGCTTTGACAATATGGACCGTTGTTGGCAAAGTCACGTCTCTGCTTTTTAATACACTGTCTAGGTTTGTTATAGCTTTTCTTCCAAGGAGCAAGCGTCTTTTAATTTCATGGCTGCAGTCACTGTCCTCAGTGATCTTGGAGCCCAAGAAAATAGTCTGTCACTGTTTCCATTGTTCCCCATCTATTTGCCGTGAAGTGATAGGATGGGAATTTTCCACAGTTTATTGTGATCCACACAGTCAAAGGCTTTGTCATACCTGACCTGCCTCTTGAGAAATCTGTATGCAGGTCAGGAAGCAACAGTTAGAACTGGACATGGAACAACAGACTGGTTCCAAATCGGAAAAGGAGTACGTCAAAGCTGTATATTGTCACCCTGCTTATTTAACTTATATGCAGAGTACATCATGAGAAACGCTGGACTGGAAGAAACAAAAGCTGGAATCAAGATTGCCGGGAGAAATATCAATAACCTCAGATATGCAGATGACACCACCCTTATGGCAGAAAGTGAAGAAGAATTAAAGAGCCTCTTGATGAAAGTGAAAGAGGAGAGTGAAAAAGTTGGCTTAAAGCTCAACATTCAGAAAACAAAGATCATGGCATCCAGTCCCATCACTTCATGGGAAATAGATGGGGAAACAGTGGAAACAGTGTCAGGCTTTATTTTTGGGGGCTCCAAAATCACTGCAGATGGTGACTGCAGCCATGAAATTAAAAGACGCTTACTTCTTGGAAGGAAAGTCATGACCAACCTGGATAGCATATTCAAAAGCAGAGCCATTACTTTGCCAACAAATGTCCATCTAGTCAAGGCTATGGTTTTTCTAGTGGTCACGTATGGATGTGAGAGTTGGACTGTGAAGAAGGCTGAGTGCCAAAGAATTAATGCTTTTGAACTGTGGTGTTGGAGAAGACTCTTGAGAGTCCCTTGGACTGCAAGGAGATCCAACCAGTCCATTCTGAAGGAGATCAGTCCTGGGATTTCTTTGGAATGAATGATGCTAAAGCTGAAACTCCAGTACTTTGGCCACCTCATGTGAAGAATTGACTCATTGGAAAAGACTCTGATGCTGGAGGGATTGGGGGCAGGAGGAGAAGGGGACGACAGAGGATGAGATGGCTGGATGGCATCACCAACTCAATGGACATGAGTCTGAGTGCATTCCGGGAGTTGGTGATGGACAGGGAGGCCTGGCGTGCTGCGATTTATGGGGTTGCAAAGAGTTGGACACGACTGAGTGACTGAACTGGAACTGAACTGAACTGATAGGATGGGATGCCGTGATCTTTGGTTTTTTAATGTTGAGCTTTAAGCCAGCTTTTTCACTCTCTTTTTCACTTTCATCAAGAGGCTCTTTAATTCCTCATCGCTTTCTGCCATTAGGGTGGTGTCATCTGCGTATCTGAGGTTTCTGATATTTCTCCCAGTAATCTCATTTCCATCTTGTGCTTCACCCAGCCCGGCATTTCACATGATGTACTCTGCATATAAATTAATTAATCAGGGTGACAATATACAGCCTTGATGTTCTACTTTCTCAATTTTGAACCAGTCCATTGTTCCATGTCTGATTCTAACTTGCCTCTTGACCTTCGCTTGGTATTGGTAGGGTGACATCTCTAAGTGCCCCCTCCTGGGCGGGGAGTCCAAGAGCCCTGTCGATTCCCAACATGACCGGCAGAGGGAAACGTTGGCTGTGAAATGAGGTAAGGAAGCAGGGAAGGTGGTCTGGTTTTCCCATCTCTTAAAGAATTTTCCACTTTTTGTTGTGATCCACAGAGTCAAAGGCTTTAATGTAGTCCAGGAAGCAGAGGTAGATATTTTTTCTGGAATTCCCTTGCTTTTTTAGGATCCAGCGGATATTGGCAATTTGATCTCTGGTTCCTTCTTCTTTTCTAAATCCAGCTTGAACATCTGGAAGTTCTCAGTTCACATACTGTTGAAGCCTAGCTTGAAGGATTTTGAGCATTACTTTGCTAGCATGTGAAATGAGCACAATTGTGTGATAGTTTAATGGCAACCCACTCCAGTATTCTTGCCTGGAGAATTCTATGGATGGAGGAGCCTGGTGGGCTGCAATCCATGGGGTCGCAAAGAGTTGAACACGACTGAGCAACTTCACTTTCACTTTGAACATTTTTTGGCATTGCCCTTCTTTAGGATTGGAATGAAAACTGAGCTTTTCCAGTTCTGTGGCCACTGCTGAGTTTTCCAAATTTGCTGGCATATTGAGTGCCTCACTTTCACAGCATCATCTTTTAGGATTTGAAATAGCTCAGCTGGCATTTCATCACCTGCAGTAGCGTAGTAATGTTTCATAAGGCCCACTTGACTTCACAGCCCAAGATGTCTGCCTCCAGGTGAGTGACCACCACACCATCTGAGTTATACGGGTCATTAAGACCTTTATGGTACAGTTCTACTGTGTATTTTTGCCATCTGCTTCTTTTAGGTCCTTACGTTTCCTGTCCTTTCTTTTGCTCATTTTTGCATGAAATATTGCCTTAGTGTCTCTAGTTTTCTTGAGGAGATCTGTAGTCTTTCTCATTCTGCTGTTTCCCTTTACTTTGCATTGTTCCCTAGAGAAGGCTTTCTTATCTCTCCTTACTATTCTTTGGAATTCTGCATTCTTGGGTATATCTTTCCCTTTCTCCTTTGCCTTTCACTTCTCTTCTTTTCTCAGCTATTTGTAAAGCCTTCTCAGAAACCGATTTGCCTTCTTACATTTCTTTTTCTTGCAGATAGTTTTGGTCACCACCTCCTGTACAAAGTTGCAAACCTCCATCCATAGATCTTCAGACACTCTGTCTATCAGAGCTAATCCTTTGAATCAATTTGTCTCCTCCACTGTTTAATCATAAGGGATTTGATTTAGGCCATGCTTGAATGGCCTAGTGGTTTCCCCTACTTTCCTCAATTTGAGCCTGAATTTTGCAATATGGAGCTGATGATCTGAGTCATAGTCAGCTCCAGGCCTTGTTTTTGCTGACTGTTTAGAGGTTCTCCTGGAGGAGGAAATGGAAACCCAATCCAGTATTCTTGCCTTGGAAGTTCCACGGACAGAGGAGACTTTGGGAGCTACAATTCATGGGGTGGCAAAGAGACCGACATGACAGAGCGACTGAGCATCACGTGGAGTTCCTCCATCTTCAGCTGCAAGAATATCATGGATCTGATTTCATTGCTTGATGCCCAACATGGCCAGCAGAGGGCGATAGTGACCGTGAAATGCTGGAGCAGGGGCAGGTGTAGGTATGGATTTATCAAATGTATCGGTTTCCAAACCTCAACTGTGTCAGAAAAATTGAGCTTTACAGGACAGCCCTGCTCCCTTCCCAGCGGTGTTCATTCGGACAGCGATCTGAGGCTGCGCTGGGGTCAGCAAAGCTCTGAGGCCCCAAGGACAGGCTGCTCGCACACCCAGGACAGGACGCTGCCCTCCCCACAGCGGGGCTCTGGAGGGCGCCCCCCCAGATTGCTCCTCCTGGAGGTCGGACCCTCTCATGAGCCCTTCCCTGTCTAATCCTTTAGGGTAAACTGAGGTAGGGGGAGGCAGGTGGGGGGAGAGGAAGGTGAGATGATGACACACTTAAGCAGGAGCGCGCACCGCCCACACCAGCTGCACCAAAAGCAGAGCGGACCCCGAGCCACGGGCAGGCTGGCACAGCGGGAGGCCGCAGGCAGGCTGGCACAGCGGGAGGCCGCGGGCAGGCTGGCACAGCGGGAGGCCGCAGGCAGGCTGGCACAGGATCTAGCAGGTGGAGTGGATCAGAGAGGGTGTGGTCCCAGCACCTGGGGAGCTAACTGACAGGGAGAGGGGAGCCTGGGGTGGGAGTCTTAAGGCCCTTGTCGGGAGTGGAAGTCCCTGGACAGGAGGGAGAAGCTCCTGGTTGTTCTTCTTGTTGCTCAGTCCTCTCTGACACCCCATGGACTGCAGCACGCCAGGCTTCCCTGTCCTTCACCACCTCCTAGAGTTTGGTTAGATTCATGTTATTGAGTCGGTGATGCCATCCAACCATCTCATCCTCTGTCGTCCCCTCTCCCCCTGCCTTCAGTCTTTCCCAGCATCAAGCTGTTTTCCAGTGAGGTGGCTCTTTGAATCTGGTGGCCAAAGTATTGGAGCTTCAGCTTTAGCATCAGTCCCTCCAGTGAATATTCATGGTTGATTTCCTTCGGGATTTTCTGGTTTGATCTCATTGTTGTCCAGGTTACTCTCAAGAGTCTTCTTTACCACCACAGTCCCAAAGCATCAATTTTTCGGCACTCAGCCTGGTTTATCGTCCAACTCTCACATCCATATAGGATGCTGGAAAAACCATAGCTTTGACTACATGGACCTTTGTTGGCAAAGTGATGTTTCTGCTTTTTAATACACTGTCTAGGTTTGCCATGGCTTTTCTTCCAAGGGGTAAGTGTCTTTTAATTTCATGGATGCAGTTCCTGTTCTCAGTGATCTTGGAGTCCAAGAAAATAAAGTCTGTCACTGTTTTCATTTTTTCCCCCATTTACCATGAAGTGATGGGATGGGACGGGATGCCATGATCTTCGTTTTTTCAGTGTTGAGTTTTAAGCCAGCTTTTTTTACTCTCTTTCACCTTCATCTAGAGGTTCTTTAGTTCCTCTTCACTTTCTGCCATTAGAGTGGTGTCATCTGTATATCTTCAGTTATTGATATTTCTCCTGGCAATCTTGATTCCAGCTTGTGATTCATCCAGCCCGGCATTTCACGTGATGTACTCTGCATACTGGTGACTCAGCTGGGAAAGAATCTGCCTGCAGTGCGGGAGACCTGGGTTCAATCCCTGGGTTGGGGAGGTCCCTTGGAGAAGGGAACAGCTACCCACTCCAATATTTTAACCTGGAGAATTCCATGGCATATTATAGGGGTCACAAAGAGTCAGACACAACAGAGCAATTTTCACATAGTGACTTGATCTCTGCATAAAAGTTAATTAAGAAGGGTAACGATATACAGCCTTGATGTACTCCTTTCCCAAGTTGGAACTAGTCCGCTGTTCCATGTCCGGTTCTAACTGTCGCCTCTTGACCTTCGCTTGGTACCTGGGGAGGGTGACACCTCCCAGTGCCCTCTCCTGGGCGGGGAGTCCAAGAGCCCTGTCGATTCCCAACATGACCGGCAGAGGGAGACATTGGCCATGAAATGAGGTAAGGAGGCAGGGAAGGTGGTCTGGTTTTCCCATCTCTTGAAGAATTTTCCACTTTTTGTTGTGATCCAGAGTCAAAGGCTTTAATGTAGTCCAGGAAGCAGAGGTAGATATTTTTTCTGGAATTCCCTTGCCTTTTTAGGGTCCAGCGGATATTGGCAATTTGATCTCTGGTTCCTTCTTCTTTTCTAAATCCAGCTTGAACATCTGGAAGTTCTCAGTTCACATACTGTTGAAGCCTAGCTTGAAGGATTTTGAACATTACTTTGCTAGCATGTGAAATGAGCACAATTGTATGGTAGTCTGAACATTCTTTGGCATTGCCCTTCTTTGGGATTGGAATGAAAACTGACCATTTCCAGTCCTGTGGCCACTGCTGAGTTTTCCAAATTTGCTGGCATATTGAGTGCATCACTTTCACAGCATCATCTTTTAGGATTTGAAATAGCTCAGCTGGAATTCCGTCATCTCCACTAGCTTTGTTGGTAGTGATGCTTCCTAAGGCGAACTTGACTTCACATGCCAGGATGTCTGGCTCTAGGTGAGTGACACACCATTGTGATTATTTGGGTCGTGAAGATCTTTTTTGTGCAGTTCTTCCGTGTATTCTTCCTTCCTCTTCTTAATCTCTTCTGCTGCTGTTAGGTCCATTCCTTTCTTGTGCTCTTCTTTGCCAAAAATGTTCCCTTGGTATCTCTGATTTTCTAAAGAGATCTCTATTCTTTATCATTTTATTGTTTTTCTCTATTTCTGTGCATTGTTCCTTTTAGAAGGCTTTCTTACCTCTTGTTCCTATTCTTTGGCATTCTGCATTCAGATGGATATATCTTTCCCTTTCTCCTTTGCTTTTTGCTTCTCTTCTTTTCTCAGCTATTTGTAAGGCCTTCTCAGAAACTGTTTTGCCTTGTCGCACTTCTTTTTCTTGGGTATGGTTTTGGTCACCACCTCCTATACAAAGTTACAAACCTCCATCCATAGATCTTCAGGCACTCTGTCTATCAGAGCTAATCCCCTGAATCTATTTGTTGCCTCCACTGTATAATCATAAGGAATTTGATTTAGGCCATACTTGAATGGCCTGGTGGTTTTCCCTACTTTCTTCAATTTAACCCTGAATTTTGCAATAAGGAGCTGATGAACTGAGTCACACTCAGCTCCAGGTCTTGTTTTTTCTGACTGTGTAGAGCTTCTCCTGGAGGAGGAAATGGCAACCCAATCACCACCCCCCCCCTCGCCCCCCCCCCCCCCCCCCCCCCAGTATTCTTGCTTGGAAGTTAGATGGACAGAGGAGACTTGTGAGCTACAATCCATGGGGTGGCAGAGTCAGACAGGACTGAGCTCTGAGGACCACCGTAGAGTTTCCATCTTCAGCTACAAAGCGTATATTAGATATATTAATGATTTATTAAGTTTATTTGTTTCCAAACTGAATTTATGTTGGAGAAATTGAACTTCAGACATGCTGGGACTGCCCAGCACCCTTTTCCGCAGGAGCGTTCAGACAGTGATCTGAGGCTGCGCTGGGGTCAGCAAAGCTCTGAGGCCCCAAGGCGCCCGGACAGACTTTGCACACCCAAAATAAACTTCTTCCACACCCAGGGACAGGACACTCCCTTTCCCCCAGGGGAGATCTGCAGGGCGACCCAGACTGATCCTTTCTGAGTCAGCCCCCGCTTGGACCCTTCCCTGACTGGGCCCAATCTCGGGGAAGCTGAGGTGAGAGGAGGCAGAGATGGAGGAGGAGGAGGGCCAGATGATGACCAGCTAGCAGGAGCTTGGAAAGCACCTGCCCCTGCTCTCCGGGCTCAGTGACTGCTATCCTAGGCGCAGGGGGACCCTGAGCCACAGGCAGGGCAGCACGCCCAGGAGGTGGCCTGGCCCGGGCTGGGACATGGGCTGCAGCTCAGCATCAGGTCGCAGACCTGGCAGCTGGAGCAGCTCTTCAAGGATATGGTCCCAGTGCCTGTGGAAGCTCCTGGAAGGGAGGGCAAAGCCCCTGGGAGGGAGTGAAGTAGCTGGTAAGAAGGGGAAGCCCCTGGTAGGAAGGGGGGCCCTGGTAGGAAGGGGAGCCCAAGGTAGAAAGGGGAGCCCAAGGTAGGAAGGGGGGCCCCTGGTAAGAAGGGGGCACTGGTAGGAAGGGGAGCCCAAGGTAGGAAGGGGAAGCCCCTGGTAGGAAGGGGAAACCCCTGGTAGGAAGGGGAGCCCAAGGTAGGAAGGGGGTCCCTGGTAGGAAGGGGAAGCTTCTGGTAGGAAGGGGGAGCCCAAGGTAGGAAGGGGGGCCCCTGGTAGGAAGGGGGAGCTCCTGGTACAAAGCAGGAAGCCTCTGGTGGGATACTAAAAGTCCCTGGAAGAAAGATAGAAGGCCCTGTTCAGGAGGAGGAAGCCCCTGGTAGGAAGGGGAAGGTTCTGGTAGGTAGGAGGCATCCCCTGGTCAGAAGCAGGAAGCCCCTGGGCAGGAGGAGGAAGGCCTTGGTAGGATGGAGAAAGCTCTAATAGGAAGGGGGAAGTCCCTGGTAGCAAGTGGGAAGCCCCTGTGAGGGAAGGGGAAGCCCCTGGTAGCAAAGGAGAAGCCCTGGAAGAAAGGGGGAATTCCATGCTAAAAAGGGGGAAGCCGCCGGTCAGAAGGATGAAGCCCCTAGTAGGAAGGGGGATGTCCCTGATACAAAGGGGGAAGACCCTGGTACGGTGCTGAAGTCCCGGGAGAAAAGATCAAAGCCACTGGAGGAAAGGGGAAACCCCTGGGAGGAAGAGGGAATCCCCAGTTGGGATCGGGGTTGCAAAACTGCACAGGAGAACTACACCAAAAAGATTAATGATCCAGATAACCATGACTGTATGATCACTCATCTACAGCCAGACACCCTGGAATGTGAAGTCAAGTGGTCCTTAGGAGCATCACTAGGAACAAAGCTAGCGGAGGTGTTGGAATTCCAGCTGAGCTTTTTCAGATCCTAAATGATGATGCTGTTAAAGTGCTGCACCCAAGATACCAGCAAATTTGGAAAACTCAGCAGTGGCCACAGGAATGGAAAAAAATCAGGTTTTCATTCCATTCCCAAAGAAGGCCAATAGCAAAGAATATTCAAGCTACCGCACAATTGCACTCATTTCCAATGCTAGCAAAGTGATGCTCAAAATTCTTCAAGCCAGGCTTCAGCAGTACGTGAACTGAGAACTTTCAGATGTTCAAGCAGGATTCAGAAAAGGCAGAGGAACTAGAGATCAAATTGCAACATAGAGAAAGCCAGATAATTCCAGAAATGCATCTACTTTTGCTTCCTTGATTATCTAAAGCCTTTGACTGTGTGGATCACAACAAATTGTTGAAAATTCTCAAAGAGATGGGAATACCGGACCACCTTACTTGCCTCCTGAGAAAATCTGTATGCAGGTCAAGAATCAACAGTTAGAACTGGACATGGACATGGAACAACGGACTGGTTCCAAATTGGGAAAGGAGTATATGAAGGCTGTATACTGTCACCCTGCTTATTTAACTTGTATCTAGAGTAAATGATGTGAAATGCCAGGCGGATGAAGCACAAGATGGAAATAAAGATTTCTGGGGGAAATATCAATCACCTCAGATATGCAGATGACACCACCCTTAGGGCAGAAAGTGAAGAGGAACTAAAGAGCCTCTTGATGAAGGTGAAAAAGGAGAGTGGAAAAGCTGGCTTAAAACTCAGCATTCAAAAAACGAAGATCATGGCATCTGTTCCCATCACTTCATGGCAGATAGATGGGGCAACAGTGACAGACTTTTATTTTCTTGGGCTCCAAGATCACTGCAGATGGTGACTGCAGCCATGAAATTAAAAGACGCTTGCTCCTTGGAAGAAAAGCTATGACAAACCTAGACACTTATTAAATTGCAGAGAGAATACTTCGCCTGGGTGGCAAGGGGAACCCCCTGAGATGGATGGGTAGCCCCTAGTTGGGAGGCAGGTGGTAAGAATACACAGAAGAACTATGCAAAATAGATGTTAATGACCTGGATATGATATGATCATGACAATGGTATGATCACTCAGCTAGAGTCAGACATCCTGGAGTGTGAAGTCAAGTGGGTCTTAGGAAGCATCACTAGGAACAAAGCTAGTGGAGGTGATGGAATTCCTGCTGAGCTATTTCAAATCCTTAAAGATGATGCTGTTAAAGTGCTGCACTCAAAATGCCAGCAAAATTGGAAAACTCAGCAGTGGCCACAGGACTGGAAAGGGTCAGTTTTCATTCCAATCCCCAAGGGCGACACCAGTCTGGACTATAAAGAAAGCTGAGTGCCGAAGAATTGATGCTTTTTAACTGTGGTGCTGGAGAGGACTCTTGCAAGTCCCTTGGACTGCAAGGAGATCCAACCAGTCCATCCTAAAGGAGATCAGTTCTGAGTGTTCATTGGAAGGACCTGATGCTGAAGCTGAAACTCCAATACTTTGGCCACCTGAGGTGAAGAACTGACTCATTTGAAAAGACCCTAATGCTGGGCAAGATTGAAGGCAGGAGGAGAAGGGGATGACAGAGGATGAGATGGTTGGATGGCATCACCGACTCAATGGACATGAGTTTGAGCAAACTCTGGGAGAAAGTGAAGGACAGAGAAGCCTGGTGTGCTGCAGTCCATGGGGTCGCAAAGGGTCAGACACAACTGAGCGACTGAACAACAACAGCCCCCCGTTGGGAGAGGGAAGGCCGTGGGAGGGAGGGGGCGTCCCTGCAGGAAAGCTTGGACCCTCTGTGCCCGTGTCCCGTTTATGCACTTGGGGTCCGATGGGTCAGCTGAACCCCTGAGCTGCGTTGGCTGGGTTTCCAGACCACAGGGGCCTTGGGGGGCATGCTGCCTGAAGTCAGCCCCCTGGTTAGAGACCCAAACACGGGAGGGCAGGGCCAGGTTCACCCCAGCCACAGCTGGAGTTTTGGGTCATGTGTAGGGGCTTGGATGCAGCCATCAGCCGTGTCCCTGTGCAGGTGACGATTAGGATGGCTGCCCCGCAGGGCCCTGGGAAGGGTACCCCGTCCACTCCCCGCCCCGAGCTCCCAGAGGACGCCCGGCCTGGAGGGGCCTCAGAGCACGGAACCTAGGTCCTCAGACGGACGCCCACGAGAGGCACCCTGCCCCCTCCATCCGCTTGCTGAGGGCCTGGCCCCAGCCTGGCCCACAGGGCTGGGGGCGGCAGCCCCGTCCCCACACCGGGCTGACGCAGAGCCTGTCCCTCTGGAGCAGCGTGCCTTGTCGCCATCCCCAGAGGCTCCTGCTGGATCCAGCCTGGGTCACGTCTGCCCAAGGCCCCACCAGCTGTGTCCCCACCGGAAGTTCCCAGATGGGGACCCAGGGGCCTGCGTCTCCTCGAGAGGCCCAGGTGGCCATGACGGACCCAAGGTTGCTCTGCCGCCAGAGGCAGAGACGAAGCCATCTGGTCTTCTTGGCTCCCCCTCGCCCTCCCACTGTGCCACCTGGAATGTCAGCTCAAGGAGCCGCTGGCCTCCAGGCAGAACACCGGCCGGGCGCGGGGGACAGGCCCCGCCTCGCCTGGCTCTCCCAGGGCCAGAGGAACGTTTTCATAACGAGAGGATTTGAAGTGGCTCAGACAGCCCTGAGCCTGGCCTTGGCACAGTCAGTGGATGTGGGGATCTGGGAGCAGGGAGGGGCCCGCGTGCAGGAGGAAGACCAGGCCCCGCCCCTGGGGAGGAGCTCAGGAGGGCTTCCAGGAGGAAGCATCCCCTGGGTGAGGCTTGGTGGGCACCCAGCCCAGGTGGCGGCAGGCGCCCCCAAGCCTGGGTCTGACCCCCTAGGAGGTGGTGGAGCCTCTTCCCTCGGGGATGTGAGGCTCAGGACCGGAAGAGACAGGAGACATGAGCCTGGGCAGGCAGGCTGGCTGGAAGCAAAGCTGCGGCGAGAGGCTGGCCCCCCCCGAGCTGGGCTCTGAGCCACGTCCCCGATCTGGGCGGCCGGGTGGACAAGAGGGAGGCTGACAGGCTGAGGATGGGCCCCAGGCAGCGGAGCAGGCAGGGGCTGAGGGCCGCGGGCGCTGCCCTGTCCATGCCTCACCAGGGAGGGCGTCACATGCAGGACCCAGTTCACCTGCCTGAAGGCCGGGGCTGCGTGTGGCTGCTGCAGGCGTCATGGCCGGGTCAGCCCAGAGGCTGTGTGGCTGGGAGCCATCCTGTGACCCTGCCTCTGTTTCCCCATCTGCGAAATGGGGGTGCGGGCAGTCTCCCAACCTGGCGAGGGAGGATGGAGGGAGGTGTGTGTGTGCAGCTCCTGGGTGGCTGTTGCCTCATCTGGGCGGCCTGAGGCCCCAGCCTGGTTCCCACCCTCAGGTCTTTCCCAAGTGAGGTCTCTGCTGTCTGAGTGGAGAGGTGGCCACGGGTGGGCTCAAAGGCTGGGAGGGCCTGAAACCAGCGATCCTGTAACAGAAGGCACGTGGACGCCTCACTCTTGATGGAGGAGGAGGAATCACTGGACGCAGAATAAACGGTGCTTATTAAGGTGGCTTCACAGAGAAGCTTCTGCCCAAGGCCCTGGAGCAGGACAGAGCTTGGGATGCGAGGAACAAGACAGTTCCTGCAAAGCAGGGGCCGTGGCTCCCCTGGCAGGCTAGCCAGCCGGGAGGCCACCCGCAGGCCTGTCCCCATCTGTAAGTCACAATTATAAGCCGCCATGGGAGGTGACAGCCGCGCCTGCCGGGCACAGAGCAAACACCGCCTGAGCATGCCACCATTGGCGCTGCTTCTTTACATGACCCTGATCCTGGGAAAGACTGAGGGCAGGAGGAGAGGGGGCGACAGGATGAGATGGCTGGATGGCATCACCGACTCAATGGATGCGAGTCTGAGCAAGCTCTGGGAGTTGCTGAAGGACAGGGAGGCCTGGCGTGCTGCAGTCCATGGGGTCACAGAGTCGGACACAACTCAGCGACTGAGCAGCAACACACAGAGCATTCACCGTGTTCACCATTTTGAAGAGTCCAAGTTGGCCGCATCTATCACATTCATCCAGTTCCAGAACTTTCTCGTCACTCCGTCCCCGTTAGTGCTCACTCCCAGCCTCCCTCCCCCAGCCCCTGGCACCCCCCGATCCACATTCTGGCTGTGGGTCTCCAGGTTCTGGGTGTTTCGTGTGAATGGAAACACAGGTATGTGTCCTGTGGCATCTGGCTCCTTTTGCTGCACACGCCAGTTTCAAGGTTCATCCAGGCTGTAGCCTGTGTCAGCACATCACTCCTTTTCTTGGCTGAGTAATATTCCACCACATGGATTATCCTCATCGCTGGTGGGCATCTGGGTTGTTTCCACCTTTCAGTTGTTGTGAACATGGGCATCAGGCTTTTAGTTGAACACTACTTTCAATTCTTTAGGGTATGTTGTTATTACCCAGACGCCACCCGAAAGTAATAAAAATCTGACGGGCTGCCCACCACTATCACACCCTCATGAGTTTGCAACCCAGCACAGGCGGGGCTGTCCCATGAGCCCAGCCAGTTGGGTCGGCTTTTCTGGAAGTGGTTGGGCAGGACATGAACAGATGCTTCTGCACTCAACGTGGCACTTCCAGCCCCTGAAATCCAGTCCTAGGAAAGATTGCAACTAAGAGGGAAGCTTTAAACACAAGAAAAAAGTCACCTGTACCAAGCTGCACCGCAGTGGAGTTTATAAGCAGAACAAAGCGGAAAGAAGCAGTGTATCCAACAGTCAGATCGGTGCAGCGACAAGGAAGACACAAGCGTGTCCTTGATGGACACACGCGTCTGGGATCTGGATGCAGACGAGTGAGGCCTGAGACGTGTCCATGGAACAGAGAATGCTGAGACGCAGGCTTTTTAATCCCAGCCCGGGGCAGCACGGCTATGCTTCTCACAGGGAGGGAGCTCCCCGTCTGTGGAGGAGTTCAAGCAGTCAGGTGTGGGGATGTGGGGTTGAAGCCTGGAACCAGAATGGACAGGCCCTCTGTGACGCCTGAGGGCGCTCTGACTGCCCACTGCAAGGACGCTAGCGTGGAGCAGGCACAGGAGCAGGACCTGGAGTCCGCCTCCAGGGGCTGGACAGAGGTGGCGTCACCAAGGGAGAGCCCGTCCAGGTCTCTGGGGGCCCCCGTGAAAGATGAGTCCCTGGGGCCCTTCACCCATTGTCCAGTGCACCTGGACTCCGTCCACCTGTCCCGTGGAATTGCAGAGGGAAGGGGGAGGCTGGGGGACGCAGCTTCTCAGCGGGGGACCTGCCGTCTCTGAGGTCGAGGTGGGCCTGGTGCACAGGGACCCTGGACAACAGGGGTCTTCTCCTCATGGCCGGAGCCAGACCCCAAGTCCCGTGTCTGCACGGGTAGCTTGGGAGAGGCCCCAGCAGCCCCTGGAAGCTGGGTGAAGCCCCATGCCCTGCTCGGGTCAATAACACAGGAGCAGAAGTGACCCAAGTCACTCACAGGCAGAGATCAAAGAGCTGGCACCGGTTCTCCTTCTGCCCTGACCCTGCTGGGTGGCCACTGACATATCCCTGAGTGAGGATGGTGTGGGGCAGGCCCTGGACAGCCCGCCAGGGACCGAAATGCCTTTACTGTGGGAAGTCACCATGATGACCACAGCTGTCACTATAGCAAAGCCAGGACCTGGGTCACCCCAGGCTTCAGCACCCATCCTGGGGTGCTCTCCACCCCGCTTCCTGCAGACTCACTCCTCCTCCAGGAAGTCTGCCCTGATTGCCTCCTGCAGTCTGAATTGGCTCAGGAGCTCCTCCGTCCTCTGCCTTCAGCAGTCCAGAGTCAGGGGCACATCCAGTATTCACAAACTTTTGCTTGAGTAAAAGGATCTCAGACTCAGCTAAGGAAATATAAGAAACCAGCTTGAGGTGTGTGCAGGGAGAGACGAGACACTCCAGAGGCAAAGAGGGTACAAAGGGGTCCAATGGGCAACTCACAACACTCTTGGGTTTGAGCCACCTCCTGCCCACCGGCTAAACATCAGTTCAGTTCAGTTTAGTCACTCAGTTGTGTTCAACTCTTTGCGACCCCATGGACTGCTGCACGCCAGGCCTCCCTGTCCATCACCAACTCCTGGAGCTTACTCAAACTCATGTCCATTGAGTCAGTGATGCCATCCAACCACCTCATCCTCTGTCATCCCCTTCTCCTCCTGCCTTCAATCTGTCCTAGCATCAGGGTCTTTTCTAATGAGTCGGTTCTTCGCATCAGGTGCCCAAATTATTGGAGCTTCAGCTTCAACATCACTAGCATTAACTTCACTTGCATTAAAAAGACAAATCCAACAGTAGTGAGCAAACCAGACAAAAACTGCCCTACCCACTAGGATTTCTGAGGCCCCTGGTGGACATCAGCCAGGAGGTTTCAAGGCTGACAAACCAAATGTCATCCGGGGTCACATTAAAAGATGTATATGTTCCCAAATGAGGGAGGTTATCATCCTACTACCCCACTCAGCTCTGGCCTCACGTGTGGGAGATTAGAAGAGACTAGTCCAGGGCTGAGGGTGTTGGCTAAGTCCAGGGCAGAGCAGCCAGTGAGGGCAGGATTGACACCCCTTCTCCCAGGGGAAGGGTCTCTGGAGGCACAACTTTGAGAAGAGGGTTCAAAGGATGGCTGAGCATCAACAGCTGCCCCCTGCCCCGCCGCATGTAATTCAGCCCTTCAAGTCTTGCTGTGCACGGACCCACCTTCTAACAGTGCCTTGAAGGTGCTCCTTGGGGTCTGACCCCCATGTGTGTCCTTCACATCCCTCACCCTGGGGAACCTGCTGACCCAGCTGTAGACTCTTCAGGCCTGCTGGGGGTGCTGTGTGTGCTCTGAGTGGGCTCCTAAGCTGACTCAGTCATCCTGGACCCGCCTTCCCCCTCCCAGTCCAAGTTTCTGCAAGAACAGCCAAATCCCTGACTTATCAGCTCAGCTTTATCTCCAAACCCTCCTACAATTTCCCAGAGAACAAAATTAAATACAGGATTTAGGGGAGATTTTGCGTCTGCATGAGCAGGGCCAGAAACAGGCTGACATGGCGAGGCCGCTGATGCCGGAGGCCGAGGGCAGGTGGGCAGGCAAGGCTACCCAGCTCAGCCCCCACTTGGCTGCACTCAGCGGCCACGTGCGGGGTCACAGGCCCCTGAACCCGTGTTCCCCTTCTACACCGCCCCCACCTCATCACCCTGGAGAGCCTTCCAGAACCCCACAGAGGCTCCATCAACTTGCCCTCGATGTCCAGCATGGATGTTAAGGGCGGACACACGCATGGTCCAGGGCAGGATTCAACCTACCTCCCACCCAGTCCTTTCCTGGGCGAGGAAGCTGAGGCTGGGGGAGGTGAGGGCATCTCCAGATCGCAGAGCCCAGTCAGCAGAGTGGCTGGGAGTGGCCTCGGAGGCTCCCGCGGGCCTCCTGCCCACCTGCACCCAGGGGTCCCCAAGCTCGTAGCATCCCCAGGGACACCCCTGCAAATGGCTTGGAGCGCTGCCCGTGTGCCCTCACAGACATGCTAGGGGTGTGTTGGGGGTGACAGGGGGTCTGAGGTCTAGACCCTGACCCACCACTGCTCTGTCCCGGTGATAAGCCATGCCCCTGAGCATCATGGGACTGTGCCCCTGAGCATCATGGGACCATGCCCCTGAGCATCATGGGACTGTAAGTCCTGAAGATTCTAGGAAGCTTGGGGTGGTCTTGGGGACCCAGACTTGCAGCAGGGTCAGGAGTGAGGGCCTTAGGGTGGTCCCTAACTTGGCAGTCTCCTACAGGCTGACAGGTGGAAGCCGGTGGGCCTGGCAGGGAGCCTGGGGAGGGGAGCGCCCGCCCGGCCTGCCTGCCCACCACCTGTCCAGACTCCTCATCCCCAGGCTGGCGCCCACCACCACAGGCTCTGCTGGCCTCAGAAGGGCTGCGGGCTCTGGCGCCTTCACCCTTTCACCTCTTAGCCAGACTGGGCCTGGCTGAGCCCTGTGGAAATGACTGGACTGACTGGTGACGGTCCTCCGTGTCCTGGAGGCCCTGGTCCCTGGGGGGCAGGCGTGGGGTCACAGCAGAGGCTGTGGGGTGCAGGGCATTGAGCCACGAAAGGGTCCGGGGCCTGCCCAGCACCCACCAGCTGGGCAACTTCGCCTCTCTAACGGGAATAACGGGACTTGGGGGCCTTTGTGGGGAGCAGGGGCGGACGGGTGACGATGAACTGCTGGGCTGAGGTGTTCCCAGGGCGTAGGTGCGGTTGGGCCCCAGCCGGGGGACAGAGGAGCTGTCTGGACGCTGTTAGTTCTGGGGCCTGAGCCCTGGCCAAGCCCTGGGTCTCAGGCTCTGGAGCTGGCTCTCCTGGACACCCTGACCTTTGATAGGTCTCAGGGCTGCTCACACCCCTCCCCACCTTATGCCTCTGCAACCCCAGGAGAAAAAATGAGTGGGGGTCCCGGGGCGGCCGGGGGGCATGCCGCATTCCTGGCTGACCCTGAGTGGAGACTGTGAGACCCCTGGGGACAGGGCCTGGAGGGGCCTTGAGGGGTCCCCTCTCCCCCTCTGCACAGGGTGCCTCCCCCCACCCCAAGCTCAGTTGGCCTATCCCCAAGGGGGGCACCACATTTCCCACCCCCATTCTTGACACCCACTGCAGGAGTGGCCCCAGTGACCTTGGACCGTCCGGCAGAGAGTCAGTGGGGGGAGCCGCGTCTGATGTTAAGAGGCTCCAGTGACGTCAGCTGCAAGTGCTTCTGTGGGCAATCGAGCCGATTAGGGGTGTGCGGGCTCCAGATAAGAGCCCAGGTCACTCGGAGGGCACGCGCAGAGGAGGACCAGTGCAAATACATTCTCTCCACCCAATCCCTGCCTCCTACCCACCCCCTCGCCCAGCCCCTCTGGAGGCTCCCGTCAAGGGCATGGAGCTGCCCTGAAGTCAGTCCTCCCAGACGAGCCCTCATTTGGCCTGAGCGCTGTGTGACTGCTGGCAAACCCCTAACCTCTCTGTGCCTTGTCTGCAAACTGGAGACATGGTCTGCTGTCAGTGACTATGAAGGGGTGTCCGGCTCTCTGCCTGGCAGGCTACAGGCCACGGCGGGCCGGGGGCTCCTGTCCTCTCGTGTGGGGGACTCTGGGACTCATCAGGGAGGAGGGTGAAGTCTGACGCTCCTCCAGTGGCCCCCGGGGGACCAGGAGTGGGGTCTGGGCTACACTACGGCCCCCGTCAGACAACAGGGGTCAGGGTCCCACATGCAGTGCGACTGGGGGTCCCCAGGCCCCAAATATCCCCACACAGGAGTCCCCAGGAGACCTTCACATCACCTTTCTGTGGGATCCCCTCACACCCCCCCTACAGCAGCAGTTCTCAGCGGGGGGACTCTGCCCAGGGGACCCTTTGCAACGACTGGAAGCATTCGTGGTTGTCACGATGGCCGGGGAAGGGGCCTGCCAGCATCCTGTGGGTAGCAGCCAGTGGCTCTGGTTACCTCCTCGGCACCCGCCCCCACCACTGGCTGCATCAAGCGGATGGATTGGGGGTGTAGATCCTGCCCTGGAAGGGGCCTGGCTCTTCCTGCTGGCCATCCTGAGCACAAGCCTTCCTCTCTCTCCCAGACCACACTTTCCCAGCAGGAAAGAGGAGCTGGCGCCACCCCCCACCCCCAGCATCCTTGGCCAAGGGCATCCCAAGAACATCTGAAGGGACGTCCGGCCCCTGGAGGCGCCAGGAGCTCGAGGCCCCAGAGAGGACACAAATAGCCCCAGTGCAGCCCCCCAGGGGCCGTGGTGGGAGGCCGGGCTCCACCCAGCACTCAGCCCAAAGAGCCCTGAAAATAGACGGAGGACGGTGGCTAGACGCATACCGAACCCCAGAGGCCCTCACGGCAGCGGTGCACGTGGCGTGGAGCCACTTAGCTGAGAACCAGGACCACTCAGAGTCTCCAAGAGGGAGCAAGCGGCCGGTTAAGTGCTTGGAGGAGGGGGGGAAGGTCACCGCCAGGCCTGGCCAAGGGGGCAGCTGCAGGCCTGCCAGCCTGCCCTCCTCTGTCTGCCTGCCACCCCCACGCCAGCACCCCCAGCCTCCCCACAAAGCCCCCCACACCTGCACCCACTGCCCTGCCCCGGACTACGTGCGCTCTCTGCCGAGGGCCCCTACCCAGCTGGGTTTCCCAAGCTCGGGGCCAGGGTGAGGGTCCCCAGGTAATGTTTGCGTTCCTGTTTCATCTCCTCAATTCCTCTGGTCTCTGGGGCTGTGGAAGTGACCTCAGGAGTAAATTCAGCTCCTGGGTGTTGTCCCTCCCCACGCAGGTAGGCCCAGGCAAGCTGGGTCACCGGCCTGGGCCCCCCGGGGGACGATGGGCTCCAGAGGTCAGTGCAGACAGAGTCCGACAGGGACGGGGCCCCAGGAGGAGGGGGCTTGGTCGCTGCCCTCTGAACTCCAGGTGCTCCCCGAGCTTGGGGACCCTCCAGGGGACTGTCAAGACCGTCCTGGAGGACCAAGGTTCGGGGGCCACGCAGGCATGAGGAGGCCCCCGACCCAGGCCCTGAGCCCATTGGAGGCCAGGGGAGGCCCCGAGGTGGGCCTGTCAAGACCAGAGCCTTCTGTCTCTGGTCTCTGCTCGGCCAGGTACTTCTGGGAGCCGACAGTCCCAAGGCCAGAAGGGATGGTGGGCAATGGAGCCCAGATGGGACTCCCCCCACCCCACCCGGAGACCCACAGCTGCCCACGGCAACAAGTCACCCTGGGAGCACCCAGTGTGTGCCCAGAACTCCAGGAGTTAGCTGGGGCTTGGACGGGCCCTGAGTCCACCAGCCCATTGGAGACCGGATCTCTGGCGGCCATGTACCTCCGTGCTGGGTCTAGCTGACCACGGTCCCAGCTAGTGTCCACACTCTGGGTCCCCTAAGAAGGGCAAGGAGGCGCCTGGGAATAGGGGTCTTCCTTGCAGGTAAGGTAAGTGCAGACAGGGCCTACTGGGGAGAGGGGTGGACCTGGCACGGGGTGGGGGTGGGGGATGCCGGGGGCGGGAAACAGCCTCTGCCAGCCCCCAGCACCCATGAGAGCCGCCCCGCCCGCACAGCTCTGGCTGGCTCTAACTAGCTGTCAGCTAAGGCATCGCAGCCTTGAAGCCCATGAGGAAGGCCGGCCGCCAGTGGGGGGCCCCGGCCCCCGCCCCCGCCACCCGTCTGCTAATGCACTTTGCATTATTGTGCATCTTACTTCCCCGAGAAGAGTGGAAGGGTGCTCTGGGGACCCTGCCTCTGCAAGGAGCTGGCGCCTCGTCCGCACAAACACCATTTACTCCTGATCTGCAGAAAGTTTCCTCCCCGTGGGTCCTGTGTGCCCGCCCCCTGCCCCACTGCCACAGCCCCTGCCAGCCCCCTGGCCGCCCACTCTGCCAGCCAGGCCAGCCTCGTGGGACCTCAGAGCGCAGGCTATCCTGCCCCTGGGTCTCCCCAAGGCTGCTCACCCTCCCGTCTCTCTCCATCCTCAGGAGCCTCCAGGAAGCTCCCGGGCATCCCCAGACCCTCCTGGGCCTCCAGCTGGGCCTCCGAGTTGCCCACACTTCAGCCTCCAATGCAAGTGGTCACAGAGTGCCCAGGCTGACCACGTGGGGGTGACCCCACCAGACTGAGCCGGCGTCCCTCCTCCAGGTAGTGGTGTGACCACTGTCTGAGGGGCCCCTACTCAGCCTGGAAGGGCCACCAGCCCGGCCGGCCCCTCAGCCACTCCACAGCCAGCTGACTGGCAGGAACACCTCACAGACAGAGTGAGACCCGGCCAGAGGCACCTGAGCATCACTGCTTCCCTGAGAGCTGGCATTGAGGTCCTAGGGGGCGGGGGCTGCCTTGAGTATACGCTTCCTTTGTATGTTACACACCAAGAAAAGCACCAGAAGATGTAAAGAGGCACGATCCGTGCTTATAGGAGCCCTTGACTGTGTGTATCAGAGACTATCAGGACGACCATGATTTAAGATAGATGTTAGCTTCCAAAGCGTTAGTTGCTCAGTTGTGCCTGACTCTGTGTGCTGTCGCCCACCAGGCTCCTCTGTCCATGGAATTCTCCAGGCAAGAATACTGGAGTGGGTTGCCATGCCCTCCTCCAGGGGAACTTCTCAACCCAGGACTCGAACCCAGGTCTCCTGTATTGCGGGCGGATTCTTTACCTTCTGAGCCACCAGGGAAGCCCAGCATTAGCACCCCAACCGGGGGCTTAACCCAAAGCTCATCCTCACGCAGTCTGGAGACTGAAAATTCCAAAGCGAGGTGTCTCAGCACCCCACTCCCTCCACAGCTCCTGGGAAGATCCTGTCAGCCTCTCCCAGCTTCTGGGGCCCCTGTGTTCCTTGGCTTGTAACTAATTGAGTTCTGAGGCCAGAATGGGCTTCAGCTCAGCATGTTGCTGGCCAGTGGGGGCTGGCGCCGGCATGGCGTCTTAGAGGGACCAGAGAGATGTGATCGGGGGGAGGATTTGATTTCTGCGTGACAAGAAGCTGGCCCATGTGGGTGGTGTACAAGCGGGGCCTTGACCCCATTCGTCTCATTAACAGATGCAGGGAGGAGAGGCCGCCTGTCCCCACTCACTCCCAGCCCTGGCCAGAGAGGGACACAGATGGCCGTGGTTTACTCTGGGAATGTGGTCTGTTTCTATGGTGACTGGGCCTCCTGGTCTTGGTGGAGAATTGCCCACCAGGCCTTGGGAGTAGGGTGAGGGGGTAGGGGTCGAGCCAGGCCCCCGACCTTTGAGCGAGGAGCACACCCTGCTTCTTGGGCTTCTGGGTGCCTGGGGTCCATGAGGTGGGGCTTGGGATCGGCCAGAGCAAAGCTGCATGGGTCTCTGAGCAGACCTGAGCTCCCCAGTGGAGGGTCTGCCTCTCCCCAGCCACCAGGGCAGGACAGGTGCCCCCCACTGGGGACCCAGATTCACCACATGCCCGCCCCATGTCCGGAGCGGGGCACTCACAGTCAGGTGCATGGTACCCCACCCTGAGCTTCAGCCTCGGCGTCTGTGGTGAACTATTACTCAGTCTTTAGCGGTGCGTGAGGAACAATGGGGTTTGCCATCAGGGAATTGTGCTGGATCGATAGGGACAGTCCAGGTTTCGCGGCCCCCTCCTCGGCCTGCCATCTGACCCCCGAGCTCAGCCTGGAAGACCCCGGAAGCTTCCAGAGACTAGAAGGGCAGTTATGGGGCTGGGAGCGGGAGGGCTTTGCTATGTCCTGTGAACGCTATGGCCTGCAGCCCTCCCCAAGCCCCCAGCCTGTCTGCAAGCCACACCCATGGGAGGCATCAAAGGCCTCAGAGACCCCACAAAAGGCGCTCCCGTCAGGAGGTCCCTGTGGCTGACGGGGACCCCAGGGTCTGCGTGGAGCAGAGCGGGTTCCATGGCCCGTGTCTGAGAGTCTTCACTGAAGAGTCCCCACTGCCATGTCAAAGAGACACTAAAAGAAACTGCTTCCAGGGCAATGCGTGAATACACACAGCCAAGCCTGGGCAGGGGGCGATGGAGCAGGCCGCCCATCCGAGACAGGGAGGGGCTCCCCAGGCCAGGTGGTTCTCGCGGACCAGCCGCCATGGGGGTGGCCCGAGGCTGGGGCCGTGTCACCCTGGGCTCCTCTGCCATCCAGGACAGGCTCGTCGGAGCACTCAGCCCGGATGGAAACCTGGAGTCTCTGCCCTGGGGGCAAGGGCTGGCCCCCCTCTCAGGCCAGGAGTCCTGCCGGGGCTCCCCGGAGAGACCGTGTGGGCAGCCAACCTGGATGCTGGGGGCCGGGGGCCATGCCGCTTGGCCTCCCTCCAAAGGCCCCTCGCACTCGGGTCTCAGTCCCGGGGTTCCCTAGCCAGCTCTTCCAGGGTTCCCCAGTGTCTGGGCCCTGGTCCCCAGGCTGCTCCTAGGGCCTTGGACAAGCCCGGCTAGTGCTCAGTCAGTGTTATTCCAACGATCATAAATCCAGGGCAGCGGGGCCTTACCCAGAAGGACAGTGGGGGCTGGGAGCCTCCTACGTCCAGAGGCTGGAGAGAGGACTGCCCCCCTTACAGGGTGCAAGAGAGTGGACCCTGGTCCCGACATGGGCTCAGAGGGACCAGGCACATGGGGAAGCCTGGTCGTAGGGCAGGTGGCTGGCTGGGACCTCCAGGTCCAGGCCCCAGGGGTCGGGGGCTGGCTGAGACCCCCAGATCCAGGCCCTGGGGGTGGGGGCTGGCTGGGACCCCCAGATCCAGGCCCTGAGGTCGGGGGCTGACTGGGAGCCCCTCCGTAAACACCCCCCAGCTCTGCAGAACATCTGCTGATCGCCAGCACTTGGCACCAGGCTCAGCGTACATTTGCACGTGGAAATCTTGGGTTTGCGTTTTACACTCAACAAAGAGAAGGACTCGAGTCTGTCTGGCTCACGTGTGTGAATGTGTACGTGTGTGGCGGCCCCCCTCTTGAGCCCACATCCATCTGCTGGTTTGGGCTGCGACTTCACAGGCTGGGGAGGGCCCTGCCTCCCGGGAGATGCGAGTCCTCAAACATCAGGAAACCTGGACCCCCTCGGGGAAGCTCAGCTGAGGCTACTGGCCTCCAGGGGGACCACGGCCTGGGTTGTCCAGGTGCCCTTGAGCCGACGGGGGGGCTCGTGCCTCCAGGACCCTTGGGGGAGTTCGTCCACTCAGCTGTCTGCCCCCGCTGCGGGACATCCCTCAGTGCGTGGACAGTCCTTGAGAACTGAGAGTCTCCATGATGTAGAGACCCCCACGTGGACCACAGAGTCCCGTTGTGCGGGCATTGAGACCCCCTACCCCCCGGGCAAGGGGGTCATCACGTCATTTCCCCTTCAAAGCCAGCGCTCCCCACCCCCCTACATCACACCCTCTGACAGGGGGCCTGGGGGTCGTGTGGCCTGGACCAGGTGCCCCATGGGTGGAAAGCTGGGATGCCAGCAGGGGGAGCCCGCAGCCCGGCCCTGGAGGCCCCGCTTGCCTCACTCCTCGGCTGGGGTGGCTGTGTACTCAGCGCTGGCCGGCCGGGGCGGGAGGCACCCTCAGATCAGGGACGCCCCGGTCTGCATGAGGGTGTGGATATGGAAGGAGCCGGTGACTCGGGCCTGCGGCCAAGCACACACAGCCCAAGACCTGGGCGCTTCCCCAGGGGCAGGTCAGCTGGTGGCGCCCAGGACGGCGGAGAGCCCGAGGCTGTGTTGCCTGCAGGTGGGTAAGACTGCCCTGCATGCTGGTGCCCAGGGAAGGCCAGGGTCCCAGCCAGTGTGACCCTCCTACGAGACCAGCCTTCTCCCTCATCCAGTCCCGGTGCTTCCCAGCGGGTCAGCCAGGACCAGCCCTGCCTACCTCACCCAGCCCCACCCTGGTTGGCAGGAGGACCAGGGCAAGATGGAGCAAGCCCACAGCGGGGCTGAAGCCCAGCCACCCCGCAGAGTGGACAGCCCAGCTTACCTGGCCAGCGGCTGGGGTTTGGCCCACGAGGAGTGGACCAGGGTGGACCAGACTAGAAGCTTGGTGGGCAGTATCCCCAAGCCTGGATGGAGGCCCCCACTGTCCTCAGCCCTCCCCCCGAGGAAGCCTGGCACATAGTTAGTGCTGTGGGCAGTTCCGGGCCCCCAGGGGGGCTGGCTTCGATCTTGCCTCCTCCACGGCAAGCACCTTCTTTCCTGGAGTCTGTGGGGTCTCCGTCTTCTGGCCAGTAGGGCCCTGGGCCACAGGTCACCCTGGATCCTCATGGAGCAGACAGACCCCCCAGGGCCCTAGAGCACCTACGGGAAAGCTGGGGTTTCAGATGTCTGGGTCCCCCACCAGCTGTGCAGCTGCACTCAGAGCACCAGTGGGGGAGGCTGTGCTGGTGAGACATGTGCCACTGAGGACCACCAGGAGCGACTGGCCCCAGGCTGGGTCTGACCCTCACTTTCAGCCAGGCTGAGGGGACAGGCGGCCCTCAGTGTCCACTTGGGCTCAGCAGGAAGGCCCTGGACCTGAGTTCCACCATCACAGACTGTGGGCCCACAGCTCTAAGCCACTTGGAGGACTCCCGGGCCCCTCCCCTGACAGCAGGACAGGGGAGACAGCGTTCTCCTCTCTGGGGACGCCGGGGTGTCCGGGACACATTCCCCTCCTGCTGCCTTAGCGAGCAGCCAGCCCGACTCCTGGCACCAGGGCTCCTCCGCCCCCCGGAGCCCAGACACAAGCGATGTAGGATGTACGTGGTGGTTGCCTGGCAACCCCGCTGCAGCACCGCGCCCCACGCCCACGCAGGCCGGTCCCGCCTCCCCCGGCACCTCCGGCTTGGCCAGCCTGAGGGAGGGGCCGTGGGCAGGGGACACCCCGGGGCCTCGGCTGGGGCTGGCCCCTCTGCAGATGAGCTGCGCAGCTTCTCTCCTGCCCCCTGGGGTGGGCCCTGGGCTGCAGGCCCTGGAGGGACAGGTCTTGGTCAACGGTCGCATCTGCTGGTCCAGTCTCTGTCCTCAGCATCCGATGCCCAGTCCCAGCAAGAGGAAGAGAAAGCAGGGCGCCAACCACCAGGAGCCCCTGCTGTCTTAAGCCTCGGAGCGGCCCCTGGCATGCAGGCCTCTGGGCAGGCCTCAGACCAGGAGACAGGCGCCCAACGGCTGTGCTGGGTCAAGGTCTTGGGCTGCTTGGCCCTGATTGAGGCTGCACTGCTTTTTTGAGAAGTGGAAGCCCGATTTTAGGCCGGCGGGTGACAGCTCCCCCAGGTGTGAAGTGTGATCTGCGCTCACCTGGCGGGTGCGATGCTCCCAGTTAGAGCAGTGACGTCTTCAGAGCAAGGGTGAGGTCCCCCGCCCCATCACACCTGGAGAAGGAGGCCACATGCCCCTCATCACCTGGGGTCACACGCTGGACCAGAGCTGGGATGGGACCCAGGGCACCAGGTCTCACCATTCTGGCTCCCACCCGGGAACACACCCTGGTGCGGGGGCTGCCTTTGTGCCATCAGTTTAGCCCTTGGGTGGCCCTCCAGCCACCCGCACTCCCCACCCTGCAGTCCCCACTCTGATGGGGGCTGGGGCCTTGCTGCCATCCGCCCGGAGGCAGGCTGACCACAGACACCGGCTCTTCCCTCCTGGTACAGGGCCTCCAGCCTCCTGGCCGAGCCGCACCCCCACTGGCTGGGCTTCCCCTCCAGGACACACAAGCTGTTCTGGGTTGGGGACCGGGGATGGCACGGGCCCTGGCTCTCCCCCACCCCCAGCCCCACTGACCCACCCTGGGGGGACACGCACCACCCTGCAGTGTCTCTTTATTATTATTTGTTTATTTTTGGCTGTGCTGGGTCTTCGTTGCTGTTCGCGGGCTTTCTCTAGTGTGGCGGGTGGGGGCTACCCTCAAGTTGCAGGGCACAGACTTCGCTCTGCAGAGGGGAGAAGTGGCCCCTCTTGCAGAGCACAAGCTTTAGCCGCACGTGTTTCAGTAGCTGTGGCCCACGGGCTCGGTTGCTCCAAGGCGTGTGGATCGTCCCAGACCAGGGGTCGAACCTGCGCCCCCACACTGGCAGATTCTCACCCACTGCGCCTCCAGGGCCACTCCCCACCAAGGCTCCTACCTCCCCTCTGACCTCCACTCTGGATGAGGTCAAGGTGCTGGTGAGGCCTAGCTCTGCAGACACCTCGGGTCCTGTGGGGCTGTGGGGGGCACCTGAATGGGCGTGGCATCCCCCCAGGCAGCGAGGGTGGTTGGCTTGGAGCCCTCTGCCCCTCCCTGCTGGGCCCTTCCAGAGGCACCTCAGAAGGTGCTCCAGGTAAGGGCAGGGCCCACGCGGCTGCCTTGAAGGTCCCTGGAGCTCAGCAGAAGGCCCAGAGGCTGGGATTTCCAGGAGTCCCCACTCCTCACAGCCTGGAGAAGGTGTGTGCCCCCCAACCCGTCCCCCTCCATCGGGGCTTGCAGCAGGGCTGGAGTGGCTGAGCCCAGCAGTTCCGTGACTCTGAGATGAGTCCTTATCCACAAAACCACTGGGGGTAGGGTATGGGGGGTGTGGGGGGTCCCGCCCCCATTCCAGGGTGTTGGGGGCAGAGGGGCCGCTCCTGCCTGGCTCTCAGCAGGGGTGGTAGACCCCGGTTATCTTGGCCGGTAGGCAGCCAGCTCAGGGCTCCAAGAGCCCGTGTGTGACTGTTTGTTGGAAACAGAGAAGCAATATTTGCATTTCAAGGCCATCAGCCCTGGAAACCAAATATTTTGTTTGGGAATCAGGCCTGGCGCACTGTGACGAGCAGACGCCCAGTGCCCGCTGGGGAGGAGACGAGGCCGGAGTCTGGGAGCCCCAGGCATCTCCGAGCGCCCACCCCGAGGCGAGGGTGACAGCCACACACTCACTGGCAGGTGGCGCCCTGCCCCCTGCCCCTGGCCCCACCCCGCCCCCTCAAGTGATGCTCTAGACTTCGGCCGACAGCGCTTAAGGGCCTCTGACCCGGCCCTGGGTGTGACCTCAGCCGTCTGCAGGCTCCTGAGGGCCTCCCGAGGCCTTTGCACCCAGTGGGCTCCCCCACAGTTCTGGAAGCCTTCATTCACCTGAGCCCTCCTCTCAGGGAACAAGGGGCTCTGAGCCCCCCTGAACCCCTGCCTTTGCTCCTTCCACTGCTCACGGAGCCCCCCAGGCTCAGCCTGAGCCAACACATCCCTTGGGTGTTATCTTGCTTAACCCTCGGGGTGAAGTCCACACGAGATTGTTTAAGGAGCGTCCTGGCAGGCATGGGTAACCTCTAACCCTGAAGTCTGCCCCTCCCAGCCTGTACTTCCTGTTGGCGGGACTGGGGGTCCAGCCTTGCTCGATTCTCCCCTGGCAGCCAAGCGGTGTCTGCACACACGGTGCTCCTTAGGCACTTTTGGAATGAACAGTGAGTCGGGACAGCTCCAGGGCTGCTCAGCGAGAGCCGCCTCCTCCTCCTGCCCCGCCCCTTCCTGCTCACATGAGTCACTCAGTCGTGTCCTCCTCTTTGTGACCCCGTGGACTGTAGCCCGCCAGGCTCCTCTGTCCATGGGATTCTCCAGGCAAAAATACTGGAGTGGGTTGCAATTTCCTTCTCCAGGGGATCTTCTCAATCGGGGATCGATCTTGGGTCTCCTGCCTTGCAGGCAGATGCTTTACCATCTGGGCCACCAGGGAAACCCCTCACTACTTTTCACCAGACCCCTAGCTGAGCCCAGTCCAGCCCTCCTCCTCAGAGGCCAGCTTTGCCCTCTCCCTGGAGCACTGGACAGTCTGGTCTGCAGACCAGAGGCATCGCTTGTGTACGAGAGCTGTGTGGGCAGGGACTGACCATGCACCCTCCTGGGGAGACCCCCGGGTCTGGGCCGGGGTCAGGTCACCACGAAGCTCGACTATAGGCTCTGAGATACTGGACGAGACCGTGGCCTTTGTCGGCCTTGGTTTCCCCTCTGGGAGGAGGAAGGGCCCCACATCTCCATGGGGTCCATTCACCCAGGGGAGGCCCCCGCTAGTACCCACAGACCTCCGGGATGCTCTGGGGCCGTCTCTTCTCCAACTCTCGCTACCCCGTGGATGGGCCCAGGGAGGAGACACATGCCCTCCCCCAACCATGCCCAGGCCTCCTGACCCCATCAGGTGTCTGGCGGGGCAGTCGAGGAGTCAGAGGTGGGGTCCTTGCCCTGTCGCCAGGTGAGGGACACTTAAGTGGGGCAAATGGACGGGCTCGGGGGTCCCGGGGCTCTGTTAGCCTCTGAGTGCGGGGCTAGGGCCCTTGGAGCCCACAGTGGGGGCTGTGGGCCTCCTGGCTCCACACACGCTTCCGAGAGCCTCCGCCGGCCCAGCCCTGGATCCGGAGGGGATGGATCTGGGGCAGCCTGGGTGCTGGCTGTTAGAAGCTCTGTGGTGTCTGCACGCGCAGCCAGGTTGAACAGTGATCGGGATCCTCCCCAGGCTCGGCGGGTGAGCAGCCCCTCCCCAGGAGGGCCTGATGACATCACTGTGGCCCCCAGGAGCGGCCTGGGCACCTCAGGCTCCACAGGCAGACATGGGGCCAAAGGCCTGTGTTAGGAGGGAGCCGAGCTCTGCCTGGCCACCCAGCCCCCAGCCCAGGCCTCTCCCACCCGCCCTGGATGCCCCCAAACTCCGGCACCAGGTCCCCACTCGGGCTCTCTGTAGGGCATCAGCCCACGACTAGTCGCCATGGCTGTTTCCGTGGAGACCACCCCCGCCTGGCCACTCAAGCTCTGCCCCCAGGATGGCCGTGGAGGCAGAGATGGACAAGTGAGGGGAGAGGGGGCCGGAGCTGCGCCAAAGCCAGGCTGGAGTCCCTGAGGTTCCCCAGGACATAGGCAGAACTTGGATGTGGCCCAGGACCCCGGGAGCAGCCGTCCAACGGGTGAGCAGGACCCCTCCAGCTCCCCTTGGTGGGGACGACACCTTCCCCAGCCACCTCTCGCAGGGAAGGAGTGGTGGCTCATACCAACCCAAAGGGTCTCTTCCAGGAACCCACACTGTCCACACCCTCCCACTCAGCCTCGACTCCCAGAGACGGAAATAGAAGGTACTCCGGCTTCACTATTTTTTCCAAGATCTTTACCTCTATTGAGGAATAATTGCATGTAGTGAAAAGCTCAAATTTCAAGAGTACAGATCTCATGGGGTTTTGAAGAGTGAATAGGAGTTTGTTCTGGTGGACAGAATAAAGAAAGACATTCTTGCTAGAGAGACTGACCAGCAGCAGGTCAGTTTTTTTGTTGGGGTGGGGGGATCTTAGTTCCTCCACCAGGGATGTAACCTGTACCCCCTGCAGTGGAAGCATGGAGCCCTAACCACTGGACCGCCAGGGAAATCCCAGCATGTCAGTTTGCCGGTATGAACCCTGAGGGGCAGTGATGCTGTGAGCTGCGTCTATGGTGTCCCATTCATCAGAGCTAAAAGAAAGATTCAGGGAAACAAAGAAGAACACCCCCCCCAGGTTAATTATGGGATGTTGGCTGTGTGACTAGGTCACACAGCCTGTCTAGGAGATCCAGTGGAAATGTGGATTACCTTCTGGTTGCCCTTGAATCCGTGTCCAGGGAACTGTGTCCCAGCCGAGGATGCTGGTTAACCCCCTCACTCTCAGCCCATCTGAGTGTCTGCTACTCTCTAGTCACTGCCAAGGAGCCAGCAGCTTCGGGTGTGAAGCTCGGAGGCCTTTCCTGGGAAAGTTAAAAGGCCCCGGGCCCCCGCCCCCAAGCTGTCCCCATAGCCCTCCCACCGCGCCCGCCCAGGAACAGAGTCATCGCCTGGCTTCCAGCTCCAGCCTGCTCCCCACTTTGTGCTGTCTGTCTGTCCCCTGGACTCTGAGGCTCCCAGGGGCACAGAAGGGTCTCCTTCACCCAGGGGATGAGAGGCAGGCAGCGTCTCCTCTTCCCAAGAAAGCCCCCCCACATACCCCCTCCTGCAGCCCCTGTGGCCTCTCCCCACTCAAGGTCTGTGAAGAGGGTGGTTCCATCCCCAGGTCCCTCTCAATGGACCCTGACCCCTGACCTCCGACTTCCCTGCCATCCCAAGAGCGTTGCCCCCCCGACACTGACACTCTGGGACGGGGGCCTGCAGAGCAGGTCAGAGACCAGGAGGAGGGTCGGAGGCAGGGGCCCAGGATGCGGGGCGGCCAGGTGGCAGGAGGAGCGTCTGAGCTTCCTGCCTGAGACCAGCAAGGGGGAATCTGGGTCACGGGCTTCCGGGCCTGGCTGCCACTTCCCAGCAGCCGGCGGTGGAGGCGGGGGGCTACAGAGGACCCTAGGCCTCTGCTCCTCCCGGGCTCTGACCTGCTTCCCCCTGCCTGTGTGTCTGTCTCCCTCCAGCAGGAGACCCTGATAGATGGACAACCAGGGCCCAGTCTCAGGGCTCGTTTGTCGCAGCCCGTGACCGCCCCACCGCAGGCACGGTGGCCCAGCCCATCTTACGGGTGAGGGAATTGCAGCGAGTTGTGCAGCCGTGAGGTGTGACCAGTCCTTGGCCTGGGCCCACACCTGCTCCAGGGTGCCCCCCATCCCCTGTGAGGATTTGGGCCCCTCTGGGCCTCCCCCACCCTGCCCTGCTGCTCCTTCAGCCTTGCTCATGCCCTTGAGTCCAGCCCCAGAGCTGGACAGCCTCAGAAAGCTCCGGGTCTACCTGGAACACAGCCGTCATCCTGGCCCGGGGCATGGGCTGTCTCTCCCAGTTCCCAGGTTCTGCAAGACATCACGAGGGGCCGGCCGCCTTGCTCACTTCCTCCGAGAGGCCCTGACATTCCGCAGAGACGGCTCGGTCTGGCCACGTGGGTGCTGCGTGTGGGAAGCCACCCGCCAGGGCGGGAGCCGAGCCGGACACCTGGCGCACCTCCAGCCCCGATCTGGCTGCACGATGGCCTCCCGGCTGCAGCCGCCCACAGACTCATGGCGCAGGGGGCGCCAGGTGAGGGCTCCCGTGGCCCCCCTGGGAGTTGCTGAGTTCTTGTCGGGACCCTGGGCCCAGGACTGGACGTCTGCCTCCTGCCAGCCACGCAGAGACAGTGGGGTGGGACTGGAGACCCAAGGCCAAGGGGCTGCACCCCAGCTGCCCCACCCCCTCGGTGCTCAGCTCGCCGCACCTTCTGGAGGAGTCGGGGGCATCAGACTGGGAGAGGACAGTGCAGCCTGGAAACTCCAGAACAGCCCCTTGGCAGCACCAGCGCTTTCTTAGGGGACAAAGACCAAACCTTCCAGTTCAGAAGGAAGGTTGAAGGGAAGGGGAAATTCGGAGATGGGTCATTCTCAGCCTCTGGGGGCACAGACCATTGTCTCCGGTCACTGAAGGTCCCAGCTGTCCCCAGCACAGTCCTCACATACCCTGCCTGGTCTCCCTCCGCTCTTGGACTCCAAGTCAGGAACTGGGGACCACGGGCTCGGACCTGCCTGCCTGTCCATCAAGGGACCAAACTTGGGCTCTTAAGGGGCCTGGGGCCACCCAGGGTTACACACGGTTGACCCCCAGCTCAGTACAAGTGACACTGGCTGGTAGGCTGAATTTTTTCCCCCAGGAGATAAGTTGGAGTCCCAACCCCCAGCAGATAAGTCTGAGTCCTGACCCCCAGGGGATAAGTCGGGATCCTGACCCCAGTACCTGAGAATGGACCTTATTTGGAAATTGCTCTTTGCAGATGAATCACTGGGGACCCTGGTCCCTTGGGTACTGTCCTTATGAGAGAGGAGACTTGGAGATTCAGACACACACGGGAGGCCCAGTAATGACTGAGGCAGGGGCTGGAGGGAGCTGGGTGGAACAGGAAGAGCCCTGAGGCCTCCTCGCTCCTGGACTCCGGCCTCCAGAGCGTGGGAGGATGAGCTTTGCGCAGGCTCCGGCTGCCCGCAGCCCCAAGGGAGACACACGCCCCGTGTCCTCGCCCCGCCCTCCCGCTGCGGTGCCCCCAGCCCCGCGTCCTCACCCCATTCCCTGCGACGGTGCCCCCAGTTGCCGGCCCCCAGGCAGCCTCCCTGCTGGACAGCGCTGGACGTGAGCCAGTCTGGCCCCACTGCACCCCCTACCCCTCACCACTCCGCCCCCCACCACGTGTCAGACTCAGGTGGGTCCCCAGGACTCCAGATGGGAAGCCTTAACTGGCGCTGCCCAAAGGGAGCTGGTGCCAGAGGAGCCCAGCCAGGTCCCCCTGCTGGGAGCCGCTAAGTCAAGGGCAGTGCTGAGCACTGGCTGCACGTGGGGCATTGCCGATAACACCAAGCCTGCAGCACTTAGAATCCTCACGAATGGCACGGGGCAGGGGGGTGACAGTGTGTGTAACAAGGAACCAGCCCGGTGCCGGAGGGCTTCCTGGAGGAGGCAGCGCCTCACAGTCACAGGAGCACTTGCAAGGCAGTCCCAACCCCCAGGCCTGCTTGGCACAGTTGGTGCTCAGTAAACAGGGTCCCACGGAAAGGGCTGGAGACACTGTGTCAGCACCCACCAGTGGTCAGCCCTGAGGGCTGGGACCGATCGTCCCCTTGGAAGGAGATGCCTTGAGCTCCTGCTGTTTCACTGGCCAAGTGAGGCCTGCCCTGTCTTCAAGACTGGTCCCCACATCTCCCTGAGCCACCATGCTCCCTGTCAACTCATCCTGTTTAAATATTTAATCCTGTTAAATATTAAACCTCTTCCAAGCCCCAGTTACGATCAGATCGATTCTGGGCTGTGGTTGTGCTGTCTGCTGGCGTTCTGCCTCCTGGCGCCCGGGTTGGCCCTGGGTGCGTGTGGGGGAAGAGGGCGCACAGGTGCTGCCCAACGCATGGCTGGGGGCAGGAGGTGGACGGGGCCCAGGACCCCGGGGGAGGCCCCTCCGCAGGCCGAGGCAGGCGTCAGCCTGGAGCCCAGGGGCGGGCAGCCCTGAGCCCTCATGGCTCTCCTGCTTTCGTGGCCACGGCCGCAAGTGGGCAGAAGCAGGGTCTGGCGTTTGTTTCTGGCTGTTCTGTGAACCAGCAAACCCTCCTCTCCACTCTCACCAAGACCCTGTCTTTGCCTGGGTCCTGCAGCCGCCCCGGGTCCAGCCTCAGCAGGAATTTACTCCTAGTTATCATATCCATCCATGTCCATGTTTGGGCTCCGTGTGTCTCTGGAATCTGATGTATCTCGGCTCTCACCAGTCCTGGAGAATTCTAGGCTGTAACGGTCCCACTCCTGCATCTCCTTCCTTTCTTCTCTGGCGCTCCTTCCAGGGCAGGCTTCGCAAGTATTTCAGGTTGTGTGGGCCCGAGTGTCTTCATCAATGATGTGACTGCAGCTTCAGCGTGAAAGAGTTCACAGACGACATGTGAGCTCTTGGGTGAGGCTCTGGTCACCCACCGCTGATCTCCTGACCTCTCTTTCATTTATTCCCTCTTTTGGCTCCTCTGTGGGGCACTCGGGGTGGTCCCCAAACCTTTATCTTCCAATTCACTAATTCTCTCCTCAGCTTCTCACAACGTGATGTCCACCACCCAAAGCTCAAAGGTCATTCTCACGTCTCCGAGCGCCATTGCTCTCCCCACCATGTCTCATCCTTCCCTGGGGTCTTAGGCTCCTTCTTGTGTGTTCTGAGCACTCTTGCACACCCTCTTCCTATTCCTTGTCTCTAATGTATGTTGTGGTGTGTGTGTGTATGTGTGTGTGAGTCACTCAGTTGTGTCTGACTGTTTGTGACCCCATGGACTGTAGCCTGCCAGGCTCCTCTGTCCATGGAATTCTCCAGGCAAGAATACCACAGTGGGTTGCCATTCCCACCTCTGGGGATCCTCCCAACCCAGGGATTGAACTTGAGTCAGCTCTTTCAAAAACTATTTGTTTGTTTTTTTGGCTGCACCATGAGGAATCCTAGCTCCACACCCGGGATGGAACGTTCCCCGGGCAGTAGAAGTGTGGAGCCCTACGTGCTGGACCACCAGGGAATTCCCCAGCTCCTGTTTTGGAGCTCACAGAGCTGATCTCCTTGTGAGCTGAATGGCAGTTCGTGGTCCAGGGACCTGGGCTTGTCGCTGGCCCAGTTTCTCAGTCATGTCTTGGTTGGAGGACTCCTAGGCCTGCAGGGCCTGTGTGAAGCCAGGCTGCTGTCTCAAGTCCCGGGACACACCTCTCCCTCCTGCCCGGGGGCCAGACGGACACAGACAGCACCGGCGCCTGGACCTCTCCAGCCTCCCGGTCCCCAGTTCTAATCCCCCCACCCGCCGCCAGATGGAAAGCCTTGCCTCTGCATGGCAGTTGATGTTGAATCCCCTGGTCGGGAGGCGGGAAGGCAAGCCGTCCCAGCCCCTAATCCAGACAGAGGGAGCACATCCCTGGCTCACTGCCTGGTTCCCCGTGCCCCCCACCTCCTCTGGTCTGTGTCCCCCAGATCCATGTGTGCGAAACTGAGCCCTGGGTGACGGTGTCAGGAGGCGGGGCCTTCGGGAGGTCACCAGGCTGTGAGGGTGGAGCCTCGGGGGGGAGCAGCGTCCTTATGAAGGAGACCCCATGGAGCCCCTCTCTCCCCACCTGGGCACAGAGACAGGTTGGCCGCTGGCAGCCCAGCCAGGCGGGCACCTGGCCTTGGACGTCCAGCCTCTGGACCTCAGGGAGGAAATCCCTCTGGTGGACGAGCCGCCCAGCCAGCTGTGTTCTGCATCGGCCGCCCCAGCAGCCGCCACTCCAACACTATCGCTCCCTTCCTTCCTGGGTGAGCCGAGCGAGCCCTTAGAGCAGCGTATGCGGTGGTTTGTTCAGCGTTTCCAGTGTCAGTGGGTGGGGTTTTCAGCTCATCCTTTGCTCCTCACTGCTGCTGCCCTGGGCGCCCCCCCCCCCCCCCGCCACCCTGTCCATCCTGAAAGTCCCTGCGGGGCCACGAGCCCCTCGGCCAGGACCCGGTTCCCACTGGAGACCCAGAGGGAGCGGAGGCCACAGCATCCAGAGGGGACGTGGTAGTCAGCGTGGGTTCTGGGGACGCAGGGCAGGCTTTGTCCTCATCCCAGCGGGGCTGTTAAACACAGGCTGTCCATGCTCCAGCTGAGGAGGAATGAAAGAGAGAGAGGATGCAGGTCTGGCACTGCGGGGAACTGACCGGCCGGGCGGCCGTGTCGATGCTCGACAGAGGTGTAGGAAGCGGGGGCGATGGACCACATGGCGGCGGAGGGCACCTCCCGGGGGGCCTGGGGCACCGTGGCCCCTGAGGCTGCAACAGGGCTCGAGCACAGGCCACAACGGGGCCAGGTCTCCAAGGACGACCGAGGAAAGGAGGGCTGAGTGCTGAGGGGAGTCGGGAGTGAATGCTGGGGTGGTGGTCAGGCGATGGGGGTCATGCGGGCAACAGCCTCAGAGAGAGCCCCCTGAGAGTCCCCCCACCTGGCTGTGTCATGGGACAAACACTGCCCCCCAAAGACACAACCCCTCTGGATCCCGGGACCTGCAGGCGGGACCTCACCTGGAAGAAGCATCTCTGCAGATGGAGTGAAGGATGTTGATCATCCAGATGGGCCCTGAGTCCAGTCCCTTATGAGACAAGAGCAGGAGGTGAGACATGGCCACACACAGGAGTCGGCCGTGACCAAGGGGCAGGGACGGAGGCAGACGGGCCTCCCCTGGCAGCTCCAAGGGTGCACAGACCCGCAACCCCTGGGTGTTGGACTCTAGCCCAGGCCAAGAGGGTAGATCCTGCTGTTTGAAGCCCCCTGGTGTGTCGCTGTGGACCCCAGACACCACTCGGCGCTCCTCTAGAGCAGAGACCCCGTGGGAAGCATGAGTGCCAGCACTGATTACAGTGCGGACTAGGCGCGTCCTGTTCAGGGACTAAGCATCCCGTGTGGGGACGGAGCTTCCCGTGCGGGGACCAAGCATCCCGTGTGGGGACGGAGCTTCCCGTGTGGGGACAGAGCTTTCCGTGTGGGGACCAAGCATCCCGTGTGGGGACAGAGCTTCCTGTGCAGGGACCAAGGATCCCATGTGGGGACCAAGGATCCTGTGTAGGGATGGAGCTTCCCGTGTAGGGACGGACCTACCCGTGTAGGGACCAAGGATCTTATGTAGGGACAGAGCATCCCATGTAGGGACAGAGTTTCCCGTGTAGGGACCAAGGATCCTGTGTAGGGACGGAGCATCCCATGTAGGGACAAAGGATCCCACGTAGGGACTGAGCATCCCATGTAGGGATGGAGCTTCCCGTGTAGGGACCAAGGATCCCGTGTAGGGACGGAGCATCCCATGTAGGGACCAAGGATCCCATGTAGGGACTGAGCATCCCGTGTAGGGATGGAGCTTCCCGTGTAGGGACAAAGGATCCCATGTAGGGAATGAGCATCCTGTGTAGGGACGAAGCTTTCTGTGTAGGAACCAAGGATCCCGTGTAGGGACAAAGGATCCCGTGTGGAGACCGAGCATCCCGTGTAGAGACCAAGCTTCCTATGTAGGGACCAAGCACAGTCCCTGCCCAAGGTCCTTGGGGACCCTCGCCCACTGCCCATCTCCTCTCGGAGTCTGGAGGCCTCCAGGAGAGCCATGTCCACCCCTCCCCTGGCCACGGAGCAGCCCCAAGAGCATGTGCTGGAGGCCGTGGGTCCCAGCGGGGGCGGCCGAGGATCCCCAACCCCCGCGCCCTGTGCTGTCTCTCTCGGGGCTGAGATGTCGCTTCCTCTGCCCCAGGCACAGGATCAGAGGGGAGGAAAGATGAGAGCGTGAGTGAGAGGAAGTGTGTGGCCTGGAATCAAAGCCTCTGCGGAAACCGCGTGCCTGTGGGAACCTCGGGCACTTCAGGACACACGGACTGGTGCTCAGCCCGGAGCCCCGTGGCCACACCCCACACCGGCTGCCTGCCCCTCCCTGCTCCAGCGTGAGGCTCCCTCGGTCTCCGCTCTTTGTGACTGAGGACAAAGGGATCTGGAGCAGAGGATGTGTGCAGGCCCCTGGAGACCAGGCCAGCATCTCTGCATGCCTTGCTGTCATGCAGCACCCGGAGGTGCAGATCATGTGCAATAAAACACACGCGTTTGAAGTTGGACACACGCGATGCCTGTGAAACCACCAAGATCAAGAGAGCGGAAACGCCAGTCTCCCCAGAAGTCAGGAGCCCCCCCATGACCTGGTGTCGCTGCAGGTGGACTGACGAGGAGGGTGGGCAGAGGTGTCCCCTCTCCACCCGCCTCCTTCCCTCGGCTGCTCTGCTCTGGGCTCCGTCTGCACCCACTCACCCCTCCTGCCATGTCCTATGCTCTGGGGTTGCCCTGCTGAGGGCATTCAGGTCATTTCCAGTGTTGGGCTTGAGTTTGCAGTCTGGATGTTTGTTCAGTCGCTAAGTCGCATCCGACTCTTTGTGACCCCGCGGACTGCAGCACGCCAGGCTCCCCTCTCCCTCACCATCTCCCGGAGTTTGCTCAAACTCATATCGGTTGAATTAGTGATGCCATCCAACCATCTCATCCTCTGTCGTCCCCTTCTCCTTCTGCCTTCAATCATATTTGTGTCCCCCTAAATTCACACACTTACACCTGATCCCAGTAATGGTGTTAGGATGTGGGGCCTTCGGGAGGTGATCAGTCAGAAGGGCGGGTTAGAGACTAGGCAGAGAAATGGAAATGACCAGTGAACCTGAAGACAGGTATATGAGGCTTGAACTGTGGTGCTGGAGAAGACTCTTGAGAGTCCCTTGGACAGCGAAGAGATCCAACCAGTCAACCCTAAAGGAAATCAACCTTGAATATTCATTGAAAGGATTGATGCTAAAGCTGAAGCTCCTATACTTTGGACACTTGATGCAAAGAACCAACTCATTAGAAAAGACCCTGATGATAGAGGATGAGATGGTTGGATGGCATCACCGACCCAATGGAGATGAGCCTGAGCAAACTCCAGGAGATGGTGAAGGACAAGGAAGCTGCAGTCCATGGGGCCGCAGTCAGAGACAACTGAGCGACTGAACAACAGCACATGAGACTCTGGAGAGCTCCCTCACCACCTCCACCCGAGGACACCGTGTGAAGCTGCCCCACCAGACACGGAAAACCACGCGTGCTGAGGTCTCGGGCTCTCGGCCTCCAGACAGTGGGCAGTAATTATGTCTGCTGTTAGTAAATGGCCCAGATCATGGTAGTTTTGTTCTGGAGGCCTGGGCCAACGGGGACTGGGAATTACGAGGAAGCTGCTGTGAACCTTCAGGCAAATCTTGGTAAGACTCACACTTCCATCTCTCTGGGGTAAATAGCAGCTGCAGAAAGATCAGACTACACAGTGTGAGCGCATTTAAGGAACAGCCAAAATCCCCCCGAGTGGTCCCGCCGCTTTCTGATCCCACCAGCAGTGTGAGAGCTCGGACCCTGCTCACCAGCCAACACCTGGTACCGCAGCCCACCTGACAGGGGAGGGTCTCTGCTGTGGCCGGTGGGTTGAGGCCGCATCCCCCCAGTGACCTGTGATGCTGGGCTTCTCCACCACATGCATGTCTTCCTTGGTGACGTATGTATTCCAGCCTTTGACCATTTCCAAATCGGGTTGTTGGTGTTGGCGTTTCTTCATCCATCCTGGGCTCGAGACTTTCCTGTGGACCACGCGAATGTCCTTGCCCAGTCTGCATCTTCCCTTGACTTCCTTTTGATGGACAGGTTTTAACTGATGCAGCTCAGTGTATCAACATTTTTAAAAACATTTATTTACTTGGCTGCGCCGGGTCTTAGCTTCAACATGCAGACACTTAGTTGGGGTGTGTGAGATCAAGTTCCCTGACCAGGGATTGAACCTGGGTCCCCTGCACTCGGGACGCGGAGTCCTAGCCACTGGACCACCAGGGAAGTCCCTCGACGTATCAGTTTTTCCTGTTATGGTTGTTTTTGTGTTTTATTTGAGAAATATTTGCCCACTTCAAAGTTGCATAGATACTCACCCAGAACTTCTACAGACAATCACAGTTTTAGTTTTTACTCAGGGGTCTCTGCTTCATTTCTGAGGTGGTGCTAGTGGTAAGCAACCCAACTGCCGGTGCAGGAGACCTAAGAGATGTGGGTTCAGTCCCTGGGTCTGGAAGATCCCCTGGAAGAGGGCACAGCAACCCACTCCAGTATTCTTGCCTGGAGAATTCCATGGACAGAGGAGCCTGGTACAGTCCACAGGATCACTAAAAGTCGGACACGAGTGACGCGACTTAGCACGCAGACACGCGTGCTTTGTTTCAGACCACCATGTGTGGGGGGTGAGGGAGGGTTGGAATGGTCTTCCTGCTGAGTCTGCTGGTTTTCCCGGCACCATTTGTCAGAGCGAGTTCCTTCGTCCCACTGAACCCACTCCCTGGCCCGGCTCCGTCGGGGCCACGTGCGCCCTCAGCTCTGCTGCCGGCTGTCAAGGTGCCCACACTGTGTCGATCGCTGAGGCTTCCCGGCCGACTGCGGGCGGCGAGTGTGAGTCCTCCAGCTCTGCTCGCCTTTGCCAGGATGGTTTCAGCCCTTTACTCTCTGCTTGTCCACGTGCATCTTGGATTCAGCTGGTTAACTGCTACCAAAAAAAAAAAAAGCCTCGGGGTTCATTTGGGGATCCCTGAATCTCACAGAGGGGCGTGGGAGGGGTGATGTCTTGGTGACGCCAAGGCTCCTGGTCCCTGACTGAAGATCAAGTCTGAGCCTCTGCCAGCTGAGGTCTGGACCTCTCGCATCAAATTTCTGCTACACTCAGTTCACTCCAGAGGTCGGCACATCTTCTGTTAAATTCCTTTCCATATATTTTATGTTTTGTGATATATATGTTTTAAAGTTTATTTATTTATTTTGACCACACTGCACGGCATGTGGAATCTTAGCTCCCCAAACTGGGGTCGAACTCCCGCCCCCTGCATTGGAAGCATGGAGTCTTAACCCCTGGACTGCCAGGGAAGTCCCTGTTTCATGATACTTTAAATGGAAATGTTTCCAACATTCCTCTGCCGTTTGGTGCTGGAGCACACTTCTGCCTGTGGTCCTGCGCTCTCGCTAAGCTCCATATTGGTTCTGGCTGATTTGGGGCGGATTCTGCAAGATTTCCAGACAGTCCTCATGTCTGTGTGTAAACAGTTTTGCTCTTTCCTTCCCAAACTTTCAGCCTTCTATTTCTTGTTCTTGCCTAAACGGGCTAGGCCTCCAGCACTGTACTGAGTGGCAGTGGCCAGGGTGGGTGTCCTCATCTCGGCTCTGATCTTAGGGGGAAATCTTCCAGCCTTTCGTCGCTGAGCGTGAGGTCAGCGAGGGGTTATAGACACCTCGGTCAGGTGGATGCATTCCCACTGTTCTGGCCCCAGTGGGAGGACGCCGAGCACCCGAGACTCCTGGAGGCCCAGGGTCCCCCGACCTCTGCGTGGGAGGCAGAGCGTCAGTGCTGGCCCGCCGGGCAGCTGCACACCCGAGAGGAGCCTGACGGGGACGAGTTCCATCCTCATCTCGTGATGAAGTCGCAGAAGACGCTATAAATCCAGGAAATTAAAGCAGCGGCATCTCCTGTCTCCTGCAGCCACTCCCCTGCCAGGTGAGGGGCAGGAGCCGGAGGAGGTTCCTGGCAGCCAGGCAGGGGGCTTGGCGAGGCCGTGTGGTCATTGCCCCATGCCCCTCCTTGGTAAGCCTAGCTGTGGGAGCCTCCTGGGTCCAGGGCCCTGTCCCAAGGCCCTGCCTGTGGAGGGAGGGCTTGCACAGGGCCTTGGGGATCAGAGAGGCACCCCGAGGGGCCGAGCTGCCAGCACAGGCGCGAAGCTCAGTCCTGGAGTCAGGCCCCGCTACACCCAGCACAAGCCCAGATGTGCAGACGCCCCTCCCCGCAGCGCAGGGAGTGGGCCGCTCTCAGCTCAGGGACCTTCCATTTCACACAGAGAGGCCCCTGGAGCCCCCTCCTTGGGTAGCCTGGCCCACCCCTGCTGCCCCTAAGCCCTCATCCCCTAAAAGCATCCGCAGGAGGCCTGATCCATTGGCTCTGTGGACCCGCTCTGCACCCCTGAAACAACCCTGCCTCCAAGCTGTCATGGGTCTCCCCTGGGGCCCAGACCTACGCCAATCCCGCCCTGCTGAGCCCCCAGGTCCCTCTCAGGCCAGCAGCACCTTCATGCCCTTTCCCACCTCATCTCGCCTCTGCTCCCCACCATTGTCGATGGGGAAGGATTGCAGGAACTCATTCATACTAAAATGTGAATGGTTGCTACAGCTCAAGACATAGCCCCTCCCAGACAATGTGGTCTTTGAAAAGATGAGCCCAAGGAGGGGCAGGCAATGCTTAACCTGATGCTGAAGCTCTGGGGGAAAGGCTCTCCAATGATCCTCTCACTCACATGAGTCCCTTTCTCCAGAGAGGATGAGACGCCCCTGAGTCCCGCAGGCTGGTGGCCTATGGGGGTTGGGTCGGATCAACTTCTCAGGGCCCGCTGCACGGCGGCCGGCCGAGTGAGGGACTGAGCCAGCTTGATGACAGACGTCCGCCTTATCACAGATGCTGCCAGAACACACTTGTTATAATGGCAAATGATACTGTTTTCCTTCACCTTCACCTGCTCTGACAACAGAGGATGATTTACTAGTAAACACAGGAGGAGAAAGCCTTGGTTCTCTCCTTGCTGTGACTAAAGGGCCAGCTGGAACCATAGCTTGGACCGCGTGGCTCCCCATCAGGGGCTGGCCACGTGGTGGGAGGGAACCCCTGACGCCCTGGCAGCCTTTTGGTCCCACCCCCCTGCCCTGGGCTCACGGCGCTCCCAGCTGAGGACCTGCTGGGTGCTGGGGAGGAAGGCAGGGCTCCGACCCCCCTCCCGAAGCCCTGGGTGCAGAGGGGGCACCGGGCAGGGTCACCAGCACTGACGTCTGCACTCAGAGGAGGCCCCGGGGCCAGGGCAGGGACACGAGAGCACCTGCTCAAGAAACAGGTGGGAGAGACAACCCAGGCTCGGCCGAGCAAGGCCTCAGCCAGCTCTTCAGGGAGGGGCCCCCGGGGGTGACAGGAGCGGGTGGACGACACCACCCTCCCCCGTCCCCCAGCGGATGATGCTGGCTGTGGTCTGCCTGACCTGCCGAGAGTCCCAGCAGGACTGAAGCCTGGCTGCCCGGGAGCAAACCCTCCTTTCAGCGTGGAGGCCAACTCATGGAAGAACCTGTCATTTCACGTGGCTTATTCTCAGCCCCTTCAGGCTTCAGGCCTGCCTCATCCACCCCGCACCGCCTTCGGCTCAGGGCTGCCCGCCCTTCCTCAGCTGCCCTGCGGCCTTGCTCACCAGGCCCGCCCTCCCTGCGCAAGTGCGCTTTCCAGGAAACAGACCAGGCCCCACACACACACAGCCTGAGTGGCCCCATTTCTCTGGAGGTACAAGACTCATTTGGGGCTTCCCAGATGGCGCTAATGGTAAAGAATTTCCCTGGCAATGCAGGAGATGTAACAGACGGGGTTTGATCCCTGGGTCGGAAAGATCCCCTGGAGGAGAAAATGGCAATCCACTCCAGTATTCTGGCCTGGAAAATCCCATGGACAGAGGAGCCTGAAGGGCTACAGTTCGTGGGGTTGCCAAGAGTTGGACACGAGTGAGCAACTGAACACACACACACACACACACACACAAGACTAACCTGGGCTTGCAGAACACGTCTGGGGACCCAGGCGAGCTGTATGGCCACCATCCATCCTGCTTAGGAACCCCTCGGGGAATAGCGGGGACCCGCCACCCCAAGCAGACTCTGGAGTCGGGGACCCTGGTGCCTTTCAGCTGAGCTGGGGTGGGGGAGGGGCCGGTGCTCCCATGGATAGATGGGGACACACACGTTGAGGGGGATGCTGCCCGCGGGCCCTGGGGCCACTCTGGACCTGGCTCACCCTCTCACCCTGGGGCCTGTGGCCGCCCAGTCTCCGGCGGCCCTCCCCAGCCTCCAGGTCGTGGCCGAGAGGCCTGCCTGGCTGGGCCTCCACCCCCACCCACGACCACTAAATCCCCTGCCCTGTACCAAGAAGGCAGGTCCCTGGGTCAGCAGCAAAGCGTCAAGGCTGTGGACGTGACTGGGGTTTGGCCCAGCCGGGCCTGTGCAGACCCATGTCTGGAAGCCAGAGAGTTCCAAAGTGCCCTCTTGGGGCTGGAGTCCTCTGGCTGCCGGCCTGTCCACTTCTGCTTCAAGGGCCCAGATTTGCAGAAGTTGATGTTGGGGAATTCAAGGTGCCCCTGGGGCCCACGGAGACACTTCCTGGCCCTGGTGGGTCCTGGCAGGTCAGCCTGCTCCTGGAGCAGAGAGGCCGGCCTGGTGGTTCTTCCTCCTACCCCCACTTCTGGGCAGAAATGGACCAAATGGGCCTTTCCACACTGTCCGCTTGTGTTTTCTCAGCCCCATCTGAGGGGCTGGCCCAGGCCCACTCAGCCCAGACGGCCACGCCGTGTGCCCCTGTGTGTCCCGGGCTGTCTCCTCGGGCCCTGGGTCCCCATGCAAGGGACCCGACAGCCATTTGCCAGGAGTTAGCGCTCTGCCACCGGGTCTGGGCACCAGGTTGGGAGCCCGGGCAATCTGAAACTCCTCCCGGGGGAGGCAGGGTGCCCTGTGCAGGGAGGGAGGCTGGGCATGCTGTGTGGCACAGGCGGCATGACTGCTCAGTCTCCCTGCTGGGCATGTCTCCCCGTCTCTGAAAACGTGAACTTCCTGCAGCATCTGGTGGCAGCCATGGAGAAGCTAGTATTAAGTGGAATCAAAGGAGCGTTAAACAAAGTGGGAGTAATTTACAATAAATTATGTAAATGCTGTCAGAGCCTCCACCTCTGTCAGGCCTGCTGGCGCCCAGGGCGCTACCTCTGCTGTAGGGTCCCCTGATGCTCAGCTGGGCGGCCCTGCACAGACCCCACAGCTGGGAGGGGCGTCCCTTGGAAGAGGCTGCTCCGTACGTGACACCTGACAACTTAATCCATTTAACCCAAAAGATGACATGGCCAGTGAAGGAACTAGTGGTACCTCCCTCCTCGCTGGGCTCCCTGAGGCCCGCTGACTGCTGACCACTGACCACCTGACCTGGGTTGACGCCTGATTTTCTCCAGCGAAGAACAGGTGCAAAGTCAGGGCTGCCGCAGTGCACAGGGCAGCCTGGCCCCCAGGAAGCGCTTCGAGGGCAGGCTCAGATGTCACACTGACACCCCCTCCATTTGCTCACCTGTCGGTTCAAGGGTCTCTGCCCTGCTGCGTCCAAGCTCCAGCGCTGGCACATGGGGGAGGGAGGGGGCGGGTCAGGGAAGAGGCCCCTGGCACCCAGTGGGCGGCCTTGTCTGGGTTTCAGGGAGAACGGGAGCCCCCCGGGGAGTCACCAGTGGGCAGGGAGGCCGTCTGAGGACGAACTCAGGGTCTGTGGGCCAGCAGATTCAGCCTTTCAGGGCCTTCCTCTGATAAAGGCCCTGGGAAGCCCCCGTGAGCAACCGCCTGCAGGAGGGGGTGGTGGAGCTGGGGGGCTGTGCAGAAAACTGGGTTGTGGGGAGATGCGCTGACATCTGCCTCGGGCTTCTGGCTTGCCCATGGCCCCTCCAAAGTGCTCAGGACCACTGACCGGCTCACAGCCTGCTTCCTCCCCAGGTCAGCCTCCCTCCGGGGGAGCGTTCTCCGTGGGGGACATTCAACGGCTCAGGCAGGGGGAGCCTGCATCCCTGGATTCAAGGCTGAGACACCCCACTTGGAGGAGGTCCTGGAGGCCTCCCTGACTTATTGGGCAGAGGCTGCACTCCTGTATGTGACCCTGTGCCTGGCTGGCCATGATGCTGTTGCAAGGTGGCCGCCCTGGGCCCTTGATACCTGAGGACCCTGGGGGGCAGACGAGCTCCCTGAAGGCCACCAAATCCGCTCCCCCAGGCCCCCCATCCTGGGGCAGCTCCCCTCCTGCCCCCAGGCCCGGGGGTCATTATACACGGCCGCAGTCGTGGGAGTTCACCCAGCACCACGCCCTCCCTGTGGGCTCCCAGCTCACCAGGATGGGCTTCCCACACCACAGGGTTCCCAGATGCGCGAGGGTCTCAGGAGATTCAGGGTGGGCCACCACCCCAGTCAACGTTTAGGACATTCTCGTCATCCCAGAGGACACCCGCTGCGTTCCCCTCCTCCCCCCGTGGCAACCTGGGGCCTCCCAGGTGTGGACACCCCGCGTCTGTGCTTGTCTGGCCGCTGTCACTCAGCATCACGGTTTCAAGACTCGTCTGTGTTTCGCTCACTCCTCTCTGTGGCCGAGTGGACTCCGCCGTGCGCACGCACCACGTGCAGCTCGCCCACATGTCTGCCGACACTGGGTGGCCTCGCCGTTTGGCTGCAGCGAATCTGGCTGCTGTGAACGTTCGGGTAAGTGTCTGGATGTGGATCCTCACTTCTCTGGGTCATGTACCCGGGAGTGGAATTGCTGGTTCCTTGGTAACGCTGTCCTTAGCCGTTTGACAGGAGCAGCCAATTCAATATCACTTTTCACCTGATGCAGGTTTTATTTTTCAGAGGAGACCACTTAAGGCTAAGTTGCCCAAAGCCACACTGCCAGTGTGTGGCAGGCCTGGGATCAGAACCCAGGCCCTGTGGTTGCAGAGCCCAAGAAAGGCCCTGTGATAAGGTGGGAGGATTCTGCACTCAGCACCACTAAGGCTTAGGCACTTCATGCTAAAACTTTCAAAGTGCATTGCTGCTCAGTTAAGATTCCAGGCAATACCTGAGGTCCCCGGAAAAGGGCAGCCCCCTCTGTGAGCTGGGGGCCGGGTGCCCACCACTCGGCCGTCACAAGGCCCCTGTCTGTGGTGAGGTTACCCCTCCCAATACAACCTGAGCAGCTGTGGTTCCCCAAATAACTTCAAGGCAAGCACAAGCCCCTGCATGACATGTCAGCACACACTCATTTAGCACCTACTGTATGCCAGGCACTGAGCAAAGAAGACCCCCAACTCCTGCCCTTGTGGGCCTTGTGTCCAAGGCCCCATGGAGTCATGCAGTTGGAGATGAAGGTCAAGAAGCCTGCGTGTTCCACGGTGACCCACCACACTCTCTTCTGCTTTTGGAGTCCAGGGCTCGAAGGCCCCAGTCCTCAGGCCCTTTTCCTTCCCACATTGACCCGAGGGAAGCTGAGCTGGCTGTCCTCTGGTGGGGACTGAACCCTCCGACCCTCATGGGGAGAGGGCAGCCTGCAGGGTGCTGGCCACACAGACATACACACTCGGGGTGCTCCCACCCCAGTTTAAGACCCACCCCCCCCCGGGAACCTGGCTCAGCTGGAACCGGCCCCTTTCCTCCCCTGCTCCCTTCCTCCCAGCCCTTTATAGACCCACCATGCTGCCCGAAGAAGGGGCCCTGAATAGGATATAATGCATGCAGTTAAATTTGAATTTCAGATACAAACAAATGTGTTAAGTATAAATACATCCCAACTATCGCACTGGACCATAAAGACGGTTGCTGTTGTTCAGTCACTAAGTTGTGTCTGACTCTGCCATCCCATGAACTGCTGCACACCAGGCTTCCCTGTTCTTCACTGTCTCCCAGAGTTTCCACAAAGTCATGTCCATTGAATCAGTGATGCCATCCAACCATCTCATCCTCTGTTGCCCCCTCCTCCCCTGCCCTCAATCTTTCCAAGCATCAGGGTCTTTTCCAATAAGTTGGCTCTTCGTGTCAGAAGGCTGAGTGCAGAAGAATTGATGCTTTTGAACTGTGATGCTGGAGAAGACTCTTGAGAGTCCCTTGGACTGGAAGAAGATCAAACCAGTCAATCCTAAAGGAAATCAGTCCTGAATATTCACTGGAAGGACAGATACTGAAGCTGAAGCTCCACTACTTTGGCCACATGATGTGAAGAGCCGACTTATTGGAAAAGACTGTAATGCTGGGAAAGATTGAGGGCAGGAGGAGAAGGGGATGACAGAGATGAGATGGTTGGATGGCATCACAAACTCAATGGACATGAGTTTGAGCAAACTTCGGGAGATGGTGAAGGACAAGGAAGCCTGGCATGCTGCAGTCCATGGGGTTGCAAAAAGTCAGACACAACTTAGCAACTGGTATTGCCATGGGATATACTTCCACTAAACATTATTCGTGTTTGTCTGAAATTCAAAGTTAACTAAGCAAGCTGTGTCTTTATCTGCTAAATCAGAGGCTTCTGTGAGTAGAGTGAACAGTGCCCATTCTGTGGCCAGAGACCAGAGGGAGCCCAGAGGCCCAGGACACCTGCTCCTCCTGGTCCCTGCCCTGTGGGGACCCAGAGGCGGAGGAGCCGGGGGGACATGGGGGGCCACAGAGCAGCTTGTCTGAGTGGGCTGATTCCACAGGCACAGCTCGAGAAATAAACAGGACGCTAAAGTGCAAAGGAGACCACTGAGCGTTACACAAACAGCATCTCCTGGACACCTGTGTCGACCAGAGCTGTGAGTACCAAGTAAGAATTTAGAAAAGCCTGGCCTTTAGCTGCCGCCTTGTGCTGGGGCCGGGGGTGGCACTGTCCACGGGGCAGGCAGCCCCCAAATCGCCCTTGAGCTGGGATGATGGCCCAGGATGCTTGGGCCCGGGCAGGCGTATGGGCCTGTCACTGGAGGCATTCCAGCCGGGCAGGGGTCCAGGCCTGTGCTGGCCCTGCTGCCTGCCCTGAAGGCCACTCCCTGCAGAGCCTGGCCTCCAGCCCCACGCACACCGAGGGAGGCATCTCTGGGTTCAGTTTCCAGGCAGCGGGGCGCTGGGTCCTGCTCCTCGGAGACGGTGGCTAGTCCAGGCGTGTTGGGTGGGGGGCTCAGCGCAACTGGGGGTGGCTGAGGGGGATCGGCCACCTGCAGAAGGCCCAGGACCTCTCCTGTGCAGCGTGAGCCCCCACAGTGGTGGGGGCAATCAGGGCTCAGCCTCCGCCCCTCCGGTGACCAGCACCTCACCTCTCCCCACCCCTGCTCAGGTCACCACTCTGCCACTCCATGCCAGCCAAGTGTCTCCTGGCCTCCCCACCCCCAGCTGCTAGGCACCACAGGCACATCAGACATGATGCAGTGGCTGCCCCAGGAGCCCCAGGCCGGCCTGAGTACCGAGAGGTGAGTGCTGTGGGGGAGGTGTCATGGTCAGAGAGGCCCTGGAGTGGCCACCACTGGCAGGAGGGCACTGCTAAGTTCGGGCCAGGCGAAGCGTCCCAGCAACAGGCAAGGCAGGGCCAGGGCTGGGCCTGGAGGGGCGCTTGGATGGTGGGTCTGCAGTCCGAAAGGACAGTGGGGCAGGACAGGCTGGACACAGAGGCTGGAGGCAGCTCCTGCTGACTCGAGGTGGCTTGACCTGGGGCCAGTGGGGGCTTCTGGACGGAAGGGAGTGTGTGGCGGGGTGGGGGGGAACCTTTGGAGAGGAAGGAGGCCACGTGACAGGTAAGAGAAGGGACCAGTGTGGTGTGACGGGCCCTGGGGGCTTCAGCCAGCCTGAAGGTGGACAGGGTGCCTGGACACGGGGCAGAGTGGCCGGGTGGGGGTGGTGAGCTCTCAGGCACTCATAGGTTAGACGGAGGTGACCCTGCTGCCCACTGCCCAACACCCAGCCTGCCAAGGTGGAGGGCCCCCAAGGCAGCCTGATGGCCATAGTCGAAGCCATGTGCCCCCAGGGTGCGAGTCCTCTCCTCGGGGGAGATCTGGTTTCTACCTCCCACTGGCTGAACCAATAGGCGGTTCATTTCCCCCCATCTTTGTCAAGAAAAAGCTTCGCCCTTAAAAAAAAAAGGAAATAACAAAAAGCAGAACTAAATTTTCCAGAGGCCAAAAGGATTAAAAAAAAACCTGAACACTCTGTACGATTTAATTAAATACTTTTAATGCCAATTTCCAAATTGTCCTGTGTTTCATCTCTCCAACATTCCTTTCTAGCGATGTGAATGTATTACGGCCTCATTGTTTCTAATGCTATTTTCTCATCTCCTATCACTCCACGATCTGTTCTTCATTTCCTGGCTGCGGGGCGAAGTTGTCCCCCACGCTGTGCAGTCCCCCCTCTGGCTGGAGAGCTCAGAGTCAATACCATCAAACGCCACGCACATGGTCAGTGAGTATCATCAGCTCAGGGGACTCGGAGCCCTCGAGGACAAGGCTCTCGGAGGTGCTGGAGGGAGCCGGATGTGGCGGGAGGAGGTCTTCTTCTGAGACCTTGAGGTGGTCGCTGCCTGTCCAGTGTCTGTGCAGCCTCACCTATCTATAAATGGGCCACGGGGCTCCTGAAGGCTACAGGCTTTGTCAGCTTAGAGATGCTGTCTTTAAAAAATAATGCCTACTTAAAAAAAATCCATGCCCTGTCCCTTCTGTGGACGTCTGAAGGACAGAGTGTGCAGACGAGGGTGACAGTCTGTCACATTAAAATTCCCTGCTCCTTGGGGCCCCGTGGGAATGCCTGCCCTGCCCTGCCCTTGCCCACCACCCGCCCCCACCACGTCACAGCAGGGCCCCTGCATGGGCATGCTAGGCTGTCTCTGGTTCTTCCTGCTCAGCACTCTCTGCCTGCCACAGTGCCTTTGCACAGTCTGCTCTTGCAGCTGGGAAGATCACCCTCCACCCTGCCCCTTCCAGCTGCTTTCTTGTCCTCAGATGTATCTTCTGCCCCCTACCTGCCCCTCACAGCTCTTAACACAGCCTGTAACTGTTCGCTTCCTCTATCCACCAGTTTCTTTGTGGCTGCCTCCCCACTGGAATGAAGTTCCAAGGGACAAGGATAAGGCCTGGACCGGTCACCACCACTGCCTCCCTGGTTCCACACTGTGGGCCTCCCACTGACTTTTGTTCAGCAAATCACTCACAGTTCCCCAGCCAGAGCCAATCTTCAGCTTCACCTTGACCTTTGATGATCCGGCCAGTGTGAAAGGATCAGGAGGTCCAGGTGACCCCTGCCCAGGATGCTGCTGAGGCTTTCAAGTCTGCCCCACCCTTGCAAGCTCCCCTCAGGGCTCTCCCAGGCCCTCTCCTAGGTAACTGGGGCACTAATTGCTCTTTGAGGGCCTTAATTACTGGTCATGGCCCTCCATCCCTAAGTAGCAGCATTAAAATAGAGTAAATGTTTTCATTTTCTTGAAAAGTTCACATATACAAGAGGAAGTGCTGCTGAGCAGGGACAGGCCGCGCTGGACACCCCCTGGGCCTTGCCTGGGAACTGCCATGGTCCTGCCTTCCTGCGTCTTCCTTCCCCCAAGGCCCAGCGGTGGAGCAGGGCGCGGGGCCTCCCGGGCTTTCCCTACCCCCGCACGGCCACCCCATTCTGGTTGCATCTCTGCAGTGCCATCGCGCAGCGCAGGTGGGGAAGCCCTGGTTGAGTGACCTTGCCAGGGTCGCTCCAGATCTGGGGGTCCCCACGTGGGTCCTCTCACCCACTCGAGTAACTGCTGAGGCCCAAGGCCGCTGGAGCCGCCCGTGTGGACCAGCCACCCCGCTCTTTGTCCAGCGCTGAGTGTGGGCTTGGAAGAAGGGAGGTCGCACCCGGAGCCACCAGACTGGTGGTCGTGGAAAAGTGAAAAGCTCGTGAGGTTTTCAGTTACCAAGGGGTCCGAGTGGGACCTCGGAGCACAGGGGGCAGTGTGTCTCAGTGTGAGGCTGGGGGGCTGCGGGAGGGCCTGGGCGCTTCCCCGAGGTCCCACGCGGCTCGCTCGGTCCAGGAGGAGGCTGGGCGAGGGACAAGTTCGCAGAAAGCCGTAGGTGCGCTTGTGCGCGCGCGCGCGTGTGTGTGTGTGTGTGCGGGGGTGCGGATGCACGCGCACCCAGAATCCCACCCACGGATACAGCAGCGCATCACACGCGCGGTCACACCCAGGACACACATGCAGAGGGGGAGGGGCGCGCCCGCCGCCGTCCCGGCCGCCGCGCGCCGCCCACGCCCGCAGCCCCGCCCCTTCGCCGACCCCCGCCCGCGGCGCCGAAGGGCTGGGTGCGCGCCCCGGCGGGGAGGGAGGGCCCGCCTCCGCGGCTCCGGCCGCCCCCGCAGTTGGGGGCGGGGAAGACGCCGGCGCCGCCGCCCCGCCCCCGCCAGGCCTCCACGCGAGCGCCCCCTGGCGCCCCGCGCCCCGAGCGAGAGGGTAGGGGCGCGATGGGGGGCGCGGGCGGGCCCTGCTCCGCCTTCCCGGCGGGGGCGGGGCGCCCTCCGCGAAGGAGGAGGGGCGGCGCGCGCGCCCCGGGGCGGGAACGGCCCCCCGGCGCCCCGGCGCCCCGGCCCGGCCCCGCCCCCGCCGCCGCGCCCCGCCCCCGCCCCGCCCGCCGCTCACTCCGAAGTTTCCTGCGCGGAGCGCGGACGGGATCCGCGATCGCTCGCCGCCTCGCCGCCCCGCCGCCCGGTCCGCGCCCCCCGCGCCCGGCGCCCCGCGCCCGTCCGCCTCGCGGAGCCCTCTGCTCCCGGCGGCCGCCGCCGTCGCTGCCGGGCCAGCCGGAGCGGGAGCCGGAGCGGGAGCCGGCGGGCCGGGGGCGCGGGCTGGGGGCGCGGGCCGGGGGCGGCGGGGCTCCAGCCGGGGCCAGTCGCCGCGCCGGGTCCGCGGTGACCGCACCGCCCGGGCGATGCCCGCGGGGACGCCGCCGGCAGCCGGAGCGAGGTGAGACGCGGCGAGGACGCGCGCCCCGCTGCTCGCCGGGACCCTCTTCAACTTGAGGCGGCCGGCGGGGGAGCCCCTCGGGCGCCGGCCCCCGCCCCGGCGGTGGGGGAGGGGCCGCCCAGCCCTCGCCGGCGGGAGGGGGCGGGGGGCGCATTTGTCTCTAATGAGAAAAGACAAAGACATCCCGGCGGCCGTGGCTGTTTCCGCGGATCCCGCTTCGCCTGAGGCGGGCGAGGGTGTCGTTCCCGGAACCTGGTCACCGCCTGTCCCCTGCAGGTGCTGCCAGCCGCTACCATGACCGAGGGCGTGCAGGCGGCCGACGAGGTCCGCGTGCCCCTGGGCGCGCCAGCCCCGGGCCCGGCGGCGGCGGCGGCGTCCCCGGCGAGCCCTGGGGCCCCGGGGCCAGAGGCGGAGCGGGGGTCGGGGCCCAGTGCGTCGCCCCCCGAGAGTCCGGCGGCCGAGCGCGGCGCCGAGCTGGGCGCCGACGAGGAGCAGCCCGTCCCGTACCCGGCGCTGGCGGCCACCGTCTTCTTCTGTCTCGGGCAGACCACGCGGCCGCGCAGCTGGTGTCTCCGGCTGGTCTGTAACCCATATCCTTCCCGGGCCTCCGGGGGTGCGGGGATCCTGGGCATGGGACTCCGAGGCGCGGGACCCCCTCCCGCGTGTGCCTCCCACGCCGGGGCTCTTTGGCCCTGGCGCGGTCTGGGTGCGCGGAGGACGCGGTACAGGGGCGCGAGGGGAGCGCTCCTCCGAGAGAGGCGGCCCCGGGCTGCGCTTTGTCGGGCAGCGGCCGCGGCTCTCTTGATCCAAAACGGGGTGTCCCCGCTCCAGAGCCAGCTCCGGACAAGAGAGGGTGGAATAGAAGCGGCGAGGCCATCGCGGGCTTGGTGGCCGGGAGGGAAGTGGGCACTGCCTGCGCCCCCATGGGTGCCGGTCAGGACGGGAATTCCTCCCTCCGGGTTTACAGGACCTCCGGCCTGAGGCAGGATCCTCACTGCGGTGGGGGATAGGGGGGGCCGGCGGGACCTCAATAAGGGATCAAAGTTTTCTCCCTGTCCCTTGCGCTTGGGAGAGTCTGGGAGACCCTGGGGGCCGGGAAGCCCTGCTCTCTCGCTGGTCCTTTTCCGTGGGGAGAGGCGGTGACGTCGGTTGTGAACTCGCCTTTCCAGGCTGAACTCGGTGTTGGGGCCGATTTAAGTCATGCGCAGCTGGGGGTGGGGGGCAGGGAGGCAGCTGGCACGCGCTCCGCACCCTGGTGTCCCTTCTCCCGGTGCTTCCCTGACCCAAGAGGAAGGGGCCTCTCTTTTTGCTCTTGGTGAGAGCGACACAGACTTTCAGAGAAGGTTCTAGAGCAGAGCTGGGTCAGGCAGGGGGCATTTCTGGGACACAGGTAGCAGAGCTGGGGACCCCCAGCAGGTGGCCTTTGGGGACTGTCAGTGGGCCCTGGCTCGCTGTGTCCCGGCCAGTTCTCCTGCGGGCCCCTGGCTGCCAGGTGGCTGGGCTGTGGGCACCAGGCATTCCCTCCCCTTGGCCTGGAGGGATTGGGTGACAGCAGGGTGGGGGACTGAGGAAAGGAGGCTGGTGGAGGGGAGACCTTGCACGTGAACTTTCCCTGTCCACGTGAAGGAGACAGGCCGCATGAGCGATGCGTGTATATATTTTTCCTACCTTGTGTGTCTAACTGTACAAACATCACATAGGAAAGAGGAATGTGTAGCAGGAAAGTAACAAACCCTGTCTTTTTTTCTTTCCTGAAATCCAAACGTGGGCTGAGTCAGAGTAGCCAACACCCGCCGCCCCCCCCCCCCCCGCCTCCAATGCCGGTTGTGCAAGGGGTCCGTCGTGGCCTGTGTTGAGGGCCGTGGCCACTTGCCGCCCTAGCATGGCAGCAGGCTCCCCTGCCTGCCTTTGTCCCACAGCTCCTGGGTGGGCTTGGGGCCCCCCTCAGCCCCCAGCAGCTGCCAGGCTGAGCTTGCAGAGGAGCTGTAGGCTGGTCTTCCCTCCAAAACCCTGGGCATCTCCAGGCCACCTGGTTTGGGTGGGAAGGTGGCCCGGCTGGGTGGGGTGCTGGGGGATACAGTGGGCACCATGAGGCCCTGGGAGGGGAGGCAGCCCCCCTGCCGTGTCCTTCATCTGCAGGCACACGTGGGGACCAGTCAGGGAAGGATGGGAGCAGGGCCTGCACTTTCTCTCTCCTGACAGCCCCCGCGTCTGGCCGCCCTGTCCCTGTCCCGCCTGACCCTGTGTTCTGGATGTTCCGGGCGGGCTGCGTCCTTCGGGACGTCTGACAAGGTTGTTTGTGTTCCTCAGTGCAGGGGAGGGGGGGTGCTCCATGCGGGTGGGGGGGGCCCCAGGGGGTGGGGGGTGGGGCTGGCAGGACCACCTGCCCGTGTGTCTGTCCCTGGGCTCCTGGGGACTCCAGGAGCAGGAGGGTGTCAAGAGGCGAGGAGGAGCCCTCCGCCGGGTCAGGGGCAGGGAATCTGGGAGTACCCTTCCGACTGGCAGGGTGTGGGGGAGCTCAGGTCCTGGTATCGTCTTTCCCAGCCTGGCTGTGGAGAGGCTGCCTGTGTTGAGTGGGGTGGGCTTGTCAGGCCCCTAGCGAGTAGGGATGGCTGTGACGTCCTGCAGGTGCCAGGCCCTGGTGCAGGGGTGCCTCAGTGCGCCCGGACTGGGGGGCCCGGTCCCCTCGGGGAAGCCCCTGGGCCTCAGCGAGCCTTTTCCGAGCGCTTCAGGTTCCTTGTGAGAGGCTGGGGTTCGGTGGGTGGCCTGCTGTCTGCCAGAGCCCACGTGGTGTCCATCCTGGGGCCAGAGGACACCCCTTGGCCTTGGTTCCCTGCCCTGTAGGTGGGTGTTATGCTGGCGGCTCCCAGCGTCCTTTCCTGGAACCTCTTCTGCTGCGGAGGGTAAACTTGGAGAGGGAGATGGGGTGACTGGGTTTGCTCTGGGAACCCACATGCCATGAAGCCACTCGATGCTCCCCAGAGGCAGGCAGAACCCCAGCCAGTCTGCCGAACTCAGCCCCGCGTGGGGACGAGACCAGCAGTGGGAACACAGGCAGGGGCCTTCCTCAAGCCTGGACTTTCGGGAGCCCCTGCGTGGCGTGAACGGCCCCCCACACAGACGAGCACGTGTGTCCTGTCTGCCTTGAAGGATGTTGGGTCCACAGCAGAGGAGCTCCCAAGGGCGGCCGGTGTCCTTATTAATTTCCTTCGCTTTTTGAAAATATAATGGTGCTGGAACTTTTGGGTCGAGTGCTGTGTCTCCTACACAGGTTTATTTATAGCGGAAGGTGGGTGGGATCTGTGTTGCAGCCCGCGCCGTGGGGCTGTGTTCCGCCCGGGCTCCCCCGGGGTTCCTGACTCGCACTGCCTGTGCTGTGGCTGCCGCGTCCCAGCACCCAGGCCAGGCGGGGCCTCCCAGGGGTGCTCGTCGGCTGGGAAGGGGGCCCTGCCACCACCTCCCCGGGAGCTGCGGAAGCCGGCGCCGAGGCGCTGGGGGGTGGCCGCGGGGGCACCTGGGGGCTCAGGGCCGGTGGACGTGCCCAGGAGGTGTGTCCCAGGGGCCCGGCAGCGGACGCCCCAGGCGCAGGGCTCAGAGGAGACAGAGGACGAGGCAAGGTCACAGGGCTGGCTGAGGACGGTGCTGGGTGAGCCCGGCCTGGCTCCCGCGTCCGCGGGTTTGGCAGGGCGCTGCCCAGCAGGGAGGTGAGGCCCAGCGTCCAGGCCCTTGACGGTGTCTTGTGGACACCGCTGTCGCAGGCGTCCTGCCGCTCCCCTGTGCTCACTGCCAGCACCTTGGCTCCCCGCGGGCATCCCAGCGAGACACGCGGGGCGTGGGGATGCGGATGGGAGGGGACAGGCCCCCGTCTGCCCCCTCTGGCCCCACGGACTGGCCGTGAGTGGACGGTCTGTGTCCTCCCCTTCCTGAGCCCGTGGCCGCTGAGCGCTTTGTGGCGCCCAGGCCGGGGGGCACTCCGGCTTCTGAGCACCCCCACCCCAGCCCCTGGTCCTGGGTCCTCATCCTGATGCCGCCGTGTGTTATTTTCCCGGGGCCTGCTGCCCCTCGGCCGGTGGGGCCCGGGCTGACGGAGCTGCCCCAACTTTCTCTGACTTGGAAGGAGCCGCCATGTGTGTGTCCGAGTGTCTCTGGGTCTGCCCAGCACCCCACCCCGGGCTCTGAGGCCATGTGTCCTGGGGTGGGGAGGGCAGTGGAAATAGAGACCTTGGTGGCAGAGATAGGGCTTCGTGGTAGGGGGGTTTCCTGGGGAAGGACATTTCCCTGAGAGCCGGTGGAGGGGGGCGCAGTGGAGAGGCAATCTCAGAGAACCTGCAGGAGGTTGGGAGGGGAGCCCTGTCCCTGGGTGCCTGCTCCTGGGACCCCTGGACACGGGCCTGAGCTCCCGTGGGACCCTGAGTTTAGAGCCGAGGTGTGATAGTCTGTCTCTTGGCTGGTGTGTTGAGGAGGGCTTCCTGGAGGAGGTGAGGCTGGGCTGGGCTCTTCAGGTGAGTGCAAGGTCCAGGAAGGCAGGGGGCTATAGAAGGGGAAATTGGGGTGAGCTGAGGCATGTCTGCCCAGGAGGGCCTGGCTTGTGTCTGTGTCACTCAGTGCCGTGAGACTGTGCGGGAAGGGTCCTGGCTGACCCCCAGCCTGAAGGGGCCTAGACTTCTAGGCTCGCCCTGTTCCCCACCTGGGCTCCTTCGGGGCCCTGACGCGGGCAGACGGTTGGTGTCGCTTCAGCTTCTGGCGGCCTGATTAGTCGGCAGACGCCAGGAGCACTGATGAAGTGCCCGTGTGTGGCACGGTGACACATGGTGACGTGAGCACGGCCCCCGCCCCCACACCTGCTTCCCAGCTGGGCCTGGGGGTGCCCTGGGGGGTGGGGCTAGGCGGCCTCACTGTGCAGACCCCCCTGGGCCCTGTGCTGGGCCCCGGGCCCTCCCGGCAGGCCACTTCCACTGCGTGTCGGCCTCTGGCCTGATCGTGCTGCAGGTCCTGGGGCAGGCGGAGTCAGGGAGCCCCCTGCTCACGGGGACCTTGTGGGGAGGAGGGGAGGGTGGACGAGGAGCAGGGATGGCCCAGGCAGCCGAGTGACACGTGCAAAGGCCCCGAGGCGGACCGCACACAGCCCTCAACAGGAGGGGTGGCGGGTGTGCTGAGGTGGGGCAGGAGGGGCCGGGCAGCCAGAGAAGCCTGTGAGCGTGGAGGGTGGGTGTGAGCTGGCCCAGGGTCTCAGGCTGTGTCTTGTTCTTGGGCAGGGGCCGTGTTGGGACCACTCTGGGGAGAAGTGGAGCACAGGGCAGGTGGAGGGCGGTCTGGGGTTCGAGGGGAGGCCATGGGCGCCCCATGGTGACCACCCAGATTCCGTCCTGCTGCAGGAGGCTGCGGGCACCCTTCCTGGCATGGTGCAGTGCTCAGAGGTGGTCCGGGTACCCCCCTCACCCTCCTGGAGCTGGCGAGACGCCCAGCTCCAGGGTCAGGATGGGAAGGAATGCGGGGGATGGGCCGGCCTGTCAAACATCCACAGGGTGAGTCCGTGCAGCCTGTGTGCAGCTTGGAGTCCAGACCTTAGCCCGGCCGTCAAGGTCGGGTGGAAACGCGTTATCTCCTTTCACGCGCGTGTGCCCGCCCTCCCAGGCAGCAGTGGCCGCCCTCCCAGCTAGCCAAGTGGGCCAGTTTCCCTTTCTCTCCTCCTCGCAAGGGGCATGGAGGACCAGTTGCTTCCTCCTCCCCGCAGCGGTTCGCTTTGACAGAAGCGGGAACACCTCTGAGTCACGTGGGGCCCCGCTGAGTTTCCAGGCGGGCGCCCATCCTGGCAGCCACGTGGTGATTTAGGGCCCAGCTCCCCGGCAGGGATGGGGGGAGCCGGGCAGGACGGGTCTGGGAGGCAAGCAGCCCGGCCCTGGCGAGCTGGCAACGAGTTTGGGCAGTGTCCCCAGAGCCTGCGCGCCGCGCCCGCCTTGGATGACAGATGGGGCTGTGTGGCTGTGCTGTCTTCACGGAGTGAGTAGCGGCTTGTCGTTTCGTCAGGAGGGGCCCCGCCGAACGCACACGCGCACACACGCCGCTGGGGAGGCGAGGCCGTGCTGCTCTGCATGGCCTCTCGGGCGCCAGGGCACCCGTGCTCCCAGCCCCGGGGCGTGGGCTCCTCTGGTGCCGGGGCGGGGCAGAGTGTCGCCGGTGCTGGCCGAGCCCAGAGCTCCGATCAGTGGGGACAGCTGATGGATGTGCTCAATTAGAGCGTTCCAGCGCGGACGCTGCTCCTTCTGTGCCCCCAGGACCAGAGCGGGCAGGGAGCCTCACGGTGGGGGCCGCCCGCCTCTGTGGCCCCCAGGGGCTCCCAGATGTGAGGGGGGCTTCAGGGGTCCCGGGAGCACCCCCTTTCCTGAGCGTGATGCCGACAGGAGCCAGGGCCGTGTCCTGGGCAGCCTGTGTCAGCCTCACTCTCGGCCGGAGTTGGAGGCAGACGTGGTAGAGGGCCGAGGCCTCCCACAGGGGCTGTCTGGCTGCCACCAGCCCACCTGCCCCGCTGGGTCTGGGACGGTCCAGGTGGCCCAGCCCTGTCTGGTGTCAGCTCTCCCTCCCGCGTGGAGCTGCCTGAACCGTCATAGGGAGCCGATGTTAGTGAGACGCTTGCATTCTGGAAGGGGGAGTGGGGCTGGGGGACAAGCCAGTCCTGCTGGGTGGGCACAGCCCCCGTCCGCTGCCTGAATTGGGCATAGCCCAACCTGACGCTGGTGCCAAGAGGCCTGGCAGGCGGTGGCTGGCCCGCTTGCTCATGCTGGCCCCTCCCCGCTGCCCCCAGGTGGGGTCAGGGCACTGGGGCAGCGGGGACAGCACCCCTTTTCCGGGCTGCAGGGGCCTCTCTGCTGCCCACCTGCTCACTGGCACCCAGCAGGGGCCCTGGCCACGGTGGTCACGTTTCGGGCTGTCGCTCTCCTGGGGATGCTTGTGGGGGCACCCTGACACCTCTTCAGGGGCCACAGCCCCTGACATCCCCACGGCTAGGCTGGGGCCTCTGGGACCCTGGGGAGGAGGGTCTGGGGACCCCTCCATCAGCTGGGGTGCTGGCCTCTCACGGTTCCTCTTTCTTCTCCCGTCACTGACAGAGTGGGGTTTGTGGAGCACCTTGGTGTAGGGGGTGAAGGCTTCGTCCAGCTCAGAGCAGCTGCTCAGAGGGCTGAGCCACAGAGGCTTCGGAGGCCTGACCGGAGGCACAGCCACCTCCCTGCTCTGAGCGTGCCGGGGTCCCCCGGCCGCAGCCTGCAGGGAGAGTGGGCAGCATTGGGCGTTGAAGCGGGGAGGGGCTGGGTGACGTCCGGGAGGCGGTGGGGCCTCTCAGGGGGCCAGGTCTGTGTCAGTGAAGGCCGATGCAGTGAGGGCTGTGGGCTCGGGCCTGGGGGCCGGGGCTGCCTCCTGGACCTGGCCTTTCTGTGCTGAGGGGCAGGCGTGTGCTGGAGGGGTGCTCCAGCCCCACCTGCCTGGGGAGGTCAGGTAGCCGGGGCCCATCTGCTGGGCTGGCTTCAGTGCCGGCCACTCCCCTGGGAGCAGGCCTGAGGAGCCGAGCGGGCGGGCCTGGGCTCACGGTGGGGCCTTCTCGGCCCCCCTGGCCAGGGAAGGCCTCTTGGGCAGGGCCTGTGGGGCCTCCCCACAGGTTTCAGGTGCCAGGCCCAGGCCGCCCACTTGGCGCCACCAGGTTGAACTTTGAGCCGCTTGTGGGCACCCCGGGGGGTCTGGGGCAAGCCCAGCTCATCCTGGGACTCAGTGCTTCCTGTGACTATGCAGGTGGCCACCTGTCAGTTGGGACACGCATGTCCCCCAAGCCCCATGTGGAGCTGTGTGCATGTTCCGGGATCTGCCCTCTGTGCTGGCCGTGGGCAGAGGGAGGGCAGGCCCTTGAGGGCCCCACGGAGCCTGCAACAGGGGTGGAGAAAAGCAGACGGGAGGGCAGCAGGGTTGGGGGCCCCTGCCCTAAGCTGGGAGCGTCGCTGCAGGCCCAGACAGAGTGACTGGGCCAGTGGGGGTGCTGGGGCGGTCGGAGTGGGCAGGCTGGGCGTCAGCGTGGCTGTGGGCGTGCCCTTCATCCACAGACCGACACGGGTAGGCGAGTGCACTGGCTGGAACGTATCCCTGAATTCATGTCCACCTGAATCTCAGAAAGGGACTTCGTGGGGAAGTGGGGTCTTTGGAGACACGGTTGTGTTAGGATGAGGTCAGACTGGGCTGGGGTGCACTGGACCCACTGACGGGTGTCCTCTAAGAGGAGTGGACAGAGATGCTAGGAGATGCCACATGAGGCTGGAAGCAGTCGCTGCGTGAGGCGGCCACACGCCCAGGATCGAGGTTCCTGCAGCCTCCAGGGTCTGGGAGGGGCCTGGACAGGTCCCCATGCGGCCTGCTGACCCCTCATTGCAGACCCCCGGCCCCTGGACTGTGAGAATTCCTGCAGTGTGAGCCCAGGGCTGTGGTGCTTTGTTTGGGAGGCCCTCCCCAGCTCGTGCACCTGGGCTCACGCACCTGGGCTCACGCACCTGGGCTTGGCTCTGGAGGCAGAGGCAGGTGGTGGGGACAGGCCGGTGGGAGGTGGCCCTGCCAGGTACATCGCACCATCCACCCCAGGTCAGCCTCCCCTCTCCACGAGGAGCTTGGCCACCCGGGGAAAACCAGCCGTGAAATCGGTCATTTGGAGGCCTCGTCACCAGGGAGGCCCGGTCAGACCTCGAACGGTTGTGTCTCTGGGGTTCTTGGGAGGTCGCCTGCCCGGGGCGGGGGGGTGTCCTTGAGGAGGTGTCCATCCGGGATGTTAGGCCTTTAGCTGCGTTTCCACCAGATGGAGCCTGCAGAGATCCTGTGGGCGTCTGGGACCCTCGCTCAGCGAGTGACCTGTGTTTTGGGCTTTCCACTGCCCGCTGTGGCTGGAGTACAGTGGCCGTGGTGGGAACCCCGGTGTCCAGCCTCGCCTGGCTCCCTCCTGAGACTATGGCCGCCGTGGGTGTCCCAAGGAATGCAGTGTGGACGGCTGGCTTCCGGCTGGGGTCCCACTCTAGCTGCAGGGGCTCCGGGGGGCGTCTGGCTCTGGCTACTGCCACACCCTCTCCTGCCAGGCGCTGCCCCAGGTAGCCAGGAAAGAGGCAGCCTCAGTCCTGGAGCTGGACTCCCCCGATGCCCCCCACCTGGAGCCCAGCCCTGGGCTTCCTCAGCCGGGGCCAGGGCCCTGCCCCAGGCCTGGCTCTCCCGGTCCCCAGGGCTCTGGCTCAGGCCAGCTGGGCTCCCTCGAGGCTGTGAGGCTCTTTCCCAGTGGGCCGGGGCTCAGGGGCTGTGCTCAGCTGAGGGGGGCAGGCCAGGGCAGGAGGCAGAGGACACACTGACAGATGAGACCCAGGCCTCGCTGAGGCTGAGGACGACCACGGCTGGTCCTGGGTGGACAGTGTTTGGGGTGGACCTGTGGGGTAGTCTACCAGGACTAGGGTGTGAAGGCCTGAACAGTGGGTGTCCCAGGGCTGCTGGGGGTAGCTGAGGCTGGGTGGGGGGGTCCCTGGGTGCCCGGCTGGAGGCCAGGCTCCTGGCGTGGAGGCGAGGAGACAGGTGTGGGGACATCTGACAGTCAGGAACCTCAGGGCCGGGGGGCCTCCGTGCTCTCCTTAGAAGGGGCGGCTGGGACGGCCCACTGAACGTTGATCTGTGTCCACTGCTTTTTGAAGCTGCCACTGGCACACGTGCCTCGGGGCTGAGCGAGCCGGGGGGGAAGTGTGAGGGGGTGACCGGGAGGTGCGGGGGTGACCCCTCTCCTGGCCAGGTGGCGGCACGCTGCTCGCCCTGCGCGTCCCTTTGTCTTTCAAGCAGTCTCCTGGCCACAGTCTGATGAGTCAGCCTGCATCAGCGCCTCATCGAGATGGATGAGGACGCGTCCCGAGTCCTGCTGGCAGGGGAGCCACCCGGCTCTGGCCCCAGAATGGGACCTGGCCTGCTGCGCCCCCGTGACTCTGCACGGGCCGCCGTGTTTAGCTGGCGCGTGCTGTGCCTTGGGTGTGGCGGGCCAGGCGCTTGGTTCAGGCAGCTTGTGTTCCGTGGACACATGGGCTCGGTCGTGTGGCTCAGTGGGCTCCAGGACGTGAAGCACACCTCTTGCGGGGTGCAGACGCTGGGAGAGGCAGAGTGGGCCCCCAGCAGGGGCACAAGGCTGCGGGTGGACCGCCTGGGGTGCATTGGAGGCGGAAGGAGATTGGTTGAGCGTGGAGCCTCGGGGTCCCTGGGAAGGACCCCAGCAGCCCCTCAACGCCCCAAGGGGCACTCTAGGAGCCAGGGGCAGCGTCAGGATTGCCAGCCAGCGGGGCCTGGGGCGGGAGGCTCAGGCAGCGCGTCCCTGGTGTGGGTCTGCGTGTCAGACACTGGGCTTCCCGGAACTCCTCAGTGTGGTTCCAGAGCCACTGAAATCTGGGTCAAGGGGACAGGACGGAGAGGTGAGGAGAACCAGCTTGGAGCCTGAGGGGAAGGAGACCCTGCGGCCGCCCCTCAGCCACCCTGCAGACACCACTGGGCCACGTGTGCACATGTCCACTTGGCCCGTTTGTAGATTCACATCCAGCCACCCGGACGGAGTGGCAGGGCCTCTGCATTTGTGTTTTCTCACTCGGGTGTCACCAGGACGTGGGCGGGCAGGGGGCAGGCCGCTCAGTGTGCCGGGTCCTTCCCGGGGTGTCCCTCGGCCTGGAAGGCCGTGCTGGGCTCTGTCTGGGTCACGTTGCTACATGTCCCTGTGGTCCAGGCACCTGCTCACCTCTGACCTCAGGGCGGAGGAACAACGGTAACCAGGCTCACCTTTGCCGCGGGGTGACCCTCACTGTGTCTCAGGCCTGGGGGCACTTCTCACCCAAGTCCTGTCGGCCGATGAGGAAACAGAGGGTCAGAGTGGGTCCCTGCACGTCCCCAGGATTCAGAGCTCAGACAGCCCCACCCAGGTGCCTGCTTTCTCTCAGCATCGTTGCGACGTAAGGCCACGCGCTGTGCTAGTCACACACGGTGGACTGCTCTCTGCTGTAGTCACAGTTGTGCAGCCATCGCTGCAGTCAGTTCTGGGGCTTTGTTGCAGGAGACCCTGTCCCTGTCAGCAGTCAGCACCCGCACTCCTGGGGCCCCCTGCCCCGCCCCCGGCCTGTGTTTTATCTCCGAATGTGCCTCCTCTGGGCATTTCATAGGAGCGGAACCGCACGGAAGTGACCCATGTGTCTGGCGTCTCTCTGAACACGTGTTCTCTGGGCTCATCCAGGCCATAGCAGGAGAGTGCGCCGCTCCTTTCGGGGCTGACATGGTGGGACATTGTCTCCTCGTTCACCACCGGTGGGCCTGGCTGTTTGCATCTTTCCACTGTGAGCGGTGCTGCCGTGAGCGCTTGTGTCTGAGTTGGGCATGCGCCCTGGAGCGGAATTGTCCGCGTACAGGGAGCTGTGTCAGAGTGCACTGTGAGCGGTGCTGCCGTGAGCGCTTGTGTCTGAGTTGAGCATGCGCCCCGGAGCGGAATTGTCCGCGTACAGGGAGCTGTGTCAGAGTGCCTGAGGTGCCAAAACATCTTCCGAAGCAGCGCCTATCTCCTACCCCCTTGTGCCCTGGACCTGGTCTCGGAGCCTGTGGATCTGCAGCAGTCTCGGCCGTAGTCCCTAGAGAGAAGGCTGGAGAGCAGCAGAGACCACACCGCGCCCCGCCCCGAGCCTGAGCCCACCGAGGAGCAGGGCTTGCCCACCTGCCCTCCTGCAGATGCTTCTGGGGTGTCTCCTGGGTGGTGGGCAGCACTGTCTGGTCAGGGTGAAAGAGGGTCTTGGTAGCCTCCAGGGTCGGGCAGCCCTTCTGACCCGGGTCTCCCTTCAATGGACCTTCCAGGCGCAGCCGTCGGAAGCGTGCGGCCTGCCAGGCACCGCACCCTGGCGCACAGGCAGGCACATGGGTGGGGTGGTGCCAGGCTGTGGGGGGAGTAGCTGGCGTGTGTTTGCCCGGATCTGTGCCTCCATCAGCCCTCTGGAGGATTTCAACACCCACACTAGGAATAAAAAAAAATTATTAATGAGCTTGGCGCGGTTGCCATGGGAACCTGTTGCTAATGAATCTCTGGGGTTTCCTTTTACCTCTGCAGAGCAGCGCCAGGCCCTAGGACGACACGTTTCCGACTAATCAGGTTGCCGTGGCAACGCCTGTCACTAATCCCCAGCCGGGCTCCTGGTTTACCGGCCTGGCCCGAGTTACATAAAGCGATTTAGCACGCCGAGGACTGCTCCAGGCCTGGCGACCCCGGGGCTCCTTGGCCAGTTTGCCTGTGACCAGGGCGTCCCCACCACTGGCCGTCCCACCTCCTTCCACGGGCCACACCTCGGGCTCCCCAGACTCAGGAATCGGAGGCGCTGGGGCCCTTGGAGTGTGGCCTTTTGTTGGAAAGACAAGCCCTGAGGGTTGCCTCTTTGCTCGGTCCAGCGTGTGTGGTGCCTGGGGCGGGGGTGAGATGGAGGCTGGCACCAGCCGGGGCTCAGTGCCCACGGGGACCAGCGGGTGGAGCGCTTGGGGCGGGAGCTGGCGCGTTCCCGGGCAGCCTGGGGCCTCTGTCCCTGGCCTGTAGCTGCTGTCTTCCTGTGGGGCCGCTGTGTGTGTGTCTGTCCTGGTCTTTTCTTATAAGGACGTGGTCTGTATGAGGGTCCAGCCCGGCGACCTCATTTTACCCTCTGTACCCCTTTAAAGGCACCGTCTGCAAACACCACACAGCCGCGTTCTGAGGTCCAGGGTCTGAGCCACTCAGCCCATGGCACCTCCCCAGAGCTGTTGGATCCCAGGGTTGTCCCCTGGAATCCGTGGCTACCTGGGCCTGTCACACAGTGGCCCTCTGACCACATGCTCCTGCCCTGCTCCCCGAAGTCACCAGGCTGGACAGGTTAATGCCCGGGGTGACCTCAGCTCTGCACAAAGCCAGGAGTCGTGGGCCACCAACACCCACTACCCAGCAGTGCTTTGGGTGTGCGGGGCCCCACTCCTCTGTGTGGCCACTGAGGTCTTAGTCCAGCCCGTCCAGCAGTATCAGGCTTCCCTCTGGAAGACTGTCCTCTCATCCTGCTGGAGACAATGACCAGAGGTAGAAGGGCTGGACAGCCCTGCGTCCTCATGGCCAGAGTGTCCAGGCAGAGACATTGTGCGAACGGCATGTGAAGCGGTGTCTGCAGGGGGCTCCATGGGTCCTCCCAGCCCCCCGGGGGACAGGTCAGAGGCGGCTGGGCTGTGTTTGTGATCAGATACCAGTGTACACTCTGGCCATCTGGGCTCCGTGGGTCAGCCCCCCAGGCCCTTTCTCTCTCTGTCTCAGTGGCCATGGCCTGAGGTATGGTCAGACTTGTGTCTGTTGACTCTTTGTGGCTGGGATTTGTGACTTGGGGGCTGACAGGTCCAAGGTGCCCCCACGCCCAGCCAGTGGCTTCCTCTATAAGCTGCTAGAGTAGGCTCATCTCAGCCACCATCCCCCAGAGTCGTGGTCCATGTGGGGGTGTCAGTGCAGGGGTCAGAACAGGGCCCCCAGGACAGCTGACACCCCGAGACTCATCTCCTTCCAGCCTGGGGCAGCCCCAGATGGCAGCCGTGCAGGGGGCCCTGTGGGGGGAGGGGCTCTCGGGGGGCCCCCTGTGTTGCTGATTCAGCCTTCCCAGCGCCCAACGCACCACCCTCTCCCATCTGCACCGTGGTCCTGAATCATCTCCCCACGCCCCCCAGCGGTGGCATCCTCTGGACCAGCCTGGCGGCCCATGGGCTGATCCGTGGTGGAGCAGGCATCCTCCAGCCGGAATTCAGGGATGACCCTCCAGTTCGTTGACGCCTGGAATTCCTCCACCAAGTGCTCACTCCCAGGGCTGTGCCCTGTTCCAGGCCGCCCCCTGCTCCCCTGGGAGTGAGAGGGCAGGAAGCTGGGGGAGGGTGGGCCCTGGAGCCCGGAGAGGAGGAGCTACAGCCCCATGGGGCCCAGGACAGTGCCTGAGGGCGGACATCCTTGCCCAGCACCCACGGAAGCCTCTCCTGGGGCGGGGCGGGGGGGGGGGGCAGGGGGGAGTCGGAAGGGCATTCCCAGTGCCACCCCCGCCCCCGTCATTGATGCCTGTGGGGGTTCCCGGCCTCCTCAGAGCCTCTTGGGAGGCCCCAGCAGAGCGCGTGACTCTACGGTGGGCTGGGGTCCCGGCCCTGCTCTGAGCCTGCCGGCTTGGGGAGGCCCCCGTCGGGCCCCAGCCGGGGTGGAGCAGGCTGTGCTGTGCTCGACCTTGACCTTGACCTCTGCCTGCCGACCCTGCAGACCCACACTGGGAAGTCTGGGGCTCCGGGAGGGGCCGGGGTGTTTCTTGCACGTTTGAAATACGGCTGGCCTGCCTGCTGGTGGGAGCGAACGATGTTTTAATTCCTAATTTAGACTGTTTATCTGCAGAGTTCTGGAGGCCGGGCGAGGAGAGTCAGTGCCCCCCCGCGCCCCTCCCAGGCGCCTCCCACCTCCACTGTGCTCCAGCTGCCTGGTGGGCACCGCTGGGGGCTTGCCTCCGGACCCCCAGCCCTGCCAGCCCCGCAGTGGCCTCCTGGATGGGCGTCTCTGGGCTGCCAGCTGGCTGCCACCCGCCCTCCATAGGGGGCGGCCCCCTCCCCACGCCTTCCGGGCCTTTCTCTGGGCCAGCACGGTGTGGAATCTGAAGCTGGGTAGACTCAGCTGTGGCCTGGTCTGAGTTTTACCTTAAAAGAGGGACTGGAGAAGGCAGGGAGGCTCAGGGGGCGGGGGAAGAGCCTGGTGGGAAAAACAGGCCTGCATCGGCCCCCTGCAGGTCCCCCGCCTCATTAAGGACCGACCCAGGATCAATGTCGCCTCTCCCACTTTAATTAGAAAATACGCCTCGCTCTCTAGCCATAATGGTCTGGCTGAGGTCGGGCTGGCTTCCTGGTTGCCATGCCAACCGGGTATGCCCCCGTTTTGCCACCCCTTCCTGAATGTCCTCTGGAGGGGGCTGGGCAGGGTGTCGGCAGGCCAGGACCCTCTGCTGGCCGGGACCCTCATCAGCACCCGCTTCTGTGTGAACCTGTGTACTTCATCTTCGTCCCCTGATGCCCCCTTGCCTTTAGGGCGACATGCTTTGAATTGCTGGCCAGGAGGGAACTGGGCTGAGTGTAGCCCTCACGCCACAAGAGGCAGCGTTTGGTCACTCTGGGGGCCTGTGGAGCTGTGTGAGCGTGTTTGGGGCGTCAGGCATCCGGGGGGCCCCCAGGGGGTATGAAGGTGAGGCCCAACCTGGGAGGCTGGTGGCAGCTTTCCTTGGCAGAGCCACCTGGGCTGGGGGGCTGGTCCTGGCCGGCTGGTGGCTTTGCAGACCCCACGACCCCCCTCTGGGGAGCAAGCCCCCCTCAACTCATCTGCTGGCCCAGGCCCAGGTCCAGGAGGGGCCATCGGTGGGAAGGGTGGGCTTTGTTCCTCAGAAAGGGTCCTGCTGAGCCCCGAGTGACCCCCAGTCAGGGCCTTGTGGGGCAGAGGTACATCCGGCCCGGCCAGCCCAGGGGTGGTCCCCTCAGGCCTTGGCAGATGCGGGAAGGGGGCATCTGGGAACACATAACATGGGGACCCCCGGCCAGCACTGGGTGTGGGAACCATGTTTGTGTGGCCAGAAGTGCTTTGGTCCCCTGGGGGTGTTGGGGTGTGTCCACTGGAACCCAGGGGGACCTGGGGAGGCACTGGCTGCGGACTGGGGGTTCTTGAATCGGGCCCAGGAGGAAGGCCCCTGGGGGTGGGGCCTCGGGCGTCCGGCAGGGCAGGGAGGGGTCATCCTTCTGAGGCTGGGAGCCCTGGCACAGTTGAGCACCCAGACCCTGTTCTGCCACCTCTGAAACAGGTTCCCGAACCCCAGGGCATGATGGATTGAGGCCCCAGGAGGTCTCTGCAATGGGCCTCTGTTCTGTTGTTTATCTCCTTGGAGTTTAAGTTGAAGAAATTTAGAAATCGTTCTTTAGTCATTAATTTAAAACAATAATAAACTCATTAGGTGTTGCCATAGCATTGTCTTTTATGAAAAACGTTTGTATTTTCCAAACCATAAAAATTCAGCTGGAAAAGGGGCATTGTGGGGTTTTGCCAGTCTATCGCCCTGGCCTGATGGAAGAGCTGGAGACAGCAGGGCCCTTGGGCGCCAGTGAGGGTGGGGTGGGTCCTGTTCCCCGCCAGGACCGCCAGCCTGGGACAGTAGCACTCGCCTGCCGGAGAATTCTCCAGGCTCCCCCTAGGGAGGGAGTGCCGCTGGGGTCGCTGCTTTGCAGATGAGATGGTGCTCCCGGGCCCTGGCCGCCTGCCCTGGCCCATTTGCTCAGCCTGCTTGGAGGCTGGGCCCGAGGTCTGCTGGTCACCCTGGCCCTGTGGGGGCTGCACCCCAGAGGGCATGTGCTTTGAGGAGCTGGGAGCCCGGGAGACTCGGGTGTAAATTCAGCTTCTGTCCATTGCTGGGGTGGGGGGTGGACGGTCTCCCTCCCAGAGTACCAGCGAGTGACTCCTCCACGAGGGCCCACATCCCGGGCCGGGCTGGACTCGAGGGGAGAGCTGGACGGGGCCTAGAGCCCTGGGAGGGACGGTGCAGCTCTGGCCAGGCCGTCGGGGCCCCTTCCCCACGAGGGGCACAGCGAGGGTGGACAGCCCGCGACAGTGGCGAGGGGAGAGGCACCCTATTGTTAGTTTAAAAAAAACGACTCAGACCGTTCGCAGAAGCCTTCCTTTTCCTGCCGGTTTCCAAGAATCCTGCTCCGGCATAATGGATCGAGTTATTAGGGGATCGATGCAAAGGCAGGCGGCTGGAGGGGAGCCAGCATGGCTGCGAGCTCCCCGGGGCCCAGGGCTGCGGACAGGGGGCTGCCGGGCGGGTGGCGGCCAGGAGAGGTGCCCTCCCTCAGCAGCGGGCCTGCAGGTCCCGCCTGGTCCCACGCGTGTCCTGATGAGGCTGCCCTTCATTCGTGACTTGGGACAGGACACAGTTGTGCACACAGGCCAAATTCCCAGCCACACATAATTTGAGGCCTTGTAAATGGGTGACCTCATTTGAAGTGTGGCCCTACTGTGTGCACCGGTGTACCTACCAAGCGAAGACTGCTGCGTGCAGGGGTCCCCCAAGGGGCTGCCCTTATGCTGCGGGGGTAGGATGAGCAGTGCTCTGAGAAGGTCTGGCAGCCTGCGTTCTGCGCCTGGGTCCTGTCTACACCTGGCTGGGGCTCCCAGGCTTCAGGGGTGCCCTGGTGGCCATGCTGGGGGTGCCGCCCCCGGGGCCGGGCCGCTGCCCCTCTGGTCATGGGAAGTGCCCCGCTAGTCGGCTCCCATGCGGTGTTCTCCGCGTCCTGCAAATCGGCCGCATAATGGCTCAGCTGGGCTCTCAGCTTAAAGAATTTCAGCCCATTAAGCGCAAATTCTGTGTCATTTGAAATGTTTGTGCCGGCCGCCCCTCTGTTGCTGTTGAGCACGCACCACACGGGGCTCTAATTAGCGTCTGATGGAGCCCGAGGCGCCTCTGGAGTGTCTCCCTCCCTGGTCCTGGGCATGGGGGTCGTGGGCGGAGTACATGCGTGTGTTTTGGACACTCCCTGGCCCCCACCCACCTGTGGGGGACATTTCCTGGAAGCTCCAAGGGCCCAGCTCTGTGCTGCTTGCCTGGGTTGGGTCTCTGTTGGGTCTGGGGGCCCGTACCTGCCAGGCTGGCGGCTGGCCGCCCCAGCCCCCTGAAGCGCGGGGAGCCTGCTTCTGCGCGTGTGAGCCCAGCTGCTGAGACTTCCTGTGGGACGTGGCACCGGGAAGGGGCGGGGAGGGGTGAGACAGAGCCATGCCAGAGACAGCGGGCTGGCTGCTCCGGGAGGGCGGGGTCTGCGCTGGGGCAGCAGGAGGCAGGGGCTCCTGGGGGCCATCGGGCCATGTCGGATTCCCAGAGAGCGCGGGACCAGGGGCACAAGGGTGAGTGTCCATTGGAGTGTGGCCTGGCAGGCCATGTGCCCTGGGCCTTGGTTTATCCAGCAGGTAAACTGTGGTCTCAGGAGGAAAATGGGACCCCCGCACACACAGGGGAGTCACCAGTGTCCATCCAGCTGTACATCTGTCTGGGCAGCCAGACCCCTCCCCCCGAGCCACTCCCCCAAATCTCTTCACCCAACTGACAGGGCCCATGGGACAGGGCACTGGGGCCGTGCCGGCCCCTGGGAGTCCTAGCCCGGGTAAGGCGGGACTGAGCTGGGGGCAGGAAGGGTCCCCCAAGGACCTGGTGGCACTTGGGTGTGTTTGCACGGGGTGGCTGTGACAGCACCGCAGACGAGGCAGCTCAAACAGCAGATGTTTGTTTCCTCAACAGATGTTTATTCCCCCCCAGTCCTGTAGACTGGACGTCCGCAGTCAGGGCTGGTCTCTCCCGAGGCCACTGTCTGTCCTCACGTGCCCCCCAGTGTATGTCCGTGTTCTGATCCCCTGCGTCACAAGGCATTAGAGCCCGCCGTAGCCTCTCACTTGACCTTCAGCACTTCTTTAAAGGCCTGTCTCCAGATGCAGTCACATCCGAGGTCCGCGGGGTAGGGCTTCAGCATAGGACTTGGAGGGACACAGTTCAGTCCACACCCGGGAGGACGTGTCCGTGGGGGGCGGGCAGGGGGCCCCGGCCCGGGCCAGAGCATGACCCTCGCACTTGAGGAAGGCGTGGTCCTGGGCCGCGGTCTAAGCTGCGCTCCCACCTGCCCACTCCGCACTCCAGGCAGCAGGGCACCACCGGCCCTGAACCTCGGGCAAGACGTCCGAGCGGCGTCAGTGCTGAAATGTCAGGGGCACTGTCTGTGGCGGGGGTTGGGGAGCGGTGGCCGTGGGGGTGCGGGGAGACGGCGGTCCCGGGACGCGAGTCCAGGGCCAGCAAGTTTCACCTTGAAACTGGCATCCTGAGGGTCTGGACCATCCTTTTAAAATGTCACTGCTACTATTAACACAGGCAGGGCCGAGGTCATACCCGGCCAGAGGGCCTCGGGGGTGCGGAGGGGCCTGGGGGAGCAAGTGCGGCTGCCCAGACCTTCCAGAGGGCTGGGGCCTGGGGCCTAGTGCCCGGCTCAGCTCAGCAGTGTGGGCAGGGGGTCTGCTTGGGTGCGGGGGTCGCATCCCTGGGGGCTGCGAAGAGGAGACGAGGGGCTCCCGCAGGCCTTGAACTTGCTGCCCAACCGGGAGCTTCCTTCTCCAAGCCCTGGTGTGACATCTGTAAGGGGTGGGGGGGCATCCGAATGTGTGGCCTCCTGCCCCCCAGATGGGCTGAGTCCTTCCAGAGGCTCCTTGGCAGCCCCGGGGGCAGGCCCTAGGCCATCCGCACCCCCAGGCAGGGGGAGTGGGGGTGGGCAGAGGAAGAAGGATGCTCGGGCTGGAGAAGCCAGTGGTTCCAGAGGTGGGATCAGCACAGGGGTGAGGAGTACCCACCCAGGGGCTTCTAGGGCCCGCCTTAAGCCCCAAGGCCCTGAGAGGCTGAGGCTCTCCCACAGTGGCCTGGAGATTACCCTGTGCGGGGTGGTTGGGTCTAGGGTGCAGGAGGGGTGCCAGAGAGGAGGCCTGGACCCTCCCTGGGCAGAGGGCCCCATCCCCCGGTGGCTTCATCACTGTTGGAGCCGCATCCCTGATGGGGTCCCACCCCCTGTGCAGGGTCTTTCCTGAGAAGCCCACGGAGCCCTGGGGCTGCTCTGCTCTGGAGGGGGGAGGTCACCTTAGCTCCCAGTGCCTGCGACTCATCTGGAAGGTTCTGGACACTGCCTCTATTTTCCTCAGGACCCCCCCCCCCTTCCTGGGGCCCCTGCCTGGTGGTTCTGCTGCTGCGTCCTGGGGGCTGGCAGAGTGGAGGCAGTGGATGGCGCTCGACCCCTGAGGCTGGGCTCCCCAAACCTGCCTGGGGCATCAAAACAGCTGTGCGGGCCCCCAGCTGCTGTCCCCACCCCAGGGTGGGGCTCTGTCTTTACCCAGTGTCCGGGGGACTGATGGGGAAGGGGTGTGGCTCCTCTGGTGGAGGCTGGACTCTGGGGTCCCTGACCTCAGCCTCGAGCTGCCCTTCTCCTTTCCCCCATCCCAGGAGGGGGCCCGGCTGAGTCAGCCCTTGGGGTGGGGAGGCCTGACTGCGCGGGGATGCCCCGGGTGCCGTGGGAGGGCAGGCCGCCCCTGGCGGGCGGGCAGGCGAGGCCTGGCCTTTCTCCATCTGTTTAATAAATGCCCGGTTGCCCAGCAACACTCGTAGGGAAGCTGGGTTGCAGGGAGCCGCCCACGTAGGGCGAGGGCAAGGGGACAGTGCCCCTTGCGAGTTGCTGGCCCATGTCCCTGCCGTCTGGGTGACCAGGTCTCTCCTGTGCAGAGATGTACATGCACGTGTAAGCCTGTTCCCACCACAGTGGCTATGTGTCCCAGGTGTGAGCTGGGCCTTACCTAACACACGCAAGAGCTTGAGACCAGGTGTACCAAGGCCTGAAGAACTCCCCGCCTGGGCCCTGCACTTGGGGGACGCGGGTCTGGGCGCGGGGGGAGGCCCTGCGGGGGGCCCCAGGTGGGCTAACCCCAGTCTCCTGTGGGAAGGAGCCCCCTGCAGCCAGCCTTCTGAAGACCCTGGGCCCCTTCTCTGGGGACAGCCTGCCGGCTGTGGGGGGCGGGGCGGGCCACTCCAGGCTGCGTTCCCATGGAAGGAGTGAGCAGTCCCCTGGGGTCGCTAATTCAGGCCGCGGGCAGCTGTGCAGTGTCGCGGAGGCGGTTATTTCTGGCCTGGAGAATTCCTGCCCGGAGCGGGCCCCACGCTGGGCTGTCATCTTCCCGAGGGGCCCCTCTTGGCTCTGTGCCGCCTCATCCTCCAAGGTCCAGGGCTGTGAGGAGCCCCCCAGGAAGGACCAAGATGGGCAGAAGTGTGGCTGGAAGGAGGCCTCACCTGGGAAGGCTGGGCCCTCCTGGGCCCAGGACAGAGCCAGCGGGGCGGACTGTTCCAAGGCCTCCACTGCTCCCCGCGGGAGCCAAGACAGAGCTGTGACAGAAAGCTCTGTCGGGAAAGCTGGAAATAAGGGAGGGAAATAAGGCTGGAAGGGTTTTGGAGGGGCAGCTTGGGTGGCTTTACTTGCAGGCAGGAACATTCCTGGGCGGGGGCTATGGGCCACCAAGTGACTGGCGGGATCTCCACAAGGCTTGGTGGCCTAGACGTGGTGGCTTCTTGCGGGTGTGGTGATCGGCAGTGGAGACCAGGCACTTTTCCCTCAGTTATGCCTTGAAAAAAATCCCAAATCAAGCTCTTTATTAGGAGTTGAAGGGAACCATTAGCACCCTTCGTAATTAGCACAGTCTTCTGAATTGGGTGCTGGTACCAGGAGCTGTGGGCATGTGGTATGGTTCTTTGGTGTCCTGCAGTCCTGGGGGGGGTCTTCCTCCCGAGAAAGAGGAGTGCCAGGCCCCCCCAAGGCCACCACCTGCAAGATGCACACGTGGCAATTTGCACGAGCTTGTGTGTGTGCAAGAGTGCATGTGCGCGTGATGGGGTGTGTGTGCATGATGGCGTGTGTGTGCATGATGGGGTGTGTATACATGATGGCATGCACGCAAGAGTGCATGTGTGTGTGATGGTGTGTGTGTGCATGATGTGTGTGTGTGACGGGGTGTGCATGATGTGTGCGTGATGGTGTGTGTGCGTGACGGGGTGTGTATGCATGACGTGTGCGTGGTGGTGTGTTTGGTGTACAGATGTGTGAGCATGTGTGTGCACAGTCTTGCTTGGATGCACGCCTGGGGTGTGGATGGCTCTCAGGAACAAGCAGAGCACAGACTCGCACGTGCCTGGCACGCGCGTGCCAGGGGCGCAGGCCCGCTCTTGCAGGGATCTGGCTGCCCACCCCCTGGCCCCGCCTGGCTGGAGGCCAGGGGCTGCCTCTGCTCCTGTCCCCCTCCTCCATGGCACATGGGTGTGGACTGCCAGCGTGAGAACGGCGCTCTCCCGATGAGCTGAGTGAGAACTCTCACAGGCGGGGCGGGGGCGTCGGTGCCCCAGGCTGCTCAGGGTCTGGGCGCCAGCCCACATCATGCGGCCCCAGGGCGCTGGGGGAGGGGTGTGGAGCAGACTGGGGTCAGAGCGGGCTTCCGGGGAGCCTCTAGACTCAGCTCCGGAAGTCTTTCGGGGCCGCCGGCACAGGGAGGGGCTCTGAGGACACAAAGTTGGGTCCAGGGGGAGAAAGAACGTTCCGGCAGCCTCAGCAAGCCGCTTGTGGGGCGATAAGCACCCATCACTGGGCTGGGTGGGTAGTGGGCTCGCAGGCGCCCGGGAATGCGCTCTACCTGGGACAGTCCAGCACCCCAGTACCCCCCGCGTGACCTCAAGCCTCTCTGAGAACAAACAGCTCCATGTTTGGCCGGCTCTCGCTCCCCACCCAGCCGGCCGAGCAGACTGAGTGAGTCACACGGGCCCAGGCTGGGGCGGGGGTGGGAAGACCGGCCCCGTGCGCCGGGGTCTGAGCAGGCGGACAGTCGGGGAGGTCAGTGGGCACCATCCGGGCACCGGGACAGGGAGAGCTCACAGGTGCTTGCGGTAGGCTCCTGATCCAGACCCCTGCCCCGTGTGACCACAGCAGGCACCCGGGACGGAGCAGGAAGGAAATGGAGTACTGCTGCACCCCCGATGGCCAGGACAGGTCCTGCCACCCTGATGCTGGGTGAGCGCGTCCAGGGAGCTCTAGACAGGTGGGCATACCTGTGGCTCCAAGGGGTACAGGTGACCTGTGGGGACTGGTGGCCACTTGTCCCCACAGACGTGGACAACGGGCAACTTGGAGCTGCCCACAGAAGACAGGGCCCTGCCACAGGCAGAGCCGCTGGGGGCAGGGAGGGGGCCAGCGGGGCCTTTTTCTCTCTGCTGCTGCTGCTGCTAAGTTGCTTCAGGTGTGTCCGACTCTGTGCGACCCCAGAGACGGCAGCCCACCAGGCTTCCCCATACCCGGGATTCTCCAGGCAAGAACACTGGAGTGGGTTGCCATTTCCTTCTCCAATGCATGAAAGTGAAAAGTGAAAGTGAAGTCGTTCAGTCATATCAGACTCTAGCGACCCCATGGACTGCAGCCTAGCCTGCCTGCACCCGCCAGAGGCCGAGGCCACACACCCAGCTCCTCCCTGGTCTTGGGTCCCCCTCCTGCCTGCCCCACTTCTCAGACACCAACAGGATCCTCTGGGCTCCACCCCCTCCCCCAGTTAAAACTTGTGGAGCCTTCCTGTGGGGGAGACTGGGGGCAGCCCCTCCGTGGCCTCCTACACCTGTCAGCAGCTTGTCGCCTTGGCAATGGCCTGGGGGAAAGAATGGCTTCCTAAAAACATGGTCTCCATCGGCACCCTCCCTGAAGAGCCCCCCAGATGAACCCCCTTGCTCTTCCCTGGCATCAGGACGGCCGTGCTCAAGCCCCGCTCTGGGAGCCCCATGGGCACCGTGTGCTCCTGCGCTTTGTGGGGTTTCTCTCGCCTCCCCTTGAGATGGCTCTTGACGGCAGTGGGCTCGGGTCCCGGGCAGCCGGCTTTGCCCTGAGCCCTTGCGGGTGGACCTCTGCCCCACCTGGGCCCCAGGCCAGAGCCCGTCCATGCTGGATCAGCACACCCTCGGAGACAGGCCCTGCCCCCATGTCCCCGCTGGCAGTGGCCTGGGCACCCCTTGGGAAAGGGGGCATTTGGCATGATGTGGCTGAGGGTATAGCTACATAAATGTCTGGGTCCCCTTGGGGGGCTCCCTCACCACGTGGTTCCATTTTCAGCTTCCTGGTCTTGGCCACGGTGGCCTGTCTCCTCTGTCTGCAGCCCCGTGTGAGCAAGCACGTGCCAGGGGACCCACTTTGTCCCTCTGCCTGGAGGCCCCCAAGTCTGTAGAGCATTCCGTTCCTGGCTGGGCCCCGTCACCACAGTGGGAACCTTAATTAATGAATTACCTTGCTAATTAATTAATTATCCAAGAGTGCTTGTGGAAGAGGCATCTCCAGCCTCCAGGGAAGGTGCATCTGCCCGGGGTTGGGGGGGGCGCTGAATGGGGGCTGCAGGTGAGCCCAGACCCCCGAAGGAGGGGCCGGAGTGTTCGTTTTCAGGGGTCTGTCTCTGCCTAGACCCTCTGGCTGCACGTGGAGGCTGGCAGCCAGAAACTGGGCTGAAACTCACCCCACCCCAGGGGCAGGCGGGTCTACACAGGCCTCCGTCCACACCTTCTGCCTGCTCAGTGCTGCAGGGGGTCAGCCCCTGGCTCCCAAGCTGCTGCACACCAGAGTCCCTGCCAGGGCCCCAAAACCAGGGAGAAGACCCCTACCTGAGGGTCCAGCCCAAGTCCCTGGAGGTGTGGGCGTCACTCACAGAGGGGAGGATCAGGGCCTTGAGGCCATGGAGAGCGGGCCTGGAGCCCTGGACCCTGACAGAACCTGGGGGTGCACGGGGGCCAGGCCCAGCTCTGGGGGTACCCATGCTGAAGCCAGGGTGGATGCCACATAGCATGGCCTGAGTGCCACGTGTGTGGCTGCTGCCCGGCCTTTGAAGGATGCTGCCTGGCCTTTGAAGGGCACTGCCCATGCCCAGGGGCCCGGCTCTCATTTGGTGAGGCTCAGCCCCTGCCTGCTGGGTGTTACTGTACCCCCAGCCCATCTCACCCACACCCCCGAGCTGCTGAGGCCCTGGGAGCCATCACTGGATACCCCACCCCGCCCAGCCCCTCACACTGGCCCGCCCGCCCGAGGGAGGCTCATTTCAAATGGCATCTTCCAAGGTGAAGTTCACGTACTGTAATACAATCAGCATTTTTATAGCGAACGGTTCAGCGGCATTTAGTACATTCACGGCCTGACCGACCACACCTGCCTAATTCTGGAGCTTTACCTCACCCCAAAGGGACCCCGCCCTCTCTGCCAGCCCCTGGTGCCCAGTGGGTCACTGCCTGTGGATCTGCCAGTTCAGCACGTCTCGTAAACTGTAGATGGGATTGTACTGACGTGGCCCTGGTGTCTGGCCGCCCGCGCGTCGCGTGTTCAGGCTCGTCGGTGCGTGGCGGCAGGTGCTGCTCCACTCCTTTCCATGACCCAGTAGCGGTCCGGTGCTCGGGTGGACCATGTGCTGCCTGTCCATTTATCTGGTGCACGTTGGGGTTGTCCCCGGTTTTCGGGTGCTGTGAATGCGTGTATGAGCATGTGCTAAAGTCACTTCAGTTGTGCCCAACTCTTTGCGACCCCATGAACTGTATAGCCTACCAGGCTCCTCTGTCCATGGAGCTCTCCAGGCAAGAACACTGGAGTGGATTGTTGTGCCCTCCTCCAGGGGATCTTCCTGGCCTGCGGATCGAACCCGCATCTCCTGCGACATCTGCATTACAGGCAGATTCTTTACCACTGAGCCACCGGGAAAACCCTGAATGCATGTATGTATTAAGCTCCGGGTTTTGGGTCTTTTGGGTGTGACCCTGCGCTGCGTGGGGACTCGGGTTAACACTCTGAGGAATTTCCAGACAGCACCTCTTCATCTTCCTGCTTCCTGGGGGTCTGGAGTAGGGGCTGCACTTGGACGGTGTCCGTGGGTCCTGCCAGGAGCCCTCTGAGTTCCTTGTAGAGCTGGTGCTCCACAGATGGCGCTGCTGGCCAGCTTAGTCTCACCAGCATGCTGGCCCCTGAGTGGGGGCCACTCTCATGGCGTGTGAGCCACCGGCCCTTCTGCGGGGACGCTGCCAGGGCGAGGCTGGCGAGGGAGGCCCCCCTTGTTAGTGACGTGTGTCTGATCAGATGCTGGCAAGGGAGGAAGCTGCTCTGAGTCTGTGGCAACCTTGGGAAGTGCTGGTCACCAGCTGGGGGGCCGGGCAGGAGGCCTATGGGTTCTGGCTGCCCCACAAACACTGGGCTAGGTGTGTCTGCTCGGGTGGGTGGCTGGGGAGCCAGGAGTGGGGACCCCTCCCCAGCCTCACTTAGCCAGCAGCCCTTGTGGATCGCGGTGTCTGCACTTCCTAACACCCCAGCTTGGTCACTGCACCAGCGATGCAGCTCCAGTGACGCTCACGTCATGTGTGGATCGGACTTCCCACCTGGGCCCAGCCCTCTTGCCCGCCTGCCGGCGCGCCTGCACACGCGTTCTCTGTAACGGGGTTGCTCTGTTCCCCACCGCAGACTTTTCCCACTCAGCCGCACAGGACATGTTTGGAGCAGTTCACGCACCCGTCAGTGGTCTCAGGGTTGCAGACACTGCTGTCCAGTGGGGCTTGGGCCCCTGCACCCAGACCGAGAACGTCAGGGTGCCTCGCCGCCGTAGCGGGTCCTGGAACAGAGCACTCGGTTCCAGACGCTGTGCTGCGCGGAGCGGGGCGGGCCCTGGGGTCTCCGTGCTGCCCTGAGCCCTGCCCATGGGGTCTCCAGCGGGCTCTGGGGAGGCGCGCTCCCTCCCAGGCCTCAGGGCCCAGGTTGTTCTTCCGCAGGGCGAGGCTTCCGCCCCCATGAATAAACATATGCTTTTCTCCTCTGGCAAATAGGAAGCGCAAGGTTGAGTGCTCCGGGACTGGAGGAGACAGAGATGAAGGCCGGCTTGCGTGGGCGGCGTGCAGCTACGGGTGGGGCAGGAGCAGAGCCTTGGGGAAGGGGCGGCCGCCCCCGGGCCCCCCACCCCGCGGCAGAGAGGGGTTTCCCACCAGGGGCCGCCCAGAGGCGGTGCGTCTGGGCAGGTCCAGAGCCTCAGTAACAGCTTGGCGTCCACCCTTCAAGTCCGTCTTCAGCCGTTCATCTTCCTGCCCATCGGGCGGCTCTTCCACACCACACGGGACGGCCCGATGCTGGACCCTGGGGGCAGGGTCTGGAGGCCCCCGCACACTCCCCACCGCCGCAGGACAGCCTTGAGGGCTTCCCTACAGGGGTCTGCCTGCTAGGGGTCACAATCAGCTAGGGCCTGCTCTTGCATCTGTGTGTCCTGGACCCTGGCGTAGTGGAAGGACGGGGCTCCGGGGGCTGCCGCAGGTACAGGGCAGGCAGCAGGGGGGAGTTGGTCCCGGCGCGAGCAAGAGTGGCCTGGCCTGGGTGGTGGCCTCAGCCATGGTGAGGAGGGCACAGATGCTGACCCGGATGTCTGGCGTGGGCAGCTCTGGGCCACCCCAACCCAGGTTCCTTTTCCTGGTGCTGGAGCCCCTCTGCCTGGGCACGTGGACGTTCACGCTGAACAGTTGTGGGCTGGGCCTAAGAGGGTGAGTGAGCCCAGCAGATTGCTCTGGGGGCAGCCAGCTCAGGCCTTCTCATCCTCCTGGGAGCTTTGCATCTCTGTCCACGTGATCTCAACGTGGCCTGGGGGGTCAGGGCTTAGACCCCACATAGCAGCCACACCCGGGGACTCCGCCCTACAGCCCTTGAGTCCTGTGTTCCCCGTGGGTTTGTGTCTCTGGGGTCTGGAGCCCGGTTCTGCTGTCTGACCCCTGGTGATGGCGTCCCTCACCCTGACCCTCCCCCACAGGCCCCGCCCTACAGCCTCAGATCCTTGGTGGGGGGCAGGCATGATGTCCCCTCCCTCCGCATGTCCCAGGCGGCAGGGGAGGGGCCGTGGCAGCCTTCATCAGGATGAGGGACAGGATGGGGGGATCTGAGTGACTGTCCTCATCTGGAAAGTAGCTATCGTCACCACTGCTGTACAGGTGGGGAAATAGGCTAAGAAAACGTGAGAGGTGGGTGGTGGTGCTCAGTCGCTCAGTCCTGTCTGACTCTTGGCAACCCCATGGACTGCAGCACGCCAGACTGCCCTGTCCTTCATCATCTCCTAGAGCTTGCTCAAATTCATGTTCATTGAATCAGTGATGCCATCCAATTATCTCATCCCTGGTCATCCCCTTCTCCTCCTGCCCTTGGTCTTTCCCAGCGTCAGGGTCTTTTCCAGTGAGTCGGCTCTTTGCATCAGGTGGCCAAAATATTGGAGTTTCAGCCTCAGCATCAGTCCTTCATTCAGGGTTGATTTCCTTTAGGATTGACTGGTATGATCTGAGGCTAAAAAAAGGTGAGAGGTGGGTGGGGGTCATGAAGAGAACCTGGCAGTCAGGTTCTTGTCCCCAGACTCGTGGAACCAGCAGGTCTGGGTGGGCTGTGGGCAGCTGCATAATGCTGAGGATTTGGCTCAGGGGTCCGGGACCACACCATCCTGCGCCACCCAGGCCTCAGGGACCCCCACCCTGTGCCAGGACCCTGGAGACCTGTGTCCCTGGTGATGGGCATGGTGAGTCAGTACCCCCATGGCGTGGCTGCTGGTGGGTGGGCTGGCTGCCTCTGGTGTGTGCTGATCAAGCCTCTCCTGACCTCCCCAAACCCCAGCTCCCTACCTTGCAGCATCCTAGCACCTTTGGGGGTCACCCTGCTCCCCAGTTGTCTTCCAAGCAGCCCTTGATGTGCTTTTCTTAACCAGCTGGGAGTCTGGGAATGAGAAGGGACATGGAGCTAGACATTCTGAAGTGGCTCCACAGAGCCCGGCCCTGGGTGAGCCCAGCCTCTCAGCCCTCAGCTCCCCAGATGTGGACTCTTCAGCACCATGGACAGCGACTGCTGTCCACCTTGCCCTCCTTGCCCTCTGGGCCTGTCATTGGGTTTGTGTTGGGCGCTTTGCAGCTGTGGGCTGGGAGACCATGGATCCAGCACCAAGAGTCTTCACGACAAGACTGACTTCCTGCACTGCACCGGCTGGGGGAGGCGAAGCCTGTGGGCATGGCTGCAGGGGTGGGAAGGTGGTCCCCACCAAGGCTGCAGAGACAGAAGGGAGGAGCAGGGAGGAGGCTGATGCAGGGCCGGTGGATGCAAGGAGAGCTTCCAGACGGAGTGTGCGGCCCGTGGGGCAGGGTGGGGGCAGGGTATGGCACTTGAGGGGGTCCCAGGACAGACCAGATCCCTGCCCCCTTTGCTGACTGGGTCTCCGGGCCTGGCTCTGGGCCCCTCTTTGAGCCTCTCTGGAAACCCATTTCTCATTGCAAGCCCCCAGCCTGGGTGTGGGACAGGCTTCCCCAGGGAATGTCAGTCCAGGCCCCACCCTGCCCAGGCTGGACAGCAGGGCTCTGTCAGGCCAAGGCCCAGGGGGGGTCCGGGAGCATGGGTCAGCAGTCTGTCTGCCTTTGTTTCAGCCTCCAGGCCTGGACAGAACCTTCCTGGCTGTGGGGTCCCGTGCAAAAGACCCAGGCCCCAGCCCCTCTGCATGTGGCCAGGCCTCTTGCCGGGCTGGCGCAGCCGTCTCTGCCTAGCCACACGTCAGCCTGGCTTCCTTGGACCCGCAGTGGAAATTGACTCTGATTTGTAGAATTTGGTTCAAAACCTACAGGATTTTTAATTAAAACCCGGAAAATCCATCTGTGTAATTAAGCCTCCGGAAGTCAGCGGCTGTGAGATGAGAGTCCGGTTGGCACCGCCTGTCGTCAGCTGCCCACTGAGGCGCGACTCGGGGATGGCTGGCCTAGGGGGCTGATGGAGCCTCCCTCCAGCGGGTCTCCTCTCTGGACTGGGCCAGGGGGACCCTGTGCGTGGAGAGCCCTCCCCAGGCAGGGCGGCTTGCGTCTCCTGGGTGCGGGTTGCAGGACCCCGGGACCTCATCCCTCACATGGTGTTTAGGTGGGGGTGGGGAGGGTGTATCATAGGATGGTAACCACCAAGGGCTGTGCTTGTGGGGATGGGTGGGGGCCATACTGGCCAGGTAGGTCACCCCAGCTACACAGACCGTGTCTCCGCTGCTCACGTGAGCCTGTGCTCATCCCTCAGGGTCATTGCAGCCATGGAAGCTGTGCTGAGCCCCTGGGGCAGGCCCCAAGGTTGAGGGAGGCAGGCAGGGTCAGGGGAAGCTGAGGTTGGGGGTTTGTCTACGGTTTGGGAAGGTATCGAGGTAGGACCGCAGCCCAGGACCTTGAGCGGGACTGTCTTTACAACTTGCTGGGGACCTGGCTTGAAGCACCGGCGGGGGACTGTGACCCCCAGTGCCTGCCCAAGAGCTCTTCATGGGTCCCAGTCCAGACCAGCCTGGGGCTCCAGATGTACACGGCACTGTCGAGTGCCAAGGTCCTCAGCTCTGCCCTATGCCAGCTCCAGGGTCTGGGGTGACCTCAGAGCGAGAGTGGGTGCAGGCCCTGGAGGAATCAGGCTGGTGACATCAGTCTGAGAAGAGGGATGTGGTGATGGTGGAAGATGGGAGGGGCTGAGGGCTCAGGGGTGGGCTGGGCTGGGCACTTTGCTGCTCCTGGAGCAGGACGTTCACCACGTGGGAGGCAGGGCCAGCCAGGCAGAAACCGTTGGGGTAGAGGAAGAGCTAGGGGAATTGGGGCAGGGAAGAGGTGTCGCGCGAGACGGGTGCGCAGTCCCCACACCCCTGCTGCTGGGGACAGGCAAACCGAGGGCGCAGGCTGCTCTGCACTGCCTCCCTGCAGGGGTGGGGGCGGGAAGCCTGCAAAACCAAGGGACCAGCCAGGTCTGGGGAGCATCTGACCATCACCCACCAGGCCCAGCGCTGCCTGCTCGCGGTGGCCCGCCATTGCGGACCTGGGGGCCGGGCCCTCTGAGCTATCTTAGCGGGATGCTGATTTCTGTTTCTCTGCAGCCAGATCACAGCAGAGGCACTTGTTACTGCTGAACCCATTAAGTGTAATTATGGCGCTCTCAGCGGGAACGGGTAATTACATCGGTGGCCCAGTGCCACACTGCGAGGGGCGCCAGGGACCAGGGGCTTCAGAGAGGCCACTGTTGGCCCTGTCCCTGTGGGGCACCGGGGGAGAAGGGTCTGCCCCTTGTCCCGGTGGGGCAGGCTGCCAGCTCCACGATGGAAGGGCAGACAGACACAGCCCGGCCTTCTGCCCATCCGCCTGAATTAACACACAGGCCCTGAACATCCCCACGCCTTGTCCCTCCCTGACCCCGGTCACGCATAGCCTCTGCCAGTGTATCAGGTGACCTCAGGGTCAGAGACCCGCATAGGCGGGGCCACATGGACCCCGAGCCTAGCACCCACGTGCAGAGGGGCGTAGAGTGGGCTCTCAGGTCCCTGGAGACCGACCCACTTTGTGGAGCCAGGCCCTACTGCTATGGTCACCTTGTTGAACTGTGCAATGCGCCCTCCCCCAACTGGCGGACACTGAGGGGGCACAGAGGGGCACCAAGGCTCCAGGGCACACAGCCCGCATGTGCTGCAGGCGGTCCAGCCCATCATCCTGTCCAGCCCCCTGGGCGCCGGGGGTGGGGCTAGGGGCCTCGGTACTGAATTTCCCAGGCTGTCTTCCAACAAGCAGTGTGTTCCAAGTGCTGACTCTCTCTCTTTAGTAGGAGGCCCTTTCCACCCCACAGAGCTTGGGAAGGCTTCTCGGGTCCCCTGCTATCCAGCCCAGGGCGGCACAGGCGGGCAGCCCCACGAGAAGCCCACCCCGGGGTTGGCTATGTGTCCTGGTGGGAGGCGAGGTACAAGGAGTGCCCCAGGGCCCTCCCATCTGAGGGACACCTGCCTACACCCACGGGCTTGAGTGAAGCCCCACTGCCCCCACCGGGGAACCCCCTTCCTCAGGCCTGGCACTGCTGGCCCACCACTTGGCTGCCTTCCGGAGGAGCAGAGGGGGAACTTGGCGGTGCACTGTGGCTTCTGTGGAGCCGAGGCGCCACCTGGTGGCCACTCTTAGAATGTGCGTCCTCATTGAGGTGGCCGGTGGCCTTCCATCCTGAGGGCCAGCAACCCTGCAGGTGACCAGGTTCACACAGCACGGGTTGGTACAGCACTGGCTGCTGGCCAGGCACCCTAATGTCCTGACTGGACACCCTTCTGCCAAAGGGAGAGTCTCCTGGACGGGACCCTTCACGAGCCGACTAACTTGGGGGGTGGTCCTCACTCACCTGTCCTTCGTCCATGTCCCATCCCCCTTCATCCAGGTTCACAGTAGGACTGCAGGTCCCCTGGGCACAGGCACTGAGCTGGGCTAAAGTTCGCATCCCTCTTGCCTGTCGCTGTGGTCAGGGCATCCTCTGGGGTTACAGGAGGGACTCTTGCAGGGCCACGGAGAGGGTCTTTGAGGCTGCCTTTATGGCACCCGTAACAATTAGTGGGCATTTGTAGTACCTGGGGTCCCAGCTGGGCAGCAGTGGTGAGCCTGGCCACAGTTTAGGGAGCCTGGTGGAGGGGCAGTGTCTGGCCCCGCGCCTCGGTCCAGGGTCCTGCTGTACACGAGAGGTTGGTAGCGGTGTCCAGAGGCCGGTATTGGGGTCTGTTCCTCACTGCCCAGCTGATGGGCCGGGCACGGAATGGGGAGATTTTGAGACCCCTGTGGCATCTGGGGGGGTGCTGGGGGAGCGACCTGGGGCTCCTTAACTGTTACGTGGACCCTTAACTCGGCACCTGCCCCACGTGGTTCGAGCATGTCAGCATGCTGGTCATCATGCTCAACTGCGTGACCCTGGGCATGTTCCGGCCCTGCGAGGACGTCGAGTGCCGCTCGGAGCGCTGTGGCATCCTCGAGGTGGGCGGGGCTGGAGGGGCGGGGCCTGGGGTGGGAGGGGCGAGGCCTGGGTGGGGTCGGAGGGCAGAGTTGGGTGTGGGCGGAGCCTGGAGGGAGGGGGGCGGGGCCAGTCACCGGCGGCCCGGGCCGTGTGAGGGGCGCAGGCCCCACTCTCAGGCCCCCCTCCTGCAGGCCTTTGACGACTTCATCTTCGCCTTCTTCGCGGTGGAGATGGTCATCAAGATGATCGCCCTGGGGCTGTTTGGGCAGAAGTGCTACTTGGGTGACACGTGGAACAGGCTGGACTTCTTCATCGTCATGGCGGGGTAAGGCCCCTCTCCCAAGGGCCAGCCTGGAGCGACCCCAGTGCCTGGTCAGGCCCGCCTGGGAGCGGCCCCGCGGGCCCCCAGGATGAGAGATGGGGAGGTGCACTCAGGCGGGACGGGGCCCGGGGAGTGGCTGGGGGTGGGTGCCAGGAGCGGGACCTATCTGGGGCTCCCTGTGCCAGCACCAGGGACCGTGGGACAGGCACAGGGTGTCCGGGGTGGCCTGTGAGCGGCGAGGGTCCTCCAGTGCTGAGCGGAGGCTGTGCTTTCCCTGCCTCCGGGCAGCTGGGCTGGGCAAACGACATGGGGATCATGTCTCTAGCAAGTGCTCACCTCCTGGCCTCAGCCGCCAGGGTACCCTGGAGAGAGCCGGGTGCCTGCTGGCCTAGCTCTGATCTCCCCTCCCAGCACCTGCCCCCGCTGAGCATGCCCCTGCTCTGCCCCCAGTATGATGGAGTACTCCTTGGACGGACACAACGTGAGCCTCTCGGCCATCCGAACCGTGCGCGTGCTGCGGCCCCTTCGTGCCATCAACCGTGTGCCCAGTAAGTGACCCCCACCTGGGGCTGGGGTAAGTGTGGCCAGACAGCCCTGCTGAGAGCTCCTGAGGCCCCACTGGGCACAAGACCCAGAGGCCGTACCGCCTGTCTGGCTGCTGGGTACTGGGGTCCCAGCCCAGACCATGGTGCAGGCCTCCTGCCACTTACATAGCAGCTGAGGATTTGCCACTGCTTTTCGGGGTGGCGGGGGGCGGGTGGAGACGAGCAACCCTGTACCAAGCCGGGGTGTGATGGGCAGTCAGGCTGAATGGCAGCCCCATGTCCCCCAGGGCTGCTGAGTGTCAGGCCATTCGGAACCTCAGACTCATCATCCACACAGCATTTGGGATCATGTCCTGGAGCCATGCAGGACGTGGTGGCTTCCTTGTTTGGCCCGCCCCAGCAATCTTCCTATCTGAGCCCTGCCAAGGGGCCTGGTGCTCAGGGAAGCATGGAGAAACTTCTGGGCAGTCGTGTGGGTTTGGACGGTGTAGGTTTGGAAGCTTGTTTGGAAGGTGGTCTGTGCTGACCTTGGTCATGCCCACATGGGTCTGTGTGGGGATCTCCGTGTCTTCAGAGTTTCCAGTGTTCTGACTGAATTCAGCTGTTAGTTTTCCTGAGGGTATAGTGGGGGGCATTCCCCACATGACTGTCAAGTGTGTGTACGCACGCATACAGGTGGGTCTCGTGTACCACCTTGGTGTGCACAGCCTTTCTGGCTGCCTATCCTGGGTCCTGGTGGCTTCAGCACCGTGGCCCAGGGGATCAGGGCTTGTCCTGCAGCTCCTCCAAGAAGTATCCCCCCCAGGATGGGTCACTGTCTCCCCCTGAAGCTGTCAGCTCCACCAAAGAGCAGGAGGGTGAAGGGTTATGCTGTGGGACTCCTAGGCATTCCATCTAGCTGCCACTTGGCTCTACCCCTGGGAATCAGACAGGGTTCAGATGCTGTGTGACCTTGGGCAAGTAACTGTGCCTCTCTGAGCCTTGCTTTACCCACCTGTGAACATGGTACTCCTCAAGGACGGCTGTGAGGTGAGGTGGTTCTTGGCTCTGGGCCCAGCACCACCACACACTGGCATTGTTCACCTGGGTCCCCTTTCAGTGCCTGAAGTGACAACCCCTTTCACAGTACAGATCACTTTTCAGGCCAAATGCTGCCTTCAGCCTAGTTTCCCTGTGGGGTCAGGCCCTGGTCCCAAACAGGGTGCCTCCCCCACACTGGACCATGTTCCCCTCACTGTGAGCCCCCAGTGGGCATGTTCCAGGCTGCGTCTCACTCTGGCTGCCTGGGGTCCACTCTGAACCCTGGATCATCTGTGGCCTTGGAGCCAGTTGCAGTCTGGCAACGGTGGTGCTCTCAGACTTTGTCCCTGGTGAATCTTCCTCTTGGCCATTTCTGAAACTGCAGTGCCCCTCCCAGCTGTGATTACTCCTGTACCCCCAGGGGCCCCTCTGTCACCCAGCAGCCCCTGGGCGCTCTCCAGGGGGCCTTGGCATCTGCCCCAGGCTCTGCCTGCACCCTTAGCCTGGCCCTTGCTTGTTTCTGGAAGTGAGACATGTCCTTGCTGAGGTCTGGGAGCAGGGCAGAGCCAGGACCAAGCGAAGGGCTGGTGGGGCTGGCTGACCCACTCCCTGGATTAATCTGTGTTCATACACTCCATCGCACCCAGGAACGAAAGCTTCCAAACGCTTTCTCAAAAGCTGCCTCCTGGGACTTCCCTGGTGGTCCAGTGGTTGGGACTTCACCTTCCAATGTAGGGCATGTGAGTTCGAGCCCAGGTCTGCGGGCTAAGATGCCACATGCCTCGTGACCAAAAGTCCAAAACATAATGCAGATGCAGTATTGTAACAAATTCAATAAAGACTTTCAAAATGGTCCACATTAAAAAGAAAAAAATCTGTAAAAAACAAAAAACTGCCTCCTGTCCTGGGGTGCACACAGCCCCTACCTCCCCTCCAGGGCTCTGCTTCACATGATTCACATAGAGAGTGGGAAGAAACACTGGTCCCCAAACACAGTACCTGCTTCAAGACCCGTGGCTCCTGCATGCAGGAGGCAGCCCAGAGTCTGAGCTGCTGGGGCTCCCCCAGGCTGCTGCTCCCATGATGAGCTTGGGGCTGCGGGACTCCTGAACTGTCACGCTAGGGGCCCGCCTGGATACAGTGTGGTCCGGGCTGGCGTTCCTGAGGAGCAAGGACCACCTACCCTGAGCCTTTCCAGTCGGTGGCCTTATTTACTGCCCTCCGTGGGGTCTAACAGAATGTACAGGGGCCTGGGTCGTGTCCCCCGCAGAGGTACTGATGCCCACCTGTGAATGGCAGAGAGCTCAGGAGGGGCTGGGGCCTCAGGGATGCCCAGGAGGGCTCTGTTGCGCTGACCGGCTGCGTGATGCCTGCAGGCATGCGGATCCTGGTCACGCTGCTGCTGGACACACTGCCCATGCTCGGCAACGTTCTCCTGCTCTGCTTCTTTGTCTTCTTCATCTTCGGCATCGTGGGCGTCCAGCTTTGGGCCGGCCTGCTGCGCAACCGCTGCTTCCTGGACAGCACCTTCGCCAGGTGCGCAGGCCCTGCCCCTAACCTGCTCTTCCTGGGCCTACCTCTGGAGTCACCACCCCAACAGGCCCCTCCCTCCAGGCCCCGCCCCGGAGGCTCCACCCCAACAGGCTCCTCCCTCCAGGCCCCGCCCCGGAGGCCCCTCCCTCCAGACCCCGCCCCTGGAGGCTCCACCCCCAAACAGGCTCCGCCCTCCAGGTTCCTGCTCTCCAAGCCCGGTTTCCCCAGACAAGACCTGACCTTCCGAGAGCGGCACTAGCACTAGCGGACTTAGGTCTGCCTCTTACCTTTTGTTTTTTGTGTGTGTATACCTCTGTGTGTGTCTGTCTCGCCGTCTCTACTCCAGGAACAGCAACCTCAGCTTCCTGCGGCCGTACTACCAGCCGGAGGAGGGCGAAGAAAACCCGTTCATCTGCTCCTCCCGCCGGGACAACGGCATGCAGAAGTGCTCGCACATCCCCAGCCGCCGCGAGCTGCGCGTGGAGTGCACGCTGGGCTGGGAGGCCTACGGGCAGCCGCAGGCCGAGGGCGCAGGTGGCACGGGTCACCACACCTGCATCAACTGGAACCAGTACTACAATGTGTGCCGCTCGGGCGACTCCAACCCGCACAACGGGGCCATCAGCTTCGACAACATCGGCTACGCCTGGATCGCCATCTTCCAGGTGGGCTCCGGGTCTCTCCGGTACCCCACGCCCAGCGTGTAGGGCTGGGGGCTAGTGCCAGGCAGGGCTTTCCTGCCCCGCCAGCCATGCCACCCTCCCCAGGACAGGCGAGGAGGGCCCACTGCCTTCTCAGGGCCGTCCATGTGTCCAGCGTCCTGCCCGCCCCCCCTCAGGTGATCACGCTGGAGGGCTGGGTGGACATCATGTACTACGTCATGGACGCCCACTCTTTCTACAACTTCATCTACTTCATCTTGCTTATCATCGTGAGTGTGGGGACGTGGTGGGACATCCGCTGCAAGGGGTGGTGGGGTGTCCCTGCATTGTGACAGACCTGTCTCAGATCCTGAACTCCTCTGTTACTGACTGTGGCCCTGCCCCCGGGATCCATGGAGGTCCTGTGCCATCCTGGCCCTCCACAGGGAGTGTGATCCCCAAAGGTGGCACTCAGTTGGTTCTCTCAGTGGCCCTGGGGTCTGAGGCAGGGTCTGCATAGACCAGAGGTGAGTTGAGCCAGGAACCTGCCCTTTGTTGCTGCTGCTAAGTCACTTCAGTCGTGTCCGACTCTGAGCGGCCCCATAGACGGCAGCCCACCAGGCTCCCCCGTCCCTGGGATTCTCCGGGCAAGAACACTGGAGTGGGTTGCCATTTCCTTCTCCAGTGCATGAAAGTGAAAAGTGAAAGTGAAGTTGCTCAGTCGTGTCCGACTCCTAGCGACCCCATGGACTGCAGCCTACTAGGCTCCTCCGTCCATGGGATTTTCCAGGCAAGAGTACTGGAGTGGGGTGCCATCTCAGACCATAAACCCAAGCACAGGAGAGTGTCATCTGCTGACCCTGCCACAGAGGACAGTGCAGCCTTGGGGGCTGGGGGAGGCCTGACCCAAGCATGAGGATCCAGTTGAAGAATATATCTTCAGGAGGAGGGAATGAACCATACAAATGACAGGAAGGCGTCTCCCTACACGTCCTCCAATTGTCCACAATTGATAGCAGCCACTGCCCACCACCCATTCCAGATGCTGGGGCTTAGTATCGAATCAGCAGGGATCCCGCCTGTCCCAGGGTGCCCCGTCAGCCCCTAGATCGGGAAGCCCACAGTAGGGCTCAGTGTATTTCTCATCAGAGGCTTGATTGTGGTGTAGAAATCACAGCTGTTGTCCTGGCCTCCTGCCCCACCCAAGATGGATCCCAGTGCTCCCCACTTCCCCACCTCCCAGGAGCACATGGCCAGCAAGCTCACGGCTGGCTGCCCACCACAGGTGGGCTCCTTCTTCATGATCAACCTGTGCCTGGTGGTCATCGCCACGCAGTTCTCAGAGACGAAGCAGCGGGAGAACCAGCTGATGCGGGAGCAGCGGGCCCGTTATCTGTCCAATGACAGCACGCTAGCCAGCTTCTCTGAGCCGGGCAGCTGCTATGAGGAGCTTCTCCGGTACGTGGGCCACGTGTGCCGCAAGCTAAAGCGCCGTGGCCTGCGCCTCTACGCCCGCTGGCAGAGCCGCTGGCGCAAGAAGGTGGAGCCCGGTGGCGCCACGCATGGCCAGGGCTCAGGGCGGCGGCCGCGGCGGGCAGGCGGGCGCGCTGCCTCCATCCACCACCTCGTGTACCACCACCACCACCATCACCACCACCACTACCACTTCAGCCACGGCAGCCCCCGCCGGCCAGGCCCCGAGCCAGGAGCCGGCGACACTAGGCTGGTGCGGGCCGGAGCGCCAGCCTCACCCGGGCGCGGGCCCCCTGACGCCGAGTCGGTGCACAGTGTGTACCACGCTGACTGCCACGTGGAGGGGCCACAGGAGAGGGCGCGCGTGGCACACGCCGCAGCCACTGCCGCTGCTGGGCTCAAGCTGGCCACCGGGCTGGGAGCCATGAACTACCCCACCATCCTGCCCTCGGCTGCGGGCAGTGGCAAAAGCGGCCTCGGGCCCAAGGGGAAGCGGCCTGGTGGCCCCCCGGGAGCCGGGGGGCACAGCCCCCTGAGGCTGAGCAGCCCGGACCCCTGCGAGAAGATCCAGCACCTGGTTGGGGAGCATGGTAAGGACCTGCCCCTGTGGGGAGCGGTGGGGGGTGGGGCACAGGGCTCCTGGGACATCCACACCTATGAGCCCAGCCTTCTTTGGAGTCCTGGACAAGGGAGAGAAAGGGGGCCTGGGGGCCTCAGATGGGAGGAGGTGCCCCCCCACCTCCACCCATCCTGTGTTGTTGAGCAGCTGATGGCTCAGTGGGGTGCCAGTGTTTGCCACCGGGAAATGAGAATTCTGAAGCTAGCAAGCAAAAAAGAAGCCCCGGGGCCATGTCCCATGGCCAGTCTGGCCCCGAGCAGGGCGGCCAGTTGTTTCTCAGGAGGAGCACTTGGCCTGCACTCTTGGTGGGGAGACTGTGGCTGGGGCCGGGGCGAGAGGAAGCCAAGGTCGCAGAGCTCCCAGAGGCTGAGCAGAGGAGCCAGGGTGCCCCTCGGTACACCCGGTCCTCCCACCTGGGCCCCCGGCCTAACCCACCTGGCTCATGCAGGACCCTGGGGTCACACCAGGCTGAGGCCTCCAGGTGGCCTGCACTGGCAGGGGCACCTGGGGCAGGGAGAGGTGTGTGTGCCGGGGCCGCCCTGTGTGCTCACGTGGTGCCCGGGGTGTCACCGCACACGTGCCTGCAGCTCTGCACTGCGCCCTGGGGGAGCATGGCCCTGCGGGGCTCCTGGCTGCAGCGAGTCTAAGCCTCTGTGGGTGCAGAGTCACCTGGGCCCCAGAAACTCAGCCGGGGAGGCAGTGTAGAGTGACGATGGCTCAGGGCATCATGAGCCAGAACATTCACGGTCATGGCATCCCTTTACTGGAAAGTGGCTCACGTCATATTTCTGTGGGTGGTATGGCTCCTGCGGGGATGAGCCTCTGCCTCTTTTCACCCCTGAGTGAACAGAGAGCAGCTCTGCAGGGCGTATGAGTGTGCAAGTGTGTGCGTCTCTTCCTGTGCATGTGTTCAGCTGTGTGCCCAGGTGTGTATGAGAGTGCCCAGATGTGCACCCGTGCTCAGGTGTATGCAGGCATGCATGGTATGCTCAGGTGTGTACAATGTGCTCAGCTGTGTGCCCAAGTGTATATGAGTGTGCCCAGGTGTGTGCAGGTGTGCACATGGACACCATTCACCCCACAGCAGCCTCCGTGAGCGCCTGCTTCCTGGGCACCAGCTGAGCAACCTGAGGCTGCCTGCGTCCTTCTCCCCGCAGGACTGGGCCAGGCCCCCAGCCGCCTGTCAGGCCTGAGTGTGCCCTGCCCCCTGCCCAGCCCCCAGGCGGGCACGCTGACCTGTGAGCTGAGCAGCTGCCCGTACTGCACCAGTGCCCTGGAGGGCCCCGAGCTGGAGTTCAGCGACTCAGACAGTGGAGACTCAGACAGCAATGGGGTCTACGAGTTCACGCAGGATGTGCGGCACGGGGACCACCGCGACCCCATGCAGTCGCCCCCCGTGGCAGAGGCGCCAGGCGTGGGCGGCACACGGCGGAGGGGGCCGCAGCGGGCGGTGGCAGGCGAGCAGGGTGGGCTGGGCCACGTCTGGGCCTCCTTCAGTGGCAAGCTGCGCCGCATCGTGGACAGCAAGTACTTCAACCGGGGCATCATGGTGGCCATCCTCACTAACACGCTGAGCATGGGTGTCGAGTACCACGAGCAGGTGGGTGCCCCACACAGACAGCCCTCAGAGTGGCCCTGGGGCACGTCCCGCCCGCCTGTGTCTCCTGCAGGCTTTAGCCTCTCATGGGCTCCACAGAGGGCTCTCTCAGGTTGGGGAATAGGCGTGGCAGTGGGGCTGAAGGTCGATTGTGAGGGAGTTTTTACCGTTCACTCAGCGGATGCTCCTGCTGCTCATTGGTGGGCCTCTGCTGAGTGGAGACAGAGAGACTGTGGCTCCATCCGGAGGTCCTCTGTCTGGGCTGGGGCGTTGAGATCACAGACCCAGAGGCAGCAGGGAGCCGAGGGCACTTGCCAGGCCATCTGGTGCTTTTCAAGGTGGGACTCCCAGAGCCCAGCTTTCATGGACGGAGCCCCCCATATGAGCTGGGCCTTCAGGCTGGGATTCCCTGGGCGGCCCCAGAGGGGAATGTGGCAGTGGCACATGGTGCTGGCACGCGGCCCCTGCCCTGGACTGGGGCTTCCCCAAGGAGCAGCGGCTGGGCTGGCAGGGAGAGGTCGTCTTCCCTGGGGACCGAGGCCAGTTCACTCTTAATGACCAAACTGCCTTCCTCCTTTTCTGCCTTCTGGGCTTTTTAAGTCCCTTAAGCTCTGGTCTTTCATCCTTTAGCAATTTCAGGGAAAATGCAAGTGATATTAGCCTCCAGCTGGCGGCTGAGAGGTGCTGTCTGTGAGGGTGAGATCCAGGGCAGGAGCAACAGCAGGCTCGGGGATCCCTGGCCAGGAGGAGCCTCTGCACACACACACATGCACACACGCACGTACGCAAAGGTTATCTGTGCAGATGTGGGCTTGTGCACAGACACACACGTGGGTGGCGATGCGTGCACACAACACATGCGGGTACATGCAGACTCACGTGCACACAAGCAGACCACACACTGGCACACACACACCAGCATTTACACTGGCACAGGTGTGCACTTGCACACATAGGCGCCTGGACCAGCATATCCCCAGTAAGAAAAGGGCCTCTGGGGCCTTCTGCTGACAAGGAAGGGTGTGTGGGGCCACCAGGGCCGGGGCAGCTGCTGGGGGAACCACACTGTACTGTCTGCACCCCGGGTACCCACACGCCCACCCTGGAACAGATGCTCTAGGCTCTGTTCCCAAGGCCTGTGCTGTTGGGGTCTGGGAAGTGTCTGGAGCCCTGTTTCTCAGACATGCTGCTGGGAAGGTCAGGTGGGGCCTGGGGGAGCCAGGGACAGTCAGGGTGGGAGGGCCAGGCAGGCTGGGGTGCAGCTGGAGGGGACACCCCTGCGGTCCCTGTTTCCTCCTCTGGACAGCAGCCGATGGGGCTCCTCCTGAGATGTTGCCACAGCCCCTTGATGCAGCCTTACCTGCTCCCAGCGCAGTGGAGTGGTGCCCCACCCTGCCATGACAGGCAGTGGGGGCTGGGGGTGGGCCCTGACAACCACTCTGCCACCCGCAGCCCGATGAGCTGACCAACGCCCTGGAGATCAGCAACATTGTGTTCACAAGCATGTTTGCTCTGGAGATGCTGTTGAAGCTGCTGGCCTGCGGCCCACTGGGCTACATCCGGAACCCTTACAACATCTTTGACGGCATCATCGTAGTCATCAGGTAGGTCCCCTCCTCCCCTGGGGCCTGGGGAGGCTCCCATGTCCACCGCAGCCCCCGCAGATGGCAGAGCCCCTGCCACTGGGAAAGGCCCTGCCATCAGGGTGCAGAGGTGGGGTCTCCTGGGGCGGAACCCTCGCCCCTCCTCAAAGGCAGAGTCGGGTGCACACGACAAAGTCAGCTGCAGCTCAGGCGGGAGTTTCTAGAAGCTAGTGGAGCTGTTCCCTGCGGGAACAGAGCAGGCACTCAGTGGCTGTTAAGCCTTGCAGCCGGCCTCCACTGAGGGCTCAGCCCCTGCAAGAAAGGCCAGCTTGCTGCAGCAAAATCAGCACAGAAAGAACCAGGGGGATCTGGGGAAATTCCCTCCCCCAGGACAAAGCAGGGCCCTTGGGAGTCAAGGGGGCCCCCAGCCTAAGGAGAGCAGACAAGCCAGGCACATTGGAAAGGCGCTCAGTCGAGTCTTCAGAGACACCACCACCCCTCAGCCCCTCCGATGCTTTGATGCAGCCGAACCTGCTCCCAGGTGGGGTTGAGCAGAGGCCGAGGTGGCTCCAGGCTGTCGTTCCTGCCTCTGGGAAGAGAGTGTCCCAGAATCAGGGCGGGAGTAGGCCATCCTAACCCCGCCCACCCCACCCCACCCCCGACCCCCAGCGTGTGGGAGATCATCGGGCAGGCGGACGGCGGGCTGTCGGTGCTGCGCACCTTCCGGCTGCTGCGGGTGCTCAAGCTGGTGCGCTTCATGCCCGCACTGCGGCGCCAGCTGGTGGTGCTCATGAAGACCATGGACAACGTGGCCACCTTCTGCATGCTGCTCATGCTTTTCATCTTCATCTTCAGGTGTGTGCGCCGCGCCCTGCCCCGGGTGGCTGCAAGGGGAAGGCCTGTGGCAAGGAGCCCGCACGGGCGCTGGACGGGAGGCCCCGCTCCCAGCCGGGCCCGCCCACTGCTCCGGCCCTGGCTTCGGGGCCTTGGGTGCCCTGAGCCTCAAAGAGGAAGACAAATTCAGTTACTGTGGGTTTTGCTGCCAGGCGCCAGCACGCAGTGGGGGACTTGGAACTGTGCTCAAGAGCCAAGGGCGAAAGGGGCGGAGGAGGGAGGGGCAGGCAGGCAACCTGGGGCTCCTGGACCCCTGCTGCTGTCACTGATCCCAGGCCTCGGGGAGGGGTCTGGGGCAGAGAGCAGCCCACATAGGCCGGGTGAGACAGACACCCAGTCCTGGCTGCCTCCTGAAGCCAGAGTGGCCTCCCGTGTTTCCCGCGTTCTTGGCTTTGGTCTTACCACCTATAGAATGGAAACAGTTTGGCCATCGACCCTGGGCAGTCCTGCCCACAAGGAAGCCAGAGTTCAGGAAGGTGTAGAGGAGTGGATGGTGGGCGTGGGGTGACCAGGCTGGGTCCCCAGCCCCACACCTGGCCCTCTGCACCAGTCACTCACTGTACCCCTGCCTGTCGACCCCCCTAGCATCCTTGGCATGCATCTCTTTGGCTGCAAATTCAGTCTGAAAACAGATACCGGAGACACAATCCCCGACCGGAAGAACTTTGATTCCCTACTGTGGGCCATCGTCACCGTGTTCCAGGTACAGCTGGGCAGGCCGTCCCCTGCTGTGCACGGGTGGTTCCTGGAGGGCCATAGCCCTGCTCAGAGCTGGCTGAGGCCCCTCCGAGGCCACTGGGGGTGAAGAACGGTGGCCGGGACGTTGAGGTGGTGGGCCTGGTCTCACTCGTCCTTCTGGTCCTGAGACCTGGCGGCATTCCCCCAGCCAGGACCCCATCCTGGTGCCCCCTCGGCCCACACGTTGGGCCCACTCTGCCCGCCGCCCCTCCCCCAGATCCTCACCCAGGAGGACTGGAACGTCGTCCTGTACAACGGCATGGCCTCCACGTCCTCCTGGGCCGCCCTGTACTTCGTGGCCCTCATGACCTTTGGCAACTACGTGCTCTTCAACCTGCTGGTGGCCATCCTGGTGGAGGGTTTCCAGGCCGAGGTGAGGGGGAGCTTCCAGGGGAAGTGAGGGGGCTTCCAGGGGAGGTGAGGGTGCTTCCAGGGGAGTAAGAGATTCCAGGGGAGGTGCGGGGCTTCCAGGGGAGGTGAGGGGGCTTCCAGGGGATGTGAGGGGCTTCTGGGGGAGGTGAGGGGGCTTCCAGGGGAGGTGAGGGGGCTTACAGGGGAGTAAGAGATTCCAGGGGAGGTGCGGGGCTTCCGGGGGAGGTGAGGGGCTTCCGGGGGAGGTGAGGGGCTTCCGGGGGAGGTGAGGGGGCTTCCAGGGGAGGTGAGGGGGCTTACAGGGGAGTAAGAGATTCCAGGGGAGGTGCGGGGCTTCCAGGGGAGGTGAGGGGGCTTCCAGGGGATGTGAGGGGCTTCTGGGGGAGGTGAGGGGGCTTCCAGGGGAGGTGAGGGGGCTTACAGGGGAGTAAGAGATTCCAGGGGAGGTGCGGGGCTTCCGGGGGAGGTGAGGGGCTTCCGGGGGAGGTGAGGGGCTTCCGGGGGAGGTGAGGGGGCTTCCAGGGGAGGTGAGGGGGCTTACAGGGGAGTAAGAGATTCCAGGGGAGGTGCGGGGCTTCCGGGGTAGGTGAGGGGCTTCCGGGGGAGGTGAGGGGGCTTCCAGGGGAGGTGAGGAGCTTCCGGGGGAGGTGAGGGGGCTTCCAGGGGATGTGAGGGGCTTCTGGGGGAGGTGAGGGGGCTTCCAGGGGAGGTGAGGGGGCTTACAGGGGAGTAAGAGATTCCAGGGGAGGTGCGGGGCTTCCGGGGGAGGTGAGGGGCTTCCGGGGGAGGTGAGGGGCTTCCAGGGGAGGTGAGGGGGCTTCCAGGGGAGGTGAGGGGCTTCCAGGGGAGGTGAGGGGGCTTCCAGGGGAGTGAGGGGTTCCAGAGGAGGTGAGGGGCTTCCAGGGGAGGCGGTGGGAACCAGGAGTGTGGGGCAGACCTCGTCCTCGCCCTGCTGGGCTCTTCTGTCTACGCCCACCCCTTGTGGGCCTGACCTTTACATTGGGGGTCACCCCCCCACGGGGAGCTTCACGTTTGCTGTGTGCTCGTCGGGCACAGGGTGATGCCACCAGGTCCGACACAGATGAAGACAAGACATCCACCCACTTGGAGGAGGACTTGGACAAGTTCCGAGACCTCAGGGCCACAGGTGCGTGTGTGGATGGGGGGCAGGGATGGGGCGGAGGGGACACTGCCTCTAGGGTCTGGGCACAGCTGGGACTCCGGAGGGGGATCCTAGGCGGACAGGCGCTCCTTCCTGGGAGCCCTGCAGGCTCGAGTGGCCTCCCCTCTCCCCCCTCCCCTAGAGATGAAGATGTACTCGCTGGCAGTGACACCCAACGGGCACCTGGAGGGCCGGGGCAGCCTGCCCCCTCCCCTTATCATGCGCACAGCGGCCACGCCCATGCCCACCCCCAAGAGCTCCCCACACCTGGACGAGGCCCCTGGCCCCCTGGACTCGCGCCGTGGCAGCAGCAGCTCCATGGACCCTCAGCTAGGAGACCAGAAATCTCTGGTAGGGGACCCTGCCTTGGCCTCAGGGCACCTTCAGGCTCACCCCCTCAACACAGCTCCTTAGACCTTTCCCAGAGATGAGTGAGGGTCCCAAATGTGCCCCCTCCTCCCCAGAAATCCGTCAGGCCCGAGCGCTTTGTTTTCTATAAATGGAACTAGAAACCGCTGTTCTGATGGGAGGTGTATGAATAAGCAAGTAGAATAGCAGGCCAGAAGTTTATCTTCCAATTTGCACAATGTAAGATAAAAGCTGGCAGAATGTACAGAATGTACAAGAACACAGAATGTACAAGAAGGGAAAACAGAGAAGGATGGCAAAAAGGTGTAAAAGCTGAGCACACGAAACAGGTGATGGAAGCCGGGCGGAGGCTTCCATGCGTCACAACCAGCACCGCCCTGCGGAGCTGGGGCCCACGGTCTTTCCAGACAAACCCAGGAAGCACCACCCCAGACAGACGCAGCTAGGGCCGGCTCTGTGCATCTCAGAAGGGCCAGAAGGGGTGGGTGGAGCAGGACAGGCTAACTTGGGGTGGGGTGGGGGGTGAACCTGGAGGAAAGTCCAGGTGAACCATCGAGAGGGGGAGGGGACATCGAGTGTCAGTCACAGAACAGCTGTGGCCAAGCACATCACAGCTAAGCTGCTAGAGCCCCCAGGAGGAGGATGGAGCTGTTGGGCCAGATTCCAGCTCAGCTCCTGCTGACCCAGGAGGTGAAAACGGCGAAGGGCAGAGAGCATAGGCACAGCAAAGGTGAAGTCCTGGAGCACAGCTGAGTTTCTCTCCTGAGGGGGCGTGTGGCTTCTCCTGGAAGTCCAGAGCCTGCTAGCCAGAAGTTGATGAGCGGTCCCTCCCCTGAGATCCAGGTCAGCTGCTGGGCCGCATCTGAGGATGCCTGGTCTGTAGCTGGTCCCTGGCCCGTTGATGACCTTCGCCCACCCTCTGGTCTTCAAGCTGGCATGCGAGGCCCCCTCAGGGATCTGACACTTGCTGGCGGTGTCTCCAGCTCACCGTTGACCCACTGTGTGCCACAGGCATCTCGCTGAAGGCTCAGTGCCCCTAGCAGCTCCCTAGAGGAGAGGCCCTGTTTAGTTTACACATGCATATTAGTTGCTCAGTCATGTCCAACTCTTTGTGGCCCCATGGACTGTAGCCCGCCAGGCTCCTCTGTCCATGGGATTCTTCAGGCAAGAATACTGGAGTGGGTAGCCATTTCCTTCTCTGGGGGATCTTCCCAACCCAGGGATCGAACCCAGGTCTTCTGCATTGCAAGCAGATTCTTTACCATCCGAGCCACCAGGGAAGCCCATTAAAGGAGATGATCCATGTACGAATGTCACCCACGGGTGTCACTGGAGATCCTTTCACCAGGGAAAGGCCCGTGAGCCAGGTGCCCTGAGGCCAGCGTGTTGGGGGTGACTTGGGAGGGGTGTGACCTGCTCATTCCTGCCCTCACCCCACAGTCCAGCCTCCGCAGCTCGCCCTGCGCCCCCTGGGGGCCCAACAGCGCCTGGAGCAGCCGGCGCTCCAGCTGGAACAGCCTGGGCCGTGCACCCAGCCTCAAGCGCAGGAGCCAGTGTGGGGAGCGCGAGTCGCTGCTGTCCGGTGAGGGCAGGGGCAGCGGCAGCACTGACGAGGAGGCCGAGGATGGCCGGCCCGGGGCGGGGGCCTCGCCGGGTACGCGTGCCACGCCGCTGCGGCGCACCGAGTCCCTGGACCACCGTAGCACGCTGGACCTGCGGCCCCCACGGCCAGCCACCCTGCTGCCCACCAAGGTCCACGACTGCAACGGGCAGGTGCTGGCCCTGCCGAGCGAGTTCTTCCTGCGCATCGACAGCCACAAGGAGGATCCGGCCGAGTTTGACGACGATGTGGAGGACGTGAGTGGGGGTGGGCCTCACGTTGGCCCCTTGCCTCCCCGCAGTCGTGGGGGCAGTGTTCATGGGAGGCCCTGGGGGCGGGAGGGGCTGGGAAGCAGGACAGTCTGGGCCAGAGCGAATCCACAGGGAGCTCTGGAGTGGGATTCGCCCCAGGGTCAGCCCCACCTCAGGCTGAGGGCTGGTTCTGGGTTGGAGTCGGTCAGCCAGTGAGACGTCCGTGGGGGGAGGGTAAGTGCCTTCTTAGCTGGGCACCCTGCTGCCCAGGACTGCTGGGGCCACCTGGGTGTGGATCTGAGGGTGGCCACTCACTGGTCCCCCGGACCCCAGTGTAGCTCCCTGGCCCCGTGCCTGGGTGGGTGGACAGGGCTGAGCCTGAAGGTGGGAGGGGCTGGGGTTGGTCAGGCTGGGAGGGGCCCTGAACACCCCCCCCTCCTCCCCAGAGCTGCTGCTCAAGGCTGCAGAAGGTGCTGGAGCCGCATAAGCCGGAGTGCTGCCGGAGCCGCGAGCCCTGGGCCCTGTACCTCTTCTCCCCACAGAACAGGTGAGGGGCGCACCTGGGAACGCTGACCCTGCCCTGGGGGCCCCCTTCGTCCCTACCGGACGGTGAGCTCTGTGGACAGAAGCCAGGGCTTGGCCAGGACTGTCCTCAAAACCCCACTCCCGGCTCCCAGGTTCCGCATCTCCTGCCAAAAGATCATTGCTCACAAGATGTTCGATCATGTCGTCCTCGTCTTCATCTTCCTCAACTGCATCACCATCGCCCTGGAGAGGCCCGACATCGACCCCGGCAGCACTGTGAGGCTCTCTCCTCACCGGGGAGGGGTGGGTCCCATGGCCACGGCCGGCCTCTCCCATGTTCCTGTCTCCTGCAGGAGCGCGTCTTCCTCAGCGTCTCCAACTACATCTTCACAGCGATCTTCGTGGCGGAGATGATGGTGAAGGTACACCGTGTCCTGGGGGACCCAGGGGTCTGTCCATCTGGCCTTGCGGCCATGGCCACGTATACAGGGCGTAGGTCCACGAGCCCATCGTCTGTACTCACCAGGTGGTGGCCCTGGGTCTCATCTCGGGTGAGCATGCCTACCTGCAGAGCAGCTGGAACATACTGGATGGGGTGCTGGTCCTGGTGTCCCTGGTGGACATCATCGTGGCCATGGCCTCGGCTGGCGGCGCCAAGATCCTGGGCATCCTGCGTGTGCTGCGCCTGCTGCGGACCCTGCGGCCGCTAAGGTGGACTGGGCCGTGGGGCGGGGCCAAAGGAGGGGATGGATACAGGAGGGTGGGCCCACTCGTGGGGCGGGATCCGGGAGGGAGAGGGGCCCGGGCTGCAGGTGCAGGGCGGCAAGGTGTTTGCAGTGCTGGGCGCTCCTCCTGATGGCAGCTCCCTTGGGCGTGCCCAGCAACGCGTTCCTTCTGGCCCTCTTCCAGGGTCATCAGCCGTGCGCCGGGACTCAAGCTGGTGGTGGAGACTCTGATATCGTCCCTCAGGCCCATCGGGAACATCGTCCTCATCTGCTGCGCCTTCTTCATCATCTTCGGCATCCTCGGGGTGCAGGTGCGTGGCCTGCCTGCCTGAGAGACAGTGGGTGGAGTCGCCTGGGAGGGCCGCGGCCCAAGCAGGCAGGGGGAGGGCGGGGCCCGTGAAGGGGCGGGGAATGGCAGGGCAGGGCCTGGCCCTCTGAGTGACCGCCCCTCCCGGTCAGCTCTTCAAGGGGAAGTTTTACTACTGCGAGGGCGCCGACACCAGGAACATTTCCACTAAGGCCGAGTGCAGGGCCGCGCACTACCGCTGGGTGCGACGCAAGTACAACTTCGACAACCTGGGCCAGGTGGGCGGGGCTGGGGCGGGGCGGGCGGGGCTGGCGGGTGACTCACCCAGCTCAGCCCTGATCTAGAGGGCGGGAGCCACAGGGTCTCAGCAAGTTAGGAGGGTTCGAGGTGATCGAGCCGCGGCCGCGCGTGTGGCCCTGCAGGGCGCGCCCGGCAGGAGGCCACGCCCAGAGGTGCCCGCCTTGCTCTGGCCTCGCAGGCGCTGATGTCGCTGTTCGTGCTCTCGTCCAAGGACGGCTGGGTGAATATCATGTACGACGGGCTGGACGCCGTGGGCGTGGACCAGCAGGTGCGGCGGGCAGCCCTGCTGCTCTGCGCGGGCCTTCTCCCTTGGTCTCTGCTTATCTCAGAGAGCGCAAGGCCCCCAGAGACAAGGCTGCGTTTGGCCTCTGGGGACGTCCGCAGAGGTCCACATCGGGGGTCAGCGCCCATGGGCGGGGCTCAGCGCGTGTGGGCGGGGTCAGTGCCCGTGGGCGGACCGGCACCCACGCGCTCTCCTGTGCCGCAGCCCGTGCCCAACCACAACCCCTGGATGCTGCTCTACTTCATCTCCTTCCTGCTCATCGTCAGCTTCTTCGTGCTCAACATGTTCGTGGGCGTCGTGGTGGAGAACTTCCACAAGTGCCGGCAGCACCAGGAGGCCGAGGAGGCGCGGCGGCGCGAGGAAAAGCGGCAGCGTCGCCTGGAGAGGAAGCGCAGGAGTAAGGCCCTCCGGGTGGCAGTGGCCGGTGGCTACCTGCGCGTCGCCCAGCCCCCCCCCCCCTCCACCTGAGCCCCACTTTTCGCCTATAGGAGGGTGGCTGGGGATGGGAGGCCAGCCAGGGGCAGCTCCGAGACCGGGCTGCTGCCGCCGGAAACGAGGTCCGCCTCGCCCCCGGCCCAGGGCTGTGAGGACTGCATCTGGGCAGCGGCTCAGCACCCTGGCCCCGGAGCCCCCCGCCTGGCCCCACTCCTCTCGGCCCTGGCCTCTCCAGATGGCTCTGCACGCTCTGCCCTTTATGTTCTCAGAAAAGAATGGCTGCGGAGGAGGCAGGGGGCCCTTCCCAGGAGGCACAGGGATGAGACCCCAGCCCCCACACCCACCACTGCAGGGGCAGGCTCACGCCGCTTTTGTGTTCTCACGCCTCGGTGGGGGGAGCAAGCAGAGCCATTCAAGACAGAGAGAGGGTCTTAGGACACCCCTGCCCAAGCTGGGGAGCAGAGTGGGCTTCTTCCAGGAGGGGTCCTGGCCCCGCCCACCGGCCAGCTCAGACCATCTCCTTGTCTTTCCAGGCACTTTCCCTAACCCAGGTACCTGCCCCCACCCCGCATGCCTCAGCCCCGCTTCTGCCAGCCACTGCATGGGCCTGTGAACTGGCCTGATCTCTGCTCCTCTGCCCCTGCCACAGGGAAGGGTGGACATTGCAGGAAGGTGCCAGGCCCCCTGGGGTCCACCGCAGGGTCAGCACGGGATGGCTGTAGGGCGCCAGGTGCCAGTGGGAGGAGGAGGGATTGCTGGCTGGCCTGCCTGGTGTTCACGCTGCTGCCTCTGAGCCCGTGTGTACCTCTGCCTGGCTTGCACGCCTGCCTGCTGTGCTGGGACGCCTGCTGGCTGGTCGCTACCCCATGTCCTCAGTGCTGGCCGGGCCTCACTGGCTTCTGGCCCCCTTGGCTGCTGCACTGAGCTCTCTAGTGACCGCATGCCAGACCGAGGAGCATGTGGGCCCAGGGAGGGGTTGGTTCCCATTGGCCCCTGCTGTCCCTGGTCCCTGCCCACAGGTTCTGAGGCCAAGGAGGGCCCCTGTGCAGTGGGGGCAGCTGTGCCTTCACCTAGCAGGCACTGGTGTGCCCTAGGGAGTTACTGCAGGCAGAGCGTTTAGTGCAGACAGAGCTGCTGGGAGATGTACCCCCTCCCATCCCCCAGGTCATGGCCCCCAACCTCAGATGGACCAGAGGGCAAGCAGACCCCAGACAGCAGGCACATGGCCACAGGCCTCCTGGAGGACAGGGAGTGGAGGGACTCTGGGCTTGGTGGCCAGAATGCAGCACATGCCCAGCTGGGGAGATGGGGGTGTGGTGGGCCACCCTGCCCTGCCCTGCCTTGGGACTGTCCCTGCCCAAAAGCTCCCATTTGCCACTCCCTTCATCGCTGAGGTATCTCTGAACCCTGATGCCAGTCCAGGAGAGTAGACGACACAGGCCCTGGCTTGAGACCTTCTGGCAGGGTGAGGGTTCCAGACAGGGCTCCAGGGCAGGGCCCAGGTGGAGTCTCAGCTTCTATACCCACTCCAGGGATCTGCTCTGAGGCTGAGGCCCTCTTGGAGGAGGAGGTCAGTGGGTGACCTGCCTCGAGGCCCATGCGCGAGCCTGGCCCCTCCCCCAGCCCCCTGACTCCCCAGCACCTGGGAGGCAGCCCTCTCATGCCGCCCCACCTGCCTGCTCACCACTGTGCTCTCCCTGCAGAGGCCCAGCGACGGCCCTACTATGCGGACTACTCGCCCACCCGCCGCTCCATCCACACTCTGTGCACCAGCCACTACCTGGACCTCTTCATCACCTTCATCATTGGCGTCAACGTCATCACCATGTCCATGGAGCACTACAACCAGCCCAAGGTGGGGCTCGCTGCCTTGACACACCGGCCCTCCTGCCTCCAGGCCTGAACACTGGGGGCAGGGGTGGGGGGGTGTCGGTCACCAAGGGTGGGGTCTGTTGCCAGCCGGGTGGTGCTACCCTGAGAGCTGGAGGCCCCAGGTCTGCAACCTTGCCTGAGCCCTCGTAGGGGCTTGTGGGATACATGGAGGTGTGGCTTGAACAAAGGGCCCTCCTTCCTTTAAAGCCAGTGGACACTCCCTGGGCCACCTGTCCCAAGGGCATCCTTGACCCCGTGACAGGTTCCATCCAAAAACACTGGCTGGGGGATGTCCCCAAGTCCAGAAAGGTCAGACTGAGAGGGTGATGCTCTCAGATCCCATCTCCATTATTTCATCAAAGACGGGACGCCCCCTCCTCCCAGAACAGCTGAGAGTCTCTGATTCTGTAGCTGAAGCTGAGCCCGTCTGGCTGGCTGGCTTCTGCCCTGGGCTGTGGGTGGGACTGGTCCAGCCAGGGCTGGGAGTCTGGGTTCCCAGCAGCAGGTTCCCCGAACTGAGGGTCGTGCTGAGAATCCTGTGAGGGTTAGGCCAGGCAGGCCTCCCTAAGCCAGCATAGACCTCCATCCAGTAATAGCTGAGGCCTGTCCGTGGGCGGGCCTGGGGTGCCCCGGTCGGTCAGCAGAGCAGAGAGGTGGGGCAGGGTGGGCAGCGTTGCAGGGGGCCTGATGTTCAGGAGCCTGGTGCTCGCCCCCAGGCTCTGGACGAGGCCCTCAAGTACTGCAATTACGTGTTCACCATCGTCTTTGTCGTCGAGGCCGTGCTGAAGCTGGTGGCCTTTGGGTTCCGGAGGTTCTTCAAGGACAGGTGTGTAGGGCGGGGCAGATGGGCACCGTGGCCGGAGCCTGCAGAGGCAACGGTGCTGAGCAGGGGTGCCCCTGGCGATACCAGGACATTCCCAGGGGACAGGGAAGGGACTGCAGGTGCTCCGAAGGGCCGGGGTGCTGGGGGGAGGCACTGGCTGGCGCTGAGCCATGCCTGCCCGCCCACCCAGGTGGAACCAGCTGGACCTGGCCATCGTTCTGCTGTCCATCATGGGCATCACGTTGGAGGAGATCGAGATGAATGCAGCGCTGCCCATCAACCCCACCATCATCCGAATCATGCGTGTCCTCCGTATCGCCCGCGGTAGGCCACCACCCACCTGAGCCTCGCGCTGTTCAAGGGCCCGCCCCCCACCTCCTGCCTCACCTGCCCCAGTGGACCGCCTGGGGACCGGGGGGTGGGGGTATGCGCAGTTCGGGTCAGACCAGCCCCACCCCCCACTAATGCTCGGCTCCCCGTCCTAGTCCTGAAGCTGCTCAAGATGGCCACGGGCATGCGGGCCCTGCTGGACACGGTGGTCCAGGCGCTGCCCCAGGTACGTCGGCCGCTCAGGGGCCTGGCCTGGGTCTGGCTCCCCTGCTCCCAGGGTGGGCATCACAGATGCCCCCAAGAGGACAAGACTGCAGGAGGGCCTGGCTCACTGGTCAGGCATCATTCGTTCACGTGGTCTTTCTAGTCTCTAGACAAACACAATTATTCAAGCCCCTCCCCGCCACCTACAGGGAGTAATGGGCTGCTGAGCTGTGCTGTGAGGGGCGGCCCACCTGCTTTCCGGCCTCACTCTAGTCTCTCTGGGGAACACCAGGGCCCACTGCCTGGTGCAGTTCTGCGCTCAGTGGGCTTTGGGCAGAGGGCAGAGCCCGTGGCTGCAGCGGGCTTGTCGAGTTTGGAGGCCCACACCCGGGGCTCGGGTGTTGGCCAGAGGCCTGTCTCTCCTGAAGCCAGCTCAGGCCCTGTCCTCACATCCTGTGTCCACAGCCCCAACCCTGACCCTGTATGGCTTCTTGAGTTGAAAGTCTCATTACCCCATCTGTGTAGTATTCAGCCCCTGAGCCAGTCCACCCGGGCATCCATGTGTCCATCTGACCGTGACTCCAGCCCTCTTAACAAGCCATCCAGCCACCCAGGCTTCTATCCATCCATTCAGACAGTTGTCTGTCCCCCATCTACCAGATGCCCAGCTGTCCATCATCCAGCCCTCCTGGCCACTGTCCACCGGCCCAGCATATATCTATCCATCCGGCTGCCTTCCCAGCCGTCCACACCCTGCATCTTCAGCTGGCCTCCACTGGTCCCCAGCAGCCTTCCTCAGCCCCGAGTTATGCCCTTAGTGCTCCAGTGTAGCCACCCCCTGTCTGGGAGCGGCTGGATGGGGCGGTGGGAGGGAAGCCCAGGCCCCGGCCACCCCCGGTGCAATGTCTCTGGGGGCTGGTGAAGAGAGGGACCAGCCACATCAGAGTCAGGCAGGTGTGGAGGAAGGGCGGCAAGTTCATGGAAGAGCCACGGGCAGGGGTTGGGCAAGACCTGGCAGCCTGCAGAGCTTCCTCCTTCACCTCGCCGTGGGGACCCTGAGGCTGGAGTCCACCCAAGCCGCTGGGAGGTCTCAGGAGCAGAGGAACTGGATGCAGCCCCCTGGAGTGCAGGGCAGGAGTGAGAGCCAAGGAGGGGCCCTGGGCACCAGGCAGCCCTGGGGCCACAGGAGCCTCGAGGCCAGGAGGCCTGGAGCAAGAACAGGGCTCAAGGCAGGCCTGGGAACTGCTGGGCAGGTCGCGGGTGGGGGACGGGACGGGCTGAGCCCCCTGACCTCGCTCCGCTTCTCTCTTGTGTAGGTAGGGAACCTCGGCCTGCTTTTCATGCTCCTGTTTTTTATCTATGCTGCCCTGGGAGTGGAGCTGTTCGGGAGGCTAGGTGAGTGCGGCAACGCGGCGTTCCACTCCCCAGACTCCCCGAGGAGGCGCAGCTTCACGCATGCGCATGCGTTCAGGCTGCTGGCCCGGCCTCCAGCCCGGCCCCTGCCCCGCGGCCCTTCACTGTGAGGTAACTGTGGACGTGGCGCATGTAGACGCGCTGTGCAGACCCGCACACGTGTTAACACCCAGGCCAGGCCGACGGAGCCGCACATCAGTGTGAGTGCACGCACACACACACAGGTGTGGCCCCAAGTCTACCGGCCCCAGGGTTGTGCTGTAGCCAGCCCTTCCTATCACCCAGGGTCTCCTCAGACCTCCCGCACGTGCGGCTCTGTCCAGTCTAGGTAGGGGCCTGTGGGGACCTTTTGTGGCGGCCCAGGTCCTATGGGTGCCCCCTCCCACTGGGTGTCACTGAACGAACACTTAATGGGTTCCAGGAGCCACCAGTGGGCCTGTGTGGGAGGGGGTTGAGGTGGCTGTCACCTTTGAGGGTCTGCCCGGACCCCGAAGTTGGTGCCCCGACCCTGGACCTGGCGACTCCCAGGCCTGACCCCGCATCTGGGGCTCTCCAGTGCCAGGGCCTCCCGGTCATTCCGCAGAGCAGGGGACTTGCTGGGCCACCACCCTGCACCCCGAGGAGCATGGCTTTCTCCCGGGCGAGGGCAGGCCCGTGTGTGCCCTGGCCCCGTGGGGCGGGCTGACCCGGTCGCTCCCGGCAGAATGCAGTGAGGACAACCCCTGCGAGGGCCTGAGCAGACACGCCACCTTCTCTAACTTCGGCATGGCCTTCCTCACGCTGTTCCGCGTGTCCACCGGGGACAACTGGAACGGGATCATGAAGGTACAGGCTGGCGCAGTGGGCGGGGCGATGGGAGCCCCCAGAGTAGGGGGCTGCCGGCGGAGGTGGGAGCCTGCCCGCCGCCCTCTGCCCGCAGGACACGCTGCGCGAGTGCGCCCGCGAGGACAAGCACTGCCTCACCTACCTGCCGGCCATCTCGCCCATCTACTTCGTCACCTTCGTGCTGGTGGCCCAGTTCGTGCTTGTCAACGTGGTGGTGGCCGTGCTCATGAAGCACCTGGAGGAGAGCAACAAGGAGGCCCGCGAGGACGCCGAGCTGGACGCAGAGCTTGAGATGGAAATGGCGCAGGGGTCCCCCGCCCGTCCCAGGCCGGCGGCCCCTCAGAGCCCCGGCGCCTCGCCGGACTCCCCCAACGTGCTGGTCGTGCGCAAGGTGTCGGTGTCCAGGATGCTATCCCTGCCCAACGACAGCTACATGTTCCGGCCCGTGGCGCCTGCGGCAGCCGCTCACCCCCACCCGCTACAGGAGGTGGAGATGGAGACCTACGCGGGCGCGGCCGCCGGTACAGCCTCTGGCGGATGCAGCCTGGCCCTGGGCGGGCGGGGCCGACGCGGGGTGGCGGGGGGCCGGGGCGGAGCCAAAGGGGGGGATGGGTGAGGGCAGGGGCCAGGGCGGAGCCAGGGGGCGATGGGGGCGGAGTCAGGTGGGGCAGAGGGGCCGGGGCGGGGCCAGAGGGGCGATGGGGCAGGGCGGGCGGGGCTCAGAAGGGCAGTCGGGGCAGGGGTCAGAGGGGCGTGTGTTGTCGGGCAGGGCCCGCTGGGGGTGGATACACATTTCTGGCGTTTTCCTGCCGCAGGCCAGGTCACCGCTGCCCACTCGCCGCCTGTGGAGTCCTGCGCCTCCCTCCAGGTTCCGTCCGCCGTGTCCTCCCCGTCCAGGGGCGGCGACACCCTCCGTGCCCTGCCCCCACGGGGTGCAGCCCGGTCGCCTAATGTCGGCCGACTTCTCTGCAGACAGGTAGGAGGCGCTTTCGGGTCCTCAGCCGAGCCCTGGGGTCTCTGGGATTCCCTCCCCATTTGAAGCGTGAGAGACGTGGGCGCTGGGCCCTTGGAGTGTGTAATGACCACACCCGGCCACGGGGACCCATGGCCCCTTAAACAGCAGCCTGCTGCTAAGTCACTTCAGTCGTGTCCGACTCTGTGCGACCCCATAGACGGCAGCCCACCAGGCTCCCCCATTCCTGGGATTCTCCAGGCAAGAACACCGGAGTGGGTTGCCATTTTCTTCTCCAGTGCATGAAAGTGAAAAGTGAAAGTGAAGTCGCTCAGTCGTGTCTGACTTTTAGCGACCCCATGGACTGCAGCCCATCAGGCTCCATGGGATTTTCCAGGCAAGAGTACTGGAGTGGGGTGCCATTATCTTCTCCGAAACAGCAGCCTAAGCCCCCCAGAACCCCCCTCCCCAGAAACCGTGCCCACGAGCCTGGCTGCAGCCAGAGATCCTCTCCTGCCTGAGCCTTTGGTCCCCCTCCCTTCCCCCTCCCTGCTTGGGGAACCAAGCTGATCTAGTACCGCAGTCCAGCAGCGGCTGCAGCCGGGGTCTGTGCCCCTCAGGGTTTCCAGGGCCCTGGGAAGGCTCTGCCCACAGGAGCTTGGCCTCCATTCCTCCCCATACGACCAGAATTGGTGAGGGCTCCTCTGCTCCAGTTGCGGGGCAAGTGCATCCACACCAGCATCTTGCAGCCTCGTCTCACCCTGGCCCATAGCCTTGGGGGGTCACAAGGTCACCTGGCCTGGAGTGGGGAGGGGGTCCCTCTGGCTGGTCTCACCTGACTCCCTGCCTTTGCAGGAGGCCGTCCACACGGAGTCCCTGGAAGGGCATGTCGATGGCACTGAGGACAGCAGCCCATTCTGGGGAGAGCCTGGCGGGAAGACCCCCGTGAGACAGGCATCCCTGGGGCCCTCCTTGCGGTCCCCATCCCGGTCCCCGCGACCCTCCAGCATCCGCACCCGCAAGCACACTTCTGGACAGCACTGCATCTCCAGCCGGCCTCCTGCCCCAGGCGGGGAGGAGTCCGAAGCCCCAGACCCAGCTGACGAGGAGGTCAGCCACATCACCAGCTCTGCCCGCAGCCCTTTGGCCTCGCCCACTGCCTGTGGGATCGTGGGCGGCGAGCCAGACGTGCACAGGCTCTACAGCGTGGACGCCCGGGGCTTCCTGGACCAGCCGGGCCGGGTGGATGAGCAGAGGCGGCCCTTGGGGGAGCCAGGAGTTGGGGACAGCCGTCCAGAGGCCGGGGAGGCGAAGCCCCGGGTCCTGGAGGCCGAGCTGGCCCTAGGGGCGCGCAGGAAGAAGAAGATGAGCCCCCCCTGCATTTCCATAGAGCCCCCCGCTGAGGACGAGGGTGCGGCCAGGGCCCCTGCGGCAGAAGGCGGCAGCACCACCCTGCGGCGGCGAACCCCATCCTGCGAGGCTGTGCCCCATAGGGACCCCCTGGAGCCCGCAGACAGCACAGGGCTGGACGCTGCTGCCAAGGGGGAGCGGCGGGGCCAGGGCCCCTGCCGTACAGAACACCTGACTGTCCCGAACTTCACCTTTGAGCCACTGGACGTGGGGAGCCCCAGTGGGGACCTGTTCACAGATGCGGGCCATGGGGCCACCCCAGAACCCAGACCCTCCTCCTCAGGCACCGCGGCCCCTCCAGAACCCCGGGAGATGGAGTCCACAGTGCCCTCAGGAGACCCCCTAGAGGAGGGGCGGGGGGTGCACCTCACTGTCCCGGAGAGCCCACCGAAGAGAGCGTCCCCCCCGGCTGTGCCAGTCCCGGGTGACGACGTGGATGAGCCCGTGTAGCTTGGGTGCAGTGCCCACAGGCTTTGGCACGGGGGTTGAGGTGCGCCCAGCAGGGTGGCGGCCAGGACAGAGCTGTGTGTGGATCCTGGCTTGGGCCCCCCGAGGGCAGAGGAGCCAGAAGGATGTCAGTGCAGGGAAGGGGAGGCCCATGCCATTCTGGGCACGTGGAGCAGCGGAGGCCACAGCCAGAGGCCTCCGTCCTGTCGATTCAGGTTTGGGGTTTCCCAGTGTGCCGAGGTGGTCCCAGGCCGTGTTGGCGGCCCGCCCAGGAGTCCCAGGGACACGGGCCAGGAGGAGGAAGGCAGAGGCCACCCAGCAGAGCCCCATCCTCTTCTTTCTATAGGGAACACGCTTGGGGCTGCTCGCGCCCTCTGGTGGCGGCTTCCTGCCAAAGGCCGCCGTGGCCACGCTTTCCGTCATTCACAGTCTCGAGTTCTCATCCATGTCTCCACCACTCATCGCTGTCTCATCTCCCCTCCACACCCACTCCCTGCCGTTCCAACCCCTCAGGATTCCAGAGAGCACCTTGACTCTGGTCCCTGGGAAATGACCGGTCGCCAGGGAGTGGGGACCGTGCAATAAGCCCCCCACTGCCCGTGGGGCCTGGTTCAAGACTTTGAGCTGATGGCCCCATCGTTTCACTTTCTTTTATAAATTCAGGTTAAACGTTTGCAATAATCCGATGTGGAAAACTCGGCTTCTCAAGTCAAGGGGAGGGGAGGGGGGTTGCAAAGCAGAGCAGAATAAATATTAACTTATTTAAGAAACACGTTGGATTTCCACTGCCAGAATTGGTACGCCCCTCCCCCACGGGAGGGTGGCCAGCCTGTGGCCTTAGCAAGGGCAGACGTGGGTGATGCCACCACCAGGGCCACAGGGCTCCACAAAGCCCCCCTGCCCCTGTAGGTCCTCACCACTCCCCAGTTCCCCACCCCACCCTCACCACACTCCCCGGCAGATCTCAGATAGAAAGTTCTGCTGGGAAAAAGCCAAGCTCACCTTGGCAGCCAGAACCATATGGCTGGAGTCTGATCCGACCGGGAAGATTTTGCAAGGGCTCCCGGCAGGGGTGGAAGCAGGGGCGTGGGCCCCTGTGAGACAGCTTCCTAGCTGGGCAGTCGCTTGGGGCTGTGGAGGGCACTGACCCCCGCCTGCTGTCTCTCTACCTGTGTCCCTGCCTGAAGGCTCTGACCCCAGACCTGCCCCATGTCTTGCTGGCCTCAGCTGCAGCCCCAGTGCAGAGACCCTCTCCCCCCACGATCCCTTACCCCTGAGAGCAGGAACAGAGGGCGGCCAGGTCAGCTTAGAACCTGTGATCCTCCATGGTGGGCTGTGGCTGTGGCCATGGTGTGGGCCTGTACCCCGTGCAGGGTTGGCTCCCTGATAGCATTCAGGCACTGCCTTCCACTCAGCAAAGCAGGTGCCCATGGCAGCAGGACAGTGGCTGCCTCCAGGCTAGTCCAGGTGGTGGGAGGTGGCATCTGGGACTTACCTGGCTGAGGCCGGGACCTATTTGCTCCAACCCAGGTGGGCAGCGAGTCTCCAGTATGGGGGCCCTGGGCTGCAGCCGGCCCCTCCCCCGCTTCCCCACCTGCCTGGCCCTGCCCAGCCCAGATGTGGTAGGGTCTCCTTCTGGTGGAGATTCGAAGAACTGCAGGACTCCAGAGAGCAAGCAGCCCCCCAAGTTGGACAGAGGTGGACCCGGGGTGCTAGGGTCTGTGATCTTCCTGCCTATGATGTTGGCCTCAGTTCCCACAAGGAGAAGACGCTGAGCTGGGTCGGACCCAGGGCTGCTACAGTAGTTCTTGCCCCAGGCCCAGGCAGTGGCCCCCACTCTCTGTGCCAAGGACGGGTCGTGGGTCAAGGGTTAGAGGACAGGAGGGCGGGACAGTTGACCAGGCTGTGTGCAGAAGCAGGGACGTGGACCACAGTCCTCACCCAGCTCACCTGGGTGATGTATTGGCCCCTGGGGAACAGAGGTTCTCCAGGTCACCCTGGGGGACGGGGTGGGGTGGGGACCAGCGTGCCAGGGAGTCCGCATCCTCTGGCGAGAGTCTGGGGTCACTGGGCAGGCCTCCTAGGGGCTGCCTGCCAGGCTGGGTAGTCTGGATTGTTAGGACAGGGCCCTGGGGCGGGGACAGGCTATAGGGGATGATAATCTGATTCTTGACTCATTGCTGGGTACCTGGGGCCCCGAGAATCATCTCAATGACTGTGTTGCTTTACCTGTCGTGAAAGGTACTTTTTACCTCACCAAAAACACAAGCCAGTGTGCAGAGAGTGGCCCTGGGCTCGAGGGGCAGGGCAGGGCCACCCCCACAGCCAGGTGGGTGCCCAGGGGTGGGGGAACCCACAGAGATGGTGGCTGCACCCAGCTGGGCCCTGAGGCCCTCCCCTCCCTCGGCGACACCGTAACCAGAGACAGGCAGGACCACGTCTGCTCTCCATGCTCTTTAATGAGTGTCAGCAGCCCCTGCCGGCGCCCTGAGCTGAGTGGGGAGAGGGGTCAGCCAGGAGTGGGGTCATCAGGGGTGGGCACTGGGACAGGGGGCCGGGGAAGGTGGGGGAAGGTCTCCTCCTCGGCCGGAAGCAGCGCTGAGGGGACAGAGGGGGCCAGCTCCTCCGCTGACCCAGGGGGCGGCCTGGGGACCAGGCTCAGGGCCCCTGGGGGACGTACTGGTGGATCCAGTCCAGGTAGGAGGTGACGCGGGTGTAGATGCCGGGCCGGTTGGGCTTCGCGCAACCATCGCCCCAGCTGACCACCCCCGCCTGCAGCCAGGTGCCATTCACCTTGCAGACCAGGGGCCCTCCAGAGTCGCCCTGCGGGGTGGGTTGGGGGAGTCAGTGCGGCTGCAAAGCTGGGCGGTGGGGGCTGGGGGCGGGTGCTGACCCACCTGGCAGAAGTTCCTCCCGCTGTCCCCAGCACACAGCATGTCCTCCCGCACGATGGGGACGTTGTCCCCCGTGGACAGGCCAGAGTGGTACTTCCTGTCACAGACACTGTTCTCCACGACGGGCACCTTCACCTGCTTCAGGGGGAATGGGGGCGGCAGGCGCCCTGGGGGGAGGGGGCAGAGGGAGGCAGCATCAGGGGGAAGCAGGCGGTGGGGACCCTGGTCCCCAGAGGAAACACCAGAGCCTGGAGCCTGGCCCCGCCCCATCCTGGGGGCCCCGACACTCACTTCCATTGTCCACGTTGCCCCAGCCCGTCACCCAGCACTGCGTCCCCGGGGGAAAGGTCTCCGACTCAGGGGGCAGGGTGACCGGCTGGACGTGCCAGGAGATATTCACAAGCTTGTCCAGCTCCAGCAGGGCGATGTCCGCCCCGTTCTTAACGCTGTAGTAGTTGGGGTGGGGGATGATCCTGCTGATGGGCAGCAGCTGGTCCTGGTAATACAGGTGCTGCTCACGCAGCTGCACCCTGAAGTATGAGGGGCCATGGACTTCCCTGGGGACAGAGACGGGCCCCTACTCAGAGCTGAGCCACCCTCGGGACACCCAGGAGCCTGGGTGGAGCCCCAGGCGCACCCCGCCCGCAGACCCCCTGGAGACTCACGGTCCGACGCAGTGGGCTGCGGTCAGCACCCACTGGGGGTGGATCAGGGAGCCCCCGCAGTGGTGCCTCCAGTACCGACGGCTGACTCTCAGGCTCACCTGCCAGGGCCATCTGCTCCCAGGGGCCTCCTGCCCCCCGACGATGCCCGCGCGCTGCAGGGCCTGGCCTGGGGCCGGAGCAGGAAGCCTTCAACCTTGGGCTCCTCTGAACCCACCACCCGCCCCTGGGCTTGTGGGGGTGGGGGAGGGCAGAGACCCCGAGGGCCCGGGGTCAGGACTCACCAGGGGCTGCGGAGACCAGGCTCAGCAGGAGGGCGAGCGCCAGGAGATGGAGCATCTGGAAGGAGCAGGGAGGGGTCTGGGGGTAGATTCTGGGGGTGTGTGGTCTGGGGGTGTGCGGTCTGGGGGTGTGCGGTCTGGGGGTGTGGCGTCTGTGGTGAGGGGTCTGGGGGTGTGGAATCTGAGGGTGCAGGGGTCTGAGGGTGTGTTGTCTGGGGAAATGGGTGTGGGGTCTGGGTCTGGATCTGGGGTCTGGGGGTGTGGGGTGGGGTCTGGGGTCTAAGGGTGTGGGGTGTGGGGTCTGGGGTCTGGGGTGTGGGGTCCGGTGGCATTTGGCCCTTGATCAGGGGGTCTGTCCATGCCGGGGTTCTGGGGCCTCAGTGCTCGGCCAGCCAGCTGCACAGTGACACCCGGTGTCAGGGTCCTGCTGGGGGGCTCACCTTGGCAGGTCCAGGCTGCTCTTGCCCAGCCTGCTCTCTCTGCCCCTTTATCCTCACAGACAACGACAGGGTCAGAGGAGGGGGCGGGTCCTCCAATCCAGGGGAGTGGGGGAGGAAGTGGATGACTCAGACCAGAGCGAGTCCATCTGGTCAGGAAGGGGCCCTGCCGCCCCCGTTCACACCAGCAGACCCGATTCCTCCATGTGGTCCCATGTCCATCTCTGGCTGTTATCTGAGAACTTAACTCTACCATCAGGGGAGCCTTGTTATCTGGGGATCTGAGTGCCATCGCAGAGGGACAGGCCGAGGGATGTGACGGGGAGGGGACAGGAGAGGCCAGAGCCACCTTCCCTGGACGCTCCCCCACCAGGCCCAGCACCCCTGTCCCCCGCCTGCAGGCCGGGGTGAGCCCCATCCCTGTCCACCCACCCCACCTCCTCACTCTCCCCTGGGCCTGCTGCTCACCCGGTTCTGCAGCCCATCCGCCCTCCTCACCTCATGGCCTCCTGACCCCTGCCTCCCCTTCCCTACCATCCATGTGGCACCTCCTGTCCTGCTGGGACACCAGCCTGGCTCTGGGGCCCTCCTGTCCCTGGCTGGCTTTCTTGCACGCCTTAGGGGTGTACTCAGCTGGATTTCTCAGGTGAGCACCCCTCAAAACAGGCAGGGGCTGCCCAGGCCCCATCTCGGGCGTCCCTCCAGCAGACCCTGGTCATTGATTCTCCTGCCCCCACACCAGGCCTCCTGGGCCCTGGGAGGGGTGGCCTGGGCTCCAGTTCTCACCACCCCGGTGCCTCCCCGAAGGCCACCTTCCTAGGTGTATAGTCCCCGTGGGCTCAGAGCGTAGGTAGAGCCTCTATCGTCCTGATTTGTCAGCTGATCAAACGCGGAGTGCACACTGTTGGGCCAGGGCTCTGAGCCCAGGATTGGCGGGGAGGAGACAAGTCTGCCCCCCACTGCCTCTGTCCCCCACCGCCGTGGATCATCAAGCAGCTCCCCACCCAACCCCATGCCTCAGCTCCCCGACACCTAAGAAGGGGCCGCTGAGCTTTCTGGAGGACCCGCAGCCTGTGCTTAGGAGCTGGGCAGGGGGCTGGGGCAAGAAGGAGGGGCAGGAAGGTACCAGCCCCTCCCAGGGGCCTAATCAGCTCAGTCATCAGGCCCAGGCCAGGCAGAGGACGGTTAGGAAGGGGCTGCCCCAGGCTGGGCAGCTGGGGCTGTGCCCATCTGATCTGCGGTGGGGCCCACGGGACCCAGGGACGGGTGGGCACAGAGACGCCAGTCACAGGGCTGAGCTGAGCCTCAAACTCTATTCTGTATTTCTTTTTTTTAATGTAATTTTTTAGAACACGTTTAGATTTACAGAAAACTTTCCAAAGCGGTGTTGACGCACCCGTGAACTCCAGGGACAGTGACAGTGAGGCTCCTGGGTGCTCCCAGGGACACAGCTAGGGAACTGCACAGGGTCTCACACATGAGCACACACAGGCACACACATGCACACACGGACTGGCATGTGAACACAGACATGTACACACGTGCGCAAGGGATCACACACATGCACACAGGGGCTGATGCATGAGCACACACACGGGCTCACACCCCCTGTATTTACTGAACTGTATGGTTCAGTGTCTACACTGAAGCCACCAGCTTTCCCCAATCCCAGCTCCACACCTCGGGGTTTACTGCAGCCCCGTCTCCTATCTCCTGCCTTCTCCAGTGGGTAAAACCCAGTTCTGCCCCTAATCCATCGACTTATTTGGCCAATGCCCACATGTCCATCACCCTCCCATCTCCATTAGCCTTGCCTGAACACAAGCCCTTTTGCTCTGCTGGCACCCTCCTCTCTTTTCTGCAACACTGATCCCCTCTCGAGTGAGCGCCCACCCAACTGCCCAGCTCAGAGGAAGGGACACGGGGAGGCAGTGGGCAGAGCCCGGGGTGTCCCTGCGTTTCAGAGGGTGAGTGGCGGCATCTCCTCTGTGCACTTTCCTGATGAGGAAGAAGGTGCTTCACCTTTGAGGAAGCATCTACACAAGCTGTTGCCCCTTTAAATCAGTGGGGTGTCGTCTGAGGGGTTGTAAGCCTCCTCCTCTCCCCGCTTTACCTGGCCCTTGCCTCACAGATATCCTTCTCAGTGGGTGGGTTACACTTTCACTTTCTTAATGGTGTCTCTCAGAGTGTAAGTTTTCAATTTGGCAAGGTCCAGTTTCTTTTGACTCAGAAACTCACCAGCTCTTCTGTTTCTCTTGGTGGTTTCCGAGTCTCCTCGCCTTCCTCCAGGTCAGGGTTTCCCGCTATAGTTTCTCTCCCGTGTTTTACAGTTTTATTGTCTACACTGAGGCCTAGTGGCCACTGTGAACAGTTTCTCTGTGTGTGTTACAAGGCGAGCACCAAGGCTCACCTCTCTTCCCACACAGATGACACAGTTGTTCCAAACATGTGCTAGGAAGGTCCCCATCTCTGTCTCCTGAAAACAGGGGACTGTGTTTCTGAGTCTCTTTCCAGGCTACTGTCCTAACACTCTGGACATCACCCTGCACTGGTAACACCCTCTCGCGGCCACTGTGGGTGCCTGGCATCCCGTGTGTGGGTGACTCAGCAGCTCAGGGCTGCTGCCACTTTTCCCTGTAGAGCTCCCCCCGACCCGAGCCTCCCCCGCTGCCCTGCAGACCACCAGCCAGGATGACCTGACCCAGAAGGCAGCCCCTATAGACCGGCTGGACATGCTGCGTCCCCTGGACCCCCAGGAAGGTCGGGCAGGTGAGCCCAGGCTTGGGAAGTGGAGGACAGGGACTCCTCGGCTCTCTGGCCTCCTGGTCCTCACCCCATTCTGCCCACAGGACAACCTAGTGGACCTCTGGTCAGCCAGTACCTTACTGCAGGTGAGCTGGGTGAGGGCTGTGGCTGTCCTGACTGGCCCACATCACGGGCTCTCCAGGCTTCCTGCTCTCTGACCCTCGACCCATGACCCCTCCCTGGCAGGGAGAGCACAGGCCATAGGCTGGGCCTGGGGCAAGAAGCACTGGGTCCAGTCCACCTCAGCGTTTCCTCCTTGTGGGAACTAAGGCCACGGTCACAGACAGGAGAGTCCGTAGACCCCAGTGCTCCAGGTCCAGCTGTGCTCCCCACGCCCTCCTCAGAGGTCCCAGCCCAGAGCCACAGCTGCAGTCAGACCTCCACTCTGAGACCGCGAACTGGTAGGCAGGTCAGGGATGGCTGGTCAGCTGGTCCCTCCTGACACACACTCCCCAACTCCAATCTCCTCCACACTGCCCTGTCACTCCCAAGGACCACCCCCGGGGAGACCTGCCCCCAGGTCCATCATCCCCGGGGCAACAGGCCTCTCACCCGGGGTGGCCCAGCCCCACTTTCTCTGCATCACCCTGTCCTTAGCAGACTGAGGCTCTCAGGGCATCCCCCAGGCTCCTCCCTGGAGCCTGCCTCCTCCTGTCCTTTCTCACTTCAGGTCCCACCTCAGGCCAGTGGCTTGCGATAACTGGGGAGGCAGGACCCCCATCCCTGGCCCCAAAGACCACAGCCTCAGACAGAGACTTCCCCTGGGGCTACCCTAGGGGCTGAATGCACTGACCAGCTTCACTCATCTCTTATTCATTCCGCAGTTAGAAATCCACAGGAAGCTCAAGAGGCCACTGGTTTAGGGCTCTTGAGGACAGGATGCCATCAGCCAACAGCATCGCTTCTCCAGCTGGTGGGACACATGGGATGCATCCTTGCAACACCGGGAAGTGCATCTCAGAACCTTGCAAACTTGACCCCCAACATGATCGCCCAATTTATATCGCATTTTCGTTATTGCTGCTGCTGCTGTTGCTAAGTCACTTCAGTTGTGTCCGACTCTGTGCGACCCCAGAGACGGCAGCCCACCAGGCTTTCCCGTCCCTGGGATTCTCCAGGCAAGAACACTGGAGTGGGTTGCCATTTCCTTCTCCAATGCATGAAAGTGAAAAGTGAAAGTGAAGTCACTCAGTCGTGTCCGACTCTTCGCCACCCCATGGACTGCAGCCTACCAGGCTCCTCCGTCCATGGGATTCTCCAGGCAAGAGTACTGGAGTGGGGTACCATTGCCTTCTCCGATTTTCGTTATTAACTAGGTAGAATCTCTTTAGGTTAAAAATTAAACATTTCTTCATTGAATTATTTATTTATTTGGTTATTACTGATTTTGTACAAGGGGCTTAAACTTATTGCTGAGTTTCAAGAGGAGGAGGTGGTCTTTATGAACTAAGGATACTCAGTTCAGAAGGTCTTCGGGAGGACTCACGTGGGGTCTGTCCACACCTTCCCATCACCTAGCCTCGCCCACATCCCAGGCCTGACCAGGTATTGGTCCAATGTTAGCCAATCAGAGTAAGCACATGCTTAAGCTGCTGATTGGCCCTCTTCCCAGGGCTAAGCCAATCAGAGCCTCCTTTGCAGGTAAGGCTCTCCGGGGCTCCCTAAGCCTTGCCTGGTCCCCTAGCAGGCCCTGGGCACCAGCATGTCACTGTTGTCCCTGCTTCCCCCCCTCCCCTACCCCTGACCGTGGGCTCCTAGAGTTCCTTCTCCATTAACCTGCTGCATGGACCCGGATGCAGCACCTGGAAGCCCTGGAATGAATTGTTGACAGAATAAGTGACCAGGGTCGGCTGGAGGGACGCCTGAGATGGGGCACGGGCAGCCTGTCTTCCTGCCTGTCTCCAGGGGTGCCGACCCCCAGAAATCCAGCTGAGTACACCCCTAGGGCGTGCAAGAGAGCCAGCCAGGGACAGGAGGGCCCCAGAGCCAGGCTGGTGTCCCAGCAGGACAGGAGGTGCCACCTGGATGGTGGGGAAGGGGAGGCAGGGGTCAGGAGGCCATGAGGTGAGGAGGGCGGATGGGCTGCAGAACCGGGTGACCAGCAGGCCCAGGGGAGAGTGAGGAGGTGGGGTGGGTGGACAGGGATGGGGCTCACCCCGGCCTGCAGGAGGGGGACAGGGGTGCTGGGCCTGGTGGGGGAGCGTCCAGGGAAGGTGGCTCTGGCCTCTCCTGTCCCCTCCCCGTCACATCCCTCGGCCTGTCCCTCTGCGATGGCACTCAGATCCCCAGATAACAAGGCTCCCCTGATGGTAGAGTTAAGTTCTCAGATAACAGCCAGAGATGGATATGGGACCACATGGAGGAATCGGGTCTGCTGGTGTGAACGGGGGCGGCAGGGCCCCTTCCTGACCAGATGGACTCGCTCTGGTCTGAGTCATCCACTTCCTCCCCCACTCCCCTGGATTGGAGGACCCGCCCCCTCCTCTGACCCTGTCGTTGTCTGTGAGGATAAAGGGGCAGAGAGAGCAGGCTGGGCAAGAGCAGCCTGGACCTGCCAAGGTGAGCCCCCCAGCAGGACCCTGACACCAGGTGTCACTGTGCAGCTGGCTGGCGGAGCACTGAGGCCCCAGAACCCCGGCAGGGACAGACCCCCTGATCAAGGGCCAAATGCCACCGGACCCCACACCCCAGACACCACACCCCACACCTGCAGACTCGCACCCCAAGACCCCTCCCTGCTCCTTCCAGATGCTCCATCTGCTGGCGCTCGCCCTCCTGCTGAGCCTGGTCTCCGCAGCCCCTGGTGAGTCCTGACCCCGGGCCCTCGGGGTCTCTGCCCTCCCCCACCCCCACAAGCCCAGGGGCGGGTGGTGGGTTCAGAGGAGCCCAAGGTTGAAGGCTTCCTGCTCCGGCCCCAGGCCAGGCCCTGCAGCGCGCGGGCATCGTCGGGGGGCAGGAGGCCCCTGGGAGCAGATGGCCCTGGCAGGTGAGCCTGAGAGTCAGCCACCAGTACTGGAGGCACCACTGCGGGGGCTCCCTGATCCACCCCCAGTGGGTGCTGACCGCAGCCCACTGCGTCGGACCGTGAGTCCCAGGGGGCCTGTGGGTGGGGTGCGCCTGGGGCTCCACCCAGGCTCCTGGGTGTCCCGAGGGTGGCTCAGCTCTGAGTAGGGGCCCGTCTCTGTCCCCAGGGAAGTCCATGGCCCCTCATACTTCAGGGTGCAGCTGCGTGAGCAGCACCTGTATTACCAGGACCAGCTGCTGCCCATCAGCAGGATCATCCCCCACCCCAACTACTACAGCGTTGAGAACGGGGCGGACATCGCCCTGCTGGAGCTGGACGAGCCCGTGAGCATCTCTTGTCATGTCCAGCCGGTCACCCTGCCCCCTGAGTCGGAGACCTTCCCCCCGGGGACGCAGTGCTGGGTGACGGGCTGGGGCAACGTGGACAATGGAAGTGAGTGTCGGGGCCCCCAGGATGGGGCGGGGCCAGGCTCCAGGCTCTGGTGTTTCCTCTGGGGACCAGGGTCCCCACCGCCTGCTTCCCCCTGATGCTGCCTCCCTCTGCCCCCTCCCCCCAGGGCGCCTGCCGCCCCCATTCCCCCTGAAGCAGGTGAAGGTGCCCGTCGTGGAGAACAGTGTCTGTGACAGGAAGTACCACTCTGGCCTGTCCACAGGGGACAACGTACCCATAGTGCAGGAGGATAACTTGTGTGCTGGGGACAGCGGGAGGGACTCCTGCCAGGTGGGTCAGCGCCCGCCCCCAGCCCCCACCGCCCAGCTTTGCAGCCGCACTGACTCCCCCAACCCACCCCGCAGGGCGACTCTGGAGGGCCCCTGGTCTGCAAGGTGAATGGCACCTGGCTGCAGGCGGGGGTGGTCAGCTGGGGCGATGGTTGCGCGAAGCCCAACCGGCCCGGCATCTACACCCGCGTCACCTCCTACCTGGACTGGATCCACCAGTACGTCCCCCAGGGGCCCTGAGCCTGGTCCCCAGGCCGCCCCCTGGGTCAGCGGAGGAGCTGGCCCCCTCTGTCCCCTCAGCGCTGCTTCCGGCCGAGGAGGAGACCTTCCCCCACCTTCCCTGGCCCCCTGCCCCAATGCCCACCCCCGATGACCCCCCTCCTGGCTGACCCCTCTCTGCTGACCCCTCCCTGCCCTGAACCCCTGCCCCAGCCCCCTCCCCACTCAGCTCAGGGCGCTGGCAGGGGCTGCTGACACTCATAAAAAGCATGGAGAGCAGACGTGGTCCTGCCTGTCTCTGGCTGCGATGTCGCCGTGGGAGGGGAGGGCCCCAGGGCCCGGCTGGGTGCAGCCACCATCTCTGTGGGTCCCCCATCCCTGGGCACCCACCTGGCTGTGGGGGTGGCCCTGCCCTGCCCCTCGAGCCCAGGGCCTCTTCTCTGCTCCCTGGCTCATGCCATAGAGCACATGTGTCTTGCGGGGCAGAGGGTCCGCTGCTGTTGTCAGGTAGCCCCCAGGGGACCGCCCCCACAACTGTCCCGGTTCATCTCGGAGACATGCCTGGGCCCCTGCCTCCCAACTGTCTTCACTGGGACTGTGTTCCTGCTTACGCACAGGCTGCTCTTGCTGTCAGCATCCTAGCGCTGTCTCCTCATTGGCTGTTGTGTCTGGAGCAGATTCCCTACAACCCCTTGGCAACGCTATATCATCTCCAGAAAGGCTGGTCCCCTGTCTCCTCCCACCTGTGGGCATCACAGCGCTTCCCTCATCACTGCAGCCCCTGAACCTTCTCCTGGCCCAGCGGCGCCCTTCCTGGTTACACCCTACTTTACCAGGAACCTTGCTGATTCAGCAAGATCCCTGCCCTTAGTACCTGATCACCCTTGATATCTGATCAGAACCCTCACTCCCCACCCAAGGTTTCATCTCCCTGGGCTGTGTCAGGAGCCTCTTTAGGTTGGTTTAACCAGAATTCCCCCAGACATGCTGTCTCTGCCTAGAAATGCTCCATCCATCAACCCCTTGCTCCCTGACCCTCAATCCCCACTTGCTTCCTTCAGACTGGAGCCCAGTCTGTACTGGGGTCTCTGCTCCCTTGTTGCTCTGGTTTTCTTTGAATCCAACATCTTGACACAATGTGAGACATACCCTGGAAACAAACTTGAGACCTAACCTATCATGTCATTGAAGTGTAATAATGTAAACATGATGCAAGATACATAATATAATATATGTGATACACAAGATATAAAAGAAAATGTATCATACACTACATTGTGAGGCTTGCCCACAATGTAAGGGGTTTGCCTTAGGGCAGGTCTGCGCTTAGGTGGCGCTAGTGGTAAAGAATCTGCCTGCCGATGCAGAACGTAAGGGACACAGGTCCCATCCCCGGGTTGGGAAGATCCCCTGGAGGAGGGCATGGCAACCTACTCTAGTATTCTTGCCTGGAGAATCCCATGGACAGAGGAGCCTGGTGGGCTGCAGTCTGTGGGGTCACAGAGGGTCAGACACAACTGGAGCCACCTAGCACGCATGCACGCATACTACGTCGAGGGAGTAAAGGCATAATCAATACTCAGTGTTTTAAATCATTGTAAGGAGTAGCATTCTTTGACTGCTTCATTTTGTAGATAGCATTTATTTCATTGCTGGGGTGCAGGTTTTGCCTTAGGGCAGCTCTGTGTTTCCCTGGCAGGGAGGCTTGGAGTCCTTAGGTTCTTCCCGTCATTTTGAGGTTTTTGATGAAATGACTGCATTAACACTTTCGCAGTTGCTGAAAATTGTTTTCGTTGGCTTTGTACAGTTGAAGGTGTTTGTATTTACACATTGAAGATTTGAACTGTCACACATGCACACACATACACGCACGCACATACGTGTGTGTACTCACACATGCGGACATACTTTGACATTAATCCTCTAGGACTGATTTCCACATCAGGTGAGGTTCCAGAACCACGGTGACAAGACTGCCTTTGCATTTTCCAGTCCTTTCCTGCCCTGCCAGCCTCGGGCCCTGCAGCTCCGCCAAGGCTTGGGGGCCTAGGGGCACTGGGGTCCACCTTGCAGAGCCCCAGAGGTCAGGCCCTGGTCTGCAGCCAGACTCCCAACTTCTGACTCTGACTTGAAGCCACACACTGGGGGAGGTGCCAAAGCTGCTCATTCTCCATCTTAGTCTCAAATCATTTTTAATCATAAATGTAGCACGTCTATGTCTCAGCTCCCCAACACCTAAGAAGGGGCCGCTGACCTCAAGCATCTTGGAGGACCGACAGCCTGCACTTAGGAGCTGGGCAGGGGGCTGGGGCAAGAAGGTGGGCAGGAAAGTCCTGGCCCTTCCCAGGGTCCTAATCAGCTAAGTCATCAGGCCCTGTCCGGACAGAAGACAGTTAGGAAGAGGCTTCCCCAGGCCGGGTAGCTGGGGTTGTGCCAATCTGATCTGTGGTGGGGCCCACGGGACCCAGGGACGGGTGGGCACAGAGACACCAGTCACAGGGCTTGAGCTGTCTCCATGGGGCTCAGTCTGGGCCTCAAAACTACACCTTCCTGAGGAACCCCAAAGACTAGGGTCCTGGAGGATAGAGAAGGGGAGACAGTGTGCCCTGCAGGAACCAGAAGGGCTTCCTGGAGGGGGTGGCACTGGCTCCAATCCCTGCCCAGTTGGAGAAAAAATTCTTTGCAGCCAAGATGCTTGGGGTCTGACCTAGCCCTGCTGAGTCGGCCACTTGCTGCCACGTGACAGTGTCCACATGGGGACAAAGGGAGGTGACAGGTCCTCCCTGCCTCCCTGCAGGAGGAGGGAGCTCCCCAGGCCACACGGCAGACAGCAGAGATGTGGGCTCTCAGGGCCTTTTTCCAGGGATGGGACGCCAAGGGCAGGCCAGCTGTGCAGCTGCAGGAATCCAGGCTCTCCGCCACAGGTTTTAGGTTTGCTAGGGGATGGGGTCCTGGCAGGCTTTCGGCAATAACCCTGGACCCCTCCAGTGAGGAGACAGGCCTTCCCAGACCGGGACAGGCAGCAGCAGCGGAGCCTGCCCTCCACACAGGCGGCCTCTGAGACGCGGACAGGAAGCAGGGTTCCACCAGGCAACTCCAGGGCCACAAGACGCCCTCCAGGCCCCTTCCGGCCGTGTCTGCACCCAGAAGCTGGGGCCCTGCCTGCTCCTCCCCCTCTCCGGACAGAGGGAAGTCCCCTCGGACCCTCTTCCTAGCCAGGGCGTGGTTGGAGGGCAGGCAGGAGGAGGGGCTGGGAGCGCCTTCCCAGCTGGGCTCCCTGGACCCAGTCTGCGCCAGGAGCCACTCAGGGCCACCCCCTCCTTTGCCGACGGCCAGGACGGGAGGGTCTGGGGCATGGACGTAGGTCCGCTGGGCTCTCTGCTCCCTCCTTCTGGCTGGACAGTGAGACTTGGACTGGGGGTCTAGGGCACGGGTGACTTGGAGTCACATCACTGCTCACACCCTGCAGCCTGGATGGGCCAAGCCGTTGATGGGCTCACTCTGTGGGTGTCCCTGTGCAGAGAAGGGCCTGACTCATGCAGAGACTCAAAAAGAATGAAAAAGTCATTACCTGCCTTTTAAACGAGACACTGCCAGTTATGTAGCCTTCCCAGACCAGGGTGAGCCTCAGGCCACTGCTCTGAGACCAAACACTATCCACAGCCTTCCCCACCTCCCCCACCTCAGACACCCCCAAACCAGGGGTGCAGAGCCCCCCTGGGGATGTCCGCTTAGGACATGTGGTCCTGCAGCCCCCACTGCCATGACTGTTCAAATGAACAGGCCAGAGGAGCAGGCTACCAAGCATTTGGTGTTAGCATCAGGGTGTTGGCCGCCCCCAGTCCCCCAGGCCCCCAGGGCCCCCGAGGCCACCCGCAGGGCCCAGCAACTTTGTGCTTCCCTCCTGACCCAGCTCTTTGCTTTAAACAAGTCAAGCCGGCTGCATGCCCCGGCTGTCTTCCATCCTGGTCACGTGGGGGTCAGGGTGGAGAGCGGGACAGGCGGGGACAGGCGGGACAGGGAGCCAGAGCAGGGAAGGGCCCCACAGAAATGGGCAGCTCGGAGGAGATGATGGGAGAAGGGCAGGCCATGCCCCGGGGAGGGGTCAGCCCCCGAGCAGGTGTCTCGGCAGGAGGCCGAGGCGCGGATCCAGGGCTGGCAGGTAGAGACATTGGCGCACACGCCCGGGTGGCTGGGCTCAGCGCAGACCCCACTGAAGCTCACCACTGCCACCTGTGCCCAGCGCTGGTCCTGGAGCGGGCAGACCAGGGGACCTCCAGAGTCACCCTGGTAGAAGCAAGAAGAGCAGACAGGTCCGGGGGCTCTCTGGCCGAGGCTGACTTCAGGGAGTACAGGGACCGAGAGGGGCTGGGTGCCGGGGCAGGGGACGGGGGCACACAAGCAAGCTCTTTGGGGCTCCAGGTGTCCATGCAGCAGCTTCATCCTTGATCTGTCCTGTTGGCAGCCCTGCGTATCAGCTCTATCTGCCTCTTTTTTTTTTTTTTTTTTTGAGGCCTCTGAGGCTCAGAGAGGTTAAGAAACTCCCTAAAGATCACACAGCTAGGTTACAGCATCACTGAGATTCAGTTACTTTATTATTATTCCAAGCCTGGATGCTTCCCCTGATGCATGCTGCCTCCCTTACAAGTCACATGGCCTCTCTGAGCCTGGATTCTGACCCTCTGCGTCTTTGCAGCACCCGCTCACCTCCCTGCGGCAGCTGGAGCTCGAGTTCTCTGGCTGTTTATTGTCAGGTTGACTCCAGACTCATTCTTGTAACAAGCATCCATCGAGCTCCAGCTGCACCAGACGCCGTTCCACCTCGGGGGCGAGGCAAAGCCCTCCACCTCGTGGAGCGAGATGATGATGTCTCTCCCTGCCCCAAGTCCAGGACCCAGCCTGCCTCTTGGGGTCACTTAGGATAAAAGGGGACCTGGGGAGCCTGGCTAAGCACGGAGCAGGCATGTCACAGACTCCCTACGAACGGGGCTCTGCTTCCTCACCTCACTGTGCTGAGCAGGAAACAGGCCCGGAGGGGTCCGGTGGCTCCCCAGGCCCAATGAAGGACCAGGGCAGGAGTGCCAATGGGGGTCTGAGCTTGCAGAAGCCCTTCTGGCCCTGGCAGTGGCCAGCACCCAGCATCTCCTTGGTGACGGGCTCCAAGCAGGAGAGCCTGCGGCAGCTCTGCAGGCTGACAATGTGCACGTCCACCTCCTGAAGCCTATGGGGCTCTGGCAGGGCCACTGCAGGAGGCTGGGCATCAGGGAGGGAGGAGGGGCCCGTGGGTGGGGAGTACAGCCATGCCTGCCCTCGGGGGTGAGCCCCGCCCCGCACGGTGAGGCCGATACCTGACCCAAGTGGTCAGCGAGGTGAGTGGTGTGCAGGACCAGGTGCTCAGGGACAGGGATGCCAAGAGAGGCCACGAGTGACCCGTCACCCCTGCACGTGGCCTGCTCCACCTCGGGGCCGCCCCTTCCACCCCCGCCCCTGGTTCCTCACCCACCATCCTGCCTGATGTCCCCCCAGCCGGTGAGCCAGCAGAGGGTGCCCGGTGGGAAGGAGGAGCCTGCCGAGGCCAGAGGGATGGGCCTGACGGTTTGGGAGACGGGCACAGCGGAGCCAGCTTCAGCAGGCACATTCCCGTTGAAGGAGGGGTGTCAGATGACGCAGAGCACAGCCACGAAGACAGCCTGGGGGGCTGGTGTGCAGGACAGATGCTCCCAGCTGGACGGTCAGGCTCACAGAGCTGTGCGGGAAGTGGGGGCACATGATGGGGCGTGAGGAGGGAGAGTCTGGTGGCGTTGGCGCCATCAGAACTGGCTTCTGGGGGTGAGGGCCATGTGCTTGGGGGCTTCGTTCAGACCCTCTCTGCTCAGCCCTGACCCACGGGGCTGGCCACATCTGGGAGGAGACAAAGACTCCAGGGTCCACTCCAGCCATGAGGTTAGATGATTCATCTTTGTGCAGAGCCCCACATGAGGCGGGGCCTTGCTGCCAGGGGCAGAAAGGACTGGCCCCCACTCTTCCCAGGCCAGGCGGACAGCGAGGCAAGTGGTGCCCAGACGGCAGAAGCTGAGGCTGGCAGTGGGCGGCACACAGGTTCTGTGCCAGGAGGCAGGCAGGCGGCTGGCCGGAGCTCAGGGGCTCCAGGTGCAGCTGCGGGGCGGGGGGTGGCGGATGGCCCCTTCCCAGTGTTTGAGGACAGCTGAGCTGAGCCCTCTGGCAGGTAAGACACTGACCTGAAACGGGTCAGGACAGGGTCCCCTGAGGAGAGCAGTGTGCAAAAGCACACACAGGCAGGAATTTTTTTTATATATACACTCATTTTTGTTTATGTGGCTGCGCTGGGTCCTAGCTGCAGCGTGTGGGATCTAGTCCCCTGACCAGGGACAGAACCCGGAGTAACAGGGGCGGAGGCATCACGCAGCCCCAGTGAGAGGGAAGCAGGACTCACCTGCAGACGCAGTGGGCGGCGGGCAGCACCCACGGAGGCTGATGAGGCTGCCCCCGCAGACGTGGCGGCCCTGCTCTCTCGGGCTGACCTGCCAGGGCCACTGCGGGGGGACTCCTCGGTGCTCCTGACAACCCGGGCCTACGGGACGAAGCTGCTCGCTGGTCGAGGGGTGGGTGAGAACGCTCACAGTCAGCCCAGCAGCCCCCAGGTGGCCCCTCTGCAATAACAGGGCCTGGGGTGGGGCCAAGGTGGCTGCCCTCCTGAGTAGCTCTAGACTCCTGCCTGTGACCAACTTTCTGAACCACAAGCAGCCGCCCCCTGAAACTTTCCACGGTAAAGGGCTCAGTACTTCAGTTTGTGTGACTAAACTTTTCACCTAATTTTAATCAATTTAGACATAAGTGGGCCCCGTGGGTAGTGAGTGGCTCCCAGGCTGGAGACTGGGGAGGCCTCAGTCCCCCTGCTGGGACGAGAGGAGGGTCTCCTGGGTGTTGTTCTGAGGTTTCAGTGAGAAGGCCTGGGGGTGAGAATGGCTCCACTGGGTTCTGCGTCTCTCTGCTCCTGAGCCAGCTGAGCAGCCTCAGGGAAGGACTTCGAAAGTTATCAAAGCGGCAGGACCTGAGTGTTCTCACACAGACCCACCAGGCACAGGTGACGGCCTTCAAGAACCAGTGGGCGTGGGGGAGAAGGGCTAGTTAAGGACTTTGGGAAGGTCACGTGCACACTGCTATCTTTAAAATGGATAACCAACAAAGACCTACTGTAGAGCACAGGGAGCTCCGCTCATGTTGCATGCCAGCCTGATGGGAAGCGGGGTTTGGGGAAGGATGGATACATGAGTCCCTTCACTGTCCACCTGAAATTATCACAACAGTGTTAATTGGCTACATCTTAATACAAAATGCTTCTTGGTGTTAAAAAAAATAAAATTGGAAAAAAAAAACTGGTGGTCTTGGAAGTGACCCCACACATATCTCCCAGGGGTGGAGCCAGGAAGAAAAGCTAGATGTTGTGAGGGCCCAGGACAGACCTCAGAGCGAGCGGGATGCGTGTGGCCGGAGCCCTGCCTCGCTGCTGGGGAACACCCAGCCCACAGGAGCCGCAGCCTGCCCAGAGGGCCGGGGCCTGGGCTCTAGGGCGGCAGGACGCCTGCCTGGGCTCTCACCCCTGTCTCCCAGGAAGGGAAGCCCCAGGAGTGCCAGACGGAGCCACACCTGCGGGTGGAGGCAGGGGGACTGAGCGCCAGCACCTGGGAGGGCAGGGGCGGCCCCGGCCTCTCCCCGAGGCCACCGCCCGGGGTGCTGCCCAGGGCCTGGGCGCCGCCGCTCACGAACCCCCACCAGAAAGACCAGGGGTGCTGGAGAGCCCGGCCCAGAGACCTGCTGTGGGGCCACAGCACCACAGTCCCAAGAGGCCTGCGCCCCTTGCCCTCTTGAGACCCCCTCACCTGGAGGGACGCCTGCCAAGGGCCAGCAGCAGCTCCAGCCTCTCCTTCTGCCCTGGCCCCATCTGACACGGGCTTCGGGGCACGGGGTCTGGCAGCCAGCGGCAGCCAGGACTGATTCTGGGCAAGCCTCCCTCCCTGCCAGGCTGGGTTGTAGATAAGAAACATGCTCCCCGCCCCCCTGCCCGCTGCTGCGTGGGCCCTGCGGCAGGGTGAGGGGGAATCCAGGAGAATCCCAGGCATGACCTTAAGGGTCTGCCTGGTCCGGGCGCCAAGCAAACCGGAGGAGGAGGGCGCGTTCTGGGAGCACCTGGCCCAGAAGCCGCATCCCTGACAACTTGAGCAGGCGCCTGTGACTCAAGAGCCTCCCTCATCTCTGGGCGCCTTGGCCTTCGCTGCCCTGCCTGGACTTGCCCTTGCGGCCCTTCAGCCAAGAAGACAGTGGGCAAGACGGGGAAGGGGCCCTGTCCCTGTCCCTGGCCACTTCCCACCGCTGCCAAGGGGGAGAGAGGAGGTGCAGGCTGAGGACCACGTCTGCCAGGACCCGCAGCTCCCCTAGGGGGCCGTGGGACCTGCTCTGGGCACCCCAGGAAAGCATGCCAACCTTTGCCCCTTCCCACTGCTTGGGTCTTGCTCCCACCTGCCCCCACTACTGTCCCGGGGTCGAAGGGTCACCTCCGTTGAGACCCTGGTGCTTTGCTCGCCTACAGGCAGCTGGGACTGGTTCCCACCCAGAGACAGACCCTGCGGGAGCCAGTCCCTCACCTGAGCGATCCCCAGGGGAGCTAACATCTCCCCAGAGAAAAGGCAGTCATGTCATACCCGGGTCACATTCACATGGCGACTGGCTAATTCAGAGAACAGAGGCTGCCTCACAGGAGAAAGGGGTGGGTGGATGGGTGTCCGGGGGTGGGTGTGACACCAAGTCAAAATCGTTTGACTTGGATAAATTCCCTTTGGAACCACGCACAGTGTCATGTGGTGAATTCTGGGACAGGTGGACCAAGCTGGGGGCTGTGGCTTCAAGGTAGAGCTGACGCTGAGATCCCTGCTGTTCTCTGCCAAGCCAGGGTGGGCATTGGTCCCAGGAAGGGCACTGGTCCCAGCTCAGCCCTCTGCCCTCAGGGCTCGGGACACCTCCCCCAGGGGAAGCCATGCCATCCTGGTCAGTCCCAGCACCCCCGGTCACTCCTCGTGGCCTTCAATCAAGTAGAGGCCTGGGGCCCTCTCCCTTGCCCCCTCCACCACCACCAGCATCTCCCTGCTGCCTCCTCCAGGGTCAGGGGAGCCCTGGACACTGAAAGACCAGAATAGAAGGTCAAGGGCAGGGCCCAAGCGGCGAGTCTGGGAAGAAGAGGAGGAGGTCAGGTCCTCCAGGCTGGCCTAGGTTGAGGCCAGGGGACTGAGTCAGGGGAAACTCAGGATTTGCTGCTAGGTGCTCCAGGGTGCTAGGTCCCCAGAGTGTCACACGGGGCCCAGCCAGAGCCCCAGCTGGGCACCCCTGCAACTGCTGGAAGTCTCTCACCCTGCAGATGGGAGGCCGTGGGGTCACCCTGAGACAGGAAGGGTGGCTGTGTGGTGCAGCTGCAACAGAGTGGGCAGGACCGGGTGGGTATCTCACAACAGGAGACAGGAAACAGACCAGCGAGTGCCCGGTCGGGCACCTGGGAGGGAGTCTTACTGCGGAAGGAGCACCAGCATTCAGAGCCCCAGGAAGGGAGGCGTTTACTTTCCTTAATTCTGACCAATGCGCCCTTTTCTTTAATAATTAAAGCAGGTGCACAATGTGTGTTTGATGGCCACAAACAGCCTGAGAGTTAAGTTAGCATAAGATCGAGTTCAATCATGTATAAGACAGAACGACTTCCCCAGACCCCAATAAGTGAATACTTCTTCCATCCTGGGTCAACAAAATGTATTCCACTTGAGGATTTGGTTGTAAATCCTACAGCACCTTACAACCAACTGTTAGTTCACTTTTTTAAGCGTCAAAGAGTTTAGTGATCACTTTTTATTCCCTCAGCCTGTCATCAAGACATTCAGATCAGCTTGTCCTGCTGACACCTATGGTGATCACCACTTAGGCGCATCGACCTTGGACCCAATTTCACCGATCAGGCTCCTGTCATTGCTGCTACAAAAATGGGCAGGTCCTCCAATTGGCACAGAGTCTAAACAGTCAGCTGTCTGCCCAGTTTGTTTTCAAGGACTAGGAATCAGCTGTGTCCAGTTTGAGCTCAAGCCAGTTAAAACTAATTAGGACCCAGAACACTGTAACTGGGCCCCAAACTTCATCCTCAGAGCCCTTGGGTCCCACAGGGAGAGGGGCCAGAATCCATTCTGGACAGACGCCTCATTCTGTTCAGGAGAAGCTGGCTCTTCACATGGGTCCTGAGAGGCCTGGCCGGGGGGAGTCAGCTGGAGGCTGAGCAGCGTGAAGACGTGGACCTGGACACCCCTCCCGCTGGGCCCCCCTGCCGGGGCTGTCTCCGCACCCCAGGCCCCTTACTCCTCCAGTGTCACCTAGACGCACCTCCGAACCCCAGAGACCAGCTGTCCAAGGGGGCCCACAGGACACATCCCGTAAGAAACAGCTGTAGTCGTGAGAGATGCCAGCGGGGACCCCATTCTCCTGGCGCGGGTGTCAGGTGAGGAGGGGTAGGGAGGGGTGGGGAGGGACGTGTGGACTGAGGCCGCAGGGTCTCAGAGAAGCAGGCAACAGACGGCGGTGGCGGGAGGGGGAGAAGCCGAGGATACCTCCCCAGGAGGTGGGCCCACCCTGCTCCCCGCCAGCTGTGCCCAGGGAGCCCACCCAGAGATCCCCCACCCCCACCCCGGTCAGATCAAGCACACACAGCCTGGGAGCAGCTCTGCACAGTTTAATGAGGCTCACGTCACAGACAGCTGACTGCCGGCCTCTCCCTTCTACACGGTGCCCCCTTCTGGAGCCCCTGCCTTCTCCCCAGGACCACCAGGGGCCCCTGAGCGAAGAAGATTGGGGGTCTCCAGGTCTAGGGCCCTGGGGACAGTGGGACATACTGGCGGATCCAGGACATGTAGCTGGTCACCCGGGTGTATACCCCAGGGAAGTCGGGGAGCGCACACTTGTGGCCCCAGCTGACAACTCCCACCTGGACCCAGGAGCATTTCCAGAGGCACACCAGGGCCCCCCCGGAGTCACCCTGTGGGAAAACACCACTCAGTAAGCACTTCCCATGTCCCTAGGCAGTGGGGCTGGCGGGTCCCCTGCTCAGGGGTTGGGGGGACAGATTAGAGGGTGAGTCCGGGATCCCACCTTGCAGGAATCCTGGCCCTTGCTCCCGGCACACAGCATGTCATCCTTGATTGGCTTGGTGCTGTTTTCAAGTTTCTGATAGTGTTGGTTACAAACCTGGTTCCCCACGATGGGCACCTCCACCTCCTGCAGGTGGTAGGGAGGGGGCAGGGGCGCTGCGGGGAGAGGCTGGGTGAGCTCCGTGCTGGGGAGGGGCTCCCCTCGGTCTGCGGGGGGCCTGGGGACCCACTGCCAGTCCGACCCTGGGATCTAGACCCAGCGCCCCTGATCTTGGACTCAGTGTCCCCACAGCCATGAATTCGGGGTCTGATCACATGATTCTCAAACGTCTAGGTGCCCCTGCAGCATGGAGGAACCCTGACCTTGGCGGGTCGCCCACGCTCAGTGACCCAGACCTCCTCCCCATGACCTGATGACCTCCTTGTGTGCTCAGGCTGAGAGGGTCAGAGCCCAGGACAGCTGGGGCAGAGTCTGACCAGAACCCAGAGTTAGTGGCCCACCCCTGAGATTGTTCCAAAAGGTTCCCGTCCAGAACCACACAGAATACCCCTCCCTGGGGTCCAAAGGTCTGCAGAGTGAGCTGCTTTCCCTGAAGACCCAGCCTCCCCAGTTCCTCATCCTTCGCCTCAAGTCTCCCCAAACCTACAGTGAACCGTGACTTTGCCCCAGCCGGACACCCAGCACATCTTCCTCTCAGGGACCGTCAGTGAGGCAGGCGGGAGAGAGACCACCTGGACGTGAGAGGAGAGGCTCACAGGGGCCTCCAGCCTCAGCAGGGCGATGTCCGCCCCACCCTCAGCAGACAGGATTTGGTCGTAATCGGGGTGTTGGACAATCTTGGACACTTTGGTCAGCTCGTCATGGTCATAGAGTCTCAGCTGCCCAACTTGGACCCTGATGGTAGAAGCCTTCTGGCTTTTCCTGGGGAGAGGGACCGGGAGCCACTCAGAGGAGGCTGGGGACCCCCAGAGCTGGGGAGGGGCCCCTGGACACCCACACACACCTCCCCCAGCCCCCTCTGCTCCCCACCCTCCTTGCAGCCAGCCACAGGGACAGGGACATAGAATACTCACGGCTTAACACAGTGGGCAGCAGTCAGCACCCACTGGGGGTGAATGAGGGAACCCCCACAAAAGTGTATCCATAGGCCAGCTGTCCTATTGTAGAACCTCAGGCTCACCTGCCACAGGTAGCTCCTGGCCGAGACATCGCACCCCCCCACGATGCCTACCAGCTCACGTCCTGAGCCGGGGCCTGGGGAAGCAATGTAAGGAGCCATCAGGGACCCAGACAATGGCCTTCCCAGGCAAAGCTGTTCAGAAGCGGGGAGGCCCCTGCCCCCCAGATGGGCTAACCCTGGGTGCAGAAATGGGTCCTGGGATCCTCAGGGCACTACGTGGGGTGTGAACTCACCCAGGGTCACGGGCACGGAGTGCCCCAGGCAGGGGAGGGTCATGACCAGAAGCCACAGCATGTGCAGGTGGTCTTGAGGGGCAGCTGGACCCCCAGCACCAACTTCGGGAAGGGTGGCCTGAGGCTCCAGCTGGTCTGGACAGGAGGGTGGCCTCCTCCAAGCTGCTTCCACGTCTCTGCCCCCGGTTCCCCCAGGGCCCCATTTATCCCCCTCAAACAGGAAGTGGGCACAGGGCTGTGTGCTGTGGCCAGGTCGGTCCTCTACCCGTGGGGGCCAGGGACCGGGGCCAGTTCAACTCAGCCTCCTCCAGCAGGGGGTGGGGGCAGGGGCCCGGGCAGGGGAAGAAGCGAGAGCCCGGAGCCCCCGGCCCAGGTGGGCCCCGTTGGGAGGGACACTCGGTGGGCAGGGAGGAGGGAGACGACTGAGGGGCGCTGGCCGGCTGCTGCCCCAGGGGGTCCTTAATCGGAGGCGGGGTGGTGAGGCCAGGCCCTGCTCTTCTGGGTACCGGCCACCCCCAGGGACCGAGGGCTGCTCTCCAGCCTGGAGCCCAGCGCCTGGGCTGATGACCCTCCTGACGTCTCTCCCAGACCCTGAGGGCTAACAGTTACTGATGCCCATGGAGGCTCCAGAGCCAGGACAAAGGAGCATTCCAGCACTGAGAGTGTGGGCCGGGCGCCCATGGGAACCCTGGGGACCCGGGCATCTCCGGGGGTATGTGGTCTCAGTGCTGCCCTGACCATAGCCTCTGAAGGCAGGATGGGTCTTGGGGCATGGTGGGTAGAGGGTCAGCTCAGGGCCTGTTTGTTCTCAGGTTTGAGATCGGGAAAGAATTGGAGGATGAGGGGTGAGGGTTTCCCTGGGCCCCTCCCTGGTCCCGGTTCCCAACCCCTTGGAAGCTGGCACCTCTCTGCCTGGACCCACTTGCGAGGTGTCTTCTAGGAGAGTCTGGGGTCCAGAGGGACCCCTGTGTGTGGGGAGGGGTGTGCATTTGAGAGAAGTCAGCCAGACTCAGGAGGGCCGGAGGTGTTTCTCCCAGTTCTCCAGGGAGCCCGGGTCCCCTTTGTGGCCTGAGTGATATCCCCTGCATTCCTGTGTTAAAGCCCTGGCCCCCATTCCTCAGGATGTGACTGTATTTGGAGAGGGGGTTGTTAGAGAGGTCATCAGGGGGACGGTCTAATCAACATGGCAGGTGTCCTTAGGAGAAGGACACAGACACGCATGGAGAGACCTCGGAGGACCCGGGCAGAAGGTGCCGTGTGTAGGCCGAGGACAGAGGTCCCCGGAGGACCAGCCTTGCCCCAGCAGGTCTCCACATCCAGCACCGGGACTGGGAGGAGACACGCTCCTGCCTGATCTGCGGGGCTTTGCCCAGCCCGGGTTGCCTCACAGCCGAGCCCAGGATCCCCAGGCCTGGAGGAGGGAGATGGTGGGTTCTCGCCTGCAGGCTCTTCTCTGCTCACGCAGGTCTTCAGCAGGGAGGGTCGGGGAAGGGCAGCAAGGCCTAGGGTTGGGGGAGTGCTGTGTTCATTTCAGATGTACAGCAAAGTGACTCAGTTACACACATACACACATATTCTTTTTTGTATTCTTCATTATACATTATTAAAAGACATTGAATGTAATTCCCTGTGCCATACAGGAGATCCTTATTGGCTGTCTAGACACAGTAAAGTGGATCTGTTAATCCCAAACTCATAACTGATCCCTCCCTTCCCTGGTCCTCTTTGGTCACCAAAAGTTTGTTTTCCATATCTGTGAGTGTGTCTGTTTTATAAATAAGTTTATTTGAATCATATTTTAGATTCCATATAAAAGTGATATCATATGGTATTTGTCTTTTTCTAACATGTCACTTAGTATGATATTTCTAAATCCATTATGTTGCTGCAGATGGCATTATTTTATTCTTTTTCATGCTTGAGTAATATTCCGTCATGTATATGCGCCACATCTTTATCCAGTCATCTGTTCACGGACATTTAGTTTGCTTCCAAGTCTTTGCTATTGTGTTAGTGCTGCTATGAACATTGGGGTGCGTGTATCTTTTCAAACTAGAATTTTGTCTGGACACATGCCCAGGAGTGGGGTTGCTAGGTCATATGGTAGCACTGGGGCTTCCCAGGTGGCTTAGTGGTAAAGAACCCACCTGCTCTTGGCAGGAGACACAAGGGATGTGGGTTCAATCCCTGGGTTGGGACGATACCCTGGAGAAGGGCATGGCAACCCACTCCACTATTCTTGCCTGGAGAATCTCCATGGACAGAGGAGCCTGGCAGGCTGGGGTTGCAAAGAGTGGGACATGACTAGAGCGACCTAGTGCACGTGCATGGTGGTAGCTCTGTTTTCAGTTCTCTAAGGAACCTTCATACTGTCTTCTACAGTTGCTGACCAGCTTACATTCCCACCGACTACAGGAGGCTCCCCTTCCCTTCACGGCCTCCCCAGCACGCGCTATTGTAGACTTCATCATGATGGCCGTCAACCAGGCGTCTCTGCCCTGAACACGCTTGCACATGCTGCAGAGGAGCCCACCTCCCTGTCTGAAGCCCGCAGGCCGCGCCCTCACCACTGCAAGCGCTGCTTCGCCTGCGTGGTGTTTCCAGTGGATGACCCCGCAGCTCATCCCCGCTCTGCGGTGACACCAGCATCGCGGCCTCCAGGGTCTGCCTGCTTGCCTGGATGGCGACAGGGCCCACACACAGTCATTCATCTCCAGCAGAAGGGCTTTCAGGTCGCGTACAGATTCTGCCTACACGAACATAAACAGTGTTTCCATTTGAATCCATTGCTGGTGTGCTCTTTTACCACCTCCCCTCCCCACCCCGAGGGACAAGGGCAGCAGCCTGGCTCCCGAGCCACCCTGCAGGGCAGAGGGACCTGCCATCAGCCCTAGAGCGTCTGCTCCCTGCTGCTGCCACCTCCAGGCACTGTCTCCTCAGTCTTCACCCATCTGGGGTGCAAACGGCCCCTTCTAGATGCCCTCAAAAGGGCTTCCTGGGGACTTGGTGGGAACCAGCTTTCAAATGCTCGCCTTCCATCTCTTAGTCTGTAACCCGCCCCCGTGGTGCCTGTGGTCTGTCTCTCAGGCTGAGGTTCCCGGCCTGTTTCCAGCAGCACATGGCAGCACGCGGCCTGGGTTTGGCACCCCCCGCTCCCCATCACTCCCCCTCCTCACCTGGTCCTCAACCTGAAAGCACCTCAAACCCCCATTCTCCGGCATAAATCCCATCCAGACAATGGGAAGCAGCTCAAAACTTGGCTCCTGTCAAACACTCCCGGTGAGACCAGAGGCACGCGACCCATCTTCCTCTCCACCCTTGAGGACGGAGCCCTGCATCAGCCACTAAATCCACTGATGAGTGGAGACTCATCCCAGCAGAAAGCCTCACGCCTGGCCCTGCCATCGGTGCGGCTTCACAGCAGGACCGATGTCAGGCGGGTCCACCCACCAACGGCTCCCTAGTCCCTCTGGAGGGATGTCACAGGACGATATGTTCTCCTGACTCCAGAAGAGCCTCGGCAGAGAAAGCTCCTGAACCCACAGTGGGAAGCCTCTCCACACCTATGTCACCAGCTCTTGTCCCCTCCCTGCCAGGATTCCCTCCCCTTCCACAGGGAGCCTCCCCTAAATCTTCATCTCAGGGCAGAACCGAAGCCAAAACAGCAGGCGGCACCCCCAGGGGCAGGCTGGGCAGGTGGAGGGGATCCTGACCATGTCTAACAGTCTGAGGAGTCACAGCTCATTTGAAAAATCAGTAGTTGTATCAGATGATCCCACAACAACAGCAGATGCAAGTTGACAGGCAAGTCATCTTTCAGAGTGGTGAAGAAGACAATTTAGAAGCAAGCGAACAGCCATTTGAGGAAGAGGGCAACACAAGCATATTCTCAGAAACACCACATCCCAGACCTTTGAATCGATTACAGTAAAGCTCAATAAAAGGCAAATGTCCCAAAAGATACACTCAGCAAAGGAAATCAAATCTCATCATCAAAGACCATCATCATTCTTATCTTTTTAAAAGAGATGCCGTCAAAGAGAACGATGAGATAGGCAGCCACAGTGACCCAGAATTAACAGTCTAGATGCTGTCCAGATGGCCGATTCAGGGCACGTGAGACAGGAGATGAACGGCCGATCAACGTCTTCTCTTATCGGGGTTGTGCACACATGTCTGTTCTAGAAGAAAAAGGGGAGAAGGTAGAGAAATGCTGCTGCTGCTGCTGCTAAGTCGCCTCAGTCGTGTCTGAATCTGGGCTACCCCATAGACGGCAGCCCACCAGGCTCCGCCGTCCCTGGGATTCTCCAGGCAAGAACACTGCAGTGGGTTGCCATTTCCTTCTCCAATGCATGAAAGTGAAAAGTGAAAGTGAAGTCACTCAGTCGTGTCCGACTCTTAGCGACCCCATGGACTGCAGCCTACCAGGCTCCTCTGTCCCTGGGATTTTCCAGGCAAGAATACTGGAGTGGGGTGCTATTTCCTTCTCTGAGAAATGCTGGGACAATGCAAATTAGTAAGTTAAGGAGGTAGAAGCCAGTCTGAGGACGTCAGTGATTATATGACATCAAGGCGATGACAGTGAGCTCACCAGTTTACACACCAGCACGGAAGGAGGGCATCGGAAATACCCCGGACACAGGCCACTCACGAGAGTGTGGGATGGAAAAGACGCTACAGGCAAAAGCCGGCCAAAGGGGAGCGTGGGCCACAGACAGAACCTCGGGGACATGCTGGATGGCATCAAAACCAGAAACCTACGCTCCCCAAAAAACACTCCCGAGAAAATGGGGTGAGGAGTCCCAGGGAGAAAGTAATTGCAAAGCATGAAGTACTTGTATCCAGAACAGATAAAGAATTCCCCAGACACCATCCTGAGAAACAAAAACGTGTTGAGTCCTGCCCGAAGGCCACAGGTTCAAGGCTTTGTCCCAAGGTCACGTCCCAAGGCCATAGAAGTGGAGCCCAGAGCCAAGGTCCCCTCCGAAGCTGACTGAGCCCCTTTGTAACCATTGCCAAAAGACACCCCCCCAGCCCAGTCACCACCAGCAAATTTCCTCACCCCAAATTAGGCAAAGATGCCCACCCCAATAGTCAACCTACAGTGCCCTAAAATAAAAAGTGTTAGTCACTCATCTGTGTCTGACTCTTTGTGACCCCATGGATTGCAGCCTGCCAGGCTCCTCTGTCCATGGGATTCTCCAGGCAAGAACACTGGAGTGGGTTGCCATGTCCTTCTCCAGGGGATCTTCCCGACCCAGGGATCGAACCCGGGTCTCCTTCATTGCAGGCAGATTCTTTACCACCTGAACTTAACCAATTACCTAATGCCAATCTTCCAGCAGGAATTTTCTCTGTCTTGAGGCTGTAAAAGATGGCTACTAACCCATGAAAACTGTCGACTCTCCCTGGCCTGTGAGGAGGTTGACCCAAGGTGCTCGCAGCACCTGCATTATCTCTGCTTTTTATTCTTAATGAGTTCCCTCCCTACTGCAGTACTCTGTGTCTGGAAATTGTCTTCCAACCTGCGGTCGTACTGCCCCAACAAAGCCCAAGTAGAGAAAGCGTTTACAAGAGAAGCTAGCAGGGTGCCAAGGAAGCACATGAAAACGCACAGCAGACTGAGTCATTAGCAAAATGCAGGTTAAAATAAGCGCTAACCTGTTAAAATGGCATTTCAAGGCCAATGACAAAGTCAAGGGCTACAGAGCAAAACGCAGGCTTTCCGAGAAGAGAAATGGACACACATTCCCACGCAAACCAGTGTGAAAGATTAGCCTGATACACACTCACCAGAGACCTGGAACAGCACCAATATCCTGAGCAGGTAAATTCAGGTTGAAAAAAAAAAAAGGAAATTAAGTTCAAATAAAAATAAACAGGTAGGTGACTTCCGTGGTAGTCCAGTGGTTGAGACTCCAAGGTGCCAAAGCAGGGGCGCAGGTTCAATCCCTGGTCGAGGGACTAAGACTCCATATGCGGTGCAGCCAATACATTAATTAAACAACATAGAAACAAACAGCGGTGCGTTCACGCAGTGGAGAGTGTTGGACGACAGACGCAACCTGGAAGCCAGAGGCTGCGGCTGAGAGCTGGGCGGGGAGGGGGCGGCAGGAAAGGGCACACAGAGAGTATTGGAGGTGTCGGGATGGCCAAGGGTGGCCCGGCCAAGCCATCCCCCTGAGGACCACAGCCCAGGACGACTGTATCAGAGGGGGTACAGCTCCCGGCCTTGGGAAGCCAGTGTCACGGTCCTTTTCCCTCTGGGAACCACCTGCTCCCAATGGTGGTGGTCTCCACCCACTGTCCAGCCTCGTCTGAGGCTGCCCACCATGGTGTTAGGCCCTCCACAGTCTCGTAGGGTCTTTCCCTGGGGTTTCAAGGTGCCCACGGGAGCCCTCCGAGCTGGGGAGGGCCTCACTCTGCCCACTAGGGGAGCCATGCGCCCACTTCATAGAGGGGGCCGCTCCCTACCCCACGTGTCCCGCCCCGTCTCAGCCCTGACCCCTTGGAACACCCTGAGCCTCAGGCCTCGAGTCCCCAGGACACATGCTGGGTGCTTCCTGCCCCCAGGACCCAGGCCTGGACACAGATGTGTAGGGGGGCGCCCTAGTGTCTCCAGGGGGACCTCGCCGGGGCTGGGGGCCCACCCGCTGCCAGACCCCAGACTTGTACATGCTACGGAAAGGGGCAGGATCCATGTGTCCCCGGGCACCTCCAGGTCCCACGTGGGAGTGATTTTCCAGGCTGAGTATCAGCTTCAGGGAGAGAAAGGGGGACAGGCAGAAGGGCTCATGGGCCAGTCCCTGGGGAACCCTCCACAGGTACTGGCAGCTCTGATCTCACCTGCGTCCCTGAAATGCACAGGGTGGGATCAGGGCCACCCCTTCACTTACTGGGTTAAAGCCCCTCCTAAGATCTTCATGACCAACATAATTACAGTGGTGTGATCACTGACCTAGAGCCAGACATCCTGGAATATGAAGTCAAGTGGGACTTAGAAAGCATCACTACAAACAAAGCTAGTGGAGGTGATGGAATTCCAGTTGAGCTCTTTCAAATCCTGAAAGATGATGCTGTGAAAGTGCTGCACTCAATATGCCAGCACATTTGGAAAACTCAGCAGTGGCCACAGGACTGGAAAAGGTCAGTTTTCATTCCAATCCCAAAGAAAGGCAATGCCAAAGAATGCTCAAACTACCGCACAATTGCACTCATCTCACACGCTAGTAAAGTAATGCGCAAAACTCTCCAAGCCAGGCTTCAGCAATACGTCAACCGTGAACTTCCAGATGTTCAAGCTGGTTTTAGAAAAGGCAGAGGAACCAGAGATCAAATTGCCAACATCCACTGGATCATGGAAAAAGCAAGAGAGTTCCAGAAAAACATCTATTTCTGCTTTATTGACTATGCCAAAGCCTTTGACTGTGTGGATCACAATAAATTGTGGAAAATTCTGAAAGAGATGGGAATACCAGACCAACTGACCTGCCTCTTGAGAAACCTATATGCAGGTCAGGAAGCAACAGTTAGAACTGGACATGGAACAACAGACTGGTTCCAAATAGGAAAAGGAGTACATCAAGGCTGTATATTGTCACCCTGCTTATTTAACTTATATGCAGAGTACATCATGAGAAACGCTGGGCTGGAAGAAGCACAAGCTGGAATCAAGATTGCCGGAAGAAATATCAATAACCTCAGATATACAGATGACACCACCCTTATGGGAGAAAGTGAAGAGGAATTTAAAAGCCTCTTGATGAAAGTGAAAGAGAAGAGTGAAAAAGTCGGCTTAAAGCTCAACATTCAGAAAATGAAGATCATGGCATCTGGTCCCATCACTTCATGGCAAATAGATGGGGAAACAGTGGAAACAGTGCAGACTTTATTTTTGGGGGCTCCAAAATCACTGCAGATGGTGACTGCAGTCATGAAATTAAAAGACGCTTACTCCTTGGAAGGAAAGTTATGACCAACCTAGATAGCATATTGAAAAGCAGAGACATTACTTTGTCAACAAAGGTCCATCTAGTCAAGGCTATGGTTTTTCCAGTGGTCATGTATGGATGTGAGAGTTGGACTGTGAAGAAAGCTGAGCGCCGAAGAATTGATGCTTTTGAACTGTGGTGTTGGAGAAGACTCTTGAGAGTCCCTTGGACTGCAAGGAGATCCAACCAGTCCATTCTGAAGATCAGCCCTGGGATTTCTTTGGAAGGAATGATGCTAAAGCTGAAACTCCAGTACTTTGGCCACCTCATGCAAAGAGTTGACTCATTGGAAAAGACTCTGACGCTGGGAGGGATTAGGGACAGGAGGAGAAGGGGACGACAGAGGGTGAGATGGCTGGATGGCATCACCTACTCAATGGACGTGAGTCTGGGTGAACTCCGGGAGTTGGTAATGGACAGGGAGGCCTGGCGTGCTGCAATTCATGGGGTCGCAAAGAGTCGGACACGACTGAGCGACTGAACTGAACTGAACATGCTCCAGAGACCCCTCCTGGGGGTGAGAGTCCTGAACCAACGTCACGGGAGGCGTGGGGCTGGGCAAGCGGGATGTGATCAGAACAAAGTCACTGCCCTGCACTCACTGGAAAGGGACACACCCAGGGGCAAGGTTAACCCTCCCCCGCAAGCTCCCAGAAAGCTTTCCCAGAAATGTCCCCACCCCCAGACCATGGCAACCCAGCCTAGCGCCAGAGTCCAGGGACCCCTTCAGGGTCCCCCGCACGGCTCCCTCCAGCAAGCACAACGCCACGATCCCAAACCACAGTCGGGGGCTGGCTTTTCTGAGTTTAATGGGAGACAGAGGGTGAGCAGCAGGCCAGGGGCCACCACACTGCCGGGAGACAACAGCGCACGGGGCTTCTCGCTGTCTCTCCCTCCCAGGGCGAGGGGAAGGGGGATTGGGAGGGCAAGGCTGGCCCTGGGAAAGAAGCGGGGTGTTGGCCAGAAGGGGTGGCAGTCTTCTCATCGTGCAGACCCCACCCCCACCCCATCTAGTGTCCGGGGGACAGGACGTACTGGTGGATCCAGGACACGTAGCTGGTCACCCGGGTGTACACCCCAGGGAGGTCGCGATGGCCACAGATGTCTCCCCAGCTGACAATGCCCACCTGGACCCAGGTGTCATTCCAGCTGCACACCAGGGGGCCCCCGGAGTCACCCTGCGGGAGAGGCGGCCCTCAGAGCCCTGCAGTGCCCCCTCGTGGGCGAGGAGGGGCGGGAGGATGGAGCGGGCCTGGGTCCCACCTGGCAGGAGTCCCGGCCCTCGCTGCCCGCACACAACATGTCGTCCTTGAAGATCTGACGGGCGGCGTCTGCAGAGGAGTTCTGATAGTGCCGGTTACAGACCTCATTCCCCACGACGGGCACCTCCGCCTCCTGCAGGTGGTGGGGTGGGCGCAGCGGCCCTGTCGGGGGTCGGGGGCCAGGTGAGGGCAGGCACTCACTCTGCTCCACGCTGGGGCGTCAGCAGTGGGCTCCAGGTCCCCACTGCCAACCCTAACCCTGGGTCCAGACCCAGCACCCTGGGGCCCTGGGGCTCAGCTTCCCCACGGCCACTAAATCCACCCAGCACCAGGACGCAGGGCTCTATAAGCCTAAGGACAGGATGACCCAGGACGGCATTCTTTCGGGAGTTCTTTTTCCCTGGAGAAGGCATGTAGCAAGCCCTTGTCCTGACAAGGTGCTCTGAGCCACATGGGTTCAAGTTTGCACCTTCTGACATCTGAGACCACGGCAGACCCCAGCTTCTCTTTTTCTGTTTGTTTATTTTAATTATTTTTTATTGAAGAATCGTTAATTTACAATGTTGTATCAGTTTCAGGTGTACAGCAAAGTGGTTCGGTTACACCTGTATGTAGATAGTTGTGGAGAGGCACTGGCACCCCACGCCAGCACTCTTGCCTGGGAAATCCCATGGGCGGAGGAGCCTGGTGGGCTGCAGTCCATGGGGTCGCACAGAGTTGGACACGACTGAGCGACTTCACTTTCACTTTTCCTTTCATGCATTGGAGAAGGCAATGGCAACCCACTCCAGTGCTCTTGCCTGGAGAATCCCAGGGACGGGGGAGCCTGGTGGGCTGCCGTCTATGGGGTCGCACAGAGTCTGACACGACTGAAGCGACTTAGCAGCAGCAGTGAGTTTTATCCCTCCCCAGCCTTTTCTCTCCTGGCAACCATGTTTGTTTTCTATATCTGTGACGATTCCTGTCTTGTAAATCATTTGTACAATTTTTTCGTATTCCACATATAAGCAATATCACAAGATATTTGTCTTTTTCTGTCCTGACTTCACTCAGTATGACAATCTCTAGGTCCGTCCGTGTGGTTGCACATGACATTATTTCATTCTTTTTTATGGCTGAGTAATATTCCATGGTGTACCTGTACCACATCTTCTTTATCCACTCATGTGTTGATGCACATCTAGACTGTCTCTATGTCTTGGCTACTGTGAACAGTGCTGCAGTGAATATCAGGGCACAGGTATCTTTTTGAATTTTGGCTTCTTCAGGTACATGCCCAGGAGCAGGCCCTAGCTTCTCGATCCCAGGTTTGCTTCTATGCAGGAGGACAGTCAAGGCCCACCCCAGCGGTCATGGTGAGGACCCATGAGAACCATGGGTGTAATTGCTGGGACCTGGCAGAGAATAAAGGCCCTGAGTCCCCAGTATCCCACACACATGCCCATCTGAGACCTAGGTCTCAAATACATTCAGCTCAAAGGGGAATCCCCTTCAAAAGATCAAACATAGAATTAAAGGATGACCTGGAAATTCCATACCTGATCTAGACCCAGAAGAATTGAAAATAGATGCTCTAATAGGTGCTGGCAGCCTCAGGCTCATAGCAGCTTGACTCACAGGAGCCAAAAACTGGCAAACACTCAGGCATCCATCAACTGGTGCAGATACACAGAATGTGGTTCATCCACGCAGTGGAATATTCAGTTTAGTTCAGTTCAGTCATTCAGTCGTGTCCGACTCTTCGCAACCCCATGAATCACAGCACGCCAGGCCTCCCTGTCCATCACCAACTCCTGGAGTTCACCCAGATTCACGTCCATCGAGTCAGTGATGCCATCCAGCCATCTCATCCTCTGTCATCCCCTTCTCCTCCTGCCCCCAATCCCTCCCAGCATCAGAGTCTTTTCTAATGAGTCAACTCTTCTCATGAGGTGGCCAAAGTATTGGAATTTCAGCTTCAGCATCATTCCTTCCAAAGAAATCCCAGGGCTGATCTCCTTCAGAATGGACTGGTTGGATCTCCTTGCAGTCCAAGGGACTCTCAAGAGTCTTCTCCAACACCACAGTTCAAAAGCATCAATTCTTCGGCGCTCAGCTTTCTTCACAGTCCAACTCTCACATCCATACATGACCACAGGAAAAACCATAGCCTCGACTAGACGGACCTTTGTTGGCAAAGTAATGTCTCTGCTTTTCAATATGCTATCTAGGTTGGTCATAACTTTCCTTCCAAGGAGTAAGCGTCTTTTAATTTCATGACTGCAGTCACCATCTGCAGTGATTTTGGAGCCCCAGAAAATAAAGTCTGCACTGTTTCCACTGTTTCCCCATCTATTTGCCATGAAGTGATGGGACCGGATGCCATGATCTTCATTTTCTGAATGTTGAGCTTTAAGCCAACTTTTTCACTCTCCTTTTTCACTTTCATCAAGAGGCTTTTTAGTTCCTCTTCACTTTCTGCCATAAGGGTGGTGTCATCTGCATATCTGAGGTTATTGATATTCTTCCGGCAATCTTGATTCCAGCTTGTGCTTCTTCCAGCCCAGCGTTTCTCATGATGTACTCTGCATATAAGTTAAATAAACAGCGTGACAATATACAGCCTTGACGAACTCTCCTTTTCCTATTTGGAACCAGTCTGTTGTTCCATGTCCAGTTCTAACTGTTGCTTCCTGACCTGCATACAAATTTCTCAAGAGGCAGATCAGGTGGTCTGGTATTCCCATCTCTTTCAGAATTTTCCACAGTTTATTGTGATCCACACAGTCAAAGGCTTTGGCATAGTCAATAAAGCAGAAATAGATGTTTTTCTGGAACTCTCTTGCTTTTTCCATGATCCAGTGGATGTTGGCAATTTGATCTCTGGTTCCTCTGCCTTTTCTAAAACCAGCTTGAACATCTGGAAGTTCACGGTTGACGTATTGCTGGAGAATTTTGAGTATTACTGTACTAGCGTGTGAGATGAGTGCAATTGTGCGGTAGTTTGAGCTTAGCCGTAAAAAAGGAACGAAGTGCTGAGACTCACTACAATGTGGATGAGCCTTAAAAACATGCTCAATGAGATGAGCCAGACACAAAAGACCATACATTGTATGATTCCATTTACAGGAAGCTTCCAGAACAGGCAAATCCCCAGAGACAGAGAGCTGGTGGTGGCACCAGAGGCTGGGGGAGGGGAGCCAGTGCTTGAGGGGGATGGCGCTTCTGTGTGGGGGGACGTTCTGATGGCCAATGGCGGTGATGGTTGTACAATCATGTGAATGTACTTCATGTACAGTTAAAAGTGGTTAAGATGGCAAAACTTTGTTAGATGTGCTGTGCTTAGTCGCTCAGTTGTTTCCGACTCTTTGTGACCCTATGGACTGTAGCCCACCAGGCTCCTCTGTCTGTGGGATTTCCCAGGCAAGAATACTGGAGTGGGTTGCCATTCCCTCCTCCAGGGGGATCTTCCCAAGCCCGGGACTGAACCCAGGTCTCCCACATTGCAGGAGGATTCTTTACTGACTGAGCCACCCAGGAAGCCCAAGAATACTGGAGTGGGTTGCCGTTCCCTTCTCCAGGGGATCTTACCAACCCAGGAATCAAACTCGAGTCTCCTGCACTGCAGGTGGATTCTTTACCAGCTGAGCTACCAGGGAAGCCCTTGTTAGGTATATTTCACCCCACTAAACAAGGAGAGGATTCCCCCACATCACAGAGAATAAAGGGTTTCTGTGCATGCCCACTGGGTCTCCCAGAACCTTACCTCCGAGTCTGACGTCACCCCAGCCGGTCACCCAGCACATCTTCTTTTCGGGGACCCTCAGTGAGGCAGGTGGGAGGGAGACCACCTGGACGTGAGGGGAGAGGGTCACAGGGGCCTCCAGTCTCAGCAGGGCGATGTCCGCACCCCCTTTGGCAGACAGGAGGTGGTTGTAATCAGGGTGTGGGATGATCTCAGTCACCTTCATCAGCCGGTCTGGGTCATAGAGCCTCAGCTGCCCGACTTGCACCCTGAAGGCAGAAGCCTGCCGGCTTTCCCTGAGGGAGAGGGGTCGGAAGCCACTCAGAGGCCTGGGCTGGGGCAGGGCCAGGCTCGTCTTGCAGCAGGAACAGGGCTGGCTGCTGGCAGAGCCATGGCTTTCTGTGTGGCCCAGCACCTGGCCCCCAGCCCACACCCACACCCCCCTGTGCCCCCCACCCCCGCTCCCCTCCCCAGCCAAGGGGGCATCGAGCAGAGTGACCCACCGTCCAGTGCAGTGGGCCGCGGTGAGCACCCACTGCAGGTGAACGAGGAAGCCCCCGCACACGTGCTCCCACTGCTCACGCTCCTTGCTGTGCCTTCTGAGGCTGGCCTGCCATGGCCACCGGCCGGGAGGGGCATCGTGCACCCCCACTGTGCCATGCTGCTCCCTCCCCAGGTTGGGATCTGGGAAGCCGAGAAAGGGCGCCATCAGGGACCCCTGCCCGGCTGCACACACTCAGTCCCTCCCGGGGGTCGACTGACCAGTCCCCTCTGCACTGGTACAGGGGCATCTGGGTGGCCGGGGCAGGGGACAGGGACAGGGACTCAGGACTCACCGAGGGACATAGGCACGAAGCCCCCCGGGCCCGGAAGGGTCAGGAAGAGCAGCCACAGCATCTGCGGGGGAGGGCAGGGCCCCTGATGAGGCACCCAGGGCCAGGACCCGGGGGGAGGGTAGACAAGCAGGCTGAGTGGGGGGCTTCCTCACGGGGGTGCACCTCTCACTCCCCTCCAGCCCCTCTGAGCCCCTTTACCCCCAAGGTGGGCGTCCAGGGAGCTGTGAAGCACCTCCTTTCTCGGGCCCCATGGGGACTGAGCTTGGTGAGTCGATCAACAGTCATTGAGGAGCTCCTGCCCCTATCCAGATAATCACGATGGTGTGATCACTGACCTAGAGCCAGACATCCTGGAATGTGAAGTCAAGTGGGCCTTAGAAAGCATCACTACGAACAAAGCTAGTGGAGGTGATGGAATTCCAGTTGAGCTATTCCAAATCCTGAAAGATGATGCTGTGAAAGTGCTGCACTCAATATGCCAGCACATTTGGAAAACTCAGCAGTGGCCACAGGACTGGAAAAGGTCAGTTTTCATTCCAATCCCAAAGAAAGGCAATGCCAAAGAATGCTCAAACTACCGCACAATTGCACTCATCTCACACGCTAGTAAAATAATGTGCAAAACTCTCCAAGCCAGGCTTCAGCAATACGTCAACCGTGAACTTCCAGATGTTCAAGCTGGTTTAAGAAAAGGCAGAGGAACCAGAGATCAAATTGCCAACATCCACTGGATCATGGAAAAAGCAAGAGAGTTCCAGAAAAACATCTATTTCTGCTTTATTGACTATGCCAAAGCCTTTGACTGTGTGGATCACAATAAACTGTGGAAAATTCTGAAAGAGATGGGAATACCAGACCACCTGACCTGCCTCTTGAGAAACCTATATGCAGGTCAGGAAGCAACAGTTAGAACTGGACATGGAACAACAGACTGGTTCCAAATTGGAAAAGGAGTACATCAAGGCTGTATATTGTCACCCTGCTTATTTAACTTATATGCAGAGTACATCATGAGAAACGCTGGACTGGAAGAAGCATAAGCTGGAATCAAGATTGCTGGGAGAAATATCAATAACCTCAGATATGCAGATGACACCACCCTTATGGCAGAAAGTGAAGAGGAACTAAAAAGCCTCTTGATGAAAGTGAAAAAGGAGAGTGAAAAAGTTGGCTTAAAGCTCAACATTCAGAAAACGAAGATCATGGCATCTGGTCCCATCACTTCATGGGAAATAGATGGGGAAACAGTGGAAACTGTGTCAGACTTTAGTTTTTGGGGCTCCAAAATCACTGCAGATGGTGACTGCAGTCATGAAATTAAAAGATGCTTACTCCTTGGAAGGAAAGTTATGACCAACCTAGATAGCATATTGAAAAGCAGAGACATTACTTTGCCAACAAAGGTCCGTCTAGTCAAGGCTATGGTTTTTCCTGTGGTCATGTATGGATGTGAGAGTTGGACTGTGAAGAAAGCTGAGCACCGAAGAATTGATGCTTTTGAACTGTGGTGTTGGAGAAGACTCTTGAGAGTCCCTTGGACTGCAAGGAGATCCAACCAGTCCATTCTGAAGGAGATCAGCCCTGGGATTTCTTTGGAAGGAATGATGCTGAAGCTGAAATTCCAATACTTTGGCCACCTCATGCGAAGAGTTGACTCATTAGAAAAGACTCTGATGCTGGGAGGGATTGGGGGCAGGAGGAGAAGGGGATGACAGAGGATGAGATGGCTGGATGGCATCACTGACTCGATGGACGTGAGTCTGGGTGAACTCCGGGAGTTGGTGATAGACAAGGAGGCCTGGCGTGCTGCGATTCATGGGGTCGCAGAGAGTCAGACATGACTGAGCGACTGAACTGCCCCTATTCACACTTTGCTGTGGATGCACTCTTTCCTGTCCGACTCTGTGAGACCCCAGGGACTGCAGCCCGCCAGGCTCCTCTGCCCATGGGATTCTCCATGCAAGAATACTGGAGTGGGTTGCCATGTCCTCCTCCAGGGGATCTTCCCGACCTCGGGATTGAACCCGTGTCTCTTTTGTCTCCTGCACTGGCAGGCGGGATCTTTACCACTAGTGCCACCTGGGAAGCCCGACATCCAAAACCTCACCTGCCAACCCACAACCAGGCCGGAGGAAACAGGCCCAGAAGAACGTGAAGAGGATGCAGGCTTGCTGGATGAAGTCCTGGAACACTGGCCCAGGCTGGCAGGATGAGGGGCAGCATTCGCCAGTGACCGGGCCGCTTGAGCCGCGGGGCAGCCCCTGAGGCCACTGAGCTCGGCGGGGCAGCTGGAGCACACCACCATCTGCCTGGCGCACAGCTGGCCGCCACCCTCACCACCACCAGCGGAGGGACATGGCACCCTGTCTGCTCTGAGGCTGGGGTTCTCAGAAGCTGTTGCTGAGACAGTGTGACCCACTGGGCCGTGGAAGGCAGGTGGATGGAGCCAGGCTGGGTGGAGGGTGATGCAGGGCTGACCACCGCCCGCAAGGAGGCCCAGGGCATGCACAGCCCTCGTGGGGAAAAAATGCCAGCCCTTACACCACCCTAGATTAGCCAGGGGGCCGACGGGAGTGAGGCAGCCACAAAGGAGCTGCCAGCCCCCCGGACACTGGTCAGCAAGTGCTCCCCAGAAGGGGGACATGGCAGCCCACCCTGTCCAGCACCGTCCACTGTGTGTGAGGATGGCAGCTGCAGGACAGGGGAGAGCGGGGCTCAGGGTCCAGCCCACAGCCACTGCGGCCATGCCGGGGGCCAGAAGGGCCCCCCACTGTCCACTAGACCCCCTTTGGCGATGACCCGCAGATTCACCCCATCCCTGAGGTGTCTGAGCTCCGTCTGGCCACGTGGACGTCTGGGCCGGGGCTGTAGTCCCAGGCCGTCACAACTGAGGTGAGCCAGGGGCGTGCTCTGCATGTGCCCTGCCCTCCATTGTGACACAACAGCCCTCCTCCCGGTGGTCAGTCACTGTCCTACCAACAGGATGCCCCTCGTTCTTGACCAGGGGCCTCTGGACACAAAGCCCAGCACGGCCAGGCATCAACTGCGACTTTGCTTTCAACACCCTTATGACACTGGGACCCTTTGAGGGGCCATGACCCTTGACCCTGCACAGTGCAGACTTGTGGGCTCCGGGAGCACCAGTCCCCACTGAGCATAACAGTGAGCAAGCCCTGCTCCCCTTGCGCCCTCTCGCACCCCGCGTGGCCCCCGCACTCCCCTGGGGAAACCCTGCTCCCCCCGTGGCACCCTGCTTCCCTCCGGGGGCCCTGTTTCCCCATGACCCCACTCCCCTCGTGAGCCCTGCTCCCTCCCGCCCCCATGGGCCCTGACTCCCTCCATGGCCCCTGCACCCTGATTCCACAGTTGGAGACACAGCTCCAGAGAAGGCCTGCAATTCTGCCTGGGATTCATCCTGGAGGACAGCCTGACCCATGACGTGTCACTGCCCAGCTGGGCCACCAGCCAGTGGCTCCCAGGTGTGCCCAGCTGGCGCCTGGCCGTGGGCCTCTCTCTCGCCTCCTAAGGTGCCATGGGACGGGATTCAGACACCCAAGCTCCCAGATAGTGGTGCCAGCCAAGTTCCTGCAAAACCCCAGGTGGACATGCCTCCATCACCACAGGAACAAACCTCTGGTCCTTCCAGGAGCAGAAGCACCGACATGGGGCTCTGTCCACAGGGCCAGTTGCTCCCTGGCAGAATTGTGCCATCGGAGTGGGCACTGGTGTCCTTTGCTGGGAGGCTAAAACAGCCCTGTTGAGAATGCCCCCGGCCGTGACCACTTTTCCACCAGCCGCCTAGCCGGCTGGGCAGCAACCAGTGCGCTTCACTCCCAACAGGAAGAAGCCGCCGCCCACTGCTACTTTGAAGGCATTGTTGCCCACCCCCAGCTTGGGACCCCTAAGTATTCGACTGATACCACCCTGTCCCTCCAGATCAGACTGGAGCTAGGTGGTCCCTCAATCCAGTGGTGGGTGTCCTTGTAAGAAGAGGTGAGGGCGCTGGGAGACACACGGAGGAGACAGCCATGGAGGTGACAGAGGCAGAGACAGGAGGACGTGGCCACCACCAAGGATGCAGGTGACCCTGGATGCTGGGCGGTCCTCCCGGAGCCCCCAGGACACCCTGAGCTGGACCCCCGGCCTGCAGCCTTCCACTGCTGTAAGCCCCCACCTCCCCTACCCTTGGCAGCCCACCAGGAAGAGTCTACCCAGCAGCTGCTTGGCCACAGCCTCAGGCAGGGACACCCAGAGCCGGCTCTCCTGGGTTCAGTGAGCTGCACAGAGAGGAGGCGAGGAGGCCGTGACCCTGGCCCCACCTGAGGGCATGGTCCGGCTGCTCCCTGAGCCAAGGACAGGGGCCCGGCAGGAAGGTCTCAGAGCAGGGGGTGGTGGAGGACGAAGCTGAGTGAAGAGTGGGCATCGGGGAAGGAGCAGTGAGGGCCCCCTCCTCAAACACCCGGGAGGGTCCAATACCAGCCCGTGCTGCCAGCACCCTGGCTCCTGCCAGGGGCTGAGGGGCTGAAGAGCCGCAGTGGCGGCTGTGGCACAGGCAGGAGGTCATTCCAGGAAAGCTGGGGCCACAGCAGTGCCCTACAACACACCACCCCAGCTGGAACCAGGTTCCCCTCTGGTCACAGCACCACACTTGGCGAGCTCAGGTCTCCAGGGACCCATCACTCCCTCTGGGGGTGAGAGTCACCAGCATCCTTCCTCCTCCTCCGGGGGCCCCAGAACCCCAGGAGATGTTCAGATCTCTACAGAGAACAACCCAGATCCCAAGTGGCCAGGGTGCCATCAGGGGGAGAGAGTCTGCACACAGGAGGGGAGGGGTCCTACAGGCCCCGGGCACAAGCTCTGGGTGAGGGGCCTCCTCCCGACCCCCCACCATCCATCCACCCACGGTGGTGGGTGTGGGTGAGGAGTTGGCTCCCAAGGCCCAGCTGACGGGGACACATCACAGAGGTGACAGCCAGGAGCCCCAGGCCCCCAGGGCCGAGCCTGAGCCTGGGCCCTGACTTTCCGACCCCACCAAGCCCAGATCAGGTGAAACGGGCTGGAGTGGAGCCGGGGAGAGAGGGGGGGCCACCGCTTCCGAAAAGAACCCCGAGGGAGAACACTGGGGGCAAAGACATGGTCTGAACACAGCCATCGGATCAGCCAGAACCAGAAGCAAGAGGTTTGAGGTTTATGGGGGAAAAGCCTCCTGACTATTATTGGCAGATAATGTGATTTTCTTCCCGGAAAAGCCAAAAGCTTCAACTGAAGAGGTTTTTAAATTAAGTTTCTTAAAGTGTTGAGATGGAAGATAAATATTTTAAACACAAATAAGTAGAGAAAGAAAGAAAGTCGTCCCTGCCTCCCAGGGATAACTGTGGGAGGGGCCAGTCTAGAGCCGCATCGGTGCCCCCACCCCCTCTAATAGCTGCACAAGGAATGTTTGCAGGTCTGTGATGACTGCAAAACTCTCCAGAGAAGGGAAACAAAATGCCATTCGAGGTGGCTGTCATCAAACATCAACCCTTCTGACCCCACTGTGACGTGCTGCTGCTGCTGCTAAGTCGCTTCAGTCGTGTCCAACTCTGTGCAACCCCATTGACGGCAGCCCACTAGGCTCCTCTGTCCCTGGGATTCTCCAGGCAAGAACACTGGAGTGGGTTGCCATTTCCTTCTCCAATGCATGAAAGTGAAAAGTGAAAGTGAAGTCGCTCAGTTGTGCCCGACTCTTAACGACCTCATGGACTGGAGCCTACCAGGCTCCTCCGTCCATGGGATTTTCCAGGCAAGAGTACTGGAGCGGGGTACTGCAGGCAAATCTGCTCATTTTCCCGAGGGTGTCTGGAGGGAAATTCAGGGGAGGGCGGCCACGCAGTGTTGTCACCATGCAGACGGGGCTCCAAACTCACAGCGGAAGGCCCGCCGGCTTTCAGCGCTCACTCCCTAAACCCCGGCCACAGAGACGGCCAAGAAGCCGCAAGTAACTGGCATCAACTCGGAGGCGAAGAAAGAGGCCACAGTGTCGTGTCCGTGTCTGATGGGCAAGTGTTTGGACACTGGACGGAGGAGACAGAGAGAGCGGGCAGCAACGGGCAGAGGGAGAAGATGGGCTGACTCACAGGGCTGCTGGAGGGCAAGTGCACAGGCCGACCAGCAACATTCTTCGCCATTACAAGTGTCCACAAGAACCACGCATGCAGAGGTGGGGCTTCATAACCTCAATCTCGAGTCCCTGGTCACCCTCCTCTTCCCTCCTGCTGGCCTGGGCACCGCTGTGGGGCCACAAGAAGTAACGGCAGGCCCATCATTTAAAGCATCTTCAGTTCAGTGCAGTTCAGTCACTCAGTCGTGTCTGACTCTGCCACCCCATGGACTGCAGCATGCCAGGCCTCCCTGTCCATCACCAAATCCCAGAGCTTACTCAAACTCATGTCCATCGAGTCAGTGATGCCATCCAAACATCTCATCCTCTGTTGCCCCCTTCTCCTCCTGCCTTCAATCTTTGCTATCATCAGGGTCTTTTCAAATGAGCCAGTTCTTTGCATCAGGTGGCCAAAATATTGGAGTTTCAACTTCATCATTAATCCGGCAGATGAATATTCAGGACTGATTTCCTTTAGGCTTGACTGGTTTGATTTCTTTGCAATCCAAGGGACTCTCAAGACTCTTCCCCAACACCACAGTTCAAAAGCATCAATTCTTTGTCACTCAGCTTTATGGTTCAATTCTCACATCCATACAAGACTACTGTAAAAACCATAGCTTTGACTAGGTGGACCTTTGTTGGCAAAGTAATGTCTCTGCTTTTTAATACGCTGTCTAGGTTTGTCACAGATTTTCTTCCAAGGAACAAGCATCTTTTAATTTCATGGCTGCAGTGATTTTGGAGCCCAAGGAAATAAAGTCTCTCACGGTTTTCATTGTTTCCCCATCTATTTGCCATGAAGTGATGGGGCCGGATGCCATGATCTTAGTTTTTTGAATGTTGAGCTTTAAGCCAGTTTTTTCACTCTCCTCTTCCACTTTCATCAGGAGTCTCTTTAGTTCTTCGCTTTCTGCCATAAGGGTGGTGTCATCTGCATATCTGAAGTTATTGGTACTTCTCCCCGCAATCTTGATTCCAGCTCATGCTTCCTCCAGCCCAGCGTTTTGCATGACGTACTCTGCGCATACGTTAAATCAGCAGGGTGACAGCAGACTGCCTTGACGCACTCCTTTCCCAATTTGGAACCAGTCCATTGCTCCATCTCCGGTTCTAACTGTTGCTTCTTGGCCTGCACACAGACTTTTCCGGAGGCAGGTTAGATGGTCTGGTATTCCCATCTCTTGAAGAATTTTCCAGTTTGTTGTGATCCACACAAAGTCTTTAGCATAGTCAATGAAACAGATGTTTTTCTGGAATTGTGTTGCTTTTTCGATGATCCAACAGATGTTGGCAATTTGATCTCTGGTTCCCCTGCCTTTTCTAAACCCAACTTGAACATCTGGAAGTTCACAGTTCACGTACTGTTGAAGCCTGGCTTGGAGAATTGGCAGCAATGGTCAGTGGGTGGTGGTCAGGGCCTCACGATCTCCACGGAAGTTTGTCTCCTTGTTCCCCCACCACAACCCACCTGCTGGCATCACTCTGGGCTCAGGGCCCAGTGCCCTGGGAGGGGTCCCCACAGCTCAGTGTTGAGCACAGCCCCTGTCCGGCCATTTCTCCCAGAGCACCAGGCATCCCGGGAGTCCTTAGGGGCAGGGCATGTCTTCAATTTGTCTCTGGCCCCCTGAGGCCATGGTGGGCAGGGGCAGGGGATGGAGTGGACACAGTTTGCAACCCCCAGATGCCAACAGAAAAGTTCCCAGGGGAGGGCATCTGGCAGGATGCAGCCACCAAGGAGAGGCAAGGAGCAAAGACCTCTGTTTCTGGGATCCCAACCCTCTCACATCTGTGTTCCATGTTTTGTCTTTAAATTTGTTCAAATGTTTAACTAAGATCCAGATTAAAAACAAAAACCATAGCACTGTATAGGAAGAGAAAGCACTGTCACTCGTCACAAACAGAACTGCAATACAAACTCTCCTGCTCACACACCCTCCCTGCAAGGCTGAGGCCCATCGGGACCCAGAACCTTGGTGGGGGCGCTCATCAGGTCCTGCCTGGTGGCCTCACCCCGAGGGCCCAGCTACACCTGGGCAGTCTCCCCTCTGTCTCCCCTGATCTCATTCCTCTGCTGTGAGTCACTGGCCTCTGGTCCTCCTTGGACAACCAGCTCTTCAGGTTTGGCTGTCTGTCTCATTGGTTTGGTGCGTGTGCTCTGCCAGGCGCCCACGGACCTCCACGCGTGCTCCGGTCTGGCCCATGTGTGCTGGCGACCTGCTGTCCTGACCCGTCTGGACTGAGGGGGTTACCAGAAGGCGAGATTTTAGGACATTCATTACCATTAGCACCGTTATTATTGTAAAGCACATATAAACTACGAATGTGCTGTTGTAACCATTTAAAGTGAAGGATTCGGTGGCATTTAGTACATTCACAATGTTACTCAACTCCCACCTCTTGCTGATTCCAGAACATTTCCAAGGGATGAAAGGAAACCCATCCCCATGAAGGCACAGCTCCCCGTTCCTCCCCGCACCACCACCCCCTACCCCGGGTGACCGCCCATCCACTTTCCATCTGCCTGTGGATTTCCTCATTCTGAACATCTTGTACAGAGGGGGAGACAAGCTCCATGGTCTTCAGTGTCTGGCTTCCCTCGCTGGCTCAGCACGTTGCCGGGTGCGTCCACGTGGTGTGGGGTGTGGGCCGGACGCCATGCCCTGTCTGGATGGAAGGGTCTCCTGACCCATCTTCCCCTGAGGAGCCTGTGGGGTGCTCCTGTTTCTTGCCTGCCGTGAACAGGGATGCTGTGAACACGTGTGGACACGTCTCAGTGTGAATGCCTGGTTTCAGTTCCTGCATATTCGCCTAAGTGGGGGGTGCTGGGTCACATAGCAGGGAGCTTTCCATGTTAAACCCAACCTGCAGGGGTGGGCCGCCCCCTTATCACCTGACCTTACAGCCACCCTCACCCTGCTGCTCTGGCTCCTTGACAAGTAGCTTCCACCACCCGGCTCCACGTCCACTCCTCCACAGGCTCCTCTGCTCGAGCCCCACGAGCCCTACCAGGTGGAGAGCTGCAGACAAGGCCCAGGCTGTGAGCCTGGCAGAGGCCCTGGATATGGGTGGTGGGCCACACAGGGAAGGAGGCGGGCTGCCCTCCCTGCCCCAGGGCTCTGGCACCGCCCCTCTTAGACTGTCCCCCTGCTCGAGGACAGGCTTCCAGGGACAGAGCAGCTTCAGGGACACACACTCGGTCCTGAGCGCCACTGGGGCCTGGAGTCCTCCAGGACGTGGAGTCTGAGCTCCAGGAAGCTGGGAGGGACTGTCACAGTGGCCTCGGAGCACGCTGGTGTTGGCTCTAAGCTCATCTCTCAGAGTGGGGACAGAGAACACCTGCCCACAGATAGTTCCCAGGCTGGAGGAGCCTGCAGTAAAAACACATCAAATTAGAGGATGAAGGAGACATGCCAGGTGCTTGTAGAATCCCTCAGTTTAAAGCCAAGAGAAAGGCTTGCCTTTGAGCCGCTGTGGCTACTTCAACACCTCTCCACGTCTTGGTATCCTTGTTCCCTCCCATCCCCACCCCACTTTAACAAGAAAGGACAAGTGAGGCCAGAATCTGGGCAGGTTAGGGTCAGGTAAGGCCATCAGGCTTCAAACTCAGAGCGTGGTTCAGTTTGCACTGTTACTTAAGTGCAAGGCACAGGGACACCCCCTATCCAGCTGTGTAGGAAGCCTCCTTTCAGCAGCTGCTAAGTGTGCAAACACACGGCTGGTCTAGTCTGGACTGGCAATACGGCGGGCCGGGGTCGAACCTGCCTTACCTGCCGCCGAGCTGGGGCGGTGGCGGCGCTTTGCTGCCACCTGGCGGCCAAGCTCAGGGCGAGGCGCCGCGGTCACATTGCCGCCCGCCGAGCCAGGTGAGCGCCGCGGGTCTCCCCGTTCTTCCGCTTGGCACCCTGAAAGCTCCTCCCCCAAGCTGGGCGCAGGTTGCGGGGGAGCGCCCCCGTATCGAGGGCTGTACATCCTGCGGGTTCGGCCTTCTGACGCTGGGAGAGGACCGGGAGGGGGCTGGGACTTAAAGCAGGCAGGAGGGGACGCAGGAGGGGAAGGCCTGGCTGCGGTGCTGGGGGAGGGAAGGGGAGGGGCGCAGGGGTACAGCAGCGACCCAGGCCTCAGCCTCGCCCTTGAGGCAGAGCTGGCTGAGCGCGGGGAGGGGAGGGCCGAGTGCAGGGGACTTGACCTGGCCAGCGGCTCTGGGGTCCTCAGAATGCCTACTGAGATGTTGGGGGCTGAGTCTGATAGGGTGCCAGGGGGAGACGCTGAATCATGGCTCACGCGGAGGGGAGGGCTCTGAAAACGTTCGCAGGCGTGCCCACCTGCAGGGCATGGGAGCCCGGAACCTCCGGGGTGTGCCCAGCTCACCCCTGAGCACCCTTTCTCTCTCATTGTCTTGTATAGCAAACATGTTCTCCCATCTTAAGATAAAATAAAAACCAACCAATCCTTTCTTAACCCTGGACTCAATGACAAGGCAGGGAGTGAACGAACCTATGACCAGGTAGGAAGGCACCCTCACTGCATGTCCTCTGTTTCATGGGGGTTGGGAGCCAGGCTCTGTTGGGGCCACTTTCTTTCTGCACTGAGAGGAATGTCCAGCTGCCCCAGGTGACGTTATCCTCCACTCGTAGAAAGGCTCGTGACAATCAAATATTTCTAACCCTGGTGGCTCAGCTTTCTGCAGGACACATGGGAGCATAAATAAAGACCCACCCTTTCCCAGTTGGTAGGCATCCATCCTATGCCTCCCCAGCACGCTTTGCAACCCACAGATACCCCCAGAGTGGGAAGTCCAGAAGTTTGGTTCTCTGAGGACGGCTCCCAAGCTCAGGGAGAGAGATGCAGTCCTTGCAAGCCCTAGACCTTCCCACCTTCCAGATTTTTCCATGGCAATTGAACCCAAACCATTTTATGTAACCACCATCTTGTACAAGCCTTCTCCATATTCCAGCCAACGCTCTTTAATTTGCATTTCTTTAGTGACTAGTGGTGTTGAGCATCTTTTCACGTGGTCATTGGCCATTTGTATGTCTTCTTTGGAGAAGTCTTTTCAGACCCTTTGCTTGTTTTTGAACTGGGTTTGTTCTGTTGATGTTGAATTGTAGGTGTTCTTTATGTATTCTAAATGCTAACCCCTTATCAGATATGTAATCTGTGTTTTCTCCTATTCTGTGGGTCACCATTTCACCCTGGTAATAATGTCCTCTGATGCACAATCTTGACATTTGATTCATTTATTTTTTTCCTTTTTAGCTGCCTGTGCTTTTGGTGTCACATCCAAGAAATGATTGTCAAACCGTGTCATGAAGATTTTTCCATTTTCTTCTAAGAGTTTTACAGTTTGAGCTCTTCTGTTTAGGTCTTCGAGTTGGTTCTGTATGCAGTGTGAGGTCGGGGTCCAATTTCATTCCGTTGCTTGTGGATTTGCTTCCTTTTTAACTCAGCCCCTGAAACAGCAGCCCCTGCACATAGACCTCCCACGGCCTGACCCTCAACAGCCACCTGAGGGAGCTAGCGGTGCTACCCCTACTCTAGGCAGCTGCCAATCACACCTACTACCCCTTCCCCCCACAGTGGGCACATGACCAGGCTCAGTCCACCAGGATCCTCCCCCAGCAATGACCACCACTTTTCACCGGCAAATGTTACTGGTCTGGGTGACTTCCCCATGCAGCCCTGTGCAAACCTCCCCAGTACCCTCACAAAAAAGATGGTGCTGGCACTGAGCCCATGCTCCTGGGGTTCTTAAAACTGTAGCTCAGTGGTCAAGTGCTGCATGGAGGGCCCACATGAGACACTTGTTAAAACGCACACTTCTACTCAGAGCCAGCGAACCAAGGCTGGGGACCCAGAGAACAGATGTCTCAGATAAGCCCCTGAACCTGGCATCTGCCCCGGTGAAGAGACAGGGGAGGCAGTGTCCCAGAACAGGCCCACGCTGGGTCACTGTGGGGACACAGGAGCCGGCAGCCCCTTTGGACTTCTCTGAAGTCCTCAGAGAGGCCTCAGAGAGACCTGGAATGCTCACCTGCTGCTCAAGGGGTCTGGGCCCTCTGGTCTTCGTTACCTGGGACCCCAGGCACTATAACCAGGCCCTCTGGGCCACGGCTGACCCAGAGGTAACCTAGGCAGACTACCTCCCCAGCCCAGCGGAGCTACCAGCCCCAGGAGACGCCCCCACCCCAACCCCACGCCCGGCCCGGGGCCTTCTCAGGGCTAGTGACCGTCTTCATTGTAACAGACGGGCTGGGAGCGCTGAACACCTGCTGAGAGCTCTGGGCCAGACGTGGGCCTTGGGACACCAGTCTTGCGGGGGTGGGGGGCGGGGGCCGGGGCGGTCTGCCCTGGAGGCCAACAGTCTCAGTACAGTGCCAAATAGGGGGCTGCCGAGGGTGGGTTGGATGGAAGGAAACGGAGGAAGGAGGAGACCCAGGGCGCAGGGGTGAATGAATGCAAGCCGGGGGTGGGGGGTCACCTCCCTCCACTTGACCCCAAAGAGCCCACGGGCGGAGGGGCTGACCTTGGAACGCTCCCTCTTTCCCACTCTGGGCCAGGGGACAGGGGTCGGGGGCCGCCCGACAGGGAGGCGCCCAGCGTGGTCGGGAAGCACAGGCGTTCGCGCCTGGGTTCGGGGAGGACCTGAGATCCCGGCCGCAGGGGCCCAGCCCTGCCCCTGCTCCTCCCCCACCCTCCCGGACCACCCCCCCAGGCGCCCCTCCCCCCAGGCCAGCTCCTGGGTTAGGGAGCGTCTGCACTTCTCCTCCCGTCGGTCGGGCCCGCACTTGGTCTTGTGTACGGGGCCTGCTCATTGGGCACATTAGACGGATGCCCCGCCCAGGGCCCCGAGTTGGCCAATCGCAAGGGGTTTCACAGCATGCCGTAGGCGAGGGATTGTCACCTTACTACGACGCTTGGGGGATCCCTAGGCCTCAGTGGTCGTTGCTCCTCCGCCCGGGGCCCTAGCCTCAAGGAGACCTCCGGGACCACTGCCCGGGGAGGTGCCCGCGGGGCATCCGGAGAGCCCGGGGAGATCTCGGCCGCCCTGCTTCCCCGCCGCTCGCCGGCCCGTCCTCGCGAGGAACAGTGCCCCACTAAGGGGAGTTTGCAGACGCTCCCTGACACCCGGGACGCGGCCCCTTTAAGGACACAGGTGTCCATGGCGCCGCCTGACTGGAAAGCCGCCTCCAGGCCGGGCTCCCGAGCGGGGCCCGAGGCGCGAGCGCGCGGCGGCGGGACACGGGCAGCGGGCGGCGCTCGGCGGCGCGGGTGGCGCGGGGCTGGCGGTGGCGGCGGCGGGGTGCGAGGCAGGCGCGCGGCGGGCAGGCCCCGCAGGCCCCGCCCCGCCCCGCCCGCTCCGGGGTCCTCGAGCGCTCGGGCTGCGCGCGGAGCGGGCTCGGGAGGGAAGTCCCGAGACAAAGGGAACGCAGACGCCGCCGCCGTCGCCGCCGCCGCCTAGTACGCCTCGCTCGCCGGGCCGGGCCGCCCGAGGTGAGCGCCGCGGGGCGGGCGCCGGGTCGCGGGGGCCCGAGCCTCCGCTGCCGGCGGGCCCGGCCGGGCAGGCGCCCTCCGCGCGCGGCCCGGCCCGTTCCCGGGGACCGGCCCGCCCCGGGCTGCTGACGCCGAGGCGGGGGCCAGCCCGCCGGGCTCCCCTCGGGCGGCCCGGCCCCCGGCCCACCGCGGCCTCGGCCCGCGAGGTGGGGGCGTCCTCTCCCCCGGGCGCGCGCTCGGGGCGAGTCGCGTCCGGGGCGACCGACGGCGCGCTCCGCTCGGGCCGCGCTGACAGGAGCGCCGAGTCCTCCGCTCAGGCGGAGCGTTTCCGGGGTCACGGTCTGCGCGCGAACCTGTGGCGCGTTCCAGCCTGGGAGAGGACGCGCAGCACAAAGAGTGCAAAGCCGCGCGCTGCAGGAGCGCCGGCGCGTTTGGGGGTGGCGTGTGATGCCTGGAAACGAAAACAAGCCAGAGCTCTTGCGCCTCTGAGCTCCGCCCGCCGTTGGGGGGACCCACCGAGTGTTCGCGCTTCCCTTGACGGGGAGGTCTCGTCCCAAGACCGCTTTATATCAATTGCACGGAGGCTGGAGCTGGTAGTTTTCGCGAGTAAGAGGAAGGCGAGGGAATGATTAGCTGGGCTGATGGTAACGGCCAGCAGCTGTCCTTGAATCATAGAAGTAGCTGGTTTGGTTTGTACGGTTTGAAAACAAGCTCCGTTCGCAGAGTTACTCCTCTATTTGCGGAGTTGGCTTTCGTTGGTCTGCTCTTAAGCCCGTGGTCCTCTGTGTTTCTTGCTCCCAAGGAAACCCTGCCTTTGGACGGAGAACCTACCGAGCAGCAGGGGAAGAAGGATCCCATGTTTGTCCTGACTTGCTTTTGGGTGGGTTAGGGGTGAATTCTGCATCGTGCTGCACGTGAGTCTGGCTGGGGGTGCCGGGCTTGCTTTGGAAACAGCCGGGCGTCCTGGGAGGCGTGTCAGGAAAGACCAGGGAAGTGCACCTGGGCTGGAGGGTCTCCTGAGCGCAGGTGAAGCCAGTGCCTTCCTTCTCCTGGCGAGTTTACGGTTGGGTGGGAAAGCCCACCAAGGGCCGCGAGCCTTCATCGGTTTTATCCTGGGCCGACCCCTGGGCTGACCCCTGGGCTCACAGTGCTATCGCCCATTTTACCCGTGAGAAGGTTGAGGTGGGAGAGGGAAGCCGCTGGCCCTCACCTGCAGCCAGTAAGTGGCTTCACAGAGCGTGATCTGAGAAGCGTGGGTTCAAGCACAGCCCATGCTGGAGAAGGGTGGCTGCAGACTTCAAGGGTCTGCCCCAGACTCGGATCCTGTGCTTCAGGCTGTCTCTAGCAGGTCATGGATATCCGATCTTTTCCTCTCAGTGATTTTGCTGCTCTGAGGACTCTCCTCACACTTAACAGCTCCTTAAGTGCCTCCCTGTCAGTTGGGAAAAGCTGATTCGATTCTAAGTGGGATGCTGAAGGAGTGGTTCCGTGTTGTAATTAAAATGTAGCAAATTGGCTGCTTTCTCCTGGGGAGCCAGAGGCCAGCCTCTCTCTGGGCTGGTGCAGGTATGCGCCTGTGACTCTGCTCTGCCTGCAGCATCTATCTGGTGCCCGGTTTGGTTGTCACCCCCAAGGACGGGGTTGCAACAGCTCTTGTGGGACACCCCCCCTCCCCCATTACTTTTTGCACCTGAGACAATCACAGCTGGCACCCCGACAGGGTCTGCTGAGGCGGCTTTGTTCCTTGTCAGCAGAAGAGGTGGCCTGTGGCGGGGTCCTGGCATGTGGTCAGCAGGCATGCGGCACTCAGGATCACCCCACCGGCCTTCTCTACATCCTGGCCCAGCCCTGCCGCTCCAGAGCCCTGGAGTGCCAGCTTGCCCATTCCAGAACCCGTGTGCCGCCCAGGTTCCAGGAACCAGTCTTGACACCTTGCTGAGCGCAGACTCAACAGGAACCTCGCAGTGCACGGGGAGCCAGGCTGCTTGTCTCTGCCGCTGAGCTTCTGTGTGGGACAGTTTAGAGGCGGCCGCAGCCGGTGCCCTGTGCTCTGCCCTGGCCCGTGAGGGGCTCGTGTAGGACATCCTGCACCTCCCTAAGCCCCCACTGGGGGAGGGAGAGGTGTTCCCATCGGCCCTGGGGATGTGCGGGGGGCGAGTTCTGTTTAGAAGGGTCGTGTGAAGTGAAGGGTTTCAGGCTTCAGGATTACTGCCCTCATGTCTTAACCAGAGAGGACCTTAAAGACGAAAGCTGGCCGGCGCTCCCCTCTGCTCTGCTGGCTCCCCGCCTGAGGGAAGTGACTCCACCACCTCCCCCTCTGTCCTGTTTCTGGATAGCCCAGTGCTGCAGGCAGTGCCCAGGTGGCCAGCCAACCACCAGTAGAACCCAGGGGCACCAGTATACCCATGTCAGCCTTCGGGCCGCTGCGCTTGTGGTCTTCAACTTACATCGCATGAATGAATGAAAATACATGATGGGTGTGTATGTGTAGGGAAGGAGACCCCAGATGGGGTCCTGTCCGTCAGGTCCATGGATGAGGAGGAGGTGGGCGGGCCAGGACTGGAGGGTTGCGGGTGGCAAAGAGAAATTCTGTTTGGGGTCCGGGCTTACTTGGGATTAAGGCCTTCTTGTTTGGAACTTGAGGTTGGGCAGGGTTAGAGCCTTGGAGAGTGTCCTCGGTGGTCAGAGCCGGGCCTCCTGCGTGGGAGCTAGAGTTTCGACGCTTGCTTTTCCTTGTGTTGACACAAGTCTCCGTGTTTCTTGACAACTCACGGCACCCAGTTGTCTGGTGTCTGCAGTAAATCACCCCACTTCCTGGACCCTGGGATCCTGGGTGAGGCTGTGATGGCAATCCCAGTTCCACCTCCCATATGCTTACTTATTGGGGAGTGGTCCAAGAGCCAGACCCCTGCAGAGTTCTGGCTCCTTGAGGCCATTGGGTCTGGGAACAAGCAGCCGCCCAGGGCCAGGCTCTACTGCCGACCTGCTGACCTGACCCCGCTCCCCTGCACAGACGTGGGCACACCAGAGTGGCCACCAGCAGCCGGTGCTGGGACAAGGTCACCATTTGGCTTGCTGGAGAAGTTGGGGGTCAGCTTGAGCCAAGTGATGGTGGGCCAGGGGCCTCGGTGAGAAGTGGCCCTTCTACCCCTGGGTTTGACTTGAGGCTTCTCCCCCAGTGGGCAGGTTACTTTCTGGGTCTTTCCGTCTCAGCTCTGAGCTGGGCTTGGTCCCCTGCTCTGGGGCAGGGCCAGCACCACTGGGAGGCATGGCCGGTTTCTTGTCCTGTCTTCAGCGGAAGTTTGTTTTGTGGCTGTGGAAGGCACGGCTTGTTGTCCTAGGACACTCCAGGTGCTGGGCCTCTCCCCTGCCAGAGGCGCGAGGTGGGGTGAGCCGGCCACCCGGCGGATGTGCCCAGCTCGGAGACCCTCCCCTCAGTATGGTTAAAGTCGTGCTTGTGGAGGTACTTGATTCGTGGTACTCTCCAATGTTGCCATGGACTTGAACACCAGTGAACACACTAGGTTCTGTGTGGCCCAGCAGGTTCTGTGGCCTCTGGGGCCGGGTTCCTGTGGGCGGAAGGGTGGCGAGGGCAGTGGGGTTCTGACCTGGGCCCGTTCCTGGTCTGGTCGGCGTGCGGGATCAGCTGCCCTGGGACGTGACCCAACAGCGTCAGGCAATGGATCTGTGTGCTGATGGCCCAGCCTTGAAGGTCTGGGGTCCAGAGGTGGTGGGGGGAGGGCATTCAGAAGTGACCGGGGGCCCCAGCAGCCTGGCTACAGGGCCCACTGAGCCTTTTGCTGACTTCCCCAAAGTCCAGGGGACAGGCGGCGTGGCGGCGGGTCCTTGGGTGGGGTGTCAGGTGAGGAAGTGGCGGGGCTGTGGATGGCCTGGTGGTGGGGTTTGCTGGAGGCTGGGCTTGTGTGGCCCCTGCCCCTCCTGTGATTGAGCTGCTCTCTGCCCGGGGCCGCCTTCCAGAACACAGGCTCCCCTCCTGGCTGGGCCCAGGCATGGATTCTGGCAGCACCCTCATGTCCCTCTGCTTAGTGACTGCCCCCTAGGTCTCAGGCCGGCCCTCTGGATGTCCCCGTCTTGCTCCTGCCCCTCCTAGTGATATCGGGGTCCCTGTCACTCCAGCCAGGGTTGCAGGACAAAGAGGGCAGGGCTGCTACTGGGCACAGGGGGCGCCCCAGGGAGCACGACCCCCATGCACACCCCAGGCGGAAGCATGCCCAGAGAGCCTGTGAGGCCACTGGGACCCTTCGTTTGCTTGCTCCTCGGAATCAAGTCTCAGGCTGGGCCAGGTGCGGGGTGAGGGGCGAAGGGCCTGCAGCTACCTTTGCTCATCACACATTCTGCCCGGCTCTTCCAGGGACGCGAACATGTCGGGGATCGCCCTCAGCAGACTCGCCCAGGAGAGGAAAGCTTGGAGAAAAGACCACCCGTTTGTAAGGAAAGCTTTATTTCTGCATGTGGCAGGGTGACGGCATCCCCTGACTGGAATGCCTGCTCCCTGTGGGTCCTTGCTTGGCCTGGGCTGTGCTGGAGGGCTGGTCCTGGGGCAGGCCCACTGCCCGGTGCCGATATGCTGATGCTCTTCCCTTGCAGGGTTTCGTGGCCGTCCCAACAAAGAACCCTGACGGCACGATGAACCTCATGAATTGGGAGTGTGCCATTCCTGGGAAGAAGGGGGTAAGAGGGGCCACCCCTTCAGAAGGACCCAGGCCAGCCCTGGTCCCGTCCCCTGGCCAGGGGACAAGGTTAGAGTGACACGTGCCCCCCGGGCAGCCTTACTTCAGAAAGGAGCTGGGCTGCAGCAGGTGGGGAGTGCACCGTGGGGCCCCACGTCCGGGAGCAGGGGGAGCCCTTGAGGGGTGGAGTGGAACGGACGTGCTGAGGCTGAAGCGGTGCTCCCAAGGCCAGGGCGGAGGGGCTTTGGGTCTCAGACCCTGGCAGATCCTTAGACGCAGAAGCGACCTCTGCCACCTGGGATGGTCTTGTCGGCCTGGTGTCCTTCACTTGGCGCCGTGGCGCCACTGGGTACACTGGAACTGGCACGTTGGAAGCTTTTGTGGGCTTCAGGGGCGGAAGGAAGAGACCCCTGAGGTGCCCGGGTGGTGACAGGGCTTCGTCCCTGCACCCCTCCTGGTTGGCACGAAGCTGCAGCAGGAGTGGACGCTGGCAGTGGGGCTGCGCCGTGGAGCTGGGAGGCTGCCTGGGCCCGCAGGGTGTCTGGGGACGGCTTCGCAGAATGTCCCTCCCAGGGAGCCCCCTCCCTGAGTCCTCACCACACCTGCTGGTGTGGGTCCAGGGCCACGTACTCCTCCAGGGAAGGCCCTTTCCATGTCCCCTTGGGGTCCTCCTCCTGGGGGTGCTCTGGGGAAGGCCCCTTGCCCCTCTTGGGCCTGGCCACCAGCACTCCTGACCAGTTTCATTGCCCAACAGACCCCATGGGAAGGAGGCTTGTTTAAACTACGGATGCTGTTCAAAGACGATTACCCATCCTCACCACCAAAATGTAAGTAGGACGAGGTCCTCAGGAGTCAGCCGCTCCCACGGTGTTCAGCGGGTGGTCCAGGTCCCCCTGGAGAGCCTGGGCCCGGGGAGCCGAGCTCGTGTTCCCATCTGCTCCCGGCGGCTCCACTAGAGCCTCTGCTCCCTGAGGTGGGCGGTGGGCGTGAGTCTGTTTCCACCCCAGTGGCGGGAGTGCATGGAACAGGCTGAGATCTCAGAACCCGACTCATCCCTGGGGCCCCTGGACCCTTGGTGCCCAGCAGGGACCAGCTGCCACCAGCTTCCAGCCCTGGAGGGAGGCAGGTGTGCGTAAGGGCTGCAGTCTGGAGCCTCCCCCGCTTCGGGTTTTGTCGCCTGTTGGGATTTTGTACCTGGTGGTGCTGTGTGTCGCCCCTGCGTGGGTGGTGCACTGGCGCCTCCAGAGAAGGCGCGGGAGGAGCCGGCCCGGCTGCGTCTGAGGTGGTGCTGAGGCAGACTTCCACAAGCAGGTCCGCAGGGCTCAGGCAGGGCCAGGCCCCTCCTCTTGGTAGCTGGAAATCAGCAAATGCTGTGGCTGGTTCGTTGAGCGCATTAGCTCATACCCAGCGCGTGGGGCAAGACTGTGTCGGCGTTCACTCTGGTGCTTGGTGATTCAGGAGTGTTGTCTGTTACAAAGGCAGGACTGGAAGAATTTCTGAAAGGATAGTCAGCCCCCGGGAGGGAGATTGACTTCATTTGCCTTGTTCTTTGCTGTTTCAATTTTTTGCCACAAAGTTACTACCTTAAAGAACATCTTTAAGAAATGAGATAAATTGTAGCAGCTTTCTTTATCTGTCCCACCCTGAATTGGAATTCCAAGCTGATCCAGCCAGAGAGGAAGAGGAAACCCCAGTGGAATTGGAGGACAAGCCTACAACCAGTATCTCTCCAAGTCTAAGGCTGCTGAATGAAAGAGCAATTCACAAAAGTCTGTTTTCATGTGATTACAAGAGATGGCGTCTTCTAAAGTATACTACGGACATCAAATATAGCAGGGTAAATCCAACAGATGTAAGGCCTCACTGCTGGGGAAAAAAAACAGAAAATAATTTTAAAGGGAATTCCCTGGCAGTCCAGTGGTTAGGACTCCACGCTTTCACCACTGCAGGCAGGGGTTCAATCCCTGGTTGGGGGACTAAGATCCCACAAGCCCTGCAGTGTGGCCAAAATAAAGACGTCTCAGCAAGGATCCCGGCCGCCTCCAGCCCTGGCAGGACGAGTGCGTGCGTGGTTCAGGGGGCCGCGGGTGGCCGCGCCTGCTCTCAGCTCTGCTTGCAAGTCCAGTGTGATTAGGCAGACTTCTGTAAGCTGTCGCCCTGGCTGAGACGCAGGGGAGGCAAGTGCTGAGAATAGTCACGTCCTTGGCACTCTGGCTGGGACCGGGGGGGTCCTGAGGCCCAGGCCGAGGCTCATCAGGCAGGCCTGAGGAGCAGAGGCCAGGAAGGCCAGCCGTGTGCGATTGGTCGGGGGGCGGGGGTGGGAGAAGAGGGACGGGTGCTCCTGGGGATCCTGGCGCCCAGAGGGAGAGGAACTGCTGGGGAGATGGCCTCCCTCATGTTGGCGGACCAGAGCCCTTAACTGGAAATACCAGGGGGAAAGTGAGCTGGGCGGCCCTGGAGTCAGGACCGTGCCCTCCCCCGGGGCAGTACGCGTGAGGAGGAGAGAAAGATGTGTCTGTCGTCGGTTCTTTCCCCACGTTCATCGGAGCCCCTGCACGCTGGTGAGGAGAAGCAAGCGGCCATCAGCTCGGACGGCCCTTCGCGGAAGAGGCTCTCCAACTGGCCGGCGGCCCGGGAGGGCACCCAGCTCCTCGTGGACGCTGCGGGGGGCAACCCGGCAGCCCTGAATGCTCCCTGGAGAGCGCTCGGCGGGCCTCCTGAGGCCGCACGCGACGCCTGTCCCTGGACTGGCGCTCCCTGAGGAGGGGCCCAGTGCACTTGTGCCCAGCAGAAGGCCAGGGAGACCTGGGGCAGCCCTCGAGTCTGCACAGCGGGCAGAGGACGGTCTGCGCAGAGGAAAGAAGGGCCCCCACGTGCCGGAGACAGGAGGTGCTGACTGTGTTCAGTTGGGGTCAGCCGCGCCCATGAGGCGGGGTAAGGTCATGGCGGGGCTCAGGGTGCTGGTGCTGGGCCAGCGTCTTCCTGCACAAGAAGCAAGATTCAGTTAAAGATGGGAAGCAACATCTACCAAAAAGTAAAATTAAAGGAGCAAAGAGACAGACTCGAAGTGGGGGACAAATGCCTGACAGCGGGCCTGTGTCCTGCGTGTGTGTGTATAAAGAGCGTCTGCAAGTCAGCAAGAACACCGTGCCAGAGATGGAAGAAGAGCTGCCCAGAGGAGCAGCCCTGACCAGGCATGGCGGGCCGCACGTCGGCACCGTGGGTGGCAGGCACCACTGGGCTGGCACAGTCGTGAAGCCTGGGAGCCTGAAGACCCGCTGGCAGTGTGTGAATTGTTGCAGCCGCCATGCGAACCAGCAGCATCTGCTCAAGTGGTGGTTTCATGCTGAGAAGGCCTTGTGGCTCCATTCGTAGTGGCTGAGCTGTGCCCTGGGGTTTGTAGGCCAGCGCCCAGGCCTGCCAGCGAGGCCTGCGTGGTTAGTGGGGTGGGCTGAGCCCCGGGCAGAGCCGGAGCCCCGGGCCGGGGCAGATTTCTCAAAGCTGTTTGGTAATTCATCAACCACACTGCTGTGCTTGCTGCCCTCTTCTGGGTATGATGCGTTTAGACAGAGGAGAAAGGGTCCAGGTGAGAAAAACTGGCCAAAGCAGCAGATGAGTGAAAGGTCTGCGGTGGGGCTCAGGGTGGCAGGCTTTTCCTGCTGTTTTTATAGTTTCAAGTTTTGTATGTGTATATTTTTCCTTAAAGAAGGTGAACTGTGTTTTTTGTTTTTGAAGAAAGAGCCTGTGATCCTAAAAGCCTCTGGTTGTGAAGCAGGATGAATCTGAAAATGGCCACTGGTGGGGAAGGGTCCCTGTGTTTCTGCCCGGTGCCCCCCAGGCCCCCCGTCTCCCGCTGCAGGGTTTCCTTGCCTTCTTCCTGAGCCAGGCCACTGGGAGGCCATAGGGCAGGGGTCCCGTTCAGGGCACGGTACTCTGATCACACACACACACACCCCCCAGCCCCCTGCCACCGCGGGGCCTGCCCTCTGGGCCTGTCGGCTCGGCCTGCTCGCTCCCCCTGCCGCCTCCCCCTGAGGCCAGTTTGTTTTCCCGCTTGGTGTGGGGGAGGGGTGGCAGGCCCTGGGCAGAGGGACACCTGCCTACAGAAACATCTCCCTCCCTGTGCTCCAGGCAAGTTTGAACCGCCGCTGTTCCACCCAAACGTGTACCCCTCAGGCACAGTGTGCCTGTCCATCCTGGAGGAGGACAAGGACTGGCGGCCAGCCATCACCATCAAGCAGGTACGCGCCCATGCCCACCCTCCCCAGTGGAGCCCAGCCCGCGGCCGGAGAGCCTGCCCTTCCCACCACTCTGTTCTCTCTCATGCAGATCTTATTAGGAATACAGGAACTTCTAAACGAACCAAATATCCAAGACCCAGCTCAAGCAGAGGCCTACACGATCTACTGGTCAGTAGTGACCCGCTCGCTCGCTGCACCCTCTCCTTGGCCTCCCTGAAGGCCAGTCTAGGCCGCCCCTGGCGGGCGGGAGAGCGGGTGATGGGGTGTCAGGAGGCGGAGGTCGGGGGCTGACCGCTTTGTGTCTGAGCCCTGATCCGGCTCAGTGGGAACGTTTCTCTGGGTGTGGGCCCTGGAGGAGGGGTGACCAGCAGCCCACTCAACCAGGGACGCCAGCCTCCTGCCTTGGCCTTGCTGCGGCCCCCGGGTCTCCCAGCCCCTCTTCCCTGTCCCGCCCGGGCTTGGTGCCTCTCCAGGGGGCGGGGGCAGCAGTAGGGTACGAAGCCAGGTGTCTGCTTCACGCCCAGCCGTTTGCTGTGTGTCCCTCGGGGCCTGTGTCCAGGGTCGGCACTGAGGGAGGAGGCTGGGGTGATGGAGTCTGGAAGCACCCATTACACCTGGTGCTCTGGTCCTTCCCAGGCTGGCCTGGGCAGGGCGTTTAGCCAGGCTGGGGGCCCCGGCACCCCAGCCCCACCCTTCCCTCGGGACTGGGGGAAGGGAGCCCCAGTGCCGTGATGGCTTGGCACCCAGGGCCTGTCCTTCCTGGAGAGCATGGGGAGGTGGTGAAGCCAAGACTGCGGCTGTTCTCAGGCCCCGCTGAGTGGCCAGCACCCCAGCTGCCTGAGTTCCGTGAGAGAAGCACCAAGTTGCTTCCCCAGAACGGCTCAGGTCCCCGGGTGGAGGCCCAGTACTGGCCAAGGGCAGCATGGTGCCCACCCCCGGCAGGGCAGAGGTCCAGTCCCTGAGCCCCCGGCCCACTCACCTCCAGCCTTCAGTCCCCCTGCCTCCTTGGGTCCCCATTGGGAGCATCACTCGTGGTTCTAGCGAGCACGTTCTCACTGCCAGGTTGGTTGTACACTGACTTCTGCCTGACCCCAAGCTGGGTGCTGGGTGCTCAGTTCTGCAGCCTTAGTAGGTAAGGCCAGCGGGTATGCACCCGAGCTGAGCCCTGCAACAGGAGCATGGCCCACGAAGTCAGGGAGTCTCCTGTACCCGTGAGCTTGGGGAGCAGTGCCTCAGGCCGGTTTTCCTGGGTTTCTGTGTTGGTGGTGGTGTGCGGCCGGGTGCTGTGGGGACACCACTCCGCAGCATCTGCGCCCAAGGTCTCCCCAGTGGTGTGGCTGGTGCTGGCCCACACGCCCACGTCCCCTGGGGTGCAGTCAGTCTGCTGCAGGCTCTGGTTGCTCTGCCTCGTTCCCGGCTTGCAGGGCAGCTCGAGCTCTCCCTCTGCGGGTGCTGCAGCCGTTCCCTAGGGAGGCTGCAGGCAGGGTGCCAGGGCTCAGCAGGGCAGCTTCTGCCACCCCACGCCTGGCTGGAGGTGACCACTGGGCCTCAGGCTGGGGTCGGCACTCTGAGGGGCCACGCTTGTTGTGAGCACAGCTTGAGGGGCCCTGGCTTCCTTTCTTTCACACACCTGTGTGCGCGTCCCTGATGAGCCTCAGTTGTAAGTGTCGTCTCCCCCCTGGGGCACAGCGCCCCTTTCATCAATAGCGGTTCTCACTCTGGAGCCCCCGGCTGTAAGCTTCCCACGGGCAGCGCTGAGAGCCAGGGGCAGACCCCCGGGGCTTGTCTGGTTTTGAGGCAGGTGTGCGGACGCTCTGTCTCCTCCACTGACCAGGGTGGTGGAGGCTGCCTCAGAGACAGAGGAGCTGTTGCTCCTGCTGACCGGTGAGTGCGCGGGCTGCCGCAGGCTCCCGGTACAGCTCGGGCGGCAGCTGCACCTTCTAACATGTCTCTCTTTTGACCTCCTCAGCCAAAACAGAGTGGAATACGAGAAAAGGGTTCGAGCACAAGCCAAGAAGTTTGCTCCCTCATAAGCAGCGACCTGTGGCATCGTAAAAGGAAGGGATTGGTTTGGCAAGAACTTGTTTACAACATTTTTGCAAATCTAACGTTGCTCTACAATTACTGGTCACCTGGGGAGGGTGGGCGGGCGCCATTTTCCATTTCCGCCACTGGTACAGTCTCGACTCGCTGAATCGCCCAGTTTTTCATACAGGGTCTCTTCCTTCAGTCTTTTGTATTTTTGATTGTTATGTAAAACTTGCTTTTATTTTAATATTGATGTCAGTATTTCAACTGCTGTAAAATTATAAACTTTTATACTTGGATGAGTCCCGAGGAGCGCGTTCCCTTCGCTCGCGGACGCAGGCATGCTCCACGCCGCCCAGAGCTGCACTTAGCCTCCCGCTGGCCGCACGACGCCGGAAAGCAGAGCCGCCCGCCCCCAGAGCCCCAGAGCCCCAGAGCCCCAGCCAGCCAGCGTCGCGTTTCCACATCACTTCCTTTGTGTTTATATGGCGTTTGTCTGTGTTGCTGTTTAGAGTAAATAAACTGTTTATATAAAGGTTTTTGTTGCATTATCATCATTAAAAGTGAGGAGGTGGCCTCCATGTGCCCCCGGCCCCGTCCTCTGTTAACAGTGGCAGGCATTCTCTCCCCGCCACTCTGGGCTCGGGGCTGCGGGCGCCGGAGGGTCAGGTCTGGTCAGGCCGGAACTGGCATCCAGAGGCTTGTCAAGCTCGCAGGCCCAGGCATCAGGAGCAGGAGACGCTGACCCAGGCCAGGCAGGCGGGAAGACCATGGTCCAGGCGGCTCACCCCCAGTGCCGACGTGTGGCTGAGGGCTGCCGGGCCGGGCAATGGGGCCCAGACTGCAGTGAGGCCTGCGTGGTGAGCGGAGCCCCCACACACCCCACACACAATCCCCCCACCCCCACCCCCGCCCCTGCCCCGCGAGCGCAGGCGGGCAGGCCTCGCTGCAGGCCGCTGCCCCACAGGCACCTCCCTGTTGCGGATGCATCTGCACCTGAGGCCGCTCCTCCGGAGGCTCCGCCCCACTCAGGGGTCCCGAAGATGGAGACAGGACGAGGCAGGCGGGCTTTGGCCCGGGTCCTGCACCCTGGAACTGCAGAGGCCCAGGGTCCGGCTGCCCTCCCACACTTCGAACCCTCACCCTCACTGGCGGACCGGTGCCTGTGGCTCCGCCCACAGGCTGAGGGCCTGAGGAGGACTGATCACCCCGACCCGTCAGGAAGCCAGGCGGGGCCAAGCTCCACTTGGGGACCCACCACCTAGCGACAGGATTGTGTTGAAAGCTGGGGGCCGCGGCTCCAAGGCCCATGTGGCTCGCCCTCTCGTCGGGCTGGACTCGCATGAGCTGCTGACACGGAGGATAGGTAGGCACAGAGGGCCTTTGGGGGTCCACAGGCTGTGTATCTGTAACTTCTCACAGAACATCTTATTTTGTAATGACTGAACTATTCTTCGTAATAGTTACCCGTGTATATGGTTACCATGTGTGGAAATTCAATCTATTTTCTACTTAAAGCATTCTAAGGTAATCAGTATTTCTAGTAAATCGTCGTGACTTTGGCTAATGAAATGTCCTTTTGTGCCACAGTTCTTGGCTTAACAAAGATGTGAATCTTGTAACAAGAACTATGAAATGTGACCACCCTGTCTCTACTGTAAGGGAAGAGCGTGTCCCCAGCATGAGGTGCCTCATGACATGTAAGGAACTGTGGGGTGAATCTAAAATCCTCTGATTAAAACGTTTCTGATAACCGCCGCCTGCTGGAGTCCTTTCCTGCCGCCCTGCCCCAAGGAGCCAGGCTGGCTGGTCCCTCCTCCCTCGGCCTCCAGCATCAGAGGCGCAGCGACCCGCAGGTGTCAGGGGGTGACATTCCCTAGAGCCAAGGTCGAGTGTGTACCTCGAGGTCAGTGCGCAGGCAGCCTGCGTCCGGTGCTGACCCCTGGCCCTGTCCCCCAAGTCTCGCCTGCTGGAGCAGGTACCCACCACGTGGGGCTGTTCCCACCACCAGGGTGGCCCTCCCCAGGGAGCCAGGACGCTGTCCCAGGGTGCTAAGGTGCGCATGAGTCCTCAGCGTGTCCAGGACAGGCTCAGGGCAGCCTGTTACACAGGTGCCGAGCAAGGAACCCACATCGGGGCTTCCAGGAGAACTTGACCACAGGACAGGCTGGACACTGCTACCCCAGGAACCCCTGTGCGTGGAGCCCCTGTGGCTTCTGGCTGGGCTCTGGGTTCTTGGGACCCCCTGACCTCCCTGGACTCTCCTTGCCGAGCCATCACCATGCCCTCGTGCCTGACCCAGCTGCCCGAGGCCCTCCCACCATGCACCAGGCCCTGCCTCCCGCTTGGGGTTGCCATGACGACGAGTTGCCAGGTTGGAGGGCCTGAATACTGACTTGGGCTGGCTCGAACCGGTCTCAGCCAGCTCCAGCAGGGACAGGCCCAAGGAGTGCTGGTCCAGGTCTGTCCCCAGGTGACACTGGTGCTGAGTCTGTGGGTGTCTTGCCCCACCGATTCAGGAGGCTCATCTAGAGGCCTCCAGACCACCATGGTCCTGTCTGCGGAGGCTGTGGGCCGGGCAGAGGGGCGGGAGCACTGGGCCCCTTCCACCCCAAGTTCTCAGACACATGGGCTTTGCCACCTGGCCTGAAATCTCAGGCATCAGTTGGGAAACTGGGTGGTTCAGATGGTAAATAATCTGCCTGCAACGTGGGAGACCCAGGTTCAATCTCTTGGTCAGGAAGATCCCCCGGAGAAGGGAATGGCTCCCACTCCAGTGTTCTTGCCTGGAGAATTCTGGAACAGAGGAGCCTAGCAGGCTACAGTCTGTGGGGTTGCAAAGAGTTGGACACGACTGAGCGACTGACACACTTAGAAGGAACCACCAAGGGACAGAAAGAAGCAGAAAAACATTAAGCACAGTGGAAACATTACTTTTGATGAGATCGTCAACATTGCCCGGCAGATGCGGCATCGGTCTCTAGCTAGAGAACTTTCTGGAACCATTAAAGAGATCCTGGGGACCGCCCAGTCTGTGGGCTGCAATGTTGATGGCCGCCACCCTCATGACATCATAGATGATATCAACAGTGGCGCAGTGGAGTGCCCCGCTAGTTAAGAACTGCAAAGGAAAAAAAAAAAAAAAAAGGATCATTTGACAACCAGAAAAAAAAAGAAAAGAAAGTAATAAGGGAGCAGCAAAAAATAGTCGCAGTGCCCAGGCCTGGGTCCTTCCTCCCCGGGCCTCTCACAGGTGACCTGTCCCAAGGTGGTCTTTCTTGCCTGAGGGGAGAACCGGGGGCCCCAGAGCCAGTACAAGTGCCTCCGCCTCCTGCGTGCAGAGGGGTGTGTTCAGAGGAGCAGGCGCCTGGCCCACTCCCAGCCTGCAGCCCATCGGCCCAGCCTCAGAGACACCCACACATCCTGACTGCGGGGCTGCTCTGTGCCCCCTGCAGCCCCACGGAAACCTCGGGCCCGAGGTCCCGTAGCCCCAACCCTGCACAGGCCCCACCTGCACAGGTGCAGGACCCCCTCCCCCCACATACACGATGGGCTTCTGCTAAGTGCCCCAGGCCAGGGGCCACACCTGGGCCGGACCCTCGCCTAACTGGAGCCGCCTCCTCTGCTGGCAGAACCAGCACCCAGGCCAGATTCCTGCAGTCCCTCAGGGTCCTCCAGCCCTGAGCAGGGAGGGACCCTGGCTGAACCCCTTGGCCATGCGCCCAGGAGTTCCCTGGGGCCCACCTGCCTCCCTACTTTGCCTGCCACAGTCCTTCCACTGGTGTGGGGGTCAGAATGCTAGGACCTGTGCCTGCAATTCCAGAGGCTGACCCCAGAGGGCGGGATTCATGCCTTATTAAACCTATGGCAGGGGACTTCCTGTGGCCAAGACTCCCAGCTCTCCTTGCAGGGAGCCTGGATTTGATCCCTGGTCGGGAAACTAGATCCCACTTGCCACAACTGAGTTTGCGTGCTGCACTTAAAGATTCCACGTGCCGCAAGGAAGATGGAAGATCCCGCATGTGGCAACCAAGACCTGGTGCAGCCAAATCAATACCTTTTTTTAATGATGGTGGTGCCCTGGCCTCACAGGATGCACCTCACCTCTGCGGCCCCCTGTCCCTGCCCATCAGCAGCCATCAGGGTGGCGACCCAGAGCCTGGTGCTTTTCTCCTGGCCCTAAGGAGGGAAAGCCCCACCTGCTTTGCCTGCCAGATCCTGTCCAGCCCAAGCCCTGAGGGTAAACCCACTTCCCCAGGGGCCCCACCAAGCCCTGACACCCACAGGCAGGGTGTCTTGTGCCCTGACGCCCCTGCATGCCCCGAGCTGCCCTCTCACTGCGCCTCGAGCTCCTAGTGCCGTTGGGGGTCTGGGGCCAGGTAGATCCTTCAGCCTGAGGTCTGGGGCACAGGCTGGGGCCAGGGGCGCCCTCCCTGCCCTCTGCCTGCTGTGGGGTCACACGAGGACAAGCTTACCCTTTCAACCTGCTGAGGCCAAAGCAGTCCCCAAAGGAAAGAGCCCCTCCTGAGGCCCCTGGAGGGTCCCCGGTGATGGCCCCCATTTCTTCTCCCCTGGAGTGGAGGAGCTGCCACTGACTCAACCAGCACTTGCTCCTCCTCTCTAGGATGGCTCCCAGCCCCTGCTGAGGGCTGGGCTCCGCTGCTGCTGCTATTTCTGTTTGACAAATGAGGAAAGCAAAGGCCCAAGGTGCCGGAGGAGGGCAGCAGGGCAGGACTATGACCCGGGAGGGCCTGACTCCAGCCTCAGGACAAGTCAGGAGACACTGAAGGGGCTGGCGCCAATGGGACCATCACTCCGTCCCCAGGAAATGTCAGTGGAGGGAAGGGTCTGAGGGTTATGCCTTCCTGGGGAAACTGAGGCCCTGAGTTGGGCTTGGTACCCAGCCTGTTGCCTGGACAATCCCTTTCCCCTCTCTGGGCCTGTTTCCCCACCTGCAAAAGAGAGTGGTGAGGTCTCCAGGAGCCCTCTGTGGTCTTAGTCTTGGGGGCTGGTGCATCTCCAGGGTGGCTCTGGCCCCCAGCCCCTTGGCTCCCCTTGGGCATGGGATGGGGTTCAAGCAGGGGCCCCCTCCCTTGGCAGCTGCCCCTCCTTACTTCCTGTTTACAGCAGCTGCAGAGTCTCATCTCTTCACCCCAAAGCCATTATGATCACCATGGCAACCAAGCCATGTTTGTTCCAACAGGTTGGAAGAACCTGACGCAAGACTGCAGGGGTGGGGGGGCATCAGCTACAAGATCCTGGCTCAGGACCTGCCAGATCCTCAGGGAAGGACATTAGTTGCCCTGACCCCATTCCTATCCCCTGTAGAAGCCTAGGGGCAGCTGGTGGTGTGGGGTCCAGCCCCCTCCCCTGCTCATCTGATTCATTTGTGCAAAGCTGCTGTGCATTTCCCAAGCTCCCCCACCCGCTCTGCCCGGCTGTGCTGGGTCAAGATGGAAGCAGGACCTGGGACTAGAGCCTCCAGCAGTAGAACACACCATGCAGGGCTGCCCCTCTCCCTGCAGGGCTGTACCCCCTCCCTGCAGGTCTGTTTTCCCCAACCCAGGTGGTTCTGTGTCTCATCCTGCACAGATAGGTACAGGCAGCTCAGACATGAGTCTGGGTCTAGAAGCTAAGACAGGTGGTGGCCCTCTCAAAGCACTGTCCGCCCTCTCAAAGCACTGTCCACCCCCTCCTGGGGTGAGAGGAGTGCATCTTGTCCCCTCTAGACCAAGGAATAGAGAAATCACAGCTGCCTCCCTGCATGCAGCTCTGTGCTGAACCCTGCTCCTCCAGGGTCTCCTCCGCTCAGCTCAGCCCTGACCTCCCAGAGCCAACCGTTCTTTTACTCTGGGGCTGAGCAGAAGTGGGTTCCAGGTCTGTCTGATCCCCAGCCAGCCTAGAGTCCCTCCACTAGAGACGAGGTCCTTTGGGGTGAAAACTTCTCCAAACCACAGTCTGATCCCCCAAGTACAAGGTGCTCTGAGGGTCCAGCAGGGTCTACTAAAGGTAGGAAGGGGATCCAGGGAGCCCGCGCATCTGAGCAGCCTGCAGGGTTCTCAGCTGGGGTGGGAGAAGCCTCAGATGGCGAGGCCCAGCCTGGGCTCTGGGAGTCAGCAGGCCCCGGTGGGTTCAGCAAGCCATTTTTACGGGCTCCCCAGGTGACCATGGCGCGGTGGAGGGGCGCCAAAGATGGGCTGGGAACAGCTGGAGAGGGTTCCAGCCGTCGGGGTAACCTGGCAGGTGGCTAGACATGGGCCGTGGGGTCGGTGGCCCTTTCGGTGACCAGGATTGTTGCGGGCGTTCTGAGTTGACCCCTGCAGCACACGTAGGCACCCCCCGGGGTGCGGGCTGTCCCCTCTGAGAAGAGCGGCTGGGACTGCGGAGGCGGAGTCCTCAGGCCCAGGCCCGCTCCAAGCTCCAACTGCTGGCTGGGAGGGCAACTTTGGAGATGACCACACAACCCTTCCAGAAAAGTCTGCGCTGCGGGCCCGGGCGTATCCTGTTCGGTTTCCGCAACTCTTGTCTGCCCTGGGGTCCCCGAGAGGGGGTCGTGACGCAGAGCGGGTCTGCTCCGGCTCAGTACCCCCGTGTGGGTTGATTGGCATCCCCGAGCCCCCTCCCCTTAGGGGCCGCGGGCTGGGCACTAGGGGCACGTGGATCCTCGCCCTGCGCCCCTAGCGGCGCGGGCAGGGGCGAAGAGGGGCGCGAGGGAGGCGGGGGCGGGACGGAAGCGGGCCCCGAGCGGCGGGGCGGGGCGAGCAGGCTTAGCCCCGCCCCCGGCCCCTGCAGCCCGGGCGCGGGGCCCCTGGCGCTCAGTCGTGGGCGCTGGCTGCAGCGAGCGGTCGCACCGCTGGAGCGACCCGGGAGCCGGCGCCGAGTGCGGCGCCCGCAGGAGCCCCGTCCCCGCGCCCCCGCCGCCTTGCCCACGGTGAGTGCCGCGGACTCCTGCCCGGCCGTCGAAGCCCAGCCCGGCGCCCCGCCGGTGGACCGCGCTCGCCGCCACCCCGGGGCGCCGGGAGGTCGCCAAGACGCGCCGTCGGCACCGGGGAGACGAGGCCGGCGCGCGCTTGGAGGAGCGGAGCCTCGGAGCGGGAGACGGTGCGCACTGCAGAGGGGCGGGGGAACCAGACCTTCCAGCCGCGGAGGGCGCGGGGCTCCAAGACCACCGCCCCACCCCCCCGACATGCGCAGGGTCACTACGCTCGGACCCGGCGCCCTATCCCCGGGGGAAGCCGCAGGTGGGCGGGGACCGAAGACTCCGAGACCCTCCACGGGGTTTCCCAGTCCACCCTCCAGCGATTAAGACGCCCCTGAGCCCAGCCCGCTCCCCCTCCTCCGGATCCTGGCAGGACCCCTTGTTTTCCCCAAATTCCTCCCGGCGTCTGGGTGGGTCCCCCAAAATACACCCTTTCCAGGCTTCCAAACTGTCCCCGAACCGAACACCCACCAATGAGAGAAGCACCCCGACAGAACTGGGGTGGGGGCGAGGTCCGAGCGGGGGTCGGGAGGAAGGGGCGAGCTGGGAGCCTGTCCCTGAGAGAAGTGGGAGGGGTGAGCAGGTCAGAGGGACCGGCTGGCCAGGTGGGAGGGGACCTCTGAGGAAGATCGTACGGGCACTTCATTTTAAATGCGTTCATTCTAGAAGCATCTCGCCAACATTTTACTGCTGGTCTCCGGCTTCAGAGCTCTAGGTCCGCCCGCGGAATTGTTTACAATACAGACCTCAGACCCCTCCCTTGGACTGGGTGGGGAGGAGATCCCAGTGAGCAGAGCTTCTAAGAGGCGTTGCAGGCGGGCTGCGGGACGCACTGCGGCCGCACTGTGTGCAGCGGAGCACTGTGCAGGGAGTCAGCGGAGGGGGGCAGCCGGAAACCCCCTAGGAGAGTGAAGGGGGCCAGCTGGGGGCTGGGCTGGGCAGTAGGGAGAGCCAGGTGGCCAGGCCAGACCTTCTGCTGCCCCCTTACACATGCCAGGGGCAGCATCGGTGGATGCCCTACCCCTAAGTCCCCAGGGACCGGTTTCAGTGAGCGGCCCCAGCGCCCTGAGGGTGTTGATTCACGTCCAGGGCGGCCAGTGGGCTGCTGGGGATTCTTCTAGAAGACCAGGCTGGCTCTCCAGTTCAGCCCCACTGCTTTAGACCTGCCTCCTTCAGTGCTAGCCCCCAGGTGGGCTAGCAGAGACAGCTGGGCTTTGAGCCCTGGGTTCTGGGCAAGTCACCCCATCACTGGGATGTGAAATGCGAGTGACATCACTTTGCAGAGTGATCCTTTCCCACTCAACCCCAGGCCTTGGGCACAGCCCTGAAACACAGCAGGCATATTGCTTTCGGCTGGGTCTTGGTGCCTGTAGGGCGTCCAGCTCCTTGGCTGGCCTCGCTTTGTTCATTGGACAAACTGGAGCCGGTGGCCAGGCCTGAGCGGGGATACAGGTGTTTCCTGCTCAGAGCTTCTGGCCAGGCCTGGGTGGGACTGAGACACGAAAAGTTCAGGAAGGAGTCCTCTGGGGTCCGTCAGACAGACAGGGGGTCCCCTGAAGCCTGTACCCTGCTCACTCTGCCCCATGCACGCCGAGAGCCCCTGGCAGCCAGTGAGTGCTCCCTAGAGATCGGCCCCACGCTCTCTGTCCATGACAGCTCTGAGTGGGTGCTGGCTGGCCCCAGGGCCCAGGCTGCCGGGTGCAGCGAGTCTGTGGCTGTACAGGCAGCCCAGGGGTTCCCAGGGGACAGAGAGGGCTTCTGAGCTCCCAGGAAAAGCCTCTGCACCCGGACACCGCTGCTGCCTCCCTCCTGGGCACAGGCTGAGATGGGAGCAGGGAGGGGCCCACCTGGACCTGGGATTCAGGACGAGCCAAGAGCTTAGCGCCTGGATGCCAGAGCCTGGGAGGCCGTGACTCTATCCCGGGCTGCCTGCTGGCTGTGTTGACCCTGGGCTTCATGAGCCTGGGGTCTCGGTTTCCTGGTCTAGGTGCGGGGAGCAGAGTGTCACTTCCTATCCAGGGCTGGTCTGAGGAGGGGGCCCCCCTTGCCTTGAACACTCTCGTCTCACCAAGAAAGCCTCCCACCCTGCAGCTCAGGCCACTTGGCTCCTGCGTCATCTTTGTCTCCGGGACTGTGAGCCCTGGAGCCCCCATCACACGTAGACGCAGCTGGCGGTTACCCTGGCAACAGCTCAAGCAGTGGCTGCTCCCTCGCTTTGGGGGGCTGTTGGGGAAGCAGCGTCTTCCAGTCAGCTAGAGAGGAAAAGGGGACCCGTGACACCCAGCCCCCAGGGACCTCACAGCTCTCTGGGCTGCCGAGCCCGCAGCAGGGGTAGGGGCTCCCTGGGGCAAGCACCAATTGGCGTGAAGGGGGCCCAGGGCTGCTGGAGGCCGAGGCACCCCTCCTCCTGTCCCAGCTCTCGGGTCTGGCCGGATGGGTTCCCCTGGCCCTGCAGCTCCAGGATTGGAGGATCAGGGACTGAGATGAGGAGCTGAGAGCTGGCGGGGGTCACATACCGGCGATGGCAGCCCAGGTACCACCCCCCCAGAGATACACCCGGCTTGCTCGAAAAGTCTGTCCTGGACCCTCAAGGTGGCAGGTGTGCCTGGCCCCACTGTCCCAGCAGAGGGTGACCATCCGGGAGAAGGTCAAGGCTATAAATGAGGACGTGCCAGCACTCACATGGCCCCTGGCAGTGGGCACACAGGGCGGGGTGGGTCTCCCTGGCTACCCCACTGCCAGGGACCTGTGAGAGCCCAGCAAGTAGAGCTGGATCTGGCGGGGTCCCCATTTCCTATTTTGTCAAATGAAAAGGACAGGCTCTGGCTGACGTGCCTGGCCTGGGTGGCGGGGGGCGCCCTCAAGAGTGGACAAGGACAGGACCCAGGCAGTGGGCAGGTCCCCAGGTGAGCCAAGGGGAACATGGCGTGTCCAGCACACAGAGGCCAGCAAGCCAGGGCCAGGGAGCCCAATAGGTGGCACTGAGGGGCAGAGGTGGCGCAGGAGAGGGTCTTTGCTTTGACCTGTTGACTTTCAGCGTGGGAACAGGAGACCATGAGACCACCTTGTGAGACGTTGTGGGGGCAGGGGTATCGGGAGGCCAAGGCCGGAGGTAGTTGCCTGGGCCAGGTCACGGGGTGGAAGAGGCGGACTGCAGGGCCCTTGGTGGCTTCCCCCCGAGGTCTGCAGGGGGCACGAGCACCCGCAAGGTGTGAGGGGGTTGGAGTCAGCAGTGACAGCCGTGCGCCCCTCAGGGGCGTCCCAGGGCCGGGCCCCCTGGACAGGAAGGTGTCCCCCGAGCAGGTCCCACTCCCCTTCTGCAAAGTGTGGGCTGTGGGGCCGCAGCCCCTGTCTGCTCCCAGGGCCTGTGTTGCCATAGCAACTGAGCCACCACGCAGCATCCTGCCTGGAGTAGCCTAGATGTCACCCTGGGGCACGGGAATTCTTCTTGCCAAGGGAGGAATGGGGGCTGGGCCTGGCGGCCCCCGCCTGTGTGTCCCCTGAGACCAGCTCAGTCCGAATCATTCTGGTCTGGGGAGCCCAAACCTGCGGGGAGGCAGGGCTTGGACTGAGCAAGTCTGCAGCCTTGGGAGGGTTGGAGCCCATGGCCCCAGCAGTAAGCACCTCTGAGTTCCAGGTCACACCTCTGTCACTGCTCAGGGTGGCACCTGATGTGACCACAGGGGACAGTAAGGCGGGGTTCTCTGCCCACAGATCACCCGCCATGTCCACGTTGCTGGAGATCAAGAGCAGCGTGCTCAGGCAGGTGCAGGTGTGCCCATCCTTCCGCCGGAGGACGGAGGAGGAGCCGGCCAGCGGCAGTGCCGACCCGCCGGAGCCCACAGCCGGGGCCTGGTGGGTGCCCCCCAGCCCACTCCCTTCCTCCCCTGACCTCACACACCAGCACGGCCCCTGGGGGAAGCCCAGGAGGCTCTGAACCCAAGGCTGTGGAGGGCATCACACTGCACCCCCAGCTGTTCAGAGACCCGGGGATCCCTTTGAGTCATGTGGGCTGGCACGTGCTCTGAGCTGCAGCGTCTGGAGGGTCTGCTGACCCCGAGTGTGGCCTTTCTTGCAGGAAACCCGGAGATGGTGTGGAGTTCTTCGCCCAGATGCGCCTCATCCTGAAGAAGGGGGAGGGCAGACAGGGGCTCCCGTGCCCTGAGGTGCGGACACTGCGGGCCCTACTGCCCCTAATGGGCCCGGGCTGGCCTCCCCAGCAGCTGCTCCGTGCTCCCCTCCCTCCCTCCCTGGAGCACTCCCTGCCAGGGAGCCACGGAGACCCTCACCCCCCGGCGCCCCTCACAGGTCCTGCTGCGCAGCAGCTCACCTGCCCCCGCAGAGCCCGTGGACCCCAGCCGTGGCCTGAGAACTTTGAGCCAAGAGGAGGTAAGGGGGTGGGGGTGTCTGGGGAGGGTGGGCCGACCTCCCCATGGGAGTGAGCAGAGGTCAGGGGTGGGGAGGGACCCCTGGTGGAGGCCCCAAAGGTGCAAAGGCGCAGAGGCAGAGACCAGGCTCTGCCAGTGGGAGGAGCGGCTGGGGGCTGGGCAGAGAGGGTGCGTCCGAGGAGCCGAGAGCCCCTGCAGTCGGGACTCAGGGCCCACGTCCCCACTTACAGGTGGACATGCTCTACGAGGAGGCTCTGTACACGGTCCTTCACCGCGCAGGCACCATGGGCCCCGACCAGGTGGATGACGAGGAGGCCCTGCTGAGCTACCTGCAGCAGGTGAGCCCCAGGCCCCGCCCACTCGGCTGGCCCGGCCCCACTGTCTCTGGGGGTGGCTGAGACACTTTCCCCACCTGCTTGTGTTACTGTCGTCTCAACACACAGAGTTGCCCTATGTACATAACACACATACAGGTGCTCAGGCAGACACACATAGGCTGACAGGCATGTCCAGAAAGGTGGACAGACACACAGACACATTCAAACAGAAGAACACACAGATGGACACAGCTACAAAGAATATCGGAAAAGACAGGTAGACAGATGTAGGACTCACACAGAAGGATGGACAGACACACAGAGAAAGGTAGGAAGGACAGATCCCTTTCTTCCTGCTGCATGTGCTCCCCCTGCCCCGTGAAGCCCCCGGGATGGTAACTGGTCTGCTTCAAGGGCCCCTGGTCCTCACACCTGCCGGCCTGCAGGTGTTCGGCACCGGCCCCGAGGAGCACGCCACGGCTGTGGAGCGCGTGAAGAAGGCCAAGGTGAGGCTGCTGCCCGATGGGCAGATGCTGCCCTCGCAGTGCTTGTGGGCAGAGGCTCAGGGTGGAGGGGTGCAGGGCCAGCCGTGTCAGGCCCACACCGAGCCCCAGAGACCGTCACTGCCCCCCACCTGCAGGCACCCACCTATGCCCTTAAAGTCTCCGTCATGCGTGCCAAGAACCTGCTGGCCAAAGACCCCAACGGTGAGTGGGGGGCCAGCCGGGTCTGGGGGCCACGGGGGCGGGGCTGGGACTGAGGCACCCACCATCTCCTAGGCTTCAGTGACCCGTACTGCATGCTGGGCATCCTGCCGGCCTCAGGCGCCGTGCGGGAGCCTAGCCCGCACAAGGAACAGCGCTTCAGCTTCCGCAAGGGCAGCAAGCGAGGTGGCCCGCTGCCAGCCAAGTGCATCCAGGTCACCGAGGTCAAGAGCAGCACCCTGAACCCCGTGTGGAAGGAGCACTTCCTCTTGTAAGGCCCCTTGTCCAGTTGGGCAGCGGGGTGGCTGGGCGGGGTCTGCGGCGGTGCCGGCTGGTCCTGGAGCAGCTGCACCCATAGGTGGTCTCAGTGCCTGCCCCTGGGAACCGAAGGGCTGGTCCTGTGCCCACTTTCCAGAGCAGGAGACTGAGGCTCAGAAATTGTCCCTGCCCCAGCACTGGGCAGGGCATCACCTGGACCCTCCGGGGCACTTCTCTGTTCTTCTTACAGTGAGATCGAGGACGTGGGCACAGACCAGCTGCACCTGGACATCTGGTAGAGGCCCCTGTGCCCTGCAGGGGTGCGGGCGCCTCTGGTCTGGGCGGAGCGGGAGGGGGCAATCAGAGCCAGGCTGAGCTGCAGACAAGCCAGGCCCCCCACTCCCTCCAGGGATCACGACGATGATGTGTCCCTGGTGGAAGCGTGCAGGAAGCTGAATGAGGTCATCGGCCTGAAGGGCGTGAGCAGGTGGGGCAGCAGGACCCTCCCACGCACAGGGGCCAGCGGGTGTGGGCTCCTCAGGGGCCACAGGCCTGAAGCCATCCTGCTGCCCCCAGGTATTTCAAACAGATTGTCAAGTCTGCCCGCGCAAATGGGACAGCGGGGCCCACGGAGGACCACACTGATGACTTCCTGGGGTGCCTCAACATACCCGTCCGGGTGAGTGGGCTGGCAGTTTTGCTTGCCGAATGGTTGCTCCTGGGTGTCCCACCTGGTGTTGGCAGCAGTCCTGCCCCACTGCTGCTATGTCCCGTGATACCCCAGCAGCTTCCCATCCTTCCTGAGCTGGGGCTGGGGGAACATCATGCTGCAAGTGGGGAGGGACAGCCTCCAGGAACCTCTAGTGTCCAGGCACCCCTGAGTGCCCTTGTGCTGGTCGCCAGCGTTCAGTGGGAAGTAGAGGCCTGTTTCTCCTGCCGTCCCAGAGACAGTCTGTGCAGGGAGGGAGCGTTAGGCAGAACCACCAATCTGAACTCCCTTCCCCTAGGAGGTGCCTGTGGCTGGGGAGGACCGCTGGTTCAAGCTGGAACCGCGCTCTAGCGCCTCCCGGGTGCAGGGTGACTGCCAATTGATCCTCAAGCTGATCACCACACAGGTGGGAGCCAAGGGCCCCCCTCCTGCAGCCCTGCACCCTAGCCCATAGGCTCGGGAAGGGCTACTGACCAGCCGGCCCTGCGTTCCAGAGGGACACGAACATGAGCCAGCGTGGGCGGTCGGGCTTCCTGTCGTACCTGCTGCTGCTCAACCGTCTGCTACAGTTCGAGCACCGAGCCGAGGAGGTAGCGCCAACCTCCGGCCCCAGGGCCAGCCAGGGGCGGCTGGGGAGGGCGAGGCGGGGAGGCCAGGGACCTGGGGGCCGAGAGGGGATGGGGGTCTCCCGCCTCCACCCACGGCCAGCCCGTCCCCCAGCCCAACTCGAGCAGCTGGCGTGGCGAGCTCAGCGGGCCTGCGGCCACCGTGCTCTGTCTGCACGGCGCACAGAGCAACCTGTCGGCGCTGCAGCTGGCTGTGCTGTGAGTGGGCGGGGCCGCGTCGCGAGGGGTGGGGCCTAGGCGCAACGGGGCTAGGTGGGCTAGGCCTGCCGCAGGGGGCGGGGCGGGGCGGGGCGGGGCGGGGCGGGGGCGGGGTCTGGGAAGGGGTGGGGCTATCAGTCGGAGGGGCACGGGTCCCCTGCTGGGTCGGGCCCCTGACGCAGCTACCCTGAGCCTGGGCTGGGGCCCCGCAGGCACTGGCAGGTCAGCAGCCGCCACCATCAGACCCGCACCCTGGACTACGGCTACCTGCTGGGGCTGCTAGAAGACCTGCAGGCTCACTGGGAGGAGGCGGGCTCGCTGCCCCAGGAGCAGGTGGGCTCGCATGAAAATGCTCCTGGAGGGTGTGCCGGGGGGCTGTTCAGGCTGGGACAAGCAGGGACAGGACCGCCAGAGTCCTGCCCTGCTGGGGTGCATAGCCTGTGGGAGTGGTAGGGGGTTAAAAATAAGCGGACAAAGCGCGGGACTTAAGAGAGAGCAGCTGCTGTGCGGTCCCAGGACAGGGCTGTGCGATACCAAGAGGGAGTCCCGCGGGAGGCAGGCCGTGCGGCTTCAGCCCCGCGAGCAGCGGAGGGAGTGGGCCGCAAGGAAGGAGGCGCAGCTCGTGCTGCGAAGGCCCTGGGGGCGTCTGTGTCTCCAGGGGGCGCTGTGGAGGCTGGAGAGGGCACCGGGGCGAGGCCAGTGGGGTTGGAGGCCCGTAGTAGGGAAGGTGCTCTTCAGGGCAGGGCCTTGCAGACCGGCTGCTTTTGACGAGGAGCGGGCACTCAGCAGTCCGTTCTGAAGGGCCCTGTCCCTCAGGAGGAGGGCCTGGCAGACAGCTTCTCGGCCTTCTCTGAGTTTGGGCTTCAGCTGCTGCGACAGCTCCGGGACTACTTTCCTGCCACTAACAGCACAGCTGTGTACCGCCTGGAGCTGCTGTTGAAGTGGGTGCAGCCACTCATCTGTGGGTGGGGGTTGGGGCTGGGGGACTGGGTGGGGCAGCCCCCAGTCAGCTGCAACCCCTCGCCCAGGTGTCTTGGCAAGCTGCAGCTCTTCCAGCCTTCGTTTGAGATTTGCCCCTTCGAGACGGAGCTAAACATGGACGTTGCTGCTGCCCTGAAGGTGCGTCTGGTAGCTGGGTCTGGGCTAACTGCCCATCCTTGCCCGTGCCCCTGCCCTCAGGCTGGACCTGTGGAACCACGCACACTTGCCCTTCTTCCCTCCCACCCAACACGCTTCCTCGGCACTTCCCTTGCAGAGAGGCAACCGTGAGTGGTTCGACAAGCTCCTGAACACCCAAAGTCCTCGTGAGCAGGTGTGGTGGCAGAGTGGGGGGGGCGTGGCCACAGGGGAGGTGCGCGGCCACAGGTGAGTGCAGGCCAGAAGGTCAGTGTGCTGGGCCTCCTTGCAGCCAGGCCCACAGCGCCTCGCCGGGCTGATCAAGCTGGCTGACACCATCTACGAGGACCTGCAGTCCTGCTACGGCATCTACGCCAGCCTCTTCCACAGGTGGGGCCAGGGCTCTCCCTGCTGCCCCTGCACCCAGCCCCTAAAGTGCCACCACTCAGCTGGGGAGCAGGGCGAGCAGGTATCTGAGGTGTGTCCTTTGCAGCATCATCAAGGTCGACTTCTTCACCCTCACCTTTCGGCAGCTGGAGCGTCTGGTGAGGAGGGGGCGTGGGGAGAGCCCCCTGGCTGGGAAGGGGCCTGGGGTTCCTTGTTGCCACCAGCCTGAGTCCACCCTCCTGGGCAGGTGGCTGAAGAGGCCTGGGTGCTGACAGAGGAGCTGAGCCCCAAGATGACCCTGGAGGTGGCCTTGGGGCTCTTTGAGCTCTACCTGACCCTGGCGGACATCCAGCGCTTTTGGAGCAGCATTCCGGGCCGGTGGGTGCCCTGCCCCACCTGTCCTCCAGTCTCCTCTTGGAGGGCTCTCTGTGCAGTCTCCCCAGGGCCTCTGCAGGCTGGGAACCTGGGACATGTTGGCTCAAGGTGTTTGATCAGGGTGAGCGCTGACGGGCCTCCCACTGCAGGGACAGCCGTTCCCTCGCCCTGGCCGGCATCCATGCCCCATTCCTGCCTGCTGTGAAGCTTTGGCTGCAGGTGCTGCGGGACCAAACCAAGTGGAGGCTTCAGGGAGCCGTGGATGTGGACACAGTGAGTGAGCTCTCAGACTTGAGGGGGCTGGGCTCATCTGGGCTCCCCCCAACCTGGGCCTCCTCCTGCTTCCTAGCTGGAGCCCATGGATGCCTCCTCCAAGCACAGCAGCTCTGCGGCCACTGCCAGCCTCTGCTTCAGCCACATCCAGGAGCTGTGGGCCTGCCTGGCATGGCCTGACCCCGCCCAGGCCCAGACACTAGGCACCCAGCTCAGCCAGGTGGGGACTACCCACCAAGAGGAGATTGGGGTCTGGGTGCAGAAGGGACATGGCCCACAGCTCCTGAGCCCCCGTCTTCCACCCCAGGACCTGTGTGAAGCCGCCCTCTTCTACACAGAGCTGCTGCGAAAGAAGGTGGATGCTCAGCCTGGGGCAGCTGGAGAGGCAGTGAGCGAGCCCGTGAGCAGGGGGGGCGCAGGAGTGGGGGATGGAGGCCTGGGGTGGCCACCACCCGGCTGCCAGCCCACGCATGTCCGTCACACCTCCCCAGCTCTGCGTGGTCCTCAACGACGTGGAGCTCCTCCGCAAGGCTGCTGGCCAGGCACTGCGTGGCCTGGCGTGGCCGGAGGGGGCTGCGGGGCTTGAGGGCACGCTCCCGCGGCCCCTGCTCAGCTGCACACAGGCCCTGGACGAGGACCTGCAGCGGGAGGCCCGAACCGTGACAGCACACCTGACCTCCAAGGTGGCAGGGCCGGTGGGCTGGGGCAGGAGCCAGCTGCCCCTCCCTGCACCCGTGTTGCTAAGCACCACTCTCCTGCTCTCCCACAGATGGTGGGTGATGTCAGGAAGTATGTGCAGCACGTCAGCCTCTCGCCGGACTCCATCCAGAATGACGAGGTGAGTGCCCGGCCAGCAAGGTCTTGGGCTTGGTGGGGAATGCGTGTGTGCACTGGGGCCCAGTCCTAGCCTGAGGACCCTACCTGCAGGCCGTGGCCCCCCTTCTGAAGTACCTGGATGAGAAACTGGCTCTGCTGAATGCCTCACTGGTGAAGGAAAACCTTAACAGGTATGGTCCTGGGCGGGTGGGCAGAGCAGGGCTGGCCCATGGTCGGGTCACAGATGCTGAGCATCCTGCAGGGTGCTGGAGGCCCTCTGGGAGCTGCTGCTGCAGGCCATTCTGCAGGCTCTGGGAGCAAACCGAGACGTGTCTGCCGACTTCTACGGGCGCTTCCACTTCACACTGGAGGTAGGGCCCCATGGAAGAGCCTTTCCTGCCTGAACTCCTGGTTCCTGGCCCCTCTGCCCTTGCCCCCTGGCAATAAGACTGCTGACCCTTCCAGCTGCACGCCCCCCTCCGGCCTGGTCCCCAGCCCAGACACTCCTCCTCTGGGAAGCCATCAGGCAGCATCTCTTTCCCTGAGTCTGCTGAGTCAGCAGCATCTGGGCCACCTGTTCTGACAGCTGTCTGGCTTTGGGTGCCCTCATGTCCCCAAGCTTCCTGGCAGTTTCTGATAACGGCCCAGGTATGAGTGGCTCTGCCTTGGGCTCCAGACAGCCCAGGCCGGGTGCTGCTTGAGGCTCCATTCCTTCCCACTCTCTGTCTCCAGCACCCACCCCGCCCCTGATACCTTTTCTTTCTTGCCCCACCCCAGGCCCTGGTCAACTTTTTCCACGCTGAGGGCCAGGGTCTGCCCCTGGAGAGCCTGAGAGATGGAAGTTACAAGGTAAGGTTTGGCCCTGGGGCCTCTGACAGAGGAAGGGGGAGGGGCGGACACCTGAGACCCAGGTTTGAGTTCAGCCCCGCCCTGCGCGTGAAATGGGGCCGGTGAGGAGCTCCGGTAACACCAGGCGCCGCCTCCTCCCTGCAGAGGCTGGAGGAGGAGCTGCGCCTGCACCAGTGCTCCACGCGGGAGTGCATCGAGCAGTACTACCTGGACAAGCTCAAGCAGGTAGTGCGGCCCAGGTGCGCGCACGAGGCTCCGCCCCCAACGACCCCGAGCTCGTCTCACCGGCTCCTGGCCTTTCCACAGAGATCCATGGAACACAACCGGTTCGGGCGCCTGAGCGTCCGCTGCCACTACGAGGCGGCCGAGCAGCGGCTGGCGGTGGAGGTGCTGCACGCCGCCGACCTGCTCCCCCTGGACGCCAACGGTGCGGGCGAGCGGTGGGGAGGGCTGCCACCGGGCGGGGCGGGGCTGGCGGCGGTGTGCGCTCACAGCCGTGTCCCCAGGCCTAAGCGACCCCTTTGTGATCGTGGAGCTGGGCCCGCCGCACCTTTTCCCGCTGGTCCGCAGCCAGAGGACCCAGGTCAAGAGCCGGACGCTGCACCCCGTATACGACGAGCTCTTCTACTTGTGAGTGTCCCTCCCCACCCTGCCGGCCCGGAGTGGGGAGCAGGGCTCCAGATAACCACCCACCTCCCCTCTCCCCACGCAGCTCCGTGCCCGCAGAGGCCTGCCGCCGCCGTGGCGCCTGCGTGCTGTTCACCGTCATGGACCATGACTGGCTGTCCACTAACGACTTCGCGGGGGAGGCAGCCCTGGGCCTGGGCAGCGTTGGTGGCGTCGCGAGGCCCCAGGTGGGAGGGAGCGCGAGGGCCAGCCAGCCGGTCACCCTGCACCTGCGCCGGCCGCGAGCCCAGGGTGAGTGAGCTTCCGGCGGGGCGGGGCCAGCCGGGCCGATGCTGGCCCCGCCCCCTGCAGAGCCCAGGGTGACTGAGCAGTGAGGGCGGGGCCAGCAGGACTGACACCGCCCCCGCCCCCGCCCGCAGTGAGGTCCGCGCTTCGGATGCTGGAGGGTCGCCCCAACAAGGAGGCGCAGGAATTTGTCAAGAGGCTCCGGGAGCTGGAGAAGTACATGGAGGCGGACCCCTGAGCCCTGCGGGCGAGAGCCAAGCCCTCCACACGTCCCGCGCTGTTGTCTCGCCTTGTGGTCAGCTCTGTGCAGCTGGGCCATGGCGCCCTGTCCCGCTTCATGGTGTGTGTTCCGTGGCTGGACTCGCCGGCTCCCTTCTGCCCCACCACGTCTGTGCGGTGTGTGCTGTGAACTGTGCCCAATAAGCCCTACCCTACTGGATCTGGACAGCCGACTGGACGAGCCCTGGCCACCAGGTGAGCTTCCCATTTCCCCTCAGGTTCCACGGCCTCAGGGTGGGAGGACCCTGGTCTTAAGGCAAGGTTCTCAGTTGGGGGCCTTGCCCCCAGGGGACGTTAGGCAGGGGGGATCAGTCACACCTGGTGATTGGTGGCTGTGCTGTTGGCATCAGTGGGTAGAGGCTAGAAGTGTGGTTTGACATCCTGCCATGAGCCCTCCTCCCAACATAGAATTGTTCACCCGTAAATGTCACCAGTAACCAGGGAAGACCTCTGTCCTGGGCCTCTCTGGGGTCAGGGCAGAGTCTCCCTAAGCGGAGAGGCTGGAAGGTCTGAGTTTGGAGTCTGGACAATCCAGGCCTCAGAGGGAGAGGTGAACACCCGCAGCGCCCCCACCTTCTCTGGGGATGCCCCCCGCTCCAAGAGGGCATATGGAAGGGGTTCTCCTGAGAGCTCCACAGGTCTCCAGTCCCCACCCAGCCCACAGGCCCAGGAGAGGGACCTCTGCGGTCATTGTGGGAGGCTGAGGATGTCACGCCAGGCTGATTGGGTTAGTGTAAGGCACTCTGTGCCAACTGTCTGGCCATCTCCTTTTCATGAATGCACAGCATCCACACAAGACCTACCCAGGGGTCCCATCTCTACACCCCAGGCTCTCTAGGCAGGATGTGGCTCACTAGAGGCCGAGTGCCGAGAAGCAGAGGCTCACGCGGGGGTCTTCTTGGCTTGCAGCTTCATTGGGAGGGCTCTGAGGCAGGACCCAGAGCAAGGCTGGGTAAGAAGCGCCGGGAAAGAGCCCAGTCCGAGTCCAGTCCTGCTCGCAGCTGCACGGCCTGCGGCCGCCAGGCCCGTGTGTGTTCCCACAGGCTCCACTGCCATCCCCAGATGTCCTCGTCACTCCGCCTCCAAAATACACACCTCTGCAACGTTCAGTCTCTCTGCCGTTTCTTGACTCCTTTCCAAATCTCTGTGGGGACCCTGGCTTCAGCCCCTTGCTCAGCAGTCTCCTCCTCTTCTGGGCTGCTGCTGCTGTCTCCCCCACTGTCAGGGTCAGGCCCAAGTTCCTCAGACTCATCTTCAGTGTCACTGTCAGCACCATCTCTGGGCAGCCTAAGAGAGAGGGGTATGTCCACTGGCCTCCCCGACACACCTACTCACTCACCAGAGCCCCCAAGCTGAGGACAGATTCCTACTCCCCATCCTCTCAAAGTGGAAACCCCTCCAGCTTCCCTTCTCTGCAGTCAGAAAACCATCCTGATGTTTAAGACAGTCCCCAACCCTGCAGAAGGAGGGGCTGAGATCAGAGGTGGAGGAGAGCCTTGAGTCAAGGCTATCATGACGCTGGGGGACCTACCGGGAGCCAGTCATGGGCCGATTGGGGTTTGCAAACTCTCGCCCTGAGTCCACATCAAAGGGATCTGAATGGAAGAATCAAGGAGGAAAGCGGCCTGAAGTAGGAGTCTCACAGCTGTGGCAGGAAGGTCTTCCCAACCCCAGGGCTTCTCAAGGGAGGGGGCAGGCCTGGAGGGTCCTGGCTCCCACCTGGGGGGTAGGTGTCCCTGCCAGGCCTCACCGATTTCCTCCTCTTCGGGGTGCTCCTTGGCTTGGGCCAGGAACTCCTGCTCTGCCTGCAGCACCTCCTCTGGGCTGCTGCAGGCCGCATATTTGTCCAGAAGCTGGCGATTCAGATCCAGAAAGCCTTTACCCCACTTGAATTTCCGCAGCAAAATGACAGCGAGGTCTGAGAAGCCTGTCGGTGCAGGAAGCCTATGGATGTAGACAGTCCCTCTCCTGCCCCCCAGGAACTGACAGTCCCGCCAATACTGGCCCACAGCCCTCTGCAGCCCACCAAGTCCCTCTCCCCACAGGGCGTCTCACGGGACTGCCCGTCTGAGCCTCCGTGTGGACCTTAAGTTCTCAGGGGATGAGCTGGGTTAACAGGGCTCTGGGGGCCGTTGTGCCCTGACGACAGCCTGACAAGTTCTTGGAGGCCAATGGTCTGTTCTGTCTCCACCTCCGCCTCTCAGGGAGAGGACTAAAGTGGGAGCTGGGAGGAAACCCTGGCCACCACCCAGCACGTGGTCAGGCTCCTCCCGGGACTGGCAGCAAAAGCACACCGACTCCCAGCTGCCAGGCCCTGACACTCACCCAGGATGCAGAAGGTGGCAGCAAAGGCCTCCACGCAGGACAGCCTGCAGGGCCGGCCATAGTTCACAGGGTTGGCAGCCACCAAGTGGGGCAGGAGCCGCAAGTGGCTCCCACGCATCTTCCCAAATGGAGTCTCATCCAGTCTGGCCCAGGAGCAGTCGATGACAGCGACCCCAGACTGTGCCACCAAGTGTCTGCCAAGAGCAGTGTAGGGCTTGGTTCTGGGTTTAACTGGGTGCTGGCCCCAGGGCAGCTATGTCCTAGGAGACTGGCCGCCCTGGGGATTCAGGGGCATCATTCAAGGACTCTCACGGGCTAAGCATCTGAGGCAACTGGGGGAAAGCTGTTCCTCCATGAGGCTTTTATTCACTCAACAAATGTTCACTATTGCCTGCTACCTCCTGGGTTCTGTCCTAGGCAACGGGGGCCAACTAGACAGATAACACAAACAGGTGAGCCCTGAAGGGAAATATGCGCCAAGGCTGGGCGCTAATTAAGAAGAGTCCGAGCAGGCCCACTCCGTTTCCCCGCACCCAGTCCTCTCGAGCCTACCTGTCTGCGGGGGACACGTATTGGGAGCCCACGGGGCTGAGCACGAGGCCGCCGAACCTGTGGCCCAGGCGCAGGCAGCGCACCAGCCCCAGGCGGGCCAGCTTGCGGCCGGTGCAGCGCCGGGGGTCGCAGTGGCCCAACTCCCACATGGCCAGCGTGCAGGGCAGCTGCGCCGGGCCCGGGCCGCCCTGGTCCTCAGGGGCCTCTGGCTCCACGGACGCTGCGGCGGGCAGAGAAGGGAACCCGGCCTCAGGCGCGGCTCCGCGGCCCGACCCTCGGCCCCCAACAGGATCACGCCCCACTCACCGCGCAGCGCGGCGCCCACTTCCTCGGCGAAGGCCTCCAGGGAGCGGCCCGCTGGGCGCCGAGCACGGCCGCCCTCCGCGCCCTGCCCGCGCGAGGCCCTCCGGCGGCCCATAGCGAGAAGCCGGGCCCACTACGCCTACCGCGTCTCCGCTCCTCCGGCGGCCAAGTTGTGCGCCGGCACCATTTCCGGTTCAGGTCCCCATGTGACCGCGCGGCGGGGCGCCACTTCCGATTCCGGCTCCCACGTGACCGCGCGGCGGCGGCGGCGGCGCGATGGCGGCGAGGCTGGCGGGCTTGGCGGTGCTGCTCGGGTTCGCGGCCCGCGGTGAGTGACCGTCCCGGCGCCTCCGTCCCGGAGCACCCGCTCTGGTCTCCGCGGCCCCGCCCGCGCTGCCTGCCCGCCTGCCCGCCTCCTCACTGCTCGTTCTCCGCAGGGCCCGCGCCCGGAGGCGCCGCCAAGATGAAGGTGGTGGAGGAGCCCAACACTTTCGGGTGAGTGGCTGCGCGGGGAGTGGGGGTGCGGCGCCGCGGCCCGGGCCTGCTTCTCCCTGACCCTGCCGCGTCTCGCAGGCTCAACAACCCGTTCCTGCCCCAGACCAGTCGCCTCCAGCCCAAGAGGGACCCTTCACCCGTGTCTGGTGAGTGCGGGGCCCTGACCGCTGACGTGCCGGGGACCCGGGGCAAGCAGGGAACCGGCCCAGCTTCAGCACCGGTGGGCCGCGTCAGCTCTCGGGAGCCGGCGCCAGGGAGGGAGAGGGGCCTTGGAAGTTAGGACCTGGAGGCTCATGCTGTCCTTTGTCAGCCTTCTAAGTGCACGCTAACCTTCCAGAGCGTGCCTGTGCCGGGTTCACTGGTTAGGGACTTAGTCCTTAGTTTGTTTTCCTAGAGGTGATCTCTGTTATCAGGTTTGGTGTCTGTTTTCTTAAACGCTTTTTAATGCGTTTACATGCATAAGCTTACACGTAAAAAACGTGTAGTAGGTTTTTTGTGTGTGACCTTTGCTTTCTTGTTTTGAGTAGTACCATTTTACTGCTCAAAACGGGATTCTTTGGTAGCTCAGCTGGTAAAGAATCCGCCTGCAATGCAGGAGACCCCGGTTCGATTCCCGGGTCGGGAAGATCCGCTGGAGAAGGGATAGGCTAACCACTCTATAGTGTTCTTGGGCTTCCCTGGTGGCTCAGGTGGTAAAGAATCTGTCTGCAATGAGGGAGACCTGGGTTCGATCCCTGGGTTGGGAAGATTACCTGGAGAGGGAAACTGCTACCCACTCCAGTATTCTGGCCTGGAGAATTCCATGGACTATTTAGTCCATGGGATCACAAAAAGTCGGACACCACTGGGCAACTTCCACTCTGCAGGTTTGCTAATTTGCTGTTGTTGCTCACTGTGGGTCTTCGCTCTTCTCACTTGGTGCCTAGCATTCCGTAGGATGCTCTGTGTTCTTTCATTGTCCAGCAAGGTGTTGTTTATTGGTTTCGGTCACTAAAAGCATTGTTGAGAAGAATATCCCTTCTAGGGGTCCCTGTTTCTACATCTATTGGAGTGGTTTCCTGCAGCAGCATCTCAGGAATGGAATTGCTATGTTGTTAAATGGGTGTTAAATATAAACAAACCAAAAATCCAAGGGAATTTTTTCTCTGGTGGTTAGGACTTGGTGCTTCCACTGCAAAGGGCATTGAATTCAATCCCTGACGCAGGAACTAAGACCTGCAAGCTGCACAGCGCTCAGTCATGTCCGACTCTTTGCGACAACGTGGACTGCAGCCCACCAGGCTCCTCTGTCCATGGGATTCTACAGGCAAGAATACTGGAGTGGGCTGCCATGCCCTCCTCCAAGGGATCTTCCCGACCCAGGGACTGAACCCATGTCTCCTGAATTGCAGGCAGATTCTTTACCAATGAGCCATCTGGGAAGCCCACCAATTAAAAAGAAAAAAAATCCAAGATCTCTTTTTAAAGCAAATACTTATTTGGCTGCAGCAGGTCTTAGTTGAGGCCCTTGGGATCTTTGGTCTTCACTGGGGTATGTGGGTCGAGTTCTCCGACCAGGAATTGAACCCAGGTCCTCTGTGTTGGGAGTGCAGAGTCTTAGCCACTGGACCACTAAGGAGGTCCCTCCAGTTTTTTTTTTTTTCAGTTGAATGCTACCATGTGTTAGGGTCTATGCTGTGGATGCAGAAATGAAGAAAACATACAGTGTCCTCATGGAGTTGACAGTCTTAATTGGCAGGGGAGTAGGCTGACAAAAAAAAGTCGGTAAAATGTAGACTGGTGAAAAGTGCTCTGTAGGTACGGAAGGCAGAGAAGAGTGTGCGTGCGGGGTTGTTCTGGGGATTGCCATTTTAAATGGGGGGCTAGTTCAGGAAAAGACTGAGAAGTGAAATTTCGGTCAGAAACTGAAGGGCAGTGGGAGTTAGGGCTGTGACTATCTGGGGGAGAAGAGTCCAGCAAAAGGAGTGGCCACATACAGGCCTTGAGCACGGATGCCAGGCCTGGAAGGATTGGCCATGGGGTGGGGGTGGGGCGCCGAGATCAGAGACGGAGGGTGCAGCTGTGAGCTTTCACTCTAGACAGACTTTAGCTTTTTACTGTGAAAATATTGAATAGAAAAACTGAGGAATGGGGCTGTGAACAGCAGCATACACTCCGACTCAGTGCAAGAGCTGATGTTCTGCTGTGCTTGCTTTACCTTCTTCTCGTTTGAGACCAGGGTTTGATCCCTGGGTCGGGAAGATGCCCAGAGAAAGGAATAGCAACCCACTCTAGTATTCTTGCCTGGAGAATTCCATGGAGAGAGGAGCCTTGCAGACTACAGTCTGTGGGGTTACAAAGAGTTGAACACAACTGAGTGACTAGCACACACACACACACACACACACAGAATGCCTTGTACAGCTATCCCGGGTCCCACACTCACCCCGACCCTCGCTCCGGGAATCAGTCAAGAGGAATGTATGCATCTGGTTAATTACGTGCTGGGCCAGCCGTCTCACTGACTATGAGACAAGTGAGCAAGGTTTGAGACTTGCAATTTATTTTGGAGTGTGTCCAGCCACAGTTGGGCAGCGGGGCACTGTGGTCCACCCTTCACGAGGTCATTCTTTTTTTTGTCATCAGTTTGATTTGCAGTTGGGTTGCTGTGTTTCTGCTTGTGCTCAGTTTTAGTGCTTACTCTACACATTTTTACTTTTGATTTTTCTTTGACTTAGAAAAAAAAAAGTTCTAGACAATTTCAAGCATGTGTGAAAGTGGAAGAAGGGTGTGTGAAGCACCAGGCACCCTCACCTAGCTTTCTCTTTGCCACTCTGGTTACTTTGAAACTAATTTCTCTTAACTTAATTTATTTGTAATATTTTGGTGTGCATGTATTGAAGGACACAGCAACAGTATCAGTCAGTAAAATGCCCTCATTGTGTGAGATGTCTCCAATAGTCTTATGCTCTCTAACAGGCCGGTGGTTTGAGTCAGTAGGGAAGGGCCGTGTGTCGTGCACTTGACACATGCCCACGTGTGCTCCAGCTTCCTCGACTCTATAGATCCCTCCCTCCGGCTCTTTTCGATTTATCTACTAAGGAAACTGGGTCGAGTGTTTCCCACATTCTGGATTGTGTCCATTGGATTCCCGTGGTTAACGTTTGTTCGTGTAGTAGCTGGAGTCCAGCTGTGTGCCTGCGTGCTGGCCGGTCCTCTGGGTTTCTCAAGAGCAGTGGGGAGAGGTGTCCCCCACCTGGCCTCTGTCTCTCACCTGAAGCTCCCATGTATAGCCCTTTCTCAGGGAGAGGACCTTCCAGGCTGTTCCTGGTTGCTGAGTTTTTACCATGAATAGCTGTTGGGTTTTGTCAAAGGTTTTTTCTAAACCTATCAAGGTGGTCCTGAGTTTTCTTTTTCAAGCTGTTTCTAGGGTAGGCGAGAAGCTCTATATAGTCAGCAAAAAGACGACCAGGAGCTGACTGTGGCTCAGATCATGAACTCCTTATTGCAAAATTTAGACTTAAATTGAAGAAAGTAGAGAAAACCAGTAGACCATTCAGGTATGACCTAAATCAAATGCCTTAGGATTATACAGTGGAAGTGAGAAATAGATGATAGAGTGAGTGCATGAAGAACTATGGACGGAGGTTCGTGACATTGGACAGGAGACAGTGATCAAGACCATCCCCAAGAAAAAGAATTGCAAAAAGGCAAAATGGTTGTCTGAGGAGGCCTTACAAATAGCTGAGAAAAGAGGAGAAGCTAAAAGACAAAAAAAAAAGGAAAAATCTACCTATTTGAATGCAGAGTTCCAAAGAATAGCAGGGAGAGATAAGAAAGCTTTTCTCAGTGATCAATGCAAAAAAAAATAGAGAAAAACAATAGAATGAGAAAGACTAGAAATCTTTTCAAGAAAATCAGACCAAGGGAACATTTTATCCAAAGATGGACACAGTAAAGGACAGAAACGGTATGGACCTAACAGAAGCAGAAGATATTAAGAATGAGGTGGCAAGAATACACAGAAGAACTGTACAAAAAAGATCTTCATGACCCAGATAACCACGATGGTGTGATCACTCACCTAGAGCCAGACATCCTGGAATGTGAAGTCAAGTGGGCCTTAGGAAGCATCACTACGAACAAAGCTAGTGGAGGTGATAGAATTCCAGTTGAGCTATTTCAAATCCTGAAAGATGATGCTGTGAAAGTGCTGCACTCAATATGCCAGCAAATTTGGAAAACTCAGCAGTGGCCACAGGACTGGAAAAGGTCAGTTTTCATTCCAATCCCAAAGAAAGGCAATGCCAAAGAATGCTCAAACTACCACACAATTGCACTCATCTCACGTGCTAGTAAAGTAATACCCCAAAATCTCCAAGCCAGGCTTCAACAGTACGTGGATGGTGAATTTCCAGATGTTCAAGCTGGTTTTAGAAAAGGCAGAGGAACCAGAGATCAAATTGCCAATATCTGTTGGATCATCAAGAAGGCAAGAGAGTTCCAGAAAAACATCTACTTCTGCTTTATTGACTATGCCAAAGCCTTTGACTATGTGGATCACAACAAACTGTGGAAAATTCTTCAAGAGATGGGAATACCAGATCACCTGATCTGCCTCCTGAGAAATATGTATGCAGGTCAAGAAGCAACAGTTAGAATTGGACATGGAACAACAGACTGGTTCCAGATCGGGAAAGGAATACGTCAAGGCTGTATATTGTCACCCTGCTTATTTAACTTCTATGCAGAGTACATCGTGAGAAATGCTGGGCTGGATGACGCACAAGCTGGAATCAAGATTGCCAGGAGAAATACCAATAACCTCAGATATGCAGATGATACCACCCTTATGGCAGAAAGCAAAGAAGAATTAAAGAGCCTCTTGATGAAAATGAAAGAGGAGAGTGATGAAGTGGGCTTAAAACTCAAAATTCAGAAAACTAAGATCATGGCATCTGGTCCCATCACTTCATGGCAAATAGATGGGAAACAGTGGAAACAGTGAGAGACTTTATGTTTTGAGGGGCTCCAAAATCACTGCAGATGGTGACTGTAGCCATGAAATTAAAAGATGCTTGCTCCTTGGAAGAAAAGCTACGGCCAACCTAGACAGCGTTATTAAAAAGCAGAGACATTACTTTGCCAGCAAAGTCAAAGCTATGGTTTTTCCCATAGTCAGGTATGGATGTGAGAGTTGGACTATAAAGAAAGCTGAGTGCCAAAGAATTGATGCTTTTGAACTGTGGTGTTGGAGAAGACTCTTGAGAGTCCCTTGCACTGCAAGGAGATGGAACCATTACATCCTAAAGGAAGTCAGTCGTGAATATTCATTGGAAGGACTGATGTTCAAGCTGAAACTCCAATACTTTGGCCACCTGATGCAAAGAACTGACTCATTGGAAAAGACCCTGATGCTGGGAAAGATGGAGGGCAGGAGGAGAAGGGGACGACAGAGGATGAGGTGGTTGGATGGCATCACCAACTCGATGGGCATGAGTTTGAGCAAGCTCCGGGAGTTGGTGTTGGACAGGGAGGCCTGGTGTGCTGTAGTCCATGGGTCGAAAAAGAGTCGGACACGACTGAGGGACTGAACTGATAGGGTGGGGATCTTTGGCTTTTGAATATTGAGCCAACACTGTGTTCTTGGAATAAGCTTCCCTTGAGCATGATGAATACGTGTATTTTAGGGATCTCTGGGCTAATTATTTCTGACTTTTTAAAAGATTATTTTTAGAGTTTCACATCTCTTTCTAATTTTTATTTCTCTGCTGAGATTCCATTTATGCACCTTGTTTTCCTTAACACCCTGGAACATGGTTGCAATATAGCTGCTTTAAAATCCTGTCTGTGTAGGAGAAGAATCCTGTCTGTGATATTTTGTTATAGCAGCTCGAATGAACTAAGGACCTCACGTAAGTGGAGTCATGCAATACTGGTTCTTCTGCGATTTCACTTAGCACAGTATCTCAAAAGTTCACTTCGTGGCCTGTGGCAAGACTGCCTGCCTTTTTAAGGCTGAATAGTATTCCGTTGCCCATGCGCACTGCATTCTGTCTATTCATCTGCCGTGCACACTTGGGTTTTTACCTTTCGGTTACTGTGAATAAGGCTGCTGTGAACATGGTCCACGTTTGAGTCCCTGCTTTCAGCTCACATACCCAGGAGTCAGTTTGCTGTATCAAGTGATTCTGTTGGGTTGGCCAAAGGTTCGTTTGGGTTTTTCTGAAAAATCTTTAGAGAAAAATCTGAGATGAACCTTTTTGGCCAACCCCATATGTTTAAGCTTTATGAGGAACCACCAGACTTTTCAGCAGCGGCTTGTGCATTTTACATTCCCACCAGCAGTAGCAGTGTGCAGAGGTTCTGGTTTCTCTGTATCCTAACCAGCATTTGTTCTCTGTTTGCTTAATAATGGCCATACTAATGTAGATGAAGTGATATCTCATTGTGGATTTGATTTGTATTTATTTTTCACTTCAGGAAAATGTCTAGTAATCCTTGGTCCATCTTAAAAAATTTTTTTTTCTGATATATTTGGCTGTGCTGGGTCTTAGTTGGGACATGTGGGATCTAGCTCCCTGACCAGGGATAGAACCCGGGCCCTCTGCATCAGAGTCTTAGCCACTTTTCTAAGCCACTTGGACCAAGGAAGTCCCCGTGGTCCATCCTTTAATTGGGTTTTTGGGGCTTTGCTGTTGCTATGGGAGCGCCCCACATTTCTAGATTTCCTTTTGGTACCGTTGCCTTTGGCGTCATTGCCAACGCTCTCATGTTTGGTGCCGTGTGCTTGTAACTGTCACGACCTTGGTGAGGGGACCCTCTCATGTGTAACACCCCCCTTACCTCCCTGAACAGTGCTGACTGGCAGTCTGTCTCGTCAGGTGTCGGCGTGGCCGTCCCCGCTCGCTCTACTTGCGTCTTTTTCCATCCTCTCACTTGCAGCCTGCTTGTGCCCTCGAGCTTCAGTGTGTCTCTTATAGATAAGAGTATGCACAGTTGGGTCACATTTCTTTACCCGTTTAGCCAATCTGTGCCTTCTGAATGGGAGAATTTAATCTGTCTACGTTTAGTCACTGATAAGGAAGGATTTGGAGAAGACAAAACAGCAAAATTTGTTGTATAGTTGTTTTTTGTTGCTCGTTCCCTCCATTCCTTTTGTTGACCTTTTCCTAAGCGACCTGTTCTGACATCCTTCTTACCTCCTTTTGTGTGCGTTCTATGTAGCCATTTCCTCTCCAGTCGCCAGGGGATTACATATGATCATGTAACTCAAGTCTAACTTGTACATGATTGAAGTTGGTGTGACTTGAAGGACTTCTCCTGCACAACTCTGTCCCTCCCCAGCTTTGTGGTGGACTTCAGAAAGTGACCCTTCAAGCATGAATCTGTAGTTACATCCATGCTTCTTGTCTTTTGAACCCTGTAGATTTGCGGCTCAGGACCATGGCACTGCTTTGAGTTTGCCCGTGTATTTGCCTTTCCTGGGGGCAATAAGGGGCTCCGTCCAAGGCAGGCTTGGTGGTAATGAATCGCTCAGCCTTTGTCTGGGAGAGTCTTGATTTTGCCTAACTCTTGGAGGAGGGTTTCCTGGAGATAGACTCCTTGGTTGACAGTTTTGCCTCCCACCCCACTGCTTCCTGGCCTCCCAAGTGTAGCAGATAAGTGGTGGATAATCATTGATTCCTTCATGTAACGAGTCACTTCTTGGCACTTTTGACTTGGTGTCTGCTGTTTCTCTTCAGTCTTGGTGGGGGTCTCTGAGTGTGTTGTACATGGAGTTCAGTGAGCCGCCTGGATCTGTCCATCCGTGTGTTTTGTTGGGTTGGGGCAGTTATTTCCTCAGATCCCATCTCTGCCCCTCCTCTTTACCTCCACTGTCTCGTCACTGGTTCTTCTCTCTGCTCAGAACTGTTGAACTCCTTCTGTGGGTTTATTAGTTCAGTTGTATTTTTCGGCTCCAGGGTTTTCTAGTTCCTCTCGACATGGTTCTCACCTCTCTGCCCACGTGTCATTTTCCCGACTCGCTTTGGTTCTTCCTGTTTCCCTCCAGCCCCTTAAGTATATTTTAGGCATTTGTTTAACTGAAGTCTTCAGTCAGTCCAGCGTCTGCGCTTCTCCCAGGTGGTCCTGTTGCATTTTCCTTTGGAGAGGCTGCGGGTCCCTTGCAGGCTGGCTTGGTGCTGGGGCCCTTCACCAGGCTGGGCCCCAGAGTTCAGAGCCTGGGGGCGTCCGCGTGCAGGCCCCCGGGGTCTCCCTGCACTCCTCCTGGGCCCAGACGGCCTGCTGTGTGTGTCCAACCGTCACCCCTCACCCGCAGCCTTCATGAGCAGCCCCGTTTCCTGCCTGGGATCCGAGTTGAGCAGAACAGAGGCTGGGCTCCTGGCAGGCCTCAGCCAGGCTGCTCCTCAAGGCCCCGCTAGGGCGGGGGCTTCACTGCAAGGGGCTCACCTGGCTGCAGGTAAGCCTTCTCTGGAACGCTTGGCCGTGTTTTCACAGGGTGTGAGCCCGCGCTATGTGAGGTCGCTCACGCCCTCCGCCTAGCTGTCACGTTTCCAGCACTCGCCCTCCCAAAGGGCCCTGACTTTGGGCTCTGCGCCTGCTCAGGACACCATGCTCAGCAGGCTACGCTCTCCCCGCAGGCCCCGCGCACCTCTCCAGACTCTCTGGCAAGTGCTTCAGCCTGGTGGAGTCCACGTGAGTGAGGGCAGGGCAGGGTGGCTGGGGGCCGGGGCCCCGCTGATGGCACCGTGCCCGCAGGTACAAGTACGAGCTCTGCCCGTTCCACAACGTGACGCAGCACGAGCAGACCTTCCGCTGGAACGCCTACAGCGGGATCCTCGGGTGAGCGGGGTGCGGCCGAGGCCCCGGGGGCACCGTGCCCGACCCCGCCTCACTCTCTGCCCCTCCGCAGCATCTGGCATGAGTGGGAGATCACCAACAACACCTTCAGGGGCATGTGGATGCGGGATGGCGATGCATGCCAGTCACGAAGCCGGCAGAGCAAGGTGGGCGGTGGAGGTGGGGGCGGGGCGGGGGGGCGCCTGCTTCCCCCACTTGCTCACTGAGGTCCCCCCAGGTGGAGCTCACCTGTGGCAAAAGCAACCGGCTGGCCCACGTGTCTGAGCCAAGCACCTGTGTCTACGCGCTGACCTTCGAGACGCCCCTCGTCTGCCACCCCCACTCCTTGTTAGGTGGGTGCCCGGGCGGGCGGCGGGGGGTTGAGGGGCAGAGGGGCTCAGCTCAGCCAGTTTCTCTTGGACCCTCAGTGTATCCGACCCTGCCTGCGGCCCTGCAGCAGCGGTGGGACCAGCTGGAGCAGGACCTGGTGGACGAGCTGATCACGGCCCAGGTGAGCCGCGGGCAGGCCCCAGATGGGGGCCGGGCAGCCCAATGGGCGCTCCCTCCTCATCCTCCACCTGCAGGGCTACGAGAAGTCGCTCAGGGCAGTTTTTGAAGATGCTGGTTATCTGAAGACATCAGAACCAAATGAAGCGGCGCAGCAGGAAGGAGGCACCAAGGGCCTGCGGTTTGAGACGCTGGAGAGCTGCCAGGAGGTACAGACGCGGCCCCCTGGCCAAGGACGGCCTCCCACCAAGGGCCTGACCACTCTTCTCCACTTCCGGTCTAGGCACATAAGGCCCTGTCCCAGGAGATAAAGAGACTGCAAGGCGTGCTGACCCAGCACGGTGTCCCCTATGGGAAGCCCACAGGTCTGTGGTGCCCGGTGGGGGGTGAGGGGGCCAAGCCCACCCGGGCTTTATGCCTGCCGGTCGGGTCCTGACTCCCACTGTCTGGTGTTTCGGCAGAAACCCCCAGCTCTGAGCACTGGGGCCCCCAGGTGCCCACGGCCGGGATGGCAGAGCCCCTGCGAGGCGACCCTGGACTGCGTGGGGACACCCTGTGACCCTCAGGACTGTGGGCTTCGGCCTAAGGACCTTTCTCTCCTTCTGAGCCAGCAGGCCCTCGGGGTTGTCCTCAAAGATGCAGACAAAATAAAGATCAGAGTTTTAATTAATTTCCATACTGATAAAAATAATTCCATGAATTCTGTAAACCATTGCATAAATGCTATAGTGTAAAAAAATTTAAACAAGTGTTAACAACTTTAAACAATTCACTACGAGTAAATGATTATGCATTATAAATACTACCTTCTGGGTTAAGAAAACTCCATCCCAATAACATTCTCATCTAAACACTCGAACATACAGATTGGGGCTTCCATAAGTTAATTTGTATGAAGCGTCCACAAGGAGTCGAGGTCTTCTGCCCACAGCGACAGACGGTGGGATGATGGAGTGTCACCGCTAATACTGAGCACGCAGGAGCTGACACTCGGCAGCAAGAGCCGCGGCCTCGCCGAGCACCGTGTAGCTTCAGCTGCTACGCCCAGCGCCCCCTTTTGTCACCCGAGTGCGGGGCGGTGACACCCTGAGCCCGGCCCGGCCTGAGAGGCCCGCTCAGCCCCTCAGAAGGCCAGGGCCACCCGGCCGCTGGGGGGCAGCCCAGGAGCCCCACCCCGGTGGTTCTTTGGTCTTGCCACCACACCTGTCGTCAGAGCCAGCAAGTACCTGGGGGGTGCGCCTCCAGTTTCCGGAACCCCACAGAGAGTACTGACCGGGGTAGCTTATAAATACACCTAAAGCTTAATTGTTCCTGTTTATAATTTGAAAATGTCTAGGCTAGATGTCGATTACAGACATTGTCCCGTTTGCCTAGAAGGCCAAAGGCCTGCTGTGGGAAACAAGTGCATAAATATTAATAAAAATAAAGAACTTTAAACAGTGATTACAGTAGCACAAAATATACGTAATTTCTAAGAGCTAATAAATCATCATCACTATAATTAGAAACAAAGGTTCACCACAACTGAGTCAGAGTTACCGTTAGCAGCGGGCGAGCTGCATGGAGCCATGGACCCACCTTTGAATGACAGCTTTCCCATCAGTGTGTCATTAAAAAAAGGTTTTCAACCTCTCACTATAGTAAATACATTCTAATTTGGTCACTGATAAAAATTTTTACCTAGTCACTTTGCACTTTAAAAAAATGCTATATAAAGTCTTTGGCACAGCCCTGGGCAGGCGGGCAGGGACAGCCAGTCCCTTCTGGGCCAGGGCCCAGTCCCCGCTCCGTGCCTGCAGCAGACTCCAGGGAGATCCTTGCCCTATCTACGTCTGCAAGTAAGGTCTCAGCCAACTACAGACAGCTTTTACTTCCTCCCGGATTCCTCGGAAAAGTGACCCAACACAGACAGGAGAGACCGAAGCCAGCACTGAGACCTGACCTGTTCCCAGCAGCCCTGCTGCACCCTGGCCCTGCACCGCCCTCACGGTGGCCAGGTCCTCCACCACCTTGTGGTCACGTGACCACAACACCTGGACAACAGACCTGGCGACAGTGTCTCCCACACGGGTGGGCGAGGCTCCAGCCAGGAAGCCCACTAGTGAGCTTGGGGGAGGGGAGCATCCAGGGCCCTCCCTGCTGCCCTGCTGCCTCGCACGCTGGCCGGGTCCAGAGAGGAGGAACGTGCCATCCCCGGCTCTCCAAGGCATAGGCACTTGAGCGGGGCCTGTGGCCACAGGGCTGTCACTGACGCTGCAGTTACTGTGCACACTTTCAGGAAGTGAGTTCCCGTCATAAAATTTCATCTACATGTATATGTCTCTCAATAATCACTCTGCTATAAATACTATTGGTTTGCACTTAATTTGAAAACTGTAAAAATCCTAGGTATCTCTCACTACTAGATAAATGCTCACTTCATAAGTACTAATCTCAGATAGGAACTAGCATGGTTTCCGTGCTAGGGGCTGAGAGACCAAGAGGAAGTGCTCTGTTCACAGTACACGTGTAAAGCTTCATATTACCGCATATTAAAAACACGAACCTCAAAGCAGCTCAGAGCAACTTGGAACCTCTGCCTAAACTCTTCCATCTACAAAGTGCTTCTCGGGACTCGAGCTCCCAGGATCCAGTCACAGTGGCGTCAGGACCACAGACCCCAATGGGTCACCCTGCCTTCACGCCCCGTGGGGCACCAGGGTCAGCGAGGAAGAGTCTGAGGCCATGGGTGGGCCGTGCGGGGCTGGGGTCCCGACGTCGGTGGCACCAGGAAGCGGACGAGGCAGCCGTCACCAGGGCAGGGGCTGGCCCGCGCAGTAGGCGCACTCGGGGGCGCTGGCCGCGCAGGGCTCGCAGAGCACGCGGTGCTGGCAGGGCCGCAGGACGGCGCCGGCACGCTCCCGGCACACCACGCACTGTTTCGCCCGCAGTTGGAAGATCACCTGCGGGCCAGGCGTGAAGCACCATTAGGCTGGGGCATTAGGCTGCCCTCCTGCGGCCACCCAGGAGCCAGGAGGGGGCGGGAGGATCCACCACAAACCTCCGGGGTGGGGCTGGGCTCCCAGAGCCTGCGCCACCACAGGGCGAGGGGAGGGGAGCTGGGCAGGCGGCCCGTGGAGGGGCCTGGGCAGGATGGACGCCGGCTCCTGAACAGCCTCCGGCGAGAAAAGCCAAAGCCCGTGTACAGGCCCCTCGGAGATGAAGTGTGTGCAGGCCGGGCCAGGGAAGTGACATGCGTGACAGGCAGGGGCGGGGAGCCCCCAGACGCCCCGGGCTCTAACAAAATGCCTGGTGTGGAAGGGTCTTCCTGCTGAGCCAAGGGCAGCAGGTTCAGCACTACAGCAGGGGGGTGACCAAGGACCCTGGGGGGTGACCCAAAGACGCGGGTGACATGGCCCCTGTCCAGGGGGGCACGGTGGCTGAGAGGAGGCAAAGGGGGAGTGGACGGAAGCTGTACCGGGCCCCCCGCCCCACCTCGGTGCTCAGCCCGCTGGTTCCTTGAGGACGAGCCTGGACTCACCCCGTCCACCGCCTCCAAATCCAAGCGCAGCTGACTCTGCAGCGAGTGCAGCTTGGGCAGGGGGATGGCACCGATATCGCCGCAGCCGCTCAGCCCGGGGAGTGCGGAGGCCAAGCCCCGGCCCTCCAGCTCCTCCTGCAGCCGACGGAATTGCGCCTCCACCTCCTCCTTCTTCTGCAGCGCCAGCTGCCGGGCACTGTCGGCCGCAAGCGCCCGCTCCTTAGCCTCCTTGGCCTCCCGCTGCCATGCGTCGCAGGCCTGAAACCCAGGAGCCGAGGTGACCCTGTGGAGCCGGCTCCCCGCCCCACGCCCTGCTCAGCCCCGCGCCCCGCCCCGTGGGCCCCGCCCCCTGCCCCGCCCGCCCGCACCGTGGCCCGCCCAGCTCACCTGCTTCACCTGCTGCCAGGACTCCTCCCACTGCCGGATCTTCCTCTTGGCCTCATCCAGCTGCCTCCGGACCCGGGCCAGCTCGGCGCTGCTGGGACTCACGCCTGAGGAGGCTGCGGGGCCGGCGTTCAGGATTGGGGACGGGCTGGGAGAGAAGCTGCCAGAGACGAAGTCCCAGATGCTGCCGGGGACGCCGTTCAAGCCTGAGTGTGGAGGAGCTGGCGTCAGCCTGCTCGAGCTTGGGCCTCTTGGGCATCCCCCCAGCCAGCTCTGGGGACCCCAGCCCTGCCCCCCGACAAGGACGCCTGCGCCATCACTCGCCCCAAGAGCTGTGTCGTGGGGGCCAAGGAACTCAGACCCTGGTCCCAGAACCCTGTCCACACTTAGGACCTGGAGGACCCCACAGGGTTTCTGGTTACCTGAGTGACATCTATTGACGTATGTGACATCAGAGAGTAAAACAAGCATTTAAAAACATGGTTTCTTTAAAAATAACAATAAAAACATTGTTTCTTTTAAAACAGATCACAAGTTTCCATTTGCAGATGGATTCTGCAAATCCATCTGCTTCTGTGCTTGGCCTCTGCTGACTTCGTGCGCCTGGCAGCCTGCGACGCGAGGCGGGTCCCATCAGAGTGGCGTCCTAGGGCGGCATGGGGTCCCAGGCACGCTGATCCCCCCAGAGGTCCAGGTGCGAACCCCAGGCCCTGTCCCCAGGGCACGTGCAGCCGAGCAGCGGCAACAGGACATGATGGACTGCACTGTGGCTCCCCCCACCCTGGGGCCCCACGAGGCCACTCACCGAAGGAGTTGTAGGACGAGACTGAGGGGCCCAGTGCTCTGGGCTCCGACTTGAGGGGCGGCGGCTGCTGGGGGGGCGTCATGGCCGAGGAGATGAGTGGGCCCGGCAAGGACTGGGAGAAGGAGCCGAGCGGGGAGGCGGACAGGGATGAGGAAGAGTGCAGGGATGGGGAACGCGGCAGGCAGCCCGGGATGGCCACAGGGGCAGAGCCCCCCAGCGACCTCTGACCTGCACGGAGTTGGGGGAGTGGTGTCAGGTTAGTGGGAGGCGGTTGCTGCAGCCCCAGGGACCAGGCACACAACAGGAGACCCTCTGCCCTGGAATCTCCCGGCACTGCCCAAGCTGGGGGACTCCCACCCAGGTGAGAAGGCCACACATCTCACCCCTCAGATGCTCTCTAGGCCCGCCTGGGTGACCTGTCCACAGGCACAGTGGTCCCAGAATGTTTTAGGCCCCAGAAGTGGTTTTTTTTAAGATCAGAGAAATTAAAAAAAAAAAAAAAAAAGATGAACTTTTACATTGAAGAAAACGATTCAGTATCTGATGTGAACTGTGAACCTATTTGTCTTCATACCAATGTGGTGGTTACTCGTCTCCTCGAAATGGCCACAAAGGCCTGCCCCCGACTCTGTAGGGACTTTGGGGTGGGGGGTGCAGGGAGGCAGACAGGACCCCTCCCACCCCAGAGGCACAGGGGGCGGTCCTGGAAGGCATCGGCTTAGGCGCTACCTGTGGGTCCCAGGTCACGGCCGTCGTGTTCCTCCAGGTCCTTATCCGGGGGCACAAGGCTGATGTCACCAAGGTGAAGGTCTAAGGTGGATCCTGCAGGACAGATCTAGTGTCACCGAGGGGGGATCCAGGCTCCTGTGGTGGGGGGACCCACCTGGGCTCGGGGTCCACCCCTCCTATAGCCATGGCAACACAGCCCTCATCTCGCCGACTGAGCTTCTGATCATTTGGTAAAATCTGACCGGATCACATGCCTGCCTAGTAAAGAAAATCTGAGGAGGGCGACGTCCATGGGGAGAAAGGGGCTCACGGACAACGCGGGGGGGACCTGCACTGACCTCCACCCCAGGGCCCAAACCAGGTCCCGCAAGTGGGCAGGGTTGTTTCCCTCCTGTTCTGCTGGGGACCCCTGTGCACCCCCCCAGGCCTGTCATAGGGACAGGGGAAAGGGCCGTAGCCCCCACTGTCCCCACCTGACACGCCCTCCAGGCCCTGGCACAGAATGGGACGCTGTCTCAGGACGGCCAAGGTCAGGTCCGCCAACCCCCCGAGTTCCCGTGGCCCCATGGGGGCAACTTGGGGCAAGTGTGGCCTGGGGACCAGGGTCCAGGAGAGCAGGAGCTTCAGGGACAGACCCAGGGCCTGAGCAGCCACCCAGCACAAGCCACAGCCAGGTCTGGGGAGACGTGGTGATGCTGAGGGCCCAGCACATGGGAGCGCTGCCACCCCAGATCCCTTCTGCCCCCAACCCTGCTGGGGTCCACTCCAGAGCACCCCCTCCAGGAGGCTGGGGCCCCTCTGGCATGGCTCCGTCCTATGCTCCCTGCTGGCCACAGGGCCCCACAGTGCCCCTGATGCCTGGTGGACACACCGAGGCCCATTTCAAGAGGCCCCAGACTCCAGCCCGGAGTGGACAATGGGACCCTCGTCAGGCCTGCCTGCTCTGGGTCAGCCTCCCGCCTCCGCTCCCAGCTGCCCGGTGCCAAGTGGCAGAATTCCTGGATGGCAACCGACAAGCAGCAGAGAGCTGCGCTTCCGCCCAGGCTCCTGGGGCCCACCCTCCTGCCTTCCCAGCGGGGAATCCTCAGTGGTCCTCAGTCTGCGGATGCTCTGGCCTCCCCAGCGCCTTGTCCTCCTGTGGTCGTCCCTCCCCTGTATTTTGTGTCCAAGTTTCCTTCTTCTAAGTACATGTTATATCATATTAGGACCCATCCTAATGACCTCATTTTACCTTAATTACACCAGTAACCATCCTAATGACTTCATTTTACCTTAATTACACCAGTAAAGACTTTTATTTTTCACTTTTTGGTGGGGGGCAGGCTGCACTTCACGGCTTGCAGGACCTTAGTTCCCGACCAGGGGTTGATCCTGGGCCCTGGGCAGTGAAAGCGAGGAGTCCTAACCACTGGACCACCAGGGAATTTCCTGCAAAGACTTGTTTCTAAATAAGGTCACATTCCCAGGGTCAGAAGCAGACAGTGCAGGGCTGAGGCAGGCCTTTAATTTAACCATCAGTAACTGGGACCACCCATCCTCACCAGGCTGTTCTCTGTGCCCAACAGCGCCTCCTGCAGGCCTGGGGCTTCAGGCCTCTAAGGACCCCTCCTGCCTCGGTCAACTCTGCAAAGGGGGCCGCCTCTGGCTCCCACCCTTCCTAAGACATGATGGCAGGCCCCTCAGGCCCTCACCCAAATCCAACCTGAGTTGGCTGACCCCCACGTCTTGCGATCCCCAGTTTCCATCTCACTCTTCAAACTGTTGCCCCAGCCTTGCCCCCCAGCCCTGAGTGGTGCTCCTAAATGCCCCCACCGCCACCCTCCACCTGTCCTTCTTCCCTCCTCTGCCTGGGGCCACCTCCTGGCCTTCCCGTCCTCCTTGGCAGCCCCGCAGCCCCTCCTGTGGCTGTCACACCCGGACACCAGTTACCTCTGTGGTGCTGACCTGCAGACACCAGCTGTCCTCCAGCGCGGCTGCATCACTGCCTGCCGGCAAGGGAGGACCCACAGCAGCCCTGGCCCCTTAGCAAACTGTGTGCGCGGTGCCTCCCTCAGGCTGCTGCACCGGCACCCACGTGCTGAGCAGGAGCCCAGCGCGGCCCTCAGCTGCTCCCCCCCACCCCCTTAGGGCCCCCATCTCTGCAGGCTGCCCCCAACCCTGACCTCTTCTGTCCCAGGAGACTTTCAGGGATGCCAGCCCCTTCATGTCCCAAGCCCGGCCTCCTGGAAAAGACGCACCCCCCTCAGTGACTGGTCCACGCTTCCCAGCAGGACCCTCTCTCACCCTCACCCACCCCGGCAGGGGCCCCTCTCTGCCTTCACACTGCAGCGCTGCTGTGGGCGGCAGCTTCACACACAGCTCCCATCAGCCCCAGCACTTCTGAGAAAACGCCAAAACCCTTTCAGAATCTCCCCCTGCTAGATCCCTTCAAGTCACCTGGACCGTGTGGTCCATCTCAGACCCAGACCACTGCGGGCTGACGTGCAGACTCACCTGCTGTGCATAAGCAGGGTGACCCACCCATTGCATACTTGCCCCGCACCACCTCCTCAGGCTGGGACATGCCCGTCAGCTGGGCCCAACAATGTGGACTTGGCCCTTCACCCTGCAGTGGGGGGATCAGGTTGGCTTCAAAGCTGGCAGAGTTTCAGAAACCTTTTTTTGACTAACAAAGGCATGTAAAAGGAAGGAACAGATGGATGGATGGAAATAAACTGAGCGCAGGAGCCTTTTTCACCTGGAAGGCATTTACTTCATCCCACTCCCCCACCCCCACCCTGTGACTCAGCACAGAAGGACCTTGCTGTTGCCCTGCCCCCCTCAGGTGCAGCCAGGGCACAACCGGGACCAAGTCTCACCTGACAAGCCACAGCCTGTGTGGGGTGGTGGCAGGCGCCCCCGAGAAGTGTCCCGGCCCCCAAAAGAATCAGTGCTGCTTCTCTTGTTCTACTACACACCCCACTGCTCCCTGAGATCAGACCCAGGTTCTGAGATGTTCTCTCAAAAGAAATGACTTTTAACACTCAGAATCTACGTGACTGAGTCACCTGACCTATAACCTGCCGTACCTGACCGTGTCAAAATGCCAGGAACTGCCCAGACATTAGTGAGCAATTAGCTGAAAACTGCTGAGTAACAGCCCTGACAAAGCTCAGTTCCCAACGTGACACAGCACATCTGAGGGATGCCCAGGTCCCCAGGACCAGGCGACACATGGGGACAACTTACAGCGCAAGGAATTAGAGGCCAGAATGGGAAACCCTGACCCGTCACCCCCTGGGGCGGGCCAGGATGCCCCTGGCTGGCTGTCCTTCCGCTAATTGCTGGATGGACACGCACCCGACAAAGCAGCTCACTGCTGGTCTGAGTTCCCCATAGCGCAGCGGCAGTTCGCAGCAGGACAAGGCAGGGACCCTGGGAGCGGGAGACCCACCCACGCTAGGCGATGCAGGTTTCCCTGGAGAGCCCGGTGGATGGCGCCCACGCAGGGAACACCCGGGCGCCCCTGCAGAGCAGGGTCCTAAAGACGGGAGATTTGTTTTGGCCTCATTCCGCAACCCCTAAGATCCTGGCACGGACCCCTGGCTGTCACACCTGGTCGGGGCGCAGGTGCCGCAGACTGCTACGAGGGCCACTGGGTGGGGAGGGGGCGGCCGGGGTGGCGAGAGGAAGAAGCGGATGCACCGCACCTGAGGGGTCACCTGGCCCGCTTGGGGGGACGGGAGTTGGCCGCCTGCGGGGAGGGGATGGGGGGTGCATCTAGCGGGGGGCAGATGGCGCACCGCCCCATCCGCAGCTCCGGGGAATGACGGCCCGCACCTTACCGGAGCGGGGCTGACAATGCTGACTCACCGTTCCCGCACCCCGCGTTGGTACCGCCGTCACCGCCGCCGATTCAAACGCGGCCCACTCCCCGCCTGCCCGCGCCGGCCCCGCCCCTGGTGACGCAAACCTGAACACCCCGCCCCAGACGGGATGCCCCGCCCCTGGTGTCCCGCCCCGGTGACGTAAGCTTTAGATCGCCCCGCCCCTGAAACGTCCCGCCCCGGTGACGCAGGCCCCTGGGTACCCCGCCCCGCCCCTGGCCCCGCCCCCAGGGTACCCCACCCCTGGCCCTGGTCCCTGGCCCCGCCCCGCCGTGCAGACAGGTGCTTGCGGACTGGTGCTCGCCTCGCGGCTCCGCGTCCTCGGAGCACAGCGTCCCCACCGCCCAGAGCACGGGCCTTCGGCGGGGCACTCCACCTCTTCGCACCAGCACCTGACTCTGCCGGCGCTGCAAGGCGGCGTGCTGGGACCCCGGGCCCAAAGTGTGCGAAAACCACCGCGGCGAGGGCTGCTCTGGTGGGTTAAAGTGGGATCTCCGCGAGCCCTGTCGACGGCCGGCTGCTCCTACCCTGCCCACCCGCAGCGGCTCAAGTAAAACGCTCAACCTAGCGCCCGTGGGGTTAACAGGCCGTGACCCTGCCCTCAGCTGCCCACAGCCTTGGGTCCCTCCCTCCCGGGTCCCACCGTTTGCCAGCCACCTGGCAGTGAACTCTGCAGGGCTCCACCTGTTTGTGTGAGGTGGAAGGCAAGGGAGAGGAACCTGCCCAGTGGCCCTGAAAGGGCTCCACGGAGTCCATGAAAGGGGAGGTCTGTAAGGAGCACCGGCTTGTTTGAGCTGACTCTCAGGCAGTGAGTGCATCGCAGAGGTGCACCCCGGGGGAAGCAGGGGCGGGGGGGAGGAATGGGGGAGTGGGGCGTGGGGATGGGGGAGGAATGGGGAAGTGGGGCATGAGGAGGGGGGGAGGCTGTGCACTCCGGGTCCTGGTGCCAACAGCGGAAAGGCCAGCCAGGGCCCTCCTCCCGGGGCCAGAGGGCAGCTCTGAACGTTCTGTGACTTCCCACAACAACAAGGTGCCCACTGTCCAGACGGGGATCAGGGGACCGGCGTGACCTGGAAGGCGCCATCTCATGCACCAGCTCCACTCTTCCCTGGGCTTTCACCACAGTCCTAGCCAGGGCTCTGCGCCCCGACCACCGCCCCTAACCGAACCCCCACGTCCGATTACATGGGTGATTAGTTCACAAACCCACAAGGACGCCCAGCCGCCAGGGACGCCTTCCGCTCCCCACCCTGGTCACCGTCGAATCTACAGGCCCCCGTCATTTCTCTGAAGCCTCGGGCTCTCGGTGGTGCTGCCGCTCTGGCCCGCCAGAGGGCGCCATATCCCCTCTGCCGCTTGTGGCGCCCAGCGAGGTAGGCGCTCTCCCGGGGCAGCACGGCCGGAGTGGCAGGTGACCACCGGAAACGCTCTTCTGCAAAGGAGCGTGCGCACACACGCGTGCACCGGAAGGTGTCAAGGCAAGTGCAGAGAGGCAGCAGAGCCCCGGGCTTACCTGGGACGCCCTCGCCGGCACTGCCAGAAGGGTCGAGCGGGTGGGTGCGGGCCGAGAGGGCGGGCAGAGCGGTGGGCGAGGAGCCGCCTGAGCCGGTGCTGGACGCCAGGCTGGACGCGAGGCTGGAACTCACGCTGGGAGCGAGGGGGTGACCCACTGCCAACACCGCAAGGTGGCTCTGTGCAAAGACACAACAGGATGAGCCAGCGCTGGGCTCGTGGACAGCAACGTGATCACGGCCGCGCAGTGACAAAGGACACTGGGGGACAGAGACAACAGAGTCACAACGGACAGGCCAGGTTGCTTCACTCCCCACAGCAGACCAGAGAGCCAACTACTCTTCCAGATATTCTAGAGGGAGGGGCTTTAAACGTCTGGTTAGTTAGAAACTGCCGCTGCAGAATCGTAAGCTGCTACCACCCAGGGATGGGAACAAGTGCATCCGGAGAGTGTCATTCTTTATAGTGACAATAGTAAGAATCATGGTAATAGCGATGCAGAGCAGAAAGAAAGAAGCTACCACGGCACGAGCAGACAGCCCGCAACGCTTCTGATGACTTCGATGAAATAACCTTGCAATCTCATTATCCAACAACAAAAATAAAAGATCGGGGCAATTCGCATTATCTTTATTTGATAGATTAAAAGGAAAAGAACTGGCACAATCTTGGATAAACAGCCAGGAACGTGGAGGGCACTGCACACAGTAAAGGCAGCAATAAAAATGAACCAGGACTGAGTCATGAAGTCAGGCCTCGGGGCTTTCCAAGGTCACCAGGAAACCAGGAGTCAGAGGCTATAGCAAAGTGAGACGGTGCGTTGTCTGGGCTGTCCTGTCGGGGCCCAGGGACTCAGGGTTCTGTGGCTGCAGGAGGAGACGGAGGTCCTGGGGAGGAGCGGACGGCACCCACACGCAGGAAGGGGTCCCCAAAGCAGCTCTGAGCACCAATTGCCCGCAAGAGCCAGCAGGCCAGCCTCACGGCCATGGCGTCCCCTGGGCATTCCAGCAGACCCTTCAAACAAGTAGAAAGCTCAGGGTCCCAGGGTCCCGCTTAGATGGCTTTCCGATACTGCTCCCCAACCCCTGTTCACTGTCCCTGGAGCCTGGCTTGGGGACAGGACGGAGGGGGTCCCTGGGTGTAGGTGAGCACTGGCTGGTAGATGAACCTGGCCAGCCTGCTCACAGCGCCTGAGGGGGTATAGCTCATATATCACATCAGAAACTGCCCACCCCTCTCGAGGTGCCCCGCCATGCATCCCACTCCTCTCCAGGCCCTTCCTCCACAGCCCTGAGACCACAGCCACAGTGCCCTGTTGGCTATGCTACTGTTAACATTTCATGTTTCAGATTCTTAATGAGCAACGTCTCGATTTCAATATCTTTTTAAAAAGTCACAAAGTAACTGGGTTGTATTTTTACTTTCAATCATCCTGCTGACTTCAGAGATGGCTTCAGAACTTCCTAATGGCAAAAAGTCCTGATTATCTCCCTCTGAAAAGTCCCCTGGGAGGCACCCTCGGGGCACCAAGAAAACCAGCAGAAGAGAAACAGCAACACCCTGTCCACTTGGGGATTTAAAAGAAAGCACTGAGCAGAGACAAGTGATAATCGAGCAGAGGGTGTGTGCTCGTTGTCTGCCGACCAGGCCCCAGCCTTGCAAAGCTGGCGAAACTCCCTCCGCCTTTCCACAGTGGCAGAAAAACACACGTCCCATGTCTGAAAAAAACCCCTGCTTCTCAAACAACTCAGTTAAACGAGCACACGGGAAGCTGGGTGGCACAGAACAGAGAGAAAGGGTCCGACTCGGGGGAAGCCTCCGTGTAGCCTCACAACTCCCGCAGAGGTGAGAACGAGCCCAGGTTGTGACCCAAGAGGGAGCCAGGCTCACCAACGGACGCTGTCGTGGGCTCGGCTGGAACTGACATGGGGGTCCTGACCCCCCTGCACCTCTGGGCAGGACCTGACTGGGAGTCGGGTCTTCACCAAGGGAATCAAGTTAAGACGAGGTCGTCAGGGCAGGTCCTGATCGACAGGACTCATGTCCTGATGGCAAAAGGACGACTGCAGACAGACACAGATGCAGAGGGAAGACGGCGCCCACCGGCAGACGGCAGAGGGTGGCCCCAGGAAGAACCGCCACCGCCGACCCCCCGTCTGCAACTTCGGGCTCCGGACGGAACCGAGGCCTGTGGTTTAAGCCTCGGTCTGTGGGGCCGTCACCCACACAGAAGACCACGAAGGGCACCTCTTCTTTTCCCAGGGCAGGGGGAACCTTTAAGAGGCTTTGGTTCTGTTGTTTCTAAGGTACATTTTTTAAAACGTGAAAACAAAGGAAACACGGAACAGATGCCTCTATAGGGGCTGTGAGAAAGGAGCTGTCTCACAAGTGGACGTCAGCCCGGTCACTGTGTGAGGCGGGGGTGAGTGTGACCAGCTGCGTGCAGAGTCCTAACACAGGCAGAGGTCGGTTGCAGACAGCACGAGGTACCTGCTTGCCGTCCTGCTCGCTGGCCTTCTGGCTGCCATCAGCAGGTGACTCTCTCCGCTTTGCCTGCAACAGAAAACGCACTGGCTGTTGGAAGGAGGAGCAGTTGATCAGAACCCCAGAGAGACCTCAGCTCCACCAGGAAGGCAGGAAAGGCCAAGCACTGAAGTCCAGGGAACAGAAAAGGCTTTCAAGTCGCTGCTTCTGTGTCAGCTCTCCTGGGCTCCATTTCCCGCGCCCGACATGGATCTCTGAGTTCTCGGCTGGTCTGTGTGGAGGCAGGTGAGAGGTCCCTGAACCCACAGTGTCAAACAAAGTGTCCCAGGCAGGGCTGCACCTCCAGTGCGGGGAGAGTCTTGGAAAGTCAACCCCTGAGGCAAAGGATGGTTTCCTGGAAGGTGATTCTCTGCCCTCTCCTTCTGGCCTGGACACAGTCCCCTCCCTCCCAAGAGGAGGGGAAGGGCTTCACCCCAGAGAACTCAAATCACCTGGGGCTGCAGGAGGCTGAACCTTACCACAAACTCTCTCCGTAACCCTCCTCTTCCACTATTTCCCCCATGTCTTTGCTGCTGCTGCTGCTAAGTCGCTTCAGTCGTGTCCGACTCTTCGCGACCCCATGGACTGCAGCCTACCAGGCTCCTCCGTCCATGGGATTCTCCAGGCAAGAGTACTGGAGTGGGGTGCCATCGCCTTCTCCTCCCCCATGTCTTTACCATCCCGTAATTCAGCTCCCTGAAAGCAGAAACCCCTAGGTCTAGTCACTTCTTCACTATTTATCGCTCTCTGTTAAAACGGTAGGTAAGTCCTCAGCTCTGGCATCCCAATGAATAAATAATAAATCTTTCCTCCAGCTAAGCTGGCTTTGGTCAGTTTAATTTGCGGGACCCCAGACACTAACCCTGAAAGGGTAGAGGGGACCGTTCCCCCCTTGCCTGTGTGTGTGGACTCCTGACTCCCACGAACCACCTTCTGGGGCTATTGCGAACGAGGACGGCTCTGCCTACAGCGTCTGGGGCCTGGACTTCCTCAGGGCAAACGTCGGCACAAAGCTGCCGTGAAATGCCCCGCAGGCCTGAGAAGTACTCTGGTTCCTGTGTCTGATCCTATGATGCGTGAGCCTGCGATGGCTCCAGTCACCCCGTCCTGTTTGGTTTCTGCGTTTGCAAGAGGACCCACGGAGGGCGGAGAAGTGATGCTCACGCTGGCCCTGACCGGGGCCCCTTCCTCCTGCCCGATGGCTCAACTCTGAGCCCATCTGGGTATCTTTGGTTTCCTAGAATTCCACAAGTGACCCCGCGACCCCAGTTTGGGCGATGGCGCCAAGGCCCTGACCCGGGACCCGAGATCCTCGCTCCACGGAGAAGCTACACTGTGAAGGAGCCAGGCCATCCTGAAACAGCTCCACTTGGCTTCCTCATCAAGTCCCAGGGCTCTGCCCCATCCAGGCCCCTCTGCCTCTGCCCTGTGCCAGGGACGGGGGTGGGGGCTCATGCTCCGCAACACTAGGAATTCCCATCACACTGAGCAGGCACTGAGCTGTTCACAGATGCACTGGAACGGGGCGGGAGGAGGATGGGAAGAGCAGTGCGCCTCTGGGCACAGGGCACTTCACTCACACTCAGCTCGGCTGTCAAAGGCGATGAGATCCTGGGAAACAGGGAAGGGAAGCTGCCCTCTAGTCCGAGCCCCAACTTGGCTTATTTATTTTTTCATATTTATTTATTTGGCTGTGCTGGGTCTTAGTTGCGGCACACGGGATCAACTTCCCTGACCAGGTGGATCAAACCCAGGCCCCCTGCACTGGGAGCTCAGTCTTAGCTCCAGTCTACCAGGTCACCGAGCAAATCCCCTCACCATCACCTTAAGTGAAAATGGCTCATTTGGGACAGCAAGACTCATGTTGAGGTCTGACGGTCTCCAAATACCCCAACCGACACATTCCCTTAGGGTCTTGACCAAACCAACGTCCCTGACCTCACGCCGAGGCGTGGGCCCAACTGACCCCAGCGCCTCAGATCCCACATGTTTCCTGGACTCTCAAAGTCTGTTTGAGCATTTGCTGAAAACATGGGGCAGAAGGAACAGCCAGTTTCCAGGTCCTGCTCCTGCCCAGGGGAAGGCTGGATGTTTCACTCTGAAACACTTTGCTCCAATCTTTTATTGGACACTTTGTAACATAGGAAAACAAATCTGACTCCATATTGGATCTCTTTCACTTTAACATTTGTATTGTATTGTTTTTGCTACAAATTAATCACTAAAAGAATGTTGCCTATGGTCTGAAATCTACAGGCTAACCCAACCAACCACAGTCCCACTCCCATTTTAGTGCAAAAGAAGCCTGATTTCTAACTGGGTTCTTTGGGAAACGAGTCTATACCATTTTCTTGGTCTGCTGGCTTTCTGAATAATGTTGCTATTCTTTGCCCCCAACAACTCAGCCTTTTGACTTATGACCTGTTATGATGAGCAGTACAAGGGATTCCGTAACAACTCCTTAGAGGATCTTACTAACTTCTCTCTCAATTTCCAGTTCTGGAGATTTCAGTTTCAGGCCCTCCCAAGTTCTGGCTCACATAAGGTGAACCAGAAATGCTGGCTGGACCACCGCTGTTCATTCACCATGAAGGAACTGCACTGGAGTTCCACCTCAGGGTAACTGAGGAGCTGGGAGGGGGCTGCATCCAAGTGCAGCCCTGTATACGGCAGCAGTGGAGCTGAGAGCCCGACCTGGGCACAGGGCGGGCATCGTCCAAGAGGGCAGCCCAACTCCCTGCCCCGCTGAAAGAACTCAGCCCCGTCTGCAGGCAGATGCAGAGGCAGCACCTGTAGACGGCTTTATGGAAGTCACGGCCGATGAAGAACTCCTGTGATACTCACTACCCCGAGACGGCGCCCCCGGGACACGCCTGCACCTCAGACACTGAGTCCCAAGCTGTCAGCTGTGCTCCTCACGGGGGAGCCGCCAGCATGGCCTCGCCTGCCCGATGGGGGTCCTTCTTCACCCTCAGGCGGAGACCGTGCCTCGCACACGACTGACACATGCGTTTCTGACAAAACACGAGGCCAAGCAAGTCCACCTGAGTCAGGACTCGGCCAGGACTCTTCTAGACGCTTCTACGCCACCAACCCTGCAGGCAGGCCGCCTCCAACCGCATCACGCAGAGACCACACCCATCCGAGTGCCTGACACTGGATTCAAACCAAATGGCAGCGGGCATCCTCCTTGGATGTCCCCACTTACGTGTCCGGGCTGCCCACTGGGGGTCGTGGGGACGTTGGTGAGGGCAAGGTCTCGGCAGCTCCAGTCGCTGGCCATCCCGAGGCTCTCTGCAGAGAAAGGGGGCTTTGAGTGGCTCCTGGCTGAGACTCTGCTTAAGGGACCCCAAGCTGGGGTTGGGGCGAGTGTGTATCAGCCTCTGACAGGTATAAGCTGACCTGCAAGGGACCCTCATGTCTTCTGGGGTGAATCATGAATGACTCCAAAGTCATGGAGAATTTCAACGGGAAAAGCCACCCTCACCATTAAAATAGAAAAAAAAAAAGTAAAATTGGAATTCGCAACATGCTCGTAAGAGCAGGAACCCACGCTCACAGCTTTAGGAGGAAGCTCCCAGGTGCAGTGAGGAAGGGCTGTGTCTGTGCACCTCCCGAACCCGAGGCTGCTTCCCCTTCAGGTGCTTTGTACAGGCTCATCTGGTCACAGTGACTGCACTCAGGACCTTGGGGCACCCAGAGGCAGGGCCAGGCTGGGCCCCAGGAGGCCCAGAGGCCCCCGACCCTCCCAGCCACCCTCGCCCAAGACCGAGCCCCCACCCGATCCCAGCAAAGGTGGCACGTACTGTCCACGTGTGCGAAGGCGCAGAAAGGGCCCCGGGGGCAGTGCCCGGTCTGGCGCATGTCGTTGCACTTGGTCGACTTATAGATCTAGGAAACAAGGGCGACACAGCACGTAGAGCACCGGGCTGGAGACCCGTGTCCGCGGGAGGCCTGGAGCCGAGCCAGTCATGACGCAGAGCTCAAAGAACCACACCACAACGGGGTCTCCTGAAGATGACGGATGCAGACAGCATGCCTCCCCCCGCCTCAACCCTCCAGCGGCCCAGGGCGCTGCGCCTGCGTGGGCCCATCAACCCCGGGAACCACGTGGGCCCAGGCCACTCCTGTGGCACCTGTCCTCGAAGCCACCCTCCAGGTCAGCTTGGCCACTTGGCGTTTCCTGAAAGATGCACCTGGCTCAGTGCCCGCCACCCAGCAGGTGCCCAAGGAGTGCCTGCTAAGCGGCCATGGCATGTGCCCCGTGAGCAGACTGCGAGTCCCCATCGGGCACCCGTACCTCGGGATGGAACTGCTGCTCCGTGCGTGAGTGGCAGAGCGCACAGCTGTCCCCGCTTGCGCACCTGGACGGCTCGCCCCACTCGTCGCCATGCTTCACACTGGGGCAGGGCGTGGACCTGCGGCAAGGAGGGCTCAGGTGGGCAGATGGCCTCCCCATGCGCCCCTGGAGACCAGGCGCAGCCCTGCGTACTCTGGCCCTTCCTCACCAGGACAAGCATCCAGGGGAGCCCAGAAAGCATCTGGGAGCCTGTTTTCATTTTCCACAAAGTGTGAGTGAGTCTCGGTAAGAGCCCCCAGCGCCCGTGAGACTCAGCCGGGCCTCCTGCAGCATCTGGGCGACCAGGTCCAGCCCCGCACAGCCCACCAGGGACTAACACCCTCTTTCTCCCCACCAGACTGCTTCAACACTGCATCTGAGACCCAGGGCCCAAGACACGAGAACCCTAACAACCCCCTCCATGCTTCAGGTGCTTCCCAGCAGCTTTATTGTATGGGGTTTATTTTAAACTTATCTGTGGGAAATAGGACATATTTTATGATTTTCTACCCTTTTTATATGCAGTAAAATTTACTTCACCTTCTCGAGACGACATCAAGTGACTAATACTCAGAGGTTCTCTGACCCTCAACTCTCGTTAAACCACTCAGAACAGTAACCGTCATAAAAAGATCTCTTTCTATGTGAAGGCCAAGTAAGGCATGCGAGGCAGTGTCAGATGATTGGAGAATGACTTTTGGCTCAAAGAACAAGCTGGACACAGAGCTGGGGACCCACAGGAGGGTCAAGGTGAGGGGCCAGATGCCTGGACACCCCTGGAGGTTCTGCGCCCCCAGCCCCCACCCTGCCCAGTGCTGGGCCCGTGCGGCGGGTTGGCAAACCAGAGGATAAGCCGGGCACCAAGGTGAGGATAGGTGGAGGGAGGAGGAAATGGCCCAGGAAGAGATCAGGACTACCCAGGTGCACGACCCCAGGTGAGACCCAAACCCACAACCTGAGGAAGTCAGGCCCCCAGAGAGGGTGAAGCAGGCTGTGGGCACCAGGACTCCCAGCCTCGCCAGGGCGGGCCCTCGCCAGCAGGCGCCCTTGCCGGAGGACGCACAGGTCACGGGGGGGACAGGGAAACAGAGGAGCCACACCCTGACCACACCTGCCACCATGGGGGCATCTGCTGGGCTGGCATCCCTGGACACCAGGGCCTCCAGGGAGGCTGAAGGGAATGGAGGGGCCGCTGCCTAAAGCAGAGCCTCGAGCCAGACATAAGCCCAGTGGAGGGGCAGCCAGGCCCACACCCGTGACCCAGGGCCCGGGCTCACCTGTACTGGAACCGCCTAGGGTCCCGCCGCCGGTCCCTGCTGTTGTGGAAGTGTGGGCATGCGTAGCCCTGGCGGCACAGGCGCGGCGGCTTGGGGCACTGCTCTGTCTTGTAGCTGCCCAGCACAAAGTTGGTGTCTGCAAGACAGGGGTCCACACGGGGACATGCGCACGCCCGCTCACGGCGGCCACGCTGCCCCAAGCGTCTCTGAGCAGGCGATGAGAAACGCCATGCAGTCTGTCCTATAGTGGAGGCAAAGGGGTGAAGCACAGACAGGCGTGCCACGTGGGTGAGCCCTGAGCGGGCCGGATGCGTGGTCAGCGAGAGCGGCAGACACAGAAGGCACGGCCTGACCCTACTTAAAGGAAGCGTCCAGGACAGGCAAACCTGCGGCAGAGTGTGGCCGGGGCTTCTTCGGGGAGACTGGACAGAGTTTTAGAACCGGATGAAAGTGAAGGACGCACACCACTGAACACACTAGAAACCTCCGAAATACACTTTTAAAAGGCTTGGTTTGACCGGCAGGTGACGCTGTGACAGCCGTCCCCTGGCACCAGGGCCACCGCCTGTGGGGAGGCAGTAGCCACGTGAGAAGCCCCCGAGCGTTCCATAAGGTGGGCCCCAGACCTGCCCTGAGAAATAAAGTCTATTTTCTAAATGGTTCATTTCATGTTATCTCAAAGCAAAAATAAAAACCTACCAAGGGTCATTTATAAGCCGTATCCAATAAAAGGAGATTCTTGAAAATAATACGCATTCCTGAGCAATGCAGGAGACCTGGGTTCAATCCCTGGGTTAGGAAGATCCCCTGGAGAAGGGAATGGCTGCCCACTCCAATATTCTGGCCTGGAGAATTCCATGGACAGTCCATGGGGTCGCAAAGACTCAGACACGACTGAGTGACTTTGACTTTCTTTGGGCTGGTTAATAATTGACCTTCCCTTTATATTTTTACAAACGCCATTGTTTTTAACCAAACTTGCCCAGCGGGGCTGACTGTTGAGGTGTTGCGGGAAAGGCCGGGGCAGTGCTGTGCCGACGCCCAGGACATGCTTCCACGCCCAAGTTTAATGGCCCCACCTCCACCAGGCCAAACTCAGTTCCAAATAACTGATTAAATGACAAGAAACATGAACCGCACAGCAGGGCATGGCGAGGACAAAAGGAGTTTGAGCAGAAAAGATGATTTTGAGAAAATAAAAATTGTATGCTGTTTGTTCACAAGCACTGACTGAAGGTCTCCAACAGACAGAGGTCCTGCACTGCATGGCATGACCCACGAGGAAGTAGGCGGCGTGGCAGCATCTGCGAGTCCCAGGGGCTGGGGACACCCATCGGAGGGTGATGGATGAACAAGCCCCCCAGACCTCTTCAGCAATAAGAAGACACTAGCAAGCCCTGAAGAGACCAGGGGACCCCTGCACACACAGCACCAAGTGCAACGGCTGCGCACTGTGGTCCCCACTGTAGGACAGGACCGTGGGGTGAAAGGTCAGCGGCCGGCAGGGAGGGGGAGGGACTAGCCGCAGAGCAGAGAGGGTCTGAGGGCAGTGACATCCTAACGGGAGGATCCAAGTCTTTACACATCTGCCCAAACCCGGAGGACAACACAAGGCGGGTGAGAAATTGGGTATCAATACGATCATGTATCAATCCTGGTTGTCAACTGGGTATCAATACAATCGTGTATCAATGCTGGTTGTCAACTGTAACAAACGTTACCACATCAATACTAGGTGTTCCTGAAGCACCAACAAAGAACTTCCCTAAGAAAGAAAATCTGCTCCTTAAAAACTCAATCCACAGGGCTGAGAATCACTGGGCCTGGCCCGGCCCACTTTACTTCTTCAAGCTCAGCCTGCCCGACGGTGACGAGGGCACTCACACCCCGACCCGGGCCGCCAGCCGGAGCGCACGGGCGGAGCTGGGGTCTCGGACCAGGGGGGCTGAGGGGCTGCAACACAAAACGGCTGCTCTGCTGAATGACAAGCTCTGAGGTGCCGGCGAGTGGGAGCCGCGGGCGGCCGTTCCTCTGTGGCAGCCTTTCCCCGGGCACGGCTGGACAAGCACACGGACGGTGGCCCGCAAGGCCCGTCCTGAGAAGGCCTGGGCGGCCACCGTTATAAACACATGCCTGGGCCCCGGGCAGCTCAGGGTTCAGCAAGCAGGGGAAAGACCCTTGCAGGGAACTCAGCACTGAAGTGAGGCAGCCTGAAGTGTTGTGTGCGAAGCTTCTGAGGAGACATGCTGGCATAACTTAGGGGTGGTGGGGGCGGTGGGGCCTGTCTCTTAAAACCACACCGCCCGAGAGAAGCATCAAACAGGCGGCCCCATGGCGGCAGAGCCGGGCCAGGGCTGTGAAGCAGGCCCACTAACAGGCAGGGGTTTCTGTCCGAGGTGATGGAATGTTCTAGAACCAAGGTGACGGCTGCACACACTGCAGACATGCCAAATGCCACAAGCTGTGATGCTGAGATGGTTAAAATGGAAGATTTATGTTGTGCCGCTACGTCACTTCAGTCGTGTATGACTCTGTGTGACCCCAGAGACGGCAGCCCACCAGGCTCCGCCGCCCCCGGGATTCTCCAGGCAAGAACACCCGAGTGGGTCGCCACCTCCCTCTCCAATGCATGAAAGTGAAGAGTGAAAGTTAAGTCACCCAGTCGTGTCCAACTCTTCACGACCCCATGGACTGCAGCCCACCAGGCTCCTCTGTCCATGGGATTTCCCAGGCAAGAGTGCTGGAGTGGGGTGTTTATGCTGTGAGTGTTTCACAATTAAAACCGCTCGCTGCCCGTGGCCATCACCTGTGAGGCTGCCGGGGAGCAGGCAGGCTCCGGGACAGGACACTCTGCAGGAGCAGGGGCCGCCATGCAGTCCCGTCCCCAAGCAGCCCGGGGACCAGACCCATGAGCAGGGGTGCTGACGGGGGCCAGCGTGCACGGAGCCTCGGTCTCGAGGTCCACTATGTGGGCACTCTGCAGACGGCAGTGGCCACAGGGTTACCTTGCCACCGGGGGTCCTCGCCCAGGATCTTCTCCATCAGGGCCTGGCTGGCCAGGACCCCGGGCTGCAGGTCAGGGATGCCATCCCCGGCGCCGAGCTGGCCGTTCTGCAGGGCTTCTTGCGCCTGAAGCTCCCTGAAACCAAACAACGCGTGGTCACGGCACTGTGCCCCGTCCGAAGCTTCGGACGGTGAGACGGCCACAGGGCTCTGTCACTTTACGGAGCCACCTAGGCACGTCCATCCCGGGAAGGCCGCCTCAACTCAAACCCCAACAGGCCTGAGAGCTGAGCACCCAAGACGCCCGAGCTCCCCATGCCCAGGTCAGCAGGACAGCAGCGGGTCACTTTCTCCTTAGGAATAAAATCCAGGCCCCGGAAGAGCCCCTGGAGGCAAGCGAAGCCTGAGGCCGGGGGAGCAGAGCGGCTCCTGGCAGGACGGCCACTCACCGGACGTCACACACGGGCGGCCGCAGGTCCAGCGGGCCGTGGGCGAAGGCGCAGTGCAGCCCGTTCTTCACGCAGTGGCCCCGCGCGTCCGTCTCGTGGATGCAGGTGCCCGTCTTGTAGTAGCGCAGGTGGTACTTGCGCTCCGTGTCCCCGGTCGTCCGGTGCAGGTACGGACACCTGGGGGCACAGGACAGTGCGTGTCGGGGCCCACCTGCTCCCCGGCCGGCTGGCTTGCGTCAGCTTTTCCCAGATGCCTGCTCTGGTCGGAGGGTGAACAGCACCAGAGCCCCATCCCTGCCCCAGACCCCTCACATGGCCCTCAGACCCCACGAAGCCCTCGACGACACGTGGGAGGAAAGCACAACACCCAAGCTCCTGGAAAATCACCCTTCGTAATTTTTTTGAATCAAGTGGAAAACAAAGTTCCCATCAGACAAGCGGCTGGCAGCCTCTCCCTCCTCCCATCCAGGTGCTTCCGGGGACCCCTCGGCAGAGGCGGCGCTGGAGGACGCTGTGGGGGACAGGCCGGGGAAAAGCGACTGGGGGAGGACGGGGCAGTGTCCCTGGGGCCACACAAAGACCCAGAGCCTCACATGCCCAGGGAGAGCCACGGGCAGCTCCAGGAGCACCAAGGGTCAGGGTCAAGGCCAAGGTCAAGGGTCCCACGCAGGGAGATGTCAGCAGTGAGATGGCATGGATGGTCCCAGCACAGACATGGCGGGAATGAGCCCACCTCTAGGTCGGTCCCTCCAGACAAAAGCCATGGACACAGAAGGATGGGACAGGAGCCCCTCTGAGCAGCCCCAGGACGGCCCGAGGCCGATGCAGGCCACAGCTGCAGGCCCCCAGGTCTAAGAACACGGCCTCGGCCCCTCCCCGAGACAGCAAGGCAGCACTGTGTGGGAGTTGGAAAAGGCCCACTCCTGCCTCACTGTCAGGCAGGCCGTGGCCCAGGCGCTGGGAGCACCTGTGGGGGTGTGGGGGCTCCCGGGCAGAGCACAGATGGATGGGCAGGACCGAGGGTAAAAGGAAAGCAACCGAGGGGCAAGCAATCCGCATCCCCATCTCAGAAGATGAAGAAACAGAGGCTCCAGGTTAGGGCAGCTCACCGCAGACCTGACCACACCTCGGGCGTGCAGGCCGTGAGCAGGAGGCAAGAGGCAGAGAAGACCCCGTGCCTGGCAAGTCCCGGGGGCCCTGCAGCCACCAGGGAGAAGGTAAATGCTGCGGGCCCCAAAGGGACGCCTCCAGACGTACCCCCGAAGGAGCCAGGGTCTCGAGGAGAAACTTGTGCCCCCACGACTAGAGACACAAGAGCTTAAAGCTGGAGACAAACCAAGTGTCCACCAACTGATGGACAGATGAGCAAGGCGTGGTCCATCCAGACAGCAGAGTGAGTGTGGACGCGGCTGCAACGTTCCGGGAATGCTGGTTCTTGCAACGTTACAGGAACCAAGCCAGACACCAGGGGACACACACTGTGGGGGTCGTTTCACACGAGGGCCCTAAAGCAGTCACTTTCACAGCAACAGGAAGGAGAGAGTGGGGCCCGGGGAGGGGCAGGGGGAAAGGGTGTGTAAGAGGGCGGAGCTTCTGTCTGGGAGAAAGAATCTGGAAACAGACGGTTGCACAACATTTTGAATGTAATTAACGATGCTGAATTGCACATTTAAAAATATTTAAAATGGCAAACTTTAGGGATGTTATCACAACTTAAAGTCCACTGGAGACAGAAGCAAGAGCTGCTCTCCACATCTGTAGTGAAATACCACTTACAGGGACACGAGTCACAGATCACACCTGGCTGGCTTGCGGCATTTCACCTGAGTGGCAGCATCCAGATAAGAGGATGGAACATAGCCAGCCCGAGGGCCCCCGCACATGGACACGGGGGTCGGGGGAAGGGATGGACTGCACCCTCTTGCCTGCGGGCAGGAACTGAAAGTGAGGCAATGCCTCCAATTACCTCCGCACAACACTTCCGGGCAATCCCAGCGGCCGGAGCCCGTCCTCGTGAGATAAAGGAAAAGAGGAAAGTGGAGAAAGCGGGTTACAGGTCAAGTTGGTCCCCACTTTACAAAAAAGAGAAGAAAAAACTTGACTATTACTGTCTCGCACACAGATAAGGGAAAGGAAACACTCCGCGTGCTGACTGTGCTCCACATGCCGAACACGAGCTGTTTCCTCCATGTTCCCAGCGACAAGCTCCAAGGACCAGTTCTCAGGGAGTGTGAGTGGAATGCTCAGACGTCTCCTTAGCAGTTTTACTGTGTTAGCTGCCGGTGCAGCCTGCTTTAAAATCCCTCCCTCAGAGCTGCATCTCACATCTCAAGCTCCTCCTGGCACTCCTGCGCATCTCTGCACGACTCAGTCCCTGGGATCTCAGAAAGGAGAACTGTCGGGGAGCAGCCTCTGCCACACCAGGGAGCCTGTTCTAGAACAAGGACCCCCTACTTTTTGCATTAATATACAGACTAATATCACTAACAGATAAAGAATGTAGAATCAGGGACCAGAAGGTCACAGGACGACAGCTAGAGAAACAAACCAGGAACTTAGCTCAATGAAAATGCAAAGGGTCTGGAGCACTGAGAGGCATTCGCCTTGCTTCTGATGAGAGAAACTCACCTGGAGGCCCGTCTGTTCCGGACAGAACCCGGGGCGCAGGGCGACAGCCAAGTGACACTGTTGCCGGCCAGTGACAGGCACCCAGAGGACACGTGCCCTTACCCTCTGTCCCATAACCGTCACAGACAGACTAGCAAACAGAGACAGAAAGATGTGCTGTTTGTAACCGCCAAAGGTTGGAGACAACCGAGTTGTGGGATAATCACCAAGGGAGGTCCGCAGAGGCAGAGGAGCGAGCGGGTGGTTTGTATGAGCGGGTGGTCTGCGTGGAGGGCTTCAGGAGGGGTGCCAGGAGGCACCGGAGGTAAAAGCACCAAGAAAAGGAAGCACTGCGCCCTACAGTTTACCTCGGAGGGTGGGGGAGGGGCATGAATACAGACACACCATCTGCTTCCATCAGAAATCATGGAAGGAAGGGCTGTTTCGCGGGGACGTAGTTTCGGTTTGAAGATGGAGAAGTTTTGGAGGTGGATGGTGGTGATGGCTGCACGGCACCACGAATGAACTCAACACCATTACACTGTACACGTAAAAGAGCCAAGCTGACAAATTTAATGTTATGTTTCGCCTCAATAAAAGATAAAATGACTTAAACAGGAAAACAGCCATTCTGCAAAAACAGTTCCAATCTTCAGAAACACTCACTCATCTACTGTACGTTTAAAGGAAGATAATTCCAGAGTCTGGGGAGGGAGCCAGCACACCAGAGCCGAGGCAGCATCTGCAGGTCTGTCTATAAAACCAAGTCTGCAGAACAGCCCGAGCAGGACCACAGGACCTCGAGCACCACCAACGGGCTGACACAGGCTGTGGCAGAAACTGCGGGAACCTCCCGGACCCAGGGAGGGAATGTGGTGGTGCCACACCCCTCCCATTTCCTAGCGGTCCCTCAGGTCTGCTCTTAGCATCATTTTGTTTCTTTGCCAGTACCATCTCCACGGCAACCAGAACCTGGCCAAGGTCCCCCTCTCCCTAGCACTGAGCACCGAACAGGCACTATTATTTCACTAGGGGCATGTCACCTCTGCCTGCAAGCATGAGCTGAGATTAAGATATTGAAGAACATTTAATGAAAAGAAAATGGCTTCACCTAAGAACATCTAAGGGGCCTCCCTGGTGGCTCAGATAGTAAAGAATCTGCCTATAATGCAGGAGACCTGGGTTCAACCGCTGGGCTGGGAAGATCCCCAGGAGAAGGAAATGGCAACCCACCCCAGTATTCTTGCCTGGAGAATCCCATGGACAGAGGAGCCTGGCAGGCTACAGTCCATGGGGTCGTAAAGAGTTGGACACGACTGAACGACTAATAGACACTATGCTAAGTCACTTCAGTCGCGTCCGACTCTGTGAGACCCCATAGACGGCAGCCCACCAGGCTCCCCCATCCCTGGGATTCTCCAGGCAAGAACACTGGAGTGGGTTGCCATTTCCTTCTCCAATGCGTGAAAGTGAAAAGTGCAAGTGAAGTCGCTCAGTCGTGTCCGACTCTTAGCGACCCCATGGACTGCAGCCTACCAGGCTCCTCCTTCCATGGGATTTTCCAAGCAAGAGTACTGGAGTGGGGTGCCATTGCCTAAGAACATCTAAGAGACAAAAGGCCCTCACCTCAGCTCAATACGGCAGGCAGGTGCTTCCTCGAAGCAGGAGTTCAGTCATCCAACCCCCAGGCCACTGACAGCCTGGCAGCACGTGTAACATGACTCAGTCCCACAGCCCACCAAATTCAGGGCGGTGTCCATAGCTGACAAGCCCATCCAACCAGTGACCCACTCCATGTAATTAACACAGGGCTCCGTGGACGCCGTGGTGCAGCAGCACACGTCAAACACAGGTCTGCCTCGAAGCTCTGGAGCCGCTAGAGCCAGGAGGGAGGGGTAGAGAGGAACACAGCTCCAGCAGTTCCCTCCTGCAACTCACCCAAGCAATGGTGGACACACAGACCCAGTGCCACTCTGCGTTAACACCAGTTAGCAAGCCAGGCTGGAGCGCATCAGAACCATCTGGACAGTCTGGGCTGACACTGGTGGGAACTGTGGGTCTAAACTGAGGGCAAGTCCTCAGGTGACGGTGCGGCTGCTGGGCTGGGGCCGCACTGGGAGGACCACTGGGCTCAGAGGGACACTCAAGTACAATGTGATTCTCTCCTGGTCCTCAAGGAGCAGGAATAGAAAGTGAGTGGCAGCAGAAAAATGGGAAAAGGAAGACCTGTGGGCCACACCAGCTGGGGGTAGGGGAGTAGGGGGATGAAGAAAAGGGGGGGTCTTGTGGGGAGAAGCTTGAGAGTCTCCTCTCCAACACTAGGGGTGGGGGGCTGCCAGCTAACCCCATGCTGACACACCTGTCCTCTGCACCCCCAGCTCTGGCTTCCAAGGGCTTCCCTGGACTCTTGAGCCAGGCTAGTCACCCTTCATTAATCCCTAACGTGGACCATCAGCCCAGCAATGTCCACCGCCCTCCTCTGCACCTCCCAGCTGCCATCCTCTCCAGGGATCCTGTCCCTGCAGTGGCCATCTCCCCACTCACCCCCAAGGAGCACCAGAGCTCTCGCCTTCTCACAGCCCCCTTTTACTCACTGCAGGACAAACTGAAGTGCTAACATCACTCTCACTTTCTTCTAGCTCTTCTACCTACTGGTCTCTCACAGATCCAACTCAGTCACCTGATTGTAATGTCCTTAAGTTGGTCAGCTTGTAAGCCTGTGTCTTCCTCGAGACTGTTAAGTAGCCCCTGACTCCTAAATAGGGCTTCCCAGGTAGCTCAGTGGTAAAAAATCTGCCTGCAATGCAGGAGACACAGGTTTGATCCCTGGATGGGGAAGATTCTCTGAAGGAGGAAATGGCACACTACTCCAGTATTCCTGCCTGGAGAACCCTGTAGACAGAGGAGCCTGGCGGGCTACAGTCCACAGGGTCGTACAGAGTCAGACGTGACTGAGCATGCACAACTTCTAAATATTCTGCTCTCATGTTCCCAGCCTGCCCTTGGCTTTCACCTCACCCCCAAAAGCCCAAGCAGAGTTTACTCATAAGGTCGGTTTAACACCAAGAGTTTATAACCCTCCTGCAATGAACAGACTTTCACTAAGCCTTGGGTCCCAGGACACCCGACTCTTTAAACATGGCAAGAGCATCTCTCAGCAGAGAGGCCAGACTAAGGACCCGTATGGCACAACAGGCACACCAAGCCTTGGACATGTAGAAAAGTTTCTGTAGGTCAGCAAGCTCCCACGGTGCCCAGATTCACAGGTGGAAGGTCCCCAAATCACACATCATCGCTGAGGCAATGGGGCCATGTTACCAGATGCCCCCGGTGCAGTGGGGAGAGGACAGGGCCTGCCTGCAGTGGGGAGAGGACAGGGCCTGCCGGTGGAGCCACGGCAGGGAGCCCTACAGGTAGGCAGGAAGGCCTCTAGAGGACCTGGAAACTTACAGCACAGGATGGGGGGGCAGGCCCACTTCTTACCAAACCCAAGAAAACATCTATTAGACGTGGGGCCTGGAAGGCCACCCACGGGCGGCCTGCCTTTGGCAGAAGGAGGGTTATCAGCAAAGAGGGAGGCAACTTTGTACCGGGCAGAGTTGGGGGCTGCTTGTATTGTTTGCCAATGAAAACATTTCCGGGAGGGGCCCCTCGGAGTCCTGGAAGGGCCTTCGCTTTGAACCGACCTCTGTAGACGCTCCTGACACCTTTTACCAGCACAGGAGGGATACAAGGTCTCCGGGGAGCGGAAGCAAGACCCGCGAGTAGGACCAGCTGGGGGCCCGGGGCCGCTCTCGGACAGCTCTCAGCGGGCGGCTGATCTGGAGAGACCTCCAGCCACGCAGCGCTCCGGCCCGCGCCGCTTTCTTCGAAGAGCCAGCTTAGGGAATACCTGAGATGGATCCGCACGGGGAGTGAGGGAACACGCACCCGGGGCTGCGGGCCTGACCCCGCGGCCAGAGGCAGCGCTGGGCCGACTCGGAGTGAGCGTGGCCCCAGCCGCAGGGAGGCCAGTTCCCACGGGGGCGGGGCGGGGCCACGTGACCCCGCGGCCAGACGCGGCCCGCCGGGGAAGGGGCGTGGCCGCCGGAACAAAGGGCGCCGTGGGGGGGGGGGGGCGGGCCCACAGGGTGTTCCCCTGGGGGCGGGGCGAAGCGGGGGCGGGGCCAGGGAGGAGGTGTGAGAGAGGAGGGTGACTGCCGCTGGGGAAAAGGGGTGACTGCGGGGTGGGGGGTGTGCCCGTGGGGGAGAGGGGATGGGGGGCTACCCAGAGACAGCTGGAGTTCTCACTGGTGGTGGTGAGGGCGCCCCAGGAGAAGGGGCGACAGCAAGAGGGGAGAATGACCACCTGCCTAGCACAGGAGCTGACATCAGGGATGCCAGCCTTCTTGGGGGTCCCCGCTCCTGCCTGTGGCTCAGCCCCACGGCTCCATCAGACTGGCAGAACCGCCTTGGACGCACAAGTCACCTGAGCTGACTGAAGGGTCTTTGCTCTCTGATACATATTCATGATTTACAGTAATAGGTTGGTCCTATAAAAGCCCAAAATAGACATTTCAAGAAGCAATGAACTGAAATAAAAGGAAGGAGGCTATTTCCCTGCTCTGAAGGGTAGAGTCTATTTACAGATCCCATGGCAACCCTGCATGAGCCAGAATATGTAATTCAACAGGACAGACTCCAGGAAAGTCCATCTCAGGCCGAATGAGTAGTGATTACTAACGAGAGACTCTCAGGGGAGACGTCTGGCCTGTCAGACACTTCCTGTGGGGCTAAAGCAAGTCATCTCACTTGCTCAATAAAAGTCACAAAGGAAATCTTTAAGAAGACACACATGTACTTTCACACTATGTGTACATGTTCACAGGATACACCCCAAACAGTGTCAGACACCCATTTTAATCCCACTCTTCTCAGTGATGACTTGCATGCTATTCAGGCTGCAAGTGTTTCCACCCCCACCTCCCCCACCCCCCGGCCATGCTGCCCCACTTGTGAGATCTTAGTTCCTCCACCAGGGACTGAACCTAGGCCCTTGGCACTGGAAGTGTGTACTCCTTACACTGGATCACCAGGGGATTCCCCATGTTAACATTTTTATAATAAACTGCAATACTATTTAATTAATGTTTAAACCCAGCTTAAAAGGACCATCACCAGGTAGGTGTTCACCGCAGTACTCTTCATCCCATAGGAACTGGACCCTACCCTGAAGCCCAGCAATGGGTCTGAATCAATACCAGGCCCTTCAGACTCTGGAACCCAAAACAGCCACTAAAATACGCTTTCTTTTCATCATCCATGAATACTGCCAATCAGTCTCCCATCCTGGACTCTGGAATGGGGTCACACACGCTAGGTGACTGGGTCTTTGCAGCAGGGTCTCATCAGTGGCCCCCTGAGGGCGACTCAAGGCTTACATTCAGGAGAGGTGACTGACATGGCCACGGGAAATGAGGAGTCAGGGGCTAAGCCTTAGCTAGGCAAAAACATCTCTCTTCCAAACACCCATTTGCAGCAAACAGCAGCTCAAGATGCAATTAAATAATGCACTTTTAAGACCTCACAGAATATAATACCATCTTAACCAAAATGAAGTCAGTTACATTATTTCCACAGGCTACAGGCTGCCTTAACAACCTTATTTGACTATCTGGTGTTCAATTAAAAACCTCTCAGGAAGTAGAGCTTTTAAGATGATCGCCAAAGATCAAAAGTTTACTCCCTGGACCTAAGCATTTTTTAAATGAAAAACAGGGGACTTCCCTAATGGTCCAGTGATTAAGACTTCCCCGTCAAACACAGGGGGTGTGGGTATGATCACACATGCCCCAGGGCCCAGGAACCAAAGCATAAAGCAGAAACAACACTGCACTAGATTCAAGAAAGACTTTAAAGTGTTTATCGATTAGCATTAGTCGCTCAGTCGTGTCTGATTCTCTGACACCATGGACTGTCAGAGCCTGCTAGGCTCCTCCGTCCATAGGATTTTCCAGGCAAGAGTACTGGAGTGGGTTGCCATTCCCTTCTCCAGGGGATCTTCCTGACCCAGGGATTGAACCTGGGTCTCCCACATTGCAGACTCTTTAATATCTGAGCCACCAGGGAATCCCCTGAGAAACCAAAAAGACCTCCCCCAAATCAGACTTGGATCTGACAGAAGCTGAACCCTAGACGTTTTTTCCAAGAGGCCCTGGGGCACAGCGCCGCCACCTCACCTCCAGGAGGGACTGGGGAGGCCCTTTCTCCTGACACAGCCCACAGGAAAAAAGCAAGACCTCCTGCTACAGATCTCTGCTGGTTTCATGAAAGTACAATCTAACTTGTACTTTCCTTGTTTTCGTATTCTACATACTTCAAAATGAAGACATCTGTTCATAACACCATTAGGAAACTTGTAAAAAAAAAAAAAAAAGCAACCAAAACAAAACATGGATTTCTTAAACTTTAAAAGTGCTATACAAGTGACAGTCTGCAAATAACCTTCCTGTCAATTCTTTAAAATTTAAACATATAAACAGCAAGCAAGAAGCCATTCTGGATACCTGTGCACAATGTGAGCAAACCTTCTAACAAGCTCTCTGACCAGAAAGCAAGAGACGACTACAAAATGATCCTAAACTCAAAAGCTGTACCTCGTGAGGGTTGGCTCTAATGCAGGGAGTTCAGAGAACTGGGCCGTGATCAAAGCAGGAAGCGCAGCAAAGTCGGTTTGCACCCTGCAAGGGCTATCCCCCAGCCGCACGCGGTCCTTCCCGCACTGGCTGACACATCTCCCCACCAAGACCAGCGGTCACGGGGAAAGTTCAAAGCGGAGACGGGGCCTTCCCGCGCGAGGGGCCGGGAAACCCGCGTCCGCACCCGCCGGGTGTGGGCCGCGCCGCCCGGCAGCCGCACGCACTCACTCGTCGCCGTCCGGGCACACGCCGCTGGCCTCGTCGTACTTGGAGCAGTACACGTCCGGGCTGTAGTTGAAAGTGCCGTCGCGCCTGCGGAGCGGTCTGCGCCGACGCTGATTTAGGAAATGCCAATGGAAACAGGTAAATGGCCTGTGCTGGGTGCACTTGTGCTGCACAAACAGGGAGCACTGCTCTGTCCTAAACTCCTTTAGATACCTAAAAAGACAAACAGCGTTGGGGTCGCTTCCGCTGCCGCCGCCGCCGCCGGCGGGCGGCCCGAGGACTCCTGGGCAGGGGTCGGACCCCGTGCGCCCGAAGGCCCCGACCCCAGGCGCAATCCCCCACTCTGCCGTCCCCCCGCCCCGCTCCCCCGGCCCAGGCGCATTTCTCGGACCCCAGAGACGATGCCACATCCCAGACCCCAGGCGCAGTCCCCAGCTCCAATCCCAGGCACAGCCCCCCGCCCCAGGCGAAGCCCCCCATCCCCAACCTCAGGCGCAGCTACCCATCCCAGACCGCAGGTGTGATCCCCAATCTCATGGGCGACCTCTCACTCCAAGTTCAGACCCCTCCCCACCTCCCTTCCCTCTCCCCTTGCCCCGCCTCCCTCTCTGCTCATCCGTCTCCCTCCACTCCCCTCCACCGCCGCCCTGAAAGCCCACGCGCGTTCCTCGGATCCCAGGAATGATTCGTCAATCCCAGACACGGTCCCCGACCCCAGGCACGACCCTGCAGAATCCAGACGCGGATTGGCCCAGGGCGCAGCTGGCCCATCTCGGAGCTCAGGCGTGACACCCACTCCGATTCCAGACGGTCCCAGGCGGCCGCTCCCCCAGAGCCCAGGAGAATCTCCTGGATCTCAGGCGCGTTCCCTCAGACCCCGCGCGCAGTCCCCTCATACGGAACATAGACATGACCTCCGGGACTGCAGGCGCGCCCCGGCCCCCGAGTCCCGGTACCAGCCCCGAGCCAAGGAGGCAGCCGGAGTCCAGATGGCCGCCCTTCCCTCGAGCCCAGGCGCGGTCCCCCATCCCCGACCACAGGCGCATTCTCGGCGGCCCCGACCCACGACCCCAGGCGCTGTTCTCCGGTCCCCAACCCAGGTGCGGGGACCCCCGACCCCGTCCCCCAGCCCCCAAGCCCAGGTGCCACTCCAGAACCTGGGCGCCGCCTCCTGAGCTCGGGCGGCGGCAGCCGAGTAGGATGGCGGTCCACCCTCCAGAGCCCAGGCACCGCGCGGAGGCTGGGGGGCCAGCTGGCTAGGGGCCGGCAGGTGAGAGGCGGGGGCCGAGGGAGCCGGGAGAGGGGCGGCGCGGGGCCCCAGGCCGCACCCGGCGGCAGCTCCCAGGCCCAGGGGCGCGGGGGCGCGGGCGCGCGGGCCCGAGGAGCGCAGGGCCGCCCCCTGCCCCGCCCCCGCTCCTGCCGCGGCCAGCCGGGGCACTGACCTGTAGTGGGTCGGCTTCTCCGTCTGCGGGGGGGACCCGCTCAGCGCCGCCGCCGCCGCTTTCGAAACCGACGGCATTTTCAGTCAAAACAATGCAGCGCGCATGCGCCGCGCGTGCCCGCCCCCGCCTCTCCGGATCTCCCCCCGCGTCGAGCCCACCCGCGCCCCCCGCCCGGCCGGCCACGCCCTCCCGCCACGCCACACCCGCGCGCCACGCCCCCATCCGGCGCCCGGCGCGGAGCTGTCGGCCCTGGGCGCCTCCGGTCACCCTGCGCCCAGAGGGGACGCGCAAGCACCCCGGACCCCGCCACGCCCCGAGCCCGCAGTCCCGGCCGGTCGCCCCCACCCACTCCCGCGGGGTCCCCGAAGTCCACGTTCACGGCCCATCCCGCACCCGCTCAGTCCGCGGCCCCGCTGCAGCCTTCACCCCAGCAGGGCTGCCCACGCGCTCCGCAAGCCGGACAGCGCCCTGCGCAACTCCAAGCTCCGAGACAGAGGACAGGTCCCGAGTAAAGACAGCACGGCCCGGCTGTCACACGCGCCTTCACTCATTCTGTGACCCCGGGGGGATGCTGAGACCGCGAAGAGTGGCTCCAGTTGCTTAGGGCTCGGTGTGGGAGACAAGGGAGCAGAAAGAGGCCTGACTGCTCACTGGTACCCGGGTTCTTTTAGGCGTACGAATAGGTCCTAAAATTAGAATGTGGTAGTGGTTGCTCCCTGCGAACGTACTAAAAATTTTCACTTGTTTACTTTAAATGGGTAAATATGAACTGCATATCAATAGAGCTGATTTTTTAGAATCCAAAGGCGCGAAGTCAAGAAGGAGACCAGACACACACCCTTCGCCAAAAGGGTGGGAGGGGAAGCAGAGAGGGCGGGAACTCCGGGGCAGGCAGCATCCGCCCCCCACCCTCGCCCCCGGCCCCTCCTCAAGACTCACTCGGAGGTCCAACACAGTGGTCCCTGAAGGAAGAAGCACGGTGTGCATTTGAGGAAGCAGAACCCAGGCCCAGAGTGCATTATTTTGTAAATACGTAGCATAAGAGACATTCTTTTTTTTTGTTTTTTGCAGGGCTGGGTGGCTTGTGGGATTTTAGTTCACCGACCAGGAATTTAACCGAGCCCTCAGGGCAGTGAGATTGCAGAGTCCTAACCACTGGGCTTCCAGGGAATTCCCAAGACAAGTTAAATGTTCAACCTCGCCAGTAATTTTTTTTAATGCAAATTAAACAAAGAAGGGGGCTTCCCAAGGCAGTGCTATTCCTAAAGAACCTGACTGCCAATGCAGGAGACAAGGGTTCGATCCCTGGGTGAGGAAGATCCCCTGAAGGAGGAAATGGCAACCCACTCCAGTCTTCTTGTCTGGAGAATCCCCATGGACAGAAGGGCCTGGTGGGCCATAGTCCATAGGGTCGAAAAGAGCCGGACACGACTGAAGCGACAGAATGCACAAGAGCTCTTGGAACAGGCACTTTGGTGTTATTCTGAACAGAAAATCAACAACACTCTAACCTGCGGCAAGAATACCCTTGAAGGAAGTGTGGCTAGAAGGAAGGGGTATGGATCTTTATGGAAAGCTAATTTGTTCCATTTCTAGAGACTCCAACCTAAAAAAGAATGAGATTCAGACAAAGATGTACAAAGATATTAGAGTTATTTGGCATAAACTTAAGAGCACCTCGCAGAGAATAAAAATGCTTTCTGAGAATTGTTAACAAGAAAAATGCCCCTCCTCAAGTGACAAGACAAAGCAAGATATAGCAGTTCCATACATTAGTTGCCAAGAATATAAGTTCCTGTTGTTTTTTCAAATACAAGTAACACATCGAATAGTATCAACTATCATTGGTGGTGGGATGAATGACTACCTTCTTTATATGTTCACATTGCCTAAAAGATATACTACTTCTACAAACTGTACATTGAAACCTGGAAATTAAAATAGCAAAAAATGAACAACATGACATTTTTTAAGGAAATCAAGCAGGAGAATGAAACAGGGTCCGTGAATTCTTTGGAAGACAAAACAGATCTTGAAGACTTGCCAGGATGTAGGAAATGAGAAAGATGCCTAGGATAATTCCAAGGTCCCAAGCTGGGAAGGATATAAAGAAACAGGTTTGGGAGAGCTGAACTCTGTTTCCAACCTAAGGAGTTTGAAGCACCTGTGAAGTCCAGTGGAGAGGCACAGAGAGCTGTGTGCGCCTGCTCAGTCATGTCCAACTGTTTGCGACCCCGTGGACTGTTGCCCACCAGGCTCCTCTGTCCATGGGATTCTCCAGGCAAGAATACTGGAGTGGGTTGCCATTCCTTCTCCAGGGGATCTTCCGACCCAGAGATAGAACCCTTGTCTCCTGCAGATTCTTTACCACTGAGCCACCAGGGAAGCCCACATACATTGAGCTTAAAAAAGGGCTCAAGATAAAGAAATTTGGGCATCTTTAAAACGATGCCTCCTTTTCCTCCTCACTCAAGAGGCACCTTCCTTGAAGAGAATTGGGATAGGCTGTAAAGACTGTCGTTTTTTTGACTTTTGAAGAATGTTCTTAAAAGGCTGGGATAGTACCCAGACACACACAAAAAATAGCACAGCTGCTTAGAAGATATGAGATCATCGACCTCAGTAACTTTTCCTGGGATTAAAAAAAAAATTGTCTCTATCTTCTGCCCCAAAAGCTTTGAAAGCAGTTATCTCTAGGTGGTAGGACTCGAGTGTTTCCAATTCTCTTCTTTCTGCTTACCACACTGTCTAACTTTTCCAAATATAGCTTATTGCTTTGATCATATGAAAGTTAATTTTAATGAAAACAAAATTTCTTCTTGTTAGTTCTTCTTTCTTGCAGGAGCTAGTGAGAGTAAAGCCAGGATTCAGGTTTGAATGACTGCTGCTCAAAAAAAATGGTTCACAACCAAAAAGGTCACAATCACTCCAGGCCAGAGAAAGAACATCTTAATTCTCTGCTACTAGTGGAACTGAGGATGTAGCCTGAGCTATGATTAGGCCAATCTTTTCAAATCTTGGTCTCTCCATCTTTAAAAAAATGAATATACTTGACTCAGTTGCCCCTCCCTAACAAGCATAATTTACCAAGGTGGGCCAGCCACTTAGAGCACTTCTGCAGGTGTCTTGCAAGAAGCCAGTACACTGCAATAGAGTCAGTGGTCTTCAATCCGAGTGAGAGAAATTTCCAGTTAACTTTGGCACCAAAAAAGTCAAGATAAAATGTTCTACTAAAATGGTAAGTAAGTAAAATCATCCCTTTACGCGTCCTGCATTTAATCCAGAATTAAGCACGTTTCCTACTAAGCAGTACTTTGAGAAACATAATCATTTACATATCCAAAATACTGTAAGCTGTCAATAAAAATATTTACCAATTTTACTCTACTCAGAAAGTTATTGCCTTGCTAAAAATAAAAATGTACAGAGAGCTGAGAAAGCTCATTATTTCTGGTATTGTTTGATCATATTCCATCAGTTACATTTAGGTTTCTTTCCTCAGCTCCTATTCTGGGGTGGCGGCGCGGCGGGTGGTGGGGGGGTGGGGGCGGAACTAAAGGAATTGAAATGACTAGAAGGCTCCCTTTCCTAAAATGAAGTGCTAAAAAAAAATTGGCTTAACTTCACATTACCAACTTAAAATTTTATTGTTAAACATCAATTTATACACATCACAGTACACTGTAAAATAAAGTGTTTAACTCTTCTGTCAGTCACTCTGTCTCAGAAAGTGGATCACACCGGACTACAGGTGTCACTACGTTGCTTTGTAAACATGATAATGTACAAAGACACCACAAATCCAATAGCACATGCTGCGACCAAAACCTTTTCCGTGGATCTGAGAAAGCTTTCCGACATATTCGATGGGAAACGAGCATCAGACAAGGAGCCGGTTCCAATCTGCTAACATCCTGTGTCGCCTTCAAGGGGTCAGCTTAGCCAGGTCGGTCATTCAAGTCCCTCAGTCTCAGGACGCAAGTAATAACGGGGACAGAAACGGTCAAACGCGACGCCAAAGCCTAAGGGCTGAGGTCTGTTGCTTCGTTCCTGGCACCCCATTAAGTCCTCGTCCCGTGGGCCACCGGAGCTCCAGGCTTTTCAGAAGCGTCGCTGGGCTCCGGTACCTCTTCCAGCAACATCCGTCTCAACCACTGGTCCGCGCTGGTCTCCCGCCTCAAGAAGCACCAAATGACCAGAGCCATGAGGGAGAAGCTTAAGGGCAGCACCACCCACCAGGGTCGCTGCTGCCCGGTTCCCAGGGACTGCTTCACTGTCCAGCGGGGCGGCGCGGCTCTGCTGGAGGAAAACCGAAGGGGGAGGTGAGGATCATCCTCTTCGTCGCCCTCGGCCGCGAGCTGGGCTCGAGCCCGGCCGCTGGGTGGCGGAGGCGGGCTTCGGGAAGCCCAGCGCACGAGCCTCAGCGCCCGGAGCGCCCTGGAAGAGAGAAAGCAGTGAGCGCGCGCGCCCGCCCCTTCCGCCCGAGGTCCCGCCGAGACCCCGCGCAGCTCACCCGGCCGCCGGCGCGGACAAAACGCCGCTCATCGCGACCCCAGCTCCGCGCTCGGCGCCGCAGTCCTGTCACTTCCGTCGCGCGAAGTCGGAAGTTCCGTGCTGTTCCGGGCCTCCGCGCACGACTACAGAACGTGAGTCCCCGCTCGCGCAGCGGAAATGACTCACGTCCTCCTGCAACCTCTTCCGTAGCAGGCCCGCCCCTGGTCGGCCGCGCGGGCATGCCGGGAAATGTAGTTCGCGGCCGGCCCGAGACGGTGCTAGCTTTCCTCTCCCTGGGCTTGCGCCCCAGGCCTGAGGCCTGTCGGCCGGGACGGGGCGTTAGCATGGTCCTCCGACGAGCTCGCCTCAGCGCGGGTCCCCCGATAACGGCCCACACTACGCACCCCTCCCGCCGTGCCGGCGCAGCCCGGACGCCTCTTCCCCCGTCCTTGCGCCGCTGTCTTGCTCTCTTCGTGGGACTTCAGCTATGTCCCGTCGACTAGTGTCCCCGGCCCCGGGGCCGCGGGCCCGCACCCAGCCCTTGCGCTCTGCGGGCTCCGAGCTGCGCAGCGGTCGCCGCATATACACCATCCGACCTGCTTGGCAGGCACACGGCTCAGCCGCAGGGCTATGGGCCTCACCCACGGCACCAGGGCACGCCCTTGGCCCTCCCCGCGGAGCCGACGGGCACTCGGGCACGTTTCCCTCTTCAGGCCGGCAGGAACACCTGCCTAGGGCCCGGAGCGCCATTGTTTTGGATGGAGGGTGCAGCGTGCTCCTCGGGGACCTTCTCGTCCACCTGCAGGAGTCAGGCCGGGAGAGGCAGCTCTGAGCTGTCCAGGGACTCCCTGTCTACCCTGTACCCCAGTCGGCTCCATAGGGAAGCTACTGGAGCCTTCTGCCATCAAGGCAAACTGGCGCTGGGTCAGCTGAGCCGTCCTGTCTGGAGACCACATAGGAGGACCCCGGGCATTACCACAGACTCTGTGACGATGTGGGAATGTGCTGGGCTGGGGGTGAGGGGGCACTTAGTGACAAAATCAGATTACAAGGCCACCTTTGAGCTGTGACATTTGAAAAACAAAAACCACAACATGAGAGGGGGCTTTTCTTTTTGGTCAGTTTTCCCTTAACTCCTTTTAGGGTGTGTTGAAGGTCAGCCACTACGGTGGCTAGTGACTTCATTTTTGCAGAACCGGGTGGCTAGTGCCAGTCTTTGTTGGCAGCTGCAATTTGCCACCTCCCTGGTTCCGCACCTTTGCCTCGAGCATATTCTGCACCTGCTTTCTGGTGGGAGAAGCGCCAGCCTCGGGGATCCCGCCACACCCCAGGAATGCTGGAGACACTTGAGCAAGGGTGGCGGAATGGAGGTGTTCCTAACTCAGCAGCACCTGGGAAGTCTCCCCACCTGGGGAAGCCCAACTCTGAACCCCTGGTGGTGGCTCAGCTCCAAACCCAGGGCTGTGTCCAGAGCTGCTGTGTCAACAGAGGTGCCTGTGTGCTCACATCCTCCTCACTGGGCTCCGCCCCACCTGTTCCACCCCAGAACCCCACCCAGAGTCACTGCTGAACCAGTTCAGCCACAGGGAACCCCAGGAGCACCAACTATAGGCAGGAGGATGGACCACAATCATTCTGGTATGCAGCCTGTAGGGCTTCCTGGAGGAGGCAAAGATAACTTGAGGAGGAGGTTAGGGGTGGAGCTGCTGACTGCAGCTTATACAACCACCTGGTTGGTCTGTTTTCAGGCATCTGGGCACAAGCTGCCCTGGGCCAGCAGAGGGGGCCCAGAGCTGGGGAGGTCAAGGGCAGGGGCTGATGGGGGAGCTGGGACCCCACCCCCGTGCAAGGCCGCCTCTAAAGGGTCACTAAAACTGTCTTGATGACTGCCTTGGATGCGTGACAGAAATTAGACACCTGGACAGGCACCTCTTGAGCCTCTGCTTCCTCAGCTGGAAAATGGGCATCTCCTGTCGTTCACGGCTGCTTCCAGGACTGGAGCTCTGCCTGAGGGGCCCTCGGCAGCCCCTGGGGCAGCTGTTAATGTTAATGGGACAGTGTGGAAATGTCCTCCCATCCTGAAGCAACGGATGTTCCCTTATGGCCGCCAGCCTCCTAGGGTGCTCTGAGGGCAGAGTCCAGGAGGAGCAGTGCAGGCCACAGCAAAGATTTAGCAAATCCACATGTCCTCTGTGCCCAAGTCCTGCTGGCCGGGTCTCCATTCTAGGTGAAGGCATGATGCAAAGGACACAGGGTCCTGTGGAGTCAGCAGGCCTTGATCTCTGAGAGCTGGTCTAGGGCTCAGAGTTGGGCTCTCCCATGGAACAGAAACAACTTCAGAGAACATCCGTGTTGGACCAGGGCACTCCATGACCATGGTGGCTCAAGACAATCACGTCTGAACACAGACAAGACATGGACATGGCCCAAACCTCAAAAAAAGACCAAATACCCGCTTCCTGGCTAATGGGAGGGACTCTGGTCATTCACCAGCCATGGCTGTCCTTCTTCTGGACAAGATGTGTTAAGATGCTATACTAGGGACTCTCCTGGTGGTTCCGTGGTTAAGAATCTCCCTTCCAATGCAGGGGATGTGGGTTCAAACCCTGGCCGGGAACTAAGCTCATACATGTTGAGGGGCAACTACTGAGCCCATGTACTCTAGAGCCTGTGCTCCGCAAGAAGAGAAGCCACTGCAAGGAGAAGCCCGAGCACCGCGATGAAGAGTTGTCCTCACTCTCAACAACGAGAGGAAGCCCACGAGCAGTGAGGAGCCTGTGTACCACAACAGAGACCCAGCGCAGCTAAAAAGAAGTACAACTTTTAAGTGATGCTACACTGGACTGAACAATGTTCTTCCAAATTCTGTCCCCCCAGAGCCCACCACATAATCCCTATTTGGAAAGGTCTTTGTGGATGTAATTAGTTAAAACTATGTCATATTGGATGGGGTTCCCAGGTGGCGCTAGTGGTAAAGAACCCGCCTGCCCATGCAGGAGATGTAAGAGATGCGGGTTCAGTTCCTGGGTCAGGAAGAACCCCTGGAGAAGGGAATGGCTACCCACTCCAGTATTCTTGTCTGGAGAATCCCATGGGCAGAGGAGCCTGGCGGGCTACAGTCCATGGGATTGCAAAGAGTCGGACATGACTGAAGCGACTTAGCACCCACGTATGCATATCATATTGGATAGGGTGGGCCCTAAATGGCATACTTATAAGAGGAGAAAAGACCCAGAGACACGTGGGGAGAAGGCCATGCCAAGAGGTGGGCGGAGACTGGAGGGATGGAGCCAAGAGCTGAGGAGCTGGGAGGATCCCGGCTGCACCAGAAGCTTAAAGAAAGGCCTGGAGGAGTTTCTTCCTCAGAGTCTTCATGGTTTCAGATATAGGAACTCTGTTGTTTTAACTGCCCCGGCAGGGCCTTGTGGGTGATACTTTGTTACAGCAGATCCTGGAGACTCACAGCCCCCAGAGCACAGCCCACAGGAACACAGCTGAACCCAGAGCCCTTTGTTAAGCCCCACCTCCCGAGACACCTGCACTGCGGCCGTGAGCTCTCCCTGCTGAAATCCACTTGTTCAGTGACATGTGTGTCCCCTCCGGCCTCTAGCTGGAGAGTGACAGCAGCCCCAAATGCTGGGGTTTGCTTGACTCTCCGATGCAAGGGAGCCCCAATGGGAAAAGCCACAACCAGATGCTCCTGGGGCCACCCCCAGAGCATCTCCAGGACCCTCCCCTTCCTGACCCCAGCAATCTTGGCAGGGCGCTGGGTGATAGGTTCCCCACACTGGCAGCGATGCCCCCGCTCCCCCGGGGTATAAACCAACACCTCAGCCTTCATTATCTCAAAGCACACACAGAGCAACCTCACACGGGCCTAATGCTCCACTAATGGGAGGGAGGCTGCCGCCCAGTGTGCCCGATGACGGGACTAATTTACTGTAGCGCCACTTGAGAGCTGACATATTGGACCTATTGATTTTCCCTGGGAAGATCAATACAGGGTGCGTGGGGACAGGCAGGGCCACCACCTTTGGAAAAGCAGAGCCTGTCTCCGGGTGTCGAGGCCTGAGAGCAGAGGTGGGGGCAGGTGGGCACAGAGCTGTGAAGGCCCCACACCGCGCACGAGGGGGACCGGCTGGGAGCAGGCGCTGGGGGGCCTGGCAGCCTGAGTGCCTTGGCCCCCGGCCCACTCAGGGGCCCCAAGGGTCAGGGGGCTTGGAGGCCACTCCATTCCTTGGCTTGAGGCCCCTCCCCCTTTCAAAGCCAGCCGGGCCCCTCTGCTTCTGTCGCCCCGTGTCCGCTCACCCGGCGCTTGGCCCCTCCGCCTTCCCTCTGAATCACGGCCCGTGGGGTAACCTAGGGCCATCTCCCATCTCGGGGTCCTCCTCTCAGTCAGCCCCGCTGGGTCCCTCTGCCAGGTGAGGCAACGGCAGTTTCCAGGGCGAGGGGATGGGCATCCTCGCCAGGCCGTCCCTGCTGCTGGAGCGCCTTCACTGCCCCCTCAGTGCCCGCAGACCCCCTCCTTCATGAAGACCCCCTCTGGCCACACTGTAGGACCTTCTCCAGGGCAGGGCTGCACCTCACCTTCATCAGCCCGGCCCCCCCCAGGCAGGGGTCCGGCACAGGCGAGGGCTGGAGACTGACCCACAAGCCCTCCTGGGGCCTCCGCCCAGATTGCACTGCTCTCGCCACCCTTCACCCGGTCGCCCAGCCAGACTCCAGCCCTTCCCCAGGCCCGGGCCCTGGTTGTTCCCGACAGGGAACTGCAGCTGGGGTCCGGGCAGATGCTGGGGTCCAGGCCTGGGTCGGTCACGGAGGGCACTCCTTGGGGCTGTTTCTGGGCAGAGAGGGACCCTGGGGTCCCAGCCACCCTGGGCAGCCACTGGACCCCATGCCACAGCTTCCCTTGGCTGCTGTGAAGGCCCCCGCGGGGCGGGTCACCGGCCTGGCCTGGGCGCGGGTTGCGTCCCTAGGGTAGAATTTTGCATTTCCTGTCATTTCCCCCAAAGCCAAAGCCAGTCCTGAAGGCAGGCGTTGGACCCTCCAGGTGGCGGAGAAGTGACTGGCAGCTTTCAGCAGGGCAAGTCCCCCCACAGTCCCCACTAGGACCCCTGTGGGATGGGAAGGGAGCAGCCCCCTGCAGAGGGCGGTGGAGCCTGGAGCTGAAGGGCCCAGGGAGGGGGTGGACAGGTAAGGCCTGCAGCCGGAGGGAGATCTCGGGCCATGAGTGACCGTGGGGCCCGGGGGCCGGGCACATGCCAGGTTGGGAGGGGCTGCTGTCCTATGCTGAGAACCTGGCCCCCCAAGCAGCGGTGGCTTTGGGAGACCCCCAGCCAGCACTGGGGGTGCTGTCCGGGAGAAAAGCACCCAGCTATGCCCACATGTGGTGGGTGACGAGGCAGAACAGTGTCCCCCAAACCGTGTCCACATGGACCTCAGAAGGGAACCTCACATGGAAGGAGAGTCAGCGGGGCGAGGTCAGAGGGACTGGAGTGGTCCTCAGTCCTGCGACAGGTGTTCTCGAAAGAGCAGGGAAACTCGGACATGACACAGGGTGGGGTGGGGTGGCCCTGCGATGAGCGGAGGCTGGGAGGCTGGGAGCCTGGGATCAGGAGGGAGCAGGGCGGGTGGGCTCCTCGATAGAGCCTTGGGCAGGACCTTTCACTTCAGGCTTCTGGCCTCCAGGGCTGTGAGAGGCTCCCCCAGCTCTGCTCAGCCCCCTGGTTTGCTGGGAACTGGCTGGGCGGCCCCAGACGCAAGTGCAGCAGCACATGGAGGGGGCAGGGAGGACGGCCCGCGAAGATGCTGGGGTCCGGGCCTGGATCCTGGGCGGGGGTTGGCGGGGTCCAGGCCTTCTGGGGTCCTGCTCACGGTGTCGACTGTAACCGCCCTGGAGACGCGGGGAGGACACCCCTGGGCGGGACCCCCGGGGCTGAAGGGGCTACCACGTCCCTCAGAGGAGGACCCAGATGCCAGAGAAGCAGGTGCCAAGGGTGGCGCCCCGGGGGTGGCGGGGGTTCCTCAGGGTTTGCCGCACGTGCACCTGCCGCTCTGGAGCGGTGGGAGGTGGCGGGAGCAGCCCGGCTGGTGGTCCCTGGCCCAGAGCCTGCTCACCCAGGACGCTGCGGAGGCAGGATGTCCTCTAGAGAAGGCTACTCCAGAAGTCAAAATAGCATGAAATTTAATTTTCCGCCTATTTGACAAGGCTGGGTCTGGGCCCCAATCAGCGCTGAGATAAGGGTCCTCGGCCGGGTGTGAGCCAGCTGGGCGAGCGGCAAACACTCCACCGTCCCCGGGCAGGCTGAGGCTCCCCCCGCGGGACCCTGGTTGCCGGGCGCTAAAGCAAACGGGCTCTATTTGCCCAGTCTGCGATGACAATGCAGTCATCAAATATTTGCTGGCCTGGCCGGCCACGGAGCTCGGCTATAAACGCTTGAGCCCAGGTGGAGGTGGGCCTGCCCAGCGGGAGCTGCAGGCCGCGGCAGGTAGGAGCCAGGCTGGGTGGTGGGTGGGCACGGGTGGCAGAAGAAGACTGTGGGCTCCTCTGCCCAGGTGGTCTCTGCAGACCATCCACCCACGGGGAGGGGTCACCAGCAGGGTGGGGAGGGCTGGGCCATTGAGGACAAAACCAGGCCAGGGGGAGACAGACACCCGAGGCTCGGCTCCCCACCAGCGGCCATCCGTACCCCAGCACTGGGGCCACGGGACACCCAGGCGGGGAATAGAGACCCCAGAACTGTGAGCAGACAGCAGGGGCAGGGGGCAGCAGAGGGGAGCTCCCCTGACTCCGACTCCTCGCCCCTCCCCCACGCACAGCGTGGTTTCCTGAAGCTGGGACCTCCTCCGTCTCTGAACCCCCTTCCCTTTCTTCCTGCCCCCTGCCAGGGCGCCCACCAGGAGGCCTCTTGGCCAAGGGTTGGCCCACCTGCCTCCCTGAAGCAGAGGAGCTTGGCCTGTCCCGGGGTGGGGGCCTCCCACATTCATAATCAGCTCCTTGCACCCCCGACCCCGCCCGCAGCCCCCCTTGGCTTGCAACCTGTCAGTGACTTGCCCAGTCCTGCCTGCACCACCTCCCCACACCTAGCCTCAGGCTAGGAACACTCGAGGTGACCCCGAACCAGAGAGCACAGGGAAGCCTGGGGTGGTAGGGGTGGAGAAATGGCTCTGTCTTCCCCCAAAGGCCCCCCAGAGTCACCGTCACAGCCCCTGAAGCCCCCAGACTTCAAGGGACAGAACAGCTGGGTCAAGGTGGCCAGGCCCGGCCTCCTGGGCTCAGCACTGGCACCTCAGGGACGGGGGGACCCTGCCAACCACAGACACTCATGGGGGCCACCAAAGGGGTCCCCCGCTCCCACCCCGCCCCGGGGCAGACGCCGCGTCAGCCAGCCTGTGTGTCAAGGGCCACAGCGACCCTGCGCTGCGACAGCGCTCTGCTCTCCAGACCCCAAAGCCACCCGCAGCCCAGCCCAGCTGGCTCCCTGCCCCCTGGCCCACTCCCGTCTCTGAGGTGCTGTTTCAGTGGCACTGTCGCCAGGCCCCCAGCCCACAGGGCAGGATGAACCCGCCCCCTCGGGGTGACCGTGGCCCGCACGCCCCCTCCAGCCGCGCCCACCCACCCGCGGGCCACCACCTCGTCTCTCCCCAGACATCAGCCGTCCCCGAGCTCGGCGCCCGCCCCAAGCCTGCAGTGGCCGTTCCCCTAGCTCGGCTGGGGTCCCCGCCTGCTACCCTGTCCCCTCTCTTCCTTCCTCCACAGCCGGAACCCGCTGCCCTGACAATCCAGGAGGAGATGGCCGCGGGGGTCATCCGGCCGCTCTGTGACTTCCGGCTGCCCCTGCCGGCCCTCCAGCCCTTCCTGTCCCCAGTCCCGGAGCCCCCAGATACTTCTGAGGAGGAGGAGGGGGAGGAGGAGGAGCTGGAGGCCGAGGGGCCAGAGGGCCATGGCCCAAACTTCTGCACCCCAGGCTGGGCCCCCGAAGATCCCCCCCTGGACCCCAGCAGCCCGGAGACTCCGCTGCAGCTGCTGCGGTTCTCGGAGCTCATCAGCGGCGACATCCAGCGGTACTTTGGCCGCAAGGACCGGGGGCAGGACCCTGACGCCTGTGACATCTACGCTGACGGCCGCCCGGCCAGCAGCTTGGCCAGGGAGCTCTCCTGCGCCGATCTGGTGCGCCCAGCCCGCAGCACCCCCCCAGAAAACCGTGAGGCCACCGAGCCCGGGGGCTGCTCCCCAGGATGCCCCGAGGGGCAGGCGCACGGGCCAGGCCTTGGTAGGGATGGGCCACCGCTGCTGGGGCCCCTGGCCGAGCTCTTCGACTATGGGCTGCGGCAGTGCCCTGGTGCCCAGGCAGTGAGTGGGCGGCGACTCAGGCTGGAGCGCAAGTACGGCCACATCACCCCAATGACCCAGAGGAAGCTGCCCCCATCCTTCTGGAGGGAGCCGGCACCCAGCCCCTTGGGCCTGCTGCACCCCGGCACACCTGACTTCAGTGACCTGCTGGCCAGCTGGTCGGCAGAGGCCGGGTCCGAGCTGCTGGGCACGGGTGCCCCGGGCCTGGAGGGGGTGCAGCTGGCCGAGGCCTAGTGATCAGTCGAGGGTCAGTGGGGGTGAACCGAGGGCTCCAGGCATCCAGACTCACCTTCCTGCTGAACTGGAAGGAGCCAGGGGACCCCCAGCCACGGCGGCCACCAGGACTTGGACCAGCTCAGGTGGGGGTTCCCCAGGCCAGGGCAGGGGTGGGCCGGACCTGCCCAGGGGCTCTGCCCACAGGAGGGAGGGCAGGGCAGGAGCTGCAGCCCCTCGGAGGTGGGGGCTTGAGTCCACATGCTGTGGGTGAGTCCCATGTCCCCCAGGCCAGCCCCCAAGGTTCCAGCCAGCGGTGTAGGGCCACCCTCTGCACTGCCCGCTCGGCTGGCCCCAGGGTGGCCCCTCCTTGCGGTGCCCACGGCAGGCCAAGGCCAGCTACTGGGCCGAGGGCTTTCTGGTGGGGCGGGAAGTGGGCGCCGTCTCGGTGTGGAGCGAAGGCCCAGGGGGGCGTGGTGCTGTGGGCAGGAGGCCCTGGGGAGCTGTGGGGCCTGGGCTTGGTGGCTCTGGCTGGAACAGGGGTTCTGGGAGTCTCGGAAAGACCCTCTCGGTTTTTTTCTCTGCCCAGGGCCTCCTGCCCGCCCCCGGGAGGGAACTCTGGACTCGCACAGGAATGGGGCCGGCACGTTTATTTCTGGGGAATAGGTAGGGATGAGAGTCGGCGGGCAGGCTTCTGGACAAGGGGCTTCTCCAAGGCCGCGCTCCTGGACATCTGCCGGGCTGCCAGGTTCACGAGAGCCGCCTTCCACTGTAGCCACCTGCCCGAGACACGGCTCACGCCCGGGGCTCACCTCCATCCCCTGCCCTGCGGCCTCCCCTGAACCCGGATCTGCAGGCGCTCTGGAAGGTGGCTCCTGCTGCCCACCTCACGGCCTGATACACGCCCCAGCGATTCATGGGGACCACGTCGTCAGGGGCCACGTCCTTGATGAAGAGCTGCTGCCGCCCCAGGGACATGGGGCCCCTCCTGCTGCTCAGTGTCGGGGTCCAGGGGCCCTCCTCGCTCCACAGACGCAGCACGCTCTCCTGCAGGGTGGCCATTGCCTCCGTGCGCTGTGGACGCGGGAGTCGGACCAGACAGGGGCCTGTCAGCGGGGATTATCTCCCTCTGGACAAACCCGGGCCTTATCTGCCGGGAAATGCGGCTTGGGCCAGACACGCAGACAGACAAACGGCTGCGCAGAGAGGAGAGCTAGGAGGTGGCCGGGTTGGGGGTGGTGAGGGCAGCAGGGCGTCAGGCCCCGCACAGAGGAAGGCATGGGCGGCCCCCCTGCAGGCCTGGGGGGCGGGAGCGGCCAGCGCGGGTGCCGCCTCTCACCAGCTTGGTTTCTGTATTAAACTTGAGATTCTGGATGGTCTTGTTGTCCTGGATGCTGGTTTCCAATTTCATCATTTGGTTCTGAAACTAAACACGGCCCTCCATTCATGGCCACGCATGGACGCAGGGAGTCTGCAGCCCCGGGCGGCAGCCCCACCCCAGCCATTTGGGGCAGGAGGCTCTCCCACGAGAGGGTCCTGGCCCCTGGGTGGAAGCTGGCAGCATCACTCTGCCCAGTGACAAGGCGGGACTCGGCAGTTCTCAGGGCCGCTCTCTCCCCTGTGACCGTGGACGTGCCCCAGCATCTGAAGGTCCATGTGGGAGCCCCTACTGGTACTCTCAGAGGCTGAGGTATGCAGAGCCAGCAGCAGAACGGCTGGTTCCATGGGCCTTGCCCCACCCGCCAGACACTGTCCTGGATCTGAGCCTCCCTGGTGGGGGGAGGTCTGCGTGGCCCCGGCCCCTGCCAAGTGTGCCAGGCCCTGGGTACCGTGGCCAGCTTGCCCTGGATCTCGGCGATCTTGCGCCCGGGGTTGCCCTCTCTGAGCAGCTGCACGGAGGACAGCAGGGCAGCCAGCTCCTGCCTCACGGCCTCGACAGCCAGCTCTCTGTGGGCACAGAGGTGGGGCTGCTGGGCTCTGGGAGAGCCCACGGGGGCACACAGGGCGGTGGAGGGAGGAGGCCCTGGGAGGGGCAGGGGTGCTCAGCCTTGCCACCTCTCTGGTGGGCACCGGGGGGTCCCCAGGAGGTGACAGGGGGAAGGCAACCCCCAACAGGACCCAAGCCCAAAGATGGGCCAGGTGGGGCTGGGAAGGGCTTGGGGCAGCCACAGAGGCAGGGGCTTGGGGAGGACGCCCGCCGTCAGGAGACCCGGGAGGCCGCAGGTGATGCTAAGACAACTGTGCCCTGCTTGGGGGGGCAGCCCCGCCCCGAAGGCCCTGCTGGCCGTGTCGGAGCCGGGCCTCACCTGGCTGTGGCCTCGGCAGAGATCTTGCAGTCCGAGTCGCTCTTGTGAAGCACGCACTTGTCGGTGACAGCCTCTATCTGAAATGTGGAGCGGGCGGGCAGCTACGGCCTGGCACAGTGGGAGGGGAGGCCGCCTGGCCCACACCCACCTGCTGGGGCAGCTGGTCCACTCGCTCCTGCACCTCCCGCAGGTGCGCCTCTGCCTCCTCTCGACACCGCGTCAGGCCTTCCCGCCACCGCTGCTCTGCAACCTCCCACTCACTCTGTGTCTGGGGGGGGCACCAGTGAGGGCCAGAGCCCAGAGGGAGTGGGAGGGGGGAGGGGCGGACAGATGGACACGTACCCAGACCCGACACGGTCACCCCCACACAGCAGAGCTCCTAGAGGGCTTGGGGCACCCTCCTTAGGTCTGAGCAGGTCCACACTAACTGGACATAGCCTGGCCTGGCACACGGCAGGCCTGGCTCCCTGCCCCAGTGGCTCACAAGCCTGTGTAGACAGGCACTGAAAACAGACATCCGCCCCACCGCCGAAGGGTGATCACGTGTGCACACGTGTGTTCACGGGAGGACTGAGGGCATCCGAAGGGCAGCAGCTCAGTGCCCATCAGCGGACAGGTGGATAAGCTGCGGTCTGTCCATGGCGAGATGTCACAGCCAAGAAAAGGAGGCGGGTGCTGACGCACAGCACGGATGGGCCCCAGACACGTGACGCTCAGTGAGAGATGCTCACAGAGGCCACGGGGTGTTCGGTCCCACTTATGTGAAACGTCCAGAGCAGGCAGATCCACAGACAGGGAGCAGATCAGTGCTTGCCTGGGGCTGGGAGTGTCCACGGACACACGGGGTTTCCTTCAGAGAGGAAGGAAAGGTTCTAGAAGTGACCATGGTAGTGCTTGTACAGCTCCGAACGCACGAAGAACCACGGAATTACACACTCTGAAAAGGTGGACTGTTGTGTGCCCTGAACCTCAATAAAGCTGTTAGAAAAAGAAGACAAAGAACCCCTGGGAGGAGGCTGCTGTGCTGGCTGCTTTGTGGAGCCCGTGCGCTCTGGGCCCGGGGCCGTGGGGCCAGTTGCCAGAGCGGCAGGACGGGTACTCGCCTCCCGCAGCCGCATGCTCAGCGTCTGCTCCTGCAGGTCCAGCCGCCAGCTCAGGGCCAGGAAGTGGTCACTCAGGTCCTTCACCTGCCTGACCAGCTCAGCCACGGACACCTCCAGGGCCTGGCTCTTCTCTCGGAGCTGCAGGGGGTGGGGCTGAGTGTGCCGCCCGCCTGGAAGGGGGACCCTGCGAGCCCGCCCCCTGCCCAGCGGCCTCACCAGCTCCAGGGCGCCCTGCGTCTCCTGCTGGGCCAGCTCGCCGGCCAGCTGCATAGCCTCCAGGTTCTCCTGCAGGTAGGTGGCCAGCTCCCCAGCCCGGCTGTCTTCCAACTGCCCCTTGGCATCCCTGGGGGTGGGTGTCACTGAGAGAGACTGACCTCCAGCCAAGGCTGGCCCCCACCCCGGGCACTGGACTAGGGCCACTGGCTTCAGAGCCTTCCAGGAGGCCCCAGGGACGAGATGATGGGCGTCATCCCAGGGGCCACTGGACTGGGCTGTGTCTTCTGCTACCACTCAGAGCACCCTGCGAAGCAGGCTGGGGTGTTGAGGGGAGCCCCCACTACAAGGCCGCCCCTCTGCCCTGGGGCACCATGCTAGGAGGACACCTGCCCTGCCTGAGGGCCTGCTCGGACACCCACCAGGCCTTCTGCTCAGCCAGGAGGACGCGGTTGAGCGACACCTGGTTCTGCTGCACGAACTCTGTCAGCTGGACCACGGCCTTGTCCAGGCCCCGGCACTGCTCCAGGAGGTGGCACTCTTCCTGCTGCCGGGTGGAGGGGGCCTGGCACACTGCCCACCTGGCGCTGCCCCCACAGGGCCCGCACATGCTGTGCCACCCCCCTGGCCTCTCCATCACCCACCTGGCACTGCCCGTCCCCCTCACTGGGCCTGTGCCTCCCTGCTGCCTGGCAACGTCCCCACCTTCCTTGCCTAGCACCGCCCCCTCACCTGGTACTGCCCCTCCCCCTGGCCCTGCCCCTCCCCCACCTGGCACTGCCCCTGCAGGGCCCGCACGCGCTCCGTGTCCAGCTCCTGCAGCTGCCGCCACCTGCCCTCCAGCTCCTCCCGTAGGGCGCTCTCCGCCCGCAGCCGCGCGCTCTCCGAGGCCTTCATCCTCTGCAGTGGCCAGTGGCCATGAGCCTGGGGCGTGAGGGGCATGGCCACCCCCACTACCCCCACAGGCGCCCACCTTCTCCAGGGCCAGGAAGCTCTTCTGCAGGAAGCCGCACAGCCTGGCCTCCCTCTTGAGGAAGCGGAGGCTCATCTCCTCCCCCAGCTTGGTCATCTGGGCCTGCGGGCGGGGTCCATGTGGTCACCATGGCCGTGGGCATCCCCCACGTCCGCCCCCTCGCCCACAGTGCCATGCTGTGCTCTCCCCAGCCTTCTCTGTCGGAGGCAGCCCTGGTCCCCACACCTGCAGAGCCGGGCCCGTCACGCCCTCCAGAGGATGGCAGGTGGGCAGGCGGGGCCCTGGTCCCCAAGGGCTATGAAGGGGCCCAGGACACACGTGGTCCCCACAGTGACCCCCAGACCCCCGGGCCAAGGGACGCTGCAGACCAGCCACCTATCCCACCCCTGCCAGGAGCTTGGTGCCCGTTTGAGCATGGATGCACACACGCAAACACATGTACACACACACATTCGCTCGTACACTGCCTGCCCTTGCCCCCGGGCCCAGGGAGGAGGCCCTTCCCCTTTCTCCCTCCATTGTTCCCTTCCTGCCTCACCAGGGGTCTGGGTGCAGCCCCGCCCAGCGCCGCCCCCCGACACGCCCACAGGCTCGAGGCACCCTCTCCTTTTAAGGCCGGGAGGGCCGCCCCTAGTCCAGGGCAGGTGTGCCTGGCCGGCACGTGCCTCCCTGCCCCATGCAAGCTGACCTAGAGCCGGGCTCAGCTGCTTCTGCAAAGAACCAAGAGGCAGACATTCGGGTCGATGGGCCCAGGGTCTCTGTCACAACCCTCCAGCTTCGTGGCTCCTGCGCCAGAGCAGCCGTGGGCAACAGTAGACAGACGACCACAGGCCGAGGAGCCCACTCAGTGCCCTGGGGCACACTACGGAGGCGGTGGGCCAGCCAGGCATGGGGAACCCTGGGCTCCGACACTGCCCGGAGCGCCTGCCTGTCGATGGGGCCAGCACACCACCTTCCCACAGGGCCACGCAGGGGCGGCAGGCAGCAGGGCAGCTGAGCTATGCAAGCAGCAGCTGGGGACGTGGTGCGGGGCCTGGTCTCTATTTGCAGAGCTGCAAAGGCTAGGCCAGAAGTGCACGGCCCCAGCCCTACCTTCTAAGCCACGCGCACTGGCCCAGCAGCGGGCCTACCGGGATATGCATGTCCATGTGCGGGGGTGGAGGGTGGGGAAGGGCCTCAGGGTATGAGCTTCTGTTTCCAGATCCAGGGGCTGGTCCCTTGGGACGGGGAGGCGCTCGTGATGGACTTTCTGTAGGGGAGGAAGTGCTCTGTCTCGTGGCCGTGACCGTGGCAGTAGGCGCTGACCACAGGTGGCCACAGGGCACTGTGGCCTGGCTCGTATGACCAAGGAGCCGACATGCAGAGACCCCCATGGCCAGTGGCCACCACAGTGCACAGCGTGGGTCTTGGGGGTTGGTCCAGGTCCAAACACGTGGACAGAACCAAAAGGAGAGCCGGGAAAGGAAGAGCCCGCTGACGGAGGAGACGCCGGCTGGGAGGGATCCGGTGTGGGCCAGCTCACTGGCAGCTCGTCGGCCGCTCAGATGCCTGGGCCCAGCGTGGGCCTCCTGGGTACCTGCATCCTGGCCACCTCATGGTCCACCTTCTGGCCCGCCTCCTCCTGGCTCTTCTGCAGGGCCCCGCAGGCCATCTCGCGGTCCTGCTCCTCCTGCTTCAGCTTCCCAGTCAGCTCGGACAGCCTGGGGGCAATGGCTGTAGGTGACGGCAGCCCAGCCAGCCGGAGGGCCTTGGGGTGCCCCAGGGATGTTGCGGGGGCCTGGACATCAAGTCCTTCTCAGGCCTGAGCCTGTATCCAGGGGGTGGAGACTGATCCATGGGCTGGCAGAGCAGGGGGTCTGACCCCGCCGGGGTAAACGCTCTCGAGAGGCCAGAAGCCCAGCGCGTGTTCCCCCTGCGCCCCCACTCCGGGATGGTAAGAGCTGGGCTCCCTGTGAGCGCGATGACGGCGGAGGGGTGGGGTGGGGACCCTGGGCTCGAGTCTCTTTTCCCCACAGAGTGTCCACAGGGGTTCTGAGGCCTCCTGTCAACCAGCAGCTTGGCACCCAGGGCGGGGGGACACCTGCCCTGCCATGGGACGCCCCAACGACCACTTATCAGGTCCAGAGACCGCCTCCCGAGGGGCCCACCTGAGGCTGGCCTCCTGCTCAGCGCCCTTCCGCTCGGAGTCCTGGAGTGCCTGCTTCCTCCGGATCTGGGTTAGGGCCTCCCGGACTTCCACCAGCCTGGCACACAAGAGGCTCATCTGCCTGGGGCCCCGCCCAGTGGCCAGGAGCAGGCTGGGCAGCCTTCAGGGTGGGGGCTTGGCCAAGCCTCAGCCCCCTTCCTGGGCTCCCGGGCTCCAGCAACCAGGCCTTCCGGAGAGGAGCTGTGGATGGATTTGCTAACCCGAGAAGACGCCACATTGGAGGGAACCAAAGCCCGGGGCTGGGGCCCACGCTGGCCGGGCAGCAGCGGCTGCTTCCCCAAAGGCCCTCTCCCTCCCCCAGGCCTGTTCTGTGAGTGGGGGGTACGGGGGGGTACCTCTTGTCCAGAGCCTGCATCTGATTCTGCTGCTGTGGGCCAGGGAGCTGCGAGGCGGAGACACGGGCTGAGTGCAGCCGGGGCCTCGGAGCCCGACCCCGGGGGTTGTCGGGGTGCTGGGCCTGGGCTGAGTGGGGCTCAGGTTCTGGGGAGGCGCTGCCCCCAGGCCTCGGGACACGCCCCACCTGGACAGCCTCCTTCTCGGGGGCTGGAGCCACCCGCCGTGTCTCCAGCTGCAGCCTCTTCAGCTGTGTGTCCTGCAGCTGCAGGCAGGCCCGCACCTGCAGCAGCTCCCGCAGCAGGCTCAGCGTGGCATGCTCACAGCGGGCCCGGTGTCCCCGCAGGGACGCCACCTCAGCCTGCAGGTCGGCTACCCTGGGGGGCGAGGAGCAGGCCGAGTCGGCCATCTGTGTGGGGCGGTGGTACTGACCATGAGGCTCCCTCGCCTGCCCCAGGGGCTCACCACTGCTCCAGCTGCTTCCAGCGCTTCAGGGTGCCCTGCTCCAGGTCAGAGGCGTCGGACTGCAGGCGACTGCACGCATCCTTCTCCGAGACCTCCTCCGGACTCAGGGGCTCGGGGCTGGCCAGCTCTTCCTCCAGGAGCCCCAGGTCCTCTGGGGCAACGGTGCTCAGCTGGGAGGGCGGTGAGGCCTCGGATGAGGGGCTGCTGTCTGTCCACTCTACGAGAAGGTGCCTTGGGGTTCGCCTTTGGGGCTGACCGGGGAGCTGCTCCCAGATGGACCCCAGACCCTGCCGCAGGCACCCACTGCGCTCACCGTGGCTCATCCCACTGGGTACACAGCGAGGCTCAGGGAGGGCTTGGATCCCGCCGTCCACACAGGAAGCTCAGGCTGAGAGAGGTCCAGGCCCCACTTGAGGACACACAGCGTTGGACAGCAGAAGCAGGACAGTGGCTGCCAGCCCAAGGCCGCCAGGGCTGTGAGGGGAGCCGGGGGTCCCACGGGACACAGAAGCTCTTGCCCAGACAGTCCCTCTAGCTCCAGCCGCCACTCACAGCTTCACCTGCAGCCCTGCTTGTGGCCGGCCTGCTGCTAGGAGGCCTGGGCCTCGCGCCCCGCGGCGGCTCAGATCCGGACCCGGGGGTGAGGGTGAGGGGCAGAGGGCACAGTGGGGAGTCAGAGCCAGAAGCTCCAGGGTCAGGGGAGCACGTGGGGCGCAAAGAGGCTGCCCCTGCCCTCACATCCCTCCTTCTGGGACAAAACCAAGGTTGGAGGACAGCGGGGCTCTGCCGGAACCTTCTCCTCAGCAGAACCTCCTGACTTCACGGCCCAACTGCCGGTGGAACCCGAGCCCTCAGCTTCCCTGTCCCAGCGAGGCCGCCCCAACTGCCCACTCTCAGATGGACCCGAAGGGACGCCCCTCTGCCCGTCGGGGGAGTGGCTGCTGGCCGCTGGGTCAGCCAGGGAACCTCTAGCCTGGTGGGAGGGGTGGCCTGGAAGCAATCACCCATCCTCTGGTCAGGGAGCCCAAGCGGGGAGGCTGGAGGCCAGGACCACACTCGGTGGGAGGGGTGGCCAGGCCAAGGGCACGGGGCCACAGGGGCGATGGGGCGAGGCCGGGGCAGGGCCACTTGGAGGGTGCAGCCGCAGGGCAGACACAGCCCCGCGAGAAAGGGCCGGCCAAGCGGACCTGCAATCCACTCAAAGCAGGTAACTAACACGCCGCCCAGCCCCTCGCTCGACGTCAATGCCCGGCGACTGGGGATGGCGCCCGCGCTCTCCTTGTGTCTCAGCCTGCAGCCAGGTGCCAGGGGGGCCACATCTGGCTTCAGGCCCGTGTGGACACTCGGGCCCCTCACCCCACCCAGGTGGTCCCCCTCCCACTGTTGCCAGACCTGCCCACGAGGGCCGTTGGGGGGCTTCCCTGTTACAAGGTGTGCCTGTGTCAAAGGCAACCCCTCCCCAGGGAGCCCGACGCCCTGCAGCCACATCACACACCCTGGAGGCCGGCAGGTGAGGGACAGGGTGGCTTAGGGGCCGCACCCCGACCAAGCAGCCGTGGCCTGGGGGCCCCCGAGTGTGGGGACCGGGGCCGCAGTCGGGAGGCAAGGGAGGGAAGACAGCCTTCTCCAAGGGCTCTGCGGTGGTCCCAGGAATGTGGACAAGGATGTGGTGGCCAGGGCCCACCCTCCCTGGAGCATGGGGTGGCCCCAGGCACTTGCCCATCCACGGGTCTCTGAGTCCCTCACCTGCATCCCCAACTCACGGGCGTCCCCACTGGGGTATCCCCCACCTCCACCCCTGTGAGCCAGTGAATCCTGGGTGCTGGATCAGGGTCCACACTGGGTGGGAACAAGGAGCTGACAACGGTCATCAGTACCATTCCTTTATTTCTTCCATTCAGATCCCCACAATCAGACCCCCGTGCCCCCCACGGAGGGCTTCCCCACCAGCAAGAGAGCCACCTTCTGAGGCCCCACCCCCTTTAAAGGGGCTGAAACACAGCTGGAACGCCTGCCAACCCACCAGAGCCATCCATGGCTGCCACCAGAGTGGGTCAGGGACGCCAGTCCCTGCAGAAGAAAGGTCCGGTGGGGCCTCGGGGACACAGCATCCCAGCTCTGGGCCTGCCCGGCCTGGGAAGGGTGCGTCCCTGCTCTGGGCTTGCTGACTCATCCCAGAAAGCCCCTGCCCCCAATCCTGGAAGCAGAGCTGCTATAGAGTATCACTCAGGGCCATTGGGGCGCCATGTGCCAAGAAGATCCGCCTTCCCAGCGGTGTCCACAAGGGCGTGGTGACAGAGGCGTGGTTCGACTCGGGGGTCCAGGCCTGAACGAGGGTCTCAGGTCTCCCCCTGGGCCCAGACCCCGGCGCAGACCCCACTGCACTGAGGGGGGTGAAGCCAGGGCTGCAGAGGTGAGTCTAGGAGTCCAGCTCTGGGGTCTGCGCTCCAGGGTGGTCCTGCTCCCCAAGCCTTCGCCTCTGTGCCTCCAGTTCGGGTCTCTGTCCAGACCCAAAACCTGACGGCCACCAACCGAGCCGAGGCCCGAGGGCCAGGGCCAGGGGTGTCTGCTGCAGCCGCTGGTGGTGCTCAGGGCGCAGGCCTAGGAACCAGCCCGTCGTGGGGCTGCAGCACTCAGACCCACGGGCCCCTGCTCGCCAGCTGTCCCCTCGCACACACGCAGACATGCGTGCTCACGGGCTCTTGGGAAGAAAACAGCAGTTGCACAGATTCCTAAAGAATCAGGAACAGGAGGCTGGGTGTGGGACCCCAGGGGTGAGATTGGGGGAGGGAACACTGAGAACACAGAGCGTCCATGTGCGCCACACACTGGCCAGGCCATCCCCAACGTCTTGCGGTCGCTGGATCTGCTGCCAGGGAGTGGGGCAGGGCCCTGGGGGAGGTGCAGGCGCCAGAGCCTCACGTCTGGGCCAGAGAGAGCTCCTCCAGGCCCCCCTTTCCAAGCCGGTACCTGGCGAGGTCCTTCCTGGTCACCAACCCGACCACCTGAGAAAGCAAGGCCGGGTCATGACGTCCAGCGTTCCCTCTATGGATGCCCCTGCCCTGCATGCAGGGGATGGCATAGCCTGGGGGAGCCCTGGGGGTGGGCAGGCAGGCCAGGGACAGCGGGCCCCCCTCACCTGATTGCAATTGTCCACCACCACCAAGTGCCGGAGGCCCAGGGCCCGGAACAGCTTGAACACCCGTGGGAGGGACGCCTCCTGCAACATGGACACGGCCTCAGCTCACCCGCCAGCCCCGCCCCACCCGGGAGGGGACGGGGCAGGATACCCCCCAGCAGTACCTGGGGCACCGTGTAGGGCGAGGGGTTCATGAACTCAGACAGGTCCATGGTGCACTCCCGCTCATCCTGTGACACGTGGATGGACTGGATTGGGGGGAAGCGTGGGTAGGCGTCGCGGAAGTCCTTCAGCCGCAGCCGGCGTCGCAGCAGGCCCATGCTGGAGCGCTCCACGAACACCTGCGGGAGGCGGGGTTGACGGTGGGGCGGGCACTGGGTGCTGAAGGTTCAGAGCCCAGGGCCCCGCCTGGCTTCTGGGCCACCCGATGGCCTACCTTGTGCTTGAGTAGGACGATGAGCTGAGAGCGCAGGATCAAGCCCTGGAGCCGAGCTGGCTGCACAAGAAATGCCTCATCTGCAGGAGCCCTGGGACCCACCCGCCCGTCTGGGCCACTGGCCGCCAGCGCCAAGACAGCTGGGGGCTCCAGCCAGGCTCCCGGGTGATGCCGACAGCCCACGGGCACTAGCCATGCAGCAGGCACTTCCCCAGGCAGGCCTGCTGGTCCCCAAACGCCCAGGAGAGGCGGCAGGACCCAGACCATGAGGTGCCGAGAGGTCATTGTGTTAGTGCGGGCAAGAAGCAGACTCTGGCCCCTGGCCCAGATGCCAGAGGCAGCGTGGCTGCACATCCTGTTAGGACCCCGACAGTCAGCCCTGACTCCTCGGCTGGGGTGCAGCCTGAGGTGGGACCACAAGACGCTGGGGTGCTTCAGTAACCACCACACCACGGGAACTTCGCTCACGGGCAAAGCGGTGTGAGCAGAGGATTCTACCAGAAACCCCAGAGCAAGATGCCCACCTTCACAGAAGCCCGCCCCCACTCGCCGCCCTGGTCAGCCCAGGTGTCGGCCTGGCCTTCCACGGGGCTCGATACCTGCGTGCCGTCAGCATCCTCCACCACAGGGAAGCCGTTGTGGTTGGGCGCCGTGCTGCTCAGCACGTCCACGATGACGCCCACCTTCTCCCTCCTCCGCAGGCAGGTGACCGGCGTGCTCATCACCTCCCTGGGGAAGAGCCACGCTGTGACCCACCATGTGGCTGATGAAGCCTCCCAGGGCGTCCAGCACCCGCCCAGCCTGCAGGCCTTCCTGGAGGGTACCTGGCGGTGAGTGAGTGCGAGGTGACAGGGGCCTCCCAGTGCAAGAAGGGCACGCTCTGCAGCTGGATGTGCATGTCATACAGGCCCTGGGGAGAGTGGGCAGGGCCATGCACAAGGCTGCTGGGGACCACCCCCACGGGCCCGCCCTCGCCACAGCCGCCGACCCCCAGTCCCCCTGCCGAACCTCGATGAAGACGTCCCCCACGATCTTGGCGGTCATGAGCACCAGCATGATGGGGAAGCCGTAGGTCACACTGCTGGTGGCCTCCATCATGATGACCGTCAGGCTCAGCGTCATCCTCACGATCCCACCTGCCCCGGGGGAGGGGGAGGGGGAGACTGAGCGGGTAGGGCAGCAGCCCCACGGTCCCCTGTGCAGCACCCCGCTGTCCATCCAACCCTGCGGCCTGGCCCCCAGGCAGCACCAGATGGGCGGGGGAGGTGGGGGGTGGGGGGAGGTGGGGGAGTGGGGGGAGGTGGGTGGGACACCCACATGGTAGCCAGCACTCACCCAGCTGGGCAGCGGCTCCCATTAGGGCGTACTTGCCAGGGTCCGCCCAGACCTGCAGGGAAGACACGGGATGCTGGGGGGCGTGGTAGCCCCGATCCAAACCCACCCAGGCTGCACTGACCGCACTGCCCAGGAGCGAGCGTCACCTGAGTCTGTGAACACGCTCACTGGGACCACTCAGGGACAAGTGAACCTGGCCGCCTGAGAGACGGGCATGCGCTACGCTGGGGCGGGGCCGGGTGTGGGCAGGAGTCTACACACAAACACCTGGGCCACACCAGGAAGCGTAGAAAGGAGTGAAAAGCCGACTCGCACTACTGCACGGGCGAGCCGTGAAAACACAACGCTCACGATGGCCCGCCTGCACAGACAGATTGCCGCAATAGCCAGCAGAGGCACGATACATTGCCTCTGCAATAGTCCACGGAGGCAGAAAGCTGACTAGGGCTGCCGGGGCCGGGGACACAAACGGGACTGCCTAGCGCAGACAGCTGTCCTTCTGGGGTAACGAGAACACTCGGAACTCGGGTGGTCGTGGTCATACAAGTCCACGACACGCTGAGGAGCTGCCCAGCTGTTCACTTCCACAAGGCAGGAGTTTACAAAGGTGTGAAAGTCACCGTAACGAAGGCCAAAACCGTGTCGAAGGAAACTTGGGCCACACGACTTAAACCTGGCGAGGGAAGACCCACTGTACCCCTCTGATGGCTTTTTAAGGTTTTGTCTGAACCACCACAATACAGCTGGAAGGCCCACAGGCTGAAGGCCAAGCCACCCGGGGAGGCAGGTGGGAGGCGAGCAGGAGGCATCGCCAGGGCTGAGGCCTGAGCTCCACCCCCCAGGCTCTGCCCCCGCAACGGTGGGCTCCTGGGCCCGCCGTGCTCTCCCAGGGCACTGGCCCGGCTGTGGCCCGGAGGACCCGCACTCACCGCAGCCCCCGTGATGTAGGACAGGGAGATGCCGAACAGCCGGCCCCAGGCAGCCCCAATGAGGAGGGACGGAATGAAGACGCCGGCTGACACCGTGAGCCCGTAGGTCCAGCAGGCCAGGAAGAAGTAGACCAGGGTAAACAGGCCGAGCGTCATGGGGTTGTAGGAGCCTGCGGACAAGGCGCTGGTCAGGGCCTGCCTCGCGGACGCAACCCTGGGTGCTACTGCCCACCCAGTGGTCCAGCTGAGTCCCTGGTCACAGCCCATTCCCCGAGCCTTCCCATCCTCAGAGGCCCAGTGCAGGGTCTCAGGGCCCGGCCCTCGGGCACAAGCCCAGATGCCCAGGGGACAGGCGGTGGGGAGCGGGGGCCCTGGGCTGCCACTGACAGTGGGCGACAGCCAGAGCTGAGGCAGAGGGCTTGCAGACAGGCACCGAGCGGCCAGGGCGGCCCCTCGCCCCTGGGTAACCAAGACCACTGCACTGGAAGCAGGTCTGCATCCAGCCTGAGCCTGTCATTAGGAACATGGGATTGCGCAAGGCTCTAGCGCCAGAGAGCGCCTCCCCAGGCTGTCTTCTGACCGAGTGACCCCTGTGGGCAGCAGCCAAGAGGGAAGCCCACCCTGGGAGGCAAGTCCATCTGAACAAAGGACAGGATGGCCTCCAGGAAGAGAACCAGACAGCCTGGGGAGCCTGGCTGGGCCCCCGGGCACTGGCTGCCAGCTGCAGGCCCTAGTACAGCCAGCCCTGCAGCAAGGCTGCGGGTGCTCAGCCAGAAGGCGTCAGTCAGCCCTGCCCGCGTCTGTGCACGCGCAGACAGGCCAGAGGGCACAGGCCTACAGGGGACAGGCAAACGACAGCTCAGAGCAGGGGCACGTACCTGGGGGGTCGTGGAAAAGGCTGACCACGCTCTTCTCCGGGGTGTTGAAGAAGGCCACGGCCATCGAGTTGTACTCCCCATCAGCACAGAAGAGCTGCAAGGGGTGAGAGTGGATGGGCAGTGGGATGCGGTGGTCCTGGGCCGGGCGGCATCAGGGACAAGCACACACGGGGGGTCTGGCTGCGGCCTCGGAGAGGAGGTGAGGCCCGAGAGCTTGTGTCAGGAGCAGGCTCCCACAGTGCCTGGGCGGACGTCAGTGCCCGGCGTGTGCTAGGCCCAGCCCTCAGGCTGAGCAAGACTGTGCCCCCCTAGAAGCCTTAACCTGAGCAGGGGCTCCCAGCAGAGTGGTGTGTGTCCATCCCACGGCCCCAGCTGCGGGCCTAGACAGGCCTGTGAGTGTGTATTCCGCCCTGGACAACCGGCAAACAGCTCCCGTCTATGAAGGAGCCTGCTCTGGACGTTTCCCGTAAACAGAACCATGCCACGTGTGGCCCTTCCCATCTGGCATCTCTCAGGTGGCAATGTGGGAGCACGTCAGAGCTCAGCCCTCTCCACAGGGAGGGGACCCACCGTGTGTGTGAACCACCGGGTTCCTGCTTGTCGTGGGCGGGCACCGGGGCTGCGGTGAAACCTGCCGTGGTGAGCGTGGGCACACGGGTCTCCCCTGCACACCCACCACCCCACCTTGCAGACCCCGTCAGCCCACCACTCCAGGAGGCCAGGTAGGTGCCTGCCCTCGTCTGGGGGCTTGCCCTGCCCCACCCCCTCGGTCGCCTACCTGGAGGGGGTAGGACACGGAGCTCCCCCGCAGAGGCTGACAGTCCCGGGATGAGTAGATGAGCACGAAGGCGGCCGTGGCGGTGACGGCGGCGACCAGCGTGGCCTCGACCACCTGGAGGCAGGGCCGGTGGACGTACCTGGAGCGCACAGCCGGGCCAAGTGTGGGCTGGCCGGTGGCAAGGGCGACAGGGCCCGCCACTCGGGAAGGCCGCCCTGGACGCCGCACCCATCTGCCCACCCGCACCAGGCTTCTGCCTGCTCTCGGCTGCCTCCCGGAGTGAGAGGACAAGGAGAAAGAAGGCCAAGACCCCGCCTCGGCCGCAAACACCAGAGGCCCCCGGGATGGCTCTCCCAGCGACACGAGCAACTCTGCCAGACAGAGTGTGCCTGCAGACACCCCTGCAAACCACCGAGGCTGATGCGAGCAGCCCGACACACCTCACCAGGGCCGCACCAGGTCCACGGGCCATGCCTCCTGCCAGGCCTCACGTGCCTCGCCATGTGGGGGGCAGGGAGCACACTGGGCACAGGGCTACTGCATGGCGAGAGCACAGAACGGGACTGTTTCTAAGAGACCCCGTGTGGCCACACCTGTCAAAACTTATTTCTCACCTGATTCGAAACATCGTCAGCCAGTAATTCAAGGCGTTGAACACAGCTCCGAGAATGCCCCCTGGGAAGAGGAAGGAGCAGATACGTGTCTGAGACTCAGAGAAGGCTGCCCAGGTGGCAGGGGGGCCAGAGGGGACGCCCGAGGAGGGAGGGCCCCTCCACGGACTCAGAGTGAGGAAGCTGAGGAGCTGTCCCCCTGGGTGGGCTCCCCCCAGCCACCCGGGATAGCCAGCAGAGCCGGGGCCATGAGCTTCTCTGGACCCCACAGCCAGGCTAGGCCTGGAGCCCGCGACCGTCCTTACCCACAACACCCATGGCGATGAAGATGGGGATCTCGTGGATCACGTACACCATGGTCTGTGTGGAAAAACAAGAGCAGGCGTCCATGAGCAAACCACCGGCCCCTGCTCAGATGAGGCCAGGCATGTCCAGGGGCCCTACGCCTCCCCACAGGGCACAGACCCCAGGAGAGGAACCCTAGGCACTTAGGCAGATCAGACCGCCTGCCTCCTCACAGGGAGGCTGGGGACGGCCCAGGGTTTTGCAAATGGGCAAGTGAGGGGCCACGAAAGAGGAAGAGGACGCTGGTGACGTGGCCACCAGCAGCCTGTCATGGGAAAGAGCCAGCCACTGAGGACCTCTTGGCCTCCGGGAGCCGCTGCGGGGCACCAGCCATCAGCCTCAGTGATGCCGCCCGACAGTCTGCAGACGCCTGAGCTGCCCCGAAGCACTGCTGGCTGATGGGCGCCCCACCTGCAGGGCCAAGCGAGACACCCCCTCCTGGGGCAGCTCCAGCCCTAGCCCCACAGACAAGGGCTCCCCCCACAGCTGCTCGGGCTGAGCCTCGAGTGCATAGCCCGGCCCCCTCGGAGAAAGGCTGCAGGGCGAGGGGTGCCGTGGCGGGCACCTCAGTATCAAATCTTCCAAAGTTGATGAGCCCAGGGCTGGACAGGTCCCACGCGTTCCCATGGTAAATACTCAGGACGAAGTTCAAGGTGAAAGTGGAGATCATGGAAGCAAAGAACTGCAGGCAGAGAGACGCACACTGTCAGCACCAACGTGTTGCAGCAGGACACAGCTGAGCCCCAGCGGGGGACAGCGGGGAGGGACTGTGGGCTGAGGGCTGCCCAGCCTCAGGAGGGCCGTCCCTGGCACTCACGATTCTCCACGTCAGGAACTGGTTCCAGAAGGACGCGCCCTCCTCCAAGCTGAACAGCACCCCACCTGGAAGAGCAGCCGCCAGCCCTAAGGTGACCGCCCCACCAGACAGCCCTGCACCCATGGCCGCCCCCGCCCCCGCCCCCAGGGCACCTGGCCCATGACAGAGGGCCATCGGGGCTCTCGGGAGGCCCGCCCCACGTGCTCAGTGGCAAGAGTCCCCCAACACCAAGACCCTCCTTCCCCACAGCGGGGGACAGCAGTCACCCCTCCTCACCCACAGGGGCCCCAAAGGCTGCGGACACTCCAGCTGCAGCTCCTGCCGAGACGAAGTCCCGCTTCTCCGTGTCTCTGCGAAAGTACTCGAAGATCTGGGCCAGGACAACAGAGACGCCTCAGCCCCGGCCTCCGATGGCACTTCTCTCAGACCAGGGGAGGGGGCCCAGACTGAGGGGTAGGGGAGGGGTGGGGGAGGGGAGGAGAGAGGGAAAAGGGACTCAAAGTGAGAGGGAGGAAGGGAAGAGGGAAGGGAGCGGATGGGCTCAGCCATGGGGTCGGCTGGCAGGACTGCAGAGCAGGGTCTCGGGCAGCCTCCTTGCCCACTGACGTCCAGAGAAAACTGCCCACTCCAGGAGTGACCACACGCTGTGGTCTGTGCACGAAGGACCAGCCCGCACACGCGAGCTTCCCGACCTCTCTGGGCCACATTCCTGTGGACACTTCTCAGAGCTACACGCCGTTTCCACACAGACACACACCTCCGCACGGAGCACTGAGCAACCGGATGCCCCACGGACCAGAGGCTGAGGACAGGAGGCTGCAGGGGAGGTGGGCCTTGCCCGGGGTTTGGCCTTGGGCACTCGGGGGACTCACCTTGAAGTCCCGCTTCAGCGACGTGGACCTGCCCTGGGAGATACCCGCGGCGATCACCGAGCCCGAGTGGATCATCGGCCCCTCCTGGAAGGCAAGGACGGTGTGCTCTGAAGGTCAGCCTGCCCCCACGGGGTAGGGGCAGGGGGTGCAGGCTGGGGCAGCCGCGTTCCGTTACCTTCCCCACGGCCAGTCCCCCCACCACTGACAGGATCACGCCAGACACTTTGATCACCAGGGTCTGGAACACAAAGGAAAAGATGCCAAATCTGATTACAGGCCACACATGGTCAAGAACCCAAGCGACAAACTGCACACAGAGAGGAACCTCATCGTGACCCCAGCAGGCAGGAGGCCAAAAGGGGGCCAGGGCCCAGGCAGGCGTCCAGGGATGGGGGGCTGGCAGCTGGCGTTCCCCTGTCACCCGTTTCCTCAGACCTTCCATCCCGGGCACTCACGCCCACACAGGAGACACGCAGAGCAGCTGTCGCTCTGTCCTCGGGCTTTGCTCCCTGCTCCCCTGAGAAGGACCAGACCCCCGACTGCCTGGAGCACCCCATCCCCAGAAAGGGCAGGAGAGACGTCACCAGCAAACCCCCGGCCCAGGTCCACCAACCACCCCCTGGAAATGCCCAGGAGTCGTCGTCCAAAAAAAGTTCCCATAAACTTGCCAGCACGTCCACACAGAGGCGTGTCAACAGCAGACAGCGCGAGTCTGGGCAAATTGTGGAGGTGAACGTGGGCAAATAGAACACTGCTAAGTCGGCAAGGACGCGTCCTGGGCTGAGCCCTGAGCCCCCAGGGGCCGCCTTGCACCTCACCTTGAGCCTGACCACGTGGGGGATCTTCACCCCATTGAGGAAGCACTTGATCTGGGGGATCCCGCTGCCAGCAGCAACCGGCTGGAAGGAGAGGCAGCACTGAGCCCACAGGCTAGGCGAGCCACTGTCGCTGCCACAGGCCCAAGAGGACGTGCCTGGTGGGGCTCGATCCACCAGGGGAGGGGGCTGCTCGCCTCTCCCACCCCCACACAGAGTGACCACCGAGGGGAGTAAATGCCACGGGCTTAGGGGGCCCGGTGGCCCCCTGGGCAGGTGGGGGTCCCAGGACAGGGGGCCCACTAAGGGGCCCGTGCTCCTGCCCGCCTAGAGAACCCTGCACTGCACCCAGATGCTTCCGGACACAGCCCCCTCCTCCTTCCAACACCCCCACAGGGACGAGCAAAGGGGCATGGGGAGGAAAGGGGGTCCTGGGGCACGTGACCCCTCAGTGCGGCCCTCCGCCAGCAGACCTGCAGGGCTGGGCCGGCGGGCCTGCCTACCTCTATGAAGGCGACGATGGTGGAGCCGAGGAGCACGAAGGCGGCATTGAGTGCGGCCCAGAGCAGGAGGGAGAAGGACAGCCCGCCATGCTCGGTGAACCTGTCGATGTCTGCGGCTGTCAAGGGCCACGTGCTGTGGGGTCACGGGGCGCCGCTCCCCAGGGGGCTGTGCTCTGGCCTACGGGGCACTTAATGGGCATCTCGGGGTCACCATACAGCCCCACCCCGAGACACATAGCCCCGCCCAATCACGCTGTCTGACGCACAGCAGAACACGGTGGGGACCCCTCCTGCGGGTCCACTGGCTTCCAGTGACCACGGACAAAGGATACTGTCCTTGACGAGCCTGTACTTGAGGCCGGCCAGCTTCTCCACCACGATGTCGATGAAGCAGGCCACGAGACCCGTGAGGATGCCCACCATGGCGCAGATGACCCAGCGCTTGATCTCCACCGTCCGGAAAGCCTGCGGGTCGCCATGGACGGGTGTGGTTGTCAGGGGCCGCTCTGTGACCTCCACTGTGCACAGGCTCACCCTGCGGGCCCCCAGACCCAGAAGAGCAGCCCACTGGCGTCTCAGAGGCTGTGGAGCCCTGGAGGACGGACCCCCAATCACGGCCGTAACTGGATGCCGATGCTCCGGCCGCCACCTCCTCAGAGGTGACAACGTGACGCTGGCATGGGCACCTGAGCCCTGCCGTGGGCAGTGCTCACCCCAGAACGCCAGGAGGGGCTGGGGCGGGAAGGAGAAGGAGGGAGGCGGCGGGGTCTCACACAAACAGATGGACGGACACACACACATACAGACACACTGCCCCCTGCAACCCGCATCACCCACAGGCTCACCCCCCGGCTTGCCCGCCCCGGCTCGCCCCCTGGCTTGCCTGCCCCATCTCACCTGCAGGCTTACCCAAAGGCTCACCCCCCGGCTCACCTGCCCCAGCTCACCTGCAGGCTCACCCCCAGCTCCCACGCAGGCCTGCCCCCGCCCCGGCTCCCCCGCAGACTCACCGTGTGGTTGATACGCCGCTCTTCCTCCAGGAACAGCTGGTTCTCACTGTTGTCGTAGTCCAGGCTCTGCGGACCGGGCGGCAGACAGTGGTGAGCGACCCTGGCCCGTGGGCACAGGCCGGCCACGCTGGGGGAGGGCGGGGCGCAGGGGGCCCACCTCGTACTTGAGGGACAGCAGCTTCTCGTTGTGTGGGATCTCCCTGGGGAAGGGATGAGGGGGGTCCATGTCCTGTGGGGAAGAGACAGAGCCTGGCAACCCAGCACGTGTCAGGACACAGCGGCACAAGGAAGGGGCTGTGCCCGCGCGCCCCACAGGGCAGCGATTCTGAGCCCAAAGCCAGGCCAGGCATGTGGCTGGATGTGGAGATGAAGAACCTCAACAGGAAGCAGGCGGTCAGGCCCCGCGACACCTGCCAGGTGGGTTATTCCAGGAACCAAGGTGGCCTGGCCCCGAAAAGCAAGATGGCAGATGTCTGTGGTGCGATGGGACACCCACTGTGGGCGCTCGTCCATGCACCAGCTCCGGCCCCGGACGCCTGGCTTCTCTGAGTGACAAGCGAGTCTGGGCTGAGAGAGGGCTGGGCTGGGACTAGAAGACCACCACAGGACCAGCGGGCTGGAGACGCAGCTGTTCTCCAATGGGCAGGGGTCAACCAGTCCTGCCCACGCCATGGACCTCCACTCAAACCCCACACGGAGCGGTCAGGGAGCTTCCCGCCAGTGAACGTGGAGGGCTGGGAGAGGGCTCCCAGGGAGGGTGTGGGGCTCCGCACCCCTTCCCATACCTTCCCTGGGGGTCTCCCCTATCTGGCTGTTCCCGAGTCGTGTCCTTTGTGGTAAACCAGTAACATAAGCAAAGTGCTCCCCTGAGTTCTGCGAGGCATTCTGGCAAGTTATGGAAGCAAGGAGGGGGTCGTGGGAACCCTGATTTGCACTGGTCAATGGGAGCACGGTGGCGGCCTGGACTGGTGTGGGAAGGGGTTGTTTCATGGACTGAGCCCTCAGCCCGTGGGTCTGTGATGCCGTTAGGGCCAGAAGGAACCGAGCTGCAGGACACTTGGGGGCGTCTGGACAAGCAGAAGGTGACGTGGTGTAAAAGCAAAAACAGGCCAATACTGTTTCAATAAAGGACCAAATCCACATAGAGCATCTCAACAGACACAGGGAAAACACCTGACAGGACAGAAGAGCGTGGGGGACCTCCTCCACCGACCAAGGTGCCTGTGAAGCCCCACACGTAACTACACGCTCAGGGCTGAGAGACTGCGACCGCCCCTCTGAGACTAGGACAAGGTGAGGGTGCCTGCCGGGCACCTCTGCTCAGCTGGACAAGGTGAGGGTGCCTGCCGGGGCGCCTCTGCTCAGCTGGACAAGGTGAGGGTGCCTGCCGGGGCGCCTCTGCTCAGCTGGACAAGGTGAGGGTGCCTGCCGGGGCGCCTCTGCTCAGCTGGACAAGGTGAGGGTGCCTGCCGGGGCGCCTCTGCTCAGCTGGACAAGGTGAGGGTGCCTGCCGGGCACCTCTGCTCAGCTGGACAAGGTGAGGGTGCCTGCCGGGCACCTCTGCTCAGCTGGACAAGGTGAGGATGCCTGCCGGGGCACCTCTGCTCAGCTGGACAAGGTGAGGATGCCTGCCGGGGCACCTCTGCTCAGCTGGACAAGGTGAGGGTGCCTGCCGGGGCACCTCTGCTCAGCTCAGTCCTGGAGGCTCTTCCAGGGCAATCGGGCAAGAGAGAAAGGGAAAGGCACTCAGGTCAGGAAGGAAGAAGTGAAACTCTTCTTTGCAGGTGGCATGGTCTGATATGTAGAAAACCCCAAAAAGTACTCTAGAAAAACATATTTCCATGTTCCTGCAATGAATAATCCAACAAGAAATTAAGAAAACAACTCCATTTACCACAGCATAAAAAGACTCTACAAAATAAAATTTATTTCTAGAAAGCACTTAACAAAGCAAGTGAAAATCTGTACACTAGGAACTATAACACATTGTTAAAAAAAAAAAAAATAGAAGACCTAAACAAATGAGAAGCTATGCTGAGCTTGTGGATCAGAAGACTGGATGTTAAGAGTCGACGCCACCTCTGTCTAAACTCCAGCTGGAGCTTCTGAAGAAACTGATGAGCTGAGCCTGAACCCCACAGAGAAACACACAAGGGATCCTGAACAGCCAAAACCTCTTTCAGGAAATGAACAAAGTGGGATGACTCAAACTTCCTACTTCTGAAACTTCCTACAAAGCTAGAGGCGTCAGAGGAGTGTCGCCTAGGCACAGGGACAGGCTCAGAGCCCAGAAACAAACCCGTCACAGCAACTGACCTTCAATGATGGTGCTGAGACAACTCAACAGGGAAAGCACTATCTTTTCAAGAAACGGTGCTGGGAAAACTGGGCACCCAGGTGCAAAGAACGAAGCTGGACCCTTATCTTACATCATGTACAAAACTAGGGGTAAGCAGATCAAAGATCTAAACTGTAGAACACGAAAGACGGGAGTAAATGCTTATGACCTTGGCCTGGGAAGTGGTTTCTTACCTATGACACCCAAAGCACAAGCAACAAAAAACAGACCAAATGGACTCTCTGTGTCAAAATTAGCAGTGTTTGTGCTTCAAAGGACACCGGTATAAAGTGAGAAGACCAGTAATGGACAGGAGGAAATTTCTGCAGATCCTGCAACCGACAAGCGATGTGTGTCTGGAGTGTACAAAGACCTCTCAGGGCTCAATCACAAAAACACAAACAACCTGGTTAAGAAACGTGACAGGACCCAGAAGTTCTCCCAAAGATACAAAGACACGAAGGCTGTGCGGTGCCAGCAGCCTCACGGGGATGCAGGCTGACTCCCGAGGTGGGGGTCAACTGCACGACTCGGGGAGGGTCTCGGGAAAAGGCTGGAAACTGCTGGATACTTCAACCCCCGAAACAGGGGCAGGAGAAGGGACGCCACCCAGGTCCAAGGGCCCAGCACCCTGAGATGCCATCCCTGGGCCACCACGGGCCCCGCGCCTGGCCCTCCCAGGCTGCACACAGCAGCTTGCTCCTGACGTGCGTGCCCCCACCTGCGCTCATCATCTCAGCCTCGGGGATGGGGTCCTGCAGGGGAGCCTCCTCTGGTGGCCCGTGTGCACGGCATTGTCCCCACGCTCTGCACAGCACTGTCACCACCTGCTATCCTCCTGTGTGGCATTCTCTGTCCGTCCTCTGCCAGGCTGTGGCTCCACAGAACGGGCCTGGCTGTCTGGGGTGGGGCAGGGAAGGGGCCTGGTCAAGCAGGCAGGGAAGGGGCCTGGTCAAGCAGGATTCCACTCACAGGGTCCAGAAGCTCATCATCCAGCTCCACGCTGCTCAACTGTCCGATCCGAAAGAATGCCGAGTGTGGTGACTGGAAGCAGAAGAGAACCATACGCTGCTCAGCTGCAGGCCAAGCTGCATCAGCATAACCCCCTCCTGGCCCCCCGACCCCGGTGTCCTGGCGTCCTTGGGGGAACACAGACCCACATCCGCATGTGGAAGATGCCAGCGGGGCCAGCGCTGCCCCCAGGCCCAGCCCGGGACCCACAGCCTGTCCCATCCCCGGGTCCTCCTGGGTCCCTCTCTCCTGTCCTGGGAAACCCAGGGGATGAAGCCCCTCCTCCAGGAGCCCTTCACCCCGCACCCCCCGGCCACCTGCAGAGGCCCCATCTCTGTCCCCCCATCATGACATGAGCCACTCCACCAGGTGGGCCCGTCACAGGCCTCCCAACTACCACCCCTACCCAGACACACGGTCAGAGGAGCATCCTTTCTGGGGCAGGGCATTCTGAAGCAAGGCGTGCTACTGGGCCCAGGACAGGTCAATCGCAGAGGACAGTCACTCTGGCACGTGCCCACCCTCACGCCCAGCGCCGGGCATGGCACACATGAGGACCAAGAGACGAAGCATAGACCGCCACAGGCGCAGCCCCGGGAAACGAGCCCCCTGTGGGACACAGGGGCTCCCGGCGCTCAGGCGCCTGGCCTCTCCTCTGCAGAAACCACGGAGCACAGAAGGGATGAGGACCGCGGGCCCGCCACATGGGAGCCCAGAACACACGGGCACTCCAGCAGGAGGGCGTACACTCAGCAGCACGCCCAGCCGCCAGCAGTGCAGGCCCCAGGCTGAGACCACAGCTGCAGAGGCTGCGGCAGAGAAACGTTCTCTCAGCTCCGCGGATACAAGTACCAGCGGGGAGCATGCCCGCGCAGGGTCGGGAGGGAGGCCCTGCCCCTTCCCATCCCTGGTGGTGTGGCAGCCCCTCGGCTGTGGTCACATCACTCCAACCTCTGCTCTACTGCCACCAGCCTCCTGTGTGTGTGCATATGTGCGCCTGCAGGTGTGCACGTGGACAGGTACGCACGCGTGGTGTACATGCGCTTGAGTGTGGGTATGTGTGCACATGTGTTGTGTGTGTCCCCCTCTGAGGACACCAGCCTGACCACACTGGGGCCTGGCCTCAGCTGCCGAGACCCCACACAGGCTCCAGGCTGGGGGGACCCCACAGGGGCACTGCTCCCCCACGACAGGTAACCTGTCAGGCGTGCTCACGAGCCCACCATCCTGCTCCAGCCGCTTTCCTCCAAGTGTAAATGGCAAACATCAGTACAATGGGAGTGAGCAGAGAACACAACTGCTCTCTTTCCTAAAAACAATCGGTAACATCCTTAAAACTGCTGACCCTGATGAGGAAGGCAGGAGGGCCTGGCCCACTGGGCCAGAAAGGACCCGACTTCACAGGTCAGGCCCGAGCTGGCTGCAGCCTGTGCTCCCCACACAGCCACATGTCGCCAGAAGGCACGCCGGCCGCCAGCCCACTGGCGGAGCATGCACTGGGGACTTCTCCATTGAGGAGATGGGGTGCAGAGATAGGCAAAGCTGAAAGTGGGATTCGAAAGCAGCAGCAAAGACCTAACTGCCCTCCAACCCAACAAGCGGAGCCGCAGAACCAGGCGGAAGGGGCACGCGCGTCTCAGTGCCACTGACAGAGTGCACCACCAGTCGCTCCTGCTGAGCCGTTGGCCCACAGAGCGGCTCCCCTGCCAGCTCAGCAGCCCCTGAGGGCCAGGCTGCAACCACGCGGTCTAGGCAGAGTGGGCAGCACAGCCCCAGAGGCGTGGACTCCCCCACCAGGAGTCACCGGGTGAGCACGTGAGGGCAGCAGGGAGCTGCGGTCAGACCCAGACACGGGCTCCTGCAGGGACGGAGCCCCTGCTGTGGCTCCCGGCCGCACCCCTCCTCCAGCACCCTCGTGTTTTCATCATCTCTCCCCCGAACTCTATGAGCATCTCACAAACGAATTATCTTCTGTGATGAAAAAGCCGTTTACTGGATTTATGGGGACTTGTTTTCTCTCTTTTCTTACACCCAAGCTAATTGCTAGCACGTCCCCAAACTGCTGATGCACACGACAGCCTGGATGAAACCTCCATGCTTCCGAAAGGACTGCAAGATTTCACTCCATGTGGCTCCCCTGAGCCGACATGCTTGGAACGCCAGTCCTGAGGGAGAGCAGGCAGGGGCTGGGCAGTGGCTGAGAGAGGCAGGATGCGGGCACTGACGGGTGTGCCCTGCGGGACAGCAGGGCGCTGGGCACACACACTGTGCCAACATCACTGCCCAGTTTTGGCATGGCACTGCCCCGGGATAAGACGGAAGGCCCCCGGGAGATGGGGTGCGGCACACAGGCTCTCTTGTACTGTCTTTTCAACTTCCCATAAATCCACAATTAATTAAAAATTTATATGCGAAGGGAAGCACATCAAAGTGAACTTCCATGCATCACAGGAAACGATGAACAGAGTGAAAAGAAACTAGTCCTACAGAACGGAACTCCTGCAGCCCGACAGCAACGAACGACTCGACTAAAAAGACCGGCCATGGGGCTTGGGGCGTGAAGATCAAAAACACAGTGCGATACCACCTCACACCCGTGAGGACGGACAGGGTCAAAAAACAGAGAAACAAGCGCTGGTGAAGACATGCCAGGACCAGAGCCCTTGTGTGCTGTTGCTGGGAGCGTAAAACAGAGCAGCTGCTGTGGAAAACAGGACAGCGGTTCCTCAAAAAATTAAAAATAGAATTACCTCATGACCCAGGAATTCCACCTCCGGGTAGAGGCCCAAATGACCAGCAAAAGGGGTCTCAAAGAGGTGTGTGTACACCCACACTCACAGCAGCATCGTTTACAGTAGCCAAGGGGCAGAAGCACCCCAACTGCCCACTGGAAGATGGTGCATAAGCCTAACGTCCACGCACGCAGTGCAGCGCTGTTCCGCCTTAGAAAGGAGGAAACCCCGTCACATGCTCCAGCACGCACAGACCTGGAGGCGCCGAAAGAAGCCAGTCACAAAACAACAAATGCTGCATGACGCCGCTGCTCTGAGACGTCACGCAGACAGCAGACCGGCCTTTGCCAGGGGCTGGGGGAGGGCTGGGGAGTCGGGGCTCACAGGGGACAGAGGTTCAGTCTGGGAGGACGAGAGGTCCTGGAGGTGCTGCTGCTGACGGTGGACTTAGTGCTGCCGACGTGTGCTTAGTCACGCATGAGGTGGTCAACTGTGCTACGTAGCTTCTTCATCATTAAAACAAATGGCAAAGTTTACCGGCTGTCTGCACACCCCTGCCCTCTGCTCTCCAACCCCCCTCAGCCCGAAGCCCTCCGCTCTGAGCACTGAGGACATGCACAGGGCCTCTGCCACCAGGGGCTTACAGTCAGAAAAACCAGGCTGCCCATAAACAAAGTCAGCATAAAGGAAGGCTTTGAGGGTGATGCCAGGGCCCAAGAGCGGCGGGGCGGGGGGCAGCGGCATCGGGCCGAGAGCTGACGGAAGACGGTGGGGGATGAGAACAGCCCTGCCATGGCCTTGCTGTCCGGGCACAGCTGCCTCTGCCCCGGGGGCCTCCCGGACGCCCTGACCGGCTCTGGGCCCACCTTGTCTTCATCTCTCCCACATGGTTCGGCTGTACTCACGTCCTCTGCCTCCCAGACTCTGAGCCGCCTGCACCAGCCCTGGGCAGAGGCTACTGCAGGCCTGGGGGAGACAGGGGAGAGAGGGAGCCCTCGGGGAGGTGCCGGGGTGGCTGGCCTGCACCCTGTGACGTGGAGCCAGAGCAGCTGGAAGGGGAGGAGGACAGCACGCGGACACGGAGGCAGAGGGACTTTCCGCCGACGCTCACCCCAGCCCGGAGCTGCTGCCGGCTCAGGCTTCCCTCTGAGTCCTGAGACGCCTCTGCTTCCTGCTGCCCACCCTCTGCCCGCACATATGACTGTGACTTGCTGGCTGACGCCACCTCCCCTGCCCCAGGGGTGGACAGGCAGCAACTTGCCTTCACCCCACACTTGGGCATGACAGGCCAAGGACCAGAGAGAGAGAAGAGCAGCTCCGAATGGCCTGGTTCCCGACGGATGGGGCTACACTCGGGGCGCCCCACAACCATCCTGCCCAGGATGGCCCATAGCAGCCCCCAGAGCGCCTGGCAGGTTCCCATACTGGGTGCACTGGACTCCGGCTGGGGACACCCTGCAGGAAACCCCAAGGCACCAGGCTGCCACTTCAGTTCAGACGGCCCTGTTCCAAGAGCAGCTTCCAAGTGTGCTGTGGTGAACTCAGCCTGCCGGTCCAGAACCGCCCCTCCTGCAAGATGGCTGGCCTTGAGGGGCTGAGTCAGCCGCAACCCAAAGACCACCAGAGCCAAACTGCTGTTTCTAATACCCCTGGGAGTGACCAGTGTTGACCACCTCATGACGGGCGGCTGGGGGCTGGACATGGGTGACCCTCCTTGCCAGCAAGGAGCCTGAGCACTTGCCTCTGCTGGTGCAGAGCAAAGCTCCTGCATCAATGCCTCCAGTGACCCCTAGCCCCTCCATTCGCCCACCCCAGGCCGTCTGAGCATCCTTCAAGGCTGGAGTTTCCAGCTTCCCGAGGTTTCTCCACGAGATAAAGACAACAGGAAGCCCACAGCTGTCCCCTGCGAGTCCATCCTGGCTCTTTCCCCCGCCCCACCACTCACTCCAATTTGCTTCCCAAATGCACTCTCCCTTTCTCTCTCCCCTCTGTCTACTGGCCCGAGGATCATGCAGGCTTCAAGACTGGACCCAAGGTGACCTCTCCTGCCCTTGGGGCCCCTCACACAGTCCTCCCAGAGCCCTGGGCCTGTTCTTCCTGGAGTTGGAGCCAGTGGCAAGGGAGCTGCGCTGTTCACCTCTTGTGTGCAGCTGGGGCACACAGCAGATGCACCACACGTTATTTTCAAATTGCTTAAGAGCAACTGATACTTACTAGACACAAATGAAAAACAAAAAAGCCCCTAAAGGTTTTTTACAGGGGAATGAGTTTCAAGGGAAGAGTCAACAGGTTCTTAAGGAAAAACAAAAGAAAGTCAACTCCCGTGTCTATGCTGTCTAAGGAGAACTGAGAAACCCCCGCACACTGAGTCCTGAAATAAACTCCAATTCCATCTGGAAGCTTTCAATCATTTTACCTGTCAGCCCTTAGGGCCAGTTTCATATTTGTAGTTTGTAGATTTCAGATCACTTTCTTTTTTTTATGTAATCAAGTTTTATTAAAGTATGAAGGAGATAGAGAAAGATTCTGGCATAGACATCAGAAGGGGGCAGAAAGACTGCCCCTGCCGCTCAGTCATGTCCAACTCTTTGTGACCCCATGGACTGTAGCCCACCAGGTTCCTCCGTCCATGGGATTCTCCAGGCAAGAATACTGGAGTGGGTTGCCATTTCCTTCTCCACACTTTAAGGAGGAGAAAAGAAACAAACATTTTGAGAAGAAAATAACAAAGCAGCCCTGTCTCCTAGCAGATCAAAAACTACTGTAAATCAGACCCTTTAGGTCACTTCTCACGCGGACAGACAGCGCTTGAGCAGAAGACCTCACTCACGGAGCAGACTGTGACCCTCACCGTCCAATGCATCTCTGGGGGACCAGGGGAATCTAATGATAAGTTCTAGGGGAACACCCCATGCTTGAGTCCTTCCTCATTAAACACCACAAAAGGGTGTAAAGGACACATCTAGAACACAGTGAGAAAAAAGAAAGGGGAAGAAAAGTCACAAAACAGAGTAAGGCCACGCAATCAACTCAAAATTAACACAACACACAGGAACTGACTTAAGTGACACAGACTTCTGTGCTGACTCGCAGGGCACATTTAGACCACTCGGACTTGTCTTCCTGCATCTGGCCGCGCTTGCATTCCAAAGAACAGCTGCGGGAAAACCGAACGCAGGTCCCTGTCATTCCAAAGATCGCCCTGACACCGCTGCGTCTAAAGGGGCCTGGCCGAGTCCCCAAGGTATTCCCACTGCAAAAGCAAACTCCGCGACCTAAGCTCTTGAAACATCTTTCCTAGCGGATCAAAAACGACCCGGTAAAAATAGTACCTCGTATTTTAAAAAAAACAAAACCAAAAAGTAATGGGTGACCTGAGCAGCAGACCACCTGCCTTCTCTTCACAACCGCTGTGGCGCAAACAGGGAGGAAACAGCTTCGTGCTGCCGGGAGTCGACCGCAGCTGCCGGGCTCCACCGGGGACGAGGGGACGGCCCCGCGATCCCGCGAGTCCAGAACCGACGGGGCCCGGCTTTCGAGCCCGCCCTACCGTCCGCCCGGCGGTCCGAGCACGGACTCGCCGCGTCCCCGGCCCCCGGCCCCCGGCCCCCGCGAGCGCGGCGCGGACCCTGCCCGGCCCGCCTGCCCCCGGCTCACCGCGCGGGCGGCCGCGGGCCCAGCCCCGTTCAGCAGCGGCGCCGCCTCGCCGGCCGGCACCCCGAGCCGCGGCGCCCTCCGCAGCAGCGGCGCCGCCTCGTCGTCGTCCAGGTCGCGGCCGGACCACGACACCTTCTTGGAAACGTTGGCCATGTCCCGCCGCAGTGGACCGGCCGCCGGCGCCGCGGCCGTGTTTGTTCTCGTGACCCGCGCAGCCGTCACGTGACGGCCGTCCGGGTCACGTGCCCCGCCGGCGCCCACGTGATCCGACGGCGCCGCGGGACGCGCGTGGCCTTCTGGGAGTTGCAGTTCTGCTGCCCGGCACCGGCTGGGCCGCGCGGAGAGTGAGCCGGCTCCAGGGCGAGTCCGCACAGCCGTGCATGCAGACCCGCCTGTCGGGACGAGTCCCCGCGCAGCAAACGGTTGTGCTGAGGGCACACCATGGCCCTGTGGCTTTCCTGCAGAAAACGCTGCACTGAGCGCATCACACAGGGAAAATCAGTTGAACCCCAATTTCGGGACACGTGCCAGCTAGGCAGCTCTTCCTGCAGTGTCAGCGTCCACCGAGAAACACCGAGGAACACCGTGAGACCGCCCTGGATGACAGGAGATTCAGAGCCGGGCAACCGAGGCTGCTCGTGGGCCTGGCATTTGGGGGACAATTGGCAAAGATCAGACATGCACTGTGTATTAGGTAGGGGCGTTACTGCGGCGCCCAAACCTGGGGCGTGATCTTCGTCTGGGTGTCATATCAGAAAAGCCCATTTCCTCTGGAGACAGCACTGAGATATTCGGGGACTGTGATGTGATGTCTGCAGTGTAGCCTCAGGTGATTCACAGGCTAATGGTAATCACAGTATGTAGCTACCCACAGAGGGAGAAAGCAAGCTGGTGGGATGTTAGCACGGATGAATCCAGGGTAAATACACCTGTGCCATGTATTCTTCTGGTAACTTTTTTCTTTAAATTTGAAGCTTTTCAAAATAAAGACATTTTAGAAGTTCTTTATAGGCTTTTTTCTCCCCACATGTTTCAAAATAAAACCAAAACTGAAACCAAAATAAGAGGAAGGAAGCCCAACAGGATTGTAAGTTTTCCCCATGATCTATCACAAAAGGTGTGACCTGGCTTTGCCCTTTTACGGGATAAGAACAATCGTAAGCCAGCCCTGTCTGTGGAGGAGGGCCTGGAAGCTACGGAGTACAGCTGGCTCAGGCTCCGAGGAGCGGTGGGGCTGGTTCTCAACTGAAGGGAGTGGGCAAGTGCAGGTTGTATGAAGCCCAGGCCTGTGGAGAGCTGCACAGAGCAATGGGGAAGTGAGAACAGGCCTAGGGACGAGGGGTCTGGAGGGGAGGCCCCTCTGCATTCTTCCGTCCTCCCTACCCAGGAACGCAGCGGACTCAGATCAGAAGTGGGGTTGATAGGATTCGAGGTGGGTGTGGCTCCCATCACTCACCCATTGGGGATCCCCATGTCTTGTTCAGCCTCCCCTGCCCCAAAACCTAGATGGGCTTCCCTACACTCCTCGGTGGAAAGCCCAGCCCTGCCCAAATGCCTAATGACCTGAGTTCCCACCAATCTCCCCTGCAAACACCTTCCCAGGTGGGTCTCCCCTCCTGGAGAGGCCCCACCAAGCACCTGGACGAAGGTCGGCAGACAGCCACTGCTGTACTACCTCTGCCAAATGCCCACCGTTTCAGCATCTGTGAACACTGGGCAGAAATGCTGCTGTGGTTAATGGACGATGCTGTGTTAACGGACCTGTTATAACAGGTGTTTGTAACACGCATGAAAGCTGCAGAGGGCGGGAAACAGCCTGCGTGTTCTCTCAATGCTGGCGACCCAGCTGTCCCTAAAGAAAGACTTCCTAATCAAATTAGTCTTCCCCTAAAAGATGTCATCTCTCCCTCCTCAATGGTGCAATGCAGCCAGGGCTATAGAAAAGGCCAGAGGAGCCTGGGAAAGAAGAGACTGAGAAGGGCAGCTCTCTGTGAAGACAGACACGCCCTGGGGAAGTGCCAGGGGAAGCAGAAGTCTGTGGTTCTAGGACCTTCCTCTGGCCACCCAGTGGGGTTTCCAGACCTGGGATTCATCCTCTGACCTTGACTCATGGGTGGTTGGGGAATGGGCTGGGAAGGGGGAGGGGAGGTGGCTGGCCAGACTGGCTAAAGGCCTGGGATCACTGCTAAGAGGCCCCGGGGACTGATTTCAGCGCCCCCCCAACCCCCGCCGCCAACCCCCGCCCACCAGCAGGCCAGTTTCCAGACTTAGTGATTCTAAGCTTTTCCGACAGATGAGCAGACATGCCCGCCGCCCCCACCACACACACCCCAAAGCTGCTCTTTTCTGCGCCCACAGATTGACTTTCAGGTTCTGAGCTCTTGCAAGGATTAATTTACATCACAGATTCTTTTTCTTTTTTTTCCTCCCGGGCTGAGTCCTAATCACTGGAGTGCCAGGGAATTCCCCACACCTATTCTGCCAATGCATTTTTTTTTTTAAACTTGCCATGATTCAAAATTCTGAAAAAAGAAAGAAAAAAAAAAAGCTGTCAAAAACAATACCCAGTACTGGCAAGAATGGGGAGTTGTGGCAACCATCATAGAGTGCCAGCAGGGATATAAAACAATACAGTCACTTTGGAAAACAATTTGGTGGTTTCTTTGAAAGTTTAAACATGATTTTATCATTTAACCCAGGAATTCCGCTGTTAGGTATCCGCTCAAGAGAAACAGAAGCATGTGTCTACAGAAGGACTCAGAGGAGGGTGTGCACAGCAGCTTCATTCACAAGGGCCCCCTACTGGAAACCACCCAAGTTTCCATCGACTGATGAATGGATAAACAAAACGTGGGTCATTAGGACAGAAGGTCATTCATCCACACAAAGGAATGCAGCAGACAGACACCACAACACAGACAAACCTGGAAAGCATGATGCTCGGTGAGAGAAGCCAGACACCAAGGACCACACAGTGACGGAGTCCATTTATGTGAAACGTCCAGAACCGGCAAATCCACAGAGACGGAAAGCAGGAGCGTGGGTGCGGAGCTGGGGGAGGGGCTGTGTGGGAACAGGAGTGACCCTAACAGGCATGATGTCTCTATGAGGGGGGGACAATGGAAATGTTCTAAAGCTGGATCATGGTGATGGTTGCATACTTGGCAGATTGACTACAAATCTTCAAACTCTACACTTAGAATGGGTGAATTTCATAGTAGGTAAAAGCATTGCCCATCCTCAATGTGTGTTTCTGAGTAGCCTGTTTCCTTTGCAAGCCCCCTTCCCGGTGGCTCTGATAGCCTCACCAGCCATGTCACAGAACCCTGATGGACCCCCAGGGTGAAGGAGCTGCAGGGCCAGGAAATGAACTCTCCGGCCCTTCTCATGAGAGGTGTTGGAACAGGGAACAGACAAACAGAAACTCTCACAAGCCTCATGGAGAGAGGACCATGGCAGCTAACACAAGGAGAAGAGTTTTCCAGGAACCAGCCTGCGGCTGCCCCAAACCCACACCCAAGAAGCGTGGAGCTAGAGCCTGCCACCACCACATGGCCGGTCAGCTGCGCGGAAATGACGTCATACTACAAAGGGGGGTGTTTGTAAGAACACTGCAGGAGGGGGAGAATGCAGTCCTGGGGGCCCTGTGGCCTGGCTCTGCCTTGTTGGCTCCCCTCCTCCACCCCCATGCAATGCCCACATCCTGTGTTAGAGGGCAGGTGTGCCTGGTCCAGGTCGGGGGCAGCAGACGGCCTCTCAGTCTGAGTGGGGGCCCTCTATGGACTGTGCAGAGTTTGGGGGTGCCCCTCCCGCTGGTCACCTCAGGAGTGCCACTGCTGTGTGTGCGGTGAGCCCTCAGGGACACAGCTGTAGGCAGGTGCAGTTCACCCTCTGCACGAATCCGCCCACTGACGTGGCATTGTCCAGTGTCAGGATGGCACCCGTCGGGAGCGCCTTTCCCATGGCCAGGTTCGAAATCTCACCAGGGACCAGCACACGGTCCCATATGGCCAGGCCTGCCATGCTCCCCACGAAGGCCTCCGAGCTGTCAAACCCACCCCCCACGTGGTCTTGCTCCTGGCCTAGCACGAGGGACCCTCCTGGGGGGATCTCGTACCCCTCCCTGAAGCGGGAGCCGGTGGCCACGAGCCTTCGGTCCACGTGGAGCCAGTACCTGCCCAGGATGGACGTCCAGATGACACACATGTGGTGCCACTGGCCGTCTAGCAGTGGCTGGAGGGGCAGCTCCCTGAAGGCTGGGTCTCCGATCACAAAGTGGACGGAGCCGGGGGCCAGGGAGTCACGGCCGTGCAGAACCAGCTTGTTGTCGTTTTCCTCGGTGGCATAGGACAAGAGGGTGCCCAGGTGGTCCGCGGCTGTGCGGACCCAGCTGCAGATGGACAGGGCCCGCAGACCCGTGAGGAAACCGGGGCGGAGGAAGCCCACATTCATGGTGGAGGCATTTGGGAAGATGAGCGCAGGGCCCACGTTGCAAACTAGAAACAAACAAGGAGGGAGAGTCAGCCCGAGTTGCGGGGGGCGGCGGCTCACTTGTCCTCACGTGACTGGCGCCATCTCCCAGATGGGAGGACTGACGCCCAGGGCACCTGGCCAGCTGCGCTCCTTGCAGCAGGGAGCCCCAGATGAGTGTCACGTGGCTGCTGGGACAAACCCCCCACAAATGCAGCGGCTCAAAACAAAACCCAAAGTTAGCATCTCACAGTCTGGATGTCAGAAGTCCCCACGGGTCTCTCTGAGCTGAAGATCACGGTGTGGGTGGGGCTAGTTCCTCTGGAGGCTCCAGGGAGAAGCCCTTCGCTGCCCTCTGACCTCTGCTCCTGCCTCACATCTCTGTCCCTGACGCTGAGCCCCCTGCCTCCCTCTCCTGAGGACCCTGGCATGAGGTCGGATCAGCTCCCATCTCAGGGAGCTGGATGGACTTTCACATTAGAAAGTCCTCTTGCCATGTGAGGTGATGCAGCCACAGGGGCTGGGGCCAGGACATGGGCGTCTTTGGTGGCATCATCCTGCTGACCAGACTTCTTCCCAAATCTGCCCGAAGGAGAGTGGGTGGGACAGGGGTGGGGAGCCTGCATTTCTAGCTCCAGGGTAGAAGTGGGGGCTCCTGTCATGATCTAGGGCAGTGGTTCTCAACTGGATACACCTGTGTGCCCGGGGAACGTCCAATGACGCCTGCAGACAGGTTTGGTTGTCAGGATTTTGGGGGTCCCCAAACTTGTAGCCCCGCTTTCCCGGGAGCCCTGTTGATTTCCTGAAGGTCAGCTAGTCAGCTCAGTCTTACTGGTGAGGCCCCCAGAGCCATGCAGATGGAGGGAGATCTGCTCCAGACTAATGGGCCCTGAGGGCTGCCAGGCCAGACTGGGAGCAGCCGGGCCACAGCTGAGAGTTTGAGGTAGGTGGAGGCCAGAGAGGTGCCGAACACCTCTCGGTGCCCTGGAGGCCCCTACAGCTGGGGACGACCCGACCCCAGGTGCCCCTGGAGGAGAACCCTAAGCTGGTGATGAGAAGCGGCAGAGGCCAGGGGCCCTCCATGAGTGGGCACAGACCCCATGGGCTATAGACCGGGGCCCCAGCCCTGCAGGAAGGACCCTGCTGGTGACGGCTGAAGATGCCAGCCCTGACCTGTGTGATCACCAACCCTGAGTGGGCATTTACTGCCCGCAGGCAGCACCCGACTCATGGGTGTGCCAGGCGGCCTGACCTGCAGGCAGGCCATCTCCTGGGCGGTTCCTTTCTTTGAAGGTGGGGTGTGTCGGGGTGTGAGGGCACTAAGGGCTAAGAAGGCCCCTGAGGGAGAGGTGGAGACCGATGGGGGTGAGCGGGTGTGGTGCTTACCCTCTCCTGGGCTCTCGGGGGGCCACGCCTGCTGGTTGCCTAGGCCCAGGGGCTCTTGTGCCCCCTGGAGACGGTAAGCGAAGTCTAGAGGTGGGTCCCGGGGCTCAGGCGGAGCTCTGATCGTTTGCCCGCCCCCCTGCAGCTGTGGGGCGCTCGGGTTCGACGGCCTAGATGGATCCGGGGTCACATTCCGGGCGGTGGGGCCGGGGCCGGCCAACCGCAGCTGGCCCTCGAGAGCGGCTAGCCTGGTACTCTGGCTCTGGACAAGGGGCGTCAGGCGGAGCAGCGCATCCTGCAGGGCCCGCACGTCTCGGGCCAGCCCGGAGACAGCGGCCCTCTGTCTCTCCTGCTCCCGGGCGCGCCGCGCGCTGCCCTCGCTCATGGCAGCACTCAAGGCCAGCAGCCTGTGGTCCGCCTTCCGGCCTCGGCGCTGCGTCCTCCGCACCCAGGTCCTGAGGTGGCCCAGCTTGTCCTGCACGGCCGCCTGCGACTGGTTGAGTGCCAGGGCCACGGCCCGGCTCTCATGGGCCAGGCTCTGGAACCGGGCCTCGATGTCGAAGGACAGGTTGTAGTGGCTGGCGATGCCCTGCAGGTGCGTCAGGGTCACCTCTTGGAACCTCCGAAACTGTGGAGAGGACACAGGGGGTCCCAGGGGCTCGGTCTTCAGGGCAGCTCGGTGAGGTGACCGACCTCTGCCACCAGCGCCCCCACACCGAGCTCGCAGCTGTGGGACGACCCCAGGCCTGTGCTGCAGGGGGTGAGGGCCCCCAGGCGGCTCCCACCCCTTCCTGCAGCCACACTCTTCACTCCCCTGGTGAGGGTGGGCAGCTTGTGTGGGGATCAAAGTGAAGAGGGCTTGGGCTCCTAGGAGCCGGCCGTGGCCCCACACAGGAGTCTCTGCTCCATGGGGAACCTGAGATCCGGTACCCCGAGGCCCAGAAGGCCCCAGCACACCTGTGGGTACCCTCCTCGGGGTTGCCCCAAGTCTGCCCACCCTCACACACAGCTGACTTATGTTCAGAAGGAGCCCACCAAACCTGTTTTGCTGTTTCAACCATAGGTGAAAAATCAGACCATAAAAACTGCAAACTCCACTCTGAGCCCACAGAGCACAGAAACTTCCCATTGTTTCTGTATCACCTCTGCATCACCTGCTGTCAATTAAAAAACTCTACCGCCTCAGACAGTGGGTGCACTTACCTGCTCTTCTAGTCTACGGAGCCTCTCGAAAAATGGTTTTCGTTGCCCCACAGGGCCGGTTGTTTGCGACAAAGCTCCATGTAGATATATGTGCACAAGGATGAGGAAGAAAGGCAGAGCTCTTCCCGTTGGGCTGCCCATGCTGAAAAGGGGCAAGAGGCACCCTGAATGCAGGAGGACGGTCTGCTTGGAGCTGGGCCTCCACTAGGCTGGCCCGCCTCTCCCGGGGGTGGCTTCCCTTCTTCCCCTCTGGCGGGCAGTCAGGTGCCTCCCACCACCTTGATGAGAGACATTCACTCTGGACACTTGAGGTTCCTAAGGACACAGGCTGAAAACAGATGCGGTGTCTTTGGAAAATAGGTCTACTGGGTACAAGGCCTGGTCCAACTGGCTTGGAGGCGGGCGGGGTGATTGCTTTAGCAGGAGCGTACAGACTCGTGTTCCCACCAGAGGAGTGGGAGCTGCACAGGGACCCTGGTGGGGGCAGGGGCTCCTTAGAGCTGTCTGCAGCGGGCCCAGCCTGCTGGCCGTGCACAGCAGATCCGGATCCATGAGGCCCCTCCCTCGCCCTTGGAGGAGGCAATGGAAACAGAATTGGGAGCCACGTTAATTCATCTCAGGCCTCGGGCTATGAAGTGGGCTGAGTGGTAGGTCCCAGGCTAACCCTGGTGCCTGCAAATGGGGGCTTATTTGGGAAAAGGGTCTTTGCAAATACAATTAAGGATCTTGAGATGAGTTCATCTTGGATCATCCGTATGAGTCCCAAGTCCAAGGATAAGTGTCCTGAGACAGAGAGGAGACACGCAGGGGAGAGGGCCGTGTGACACGGAGGCCAAAGTTGGGGTGGAGCTGCCTCAGGAACACAAGGAGCTGGGGGCGGGGGGCGAGAATCCTCCCAGGAGCCTTCGGGGGGAACATGGTCGTGCCAACACCCTGATCTCCAACTTCCAGCCTCCAGGGCTGCCAGGGAAAGCGTGGCTGTTGTTTTAAGCTCCTCCGTTTGTGATCATTGGTTACAGCAACCCCAGGGGATGAACACAGGCTGCCTGCCTAAGTGAACGGGGGGCAGAGACCTCATTCCAGGGCCAGGTCCATGGCCAGTGTTTTCCCAGTGAGGGGAGCAGGAGAAAACCACGGTCAAGGCTGAGAGTTCCAGGTGAACAAGGCACCGGGGCACAGAGACTGATCTCCTCTCTTTCCCCAGGGTCACTCTGATGGCGGCTAAGGGACACAGCCTGGAGGAGCCACAGGGCAAAGAGAGGAGATGCAGCAGCTGCCCTGGGGAGCAGAGGAAGGGGCAGAGGGGACCCGGGCAGGCAGGGAGTGGGTCTGCGTCCTGGGGCTGCCATACCCCATGACCACCCCAGGGAGCGGGCACAGGAGTTCATTCTCCTCTGGCTCTGGCGGCTGGAAGTCTGAGGTGGAGGGGTCAGCAGGACCACCCTGGATCCAAAGACTCTCAGGAAGGATCCCCCGGCTGCTCCTGGGGCAGCCTCATCCCAGCCCCGGCTCCGTCTTCACAAGGCCTTCTCCCCTGCGTGTCTCTCCTCTTCTGTCCAACAAGGACACCAGTCATTGGATCTAGGGCCCACCCAGATAATACAGGGTGATCTATCTCGAGATCTGAAACTTGGTTACATCTACAAAGAGCCTTTTTCCAAAAAAGTTCACATTTATAAACACGGGGGTTAGGACTTAGATGTGTTTCTTGGCGGCCACCATTCAGTCCATTACAGGGAGGTTTGAGGGGTTGGGGGCGTCCAGGGATGGCGGGGGGCTGGGGCGATGTGCAGGCTGGAGAGAAGAGACTCATGTCAGTCTGAATACAGAGTTGCCGGCCCCCTGCCTCCTCCCTGACCTGCTGCGCTGGGTGGCTGCTCCTGCCCACCAGTCCAGCCCCAGGACATGGTCAGCTGGTTCTCTGAAGCCGCAATGTCCAATCCCAGAGCCCCAGATGCGTGGGAGTGTTGAGCCCGTCCCATGAGGCTAGCCTGGGTGGAGATCCGCTGCAAGTATAAAAAACGCACTGGATCCCAGGATTTAGTATAAAAAAGGAATGAGAAATACTTCCTCAATCATCAGATTTTATGTATGATTATAAAGGCGATGGCACCCCACTCCAGCACTCTTGCCTGGAAAATCCCATGGACAGAGGAGCCTGGTAGGCTGCAGTCCATGGGACCACGAAGAGTTGGACACGACTGAGCGACTTCCCTTTCACTTTTCACTTTCATGCATTGGAGAAGGAAATGGCAACCCACTCCAGTGTTCTTGCCTGGAGAATCCCAGGGACAGGGGAGCCCGGTGGGCTGCCGTCTATGGGGTCACACAGAGTCGGACACGACTGAAGCGACTTAGCAGCAGTAGCAGCAGCATATGTAGAAATGGTAATAATATTTTGGATGCACTAGGTTAAATAAAATGTTTTAAAAATTAATTTCAACTGTTTCTCCTTTTTAGTAAGACTACGAAAATATTTAAAATTAAATATGGAGCTCATGTCATTGTTTGATTGGACAGTGTCACCTTGGAGAAAGACTCTGGTTTGTGGGCCCCCAGGCAGAAACAGGGGTTTTCCTTTGACTCGCTTTCATCATCCGTTCTTTAAAAAAAAAAAAAAAAAGGGTGGAAAAAAACATAAATCACAAAATTCACTCATTTTAAGGGTGAAACTAACAACATGTTATTGAAGTAAACATCTACCTATTGGACTGGGAGTCTGAGGGTTCTGCCAGCTTCTGGAAAGCAGCAGACAGGGACCTTCCCCAGGCACCTCCTCCAGGCTCCTGCCCCCAGGCAGGAGGAAGAAGGGAGCTTCTTCAGTCCAGGCAGAAAACCTGCTCTTACTAACATCATGGGCAAGAGCTTCCTGCACCCCGCCAAACCAACTTCCATCCACAGGGTAGACAGAAATCTGCCCCAACAGAAGAGGAACCAGGAGACGATGCAGAGGGCCAAGGAAAGGCTCAAAAGCAATCTAAAGAACACCTTCAGAAAGGCAAGAAAAGCTTTGTGTCCACAAGGCAAGAAATGGATGCTGTGGAAAAAGGAATAATCAGAAAGGATGAAGCTGCTCCTGGAAATGAAAAGCACAATTTTCCAAAATACAAAGAATAAAGTAAAATGCAAATAAATATATAAGTAGAATAGAAAAATTAAAAGGCAAAGTTAAAACAGTTGGTCAGAAAGTAGGCAAAAAGGCAAAGAAATAGAAAAGAAGAGCCAAACACTGGATTGATCTCAGTCCAGTGAAAAGACACTATGGCGTATGAGACTACAGGAAAGAAGGGAAGGAATTTCTAGGAAGATAATCTGTGAAGGTGCTGCAGACAAAGGCATCCATCACTTGAAGACCTCGTGGCAGAGAGCCCCAGGCCAAGGGACAACTACAAGGCTCATCTTTAAGTGTCAGACACCACAGATGAGAAGATTCTAAGTGTCCAGAGAAAAAACCTGGTCACCTGTGGATTGAGGCTTTCCCCAGAGGCCTGTTGGCCACCTCAGCAGCAAGGCTGGCTGCCAAAGACAGGGGACAAAACTTGATGACTCTGAATGAAATGATTTTCATTTAAAACTGAGCACGGCTTCCCTGGTGGTCCAGTGGTTAAGAATCCATCTCGCAATTCAAGGGACACCATTCGATCCCTGGTCCGGGAAGATCCCACATGCCCCGAGCAACTACTGAGCCAGGACTCTAGAGCCCGAGAGGTGCAACTACTGAAACCAGCCCACCCAGGGCCTGCCTGTGCTCCGCAATGAGAGGAGCCTGCACAGTGCAACAGAGTAGCCCCTGCTCGAGGCAGCTAGAAAAAGCCTGAGCGGCATCACGGAATGTAAATAAATCTTGGACAAAACAGCAGTTGGACCCAGATGGTTAGAGAATAATACTGATGAATTGTGTATCTATTAATAGCTCAAATGTGAATCCACCTGGAGCAAAGAATAAAGTCATTTTTTCAGATATGCAAAGGGTTAAGAAATGTATCCTCTGTGCCCAGTCTCTTGAGACATTACTGAGTGACAGGATTCAGAAAAACGTGGGGATAGAGGGAGAAGGAAGCAGCTGTAGGAGCCAGAAGTGAGAGCTGTAGTCCAGAAGCCGCCTGCGAGGCGCACCCACATCCAACCCATCTGGTCTCCCCGAGGTGAGCCCCTTTTCATCACCTGACCCCTGGCTGTTCTCCTACCGGCTGCCTCTTTGGGCTTTCTGCATCCGCGGTTGCCCTCTACTGTACACTCTCCTAATTGCACCCTGGGTGGACCCCTCTTGATGAAAGTGTAAGAGCAAAGTGAAAAAGTTGGCTTAAAACTCAACATTCGCTTTTTTCTGCCCGTGGACGCCGCCGAGGAAGCATCGTTGAAGTCTTCCCTGCCTCCACTGCCATCATGTCTAAATCAGAGTCTCCCAAAGAGCCTGAACAGCTGCGGAAGCTCTTCATCGGAGGATTGAGCTTTGAAACAACCGATGAGAGTCTGAGGAGCCATTTTGAGCAATGGGGAACGCTCACAGACTATGTGCTAATGAGGGATCCAAACACCAAGCGCTCCAGAGGCTTCGGGCTTGTCACGTACGCCACGGTGGAGGAGGTGGATGCGGCCATGAATGCAAGGCCACACAAGGTGGACGGAAGAGTTGTGGAACCAAAGAGGGCCGTCTCAGGAGAAGATTCTCAAAGACCTGGTGCCCACTTAACTGTGAAAAAGATTTTTGTTGGTGGCATTAAAGAAGACACTGAGGAACATCACTGAGAGATTATTTTGAACAGTACAGGAAAATTGAAGTAATTGAAATCATGACTGACCGAGGCAGTGGCAAAAAGAGAGGCTTTGCTTTTGTAACCTTTGATGACCATGACTCCGTAGACAAGATTGTCACTCAGAAATACCACACTGTGAATGGCCACAACTGTGAAGTGAGAAAAGCCCTGTCTAAGCAAGAGATGGCTAGTGCTTCATCCAGCCAGAGAGGTCGAAGTGGTTCTGGAAACTTTGGTGGCGGTCGTGGAGGTGGTTTTGGTGGGAATGACGACTTTGGTCGTGGAGGAAACTTCAGTGGTCGAGGTGGCTTTGGTGGCAGCCGTGGTGGTGGCGGACATGGTGGCAGTGGGGATGGATATAACGGATTTGGTAATGACGGAAGCAATTTTGGAGGTGGCGGAAGCTACAATGATTTTGGCAATTACAACAATCAATCTTCAAATTTTGGACCCATGAAAGGAGGAAACTTTGGAGGCAGAAGTTCTGGCCCCTATGGTGGTGGAGGCCAATACTTTGTCAAACCACGAAACCAAGGTGGCTGTGGTGGCTCCAGCAGCAGCAGTAGCTATGGCAGTGGCAGAAGGTTTTAATCACTGCCAGGAAACAAAGCTTAGCAGGAGAGGAGCGCCAGAGAAGCGACAGGGAAGCTACAGGTTACAACAGATTTGTGAACTCAGCCAAGCACAGTGGTGGCAGGGCCTAGCTGCTACAAAGAAGACATGTTTTAGACAATACTTATGTGTATGGGCAAAAAACTCGAGGACTGTACTTGTGACTAATTGTATAACAGGTTATTTTAGTTTCTGTTCTATGGAAAGTGTAAAGCATTCCAACAAAGGGTTTTAATGTAGATTTTTTTTTTTTTGCACCCATGCTGTTGATTGCTAAATGTAATAGTCTGATCATGATGCTGAATAAATGTCTTTAAAAAAAAAAACAAACCTCAACATTCATGTATGGAAAGAGTAACATGGAAACTTATGTTCAGTTCAGTTCAGTTGCTTAGTCGTGTCCAACTCTTTGCGACCCCATGAGTTGCAGCATGCCAGGCCTCCCTGTCCATCACCAACTCCCAGAGTTCACTCAGACTCACGTCCATCGAGTCAGTGATGCCATCCAGCCATCTCATCCTCTGTCGTCCCCTTCTCCTCCTGCCCCCAATCCCTCCAGCATCAGAGTCTTTTCCAATGAGGCAACTCTTCGCATGAGGTGGCCAAAGTACTGGAGTTTCAGCTTTAGCATCATTCATTCCAAAGAAATCCCAGGGCTGATCTCCTTCAGAATGGACTGGTTGGATCTCCTTGCAGTCCAAGGGACTCTCAAGAGTCTTCTCCAACACCACAGTTCAAAAGCATGAATTCTTCGGCGCTCAGCCTTCTTCACAGTCCAACTCTCACATCCATGCATGACCACAGGAAAAACCATAGCCTTGACCAGATGGACTTCTGTTGGCAAAGTAATGTCTCTGCTTTTCAATATGCTATCTAGGTTGGTCATAACTTTCCTTCCAAGGAGTAAGCGTCTTCTAATTTCATGGCTGCAGTCACCATCTGCAGTGATTTTTGGAGCCCAAAAAAATAAAGTCTGACACTGTTTCCACTGTTTCCCCATCTATTTCCCATGAAGTGATGGGACCGGATGCCATGATCTTCGTTTTCTGAATGTTGAGCTTTAAGCCAACTTTTTCACTCTCCACTTTCACTTTCATCAAGAGGCTTTTGAGTTCCTCTTCACTTTCTGCCATAAGGGTGGTGTCATCTGTATATCTGAGGTTATTGATATTTCTCCCGGAAATCTTGATTCCAGCTTGTGCCTCTTCCAGCCCAGCGTTTCTCATGATGTACTCTGTATATAAGTTAAATAAGCAGGGTGACAATATACAGCCTTGACGTACTCCTTTTCCTATTTGGACCAGTCTGTTGTTCCATGATAGCCCATGGGAATTTGCTCTATGGCTCAGAAAACTCAAACAGGGGCTCTGTACCAACCTAGAGAGGTGGGATGGGGAGGGAGGTTCGAAAGGCAGGGAGTATATGTATACCTATGGCTGATTCATACTGAGGTTTGACAGAAAACAACATAATTCTTTAAAGCAATTATCCTTCAATTAAAAAAGTAAATTAATTTAAAAATATTTGATCTAGACTCAGAAAAAAACAAAAACTCAACATTCAGAAAACTAAGATCATGGCATCCGGTCTCATCACTTCATGGCAAATAGATGGGGAAACAATGGAAAAAGTGAGAGACTTTATTTTCTTGGGCTCCAAAATCACTGCAGATGGTGACTGCAGCCATAAAATTAAAAGACGCTTGCTCCTTGGAAGAAAAGCCATGACCAACCTAGACAGCATATTAAAAAGCAGAGACATTACTTTGCCGACAAAGGTCGTTGTAGTCAAAGCTATGGTAGTCATGTATGGATGTGAGAGTTAGACTATTAAGAAAGCTGAGCACTGAAGAATTGATGCTTTTAAAGTGTGGTGTTGGAGAAGACTCTTGAGAGTCCCTTGGACTGCAAGGAGATCAAACCAGTCAATATTCATTAGAAGAACTGATGCAGAAGCTGGAACTGCAATACTTTGGCCACTTGATGCAAAGAACTGACTCATTGGAAAAGACCCTGATGGTGGGAAAGATTGAAAGGAAAAGGAGAAGAGGGCAGCAGAGGATGAGATGGTTGTTTGCCATCATCGACTCTATGGACATGAATCTGAGCAAACTCTGGGAGATAGTGAAGGACAGGGGAGCCTGGCGTGCTGCAGTCCATGGGGTCGCAAAGAGTCAGACACGACTTAGCGGCTGAACAACTACTGTACGTGTACTTTATTGTCTCCTTGACGTGTGAACACAAACTTTGCTTCAGTCTCTGCCCTGCAAGAGTGCCTGCTGGCGCAGCAGGCATTCAGTTAACGTGTGTTGAATTTATAACTATTTCCCAGGTTTCCCCTCAACACCCCTTGGGCTGAAGATCTTGGGAGGACTTCCCGGGCCGCTCCCTAAGTCACCATAGGACGTTCTGGAAGACAGAAGGTCCTGTATCTGTGCTGTGCATCTAGCCCTTGACACATGGACAGCGCGACCAAGGAACTGGCCCGGCGGCTGGTGGCTACCGTGCTGAATATTGCCGCCCCTGCCTCAGGATAGCACCCCCGTTGCGACTGCTTCCTAGTCCGGGCCCTGCCTCAGGGCGGGCGGCAAGGCCGCACACGAGGTCGGGGCTCAGTAGGAGCTTGTGGGGGCGAGAACGTGTGGGCTCAGGAGAGAAACGGAGCTCTCGGGTGAAGGGAGGGAGGGAGGAGGTCACCCCGGGAAGACGCACTCAGCGGCAGAATCAACGCCCGCAGGCGCGAAGCAGCTACGGTCCTTCCGAGCCACGTGCGGCTCACCCCAGAGAAAACCGCCCCGCCCACCAGAAGCCCCGCCCACTCGGACACGCCCCGCCCCCGCGCCCGCGCAGGCGCAGATGCGGCCGCTCGTCCTGCGCCTCTTCCGGCTAGCAGATTGGCGGCAGATTCGTTACGGGCAACCTGCGGGAACCCGCGCCCCGAGCTCAGATATTTAGTGCCATCTCTTTAGGCCCCGAGAGTCCTTGCTGTGTGCCACGTGAGCTGGGCCTCGAACTGAGCGCTGAGCGGGCCTCGAGGGCCGTGGCGAATCGGCGAACGGTGGGCATTGGCGGAGCGAGCGGGGCCGCGGCACACCACTGCAACTCGGTGGGCCCGAGGGTGCGCCCCTCCCGGCGATCCCGGTCCTTCTTGACGCCCCTTCTGCCCAGAGACCCCCGCGCGTCCCGACGCCCCGTCCGGCTCCCCGAGGACCCCGCCGGTCCCACGTGGTCCCTGTCCGCTGCGCCACTAGGTGGGCTCAGGGCGCGCGCCGGGGCGCGGGCGCCGAGCCGGGCGATCGCTGGCGGCTCTGCACGCCGCGAGCGGGAGCCCGCGTGGGCCGGGCCGAGCAGGGAGGCCCAGGCTCGGGGGGGACACTCCTTGGGTCCCGATCTAGTGTCTGGGTGCACTGGTGTCAGACAGGTGCCGACTTCATGGCGCTCGTGCTGCAGGGGCGCCCGACCCTACCGTCACTACCAGTAGTGCTACTGATGGCTTCTGGGCAGGGAGGGGGCTTGGCAGGGTGAACCCCAGGTGGGCCTCCCGGCCTCAGCACCGTTGACCTCTGGGTGTGGATTCTTCCCTGTTGTGGGCTATCCTGCGCCCCACATGTGGGATGTTTACCAGCGTCCCTGGCTTCCACCACGCACTAGGGGCAAAAAAGTAGCAGCCCCCAGTTGTGACATATAAAGGAGTCCCCAGACACGGGTTCCCGGGGCGTGGGTACCCTACTTCAGAGCCTCAGACCAAGAAATGGCTCTTGGTGGAGAAAGCCACAGCTGCTGAAGGGAGGGGAGTATACTGCTGGGTGCCAGCAGGGGGGCCTGAGGGTGGGCTTCCTGAGAGTGTGTGAAAAACGCTTCCTTATCCGAGACTGAGTCCCACGTGGACGATGATGGCCCCTGGGACTTCTCACACACCTTTCCTGTGAACCCCAGGATGGATCCTGTGGCCTCTGCTGTCCGCCTGGCAGTCCAGGAGGCTGTTCACATCCTTTCTTCATCTGAGGATGGGGGCCACATCATCTCCACGCTGCAGTCCCTGAGGCGGTACCTTGGTGAAACAGAGACCCAAGCCCCCCCTGAGGAGCAGGAAGAGTTTAGCAGGACCCACTTTTCCACCATTCTCAGATGTCTGGTCGGCAAGCTGAGCCCCGACTGGCTGGACCTGCTGCCTGATGGCCAGTTGGAGGAGCTGTGGGCCAGCTTCTTCCTGGAGGGCCCAGCTGACCAAGCCTTCCTGGTGCTGATGGAGTCCATTGAGGGTGCTGCCAGGTGAGTGAGGCTGGGTCTGATTATGGGGTCACTTGTAACATCTGGAGGATTTCGAGCCAGTGGGTTCTCCAAATTACATGAGAATTCAGCATCCTGAGAAGTGAGAAAGTAAAAGCAGTGCATGTCAGAACACTGAACTAAAAGAGGGTTTCGTTAATCTCTGCAATGGACAGGCCCTCTGTCCTGCCATGTGGGTGAAGGGACTGCAGGAGTGGGTGCACCCGGGTGGCCAGGCGGGCCTGCGGGGTGGCTCCGGGCTTAAGTGGTCTAAGCAATCAGTGGGGTGTGGCCATCCTTGGGTGGGGGGAGCCCTTTCCTTCACTCTGTGGCTTCCAACTCGGCGTGAGGCACCCCAGCAAGACCCCTCCCTGGGCATCAAGCACCCTGCGGGGATGCCGGTTACCCTGACTCCTTGCGGCGGGATGGGAGGGGGCGTGTCCAGGGATCCCAAAGTGTGGAGAGTGCTCAGGAAGCGAGGCTGCTCACACCTGCTCTTGGTTCAGCCCCAGCTTCCGTCTGATGAAGATGGCGCGGTTGCTGGCCAGGTTCCTGAGTGCAGGCAGGATGGCCGCTGTGATGGAGGGGCAGTGTGGGCAGCAGGCGGGGCCGGCCTCCCGCCTGCTCCAGGAGACCCTTCTCACCCGGGTGGTGGGCCTGCCCGATCACCTGGGCAACCGTCTGCAGCGGGAGACGCTGGCTGCCTTCTTCCCTCAGAACTACTTCCCTCTGCTGGGCGAGGAGGTCCTGCGGGTGCTGCAGGCAGTGGTGGACTCTCTCCGAGGTGAGGGCCCCTCTTCTGACAGCCTCCCCAGCCCGGCGTCCACTCCATCATGCCCGCCCTCTCCGGCTTCCAGGGACTCTTCCACCTCTGGGCAGTGCCACGGGCAGGTCGGATGTTATGGTCCGTCTGGGGCCTCAGCAACCCACCTGTGAAGTTTCAGCCTGGCTCGGCTTGCCTTGGAGATGGAACTGGCCCTGAAGTCCTTGCTTGTGTGTCCAGCCCCCCCACTCAGAATAAGGGAACGTCTGAGGTCTGGAAACTAAAGAGCTGTGGTGTGAAGAGGGTCCATCTGAGGTGGCTGCCGGCCGAGGTGCCCGTGTCCCTGTCGTTGCGGGTAGAGGACCTCGGTTCTCTGGCGGGTGGGGGCAGTACTGGGGGCCAACTCTGAGGGAGTGTCCTGTGCCCAGGGCAATGAGGGCAGTGTCCCTCCCACCCTTTCTGGAGCAGCAGGAGCCTGGCTTCCCCACCAGTGTGGTCCTGTGGTCTGGGAGCCAGTAGAAGCTGGGGTCGTAGCAGCCTGAGTTGGGGTGGGCATTGGCCCTCCCCACAGTGAGGCCCTCCTTCCCTGTGGCCTGGCCCCTGCGCTGCCCCAGGCCTGGACCGAGACCCTCACCTACCCCTCCCATCTTGTCTAAACTGAGCAGCTGAGTGATGCTATTACCTTAAGCCTCGCTCAGGACCTCCCAGCAGCTCACCCCGCCCCTTCCCAGCTCCGCCCCACCCACCTCACCTATGCCCCGCCCACTCCCAGCTCCGCCCCGCCCCCTCAGCTCTGCCACGTCCCCCTCACAGCTCTGGAGCGGCTCTGGCCTCGGGTGCTGCTTTTCTGGGCCACTTCCCGGTCACCATCTCACCCTGTTTAGTATCACAGCCACCAGCTTGACCTCAAAAGTGCTTAGAGTGGCCCCTGTCCTGCTGTCTGACTTTCCCTCTGGCGTGAGCTGCGATCCCGGACTTGTGTCCACAGCTGACCTGGTGTTCAAAGCAGCAGCCCCTGGTCCTCACGGGTCTGTTGAGAGGAATGGACCTGAGTGTTGGGTCCTTGGGGCTGACGCGTCTGGAACACTTCTCGTTCCCACCCCCCGCGCCGTGTGGCCGGGTTGAATTCACTCCCACCCGGATCCCGGACGCCCGTCTGTAGATCGCAGATGCCGTGTTCCCGTCATGCGGGGGGCTGTCTGTTTCCTGCTTGGTCCGACCAAGCGGTTCTTATGGGGCAGCTGTGGCCTCTCCCAGCGCCCCACATGGTCCCTGCTTTGTGGGATCACCGTGACGATGAAGCAAGTGAACATGATGCTTTTTGATGTTTTCATTGGCTCTTTGAGTTGGAAACAATGCTGGTGGGGTTGGGGTTAGACTGAACATGTTGGCGTTTTTACAACACGGGGTCCCCCTGCCAGGAGTCAGGTCTGTCCCTGCAAGGCCGGGTGCACACAGGTGGTGGCCTCACTGCTTCCTTCTTCATCCCAGGTGGCTTGGACTGCTCCGTCTCCTTTCTGTCTCAGGTCCTGGGCAAAGCCTGCGTCCATGGGAGACAGAGTGAGTGTCCCTGCCATGGGAGAGGCTTCGATGTGTCCTGGGAGGGGCGGTGCCCCCGCCTGGGCCTGGCCCTGCTGGGTGGGGCTTGGCTGGACTCCCTATGGCCCCCGGGCTCAGGGGGCTCAGGGCCCCCTTTTCTTCCCCTCAGAGGAGATCCTGGGCGTGCTGGTGCCCCGGCTGACAGTGCTCACCCAGGGCAACTGCCTCTGGCAGCGGGTCTGCTGGCGCCTGGTGGAGTGTGTGCCCGACCGGGCCATGGAAGCCGTGCTGAAGGGGCTCGTGGAGGCCGCCCCAGGGTAAGAAGCGAGGCATCTTCCTACTGAAGATGCTCCTCTCCCAGGAGGGCGGGTGGCGGGGATCCAGAGGGTGCCTGGCCTTCCCGTCTCTGTGTGGTCAGTGCCATGGCACCTGGTGGGGGCCCCTCCATCTGGTGACTGGTCCTTGCTTGGAATTCGGTCCTGCAAATGCCCATCCCTCCTCACTCCTGGTGGCCAAGTCAGGCCCCCCTGTCTGCACTTCTGTCTTCTCTGCACCGGAAGGTCCCTGTGCTCAGAAAACTTAAGTCCTACAGGAGGGTGCTGGGCACGCGGCTCCATCCCGCCTGGTGGCCATGCCCGGGGCTCTCACGAAAGCCATGGGAGAGAGTGCTGGTCTCTCACTTGAAGGAAACAGGGGTCTCTTAGTCTAGATCAGGGTTTGCAAACTACAGCCTTTGCAGCTCACCCTGTGCTTTTACGAATGAAGTTTTATCGGCACACAGCCATGCTCAGTTGTGGACCTACCTGCCATGGCTGCTCCCAGCTGCGGCGGCTACAGAGCCCAGTGGGCTGTGTGCCTGGCCCTGCCCAGAGAAAGCTGGCTGCCCTGCATGGATGGAGCATTTCACCTGGACCCGTTGGGGCGAGGAGCGATGTCCTCTGTGTCCAGCGCTGGGCTCCCTAGTCTCCACAGTTACTGGGAGGAGGGAGGGTCAGCACTGACTGGAGGCTGGGGTACCTCCCTGGCCTCCCAGTGGTCAGCATGGATCCGGGGAATTCAGAGTCCTGCTTTTCCCTTTCACCCTGCCACGCCTCACAGGCCGGAGGTCCTCTCGCGGCTGCTGGGGAACCTGGTGACAAAGAGCAAGAAGGCCCAGTTTGTGATGACACAGAAGCTGCTGTTCCTGCAGTACAGCTGCTCGGTGAGGGTGCCAGTGGGGCGGGAACCGTGCTTGGCTCCCTGGACCCTCCTGCCCCCGGGCTCCCTGGCCGGCTGGGTGGTGTCTGTCTGCAGACGGTGATGGGAGCCCGGCTGTGTCGCAGATGCCCATGCTGCAGAGCCTGCTGGGGTACTTGGCCATGGATAGCCAGCGGCGCCCGCTCCTCGTGCAGGTAAGGGACCCCTGACCCCCAGAGAGAGTGTTCCTGCTGGGGGTGGAGGGCGCTGGCCGGAGCCTCCTGGGGGCTGGTGGGGACACTGTGAGGAGGGGGTGGGGTGACTGACACACTAGACCCGCCACCTGCCAGGCGCTGAAGGAGCTCCTGGAGACGTGGGGCAGCAGCAGTGCCATCCGCCACACACCCCTGGAGCAGCAGCGCTATGTCAGCAAGGCCTTACTCATCTGCCTGACGCACCTGGGGGAGGCGGAGCTCCGGGCCAGCCGGGACGGTGAGCAGTGAGCAGTGAGCAGTGAGCAGTGGGGCACCCCATCCCCCACCCCGGCACCTCCCCACCCTCCCCCAGCTCAGCCCGTGTGGCTCGGTGCTTCCAGAGCTGCTGGCCAGCCTGATGGAGGGAGTGAAGAGCCGCCTGGACAGCAGCCTGCCGCCCGTGCGCCGCCTGGGCATGATTGTGGCCGAGGTGGCCAGCGCCCGGCTGCACCCCGAGGGGCCTCCCCTGAAGTTCCAGGTGAGCGAGGGCCCTCCCAGAGCCGCCGTCACTCTCGCCCCAGTCGCTCTGCCCGCCCACTGGGGTCCAGGCTGCGGAGCCTCTGTGTCCCCAGGTGTCTGCACAGCTGGGAGGGGTGGAGGCACAGCCCCCATGCTGATGCGGGAGCACGAGCCCCCAGGGGACTCAGGACAGAACTCTCAGGCCCTTCCATCCGCCGAGCCCTCTGGGATGTCCTCGGAGACGGGGCCGCATCTGCCCCGTCCCTGGGGACGCCTAGACCCTCCAGCCCCCGGTGCCACCCTCTGTGGAGGGAGACGTAGTTGCTCTTGAGGGGCGGCTGGCTGGCCAGCTATGCAGCCCTCGAGCTGTGATGGGGGCTTCAGGGGGTCCCCACGGCGCTGCCTGCTGGACCCGTCCCGCCGACTCCAGCTCATTTCCGTTATAGTACGAAGAGGATGAACTGACCCGAGAGATGCTGGCCTTGGCCGTGCCCCGGCCCGCGGCTGACGGCCCTTCGGAGGCGGGGTGAGGGTCCCACTTGGAGCTCTGGGCATGGTGGGCCTGGGGGGCGGCTCCTTCCCACCTGCTACTCTTGACTTGTCCTGGCTGAGACAGAAGCTGAGATGCAGGCAGGGGCGGAGCGAGCGTTCCCCAGGAGGCTGGGTTCTGGGAGGAGTCTTGCAGGGCAGCCCTGAGGCTTCCTTTTTTGTTTCCAAAGCCCGCCTGTGGCTCCCGTCAGTGGGGAGTCTCCTGACCAAGAGACGGTGGACAGTGGCGGCCCCCAGGCTGGGTGGGAGGGCTCTGACTCTGAGCTGGACAGGTAGGGGTGGCCCCACAAGGGAGGGCGTGAGGGCTGTGGCGGGATGTGGGCCCCGAGGCACTGGCTCCCTCTGTCCCTCGAGTCCTCCTCCCATGGGGAAATCAGCCCGCAGGCTCTGAGGGGCCCAGGACCGGTGGGACTGAGTGTCTGTGTTCTTCCTCAGTGATGACGAGCTTGTCCCCTATGACATGTCAGGGGATGGGGAGCAGAGGGGCAGCAAGACGCCCGCGTACGTGCGGGACTGCCTGGAAGGTGCGTCCTCTGCGTCCCGGGTCCCCCGCCCCCTGCCCAGCCTGCCCACCCACCCCGCCTCACTTGGGCCGTGGGGGCCTCTCTGCAGCTCTGACCGCATCTGAAGACTGGGAGCGCTGGGAGGAGGCCCTGCGGGCCCTGGAAGGGCTAGTCCTCAAGAGCCCGGCTGCCACCCGGGAGGTGAGCAAGCGGAGCGCCCTGGCCTCCCTGAGGGCAGGGGCGGGGGCGGGACCGCTTCCGGTGTGCACCTTGACCCTTGACCCCGTGGACAGGTGAGCCTGGAGCTGGCCAAGGTGCTGCTGCACCTGGAGGAGAAGACAGCCGTGGCAGGGTTTGAGAGGCTGCGCCAGAGGGCTCTGGTGGCCGTCACAGTCACAGACCCGGCACGGGTGAGTCCCCGCTCTGTATGGAGCCTGGGTCGTGCCCTCGGCAGGGGCTGTGCAGGGGCCCCCTCCGGGGTCATGGCTCTCAGCCGCCTCTCGCCCGCCCTGCCTAGGTGGCAGAGTACCTGGCCGTGCAGTTCTACGCCCTCAACTACAGCCTCCGGCAGCGCATGGACATTCTGGACGTGAGTGCCCAGGCCTTGCCCTCCCCCATCAGAGCGGCACTGGCGGGCATGGAGGTGACGGGGCAGGCGTTTGCCAGAATCTTCGTGGAGGGACCAGAGGCCTCCCCGGCCCCTTGTCCCTGGCGTGAGAGGCTGGGACCAGCGCCTGTCCGGTGCTTTCTTGACAGGGCACGGCCTCGGGGGCTGCGTCCTGTGTTAAATAACGGCTTCACTGAGTTGTGATGCACACGGCGTAAATTCAGTTTTATGATAAGCAAAATAGGGTATGTTCACCCAGTGGAGCATGACTTGGCCTTAAACAGGAAGAAAATTCTGACATGATGCTCAGTGAAGTAAGCCAGACACCAAAGGACAGACAGCAAATGACCTGACTTAGAAAACGGATGGGCGGGACGGGCAGGGAGTCCATGTTCCCCGGGGCAGGGCTCCGTCTGTGAGGACGGGGAGGCTCTGCGGGTGCCGGGGATGGTGGCGCTTTCCCTTTGTCCACGAGACAGGGATGGCGGGACTGGGTGGGCTTTGGGAGAAGTGACCGGGGTGTGGGCTCCTCAGCAGGGAGCGCCCACCTGCCCCCCACAAAGCGAAGTGCGCCTGTGGGGTCAGACTTGCCGCGGGACTCCCGGTACCTCCACTCGGGGACCGCTGGGCCCTCCGCGGCCCCACCCCACCTTGAATTTGGAAATCGTTGTCCTTCCCCAGCAGGGCGGCGGCTGCCCCAGTCTCCTCTCCTCTAGGTCCTGGCCCTGGCCGCCCAGGAGCTGTCCCGGCCTGGGCGCCTCGGGAAGGCTGCCCAACGGGGCTCCCCGGGGCCCGGCTCCCAGCCCAGTGGGGCCGCGGTCCCAGCCTGGAAGGCGGTGGTGGAGGAGCGCGTCAGACGCAAGACCCGGCGGTTCTGCAAGGTCAGCAGGCCCCCGGCGTGGCCTCCCGGGCGGGACCTCTGCCCCGCGGGCGCGGTGCCCACTTGTGCCCCGGGAAGGGGAGGGAGGGTTTCGGTGGTGGACGAGGGCCGCAGGGCATCAGGCTGAAGGGGCTGTAAGGCTGGGAGAACAGCCCCAAGGCTCAGCAGCAGCTATCGGCCGCTGGGTGCGACATGGGGCCATGTCTGGAGACATTCTCGTCCTCACCGGGGTGGGGGGTGCCCAGCCCTCCCAAGGGTCCCCGTGGGTCCACAGGGCCTTGAGTGCACGTGTGTTTAGCAGGGCTCCACGGGGCGGGCAGCAGCTGCTGGCCCCAATGAATTCAACGCAGTGGCTGGATACTTCTTCTTCCCCCTCCTTCAGCGTTTCGACAGGTGAGGGCGTTTTCTAGAGCCCATGGTTTGGGGAACAGGAGCCCTGGACACTCCCAGGCTGGGGGCTGAGGTGGGCTCAGCGGGGTCAGGATCTTGGCTGTGGTTGTTCGTAGCGTAAGTGACGATAGGGCGTCAGGGCATCTGTCACAGACGCTGGGCTCACGGCCGGGCTGGGCCAGAGCCTCCATGGTGTCTCAACACAGCCGCCCACATGTGCCTCCTTGTCCTGGCTCCCTGCCCCAGGCTGGGCTTGACCAGGCGGCCCTGCAGAGTGACGGGGCGTCTGTCCACTGCCTCCCCCTCACGGCTCTGGGCAGTACGTGGATGAGGAGGTGAGGAGGGCGGACAAGGCCTGGGGTCCCTCTGTGGCCCAGGAGGTCGGGGAGCCAGCCCTGAGTGCCTGGCTGGCATCATTGCTGGGTTCTGTGTTGTAGGCCTGTGGTGACCTTTGACCTTTTGGGAGATGACCAGCTGGTTCTCGGGACACTGGCCCACACCTTAGGGGCCCTGATGTATCTGGCCGTCAACACGGCGGTGAGCACCTGACCCGCCCCCGGGGAGCCCACCCCGGCCTCCTGGCCCTGCTGGCCTTGCCTCGGGGCGGGCGTGCTGGGCCTCATGGGCCCTGCGGTGGGGGCTGCTGGCACCTGGACCCCTGCCCACTGGCGTGCCTGTTGCAGGTGGCTGTGCCCATGGGCAAGGCCCTGCTGGAGTTCGTGTGGGCTCTTCGTTTCCACGGGGACGCGTGAGTGGCTGCAGGGCTGAGGGCAGTCGGGTGGGGGTGTCTCGGATCCTGTGGGACTTGGACAGCGGCAGGCGGGCTGGGCTGGGGTGGACAGCACCGCGCAGCGTCTCCTCCAACCCAGCCTCCGTCTTCTTGGCAGCTACGTGCGCCGGGGCCTGCTGTCCGCCGTGTCTTCCGTCCTTCTCAGCGTGCCAGCCGAGTGGCTGCTGGCAGACCTGCCGGACGAGCTTCTGGAGGCCCGGTCCTGGCTGGCAGGTGGGCGCCGGGCCAAGGCTGAGGTGGTGAGGCTGAGGGGGTAGACACAGCCCAGGGGCCGTCAGCTCGGTGGTGGGGACACGGTGCCATCGGTCACTTCAGGGCACCCTGTGGGGAACGTTGGGGCAGTGCCTGTATCTAGGGTGGACGGGTTCGCCCTCTGTGAGGTTACCAGTGTCCTGGCCCCTGCCCCCGGGTCATACGTTCTTTTTAAAAATTCCCCTGTGGTCAGTGTGACCTCTGCCTGTGGGCACTTGAGCCACAGCCCTCAGCACGCTGTGCCCGTGTACACCCGCGAGGCTCGCGACTTAGGGGGTTCTGATGATGGCCTTTCTCTGCCCACCTGCCCCCACGAGGCCACCAGCCCCTGCAGCCAGCCTGTCGGGTCTCTGCTGGTTTTCCAGCCGTCGTCACGCAGTGGCTGAGGCGCCTCCTGGGCCGGGCTCCCAGCCCAGGTGCCCCGCGTCTGGGCCGCTTCCAGCAGGTGACGTACAGGCTGGGCCTGGCGCCCTGACACTGTGGCGTGTTCCTTTCCGTCTTCACAGACGTGGCGGAGCAGGACGCGGACGAGGACTGCCGGCTGCTGGCGGTGAAGGCGCTGCTGCTGCTGGAGAAGCTCCGTGACAGGCTCCTCCCGCTCTCCTCTCCTTAGGCCCCAACCCCTGACCCTTGAGCCCAGGAGGCATGTTGCTGGATGAGCAGGGCGCCTATTGCAGGCTGGAGTGCCTGCGGCTCGGCTCAGATGTCCACCAGGGCCTTGGGTGCTGTCCTCCACGGCCTGGCACTGGGACGTGGCCGCTGCGGCTCTGGGACTCGGGCTCCAGGATTGCTGCTGGGCAAGAGCGGGGAGCCGCGGCTCAGCCTGGCCCCCATGCAGACTGCAGACTGGGGCGTTGAGAACCCCGGAAGGAAGCATGAGAGAGGGGTAGATGGTTCTGTCTCCAGCAGGGACCCTGGTGCCCAGACAGAGAGACGCGAAAATGGGGCCACGAGGGGGACATGGGTCCTTGAGAAAATAGGCTTTATTTGGAGGATTTCAGCAAGGAGACGCGGGGCTGAGGGTGCGAGAGGGTGAGGCAGCCCCTGACAGCCCCTCACAGTGGGAGCTGGTGACGGAAGGGGCGCAGCCTGGAGGGACAGAGCCTCCAGCTGCAGCCAGTGCCAGCTGCTGTCAGCCTGTGGTCAGGACGGGCTGTGCTGCAGGAACTGGCCAGACGTGCTGCCAGGCAACCCGTGTGGGTGCCAGGAGACACCTCTTTCTTACACCCTGTACTCAGGGGGAACGTCATGGGGAAAAACCTACTCCCTTTACTGCAAAAGGGCTAAAACAAACCTCGGCAGGAGCCAGGGACTCGGAGGGGTGGCTTACAGACACCCCGCCACCCCCACCAGACAGGCCAGCATGTCTTCCTGCAGCTCTGCCTATGGTCTCGGGCACTGAGCTCAACAGGGAAGTCGGGCTCCCCTCTGGCCACGGTGGGCGGGTCCCGGGCAGGTCCCAGAGCCCGGCTGCAGCTCAGGGCCCACTTTCCACCTCCTCGGCCACCTCCTCGTCCGCCTCCTTGTGCTCCTCCATGCTGCTGTGCTGCGCGCGCTTCGGCGCTGCGCAGGTCAGAGGGAGCCCCAGGCCCTGGTGCACGGCGTCCACGGTGTGCTGGCTCACGTAGTAGGACACGTTGGCGGAGGGCAGCCGCTGCCGCATCTCCTCCAGGTACCTGTAGGCCTGGGGACACAGGGCAGCCAAGACAGTCAGTGCACAGAACGAAGGCCCAGCCACGGTCAGAGTGGGCAGCGGAGGATGGGGCTCCGGTGACCCTGTGACCTTCCCAAGCGTGGAGGCGGCCAGGGCTCTGGGGCCAGTGCTGTGACTTTCCCTGGGAGGAGTCCTGTGGGCAGCCTGACAGCAGGATCTTGTGTCTGGGGCCATGGCCCTGGAGGGTGGGCCGCCCTGGACGCTCACAGGGAGACCCTGGGAAAGGGATCACACGCTTCACTGGGGTGGTGGGCAGCATAATTTACACACACACAGTTTGTCTTGCTCTCGTGCCACAACTATGGAGCCATAAGCCACACCGAGGGTCTGCGAGCCACGGTGCGTGCTGGTGCAGCCAAATAAATTTAAAAGGTTTCTCTTGTGTATTTTGACCAGGCGTCCAGTCTAGTGCAGTCAGTCGGCCCTGTGGTTAGTGAGTCTCGTGTGTGTGTGTGTGTGTGTGTGTGTGTGTGTGTGTGGTCCTTGGCTGGGGGCTGGTGTTTCCTATGGGGCCTCTTCTGGTTCTGCCAAGTGGGAATCTGGGGGCAATGGGGGCCACCGAGGAGCTCGGGGGGGTGTCTGAGGCAGGATGAATATGCTTATACCCGCTCCACCTGCGCCCCCGCAGGGAGGGTCACACGCAAGCATGAGGGGCCTCACGTGGCTTGTGTGGATTCACTAAGAATCAATTCAGGGAAAAAAAAAAAGAATCAATTCAGGATGTGAACAAAGTTTCCAGGAACTCTGACTATATGAGGAAATGATGGTCACATCTAAGTATTTCTTACAGATGATACAATTCTAGAGCAGTCATCTCAGATGTAATTGAGAGAGATAAACAAAGATTGTGAGATAAGCTGGGCTATTTGGAGGGACGAGGGGTGCAGCGTATAGGTGCCCAGACTCCCCAGTGATGAGGAGGCGGTGTTGGGCACCAAGGGCCGGCCCTCGTGTCTGCCGAGTGCCGGCTGTGGGCCAGTAGCCGTGCTGGGGCGCACAGTGCAGAGCACAGGAGGCCCAGGCCAGGCTGGTGGGCACTGCGGTGAGAGGCCTGGCCCAGCAAGGGGGGAGGTGGTTGGGCAGCTGCAGGGGTCGTGCTGGGGAGCTGCTACGTGGATGGGAGGGTGGGAAGCAGGAAAGGACTTGAAGGGGCGGGGCGGGGGGGACTTGGCGGCACACAGGGGCAAGGCAGCAGCGTCCCGGGAGGGCTAGGGGTCTGGGCGGGGCTGTGATGACGGGGGAGGGGCGTCTGGGGGAGACCCCCTCCCCCCACCCAGCTGCAGGGAGGGTTTCTCTGCCCTCCTACCGGAAGGAGACACGCAGGCCTGTCCTGTCTCTATTTATAGGTTTTTTAAATTTGGAGTTACTGTTTCCCTCAGGGGACCCCCCGGTGGACCAGTGGCTGAGACACTGCCCGCCAGGGGCCAGGGCTCCATCCCTGGTCAGGACATCAAAGATTCCGTGTGCTGCAACGAGCACCTGGTGCAGCCAAATAAGTAAATAAAAGAGCTTAAAAATCCCACAGGCTTCAAAGCTTGAGACCGCAAAGAATTTGGTGAAATGCTTGCAATGTGATCTGATACTGAGGATTCAGAGGTCTAAGCATCTCTGCCGTCCAGCTTGTGTTCTCCTAAAAGGGGGACAGTGGTTCACTTCAGAGCTGTCTCCACAACAACAGAAGGGCTCGGAGCTGGAAGTGGAAGGGCTGAGAGGACACAGGCGAGCCGGCCAGGAAGTCTGAGCTCACAGTGCAGACCCTCAGGCTGGGGCCTTGGGCGGACGCTCAGCTTCCCTGGGAACTGGGGCCGTGCCCCGCGAGGCCGGCATGGCCTGCTGGCAACACTTCTGGAACGACTGGCCGATGCTGGGCTTGTGAGCGCTTGGGAAAGGAAGGGGCCTCGGGTCACTGGCTGCGGGGGCTGGGCTGGGCAGCGCTCTGGGCTGCAGCGAGGTCTGTGCGCAGCCCTTGGGGACATGACAGGGAAATGTGGTGGGCAGAGCTCTGCTGTCTGCACGAGAGGACGGAGACCCAAAGGATGAGGACAGAGGCTTCCGCTGAGCCCGCTTTAGGTCAGCCTCCCACCAGCAAAGACAGGCTGCACAGACACGCTGGCCCCAGAAAACAGCCGTGACAGGCGCTCTGGGGCCCACGCTTGGGTGAGTTCTGCTTGTAACCACTGCCTTGGGGAGGCCCGAGTCCCGGGCGCTAGGGAACGTGAGAGGCACACAGAAGCCACACCCTGTGGTTGAGAGAGCCAGAACCAGAACCAGAACTGCGTCCACATGGCAGCCGGTACTCGAGGAACAAGGGAGCCCTGGAGCCCAGGTCCTGGCCTCTGCTGGACCCTGACATTGCATGCAGTGTAGATGGGCTGAAAAGAATACGGCAGAAAAAAATATTTGGATGAAAAATGAATTATAGCTTTCCCAAATACAGTTTCAAAAGGATCAAACTGTTTTCAAGTAATACTCATCTCAGAAGAAAGCTCAATGATGTCTAAACACACACTCAGGGCTTCCGTGGCTCAGTGGATGAGAACGCACATGCCAGTGAACGGGTTCAATCCCTGGTCTGGGAAGACCCCACGAGCCACAGGGCAGCTAAGCCCGTGCAGCACATCTATCGAGCCTGTGCTCTAGTGCCCACGCGCCGCAACTCCTGAGGCCCGCGTGTCCTAGAGCCTGTGCTCTGCAACGAGAAGCCTGTGCACCTTAGCAGGGAGTAGCTGCTGTTTGCTGCAGCCACAGAAAGCCTGAGCGCAGTAGCGAAGACCCAGCATGACCAAAGATAAATAAATAATGTAAAAAAAAAATAGACACACACAGGGACACAGACACACACACATAGACAAAGACATCGTCACTTGACAACCTAAAACATTTATAGTGTCTGCTGCTGCTGCTGCTGCTAAGTCGTTTCAGTCGTGTCCGACTCTGTGCGGCCCCAGAGATGGCAGCCCACCAGGCTCCCCCGTCCCTGGGATTCTCCAGGCAAGAACACTGGAGTGGGTTACCATTTCCTTCTCCAATGCATGAAAGTGAAAAGTGAAAGTGAAGTCGCTCAGTCATGTCTGACTCCTAACGACCCCATGGACTGCGGCCCACCAGGCTCCTCTGTCCATGGGATTTGCCAGGCAAGAGTACTGGAGTGGGGTGCCATTGCCTTCTCCGTTACAGTGTCTAGAATCCAATAAATAATCACCAGGCCTGCAAAGCAGCAGGAAAATACGAACCACAATAGAGAAGACTCAACCAACAGAAACACCGGGACTTAAGCCGGGAGCTGAGGACTGTGCGGTAAACACATCTCGTACACAGGAAGGCAGAGGAGAGAGCCGCACAGTAAGGAGACTGGGAGAGCAAGGTGCGCTGCGGGGGCCGCAGGGGCGGAACCCAAAGGAGGGACGCGAGTGTCTGCGTGGCTGGTGTGCTTCGCTGCACAGCAGGCACCACGCAGCAGTGTGGAGCGACTACACTCCAAAGAGAGAGAAGACACACGCGAGACGGAGGGAGGAGAGGCGGTCCAGACCCACTGGGGGCACAAGTGCAGACGGAGCGACAGCAGGGCTGTCAACCTGGTCTCGGTCAACCTGCAGCAACAGCAAAGCAGCTGCGCCAGTGCAAACAGGAAAAATTCTGAAAAAGGGATTGGCTGTGCCAGGGCCAATACACCCACACAAAACGGGTCCAGATGGGGGGTGCAAGGGGCCCCCACAGATGGAGAGGACACAGCAGCACTCAGGTCCGATGGGGATTTGTCCAGGCCATGCTCACCAATAAGAGGACAGACCCCTCGAGACTGGGGGGGAAGCGTGGGCGTTCGTGGGGGAGAGGGGCCTGCAGACGGGGCGTGACCACCACCGTGAGACACACTGTGCACCCGCCTGCATCGAGGCCGTGGCGAGCCGTCCTGCACTGGGACTTTCCAGATGAGGGCCCTGTGACGTCGGCCAGCGGATTTCTCCAATGTGTAATGAACTGTGTTCACGTTTGCACAATCCAGTGAACCAGTATTTTCCAAATGACCACTGTGATGTGATAAAATCACGTGTGTGTACAAGATCCAAGACAGACCAACGGGTTCTAAGCTAACAAGTACGAAAAGCAAGGCCTGGTCTCCGCCTGAGGAGTGTGGTGAGGAGACAGACCCACGGACACCCGGCGAGGTGCGGGAAGGCCCGCCCCTTCTCGCCTGCATGCTGGTGTGAGCTGGGTCTTCATCACAGGTCTCATATTTCAGTTCAAACAACCTGTTTTGCCACATAGAATGCAGAAATCAGGCATTAAAGAGACTTGCAAAAATGTACAACAAAGCTACTTTTCTCATAAAGGTCTTCGTTTTGGAAATTGCTGTTATTTTAAACGAAAATGTCATCTGTGTTACCATATTGTGGGTTTTTCATGATTAAGTAAATTAACAAATATTTTACAAATTTATTATTCTCTAATACGGTAAGTATTGGTAGACATAACCCACATAAACAAAAGCTCTTTGAGTTGTAAGTTTCCCAATGTAAAGGGGTCCCAAGATCAAAATGCTTGAGAACTGTTCTATTAAACTGAATGATCAAGAGCCTTCCAGAAAGAGTGCTCTGAGGCCAGAAGTCCACCTACACGCTCCATCTGGCACCTAAGGACCTGACATCCATCTTACTGTACAAATTCCCTCAGGAGCTCTAGGAGCTGGGTACCCCGAGTACAAGCAGACTGAGGGGTGAGGGGCAGGAAAGGACTCTGTGCCTCTTGAATGGCTCAGGAAATACTCATTTTATGTGTAAAATATAAATCTTAAAACATAGAGTGAATAAATAAATATGACAAGATATTTTAAAACTCATCAATCTGGTAAAGGGTAATTGGGGTTCTATTATTCTTGTAACTTCCCATTTTTAAAGTATTTCAAAATAAGAAAGGTAGGAAAGGAAGGGACTTTCCTGGTGGTCCAGCGACTGACTGCACACTCCCAGCGCAGGGGGCCTGGGTTCGACCCCTGGTTAGGGAACCAAACCCAACATGCCTCAACTAGGACCCAGCACAGCCAAGTAAATATTTTTTTAAAAGACTGAAAAATCAAAACCGACGCGGAGCCGCAGGGAGCCAAGCCCCGCCGCACCTGCAGGCACGACCCCGCCCAGGCCTCACCGTCTGCAGGTCTCCCGAGTGCACGTGGCGCTCCACCAGGAAGCCGTAGACGTCCCCGACACGGACGCCGCTGTCCAGGTGCGGCTCCTCCAGGAGCAGCTGGCACTGCCGGACCGACCCCTTGGGGTCCTCCGTGTAGGTCCTGCTGGGGGCACGGACAGCCTGAGCCCCAGCCCCGCGAGGGCTGTGTGTCAGGGGTCAGGGCAGGCTTTCGGCCTGGAGGGCGCAGCTTTTGTGAAGGCAATCCCATGAGGTCCGTGAATTTGTTGGTGAGTCACGTCATAAACTCAGTAATTTAACAAAACGTGCTGGCTGCTCGCAGGGCCTCATTGGACTCTGGAGGGCACTGGCCTGTCCACACCTGGCCCTGCCTGGGGTGGGGGGCCTGGGTCGGAGGCCAAGGGCCTGGAGAGAGTGCGCTGACCCGGGAGGTGGTCACGCAGGGCCCCCCGGGGAAAGGCCAGCACAGTGGTGCCAGGAGCTCAGCGGTTCCCAGTGAGTGTGGGTGAGGGGCACCAGGAGGCCCTGCAAGCCCCGCAGGCCCGTCCTCCAGTCTGTCCGGGCACCTGTCCAGGACTGTGCCCATTCCCTCCTGCCACCCCGAGGTTCCTGAACCTGCACACGGAGCCAGGAGTGCCCTCCAAGGAGCCCAGCTCTGTAAACAGCTTCAGAACAGCCTGGGGCTCCTCTTCGGAGAGCCTGCTCTCAGGTAAGGAAAGTGCTTCTATTTAGTCAGAAGCCGAGCTCAGGGCCCACACGAGGGTCTCGGAAGTGCTGCATGAGCAGCCAGTAAATAAGAACTGGGGTCCTGGACATGTCCAGGTCTGGCAACAGCGGGCCTCCACCCCAGACCCGCGCCGGAACTGGGGGCTGGAGCCCCTGCGCATCAGAGCGGGCCGCAGGCTCCCTGCAGGTACAGCCTCCCGGAGCACACCTGCCTCCCTCAGACGTTTTGGGCTATCTCTGGAGCGACCTTCCTAGAACTGGCCCAGTTCTGCGGGAACCAGAGGGGCCCTGACACCGTGCCTGGGGCTGCAGAGTGCGCCTGCCAGTGCCGTGCCCACTGTGCAGCGAGCTCCAAGGGAGAGGGCACCCTGCGGGCGTTGTGAGCCCCACGGCCGCACCTGCGCGCCTGCATGAAGCGCTTCACCAGCGTCATCCTGCTCTGCAGCTGTGCCAGCCTGGCCTCCTGGTCCAGTGGGCTCCTGGCCTTGGCCTTGGACAGGCACTTGTAGGCCTCGGTCAGCGCCCCATGTGCCTTGTCGTAGTTCTGGTACTCGTCGACCTCCACCTGCAGGAGGCAGCATCAGGACCAGCATGGGACCAGCGCCCCGCCCTGCCTTCCCCCCCACCCCACCCCCGGGCCCGGGCTGGGGAGCGGGGCGGCACCTGGGCGCAGGCATCGTAGAAGCCGGCCAGAAGGTCCAGCGCACGGCCCTTGGTGTAGAAGCTGATGATGCTCTTCATGACCTCGGGGTCCTTCCGCCAGTCCAGGGACTGCAGGTAGTTAGCCGCCATGACATAGATCTCCTTCTGCCGCGAGACGCCCGCGAAGAACACGATCTTCTCCGTGTCCCCAGACTTGAGCAGCGCCCTCATGGCCTGGACAGAGAGAGAGCCGGGCTGGGCCCCTCCAGGCACACGGACGGAGCGCCCACCCGATGCAACAGGCGCAGCTTTAGGACGAGGGAGCTCTGGGCTGCAAGGGCCTCGCGGGCGCCCCCGGAGCCCAGCCCAGGAAACTCGCCCTGCGGGACGTGAGCAGGAGCCTACCACGCTCACCTTCAGCCTGTCCCCTGCCTGCGTGTACTTCTTGGTGGCCAGGTGGTAGCTGCCCTGGCGCATGCAGCAGCTGGCGATCTGCTCCAGCAGCACCCGCCGGGCCTCCTCGGACAGCTCCTTGCAGTCCTTGGGCACCGTCATCTTCTCAGCCATCTCCTCGGTGATGGTCAGGTTCTGCTCCAGGCACAGCTGCAGTGCTTCCTGATACTGGGGGCCACAGACACAGAGGAGGGGTGGTCAGCTTCGGGTGGGTGGGCGGGCGGGAGGGGGGCATCCCCAACCCCACCCTGGGTTGGGGGAGCACGTGGCCAGGGTAGGGCAGGGGACCATCTCTCCCTGCAGACACTCTAGAAGAGCCAAGGAAACGCCGCTAGGAAGGAAGGTATATTCGTCATGGAAGAAGAGACCACAGATCAATTTTCTTTCTCAATTCAAGTTTTCAGAGTAGGAGGTTTAATTACTTTTTTCTTAAGAAAAATTTTCTATTTTTCACTTGAGAAAGATTCTTGGAAAGAAAGTGCAGTGTGACCTGGGCAGGGATACCCCCTGCGGAGGCTGCACAGGCAGCCTGGCAGGCGTGCTGCCCAGATGCAGATGGCAGGCCTGCTGTTGCGGGCCTTGTGCACACGCCACTCCTGTGTGTGAGTGTGCTGTCAGACACAGGGAGACAAGAAAGGGGGGCGTGTGCTGAGCTGAGGGGGACAGAGTCCTGGGGATGAGAGGCCCTGCGGACAGCCCTGAGCTGCACACCCAGGAGCCCCCGGCGGGACTTCCGTGGTACGTGCACTGGGAAAGAGCGGTGAGTCTCTCACAGAGGGGCCTGCACCCCAGCACAGCTGCCCGGCCCTCCTGGGGAGCAGGCCCATGTCTGCAGCCGTACCTTCTTGGCGGCCAGCAGCAGCTCCACGGCCTTCTCGCACTGACCGTGCTCCAGGAAGAAGTCAGAGCAACGGGCCAGGAGGACGGGATCCGACTTTTCATCCAGGTCCTCTGCCACCAGCTGCAGGGCTGCAAACTGCTGGGTGGCAAAGGCCAGCTCCAGGGCCTTGGAGAAGTGGCCGGCCTGTGGACAGCGGGGCTCTGAGTGTGCCATTTGGGCACTGCCAGGCGGGGCTGGGCCAGGCGGGGCGGCCTCACCTTGTGGTACAGCATGACGGCCCGGTCCATCTGCTCGCCCCTCTCCTCGTAGTAGCGCGCGGCCTCCAGCATGTCCTCGGGGGAGCTCAGCAGGGCCAGGTTCATGAGCTGGTCGTCCAGGCCGTGCTCCTGTGGGGGCACAGACGTGGAGGGGACCGCCTGGCGGGAGGGTCTCCCCTGGAACGGGACCCTGGAGCGGAAGCAGGGGCGCCCACCTTGCACAGGCGGATGGCGTTGTTGAAGGCCTGGGCACGCGTGTAGAAGTGCACGGCCTGCCGCACCTCGTTCTGGCTCTCGTACTGCCGGGCCAGGTGGTAGGAGGCCGCCCAGTTCCCAGTCTCGCTGGCTATCTCGGCGGCCTAGAGACACCAGGGACAGTGGCCGCACGTCCAGCCCGCCCCGCTGCAGCAGGCCCCCTCCCCTGGAGCACCCAGCCCCCTCCCTCGGCACTCCCACCCCGTGTCCCCCGGCCCGACCCAACCCGGTCGGGGCACCCACCCGCTGGATGTTGCCCTGGAAGCAGTGGATGCGGACCAGGGAGAAGTAGTCCTGGGCCAGCTCGTAGTAGTGCAGCGCCGCGTCCATCTTGGCCTGGCTCTCCAGGTACTGGGCCCACCACCGCCACAGCGTCCTGCGGAGCCACACCTCTCCTCAGGCCCTTGCCCCGGCCCACAGCAGCCGGGAGATGGGATGCTGGGCGGCCGAGCCTGGGTGAGGTCCCGGGGAGGCCTGGGGTCCAGCCTGGAGGGGCTGGGACGCTCCATGCCGTCGCACAGAAGGCTCCAGCGGGAGGCCCCGCGGGCTGGCACTCACTTGTCCTTCATCTTGTTGACGTACAGCCCCAGAGCCTGCAGGTCCTCCACCAGCATCCGCGGCACCTCGAAGCGGTGCGTGTCCGACTTCTCGTAGCTGCGGGAGCAGAGACGGCGTCACTCACCCCTGCCCAGGTTCAGCCCTGAGGACCCGAGGATGGATGGCACCTCGCTTCCCGCCTGCAGCTCTGCGGCCGTGCTCCCGACTGCGGGCCCCACCAGCACACTGTCTGGTGGGGGCCCAGGCCCATGCACACAGCTGGCCGAGCCCGGCTCTCCCCCTAGAGCCACAGGGCTCGGGCATCCCCTGCAGCGGTGCTGGCCCGGCCCCTCCCCAGAGAAACTCAGACACTTGGGGCGGCTCACTAGCTGAGGGCCGGGCTGCAGTCCCCGCTGGCCTCCAGGTGCCGGGCGTAGTTGTAGTAGGTGGTGCGCAGGTGCATGCGGTCGTGGCGCTCGGCCACCTCGATGGCCCTCTGCCACTGGCCTGAGGCCTGCAGCAGGCGGTTGAGGAGGTCGTAGCGCCCACACCTCCTGTAGAGCTGCTCTGCGTCCTCCTGCGGGAACAGGGGGGTGCGGGCACTCTGGGGTGCGGGCGGCCAGCCTGTCAGCTGGAGTCTGACACCCCCATCACCGAGGGGCTGATGGATCCCGTCAGAACCGGGGGTGTCCACTCCCTCACCCCACCCCTCGTTATGGCCTCAGCTTGCCCGAGGGGTTTTCTGCTTCCTGTGAGCCAATGACCCAGATAAGCCCGCATGGGCGGGAAATGGGCCCGCATGAGGGGCGTGCCACTCACCAGCATGCCCAACTGCACGGCCAGCATGGCCACCCTGGCCTCCGGCTCCGGCTCCCGCTGGGCCTCGCGCAGCGCTCGGGCCCCCCGGGCGTGGCCCATGTGCCCCAGGCACACCCTGGCCACGTCCAGCCGCTGAGTCTTCACGCACATGCGTGCCATGTTCTCCCAGACGGCCTGGCTGTGGTGGAGGACACAGGGCTTGGTGAGCGGCCGCCCCCCGTGCCAGGTAACGCAGGGACCTGGCCAGGCACATGGTCCCCAAGGAGGAGGCCACGTGCGAGCCCCACAGCTTCACCTACAGAGCGGCCCAGCAAGCTGGGGCCCACGGGCCCTCCCGAGGAGGACGCGATGACAGCCCTGTAGCCCGGTCCGCAGCTGGGACCCTGCCCCTCGCCCAGGCTCCCCTCTGCCACCCTCTCACGAAGACTAGGGGTGTCCTGCACAGGCTTCCAGCCCCGCCATGCCCCTCAGAGCACACCTAGCCCCCCACAACCAGCACCTCCATCCCAGGCTGGGCTCCTAGTGGCCCAGCGTCCTCCCACAGAGCCCCTGGGTCGGCGGGGGACTGGGGGATGAGGGAAGGTGGTGAAGGTCCCTGGGGCCGGCCTGCAGAGCTGCCCTCTGACCCCCCGGTACAGGCTCGGGGCGGGGGTCTTCCTCTTTCGGAGATTTCTGGCATCTCTCTCCCTCCCACCCCAGCAGGTCGGGCCTCCCCAAGAAACGAGAAATGAGGCTGATGGGAGGGAGGGTGCTCCATGCCCAGAAGACCCCACGGCCCTGAGGAGCACAGATCAGTAACTCCTGGGACGTGAGCAGCTGGTGGGCCTACCCCACCACCAAGCCGGGCTGGGAAAAGCCCGTGGGAAGTGCCATCCCAGCACGCTGGCCACTCTGACGGGTCCGCACACCCGACAGACAGGCCACATGGACACCCGCCCAATGCCCGTCTGACAGTGCAAACTCCCTGCTGCCCGGGCCCGCGTGTGGACTGTACCCTCAACATAAGGGGCAGACAGGCTCCCAGCAGCCGACTCTCCGATAAGCCCAGGCCCCGCAAAAGTTCCTGGGACCCGCTGAGGCCCCTCCTCCTGGGCTGCCCTGTGGAGACCCCGGTGGATGGGGCCACGGTGGACGACAGCTTCACGGCTGCCCAGCGGCACACATGGCATTGCACTTCTGCCATGCGTCCCTGCTCTAAGGTTATGCTCCTGTGAGTCCGTGCGCAGGAGCAGGGAGGCCTCGGGGGTGCTGAGGGCCCTGCTCGCGGGGGGCAGTGCTCGAAGGACGAGGGGACCCTCGGAGGGCGAGGTCACTCCTGACTCAGGTCTGCTCCTAGGCCAGCCCCCAGCCCCGTCCCAGCTGTCCCCTCCGCCCGAGGCTGGGGGCTGGGAAGGCGCCGGCCCGCTGGCCCACAGGAGCCCAGGCGGGTGACCTGGCCTGCGCCTGCCCAGCCCGGGAAGACAGAGCAAGGACTGCTATTCCTGAAACCACTGCCTGCTGTCCAGCAGAAGAGAGCACGTGAAGACTGGCTCAGGAAGAGCGATGTAAGTAAGGAGCGAAGGCAACGCTCTGCTGCCAGAGGTTGTCGGGAAAACCTCCTTCTGAGGTGAGTGACTGCACCGTGTGTGCAGCGACCCCAGCCCGCGGCCCCCTTGGAGGGGCGCCCCTCCGCAGGGTCTTCTGAGATGATGGTGTGAGGAAGATGTAGGACTGCCAGCATCTCCCAGACACGGCATGGCCGGTGGAGCAGAGGTCAGCCTCGCCTCTGGCCCCAGAAGGAGGAAAGTGGTGAGAACTCAGTGAGTACGTCTGCTGTGAGCCCTGGTGGGAAAAACCCAGAAGAGGTAAAAATCTGCTGGGAGTTGACGGCCCCTGCTTCTCAGGAATGTAAACTTGGCCCCTGCAAGGTGGACCCAGAGTGGGCGGGGCCTTCGGGGGCTGACCCGGCCCGCTGGGAGTCAGCACGGGAAGGTGGGCCGAGTGAGGGTCTGAGAGCCCAGCAGGCTGACGGTTTACGGGGTGCAGGACAGGGCGCCCCCCGTGGGACCGGCAGACCGCTTGGGCCTGTCAGTGTTGGCAGCAGACGCGGCCCGGCCCTCACTCGGGCTTTGCTGGGTGCTCAGCTCACCCACAACCCTCTTCTGCACATGGACGACGGCCTGCTCTGGGAGGGGGGTCTCTGAGTGTGGGTGAGGGTCTTGGCTGGGAGGGGGGGCGTCCGGGGCCCCCAGCACACCAGCCTGTCTGTGGTGCGCACCCATGTGAGAGGGGAGCAGTTGATGGCGGGGGGACGCCCTGTGCCCAGAGTGGATGATTGGCCCCCACCCACGCCACCCGCCAGGGCCAGACAGACAGCGGCCCGAGGGCGGTGGGCGGGCGCGCGTAACTCCCAGGGAAGGTGGGGTGCGGGGGAGGGTCGCGGAGGCCTCCCGAAGAGGCCCCTGCCTTTCCCATCAGGAAACACATCCTGTGGGCGTCTGGCCGCTATTTGTTGCAGTTGGCTACGCCCTCCGGCTCTCCAAAAACAGCCTCAAAAACAACCATTTCCTCCCTGCCAGAGACGGGGAAGACGCAGGCGCGAGGCACACTCACACACACACGCGCCTCCTCTGCCGTCTGCTCTCCAGGCCCAGCTGCTCCGCGGCAGAGGCGCCGGCAGGGGCTCAGACCCGCCGCCCGCTGCTCGCTGCTCCCCGCCGCCGGCTCTGCGCCCGCCCCACGCTGGTCCCCAGAGTGGCCGGCCCCGTGCTCTCCCGCCTTGCCTGCCTGTGGTTTTCTGCTCGCTGCGGCCTCCGCCCCCTAGGAAGACGGCGCACTCAGGACTCGGGGCTCTCGCTGCTGCCCCTGTGTGCCCCCCGGGATGGGAGGCCCTGGCCTCAGCGCAGGCCTGGCGCTGCTCCAGGTGCAGGAGGCCGGGTAAGGGGCCCGCGAGGCGGGCGCCCCCGCACCTGCCGCCTGGGCCTTCCCGCCGCCGCCGAGCATGAGTGGGGATGTCCTCTAGCCAGCCCCGCTGACACGCTGACCAACCGCGGCTGGGACTCTCTCCACGACGCGAGACGCCACCACGGCCGCGATGACAGTCAGGAAAGTTGTGGCCACGGCCGTACTGGTGGCCCTGGTCTCTCTCGTCCTCAACAACGCGGCGGCCTTCACTCCCAACTGGGTGTACCAGACGCTGGAGGATGGCCGGAGGCGCAGCGTGGGGCTCTGGTGGGCCTGCTGGCTGGTGGAGCGGCCCCGGGGGGCGCCCGGCCCGGGGGCCAGGCCGGGGCCAGCCGACGTGCGCGACTGCGAGGCTCTGGGCTGGGGCTCCGAGGCAGCCGGCTTCCAGGAGTCGCGAGGCACCGTCAAACGTAAGTCGGCTTGTGTCACTGCCTCCTTTAGAGTGGCTGGCCGTGCGTGGGGCACGCCGGCAGAGAGGAGCTCCTGGGGACCCGGGTGCCAGGCTCCATGTCCAACCTGCACTGGCCCTTTTGGGACAGAATTCTTCCAGTGCAGGAGGGCGCTTTTCTCTGCCATTATGCATAGCTGGGGGACGGATACAGTAATCGAAGCAGGGAAAGTGCGTTTTTCCTGGTGGAAAATAAAGATTGCTAATGAGTGAAATAAACAAGGAGCGTAAAACATGCGGCTGGGTTGGACTTCGTTCCACAGTCGTCAGGGTCCTTCGGGCTGTGGGCAGAGCTGAGGGAGACCCTCGGGGGGCTGGCTGGAGGTGGGTGACCCAGGAGAGACTGGCAGACTGAGGCCTGTGGAGGGCGGGGAGGAGCCCAGGGCCCTGGCTGCCCCTACTGCCCCCAGTGGTCCTGTCTGGTTGGTCACGTCCGGCACGGGGTCTGGAAGGTGGGAACTTGACTTTGAAAGCGGGATTGGGTTTGAGCATTTGCGAGGGAAGGTCCAGGCACATGAAGACGCCTGACACCAAGTGTGCGGACCCAGGGTTCCCGGCGGCCGACGGGAAAGGCCGCCACCCGGGCTGGGGACAGCCCGTGACAGCTGCGGACGGGCCCCGACGCACAGACCTCCTCCCCCTTCTGAAGGCAACTCTCTTCCTGGGAGAATGCAGCTCCAGCAGGGCTTTGGCCGGCACAGGCCTGACTGCCCCCAGCCGGCTGGGCCCCCGGAACTGGGCCCTGCTGGGCCCCCTTGGGAGCTGGCTGGAGGCTGTTGTCTCCACTTGGCAGGCAGAGATGGAGGCTGCGGGAGGTGCAGGGTCCCCGCGAGCCCCTGAGGGGACGCCTCCCCGTCTCTGCAAGTAGAGCCCTCACTGCACAGCCGGCGGGGTGTCCCATGGGGAGGGGCCTGCCTGCCAGCCCCCCGCCCTTCATAAGCAGTGGGCCACAGCCTCCCTTAATGTGGGCAGAGCCTGGAGGAGTTGGCCTGTCCCATGAGCTCTCAGACCAGGGCCTGCGGGACGCTGGCAGGTCCTCTGAACTTGGGGATCCGGGACCTGCCGGTCGGGGGGGGTCCCCTCTGGGTTCTGGATCTGTGCTGAGGGGCAGTGAGAGTCAGGGACCAGGGCTCCAGCGTGGGCTTGGTGCAGGCCACGCCTCCCCGACCCCCAGGGGCCCTGTGCTCTCCTACAGGCTCCCCTGCCTCCCAGGGCTCAGGCCGCCTGCCACAGCCCTTAACACCACCACGCAGGTGCCCGCTCCAGGCACCCCCAGCCGCCCCCTTGCTAAGCCAGGCCGCAGCCTGCTCTGGACCCCCATGGCTGCCCCGCCCTGAGTCCTGAGCAGCTGCTCGGCTGCCCTCACGCGCTGTCCTAGCTGGGCGCCGCCTGAGAGGCCCCTCAACAGCTCTTAGAACGCCCTCCTCCACTACTGAGCACTTGCAGCAGCCGGCCCTTAACGACACCCTGAGCATCAGATATTTTCCCCAAAGAAGGGGGCAGTCAGTGTAGCTGCTGACGCGTGAGCTGCCACCAGGAAGAGGCGCTGACACCCTTCTCAGCAGCTCCCTGCGGCACAGCGCTGCCGCCCTGAGGCCCAGAGGCGGGGGCTTCTGGTGTTTTTCTGGGCCTGTCCCCGCCAATCCAATCAGCAGCTCCCAGCAAAACCCCAGCCCAGGCTTTGCCCGATGGTCCAGCCTCCTGCTGAGCCAGGAACAGGAGAAGGGGGCAGCCTTGACCGTGATATCATCTCCGTTCGGACACCCTGGGCCCTGTGCCACTCCATCCAGAGCCAGGCTGACCTGGAGGTCCCAGACTCCACATAGGTGCCGAGGGCAGCCCCTGGGGAACAGCAGCCACCCTCCCGCTGGCTCTGTGCCTGCGTCCTGGCAATGCCTGCGGACCCCAGCCAGAGCTGCTAGGCGCGTGGGGCCAACTCTGCCATCCCCCGAGGGGCAAGCTTCGGTCAGGGTGTCCCGAGTGCTGGGTCAAGCCCCCAGCCACCCCCGTCACGTCGGTCCCGTCCTAGAGCACAGGGCCCCTCCCTACGTCACTGGCTGAGCACGTGCTGCGGCCCTGACTTTCAATACTGATCAGGCGGGGGTGTGTGGGGGGGAATCGGTCTTGCTTTCCGATCCCCGTTCTCTCTGCCGCTTTCCATCTCTCCATGTGTTGGACACTCTGTCAGGCCCTGACACAATCCTGTCCTTTCCCTGAACCAGAGGGGACATGAATAAACGCATGTCCGGTCTCAAGCTTCACTTTCACGGCTCCTCCAAACCCAGAGCCACTGCCCAGGCTGCGCGCGCAGCAACTGTGAAGACTTGCCAAACGCCTGGGCTCAGAGGACGCCGGCGGAACTCGTCCACCCGGGTGGCTGGGGGTGGCGAGGCCGAGGGGCGAGTCCGCGCCTCAGTCCCCTTGGCCCCCGCTGACTCAGGAGGCCCTGCTCACGCCGGGGCGGGGGGAGGCTCAGGGCCTCGCTGCGCCGGGACCCGCACCCTGCAGCATGGATGCTCCCGGCACGGCCGGCCAGTCTGCGCGCGTCTGAGGCTGAGCCCCGGGACCAGAAGGACTTTCCTGGGTTCAGGTGGACCCCACACTCGTGCTCTGAGCATCCATCACCCTCGACAGCCCTTGTCTCCACCTCTACCTCCAAACTCGTGATCTCTTAGAGTAGCAGAGCCTTCCCGTAGGATAAAGTTGTTTGAAGGGTAAACGTGGTTGGAAAGTCCAGGTGAAAAGGCAGGAAGAGCGCGATGAGCAGCCTCCCCGGGAAAGCCGGCGAGTGGCCGAGCCCCGTGCTGACGGGGGACCCATGTGGCCTCCCGCTCCTGTGTGCGGTCAGGGGACCCAGGAAGCCCTCGTGAGCAGCCAGGAGGGTTCCCACAGATCACGAGATCTGCTGCCCTGCCGCCCCGTGTGGGGAGGCCAGGGACCTGAGCCTGCGTTGGGACTTCGGGCTCCCGGGGCCTGCCCTGAGCTCTCCGGCTCCTCGCTTTAAAGGTCAGGGTTCCCAGAGACCGCAGCCACATCCTGTGGTCGCTCTGATGACTACAGAACCCAGGACAGTGAGGCAGGGACCCAAGAGCTGCAGGCTAGAGCGTCAGGCAGAGGAGCCATCTGTCTGTCCGTCCGTCCATCCACCTGTCTGGGAGTGCTTCTAGGCCCTCGGTGCTGGGCACCAGTCCACCCGCCCACCCCCAGGGCTGCTCCCATGTCTGTCCAGAGCCTGGGGTGCCCGCAGCCCTGAGCAGCCGCATGGCACAGGCCTGGGACCTGGGAAGGGCGAGACTCCTCGAGCTCTGCAAGGCAGGAGAGGGGCCGGGGGCAAGCCTCCCGAGGCCCCTGGGCAGGAGGAGTGATCCTCTGGTGGGAAGCGGCATAGCTGACCACACACGCTAACGGAGAACGCCGCTGGCCCACAGTGCCCTGCACCCAAGGCCCCAGCGCAGGGGGCTTTTACACCCTGGAAGGACCACAGGGAAGGGGCAGACTTCACAGCTGAGGGCTCTGCCGTCTAGCACGCGGGTGGGACGGTATCTCCCGATGGGCCTCTCGACACCCCCCAGCCCCCTCCTCTATGGTCCGAGCCCCAGGCTGCCCCATATGCACGTCCTGTGGGTCTCGTTCAGGGTCTGGGGTCCGGGGTGCAGGTGGGTGGGGGCTGGGGAGGGGGTTATGAGACTTAGGGAGACAGAGGGAGGAGCCCCAGGTGGGCAGGGAGCCCGGCCTAAGCAGCCTGGCCAGTGCCAACCGCGCTGACCGCTGCTCCCGTCCCTCCCGCCCCGCAGTGCAGTTTGACATGATGCGAGCCTGCAACCTGGTTGCCACGGCGGCACTGGCGGCCGGCCAGCTCACCTTCGTGTTGGGGCTGACGGGCCTGCCCCTCCTGTCGCCCGATGCCCAGTGCTGGGAGGAGGCCATGGCTGCCGCATTCCAGTTGGCAAGTAAGTACTCGGTGAGGCGGCAGGTCAGCTGTGGCTTCTAAAGTCACAGCGGCCCCCGCAGCTCACCCTTCCGCCCCACCCGTCACTGTAGGCAGCAGCCAGACAGAAATACATACGGTGTGGGGGTGGGGGCTGCAGTGCAATCTGAGAGGTTAGTGTCTGTCTGCCCGAGGCCTCCGGGCCCTTCCCGCCATCTAAGGCGAGGTGCCCACACTAGACACTCGGGTGACTCGCTTGGCTTTTCAAAGTCTCCAGCACCTGCTGTTTCTTTGCCTCTCTGCAGCCCGGGTGGCAGGCGGCCTGGGTTCACGCTCCTCCCGCGAGGCTGCCACAGCCTGCCATGGCCATGTGGGCACGTGGACAGAGGCGGGTGCCCTTCTGAGCCCCGCGTTCTTCCTGGCTAACAGTCAGCAGGCAGGGAGTTCTGGGCACACATGTGGTTCCCAGCTGGCCATCTATAGGCTTGAGGTTGGGCTCGGCTGGGGTCAGACGAGCGTGGTTGGGGCGACGCTGGGGAAAGGGGTAAGGCCGCAGGCCCTCAGTGAACAGTCCAGAAGCCACCTTGCTCTGGGGATGATGCAGGTGGGGCAGGGCCTGGCCACTGCCAGCGTCCGAGGACAAGAACAGCGGCCCTACAGGTGATGAATGGGCCTGGCGAGGGAGGCTGTACAGTGGCCAGGAAGCTCCGAAGCCGCCCACCTGTGTGCCCCAGGAGTAGGGGTGGGGGGGACGTCTGTGCTGAGGTCCCCCCACCCCGCCCCCCCGCCTGTCTTGCTGGCCCAGGTTTAACCATCATGGGACCCTGGGCTTTCAGGTTCCTGCTGCCCATGGGGAAGGGCAGGTGGGTGGCCGACAGGACAGGGGGGCCAGGCATCCGGCTCGGGGGAAAAGCAGCGCCCAGCGGTGAGGCTGCAGTCCAGCCCTGTTGGGGGACAGGAAGTGTGAGTGAATCACGGGGGACGATGGATCCCGGCCCCCTCCCCACTTCCTGGAGAAGCGCAGTTTCCAGAACGCGGCTGACAGCTGGCAGCACTCATGCTGGGAAGTGCCGGGTGGGACTCGGAAACAGGCCCTATTCACAGGGCGGCGCAGCCCTCGCCGGTCACTTCCCTGGGGCCAGGCAGCCCGGGGCGCCACGAGGCCCAGGAGGGCGCACAGTAGGTGTCAGGAGAACAGGGCTGCGTCCACCCCTGCGGTCACCCGCGAACGGGGCAAAGCCACCGGGGTGACGCCCACCCTGCCCAGGGCGATTCTGGGGCCTGGGACCGCCGCCCCCTCCCTCCTCCAGGACCGTTCCACGGGCTGCCCTGCTGAGCTTGGTGCTGTGGTTCCGCGCCTTGCTGAGACCTCCCTTCCCCCACGAGGGGTCATCTGGAATTTCATCCCTTCAGGAAGGAAGTGGGAGATTCTGAAAATGTGATTGGAAAAGCTGGATTAAAGACACATTCGAGTGGTGTTAAAGGAATACCAGTAACAGCTCTTGACTCAGAAAGGGACTCCTCCCTGCAGGAGGACCTAGTGTGACACTGCCCCTCGGAAGAAATGTCCCTGACACACTTATTTGGAGTTACTGGAAAACGTATTGTGGGTTTGGTGTTAAACCTGACATCTTACTTCCTGCAAACTCTTGTTTCAGAACAAAACTGTATTGCTTCCAAGTAACACACAAAAAAATCGAAGCGGGGCAGCCCTCCCCCATTAACTAAAACCACACTGTCCTGCAGCGATGGGCATGGGGGGCGCGCACTGCCCTCCTGGGCATCCCCAGGCCAGCACCGCCCCTGGGAGGCAGGACCAGGCTCTGCCCAAACCCGTCAGGCCAGCAGAGGCCGATGGAAAAAGCCAGGAGCCCGCAGGGCACCTGCAGCCCTTCCGCGGTCCGGTATGTGGCCCTGCCTCCGCAGGCCAGCTCCCTGTCACGGTCCCTGCCCCCGCCCCGCGTCCGACTGTCACCCCCCGCGGGGCTGCTGTGCCCAGAGAGGAAATGCACTTGGCCCTGTTTAGACTGTTTCATTGACAAACAGTACAGAGCACAGCGCTGGGGCTTTCTTCTATCACGCGGCTAATTTTAGAGTTAGGTTTTTTCCTGTGCTCTGGTCTGTTTTAAACAGTCAGAGAGAGACTGAAGGGCGCCAGGATATCCTGTCCCAGGAGGGGGAAATGCCTGCTGGTACCTGTTATGCAAGGGAACCTTGAGTCCCCACTGCAGGGCCAGAGGGTGGGCGGGGGAGAGAAGGTGCTTGTGGAAGCAGGGGAGCGTGGCTCCCCGGGAGGCAGGAGCACAGGGATCCACCAGAGAGCAACACCCCAGCAGGAGGCGGCCTGTGGCTCTCCCGGTGGTCCCACAGCTGCTTTGGGCACTGGTCCCCTGGGCACAGGATGCCCGGCCTGCTCCCCCTCGATCAGGGATGCAAGTCCAAGAGACCCCGTCTCAGATGCCAGGGAGGACCCCAGGAGAGAGCGACCGCCAGCGATTTCGCCTGCTGTGCTCTACTGCACTCAGGCCACACGAGAGGGTTTCCAATTCTTTACAGAATCTTCCAAGTGTGATTTTCATTTACCCTAAAGTTGAAAAAACTCCTCGCCGTCCCTTAGTCCACCGCCACGCATGAGTTGAACATGCCTGTGTGAAAGTGCTGTGCACAGGGGCGGGGGGAGCAGGCGCCACATGGCAGCCATCTGCCAATGCCGCCTGGCCGGCCCCTCCTCAGACACGAGCCCTTCAGACCCCGCAGGGGTCGAGAGCAGCATTTATGCAGACCGTGTGGGCTTCATGTCTGCTGGGCTCCTCTCTCCACTTCTGCAAATCCTGAGATTTTTTTTTGTTGTTGAAAAACTTACCAACACGCTAAGGGCCGCTTACCCTACACCTGAGGAGGAGGCTGACTTTACTGTCACCAAAGCTCAGCCGGGTGACACGTGGTGGCTGCCCTGGCATCTGAGCTGGAAGGGACCTCCTTGCACCAGCGGACCCCTTTCTGTGCTGTCCGAGCGCCTGGCTCAGGCTGGACGGCTCGCTTTCCTGTCTCCTGCCCCGCTGCTCCTGTGACCGTGTCCTTTCCCAGACTCTCCCGGGTTGGCGGGGGTGGGGGGGCAGCACCTGTCCACACCCTCTGCTGCCCACGGCGTGGAAGCCCGCCTGTGGCTGAGCCTCAGGGCCCCACATGCGGGGCCTCAGCTGGTGCTGCCCGTGGCCCGTGGCAGGCGCCCGTGAGAGTTCAGGGCTCAGCCCCACAGTTTCCATCCGCACCTCCGCGTGGGCTGGATGGCCACTCCGGAGGATGCCTGTGACAGCTGGCGGAGCCCAAGGAAGCCCACAGGAAGGAAGAGAGGAGAGGGTGCCTGAACCATGCTGCCCCAGCCACAGGCCCACAGGAAGGGGCTGTTTGCTTTGGAACATAAGCTCGTGAGGACGGAATCAATTCCACGTGGGTTTACTGCAACTCTCCCCTTAGACTTGCTTCCCTGACATCACGGAAAAGGCTCCGGAGACGCTCAGGAGCAGGGGGCCCTCAACCCGGGCTGAGAGAGACGGATGGCCTGGCTTCAGAACCTCGTCAAAGTAAAAGGCCAGTTTGCTTTCAGGGGGATGTGCACGTGGCCTGTGCAGCAGCTGCCAACTCTTCATGTCCCTGTGGCTTTCCACTGCCCACACGTGGTGCATCGCGGTCCTTGCCGCAACCAAGTCTGCTCAGCCACACTGCCCCTGCTGGCCGAGGGCGGACGCGGATGAGTGCCGTCCTGCTGGAAACCCACCCGCACAGCTCACTCTGGACGGCAGAGAACGCTGCTCAAGACGGCAGAGAACGCTGCTCAAGACAAAGCGCAAGAGAGGTGAGGCTCAGCCTGCTCTGGTCACTGACAAGCGTCCCTCTGAGAGACTGTGCTCACCTGGCCCCCACCTCTTACAGCTGTGTGTGCAGAGCTGTCTATTCACATGCCAGTTCACACTGCTTTCTTCTGGTAACATAAGAACATCTCCTGTGTACTTGCACAGAAGTGATAAGCTGAGTAAAATGGCTACAGAGTAACCACCTGTCCTGCTGCTGCTAAGTCGCTTCAGTCCTGTCTGACTCTGTGCGACCCCATAGACGGCAGCCCACCAGGCTCCCCCGTCCCTGGGATTCTCCAGGCAAGAACACTGGAGTGGGTTGCCATTTCCTTCTCCAATGCAGGAAAGTGAAAAGTGAAAGTGAAGTCGCTCAGACGTCTCCGACTCTTAGTGACCCCATGGACTGTGGCCCACCAGGCTCCTCCGTCCATGGGATTTTCCAGGCAAGACTGCTGGTGTGGGGTGCCATTGCCTTCTCCGACCACCTGTCCTATTTCCCTCCAAAACAGAGGATGTGCTCTTCAGCGCCCTCTCAGCGCTGGAGACTCCCAGGGTCCTGGTATCAGACGCCCAGCCCCTCGTCCTAAATGCTGCGTGGTGGGCGCCGCACCTTGGGGGGGCCTGGATCAAGGGGTGGTGATGCCCAGCTGTGTGCTGAGGGGCCAGGACAGGAGGACCGGAGGCAGCCTGCCCCCAGCTGATGGACACAGGGCGCAGCACCAGGAAAGTGGGGGAGGGCAGCGTACACGAGGCCTGGTCAACTCCCTAGGGCGGTAGACGCTAGCGGGGACGACATGTGTCCTCTATGGCCTCCGCGGGGCAACTGTGCAGCTGTGGGGATTCACGTCCCCAGAGCTGTGACGCGCTCCAGGAGGCACCCGTTAGTGGAAGAAGGAAAGGTTAGCTGCACTTCCAGAACCTTCTAAACGTCCTCTTGTGAACCTTACATAGACAGGGCTCAGGAGACACGCATGTGCTGCTGAAGACACACGCGTGACACTGGGAAGCCTGTGTTCCCTGCCCCGGCCTGTCGGTGGTTGCTGCCCATCAGCTGAGCCCGTCTGATGCAAGCACTGGAGCTGGGCACCCGCGGCCCGCACCCAGCGCTCTGTGTCTGATGACCGCGTTTCAGACGCTGCTGGCTTGGGTCACAGTCATGTTTCCTGCGATCTGTGACAAGCAGGGTCTTACTCAGGCGTGTCCTGGGAGTGGGTCTCGGGTCCCCGGGCCATGTGTACACTCCATCAGCATGCCCTGCCCTGGTCTCAGCCAGGGCCTGTCCAGGTCGGGGTCTCACGACTCACAAGCCTCCACTTATGAATTCAAGGTCCTCTGTCCATCAGTGACGCAAAGCCACCCACATCGGACTGGCCCAGTGCTTTGGCCCGCGCCCTGGGGATGGGCACCACCACATAACAGATCTTGTGTAACACGTACAAACCGGATGAAGCTTCCCTAAGACGGGGCAACAGGCTCTGAGCACCGTGGAGGGAGGGGCCGGGGGAGTCCTCCGCCCTGCTCCCCCTCCCCCGACTCGGCTGGCGTGCTGACTTGCCCCCACCCCATCCCCCGCTTTCTGAGTCCTGTTGACAGAAGGCCCAACAAGCGCCCAGACACTGTGACAAGGAGGGGATGCAGAGCGCTTCCGCCTTCGTTTCACAGAACACAGGCCCGAACCCCTCCCGTCATGAACGCAGAACAGGCCGCACGAGACAGCGGGCGCGGCCGTCTGTCCTGGTGGGCACAGAAGCGCCCAGGATTTCTTGCTGCCAGTGTGCATGACCAACAGAACCCGTTATTTCTAACAGAAAGGGAGCATGGACAAGCGTCAGGCGTAACAAGATCCACCAAATACCATGGAGAATGAGCACAGGGCTTGGTCAGCGCCACTGCAGCCGAGCACGTGACCGACGCAGCACAGACACTTGAGCCAGACTTTCTGGAAGGCGCAGGGAAGGCAAGACCATAACGCTTGTGCTTCGAGAAAAGCTCGGCCTGCGCCCGACACCCAGTCAGGATGTGGCTATTAGAACTCAGCGCGGGCACCACTGCGACGGCCCTCCGCCCCGGGGCCACCCCGGCTCGTGCGTGGCCTGGTTTCCCAAGGAAAGTGGGCGGGGGGGGGGGGTCTGGCAGGAGCAGAGTGCGGATGTCACGGCACAGGGACTCGGAGGGCTCGGCTGGCCAGGGCCCAGGGCAGGGGCCGAGACGGTCTGGGAAGGGTGGGGAGTCCCATCTGGACACTCCAGGTCCCTGAGGGCCTTTGTTCTCATCAGGCACGTTCGGTTCCTTAGAAACAGACTCAGCCTGGTCGGCACAGCAGAGGGGTTGCCAGGGCCGCCTGGTTGGGGGCTGATGACCCAGGGCTGGGAGGAGGGGCGGGCTCCGGACAGCTTCCTGAGCAGGACCACTGCCTCTACCCCTATTCTAGCCACCAGGGCTTCCGGCCCAGACTCAGACCTGAACTCTCCCCAGCGCCAGTGCCTGTTGGCTTAGCCCACAGACCCTGGGTGTAAAATCCCAGTCTTCTTATCGTAGGAACCAAAAGATAAGTCTGTGGAGCCCTGAGAGACTGAACCACGTCTCTCAGTGATGACGGGCCTACATGAACAGCTGACAGAGGGGAGCGAGGCCGCACAGGGCGCTGCGCACAGTCCTGGACGCCCACCCCCGGGGCCCGGCATCATTTGAAGAGAGACAGGGATGAGGGGGACGGGACGGGGTGGGCATGCTCTAGGACCACCTGCAGCTGCTCAGAGGGCAGAGGAGACGCCTGGAGCCCAGCTCCCAGGCCCCCTGCCTGCTCGGTGTGCCAGGAATAAGAGAACTCTTAAGGATGGGAATTCAACTAAGTCACACACCGGTCTGAGCTCTTCCAGGTACAACACAGGAAACACGTGTTTTCCTTCACTTTGAATGAATAAGGCATTTACAGGCCTGGCGGACCTCACGTGGAGTCCCTGCTGGGCTGTTTGGGGTGAGGAAGCGGGTGTCAGCGTCCCCTCTGCTGGGGGGGGGGGGCGGCCGAGACCAGACACCTTCCAGGGCTCAGGACCCACCTGAGCCCCAAGACTGGGCCTGGCTGGGACAGACGCCCCACCAGACCCACGGGCCCCGTTGAACACAGCCGAACCCGAGGCAGGGAGTGGGGCGGGGCTGGGCTCCTGGCCCACAGGACAGGGTTGGCGGAGGAGGCCGGGCGGGGAGTGGGGCCCTCCAGCGGCTGCCTCACCCCGGACTTCATCTGCAGGTTTTGTCCTGGTCATCGGGCTGGTAACGTTCTACCGCATCGGGCCCTACACCAGCCTGTCCTGGTCATGCTACCTGAACATCGGTGCCTGCCTGCTGGCCACCCTGGCCGCCGCCATGCTCATCTGGAACGTCCTGCACCGGCGGGAGGACTGCACAGCCCCTCGCGTGATCGTCATCAGCCGCTCCCTGACCGCACGCTTTCGCCGCGGGCTGGACAACGACTATGTGGAGTCGCCGTGCTGAGGGTGAACCCCTCCACCCCAGGACCGTCTGGGGAGCAGGGCACTGCTGTCCACTCGAGCACACACACCACACGCATTGACCACGTTATCCACGGACACGGGGCTTGACCACATGGCATCCGCGCCCTCCCCGGGGCCCGCGTCACGCTCCTGCACAGTCTTGCACTCTGCCCTGGCCCACGTTAATTTATTCAGCATCTGCTGAGAGGGGCGTCCTGGGTCCTAACTACTCTGATAAAACAGAACATGGGGAGAGTTTGCGAAATGCACGGACCTCCCTCCAGGGACTCAGAATTCACAGTCAGATGGTCACGGCTTTACGACAGCATTGTGTAAATGAGATCCATTTACTCCTGATTATCCTTCTAAGTTAAAATAAAATGCCAACCTCTCACCATGGCTTAAAGCTTGTGTTTTATCTGCTACACTGCCACGTGGTGAAGAATCGGGCCAGTCCTGTAGTTTTGTAGGCTGACCATCAGAGAAGGTGCCAGGCAGCGTGGCTGGGGGTCACTCATGCCTCACTCACGCCTCCACTCACAAGTCCCCGTCCCTACGGCTCCTGAGCTCCGGCTGCATGATAGCACATCCAGGTTGGCAAGTAAGAGAGACGTCTATTGGCTTCAAACAATTCAGAGGTTGCTTTGCTTCTTCCCCTAGCAGAGTCTTCAATGCACGGAGCCGGGACCCCGCCACTGGTGGCTTCAGACCTCCGTCCCAGCCCCAGCTTGGCGCCAACAGCCCCGGACCCAGCAGTTGGGCTGGAGCCCCGACTCCCCGCGCTGAGCACCAGCAGCTCAGGGGTTCACACCAGCAAGCACCCTCAGGCCGGCGGCTACCCGCCCACATCTGTGAGGCCCGCGGGTGCTGCGCCCCCTGGCGGCGGGAAGCGCTGCTGGTATCGTGCGGCCCAGGAAGCCAGGCGGGGGCGGGGAGGCATCTGTGCTAAGTCCTCTGCTGCCTCCCCACAGGGCCGGCCCTCTAAGAATGCTAAAAAAGGTTTAGCTTGGCTGCCGCACCCTTCCCCACAATGAGCGGTGACCAGCCTGGGGCTCAAAGGCCATGCTGCCCCAGGAATTTCTTTAGTCAGAGGGAGGGATGGGTCGCTCTGTTGCTTTAGGTAAATACAAAGCAAGGGAGGACAGCTTCAAAGCACACCTAGCCTGACAGAGTGTCAGCGCAGCTCGGGCCGGGGGCACACTCGGGGGCCGCCCCTCCTCTTCAGCAGCTCAGGGTTCAGCCTTGGCAGCGTTCCGCACACGACGACACACTGCAGCGGCCCAGTGGTCACGTGTGGTCTGTGGTGGAGCGTCTATCAAACGGCAAGTGCCGCCAGCCACTCTGCACTCCCCGACCAAGGGCCTCTCGCCCACCCAGGGGATGTGGGGAAAAGACTCTCTGCTCTAGACCACGATGACCAGAGTCTGACCCGGTTACAGACCCGTCTCTGCAGACAGGATGGGGGGGCGCTTAACTCCCGTCCTCTCCCTCCACCTGACTTCCATCCTTCAACAGTTTTTCTACCCTTTGTGATTAAACTGTCAGATGCTCTTGAGAAGCTCCCCCAGGAACAGAGAAAAAGTCGCTTATACACAACCCTTGACGGACAACTTCTCTTGGAGCGATTTTAATTGCATTTTGCCTGCCGTTTTGAGGGTTTACTATCAAAACCTTTTCTGGGTGGTGCAATTATTCCCAGAGAGACAGGTACTATAAATATTTAGTGACGGCAGAATTTTCGACTAGGAAGTGTACAGACAGTAAAATAAATCCAGACAACTGAATCGCAGCCCCTGAGGCTCTGAGCACCATGAGTCCAGCCGGATGCCATTCGCGTCCCGGTTTCCACCAGCATCTCCTTGAACCCGTGAGACACCACACACACCAAGCAGACTCAGCGACGGTGACCGCCCCCACCGCCCCCTGCCCCCCGCGAGCGGCCCCTCACCTTTTGATGAGCTTGATGGACCTGAAGGCCTCATCCATGTCCCCGATGGTCAGGAAAAAGCTGAAGTTGATCATGGCGTCCCGCGTGGGCTTGTCGCAGTCCTCCAGCCCTACGAAGTCCCGCAGGGGCCTCCTGCCCACTGCCTGGGGGATGCACTGGGACCCGGAGTCCAGCTGGTCCTCCAGATTAGCTTCTCCTGGCTGGATGACAAAGGGCGCAGTCTATCTGTGGGTCCCCGTGAAGCCAGTGCATGCCCCGGGCCTCTCCCCAGGGGACCCTCTGCACAGACCCCACATTTAGCAATGCTCTTGGCAAAAGCATCACACGGCTGCAAGCCCTCGAAGGGACCAGAGCACGGGGCTCCAGCTTCAGAGTGTGGGTGATGCAGGCGTCGGCATGCAGGGACCTGCGGCTGAGGCAGTGACATCAGCGGCTCTACAGCCATGAACATGTGAAAACCCCACCCATGAGCTGCCTGTAAACTTCCTAGAAAGAGCTCTTCCTGTCGCGTCTGACCGTGTGCCCGTGCACGAGGTGCTATAAGCACGTGCAGCACCACTGCCTCCTGGTCCATTCCCACGTCTGGCTACAAGAGGGATACTTGCTAACACAGAAAACACAGAGCTCATGTTGAGGCCTGATTTTAAGTCACCTTAAACTAAAAGCCAAAAAAAAAAGAGAAAAAATCCAAGAAAAAGCCTGCACACTTTAGTTCTTCTGACAGGACAGTGAAGAAACAAGTGAAGAAGCAAAGCAGCAGGAAGCACAGAGCTGGGGGAGGGGGAGCGGCAGAACTCAGGGGAGCCACTCAGGTGGCACCCCACGTCCACAGGACCAAGGCAGAGTAACGGGCTGCAGCCTGCACAGGCCCCTCAGTGCAGGGGGCTGTGGGCGCCCGGCTGAGAACAGGTGGCTCAGCCGGTGTTTCAGCTGGGCTGGAAGCTCTGCCGTCCATCACAGACGTGCCCACCCCTGATCAGCACTGACCTTAGGGCCAAGGATGCCAATTTCAGGCCTGGGCGGGACCATGGAGATGCAGAGACCATGTCCCAGGGATGGCAAATAACTCATCTAAAATGGCTGGGGCAAGTGCTGACAATGACCCCATTTGACCAGAAATTTAAACACACGTGAGTACGTAACGGGGCGTCCCTGTTGGCTCAACTGGTAAAGAGTCTGACTGCAATGCAGGAGACCCAGGTTTGATCCCTGGGTCGATCCCCTGGAGGAAGGGACAGTGTATGTGACGCACACATGCAGGCTACAGACGGAACCTCTCCCTAGCTGTCCCCAGTGGCACCTCTGGGGGCTGCAACCATGGAGATTTGTATCACCTCTGGTCTTTATTTCCTCATTTGCAGTTCCTGAATTTCCTACAGTGAATATGGGAATAAGTCAGTCGATAAGTCATGTCCAACTCTTGTGACCCCGTGAACTGCGGCCTGTGAGGCTCCTCTGTGCATGGAATTCTCCAGGCAAGAATACTGGAGTGGGTTGCCATTTCCTTCTGTAGGGGATCTTCCCCACCCAGGATTGAACCCTGGTCTCCCGCACTGCAGTGAGATTGTTTACTGGCTGAGCTTCCCTGGTGGCTCAGCTGGTAAACAATCCGCCTGCAATGCAGGAGACCTGGGTTCAATCCTGGGTGGGGAAGATCTCCTGGAAAAGGGAATGGCTACCCAGTATTCTGGCCTAGAGAAAAGTCAGACACAACTGAGCAAATATAGGAATAGAAACTTCTAAAAAAGCAGCTAGACTTTTTTAAAAAAAGACAGAAAGGTGGAAGGGCCCAGTGCTTTTGGGGGAGCCAGGAGGGATACCCTTCAGTGGAGCTGCTGCCCACCTGCCCGCCCTCGACCTTCCCCACACAGACGGCAACCTTGGATCCCGGGATCTCAGGGGACAGCTCAGGGCACACGCTTTGTGTAATGGGAGCCCCCGGGGAGGAGGAGGGCCCGAGGATATGGCCGCGCCCGCAGGGCCCACCTTTCTCGTGAAGTAGTAGTGGGGCACCTGGATCCCCAGGAGCGTCTGGAAGGCAGGGGGACGGGGGAAGCTGTCCTGCAACAGGAAGCCGTGCTCTTCTGAGACGAAGAAGGACAGGACCACCACGTCTGCCTGCGGAGGGACGTGTCCTGTCTCAGTTCGATAGCAACTTTCCTGGTTCTTGTCTCACCCTACTTGTCCGACATTGCCAGGAAGTTTACATAAAACACAGAGAATGTAGAGCAGCCGACAGGCTGGCTCTCACATAACCCCACTCTCCCTGCCGAGGACCCTATGCACAACCCCTGTAGAACAAGGTAGGTCACGCATGCAAGAGGGTCAAGAGGGCTTTGTATGGGATCATTGGGTGTCCTGTAAAATAGGACACTGGAAAGCGGTGGAGTCTGGGCCCAATGAGGGGATGGGGCTCGGAGTCACTGGCGTTGGAGTGTTGGGGAGGAAGACCCTGCAGAGAGGGGAGCAGGGTGGTGAGAGGGGAGGGCAGTGACCGAGGCTGGGGGCCCACTGATTGGGGAATGACTGAGGGGACCTTCGTAACCGGACCCACAGGACGCGCCCAGATCAAGGGAGACTCTGATTCCCAAGAGAAAATGGCACGTGACAGAGGGTGGGGCCAGCTCTCGATGGCGACCCAGAGGGGAGAGGTGTCCACTGACGTCCTGGGGGTGGAGACTGGCTCCCCGGAACCCGTTCCCTACGACTTCCCCAGGGACCACATTGGAAGACAGAGCCTGCCCTGCCTGCTGTCCAAACACACAGGTGACCGCGCGAGGGGCGAGGGGCGAGGGGCCCGCACTGGCCTCGGCCAGCGCGTTCCTGTCCGCGGGCTGTGGTGGGGCGCCGGGCACCTCGCGCACGGCTTCGCACACGAACAGCCGGGGCTCGCTCTGATCCCAGAAGTGGCTGACGGGCACGAGGTCTGTCAGCCTCTCATCCTCCAGGGCCTGGCTCCTGAAAAAGAAAGAGAACCGCATGCGCGGTACACCAAGGCCCTGAAGAAAGACCGGCAGGGACGCTGATGGCCCTCTGTACCCCGAGACCTGGGGCTGCCCATGGGCATTCGCGTTGCAGCCCTTTTGGAAGCTCAAGTTCCTGGCCCATGACTCCAGAACCTCAGAACCGAGGAGTCAGATTAGACTCAAATCCCTGCGACGGCCCAGGGGAGCGGGCTTCTGTTTCACCTCTGGTCCCCATTGCTCATGATCACTGAGCTCTTCCAAGTATGAAGAAAACTTAGCAACAAACTGGCTCAAAGCCAACAAGTAACTGAGCATTTTCAACATCTTTTTTCAACAAAGTCCTCCCAAACCACAGGCTTACTTCTTTGTCTCCTGCCCATTAATGGACAATGTCTCTCTCTGATCTATCTGTCCTGTCTTGAGGTCGAGGATGGTCACTGTGTCCATATCCACGTCGTAGAAGCAGATTTTTGAATCGGGGCTATTGTCAGCCTAGGAAGAGAGAGCCGGAGCTCAGTGTGCCTGCCCGCTGATGTTCCACACGTTTGGGAGAGGTGCCAAGGTCCAGACCGTGTAATTCCAACGTCAGCCTATGTTCATCCCACTGAAACGGCTGTGGGTTTACTCTTTTCTAGTTTCAGCCGATCCCCCATAGTGGCTGGGCCCACTGTTGCCCTCCAGCCCTGCTTCTCTCCTCCCAGCTCTCACCAGGGTTGTAAAAATTTACTTGAGTCTGCTCATCCACAGGGGTGGCGTCGAGTCCCCCATTTAACACATCAGTTTGTGTTTACAGTACCCAGCAAAGTGTGTGGTACACACGGCAGCGAACAACCCACTCGAGTGAATGAGGGAATGAGAGTGAATGAATCAGTGAGTCAGTGAATGAGTTAGTGAGTGAAGGGATGAGCGTGTGAATGAGTGAATGACAGAGGAGCACATGAACAGACACTGATGGCGGGAAGGCACCAGCCCCTCTAGAACCAACGCCCCTGCCACCTGGCTCCTTCACACCCACTCTCAAACCAAGAGGCTCCAGGTCCTCCCACACCAGTCACCCCTGCTGCCCAGAGACCTTAGTCTGATGATGCAAAGAGGCAGAAGGGAAGAGGTGAGGGTCTCTGCAAGAACCACTGCTTCTGATGACACAGGGAGTGAAGTGAAGGAAGGCAGGGAGGTAGAGGGAGCCCAGGGGGTGGAGGGGGCGCCAGGGCTGCAGGGGGGCGGGCAGGTGGGGCAGCGCACGTAGGGACCCACCTTGCTGAGGAGGAGACTGATCTTGCTGCCGCTGGCACTGCATCTGAGTGAGGTCAGGCCCCCCACGCCTGGGACCAGCTCGGCCAGGCTCTTGCAGCCGCAGTGCACCTTGGCCTCTCTGCAGGGAGGGAGGTGGTCTCAGTGGCCCCGCTGGGACGGCAGGCGAGCCCTTCCCCTTGGGCCTGGAACCTGGGACCAGCGGCTCTCACTTCAGGAACGGCAGACTCAGGAAATGGGCTGAGCTCAGGAGACAGGGCGAGTTTTCCACATTTTTTGGTGGAGATATAATCGACACACACATTATCTGAGTTTCAGAAGCACAGTGTAACAGTCTGCTATTTGTGTGGCTGAGGTTTTAAAGTTCTGTTTTTGTGAACAGGCAGGAGCACTATCTCGTTCCCATCACAGACAGAAGCAGCTGATTACAGATGCCACGCCGTCCCCACAGCACGGCCGTGGGCTCTGCTGCCCACGCTTCGTTAGAGTCACGTGCTTTTCCACTGTGTGGACAAACTCAAATTTATTACACTAGTCCTGTTTAGCTGTGTCAAGCTTGATGCCTCCAGAAACAAAACTGGCTTGTAGAGGTAGCTCACCATGACTTTCTTTACTTTATTCACATTTCCTTACTTTCCCCCTAGTGTTCTCTTTCTGCCCGGGACCCCCATCCAGGCCTCACGTGGCATCTAATCATCTCGTCTCCCTGGGTCCCTCTGGGCTGGGACAGGGCCTCGGGCTCCAGGCTCATCTCGTGTATTTCCTGCCTAGGCCCAGAATCCATTCCAGCATCAGTCTCCTAGGAGCCCACTCCCTTTCCTGCAGGAGGACTTGGACCCAGATCTGGGCATGGGGTGTGCTTATGGTTCCTGGGGTGTCGCTGCTCCCAGACCTCAGTGGCGGACAGACCAGGCCGTGTGCACTGCCCGGTACCTGCACACATACCTGCCTCCACCTGCATCGACACGAAGCTTCACCTGGCTCCAGACTCAGGTCTCCACCTTGGATGCATTCGCTCAGGGGTCACTCAGCCTCCTCCCTTGATGACTTGGAAACCACCCCTCAGGTGAGAAGCCGGCTCCCTGCCAGTCCTCATCCTGACACTCAGCTGCTCACGACCACCCTAGACGCCTCCCCGTGCCAGTGGGAACTGACTTTATCAGCAGAGTGCATGCTGCGTGCGGGCCCTCAGCCATTAGTCTCAGGGCCCCGCTCAGGCCCAGGGTAACCCGGGCAGCTCCTGGCGCAGAGGGAGGCAGTTCCACACGCTCATGAATGGGGGTTGTCCTGCCTTGTCTGCCTTTCATCCTGGGCACCCCCTGAACTGAAAGGTTGTTTTAATTTGCAGATACTAACGCTCACTGTGAGCTGTAAAGGTCTGTGGATTTCGGCAAGCGTGCTGTGTCACGTGTCTACCACACAGTGACGCTGCTCCCCACTTCGTGTAGAGATTAAGACTTTAAACCAAGGCATCAGGCATTTCCAACAGGAAAGTGCACATTAATGTTGAAACGAGAACATAAACAGTCTGCTGCCCCCGTCTGTCTTCTACCCATCGCATCGTCTCCCAATGCATTTAAAATACTTTTATTTGGACAAAAACTGTACCTTCGGGAAAGATCAAAGCTTTTAAAGTGAGCCAAGTCCGTCCCTACAACCAGGAAAGTTCCACAGATGTCCAAGAAGCATGGGTTCCCCTCTGACTCGGAGAACGGCAGGAGCTGCTTCACGGTCCCCTAAGGAAAAAGGAGGGGACAGGGACCTCAGGGGGGCTTCAGTCACAGGCCCCACCCCTTGCTGGAGTCTCACCCCACGTGGGAGGACAGGCCCTCTCATCGGGGAATCCCTGGTGCTTCCGGTCATGGGGGAGGTACAGAGAAGCCAGGTCAACAAGCAGGTACACACGTGACTCAGCCTGAGCATGCGCAGACAGGTGACGGAAGGGATGCTAAAAGAAAACTATCTAGGCGGCAGCATGTGGAATTCCATCCGTTTGGGTTGACGCAGGAGATGCTGCCCACGAGGTCTTATGTTAATGCCCCAGTGAAGCTGACTGTGTGGCTAGTGGTCACCTCTGGGGAGGCCATGAGTGGAAGGTGTGGTGATCACGTCCCAGGTATGTCCATCTGCAAAAACTCATGAGCCGCCCACACCACATGCCTACTTTCCCGTGTGTCCATCATATGCTGGTAAATGCCTGAGAACAGGTCTTGTCTGGGGGCAAGTTGAAGTGAGCCTGGGGGGAAGGAGCCAGCCATTGGAGAGCTGCACTGGCCTTCCAGAAGGAGGAGGAGCCGGGTGGCAGGAAGGAAGGCGGGCCCTGAGGCGGGCAGTGAGCAGACACCACACTGGGCATCAGTGCAGGCCAAGGGAAGAGTCACATTTTGTTCCACATGAAGCTGGAAGACTCTGGAGGGTTCTGAGCCACAGGTGACTTAAAATCATTTATGTTTTAAAATGTTGTTCTTACAACACATCCCACTATTGTTATTTTGGAAAGAGTGACCAGAGTCAGGCCTGGGCAGAGCTTACACTTTTGGGTGTCTTATGCATGGATTGACCCCTCTCCTTGGAGCTGAGATGGGTCCCCAGCTCAATTTGAAACAGGAGGGAAGGGGGCAGGGCACAACTTATGAAGAGTGACATAACCCAAGGACACAACATAAACCAATTAGAATCAAATGGGTCCAGGGTGGCAGACTCCACTTCCCTGTGGCTCAGATGCTGAAGAATCTGCCTCTAATTCGGGAGACCTGGGTTCGATCCATGGGTCAGGAAGATCCCCTGGAGAAGGGAATGGCAACCCACTCCAGTATTCTTGCCTGGAGAACTCCATGGACAGAGGAGCCTGCAGCCTATAGTCCATAATGTTGCAAAGAGTCAGACATGACTGAGCGATTAACACTTTCACTGTCACTTTCAAAGAGGCAGACAAGTCAGCTTCCCCTAGACTTTGATCCTCAATCAGCAAGCTAAATGACCACCTAAAGGCACTATGACAGTTCCAAGACACCAAAAGTCAAAAGACCCAAAGGTGGGTGGTGGCCCAATTGCTGGAAATCTCCACCCCTTCCCCCAAATAGCTGGAAAAATCCTCCCACTCATTAGCTTATGAATTCAGTTCAGTTCAGTCGCTCAGTCGTGTCCAACTCTTTGCGACCCCATGAATCACAGCACGCCAGGCCTCCCCGTCCATCACCAGCTCCCGGAGTTCACTCAGACTCATGTCCATCGAGTCGGTGATGCCATCCAGCCATCTCATCCTCTGTCGTCCCCTTCTTCTCCTGCCCCCAATCCCTCCCAGCATCAGAGTCTTTTCCAACGAGGCAACTCTTCGCATGAGGTGGCCAAAGTACTGGAGTTTCAGCTTTAGCATCATTCCTTCCAAAGAAATCACAGGGCTGATCTCCTTCAGAATGGACTGGTTGGATCTCCTTGCAGTCCAAGGGACTCTCAAGAGTCTTCTCCAACACCACAGTTCAAAAGCATCAATTCTTCGGCACTCAGCCTTCTTCACAGTCCAACTCTCACATCCATACATGACCACTGGAAAAACCACAGCCTTGACTAGACGGACCTTTGTTGGCAAAGTAACGTCTCTGCTTTTCAATATGCTGTCTAGGTTGGTCATAACTTTCCTTCCAAGGAGTAAGCACCTTTTAATTTCATGCCTGCAATCAACATCTGCACTGATTTTGGAGCCCCAAAAAATAAAGTCTGACACTGTTTCCACTGTTTCCCCATCTATTTCCCATGAAGTGATGGGACCGGATGCCATGATCTTCGTTTTCTGAATGTTGACCTTTAAGCCAACTTTTTCAGTCTCCACTTTCGCTTTCATCAAGAGGCTTTTTAGTTCCTCTTCACTTTCTGCCATAAGGGTGGTGTCATCTGCATATCTGAGGTTATTGGTATTTCTCCCGGCAATCTTGATTCCAGCTTGTGTTTCTTCCAGTCCAGCGTTTCTCATGATGTACTCTGCATAGAAGTTAAATAAGCAGGGTGACAATATACAGCCTTGACGTACTCTTTTGCCTATTTGGAACCAGTCTGTTGTTCCATGTCCAGTTCTAACTGTTGCTTCCTGACCTGCATACAGATTTCTCAAGAGGCAGATCAGGTGGTCTGGTATTTCCATCTCTTTCAGAATTTTCCAGTTTACTGTGATCCACACAGTCAAAGGCTTTGACATAGTCAATAAAACAGAAATAGATGTTTTTCTGGAACTCTCTTGCTTTTTCCATGATCCAGCGGATGTTGGCAATTTGATCTCTGCTTCCTCTGCCTTTTCTAAAACCAGCTTGAACATCAGGAAGTTCGCGGTTCACGTATTGCTGAAGCCTGGCTTGGAGAATTTTGAGCATTACTTTACTAGCATGTGAGATGAGTGCAATTGTGTGGTAGTTTGAGCATTCTTTGGCATTGCCTTTCTTTGGGATTGGAATGAAAACTGACCCTTTCCAGTCCTGTGGCCACTGCTGAGTTGTCCAAATTTGCTGGCATATTGAATGCAGCACTTTCACAGCATCATCTTTCAGGATTTGAAAGAGCTCAACTGGAATTCCATCACCTCCACTAGCTTTGTTCGTAGTGATGTTTTTTAAGGCCCACTTGACTTCACATTCCAGGATGTCTGGCTCTAGGTCAGTGATCACACCATCGTGATTATCTGGGTCGTGAAGCTCTTTTTTGTACAGTTCTTCTGTGTATTCTTGCCACCTCTTCTTAATATCTTCTGCTTCTGTTAGGTCCATACCATTTCTGTCCTTTATCAAGCCCATCTTTGCATGAAATGTTCCCTTGGTATCTCTAATTTTCTTGAAGAGATCTCTAGTCTTTCCCATTCTGTTGTTTTCCTCTATTTCTTTGCATTGATCACTGAGGAAGGCTTTCTTATCTCTTCTTGCTATTCTTTGGAATTCTGTATTCAGATGCTTATATCTTTCCTTTTCTCCTTTGCTTTTGGCTTCTCTTCTTTTCACAGCTATTTGTAAGGTCTTCCCAGACAGCCATTTTGCTTTTTTGCATTTCTTTTCCATGGGGATGGTATGATCTCTGTTCATTTCCAAGGCAAACCATTCAATATCACAGTAATCCAAGTCTATGCCCCAACCAGTAATGCTGAAGAAGCTGAAGTCGAATGGTTCTATGAAGACCTACGAGACCTTTTAGAACTAACACCCCAAAAAGATGTCCTTTACATTATAGGGGACTGGAATGCCAAAGTAGGAAGTCAAGAAACACCTGGAGTAACAGGCAAATTTGGCCTTGGAATACAGGCCTTGGCATGAAGCAGGGCAAAGACTAATAGAGTTCTGCCAAGAAAATGCACTGGTCATAGCAAACACCTTCTTCCAACAACACAAGAGAAGACTACACATGGACATCACCAGATGGTCAACACCGAAATCAGATTGATTATATTCTTTGCAGCCAAAGATGGAGAAGCTCTATACAGTCAACAAAAACAAGACCAGGAGCTGACTGTGGCTCAGATCATGAACTCCTTATTACCAAATTCAGACTTAAATTGAAGAAAGTAGGGAAAACCACTAGACCATTCAGGTATGACCTAAATCAAATCCCTTATGATTATACAGTGGAAGTGAGAAACAGATTTAAGGGCCTAGATCTGATAGACAGAGTGCCTGATGAGCTATGGAATGAGGTTCGTGACATTGTACAGCTTATGAATTACCCAGCCCATAAAAGCTAACCACACCATATTTCAAGGCCTCTGCACTTGTCCTCCATGATGGTCCACACTGCTTGTGGAGTGTGTTTCTCTCTGAATAAACCCACTTCTTACCTATTATTTTGTCTCTCACTGAATTTTTTCTGCAATGAGATATCATGAACCTGAGCTTTATCAGATCCTGAAACTAGGTCTGTGACCTCAGTGGGAAGACTGTGGGTTTTGGCCGGTTTGAGTCCCAGCACGTGGGTTCAAGTCCCAGTCTGAGGTAAATGGTTTCACATTCAACCAATGACCAGTGAGTTTCTGCTTGGCTTGGCACTGGGCTGGGAGCAGAGTGGCCAGGGGTGGGGTTTCCCACAGAACTTAGTGGGCTCTGCATACCAGGAACAGAGACTCAGAGAGTCTTCATTTATTACAATATTGCTTCTGTTTCATATATATATATATATATATATATATATATATATATTTTTTTTTTTTTTTTTTTGGCCATGAGGCAAGTGGGAGCTTAGCTCCTTGACCAGGGTTCAAATCATACCCCCTGCATTGGAAGGCCAAGTTTTAACCACTGGACCAACAGGGAAGTCCCTGACATATATTCCTTTCAATAAAAATTTTAAAAGGTTAAACTCTTGTCTATGGTCAGATGCTCCTAAGTTACTGCCATGATTTCTAGCTTGACTTTCACCCCTTCCCAGCATGCTGTTCTCTTTTCCCAGCAGGCCTTTTGTCCCTTCCCAGAATGCCTTTCACCACTTTCCCAGCATGCATTTCACCCCTACCGGCAACCTTTCACCCTTTTCCCAGTAAACTTTTCACCCCTTCCCTGAAGGCCTTTCTGTTTCCTCCCAGTATGACTTTTGCTGCTTTCCCAGCAGGCCTTTTTATTCTTTCCTCATAGGCCTTTCATAATATGCCTTTGGTTCTCTCCTGACATGCCTTTCATTCTCTCCCAGTATGCCTTACGCCCCTTTCCCAGCATGCTTTTCACTCCTTTTCCAGTATGCCTTTTGTTGCCTTCCCAGTGGACTTCTCATTCTCTTCCTGTATGTCTTTCACTCCTTTCCCAATATGCCTTTCATTCTCTCCCAGTATGCCTCTCACTCACCTTCCTAGCATGCCTTTCGCCCCTACCAGCAACATTTCGCCTTTTTCCCAGTGTGCCTTTCGTTTTCTGCCAGCATGCCTTTCACCCCTTCTCAGCAGGCCTTTCCTTCTCTCCTGCATGCCTCCACCTTCTGGCTCTGGAGTTCATCCCTCTAATAACCCAGCTGCTCCCTCATCTGTTGTTGGCAGGGCTCCTCCCTACCTCAGCTTTATGTCCACACCTGATGCCCCTTCACCACTATCAGCGGTCTGCAAGCCCCATCCCTCCGCCTCCCCACCTCCCCTCTGACCTGAACCTGGCCAGGCATCTCTTGAGGCCCAGATCCCTCCCTGCAGTTCCCCCAGGAGGCTCATGGGACTGCAGCCACCTTCCCCACCTGTCAGGTCTCTATTCTAACGTGTCCCCCTGCAATACTCTCCAACCCCCTCCATACTTTACTGTGCTCCTTACCGTCTGACCCTTCTGCTAGAGGCTAGAACTGCAGGGAAGCTCCTTCAGGAGTTACTGAATAGAGAAGGGGAGGTATAAGCCTGTGAGGTATAAGCACAGGACAGACCTTAGGAAAGAACTCAGAGCTGGACACAGTGGTCACACACCGAGAGCCAAACCAGCAGCACAGCAAGTGTCCTCAAATTTGATGCAGAACACTGCTGAACGTGCGGGGTGAATGGTCTCCCCTGAAAGATACACCCACTTGGATGTAAACATGACCTTATTTGGAAAAAGGGTCTTTGAAGATATAACTAAGGCTCTCAAATAGAGATAACTCTAGATTAGGGTGGACCCTAAATCCAGGGACAAGCGTCCTTCTCAGACACAGGGAGAAGGCCATGTAAAGATGGAGGCAGAAACCTGGCTACAGGCTACGGAACGCAAGGAATGCTGGCAATGCCAGCAGCTGGAGGAGGCATGGGACAAACTCTCCCCCACAGCCTTAGAAGGAGCAGCCTTGCCCACACCTAGATTTTGGACTTCTAGCCTCTTGAACGGTGCTGAGGAAAATAAATATCTATTGTTTTAAGCCATTCAGTTTGTGGTCATTGGTTATGGCCAGTCAGGAAACTAATACTCCGTGTCAGCCCCAGGGATAAAGCAAGTGTGCACAGGATGCGGGCAGGCAGGGGCTCCCCTACTGCACCCCCTGCAGAAGACAGAATGGTGCTAGAGGCTGTGGTCCTGGAGGTACGCGTGGCTCCCACCCTCAGACACATGCAGGAAAAGGTCTAAAGCTGTGGCCAAAACTGACGGCCCCTCAGTCCTCTAGGTGCACATTAAACAGCACACCTTCCTCCCATTTCATAATGCACTCTAGAACCAGCCAGGCAGTCCTTTTCGCTGCAAAGGGCCACTGCCTTACCTCCTGATTTCTGAAGTCACAAGAGCTGTCGATGGAACAGCTATGTGAGAATCCATTAGATTCACAATCCAACCAGACACCCAGTGAGGGGATCTGATAAGGCTGGGTGAAGTCAATAAGCAGGCTCTGGCTTGATTTAGAGGTGGCGTTTTAAACTCTGCTCTAGTTGTCTTTAACGTCACAGGCCACTCACCGTAGAACAGTCATTTACCTGCCAGGTTCGAACTTGGACTCTGTTTGGCTCCACCGTATAAACGTTTTCTTCATGCATGGCTAACACTGGAGACTCACACAGGAAGGACCCTGAAATGACAGACAGAGGTCATGACACCAGCAGCTAGTCTTGTCAGAGCTCCTTAGAGTTTCGGAAGCATTCTCACACTAAAACTGGAACTCTTTATAGAGTGATTGATGAGAAAGACTGGAATCTAGCACAAAACATCTTCTACAACTAAAGTCATAATGAAGAGCCTCAGGCTATAAAGATGGGGAGAAAAGGCAGAGCTGTAGTATCAAGAATGTTCTCACGTGTGTTCCCTACTGCTCCTTGGCCCCACAACAGCCTTGTGAAAGGTGTGTTTTCTTCATCTTGGTAAGTGAGGCTCCAAGATACAGGGACTGCCCAGGGCCACGGCTGCCAGTGACGGCCTGATGGGGCACCCAGTGCCAGGCACCCACCCTCACCACTCACTGATGCCCTCACCTCCTCCCTCTGGTGAGCAGCTGGTGCTTCTCATAGCGCAGCCTCTGTGACAGCACCACTGTCAAAGCTGCAGCTCATCATACATAGGACTCTGGAGGCCACGAGCTCTAGCCCGGGCACGAGAACGGGTGTGGGGTCTCCCGGTGGCCCAGGACCTGCCCCCTCCCGGCCCCTCAGGAACTAGCACCCCCACCTGCATCAGACACAAGACCCTCCGGGGGCTGAAAAGACTCCCACCTGCACTGCGTAACGTGGCTCCAGACGGCTCAAAGATCACCACCTGTTTTCCATTCCAGACGGCAACAGCATCCTATGAAGAGCCACGGAAGGGAAAAAGCAACCAGTCATCCAGGCCTCACTGTCCCCAGTGACCCTAACAACTGGCCAGGGCTTCTGTCTACATCAGTGACCCTGCCCCCCGCCCACAGATCACCCTGGCAGTGACCTTGGTGGCAAACACTCCGCTGATGTGCATGTCTGTGCGCAGGCTGTGGGTCACCCCCGTGGACAGGAAGGACACGCTGAGGAGGCTTGGGGAGACCTGCACGGCGGCCACCTGCTGGTGGAAGTGGGATGACATGGCCTGTTCATGGAGGATGAGCACGGAGCTGATGCTGTTCACGGCCAGGAGGCTCTTCCTGGAGCCCCACTTGGTTTCCACGAGGAGAGACACCACCGAGGTATGAACAGAAAGGAGACGTGCAGTCAGGGCAACGTCACAGGTATGAAGATTCATAAACAGCCTCCAAGCACTGCTTCTTCTCATTATTTAAAGTGAAGTGAAAGTTGCTCAGTCGTGTCCGACTCTTTGCGACCCCATGGCATTCTCTAGGCCAGAATACTGGAGTGGGTAGCCTTTCCCTTCTCCAGCAGATATTCCCAACCCAGGAATCGAAACAGGGTCTCCTGCATTGCAGGCGGGTTCTTTACCAACTGAGCTATCAGGGACGCCCTCTTGTTTAAAAACATGACTTTAAAAATTTATAAGTGTAAAATGTGTAATTTGCAGAAAAGCTTAAAAATACTGGATCTCAACACCCAGAGTTGAGATCCAGCATGTAAACTTATGTGCTGGTTCTAGTTTGTGTCTGTTCTGACTGGCTGAGCATCTTCTAGAGCTTAGTTTACCGATGCAAACTTAGGGGCATCTGTGTTTTATAAACGGAAAGAGAGTTTACACCCTATCAGTGAACTACCTGGCTTCCCAGGTAGCTCAGTGGTAAAGAATCTGCCTGCCAAAGCAGGAGATGCAGGAGACACAGGTTCAATCCCTGGGTTGAGAAGATCCCCTGGAGTAGGAAATGGCAAGCCACTCCAGTATTATTGCCTGGAGAACCCCCATGGACAGAGGAGCCTGGTGGGCTACAATCCATGGGTTGCAAAGAGTCAGATATGACTGAGTGGCTAACAGTGGAGGATCTAAAAGAAATTCCTAGAATTGCTCTAAAGTGAAAGTGAAGTCGCTCAGTCATGTCCGACTCTTTGTGACCCCATGGGCTGTAGCCTACCAGGCTCCTCCGTCCATGGGATTTTCCAGCCAAGAATACTGGGGTGGGTTGCCATTTCCTCCTCCAAAATTGCTCTAAGACATCCCTAAACTATTTACCATATAAGTTTCATTTCTTGATTAGATTATTTAAACTTCATCTTAAAAAGTTCAGGGAGTTCCCTGGGGGTCCAGTGGGCAGGACACTACCCTCCCCTAGTCAGGGAGCTAAGATGTTGTGTGCTGCACGCCCATATCACACAGAGCAGAGCTGACAGGCCAGGCCCAGGATGGCAGGCGAGGAGCCCTGAGGACACAGCAGGCGTAACTGGTGAAAACTGTGAGAACACAACTGCCCATTTTTCTCGGAATCGGGCACAAAGTTAAATGGAGAAAGAAGGACTGAAGAAAATCTATTGAGTTTAGAGAGAAGAGCAGAGTCTGCGGCAGGTGAGCCTGGCGGGCAGGTTTGGCCAAAAGGCCCAGGGAGGGACGGCCGCCAGCGTCTCTCACCGCTCAGCTCCGCACACAGGCCAGCTCCAGGTGGGTGTGCGGGGAGGCTCTGCCTTTGGGGTGGAGCCTGACCACACAGACCAGGCCTTCGCCCTAGCTTGCTTCTCACGGGGAGGCAGTCCCAGACAGAGGCTCTGGTGCCCAAAGCCGCTCTCCCCACAGGCAGGCTCTGGAGCAGCAAGCTCCCAACACAAGCAGCTCTATCTAAAACAGAGCATGGGCAAGACAGCAGTGCCCGGAGAGCGGCGGAGGTATGGAGCATCCGGAGGTGGCTGGGGCAGGCGCTCCCCGAGGCCCAGCCGTGAGGACTCGGCACTTTCACTGCCAGGGCCGGGCTTCAGCCCCTGGTCGGGGAGATAAGATCTCACAAGCCGAGGGGCACGGCCAAAAAAACATAAGTGAGAAAACAAAACAGAGGATGGTAGAGACAAAAGGACAGGTAAATCGGTAAAATAGATAAATATAGACTACCGCAGACCCACGACCGCTTATATAATTTCTGACCCAACAGGCCTTTATATTTTATTGTTGCTATTTTTTAATCTTAAGTTGAACAACTGACAAAAATAGGCTCAGAGCCAATTACTGCCTCCACCTGTGCAAAAAGCGAGGGCCCCCAGCACCCCACCGGCTGTACCTTTATCTGCATGATGTTTCCTTCCAGCTCAGTGGGGGCCTGAAGGGTCCACTTGTCTTTGCCCTCCGCCCCGCGGCCGTTCGGGAGGCCCGGCGCTTTTCTCCACATGGCTACTCGCCCCTTGTCGGTACCTGCTGCCAGGAGACCTACAGGTAAAAAGAGAGCTCACCTTAGCTGAGCCGGAAAGGGATAAAGTGGCAGCGGGCGCCCTCTGACCACCCTCTCAGATGTATCAGCCCGCCCAGTAACTCTGCAGCCACTTACCCAGCTGATCCCCTTTGTAGGAGCTCACTGCCGTAGCGATAGTATGTGTACGCGTGCGTGAGGCGCGTGTGTGTGCGTGTGAGGAGCCACACAGGACTTGGCACTTAGTGGGCACAGAGGTGCTGCTCCCATGCATCTCCTATTCCACTGTGTGTGCGCGCATGGGTGCACACGTGTGTGTACACATACACACATCCATGCACATATATATTAATATACACACACATATAATGTTCCTCACGCTGACTCTCTACTGAGGGTTCAGGAGGAACAGACACCCATTCCCGCAGCCGGATGGTCATATTCCTGACCATCTCCTGGGCCACCATACGGGACAAACACAGCGCCCGCCTCTCTCTTGCTCTGGGCTGACCATCCTCGAGTGGCTGGTTCCGAGAACAGCCCCTGACGCCAGAAGTCTCACCTTTAACTTTACAGTAAGAAACGCAATTTATATTCTCTCCTTTTTCAAAACCAAACTTCTCCTCTGGACTCAGGACGTAGTTCTCCCCTCGTTCTAAATCCCAGAATCTACAAGGCAAGCAGGAAAGCCCATGAGGGGCCTGCGTTAGTGTGTTTCCCTCAGCTCCAAGGGTCTTGTTCAACTCGCAGATTAAACATTAAATACCAGGAAAAAGACACAGCCCTTCAGACTCTACAAAAAAAAAGTTTCTCATCATCATGTTGTCCGTTAGGCCTTGCTCATGACCAGAGGGAGATGCTGCCAATGCAGAGGGCCCCTGTGGGACACAAGGTCAGGAGGAGAGCACAGGAGCCCCGAGCACCTGAGCCCAGGAGACCCCTGCGTCACGTGGACTCAAAGCAATGGCCCAAGAGGCCATGACATGGGTTTCCACGTACACAGGGGGCAGGGTCAGAAAGGCAGGGGACAGCAGGACTCCGTGGGGCGGGCGCTGGGGCTCTGCCTGTCTGTTCGTCCACCTCGGGGCCGGTTACAGACAGTGGTGACGATCGGCCATCATTCGTGTGCTGGCCTCTGTGCACGTTAGGCTCCAGTACGGAGCCGACTCACGAGAGTGCTGGGAACAGATTTCTCCCTCCAACCCCGCAGGGTCGGCTCTCACCTGAGCGCCGCCTCTCCGATGGCGGTCACGAGCAGGCTGCCGTCGATCAGCGCGATGTCTGCCCGGTGGCCCGTCTTCCCGCTCAGCTTCACCTGCACGACAACAGCCACCTGAGAGGAGGGTGCCGCCTGTGTGGAGGCTGTGTCGCTGCTGACGGGCTGGACTCTGCTGGCAGCAACTCTGGGGAGAGTGCCCACGCAAAGGAAGTGCGGGCGGCCCCAGCTTTTCAGGCCAGAGCAGTTAATGGAGCCCCTCATGGGGGAGGCGCCCTCACACCCACGCACAGAACCAGCGAGGGGCCAAGGGGGGATTTGAACCCAGGTCCATGGACTCAGTGACCACATTTCAGCTGCTGTGCAGACACAGGTGCACGAGGGCCCCGAACACACTGACTTTCTGTGTCTACCAGACCACCTCCAGGGAGGTTCGGGGTCCCTGAGAACCTGGAATCTGCGGGTGGAACCGAGAGACCGCAGAAGGGCAGCAAGCGGTCCTCAGGGAGCGGTGCGTGCTGCCTGACCACACCCCAGGCTCCGGGCGTCCTCCTGCGAGCAAGCCCCCAGGTCAGGGGCGAGGCGCCCACAGGGATGGTGGGGCGTTCAGAGTTGCAACCGTCACACGTGTGGACCAGCCGTGGTGGAAACACTGGTGACAACCCCCAAGGTCTGCACGTGACCAGGCATCCCCACCACACCCCCTGCCTCCCGAGGCTCGGGCGGCCCCTTCCCCTGACATCTCCCCAGCCTGTGACTGCGATGGTCCACAGCAAATAAGGCACCAAAGCTCTGGTGACCCTGCAACGTGGACTCTTCAACCAAGACGAGGTGAGGGTGAGGCAGGCCAGAGGGCGGCCCTGGGGTGGCCCCACGCACCTTCATCACCTCCTCGGCCGTGCCCTCGGGCGTCACCGTGAACAGGCAGAGCAGCAGGCTGTCCGTCACCGCCACCAGCGCCCCCCTCTGCTCCAGGTAGAACAGTGTCTGGATGGAGCTGTCTGTGGATGCCACCTGGGCCGTCCTGCCTTTCTCGTCCACGTGGTGCACGGTCCCTGTGAAAGAGCCTTGTGTCCATGGAAGCTGGACGCTCCCGCGGCCATTCTACCTGCTTACGGACACTTTCAACATAAGCATCTTCATCACAATCATTTACAAATAGACCATTTTAAAAACCACTGGCAGACTTGCCCAGAGGTCCAGTGGCCAAGTCTCCATGCTCCCAAAGCAGGGGCCCTGGGTTCAATAGCTAGTTAGGGAACTAGATCCCACATGCTGCAACTAAAGACCCAAGGCAATAAAATAAAATAAAATAATTAAAAAACAAAACAACACTGGCCCGTAACCGCTACACCTGCCGTCTCGTGCATTAGTCCAGCCGGACTCCTGCCCCTGCCGTCCCCTCCACCACTGTCCAGCACTCAGTGACCGCCCTCCTGGTGCGCAGCCTCTGTGCTCCGGTCATGTCTGTCCCCAGAGCCTGAACCACGACCTTCCCTGGGGCCTCGACCCAGGTCCTCCATCCCAGGTCCTGGGTATCACAGCCTGCCCCCTCTTCCCCTCCCAGGCCCCTCCCAGTCTGGATCCCTCGCCTTGGCCCCTAGCTGCCTCCCGGTTCTGTTTTCAGGTGAGCTCTCGGGTGGGTTCATTCTGCGGCTCTCAAGAGCCCCTCACCCTCGGGGCCCCCATCTCACTCCCAGAAACAAGCACCTGCTCCGCAGACACGTGCGGTGGGCTGGGTGTGCACTTTCACGTGAGCTCTGCCTGTGGGGAGCAGGAGGCAGGGACTACTGTGTCCCCAGGGCCGTGCCCAGGAGCTGAGGCACAGGGACTGTGGTGCCCGGAGACACAGAGCCTGGCCCGCAGCACCCAGCACCAGCATTGCCCTCTGCCCTCAGGGCAGCACCCTGGTCCCTCCAGCTGCCCTCCTGCGGCTCCACCCCTCACCCCGACATGCCAGTGTCTCTATCTTTAAGATGACCAGCACCCGGCCCCTGCCCGCGGTCACCCGTCACAGTCAAGCTGCCTGGCCATGCGCATCCCAGACCCCATCACCCCGTGCAGCCCCACCTCCTGGACCCCTTTCCTGCAGCGGACGCAACCCATGAATGTCCCAAGAGGATAAGACCCTCATGCTGCGTCTGCCGCTGCCTCCTGCCTCCTGGCGCACCGAGGAGGAGCCATGTTACAGCTGACACCACGGCCTGGCCCCCAGGGCTGCCACCGGGGGCTGCGGCTGGCAGAGCCCATCCAGCACCCCGGTCACGGCCCCAGAGCTGAGTCTGGACGTGGGCATGGAGACCACGTGGGTGCCCCGGCAGTGACTCGTCTGGGCCCGCGAACCGGACAGCTTCCTCCTAAAAAACTTTCCAACACAAATAAAAGCTGTTTGTCTCCACTGGCGCCAAGGGAAGCCACCCTTTGGGCCCAGGATAACCCTGGCATGGGAGGGCCAAGGCATCCGTCCAGGAGGGGCGCACGGCCTGCAGCTTTATACAGACACTCCGTCTGCTCGTTGGTGACCGCCAAATGCCCCGAGATGCTGTGGTGTCCCTGACCCCAGCGCGCGTCTCACCGTCTGTCAGGCTGACAAAGAACGAGAGGCCCTCCTGAGACCCCATCTTCAGGATGCTCCTGAAGCCGCTCTTCTTCCAGTTAAACATGTCCAGGGCCTTCTCGTCCCCGCTCACTGCCGCCCTGGCCAGCTGAACCAGGTCCCTGAAAGCAGACGGGATGGGGAGCTCCTTGTGGCCCCTGGGGTGCAGGCGGGGTGACCACAGACGAGAACCCCACTGCCACCCCCTCCCACGCGGTACTCACTCGCCAGGCGGGGGCAGCAGGAAGATGCAGTGGGTGAGGGGCTGCCCGTACTCGTGCCGCAGTAGCGGCATCCCCTGCACGCGGCCCCGCTGGTCCAGCCTCCAGAGGAGCAGGACGCCAAGCTGTAAACCCAAGGTCACATCCTCAGCGCGCGGAGGTGACACCACGCCCTGGAGCGTGGACTCACTCCCTCTCCAATTTCAAAACTACAGCAGGCACTGTAAAAAATCCAACAATCCACGGGCTCCGCGAGGAGCCAGAACCTTCTTTGTGCCCTCTCCCGCCTTCAGTCCCTAAAGATCACAAGCATCACGTGTTCAGTTTCAAAAAACAAACCTTTGAGGACAGACTCAGATTGAAGGGAAGGTGGCAAAGGCAGTTGGGAGAAGCCCCAGCCCAGCCCCAGTTGCTCCGGTCACCAGGGGACATGCCACTAACTCCAGCTGGGGCTTCACGCCGTCTCCTCAGCGCCTCCTCCGGGACCTCATCCTCACACACGTGGTGGCTGCACCTCCTCGGGCTCCTGCTTCAGAGGCCTGCCCGGTGTGAGGAGGACCAGCCCGGGGTTCCAGAATGTGCCCCCCGGCGGGATATGTCTGATGCTTTTCTCCTTGTTGACGGAGTGGCAGGTTTGAGAGGGACATCGAAGGGCAAGTGCTGTTGTTGGCATCTCTGATCGGGGTCATGCCCTCGATGTGGCCTCCCTCACTGGGCGCTCCTCCTCCTGCCATCCATCCAGCTTTGAAGGAACTCGCTGGGTGCGGCCCACACGTAGGAGGAGAGTGACATCTCACCTCTAGGTCATCTGGAGATGTGTCCCAGCTCTCCGGCATTTACTGGTTTATTAAGTCATAGATTTTCATCATCTGGACCCATGGATGTCTAGTTTCTGCTCACGGTTATAGCTCAGTATTGCTTGGTGTAGACACTCCAGCTCCGGCCGTTGGGCGCTCTTCTCTCTGCCTCCACTGTCCCTTTCACACGGCCGTCGCTACGGGTGTGTGAGCCCCTCCTCGCGTCCTGGCTGACAGATCCTCTGGGCTCACGGTCCTGCCCCAGTCCAGGACCAGCTGCTTCTCCAAGGAGCCCTAGTTCCTTTTATTGGAAGAAACCAACCAAGATCTGGATGCCAGGTGTACTGTACATTCAACATCAAAGTCTCAGATTAACGGTTCAGACAAGCGCTGGAAAAGTTCAAGTTGGGAGAGACTATTTGGCCTGGGAGCAGTAGTCTGCGAGGGCGTCTGGCTGTGGATGAGCCTGGCTGTGTGAAATGGTACCGTTTCCATCACAGCAGAGCCCAAGCTGTCCTGAAGGCGCGTTTCCCGCTCAGGTCAGCGGGCATTTTAGCAGACAGTGAGGTCATCTTCTCTCCCTTCATTCAAGTCGCTTTCATTCCAAACTAGATATATCAGGGGGATATATTTGGGGGATATATATATATATATATATATATATATATATATCCCCCAAATTGGATAATATCACTTAATTGTATATGAAAAGAGGATTTTCAAATAACTGGGCCTTACAAAGCAACCTGCACAATGAACCTCTAAGAAAAGCACGTTAAGAGTGGACATAGTATGTAACCTGAGTGTACATATAATCTAAATCACGTATTATTAGACTGATTCTTCTACTTTAAAAAAGATATTCACTTCTGGCTGTGCTGGGTCTCAGTTGTTGAGCGCAGACTGTCTTTAGTTGCGGCGAGAGGGGCTACTCTCTAGCTGCAGTGGGTGGGCTTCTCCTTGCGGTAGCTTGTCTTACCGCAGAGCACAGGCTCTAGGGCCCAGGGGCTTCAGGAGCTACGGCTCCTGGGCTCGAGACCACAGGCTCAGTGGTCGTGGTGCACGGGCTTTGCTGCCCCACACATGCCACATCTTCCCAGACTAGCGATCAAATCCAAGTCCCCCACATTGCAAGGCAGATTCTTCGCCGTTGGACCACCAGGGAAGGCCAAACAGATTCTTCTTGACTTTGCCAGCTTTATAAAGACAAGAATAAAAGCACTCTTGGTTTCTTTGTGTTTAGAAATTACTTTTAAAATACCCTGTGAGTGCAGCCGGCTAGCACTTTTTTCTTTTCTGGCGGTGCTGTGTGGGTCATGGGATCCTAGTTCCCGACCAGGGATGGAACCCAGGCCCTGGCAGGAGAGTGCTGAGCCCTGACCACTGGACCGCTGGGGAATTCCTGCCCAGCACTTAGTTTTTAACACAGTAAGTCACTGTTTTACCGGCACACGTGACGACCCCTTGGGCTCCTGAGCAGCCATGCACACTCTGCACGTCCAGGCCCCGACAGCTGCTCTGGGGATGCGTCTGGAGCCCGGGCCCTAGAGCGGTGGGCTCGGCTCAGAGGCCTGCGGACCCCTATTCGGACACGAGGACAGAGGCACCACGGCGGGTGGGGGGAGGCCACGGGAGGTCCTCTCGTGTCTCTGGGAACCAGGCAGAGACGACTGCCAAGCGGAAGACAACACAGCAGATGCTCCTGGGCCCCCCACCACTCCTGAGGGCTGCTCTCTGGGTGCAGAGCAGCTGCCATTCACCCCAGTTGCTACACTCAGACCTTCTTCTCAGCTCCCGCCCTCCAGCTTGGCTCCCGCCCCTGGAGACGTGGGACACTTCAAGGCTTCCAGACTGTGCTTTCTTGATGCATCTGGTGAATCTCAGGGTGACCAAACCAGGCCTCTGGTGGAAGAGTGGAAAAGACCCTCAGCCAAGCCTGGGGAGCTGGCATCTCAGGGGTTGCTACTCTCAGCGTGTCTGTTCGTTAGTACGTCTTTTCCTGTTGGAGTCCAGTATCAAATTGGGACATGATTGCAGATTTTCTGAGAGAAGGACCAGGTATTTTTGTTCTGAAATCCTCTGACTCCAGAACTCGGTCAGCGGTGACCGGGGCTCCAGGTCACGCTCGAGTCATTCGCTATGTCAGTTGTTTCTCCTTTCTTCAAGATGCAAATGGTGATGTTCAAGGACCCTGACTCCTTTTATCCCCATGGGGGATCTTCAGAGCAGGGAGATGAGGAAGGGGTAGGAGCCCACAGGAGAAGGAGCCTGGGGTGGGGCAACGTCACCAGGTGTGAATCAAACAGAAAAACAAGAAATGTCTGGAAAAAAGGAATAAGTAGAATAGGGAAGAGGCAGTATGAGTAGAAATTAAGTATAAATGGCTTTCTAGGTAACATTTACCCTCAGGAGGAAGAGAAACGCACACAAACTGGGACACAACCGAGACAGCACTTCTCCAAGATCTTGAGCTTGGTCACGACACACGCGTGGGTTGGTGTGAGCCGGTCAAGCCCCGCGGAGGGAGCTCTGGGCACACCGATCAAACCACAAGGGCACGCCCTGGGTCCCACCTCCCTCCAGGACTTTCTCTAAAGGTTCACACATGAGAAAGGACAAAAGCATGAGGCCAGCTGTCGTGTCACCGTCCAGCGAAGAACTGAAGACTGCTTCCCACAGAGGCTGCGAAGGCAAATAATAACAGGTTCGTGGCACAAAGGGCAGGTCTAAAGAGAGTGAGGAGGCTTGCTGTGCGCTGCCGTGGAGAGTGGAAGACACGGCTTCTGATGAAAAGCCTGAAACATCACAGTGTGTGATGGGTGCTGCCCCTCACGTGACAAGGATCCAGGAAAACAGGGAGGGGACTGTGTCCCCGTGTGAAGGCACTCACAGTGGTCAGGAGACAGCCACACGGACCTGAACCAAGGGACTCGCTACACAGTTACGAGCTGGACCCCTCAAAATGTCGATGTCATCAAAGACCAAACGAGAGAGAGAGAGACGAAAGAAGAGAGCAGGGATGGAAGGAGACAAAAGTTACACTCCCAGTGCTACGATGGGAGGAGACAAAAGAGGAACGGCAGCAGAGGCAGAGAGCGCGCGGCAGCCCCAGGTGAGGACGGGCTACCAGGACGGCAGGAGGAGCGCCACACCGACCGCGGCGGGGAGCGCGCGGGCCTTGCCCTCCTGTGCGACAGCACACGTGGTTACGCGCCGAGGACACGGATGCCAACGCATCGAGGGGTGAAGTGTGACATCTGTGACAAACTCCCCAATGCGCAGGGGGAGTACAGACACCCAGAGAGCTAATGTGTCGAAATGTTAACAGCTACTGAACTCACAGCAAGGGCACAAGGGTATTCCTTGTGCTGCTCCTTCCTCTAACGTTTATGATTTTTCAAAGCTGGAAGCTGGGGAGAGAATGCACTGCATGCTCCTGTGTGTTCCCATGGGAACCCAGAGAGACATGAAGGAGCCGCAGGTGCCGGGGGCAGGGTGGGGTGATGAGGAGAGTGTTCTCAGCATGTACCTTTTAGCATTGTTTGAGTTCTGAAACATGCAAACGTATTACCTTGAAAGTGTAAGAGAAATAAACACACCGTACACTTTCTACTGTCCCTTTTGAATCAAAAGGTCTAGAGCAGGCCTCTCAGCCCAGGCCCTGCGGACGTCTCTGGCTGGTGACTCTCTGCGGTGGGGTCTGCCCTGAGCGCTGGTGGATCCTGAGCAGTAACTCTGGCCTCCACCCACCGGATGCCAGCAGAAAGCACCCTCTCCCTTACAATGAGGAACGACCTCTCCAGTGTCCCCTGGGGGCACGTCCACATGCTTAGGAGGCCCCAGGCCAGATGATGGGGACCAGGGACTCCTGGGCAACAAAGCGATATGCTCAGAGGGCACACTGGGGTTTGGGGTACCTGAGGCACCGCACCATCCGTGTGAATGTGGGTATCTAGAGATGTTCCTCTACAAAATTACACACTTCTGCCACAGAGTGAGAAGGTAGAATAAAGCTTTCAAATCTTGCTCCCAACATAAAACACAGCCTGCCGTTACAGCTGACAAGGTCAGCGGAGCCCGGCAACCACGCGTCGCTAATAACCTGGTCCCTGAGAGCCTCCCGCATCCCTGAGAGCACAGATAGGGCAAGGCTGAGACCCCGAGCGGGCCGCCGCGCGTCTGCTCACCCTGTCCCCCGACACTAGGCAGTTCCCGTTGGGGCTCCAGGCGAGGATGGCAATGTCGGCTGTGTGCGTGGCGGGGACTGCATGCTGCTCCTTGTCCTGCTTGTTAAACATGACCACTTCTCCAGACTCCCAGCCAATAGCCAGGATCAGCCGCGTTGGGTGCCAGCACAGGCAGGTGACCCGGAACGACCTCTCGACATGCATGTCTGGCACGCGCTCACCCTGCGACACACAAGGTAAAGCCCTTATTACAGGGAATGGCGGCGACTAAGCATTTCTGCCTCATCAGTGGAATGATATCAGGTAGAGGATATAACAAGCTGCTTATTAAGGAAACAGTCTATTTATTTAATTGTCATAGAAACACCCATATTGCCTCAGCTGAACTATGACAGCACAAGGCAAACATTTAACCGACCCCACAAACCAGCTTACCAATAAAACTTTATTTACAAAAGCAAGTGCTGGGCCAGCAGGTGAAGTGTGTTGACCTAAGGTTCTCAAAGTGTGGCTAGGTGACCCTAAGAACCTTTTTGAGGTCTGCAAAGCCAAAGTCATTTTCAGAATGATACTAGGACGTGGTTTGCCTTGTTAACTCTCGTTCTCTCACAAGTGAACAGTGGAGTTTTCCGGAAGCTTTGAGATATATGACAATGTCATTGCTCTAAGAGTTAGTAAGATATGTGCTCTTGTATTCTCATGTTTTCTAGAATTTTCAAAGGCAGCAGGTTAAAAGTATAAACGTGTGTGTTTTCAGAGATTAACTCAGTTTTGTTTCTCAGCACTTCTACTGGGCTCTTCCTACCAATCTCCAGTTATACCTGCTGTATCTGTGACCTTCTTATCATTGAATAAATCATAATTTTGAAATCCTACAGTTTTCCTTCTGCCAATTAGAAACACATGAAGTTTTGTAATAGTGTGCTTTAAATTTTCTGAATTTTGAAGTTTTATCTATGGAATTCCTTGGTGGTCCAGTGGGACTGGTGGGCTGGACCGCAGGCCTGTGAGTTGTCCCCCAAGAGATGGTAACGTAGCCTCAGGAGGAGGAAGGGATGGAGGGAGAGGAGGCCAGTCGGGGATGGGGGAGGCTGGACGCAGCAGGCTGGGTGAGGAAGCCCCTTGGGTGTGCTCTCCGGAGGACATCACAGGAGGGTGCCATGTGTGGGGAGGGGATAGCAGGTGCGGACCCAAAGCATGAGAGGTAGATTTCCGGGGAGGGTGGGACAGGGGGCGGGAAAGGAAATCCATTTTCCTTGGTGAAGTAGGAGTTTCTAGAAAGTTCCTGTTATGGAGTTGTGTGGCCCCCAAAGATATGCTGGTTCCTAAACCCCTGGTTCTTGTGACATGACCTATGAAACCAGGGTCTTTGCAGATGACCAAGCTCAGACGAGGTCATTAGAGTGGGCCCTGGTCCAGTATGACTGGTATCCTTACATGAGGAGGAAAGAGAGCCCACCACAGCTAGGGGGCACTGAAGACTGCAGGCTGCACCAAAGTAAATGTGCAGCAGGGTACACACCCTCCATTCGAGCCTTCAGAGGGCAGGGCCCTGCCAGCCCCGGGCTGGGGGTTTCTGGCCCCATAACTATGAGAGGATAAACTTCTGTTATTTTAAGGCATCCAATCCGTGGTAATTTGTTATGGCTGCTCCAGGAAACGAACAGTTTCGAAGGCTGGTGTGACCCAACAAGGCTGGCGAGGTGGGGACAGACAGCCCTGGTGGTGACTGTGAACTGACGGTGGATTCTGTCTCAAGCATCCCTAACTGTGTACCCAAAACTAAATAATAAGGGTAAAAGAATTACTTATATAACAGGGCTTTTACAGTGTTGAGAATTTGGACCTCGTGAGACACACACACACACACACACACACACACAGACACACACACACACCAGAACAAAAGAACAAGACAAGAGCCAGATGCCACTGCAGTCAGATTGCTGCTTTCCACACTCACTTGCTCCAGATACACATCCACGCTGCCTCCTGAGGTTGTGCTAACAGAAGCAACCGCCAAGAACGGGTAGATGGGATGCCAGCCAATGTGGGACGGAGACCCGACTGTGTCTGGGGCTTCTATGCGGTGGTCAAAGTAGAGGGCCATGATGGAACGCAGGCCTGCTCAGCACCGAAACCTGCTGGGGAAAAAACAAGTCCTGTTGGTTTTGAACAAAACTCCTACATATGGAATTAGGAAAAAAGGTAACACAAACCCACAATCATAAGACATCAGGCAAGTTATCAACAGCCTTATCAACACTCCTTCAGACCGATGCACGCAATTTATGTGGAAGAGATCTCTAATGTGGGAAACACAATTAGAAGCAAGGGATTAGGCCTGGGGTATGACGGAAAAGAATAACACACGTTGCCATCAAAACAGTAAAGAAATGAAGCCTGCAGACTAGACCACACGTGCCACCCTTGATCATTTTTATTCTAATCATAACAAGGACAATTCATATTTTTACAGTTCCCCTTTAAGCAATATTTTCAAACAACAAACCAAAAAAAGCAAACTGTTGCACAGAAGAGAAATGTGCAGAAAAACCTAACCCCCAGTTTTTGACAGAAAACCAAGGTGGTCCCTGCTGTCCTCTTGCGGTGGCAGGAAGCAAAGGATTCATCTGTCAGGGAGTGGGAGGAAGCAAGGCCACAGGGCAACTGGGGAAAAAATAAGCTTGATCAGTTACCTAACATCTCTTTCTCTTTCCTTCCCTAAGAGATGTGCATGTTGTCCCTGTGTGTGAGGGGCAGGAGGGTGAATGGAATGACTGTCTGACTGCCACTCATTTGTTCACATCCTAGAGTCAGTCTGGGGAAGCAAACTAGCCCAGAAAAGTCTCTTTGGGGTGGTTGCTATCATTTGAAATTATTCAACTTCATCCCCCTCAGGATGGCTATTATCAAACAAACAGAAAGTAAAAAGTGTTGATGAGGCAACTGGAAGCCTTGTGCACTGCTGGTGGGAATGTAAAATGGTGCAGATGCTGTGGAAAGCAGTCTGGTGGGTCCCTCAGGCTCACACACAGGATCATCACATTATCCAGCAATTCAGTTCTGGACACAAACCCATAAGAATCGAAAGCAGGGATATGAACAGATCCTTGAACACAATATTCATAGCAGCATTATTCATAGTGAAAAGGTGGAAACAACCCAAATGCCTATCAACAAATGAATGGATAAACAAAATGTGGTATATCCATACAATGCAGCCTTACAATGGGATGAAGTTCTGACACATGTTACAGCATGGATGAACCTCGAAGAAGTGAAATAAATCAGACTCAAAAAGAACAAATAATGCATGATTCACTTATATGAGGTACTTAAGAGTCACCAAATTCAATGCCTCCGCCTTCCAATGCAGGCACCGCAGGAGCTAAGATCACACATGCTTCATGACCAAAAAACCAAAATGTAAAAACAAGAAGCAATTCTGTAACAAATTCAATAAAGACTTTAAAAATGGCCCACATCAAAAAAATCTTTAAAAAAGAAAAAAGAAAGTAGACTGGTGGTTGCCAGGGCCTGCTACAGGTGGTGATGGGCAATTAGTGTTTATTATATATAAGGTTTCTGTTTTGAAAGACTGGTAGCGATGACCACACAACAGTGTGAAGGTACTTAATGTTGTCATCGAACTATATACTTATATATGGTTAAAATAGTAAATCTTACGTATATTTAACCACAACAGAAAAACTGCAAAAAAAGCTATCCAGCACCTACAAAATTCCATCACTGGAGAAGGGAACAGGCTACGCCATTTGCTTTGAGCAATACAACAGTTGTATCAGAGAAAGCCACGCAGGCTCATTTTGGGTTCAGAGAGGGAGACCCTGTTTTTCCAGAAGCTGGAAGGCAGGAGAGTACAAATGAACAGTCACATTTCAAATGCGTATCTTTCTTTTATGAAAATATACCCTGACCACTAAAGTCACCACCACAAGCTGGTGGTGAGTTTAATGGGTGCTGAAAAGCACCCATTCAGGCTCCTGATAGATGGCTGGGCACTGGCCGGAGGAGCTGGGGGGATGGGAGACTGGGGTCTGTGGGGGTAGGATCCATGGCCAGCTGCACACACTCCACTTAGGGGACATGTGCACTGGTCCAGGGCTCTGGATTCCTTGAGTAAAGACTTCATGCAATCGTTCACACAGAGTCACAATGAGACACACTGGGTTAAAAATTGGGCAGATTAACACAGCAAGGAAGCCTTTTACACTGAGTTCTAACATGTTGCAGCCACCAAGGGTCTAAATTCTGGGCTACAGGAAATTCTTACTCATGTTTAACAAGTTTACTCTCTGAAAATATGCCTTGGAAAAATGAGTAACATATCAATCTTCTTGTAATGACGGAAAAAGAATTATAAGAGCACTTGGAAAAGTTAAACCTGATTTCCTCTATCTTTTATTTCGAACATCACTTTGTAAGGAGCAAGTATGCTAGAAGATCTTTAAGTTACTTTCTTCCTGCTGGGGCTCTCCCAGAGGCTCTCCCCCTCACACCCCTGCACTGGGTACTCAGGACCCTCTTTCCACCAGGTCGTCCTGGGCTTCTGCCCAGTGTCCTCAGAGAACCCTGTATTCTCCATTTAGACTGTACTGTAAGTCTGTGATTGACTGACCATCCTCCACTCCTCACCCAATTACCTGACCCACAGAGTGAGGGGCCACCGGAGCATACCCGGCCCCAGAACACTGCCTCCACCAAACAGGCCCCAGTACATGAATCTCTGATGGACATACTTACTAGCAAGGAAAGAGGCTTTTGATGTCTTGTTAGTTGCAGAAATTGGGGTCAGGCCAGGGTGAATGAATCCAGTTTTATACAATGAATAAATGCTACCTGGGAGAAGGCAATGGCAACCCAGTCCAGTACTCTTGCTTGGAAAATCCCGTGGACGGAGGAGCCCAGTAGGATGCAGTCCATGGGGTCGCTAAGAGTCCAACATGACTGAGAGACTTCCCTTTCACTTTTCACTTTTATGCATTGGAGAAGGAAATGGCAACTCACTCCAGTGTTCTTGCCTGGAGCATCCCAGGGACGGGGGAGCCTGGTGGGCTGCCGTCTATGGGGTCGAACAGAGTCGGACACGATTGAAGTGACTTAGCAGCAGCAGCAGTAAATGCTACCTGTGTACCAAGGCTTTCCTCGTGGCTCAGTTGGTAAAGAATCTGCCTGAAATGCACGAGACTTGGGTTGGATCCCTGGATCTAGAAGATCCCCTGGAGAAGGGCATGGCAACCCACTCTAGTACTCCTGCCTGGAAAATCCCATGGACAGAGGAGACTGGCGGGCTCCAGTCCATGGGGTCACAAAGAGTTAGACACGACTGAAGCAACTGAGCACGCACATACACATGTGCTCTTACAAACAAAAGTTATCAAAGAAAACAAGAAGGAGAGATGACTAACAATGAAATCGCATCCATTAATGGCATCGGTTCAGAAACAAGGGCACTTCCTTTCCTAAAGGCAGGGTACCTCTTGAACATAATGCCGTTTGTCAATATATAAACTTTGGAGGAAAGAAAAAAAAATTCCACTTCTCACCGATTTGCTCTCACCTCCAGCCGTGCAACCTCTTCAGTCTTCAGGTAAGCCACCTTTTGGGAAGCAACGGCTTGTGGTATTAAGGATGACTTCAGTTGCATCACTGCTTGGAGACGCTGTGGGAGGGAACCAGAAGGACTTTGAGGCAACGGGGGCTGGGTGGAGGGGCGCAGTGGAGGGCACTGGAAGACACCCCGAAAAGCCTCACTCTGAACCACCGCCCCCGACCCTCGTCAATGCAGGCTCATAGCTGCATCCCGTGGACATGAAGAAACACCATCTCCGGCTCGACCGCGCAGTCCCGCGGGCCACAGAACTGACAGCGCAGAAGGTGGTTTTCTGAATCCCTTCCGGGCCCCCGTCCCCTCCCCTCCCCTCCAGCTCCGCTCTCCCGGCCTCGCGCCGCCACGCGGCCCTCAATCGGACCTCGCCGCGCACTGAGCCCTCAGACACCCGCCCCGCACCCCTAAGCCTTGGCCTGATCGGCCACCGCTCGGGCGATCGGCCCAGGCAGGGTTTCTGGGCGAAGATAATCCAGGAGGCGGAGAAGAGAGTCCGGCGCGCCTCGGCGTCGCCCTTCTCCCGGGCCCAGGCTCCGGGCTCCCGGACCCGCCAGACTCCCCGAGCCGTCCCGGCCCTCGGCCTCGCGAGCCCATCCCCGGCCCTGCCTCGTCGTTGCCCTGTCCGGAGGCTCCGGGCCCCCAGACCCCCTACTCCTGGGTCCCGGCCCGGGGGCCGCACTCGCCTTGGCTGGGCCGCTGCGCCGCCGCGCGTTGCCGGGACAACGGCCGCGAGCCCAGCTCGGATACAGCCGAAGCCGAGCGGGCGGACGCCGAGACCAGCCGAAGCGCCCCGAGAGGCCGGAAAGAGCCGAAGACGCTCGGAAACGTTCGTACGCAGCCGAGGGCAGGATTCCTCCCGCGAGTGGCGAGCTCCTGGGCTGTGCAGGGCAATTTCCCCCTTTCTCGATGGTTGTCTAGAGCCCACAACGCTAGCTCGCAGAGGGGGCCGAGGGGACAGAATATGCCTTTCTGCCCAGAGAAGGGAAGCTAGTGTATTCTGTATGTGATGGGGATACACGGTCGGTTCGCGACCCGCCCCTGTAGTTCAGTTTTTCCAACCACATAGGTCAGTCAGGAGGAAGGCAGCAGGGAGACTGGGAAAGGAGAACGCCATCTTTAAGATTCTCTCCTCTGGTTAATCTTATTGCTTGGACCCCGAAAGGTTTGCTAGATTCTGATTTGTCTCCAAGAGGGTATCGTTCAAGAGTATTTCTGAGAAAAGTCAGTTGATTCAACATAGTTCCTTGAAGCTGGTTCAGTGCTTTGAGGGGGGAGGCTTATGGACGCCATTAGAGAGAAAATAGCGTAGAGTAGAAAGTACGAGTTCATTTAGTTAGAAACTAACCTTTTCCCTAACCTTGGCGGCTGACTGCATTCCCTAAGGTATTATCAACGTGCCGTCCTGCTCTAACGGTCTGGTGGGTTAAACTAATTTTAAAAGAAAAAGCTACGTTACTAAGAAAACTTACTATAGCAAACAGCAGCAAAGGTCTTTCACTTGTTAAGCATACAAGGAAGATTCTATTTTAAAAAACCCATTTTCATGAACACTAGGATTTTACTGAATAAATTTAATATGTAATATTGCGTAAATTTAAGGTGTACAAAATCTTACTTTGACCCATTATATATTATGTGATTAGATTGTAGAGATATTTATCACATTAGTCAGTACAGTATTATTGTCTGTATCCATTATATTGTGCAAGCTTTCCAGGTGGCTCAGTGGTAAAGAATCCGCCTGCCAATGCAGGAGACAGGGGTTCGATCCCTGGGTCAGGAAGATCCACTGGAGGAGGACATGGCAACCCACTCCAGTATTCTTGCCTGGGAAATCCCATGGACAGAGGAGCCTGGCGGGTTACAGTCCACCGGGTCGCAGAGTTGGACACGACTGAGCACGCAAGCGTAACATTGTGCGTTACATACTACTCCTTAACAAATTTGTACCCTTAAGCCCCATCACTCTTATCCCTCCTCCATAAACTCCACTCCTTTATCGCCAAAACGAAGAAAAACAACCTAAGCGTCCAGCACCATCGGCAGCACTAAAAAACTTGAAAGCCTTCACACTCAATCCAATAAAGGCTGTGTTTATCTGCCTCAGTCGCACTTCCACACTTTTTCGGTAAAAACCCGGTTCGCGCCGGATTCAAGACTCAGAGCTGAGGCGGCGTTTTCTTCTCACGCATCCGTCAACAGGGCTCGGGCCAATCACAGGCTAGGCTCTCACTCTATTGGCTGCCGATCCACCAATCCGGAGAGACGTACCAGTCCGCACGGCCGCGAGGGTAGCGTCACAACATTACCCGCGTCGCAGATCCGCCCTCCGCCCCCACCCAGCGTCCCTGCGTGTAAGCGCGCGCGCCCGCCTCTGACCAATGGAAAGGCGCCTAGAGGGGGCGCGCCCGCTGGAAACCTTGGCGTGCTCGGCCCCGCGCGCGTCGCCCCGCCCCGGCTCGCACTCCCGCCGCCCCGGCCCCGCCCCGCGCGTCGGCTCCGCGGACTCCGCCGGCCGCCGTAGCCGGAACTGCTCCTGTTCGCCGCGGGCCGGGCCTCAGGGAGGCTGAGGGGCGACAGCACCGGCGCCCGCAGCCTCCTCACCCGCACGCCGACCGCCGAGGGGGACGTACCCGGGCGAGTGCCGTTCGGCGACTGTTTCTGAGGCGGGAGGACCACACCGGCGTTGCGGTCTCTCAGCAGCCGGCGCTCGGGGGCCGGGCTGCCCGACTCGGCCGGTTCTGCGGGCGCCCGGGAGGACCCCGGCGGGCCCGGGAAGCCAGGCTGCTGCGAGGCGTTGATGAAAAAGGTGACCGGAGGCTGGGGGCTCGGGAGGGGTGGACCGCCCCGACTGGCTATCGCGGCGAGGCCGGCTCCCAGCCCGAGCGGGGCTGCGGGAGAAGCGGCCTGCGCCTTGACGGCGGTGGTTACGCACGCGGTGCTTCGTCGGGGCGGCTCGGGGAGCCGGGACCCAGGAGTGTTGGGTTGACGGAGCTCTTTGTGTGCAGCTAGAAGTCAGCCAGGGAGGTGGGTTTTGCTTTTCCTTTCCCAGAAGGTGACAAGTGGTGTCCTGCCGGGATGGGGCTTGAGGCGATCCCTCCTGTGTGCGCGGTCAGGAAGTAAGGTTGGAGGGACTCTTTGAGAGAATTCCATCTCCTGTTTTCCTTTTCCCTCAAGGGAAGACTCTGAAATACGTCAGTACCTCTTGAATTCTGAAAAGCCACGTTCTTCTGTATTCAGGTAGTGTCTCCCAAGATTTAGCTTGGCCAACGGGCAAGTTTATTCTGTTGTAGCTGATAGAACCACTATTTGGGTCCTGGGTTGACTGTGGGTAGCTTTGGGATGATGGCTTGGTTCCTGGAAGGTAGGGTTCGCCACATTATAACCCAGGTTTCTTAAGTAGAAACGGATAGGATAAGGGATGAATAGTGAGATGTCCTGTACTACCACGAAGTCCTTTAAGTTTGGGCATCTGTCTTACATTACTATTCTTTGGCATGGCAGGTCTTTTTAATTTTTATTTGTAACTGACGTGGATTCAGATGGTTTATGATAGACATCAATTTTAACAGATGAAAGCTGTAGCAGGTAGTTTTGAGGCATAATACTTTTGAGCAGTGGTAGGTATCACTATGATTTTAATCATTTCCAAGTCTTTCTAGGAGAGTTCCTTACACTCCTGTTACTGTATTTCATTTTTGGCCTTGATGTCTTACTCTCATTTTCCTTTTCTCAGCAGTCGTGTTGAGCATATCAAACACAGTTTGGGCACAGTATCAACACCTGTTGAGGAATCTAGTTTTTAGGTTTCTTGCTTCATCGCATGTGCACATTACTATTTCTGGACTTACAACGTTGATAGTACCTGAATCTCCTTGAATAAATTGAGTGGATCTGCTTTTTGGGCAACAAACATTTTTAAAGTCATCATATTTTGTCAATGACATTGCTCACAACAGAGTCACAAAGTTGGCGCAAGATTTTTATTCATGGTTACCTAGCGTTTTGACAGAATTATCTTCTGTCCATTCTTACCTGGAGGTTACTGTGCTGTCTGTCACTTTCACGGGTGACACCAGTCTGTTCCACACAACAGGCTCCTTTGTTGCAAAAGCATTTTTAATTCGTAAATCCCCGCAGCAGCACACATCTCCCACCCTCGGAAGCAAGACTCCCAGAAACCCCGAGCTTATTATTCTTTATGTCTGTTTTAAAATAAGCAGGCGGACTGGCAGCCTCGGGCCACCATGGAGTTCCCTGTGCACGCAGGCGAGCCCGCGCCTCTGCCCGGCCGGGGTCGATCCGGGCCCCTCACCCTCGCTCCGGAGCCAACTTTGGGGGCCGGAGTGCGGGGCAGGTGCGCGGGCCCGGAGCCCCGCGCGTTTTGGGGGCGGGGTGGGGTGGGGTGGGGTCGAGGGGCTCGGGCGCCGAGGCCCGGCCGGCTCAGGCAGCGCGGGGAGAGAGGCCGGCGCGCGGGCTGCCCGGCGCGCAGGCCATGAGCCGCGGGCCCTTAGGGTAGGTGGCTGCAGGACCCCTGGACCCCGACCCGGGCCCAGTGCCCCTTCTCCGACCCTGGACCGGGGCGCCGCGCGGACAGGGCCGTCCGGGCGCGGCCGCCCAGCTGCCGCCCCGCCGCCTCCGCGTCGCCGGCCACCGTTTCCTGGGCGTCGGGCGGGCGGGCGCGCGGGGGTCCCGGCCGGGGTCCGGCGGGCGGCGGCTCGGGCCCGCTGGCCGGGCTTGGGCGGGCGGGCCGCGGGAGGGGATCTGGAACAAACAACGGCGGCCATGTTGAGAGGGGAGCGGTGCGGCTAAACTTCTCGCAGGCTGCGGGCCGCGCCTCACCCGGGCCCCCTCTCCCCGCCCCGGCCAGGATGACAGTGAAGTTGGGAGACGGCGGCGGCGGGGAGGACGGGCTCAAGAGGCTGGGCAAGAGGTCGGCCGAGGAAGACTCGCTGGAAGGAGAGGGGCCTGGCGGCGGGGACGCGGCCGAGGAGAGCGGCGGCACAAAGAGGGACGGCAAGACCCCCCGGGACGGCGGCGACGGCCCCCAGGCCCCCTCGGGCGGCCCGCAGGCCCCGTCCCCGCCGCCCGCCTGCCCCCAGGATCAGCACCACTTCCTCAGGTCCAGCGTGAGGCCGCAGAGCAAGAGGCTCAGGAAGGACTCGTCCTGCGCTGGGGGGAGCAGCGGTGCGGGCAGCTCCGGGCCCCGCGGGAAAGGTAAGGCGACCCTGTCCCCTTGCAGGGTGTGCCCTTGCGCCCCCGGTGGGGGGCCCCTCCCTCATGCCTCCCTGCCTCCACCCCGCTGGGGTTCCCTCGTGTGTCTGCACCCGCACTTTGAGTGGCACTTTGGAGGGGACATGCTCTCTTCCTGCTCCAAAGAGACTGTTTCTGTGTTTCGACTGTGTTAAGGGGCAGTAAGTATTCTTTCCTTGGACAAATAGGATAGATTTCTGATGGTTGGGTTTTTTTCCCCCCTCAAAGGCACTTGGGTGATTTATATGGTAGGCTATTTTAAACAGTAAACAGTAGTTTAGAAAGGGATTGAGAAATTACGTGCTGTATCTTTTCCTCAGCCTCAGATGGTGAAAATACAACAAAGGAATGGAGTTTTGAAACTCTTGTGGGGAAAGGTTGATAAGTCGAAAATGAATGATTCCGAGGGTCCAGCTTGGGCCCATCACCCTCTACTTCAAGTATTCTAGGTTTGAGAGTGTTAAGGGCCTCAAGACATGGCCCTTTGAGTTTCTACTAAGGTTTCCTTGGGTGCCATGAGAACATCTCCCCTAGCGTAGTAAGTGGTGAAAACATTTATGACCTGACATAAACGAGTAGCAGTCCACAGGATTTGTCCTGGCATTCTCAGGTTGTTGAGGACGTCTCTATCAAAATAGTAAGAAAACCATGTGTCAGTTCCCCATTGTTTTCTGCTTGTATCTGTTTATATTTCAGTATTCTGTTTTTTCTTAATGGTATAAGTGAATTGTTCTTAATATTCTGTTTCAGGCCAAGTCTGCAGCACTTTTATAGATAGCATATGTAACACCATTTTCTAGTGAGTTTCACATGAGAAAAACTTTCACTTGGTTCCTTGGGCGATGGAATTTAAATCGTTAGCTGGTCCTGATAATATTAAGAAGGAAATACCTCAGAAGCTAGTGGAGGACCCATTTTGGAGATCTGTGCCAAATGTGTGCAGTTAAACTTGCTAACTTCTGCCTCATTCTCAGCTGAAGAGGACTGGCCTCTGAAGTCATAGCCTTACTCATTTTTGGGGGGAGGTGGGGGGGGGTGAAGACTTTTGGTGTAACTGTACTCACTTGGAGATGTAAGCATGAGATAATTTTGTATGCTTCAGAAGTTAAAACTTGTCTCATAAAAGTTTATTTTGGTGTGAAAATTGCTGATTGATTAGGAAAACATTAATTTGTTTTCATGGCTTTGTTTTGTAAAAAGCAGTTTTTCACTCCTACTCAGAGAGATGTCTTAAGTTACCGTGTGTAAGTGCTAGTGAGCCTCCAAGGGTCTGTTTGTGGCTTCAGAAGCACTGGCTCTGACATCCGGTCAGAGTCTCTGGCTTTGGTCCCCTGGCCCTCTGACCTCCGTCTGCTCGCTGTACCCCTCTCACCGGCTTTCTCCTTGGAGAGGCATCTTTCCTTCCCTGTGAATTGAGGAGTGCCGGGGATGGCTCCCCTCTCTCCACGTGTAGCTGCTAAAATGGAGTGAGGCACTGGAAGCTCTCTGTCCCCTGTGAATGGCTGCCTGTGAGGTGATGTGGCGTGGATGGGACGTGAGACTAAAGTTAGAATGTTGGCAGTGGGTAAGGGGCGGTTTGCTTTCCCTTGCACATTTGAGTGTGGGGCTGATGGGGAAGGTTTCTGATTAGCCTGGCCTCAGATGTGTTCTTAATTCTTGCCCAAACGTGGTTGGAACAGCCATCCAGTTCCCATCAGTAAAATGGAAGTTTGTTAGAAATTGTGCTGCTTACAGCTTGTGTATTTTCCTGTTTTAGCATGCAGAAGTTTGCTAAAGTGAATAATGAAGCTGAACTGTGGTGCTGATGTTTGGGAGAGGAGTGAAAAGTGTGTTTCCTCTGCTTCACAGACTCCTGGGCCTGCCTCTGGCCTGGAGCTTCCTGGCGAGGCCACCTCTGGGCTGTGCCTCAAGTTTCCCCGTGCCCAGGATATCCCCCGCCTGCTTCGGGCAGCCTCTCCTCCCTCTCCCGCCCCTTTGACCGGCAGAGAGCAGGTCAATTGTAACCTTGGGGAACATTCTTGGAGGAGCTGTTCGTTGCACAGACGGTGGAGATCTCCACCTGTAGTGATGAGTATGGACCAGTAAGGGAATTTTTCCAGGTTTTTCACTTCAGGAAAGTAAAAATTTCCATTATATTTGAGGTACAATCACAGCCCAGCCAGAGAAGGCTCCTTTGGTTACTGACCGCTTTCCAGTTTCAGTCTTAATGCATGGAGAACTCTGCCGGCGTTTGGGAGGAAAAGGCTTGGGGAGGAAAGGAAGTTTTCGTTTTGCTTCTGTCCACACAAATACTGTCTTTTCTTTTTTCATAAGAATGGACTCTTTTGTCAACTTCAGTGAAAAACCAGAAGTGGAAGTCTGAATCAAATCCTTTTTGAATTGACCAGGGGCAAGTGGCAATGATTTAGCACCTGTGTGCCAGGCATCTTGCACCTCTGTTACTTTGCTTTTTATCTGGGCGCAGATACCGAGGAGTGTTGTTCAGATAACTTGTTCAGCTGAGACAGAAGGTAGGCTGCAGGTCAGAAACCAGTGGCTCTGCTTGATGTCAAAACAAATGCTCCCCTGGCCCTGCCATGCGCCCCAAGTGGCCTGAGAACACACTTGAGACTGACTTCACAACCTGCAGGAACCAGGCCAGGAGGCAGGGCCCCCACGCCCTCCCGTGTGTTCAGTTCCTGATGCACATCTCAGGTTCTCAGGATAACCCTAGTGCCTGCCTCACTGAAATAAGTAACGCCCCGAAGCCCTGCTCTTAGGGAAAGCGGGCCTGGCTGCCAGGTCGAGCTTCAGGCAGAGTCTGAGTGGATGGATGGGGTGGGCGGGGTCACCTGTTGGGAGGTAGGATAGAGGTGCCAGGAATGCCCCCGAGCCTCTAGGGGGTGGGATCCTCAGGGGACGCCTGAGTTGGGGGCAGAGTTAGACCCTCTGTTTCCAAGGCTGTCCCCTCCCCCCACCCAAGCAGGCCGATTCTGCAGAGTCAGGGAGCAAGTCAGAGGAGGCGCCGTCTCCACAGTGCGGCTGCGTCGTCTGGCTTTACTGTGTCGTGCTTAGAAATCAGCGTTTGCATTTTGCTTAGTCTGGGGCCTGCCTGTACCTTCCAGAATTTTTTTTAAAGATGTCTCAGACGTACCTCACCCTGTTGCGGCTGACCCTGGGGAGACGGTATCCTTTTGGGAGGAAGGATGATCTGTGGTCGGGAACCCAGTGTCTCCACTCTGAGCTCCAGGGATTCATTCAGCTGGGCTGGAGGGGTGCTTGCCCTGCCTGAACTTTATGCTCCTTCCGTTCAGCACCAGATGGATCAGGCCACGGCCGAGGCCGCGCTTCCCTCAGCTCAGAGGTGCCTGGGGTCCTGCGAGAAGGCAGAGGCCCAGAGGCCAGGTGGTTGTCTCCCTGGTAGGTTCTCCTTAGCCTTCACCTCGTGAAGTGCCCGGCCTGGCGAGGCCCTGCTGGCATCCATGCCGCGGTCACTCTCGTCCCTCCCCAGGCCGGGGCAGCCGGGCAGGGCAGTCCCTGCCTTCCATACCCACCAGGGGCAGGGGGACACACCCGACCCTCCAGAGACCATGAGGCTGGAGCTCTGTGGTCCTTGTGGCCAGTTGGATCGTCACCCCAGGGTCCCTCAGGCTCTGTGAAGGTCTCAGCTTTATGGGAGGAGAAGTGAGAGGCAGGCCGTTCTTCCAGCTGTGTCCAGCACATGCCTCTCTCCCTACTGAGGCTGCATGTGCAGGAGACACGGGGACTGCGACACGGGCTCTATTGGGTGACACAGGCCCCCTCTGTGTGTGGTGGGTCAGGAGACCCGCCGGCCCAGGCCGCGTTAGAGCGGCCACAATGGAGCCGTGCCAGATGGAGGGGAGCCCGCCTGTGGAGCAGAGCTTCCAGGAATCCCTCAGTCAGAGCTGTGCCCTGAGCCGGCTTCATGTCCAAGACATGGACAGATAGCCTGGGCAAGTAGGTAAGGGAACAGTTGAATTCTGGTTTAAAGGCTGAGCTAACTTTGGAGTATTAGTACTTCCTTGACTTTCAACGTCAACACCGATGCTTCTGTGGTGTCTCGTGAGCTTCTGCGGTTGTCTGGTGCCCACTGAGAGTACACGCGTCAGGGTTGTCATTTCAGGTAGTACGTTGTGTCCTGTTTCGGATGATATGAAAATACAAAGATAGCAGAGTCACAGATGCAGAAACCGTCTTTGTCCTGGATGGCGGTGTGCTGGAGTGCTTTATCACATCAAGCAAGGCTGGTGTTCTCAGCGCCGAGGACCAGCGTGTGAAACGTGCCTTGGAGTTGTGGTCCCCACATTACTCCCTGAGGAGGGTGTACGTTTTAGTGGGAGCGCTGAGTTGTAGTTGTGTTTGTCTTAAATATCTGTGAGAGGAGCGAAAGTCTCCGAGGGAGGCCACGCCTGGTTTGAGAGAGGGGACACTGAGCCTTGCGAGGTGCCGCTGAGGCAGATGGAGCAGCAAGTGCTGAGGGCGGTCCTGGTGGGCAGCATGCGGCTCTTGGGGCCCAGCGGACGTGGTGGGGATGGGGGTGCTTGGATTCGTCCGTGGGGCGGCACCCTTCCTGGGAACCATCCACCTTGTGCCTTGGTGGAGAAGGCTTCTTCAGCAGCAGCACAGAAGCACCTCTGAGACCCTGGGTGTCACACCTCCCATTTGGACTGAGTACAGCCTGGGGTGCCCACCGGGCCTCATGTTGGGCGTGCTGCCCTCTCGGCCGTGAACTTCCACAGTGCCAGGCGGCACCCTAGTGGGGCTGGGGGCGGGCAGGCGGTGAGACGGGAGCATGCCTCCTGCCCAGCGCAGGTGGGCTTGGGTGGACGTTTCTGAAGCCCTCGAGTCCAGCCTGACAGGGTCTTCCTGTCCCTTGGGACTTTGATGTTATGCTCGGGAAGTTCGCAGGCTCCAGAGGAAGGCTGAGGACAGGGAGTGTGCTGTGACGGGGTGTCACCACATCCTCGGAGTCCCCCGGGACGTCACACGGCCGTGCTAGGCCAGCATCCACCAGAGTCCTGAGCCTGCTGCCACCTCCATCACAGACGGGGGGCGCTGAGACCAGGGTCTCTCCTTTGTCTGCCCGTGGCTCTGTGTGTCGTAAATGCTGAGGCAGCCACGGCCCAGGTGACAGCCACCGTGACGTAACACGTCCTGGGGGAGCCCCGTGTCCCGGGAGGATGACGCTAGGTCTGGAGTATGAGGAGGGGAACTGGCTGGGCCCCTGCCGTCCGGGCCATGCGGCTTTCCCGCTTTCAGGGCTTCTTTCCCCCTGGTGATGGTGACTGCACACGAGGACAGAAGGGAGCAGGGCGTCCAGACGCGCTCCTCGGGGCTGGGCACCTGGGCTTCCCCGGCAGAAAGATGGCTGGTTCTCTGCTGCGCAGTGCTGAGGGGGCATGGGCAGAGAGAGCGGGCGGTCTAGCTTGTCTGGAGTGGATGCGGGCAGCGGGGGACGCAGACAGACGCCGCACATCTGTGTTCCTCAAACGTGAGTCCTGGAGAGGGTTGCGGCCTGGGTGGGTGGTCTGGGAGACCAGAGAGGGAGGGCACTGAGGGGCCTGCTCCGAGGTGGCTCCGAGCCTCCGGAGGACTGGCCCACCCACCGCTGGCCGTGGTGGGTGGGAGGGACGGCGCCGGCTCCCCAGCTCTTGCTGAGCACACTGTGAGGCCTGACGCGGCCGTTCCTGCTCTGAGGTACAGGGAGGCTGCCGGGCTCCGGCCTCGTGTGTCCTTTCCCTCCTGTCTTCCCGATGCTGACTTCTCACGTGCAGGCTCTGACTAACCTCTTTGTGGCCTCAGAAGCACGGTTGCAGGTGTCACTTTGACTTGGGGCCTGTGCATACCCACGCCCACCCCAGGGAGAGCCCCACACCCATTAAGGCTTGTTCAGAGTTGTCGTCTCAACACCCCCCCACCCCCCTGCCCTTTGCCTTCCTGCACCTCTGTTCTTCTCGCTGGCTTCTCTGTCTTCCCCTTTCAGTCATCACTCTTTCTGTCTGGACTTTGCCCGGTAACCATCTCGTTCTCCCAGTGTCTCTGATCCTACTTGTCTTTTCCTGCTTGAGTCGCAGTGCTCGAAGGAACCAGAGCTCAGGTGGGATGCCGTTCTTCCTCCTCCTCATCTGAATTTTCAGGGATGTACCAGGTGCTGTGTTCTCTCCCCCCATGAAGTTTTGTGATTTTACTCTGTTTCTGAGAAGCATTCAAGGTCTAGAGTGACGGGCAGCAGATGTGGAAATGGTCGCCTGAGGGTCCTTGGCTTTATTTTCCTCTACTGAGGACGAATGTTTTTGAAACCCGAGCAGGAGAGGCTGAGCATCGCTGCTCTGACCTCTGGCCTTGAAGAGGGCATGGTTGGTGGCCTCAAGGACCTCCTGGGAGCAGCTTTTAAGTCGTCCTTTCCTTCGTGTCTGCTGGTTTGGTGTATTCTGTGGGCTACTCCTGAGGTCCCTCCAGGCTCAGAGATGCTGCCATTCAGTTTTCCGTCACTGTTCATCCTCCTCGTTGCGGGTTACCAGTGAAAATCTCACAAAACCCAGCAAGAGGCCTGCGTTAACAGAATTTTCAAAAATGTGTGTAATTTCAAGTACGTTGACACCAGTGTGGGCTGGCAAAGCTAAACCTGAGCTGTGATTGTTAGCAAGTTGCCTTTGTCTTGGAAAAGGAGGGTTTATGAAATTCTTTGTTGTGGGTGGTGCAGAGGTGGACAGACAGCCCTTCCTCAGAGGAGTACTCATGAGGAGTTATGAGCTCCAAGTCAACCAGAATTTCTTTTATTTGAGAGTGGGTTTAAATGGCACCCGTGACCTGATCTTGAGCTCATGGAGAGGCGTCTCTGACCTGCGCGCAGTGGAACAAAACCGACGATCCCTGCACACGAACTGAGTTGCCTTGCCTGTTGAAACATCTTGGGACATGCCGGGCTCATGAGTTAGGTCAGGGGTTTGGTTTGGTTTGGTGAGGAGCTGACAAAGTCAGGTCCTGTGGCGAGGGCGTCCTTCCCCCACTCTGCGCACGGGGATTCTCAGGTACAGATCTGCTGAGCCTCACGAAGCGGAGGAAGCAGCTTGGGACCGGCTTGTCTTCCCTAGCTGTGTCTAGGATGTGAGGGGTGAACATACAGGTGCGGTGACAGAAAGGTCCCTCCCACGCTGTCTGGCATGGGAACCCCTGGCCCCCTGTGGACCCAGACCACTAGAGCTGTGGCTGGTGTGACTAACGAACTGGGGTTTTATTTAATTTTAATTAAGATTTAAATTTGAGTAGCCTCGTTAGTGATCGTCTAATTGGGCTATACAGCTCTGATAAATTGTGAATTCTGTTAGCTGAGTGTGTCGCTTTCTGAAGGTGGCCCGCTGGCCTGATAACACATTTCCCCACAAGAGAATCAGGCGCATTCCATGTACCTGAGTGGTTTTTCTACACATATGAACACATTCTCATGCCCAGTAGCTGACTGATAGGATCAGCTTTTTTTAGATACTGCTTATGTTGACGTTAGGCCTTCCCAGGTGGCTCAGTGGTAAAGAATCTACCTGCCAATGCAGGAGATGCAAGATATGCAGGTTCAATCCTTGGGTCAGGAAGATCCTCTGGAAATGGCAACCCACTCCAGTATTCTTACTTGGAAAAATACATGGTCAGAGGAACCTGATGGGCTATATAGTCCACGGGGTTGAAAAGAGTCAGGCGCGACTGAGCACACACACGTGTCAATGTGATTACGAGGATCCGCACCTTGAAAGGCACAGTGAGGCATCAGGGGGGAGAGTGACTCCGCCCTGCCCAGGGCCCCAGACAGCCCCTGTACTTGGATTCTGCAGGGGTGGTCTTTGCAAGCATGCATGGAATCACTTTTAATTTGTCACTTTTTTTATTTCTCACGATTGTCTTTTATTCCCTTTGGAGGCAGAACCCTCTCGAGGGGCTGAGGGAAACATGGCCCTGAGTTCCCAGTGAGCACGTGTCTGCCCAAGGAGGGCCCCCAGCAAACTGACTGGGAAGTGGATCTGATGGAAAAGCTCATGATTATCTCATCAAGAAAGCATCTTAACAGTTATCTGCACTTGTTTGCTTTTCCAGTTTGAAGCACTTTTGTTTTTATGATCTTATTTTTACCCTTGTCATTCAGAGTTTGCAGATTCTAACCATTGGATGGCCCTGTGGTTCCGAGAAAAGAGAATGCTGGTTATCACAAAAATACACTGGGAGTTCCCCTTCCATCTGAGAGGAAGGAAATGGAATGGGTGGGAAGGCTGGGTCAGGTCATAAAGTGTGTAGTTATCTGTGACCTTTGCCTTGGCTTTGCTGCCTGTGTCCTCCTGGGAGCTCGGAGTTCTGGTCCTGGGCCTGGCTTGGACCCCCATGCTGGACCGTATGTGCTGCTGCCTCCAGCAGGGTCTTGAAGGACTCATCTCGAGATACAGAACTGGTGCTTCAAGAGCGTGTGTGGGATGTCACTCACTCTTAGAACACCAGACTTTGTTGATAAAAAGTGATCAAGAAAAACAGGAGTTTTGAGACTTTTAAAAGATGCTGTGGGGTTGTGTGGTGCATATGTTGAAGTTCCAGTTGTAGCTCTAAGAAGGTAGTGTCTTACACACATGTAGATGTTTTCTTGATTTTGAATTTCAATTTGTTTATTTGAAAATATAATTACTTTACCCAAAACCTCTTTTGAGAAAGAGGTGCTGAGTGCCTCAGCAAGGCCTTGTCCTTGTACTCTCAGTGGTGCCACATAAACGCTCTGTTTCCTTTTTCTCACTGTTTAAACGTTCACAAGGGTCAGAGGTCAGGGCAGGACCATGTCACTCACTTGCTGGGGGCGGGGCCTGGGGCAGCTTCTGTTGGTAACAGGTCACTCACTGTAAGGTTCTTTCTCTCCAAGGAGCTGATGGTGGTGGATCATCGGCTGCAAATGGGCCTGGGGTTGCCCCTGCTGCCCCTGCAGGGGGCTCTCGCTCCTCCTCCAGGAACCTGGGGTCTTCCGGTGGGGAGAAGGAGGAAGGCAAGAAGGTTCGGCGGCAGTGGGAGTCCTGGAGCACAGAAGACAAAAACACCTTCTTTGAGGGGCTATACGAGGTAAGCTTCCTGGAGCCTGCAGGGCTGGTGGGGCTCCCCCCTCACACCCCATTTGGTGGCCCCAGGCCTTGCCCTCTGACCTTGGCCCTTCATCTCCTTGGTGTGACCTTCAAAGCTGTTTCTAGTGAGGTGGCTGTTAGGAAGTGTCTTTGCTTCTCTCTTCTAAGATGCTCTCCAGTGGCTCAGAGTGGTGCCCATCCCTCTGGGCCTTCCCCTTGCAGCTGGTGGCAGTTTTGTGGGAGAGGAAGTACCTGAGCTAGACGCTGGAGGAGGCACCTCACGTGCAACTCTGTCTTGTTCTGGCTCACCTGCCATTGCTTTTTTTAAAACAGAGAATGAGTATTCATTCTTTAGGATTTTTACTTTTTGATCTTAAATTTTGAAATGATTTCAGAATTGGAAAAACCACAAAAAGAATACAGGGAATGTTCACGTGCCCTTTTCCTGCTTCCCTGATACCCTCATGACTGCAGGGTGACCAACACAGTGAGGAGGATCAACCTGATGTCATCAGTGTTTATTCTGGGGTCCTCCTCCGGGTCACATTGACCCACATTGTAGTTGGCTCCTCCCAATTGGGACAGGTCCCTCAGTCTCCCGTTTTTACCCTGGTCTCTTTTGAAACATCCAGTCTGTTCACTCGTGGAGCACCCCTCGTTGGGCTCACCTGACATTTCCTTGTGGTTAAGCTTAAGCTTTGTGTTGAGAGTGCTGCAGGAGTGCTGTGCCTCCTTGGGTGTCCTTGTGGGAGCCTCTGCTGTGCTCTCGGGCCTGCTCTGTGAACCTTGGTCTCTGCATTCAGGTTGCATCTCTCAGGTTCTCCACCACCAAGTCTTCCTCTTTTTTTTTTTAACTTTGAGGCTGTGTGAATACCCTGTTTCGCATCATTTTTCCTTCTTCTAATTTAAGCAACCAGTGCTGCTGCTTACTGGAACAACTATTACTGTGGTGTATGCCCAGTGACTGCCTTCTAGCTCCCTTACTCTACGTACATTTATTAATTGGGAACCCCACGCCAGGAGCTCTCCCTTCTCCATTTATGTTGGCTCCTGTGTCCTTCTAACATGTTTCCTTTCAACCTTGAGTATTTCCTCTCTCTCTCTGGCAACTCAGGATGCTCTAGACATTCCTGGTGTTTTCCTTGCCCCAGACTTGGCGATGCCCATTTTCCCAAGGAACTCTGTTCGTTTTGGAAAGTGGGATTTAGAAGCCAAGCCTTGGGCACCCATGGTGCTCATTGCTGCCGGCGTGCCGTTACCTGCAGGTCCCTTCCCACGCTCTTGCTTGGTGTGTGTTGATGAGAGTTTCAGGCATGGGCAGTACCTGAACAGCATCGACACTGTGTTCTCTGGAATGTAAATTCCGTCCTGAAAATCTAAGCTGTACTTGGTTTCTATGTGGAGTTGCTGAAGGAAGGTCCACAGCTGTATTCAGAGCACATTCTGTGTGATCCTGTTTAATACCTTTTGTATGAGTGAATTGGTGAGACTGTTTCTGAATAGTTGATGTTTTAAGATACCAGATACACAGCACCCTGAGCTCCTCCATCCTGTCATATCTTCTGGTTATTGTTTATTTGGGTATCCCATTTCATGGGCTCTAAAGAACTCTAGAGGTTAAGCCCTTTGTCCAAGTGATAAGCTTTATGTTTCTCCTGCTCCGGCTCCTTGCCTCTTGGGACCCACATGTTAAGGTCATTCTATTGCTGCTTTGTCCATTGTTCTGATGGAAACCTGAGGTTCTGGGGAAGCCGGGCTGCAGTTCACTCCCAGTGAGAGCTGTGAAGCGTCTGCCTTGCCCAGAGGCTGCCTCGTGGTGATTGCCTTGTGTGTGCCGCGGGCTCTGTCTTGCAGCACGGGAAGGACTTTGAGGCCATCCAGAACAACATCGCGCTAAAGTACCGGAAGAAGGGCCGGCCGGCTGGCATGGTGAAGAACAAGGAGCAGGTGCGGCACTTCTACTATCGCACCTGGCACAAGATCACCAAGTACATTGACTTCGATAATGGTAAGCGCCGCCTGCCCACCTCTCCCTGGCCCCGTGCCCACCCAGCACACGGCTTGGGGTGTCCTCGGCTCAGCATGCCTGCTGGCAAGAGGCCTTGTAGCTGGTAGTTGGGCTGAACTGCGAGGACGCCTGTGGCGTCTGGGTGCCTGGCTCGCTTGCTGGCAGGGAGGGTACCGTGGTCCTGGATCCTACCTCTTCATTACCCCTCCTTCTCCCAAGAGGGCCCTGGTGGGTTAGTGGGCCGGGCCTGGCATGGAAGGCTGGGGGTGGAGGGCTGGCCATCCACGGCTTTCCCAGGCCCTCGTCGCTTGTGTTTGAGTCTGGTTTGCGTGGTACTATCTTTAAGTCACATGTCTAGGTCATTGCCAGGTGCAGTCCTGACTTCCTACTCTGAGCACCCCTTCCATCAGCATCTGTCCTCGAGGGAGGCATTGCCGCCTTCTTTGTCCACACGCTGGGAGAGCCGTGTCCGTGTCACTTCTGCCACTTCTCATGGCTCAGTCCCTCCTGTGACCACCTGGTTCTAACACTCCCCATTAGCAGCACTGCTGATGCAGGATGACTGTGGTGGCCACGCTCACGCCACTCCTGTGAACTCTGCCTGTGCCTTGCAGGTGGTCTTTGGCCAGGCAGCGAGTTCTCGCCTCCCTGATGACCCCTCCAGCTTCCCCGCTGCCTCTCCCTGTGGTCAGGTTGCCAGGGCCGGGGCTTCCCCCAGCCTGGAAAGGCCCAGGGGTGGTCCGAACTGTCCTGTATAAGGAGTCTGGCTTTGGAGGGTTACTGTCTTTACTGAAACTGCTTCACCCTGCTTCCTCGCTCGCTTGGATGGGGTGTGGAGGACTGTGTGCTGCTGCTGCTGCATTTGCGTGTTTACAGAGAGCCCTGGCTGGGTCTGGCTTGCAAGCCGTGGTTTGCTGTCCTCTGCCCTGGAGAAGTCCTTTCTCGATGCCATGGCCAGCAACAGGGCTCTCGGGACTGTGGACCAAGCTCCAGACAGTCATGGTTGTGATGGTCACTGCACTTCCCGTGACAGTGTCCCTGTCTTTCCTTTGAATCTTTGTGGATGTCTCCAATCCGCCTGTCAGTCTTGCTGGTTCTGTTCTGAGCTTCTCAGATCTGTCTGTGCTGCCCAGCCTCCACTACCCTCCACCCTCCCCCAAACCCGCGCCGGGCCTCAGCTGGCCGGGTCTGTGCACAGAGAGGTGATCCCATACTCCCACGCTTGGTGGAAGCCCGCCATGTTGGGCATTCTATTTTCTCTCTAGGGACATTGCCCTGCCTGTTAGGGTCCCCTCCTCCCTCTTTTTCTTCTGAAAAGTGCAAAAACAGCACCATATTGCTGTGTACTCTGCCCTGTGGTCCAGGGTGCAGGGGTCAAAGCCAAGAAGCACCCCCAGTGCCCTGGCGTGACCTCGAGCCCCGCACGTCCGTGCTCTCCTTCTGAAGCTGCACCTTCCCTTGTTTTCAGTGTTCTCCCGTGGGCTCAAGAAGTCCTCCCAGGAGCTGTATGGCCTCATTTGCTATGGGGAGCTGCGCAAGAAGATCGGGGGCTGTGAGTACCTTCCCCGGGGCCGCCTCCCAGTGGGGCTGCAGCTTTAGTCCTGGGGCTCTTTGTTTTCTTCCCAGCTTTCAGCCTGAAAACACTTTAATGTACAGAATGTTTTAACATTGCGGAAGTATTGAAGGAGGATGTATTGATCTCACACGCTGTCATTTAGATTTTACTGGCCTGAATCTTGGCCATATCTGTGTTACCTCTCCTGCCCCCAGCCCCTCCACACACTGGCTTTCTTCTTGCTCAGCCATGGGACTGTAAGTTGCTAACACCCAAGCACACTGTCAACCCCTCACCCGCTGGCCCCTGAGAACAAGGATGTTCCCCTGCACACCCAGCATGTGTAAGATGTTTCCAGTGGGCACCACAGCCTCACTGGTCTCCTGACCAACTCAGGTCTCCCAGGACATCCACCACACCAGGCGGCGCACGCCTGTCCACAACATGCTGATTCACAGCTGCTGTGTCTCCTGGGTCTGGACTTAGAACAGCCCCCACGTCCTGGTCTTTCCCAACTCTGGTGCTCTGAGGGATCTGGGACCCTCCCTTGCCTTGGTCTGAGCGTGCCCTCATAACTAGAGTCCTTTTAGCTGTACAGGTGTTCTGGCCTCCCCGTGTGATTATGCACGTGAGGCTGCAGCCTGTCAACATGGCTTGGGAAGGCACACCCCTGCAGGGCCATCTTGTGAGATGAGGATGAGCTGCCACCGAGTGCGTCACAGTGGGCAGGCTGGTGGGGCGGGCATTCCCTGGGTGACCTGCGCTCCCTGAAACAGGCAGGACTTCCAGGAGCCTCTGAAGAAAGGGCCAGGTGTCCCGGCTCCCCGCCCCTCCTCCTGCAGGCTGAGGACTCCTAAACAGACCCCTGGCTCCTGCTCTTAGTGCTCTGCTGAGCTCCTGAATCCCTGTCCTGCCCTGAAGCACTCCTGGTCCTGGAGTGCTGGCCCAGTGCTGTGGCCCTGTCTGGTCTTCCCATCCGTGTCACCCAGCTGGACCCCTCCCCACAGAAGGCTCCCGCAGCCTTGTCCTTTTGTCGACTTCCTATCGCCCCTGGGTGGGGGGTGGGTGCACGTTCACTCTAGTAAGCAAACACACAGGGCCTCGGCCCGTGCTTTGGCAGAGCTGTTGGGGGCAAGCCCACAAGTAGCCCAGGAACCCAGCAGGACAAGTGTAGTGGGGCATGATGGTCCCCAGGAAAGGGTAGTGTCTCATGAGGTAGTTGGGGGCGAGTGGTTGGTGGAGAGGGGACAGTGCTCTTAGTGCAGGTGACATGTGGGTTCTCGGGGGCTGCAACTGACATGGATGTTACTCTGGGAGGCCCTGATGTTCCATTAAGTGGTTTGGATTCTGCACTGAAGATAATCACATGGAATCTTGCTGGGCTCTGCTCCTGACACCTTGATGCTCACGTGTGTTTGTCTTTGCACCGAAGGCATGGACGACAAGAATGCCACGAAGCTGAACGAGCTCATTCAGGCTGGGTGAGTAGATGGCGTGGGTGGCAGGCTGGCTCCCATGAGTTTACACTTTTTGCTCAAATATAGACCTTGAAATACATGCAGTTTTCTCCCCTTTTCTCAGTGAGAACCATTAAAACTTGAACTCTTCAGAGTTAACCCTTATGTCCTTGCAGCTAAGCATCTGCCCGTTAGGAGGTGGCCAGCCCAGGGGAGTGGATTGACCTGCCCCAGCTTCTCCCCGAGCTGGGGTCCATCCCTCTTCTTGGCAGGTCTCCACTCGGCCCTCACCTTCACGGTCTCACTCTTCTCCTCAGTCTCGTGCTTTGTAGTGTGGGAGCTCCTTTTGCCTCTGGAAGGCCCTCTGTCCTGTGCATTTTTCTGGCAGCCGTTTTGGCACCCCAGCTGCTCTCCTTCCTTGGCCTGATGTTGGATGGCCGGTGGGCCCCTGTTCCTCAGGCTGAGGGCCTGCCAGGCCGGCTGCCCATGTGCTTTTGCGCTTTGGCTCTGGCCCAGCATCTGTGCTCACAGAGGCTGGCGGTGGGTTCCTAGGCTCTGTGTCTGAACTGTCACCCGTCTGAGCAGGCCTGAGAATGACCAGGTTGTTTGCACCACCATGTATAAAAGAGCAGAGACTCATCCTGGTGGCCAGGAGGAGCAGGTGGCTTGGCCAGCTGGCATCACTGGGCACACCAAGCCTCCCAGAGGTATGGGGTATGGTTGGAGGTCAGTGGCCCTGGCCCCAGGGTTGTTTATTACCCCCATCCACCTGTGCACCGTCAGTGTCAGAACTGCCTGCCTGCCTTCCTGCCCCGCCTGTCAGGTGGGAGCTGTGTTGGCTCCAGGATCTAAAGGTTTGAGTGGTGGTATGTGCACGAGCCTTCCCTGGAGTGTCATCCCTGTGGCTGTGTGGATCCATGGTCTGTTTATCCTTCCCCCACTCCCCGGTAAGGGACATAGGCAGTTTACGGAGAGTGAAGGACTTGCCGTTGACGCCAACATTTGTCATAGATTGCCAGGGAAGGAGTGGTGGGCATGTGTAGACCTTACAGGGGGCTGCCAGCTTGCTTTCCAAGGAGGCTTCCGGGTACCCCAACACGCCCCACGCTGGGTGTGCTCAGACTGTCTGATCTGAGCCACTTTGCTGGTGAAGGGGTGTCTCACTGTGGTTTTCACTTCATTTACCTGAGGGCTGATATTGAACACCTTCCAAAGACTCGCTGGTTGTCTCTTGTGGGGTGCCACTTCAGGTCTTGTGCCCACTGAGTTTTGAATGTCCTTCATTTGTTCCAGACAAGCCTTGTGTCAGGCAAGTGACTTGCAGACGTTCCCTCCCAGTCTGTGGTTCATCTTCTTAGTGGCTTTATCAGTGACCTTCATAGGGTAAACATTTTAGCTGTGGTGTAGTCCAGTTTGTTGTTCTGTTGTTTTTTTCATATTTGGATCATGCTTTTAGTATGTCTAAGAAGTCTTTGCTGAACTCAAGGTCACAAGATTTTTTCCAGTGTTTTTTTTCTAAAAGTTTTATGGTTTGATATATAAATCCACTCTGAATTGACTTTGGTGCACACCATGTCGTTTGTGCTGAGGTCCAATTTGTGACCTGTGGGTGTGTCCATTGGGACTGGCCCCAATTGCTTCCCCTATTCGCTGCTATTTCACCCTTGTCTAAGGTCTGTTGACTATACTGTGTGGGTCTGTTTCCAGACTTTAAATTCTGATCCATTGATGTATTGTGTGTTCTTTTGACAACAGACATCAGTTTTGAAAAACAAAGCAAAAATCCTGTAAAAGTGAGACAGAGTTGGGGGGAGTTTAGGAAGGTACCTGTGGAAAAACTAGTCCTTGACATCAGAACATTGAGTATTTATCTCACTTCCCATCCCTGCCTCTCATGCAGACTACTTCCAAATAACTGTCTATCTCCCTTCATTATAAAATTGTAGAATTAGATCAAGGAGTAAATGAATTGAGAAAAGCTCTAAAATTAAATCTCATTATATTGGTTGCAGACCCAGCAGCATAGAATTTGGCACATGTTTATTAGACTTACCAAGTTAACTTTGCAGAGAAGTAAATGAAAAATATAAGAAAGGACAGCTCGACTCCCACGCACACAGAGCAGAGTTACTCTGCTGCCTGTTTTGTTGAAGTCAGACTGGTGGAGGACTCAGAGGGGTCTCTGCATCGCTCTGTGCGAGCAGGGACGGGCCTGATTCTCCTGCAGGTGCTCCTCCCCAGCCTGGCTAGGGCCAAGCCTCCCTGTGCTGGCTCCAGCCTCCAGCCACTCCTAGAACTTTGATTTGTGAGAAGAGGAAAGGGATCGCAACCTCAGAACGGTCTCTAGTCATAAAGCAGGCCCTGTTCAATTTCTCTTAAAAAAAAAAAAGGAAGTCCCAAAACAGCAGTTTAACGGAAAATGTGGTTATCACAAATACAAGTGCCACGTGACATGGCTCCCCAGCTCTTTAAATCTTGCTGCTGCTGTTGTATTTGTTTGGGATGGAGGGGCAGGAATGTCCACTTGTTCCAGAACCCTTTAATGGGGGGAGCTGTGTAAGAATTGACCCATTGTTCTTGGGTCACACTCCAGCATCATCAGAACATCCTGGGAGTGCTCTGCTGTGTGTGTTTCCCCTGAGTTGAGGTGGTTCAGTCTCAAGCACTTGGTCTCAGTGGAGACCATGTTCCCTGCAGGCTCTCATCCTCTCTGAACCTCCCATCCTGACACAACGGTGGGGAGAGCTGGCTCCTGGGGTCTGCCTGCCCAGATAACTGTTTCTCCTAAATTCACAGGCTCAGAGAAATTTAAGTAAAAGGAAAAACCAGAGGAATTACTCCCAGTTAAAAGAACAAGAGTATAGAGAAGGGGCATCCAGTGGTGACAGAGGTTCTGATCAGACCAAGGACCAGAGAGGGAATGTGATCTCCCCTGAGTCATGGAGGGACTGGTAGAGCTGAATAAGAACCCGCGCCTGTAACTGAAGACACAGGGGTCTTTCTGCTACACTTTTAAGAGACAGACCCTAGGATCTTTGCACATTATCTTATGGGAAAGACTGCCTAGAGTCAGAAAGAGCTGAAAAGCTCTCCTGGGTGACTGTTAGTTAATGAGGCCAGTGTTGGATGGATTGGCTCAAAAGATGACAGGCGCTGAAACAGAACCTGAGGAGGGAAAAGGAAAGTGGAACCTCACCTTCAGTATCCACTGCCAGAAAGCCCCTCTATTTTTGACCTCTATTACAAGCAGAAAGCCCTAAGTAGAGGCCTGTGTGAATATTATGTTAAAGAAGGCTGTGAAAGTAACCTGATCACAGAATGGATAGGGCCAGGGTATGAGAACCTCTGCTTCCTATGGTGCATTCAAACATGGGACACCAGTTTTGGTTGAGCCATATTTGCCGGGTCCCCAGAGCAAGCTGGCAGTGGACTGAATCGTTGAATACATGTGCTGTGGCTACTGGCGCTCCTGTGTCTGAGGCCTCAGGCCCTGACCCCACTCCACCATGGACTCTGGGCTGCTCAGGTTTCTACTTATCCTACCACCCTTCTCCTGGGACAGCTCTTCCCGCTGAGTGGTACCCATGTGGGAAGCTTTTGTGTTCATCAGCTGTGACCTGTAAGAATAAGACTTTTAAATCCTTAAAAAAATAAAAGAATGAGGGAAATCTGAGAGAACAAATAATGAAATAATCTCTCCAGTCTACCCCATGCTCAAAAAGGAGGTAATAAAAATGCTGAAGGAATTAAGAAAGGCTATCATTAGAAATGCAGATCACTGGCATAAGGATCTAGAAAGTATAAAGAGGAGCCAATCAAAATTAGACAGTTCAATTACCAAGATGAAAACCGAGCTAAAGACAGTAAACAGTTAATTAAATAATGCAGAAGAACGAATAATTGATCTGGAAGATAGAATAACAGAAATCACCCAATCAGAACAGACAAATGGAAAAAATGAAAGCAACATACAGGATCAGTGGAATAATATGAAGTGTGCCAATCTACGCGTAAAAGGAAACCCAAGAGGAGAAGAAAGAGAAAAGGGAATCAAAAATACATTTGAAAGTTTCCCAAACCTAAAGTGGGAAACAGTTTTCAAGAGACCAGAAGCACAGAGGGTCCCAAACAACAAGAACCCAAACAGACCTACTCCAGGGCACATCGTGACAGCAGACAAAGAGAGGATTCTGAAGGCAGCAAGAGAAAAACAGAGTCAGTTAGGAGAAAACCCCCACACGGCTATCAGCTGATATCCCTACAGAAATGGTCCAGGCTAGAACGGAGTGGCAAAATAAATTCAGAGTCCTGATGGAAGGGAAAAACCTTCCATCTAGGATACTCAACCCAGCAAGATGATCATTTGGAGCTGAAGGAGAGCAAACTTCACAGAGAGCAAACACTAAAGGAATTTAGTGTTTGTGATACTAAACCTATCCTAAAAGGAATAGTGAGAGGTCCTTTCTAAATAAAAAGAGAAGCAGGAGTCTATAGGAAAGGGAAATATCACAATAAGAAAGAGAAATCTATTAAAAGGACTAAAGATCACTTTAGATAAGCCAGTATATAGATTTAAAAAATAAATTCTGTGAAAGCGATTATAACTACAATGAACAGCAAAGGATAAACATGAAGATGTAAGACCAGACCTCAAAATCACAAAATGTGGGGGAGGGGAATAAGAAAGTGTAGATCTTTTGGAATGTATTTGAATATATATGACTTCCAGTGTAAAGCTGGTAGATACATTTCTGGGTTCACATATTTGAGAACCAAGGTAACCACAAATCAAAAACAAGGAGTAGATTCACCAAAACCAAACAGAAAGGAACTCAAGAATAAGACCAAAAAACCCATCAGGCCACAAAAGGGAAAATGAAAAGTGCAAAGCAACACCAAAAAGAAATATAAAATTAACTGGAAAACAAGATTTAAATGGCAATAAATACATACTTATCAGTAGTTGCTTTAAATGTCAATGAACTAAATGATCAAAAGATACAAAGTGTTAGGTGGGATAATAAAAGAACTTACAATAGGCTACCTATAAGAGATCCACTTTAGAGGGAAAGACACAGATTGAAAGTGAATGGATGGAAAAAGATATTTCATATGAGAAATGATGAGAAAATGGAAGTCACAGTACTCATATCAGACAAAATAGGTGTTAAAAGCAATAGGGAATTCTTGGTGGTCCATTGGTTAAGACTTGGTGCTTTCACTGCCATGGCCCTGGTTCAGTCCCTGGTTCGGGAACTAAGATCCCACATGCTGCAACTACTGAGCCCATGTTCTCTAGAACTCGTGCTCTGCAATAAGGGTAGTCTGTGCATTGCAACATGAAGCCCTTGCACTGCAGCTGGAGAAAGCTCACATGCAGAAATGCATACCCAGCACAGCCAGAAACAAAAAGTGAAAAACCAAGTACTAACAGACACAAAGGGAGAAATTGATGGGAATGCAGAAATAGTAGGAGACTTTAACACGGCACTGACAGCAATAGACATGTTTTCTAGAGAGAAAATCAGTGAGGCAACAGAGATCCTAAATGACACAATAGAACAGTTAGACTTAATTGACAGCTACAGGACACTACATTGAAAAAAACCCAGAATATACATTCTTTATAAGTATCCATGGAACATTCTCTAGGATAGACCACATACTAGGACATAGAACAAATCTCAACACGGTTAAGAGAACAAATTATTTCCAGCACCTTCTGATCACAACTGCATGAAATTAGAAATCAACCACAGAAAGGGTAATGAAAAAATGATTACATACAGAGTAAACAGTGTGCTACTAAAAGTCATCAATAGCTCAGAGATGAAATCAAAGAGAAAAAAAACTCTTAAAAGACAAAAGGCAGTGAAAACACCACCATATAAAGTCCATGGGTATAGCAGAAGCAGTCCTGAAAAGTTCATAGCCATATAGGCCCTTGTCAAAAAAAAACAAGAAAGAACCCCGATAAACCGAAACCTACCACCTAAAAGAATTAGAGAAAGAAGAACAAACAAAACGTGAAGTCAGCAGAATAAAGATCAGAGAGGACATAAATAGAAATTAAACAATAGGAAAAAAATCAATTAAACCAAGAGTTGGGATTTTAAAAGGACAAAAATATTGATAAATCTCTAGCCAGGCTCACCAAGAAGAATAAAGAGATGATCCAGATGAGGTAAGAAGAGAGAAGAAATGGCAACTGACACCTCAGATATATTAAAAAAAATCATTAGAAAATATCATGCAAAGTTCAGTTCAGTTGCTCAGTAGTGTCCGGCTCTTTGCAACCCCATGGATTGACTACAGTACACCAGGCCTCCCTGTCCATCACCAACTCCTGTAGTTTGTACTCAAGCTCATGTCCATTGAGTTGGTGATGTCATCCAACAATCTCATCCTCTTGTCCCCTTCTCCTCCTGCCTTCAATCTTTCCCAGCAGCAGGGTCTTTTCCAATGAGTCAGTTCTTCGCAGCAGGTAGCCAAAGTTTTGGAGTTTCAGCTTCACCATCAGTCCTTCCAATGAATATTCAGGACTGCTTTCCTTTAGGATGGACTGGTTGGATCTCCTTGCAGTCCAAGTGACTCTCAAGAGTCTTCTCCAACACCACAGTTTAAAAGCATCAATTCCTCAGCACTCACCTTTCTTTATAGTCCAACTCTCACATCCATGCATAACTACTGGAAAAACCAAAACTTTCACTAGAAGGACCTTTGTTAGCAAAGTAGTGTCTCTGCTTTTTAATATGTTGTCTAGGTTGGTCATAACTTTTCTTCCATGGAGCAAGCATCTTTTAATTTCATGGCCGTACTCACCATCTGCAGTGATTTTGGAGCCCGAAAAAACAGTCTGCCACTGTTTCCACTATTTTCCCATCTATTCACCATGAAGTGATGGGACCAGATACCATGATCTTTGTTTTCTGAATGTTGAACTTCAAGCCAACTTTCTCACTCTCCTCTTTAACTTTCATCAAGAGGCTCTTTAGTTCTTCTTCACTTCCTGCCATAAGGGTGGTGTCATCTGCATATCTGAGGTTATTGGTATTTCTCCCAGCAGTCTTGATTCTAGTTTCTGCTTCATTCAGCCCAGCGTTTCTCATGATGTACTCTGCATATAAGTTAAATAAGCATATGAAAAGTTACATACCAACAAAATGAACAACCTAGCTGTAACAGCCCATCAAAACTGAATCAAAAGGAAACATAATTTGAATAGACCAGTCACTGGAAGTGAAACAATCTGTAATTTAAAAACTCCCTTCATATGTATAAAATAGGTAACTGGTGAGAACCTACTGTATGGCATAGGGAATTCAATGCATTGTTGTGGTGACTTAAATAGGAAGGAAATTTTAAAAAGAAAGGATGTGTGTATGTGTATATATATGGGCTTCCCTGGTGGCTCAGCAGTAAAGAATCTGTCTGGAATGCAAGACACCTGGGTTCAATCCCTGGGTTGGGAAGATCACCTGAAGTAGGGGGGAATGGCAACCCACTCCAGTACTCTTGCCTAGAGAATCCCACAGACAGAGGAGCCTGGCAGGCTGCAGTCCGTAGGGTCGCACAGAGTCTGACACAACTGAAGAGACTAGTCTGCAGCAGCAGCATTTGTGTGTATAGATAATATAACTGATTCACTTTCTGTACAGCAGAAACTTCCAATAAAAATTAAAAAAAAAAAAGCTCCGTGAAAACAGATGGCTTCACTTGGAGAATTCTGCCAAACATACGAAGAACTTATATTAATCCTTCTCATACTCTTCCAGAAGGCTGAGGGGAGGAAACACCAAAGTGTTTCCTCCAAAGTCAATCTGTGAATGTACCATCAGCCTGATACAAATCCAGGCCAATACCAAAAATGATGACCAGCCAGTATCTTTGATGAATTCAGATGGAAAACTCTCAGCACAATATTAGCAAGCCAAATCCAACAACATATATAAAAGATCATATGCTGCAATCAAGATGGATTTGTCCCAGAGTCCCTAGGATGGTTCAGCACATGTGAGTCAGTCAACGTGATTAACCACATCAGCAGAAGAAAAGACCATGCAGTCATCTCAAATAGATGCAGAAAAAGCATTGACTCTCACCAAAGTAGGTGTGGAGGAAACATTTCAACATAATAAAAACTAATCTTGACAGACCTATAGCCAACATAATGCTGAATGATGAGAAGCTGAAAGCCTTCCTGTCAACTTCTGGAAGAAGACAAGGATCCTACTGTCATCATCTATTTAACAAAGTATTGGAACTCATAGCCACAACAGTCAGGAAAAAGAAAAGGCATCCAGACTGGAAGGGAAGAGGTAAAGTTGTCATCATATGCAGATGACATGACTCTATATAGAAAACCCTGAAGACTCCACGCAAAAGCCACCTGAACTTACAAAGTGAATTCAGTAACATAGTAGGGCACGAGATTAATACACAGAAATCTGTGGCATTTCTTTACGCTGAAATACCAGAAAGAGAGTAAAAATAGCTTCTCAGCCTTTGGTTAAGGTCAAGGGTAGAAAGAGTAAATTGTGCTTAAAATCGCATGAAAAAAAATTAAAATTTTAGAAATAAACCTGACCTCCTGCTGCTGCTAAGTTGCTTCAGTCCAATTCTGTCCAATTCTGTGACCCCAGAGGGATTCTCTAGGCAAAATCATTGGAGTAGGTTGCCATTTCCTTCTCCAAAACTTGAACAGGGAGGTGAAAATTTTCGATGTTGAAAACTATGAAACACTGATAAAGGAAATCAAAGATGATTCAAGGAAATGGAAAGATATCCCATGCCCTTGGAGTGGAAGAATTAATACAGTTAACATGGCTGTACTGGACAAAGCAATTTGTAGATTACCCATGATGTTTTTCACCGAAGGAGAACAAGTAATCCCAAAATTTGTATGAAACCAAAAAGACCCAGAATTGCCAAAGCAAATCCTGAGGGAAAAGAGCAAAGCTAGAGGCATAACCCTCCCAGACTTCAGACAACGCTACAAAGCTACAGTAATCAAAACTGTGTGTGGCCTTTGTGTAAAGACAGACCTTTGGATCAGTGGGAGAGAATGGAGAGCCCAGAAATAAACACATGCCTATGGTCCATTCACCTTTGAGAAAGGAGGCAAGAGTACGCAATGGCGAGAAGACAGTCTCTTCAGCAAGTGGTATTGGGACAGCTGGACAGTCGGTCACATGTAAACCAATGAAGTTAAAGCACACCTTCACACCATATACAAAACCAAACTCAAAATGGCTTAAAAACATAAATACAAGACACAGCACTATAAAGCTCCTAGCAGAGAATATAGGCAAACCGATGCTGTTGTTCAGTCACTCAGTTGTGTCCAACTTTTCAACCCCATGGCCTGCAGCACGCCAGGCTTCCCTGTCCTTCACCATCTCCCGGAGTTTGATCAAACTCATGTCCATTGGTGGAATCTAAAAAATAATACAAATAAACTTATTTACAAAACAGATTCATAGATGTAGAAAACAAACTTGTGGTTACCAGAGGGTAAAGGGGTGGAGGGATGAGTTAAGAGTTGGGGGTTAGCAGATACACAGTACCATATGTAAAACAAAGAAACATGGAGTTACTGTGTAGCAGAGGGAACTGTGTTCAGGATCTTGTAATAGTGAAATCTTGTGAGAACCGGAAAAGAATGTATACACGTATAACCTAATCTCTTTACTATGCTTCTGAAACTAACACAATATTGTAGTTCAATTTTTAAAACAGGTAAAAAAGCAATCATAAAAGCAGTAGATATCAGCCTGGAACCTTTTGTAAAATATAAACCTTTCTTTGTTCACCAACCATTGGGTGGCTGGCCAATGCCTTTTCTTAGGGGCTCACTCCATGGAGTCTTGGGGTGGTTTTATTTGGAAGTTCTAGCCAAGACGTGTCATTTGTGATTTTCCTGTTTTCAAGTGGAGCAAGAACATAGAGGCTGCAGGGACCTTCCTGATCACCCCCAATCTTTCGTGATTGTCTGGCCTACCTTGTTTGGCTGCAGTCTTGAAGACAGTCTACCTTTATTGAGTATTGCCAAAGCGTATCAAATGTGTTTTCAGAGGGAGCTATTTTTCGTGGCTTATATTTTTCTTTAATTAGTTAGTAGTAGTATTTCTTTATGTAATTTGAACATTGTATAAATTGCTGCCACAGCAGTGTTCAGAGAGAGTCACCCACAGCTATGACGTGTAGGGCAGGCCCCACTGAACCTGGGCCCGCTGCAGGCCAGTGTGGGGAGCACAAGCATGTAGCACCCCCACCTGCTGGCTTCCAGGGCCCCAGCCTCCACTCGTCCCCCAGTGTGGTTTGCAGAGGCATGGGTGACGTTCCTGATGGGCAGAGGTGGGGTGGGTTGAGAGGTCACGTAGAGGTGGGTGAGCCCATCTGCTCTGGGGCGGGGGTGGGGCGGCCCTCCCCCACTCCAGGAGCAGGCTGTTGGGTGGGCAGTGGCGGGTGCTCGTGGCCAGGCAGGAGGGTAGGGCGTGTCCTGAGCGGTGGGCACCCCCTTTGTGGCGTGCTGCCTGCTCAGGGAGGTCCAGAGCCAGCCTTGTCGTCTGTCATGTGACGTCCATCTGCCCGCAACTCTGGGAGCTTCTGCGGGGGCCCTCTCATGGGGCTGAGCAGAACCCCCGGAGGCCAGGCTGGGTGCTTGGCTGGGGCCCTCCATCACTGCACAGGGTGGGAGTGACTCTACTCTGAGGCCTCAGCGCTCCTTCAACCCCTCTCCCAGGGCCACCACAGTCCGGTACAAAGGGAGGAACCTGCGGATCAAAGCACCCATGTGCCGCGCCCTGAAGAAACTCTGTGACCCTGATGGTACGTCAGATGCAGCTCCGCTGGGGCGGGCCAGGCCGGGCGTTGAGGACCCGTTTCCGTCAGGGAGGCTTGCTGGACGGCTGCATTTAGTGATTTCCAGCCTGAGCTGAAAACGTCCTGTGGCAGCCGAGCCTGGGTGATCGCTCCTGGACTGCGACTCCAGGCACAGTGATGTGTCCACTCAGGCATCTAGTTCAGCTCTGAAGCCCCAACCGTCCTGAGATGGTGCATCAGAGGTGTCAGGGCGAGTCTCCTGTGGCCGGGCTGGGGCCTGGCACAGCGGGCATGTGATGGCTGTGGCAGATGTAGGCCACTCCTCGCCCTACCCCCTCCAGCGTTCCCCAGGGCTGCTTGCCCCTCCTCCTCTCTGGGCACCTTAGCCGTCCGACCAAGAGCTTCATCTTATCTGTACCTGAACAGACGGCTCTAAAGCCCCTTCCTGTCGCAGGCCTGAGTGACGAAGAGGACCAGAAGCCAGTGCGCCTGCCCCTGAGAGTCCCTGTGGAGCTGCAGCCACGGAACAACCACGCCTGGGCCCGAGTGCAGAGCCTCGCCCAGAACCCGCGGCTCAGGTGAGACGCTGGACGTTTGGAGGGGAGCGAGCTGCAAGGGACAGGGCTAGAGGGGCCCCTGGGGGAGCAGCAGCCGTCCCCGGTGCCCCGGCTCCACCTGAGGGTAGTGTGAGGGCTGCCTCGGCGCGGGGTCCTCGGACTCCGGAGCTGCATTTGCATCGCTGGCTGGGGTTTTGCAGGCTGACAGCGGGTGTGAACACATCACGTGGTCACAGGCCAACAGCTTCAGGGTCTTCCCTCCTCTTTCCCTGAGAACTGCTCCCTATTTTCTCCTTCCGTGTGTCTGGTTATGCACCAGGCACTCAGGAATGGGTCATTCTCCAGTTCTCATTATCTTGTAGATTAACTGCAAGCTCTTTTTAAAGGCCCAGTTCAGGGCATTGGGCACCTTCACAGTGTTGTATAGCCGTGACCTCTCTCTAGTCGCAGAAATTTTCATCCCCCAAGAGGGAACCCCATGCCCACCTAACACTCACTCCCCATCCCCCCGTCCCTTCCCCAGGCCCCACCGGCCTCCCTGCACTGGTCCTTGTAGATTCACCAGTGCTGGACGTTTCACGTCAGCAGAAACTGTACGTGGGTCCTTTCTGTCTGACCTCTCTCAGTGAGCATTGTGGTCTCAGGGTTCATCTGTGTCGTAGCCTGGGTCAGGACTTCATTCCTTCCATACATACTTTTATTTTCTTGGGCTTCATTAAGGCTGGACCCACTCTGACCCCTGAAGGAGCTGGTAGGGGAGGACCGTTGTGCCAGGCTCTGTCCTGGTTGAGGCCTCATCCTGTAAAGCGCGCTTGGTTCTCTTACTTTTTCTTGCAGTTTCACGTGGGCCTCCAGTTTTCTCAGTTTAAAGGGTTGGTGTTAGGAAAAGAGCCAGGGGCTCTGCAGGGACACTGTGGCTCGGGCCTTGAGATCATGGCAGCGTCTTGCCACCACAGCCTCCAGGACTCCCAGAAGGCCCCGCACGTCCCAGCCCCTGCCTCTGTCTGTCATTCTGTGCAGGATGATTGTGGAGCTACATCGGAAGGTCTCCAGCCTCATTGAGTTCCTGAAGCAGAAGTGGGCACTTCATGAAGTGAGAATCGTATCTTTTTCTTACTGAAGCAACCCTGGGACTCCGCAGCACCTGCTGCCTGAGACTTGGGGGCATCTCCGTCTCAGTCCTGGCTTTGCAGCAGAGCCCTGGGGTGTAGCATTTGGGCCATGGGCTGGTGTGGAACAGAACTAAAACCTACAGCCCTTCGTCCTCTGGGCTTGAGGTCTGAGCCCCCTTTGTGGTTTCCTCACAGTGTGAGAACTCTTCTCATAATGGCCCTCCATGCCTGAATGGCTGCTGTGTGGCCCACGGGCTGTGGCCAAGGCACCCCTGCCAGCAGGTTGAGGGAAATGACTGAGGTCAGCTCTCCATCTTCATGTCCTTCGCAGTCCCCAGCCCAGAGGGCGGGTGATGGGTGTGGGGCCCCTACAGAAGGAAGTGGCCCGCCTGTCTCCCCGAGGCCCCGTGGCCTGGGGGTGCGAGCTGCCACAGGTGGATCCTTGACGGTGCACTCAGCGGAAGACGCTGGAGGAGCGGCAGTTGCAGGACTCATTCTCGGAGCCAACACAGGAGAAGGTGGCGCTGCACTTGTTCCCGGGAGAGAACTGCACGCTGACACCGCTGCCAGGCGTGGCCCGCGTGGTGCATTCCAAGGCCTTCTGCACAGTGCACTGGCAGGAGGGTGGCCGGTGCAAGCAGAGTGCCAAGGACACCCACACGCTGCCCCCGGCCCAGATCCTGGGCATCCAGAGCGGGCAGGGCACAGCCAGGGGCCAGCTGAAGTGCCCGAGGGCCATTTCCGAGGCCAAGGCTGGGGGGCGGCCTCCTCCCTCCACCGATGCCTCACAGAGCTCCGGGGAGAGTTCCCCAGAAAGTGCCCCTGGGGAGGGGGCTGCTGCAAGTTTCAGCAGCCCAGATGCCTCCGACAGGCTCCCTCCGGGGCTGCAGGATGCTGGGGGACGACTTGAGAAGACCCCAGCAGTTGCCGCTGCAGAGGGTGGGGACGGCCCTGCCCGAGAGCCTGGGGCGCCAGCTTGTGCCTGCGGCCAGCTCCCGGATCTGGAGGATGAGCTGTCCCTGCTGGACCCCTTCCCCCGCTACATGAAGTCCTGCCAGGACCTCATCATTCCCGAGCAGGGCCGCCATGTGGACCCGCGGCCCGCAGCCTGGCCGTCCCCGGAGGCCCGAAGCGCGGAGGGGGCTGACCTCGCCCGGACCAGGGCCCCGTCCCCTGTCCGTGGCCCGCCCGGCCCAGAGCCTCAGTCCAGCCCCGGGTTCCAGCCAGACGTCTGCACTAAAGACTTGCTGGACACGCCTGCGGAGGAGCCTCAGGAGAAGGTGAGCCCCTCGGACCCTCCGCCTCAGGGCCAGCCTGCCGCCAAGCCTCCGAAGGATGTCCCGGCCAGCCGGCTGGCCCAGCAGCTGCGCGAGGAGGGCTGGAACCTGCAGACCTCTGAGAGCCTCACGCTGGCTGAAGTCTACCTCATGATGGGCAAGCCCAGCAAGCTGCAGCTGGAGTACGACTGGCTGGCGGTGCTGGGCCCAGAGGCCTCAGGCCCCCACGCCGGCCCCCAACCCGCCACCTTCCACAAGCAGCGCCTCCTCAGCTGCCTGCTGAAGCTCATCTCCACTGAGGTCAACCCCCGGCTGGTAAGTGGGGTCCAGAGAGGAGGGATCGGCCTTGGGGCAGGTGGTCGGGCCCAGGGGCTCCCAGAGGAGCTGGTCTGGGGCTGGCCTGTGGTTCCCTGGAGCAGGGTGGGGTGCACGCGGGCACTGTGCCCTGTGGTACAGGCCTTTGTCCTGTCCCGCGGGGCTCACACAGGCTGCACTGTGCCTGGCTGTGGGGAGGCCGCTGTGCCTGAGCGTGTGGGCCATGGGGATGAGCCTTGGATGGGTACGGGGGCAGCGTGGCATGGAGCTGGGAACAGGGCAGGTTTCAGTGTGCTTGGGAAAGGCCTTCCTGGGGGGACGGTGGGGGCACAGCCGGGGAGCAGGGAGCAGAGCTGGGTAGGGGCTGCGCTGGGTGGAGTGTGGCCCGAGGACCTGGTGGGCAGCTCCCTGGGAGGTAGCTGGTTGGAGTGGTCTGGAGTTCCTCGCCAGGCTCCTGGTTGAGGGGCAGTGGCTGCGATGGCCCTGGGAAAGGGCAACCTGCTGGGTGGACCTTGCTGAGGCCAGTGAGCAGAGCCCCCACATGGGCCGGAAGAGTCAGCTCTCCTGGCAGGAGAGCAGTGGTGCTGGGGGCTGGGGGGTGAAGTCACAGGCGTGGTGAGCGGAAGGGGTGCCTGTGTGGTGGGGGCCTGGGCACTTGATGGCAGCCAGGCCGGCAGGAGCCGTGGCCTCAGGCAGGCCCACGAAACCCCTGAGGTGGGGGTTTTGACTCCGCAGAGGGCTCTTTGGCCGTGCTTGTGTTTAGCTTTAGAAATTACTCTTGTGTTTCCTTTCTCTGACTCACAGAAGAGGCTTTAAGAAGGTGAGTCCCTGTGGCTTGCTGCTCGGCGTCCCCTCCTGTCACTGCGGGGTACATCCTGTCTGTGCCACCATGGCAGTGAAGGCAGAGGGCTCCCAGAGGACAGCGGCTGTTTCCCTGGGGGCCTGGGGCGCTGACCATGTGTCACGGCGTGTGACCTCTGACCCTCTGCTGTTCCTCCACGCTCAAGTGTCTTTCTGTGCCTCTGTCCCAGGCTCCAGAGACGAACACTGGCTGCACAGCCTCCGTGAGGCCCGCCCAGGAGGAGCAGTCAACGCCGCCGCCAGGAAAAGTAGTGACCGTCAGCTCCCGCAGCCCGCGCTGCCCCCGAAACCAGGCTGCCCTCCGCCACAGCAAGGCCTTCTCGCCCAGCTCCGTTCCTTGCTCCTCAGGTGAGGCTCGGATGGCCACATGCGGCGCTGGGCCTACAGGGGCCTGGGGCTCCACTGTGTTGGCCACAGGCTGGTGGATGGCATGCAGGTAGAGAAATCACCACCGCCTCACAGGGAGGGGAGAGCAGGGCCCAACGTAAAAGCCCTGGGGTACTGGGTGTGGGAGCTGACAGGAGATGTGGGGGACCCCGGCCAGTGTTCACCTTGGGGGACTTGCCTTCTGAGGTCACCAGGAGCCTCTGTCCTGCTGAACTGGTGGTTTAGAGCCTGAGGAGGGCTGGTTCTTTCTGGGTCTTAGAAAGGCTGCTTTTCTTTTCCTCTGAAATAATAGAATAGTGAGGCTTTCAGTTAAGGGATTCCCCACCAGCTGAACACAAATCTCGGAAAGCAAGACTGGCCTACCTGCTGGTCCACAGTTGTGTCTGGGAAGTAATTGTTCAGGGTCTCTTATTCGGTTTTGTGGCACATAAAACCCCAGGAGAGACAAAACCCATTTCCCTAAGGCGTCGATTTACTTGCTGTTTTTATTAGAAAAAACATACGTCGTCGTGGCTGGCATTGCTCACTCTGCACGATTCTAAAGAGCGACGCTGGTGGAGGGTCAGGCCCCTTCTCCTGCGTCCATGTTTCTGTTTCCGTCCTGGTGTTGGTCCTTCTCTGGCCGTGGCCCCTGTGGGGCAGCCACAGACTCTGAGCCCATTGTCCTCAGGGCAGAGGCACGTTCATCAGAGTTGAACCAGGGTGGTGCCAGCAGGTAGGCTGTATGGTCTTCTCCACCTTCTCTCTGGGCTTCAGTTTTGTGATTCTGTGAACTCTTAAATATCCACATTTTTCCTTGATTGAGGATGCTTCTGGCCCAAGGCACCTGCAGTTCTAGAATCCTGACAGGCATTGGGAAGATACAGTCTCTGGACTGTGTGTGTCGATTCAGCCTCACAGATTTGCAAATAAAGAACAAAGAAAGGGAACCCATCTCTTCCATGAAATAAGCTGCAGCAGTGGCTGTGATGAAAACAGTGAGCAGAGTCCCCAAATGTTGTTCAGTTGCTCAGTCATGGCCGACTTTTGCGACCCCATGGACTGTAGCCCACCAGGCTCCTCTGTCCATGGCATTTTCTAGGCAAGAATACTGGAGTGGTTGACCATTTCCTCCTTCAGGGGATCATCTGACCCAGAAATCGAAACCGCATCTCTTGAGTATTCTTTACTGCCGAGCCATGTGGGAAGCCTGGAGTCCCCAGATAGTAGTTCATAAATACTTTGTCCTTTTATTTTTGGGCCTTTTTTCTGTATAATCAGACTAAGACCAAGAAGATCAGTGGATCATGGTCCATAGCTTGCTGGTTGTAAATAAAGTTTTATTGTAAACTTTATTTAAATAAAGTTGTAAATAAAAGTTTTATTTTGTTTACACTGCCACTGGCTCACAGGTTGTCTGTGGCTGCTTTTGTGCTGAGTTCAGCAGAGACCATGTGCTCAAGGCTGACTTCTTGTCTGGCCGTGTCCAGAGAGCATTTGCTGACCTCTGGTCTAGACTGGATGACTTGGAAGGTGCATCTCCCCTTCCACTGAGGTCAGCGGAGGTCAAGGAAAGCTCTGATGTGCTTACTTGGTGAGGACCAGAATTTCAGGGAGAGAAGGAGAAAAGCAGCTTCTGAGAGGACGGATGGATATACAGGAGATTTCTTTCACGGACAGCAGATAGGGTCGTCAAAAATTCCTTTCTGATTTTCTTCCTGGTGGACGCCCTTCTGCACTGGTGGTGTTGCTCCGGGAGCACTGCTGTCATCTCCCTTCTCCGTCTCTAGGTCTGAGAAACCCTCCGAGGCCCCTCTTGGTGGCCAGTCCCACCAGCACGGGCAGCAGCGACTCAGACGGTGGCCTTTTTGCTGTCCCAACAACGTTGCCACCCAACAGCCGGCATGGAAAGCTCTTCTTTCCCAACAAGGAGACAGAGCTGACATTCCGGCAGCACCTGAGCTCTATCAGCGTAAGTGGGCCTGCCCCCCACCCCCGGCTGCCAGGCCGCCCAAGCGCGGACAGGGCGCACTCAGCCCAGCACTGTCTCCCCGCAGATGCAGTCGGACTTCTTCCTGCCAAAGCCCAGGAAGCTGCGGAACCGGCACCTGCGGAAGCCGCTGGTGGTCCAGGTCAGCACCCCGCCCACCGGCATGCCTCCTTGAGGGCTGGCCGGTCCCGCCGGCCAGGCTGCTCAGAACACGCTCGTGTCCTCCTGGGTCTCAGGTTTACCATGTGAAGTGGGGAAGTCCTTGTTCTTTCCTCCTCCTTATTAATAATTAGGACAGATAGAATAGTCACAGCAACCGTAAAGAAAGAAAGTGTAGTTGCTCAGTTGTGCCCGACTCTTTGCGACCCCATGGATAGTAGCCTGACCCAAGCTCCTCCGTCCGTGGGATTTTCAAGGCAAGAGTACTGGAGTGGGTTACCATTTCCTTCTCCAGGGAATCTTCCCAACCCAGGGATCGAACCCAGGTCTTTCACATTGTAGACAGACGCTTTACTATCTGAGCCACCAGGGAAGTCACAGTGATCATAACTGTACCTAAAAATAAAGGTAGATTCAGCACAGCATGAAAACTGCTTAGAGAAAAGACAGAAAGTTCTAGGGATTTGGGTTCCAAGAATGTCTGAGATTGGACTATATTTGAGGCTCTCAGAACATCTATTTATAAACTCATCAATGGAAGCAGTTGGCAAGGTTTACGGGTTGGCCAGAGGCCAGACCTCTCCTGGGCTCGTCGTCATGAAGCTGGGAGCACCCGTGGATGCGGCCTGCAGACCCACAGGGGAGAGCCGGGTGTGAGAGGCACAGGAGAAAGGGGGCGTTTTTACGTGGAGGTGACAGATGAAGGAGATGATGCTGAAAGAACTGTGGGCTTTGAAATGTATGAATGTTTGTGAATTAATGCAAGGTTCTCCTTTTACTAGATGCAGAAATCTGTTCCTCTTTTGGAATTAATTTATTTAGGAATGAGGGATTGCATCACAGACCTTAGAAAGGAAGATGTATTCCAAGTGCCCCATGTTTTTTGTGCACCCTGATATAACATTGGGGCATTTAATTTTTAGTGTATTTGGTTAAATACATAGACCCTCCGCCCTGGATGAGGGAGCACACTTCCTGGCTTGGAGGATGCGCTGCAGCCCAGCGTCTCAGCCAGGACACCCTTGCGGCCTGCCCGTGGCTATTTTGTGTTGTTCGTCAATGGCTTTATTGATACTTAGGAAGCCTGCCCATTTAAAGCATACAGTTCAGGGTTTTAGTATGTTCATGGGGTTATGCAGCCCCCTCATGCCCCAAACAGAACCCCGACCTGTTACCTGCACTGCTTCCTCCCAACCCTGGAGCCACTTCCTGTCTCTTGGGAGCTGCCTGTTCTGAGCATTTCACATAAATGGAATCACACTTCATCTGTGGTTCCTTCACTTAACGGTTTTTGTAAAAGTTTCGCTGGCACACGGCCCCGGTCCCTCATTTCCCTGCTGTGCATGGCTGCTTTCACAGCACCAGGGTGGACACAAGTAGCCATAACAGACACCACGCGGCCAGAGCCTGCAGGTTCTACTGCCTGGCCCTTTCAAAGAGGTGCAAGGCTGGCCAGGGATCCAGGGCCTCTCACCTCATGGACAGTCAACGCACCGGCTCAAGGCGCCTGGCAGCGCCCAGGGAGGCCCCGCTGTGTACCCAGACCTGTCGCGCCTCCAGCCTCCCTGGCTGACACACTCTGTCAGCGTTTCACATAGACAGCCGGCAGCGTCAGCGATGAGCCTGCTTCTCGCAGCCGGTGGTGGTCACTCTGCCTGTTTTCCCTCCACAGAGGACGCTGCTTCCGAGGCCATCTGAAAACCAGTCCCACAACGTCTGCTCCTTCTCCATCCTGTCGAATTCCTCTGTGACCGGTGGGCACCGCAGCTCCTCAGGAAGCTTTCCTTTCCTCGCAGCCCCGACTTGGGGAATCACAGGCGTCTGTCCCCATAGCTCTCTGAGTTACCTTCCAGGCTTTCCTGGGTCCATTCTATCAACGCACACATGGGGTGCAGCTGCAGGGGGCAGTGGGCCCAGGCAGTGGTATGGGCAGGCAGCTGTTTACTGCTGACCAGTGGTTTGCAGGCAGTTTCATCCCCAGGTGGGCTCGCATGGCCCTGGATGGGGTGCTGTGCTCAGGTCACTTTAGAGAAGGGTCTCTTGTCCACCCTGTCCATGATGTCTTCAGGCGTGTAGTGGGGTACGTGAGTCTGTAGGGTGCATGACTCATGCTCCGTGCTCCCCCAAGCTCAGAGGGGCCCCTGCTCTTTGAAGTGAATCTTAAGCAGTGAGATTCCTTCAGTGAAGCACGTATTCCATGCTTTATCCTATCAGTCTTCATTTCCCAAGACCCAGACAGCAGTCAGTGGCTTTTTCTCACACCTACTTTTCAATGGCAGAATGCCTGCCAGGAAGGAGCCAAGTGGAAGAGACAGAATTTTGGCCCTAGGTCTGAGGCTCTGACCATCTCAGAGGAGTCTGTGACTCAGCTCAGGAAACAGCCACCGTTAAAGGGCTATCTCTGGGGACAACAGTCATGACCATAGCCATTCAGCAGCCCCCAGGAGGCGCAGTGATGCCGCTGTCATGGGCAACAGTGCTTTCTGCCCATTGGGGCCCTCTGTGACCTCTGACTTCCTCAAGTTGGCAAGTGTTAGGACATTCAGTGGTTTCCAGCTCGGCTCAGCTCTGTGGTCGGGACCGTGGCCGTGCAGGAGACTGGTTGGGAAGGGGAGTGTGTGCAGCCCTGCTGCACGCCCAGCAGCTGTTGGCTTGTGCAGCTGATATGTCTGCCTCCGCTCACATCCTCACAGGGAGAGGCTCCTTCCGGCCCGTCCAGTCCTCCCTGGCCAAAGCAGCTGTGTCCCGGCCGATTGTGCCCAAGGTCCTCCCCCCACAGGCCACGGGCCCCCTGGCCAGTAAGTCTGCGACTCTGCCTGATGTGTACGCGAGGCCTGCATGTGGGGGTCCCCTCCATGTGGGCGTCGGGTATCACGGGAGCAGAGGCTTGCATGTTGCTCCTTCTCCAGGTGCTATCGACCTAGCAGCTAAAAGTGCTGGCATCATCCCTGGGAGCCCCCTGCCAGTCCTGGACACAGATGGCTTGTCCGGCATCGCCCCGCTGTCTTCAGATGAGGTGACAGCGGCTGTCACGGGGCCAGACTCCACCGGCCCCCACCAGAATGGAGACCCACTCCCCGCCGTAGGGGTGAGTGTGTGCAGAGGGCTTCTCCAAGCTGCCACCAGCTCCAGAGGTGGCACGTTAGGGTCCAGTCCCTGAGAGTCACAGCCACAGGCTGAGGTGGTATGGGACTCCAGCTCTGCTCTGGAGGGAGGAGGTCACTGAACAGGGAGGCCAGGGCCTGAGTGAGGCCACGTGGCACAGTGGGTGAGCCATGGATGGAGGCAGAGCGGGTGATGAACCCAGGACTCTAGGCCACTCAGGCGCTGCCTTGGCCCCCTGCTCTGCGGGCGGCCCCTTAGGACCGCAGAGCCAGCCCCGCCTGGGTACCATGAGCTGGACCTCTTGCTGTGGCAAGTTGGCTGTGGACTCACAGACGGTCTTCAGTGTGGGGCGGTGCGGGGGGCGCGCTCTGAAAGCAGCGGGCTGTCTTGCCCCCGGGAGCGGCTTCCGTCCCTCAGTCTGTGTTCTGCCTGTGAGGGGCTATGGGCTGGAGCGGCTTCCCCACGGCAGCCTGGCACTGGCTGGCTCGCACTCACCGGCGTCCTCCTTGTGTTGCTGTAGGCAACAAGCGACCCATTCATCAGCGTCCCCTCGAGGCAGGAGCCAGTGGCCGACAGTTTCCAGGTAGAGTGTACTGCTGACTGCTGAGCAGAGTAGCTGCCCCATACCCCAGGGAGCGCCAGGTCCCACCTCGTGGTCCTGCTCGTGGTCCTGGACTTCCCCCTCTCCGTGATGCCCGGTGGCCGTGCCTCCCTGCACCTGCCTTGATCATGCACACATGGCTCCCATCTCAGGCTGCCAACTTCCCTCTGCAAGTTGGCTGATCGAGACACAGTCCTTCAGGGTCTTAAGTTTTCTGGGCCGGGGAGAAGAGTTCTCAGCTGGGGGTGGAAACAGATCCAGGCCACATTGGCCTGGCCCCTCAACTCTGTGGTCCTCCAGGGTTTCTGGGGGCAGTGATTCCCCAGGGGTGTTTCCTGGTGGGAGAGTGTGGGGTTTCTGCCTCTCTTGCTGTCCTCGTCCTCAGTCACTGCTCTGCGGGGCCCGGTTGGCTTTCGTTCCTCGATACGGCTGCCTTTTGCATCGTGTCTCAACAGTACCTGTCTCCACAGAACCCCCCCGTTCTCTCCTTGTCTGAGCTGTCCAAGGCCCCTGTCCACAATGGGCTCTCCACACCACTGCCCCCATCGGAGGCCTCCAGCACCCGGCTCTCCCCGCCTAACGTCTCTGCCCTGCTGGACATCTCACTGCCCGGCCCCCCTGAGGACGTGCTCTCGCAGGGAGAGCCCGCCACACACATCAGTGACTCCATCATCGAGATTGCCATCAGCTCCGGCCAGTATGGTGAGCCACAGGCGCTTCTGCCAGCCTCCCAGACTCAGTTCCCGTGGGGAACTGACCTCCCGCCTGACTGCCGCCTCTAGGCACCTTGTCGTCCGGCTCAGCTCTTCTTATGGTCGTTGAGCCTCTGCATCTTTGAGGCACCGCCAGCCTTGGTGGGGGCGGCACTGGCATACAAGGCCCTTGCAGGCGGGACCTGAGCCATGGTGGTCTGGAGTAACTGCCCGGGCTTTGGGATACAGAGGGGCTGACGTGGCGTCTCTGGCCTGGGGATCAGGCAGGCCATCTCATCGGCTCTGAACTGGGGTGATGCCTGTTGGCTGGCAGGTTCTAGGAGGCGTTGGGCTGGTACCTATGGGCTTTGGCTCCCCAGCTCCCGGAGATGGTGCCACAGAAGGCAGTGTGGTTGGCACCTGCTGGTCAAGGCCAGCCATGGATTCAGAGATGAGTCAGCAGCTGGCAGCACGTCACCATGGGCCAGTGACCAGCCCCTTTGAGTGTGTTCCCCTCCCTGGGGCCTTGGGGACACGAGGCAGCTTGCAGGGCTGCTGTCGGCAGCAGCAAGAGGGCTCAGGTGCCGCCTTAGCATGGGCCGCCTCTGTTGTGGCCAGTGTCCATGTCTGATCATGGGTGTGTGTCCCGGCTGTTGGGGGGCCCTAGTTGGGTCCTGGGTCTCCCAGCTCAGCTGGACATGCCGTGCTCCCTCAGCCATTCACCCCACATGGTGTCTGACCCCAAACTTTGGTCGACAGGTGAAGGAGTTCCTCTCTCTCCAGCAAAACTGAATGGCAGCGACAGTTCCAAGAGCCTGCCCTCCCCGTCCAGCAGCCCCCAGCCAGACTGGATCGCCTCTCCCACCCACGACCCCCAGTGGTGCCCTAGCGACCCCACGGACTCGTCACTCAGCAGCTTGTTTGGTGAGTCTAGGAGCACCAGGATGCACAGAGCTGGCATCTGGACAGTCCCGGCACTGGGTGCTCGGATATTGGGAAGGAGGTGTTAGAAGACCCATCAGCTTCCATCTCCTACCCAGAGGCGCTCCCGTGGCAGGTCTGGGACCTGCACACTTTGCATTTGTAGAGCGTGGCCAGGGTGTGCACCCGGCTCGGATCGGGGCAGGCTGGACCCTGGCAAGCCAGGCCAGCACCAGGGAGGGCACGACACCTGGCAGCCCAGAACAGACAGGGGCTCTGGTTTGGGTGGCACTGGGGGCTAGTCCTCTCACAAGTTCTCTGCTCAGAAAGTCCCAGGGAGCAGTGCAGAGCCCACGTCAAAGGGAGATCGCAAGCCTGGAGTTGTGTGGAGGTGGGCGTGGTGGCCTCGCTGTGGGCGCGGCAACCCCCCAGGCTGCGGTGGGCCCTGCAGGGCTCCCCACGCACGGCAGGGCAGGTGTGGCCTGACACCTCCAGCCGCAGCACCGAGTTGCCTGGGGGGCCCAGGCCCAGCTGCTCAGGCCCCTCCCTCCTCTGTGCAGCGAGCTTCATCTCCCCGGAGAAGAGCCGGAAGATGCTGCCCACCCCTGTGGGGACCAGCAGCGGCACCTCCCTGCTGGGCCCCAGCCTGCTGGACGGGAGCTCGAGAGACTCCTTTGTGTCCCGGTCCCTAGCCGACGTCGCTGAGGTGAGCGCCTGTCCTCACCCTGAGTCTGAGCACTGGCCCCCACCCCAAATTTGCCAGGCCCCTGCGCAGAGTGCCAAGTGGGGCCTCTTGGGGCCGGGCACTGCTGCAGGCCCTGAGCAGACTGGTCAGAGTCCCCATCCTCGTGTGGCTGACTGTCCGGTCTAGCCGGGACCAGATCTGCCCACAGGACCCCAGCCTGATGCTGGAGGCCCCACTGTACCCTTGGGTCTCCACCTCCACTCTCTGCCTCACTCGCTGTCTCCTCCACCATCTTTGCTGATTCTTAAACAGCTGGCTGCTCCCACAGGGCCTGTGCACTTGCTATCCCTTCTTGCAGGCATGTTTCCCTCAGGTCTTTACACAGCTCGCTCCTGCACTTCTGCGCACATCCTGCCTCAGAACGCCTGTGTCACACACACCCATGAAAACTCCCTCCTCCACTTGCACCTCCTCCAGGCAGCCTTGGAGTAGAACCAAGCTGCTGCTCCCTCTCTGCCCCTCTGGCCACTGACCATCCTCCCAGAAGTCTCATGTGGGTGGGGTCCTGCCACTCTGACCTGACTGCCGGGCAGTGGCACTTGTTCACAGAGTGAGGTTCACAGTGACGACCCTGTGGTTGTGATGTGGCTCCTGGGGGGACTCTAACCCTCACCATGGAGGGGCACGCACTGCAGTCTGGCCATGGTGTCCAGCCACCTGCTGACAGGCCTCCCCGTCCCCGCAGGTTGTGGACTCGCAGCTGGTGTGCATGATGAACGAGAACAGTGTCGACTACATCTCCCGCTTCAACGACCTGGCCCAGGAGCTGTCCATCGCCGAGCCCGGCCGCCGGGAGGCTTTGTTTGACGGCGGGGGAGGTGGCCCCCCAGTCACAGACCTGTCCCAGTGACGGTGCCTCGTGGTGGGGGCAGCTGGGGGCTGCGAGGGTGGTGGACGGGGTTGGTGGTCCTCAAGTGTCCGGGGGAACTGTCTTCAGACGGGAGGAAACGCAGGTCAAGTTGGGACTCCCTGGAGACAGTCTGAGCAGGAGCATTTCTGCACCCAGGACGTGTGACGTGCACACAGCCCCGTCCTGCCGGCCAAGGAGAGGGGCCAGGACATGCGGAGTCCGGCAGGGGCAGCGTCAGCTGTGGCTGTGGCGTTGAGCCACCCGTGGCAGGGGCATGGGTCAGGGCCTGTACAGTGCCCATACTTCCACCTTGGCGGTTGTGTTGGATGTTTAGGGGTTTTCTTTTCAAAAGGAAGGAGCGTTGGGCCTGGCTTTTGTTGTTCTGGCTTGGGGAGCTGTGACTTCCTGCTCTCTGCAGGGAGGCTCCAGGCTGTTGCTGCCTTCTCTGCCAAACCTTGCCGTGCTCCGGTGGTCCTCTCTGCGGCTGGAGGACAGCTGGGTGTGGCCTGGCTCTGCCTGGTGTCTGCACCGTGACACAGCGGACACTGTAGGGGACACTCCGGTCACAGGGCAGCAGAGGGTCCTGGGCAGTGTAGCGAGTGCCGTCTCTTCAGAAATCCTGGTCCTACCTAGTGCTTCCCTCATCTGGGCTTTTGTCCTGGCTGACTCAACAGGACAGGGAAGAGAATCATGTCTTGCTGTGGGCTGTGTGGACTTCTTGCTAAGCTGGTCAGAAAATGTTTTGCTTGTATTTTAAAATGAGTTAGACGGTGGAGACATTGGAAGAACAGGTCCCTGCTCAGTTGGTTTCTTCCCGGCATCCATCTGTAGGTTTCTTCTTGGTGACCTGAGACATTGTTTCTCTCACTGGGGGATCCCTGAGCACTCTTTTGACTACAGATTAGACCTTACTGATGACCTTGACTCTCGGACACCTTCCTCCCTGGCGTCTTGGACAGATGCCCTTTGCAGGGGAAGTTCTCTCTTCCTCCTGTGGACGTCAGTGCAGAGTATGCCCAATTCACGTATACAGTCCTTTGCTTGCACTTTGCCTCATGGTCTCCTGTTTCTCTTCCTTCTTTCTGTCCCTTCCGGAGTCCAGGTAGGGATCAGACATCAGGCGCAGTCAGAGTGCGCCGAATCCACCTCCCTCTGGTGTGCTCCTTGCGCCGCCTTGGGTGACCAGCAGGGAGTCCAGTGTCCAAGTTTTCCCCAGTGAAGCTAACGGGGCTTCTCTGCCTTCTCGGACTCGGTGGGCCCAAGGTGCAGACTGCCCTCCAGGCACACCCCTTGTGGGTAGGTGCCAGTGCTGTGGTGCTGGATTCCCCACCCACCCACTGCCCACCCTCCACCTGGCAGCCGCAGTCAGTGTGGCTTCCTGAATCCGGCCCAGCCCACCCTTGTTTGTGTTTGTCCCCTCGCCTCCCCCCAGCTCGCTGTGGACCTGCAGCCTTCCCAGCCAGCCTGGCCCCTCTGGCTCCTCCCTTGCCCTTGAGACGAGTTGAGCCAGTACGCGAGGCAGAGCGGAGGGTCCTCGGCATGTGCCTGAGGAGGGGCCAGTTGATCACACTGCCTCCCCAGCTCCCTCCTGCCTCTCGAGCTTTCCCAGGGCTCCAGCCTGCCAGGGGTCTCCCTCTTTCAGCTCTGGATCTGGGCACAGACATCAGAGGAAAAGCCTCTGTAGGCAGCTACTCTGGGCTCTTGAGAAGAGTCCCAAGCCCCTGGAGGTCTGAAAGAAAGGGGCGTGGCACCACTTTGTGAAGGGAGACAGACAGCAGTATTTGAGTCCACAGTCTCTCTAAATTAGCTTGTGTTTTGTGATCAGTGTATCAGCTTCTTGAAGTTAGCATCTTATCGAGCCAAACAAGATCAGGTCTGTCTCTGGGCATCTGACTCTGCTAGATCTACAGTGGGCTGGGCTGAGGTTAGGCTACTACCAGCTTTCTCCTTTCCCCACTGTCTGGGACCAGCGATGCCAAGTCACGTTACTGCACCCATGGTGGGGGCAGTGCCCAGTGGCAGCATGCCCCGTGCTGGGGACCATAGAGACCCAGGCTGTTCATCCATCAGGGGGCGCCCCGAGGCGGTTGGTGGGGAGGTCAGTACCTGTCACCTGGTGATGTCTAGCATGAGGAAAGCTCTGGAGATTTGGATAAGCCTTTGTCAACCCTTTACTCAGCAGCACCTCCCACCTGCGTCTCTCGAATAGACTCCTTGTGGGGGTAGCTGACTGGCCAGTGTCTGCAGTGGGGAGGTGAGTTCCCGAGGCGAGGATTGTCTCTTCTCACCTGTGAAGCTGACATGATTCAGAGAATGCTGCTTCTCTAGCAACCAGACAGCTGTAACTGTTTGCTTGCCATAATAAGGGAAAATGGTGTCATATGTAGCATTAAGACGTTGGATGCATTTTCTCCCAGCCTAAATAATTATATATGTATACAAATAAGCAACTGTTACATTCAAGGCTGGGATTTTTCAAAAGACCCAAGTGGAGAAGCCTCCCACTTCCAGCATCTCCCTCTGCCTTTGCAGTGGAAGGTGTGATTGTCTCTGTCTGCACTTGTGGCTGCCATTGTGTGTTGAAGTATGTTGTGATTAAGACCAGGTCAGTCTCAGAAAAGCCTTTCCCTCATCACTGACGTCATCAGGGATCTTTCTGCTGGCTCGTCTACCCTGAAGAGTGAGACTGAACAGCCCCTGCCTCTAGGCAGTTGTTTTTGTCTTGCTTCTTCATTGTGAATACTCAAGTGATGAGCAGCCCATTCTTCAGAAGGTAGAGAGGCCAGCTGGGGGTCCCCTGTGTCTCCTGGGTGTAGAGTACTTGCTCAGGGCGGAGGGATATTTGGAACCCTTTCATGGGCTGATCCACTCGCTTTCCTGCATCAGTCCTGTTCTCCATTCTGTACCGCAGCCTCATTACTGGTGGTGTCTCTTCAGTTTAATAGCATCTTTAGCTCAGTCACACCGCTGAATCTAAACATGTGCAAAGAAAGGCCACAGAATAAAAAACACTTGAAACAAATGGGAGAAGGAAAATGCCAGTTGCTTTTTTTTCACGTTGAAATCTATCCCAGGTGCATTTAGGAGGAAATATGGCACTTTTGTCTTAAGAAAAACCCAGAGCAAATCTTTCCTGGCTGTCAGACAAACTCCTAACCCTGCAGTACCTTGTATGTCGTGTGAGGGGAGCAAGTCCTGGAAGCACTACAGCAGCCCGCCCTGCTGTTCTGTAGCAGGATAGCCTGCTCCCGGGCTTCTGGGAAGCAGAGATTATTGCTGTTTCTTCTAATAATCGTTAAGCCATATCATCTAAAGTTTTCGGCTTGTTTGAGATGTGAATTTGTTTTATAGATTATAAATATACAGTGTATGTATAAAGCAGAATGCCTGTCCTTCCTGATTATTTTTTGTACCATATTGTAAATTATATTATTTATTCTTTACCAATTTGGGGAATAAAAGGTGTTTGGTTATTTAATATAATAAACAAAAGCTGTTAAACTTCTTATGTTTAAATTTCCAGTTGAACTTGTAAATCTGTTTTTATTATTGTGCATAAATACAATACTAATACTTGGTCTAATAATTACTGTTTCTGCTTTTTTCTTTTTAACTGTGCACTCTGCAAACAGCCCAAGTGGCCATCATCCGGTGTGATCTCAGAGGAATCGATGGACTGTCTACAGTGTAATTTAGAAACAACACCACTGAATGTATTTTATTTTTGTTTTTTCCAACTAGGAATCAGCTGCACGCTTTATCCCTTGCTTCCCATTTCTTAGTGTTCTTGCCCCCGCGACGTGCAGGACAGAGGAACTGCTGTTCCGTTTCCTTTAGCCATGTATCCACGTGCCATTGACTGACTCGCGAAAACCAGGCTTCTCAGTATAGTCTGGACCGTGCTCACATCGCCTCTCGGTATGGAGGCCGCCGGGTGCTGCGGAGAGTTTTGGCAAGGTGCCCGGATAGAGTCCGACCCCGCCCACCTCAGGGAGCGGGAGGACCATCCCCTTCGGCTTGCTACCCAATGGCGACGTCCGGCCCCGTGAGCGACATCTACTTTTGCCAATCATCTGCGGGTCTCCGCAAGCCTTCGTCTTATGAGGCGGAGCCCGACACCGCGATAGGCTGCCGCTGCTTGACTGACGTCGGCGACTCCCAATTGGGACGAGCAGGCGGGTCTTTGACCGCGCGGGGCCGGGCGGGAAGGACGGCGCGGTGGACTGGTGGCTCGGAGCGGCGGGCGACATGTTCCGGGCACCAGACAGCGAGGGCGGCCGGGCCGGCCCCAGGTGTGGCGCGGGTGTGGGCACGGTCACGTGGGGGGCGTGCGGGCGGCGGTGCTGCCGCGGTGAGCTCACAGAGCCGGGGCCTCCGCGGCCAGTTGAGGGAGGTGGGCGCGGCCGCGGGAGGCCTGAGGTGCGCCTCTCCGCACCCCGGTCTCAGCACGCGCCGCTTCCTGGGCGGGCGCGCCGCAGACTCTGGCAGAGCGGTCTGCAGCGGCGGGGCGGGCGTGGCGGCGCGGCCGGGACCCCGGCGCCCTGTGGCGTGTGTGCGAGCGGACGGCCCTCAGGGCGAAGTCCCTTCATGGGAGCCCGCAGCCCCGGATTCAGGCGGCGCCCTCTTCCCAGAATCCCGCAGTCGGGGAGCCAGGCGACACCCTCGCCTCTAACTCCGGAGCCAGGGGGTGCCCTCCCCGCTAACCCTGAAGCCAGGGTACGCCCTCGCCTCTCACCCCGCAGCCCGAACCCAGGAGTCGCCCTCCCCCAGTTTACTGACCAGGAAACAGGCAGGACAGCGAGTGACAGAGCAGACCGACTGGGCTTAAACGATCAGGAACACACAGAGCGCGGTGGCTAGCTTTCTGGCTTGGGGAGCACTGGGTACTGGGAGTCACGTAGAGTTCCCCGGGCTGGAGGTGTCCTGCCGTCGAGGGAGCCGGCCGCGAGGTTGAGCTGGTTCTTCCGATACCTGAAAGTTTCCTATACTGTGAGTCCTTTCTGTGGCCCGGCCGGGCAATAAGAGCAGAGGAGTGTGGCGTTTGTGGAGGTAAACAGTACATAGAATGAAAGGATTGTTTCAACTGCTAAAATCCCTGCAAATTTGAGGGAATCAGGTCAGTATTCAGTAGTACTCCTGGCCAAATCGTCAGTCATTAGCCCCTGTAACAGTGACCACTCATCCCTCCTGTCTGGGTCTGTGCTGATACGGGACCGGAAGTTTATACTGGAGTGCTCATATTGAATCAAGTTTCTGGCCCTGAAAACCGCTGTTCGGCACCCGGCACCAGCTGGCCGAGGGCTGCCTTTCTCAGTTGTGTGCACTAAGGACACTCTGTCTTTGTTTACACGGCCTGGCACTGGGTGCCCTGCAAACACTGGTGCAGTTAGCGAGGACGCGCCACAAAGACCACTGCCCCTGGGCTGGCTTCCAAGCTGTGGGAGACAGTGCAGAGCGGCTGCTCTCGACTGATACCTCACTTCTCTGGAGTGTTAGTTTTTTTGAGAAGATGAGGGGAAAGTCCTTCCTTGTAGGATGCTGGAGAAGGAAAAGCCATCTTCTTAATTGGGTGATTAATTGGGAGCCTCTGCTTGGGGTGGGGCTTCCCAGGTGGCACTAGTGGTAAAGAACCTGCCTGCCAATGCAGGAGGTGCAAGAGAAGCAGGTTTGATCCCTGGGTCTGGATAGATTCCCCTAGAGGAGGGCATGGCCACTCGCTCTATTATTCTTGCCCAGAGAATCCTATAGTCAGAGGAGCCTGGTGGGTTACAGTCCATGGGGGTGCAGAGTCAGACACGACTGAGCCACTAAGCACGCGTGCTTGGGATCCGTTAGCAGCTGCGGATCTTGAGGCCATGTTAAAGGAAGGGAATCAAGTGGTGGCTGTTAAGAGGACTAGGTCAGATTTCTGTCTTAAAGCCCTGCTTTTGTTTTCTTGCTAAGGGATTATCTGGTGTTAAAGGGATTTTAAAAGCGTCATGCTTCAGCCATTGTTAACCTGAGGTCTTTTAAGCTGTAGGGTGTATATTTGTAAAGAACTTAATCCAAGTCTGTATTGCAGCTTGACTCTGAACCACCGGTCCCCAGTAGCTTTTATGGGACATGGGGATAGGCTGTTGAGGGGGCGGGTGGTGGGGGCAGGCCTTGACGAGCATGGGCCCCTCCAGGCAAGCGTCAGTGTTATGGTCCCTGCCTCTGCAGTGGTCTGCTTGCAGTGTGTTGTCACATGCCTTGCACTGCTGCTGCTGCTAAGTCGCTTCAGTCGTGTTCAACTCTGTGCAACCCCGTAGACGTCAGCCCACTAGGCTCCTCTGTCCCTGGGATTCTCCAGGCAAGAATACTGGAGTGGGTTGTCATTTCCTTCTCCAATGCATGAAAGTGAAAAGTGAAAGTGAAGTCGCTCAGTTGTGCCCGACTCTTAGTGACCCCATGGACTGCAGCCTACCAGGCTCCTCTGTCCCTGGGATTCTCCAGGCAAGAGTACTGGAGTGGGGTGTCATTGCCTTCTCTGGCCCAGCACTGCTGCTGCTGCTGCTGCTGCTGCTAAGTCGCTTCAGTGTCCGACTCTGTGCGACCCCAGAGACGGCCCAGCACTACTGTCTGCTAATTAAAATGACAGTGAAACTCCATTGAACTGGCTCCATTTGCTTGTTTAAGGGAAACGTTTAATTTTACTGATGAGAGGTCCCAGCAGTAACTTGAGAGCCTACACACCTCTGGAGGTCTTGGCAGAACCAAGTTGTGCCAGGAAAACCTTTATGGGAACTCATGGGCAGGTGGGAAGGTTTGCTGGCTGGCCATGAGCATGTCGTGCCCCTCCACAGGCGTCTGCCTCAGCCCCTGGACGGTGGTGCCCGGGCCAGCCACCATCGGTCCCTCACAGCCTCTCTGCTTGCAGGGCTGCAAAGCCTCCGGGAGGAGAGCCAGGCGATCGTCCAGAGGAAGCCGCGCCTCCCCGCAGGCCGGACAGGATGGCTTCTAATATTTTTGGACCAACTGAAGAACCTCAGAACATACCCAAGAGGACCAACCCCCCCGGTACGGGCCTGTGACTCTTTAATCCTCTGGCCTCTACCTGCTCTCTTTTATGCTGCTCTTTTGATAAAAAAAAATCTCTCTCTCTTTGTATCAGTCCTTTCAAATGCTTTCTGGTGTGGCACATCCCCTGCCGTCAGTCCTGGAGAGGAAGGGAAGTTTGATCCCGACTTAAGCTCTGTGTCCTCCAGGTCGTTGTGGACTTGCTCCTCACCTGTGAGCAGATAGTGGCCGTGTGCAGGCGCCGAGGCGGGCACACAGGCACGTGCTGGGGCTCTGCTCCCCACTGGGGAGGCTCCCCGCATCAGCTGATGGACTCCTTCAGGTTCTTGAACTTGCCTGCAAGCTGTGTGTTCAGAGTATTCTTAATCAGATTGTGAGCAGGATTGAAACTAAATAAAAAGGACGGCTCAGCCTGGCGTGCAGCCCTGCGGCTTCTCAGTCCTTACGCACCCTTTAGTGGCTCCAGTGGGAGGAATCTCAGAAGAGCCTTTCTCTTGGCTGATGGCTGGTCCAGCCACTGTGTGTGAGTGACCACACAGTGGTAGTTACCTGAGGGGCCTTCCCCATCTGTGTCCACACGGGAAAAGCAAGGTTTGTACCATCCTTAAAGGTCAGAGATGCAACACAGAAGTAAGTGTTTCAGACAAATGATGAAGTCAAACAGAACTGGAGCTGGAACTGCTCCCTTCCCTGTCCTGATGCTGGGTACAAATATCGCTTCACAGACCTGGAGCAACAAAAGCAATGGATGCAAACGCTGGATTTTCGTGTGGTTTTCAGTGGTCAGGTGGGGTGGAGGTTTGCAGTATCTTTGGATTTAGTTACGGCAGAGAAGCAGGTGGTTTTGTTGGGTGTTTTTTTAATTTTTGGTTATGCTGAGTCTTTGTTGCTGCACGTGGCTTCTGGTTGCAGAGCACAGGCTCGAGGGCGCACGGGCCTCAGTAGTTGTGGCTCCCAGGTTCTGGAGCAGCGGCTCTAGCTGTGGGGCATGGGCTTAGTTGTTCTGCGGCATCATCCCAAACCCTCCGGACCAGGGACTGAACCCGTTTCTCCTGCATCGGCAGGTGGATTCTTATCCACTACACCGCTAGGGAAGCCCAAGAAGCAGGTGGTTCTTACTGAGGAACATTATCATGCACCCAGTTGATGGGTGCAGAGCCCGAGTGCTCAGCCCTGCGCATCCTTTGTACCAACCATGTGCTGTGGCAGGTAGACTCAAACGTGGTCACCTAGGGGTGGGCACGCTGGCTGCCGGGGCGTAGCACCGTGGCGTCTGCAGCTGTCTCTGGGGCTTCGGGTTCTCTAGGAAGTATGCCACATGGGGTAGTTCTGCTTTGCCAGGCTCTTGAAAATCTATGACCCCTTGGCAGCCTGGCCTCCTACCCAACTAGAGAGTTAGAAAACCAAAGTGTAACAACAGCCTGGGGGCACCCTGTGCTGAAATCTCTGCTCCGCGCGGTCCTGTTGTTTTGGGTTTGTTCTCTGTCCTGCCAGGGGCTCTGAGATGAGAGCTGAGCAGTTAACAAATGCTGGAATCCCCTCCGCCTCCCATCACCCAGAAGCGCATTTTAACTGGTGAATGAATTAACATGGAGAAACACTTTTTAAAAAGGAAGGCAGGAAGGAGCGAGGGGAGAAAATCACCCATGATGAAGTCTCACCGGCAGCTGAGAAGGGAACCTGCAGGTGCATCCCGCCCGGCAGACTCACCCCGTGGACTCTGGGGAGGTCCCCTGCCGCCCGCCGACTAATCGCGTGCGGAACAGGGGCCTCACTGCTGGCTGGCCCTGGACATGGACCTGGGCTGCTTGGTACCGTGTGTCACCTACTCTCCTGGTTTAGACCTGAAGGTGGGGATGGATGTGGGCAGGCTGTTTGGTGTTTGCAGGGCTTGTGCAGGGTGCTGGCTGTCTCCACAGCCTGGGGAGATACATGATCCCCTCTGCGGGGGAGCTGAGGCTCAAGTCCACCAGCCAGTCTGGGCCTCAGCTCCCTGGCAGCAGAACTCGCCATTGGATACAGGTTTTCCTGACTACCGGCTTACCTCCAAATACTCCAAGTGGGGCCGACTTCCTGAAACGGCATCGCCAGGTCAGTATAAAATGCTGGTGCTTCTTTGCCTGGTCTTCAGACATGTCTTCCAGGGCGTCAGCAGCGCCCACTTCCCACACTCCACCAGCACAGGGTCGTGTCTCCTGAGATTTGGGTCTCTAAAAAGTGTATCTTGAATTCATTTTTCTCTCGTTACGAATGAGTTGAGCATCTTTTCCACCTTGAAAGTGGAATTCATCTTTCAGGTAAAGTGTTGAGTAATAAACGCACAGTGTGATTACTTTTCATAAAGTTCAAAACAGAACCGTGGTGTTTTTCGAGCGTGTACTGACGAAGGTGAAGGGGAGGGAACCTCCAGTCAGACTGACCCACGCTCACCTGTGATCATTGCTGGAATGTTTGCTTTGTTTGTGTCTCAGGAATTTCTCTGCGTCGTGTTTCACAGTTTTTAAAATGTCTTTAAATGAGCAGTGCTTTTAGCCAAAACCTTCAGATTGAGTTGCTTTTATTTTTGTCTCGCATTTTAAAATAAGCAGAACACTCATCTTAGAATTTCCTTAAGCGTGACCAGCAACAGCTCAGTAACAGGCACTCGGGGGTGGCCTTGGACAGCAGCTTTTCTGCACTTTTTGGCCTGGATATTTTTGCTGATGACACCCAGTAACAGCAGCGTGTCTGGGAGCTTCCTCTCCAGGCCCTCCTCCGCCCAGCCCCTGTGTGCTGACTCCAGCCAGGTGCTGTCCTACAGTTGGTAGTGGCTGAGCGGGACCCAGCCCAGGGCCTGTGGGAACCTGGGCGGCTGTGGCTGGGACTGGAAGGCTTGCGATCAGCCTGATGTGACGTGGATGTGTGCCTTTTCCTGCAGTCAGACCCACCTGTTCTCTAAGCTTCTCCCACCCCAGAAAGGGTTCTCGTGCTGGGTTCTGTCCTCAGAGTTCTGCTGCTCGCCGTCCTGTCGGTGTGCGTCATAACAGCCAAGAAGTGACTGGAAATTTTAGCTTCTTGGAGGCAGTCAGCAAAGATCACTGCTGTAAAAATGAGCACATTTAGAATCCTAAGCTCCCACACCACTGCTGCCACCCCAGTTGCGGGGGGCGGAATAATGGAGTACCAGTGCCCTTTATCAGATCCAGCTCTTTAAGGACACCCTTCTGCCTGCAGCATGGAAGCTGTGTGCTGTCCACACTATCTTGCGTTGTTTCACTGAGCAGTGTGTCCAGCATTGTGTGAGCGTTGGACACACACGAGCTGCAGTGAATCTTGACTCCTCTCAGCGCCTTGAGGCGGGAGGGGCCTTTATTACCACCGCTCTGAGGGTGAGGAATGGGCACAGAGGGGCTGGGTAACTCGTGTCTGGTCTCAGCTGCGTGTGGAATGCGCCTTCTTTCTCCTGTGAGATTGTAAATCTTAGCTCGGCACTCGGTGGAAGGGAGGCGCTGGTGTTTGCTGATTGCAGGGGTGACTGGCCGGCGCCATGTGCTAGAGTCTTTCTGTTTAATGTCAGCATCTACGTCCCATGTCTATGCCCCAGCCATCAGCTTATAAGAACTAACATCTGAGATGCATATTTTCAAAGTAGCTCGTCAAATCGTTTCTGTTCGTCAGCAAAGATGTTAAATATCTGTAATTCACTGGCATATCTAATTGTCATTGGAAGTTCCAGCCAGATTGAGGTCAGGAGAATGACTAATAAATGTTTTCCAAATTGCAGGTTTGCCTTGAACAGGGCATGTTAATTCAGTTCTGTCCATCTCACCTCAAAAGTTAGCAGCTGTTTGCCTTTAATGTATGAAAGAACTTTTCTGGGTTCAATGCAGAAGATTCTTGAGCAGAAAAATCTGAAAAGTTCAGGGTTAAGGACACTCTAGAGGAGAAAATGCTGTTTTAGACCACCTGCCCATCTTGCCCCTCACAGCCAGCCCAGTGCAGTTCAGGTCCAGTGATGAAGGCCCAGCTGACCCCGAGAAGGGGCTGGGTGTGATGTGGGTCTTTCAGGATCCCTCGTCAACCCAGTCACCTCACCCTCAGCCTGAACTCAGGACTGGTCACCGTGAGGGGAGGTCTCTGAAGTGACCAGTGTGGCGGGGTTGGATGGGTGTTCCGGGCCGCTCACCACTCTGCTTGTTTCTGCAGGGGGAAAAGGAAGCGGTATATTTGACGAATCAGGGCCTGTGCAGACTCGACCGCGTCTGAACCCACCGGGGGGCAAGACCAGTGACATTTTCGGGTCCCCCGTCGCTGCTGCCTCACCCACGGCGCACCCAAACAAGCCCAAGGTACGGATGCGCTCAGAGGGCAGGCCTAAGGGTGAGAAAGGCAGAGCTGGTGCCAGGCACTTGGCTAAAACTGTTCCGAGTGGGTATGGCGTGCCTTAGGAGGAGACAAGGCGGGTGACGTTGCTTTTCCTGGCTGCGGCCATTAGTCATCGGGGCTGCCCTGAGTCGTCGGGGAGTGTGCTCCAGCCTCGTGATGACGAACCCTGGGGGTCGCTGGTGGCAGGGGCGGCCGACTGCAGGCAGGCCACCACTCTTCTCTACGAGCCACGAAGAACTGCTGAGGATACTGATAAAACTGAACTTAACACGGGGAGCTTACCTCTCGGCAACATTTCACTGTTGTCATCAGTCAGGAAGTAGAATAGCTACACTGGATTAAAATTCACCAAATACTTAGAATTTATGGGTTCCCGCTACTATTTTTAAAAATCTAGTTTGTCCCCTTTGGAGAATGTCCATCTGGAAAACTGCTGACGGATAGAATCAGGCACTTATTTAGCCAGTGTTTCTCCATGAAATGTACGTACCTCAGGATGACAGCTTCTGAGGGAAAGTTTCCTCATTCTAAAGTATTCCAGCCCGTAAATGACGAGTGAATAACAGAATTCAGAAATGACCATTTTGCAAGCTTGTAATGAAATTGTAGATCCAGGAAGCGATCATCAGTGGCTGCTTATACATCAGAAAACAGGACGCCTCCAGAAATGATGGACTTCATGCTAGAAATTCATCACGGGCCACCTTTGAATTCTTGTCAAAACAACCAAACTGAATCCAAGCAAACCTCCTATTAATTGATGACACAGGGATTCAATCAGAGTAACGCCGAATATAGGAAACAATATGGATTCCTTTTCAAAGACTGATGGTTGGAGAATATGTCAAGGACCCCTACAGTTCAACAGCAAAAAGACAGATACACAGCATACCCAGAGATGGGTAAAGGCAAGGGGGAGAGATGAAGTGGAAATCTGGGGTCGGCAGATGTGAACTGTTCTATGTGTGGTGACTAAACAAGGTCCCGCTGTGTAGCACAGGAAGCTATACTCGATAACCTGTGAGGAACCGCAGTGCAAAAGCTCATAAAGGAGAATGTATGTGTGTGTAGTTGAATCACTCTGCCATATAGCAGAAATTAACACAGCATTGGAAGTTAACTATACTTGAAAAAAATAAATTTTTAAAAATAAAAATTTCAGAACCAAAAAAGGGAGGGGGCAAAGGATGTGAATAGACGTTTCTCTAAAGAAGACATCCAAACGGTCAGTCAGCACATGATCGGTAGGGAGATGCAAATCAGAATCACAGAGAGAGACCACCTCACACGTACTGGGATGGCTGTTATCAAAAAGACAAAGTAAGGAATGGTGAGGACGTGGAGAAATTGGAACCCTCCTACACTGCTCTGGGGAATGCATAATGGTGGAGCCACTGTGGAAAACAGTTTGGCAGTTTCTGAAGAAGTTAAAACACAGAATTTTACTGTATGAACCAGCAGTTTTAGGTATATAACCTCAGTTGTGAAAACAAAACAAACAGATACTCGGGGAGACCTGTTTTAATGCATTGTTCTCAGTGACCAAAGGGTGGATACAACCCAGCTGTTCCATCACCAGATGACTGGGTGAGCCAGATGTGCTGCGCCGCGCACATGCTGGGGATCACTCAGCTGCAGAGAGCAGCGGGGTTCTGTCACACGGGTGGGCCGTCAGTGAGAGCGCGTGCTAAGGTTAAACTGGACCCTGCTTGAGACGTTTAAGGAGTCATTAATTTTTGCAGTTCAAAGAGCTGCATCTTGGAACATTTATGGATCAGTGAAATATGGGATTTGCTTTTGAATCAGCCAGTGAGGGGGGTGGGGGCTGGAAGCTGGCAGGACTCTGGCCGAGACCAGAGTGGAGGCGGGCTGTGGAGCAGGGTTACCTGGGGGCTCACAGGACTCTTCCTGAGGCTTTGTTTCCGGTTAAAACTGTCCAAATAGACACTTTTTAAAGATAAAGTAGACCCGGGTCACCCGCACCTTTCTCCTCGTCCACCTGAGCAAGGCCGCAAGTATCCGAGCAGCGGATTGACCTGGGTTTGCCTCGTTGCAGGACCACGTGCTCCTGTGTGAGGGAGAGGACACGCCAGACCTCAGAGGTGAGCTCACTGTCCGTCCCTTGCCCGGGCTCAGCTCTGCGGGCGCTGCTGGTGGACCGGGAGGGGTCCCTGTGCCCCAGCCCACCTGCTGATGAAGACGGCAGAGTTGTGACCGTGGGCGGGTTTTGTGTAGGGAGGAGGCAGGGGAAATGGGCTCAGTTACTCAGTGACAGCATTCCTGCTGGCTTTTCTGCACCTCCTGTCCGTGCTGGTCAGTCTGGGCCTCAGGCCACAGCGTCCTCTTCTAGAAGCTGATCTTGTATAGTGAAGAGCAGAGGTCCAAAGCCTTTAATGAACTCTGACCAGAGGCTACACTGGCAGCGGGGGGTGGGGGGGTGGGAGGGATGGGGGGCGGGGAATGCAGGGCTGCACGTTGCAGGGCGGCCTCCCCCAGGTCACCCCACGGTGGGCTGCCTGCTCGTGGGGCTGGGTGTCAGGCTCAGTCCCCAAGTGTCTCGACCTGACTGGATGCTAATTTCTGCTTTCAGTTGATGAAGAGGTGGGAACGGGGTCAGTCAGGAAGTCCAGGGAAACCTGCCTGGGCCCTCCACTTAGGACGAGCTCCTCACCCTTCTCACTCGCTCTGAGGTTTTCTTGTCAGACTTGAGGTGGTAGGGAGCAGCACCGAGGCCAGCCAGCAGCGCGGAGACAAACCCTGGGGGTTCCCCCGAGGATGGCTCAGGGCCTTCCGTTCTGACCTGGCCTGACACCATGCCCGTGCCTGCTGCTCCAGGGCGCAGACTTTGGTTCGCGTGTGCAGCTTGCCTACCAGGTGGTGGGCAGCCACTGACAGGCCCTGTGCTGACTCTGTCCTGCAGCCAGTGCCTCACCCAGACAAGAGCCAGGCGAGCCTGGCGGCCCGAAAGAAGCAGCCCGCGTCCAGGAGCCTGCGCCCGCTGTCGACAGCCACGAACCCCGGCTGGGCCCCCGGCCTCGCTCCCACAACAAAGTCCTGAACCCGCCCGGAGGCAAGTCCAGCATCTCCTTCTACTAAGAGGCCTGCCGTGTCCCATAGCCAGACAAGAAACTCCAGAGATAGGATTTCAGATAGTGTAGTTCCTTTAGCCCACAGGAGAGGGTGGGGAGAGAGTCTCGGGTGGACACCTGAAGCTGCCGTCCTGTTCACGGTCGTCTCGAGATGAAGACCCACCTTCTGGACTCCGAGGGAGAAGGCGGGGCCCTGGTGTGAGAGGAGCTCCCAGGTGGGCGGGAGGGGAGTGGAGCCAGACCAGTTGCCCCCAAGAAGTGGGGTCTCACGTCCGTGGTGTGTTGGCTAATTGGGTATCTAGGGATCACTAACACAGTAGCAGAGCTTAAAGCCTTTGAGAGAAAACCAAAACCGCGGGTCCGCCACTACGGGACAGAGGAGCCACTCCGGGAACTTGTTTGGCCCCAATGTTTTTCACCTCCGTTCCAGAGATTTTCTTGAAACGTCTTGATTGCTTTTCCTCAGCAGCTGTCAACAGAAAACCAAAATGCTGTGTTCCGTCATACACTTTATGGAGGGATTTTGCACCCTGCTTCTGCCCTCTCAAACCTCAGCCAGGTCTTACGTAGGAATCTCTGCTTTTGTCCACGAGAGACTGGTTTAGACTCTTTACAGGCAGTCTTGCTTGTGAGTTATTCCTTTTTTCCTCATCAGCCTTAAGTCTGGGCCTTTACTCCTCACCAGTGATGTGGACTGCTCCCTTCACCAGTGACACTTCCTGTCGGCAAGACCACTACCTTCTACAGGACTTTAAAACTACCCAGATGTGTCCAGGCACTGGCATTCTTGTTCCTGTGTCCTCTATGTTCCTGCTGACAGTGGGAAGAATAGATGCCTGAGAACCCTGGGTTCTTAGGTTTGGCTTCTTTGGTAATAGCTCAAGACCTATTCTCAAGTGCCAGCTTTACTTCAGTAACTGTTGACTCTGATCTGTTTCTGACACCTTTCTAGAAAAAAGTCTGTCGCTCAGGTACACCAAAGAGGAAGGAGAGTTTTCTTAGCCCACGCTTTTAAAGCTTTGCAGAACCTCTGGGCCATATTCAGTTTCCAGACAAGACTTAGAGACCTTAGGCCAGGAGATTAAATAGTTGGGCAGTAAATTCTCAACTGGCTCATTCCATGGTATTTGCCAGCAGAGATGCCAGACTGGCAAGAGTTGTGATGCTGTAATCTGTCAGATGGAAGTTTCTCCCATTGAGCCTCTAAAGGGCTACAGTGTCAGTACCTGTACTGCAGTCACGAGAGACCAACAGTTTGGGTGGGGGGACTACTGGTACGAGTGCCTACTAAGTTCATACAGGTGCTGGAAACGTCTTCATTACTACAGTGTGGCCACGCTCGTAGTGGCCTGAACACTCCGGTGCCTGTGGGAGCTCCCTGCCAGGCTCCACACCCTCCACCAGTGCTGGGGGTCCGCATGGTGCTTGCCAACCAAAGACCCGCTCCTGTCCACCTGCTTACTTTGGAGCTGAGAAACTCTCATTCCATGTGATTCTCTCAAGCACCTCCTGTCTCCCTCTAGCCTTCAAGTGGTCGTTTATAAAAAAGTTGTCTGGAATTCAGAGCATTTTTTTCCCCATTAAAAACTGACGTAACTGGTGATTAGCTTTTAAGCTCAAACTCACTGACTTACCCAAGTTACAATGAGATGTTCCAAAAGTAGATGTGAACTATTTATAACTCTTTTGTTGTGTTCTTTAACATACAAGAAAACAATTTGTGAACTCCATATTGGATGGCCAAGAAGACCCTGACATGCTGCTGGCCCTTGGGGCTTCAGTCTTACCGTCAGCCGCACAAGGGGAAGAGCTTTCTAAATCCGTCCCCTCGCAGGGACTTTGGGGCAGAGCTGGGAACCAAGGCGGGCGGGCTGGGGGAAGAGATCACCACCAGGGCAGAGCCCAACGCAGCAGGACCACGTCGCCTTACTCTTGTCCCCAGCTTCCCTCTTCCTTTCCCCCCTTGGGGCTGTGGGCCTGGGTTGAGGGAGCTGGGATGGTCTGGTCAGGGGAGAAGCCGCAGAAAACTTTGCTCCTTTGAACCTGATGGGGGAGGCCATTTATATTTAGAAAATGCTCTGTACGTTGGGGATTGCCTGTGTTTGGGAGGTTCATTAACTCTCTGCATCCTTTTCTCAGCCTCCAAGCTACATTGAGAAATTACTGGTCTGTGTTTTTCTTAAGCCTTAAAACTTTTTTTACATGCATTTGGTGCCAACTTTTTTGTAAAGCTGTCATTGGAAACAACAAACCTGTGCTCACATCACAATGTAACCTTGAGAGGAGCCTGTTTTTTTACAAGGCAGGAGTGGGTGTAGCTGTTGAATTAAACTTAGCAATCATGTACTCATGCTTGTTGGTCATGTGCATAGTGTGTGTGTGTCCACTTGAGGGTGGGCGGGTGGGCAGACGGTCCTGTGTGCTCACGTGTTCCCTCTGCATCCATTCTCCAGAGCTTGAACTCTGCTCCTTTCCTCACAGCTCTTCATTGGTTGAAGGGGTTTGCCTTTTTATTTATTTATTTTTAAGCCAGAAGATGCCCAAATTAATCTTCTGAAAGTTTATGGATTCAAGGTTTTTTCATTTGAAAACCAAAAACTTAGCTTATAAAACAATGGATGGGAATGTGGCAGTGTTCTTTTAGTTTCTGTAAATTGAAGGTAACGATTCTTTTTCTCTTAACACCACTCATTTTCCTGCAGAACTTGCCTCTGAGTTGACTTTGAAACTGCCCTGAAGCCTGGCCATGAATAGATGAAAGTGGAGTCGCTCAGTCATGTCCGACTCTTTGTGACCCTATGGACTGTAGCCTATCAGGCTCCTCTGTCCATGGGATTTTCCAGGCAAGAGTACTGGAGTGGGCTGCCATTTCCTTCTCCAGGGGATCTTCCTGACCCAGGCATCAAACCCGGGTCTCCAGCACTGTAGACAGATGCTTTACCAATTTGAGCCACCAGGGAATTCCATGAATAAAGTGCTGAGCTATTAGAATCTGCCTGTAGATTTGCGTCCTATAGAAAAAGCATAGATTGTTTTTCCTTTCTATATATTAGCCATTTTCATATGTCCTGCAAGCGCATTTGATATCCTTATGTGTATTAAGTGGACTGGGGGGAATGGAGCTACTTAGCCTGCCTGGAAAGCCCCCTAGAAGAAGCTTCACCCCGTTCTGCCAACTACCAGGGCCAACCAACTACCAGGACAGCACTTAAGAGAGAAACCCGACATAGGTGACCTGGCACTGTCTTCACTTGTTCATCTGAAAATGTTTCTGAGAGTGCTGCGTGTGCTCCCGGGACTGGGTGGGGCAGTGGCACCTACTTGTAGCAGCTGCTCCAGCCGCGGCCAAGCACTGAGGCCTCAGCCTCAGTGAGTTGTCGCAGCCTGTTTGTCTCCAGAGGCCAGGCAGTGGCTGAGTCAGAGGACCAGGGTGGCTCCCCTACGTTATGGGGCAGAAATGAAAACACCTAAGGGCTCCCTCTTCAGTTCCGTGCCTTGTCTAGAAACACACTGGCTCTTTTGACAGTGAAACTTGTTCTAACACCTTTGTGAGTCGAACCCTGCAAGGACGTCTGTCTCATCCCAGGTTATCCTGTTAATTTCTTCTGAACTTTTGTTATGTTCTTAATCCTTAGCATTCTTGGAGCTCGGGAATGAAGTTTCGTGTTATATGTGTGACTACAAAGTACAGGCATTTGGGATGAATACTTAGAAATTAAAGTAGAACTTTTGAAACCTGTGTGTCTGGACATCTTACATTTTAGGGTCTTAAAATGAGAAAAAAAAGCTGAATAGCCAATTGTCTTTACAAATCTGAAAGGAAGCAAGTTCTAATTCAGTTAGCTTGAGCTCTGAGTGTGCTAGTATTCAGTAAGCATCAAAAATTATCCAGCATATCATTTTGTTAAAACTTTATTTTCTCTAACCAATTTCAAGTAATCTGCCCAAACATGTGAAAACTAATAAAGTTGATGCCAAATCATTTGGCCTCTCACTGCTGTGGTGGCTGCTGTACTCTATTAGATATTGCAGTAACTCAAAAGGGCCTACATTTCCCGGAGAGGACTAGGGTAGAAATCTAAAACATTCCCCAAAACATTCACAACCTTCCTCTGTAACTTGTTCACCAGAAGAAACATTTCATCTGTCCTGGCTTATCATTTTGAGAAAATAAAACTAACATGTCTATATTTACTGCATGCTTAACTATTTGCTAGGGATGATACTAAACTCCTTTCATGGTCTTCCTAATGTTCCCAGTAGGTTGGTAATTGTTTTAGGCTCAGTTTTCCAGTTGGCCAGGATCAAACCCCAGGCAGGCTGAATGTGAGACTGAAAGCTCCAGCCTTTACTGAGTGGGGCGGGTGAGCATCCATACAGCAAGGGGAAGAATGTGAACAGTATTTAGGGCATGACCCAGAGGAACTTTCATGGGTGCAATCAGGTTAGTGGACTTCACTTTGAAGCACTGCATCAGGAAGGACAGGGATAAAAAGCATTTCTGTTGGCACTCAGCTGCCACTCATGGGTTTTTGATCAGGATTCACACCGTCTGTGTGGTCCCCAAAGCTGAAAGTGGATGTCTTGGGTTCACGGTCTCATGTCAGTGGAACAAAATGGAAATCAAGTGGCTAAAAGTGGAAGAAATAAGGGCCTATAAAAACTGGTAGAATTAGTCTAACAGGACAAATGGAAACTTAACCGTTGAGGGACTTCCTGCCATCACTGCAGGGGGCACAAGTGCCATCCCTGGTCGGGGGAACTAAGAAGATCGCATGTGTCCCGCACCTCCCCCAAATCGCTGAAATTAAAAACCTGGTGTAGGAGTTAGGTTACACAGCTCAAGTGAAACTGGGAAATAAGTTACCCAGTATCAGGACACAGAAGTGAACTAAATGAGATTTCGTTACTGGATTTAGGATGAGCCGTCAACTTGCGGAGGGAACACGGGAGGGCGCGGGCACTGGGGAGGGAGTTGGGAAAGCCTACTCAGGAGCACGCACTGCGCTGCAGTGAAGGTCCACAGCTACCCGGCCGGCACCGCGGGCACCTCAGGGGAGGGAGGGGCGCGCGAGGATACCGCCCATTTCTTTGTAGGCAAGGGTGGACACACGGACGCTCGCTAAGTTCCTAAATCGTACAGGGTCATTTATATATACTCTTCGGAGAGACGCCGTCACTTTACAAAAGTCCACTCCGGCGGCACGGGCGATAGCGCCTCGGACACGCGTGACAGGAAGCGGTCCCTGCCCCGCTCGACTGAGCTTCCGGCCCGGGGACGGGTTTCCTCCTACGTCACGGCCCCTGCGACCCCTAGCGGCTCAGCGCCGCGGGGCTCCAGCGGGCTCCGCCCCCTCAGTCTGGCGGGCGGGACTTCCGGGCGGCGGGACTTCCGGCAGCTGAGTGACGGGCGCAGCATCAGCATCAGCATCAGCGGCGGCGGCTGAGCCCTGAGGCGACAGCGGCTGCGGCGGCGACGACGGGCCGCGGCCTCCGGACCACGAGCAGCCGGGGCGGGCGGGCGCGCCGGCGGACAGCGGGCCGCGCTGGCGGCTGCGGTGGCCACGATGATGGAGATCCAGATGGACGAGGGCGGCGGCGTGGTCGTCTACCAGGACGACTACTGCTCGGGCTCGGTGATGTCGGAGCGGGTGTCGGGCCTGGCGGGCTCCATCTACCGCGAGTTCGAGCGCCTCATCCACTGCTACGACGAGGAGGTGGTCAAGGAGCTGATGCCTCTCGTGGTGAACGTTCTCGAGAACCTCGACTCGGTGCTCAGCGAGAACCAGGAGCACGAGGTGGAGCTGGAGCTGCTGCGCGAGGACAACGAGCAGCTGCTCACCCAGTACGAGCGGGAGAAGTCGCTGCGCAAGCAGGCCGAGGAGGTGCGTGGGCCGGCCGCGCCGGGGCCCCGCCCGGGGACCCCCGCCCCGCCCCGCCCGGGGACCCGCCCTCAGCCCCGGCCCTGCGCGGGCCCTAGCTCCCGCCCCGCCCAGCCCACCAGTGCCCCCGAGCCCCGAGCCCGACCCGGGTGAGCCCTACCTGGGGGTGAGCCCAACCCCTGGATGAGCCCGACCCCGGGATGAGCCCGACGGGGGAGTGAGCCTGACCCGGGGGTGAGCCCTCGTTCCCCTTTCCTCTTGGCAGGCTGCTCCAGCTGGGAGCCCCAGCCCTGAATCACCTGGCTTCCCTGGGGGACCTTGCAACCTAAACCTTCCCGGGCCTCCTTTATATCCCCCTCACATTGCAGACGCCAGTTCGTTTTGCTTTTGTGTGTTTTGCGCAAACATGTTCTAGACCGCAGTTACTACTTCTGGTTTGCTGCAATTCTAAACCCTTCCAGGAATGGAATTTATGGTCTTAGGGTTCTGCGGCCAGAAGAGGTGTTGTCGGATCTTTTCTGTGCCTTTCTGACCCAGTGTTTTGAGGGTCGGTGACTTGGGTGAATTTGGTGACTGACGTAAACACATAACCAAAGCCATGGTTAGATTGCTCTTCTTGCATCAGATGAAAGACTCCAGGTTTCTGGAGGTGAGTGCTCTGTTCTGTGGTTTCCTCCTTTGGGAAGATGGTCAGCTTATGTGGGAAAGGCTGAGAAATTTCACTGTGGCTTCTGAGAAGATAAAAGTAGAATTTTGAAGTATTCAGTCGTCTTCTCGGATACCTCCATAGCCTGGAGCTCACTTATTTGTGAACCCGTTAGAAGAGTCATGCATTGCAGGGAACATCTCTTACCTTCGTTCATTCACTGTGAAATCTTTAGCCCCATTGGCAGAGCCAGGTGGATTCGGGGGCCCGGGTCCTCCTTCCTGCTTTGCGCCTGTGACCTTGTCCATGTTGCCTGCCCCTCTTCCGGATTTTGATTTTCCATCAGTCATATGAGTTGGCTGCCCTGGGTGATCTCTAAGCCCTGAGGTTTTGATGTTCCAGGCACTAGGTGATGCTCTTTGACTTATGAATAGGAAGTTTCTTATTAAATGAGTTAAATTTCTTTTTAATTAATTTGGGCTAACTTTTTTTATTTTAGTATTGAAATGGAAGATTGCTTCAATATCTTGGTGTTTTCTTAAGGCAGGACAGCTTATGTCCTTTTCGTTTGGTTTAAAGCATGTTTATAAAATTCCCCCATGCCTTGTGTTGTCCCTACTTACGGTGGCTTATTTTGTTCCGGGGTTTTCCATCCATCTGTCAAAAGGAGGTTGCCTATTGATAAGGGTGCCAGGCTCCACCAAAACTGGTTTAGGACTCTCGACTTAAGGGGGTGCAAGAGCTTGTGGAATTCTAGAGTTCAGAGTGGCCCTAGGCATTTACTGGGAAACGAACTGGCCCCGACTGGGGGTGGGCCAAGGTCACATGGCTAGAAGAACCAGGCCAGGACCCAGTCTGCCCTCACCCCTGACTTCCTTCCATGTCATGCTGCTGTGGGAGGGCAGAGAGCTGCACCCCCAGGCTGGAGCGCTGGGGCTCCCCTCGCCAACCAGGGCCAGTGGCTGCCTCGTGCTGGGCAGCACCGCCCACTCCTCTAACTGCTCTCAGCCGCCATTTGATGCCTCACTGAGATTCTGAGTAGGTTTGTTTTCTTTCGTCCTGTATCTGTGTGGTCAATGTAGTGGACGAGAAGAAACTCAAAGGAGAAAGACGGACAACCTTCAGGTTGAGAATCCTAACGTTCTAGCCTAAGAATTAGCTCTGTGTGGATGAGGCCTCTGCTCTGCTGTGCTCAGTTCAAGTGTAGCCATGACGAGAGTGCTTCTGGCCTTCCCGCTGCCGCCTGGTGCTCGCGCGGCCTGGGGAGAGTGTCCTGGAGGCCGAGCCCCACCCCCGCCCCACCATTAAGAGCTGCTGAGCAGAGCCACAGAGCGTATGAGCGCTTGGCTGGTGGGCAAGCAGGCTGTGACCTGATGCTTATAATGTGCCCTTGGAGAGACCTCATGTGAGGTTACAACCAAGAAAAGGGCCAGGGACTTCCCTGGTGGTCCAGTGATTGGGACTTGGCTTTCCAGTGCAGGGGGCACGGGTTTGATCCCTGGTTGGGGGGCTAAAATCCCACATGCCTAGGTGCTAAGAAACGGGGACGTAGAGCAGACAATATTGTAACAAATTCAAAAGATCATCCACTTCAAAAAATCTTTAAACGAAAGGCGGGGGGCAAACTCTGTGACCATTTTTGCACTTGAGCTCATTTACTAAATCCAGCAGACAGAAAAGACATGGTGGCCTGGCTTCTTTTTGCAGGCGGGGCCTGAGAGCAGAGATGAGGGCCTGAGACCCGGGAGCTGGCCCAGCCCCGGCTGCAGGCGTGTGTGTGATGCAGAGTGGCTCCTGCTCTGGGGTCACCCTGCTCAGGAAGGCTTAGTCAGAGCTGGGTAACCTGAGCCGCTGCAGCCTTCCAAGCACTCGGAATCTGCAGAGTTAGAGGGAGCCTGGAGCAGGGCAGATAGCCCTGACCCGCACTTCTTGACCGTAAAAGCCGCAGTGAGAGGTGGCGAGTATGTTCTTGTCCCCAGGAGGCTCATCCATGGGAGTGACGGTAGCTAGAGACATTGGAGCCTGGGAGGGGGCCAAACAGAGTCTGCAGGTGCTGGGGTGCCAGCCTCGCCTCTGAGAGCCACACGCCTTGCAGTCCATCTCCCCCTTTCTGGCTGCCCTGGCCACATGGCAGCCCCTGTAAAGCCAGTTGGTTGCCAGAGGTGGCACATTGCTTTCATCTCAAGTGCCAAGTCCCATGATTAGCTGTTGTTTGCCTGGAGAATTGTGGCAAGGCCGATCTAGCCGAGTCAGGGAAGAGCACCTTGATGGGATTGCCTCCGCTGGCCAGCCTGGGGCGCCTCGATCTCTGACCATGAGGGTTTTGTCCTTGTCATCAGGGCCAGCGAGTCCCTCTCAGATCTGCAGGGCTAAATGGATGCTGCTGGCTTCTGAAACCTCTACAGAGACTTTAAAAATGCTGAAGCTGCGTCCTATACAACGTGTTTAAAACCCACTGAGTTCTTTCTCAATGGGAAAGAAGGTTGGAAACGGGCATTTGATCAAGACGGCCGGGAGCGAATGGGCGGTCCAGGCCGCACTGCCCACGGCAGCCCCAGGGAGGTTCGGGCCGAGGCCGTGTTGGCTCTGATCCTGGGCAGCGCAGGGCTCAAGCGCCGGCTCATAGGAGGGCAAGTGTCCGAGAGACAAGGTGTGGGTTTCTTAGCCTTCCTCTGCCTGAAAATCTCCTTGGCCCTAAAGAAACTACTACTGACGCGTCCCCTCCTCCTTGTCAGCAACTCCAGTGCGGTGAGATGGGGCTGTGGGTGTTTGCTCAGCGTTTATAAGCTAGACAGTTTATTTCTATCCAAAACTGTGTCGAATCGCCTTGTGCAAAAGTAAGGCTTTCCACTGAGAGTTATTTGTACAGCATGAGGCTGGAGGGGGCAGAAGCCATCATCCTACTCTACAGTGAGAGGCTCACTTGGCATTTTCCGTAAGTGAATTAATATACCGAATCAGGAGGTCTTCTTCCTACGTGCCACGTTACAGACAGTAGACTCACCCCTGCTTGGACAGGTGTGCAGTTTCTTCTTCTGCCATGTTGTCGTAAAGCAGGTTTTTTTTTTTTTTTTTTTTTTTCAGTTCTTAGCTTTTCTTAGAGGAAGCTATTAAGATTTGGTGCCTGGATCTGCCTTGCATGGTCGCCTCTAAATACTGGTCCATTAGAGCTCTACAGTCACACCAGACTCTCCCTAAACATGGAAACAAGCAGGCCCCGCAGGGCAAGAGTCTCTGCTTCCTGCTCAACCAGGGGCAGTGCCCTTCTGGTCCTTCCTGCTCCAAGGTCGGGTCCCACAGAGATGCCAACTGCCTGTGCGTGTGCTCCTGAGGCAGGAGTGTGGCTCTCCTCTGCCCCTGCCCCGTGCTGAGCTCTCTGGTTCCTGGAGGGCAAAGCCGCTGTCTCTGGTTTTCAGCCATCCATCCATCGTCTGTCTGACACAGCTCTGCGTGAGGACAGAAATTTCTATTGTGTTGTATCCACACAGGACCACACACTTCACGTGTGGCTCAGGCTCCTGAGGATAAGTTTCTATTATTTTTATGTAATTTAAATTAATTTAAGTGTAAATAGCCACACGTGGCTGAACCGGGGAACTGGGCAGTGCAGCCGTGGATGGTGTGGCTCAGTCCTGTAAGGGCAGGCAGGAAATGATTCTGTGACTTGTTTCATAGCCTCCGGTAAGAAAAGAAGGGACTTAAAAGGGGGAGTGTTTTTCCTTCAGTGAACATGTTCTACAAAGAGAGGAGACCCCAAAGTGTAGCAGGTTTTGAAACAGGAGAACAGAAGAAAATATTAAGGAGGAAAAAAAAAGGGAATTCTAGCTATTTAGGAAACAGCAGAGAGGTGATGAAATTCTCGAGAGGCTGAGGAGAGGTCTGGAGGGAATTCCCAGCACCTCGAAAGCAGCTGTGCGCACGGCTCCCGGTTAGACCATGGAGCCCGGCCTTCTGTTCTGTTCTTTGTGAGGTCAGAGCACTAAACTGTAATGTTTGAAGTGTGCAGTTTGGTGACTTTTGACACGTCTACACCTGAGAAACCATGCTTACAGTCAAGATTACGCTGACCTTCACTGTTCCCAGAGTTTCCTGCGCCCCTGCCCCCAGGGTCTCTCCCCGCTCCCCCCTCCCCAGGTGACCGGGGCTGCTCTCTGTCGCTGTAGCTTGATGTGCACTTTCTAGAATTTTGTTCAAACGGAATCCCGCAGTATGTGTTCTTGTCTGGACAGGCTTCTCTCATGGGCGAAACAACGTGAGGTTCACCCGGGTTGTGGTCCTCCTTTAATCCATCCTGTCCTTGCCGAGTGCAGCCTGCTATGGGGTGTCAGTAAGTCCCCTCTGGAAGACGGGCAGGAGAACTGGGCGGTTAGAATGCGCTAGTAGCTGGCGGGGTGTCCCAGGAAAGCATCCCTGTCACTGGGACAGGGAAGGCTCACTCCCCATGGAAGGAAACATTCGCCAACACCCAGAGCCATGGAGTCATAAGTCAGTGACCTTGTCCGAGCCCCTCATGGTCGAGAGATTTAGGAAGCACCAGGTTCGGCAGAACGCAGCTCCAGTGGTAGTTCATTAGACAGGGTCAGGGTGCTTGGATTCTGATCTTCAGCAGCGGTGGGCTCCCGGCCCTGCCTCTGCTCCAGCGCCGTGGGGGCCCTGCTTCTGCTCAGCTGCAGCTGGGGCTCCTGCCCCCTGCCCCCGCGTGGCCCCTTACAGCCCCCTCCCCCAGCAAACTGGACCCAGATCCAGGCAGGTCCCCCTGTGTGAGGCCTCGGGCTTGCAGTGTGTGCTTCCGGACACAAGACCCCGTCCTTCGGTCTCTCCTGTTGGGCTGAGTGAGAGGGAGGTAAAAGCCGAGCAGGTTAGGAAATTGAAGTTTGTGTAAACTGCTCAGAACGCTTTAGAGAACGCAACCTACTGGATAGGAACTTCCCCCAGGGAAGTTTCTCCCAGGTCCAGACACTTAGTTTTAATCTTATCTTCCTTTTCGTTTCCTTCCTCTGGTACCAACCATGTCATATATAGTAAAGAAATGTAATATGGATTTCAACATGCAAAGTATATATTAGTATTTAACATAAAATACTTAAATAAATATTAATGTATTAAAGTGTGTAGATTTTACACACACACATCTTTCCTGTCTGTCTTACCAGCTCTTGAAAATCGGTGTGAATTAAACCAGTGCCGTTTGTTGGGGTTTCTCTCAGGCAGATGCTGATCCAGTGGTCCCTTTAACCTCAATGAAGAATCTTTGCTTTTTTCTGAAATGAATCCAACCTAGTGCTTGGGTTCCTTTCCACTGTCCTGATAGCAGGGTGCATGCGTGCTAAGTCATTTCAGTCGTGTCCAACTCTGTGCGACCCTATGGGCTGTAGCCCGCCAAACTCCTCTGTCCATAACTCCTCTGTCCATGGGATTATCCTGGCAAGAATACTGGAATGGGTTGCCATGCCCTCTGCCAGGGATCCGACCCAGGGATCAAATCTGTGTCTCTCATGTCTCCCGCATTAGCAGGCAGGTTCTTTTCCACCGGCGCCGCCTGAGAGGCCCAGCCTGATCACAGACACTTGTCTGAAGCTTGAATGCGGACGTGCCCTCCCTCCCTCTCCCACCTGCCCACACTGCACTGTAGACTAAACGGTAGCAGTCGAGGGATATGGGAAGAAAGCTGGGAAAAACCTCCGAGGTGTGAGGTCTCACAAGTTCATCACGTCGGTGAGCGCCCGGTAAACACTCGATTGTGACAGAAGTCACCGACAGCAGCTGGGCACTAACCGTCGTCTGGAGAGGGGTCTCCCTGGGCACAGAGCCTGCACTGCTCTGCCTGCCTCAGATCAGACACCCCAGAAGAGGCTTTTTCTTTTGGAAATGCACTCTGCACCTCACCCTCAGGAAGGAATTATGTGCAAAAGAACAAAATCTTTGATTCCTGTTGAGTATATTTCAGTTCAACCAGAATTGAATTATCTCCTGTGTGTGACCCTGGCCTAAAGGACATATATAAGAGGGAAGGATTGGAGTTAACGTCTTAATTTACTTTGCCTTTAAGTAAAATAACCTCGGTTGTGAATGTTACCAGAATTCTAATGACTGTGCTACCAGGAGTGATTGCCTAGTGACCTCTCTCACTTGGACTTGGGGTTGCTGGCTTCTGTTGCCTTAATTTTGTATTTGACACAAGCAGTCAGTTTACTCCTTAAGTTGGATTTTATGTATAGACTGGGAAGAATGCTCTCGATCAATGGGACACTGAGAAAAGCCGCCTTGATTCCTGGATTTTACAAGAGCCCACATCTCAGGTTACTTCAGTGTGTACCTTGAAATTCACCAAAAAGTAAATTCCAAAAGCTAAAGCTGAATTTAATTTCAAAACAGAGCCTTTTTTTTTAGTGGGAGGGAGGGGAAAGTATATCTTAGAAACAAAACCTGCAGAGGGGACCGTGTGGTAAACTGGTATTTAGACGTGGGAATCAGGGGTTTCCCAGCTCAGCATTCCGGTTAAGTCACCCTGATGCCTTTTCCTCAGCTGTCAGTTGTTCGTCATTGCTCTTCAGGAGCAAAAGATTTCTTGTGAGATGACTTTGAACCTCTGTGTGTTCTAGGCGCTAAGTGACACTTGGAATAGCCTTGGTTGAACAGATGACATTTCCAAAGAACCTCAGATCTGTGGTGCGTGTAATTGACACATCATTGGTGTGTGTCTTTTTCACTTGGCTGTGGCCAAGCCTTCTGGGGGTGTCCCAAGGACATACCACGTGCGAACCATGTCTCAGACAAGAGATTCATTCTGTTTCACCATCCAGCACCAGGCCGACCCACTCAACCCAAATGCTGTCAATTAAAACTTTTATTCCTCTCATTCCCATTTGTATTGGATACATTGGCCATATTCAATAACAATGGAAAAATGTTTAGCTTTCTTATGGAAGACTTCTTTATAGAACTAACTTACCCTGTGCCCCACTCCTGGAAACTCTTGAGTCTCTTAAATCTTAAGCAAATGATCTAGGACTTCCCAGATGGTCCAGTGGCTAAGACTCTGAGCTCTCAATGCAGGGGGCCTGGGTTCGATTCCTGCCTAGGGAACTAGACTCCGAATGCTGCAATTAAAGATCCTGTGTGCTGCAACTAAGACCCAGTTCTGCCAAATAAATAAATGTTTTTTAAAAATAAAGTAAATGATCTGTAAATACAAATACTTTCTGCTTCCTTGAAAACATCTACTGGATCTTTGTGACCTTAACCCAGTTAAAAGAGTTCCCTCCTGACCCCTCGCCCCACCTCCCCCAGCTGCTACCTCCTTGCCTCACTTCACCCCCTAGCCTCCAAGCCCCCGCTTCATTCCACCAATCGCTTCTCGTTTGTCTTACTTCATCCCAAGTCTAGCCCTAAGGATTGCTTACACAAAGCAAAGATTCAATAGCTGCTCCAAGAGACTTCCCTGGTGGTCCAATGGCTAAGACCCCCGCTCCCAGTGCAGGGGCCCAGGCTCGATCCCCCGTCAGGGAACCAGATGCCACAACCAAAGATCCTGAATGCCGCAGTGAAGATCAAAGAGCCCGTGTGCCACACCCAGCGCAGCCAAATAAATAAAAATCAGTGTTTTAAAAATCAGTAAACTAAATAAAGAAAATGGTCTCTAAATAAAGTATGTTCTGCTTCCTTGAGAACACCTATTGCACTTTTTGTGACTTTGACCCAGTTAGTAGAGTTCCCTCCTAACCCCTCTCCCCGCCTCCCCCAGCTCATTTTGGAGAACTGATTTTCAACCATTTTTCCGCACTCACTTCACCACCAGCCTCGAAGCCCCTACTTTATCCCATCAGCTGCGCCTCACTTGTCCAGGGGATTCTTACTTCATCCCAAGTCTCACCCTGAGCGGTTCCTCATTCAAAGCGAAGACCCAGTACCTGTTTAGTCTTGGCCGGGCACTAGTCCTTCACATTATTTATCCCTCATAATATTTGATGAAGGTGATGTTGAATCTTCCGTTTCAGTTAAAGAGCTAGCTTGCCTCTTCATTAACTAAAATTACTGTAGTGATGTTGTAAGAGTCTTTTCAGGAGAAGAAAGAGGACATCTTTCAAGCTTAGAGCAGCGTGTTGTGTGTGTGATGCTTCCGTGGGCGCAGAGCCCCTGAGGTGCCCTTAGTCAGCTCTAGGCTGACCCCCGAGGCAGCAGGCAAGGAATGGCTCCCCCACAAGCGCCAGGTGCGGTGGTTGCCGCCCCGCCAAGGGCCTTCAGCGTCCCAGCTCTGGTCCAGCCCGGCAGAGAGGCCGAGGGCTGGCCCTCTAGTTGGCGGAGGTCCCTCGTGAGTTTCTTGGGGCTTCTCATTCATCTGGGGAGATGCTGCCACCCGATGGTGATCACGAAGCGATGAGCTGATTCATGGCGTGACCAGGCCTCTGGGGACTGTCACCAGCATTGGATTTTTTTTTTCCTCAAGTATTTTGTTTTAAATCAAGAGTTATTCAGTTAAACACTTGCTGAGCTTCCCTGCTAGCTGGTAAACAACGCAGGAGACCCCGGTTCTATTCCTGGGTCAGGGAGAGCCCCTGGAGAAGGGATAGGCCACCCACTCCAGTATTCTTGGGCTTCCCTGGTGGCTCAGCTGGTAAAGAATCCGCCCACAATGCCGGAGACCTGGGTTCAATCCCTGGGTTGGGAAGATCCCCTGGAGAAGGGAAAGGCTACCCACCTCAGTATTCTGGCCTGGGTCACAGAGTCGATGTGACTGAGCAACTTTCACTCACTCATCAACTTTTCAGGCAAGAATACTAGAGCAGGTGGCCATTTCTTCCTCCGGAGGATCTTCCTGACCCAGGAATGGAACCTGTGTCTCTGGTGTGGCCTGCACTGGCAGTGCCGCCCGTGGGCCGAGGAGTCTGGCAGGCTGCAGTGCATGGGGTCGCGAGAGTCAGGTGAGACTCAGCGACTAACCCACCGCCAGCACCACCTGGGCAGCCGCTCTCTTGGACTTAGTGACCACCTATCAGCACGGATTTAGAAGCATCTCACTGACCCCCTTAATCTTTCTCTTACGTTGCCTTTTGCTTCAAAATCGTTTTAGCTGACTGTCAACTATGAGATGCAGGTAACAAGATGAGATACAGGTGGGAATCGTAGGGAAATGGTTGGCACCGCAGAGTGCTCTTCTTTGTGTAAAACCTTGGTGTTCCAGCTTGGACGTGGGCCCTGGCTTGGTTTACAGGGAGGGAGAATTTCGCTCTTCCCGCCTCCCGCCTTCCTTCTGCCCCATCGCACCTCTTTTCACTGGCGCAGGATGAGATTTCCCTTCCTCCCAAGTCCAGCCTTGAGCATTTTGTCATGAAAAACAATCCTGAGGACCGAAGAACAGATGCTTCCTGGCAGGCAAAATGCTGATTCAAAAAAATGCGTGCTTAGTCACTTCAGTTGTGTCCGACTCGAAAAATAAACAAGTAAATGCAAGGACTTCCCTGGTGGTCCGGTGGCTAAAACTCTGCTCCCAGTGCAGGGTCCCAGGTTCCACCCCTGGTCAGGGAATTAGATCCCACATGCTTCAATTAAGATCGAAGATCCCTCGATTATTCAAATGAGATGCAGCACAACCAATTCAATAAGTATATAAATAAATAAATAAATAAGTGATTGAGGAGGACTTTCCATTTAATCAAGAAGGATCTGCAAGTGGGAATAAATAAAGTTCTGATAAGGAAGACTGAAGAAGTGGACTGTATATAAAAGACCCTGTAACACTACAAGTTTAAGGAAACCTTTGGTTACTGGATCAGATATAGACTGAAATAGTCTTAGAATCTAGCAGATGACAAAGGTTAGGGTTAGAAGAAAGGGTAAATTATTAAGTAAATGGTGCAGAAGTAAGTCAACTTCTATGTTGCACACAAAGTACATCCTGGGAAAAATACTTGTAGCATACAAGACAAATTCTTGAATGGATCTAATAAGTCCTTACAAATTGTTAAGAAAAGTAAGAACCTGTAGCAGAAAATTGGACAAAGGACATAATGAGCTGTGGACAGGGAGCCTGGCGGGCTACAGTCCATGGGGTGGCAAGAGTCAGACACGACTAAGCGACTAAACCACCAGCAGAGCAACCTAAAAGTCCAACAAGAGGCAATGCTAGTTGAGTAGACTCTGCCCTGCACACACAAGCCCTCAGGGAACATGCATACAGCTGTCAGAAGTGGGAAGTGTAGAATACCACTCTTAGAGTGGAAAGACATTCAAGCGAGGGAGTGGGTCAGATCCAGATACCATGTACAAAATGACGGCACGTCCAACACAGACACACACACACAAGTCTGGAAGAGTGTCACCCAGTTTTATCTGACACTCTCTGGATGCTAGAATTTGGTTTTGTTGTTTAATCATTGATAGCACAGCAGAACTATGTCTTTTTTTTTTTTTTTTTAAGTTCACTTAACACTGTCATAAGATTTTTCTATAAAAATATATGTTTATATCACTTTTTAGTAATAGGAATTAAAATTACCCAATTAAAAATTTTCTTTACCAGTCAGGTAACAGCATGTCTGTTCTTCATATGCTGGTCATGACCACAGTCATTCAAAACTGCTCATTTTAGTTTTTTGTGCAGCTACACCATTTGTGTGCGTTTTCATGGCAGCGGGTTATATGTTCTTCATCATTTATTTTACTTAAGTTGCGTGTGATGTCATCAGGGCAGATTTTCCTTCTCACTCCTTTCCCCGGTCCTGCCCTCTTTGTCACTGCTCTGGGTGAGGCATCCCTCAGGCAGGAGCCCCAGTGCTTTTCAGCACAAAGACCTCTGCAAAGCTGCTTCGGGGAGAAGCGTCTCTGGGGCCCGAGTGGGGCTGAGGGGCTGAGTGCAGGTGTTATGGGAAATACAGCTGTGGCTGACGTGAATTCATCAACTCCCCAGATGCCTGAAACCTGGAACCCACAAGCCGCTTCACATTCCCAATCCCCTGAAGCCTCTTGACATCCTCAGAACCCAGCTGACGTGTATGCTTCCTACAAATGAAATTTGTTACTAATATTTCTATTTCCCAGGCAGTACAATCGAGGTTTTAACAGCTCCCATCAGGGCTGTGGCCGGGCTGTGTGTCCTGGAGGCCCCCACCTGGTCCATCCCTCGGGAACCAGAGCCCGCCTTCACCCCAGGCTGTCAGAGTTAAGCTTGGTCTCCTCCTAAGAACATTTAGCATTTTCTTTTCCTTTGTGAACTGCTTTCTTCTCACTTGATCTGGTAATAATCTTGCTCAGAAAATTACCACATAAGGTGCAGATTTCAAATCCAGACCAACAGCCCCCCTCCCTGTTTTTAAAAGAATCAGAGCAGCACTGTGCGTTGCTAATTATTCTACGAATGACGGCATCCTGAGCTGAGCGGTGACCGAGATACACGTTAGGAGGGCAGTACGCCCGGCCTCTTTTAGATGCTCAGGGTTCAGTCTTTTCCACAGCTACGTCATTTGTGGGGCTCAGTGTCAAAGTGGAAATGCAGGCCTCTTAAAAACTATTAAGAGGGACTTCCCTGATGGTTCAGGGGCTAAGACTCCGTGCTCCCAATGCAGGGGGCCCCTGTTTGATCCCTGGTCAGGGAACTAGATCTCACGTGCCGCAATTAAAGATCTTGCATGCCACAAATAAGACTCAGTGCAGCCAAATAAATAATTAGTTTTTAAAAAATAAAAAATAAAAACTATTAAGAATTTCGAGATTAAAGTGAGTGTGTGGGCTGTTCCAGCTTCAGGGCCCTGAGTGACTTCCCAGGCAGCTGGTCAGAAGGCCGTGGTGTCCACTCTTGGGGAGCTGTCTGGCCCTCCTCTCCCCCAGGGCTGCCGTGGGCAGTGGACAGAAGGGAAGGGGCTCGGCTGGGAGGCCCACATTCTGAGTCCAAGCCCTTGCCCTTCTGAGGGGCCGATGTCATCTGGCCCGCCCACATTTACGACACCTGCTGTTTCTCTTCCTTGCACGTATAGAAATTTATCGAGTTTGAAGATGCCTTGGAACAAGAGAAGAAAGAGCTGCAAATCCAGGTGGAACACTACGAATTCCAGACCCGCCAGCTGGAACTGAAGGCCAAAAACTATGCAGATCAGAGTAAGTCGGAGCCAGAGGCAGGAAACGGTTCCTGACCGCACTTGGCCTCAGCCCTGCCCCAGCGCGGAGGCAGGCTGAGCGATGCGGGCCACGTTTCATCTTCATTGTCATTTATTTGTTTTCTCTCTTTACATGGCTCTGTGTGTCTGTCAATGGCCTCAATTCCCCTGTGGAAATAAATAAAGTACATAAATAAGGCCCCTCTGATGACAGAGCACGTTTGCTCAACGCTGCACTTTGGCCTGAAATGCACAGTCTCTGTGTGGCCTTTTAGGACAGGCTCCCCAGCTGTGGTTTGGGGCTCCCACGAGTGCTCCTGGGGAGCGGGTGTTCCTCCGTGACCCCAAAGGGGATGCCCTTGTAGGGACAGTTCCTGGGGAAGGTTTGGCCCAGAAGGCTGCTTACGGGAACACCCTCTCCCTTGCAAAGAGAGGCAAGGAAAGCATTTTGTTTTTAATAAAAAATATTATTTTAGCTTTAGAAGTCATTGTTTAAACAATACTGTCAGGGACTTCCCTGGTGGTCCACTGGCTAAAGACTCTGAGCTCCCAGTGCAGGGGGCCCAGCTTGGATCCCTGACCAGGGAACTAGATCCCGCATGCCGCACCTAACACCCAGCACAGCCAAATAAACAAATATTAAGGAAGAAAAGAAACTATACTGTCAAAGTTATAAGGACCCCTGTAATTTCAGGTTTCTGTGATAGAGGTTTGGATGGCCTCGTTTGCTGCCTTATCTCACTACCTTGATAACAGGTGCCTTCATTCCTCTGAAAAGTTCAGTTCAGTTCAGTTCAGTTCAGTAGCTCAGTCGTGTCCAACTCTTTGGACATGCCAGGCCTCCCTGTCCATCACCAACCCCCGGAGTTTACCCAAACTCATGTCCATCGAGTCAGTGATGCCATCCAGCCATCTCATCCTCTGTCCCCTTCTCCCCCTGCCCCCAATCCCTCCCAGCATCAGAGTCTTTTCCAATGAGTCAACTCTTCGCATGAGGTGGCCAAAGTACTGGAGTTTCAGCTTTAGCATCATTCCTTCCAAAGAAATCCCAGGGCTGATCTCCTTCAGAATGGACTGGTTGGATCTCCTTGCAGTCCAAGGGACTCTCAAGAGTCTTCTCCAACACCACAGTTCAAAAGCATCAATTCTTAGGCGCTCAGCTTTCTTCACAGTCCAACTCTCACATCCATATATGACCACTGGAAAAACCATAGCCTTGACTAGACGGACCTTTGTTGGCAAAGTAATGTCTCTGCTTTTGAATATGCTACCTAGGTTGGTCATAACTTTCCTTCCAAGGAGTAAGTGTCTTTTAATTTCATGCCTGCAATCAACATCTGCAATGAAGCCAAAAAAAATAAAGTCTGACTCTATTTCCACTGTTTCCCCATCTATTTCCCATGAAGTGATGGGACCGGATGCCATGATCTTAGTTTTCTGAATGTTGAGCTTTAAGCCAACTTTTTCACTCTTCTCTTTCACTTTCATCAAGAGGCTTTTGAGTTCCTCTTCACTCTCTGCCATAAGGGTGGTGTCATCTGCATATCTAAAGTTACTGATATTTCTCCCGGCAATCTTGATTCCAGCTTCTGCTTCTTCCAGCCCAGCGTTTCTCATAATGTACTCTGCATATAATTTAAATAAGCAGGGTGACAATATACAGCCTTGATGTCCTCCTTTTCCTATTTGGAACCAGTCTGTTGTTCCATGTCCAGTTCTAACTGTTGCTTCCTGACCTGCATATAGGTTTCTCAAGAGGCAGGTCAGGTGGTCTGGTATTCCCATCTCTTTCAGAATTTTCCACAGTTTCTTGTGATCCACACAGTCAAAGGCTTTGGCATAGTCAAGAAAGCAGAAATAGATGGTCTTCTGGAACTCTCTTGCTTTTTCCATGATCCACTGGATGTTGGCAATTTGATCTCTGGTTCCTCTGCCTTTTCTAAAACCAGCTTGAACATCTGGAGGTTTGCAGCTCACATACTGCTGAAGCCTGGCTTGGAGAATTTTGAGCATTACTTTACTAGCATGTGAGATGAGTGCAATTGTGTGGTAGTTTGAGCATTCTTTGGCATTGCCTTTCTTTGGGATTGGAATGAAAACTGACCTTTTCCAGTCCTGTGGCCACTGCTGAATTTTCCAAATTTGCTGGCATATTGAGTGCAGGACTTTCACAGCATCATCTTTCAGGATTTGAAAGAGCTCAACTGGAATGCCATCACCTCCACTAGCTTTGTTCGTAGTGATACTTTCTAAGGCCCACTTGACTTCACATTCCAGGATGTCTGGCTCTAGGTGAGTGATCACACCATCATGATTATCTGGGTCGTAAAGATCTTTTTTGTACAGTTCTTCCGTGTGTTCTTGCTACCTCTTCTTAATATCTTTTGCTTCTGTTAGGTCCATACCATTTCTGTCCTTTATCAAGCCCATCTTTGCATGAAATGTTCCCTTGGTATCTCTAATTTTCTTGAAGAGATCTCTAGTCTTTCCCATTCTGTTGCTTTCCTCTATTTCTTTGCATTGATCGCTGAGGAAGGCTTTCTTATCTCTCCTTGCTATTCTTTGGAACTCTGCATTCAAATGGGAATATCTCCTTTTCTCCTTTGCTTTTCACTTCTCTTCTTTTCACAGCTATTTGTAAGTCCCCCTCAGACAGCCGTTTTGCTTTTTTGCATTTCTTTTCCATGGGGATGGTCTTGATCCCTGTCTCCTGTACAATGTCACAAACCTCCGTCCATAGTCCATCGGGCACTCTATCTATCAGATCTAGGCCCTTAAATCTATTTCTCACTTCCACTGTATAATCATAAGGGATTTGATTTAGGTCATACCTGAATAGTCTAGTGGTTTTCCCTACTTTGTTCAACTTAAGTCTGAATTTGGCAATAAGGAATTCATGATCTGAGCCACAGTCAGCTCCCCGTCTTGTTTTTGCTGACTGTGTAGAGCTTCTCCATCTTTGGCTGCAAAGAATATAATCAATCTGATTTCGGTGTTGACCATCTGGTGATGTCCATGTGTAGAGTCTTCTCTTGTGTTGTTGGAAGAGGGTGTTTGCTATGACCGGTGCATTTTCTTAGCAAAACTCTATTAGCCTTTGCCCTGCTTCATTCCGTACTCCAAGGCCAAATTTGCCTGTTACCCCAGGTGTTTCTTGACTTTCTACTTTTGCATTCCAGTCCCCTATAATGAAAAGGACATCTTTTTTGGGTGTTAGTTCTAAAAGGTCTTGTAGGTCTTCATAGAGCCATTCAACTTCAGCTTCTTCAGCATTACTAGTTGGGGCATAGGCTTGGATTACCGTGATATTGAATGGTTTGAAGGAAACAAACAGAGATCATTCTGTCATTTTTGAGATTGCATCCAAGTACTGCATTTCGGACTCTTGTTGACCATGATGGCTACTCCATTTCTTCTAAGGGATTCCTGCCCACAGTAGTAGATGCAATGGTCGTCTGAGTTAAATTCACCCATTCCAGTCCATCTTATTTCCCTGATTCCTAGAATGTCAATGTTCACTCGCCATTTCCTGTTTGACCACTTCCAATTTGCCTTGATTCATGGACCTAAGATTCCATGTTCCTATGCAATATTGCTCTTTACAGCATCGGACCTTGCTTTTATCACCAGTCACATCCACAACTGGGTATTGTTTTTGCTTTGGCTCCATCCCTTCATTCTTTCTGAAGTTGTTTCTCCACTGATCTCCAGTAGCATACTGGACACCTACCGACCTGGAGAGTTCCTCTTTCAGTATCCTATCATTTTGCCTTTTCATACTGTTCATGGGGTTCTCAAGGCAAGAATACTGAAGTGGTTTGCCATTCCCTTCTCCAGTGGACCACATTCTGTCCACTGTCCACATTCTGAAAAGTTAAGATGAAATAAAAACAAAAGAGGTTGGTGATTGGATCTATCATATCCCAGACCAAGACACGAAGGCCATTTGCTGAAGCCAATACCCCACAGGTGCTGTAGGTGAGTGTGTAGGTGACCCATGCCCATGGCAATGCACACACACTCAGGCATATAGACACAGACATACACACACACACATGCAGACACAGACACACACGCAGACGCAGACACACACATAGACACAGACACACACAGACACAGATACAGACAGACAGACACATAGACACAGAAACACACAGACATACACACACACACATGCAGAGAGAAACATACACATAGACACAGACAGACACACACACACATAAACACAGACACAGACAGACGTATAGTCACACACACACGGACACATAGACACACACACACACACACACACACATGTAGACGGACGACACACACACACACACAGATAGAGTCAAACACACAGACACAGACACACACACACACACGTCTTTGCAGGATGAGAACAAGCAGGGGCCCGTTTCAGTTTGGCATAGATCCACCCTTTCTATAACTCCACAGAATCCTTCACACTCCCTTTGCTTAGAATACTTTCACATATGAAACCTTTTCATCTTTTCTCGGAGAAGGAAATGGCAACCCACTCCGGTACTCTTGCCTGGAGAGTTCCACGGACAGAGGAGCCATGCGGGCTACAGTCCATGGGGTTGCAAAGAGTCAGACATGACTGAGCGCACAGGACATCTTTTCTTAGAAGGAAAACACATATAAGCTCCAAAGCACACTTTGAATTTTCCATTTGGTCAGCGCCGGGGGTCAGGATCGTGGAAAGGGCACGGCTGCCCCGTGCCCCATCCCGTGCTCTGCGCAGAGTTCTGCTGGGCTGTGGCTGGAACGAAGGCCCAGGGGCACAAGGTGTCTGAGGCCCGGTGGCCCTGGGGTGGCCCTCCAGGTGGTCCGGGCACTCACAGAGCATGCAGGGGGCCATCCCAGTGCCTCAGCCCAGAGATGGCATGGTCATGACCCCGTCTCTCCAGCCCCAGGTCCAAGTGAGGGACACGGTGTGTTCCACCCTGTTTTGGACTTTCTTCTCTTGAACGTGTGTCAGAGGCTGCTTACTTCCGAATTCAGCCTCTGTCCATGAACCATCCGCTCACTTCCTGTCCACACTCGACACAACTCAGCATGCCCGTGGGTTCCTCCCGCACCTGGGAGCTGCCTGCTGACTGAGGCCCATGCAAGTCTCCCCCGCTGGCCCTCTCGGAGCCCGCCTGCTCGTGTCCCCAGGGCAGCTGCCGCGGGCGAGGCCGCCCCTGGGCTCAGGGCACTGGGCTTGGGTTTGTCTGCAGCCCTCCACCCCCAGCAGGCCAGCCCGGAGCAGGCCGTGACCTGGAGAGGTGGGTGGCTTGTGTCTTCCAGTTTCCCGGCTGGAGGAGCGGGAGTCGGAGATGAAGAAGGAGTATAACGCGCTGCACCAGCGGCACACAGAGGTGGGTACTGCCCGGCCCGGCCGCCTTCTGTCTTCTCGCGGGGCCCCTGCCAAACCGGCGAGCTGTGGCCCCCACGTGACCGACGCCCGGTCCCTACGCTCTGCCTCCTCCTCTGTCGGAGCCCTGAGAACAGTGGCTGGGGCGGGCAGGCAGCGTCACACAGATGTGTCGTCCCCATAGATGATCCAGACCTACGTGGAGCACATCGAGAGGTCCAAGATGCAGCAGGTCGGGGGAAACAGCCAGACGGAGGGCAGCCTGCCAGGGCGGAGGTAGGAGCCAGCTGCACCCCAGCGCCCCGACCCCAGGCTCAGGAAGGGGGTGTCTGGTCAGAGAATGTGGCCTGAGCGAGGCTGTGTGCTGAGGAGGTGCCCATTGGGTGCGGGGCCTTGGGCAGTCACGAGGGCCTGGGGGAACCGCATGGTTGATCCTGATACTTGCCGATTCCGCGTTGGTGAACTCGCCTACTCTGGTAAATGTACTTGTAGCCTCAAAACCAGCACTCAGAGCACTTGGCAGTTACCTGCAGGTGTGCGCAGAGCGTGACAAGTGTGAGTCACAGGACGCCAGCTGGGGTGGCACCAGGTGCCGCTCCGTCCCCAGCAGACACGCCCAGCAATGGGGCGGGTGGGGTCCTGCAGGGTGCTGGGGCCTGGGGCCAGTCAGCGAGAACGGGAGGCTCCCAGCCCTGGCCCCGTCCTCTGTGACGCGTTAAAGGTCACCACGTGCTTCTGCACCTCATCTTCTCTTTTGTAAAATAAAGGAAACAGGATCCACCAGGATGGGAGGGGGATGGAGACTCCCTGTGAGATGCGTGTGTGCGTGTTTGCACTGACTTTGTCGGCCACGACCAGCTCACATGGCGGGAACTGGCTGTCGGAGGCGGGGAGGCCCCTCCACTTGGGGGTCCAGCAGACACAGCCGTGCACCCCACGCCAATTTCATTCGGGGAGCAGAGACGCCTGCAGAGGCCAGGCTGGTCCTGGTCCATCTTCAGTCAGGACAGAAACACACCTCCGTCCCTGGAGAACGCACGGTCAGAGGTCTTCTCCCAGGCCTTGCCTGCACAGAGCTGTGTCTCATCAGGCTGGAGGAAGGAGGAGGGGCCTAAGGTTGGACCCCAGCACCCCCTGCCCCACAATGGAGCTGCCTCTGGAGCTGTGGCCCTTTGTTCCTTCCGCGAATGCCTAAGGCCCCGGTGCGTCCTGTAAAGGCTCCGTTTTCTCAGCGTTGCCTCCTTGGTGGGTGATGTCTGCAATCAAGATATTTCAGGCCCGTCCATGCCGGGCTCATCAGCCCCTCGCCCGGTGAGGTGGGCACAGCTGTTGGGTCCTCGGATTCAAAACCAAAGTGCAATGTGTCTGCAAGGCCTGGCAAAACCTGGGAAGGATGGGCGCCAGGACCGCCAGCCTGTTTTCAGATGGTCTTGCTGCTTCCGGTGGGGAGAGGGGCTCCAGCCGCTGTGGATGCTTCCTTTCTGGAAACACGAGCGCCCCAGGAGAGGGTGTCAGGGGTCAATATGTGACCCCGGCTCCGTGAGAGTTCACTGAGGGAATATGTACCAGAGTTTGTTCAGATACACAGCCTCTGTAGACGTTGCTTCTGGATCAGGTTTGTCTGAAGGTGGGCAATGTCCATCTCCAGGCTGCCGCTGCCCAACACCACGGACGCCTCACGCCTGCCACGAGTCACGGAGAGACTTCCCAAGCGACCGAACCGAGGGCCAGCCTCAAGTCGGGGGCTCCCTCTGTAGTTCTGGGGCCCACCTCTCGTCCTCCTGGGTGTGGCCTCACCGTCGCCCTCTTCCGGCTCTCGGGCTCTGCTAAGACTCCTTCAGAGCAGAGCCCCAGGGAGGAGACCCCTGCCTGCAGAAAGCGGCATGGGGGCTGCCGCCTGTCCCCCCTGTGCCCTGGAGGTGAAGAGGCACCTATCTGTGTGGGGGGGGGCGGGTGGCCAGAGCAGTGCTTGTGTGGGAAGCTGAGGGCAGGGCCATGCCTGGGCCGCGCCCGTCGCCCTGCCAGCTGGCTGGCCGCCTTTGGCTTCACCTTCACCGCAGGGCACAGCATCTCTTGCCTGTGCCTGCGGCAGCATGTGGAACTGGGCTCTGCCGCCCTGCAGCCCTGCCTGAACCTGGGTTGTGATCGAGAGGTTCCGGGGCCCCGTGCGTGTCTGATGGCCCTGGGCAGACTCGAGGTGAACAGATGTGGGTGGCAGCCCTCCCCGCCCCCCCAACCCCCCGCATCCAGACAGCGCCCTGATGGGAGGAGAGGGAGCACCGTCCCACTGGGGCCCGTACGGCAGGTTGAGGGGAGGCCCACTTTTCTCTGGGGTACATCCTGTCCTGATGCAACTCTGGATCCTGTGGAGGCTCCCCCAGGAGGGCCTCCTCCTTAGAACTGGCCCCTGAGCCTCGGTCGTCTTCCTCCACCCCCGGCCTGGTGTCATGAACCTGATGAACCTGTGTGTCTAGAATAAAACTGATGAGCGTGTTTGGGCCGCGAACATAGCATATGTGACCGTGTGCCCTGTCACCGCGCGGGTGTGCCCGCGTGTGCTGGGGCGTCTGGGGGAGGACGCTCGACCCACCCTGTCTGAATGGGCGCCACCTGCCGTCCAAGCCAAGAGGCTGTGTGTCTATGTGTCCTGTGTCCATCCGGAGTAGGCGTCTGCATGTCCCACATCTGTCTATTCCTGTGGGGCCCATTCCTCTCCGTGTGCCCACACGTGCCCCAAACCCCGACCATCGCCCTCTAATGTTGTCTTCTTGTCTCGCCCCCCCGCCCCGTGCCGCCCCCACTGTGTGCTGCCCCCACTGTGTGCCGTTCCGCCGTGTGCTGGCCCCGCCTGTGTGTCGCTGCCCCGCAGTCCTCGCCAGTCTTGGAGGAGAAGGTAAAGCCCGCAGCCGTCCCCGGGCCTCGGGTTGGGGGAGCCTGGACGGCTGCCAGGGTCGCGCGTCGATTGGAGGCTCCAGACGCACGTTTACAGGGCCTGCGGCTGAGGAGGGCAGGTGGGTCTCAGAGATGGGAGCGATGCAGACCCCACTGGCCAACACCCGCCGGCCACAGGCTGGACCTCATGTCCACACCCCAGGAGGCGGCAGGCGCTGGTGGAGACACTGCACCCGGTGTCAGGCAGCCCAGCTTGGTCACTCGGCCCAGAGCCAGAGGCATGCCATCTGTGAGCCGTGTGGCCCTCTCAGGCTGCAGCCTCAGGGGTAGATGGGGACTGAAGTCCCCTGGGGGAGCTGCGGGCCGTAACAGGAGGATGTGCTGGCCCAGCGTCAGACCGGGCTCTGGCTGGCCAGCCAACAGCAATCCCCACCGAACTGGCTCAGAGAGGAGAGGACGCGGGACTCATCCCTTGTGAGGATTTCCACTGGGGATCTGGGCCTGGCCATCTCCGTGCATGCACAGAGCCATGGAGGCGGGCGACAGAGAAGATTGCCATCCTGGGAGGCAGATGGTCCCATGCTGCCCCTACCGTCATATTGCCCTGTGGCACCTGGTGACAGCCTGGCCCAAAGGACCCTTGTGTGCAGCCCCCCGTCAGAGCTGGGCCCAAGGAGAGGAGGCCCCCACACCGGAGCCCCGTGGAGAAACAGCAGCGAGCAGAGGCTGGGAGCCCCAGGGAGGCCCGGGGCCAGGGCCTGTGGCCAGCAAACAGCCCTGGGGAGAGCCACGGTGGATTTACGGACCCAGCCTGCCTAGCTTACCATCTGAGCTCCTTCTAAGCAATGGCCGAGCCTTGTAGAAAGTGCGTCTGTCTTGGGGGACGAGGGCTGACGGAGGAGGCACACGGTATCATCCGCGGGAGACATCCAGCCCCCCAGGCCTCCTCTGGCTCTGTACCCACAGAAGAGCCCCGGAGGGCACAGCCAGGCCCCAAGGATCCAGGACACTGTTCCGCAGGGGCGGCATTCTCCTGAACAGGACAGACAGGCAGGAAATGGGGGCCCCAACCATACCAGCCCCGGAACTGTGGGGGACCCCCGCAGAGACCTCCTTCTCGGAGTCGTGCCCCTGGCCACTCCGCCTGCCTGTCCACCACTTGCACCGCAAGGCACCGTGAAGAAGATACCCCTTCTCCAGACAGCCCAGCCTCTGAACCGGCCCCTGGAGACCCCCGAAGTGGCCTCGCCACCCCCATCTCAGCGCCTGTGTGAGGGGTCCAGACGCCTGGCCTGACCGGGCTCTGAGCAGCATGGACTCTGTGCCACCCCGGGCCCGGCTCTGTGCCCTCACCACTAACAGCCCGGAGCGTCTTCCAGGGACTGACCGGCCTTGGCAGGCGGCTCTAAACCTCCATCTAGCCTAACGGACGTTCCCAGTTTGCTTACGGAGCTTTAAAAGGAAGAACCACTGAGAGCAAGAGAAAAGCTCGTGTGGCTGCAGACAGCATAAGCTCTCTACTCCAGACCCAGGGCTCCTGACAGCAGTGATGGGACAAGCAGCAGAGGAGAAAGGTTGACCCCTCCTGACCCTTGGAGGCAGAAGCTGTGCCAAGGAGAAGTCAGGCATGCCGCCTGCGAAGCCACAGGGCCTCCACAGGCCCTGCCATGCAGGCCTCTGTTTACAGTGGATGCAAATGAAGGGGTGGTGATGCTGCAACAGGGGGATGGACGGAGGGACCACTGTGGAGCGGAGGTGCCCCTGGCGAGTGAGCAGGCTAGTCAGCCTGGCTGCAGTCAGTGGGGATCTCAGGCGCCGGGCCCAGACAGTCACAGCCTACTCAGCCCTGGGCGGAGTGGGGGGGGTCTAGGGGAGCAACCCCAGCTGCACCGTGGGTGCCCGTGCGTCCAGGAGGGGTTTGCAGCCCTGCCTCGGGAGCCCCTCCTCTAACCCCTCCCTGTCCTCTCTCTGCCTTTCAGCAGGAAGGAGCGCCCCACGTCCCTGAGCGTCTTCCCCCTGGCCGATGGCTCGGTACGTGCACAGATGGGGGGCAAGCCCGCGCCTGCAGGGGACCACTGGCATCTGAGCGACCTCGGCCAGCTGCAGCTCAGCTCCAGCTACCAGGTTTTGTAGCCATGCCGCGGAGTGAGGGCCCCACCTTGCCCCACTGTGTCCAGGAGGGTGTGGTCCGCACAGGGTCCCGGCCGCTCCGGGAAGCTGCCTGTGCCAGGGCGAGCCCAGGGCAGGGCTGAGCACAGTGACTGTCCCTCACCACACCCCAGGCCAGGCTTCTCCCCGCGTGTGGTCCTGGCATCCCAGGTTTGTGCTCCAACCAGAAGGCCGGAGGCCGGGGGCAGCTTCTCTTCTCTGGGCTATTCTCCCTGGCCTGCCTGTGCTGGTGACCTCTGGGCCCAAGCTTGAGAAGGTGGACATCCGGGCTGCCCAGTTTAGTGAGCACCACCCCCTGGCACTGGGGTCCCACAAGGCCAAGGGCAGGCACTTGTGCAGGGCTCCCTGGCACTGTCCACGCATCTTGCTCTGTGGGCTGCATCAGCCTGGAGAAGGCAGACCACGGTCCCCCTGCCCGTGAGGAAGCCACCTTGGGGGAGATGAGGCCGCCCTGGGTCTGGTGATGCCCCTCCGAGGCTGTCAGAGGGTACCTGTGGGCAGCAGAGCCCTTGGCCTCCAGGTCGGGGGCGGACCTGGGCCCAGGCCTCCCTGTAGCTTCCCCCCGGCCTTGCAGCACCCGGCCGGGCTGCAGGAGGCTGCCAGCTACCAGCTGTGTTGGAAAGTGACCCCACTCGCTCTGCATTTGTTCTGTGGAGTGAGCCTTGTGCCTACCAGTTACTGAGGGTCCTGCCGGCAAGTGGGGTCTGGGCAGAAGGGCTCCCCAGGGCTCCTGCCGGGCGCGTGAGCCTCAGAGCTGCGGGGTGGGGGGCCTCCTGGACGGCCCCTCGCGTCCTCACCGCGTCTCTCCTCCTCCTGCGTTGTCTGAAATCGTCCTCGCTTAATAAACCATAGTCTTTTATGTTTTAGTTCATAGGTGTGTTTTGTTTGATTTCTTTTAACAGTTACTTTTAAGTTCTTTTTATTTTATGCTGTAGGTTTTCAGGTTTTCCTAATTTTTTAATTTGTTTTGTTGTTTTGTTTTGTTTTTTGTTTTTATGTACTGTACTTTCAGTGTTTTAACCAAACAGTTGTGGCTCCTCATGGGAGGCACGGCCGCTGGGATGTGGGTTCTTTGCATTTGGAGGCCACTGCTGCACGTTGGTGTTAGAGGTTGGCAGGTTTCTTTAGGTAAGTAGTGGCCAGGGAGTGTCCTGTGGGTAAGTGGTGGCCTGTTGTAGGGCAGCAGACAGCTTGGGAAGCCAGGGAGGCCTGGTGATGCCGCCTCGCCCCACAGTGATCACCAGGGTCAGGAGGCCCAGGGAGCAAAAGCGTTCAAGTCACGGACAGACAAGGAGCATAGCCGTTGAGTCAGGTGGTCTGGAAATGTGTGCTTCCATGTGGCGTGGGCTCACGTGGTGCCCGCCCCTGTGAAATCCCGGGACAGCAGCCTCACGCACTGCCCTCCTTGGGCACCAGCAGGAACCCTCCCCGTGGGTCACCCAGGCGCCTCTGTCGCGTGGGCAGACAGAGTACACGGGGCCATCACAGAGGCCCGCAACATGCACGGTGCTGTGAGGAGGAAAGGGTTTGTCCTTTACAAATTGGCCCTAGCCTGCAGAGCCCAAAGCCAAGTCAAAAGTGTTTGCAGGTGACCTCTCACCGCGGCCCATTGGCAACGCAGCCAAGTGTGGTTGGCTGGGGGGCCGTTCTGTGCCCTGTGGGGTGTTGTGGGCACCCCACCTCCACCCACCCCCAGCTCTGGCTCTGGTCACCACAAGTGTCTCCAGACACCACCAAGTGTCCCCTGGGGACACAGCTGCCGGGATGGAGGCCCCTCCTAGCGGTGATGCAGACAGTGGAGGCATCTCAGCCCAGGATGGGTGGCACCCAGGGTGACCAGGCTGCTTGGGGCAAGGCAGATCTCAGAAGTTCCCAACCAGCTCTGACCCCCAGTCACCTGGAAGCGGCCCCAGGAGCCCAGCCAGCCCTGCCTAGTTACAGGAGGGAGTCCCAGCTTCCCTCCAGCTTCACAGAGAAGGCCGCACCCCACCATTGGGTCCTCTGGAAGCACCAAGGGGAAATGTGTGCCTGGAGGGGACACAGGGCTGTCCCCCCCACCCCGCCGAGACTGTGCCCCTTCTCTGCATAGGAGAGAGACTGCAGGCCCCGGGCTCAGTTCACAGATCAGGGGCTGCTGCTATTGAGGTTCCCCAGGAAAGACGGATGGAGGGGAGCACAGTATTCAGACAGCATTTTCTGTCTCCAGGGAGATCCTTAAGGCTGACAGTCGGTGGCAGTTTTTACTAATCTGATCTTTTTGCACTCTTGAAATGTTTGGGGACATCCCATTCTGCAGAAGTCGGGTTTCAACTTGTTTGCACTTGCGCAGGTGTCGAAGGCAAACTTCAGTTCAGCTGGGCCGTGGAGGTTAAGTGAAGCCCGTCCCCTGGTGTCTCTTTGTTGGGGAGGGGCCACCACTGGCAGAATCGGGGCGTCACAGCCCCTGACTGTCGCCGGGGCAGGACGGGTCCTCCCTCGAGGGCCTCGCAGAGGAGCGGTAACTTGGTCAGAAGGCACGCCGGCCTCCCCAGTCCCCTCCCCCGCTGGGGCGCCTCTGCCCTACCCTGGGCTGTGGCTTAGCTCTGTCCACCCTCCGGCTGCAAGGGGTTACTTGCCCCGTCCACATAACTTCCTGTCTGTCCTGGGGAAGCCTTTTAAATAAGCTGTACCTGCCCCTGGAGAGCCAGAGGCTGCAGCCAGATGAGCCGAGTGACAGGAGGAATCAGCCCGGTGGGAGAGAAGTGTCCCCCTGTCCTGTTCACTCCGGCCCCAAGTGGTGTGTTACTGCAGGGTGGCAAAGACCCCAAGTGAGGGGGCCTCAAGGCAGTGGACGTTACACCCACCCGCCCTGCGCAGTCCAGCTGGCCTCCCAGGGGCGAGACCCACACCTCGAGCCTCCCTCTCCCTGTGTTTGGCCCCAGTGTCCACAGGACGAGATGTCCGAGTCGGGCCAGTCCTCAGCAGCGGCCACGCCCAGCACCACGGGCACCAAGTCCAACACGCCCACGTCCTCCGTGCCCTCGGCCGCAGTCACGCCCCTCAGTGAGGGCCTGCAGCCACTGGGCGACTACGGTGGCTCCAAGAACGGCAAGCGAGCGCGGGAGAAGCGCAACAGCCGCAACATGGAGGTGCAGGTCACACAGGAGATGCGCAATGTCAGCATAGGTACTGCGCCCGGCCCCCGGTCCCCCAGAAGAACCCTCCCCTGACCCTCCTGCCCACGCTGGCCTGGCCTGGGGTCTCCGGACAAGGGGGCCCCAGGGCAGCCACAGGGAGTGCCAGGAGCCGCCGGCCACCCCCAACCCAGGCTCCACTGTGTCCCCCAGGCATGGGCAGCAGTGACGAGTGGTCTGACGTCCAGGACATCATCGACTCCACCCCAGAGCTGGACATGGGCCGGGAGCCCCGCCTGGACCGCACAGGCAGCAGGTGCTTGCTGGGCCCAGAGCCTGTGCCCGCAGCCCCTCGGGGGGGAAATGCCTGGGGTGCTGACCCAGCACCTGCCATGCCTGCCCCTGCGTGGGCGGCGCTGGCATCGGCGGCCCTGCAGGGGTGTCCTCATGCCTGGTCCTGCGGCGCTGCCTGCTCACTGGTCTCCCTCACCGCGTGTCCTCATAGCCCAACCCAGGGAATCGTGAACAAGGCTTTTGGCATCAACACCGACTCCCTGTACCACGAGCTGTCGACGGCGGGCTCCGAGGTCATCGGAGACGTGGACGAAGGGGCCGACCTGCTAGGTAACACAGCCGTTCCGGGGCCTGCTGTGGGTGCTCTTGTTTTGGATGAGGGTGGAGTCTCTGTGAGCCGGGAAGTTCTTTGTACCAGCTGTAAATGTGGAGGGTGCCACCCTGCAGGGTTTGCGGTGCTCACAGAGTTGAACCACTAATTGCAGAAGACACCATCACCCCAAGAACAGTCCTGTCCCCGGTAGTCCTCAGCGGCCCCTGTGCCGAGCCCCTCCCACCTTCAGGAGACGTTCTGGAAGGGTGGCCGTTGCTAGCTCTTCCAGTTCTCGAGGAATGTGCCCAGACAGTCAGCTCCCTCCGCAAGTGTGAGATGGTACAGAGAGAGCCCGTGTAGCCCAGAGGCTGGGCTGGGGCCCTCAGGGCAGTGGCGGCAAGTGCTGCAGTCTCCCAGGTTCCGCCCCACCCCTGGATGCGGCACACGTCCAGAGCGGAGCCTGCAGAGGCAGCCTCGTCCCTGAAGCGTCCGTCCCGCTCTGAGCCAGCGAGGTAGGCATCGGGGCTGCGGTTCCGGTGCATCCCCTCCCCACCCCCGGGGGGGAGGGTTCTCTTGTTTCTCCTCGGGCTGGGGCAGCAGCTGGAGCCGGCACAGCTGCTCCCTCTGGACGTGTGGCCAGCGGGCTGGTAGCGATGCTCCAGCAGCATCTGGGAGCCCTGCCTTCTAACATGTGATGGTGTTTGACCAGCAGCCTGAGGAGGCAGGGCTGTCCAGCATCCCGGAGTTTTGGTTGTCAATCCTGCTGCTGCTGTCTCTCCCCCGACAGACATGCCCACGGGCGCTCGGGGCATCTCCACAGTGGGTCCCTGTGTGGACAGTGCCACCCGGCTAGCCTGCCAATTGCCCGCACCGCCGGGCCTGACCCGTAGACGAAGGGGGCCCGGCTGGCGTTTTCAGCTGGCACGGCCCCGCCTCCTCTGCCTAGTGGTTCCCAGGAGCCGGCTCTTCCTCGGGGTGGGGGCTGCGGGCTGCAGCAGCACCGGGGGCTCAGCACCAGCACGGCTGTGCCAGCTGTGGGTGCACAGTCACGTGCATCGGGGTGCCATGAAACACACTATGTGAAACTCACCACCGTCTCAGCTGTCAGGCGCGTTTCAGGACTGGGAAGTACGTTCACACTCCGTGCAGGAAGACTGAAAGCATCCCCTCTAAGATTAGGGACAAGACAAGGATGCCCGCTCTGGGCAATAAATATTTTTAACAGAATCTTTCTCATAAGCATTATATAAAAATACATATTTTTAAATGTACAAAACTATTAGTATTCAAAAAAAATCTATTAGGAATAATCACCTTTAATATTTTGACATCTTTCTGCTCTTTTTTTACATGTTTCAGCTAATATCATATAAGTTTAATTTTTAGGCATTTTTCTCAGTTTTGGAAAAAGGGTACAAGCTGGTAATAATGTTAAATAATTATCACACTCTGCCAAGAAGAGAGTAAACAGCAAAGCAGCCCCCCGCCCCCGCTGTGTCGTGACAAGAGACCCCCTCACCAGCACATGCGCCCAGGGTGTGGGGCGGCCACGTGCATCCGGCCTGTTCTCTGTGGCTGACGCTGATGTCCCCTGAATGACTAAGTTCCGCAGCACGTTCTACCTTCCTTATCTTCACGTGACTGCAAATGACCTGATGGGTTCCATCTTGGTTCTAAATTGTACTGTTCGACTTCCACTCTCATAGCCACTTGCGGGCTTAGGTCTTTGCCAGAGTGTCCGGTGATGTCTTCAGGAGAGGTTTCTAGACGTGGGTCCCCGTCCCCCCGGGACGTGGACTCATGGGGACGGGCGCAGGCCGGCAGGGCCGGGTGAAGCTGGGAGGAGGCACCTGGGTCCAGGCTGCGGTCACTGGAGCGAGCGCCCTCCTGCCAGGGAGGCTGCGAGGGGCTGAGGGCAGCCTCGTGCATGGCAGAGCTTTTGCACCAGGGCCCCGCACGCTTGGGAACCGTGCAGGCACAGGACACTGCACTTCCCTGTCGGGGGCGGAGGCCCGCTCCTGGCTGCGCTGATGGTGGGGGTCTCAGGGACGACGCTGGGTCCCGGGCCTCGTGCCTTTCCCCGTTCATGTCATGTGACAGGACTCCTGCATTCATCACGGTCCTTACGAGAAGAGGGCTGCCAGCATGCTCTGTGCACGGCACTGCTGATGGCCCACATCCCAGAGAGGAAACCAGGGTCACAAGGGTGAGGTGCGTAGGCAGAGTCAGGACTTGACCTCACGCCCAGCCCAGGCAGTGGCCCTGCCTCGACCAGCAGCTTTCCGGAGGTGGGATGTCCACACCACGCTATCTGTGCGCTCCTCACCGTGTGACTTCCGCTGCAGCGGTCCCTGCCACCTCCCCCGACCCCACGCCACTGTTCCACGTCCCGTCTGCAGACGCGCCTCCCTGGGCACTTCATGTCAGTGCGTTTTGCATCTGCCCGCCTTCATTTAGCAGAATGCCTTTGAGCCTCATCCGCATAGGAGCGTGTCAGGATCTCATTCCTTTTTAGTGGCTGAATAGCGTTCCAGTGTGTGGACAGACCACACTTCATGTCCAGCCACGGAGGGGCATTTGGGTCGTCTCCCTTTTGGCTGTCAGGACTGAGGCTTCTGCCTCGCTTGTGGCGCCTCACGTGGTTCTTAGAGATCACGGGAGCTCACAGGCCTCCTCGCTCCCTGGCGGCACTGAGTGGCCTGCTCGTGTCGATCCCTCCTGCTGGCCAGATCTCCTGCTCCATGGCCCCAGGCTGCAGAGCTGGTCCCTCCCTGCCGTGCCCACGGCTGCAGCGCCGACGGTGGGTCCACTCTCACCGTGTGGCCGTCCCTCCCATGTGGCCGTCCCCGCCCTCCCACCTCAGCGCCCCCGGGGCTGGCAGATGCTGTGGCACTTGGCCACCTCCTGTGGTTCAGGCGGCACCGCCCTGGATGTCAGTCCCTGTAAACTGCACATCAGTTGGTGTTACCTGGAACCACAGAACTGAAGCAGTAGGTGAAGGTGGGTCACCGGCCCCCAGCATGATGTGCACAGGGCTCCTGGGGCTGGTTCCCTGGAGCAGGAGTGCCTGACCTGATCTTCCTGCGGGAGGTCTTAACTAGCGCCTCCGATGAGTCTGCTCTGAGGGGCTGCAGGGAGAGCTGTCTTCTCAGTTGGGAGGGTGGGACCCTGAGTCCTGGCACTTTGTCGGGCAGAAGGCCTCTTGGGCACCACTCAGCTCTGCTGGAATGAGACCCCACTTCTGGGGGTGACAGGCCTTTGGGGACCTTTCTGGAGGCTTCAGTGCGAGGGGCACAGGCAGGGCAGGCAGCCCTGAGGAGCTGAGGAGGGTGGAGAGCTCTCGGGACGTGTGGACGGAGCCCTGGAGCGTGGGGCTGGCCCTTTGTCCAGGGATGAGCTGGACGGGTGAGCTGGGGCTCTGCTCTTGTGCCCAGAGTCCAGCTCAGCTGGAGGAGGTGTCAGCAACGGGAAGCCCGGTCCCCTGTCACTGACGCCAGAAGGTGCCCGATTATGGTTGACTTAGCATATGTACTGGAGTCGTTGAATAGCCACTTGGAAAAAATGAAGTCTAATCTAACCTCACACCATGTACATAAGTAATTTCTAGGTGGATAAAGATCGACGTAAAAATACGAGGATAATAGAACCAGAAGAGGGTATCGGAGAGTATTTTCATAACCTGTGCCTCTCTTCATGGCCAAAGCCTACATATATATATGGTCTCCATGATTAATATTAAAGGAAGTAACATACAACAGGAAATGAGTAGAGGATAAAGTAGGACATTCACAGGACCCACAAACCTGAAAAGCTGCTCAACTTCAGGAGTAACAGAAATGAACCGTGATAACTCGTTTTCCTCAAATGATTGATGAAAATGAAGCGGGTGCTGTCCGTGCTGCTGGTGGGAGGTGATGGGTGACATGGAGGCCGTCTGGGCCTGCAGGAGTGAGGCCACTGTTCGTCCGATAGGGCTAAGCATGCCCTCAGGAGCCCGTGAACACGCCGTGGTGCCTGCACAGCCCCGGGTCGAAACGCCTATCAGAGGAGCTGCGGCAAACAGTGGGGCGTCTCCACGTGGACGCTTTCAGGGTGATGGTTGGAGCAAGTTGCCCGAGACAATGGGGAGTGTGGTCGAGATTTTGTTTTTTAAAAAGTGATGTCTGTGTAGAAAGAGGTCTAAGGAGGACACCGGGCTCCGGAGGCAGTGATGACAGTGCCTCCAGCAGAATCCGTCACTTGTCACTTCCGTCGGGCGGCTATATCATTTCTTTCTGCGTGAAGTGAACCAAAGTGAAGACTATCATTTCAAGTCTTCAGCTGGGTAGTGGGGAGCAGTTTGGCACAAAGAAGGGCCACCTCACCCCATCCTGACTCAGTGATTTCCTCCTGGCAAAGAAGAGGGCCCTGGTCTTCTGGGCTGGCCAGGCCCCCCGCCCCCGAGGCCAGGTCCGTGTCGGCAGCTCACCCACTCTGGGGGCACTTGTGAGGCTGGACGCCCAGCACCCACCACACCCCCACACACAGGCTGGCCTCACGGGCGGGCAGCCCTCCTGATGGGTGGGGGGAGCAGAGAGGGCCACGCCCGCCCCCAGGCCTGGGGACCGAGGGCCGTGCTGTCCCGGCCTCCCCTTTCCCACGGGGGCCCTGCCTTGAGTGGCAGTTGGCACCCACGGGCCTGGGGATGTCCGCTCATACTCTTTCGGGCTCTTCAACCCGAAATGGCTGGTCATTGCTGCTTTTTCTTTAACAAGAGCCTCTCGATTCTGCTGGTTTCAGTCACCAATTGACCTTTGTCGCTTCCTCCCCCCGGTCTCGCCGTGCCTCGCTGGACGTGGCTGCAGGGGAGTTCTCAGGTGTGTATCTCTCCTGTGACCCTCTTCCCCTCAGTGGCGTCCCGGTGGAGGGGTGGCACCCTGGGACACCCCAGCTGCAGCCCGTCCGCACCCGACCCCGGCCCCAGCCACCAAGGCACGCTTGCTTCCGCTGCCAGCCCACTGCTGCTCCAAAGCTTGTTTTGGTCTGCTTCACTGGCCTGCGGACAGCGACCCTGACAAGTGAGGGGGAGCTGCCACGCCCTGGACCTGGCCTCTCCTCCGAGGCTGTCTCTTCAGCTTCCGCAAGGCCGAGAGTTAACGACACCACGTGGGGGCCCGGTTCTGTGGTGTCTCCCCTCTGTCGGGTGCAGCCTGGAAGTCAGGGGTGCTCTGCAAGGGGCGCCTGAGCCACGGCCCTGCCCGCCTGCTCTCAGCAGGGGCTCTGGGGCCCTGACCACCCTCAGGTGGTCATCCCCCACACACCCACTCAAAAGCACCAGGCCTGGCACAGCTCCCCCTCACTTGCAGAGACCCCGCCCTTAACTCCCCCTCCTCGCAGGAGTTCACTGTCAGATGTCCGCTGGGCTTCCCTGAGCTTCCCCTCACCGCTCCGCGCTCCTGGCCTGGCAGGCCTCTGCGTCGCCCAAGGGTGACCTTTCTATCCCGCTCCCGCAAGCACCCCTAGCCTGATGAGCAGCAGCCCTGACGTCCCCCTGCCTGCTCGTTACACGGGCTTAACGCGCTTCTCTTCTCTCCCTCTCCTCCTCCCGCCCCGGTCGCCTGTCTCCCGTGGGACTGGGATGGCGCCCATAGTGCGTGATGATTTTTTTGGTAAGGCCAAGGCCCCAGTTCAGTACGCGTTTCCCTACTTCTGGCTTCCTCTGCCTCCCCGACACCCCCTCACGCTTCCCGAGCCATTTGCTTTGTTGAGCCTGATGGGGGGGCGCGTGGGGGCAGCAGGGCCGTGGCTTCTGGGCGGGGTGTGGGGCCCCCAGCAGGCATGGCGAGTGGGCACCTGACCCCCTCGGAGCAGGCCCTCGATGGACTTAGCGGGGAGCCTCAGCATCTCTGAGCCTCGTTAGTTCAGAAGGCCTGCGCCCAGGGCCAGCTGTGTCCCACCTGAAGGGCAGGCAGGCCCCACTGGGGACGGGGAGTTGGGGACGGAAACAGCAGGGGACCCAGGCTGGGCACACTGTGCGGGGTCACCTCGTGCCACGGCCGTGTTAGGCTGTGGGGTGAACTGCGCGGGAGGCTGTCCTAAAGGATCAGCCGTGCTCTGGGGCTTTGTGGCCTCCTGGGTCCCCACCAGGCACCGCCCTGGGAGTGCTGCCCTCCTCACTCCCACCTCTGACCCCTGCGGGCCCTGCCCTCGGGCCAGGTCCCAGGTCTGCTCCCAGCCCACTGAGAGCTGTACCTGCCGTGGACCATCCTGCCCCCTGGGCCTGGGGCCCTGTCCTGTCACCACAACTGCAGCCTCTGTGCTCCTGGGGGAGGGTGGTGACGCTGGGCGGGGTGGGCAGAGATGGAGGAGGTTGTGCAGAGGCCTCTCGGGGCCCTGCTGGTGCGCAGACTTCATGTCAGTAGACAGCCGCAATCCCCATCGCTGAGCTCTAGAAGTCAGCCCAGGGCTGCGGTGTCCACCAGGACCCGGGGACCTGCCCAGTGCCCTGCAGAGGCCAGGCCGAGACCCCACGAGCTCACACACAGCAGGTCCTTCCCCAACTGTGTTGCTTGGTGGAGAGCCTGTGCCGTGACCAGCAGAGGCCTCTCCCGGAATGGCCCAGCCTGGTGTCTTCCTGCAGTTCGGGCCTCTGGTCCTTGGCCCCTCACGTCGGCCCCAGTGGGTGGGGTCCTTCCGGCGTGGGCTGCGCCCCCTCCCCCAGGGAGACGTTTGTTACTCTGAGGCAGGGATGGGCATCAGGGTCTGGCTTCACCATGCACATGTGACAACTCCGTGCCCTTTGTTTCAGGAATGGGCAAGGAAGTGGGGAATCTGCTGCTGGAGAACTCACAGCTTCTAGAAACCAAGTAAGAATGCCCTCCCTCCACCGGCCAGGGGCTCCTGTAACGGCTGCAGCCGCCCAGCCTGCAGGGTGGCCTGCAGGGAAAACCTGGAACCACTGGACTGAGCCCACCCTCCTGGGGAGAGGGTGGCGGTGGTCACAGCCTCTCACCACCACCTGTCACCGCTCATTCACTTTTGGGACCAGGGTGTGTGTGCTCAGATCACCAGGGTGGGCAGCTGCCTCTGAGAGCCCATCCCTTAATTTAGCACACAGCAGCTCGCCTCTCTCTGCCTTTTCAAAGAAACGCTCTGAACGTGGTGAAAAACGACCTCATCGCCAAGGTGGACCAGCTGTCGGGGGAGCAGGAGGCGCTGAAGGGGGACTTGGAGGCCGCCAGGCAGGCCAAACTCAGACTGGAGAACCGCATCAAAGACCTGGAGGAGGAGCTGAGGAGGTGGGCGTGACCCGCGGGGCGGGGCTCCCGTGGAGGCGGGGCCGGGCATGGAGGGCGGGGTCCGGCCCCGCCCTGGGCGCCCCTTCCTCTCGCCTGCGGGAGTCCTGCACTAGGGACAGCGCTTCGTCGTGGGTGTCCCTCATCCAACGGCTGAGCCGGCCCTTCCCGCCGCGCTCACACGCGGCCTTTCGCTCAGGGGAAGGGGAGAGGGGAAAGGGCCTCTAGCCGTTGTGGGTCCCCGCGCTCCCCCCTTGCCCTCGCCCTCAGCCCAGGAACGGCTGGGGTACCCGCTCAGCGCTCCGCACCTCCCTGTGGCCTTTTCCTCCATCGTCACCCCGCTCTCCCGACCGGTGTCTCTGGCTGCAGACAGGAAAGGGAGGTGTGAGGGGCAGGCCCGAGACAGGGGGCGCCTGTGCCGGGGTCTGTGGGGCCCAGGGCCAGGTCTCCCCTGGCCAGCACTGCCTTCCCACCAGCGCTTGGCTGGCTGACTGGAGGTCCTGTTCCTTGGCCGGGCTTCGGGGAGCACATGGGCAAGGGTGGAGGGTGGACCCAGGGCTCCGGCAGGAATGCTCAGGGCCTAGAGCTTGAGAGGAGAGCCCTGCGAGCAGCTGAGAGGTGTGACACAGCCCCGGTGGTGCACGGGGGGGGCCTCACTCCCGCCCCGCTCCCGTCCTCATCCCACAGAGTGAAGTCGGAGGCCATCACTGCCCACCGTGAACCCAAAGAAGAGGTGGAGGATGTAAGCAGCTGTCTCTGTACAGAATTGGTATATTCCACTATTAACGTGCAGGGCGGGGTGGGGCGCGGGGGCGGGGCGGGGAGCGGTGGGGCGGTCAGCGGGATGCCCTAGTTCCGGTCTCTGTGCCCATCTCCTGTGTGAAGCCTGCACCCAGCAGCAGCACCCCCACTCTGGACTCTATGAGGTCAGAACCAGCCCCACTGTCTGTAGGATGCCACCTCACCCAGGTCCTAGCAGCTGTGGATTGCCCACAGTCACAGGCGGGCTCTCCCTGCTCACCCGGCCCAGTGACCTGGCTGCCCTCCTTACACAGAGGGCGGTCCTGGGCCTCTAACCTGGGGTGACGTTTGGATGCTAACCTCACACTCATCAGCTGTGGGGTCGTGTGACACACCTATCAGACCAGTCCCACAGCCAGCACCTGGGAAACTAGCTGCTCACCTGGCCCACCCTACGCAGCCCCCACCTCCAGATACTCTAGGAGGGGACAGAGCCACAGGTGTCCTGGGCAGCTGCCACTCCCCAAGGCACACCTGGGGCCTGGTGGGGGAGGCGCCCGATCAGTGCCTTGGCCTTGTATGGGGCCTGAGGCTGCAAGCACAGCTGTGAACTCCAAGTGCCGGTCCGGGGGGCACTCAGGGAGGGCGACCCCAGCTAGGGCTGCATGAGGACACGGTTCTGCCAGGGACAGCAGCTTCACCGGTACCTTAAGCGATGAGTTCTGACGTAGTGACCCCGGTCCTGCTCACCAGACCCCCCAGACCCTCTCTTACTGCTGTGCCCATGGGCCAGTCCTGCCTGTTAGCCTTGATGAGGGCGTTTGGGACTGCCAGGAGCTTCTAGGTAAACACACCGCATAGTGGCCCTGGAGTGTGCCACGTGGCCTTCTAGGAAGAAGGGGACCCATTCCCGGTGGGTGGTGCTGTCCCGTGTCCAGCCCTCCCCACCGCATTGCCTGAGCCCATGGGGAAGCCGCCCTAGGGCGCGCCCACTCCCAGAGGCGGCCCCTCACCACTGAGCAGCGGCACTCTCCCTGCAGGACAAAATCCCCATGGCGCAGCGCCGCCGCTTCACGCGGGTGGAGATGGCTCGCGTGCTCATGGAGCGCAACCAGTACAAGGAGCGGCTGATGGAGCTACAGGAGGCCGTGCGGTGGACCGAGATGATCAGGTGGGCCTCCAGACTCCTGCGGTCGGGGGCGGGGATCACTCTCAGAGGTCCTGGGGAGGGAAGTGTAGCTGACCTCCCCCTTCCCCTCTCTTCCTGAAAGACTGAGGGTGCCAGGGCCTCCCTGGTGAATCTGCAGGGGCCAGCAGAGCCAGGCCTCTGGTACAGCCCTGGTCTGGCCAGTGGATGCACCCTCTGGGCTAGAGAGAGGCTGGGGCACATCAGGGCCAGCGCAGCAGGATCCCTCTAGGAAGTGATGGGTAACACCCAGGAGCCCCTCTCATCCGATGCTCCCATGCTTGTGTCCAGGGGGAGGGTCTGAAGCAAGGAGGCAGGAGGGCCCAGTGATGGCACGGGGGCTGGCTGGACTGGGCAGGGCAGAGTCAGGCTGGGCTGGGCTGAGCAGGGCCTCTCCCCCACCCCTTCCCTGCAGAGCATCCCGCGAGCACCCGTCTGTCCAGGAGAAGAAGAAGTCCACCATCTGGCAGTTGTGAGTTGGGGGCTCTGGGCGGGTGTGGGCAGTGGCTGCTGGGGAGGCTGCCCCTTGGGCCTGCCCTCACTCCCTGTGCCTCGCTGGCAGCTTCAGCCGCCTCTTCAGCTCCTCGTCCAGCCCGCCTCCAGCCAAGCGGTCATACCCCTCTGTGAACATCCATTACAAGTCGCCCACCACAGCCGGCTTCAGCCAGCGCCGCAACCACGGCATGTGCCAGAGCTCAGCGGGCAGCCGGCCCCTGGAATTCTTCCCAGATGAGTGAGTCTCCTGGGCCCTCCCCTCCGGCCCCCACCGTGCTGCTCTGGGGTCCCACCGAGGGTGCACACCCGTGGGAGCACTGGGCATCCCTGGCCGAGGCCATGCTCCCCCCCACTCCCTCCGCATGGTCCCAGGGGCTGGGCCTTGCTCCTCTGGTGACCCCCACCAGGCAACCAGCAGCCACCCTAGGCCCCACCAGGCGGCTCCTGCACCCTCTACTCCACAGAGGTTCTCGGAGTTGACAGGAACTTTTCCTGCAGCGTTGAGCTTCTTTCTGGGGAATGAGTTTGTGTCTGGAATTTTGTGCTGTCCTTAGTTTTGAAGCTAAGAATCTGGGTCCAGGGCCGAACGGGGAATTCTGTGCCAGGTCAGAAGACTGTGGGGGTTTCCCCAGAAGGGAGGGGGAAGGAAGGGGGTCGGCCGTGGAGGACGGCGACAGGGACATCTGGGCCGAGGCAGCTGCTGGAGTGGCCTCCGAACCGTCAGATGCGCGCCCGGCAGGGGCAGTGCAGGTCCAGGACGGGGAGCCCCGGGGCACAGGCGCCCTCCTGCAGACCCAGTGACCTGCCCGCCCTTCCCCGCCAGCGACTGCACGTCGTCCGCGCGGCGGGAGCAGAAGCGCGAGCAGTACCGCCAGGTGCGCGAGCACGTGCGCAATGACGACGGGCGGCTGCAGGCCTGCGGCTGGAGTCTGCCGGCCAAGTACAAGCAGGTGCTGGGGCGGGTCGTGGGCGGGTCGTGGGCGGGCCGTGGGCGGGGCCCCAACTACAAGGAGGTGCTGGGGCGGGGCGGGGTCCCAGGTACAAACAGGTGCTGGGCGTAGCGGGGGCGTGGGCAGGGCGGGGTCCCAAGTACACGATGGGGCGGGGCTGGGGCAGGGGCGGGGCGGGGCTGGGGCAGGGGCGGGGCGGGGGCGGGGCGGGGCAGGGCGGTCCCAAGTGCGCCGCCCGCAGGACCCGGCAGCGGGTGAGCCGGCCCGGCCTGGCACCCACAGCGCGCGCTGCCCTGTTCCTGCAGCTGAGTCCCAACGGGGGCCAGGAGGACACCCGCATGAAGAATGTGCCGGTCCCCGTGTACTGCCGCCCGCTGGTGGAGAAGGACCCGACCATGAAGGTGAGGCTCCGGAGCGCGCCAGGCGGCAGAGGCCCCCAGAAGCTACGTCCAGGAGGGCGGGGAAGCCGGGGGAGGCCGGCTCCCCGACCTTACGGCCGCCTTCCCCCAGCTGTGGTGTGCCGCGGGCGTCAACCTGAGCGGCTGGAAGCTGAGTGAGGACGGCCCTGGGAATGGAGTCAAGCCCGCGCCGGGCCGCGACCCTCTGACCTGCGACCGAGAAGTGGAAGGAGAGGCCAAGAGCAACCACGCGTCCCCCGAGAAGAAGAAGGTCAGGGTAGCGGGCGTCCTGTCGTCCAGAGGGCTCTGCCGCGCCCAGTCTGGAGAACAGCTGGGGACAGTGGCCGGAGACCCGGCTCACCTGAGATCCGCTGCGGGTGGGCGGGGCAGCGAGGAGGGGCGAAGGTTTAGGGCAGCCAGGTTGGAGCAGCGTCTCTGCCGCCAGGGAGCTAGGCTAGGGGCTGGATGCTGGGGCTTCACTTCACCTCCAGGCTTGAGGTAGGAGTCAGCGCCTTAATGCTGGGAACTAAGCTTTCTTCTGGGGAGGTGAGGCTCTGAGTTCCTGGACCTAGACACGGAGTACAGTTCTGTCTTCTTGCCGTCCTGGCCACAGGGGAGGGCGAGGCCATGGGCAAGGCCAGATCCTGAGAGATTGTGGGGCCCCCTTACCGGCCCCCGTTGCTGCCAGAATAGTGGGTGCCTCAGCCTGTCCCTGTGCTTGAAAACAGGCCAAGGAGCTCCCCGAGGCAGATGCCACCTCCAGCCGTGTGTGGATCCTCACCAGCACGCTGACCACCAGCAAAGTGGTGGTCATCGACGCCAACCAGCCGGGCACCGTTGTGGATCAGTTCACCGTGTGCAATGCCCACGTGCTCTGCATCTCCAGCATCCCTGGTGGGTGCTGGGTCCCCAGGGCGGGCGTCCAGGGGGGAGCTCACCGCCCCATCCTGTCGCTGACAGAGGTGGAGACCCCAGTGCGGCGCTCACCCGGGACAAGGAGATGGGGTGGCGTCACAGGCAGCCCCTCCCCTCCCAACACCCACACTGGGACTGGAGCTGGGGGGTGTCACGGGGGCCCCTCAGAGCTGGGTGACGGCTGTGACTCCCTCCAGCCGCCAGCGACAGCGACTACCCTCCAGGGGAGATCTTCCTGGACAGCGACGTGAACCCCGAGGACTCAGGCGCAGATGGGGTGCTGGCTGGCATCACGCTGGTGGGCTGTGCCACGCGCTGCAATGTACCACGCAGCAACTGCTCCTCCCGGGGGGACACCCCGGTGCTGGACAAGGGCCAGGGTGAGTCCTGGGCCCGGGGGACACCCCAGTGCTGGACGAGGGCCAGGGTGAGTCCCAGGCCAGGCCCGTGGCCATCTCCTCTCACCCCTCCCTTCCACAGGGGAGGTGTCGGCTGTCGCCAATGGGAAGGTCAACCCGGCTCCATCCACGGAGGAGGCCACGGAGGCCACGGAGGTGCCAGATGCAGGGCCCAGCGAGGCAGAGGCAGCCGCCGTGAGGCCCGGGCCCCTCACAGAGCATGTCTTTACGGACCCGGCCCCCACCCCACCCCCCAGCACCCAGCCTGACAGGTGGGCTCTCTCAGGATGGGGCAGTGGGAGTTGGGAGGACTGGCGGGGGCGGGACCAGGCTTCCGTGGACCTCCCTGGAGCCGCCATCCTCCCCACAGTGAGAACGGGCCAGAGGCTGACGTGAGTGGTGTGCAGCCCGAGCCGGAGCCCAGCGGGGACCCCGCGGGCAGCACCAGTGCCGCGCCCACCATGTGGCTGGGAGCCCAAAACGGCTGGTAGGCAGGGTCGCAGGGGTCGGGGTGGGGAGGGCACCCTGGGCACCCCCGCCCACTGGCCTCCTCCTGCAGGCTGTATGTGCACTCGGCTGTGGCCAACTGGAAGAAGTGTCTGCACTCCATTAAGCTGAAGGACTCGGTGCTGAGCCTGGTGTGCGTGACCCCGCCGGGGCGGGTGGGCAGGGAGGGCCAAGGGTGGTGGCCTGAGCCCAGCTCACCACCCACATGCCCTCCTGTCACAGGCATGTGAAGGGGCGCGTGCTGGTGGCTCTGGCCGACGGGACCCTGGCCATCTTCCACCGGGGTGAAGGTGAGACCTGGCTTGAGGGTGCGGGGGGGCCTGACATCCCCTCAGGGCGTGACCCCCCCACGTGAGCAGAAGCAGCGCAGCCAGGCCTGAGCAGGGCTCGCGGGCTCTCTGCAGACGGCCAGTGGGACCTGAGCAACTACCACCTAATGGACCTGGGCCACCCGCACCACTCCATCCGCTGCATGGCCGTCGTGCACGACCGCGTCTGGTGTGGCTACAAGAACAAGGTGCACGTCATCCAGCCCAAGACCATGCAGATCGAGGCGAGTGCGGCAGGGCTCCCCACGTGGGGGCTTCGTGGGGTTGCAGGAAACGCCCTCAGTGGGGCAACTGGTTCGTCTGAGGTCATCGGCCAGCATAGGGCGGCTGGGCTGTGAAAGCCTGTCTGCCTGGAGCCCGCCTGCTGCTTCCCCCTGACCCAGCAGTCACAGTCTGCGCAGGCCCCAGGCACCTCCCTTGGCACAGCTGTGGGGAGGTCCCGGGGCCCCCAGAAGGAGAGGGCAATGAGGCCCTGAAAGGTGGCCGTGAGCTGCCTCTGCTGTGGCAGCTTCAGGGATTCTGCCCCGTTGACGGGCTGCCCTGACCCCACAGAAGTCGTTCGATGCCCACCCACGGCGGGAGAGCCAGGTGCGGCAGCTGGCATGGATTGGTGACGGGGTCTGGGTGTCCATCCGCCTGGACTCCACACTGCGGCTCTACCACGCCCACACCCACCAGCACCTGCAGGACGTGGACATCGAGCCCTACGTCAGCAAGATGCTGGGTGAGGGCGGCTGGCCAGCGTGTGGGGGCGGGGGTCCCCCAAGGCCACCTCGCTGACCACCCCCCGCCCCCACAGGCACAGGAAAGCTGGGCTTCTCCTTCGTGCGCATCACGGCCCTGCTTATCGCAGGCAACCGCCTCTGGGTGGGCACCGGCAATGGAGTCGTCATCTCCATCCCCCTGACCGAGAGTGAGTGCCCCCAGGTGCCTGCAGAGCCGGTGGGCGCACATCAGGGGCCCGGGTGGGCGCGCTGCCAGGCCACGGGCGGATGTGGGCTGCCCGGGCACAGCCCCCTTGGCCCAGTCCCTCTGTGACCACCTGTCTCTCTCCCTTCCTTGCCCTGCCCTCACCCTCCCCAGCCGTGGTCCTGCACCGAGGCCAGCTCCTGGGGCTGCGAGGTGAGTCCAAAGTGCCCACCGTCTGCTTTCAGGAGGCCCCCATCCTGGATGCCCTGGGGCTGAAATGGCCTTGCCCTTGGCTCAGCTGAGGGCCCCAAGCAGGCCCCACCCCATCCCTTGCCTGCTGGAAGGCCCACCTGCCCAGTGGGCAGGCTCAGCGCCCCCGGCCCCTCTCTCTTTAGCCAACAAGACGTCCCCCACGTCGGGAGAGGGGGCCCGCCCCGGCGGTGTCATCCACGTGTACGGCGACGACAGCAGCGACCGGGCAGCCAGCAGCTTCATCCCCTACTGCTCCATGGCGCAGGCGCAGCTCTGCTTCCACGGCCACCGGGATGCCGTCAAGTTCTTCGTCTCGGTGCCAGGTGAGCTCCCGGCAGCCCCCCTACCCCACCCCGAGGGCTGCAGCGAGGCCCTGGCAGGAGACCGTGCGGGGTCCCCGCTGCCCTGCTAAGGCTTGTGCCCTTGGCAGGGAATGTGCTGGCCACCCTGAACGGCAGTGTGCTCGACAGCCCCTCCGAGGGCCCTGGGCCCACCGCTCCTGCTGCAGATGCCGAGGCCCAGAAGCTGAAGAACGTGCTGGTGCTGAGCGGCGGGGAGGGCTACATCGACTTCCGCATTGGTGAGGGCGCGCCACGGGGCGCGGTGGGGGTGTCCTGGGCAGGCGGCCCCTTCACGGGCGGGCAGCCCCTTCACGCAGCTGTGCTCTCCTCAGGCGACGGCGAGGACGACGAGCCGGAGGAGGGCGCTGGGGACGTCAGCCAGGTGAAGCCGGTGCTGTCCAAGGCCGAGCGCAGCCACATCATCGTGTGGCAGGTGTCCTACACCCCCGAGTGAGCTGCGCCCCTCCACCCTGCCCGCCCGATGCCGCCCGCACCTGTACATACGCCCCGCCCACCTGCCCACCGCCGCCCCGGGGCGGCCAGGCGCCCGTCCACCCCACTTCTGACCTCTCAACCTGCAGCTTTCACCTGAGGCCTGGGGCCTCCCCCTGCGAGCTGGCAGAGCAGTGGGTCTGGCTGGGGGTGGGGCGGGGAGCAGGCAGCGTTCTGACCAGGGAGGCGCAGAGCCTCTTGGAACACCGGCTCCCCAACAGCTCCTGGCCGGCACCTGGCTCTAAGTCCTCCAGGCCCAGGGCACTGCAGGGCCAGAGCGAGACAGAACCCCAGTGGGGGTCAGGCCAGGGCACACCCCTACAGGTGGCCCTGGCTCCACCCGGAGCCTCCCACTCCCATCACGCTCTCCCAGGGTCCCCCCGGGGGACAAGCAGGGACTCAACCCTGCTGAGTCTTCCCACCCTTGGTCCACTTGCCTTTGACTGCTGTCCACAAGAGCAGGGCTCCAACCCTCAGGGAGCTGGCCCAGCTGCTCACCTTCCCTGGGCTCCCTCCACCCCGACCCCTGCCACCCTGGGAACTGGCATGAAAGCACGTAACCAAGCTTCCTGGGGCAGCTGCTCGAGAAGACAGAAAGACAGACAGACGCCCTCATCCCGCTCGAGCCCTGTGATCATCCCGTGTGCTAGGCCCTCACTGACCCGTGTCTTCCCCTCCCCGCTGGCTCAACCTGGGCAAAGACCCACCTTGTAGGAGCAGGCCCCTTGAGTCCCACCCCTCTCGGAAGCCCCTAGGGTGGAATTTCTCAGGCTGCCAGGGCAGGCCCAGGCCTCAGGAAGAAGGGGTTGGTGGGGGGGGGGGCCTGGCCTCTCCTGGGGTCAGTCCTTGGATGTAGGCTCAGCCTCAGGGTGATGGGAAGGAGTGCTCCAGGGCCTGCCTCCGGTGCAGTCTCCGAGGAGCCTGCTCCTAAGACACGCTACTAAGTGCCTGGGGTCGGCGGTGCGACCTGCTCCCATGAGGGCCCTGACGACAGGCTGATGAGCAGAGGCCAAGGAGAGGAGCTGCTAGGTATCCGTGCCTGCTGCTCTGAGGGGCATCGCCCTGGACTGCTACCCTCCCTGCCCAGGCCTCACTCCTGTTCCTCCAGACACTGGGTAGGGTCGCCCCAGGCCCTGCTGCCCACCCCCTCCCACAGAGAAGCACAGACCCTGGGCAGCTGCCCCCAAGCCCAGCCGGTACCGCTGCAGGCTTCCCCCACGCCCTGCCACTCTCCACTGTGATGTCCGTCAAGTCCCTCTCTGTCCTCAGGGGGCCTGAAGCGACCTGGGGGGAGCCGGGTGGGTGCAGCCAGGGGAAGGGGCTGGGACGATTCTCCTCAGGCTTTGGCCCTGCAAGTGACCCTACGTGTCTGCTCTGTATGTAATAAATGTCTTAACACCATAACTTCTGTGTCCCTGTGCCCAAACCAACTGGAGCACAAAAGTTTTCTTCCGTTTATTATAAAAACAAATGCCGGGGCAAGCCAAGTACCAGAGCTGCGCCCTGGTGCGTTTGCAGGCGAGCTGTAAACGGGCGCGGGCTGGGCCGAGGCGCCTGAGAACCCCATCCAGGGCAGGAAGGCAACCAGAGCTCGGCAGGCGGGCCACCCACCTGCCCTCGGGAAGGCTGCTGCGGGGCTACCACAGCTCCGGGGTGGGGCCTGGAGGGGGCGGGGTCAGCCGCAACCCCAGAGGCCCAGCTACTCGTACAGCCAGTGCCCCGCGCTATCCTCCCAGCACAGGAGCTCGTCTGTGCGGAACCAGAGTGCGATCTCGCGGCGAGCGCTCTCCACCGAGTCGCTGCCGTGAATCACGTTCCTGTGCGGGAGAGGCGGCATGAGCACAGCCCGGAGCAGGCAGAGCTCGGTCAGGGGCCCGCGCAGCCCAGTTGGGAGACTCGGAACCCGACTTACTTGCCGACCTCGATGCAGAAATCGCCGCGGATGGTGCCGGGCGTGGCGTCGGCCGGATTCGTGGCTCCGATGAGCGCCCGGGAAGCGCGTACAACGTCCAGACCCTGCCACACCTGCCGATAGGGTCGGAGGTCAGCGCCGGGTCAGCGTCCCGCCCACCCGCCCGCCCGCCGGCCGACACTCACCATGGCCACCACCGGCCCGGAGCCCATGTACTTGACCAGGCGCCCGAAGAAGGGGCGCTCGCGCAGCTCGGCATAGTGTTCCCGCAACAGCTCCTCCGAAGCCTGGGGAGGTAGAGGGACAGGCCGCGTGCTCGGGGGATTCTGGCCCCCGGGGCCCCGCCCTACTACCCACGGCTGGGGACTCCGGTGCTCACCTGCACCAGTTTCAGCGCCACCAACTTGAAGCCCTTCCTCTCGAAGCGCCGCACGATCTCGCCCACGAGCCGCCGCTGCACGCCGTCGGGCTTCACGGCCAGGAAGGTGCGCTCGTGCACGCCGGTGTAGGCTGCGGGGACCGGCGGGGTCCGGGCGCGTCAGGCCCGGCTGCACCCCCTCCCCGGCCCGCGCAGCCCGGCCGCACCCCCTCCCTGCCCCGCGTGGCCCGGCCCCCGCCGCTCACCCGCCGGGAAGAGGTTGGCGAAGATGGTCAACACCAGGCAGATCATGATGGCGACGGCGGGGCGCGGGCTACGCGGGCCCGGGGCGGGGGCGGCGCGCGGACCGGGGCGGAGCCTGTGCTTAAAGCGGCCTTGTCGCCTGGAGCCGCAGCCTCGGTGGGCGCAGCGGGGCGGCGCCTGTAGTCCACGCCCACACTGGGACCTCTACGGCCGCGCCCGGACCGCCCCGGTCCCCTCGGGTCTCCGCACCAACGGCCGTAAGCAGCAGTGACAGCCTGTTCCTCCCTGAAGCCCTGCCACCAGCCCGCTTTGGTCCCTCAACCCCAAACTCAAAAGAAGCCACATCCCAGGCTACTTCATGTTCCTTTATTCGCGTTCAGTTTCTGCCCGGGTCGTGGGAAGGGGAGCCAAGGTGGAAGTGACAGGCCAGCACTGGGCTCCACACTTGCTGCCCTGCTGCTTCCAGCGTGCCCCCCAGGAGCCACTTCTGGCAGTCAGATAGATCTGCGAGTTGGGGAAGCCGGGACAGAGGAACCAGGGTGCAGACCGCACCCTTTCTACGAAAACGTAAATCCTCGACAAGTTGGCGGGGAGGTCAGATCCAAGATACCAGGGGGGCTGATTCCGGTGTGACCCAAAGGGGTGCCCTGTCTGGCACCCTTGGGGCAGCCTGCCCGCTCCCGCACTTTAGACTGCAGTGCCCTTGGTCTTTTTCTTCGCCTCCTGATTCTCTGGATAGTCCCAGGGATCAGTGCGTATCCTCTCCAAGCTGAGCATGGGCTCCTCCGTGCTAGGATCTCCGTTTTTCTGTCGCTCTGCTAGAATCATGGCCCGGAGGAGCGGCGGGTAGGGGACCGGGCGCGGCGTCTCCTCTGGCGCCGGGGTGAAAGAGGTGAAGGCCGCCTCCTCGTGTTTGGGCACCAGCCGCCAGTCGTGGTGCATGACCTGCTCGATCTCCCGGGCCTCACTCTCCGTCTTTCCTGGGGAGAGGAGACCGGGGCCCTCGCTCAGACGTTGCCGGAACAACCTGTTGCGGGCAGCCTCCCCACCGAGTCTCCGACACCTTACCTTTGAAGGTTAGGATGCCCCAAGCCTTCCCATGGTCCAGGTTCTGTAAAGCAAGTGGGGGAGGAGGTCAGCTCGGAAAGCGCTCGCCCAGGGGTCGGGCGACAGGAGACCCCCTCCCACTCGGTGGCGCGCAGGGGAGGCGCCGGAGCCCCGCGGAGCCGGGAGCGGCGCGGAGCTCCCGACGCGCGCACCTGCGCCGTGTAGTCCGGCCGGACACGCGTGAGGCGCCAGTAGCATGGCTCGTCGTGCTGCCACAGCCAGGACTTGCGCGTGACCAGGCGGCCCAGGCCGAAGAACGGAAGGCGGCCGAGCAGCTGCAGGAGCCGACTCTCGCGGCGCACGTCGACCCAGGCTCGCAAGGGCAGCTTGCGGCCCGAGTGCGGCCGTATCAGCGTCTCGTAGTCCAGGGCGTAGCGCACTGAGTCGCGCGGCCGCTCCCGCTGCTCGCGCAGGGCCCGCACACGGCGGGCCAGCTCAGCGATCAGCCGCGGCCGCACCTTCCTGCGCGCCATGGCCAGGGCGGCCTCCGCGGTCGGGCGGAAAGACGCCGCAGCCGCCGCGCGCTGCAGACCCGCCTGGCGCCGGAAGCGGCGGGTGTGTCCCCCGTAAAGAAGTCCGGGCACGGCCGGAAGCGGAGAAGGGGCCGGGCGGGCCATGGCTAGGCCTGGACCCGGGAGGGCCGGGAGCGCCCGCCGGGGCCTGGGAGAGCGGCGGCCCCCGACGTGGGAGATCTCGGATTCGGACGCCGAAGGCCCGGCTGGCGCGGAGACCCCTGCGAGGGGCCGGGACCCGGCTGAAGAGCGCAGGCCAGCGGCCGAGGCGCTGCGGCGGCTGCGGCCCGGGCAGGCAGTGCGTCGCCTGGCGGTGCTCGTGGACCCAGGTACGGAGAGCCGCCCGGGTGGGAGCCCGGCCTTGGGCCGGGTTGGACGGACTCCTCCCTGCGCCTTGGGAGCCGGCCGGGGGTCAGTGCTGGCAGCGCGCTGTCTGGGCGGTGGGTGTCCGGTGCCCGCGCGGGGGAGGGAGCAGTGACCGCCGGCCCCCCTGCGCCCCGTCCCAGCCGTCCTGGAAGACGCCGGTGCCGACACCCTGATGGAGGCCCTGCACGCCCTGGGCTGTGAGCCCCGCGCGGAGCCGCAGCGCCCGGCGCGGAGCCTCCGCTGGAGCCGAGAGAGCCCAGACCCTTGCCCGCGCGGTGTGAGTGTCCCGGGGGTGGGGGCCGAGTGCAGCCCTGGGTTGGGTGTTTCACTTGGCAGAGCTGCTCTGAGAGGCACGTTTCCCAGAGCAGTGAACTGAGAATGGGAGTCGCGGAGCGGGCTGTACAAGGCTGGGACCCAGAGCCTGAAGGAAGGGCCGCGCTGAGGGACCGGCCCTCTCGGCCCGTCCAAGGCTGTGGCCGCAGGCATAGACGCCTGGCACTCTGGGTCGGTGTTAGTAAAAGTCGGGACGCTGGGCTGGAGAGCAGTCCGGGGAGAACCTGTGTGAGCCCCAGCACTCCTGGGGGCCCGGACTGTGGCCTGGGGTGGGCAGCAGCGCCCCCCATGTTCCCCAGGTGCCCCCTGAGGTGTGGGCTGAGGATGAGCCCCACGTGCTGCTGCTGCTGGAGCCCGAAGAGTTTGTGCGAGGCGTCCTCCAGCTGACCCAGGTGCGGTAGGGGAGCAGGCAAAGAGCCTTGTCGGCAGATGGCAGGGCTGGGCGCTCTGCCTTGGGCATCAGGGCTGAAGTGGGGGAAACCGCTGGGCTGTAGAAGCCACGATAGGGCAGGTACTCTTGAGCCCTGAGTCAGAAGTTAGGTGGTCAACTGCGGGTGGGGGCCAGGCGACCAGGGCCGCAGGCTGGCTGTGCAGTCGGCCTTGTGACACCCCACAACCCAGCCCCTCCTGGTGCGAGGAGAAATAGGGATTGCTCTCAGCTGACGTTTGCACCAGAGTGTGTTTAGGTCCGACCCTCTGCCAGACCCTGGACATCAGGGTTCACAGTTCATCAAGCACCTGTTCTATGCTAGTTAGAGGTGGGCCAGGAATGGGGAGGGGTTTTCAGTCTAAGTCTTCTAGGCGCCTGGGATGTGCCTGGGGACTTTTGTAGACTTTCCTGTGGGAAGCACAGGGCTGGTTTTCTGAAGAGCAGGCTGGGTGGAGGAGTCCACCCCGCCCCTCCCAGCACCGAGGGGTCTTTCTTGGGCTGGCTCCCCTGCTTCCTGCAAGCTGGTGCTGGCCGGTGGACCCCACCTGCCACATCCCCGAGGAACAGGTGAGCCTCCTTGGCTTGCAGGTACGTGGCCCGACCTGTCCTGTGCCCTGGGTCACACCTGAGAGCCCTGCCCGTCCCCACCTAGCTGTCATTGGGCTGGACGCTTACCTGTGGTACTGGTCACCCTGACACCCTTGGCCTGCCTCACCGGGACGGGAGGGTTCAGGGGGAAGGCGGGGTGGCTCTGGGGGCTGGTGTCACAGCTGACCCCCTCCCTTGGGCAGCTCTGGGCGAGGGAGGAGGGTCGGGGGAGGCCAGAGGGACGGTCCATCTGCCCAGGTCTCAGAAGCCCAGCGCTCAGGAGACACAGCAGCCAGAGCATCCAGCGGTCACTCGCGCCGAGGTGGCGGTCGGCTGGCCTGAGGTGGAGGAGGTGAGGCAGTCAGGTGGGCCTGGGGCCTGGTCCTTGGCTGCTGTCCAGGGCACATCGGGGCTGGTGTGGCCCATGGGGGCATGTGTTGTTGGGGAACCCTGTGCCCCACACCACGGTCACTCCCACCTAGGCCCTGGTGCGCCTGCAGCTCTGGGCAAACGTGGATGTGCTGCTGGTAGCCTCCTGGCAGGAGCTGAGCCAGCACGTGTGTGCCTTCACCAAGGCCCTCGCCCAGCGCCCCTTCAAGTGCGTGACTCTCTCCCTTCTGGGAGCTGCTGGGGGGCCGGGAGCGGCGGTGTCCCAGGGCTGAGGGGTCCCAGGCTCTGTTGAGGGGGGGGCAGGGTGCTCGGCAGAGGCAAGGAGCCTCTAGCACCTCCCTGCACCCCTTCCCCAGGCAGGCCCGGGAGTCTGGGGCCTTCCCCTTCTGTACCTCTGGGCGCTGGGCGGCAGGCGAGCAAGTGGCCAGAGATGGCACGGGGCTGCGGCGGGCCTGGTGGCGGCAGGTCAGGCAGTTCAACCGCGTCAGCCCGGCTGTGGCCGACGCCATTGTCAGCGCCTTCCCATCCCCCCGCCTGCTGCAGCAGGTGGGTGCCCACCCTCACCCAGACCCTGGGTACAGGGGCCGGCTCCCAAGGCCTGCTGCTCACCCCTGCACCCGCCCTAGGCGTACATGGCCTGTGGCACCGAGCAGGAGCGCCTGGGCCTGCTGGCCGACCTCCCGGTGAAGACGGGCAAGGGTGTGCCGCCCCGCAGGGTGGGGCCCGACCTCTCCCGCCGCGTCTGCCTCTTCCTGACCACCACTGACCCCGACCTCCTGCTGGACCTGGGCTCCTGACCACGCCTCCCCTGCCTGCAGGCAGGAGAGAACACAGCTGCCCCGGGGACCTGTGGGAAACCACGGGGGTGGTGCGCCCCACACCCCGGGCTCTCGGTCGGGTCTGACCCCGAGCTGGGGGATGAGGGGGCAGCAGAGAAAAATCTTGCATAACTGGGAGGAGTGGAAATTCTTTTCTCGCCTGCGTAAGGTCTAGAGACGGTAGGGGGCGGGGCTCACATGCCCTAGGTGTGCACCCTGGCCTAGGGGCTGGTAGACAGCTGGCACTGGCAGGAAGGGCTGCAGGGGCCTTGGGTCTCACAGGGGAAACTCCCATCACTGGGAGGCTGGGGGGGAGCACCTTCATTTTTAAGACAAGCTTTAGAGGGAGGAGAAAACCAGGCTACCTCTCCCCAGGGTATCGTGAGGCCCCAAGAGGAGACAAGTGCAGACACCTGTGAGCCCCAGGCCTCACTTTGACCCGCTTCGTTCTATAGGCAGCTGGACATCAGACTTAAGAGTTTATTATGGTCGCTTTCAGCCTCAGACAGGAGGAACAGAGCTGACAACATGCAAAGCAAGTTAAGAAAAACCTGAGGCCGGTGGTGGCAGGGAGAGCCAACCTCTCAAGGAGCATCCTCCTTGCAGGCAGCAGCCCACAGCCCCACAGCCCCTCCCCTGCCAGCCCCCCAGACCTGAACCCAGATGCGCTTGGGCGGCAGCTGTTCTCACGCCCAGCACCGGAGCAGACAGGCTGGGTCTCGGGGTCACAGGGCTGACAGCCCGGAGCCCCCACAGCGAGGCCCGTCCCAGCCTCAGGCAGCAGAGGGGCAGCGGGACAAACCTCAGCTCGGTCCTCCCCTCGGCGGCCATGGGGCAGTTCACAGGCAGGGGCGGGGACCTCGCTGTCCCAGCCCCGGGGGGTCTCGATGAGGGAGCAGGCTAGGTCCTTCGGCAGCGCTTCCGCTGGCAGCGCCGGGGCTCGGGGCCGTTGGCCGCGGGCGAGGGCGCCGGGGGTTGGCGGCTCATGCTCAGGACCCAGCCCAGCTTGTGGTGCAGCACCTGTTTGAGGCCAGGTGGCAGGGGCAGGCCCTCGAGCGTGTCCCCCGAACCGGGCCGCAGCTGGCGCAGGCGGAAGCAGCACAGGTACTGCAGGGAGGTAACGCTGGCGCACGAGCGGATCACCTTCATGCTGCTCTTGGCCGCCGTGGAGCACACCATCGGGTAGAACCTCTTGTTCTGCAGCTGCGTGGCCGCCACACCTGGGGCGGGGGTAGGAACAGCCTCAGGGCACTCAGCCCCCCAGGGGCTCTGACCCTGCTCCCTGGGGCCACAGGAGGTCTCAGCCTCACCTATGCACTTCCTGTTCTTGAAAAAGGTCAGCGTCCCATGCCAGGTGTCCAGGTGCACGCCGATGATGGAGCCCTGGCCGAACCTCGAGGAGAAGCTTGTCTTGTCACCCTTGTGATGGAGGAGGCCTGGGGGCAGCGGGGTCGGGGTGAGCCCCGCGGCCTGGGGGCCCCCAGCCCCGCCCACCCGGGCCCCACGCACCCGTGTAGGAGAGGCCCCAGCTGTCCTCATCCCGGCCGAGTAGGCTGCAGAACGTGTGGTGGTACTTGTCCAGGTCCACGTCCGACGTCCCGATGCCCACCATCTGGGAACAGGGGGGCGGGCAGAGGGGGCAGGGGACCGAGGCGCCTGGCAGCACCCCCACCTCCCGGCCCCACCGGCCACTCACCATGTCGGTGCCATAGACGGGTGACGTCATCTTGATCTCCCAGAAGTGCTGGCCCTCCCCCAGCTCCTTGGTGCCCCGGATGGCCGCCGTGCCGCAGCTGTACTCCATGTGGAAGCTGACCTTCCGGTTGTCACAGCTCAGCAGGGTGGCCGAGGACTTGTTCAGGTCATCCCAGACCCAGTCGAAATCTGCGAGAGTGAGAGGCCCCGGCTGAGCCCTGGCCCACCTGGAGGCCCTCCGCCCACTGTGGCCCTGCACTCACACTCATCCTCCTCGCCGCAGCGGCAGTCCCGCCCCCGGTGGGCGGTGTGCAGGCTGCCGCAGAAGGCCTCGCTCTGGCTGTCACAGTCGCAGAAGGACTCCCCGGTCACGGGCACGGCGCTGGGGATGGACGACGGTAGGGACGCACACTCGGGGTCGGAGTCTGAGTCGCTGTGCTGAGGGACATGGGAGATGTTGCCGCCCGACCTACCGGCACCGGCCCAGACACCCTCCATCCACCTGCCCCGCTGCAGGTCCATGGGTCAACAGCCGGACGTCCGGAGGAAGGGACCTGGGGCTTGGCCTCCAGAGGACCACCCCTGGCCCCGGGGCACAGCCAGCCACTGCAACCATGGACACCTCTTCCGGCCTCCTCCTCAAAGGCCGACCACGAGGAAGCTTCCTGGGAATGGAGTCAAGAGCCCTGGAGGCCCAGTGGCTCATCAGCCCCTGGCAGGGCTGCACGCTCAGCCATCCCTCAAGGTCAAGAGCTCCTAGGTCACGGATACACAGGGGAGCCCGTGGCAAAGCCCGCCACTGACCTAACGAAGGCAGCTTGGTCTCCCCGGAGCAGCAGCTGGGCTCCTAGGGCCCGATCGCCATCACAGGGCCTGCACACCCGGCCCAGATTGCAGCTTCCCCATCTGTGCCCAGGGCAGCTCAACCCCCGTCACAGGGCCCTGCTGAGGGAGCCCTGCGGTCGCATGCCCTCTGCACGGGGGCTCAGTCCTCACAGGAAAGACTCCAAGCCTTAGGGGCCTGATATCAGCCCAGCACCAGACGCCAAGGCTAAGCTGGTCAGGTTCCGGAGACCAACTGACCAGACCCTCCTGAAAGCCAGCTAGAGTGCCTCCAAACGCCCACCTGGGCTCCAGACCCCGGCCAGCCAGCGAGGGCCCAAGGCACAGACCGCTTCTATGTGCCTGTGCTGAGCCCTCCCAGGTTGGCCTGGGCTCCTGGGAGGGCTCAGGCCTCCACCCTCACTCTCCTGGCCTCTGGGTGCCCCTCTGGCCCAAAATGCCCTCTGCACAGCAGTCCAGTGGACCTGTTCAGACCTGAGATTCTGCTGCCCTGAGAGCAAAGCCCACAGACTTACCCTCCTCAGACAGCGTCAGCGCCCCCACCCGGCTCCCTGTCCTGCCCACCCTTGTCCCCTTGGGGTCGGGGTGGGGTCTGTTCGCCCCTGGATCTCTCTTGGATACCAGTTCAAAGAGGCTCTGCCAGGCCTGAGTTCTGCGTCCTCTTCCTTCCTGTTGGCTCCCTGCTCACCTGCCTCCTCCCCCAAGGATGGAGTCCCTGCTCGATCACACTCAGCCCTGAGTAGGAGGGAAGCAACGCAGAGGCCAGGCAGTGAATGAGGAGGTCAAGCCGATCAGAGACCTGCACCCGCAGAAAGGCTGAGGGACCCCAGCACCCGGCTCTTGGGGAACAGGCAGGCCCCCTGCTGTGGGAGGATACACCCCTCCTCGATCCAGTGCGCAGACCTGAGCATTGCTGGCCCTGGAGTTCCCATGCTTGGCATCCAGCATGTAACCCCCTGCATGGAGGGCAGAACTGGCCTCTCCACAAGCTGCACAGAGAGCTCAGAGCAGCAGGGGCAGCGATGTGTGCATGTAGCCTTCAGGGCTGCTAGACAAGAGGACAAGCTGCAAGTGTGTGTCAGATACCGCGCCTCCAGCCCCTGGATGCCTCCCGCATCCCACAGCAATGAGCCAGCAAGGCAGACGCAGGCAGGAAAGACTGCCCGGGCCACGTGGTCAGTGGGAGCTGGAGGCGGGACAGGAATGCAGGCCGGGGCCTCTTGCTGGCCTGGGCAGGGAGCTAAGGGAGGCCTGGGAAGGGGGCCCAGGATACCACCAGCTCCAATTCCGCCCCAAAGCCTGGTGGTTCCAGGTTCTCAGCTGCCCTCATGCTGGAGGTGGCGGGGAGAGACATCTGTCCCCCCAGACACCTGGATAAGCCAGGGCACCAAGGCTGGGTGAGGTTAACAGACCAGAGCCAAGTCAGAGATCCCCAAGAACAGCGGCAGTGACTCAAGGCAGAGCCCAAGCCCAGCTCTGCCCTGAGAGGTTCAGGAGCCTGACTGCAAGGCTCCCCACGGCAGACACAGAGTGCACACAGCCCCCTGCAGGGTCAGTGCGACAAGGCTCCGGCTGCAAAGCCCCAGGTCCCTCAGGAACCTGCCCAGCAGACAGACAGCTGAGCCGCCCTCCTCACGGCCTCTGTGTTCCTGGGCCTCGCAGAGCTCAGGATCCTGAGCACAGGAAGGCACAGTAATAGTGGTTGTCTTTAAGAATCAAAGTTCTTTTTTTCAGGTGCATATACACAAATACAGAGCACAGACTTCAACAGGCAGAGGAAATGTCCAAAAAGTTGCACTTGGAGATACAATAACCACCCTTGTAATCGGCTGAGTAGATGGAACGGAAACGTTTTTGTTAAGTGAACTGACCGAAATACCCACTGACACCCACTACAGAGAAACGTATCTGCCTTGGGGTCCTACCACACAAGGCCACGTGTGCCGTTAACTGGTGTGAAGTGCTTGGGAGAGCAGAAACAGCATGTGCAGCGACTGGTCCAGCCAAGATGATCTCCTCCTCTGCCCCCAGGGCCATCTTTCCCTTCCCATCTCAGTTCAGGCAGTGCCTGCCCTAGGGGTCTCCTCACTTTTGTCCAGCCATGCCGACCTCACCCACTGGACCTACCTGCCCATCAGAGTCGTAGCCCCAGTTGGCAGTCCCTGCCAGAGCGACAGCCCGGGCATCCGCATCTCGGCGGGCTGCACTCAAGACAAAATGCCATGCTCTGCTGCTCCGCGGGCGCCTGGCCATGGTGGACAGGAGCTGGAAGAAACCACAGGGTCGGAGCAGAGAAAGACACAGCACACCAGTAGGTCCCGCAGCCTGTGCCAGCCCACCCAGGTCTGGAACTCTCTTCACAAGCTTGTACCTCGCTCCAGGATCCAAGCACCTTGATGAAACTCAGATAGAGAGCGTGGAACACCATCCAGACATCCATGACTCTCAAAGGTCCCTCTCTGAGTTTGGCCTCAGGAACCCAAGTGTCCTGCCTACCCGTCCCTTGGGCATCTCAAGCCCTGCCTGCCCTTCCTCCAGTGTCTAGTTTGACAAATGGCATCTCCATTCTCCCAGTTCCTCATGCCAGACACACAGCAGTCATCCCAACACCTCCTCCCACCACGGCCCTCCACGCCCCACACCACCTCCAACGGTGTCCTGAACCATCTGCCGCCACCGCGCCTCCCCCACCCCCGCACGACTCCTCCGCTCCGGCTCCGCCCACTTCATTCACTACAACCCAGCTTTTTCGAAACACAAATCTTAAAAAATTTTGAATTACCAAGTTATAAACTTCTCAGGGCTTGCCATTGTTCTCCGGATAAAATGCAAAATCCTACTAAGCCCATCAAGTTCCGGCCCTGTTCCGGCTGCTGGTTCTTTCCAGCCCTTTGCCCAGAACGCTTTCCCCTCCCCTCTTTGGCTCTCAACTTCCAAGCCTGACTTACAGTTACAAGTCGATCTCTGGGATCTTGTATTGAAATTCCCCAGGAGGACCGGGACTGTCCCCCGCCACGATCCCGAGGGATGGCAAGGGACGCGCGCAGGCACAGCTTTTGAGGGATGGGAGCCCGTCTGCAGACCCGGGTTCGCTACTGGAGCCGGCCACGGCGGGCCCGGCCTAAGCCCCGCCCGCCACCGCCACGGCAACAGTAGGCGCCAGGCTGTGCACGCGGGATGCACGGCCCCGAGACAACACCGCTGCAGCAGGGGTCGCTTCCCCGTCGGGTATCGCACTAAGGGTCGGCGAAGTCGCGGGGTTCCTCCCACCCGCCGCCCCGCCCGGCCTGCGGCGCAGAGCCTCGCCCGCCTCTTCTGGCTCCGCCGCCGCCGCCGGAACAAAGGCGCGCCGGCCGCGCCGCCCGCAGCTCCGCGAGGCCAACGGGTGCGGTGGGGTCCCGACCCAGGCGGGGCAGCAGGGCCCGGAAGACCCGGGGAGGAGCGGCCGAGGCCCGCCGCTCACCTGCAGCCGCTCTGCGCCGCCGCGCTCAGCCGGGCCAGCCGTGACCTACTTTCCGCTCCGGAGCAAGACGTAAACAATCCCCGCCCCGCGGTCCGCCCCCGGCGCCGCATTGGCCCCGCAGTGCACTTGACTTCGGCGTTCGAAAGAGGGGCGGGCCCCGCTGCACACGCCTCTTGCTGAGAGGCTGCTGGCCCTGTCAATCCTAGCTCGACGTCCTCATTGGCCACATCTGAAGCGGCTGGAGACAAGTCTCGCACGCCTATTGGACATGGGGCGGGCAAACGAAGCGGTCCCATGCTGGGGCGTTGACACGGAAGTGGGTCCCTGTCCTGTACATCGTCTGCGCCGGAACCTGCGTGAACCCCTTGCGCAATCTGATTGGCTAAGGTAGCGCGCGTGGGCCTATCAAAAAGAGCCGAGGCGGGTTCGCGTTGCCCATTGGCCCGAAGGCGCTTCACTCAGATTGGAGGGAGGCGGGCTGCGAGGGGGAGGACGCGGGGCGAGCAGGGGAGGATGGAAGCTGCTGTGGGTGAGTGTGCGTGGCCGCGGGGCGTTGCGGGTCGGCGGGCGCCGAGGCGAGAAGGAAAGGGCAGACCCGCAGCTGCTAGTCGCGGCTCCGGGTTTCAGCACACCATCTTATTTGCGGTATAAAGTTCTCAGAGGTGCGCGCACGTGTCATTACGGCGCTTAGAAGGAAGTCTTACTTGAATAAGGCGCTCTAAGAAGGAGAAACCTGAACGTCACATTCTGTTTTTTGTAGAAGTTTTATTCTGATTTCCTAAGCCTTTTTTTTTTTTTTTTTTTTAAATAAAATCTGCATGGAACCCAATGTATACCTTGGGCACAGCCGGATTCGCACAGATTCAGTTAAGTCGCTCAGTTATGTCCGACTCTTTGCGACCCCATGAATCCCAGCACGCCAGGCCTCCCTGTCCATCACCCACTCCCGGAGTTTACCCAAACTCATGTCCATCGAGTCGGTGATGCCATCCAGCCATCTCATCCTCTGTCGTCCCCTTCTCCTCCTGCCCCCAATCCCTCCCAGCATCAGGGTCTTTTCCAGCGAGTCAACACTTTACGTGAGGTGGCTAAAGCTGAGTTTCAGGTTCAGCATCAGTCCTTCCAATAAACACCCAGGACTGATCTCCTTTAGGATGAACTGGTTGGCTCTCCTTGCAGTCCAAGGGACTCGAAAGAGTCTTCTCCAACACCACAGTTCCAAAGCATCAATTCTACGGCACTCAGTTTTCTTCACAGTCCAACTCTCACATCCATACATGACCACTGGAAAAACCATAGCCTTGACTAGATGGACCTTAGCCACATTATTTTCTAAAAGACTTCGGGTCTGATATCTTGAGCACAAAGTGTTTACAACGCTGGATTCATCCATCAGATTATAAACATAACACTGGATAGAAAAATCAGAAGAAGCTTGTTATGGTAAGGGCACACTTGCTGCAAGGGGAGGGGAATGGTTTCTGGGTTGATGATGAATACTTATTTTAACGAAGAGGCAAATGCACACAGAAATTCGAGAAGCCTCACGGGCTATGCAGTAAACCTCCCTGTGCCCAGAGGCAGCTTCTGTTGTCAGGTGCTTGTATCCTATTGGAGAGATTCTTTACATACAAAGACTCCCATACTTGTCCAGTGTATCAGGTAGGTAATCTAGATTTGGGTGGACTTAAGGCTTGATTGGTTGGTCCTCTCATCCACACGTGGGATCCTTCACTTCCTCTGTGGGGAGACACTGCTTTCCTTTGCCCCTTCCGGGCAGCCTGTCCCCTGTAGTAGTATGCATTTGATTTGTCATCATTTAAAAGCCTTTGAGTTTACTTAAGGCAATGGCGCCCGCTCCAGTACTCTTGCCTGGAAAATCCCATGGATGGAGGAGCCTGGAAGGCTGCAGTCCGTGGGGTCGCTGAAGGTCTGACATGGCTGAGGAACTTCACTTTCACTTTCATGCACTGGAGAAGGAAACGGCAACCCACTCCAGTGTTCTTGCCTGGAGAATCCCAGGCAAGCTTAGCTGCTCTGTGGCATGTGAGATCTTCCCACAGCAGGGATCGAACCAGTGTCTCCTGTATTGGCAGGAGGATTCTTCACCACTGAGCCACCAGGGAAGTCCCCCCCTCCCCACTACTTTCTGGTATTAAAGCAGTTTAAGTAATAGCCTTTTAAGTCATCACGGTAGCCTGAGGCAGGTGGCCGAGGCTTGTGTTTGTTGGCAGTGACCCGCGGCTGGGGGATGGTGCCCTTTCCTTGTCACCGTACAGGATCTCCAGACGGAGACCCAGGACAGGCACTGCACCGCCTTACGCCCGGGGCCTGTGGAGAGGCCAGGTGCACCCTGAGTTCCTTCTAGGGACCCTTTGGTGGCAGCGGCCTTTGAACCTGTCCATGAGAGATGGGTCAGGAGGGAGACAGTGTTCACTCACCTCACACTGAGCCCTTCCTGGGGAGCCGGGGTGCAGGGAGGCTGCGGGAGTGAGCAGCTGGCTGCAGGCCAGGCAGGACTCTCCGTGGTGAGGTCCTCAGGGCTCTCTGCAGGGGCTGAGGGTTGTTTGTACACAGATGGCGCCTCTGTGGGGTAGCAGGGGTGGGAGTCGTGTGTTCAGGGTGGCATTTCAGGCTCACTGGGAGGAACAGGAGCTGGGGCAGAGTCTGCCTGGGGTCTGGCACTGGCACTATGGCGCCCTGGGGGTACCCAGGGTTTCTTAAGGCGAAACTGAGCCATCTGAGTGACCTGACTCCTCCGCCCTCACACGGTGTGGGTGCCTCCTGAGCCGGAGGCCGGGGCTGCTAGGAGGGCTGCTTCTGCCCCCAGAGGAGGGCACTGCCCCCCTGGGGTCAGACCTGGAGGTGCTGGCACAGGGGCCGGCAGCACGTTGGTCTCCACCCTCATCCCTTGGAGCCACTGGGAGGTTTTGGCTGGAACTGGCCTCGTGCATGCAAGGTGTGCACGCACTCACGTGTGCACACTGCAGAGCAGAGGGTTTGCAGCATTTCTAGCCGCAGCAGCCCTGCTCCAGACCGAGCGGGGACAACCGTTTCTGAGGAAGCAGTGGTTTGGGTCTGGGGTCTGCTGGAATCCCTCTCACGTGGCCGCATTTGCATGTGTGGTGATGGGGCAGGTCTCAGGACGGCCCTCTCAGGACATGAGTGTAGGAAGTGCCTGGTGACCATGGTGAGTGGGCAGCGGAAGGAAGGTACGAAGGAGACACCCGGCCCTCCTCCCCTCTGTCTTTCCGACCAGAGCCTGGAAACCTGGCCGGCGTCCGGCACATCGTCCTCGTCCTCTCAGGAAAGGGGGGCGTCGGGAAGAGCACCATCTCCACGGAGCTGGCACTGGCCCTGCGCCACGCGGGCAAAAAGGTGAGTGCCTCCTGTCTCCTCGCGAGCCCCCGCTCTCTTGGGTAGGCACACAGGGCAGCGCCTGGTCAGAGGCCCTCACAAGCCGCCTGGACGCCCTCTTGCAGGTGGGGATCCTGGACGTGGACCTGTGCGGCCCCAGCATCCCCCGCATGCTCCGGGCGCAGGGCAGGGCCGTGCACCAGGGCGACAGTGGCTGGGTGCCTGTCTTCGTGGACCGGGAGCAGAGCATCTCCCTCATGTCTGTGGGCTTCCTGCTGGAGCAGCCGGACGAGGCTGTGGTGTGGAGAGGCCCCAAGAAGAACGGTAATGCCACGCCAGGTTGCTTGCTCCCCACCCGCCCCACCACCTCGGGCGCTGGGGGAAAGACTGTTGCCGGTCTTCACTTCCAAGACGCTCCCCCCAACCCTGACCCGTCAAGCCTGCAAGTACGCAGACAGTTGGCCTGGGGAGCGAGAGCATGAGCCGCAGCCATGAGGCCTTCAGCTGCCTGGTCCTCCCCCGGGCAGGAAGGCGCCCTGTGGGGCACCTGGGCAGGCTCTGGTGCCTCTGCCTCAGCAGACAGGGTTCGGCTCCCTCCGAGGGCCAGTGCGGGGCTGCCAGGTGTGGGAGCAGGCCCGGGGTGGGGGCTGCTCCCAGGCCATGCCTGCCTGGCGTTCCCCACAGGCCATCTCTCTGGGGCACAGACATCTGCCCTTGGAGGATCCCCGCTCCAGCCATCGAACCTAGGGCCTGAGCAGAAGTCCTGGGGGTGCTGGGGAAGGGTCTCTCCCTGCTCCTGGCGCACAGTGGCACACACAGCTCTCCGAATGCAGGTGGGCCCGGGCCCAAAGGTCGCCCTGCCCTGGGGGGAGCGTGGGCCCAGTGAGACCCTGCCTGCCCGCCTGCTACCCCCAACCCTGAGCCTCCCTGGGTCTCCGCAGCGCTGATAAAGCAGTTTGTGTCCGATGTGGCCTGGGGGCAGCTGGACTACCTGCTTGTGGACACGCCCCCGGGGACCTCTGATGAGCACATGGCCGTGGTGGACGCCCTGCGCCCCCACAGCCCCCTGGGGGCCCTCGTGGTCACCACGCCCCAGGTACTGTTCCCACACGGGCGCCTTTGCCCCGGGGCAGACGCTCTGCCCTGTCCTCCTCACCCATCTTGGCTGTTTTCGGGGTACCCACCTGCTGCCCCGGCCCCTTTCCCGGTCTCCAGGCGGTGTCCGTGGGGGACGTGAGGCGGGAGCTGACCTTCTGCAGGAAGGTGGGGCTGCGGGTGATCGGGCTCGTGGAGAACATGAGCGGCTTTGTCTGCCCCCACTGCTCGGTGAGTCCTGGGCGATTGCGGGCATGGGCGGCCAGCTCCCCCCCACCCCGCCCGCCCCCTGCGAGCAGAGGATGGAGGTGGACCCCGTGTCTGTGTCCCAGGAGTGCACCAACGTCTTCTCCAAGGGAGGCGGCGAGGAGCTGGCGAGACATGCCGGCGTCCCCTTCCTGGGTGAGTGGGCTGGGGCTGCCACAGGGCCCTGCCCCCCCCAGGGAGAGGGGGCTTCCTCCCACCCCGCCGACTCCCTGCCCCGTGAGAGCTGCCAGCCACAGGCGCCCTGTGCTTTCTTCTGCAGGAGCACCCGGGAGGCGGCAGGGCCTGCTGGGTGGCTGCTGGGCGTCCTGGGGAGGTTGAGCCCGGGAATGGGTCCAGCGGGGCCTCGGCAGTGCTGCCCGCGGGCTCCTGGGCTGAGGGGGTGGACTGGGCCTCCCAGCCTGGCCCTCACCGCCCACTCTCCACCCCCACCCAGGCTCGGTGCCCCTGGACCCCGAGCTCACGCGGAGCCTGGAGGATGGCCGGGACTTCATCCAGGACTTCCCCAACAGCCCCGCCTTCCCCGCGCTCTCCTCCATCGCCCAGAAGATTCTCAGCGAGACGCCTGCGGGGCTCTCCTGACTGAGGCGGGCTGAGCGCTCCTGTGCGCTGTGGGGCTGGAGGTCTGGAGCAGGGGCCCAGCCAGGCCCCGTGTGCCCCTCTCCCCACGGGGCCCACCCTGGACATTTGCGGAGCTTCGGCAGCATCTAGGCTGAGCCACCGACAGTGAGTGGCTCTGCCCAGTCACCCAGGGATGGCATGGCGTCCCTGCGCCGTGGCCTGCCCTCCCTGCTGGCACAGCTTGGTACCCCTGTGGCCCAGACAGACTGCTGCTCCCGACAGCCAAGTCTTCACGTTGTTCATGCACCACAGAGCTGGTGCGTCTGGAATCTTGCCTGGCCTGCTGGCCCGGAATCCCAGTGAAGGAGGTGACACCCAGTCAGGGGTCAAACTTGTAACTCAGAGGAGCTGAAATAAACGCATCACACAGCCATGTTTACATGTCTGACCTTTCTAGAGCATTCTGCCCGGACCCCATGTCACCATGTCCTATGCAGACAGTGTCCACCCCCGAGTCCCAGAAACTGGCCAGCAGTCCTGCTGTGTGAGTGGCCAGGCTTGGCCCAGAGACAGCCGAGGGCCTGCCCCAGGCCGGGGGCCAGGCTGACGGGCAGGAGAGGCGAGTGTGGAGCGGAGCCCCGGGCCTCTTCCCTGCGTGGGTCCTGGGGAAGCTGGGATGCATCCTGGGCGGTGGAACGGCGGCCTGCATGCCACTCTCCCGGGGAAGAGTCTGGGTGCTCTGCCAGGGGTGTGTCCAGGCCAGGGGGCCAGCCCTGGGCCCCCGCTTCCATGGGGGGGAGTGGTGACGAGTACGCCCTGGGGGGCTTCTTTTGGGGGTGAGGGGTCTGGCTGGGAGCACAGGGACCCAGAGAGGGATGGTTGCACCCCCTCCACCCCCCTCTTCCCAGGACCAAGCTGCCTCTGAGGACGCTGCTGGTGAGGGGCTGACGCGTGAGGCTCCCGGAGGACCCGAGTGAAGGCCCACCACTCCCAGGGGGGTGACCTGGGGATTCACAGATGAGAAGGGAGGCTGGGCGCAGGGCAGGCCATGGGGCCGCGGCAGCCAAAGGGGCGCTGGCTAGCACCCCACCCGCACTGAGCTGTAGCCCTGCCCTCACACGTGGCCCCGTTTATTTGGTTGCTTTAATTGATGACAGCTAGGGAGGCCGTGTCCCTGACCCTCATGAACAGGCTCTCAGGGAGCAGGCTGGGGCTCGCAGGTCCCGAACTGTGTCCCCCCGGGGTCGCGAGGGCCCGTCAGGACGCCGGGGCAGCCTTGGGTCAGCAGTGGGCAAAGTGGGCCTCGCCAACGTCGCGCAGGTCGAGGCCCGCCAGGCTGGGCGGGCTGGCGCAGGTGATGTTGTTGTAGGCCAGCACGGGCGGCTGGCGGTCGTCGTCACCCTCTGCCAGGGCCTGCACAAAGCGGGGCACGGAGGCTGGCTGCTGCAGGGCGAAGGCCCGCAGGGCGCCCAGCGCGCAGCCGCAGTCCCAGGGGTTGCCCTCGAGCCACAGGCGCTCCAGGCCAGGGGGCTGCGGTGCGAAGGTCCTCAGCGAGTTGTTTCGGAGGCTGAGGAAGCGCAGGCGGCTGAGTGGTGCGAGCGCCGCCGCAGGCAGCGCCTCCAGGCGGTTGTGGGAGACGTCCAGCCAGAAGGTGCGCTGCAGGGGCCCCAGGGCGTCCGCCGGCAGCGCAGACAGCCGGTTGCGGGCGAGGAGGAGGTACTCTAGGCGGCCGAGGTCCTGGAAGAGCCGGCCGGGCAGGTGCGTGAGCTGGTTGGCAGTCAGGTCCAGCTCGAGCAGCTCAGCCAGGCCCCCCAGGCTGCGCTCGTCCACGTCTGCGATGCTGTTGCCCTTGAGGAAGAGCCGGCGCAGCCCCGACAGGCCTGCGAAGGCAAGCGGGCCCAGGCGGGCCAGGCAGCCGCCCTCCAGGTGCAGGCTGTGCAGCTTGGCCAGGCCCTGGAAGGCCCGCTCCGGGAGGTCACGCAGACAGTTGCTGGAGAGGTTGAGCACAGCCAGGTTGCGCAGGCCCAGGAAGCCGCCGGGCCTGAGCTCCTGCAGCTGGTTGTCGTTGAGGGCCAGCACCTCCAGCTGGCCCAGGCCCGCGAAGGCCTCCTCGGGCAGCTGCCGCAGACGGTTGTGGCCGAGCTGCAGCTCCTCCAGGAAGTGCAGGTCCTTGAAGGTGCGGGGCCGCAGGCCAGCGAGCGCATTGTGTGAGAGGCGCAGGACATGCAGCCCCAGCAGCCCCGGGAAGCTGTCCTCCAGGAGGCTGCCCACGCGGTTGTGCGACAGGTCCAGCCAGCGCAGTGCCTTCATGCCCAGGAAGGCACCCGGGGCCACGGCGGCCACGAGGTTGTGGTCCAGGTAGAGTTTCTGGAGCTTGGGCAGCTTGACGAAGACATTGGCCTTGACGCTGCGCAGGGTGTTCCGGCTCAGATCCAGCTCTCGCAGCTCGCCCAGGCCGCAGAAGAGCGCAGGCTGCAGGTAGGCCAGCTTGTTACCTGCCAGGACCAGCTCCCGCAGGCCGGCCAGGCCCTGGAACGCGGTGTCGGGCAGCACAGTCAGGCTGTTCCAGCCCAGGTTGAGGTCCCAGAGGTGCGCCAGGCCCCGGAAGAGGCCCTCGTCCAGGCGGCTGAGCAGGTTGTTGCTGAGGCCGAGCGAGGCCAGGCCGGGCGTGTGCAGGAAGGTGTGCGCCGCCAGCGCGTGCAGACGATTGTGCTCCAGGTGCAGGTGGCACAGGCCGCGCAGGCCCAGCAGCGCCTGCGGCTCCAGGCTGGCCAGCCCGCTGCCCTGCAGGTTGAGGAAGCCCAGGCCCGAGAGGTTCCGGAAGGCAGCCGCAGGGATGGAGGAGAAGTTGTTCCCGTCCAGCCAGAGCGCCCTGGTGCCGGGCGGGAGGCCCCCGGGCAGCTGCGTGAGGTTCCGGGAGCTGCAGAAGACGCTGAGCTCGTCCGTGAAGTCGTCGTGGCCACAGGAGCAGACAGCCGGGCACTGCAGGCCCTCAGGGTCTGCTGGCGCCACGGGCTCCACTCCCTCCAGGCCGTGGGGACCCAGCGCTGCCCAGGAGACCAGCAGCACCACCAGGGCCGGGACTCCTGCGGGGAGAGGGGCTTGGGGAGGGGCCCAGGACGGGGACTCAGGTCGGAGCAAGACACGGGACCTTCCAGGCCTCAGCTGCACCCCAGGACCACGACACGCACCCGTTAAGAGAAGGCCCTGCTGACCAGAGCGGAAGGTGTGGGCAAGAGAGGCGGGCCCCACGTCAACGGGCAGGACTGGGACGTCCTCCGGGTCAAGACCGGCTGCCCTTTCCACTGTGCAGGACCAGAGGGAACTGGGGACCAGGGACCTGGCCACTAGGCCGTGTGTCACTCTCATCCCCAAGGTGGACACTCGAGCCAGCCTAGGCTGCCAGGCAGGCCTGGAGGAAGGCGTGAGCGACAGAACCTTCTGGAGCAGGCCTGGGTGGGCAAGCGCTTGCTGTCCTGAGGGCCTGGACACTGAGCTGGATGCCCACTGCCCCAGTCAGACCCCCCAATCAGGGGCACCTCCCTCCCTGGTATGTGTGTGGCACGTACCAGGGACTCAGCCCAGAGCCAGCATGGGGAGAGGAGGAGGGTGCCAGCCTCGAGGGCCGATGGGGCCCCAGGCCTTTGACCACTGGAGACTGGTTTTATCACTGGACAAAGGATGCCAGGCTTCCCCTCAAGGCCCCCCAAAGTTCCACTGGGCACTGGGCTTGTCCCCGGCACCGCGCCCCTCCCTGTCCTGAGTGCTCCGGGTCTCAGGGTGGGCACGGCAGCTGGGGTGGGCGAGGCTCCGCAAGGGGACCGGGTGGCACTGGCCTGGCCTCTGAGGAGTGGGGGGGCCTGGGCGGGGCCCTGGGGTGGTGCGGGGCCCTGCATCCCCCGCACCCCCTCCTGGGCCCAGGGTGGGAGAGGAGGTGGGCGGACCCCCCAGACAAGTGGCCACGCTTCCCCCGGGGGCTCCCAGAGCGAAGCCCTCCCGGGGGCAGCCCCTACCATAGTGGGCTTGGGGCATGGGCTGGCCACCCCTGCGCGAGTGGCAGGACTGCGGGAGCCTCACCTCTGCTTGGGGCCATCCCTCGTGCCGAGCGGGAGCGGGCGTCTGCTGGGCCGCTGCTCCTGCCCTCTGGATTTCCCCTCCACGGGGCAGCACCCGTGTTGCCGGCCAGCCCAGCTGCTGGCCCCAGCGCCGTTAACCCCCTCCTGCCGGGCGCCAGCGGCGGCTCTGAGAGCGGGGCGTGGGGCAGGTGGCACAGGGGACGGGCTGGGGGCGGCGTCTGCCCACCGTGCCCTCAGGGGCAAGGAGGGTGGGTGCAGCTCTGAGGCCCGCAGGCCCATCCCCATCATCCTGGCTCCCCCGCCCCCATCCCCCTGCAGGGCTGGCCACGAGCTGGGGCTGAAGGCAGTGCTGGGCGGGGGTCTCCCTTGGAGCAGCCTGTGAGGGGCTAGTGTTCAGCCGCCCCCTGCTTGGGGGTGGGGGCCCTTCGGGGCTCCTGGGGGCTCCCTGCCCAGCCGATGGCTGTGTGGGAGTTAAGCTGGGCCTGCCAGTCCCCCGAATGCTGACCACGCCCCGCCTGTTCCTCCCCACCTGGGTGGGATCCTCGGTCAGCTCCCAGGGCCTGGCCCAGCCTCCGCTTCTCCCGTGACCTCAGGGTCAGCTGCTGTCTGGCCGTGCCCCACCCCCAGCCTCTTCTAGGAATGCTTGGCCGGGTCCTGGCAGCTCTGTTTGCTTTCCCGGCCCTGTTCTCCAGGGAGGAGAGTGGGGGTAGCCTGGCCTCGGGGGCCACATCCTGGGGCCGTGAGACCAGCCCCCGCAGTAGCGGCCCTTCCTGCCCTCTGGGGTACCCGTGGGGCACGGCCACCCCACACTGTGCAGGCCGGGCGGGGCCAGTGTCTGGCCTGAGGTCAGCCCCGGGTCAGACGTGGGAGGCAGGGTGCGGCTCCTCCAGACCCAGCTGCGTCCCTGGGCTGGCCTCCAGCCGCCCCTCCCCTTCACCAGGACTCTGCCCGTGGCTGCGGCGCCCGCCTACCCCTTCTTCCTCTGCTCCCCCTGGGGTGGATGGCCTGTGTCATCAGGGCTTGAAAAAGGCGGAACCATGCGTGGATAAGGCTAGGCTTGTGGAGGCCTCCCGGTGAGGCCGAGGAGGAGGGCTGGGGGTGAGGCAGGAGCCCCCGGGCCCAGAGACCCCGTGCCTCGTGGCCCCTCCCCAGATCATGCCATGACTCAAGGACTGGCTTTGTCTTCCTCCCTTTATTGAGCTTTGACTTTTTTCCAGGTCATCTCTCAGCTTCTCTTCTGAGAAATTATAGATCTGCAGGGAGAAAGTCCACACCCAGAAGTTTACAGGGCAAACACGCATTTACACAGTAGAAAGTGCAGACTCAGCAGGAGTCAGGCCCTGGGGCCTCTGCACCGAAAAGCTCCCAGCCGGCAAGCAGCCGGCGCCTGTCCCCTGACACCCACAGGCCTGGGGTGGGACTTCCTGTAAATCCCTGGGGAGCTTGTGTGTCGGGGAACCCTTGTTGGGACTGCGGCAGCCGGGTTAGCCTTGCCCAAGTCCTGCAGTAGCTGGTGGTCAGCCCGCTGAGTTGGGAGAAGCCTGGGGCTAATTCTGTCCCTGCTCCCCGGGGTGGCCTGTTCTGACCCAGGACGACTACTGCCCTGGCCTCTTCCCACTTGACCCCAAGGGCCCCTGAGGAGCCTGGTTTCCGGTCTTCATGGACAAGGCACCACGTTGTAGACCCCTCCCCGCCTCCTGCCTTGGGGCTGCGGCCCTGAAGGGCCCTGCGCATTTCTATGTCCTGAGTGGACCTGCCGGGCCCAGGGTGTGTCGTCCTGGCAGGTAACAACCCCCCGCCCGGGGCCAGGGGGGCCTCACTAGCACCCCACCCTGTCTACTCAGCCCAAAGGCGGGTAAGCAGTGGCTGTCGCTGTCCCGCGTTTCTTCAGTCGCCAGTGACGGCAGGCAACGCTTCAGAGAGACTCACTGCCCAGAGGGTTGTCGCCTCCTGTAAAGTGCGTTTTAGTCTCTTGCTGAGTTATCTGGGTGCTGTCAGTGCGACTTGTTTTAAACTGTGTTCTGGATGCAGCCCCTTGTCGTGTGTGGCCAGTAGGCCTGTCTTCGGCACCCTGATCTGCCTCTCCATTCTCTTCATTGTCATTCTGGTGAGAGTTCTAATCTTCATGTGGCCTCATAAGATGCTCCTTAAATGGAAAAACTGTGGGGAGAAAAGCTTTTTAATCTAGGCTGACGTACGTATCAAGCTCCTTGCAGTGTCACGTCCCGTTCTGCCAGTGGACTTGAGAGTATTCTCTTAAAAGACCTGGGGGACCCATCACTGCCCTTTCTCTGAGATGGTCTCGGGGCCTCCCCTCTCTCTTGCTTCCTAAGAGTGAGCTGCCGTTTGAGCTTCATTCTTCCTGGTGGATTTCGGCAGTGGCTTTCCCTTCTTCCTCCCTCTCGGGCTCCAGCTTGCTGTGGTCAGGTCCAGGTAGCCGGGCCCTATCTGGGCTCCCACGGAACTCTGCAGGCAGAGCAGACCCCTCTCCGTGTGCAGGGGCTTCCGGCCTCCTCCTTGTCCACGGGGGGCAGCCTGTCACGTGTGCACAACTGCCTGTCCACTTTTGACCTGGGGCAGTTTGAGTCTCCCCTTCCAGTGTGGACGGGGCACAGTTGGGTCTTCTTCAGTTTCTCTCCCTGGTATTTGTGTAGATTTCTGTGTTATGATCTTGCATATATTAAAAAAAATTTTTTCCTATGGATGGTTGTTACTTTTGATACTGTTATTAAGTGTTACCCTTTTTCCTCCATTTCATTTTGTCTAGGCTGAAATGTTTTTCTAGAAGTATGTTGGGATAATGTAATAAAGTATCAACTCTGATGCCTTTACCCAACAGTTTTTTTTTTTTTTCCTAAAACAGCTTTCAGTTCAGTTCAGTCCCTCAGTCGTGTCCGACTCTTTGCAACCCCATGACTCACAGCACACCAGGCCCCCTGTCCATCACCAACTCCCAGAGTCCACCCAAACTCATGTCCATCGAGTCGGTGATGCCATCCAGCCATCTCATCCTCTGTCATCCCCTTTTCCTCCTGCCCTCAATCTCTCCCAGCATCAGGATCTTTTCCAATGAGTCAACTCTTCGCGTGAGGTGGCCAAAGTATTGGAGTTTCAGCTTCAGCATCAGTCCTTCCAATGAACACCCATGACTGATCTCCTTTAGGATGGACTGGTTGGATCTCCTTGCAGTCCAAGGGACTCTCAAGAGTCTTCTCCAACACCACAGTTCAAAAGCGTCAATTCTTCAGCGCTCAGCTTTCTTCACAGTCCAACTCTCACATCCATACATGACCACTGGAAAAACCATAGCCTTGACTAGATGGACCTTGGTTGGCAAAACAATCTCTCTGCTTTTCAATATGCTATCTAGGTTGGTCATAACTTTCCTTCCAAGGAGTAAGTGTCTTTTAATTTCATGGCTGCAATCACCATCTGCAGTGATTTTGGAGCCAAAAAAAAATAAAGTCTGACACAGTTTCCACTGTTTCCCCATCTATTTGCCATGAAGTGATGGGACCAGATGCCATGATCTTCGTATTCTGAATGTTGAGCTTTAAGCCAACTTTTTTACTCTCCTCTTTCACTTTCATCAAGAGGCTTTTTAGCTCCTCTTCACTTTCTGCCATAAGGGTGGTGTCATCTGCATATCTGAGGTTCTTCATATTTCTCCCGGCAATCTTGATTCCAGCTTATGCTTCCTCCAGCCCAGTGTTTCTCCTGATGTACTCTGCATATCAGTTAAATAAAACAGCTTTACTGATACACAATTCTCACACCATGAAATCCACCCGTCAGCACACAGTACAACTCGGAGACTCTCAGCAAGCGTGTGCCACTGTGCAGGCACTGCGGTGTTAGAGCGCCCCGCACAGCAGGTGCCCTTTGTGACTCGCCTGTCTCGCCGAGCACGCTTTCAGGGTTCGTCCACAAAGCGGGCATCGGAACTTCATTCCTCCTTGTGACTGAATAATGTCTGTTTACTCATACATCAGATGATAGACATCTGGTTGGTGTCTCTGGGGTTATTATGTATAACGTTGCCGAGAGCCTTTGTGTGGACACAGGTTTCACTCCTGTTGGGTAGATTCTTAGCAGTGGAGTTACTGGTTCACATAGTATTTTGTTTTTAAAAAATGTTTTCCAAAACGACTGCGTAATTCTACAGACTGTGAGAGTCTGGTCCCACATCCTCACCGCTATTTGGTACAGTCGGCTTTGTTCTCTTTTGGTTTTGAGCCCTTCTGTGTTTCTCTGACGATTGATACTGGGCACCTTTTCATGTGTTTATTGGCATTCTTGTATCTTCTTTAGCACAGTGTCTATTCAAGACTTTCATCCATTTTTTAACTGTCTCCTTACTGAGTTGTTACGCTGAACATTATAGACAGGACTTTATGGATTGTCAAGGATAACATTTGCAGATATTTTTATGTTTGTGGCTTGCCACTTTTTTTTGCTGTTGTCTTTTGAAGTAAGAGAGTTTATTTTAATGAATTCCAGTGTATCAGTTTTTTTCTTTCATGGCTTATGATTTTGATGTGGTGTCTAAACTCTTTGCCTAACCCAAGATCACAAAAATCTTTAAGGAATATAGAATCTATTTACTTACATTTTCTTTCTCTTAGCAGTTTTTTTTTTTTTTCTGGTAGTTTGCAGTATATAAATCTTGTACTACTTTTGATAATTTCTAAGTACTTTATGAGTTTTGATGCTATATGAATGGAGCCGGTTTTTTCCTTCTTAAAATATACATACATGTATGTATGTATGTGGCTGTGCCAGGCCTCAGCTGTAGTGTCTGAGGTCTTTAGTAGTGACGTGCAGGATCTTTAATTGCAGCGTGTGAGCCAGTTCCTTGCCCAGGGATCAGACCTGGGCCTGAATCGGGAGCGTGTCGTCTTAGCCACTAGACCACCAGGGAAGTCCCTGAGCGCAGCTCTTTTAATTTCCTTTTCAGATTGTTTTCACTATGTACAAATACGGCAGGTTTCTCTTGGTGATCGGGTTTCCCAGGACCTTCCTAATTAGTCCCAGGTGTGTGTAGCTGGATTCCCTAGGATAAGCCATTGCTCAGTTGTGTCCAACTGTTTGCAACCTCATGGACTATACAGACTATTGCAGGCCAGAATACTGGAGCGGGTAGCCATTCCCTTCTCCAGGGGATCTTCCCAACCCAGGGATCGAACCCAGGTCTCCCGCAGTGCAGGTGGATTCTTTACCAGCTGAGCCACCAGGGAAGCCCTATGTAATATCACACCATCTGTGAATAAGGACATTCTCGCTTCCTCCTTTTCAGTGTGTGCACTGCCTTCTGTGGCAAGAGCAGAGATCCTTGCTGTGTTCCTGACTTCAGTGAGAAGCATTCCATCACTAACCGTGAATTACGACGCTGGCTTACGTCTCTGATCCACAGTGTCGCAGGCAGAATAACGCTGCCAGCCACTGTTGCACGTGTCCTTATCCCTGGAATCACGAATATGTCGGGTCACGTGGCAGAGCAGAACTGAGGCTGCTGATCAACTGACCTGGAGACGGTGAAACAAACATGGATTTCCAGGTGGCCCCACTATAATTCCAGGCCATGAGAGGACTTGGCCCCCAGCTGCTCACCTCTGAAGATGGAGGAGGGGGGTCAGGAGCTAGGGACTCAGGTGCCTCGCACAGCAGGGAAGGGCAAGAAAACAGATTCTCCCTTTGGAGCAGAGGGAAGCAGCTCTGCTGACAGTCCAGTGAGACTCCTGACAGACTTCCGACCTCTCAATTGGCAGGTGATATATCTGTGCCACTTCAAACAACTGAGTTGTCATGGCTTGATACAGCAGCATTTGGAGATTAAACAGATGTCCTTTATCAATTCCAAGAGGCTCCCTTCGATTCCAGGTTTGTTGACTTTTTTTTTTTTAAACCACAAACGGGTATGGGATTTTGTCACAGTTTCCCGCATCCATTGAGATGATTTTGTCCTTTGTTCTATGACCGTGGTTTATTATTATTTTAGATGTTCAGTCAACCTTGTGTTCCGGTTATAAATCCCACCTGTCTGTGCTGTGGAATGTCACTGTATTCGGATTGCTAACGTTTTAAAGACTTTACACGTGTGTTCACGAGGGACATTGATCTCTGGTTTTGTTGGGTATTGGGATAACGGCCTTGTAGAGTGAATTGGGAAGTGTTCCCTCCTGTGTTTTCTGGAAGAGTTTGTGAGTGATTATTAGCATTACTAGCGGAATGCACTGGTGAAGCCATATGGCCCTGAGCTTTCTTTTGCATGAAGCCTTAAGACTTCTGTTGAATCAACTGAAGGAATGTGTCCATTTCATCTAATTTGTTGGCACCGCTCCCCTAGCGTTCCTTTGCAAGTTCTGGTCATTTCTTTGGGATTGATAGGATGTGCCCCTTTTCAAAAATCATCATTTTGGTAATTCGTGTGTAAATATTTTGTTGGTCAGCGAAAAACCACTGTTTTCTGTTGCACTGACTCCTTGCTAATCATTATTTCCGCTTCCTTTGGGTTTTGTTTTCTCTCCTTTTGTGTTTTAAGGCAGGAGCCCGGGTTTTTTGAGGCCTTCTTCTGTTACACTGCTTAGCTGCATCCCACACATTTTGTGTTCATTTCCCTTCTGGTTGACGCACACAGTAGTTCGATGTGTTAACTTCCAAACATCTGGGTTTTTCCAGACTTCACTGTGTTGTAGCTATCTAATGTAACTGGAGTTTGGAATTATACAAAGTATGTTCTTTAGAATTCATTGTGATCTATGGGCTGAAGATATCATTTGTCCTGGACAATGTTCCATGAGCACCTGGAAATGTTGGAGGAATGTTCTGTAAGTAGGTTTGATTGAGTGATAGCGTCCTGTTATCAACTGGACTATTAAAGAATCTCCATTATTGCTAAACTACCCATTTTCCCTTTCAGTTTTGCCCATTTAAAGTAGACATGACATACTCATTTCTTCAATAGAAGATTAGAACAGAAATCAGAGAAAAGAGAGAGAGATTATTGGGACCTTAAGAAGTCAAGATTCTGGCTTAAGAAAATATGCTGACCAAGAATAAGATGACTCTGAGCTGCAAGAGCCAGAGAAAAACAGATATGCGTACCCTGGGGGCAGCGTGGGACAGGTGCGTGTACTCTGGGAAAGCATGGGACAGGCGCACCTACCCTGGGGGCAGCGTGGGACAGGCGCATGTACTCTGGGGGCAGCATGGCTGTAGAATCAGCCTTCCTTTCTGGATCCACAGCACCCAGGCCAGGCTCACTCCCATATCTAAGATCCAGTTCTTCCCCAGGACTCTCTGCTGCCCCAACTAAGAACCAATGTCCCTAGAAGTGGGTGGTCCAGGAAAGCCTCTCCTTTTTTTCTCAGGAGGAAGAATCAGAGACCCCTGAGGAGCTAGGAAGCAGGACCCCAAAGCCAGAGGACAGACAGCAACGGGCTCTGCTTGGAAGGAGCAGGGAAGACAAATGCCACAGCAGAGACGAGAGAACACAACAGGCCGGATTTGAAAATGTAGGAAAGGAAGTAAGCTACCAAAAGCAGCTGGAGGCAACAGCTCTTCTCACCATTAAAAAACAGGATCACTGTTTTTAAAATTCCCACAACAGAATGCACCAGGCTCAGACTAGCGTCTCCTTCTCTACAGACTCCCCCAGCAGTGAGGTGGCTTCCAGGCTCCCTTCTCATCTCTAGACCCAGAGAAGAGAACGTGCCAAGGAAGCGGGGCCTCGCCCGGGAGCATGTGACTGGGCGCTGGAAGCTGCCTGGCCTGAGGAGCTTGTGCTGGGCCGGGCAGACGCGCCAGCAGCCCCCAGCCCTGCTGCCGGCCCTCCAGGGCCCGGGGATCCCCCGGCAACACAGCCGGCCCGCCCTGCTCGACCCACCCCTCACGCCCGGCCCCAGCCTCTCCACCCAACTCCTGCATGATGGCCCGGCTCCTGGCATTAGGACGCCCCACACGCTGGAGACATGTCAGACTTGACCTGTGCCCTGCGCACAGCACGCACGGCTCTAGAGGCCCACACGGATGGATGAGCAGCGTCCTCATAATTGGAAACACTTCAGATCACAAAAAGTCACTTCTTCCCAGCCTAGTGAGTCGACATTACGCCATCCCAGATGCCGGACAACGAACACCCTGGTCTTTACACAGAAGAGCAAAGAGCCAGGACTCTCCTGACGGATGAGGCTGGGCCGCAATCTTGGGGTTGAAGAACCGTATGGGGACTGTGAGGCAGCGTCAGCAGACAGACAGACAGACGGACAGACAGATGGACGGGATGGAGGGCCGCAGAGCAGGCTGGACCCTTGGGTGCCGGCTCGCTAGGGCGGCGGGTGGTGCAGAGGGGCTGGGACGTGAGGCGTCAATCCCTCAGACAGCAGCACAAACAGCTCGGCAACAAGAACCACAAACCGGAAGCCACTGGGTCAGATTACAGGGCGGCATCAGAGGTGGGAAAGAGTTGCTAAACAGGCTGCTAAACACAAAACCATTTTTCATGAAGGAAAAAATATACATTCGACAACATCAAGAATTCCTTTAACAGACACCAGACGGTGAGACCAGCATCAAACTAGAAGACTGCAAACACAGAAACAAAGAAATCATAAAATATGCAACGTGAAACAAAGGATTCCCAGTGATTAGTAACAAAGACTTGGTAGCAACCAGTGAAGAAACCCAGGAGCAGAAGCGGCCCCAGGAAGGAAATCCCAGTGGCCAGTGAGCTGTGGAAGGTGGTCAGGAGCCAGGCACCTTCTGTGGCCCCAGACCAGCGAGGACGAGGGTGTCCGGCACGTGGGGCAGGCGCCCCGAGCGCAGCGGAGATGCTGAGAAGGAAGCCCCGCGTCCCCAGCTCAGCCGCCGCCAGGGCCTGTGGCCACGGGGTACCAGCGTGGCAGAGTGAGGACTCGCCCCACTGCTTGGAGGCAGCACCATCGCAAGTGTGCAAAGAGAAGCGCTCCCTGCTGAGTGCCCCGGGCTCTCGGAGGACGAGGAGGGGGGCAGGATGGTGTGCGTGTTCCTCCTCACGTTTCTATAGATGAGGGACATGGGCCCGGCGTGCTGAGGGACAGGGGCCTCTGGCAGCGGGTTCTGGGGAGAAGCGCTCACCCTCGTGCGATCGCTGTGCTGCTGGCGGAGCTCAGCATCCCTGGGAGGGGCTGCCAACACCAGCCGCCTGGAGGGACGGATGCGACTCCCACATCCTGAGGTTCCTGCACCCGCATGTCCAGTTGCTGGTATAAAACCATGGGGAGCGCCAGGAGGGCCCATGCAAACTCCCTCCAGGTCTCCAGGGAGCTCGGGCTCCACAGAGAAAGCACTGTGGTTGGAGGGGAGCCCACACAGGCGGCTGTGGGGTGACGCGGGCCCGCTCGGCCAGGACAGGACCTGAGGGATCCAGGGAGACGGCGACAACCACGCTGTGCCGTGACCCACCTGGAGGAGACGTCAAGGGGGGCATCACCGCAGCAGGTGATGCCCCAGGACGGGCGGCCTTCACAGGGACAGCGCCCAGACCCCGCCCCATGCTGCACCTGGCCTGGGATCCCACTGCACGTCAGCACACACACGACACTGGACATGAGCCGCGAGAGGAGGCTTCCTCTAGAGGTACTGGGGAGGGGCAGGGAGGGGGTGGTGATGCCAGGTGTCCGTTTGCAGGGGCAGGAAAAGGGGGAGTGCCCACCCCAATGGGGGCCTTGTTCTGGGAACCCAACCAGGGCGTGCTGGCTTGGCCGGGGCCAGTGGGGGCAGCTCCTCCTGCGGTGTCGTGTGGGGGCTTCACACGGCAACTGTAGGGGCGCCCATGAAAAGGTCGGCGACAACACGCGGTCTGCAAGCAGAGCTCCCGGGAATAAACACTTTCTAAATTTCTCTTATAAATATGCATTAGAACATTTGATAACACAAGCAAAGCGCTCTGCAATTAATTTAAAATTAAACGGAGGCAGAACTTCCTGCAGTCCTGGCCGGAGAGTCAGCCGGCACAACTGAGTGCCCGGGAGGCCCCGCAGCCGCTAGTCCCGCGGCATCTTGAACTGGTCCTTCTCTTTGCGGATGGCCCTCATGGTGGCCACAGGCTCCGTCTCGCCCGCGTGCTGCTGCACCGTCTTCTCCCTGCGAAGCCAAGCGCCAGGCTGCAGGCTGCACCCAGACCCACGGCCCCACCACCCCTCCCAGAGGCGCCAGGGGAGAAGAGGGCCTGCAGGCGGCGGCAGCCAGTGGACAGCCTGGGCGTTCGCCTCTGCGGGAAATGCGCTGGCCGAGCCAGCTCCGCTGTGACCCAGTGACGCCCGCTCCACACTGGCGTCCGGCACCGCCCAGCACGTGGAGGCACCCCAGGCACAAGTCTCATCACCTCCCAATCACGACCCAGGGTCAGAAAGGACCCACACCCTCTCCAGGGCACCAAGAACAGTGCTCACTTTAAGAAATAGCATCTGCTTCACTGGCCGCCCTCTAAGGAGAGTCGGGGGCGTGGACCCTGCCCGGCGTGCTGCGCAGCAGGGACGCCCGCGCCCTCACCTCACTCGCATGAATGGGTTGTAGGTGAACTCCTCGGCGATGGTGGATGGCACCGTGGGCTCCCCGATGCTGTACTTCTCCTGCAAGACAAGCGGGTTGCTTTAGTGCGGAAGCTTCTAAAGGGGACAGCTGAGCAAGCCTTCACACGTCGTCCACCTGAGAAGATCCAGTGAGCACATGGTCAGCGTGAACACAGGCCCTTCCCTGCCCGTGGAGAGGGGCACGAGCGCTCCGGCCGCCACCACGACCCACCACGACCCAGAGGTGCAGGGGGACAGGGGGCTTTCTGTCATTAATACAAAGCTTATGTTTTATATGACGGAAGTCACAACCAGCAAAAAGCCAGGAAACAGAAAGCACAGCCCCACCCCAAGGACAGCACGTGGTTCGTGAGCACCTCACTGCCAAGAACGGTGGGGCAGCCAGTTCCCAGGAACCCTCCCTGGGGTGACACCCCCCAGAGGGCGGCTGTCATCACAGGGTGCTCAGACAGCTCGCCACCTCCACTCAGGACGCCTTCGCTCCTGATCAACACTGACCAGGGCAGATGGAGAGAAGATGCAGACGGGGACGTCTGGCCAACTGTTCACTGCTATAGAGACGCCTACAGGAAGAAGGTCAGAGTTAATAGCTGAGGGTCTCCACCCGCCCCGCAGCCCCTGCCCTTCTACTGCTGGGCTCACCCTGAGGGCCACAGGGCCCAGGAGTGGAGAGCCGCTGTCAACAGCTGTGCTCAGGCTTCCTGACCATCAGGAGCCCTCATTCCCAAGGGTCCCACTCCCACCCACACTGTGAGCAGTGGCATCAGGACGCCTTCAGGGGCTTCCCTGGTGGTCCAGGGGCTGAGTCCATACTCCCAATGCAGGGGGCCTGGGTTTGATCCTTGGTCAGGGAACTAGATCCCACATGCTGCGATGAAAGATCCCTCCAGCAGCAACTAAGACCCAGTACAGCCACATAAAAGAGGGGAGGATCACTACAGATCTAGCAGATATTGGAGGGGGTGGATTAGGTCATACTGATCTAAAAGTTAAAACTATAAAGCTTCCAAAATAAAACAGGAGATTTTTTTTTTTTTGACCTTGGCAAAGCAAAACTTTCTTAGATGGGAGATAAAAAGTATGAACTACAAAAGAAAACACGCTGTACATCATCAAAATTTAATGTAAAAGAATTTGCTTGCTCTGGAAAAGACAGTATTGATAAAATTAAAGGCAAGTCACAGAATGAGAAACTTCACAATACATGTATCTGAAAAATAACTTGTATCTAGAATAAACTTTAAAAAAAAAACTATTATTCAACAAGAAGACAATCAAGTTTTTTAAATGGGGAGAAAATCTCAATAAACACTAAACAAAATGACCAATAAGCACATGGAAAGATGGTCAAAATTATTATGCACTAAGGAAATTAAATTAAATTTATTAAATTAAATGCAAATTATTAAAGTTATTAAATTATTATAATAAATTGTTAAATTTATTAGATTAAATGCAAATTAAAGCCACAATGAAACACTACTGCCTGCCCATGAAGATGGCTAAAATGAGAAGATCGACACACGTGGAGCACCCAGAGTGCTCCTGTTTCACTGGTGGGGATAAAAAACAACACAGCCACGTGTCACACAAAGACCTGCACAGAGACGTTCACAGCAACTTTACTCACAACAGGCAGTAACTAGAAAACGTCTACTGACAGGTGATGCATAAGCAAACTGTGGTATGGTCGAACAAAGGAAAACCACTCAGCAATGAAAAGGAATGAACTGATACAGGCAGCAACATGAGTGAATCTCAAAATTATTCTGCTTGGTAAAAAAAAAAAAAAAAAAGATATGAGTACACTGTATAGTTCATTTATATGAAATTCTAGAAAACGTGAACTAAGTTCTAATGGCATCCTGGAGCAAGGCAGAGAAAACGAGACAGGAAGCTTTGGGGGTGGAGATGTTCTAGGTCTTAAACATAGGGGGAGTCATTTAATCTGTCAAAATTCACTCAGTTCATTTTAAACGGATGCAATTTCTTACATTTGAACTAAACTTCAACAAACTTGAAAATAAAAAGGGAAACTAAAAACTGTCAGTAAGTTTGAAAACCTTGATGAAATTCCTTGAAAGACACTAGTTGCTAACAAAACTGACTCAAGAAAAGATAGCCCAGAAGAAAATCTGACAGCCCTACACAAATTAAAAACATCAATTCATAACAAAAAAATCTTTCCACAAAAAAGAATTCAGTGTCCAGAAGACTTCATTAGTGAATCCTAACAAACACTAAAGGAAGAAATAATAACAACCGCAGAAACACTCAGTAAACAGCAGGAGGCGCTGCCAACTCTTCTTTTTTGTGGCCAGCGCCACCCTCACATTAAGACCAAAGACACGACAAAAAAATAGAACTACGGACCAACATCTCTTAAGAACACAGACACAAAAATAGACACCACCATGACTAAGGTTTGTCCAGAAAGCAAGGTTGGTGTAGCATTTGAAACCAACTGATACACTTCTCCACATTAATAAGAGTAAGGGAGAAAAAAAATACATGATTACATAATAGATGAAGAACAATCATTTGACAAAATTCAACGTCTACTCATGACAAAGCTCTCAGAAAACCAGGGATGTATGTGAACTTCAACTTGATAAACATACTTTAAAAGAACTCACAACTAAAGCAATTAGCTTCATGGTGAAACTGAATCTTTCCCCCTAAGACTGGGAACGAGCCAAAGGTGTCCACTCTCACCATGTCTACTTAACATTGTCCAAGAGAGCTTAGCCAGTGCAATAAGGCAAAATAATAATGAAATATATTGGAAAAGAAGAAACAACACTATCTTAATGTTGATGGCATGATTGTGTGCTAAGGAATCTATGAAAAAGATGCTAGACTGAGGCAAGCAAAGTCACAAGGACACAAGATCAAAATACAAAAATCAATATTTCTAAAGACTCGATAATCATTTCCAATAAAATCCATACACATGAACTGTTTTGGAACACATTTGACAATGTGTACGAGACCTTTCATCTGAGAATTACAGAAAATGCCTGCAGGACAATACGTGACCGTGGGACGAGCCACGGGGCACGCTGGGGGCCAAGGCAGAAATAATGCCTTTCAGACAAGCAGCCTCCAAGGTGCTTTCCCCGAGCGGACAGGGGCCGGCACCTGCTGCTGCGGCCTCCCCTGGCTGCTGGCTGATAAGGATCCCAGGCCCAGCCCAGACCCTTGAGTCAGAAAGGATCTCAGGGAGACAGCCCAGGCTCTGGCTCCACGTTGGGCTGGAACCCACCTGGTCTGCTGCCGCCTGCTGTCCCAGGGAGCCCTTTCCACCTGCTCTGGAGCCAATACTGCGAGCGCTGTGCTCCCGGGAAGCGGCCTCACGGCACCCAGCCCACAGGACCCTCCGCCTGCAGCCCGCTCACCTTGGCCCAGGCCAGTTTCTCCCGGACGGCAGTGTTGTCGGGCTCCACGTGGCGAGCAAACTTCAGGTTGTTGATGGTGTATTCATGGCCACAGTACACTCTCTGAGGACAGAGCCAAACCCGCCAGCTCTGAGGAGGCTTGTGAACCCACCCTCCAGCCCCTCAGAGGTGGCGTGAGGGGCCTGGGCCCGTCTGGGGGCAGCACCCGTGAGACGTCCCTCAAGGTAAGCGCACGTCCTGTGTGTGTCGTGCCTGACCCTTTGCGACCCCATGGACTGCAGCCCACCAGGCTCCTCTGTCCATAGGATTCTCCAGGCAAGGATTCTGGAGTGGGTAAGCCATTCCATCTCCATGGGATTTTCCCAACCCAAGGACTGAACCCACATCTCCTGCATTGCAGGTGTGTATGTTAAATGACAATAAAAAGTACATTCAAGGAAAAAAACATGCTTCCAGAAGCAATGCTTCTACTGTCCCGCTCCTCCCAATGCAGGAAGGCTTGAGAGACCCCGGGTGGGGAGCTGGCCCGAGGGCTCAGCAGGAGGTGAGGGTCTTGCTGCCACTGGCGAGCAGACAGGACACTGCCTACCGTGTCTGCAGGGAGCCGGCCCAGGACCTCGAGCAGGGCTTTGTACATCTCATCCGCTGTCCCTTCATAGAACTTCCCGCAGCCGGCCACAAACAAGGTGTCACCTGCGAGGCAGGACAGCGTGGAGCTGGAGGGCTGCTGGCCGCGCACGCCCCCATTAGGGCCGCTGCTCAGCTCCACAGCCAGGCTCCTCACTGCCCCCTGCGCTGACCCAGCCACAGCCCCAGACCTGCCCCCCACCCGACAGGGCCCAGGGCCCCCCTGAGTCTCGGTGCCACCCTCTCCATATCTTTAACCTCCCGCCGCACTGACTGGCCCCACCAGGCCCCAAGCAGCTGCTCAGACGCAAGCCCGGCTGCTCCCCTCACTGCCCATTCCTATCAGCCCTGGCTCTCAGACCACCCGCCAAACCCAAGTTTTTCCCCACCTGCCCAGCAGCCCCTCCCAGGCCAGGCCATCTTGTGATCCGTAAATTCTGACAGCCAGCACCATCCTGCCAAACGCCCACCATCTCACCAGCCCCGCCTGGACCCTCCAGGGACCCCTCATACAGGACCACAGCTCCCAGGGGCCCTGCAGATGGGACTGAAGCCCAGCCTGGAGGGGACACTCTGCCCAGTGCCCACCAGGGCTGCCTGGCCCCTGGGTGTGTTTGTGCCGAGGCCCAGGCTCTACCCCGAGCGCTGGGGCCCACACAGGGCCAGCACAGTCTGCCTGGCAGGACACGCTCTCTGCTCTGCTCAGAGGTTTACAAAAAATGCCAGGCTCCGCAGCTCACACCTGAGCACTCTACACTCACCTGTGAACACAGCGGGCGGCTCGGGACTGTTGGGCTTGGTCACAAAGTAACAGATGTGTCCGGAAGTGTGACACGGCGTCGACAGGCACTTGACATGGAGAGACCCCACCTGAAACACAGTGCACACCAGCCTGTGTCCCTGCGTGTGAGGGCCTGTCTGCAGGCCCACAGGTTCTCCCAGACCCCGCCAGCCCCCCGGCGCGAGCTGCCATCAAGGGCGATGGGGCTTCCCCAGCCGTGGCTCCACCCCGTGAGGGTGGGACTTGCTGGTGACCACGGGACCCAGGCCTGGAGGTGCAGGGACCCCCGTGAGCCGGTGCTTGCTGGTGTGCCCAACCAGAGGGCTGACCCTGTTGTTTCCTCAAAGCCAGGCCAAGTCTGCACCAGGCGTCTTGTGGGGAAGAAGGTTTTCTCTTAGTTGCTTGGCCTATTGTTCCCTTATCCACCTCCACCCCAGCCCCAGTCTTTACCTCAGAAACGTTCTAACCTACCCGAAACTGAACTGATGTTTCTGTGTGCCCTCTACCTGGGTCACCAAGTGCTAACAGGTCCACTGTGTGGCAGCTGCTGCCCACACACGTCCTGACACGCTGCCCAGACGCCCCAGCTGCCTCTCCTGAGCCAAGGCCACCCTCCCATATAACCTCACTGTGGTCCCCTCCGGAGAAATCCACCCCTGATGTGAAAGAGGATTCCACAGTCTGTATTTCCGTGTCCCCGGGCGTCTCAAGGGCTTCCCTGGTGGCTCAGTCAGTAAGGAATCTGCCTGTGAGGCAGGAGACCCGGGTTCGATCCCTGGGTCAGGAAGATCCCCTGGAGGAGGAAATGGCAACCCACTCTGGTATTCTTGCCTGGAGAAGTCCATGGACAGAGGAGCCTGGTGGGCCACAGTCAATGGGGTCACAAAGAGTCGGACACGACTGAGCGACTGAACCACCAGGCGCCTCAAAGCCACACCTCTGGCTTCTCCCTCGGCCAGTCACCATCTGCACACTGACCTGCGCGCCAGACTCTCGGCAGAGGGACTGTGCAGGCCAGGCAGGCCCTGGAGCGCGTCCGTCTGTGTGCAGGCTGGGCTGTCTCCACAGCTGAGCCCTCAGTGCCCCTCTGGGTCCCAGGGGCGAGCCAGGGGACCGCCAGGAGGCAGCGGGCACAGGGTCTGGAGCCCAGCAGGACCACACCTGAGCCCTGCTGTCGGTCCCTCCTCACCTGCAGTGTGGACAGGTGTGTGACCTTGTGAGTCAGGGCCCCAATCCGGTCATCACCCCCGTACACCTTCAACCCAGGTTCCAGCTTGACCAGCTTCTCGTTCCCGCCAGCGTGGTCCCTGGAGGTCAGAAAGGGGAAGCTGGGGCTGCTGCTGATACACAGGGGGTGTGCCCACTTCCACGCCGTGACCAAATGGAGTTTTTATTTTGCCCAGTTATGTTTCTCTGAAGCAGAAAAGCATCTTCCTGTTCTTGTCCATCATTTGGTTCTGCTGAGAAGAACGTCCTCAGACACCCCGTCCCCATGAGAGGCCCCTGCCATGCCCCGCCGTGCTGCTGCTGAAGCTTCTGGAGCAGATGGAGCAAACTGCATGCCCTGAATGACTCCTGTGCTCCCGGCTCCCAGGCTTCAGGCACACCAGAGTCACCTGGGGTCTGGGAACAGCGAGGCCTGACCCCCAGCCACACGCGCTGATGCCCTGGGCACCCTGAGGCCCTGGGCCTGGGGCACGCCCTGCAGGCCGAGTTTGAAAAGCCGTCAGGTGACTCTGATTCACAGCCCAGACGGGCCCACTCTGAGCAGACCTAAACCACCACCACCCAGCTGCCAGGGGCGGTGTCACCAAGGGACAGGCCAGTTCAGAACGACCTCCCCAGGAGGCTCAATGGTGCAGCCAGCAGCAAGGCGCCCCCTGGACACGCACACAGGAGCTCCCTACACTGCCCAGTTCAAGAGAAGAGCTCCATGCCACGGGCTTGCTGGGGGAGAAACACACCAGGACAAGCCCTGTGGGGCCCTGAATGCAGGGCAGGGCTGGGGTGTCCTGCGCCTGAAGATTAGCCTTTCCAGGCTGAGGCGGGGGCTTTCCAATCACCAGGGCACACCTGCTCCTCACTACACACTCACCCACAGGCCCGGCAACAGCGGGGCTCTGAGATAAGAGCAGGCCGCCCTCGGCCCTCCTTGTGGGGCTGATACACGCAGGCCGAGCCAACCGTGAAGCACACTCAGTGCTGACCTGGGAAACGCCACCTGTAAGTGGCAAGGTGGGACGGGCCACACCCTGCAGCTCAGTTTGGGTCCTGGTTTAGTTTGTAAGGCACCCCAATGTGGGAAAAGCCACGTGTGACGCAGGGGTTTCTCAGTGCAAGAAAGTCACACTGGGAGAAGTCGGGAGGCGGAGGCCCCGCAGCCCACAGAGGCCACACCGGGCAGAGATCCCAAGAGCAGCCACAGGGCACCCAGGAGCCACCGCAGGCCTGAGCCCCTAAATCAGGAAGTAATGCCTGAGGCCCCGGAAGCTGAGCCACCCCAAAGGTCTGCAGTTACATCAACCAACAAGTCTCCAACATTTAACAGCCTCTGGCCAACCGCGTCCACACGACACTCCCACAGATGTTGGAAGGCCTCCCTTTACCCTGGGACACGCCCCGAGCTCGGCAAAGCGCCACAGGAGCAGGTTCAAAGACGCTCGCTGCCCTTGGGCAGTTATTTGGAAAAGAATATTCAGAGCCAAGTAAAGATTTTTTTCCTAGCTTTGAAGAGCCTCAAAAGTTTCAACAGGGCCCTGGGCAGGCACTTCTAGGCCTAAGACCCAAACATCAGAGCTTTTTCCATCCTTTAGCTTTCAAGTATCTAAAAAATCACAAACTCTTCAAAAATGACAGCTTGATTTTCAAAAACACTAACGTCTAGACCAGTTTACTCTCCAATATTGAGGCCAGCTTCCCACCACACAAGCTCAAGAGCTTGCAAAGATGTTGCTAGAGGCCCACTCACGGCCCCAGGACCCTGGTGTGAGCCTCTGCCCTCAGGGCCCCCGAGTCACCAGGCCTGAGGGACGCGGGGCAGCAGCGCAGAGGCAGGTGCCTGGAAGCCCCGTCAGAGGCCCGCTGGGGCTGACCTGCAGCTCACAGTCACAGAGGGGAGAAAGGCTGCCAGGCCCCCCCGGGGGTCCCCCAGGAACCTGCACACCCCGGCCAGCCCACCCGGTGGACGCTCCTCCTCGGGGCATGTGCAACACAGCTGCGAGCCCCAGGGGCCCTGCTGGCACACAGGAGGCTGGGCCCCGGAGCACTCACCAGTGGTGGTGGGTGGTGAGCACTGTGGTCAGCTTCACGCCATGCTTCCTCGCCGTTTCCACCACCTGCAACCAAACAGGCGGCAGCTCACAGGCTGGTCACGCCCCGGCCCAGGCCCATGCATCAGCCTGCGGGCAGGGGTGCCCAGGGAGCTGGCCCACCCACCCAGACTCCAGGAGGGCAGGGCGACAAGGAGGCCTTTTCTTTTGTGATCCGTGGGGCACGACCTCTCCAAGCCCCTCCAGCCAAGACCACCCCCTGAAGGCAGTGCCAAGGGGCACAAAGCCTGGAGGAGGTGGTGGCGCTGGAAGGGCCGCTGCCTCTCCTGCCCAGGTTCTCTGCACACAGGAGCCCTTCCTCTCCACACCAAAGCCTTTGGTGGCCTCCAGCCCCTCACTGTTCCTTTGCCCTGATAACTGAATGGCGGGACACTAGTTCCTTTTTCAAAAACCAAATGGGTTAATTTCTGTTTAGCTTTGGCCGGGTTGCAAGGGCCCTGGGTTATCAAACTCATCAGGAGATGGAAAAGGGGCACTGGGCCTGGCCTCCCACCTTCTGGGGCTGCACCGGATCCACAATGGCCGCCTCCTTGGTGTCCTCATCAATGAGCAGGTACATGTAATTGTCGGTCAGAGCGGGCAGTAACTCCACCTTCATGGTGCCCTGATCCACGGTCAAGCTCTTCCTTAAACCCAAGTGGTGGAGGCTTCCCAGCAGGGCTGGACCTGAAGACAAAGTGCAGTTCCAGTCAGCGTCCACACGAGGCCATGCTGGGCCGAGACTTCAAAGCCAGCACTTAGCCCCGCAGGACAGGCATCCGCAGAAGCAAGATCCTAGGGACGCAATGTGCAGAGCCTCGACATGAGAGGTTTTCTAAGTTTTCTTAGAAAAGAGGATACCCTCATTAACCACATCCATGAGGAGAATACAGAACACAGCTCATGTTCATATTCGTGGAAATTGGCTCTTTCACACTTAGGGTCCCTCTTTTCTTTCTCGAGGGCTCTAAAAGGACACGACAGCCAGTGTAACTGCAATTCAAACCTCTGTGAGAGGCGCCTACAGTCAGCTCTGGGGTTCTTCACACCTGACTCGGAGAAAGACCACAAAGAAGGAAACCCAGAGTGAAAGCGCCAGGCGGGCTCTTCTTCCCCTCTGCAAGCTAAGGGAGCCCAAGTCCCCTGCAGCGACTCAGAGCCCTTCTCAGGTCACGCACCAGAGAAGGAAAGCAGATTCACTCTCGAATGGCAGGGACTTGAAATCTGGATGATGCATAAAACCCCTCCAGCACAGCCTGAGATATGGGAGAGCTGGCCACATCTGTTTGAGATTCAAGTGTGCAGGACACAGAACCACTGTCCAACTGAGGCAAAGGAGGCAGCCAGGGTGGGCTGGGAGCGACCACAGGGCAAAAGCATCCTGTGCCCCAGACACAGGGGCCAAAATACTTTCCACAACGAAACCCCTATTTAGTCTGGTAGGTGCTAGGATGGGGCCTCTCCAGGAAAGGGATCCAGAAAGTGGGCAGCATCGACACACTGGCTGACTGACAGACAGACTGACTGGCTGACTGACAGGACACCTCTGATGCAGAGTTCGCAGTCATCTGCCATGCCCAGGGAACTGCCTGAACTTCAGCGTTAAGGGACACAGGTGTGACAACCAGTTGGGCTTTATCCAGGCCCTTCTCCTCAGGCTCGGCAAGAAAACCTATTTTTCTACAATTGGGTTTCTGGGCTATGCCACCTGCTCTCAGCCCCAGTATCCAGAATCTGAACCCCAGGAGGACTACAAAGCAGAGTCAGGGCCGAGTCTTGAGACACATGGCGTCCGGCTTCTCTGGACCTGGGAAGCTCCTTCCTCACCACAGCAGAGGGCTGAGCCCCCCTCTGAATGAGGCAGCCACACTCCTGCTGATCCCCTCCAGTCCCATTTCCACCACCTGTCTGCCTCCCAACACAGAAACTCAGCTGACCCTTTAACGGGTCCCTACGTGGAAAAACCCAGCTCTTTGCTTAGATATGGTGGCACACCACGCACTCCAGACACCCTCTGCTCTGGGTGAGGTCAGGACACGGCCAAGGAGGGCTTCCACCTGCTCCTTCTCCCCACCCAGGGCCCCGTGGTCACTCGGCTCACTGCTCCAAAATCTCAGCTTAACCTACCACCCCTGTTGCTACATCAGCCTGATAAGGTATCAGGAAATAAAAGGCGATTTCAAAATCAAGGTCAAAATATTTTAAGCAAGCAAGAGGCAATTGGGTGAAAATCGAATCTGACAGCTGTCCGATCAGGGCCCAGGAGGTCAGGCTGTCCAACGCCTCCCGTTTTAGAGGCCGGGATAGGAGAACTAGGGAGGGCAAGGGTCCAGCAACTCGCCGGCCACAGTTCACGTGAAAAGCCGGGATCCACTTCGTGGAGCACACACAGCACGCAGGCCGTGCGTATTCAGACACGGGTGCATCGCCCCAGGGCTTCACAAGTGCCGGGCTTGCATGGGCTGGGGCGGGGCGGGGGGCGCGGATGCGTGTGGGGGAGCCCTCGACCCCCGCAGTCCGGGAGGACGGGGGGGCGCTCGCTGGCTGCCAGGCAGACCCCGGGAAAGCAGGGGTCCCGAGACGGGGCCCCCCGAGCGCCCCCGCAACACATTTCCTTACCTAGCACAAATCCGTTAGCACCCCCCAGCTGACAAGTTACCCCACTCTGTCTTCAGCCCTCTCAAAGTCTGACTCAACTGCTGGGTAGCCTTTGCTCGACCCCAATAGGCCTGCCCGCCGGCGTCAGCGAGGGCTTACAATCCTGTGTCAATAAAAAACATCGTCAGCCACGGCAGCCCCGCCTGTGCGGGCCCCGCACTGGACCGCCTCGGGGAGCGCGACCGGCCCAACCGCCGTTAGCCCGGCTACGACGCCGGCCGGGCGGCTCGCCTCGCCTCCGCGGGCCGGCTGCCCTGTCCCAGGGCCCTGACAGGCCAGCCCCTGGGCGCCCGGGCCTTCCCGGCCCCGCGTCAGCCCCGCCCCGGCCCACCTACCCAGGCCGAGACGAGCGCAGACGGCTCCCAGCTCTGCGACGCTCCAGCGGCCGAGCAGCCCGCGGCCCAGCACCATGACCGGGGCGGCGGGCAGGCGGCGGCGGGGGCTGCGGCGCGAGGGGCGGGCTGCACCCGCAGGCGTCTACACACCGCGGCCAATCAGCGCCTGCCGCCCCGCCCCCAGCCAGTCAGCGCCCGCGTCCCAGCCCGTGCCCGCCGCCCGCCCCTCCCCCCGGCCAATCAGCGCCCGCGTCCCAGCCCGTGTCCGCCGCTCGCCCTGTCCCCCGGCCAATCAGCGCCCGCGTCCACACCTGACCCTGCCCCGCTGAGGACCTGAGGGCGATCCGGGAGGCACCTGCTCCAGCCGCCGCCTCTCTGCGGGGACCGGGCCCGGCAGCCCCGGGGCAGCCACTGGACAGCCGCTGCCTACAGGACGAGCGCCGCGACTTCCGGGCACCCGGTGGAGTCCGCGGTCCGGCGCCCCGAGGTAATTGGTCCTCTCCGGCCAGCCGTCGGCGTCCGTGGCCGGCCGGGCGGGGTCCACGTGACTCCATGCAGCAGGCAGGAGCATGGCCGCCAGCAGGCCGCTGTCCCGCTTCTGGGAGTGGGGGAAGAACATCGTGTGCGTGGGCCGGAACTACGCGGACCACGTCCGGGAGATGCAGAGCGCCGCGCCCAGCGAGCCGGTGCTCTTCCTGAAGCCGTCCACCGCCTACGCCCCCGAGGGCTCGCCGGTGCTCGTGCCCGCCTACACCCGCAACCTGCATCACGAGCTCGAGCTCGCCGTGGTGATGGGCAAGCGCTGCCGCGCCGTCTCGGAGGCCGCGGCCATGGACTACGTGGCCGGCTATGCCCTGTGCCTGGACATGACCGCCAGGGACGTGCAAGACGAGTGCAAGAAGAAGGGGCTGCCCTGGACTCTGGCCAAGAGTTTCACGGCCTCCTGCCCGGTCAGTGCCTTCGTGCCCAAAGAGAAGATCCCTGACCCTCACAACCTGAAGCTCTGGCTCAAGGTCAACGGCGAACTCAGGCAGGAGGGTGAGACATCCTCCATGATTTTTTCCATCCCCTACATCATCAGCTACGTTTCTAAGATCATGACCTTGGAAGAAGGAGATATTATCTTGACCGGGACGCCAAAGGGAGTGGGACCCGTTAAAGAAAATGATGAGATCCAGGCCGGCATACATGGCGTCCTCAGTATGAAGTTTAAGGTGGAGAGGCCAGAATATTGAGTGTATATTATACAAAGCACCCTAACTTCTTAACATACGTTTCAGGGGGAAAGGAAACGAGAGACAAAATCAAGCAACGGTTATTTAACTAAACGTGACAATCCTTTAATAAGAAACCAATTTTTAAAAATGATTGGGTTGCTATGCCTCAACCCAAGGAAGATGGACCCTCGGAGAAAACCTGACCTAGACGAGCTGGGCCAGAAATGGAAATGCAAAACAGTGTCTCCTAGGAAACAGGAAATCAAGATGTTCAAAAGACTTACTTTCTTTTTCTAAAACTGGACTGGATTAGACTTTTCAGTGGGTCACTGAAGGACCACGTGTTCAAGACTTAAAATCTGCAAAGGAAGTGGAAGAACACGTTTCATCAGGGTTTCCCAAAGTTCCTTTATGATCGTGAAAACCATCGGGAGGTATTTGTAAAAATAAAAATGTCCAATTACTGGACCATCCCAGGCGCAATGTGTTATTTAATGGACTCAATCTCTGGCACTCCAAGTGATTCTTATCACGGAAATATGGAGAAACGCTACTCCACATAGTCAGTTAACTTAAAGTTTTATTTAATAAGTGAGCAATTAATGAAGACCTCACTCATTTAGTTAGGGTGTGTATTCTGGCCCATAGAGTCTGAGTTTGGGGGATAATTTTTAAACTGTTGTTTCCTAAATAAATAATGCTATCTTTTGTGTGGTCTAAAAGTGTACTTTTTCCCCCCAGTAGTGGTAATGAGGGACACATCCTCACTAAGGAGCTTCAGACCTTGGTCTTTGGCCTTTGGTTTCCTGAGCGCTGTGCTTTATTAACAGAGTTGACCAGCACCTGTACCTCACACCCCGTGATAAGGAAGCTTCAGGGAAGTAAAATGGCCTGGGAGTGCTGCTTTTACTTTCCCCTGCCCCCTTCTCTGGGTTTTCCAGGTAGCTCAGGGGTAAAGGATCTGCCTGCTAATGCAGGAGACGTGGGTTGGATCCCTCATTGGGGAAGATCCGCTGGAGGAGGGTATGGCAACCCACTCCAGTATTCTTGCCTGGAGAATCCCATGGGCAAAGGAGCCTGGCAGGCTACAGTTCATGGGGTCGCAAAGAGTCAGACACAACTGAGCACTCACACACCCTTCTCTGCAAAATACTAGGTGAGGTGCACAGCTGTCAGGGTGCCTGGTGGAGTCCTTTAGGCTTAGGCAGGGGCTGCTGCTGTTAACCTGAACAGAAGGCACCTGCTAGCTCCTAACGCTTATTGAGCACTTAGTACTACTAGGCACTGTGCCAAGAGTTTTCTGTGTAGTATTTAATCCTCAACAAAGCTGGTACTATTACTACCATCCCTGTTACAGAGACAGGGATTAGCCAGCCTGAAGTGGCAGAGCCATAATGTAACACAGCCATCCCAAGATAGAAACCTGAAGTCTTTTTCCCCCCCGTTTTTTAGCATATAGTGATTCATAATGTTGTGCCAATCTCTGCTATACAGCAAAGTGCTTCAGATTTACTCATATATACATTCCATTATGGTTTACCCCAGGAGATTGGATAAAGTTCCCTGTGCTATACACTGGGACCTTGTTTTTTCATTCTAAGTGTGGAAAACCTAAAGTTGTGACCACACTCCAGGCTGCATCTTTGAAGTAGATACATTAGAAAGTTCAAACATTTAGGTCTTCTGAAAGCCCCAATTTATAATTTATTATGAGGAAGTGTCAGAGTTGGATTTGTTTCTAAAACATCACACTATCTTCTTTCCTCTTCACCTGGAGTTGGACACAATTTAGTGACTGAACAATAACAACAATCTTCCTTTATCTTTTTTGTTTTTGACTGCATCCGAGATACAGTAGCAAAAGCCCAGAAGTCTAACCACTAGGCAACCAGGGAACTCCCTTTTATCTTTTAATAAGAGTTCTTTTTTAAATGCTTAAGCAATAGATATTTTTAATAGAAGATTCAGAAATTATGCATAAGCCAAAAAGCCAGAACACCCTAAATTCCATACACCCAAAGATGGTCCAAGTTAAGCTTTTGGTGTGCATTCTTCCAAATCTGCAGGTGTAATTGTGATCTTTTAAATAAAATTTGTTCATACCATACAGTATGAACTGTCTTCCCATATTGGCACATTTCTGAACTATTTTCAGTGACTGCTTGCTGTGAAGTCAGCCCTCCGTTTCTGGCAGCTGAGATCATCTTTAACTATTTGCTGGTAGTTGTTCCCTTTGGCTAAGGAGGCGTCCCAGGGGCTCAGTGGTAAAGAATCGGCCTGCCAAGGCAGAAGACGCAGATTCAGTCTCTGGGTCAGGAAGATACCCTGGAGTAGGAAATGGCAACCCACTTCAGTACCCTTGCCTGGAAAATTCTATGGACAGAGGAGGTTGGTGGGCTACAGTCTGTGGGCTCGCAAAGAGTCAGAAGTGACTGAGCATGCATGAGCACACGGAACCTTAATAAGCAAAAGAAGCCAGAAAGTATTAATAGACTTTGTCCTTTGGCTAGGTTCCCCTAAGTGGAAGAGCTGAATCAAGGGTGTGCTTTTATTGAGAGTTTATTAGTAAAACTATCAGATACAAGGTCCAACTGAATCAAGTCTACCAAAGCTGACAGATCTGAAAGCAAGCTAAAGGTACGGCAGGAGTAGTGTCTGCATGTGGCCCTTGGGTGGACAAGCCAGCACCCAGAGAATGTACGGAGCCCCCAGTATCAGTGTTCACTCCAGTGGTGGCACAAGCTTTGTCACAGATGGTTGCTGTCAGCATCGCAGGTGCAGCACACAAACTCCCTGGCTGCAAGAATCAAAGAGAGACACCAATTCTCACAATTCCTGATGTTGGTAAAATCACAATAGTCCTAATACTCAGAAACTACATTTTCCTCAACTTTTATTTTGAATAAATTTAAACCTACTATGAAATTGAGAGACTAATGCAACAAACTCCATACACCCTGCATTAAATTCAACAATTGCTGACATTTGCTATGTTCATTCTCTCTCCTCCCACCCCTCACCTTGTGTGCCATAGGGTCGCAAAGTGTCCCACACTGAATGACTAACTATTTCACTTTCAATTTTCACTTCTCCCGTAACTTCCCCCAGGGTAATTCTCCAACCTTCATAGAAGTTGAGGGTTAGGTGCCTACCAGAGATCTGGGTGGAGCCCAATACTCCCCTAGATGTTACACAGGTTTCTAATGCTTTGCTACTAGAAACAATGATGCAAGGAATATCCTCCATACACAACAGTTCACACTTGTTTATTTCCTTAGGAAAAGTCTTAGAAGTGAAACTGATTAAATAGTTTGTACTTTACATTTTGATACTTTTTGCCCAATTGCCTAAGGGAAAGGATATAATAATTTGTACTTACCAAGAGTGTTAAAGAAAACCTTTTCGCCCACACCTTAGTCAACACTGGGTATTGTGGCTGTGGTCTTTTTAATTTGTATTTCTTTGATTAATAGGGAAACTGGAACTTCCCTGGTGGTCCAGTGGTTGGAAGTCTGCCTGCCAGTGCAGGGGACGCTAGTTTGATCCCTCGTCTGGGAGGTTCCCTCATGCTGAGGAGCAGCTGGGCCCATATGACACAACTACTGAGCCACATGCCTGGAGCCTGAGCGCCACAAGAGAAGCCACCGCAGTGCACTGCAACGAAGAGTAGCCTCCACTTGCCAGAACTAGAGAAAGCCCGCGCGCAGCCAGAGAGACCCAGCACGGCCATAAATAAATAAATATTTTTAAAAATAGTGAAGCTGACATCTTTTCATGTATTTATACACAGTTATCTCTTTAACAACATCTGTTGGGCACATCTTTGGTGTAGATGCTGGTTCAGTATCTGGTTTCAAGGAAGTTTTATATTTCTTTGCAATACAGTTAATTCATATGTTAAAATCTTCTTGCATTCTAAAGGGAGAGAAAAGTAATTGTAATCTAAAATTCAAGCTGTAAAAGCAGAATAGACTTAATACAACAAATATATTGCCACATATGAATGCCAATGAAATTGCTATACCTCGACATTTATATTACTGATACTGATTATATACTAAGTACTTGAGTCTAAGCATTTTACATACACTAACTTATTTAGTCTTCAGTTTAGTTCAGTTGCTCAGTCATGTACGACTCTTTGAGATCCCTTGGACTGCAGCATGCAAGGCTTCCCTGTCCATCACCAACTCCCAGAGCTTGCTCAAACTCATGTCCATCAACCATGACATGATGATGCCATGCAACCATCTCATCCTCTGTTGTCCCCTTCTCTTCCTGCCTTCAATCTTTCCCAGCATCAGGGTCTTTTCCAGTGAGTCAGTTCTTCATACCAGGTGGTCAAATTATCAGACCTTCAGCTTCAATCAGTCCTTCCAATGAATATTCAGGGTTGATTTCCTTTAGGATTGACTGGTTGGATCTCCTTACAGTCCAAGGGACTCTCAAGAGTCTTCTCCAACACCACAGTTCAAAAGCATCAATTCTTCAGTGCTCAGCTTTCTTTATGGTCCAACTCTCACATCCATACACGACTACTGGAAAAACCAAAGCTTTGACTAGACAGACCTTTGTTGGCAAAGTAGTGTCTCTTTTTTAATATGCTGTCTAGGTCATAGCTTTTCTTCCAAGGAGCAAGCATCTTTTAATTTCATGGCTGCAGTCACCATCTACAGTGATTTTGGAGCCCAAGGAAGTAAAGTCTCTCACTGTTTCCATTGTTTCCCCATCTATTTGCCATGAAGTGATGGGACCAGATGCCATGATCTTAGTTTTTTGAATGTTGAGTTTTAAGCCAGCTTTTTCACTCTCCATTTTCACTTTCATGAAGAGGCTCTTTAGTTCTTCACTTTCGCCATAAGGGTGGTGTCATCAGCATATCTGAGGTTATTGATATTTCTCCTGGCAATCTTGATTCCAGCTTGTGCTTCATCCAGCCCATCATTTTGCATGATGTATTCTGCATATAAGTTAAATAAGCAGGGTGACAGTATACAGCTTTGATGTATTCCTTTCCTAATTTGGAACCAGTATGTTGTTCCAAATCCAGTTCTAACTGTTGCTTCTTGACCTGCATACAGATTTCTCAGGAGGCAGGTCAGGTGGTCTGGTATTCCCATCTCTTGAAGAACTTTCCAGTTTGTTGTGATCCACACAATCAAAGACTTTGGCATAGTCAATAAAGCAGAAGTAGATGTTTTCCTGGAACTCTCTTGCTTTTTCGATGATCCAACAGATGTTGGCAATTTTATCTCTGGTTCCTCTGCCTTTTTAAATTCAGCTTGAACATCTGGAAGTTCACCGCTCACATACCGTTGAAGCCTGGCTTAGAGAATTTTGAGCATTACTTTACTAGCATGTGAGATGAGTGCAATTGTGCGTTAGTCTGAACATTCTTTGACATTGCCTTTCTTTGGGGTTGGAATGAACTGACCTTTTCCAGTCCCGTGGCCACTGCTGAGTTTTCCAAATTTGCTGGCATATTGAGTGCAGCACTTTAACAGCATTGTTTATTAGGATTTGAAATAGCTCAGCTGGAATTACATCATCTCCACTAGCTTTATTTATAGTGATGCTTCTCAAGGCCCACTTGTCTTTGGACTCCAGGATGTCTGGCTCTAGGTGACTGATCACACCATTGTGGTTATCAAGGGTCATCAAGCTCTTCTTTGTACAGTTCTTCTGTGTATTCTTGCCACCTCTTCTTAATATCTTCTGCTTCTGTTAGGTCCATACCATTTCTGTCCTTTATTGTGCCCATCTTTGCATGAAATGTTCCCTTGGTATCTCTAATTTTCTTGAAGAGATCTCTAGTCTTTCCCATTCTGTTGTTTTCCTCTATTTCTTTGCATTGATCACCGAGGAAGGCTTTCATATCTCTCCTTGCTATTCTTAGGAACTCTGCATTCAGATGGGTATATCTTTCCTTTTCTCCTTTGCCTTCAGCTTCTGTTCTTTTCTCAGCTATTTGTAAGTCCCCCTCAGATAACCCTTTTGCTTTTTTGCATTTCTTTTTCTTGGGGACGGTCTTGATCACTGTCTCCTATACAATGTCACAATCCCCTGTCCATAGTTCTTCAGGCACTCACTCTATCAGATCTAATCCCTTGAATCTATCTGTCACTTCTATTGTCTAATCATAAGGGATTTGATTTAGGTCATACCTGAATGGTCTAGTGGTTTTCCTACTTTCTTCAACTTAAGTGTGAATTTGGCAATAAGGAGCTCATGATCTGAGCCACAGTCAGCTCCCCCCACCCCCCCTTTTTTTTGGCTGACTGTATACAGCTTCTCCATCTTTGGCTGCAAAGAATATAATCAATCTGATTTCAGTATTGACCATCTGGTGATGTCCATCTGTAGAGTCATTTCTTGTGTTGTTGGAAGAGGATATTTGCTATGACCAGTGCATTCTCTTGGTAAAACTCTGTTTTAGTCTTAACAGTTGCCAACAGGAGTTGGTATTATTATCCCCATTTACTGGAGGGGAACCACAAACTTGGAGAATCTCAGAGCTAGGGCCCATCCTGGGAGTATCAACTGGGGTTTGAGCCTGCAGCCACAGAGCCTGTCCACTTAGCCACCTCCAAATCTACCTCCTCTAACTTGGCCTTCATGTCCCATCTATAAAATGGGCAAAATAACAGTAACTGCATAAACCAGATAAGATAAAGTGCTTATCACAAAATCCATCACATTCAATAATGTGACATTATTGCAGCAACTTAATAATCTAGAAACTTACTTACCCCAAGGAAATAATTAAGAATGTGGCCAAAGATTTAGCTATGGTCATTATTTGTAATAAATAATGCAAAAAGTGGGAAACATTTTAAGTGTCAAGTGTTATCACATTGATTACATTCACTATTTTATACATGCTCAGTTGTGTCTGACTCTTTGTGACCCTATGGACTATCACCTGCCAGGCTCCTCTGTCTTTGGGATTCTCCAGGCAAGAATACTGGAGTGGGTTGCCATTTCCTCCTCCAGGGGAACTTCCGCACCTAGGGATCGAACTTGTGTCTCCTGCATCTCCTGCATCGACAGGTATATTCTTTACCACTGAGCCACCTGGGAAGCCATTCACTATCCTATGCTCATATAATAAAATAATGGGCAGTCATTGAAACTGTGTAGAATATTTAACAGCATGAAAAGTTTATTATAAGTTATTAAGTATAAAAGTATATTATAGTATAACCCGCATTTGTAAATCATATTTTTGGTTTAATTTTATAAATTACATGCTTTAACATAGAAAGATGGATAAAGAGATGATTTTTTAAAAAGTCAGGAAAGACATTTACAGAAATGTGGGATGCCTGTACACAAATGTTCATGGCAGCCATGGTTGGCTAATCATAATAGCCAAAAGGTGCAACAGCCCAACTGTCCACCAAGACATGAATAAATAAACAAAAGGTGGTGAATTTATCCAATTCATACATACTACTCAGCCACAAAAAGGAATGAAATTCTGACTCGTTGTAACATGGATGAACCTTGAAAACATTATCCTCAGAAAAACAAGGTAGCCACAAAAGGACAAGTGCTGCAAGATTCCCTGTGTACCAGGTACCTAGAATAGTTAAGTCCTAGAGACTGAGTATATTACAGATTGCTGGAGACGAGCATAGGGGCAAATGGGAGTTATTGTATCTTAATGAGTACAGAATTTCAATTCATGATGATTAAAATCTTCTGGAATAGAGAGTGGTGATGTTTATACAAAATTGTGAATGTACTTATTGCCACTCAAATCATACTCTTAAAAATGGTTAGAATGATACATTTTATGTAATGTATATTTTACCACAATTTAAAAAAACATGCATAATAAAAGAATGTTTCCTACCAGTTAAAAAAATTTGGGAATGGAGATTATGGGTTTTCTTTTATCTTTCTTTTGGGGGGAGGAGTTATCTATTATTTCCTCTAACTTTTCTACAATAAACATGTAAAACTTTATAATAAAAATATTTGAAAAGCAAAAACAAGGACTTCCCCGGTGGTTAAAAATCTGCTTTGCAATGCAGGGGACATGGGTTGGATGCCTGGTCAGGGAACTAGGATCCCACCTGTCGTGGGGCAGCAAAGCCCACAAGTAAGGAACCCGATCCCACATGACACAACTAAGACCCAATGAAGCCAAACAAATATTTTTTAAAAAGACAAAAACAGCTCCAGGTTCCTCAAGAAGAGTAAAAGGTGGATAAATGTATGTACAGCATATTGTAAAACAAAACAAAACCCTCACCAAAGCAGAATTAGGAAAGGAATATTGTGCTTAAATGAACCACTCATAGAAGATTAGGAAAAATCACAGTCATCCAACTGTTTATAGAGCAATATAGAAAATGCAGATAAAAGTCACTAGGATCAGGAAGAGCAGCTTCTGGAGAGCAGCAGAAAAGCAGATTCTGGGCAGACGGGTTGTGGACTTTGCGTTGACAGGGCAGAAAGCTTCTTTCTTTTACTTGTTTAAGTGCCTATATTCAGCTAAAAAAGCCCAGTTTTAGATGTTGACAGTTTGTAGCCTTCATTCCATAAATGTGTAAGTTAAGCCTTGTGAAGCACCTCTGATTCGGTGCAGCTTGACAGCTAGCCCTATAGATTCCTACTTTATCAGAAGAAATAAGTGACTGTGATGTCCCTCTGGTGACAGGCATGGTGTCTCCTTGGTTAAATGCTAGTGGACTGAGAGGTTACCATGGGAGCAGTGAGGAGGTCACACAGAGCCCTCACAGGCCTTGGTTAGGGGCCCTGGGCACTGCGTATGTGCCTACTCTGGGAATGCTGACCCAGGTGTTGGCACTCTGGGGCGTGCTGCTAGAGGTCAGGGCCCTAGCAGGCCTGGCACAGCAGCTCTGGACACACTGTTTGGGCCAAGCATTCTCACCCCACACAGCTCTCTTTCCTGCCTTCCTTCCCTCCCTGTCCACCTTCACAGTCACCCTGATAAACACACTCACCCCCTCCCCACAGGGGAAAGGAAAGAAGCCCTTCATCAAGTACACTTGATATCTGCATACCTATGGCCACGTCCTTAATTACTTCATTTATCACCACAATTTGGGCACACTGGGGGTCAACTCATATCCCTCCCCCATGGTCTCACATGGTAAAAGCCAGAGAAAACCCTACAACAAGATAAGTTTATCTCCCAACACCAGAACACCAGACTTACAAAGGAATTTCGTATACTTACTTTTTCTTTTTATCACTCCTGCAGTAGGTGGTGATCTTTAAATCACAAGATTCAAATTACGTTGGCCAAACCTCCCACACCTTGGATCAACACTGACCGTGGTGACGGGTCTGTGCCTCGAAGTAAGAGACCTGTGACTGGAGATGGTGTGGGCTGAGTAGAGTGCTTTGGGGCTGCTGCAAAGGCAGCTGGAGTGGAGCCATGTCCAGCCAAAGCCAAGAAGTCTCCCACGCCTGCAAGTTCCCAGGACTCAGCACCGCTCATGAAACTTCTGAAGCTGATCTCCTCCCAGTTGATTCAGACCCACGGGTGTCAAGCCTGAGTCAGCAAGCCTTCACAAGCTTTGGCTAGCTCTGATGTGTCATCAGAGAAGGCAACAGATTAGAAAAGCTCTACAGCATGTAAAGCAGCTGCACAGCATTGCCCATGGACGTCTGCTGTCCCCACCTGGCACAGGGAGAATGTGCCATACACGCCCATCGACTCCAGCCAAGTGGTCTGAGACGGGGCCAAGCCATTTGTGGAGGTTCTGATCTTTCTCCAAGAAGACAAGACAGAGGGGAAAGGGGTTTAAGAAAATAAATCATTGTGTTTGTGGGAGAGTAAACTTGTTTATTAATTCATGCAACCATTTTCCAGCTTGGGAAGAGAGAGGGCCAAGCCAATAGAAAAAGGCTTCTAAGAAATGAGCTTAAATAAGAGGGAGATTTTAGGATTCACCTGGAGTCAACTCTAGGGGGCAACAGAAGGACAATTTACAGAAACATTCTCACCACATTTGAACAAGATACAATTATATCTGTAATTTTCAAACTCATTTCCCACTTTCAAGGTGGTTAAAATGCATATTCTTTTCCAGAGTTTAAAACTGTATCTAGTTTTGAACACTTCCTTGTCCAGACAAGTTCCTACTTGCCTCAATAGAATCTGCAAGCTTACACGAAAGCACACTCACTCTCAGTCCACCCCTCGCTCTGTGCGATATAAAAAACTGCAAGAAGAAAAAAGAGAGAGTTTTAAAAATCACCTGGTATATAAAACTGAAAACCAATGACCACAAACAGAGAACAGCAATGAGTTTTGTTTAATATGTGAACAAAAACTTCAATTAAAGTTGTAAGACAATGGAAAGAGTTCCAGTCTCAGGTAGAGTTGGGAGAAAGATTATGGATCTGGTTTCTGACAGTGATTTTCTAAGAATCCAGGTCATTTTTTCATGATGTTTCTCTCAGGTAAGAAAGTTGAGATATCAAATCCAACAAGTAGAAAAAGGACTTAAAGTGTGTTCAGACCACCAGCTATGACAGACATGAACACGCAGCAATGACATGGTCTGTTAGAGCAGATCCGATATCATGACACAGTTTATGAATAATGATGTCACACTTATGACAATTAGATTTTTAAATTCCATGTTCTCATTTATAACAATTGAAATTGTATGAGTCTCATAATCTTGATTACATTTTGTGACACTATATGTTTTAAAACATTAAAATGAGTAACAGTTTGAAATCCCTCCAAATGAATAATTTTAAGTAGCCATTATTTTTTATTGAAATATGATAAATACACAAAATGTCCTATATGGAAATCCTTTGTTTTTATCTTATTTGCAGAGAAATATAAGTTCTTATTTTTTAATTACATATTCTAACTTTTATAACAATTTAAATTATATTTGTCTCATAATCCTTATTACATTTTGTGATATAATCACTATCTGCTTTAAATCTTTGTTAAATATGACAACATCTTTTTTTAGAGACATTTATTTATTTATTTGGCTGACTCACATCTTAGTTGCAACATGTGGAATCTTTAGTTACAGCATTCAAACTGTGGCATGTAGGATCCAGTTCCTAGACCAGGGATTGAACCCAGGACCCTTGCTTCGGGAGCACAGAGACCTAGCCACTGGACGACCAGGGAAGTCCCTGACAAGTATCTTTCTAACATATTCCTTGGAAAGGTACAAACTGAGAGCAGTTGTTATATTTGAATCCAGTTTGGAAAATATAAGCAGAGTGTCATGAATTTAAATTTATGAAACTCACAGCAACTGGTACCTGTTGTTTGGAAGGAAACCATACAACCGGGCAGGGATTAGTATATTCGACTTGGGAATAGAGTACAGTATTTGGGACGATCCATGCTCGTGGTGGAAGAGATAGGGTATTCTCAAACCAAGGTCCTAGAAATACTGGTAAGGCCATTGGTGACTCTGGGTGTGCAATCTGTTCAGATATGCTTGAGGCTGCAAGGGCAGGAGCCACTGGGAAATGGGAAAGCCTGCTTCAGAGCTGAGGTGGAGCAGACCCAGTGTTCTCTTTCAGGTTCTCCCTGATCAAAGCTATCTTCATAATAATGTGAAATTGCTGTCTGCCTTTCTTACTCGCATTCTTTCACCAGAGTGCACTGTAGTTTCAAGAGGCTACCAGACATGAGATGATAGCAGTTCTGACTGCTAAAAGACTGTGTGCTCGTGAATACATTTAAAGTTTTCCTCAATGTTAAGTTCTAGTACAATAAATATTGATAGGCATAACTCATTTAAGAGCTTGAAAATGTTTTAGAGTGTGAAGAGAAAACATCTGGAATAATATAAACGGTAGCCCTATCTCACCAGTGACTTCGGGCAAGAAGCAACATTTCTTGTCCTATTTTCCTCATTTGCAAAATAAAGGGAGTTTATCCCACTGCCTTTTTTACATCTTTAACACTAAGATCCTGTGCCCTTCCAACACTGAAGTGTTGCTATTGCTACGGGAATCTGCTCTGGTCAGACTTGTAGGATCACAGCAGATTAGGGGCTTAGAGAATTAACCTCCCCAAGGTCACATGGGCTGAAGAATGGTGGAACTGGAATTCAAATGGAGTCTCTATCACCCCAGCACATAAGCATGTAACTATGCTGTTGAATACGACTCACTGAAGTGAGGATCACTGCCCATGGGGGCAGGGACACCCAGCTCTGACTCTAAAGCCCAGTGTCTAGCCTTGATGTTAACATTAATGGATATTTTCTTTGCTGGTCTTTTTTTTGTGTGTCATTTGTAATTCTTGTGTGTGCGTGTCCACTTAGTCACTTCAGTTGTGTCCAACTCTTTGTGACCCCATGGACTGTAACCTGCCAGGCTCCTCTGTCCATGGGATTCTCCAGGCAAGAATACTAGAGTGGGTTGCCATGCCCTCCTCCAAGGGATCTTCCCAACCCAGGGATAGCACTTGCATCTCCTTTGTCTCCTGAATTGCAGGCAGATTCTTTACTCCTGAGTCACCAGGGAAGCCTTGTAATTCTTTATGCTATATGAAAAAACCTGATTATTTTCACTGTTTCTATGGTAGCCAAACCCTTCTGCACATTTGGGAATTGAACATTATTAAAAATAACCCTAAATTCCCTAATTTACTAGGTCATACTCTGGGATTTTCATATTAATTGAATATATAGAATAGTATTATTTATATTATACTATATTATTTACATAGAATTATTATAAAGTGCACTAACTTTTAAATAAATTTTGCTTCTTTCCAAAAGAAATTGCCACTTTAATGCTGTTTTCTGTTCATCCGTCATTGCAAGAAACTCATCTACCTGGATTAAAAAAATTAAACATTTCCAAAGAATATATAGATAACTCATTTTGACAATAATGTAAAACTTAAATTTGCTCTAGAGATGAAATTTTATCCATAGTAATTACAGCTCAACTCTCTTGATGGAGGAGATGAGGCCAGACAGGCTCTAAACTGAATCTCTGAAGCCAGCCAGAGGCCAGCACAGAAAGCCGCTCTTGACAAAGTGGACACCACTGAAGTTCAATGGTAAAATTTCAGAGCCGGTTCTAACAATGAAAGTATCAAACGAAACACCAAGCGTTTAAGTTAATCTCTGCTGCTGTGCTCCAGGGCAGACTGATTTTATGCACCTGAGTAGGTGAAATACCACCAAGCCCTCCTCACAGAGGACCCTGCTCAGTGTCTCCAAGGTTTCATTTTTGCCCACTGTTATCTGACTATATAAAATGTCATGTATATTCTCCACTGTTACCAAGGACCTCTCCTGTTATTCCTAACAGTTAATGTTAGCTAGGATATTAATATACAGCATGTAATTCTTTATTCATTAAAACAATGTGTGTTTAAGTCAAGATTGATTTTTCCCAGACCTCTTTATTAAGGAACTAATTTCTATCAAATGTTCACCAAAATAACTTATATGTTTTGGGAAGAGAATTCAATTTGGAAGTATTTCTAAGTATTATTATTTACCGTGCATCCCAAAGTCTCCTCAGCCACACTTCCTGTGAGACTACAGGAATGAAGGGTACCTGTGTGATCAGTAAGGTCGATTAGCATATCAAAGCTGAGAAAAACCGATTTAAATCCCGAAGAATCTTTGTTGCAAGTTGTACAAGTGCCGGATGCTTCATTTACAATGTAACCACAGACAGAACTGAAAAGAAACAAAGACAATGATAAAATGTGAAGGCCCTAAGGGACAGCTCTGATCTTTAGCAGAACTATTACTTAGACTTTTAGTCTAAGTTAGCACATGAGTTAGTAATTACAGAGTGCTCAGCCCTGAGTAGGACACAAAATAGACCCAGGAAATAACAGGGCACAATGCAAAAGGATAACAAACACGCTCTCTATGTGGTCAACCTCACTTGCAGTATTCCTGCTTCTGAAACCGCGATCAGCCAGTCCTTTCAAGGTTCTGCCTCCTACCTTCCCCAAAGCTGGGGTTCTTGCCCAGGGTCACCTCCCCACTGGGGCCTCCCTCTCCTGCACCCCAGCCCCATCGCCTCCCTTCTCTGAGCAGACGTATAATTTACACTTTAGCACGGACTTACACCCTGTCACATCCTATTTGGTGTTACTGCAGATAGGTCTGCTTATCTCCTGGCTCAGAGTTTGAGGGCAGGAATCATGTCTTGCACCTGGAAAGCTTAGGTTCTGTGAATGCTCACTTGTCTTGTACTAGGTCCTCTGCACATTCACAGAATCACCCAGGGCTGGAGAGGCTCACACCCTAAATGCTGCCAGTACTGCTAGTGACACACTCCTCTCTTTAAGGGATGTGCTGTGCTGTGCTTAGTCACTCAGCTGTGTCCCCATGGACTGTAGCCCACCAGGCTCCTCTGTCCATAGGGATTCTCCAGGCAAGAATACTGGAGTGGGTTGCCGTTCCCTTTTCCAGGGGATCTTCCCAACCCAGAGATTGAATCAGGTCTTCCACATTGCAGGTGGATTCCATACTGTCTGAGCCAGGGAAATTACATGCTATTCTATATTTCTGAAGCAGGCATTACTTTAGCCAATTTGAATAGGAAGATTAATTCAAAGTCTCAAGGAGAGGGAATGATCTAAAGACACTGCTTTCTTATAAGCCACAGATCATTTTAAAATTAAATATTAGACACTTTTCCTCAGATACCAATATTAAAGATGAAGGGGAAAAAAGGGAGGTGATAACTTACAAAAACTTTTTAAAGAGTATTTTTCAAAAAATAAGCACCTGCCTTATACAACAGCCTTTACATTAGGTTTTTCAACATTAATACCAAATCACACAATGTTTTAGAAATCCATAAGTCAATTTCTTGACTGTTGATACACAAACTTACACATGCAATAAAACTACATGGAATTTCACACACACACACACACACACTCGATACATGTTAATCTGGGGAAACTGAATAAGATCAGTGAACTTAATTAAGATCATTATTGTCTGTGATGTGGTACTATAGATTTGCAAAATGTTACCATTCCTGGAGGAGGCTTCCCTGGTGGCTCAGCTGGTAAAGAATCCGCCTGCAATGGGGGAGACCTGGGTTCGACCCCTGGGTTGGGAAGATCCCCCGGAGAAGGGCACCCACTCCAGTATTCTGGCCTGGAGAATACCATGGACTGTATAGTCCATGGAGTCACAAAGAGCTGGACACAAGTGAGTGACTTTCACTTTCATCCTTGACCACTGGGGGAAACTGGACAAAGTATACAGTTTATTATTTCTTACAGTGCCATAGGAATCTAGAAATATGTCAATAAAAATTTCAATCACAAATCTACAGGGAGAGTTTCACAATAATATTTTAGAGTTTTCTTACCAAGCATTTTTTTTTTTTTACCAAGCATTTTTTAGCTAAGGTAATTAAATCTACTTGAGGTTACTTTTCTATGTAAGTAGATACTAACTGACTTAGGAGAGGTTGGAAATCACATTCATCATTCATTTCATTTCATTATCATGAAACAAGTTACTAAAATACTATTATTTTTATTGCTATAGGATGTCACCAAAACAATTTTCAAATTCATTACAAAACAATAGTTTGTCATCCCAGTTAAAAGGTTTTGGCAGTGTCATCTATTTTTGGATTGCTAAAACACATTGAAATACATTTTACTTTAAAAGAGTATTAGAATCTTTGGGTCTAAACAGTTTGTTAAGGAAACTTTAGTATGTGTTATTTATTTATACATTTCTTTTAAATACATAACCACTACTATGTCAAAGAATAGCTTTAACTTTCATATAGTTTAAAATGTATTACCAATCATTGTTTTTTATTTCTTATAAGAATGAATTTCTAAAAGTAATTTGGTTGCTTACCATCTATTTCGAACTACTTTTGTAGTTTCGTCATCAATGTTCAGTGTAGAAATGTAAGCGTAAAGAATTCCGTAGAAAGGTTCAGCTTTTCCTTCATTCTTCAAAGCTTTTACCTTTAATTGTTCAACTGTATAAACATCAACTATTGTATTTACTAAAAAAAAGAAAAAGTCATTACAGTTCTAAGTATATTCTAAGAATTCTAAAGGATTATATCCAAATAGAAAACCTACAGAGCTCAAATGAAAATATGTAGTAGTTTAAGTTCTGTAATAGAAAAGATTTACTATATATGATACATTAAAACTTATTATATAAATGGACATGAAAGTTAAAAAATAAGCAAAATAGAAAAATAATGAGAAATTTGTCTTTATTAAAATGAATAATTTCTAATCATCAGAAGAGTCCATTAAAAGAATGAAAAGGTAAGCCATAGAGTGGCAGATGCTAGCAATTTATAAGAAGATAAAGGATTCATAACCAAAATATCTAAATTGGAATCTTAAAAATCAATTTAAAAAAAGTCAATTCAATTTTCTAAATGCGGAAGAGATTGTATGTATGTATGTATGTATGTATTTTTGGCCCCACTATGCAGCTTGTCAGATCTTAGTTCCTTGACCAGGGACTGAACCTGGGCCACAACAGTGAAAGCACCGAGTTCCTAACCACTGGACTGCCAGGGAAAAAGTCCCTGGAAGAGAGTTTAAAAAGCACTTCACAAAAAGAATATAAAGAGAGACAATAAACATACTGGCCTTATTAATCATTAAGTAAATGCAAATTTAACAACAGTAGGATTCCACTAAATATTCACCATTTAAAAGACTAATCGTACAAACATTGGTGAGGCTGTAGAGCAGCTCAAACTCCTGAACACTACTGGGAGAAGTATAAATCGGTGCAGACATTTTGGAAAACCATTTAGCGGAATCACTTAAAGGTGGACATGCATGACAAAGCAATATTCCTACTGCTGCTGCTGCTGCTGCTGCTAAGTCGCTTCAGTCGTGTCTGACTCTGTGCAGCCCCATAGATGGCAACCCATCAGGCTCCCCCATCCCTGGGACTCTCCAGGCAAGAACACTGGAGTGGGTTGCCATTTCCTTCTCCAATGCATGAAAGTGAAAAGTGAAAGGGAAGTCGCTCAGTCGTGTCTGACTCTTAGCGACCCCATGGACTGTAGCCCACCAGGCTCCTCCGTCCATGGGATTTTCCAGGCAAGAGTACTGGAATGGGGTGCCATTGCCTTCTCCAATATTCCTACTAGGAACATGTATATCCAACAACAACAACAGAAAAAACAGACAGAGGTTCACCTAAAGTCACACTTAAAGAGAAAGTCAAAATTTTGTAGAAGGAAACAATAAGATAGAGAAATAAATTGTGATATATTCATATAATGGAATTGCATACATCAACGAAAAACAACACTACACACAGCAGTATGGATGGCACTCACAGACCTAATGTTGAACAAAGGACATCAGACACAAGAGTGAGGTCCTATGATACAACTTCACTGTTAAAATTCCAAAACAGGCTAAATTTATCTGTGGTTTCTATGGTGCAATAAGTCAGAATCACATTTGGGCGGGCATGAGGGGTCTTATGGGCACTGGCAATTAACAGGTGCGTACTCTGTGCGATGGTGCATGGTACTGTCCTCTCATTCTTGTCTACTGTTCATATTCTTTGTGATAAGTACATGCATGCTAAGTCACTTCAGTCGTGCCTGACTCTGTGAGACCCTACGGACTATAGCTTGCCAGGCTGCTCTGTCCATGGGGTTCTCCAGGCAAGAATACCGGAGTGAGCTGCCACACCCTCCTCCAGGGGATCTACCCAGCCCAGGGTCTGAACCTGCTTCTCTTGCATCTCCTGCATTGACAGGCAGGTTCTTTACACTTAGCGCTACCTGGGAAGCCCATATATGTTATACTTCAACTTAAAAGTTATTCTAAGAAAATTTACAAAACTAAGAACTATTAATCTATTAGTCATTTGTTATTTTTCTTAATCTTAGAGGAATCTTACAGGTCCAAACATTACTTAAGTAAGAAAGCTTTTAACAGGAGTTGCCAGTTCTCCAGCGCTTTACTACTTTCTTTTCTTTTGTTGCTGTTAAGCACATGAAATTTTGTTGCTGTTGTTCAGTCACTAAGTCATGTCTGACTCTTTGTGACCCCGTGCACTACAATACACCAGGCTCCTCTGTCCTTCACTAACTCCTAGAGTTTGCTCAAATTCATGTCCATTGAGTCGGTGATGCTATCTAACCATCTCATCCTCTGCTGCCCCCTTCTCCTCTTGCCTTCAATCTTTCCCAGTATCAGGGTCTTTTCCAATGAGTCAGCTCTTCACATGAGCACAGACGGCCAAATTATTGGAGCTTCAGCATCAGTCCTTCCAATGAATACTCATGGTTGATTTCCTTTAGGATTTAGTTATGCAAGCCCCTTCCCCACGACAAGGTTGTGATTCATGAAAGGGACGTGAAATTTAATTTTCTTCAATAAAGGGTCCAGTTATGTGTATCTATTTATCTTACTTTTATGTCTTTATCCTGCTGTCAGTTCATATGCACTGGAAAATGGATTGGAAGATTTTCCCAAAATAACTCTTTATTTCTGGGTTTTTGCTGTATTCTGTGTTGTGTTTACTTTTTAAATATTGAACATTATTTTAACTAAAAATAACAAAAGCTTTAAAGAAAGTATTGTGATAGTTTTATTCTGAAATATCTAATCAGTTTCAACCTATAAGTTTTTTATGGGAATAATGAGCATTTTAAAAGATATTGCAACTCATTTTTGCCTCTGAGCAAATTTAATGATAGAAGTTTCCACAGTGGAAAAAAAAAAGTTTCCACAGTGAAATAAAAGAAAGGGAAACTTAAGTACCACTTTTGTGGTTACTTTGATATGAGTCATTGATCACAAAAATATTCTCCACTCAAATCTGATGGCTCTGAGTAGAAGACAAGAGTAGACACTGTTGTTCTTGTCCCCGTTTTCAGGTTCAGAGACAGGCAGGGACTGAGACACAGTGTGGCAAATCCATCTCAAGGCCCAGTGAACACTTTTGGGCTTCCTGGAAGTCTCCGGAAATGGCATTTGTATGACTGGACATTTAAAAATGCTTCCAAAGTAACAATAGTAGCTTTATTTTAATTCTAATAAATAATACAACTTTAAGCTTATCCCTTCTTGTAGGCAAAAAGATAATTATAAACCAGTAGTTTTGTTTTGTTTTTTTCTATTAGTGATTGCTATTGAAAGGAAATGTGTTGGGAATTCCCTGGTTGTCCAGTGGTTAGGACTTGGCGATTTCATTGCCAAGGGCCAGGGCTCAATCCCTGATTGGGGAACCCCCACAAGCTGCACTGCACAGGAGAAAACAGAGCGAGAGGATGAAGAAAGGAAGTGTTAAACACCCTCCAGCAATGCATAACAAAGTTCTTCTTTCACAAGTTAAGGTGATTGCAGAATACTTTTTCCAGGTTTAACTGAATTGTTACTCTCCTGAGATGAATTGGGTGTCCTCGATTATGAGAAAGAATTTCACCCCTTAGGATGAAGTTACAGGGGGATCTAAGCCCTCCCTCTGCTTTTCCCCATTCTAAGCATAAGCTACAGATGGCAGCAAACAGCATCCTTTTTAAAGTCAAGCCTCAATCTGGGGTCTGTGAATACATGACATTTTGCACAAAATTCTATATGTGGCTACAGCTGCTTTTTTAGGGAGAGGGTCATTAACTCTCATCAGATTGGCAAGAGGTTACATAAATCTCCAAAAGTTTTAAACTACCTTTTTAAAGTAGAAGTATAGCAGTTACCAATCCCTAGGTCAGAAAGATCCCCTGAAGGAGGAAATGACAACCCACTCCAGTATTCTTGCCTGGAAAATTCCATGGACAGGGGAGACTGGCGGACTACAGTCCATGGGGTCATAAAGAGTTGGACATGACTAAGTGACTGAGCATGCACACACATAGCAGTTACATAATGAGAATACAGTGTCTTTTACTAAGTCACTTTATAAACCCAAATTCTGGCCTTTAAAAAATTCAAATAATATTTAAAAGTTACTTACAATTCATGGATTCTTTCAAATAATTGTCAATTTCATCATCCAGAGGATTCATTACTTTATTTTCTCTTATAAAATTCAGAAGGATGTTAGCTTCTGGTGTATCTTAAATTGGAAATGCATAATAAGTAAACTGCAAACTGATCACTTTTTAAATAACTGTGAATGATCCAAAACTATTTTTAATGGTAAAAAGTGAAGACATATAAGAATAACACAAATAGAATATTACAAAGCCATTAACAATGTGATGGGGTTCTCTATTAACACAGAGAGATGTACAGCATATATCATGAGTTTAAAGAGCAGTTTACAAAACATTTCATACATTTCCTTTGATTTTAAAAAGACATAAGCAAAATTATCTGGAAGAATATATAATCATCAAAGAATGATATAATCATCAAATAAATCATCAAAGAAATGATGATTTCTTATAAGATGAAGAATTTATAGTTCATCATTGTTTTCTTTTTTATGCTTTTATATATTTTCTGAATTTTGTATGTATTTCTTCTCTCATCAGAAAAAAATTGTTAAGGTTATTTGAAGAGCTTATTCTTCAAATGGGACACGAATGTTCTCCGGGATAGTCAGAAAATGTGCCAGAAGGCATGAATCTGATTTTGAAAAGGCGCTGTCTGACTCTGACACCCTTCAACCCCAAGCCCCAACCTCCAACATCTGCTTGTCTTCCAGCCTTCCCCCAACATTCTGCAAGCCATCCTGCCGATGTCAGACCCCCTGACACCCCTGGACAGAGTCAGGGTTTCTTCCTCCTCACCCTGTTGTACCACAAGTCTTATCACTGTTGCTTCTTCCCCAGAACTAGACCAGAATCCCAGACAGGGGGTTTGTCTTTTCATTTCTGTACTTCCAGTGTCTGATATAATGACTATCCTTCCATCCATCTCAGCATCCATCCTCTCAGGTACTTCCTTGTTCCAGAAAGTGTTTAAGTTACCTCACTACTTGGTAAATAAAAGGAATTCACTAAATATTTGTAAATTAATGAGAATCTTGGGGCATAAACCGGTAGGAAGGGTGGGGTGTGGCACTGCTGTCAAGATCTCTAGAGACAACAGGTCTATCCCAGACTGTCTGTGGGGGGACAGAAATTCTTCCTTCCACACCTGACCACCAAACCATTTAGAAGTTCTTAATTTCTATGTGGCATGTGTAACCCAGGAAATAAATAAGACTGATTTTTAAAAGCATATTGAAATTCACACACCCTTATACATATTTTCCTTGTATTCGTCTCCTTAATAATAAGTAAGGCATTTATTCTAATTATGTTGACATTGCTCAAAACACTTTGACATTTCCCCTCTGAAGCTGTTTTCAGAGCCAAATGCACAATATCCTTCAAATCTGTCTCTTTAACTTAATCTTGAGGTTTCGAGACAATTAGTATTATCAAGCTCGATAATCTTTTCCGTCAAACAATCCCAACTGTCTTTTAGAAATTTTCCCAGACCAAATTTACCCTTAGAGGATGGAAACTCTGTCACTGATGTTATTGAAAGCACTAAAAATAGCCTATTAGTATTATTATATTATTAAAAATAAGAAACCATAGTACCCTTCTCAAAAGAAAAAAAAAAAGGATTGAAGAGTGACAGTATCATCCTGTGGTAAGAACAGACCATGGTTGTGTCACCACCAATGTAAAAGAAGTCACTGCAATCCTTTTAGAACTTAGATAATGTCACTGCCTGGCTCCCCTTCCCACAGAGTAGAAGGCAGCCTGTACAGCCTTCCGATCACCTCCATTTCTTCTCTGACCTCAGCCCCTCCTCCTGCCCTGCTCCTTCAGCTCCAGCCACACTGGCCGCAGAGCCTCTGTACTGGCTGGCTCCTCTGCCCGGTGTGCTCTTTTCCTATGGTTAATGCCACCGTACACCCCCTCACCCCGCTCAGATGTCACCCTCTCACTGTGCCTACCTGACCACTCTATGTAAACAAGCAACCTGCCCTACGCACACCATGGCATTCTGGACTCTCCCAACCCTGTTCTCTTTTACTTCTCAATCATTTCAAATTCCAAAATTTGCATGTGTTATCCTAATTGTTCATTCTGTTTCCCCACTGCTAGGATGTGAGCTCCATGAGCAGGAGAGATACCTGTGTTTGGTCACTGGACCCAGAACGGTGCTCAGCACACAGCACATGTGTAGTAGATGAGAGTTCAACAAGAACAAATCAATGAGTGCCATATCACCTCCCATGATACTGCTTTCAAGGAGACAATATTTCTGCAGTAGATGAGCAAGATCTAATTACTGATATTAAAACCCAGTCTTGCTATTTTATACCATATCTCATAGTAATTTCACTTCTAACAATTCTGATAATGGTTTGGTCAAAGATATAAAATTGCTTTATAGCTCTCAGTCACTGTTACTGCTTTGTCATCAATCAGTAGAGCGAGTGCATAGTTAAAATGATACTTGCTACATTTATATTCTCTTAAGACTTTTCAATGAAGATCATGGCATCTGGTCCCATCACTTCATGGGAAATAGATGGGGAAACAGTGGAGACAGTGTCAGACTTTATTTTTGGGGGCTCCAAAATCACTGCAGATGGTGATTGCAGCCATGAAATTAAAAGACGCGAAGGAAAGTTATGACCAACCTAGATAGCATATTCAAAAGCAGAGACATTACTTTGCCAACAAAGGTCCATCTAGTCAAGGCTATGGTTTTTCCTCTGGTCATGTATGGATGTGAGAGTTGGACTGTGAAGAAAGCTGAGCGCCGAAGAATTGATGCTTTTGAACTGTGGTGTTGGAGAAGACTCTTGCGAGTCCCTTGGACTGCAAGGAGATCCAACCAGTACATTCTAAAGGAGATCAGCCCTGGGTGTTCTTTGGAAGGAATGATGCTAAAGCTGAAACTCCAATACTTTGGCCACCTCACGCGAAGAGTTGCCTCATTGGAAAAGACTCTGATGCTGGGAGGGATTGGGGGCAGGAGGAAAAGGGGATGACAGAGGATGAGATGGCTGGATGGCATCACCGACTCGATGGACGTGAGTTTGAGTGAACTCTGGGAGTTGGTGATGGACAGGGAGGCCTGGTGTGCTGCGATTCATGGGGTCGCAAAGAGTCGGACATGACTGAGCGACTGGACTGAACTGAACTGAAGACTTTTGAAGGATTATTCATCCCTGGGACCTCTGTGCTCTCCTGGGGTGCTGAGTGGGCCTTTCTCTCTGGGCTACAAGCAACCTTAGGATGCAATCAAGGTACCCCCTCTTCTCCCTAGTCCTACTCCCCTCATTTCATACTGGGACAAGCTGTAACCACTTCACAACCACTCACAGTGATGAACTAAGTATCACATGGTGATACTACATACATGTTCTCCATGCTCCAGCACTAAATTATTTGAATGCATTGAAATCAAATTTATTTTTAAATGGTCAATAATTTAGGTTATCCAATCAATGGCATTGATCTCTCAAAATTAACACAAAGGATAATGCTTTACAAATGAGTCTGGCTTTTCACATTTCTTTTGTAAATACATCAAAGATACAGTTTACTGTAAGTTTTAAAAGTCATATAAGGCAGCTTTTCACTTTTAACTCAAATGAAATCCAAGCTTTATTTTCATTCTTAAACACACTATACAAATATTGGAATACATGATATAGTCATTTCCAAAGGGATTAAAATTTTCAGATAGCTTTTTACCTGGATTAGTTGTAATAATGGTTTTTGAGATTACAGTTGCTGTCATGCTGTTCCGAAATTTGTCAAAACTTATCCTTACATCTGCAGCAAATATTACTGTTTGGGGAAAAAGCCATTTTAAAATTATTACACTGGAGGATAAAAAATTACAAATATTGAACACAATCACTGAAGTATGCGATACCTGTTTCTTGTGGAACCCAGCTCTGTGCAAGTAGAATAGATTCACTATCCCAACTGCATGTGTGAAAAAAGAAATGACAAAAATTAAATACATTAGAAAACACTGACAGTGACCATGTTATTTATCAGAAAAAGGATGTCTTAATGGGTGAGGTTAATAATCCCCCATGTGATCCAAGGCACAAGGAAAGGTTTTGGTTTTTCCTGCATTTTTCAGGGCTACTCTGCCTATTTCACAGAAAATTTAACACCCATGGAAAGCATTCCTTCAGCACATCCATCTCTAACAACTTCTGCTCCTTCCATTCCCTCTTTTCCTATCACCAGGTCACTCCACACTAGTTATAACTGAGTAACTACAAGTCTAAAAATTGTGAAGTCACTCTTTCATGCCATTAAGGGATTATCCCCATAATGGATAAACTGCTTGAGGAACCTGATGGATTGAAGGCCTGTTTCAAATTCAATCTTGAGTCTAAACACCACCATAGTATTCCCTGGTATGCTTCAGGGTGTAGCCCTGCCCCACAGAACCCAATCTGTGACAAAACTTGCTTCTTCACCATCTTCCCATGGCCTGCTCCAGAGTACCACCCAATGGATCACAGAAAGTCTGTCTTGTTCTTTATCAATGGGACTTAGTAAATGATCATTTGTTACAAAAGAGTATGATAGTAAGTAAGTTACTATAGAATCCATCTATGAAATCCCATGCCATCAGAAGATCTCATTTTAAGGTAATCATAGACTGTAATGACTGGACACACAAGAGGAAGGTTTTATTTTTAATACCATTTCCTCCTATCATCACTCCTCTCCTGATATGACATCCATCACCTCTTGATGAGATGAAAATGTTCTGACTTGACGATAATAGCACAGATTTCAGTTTGGAACAGATGTGGGGAGTTACCATATCATTGCAAAAGAAGACTCTGTCTCATCGTAGAGTTTGACTTCACACCTCTGGCCTTTTCTTCGGTCTGAAGTTGTAAAGTATTTTGGCTCCCCAACCTTAGAAATGGAAGGAAACAGTTACTCTTCTTCACCTATAGCTGTAGAGGTACTTAAATATTTGTTGATGGAAATACTCAAATGTTTACCTTTTAAACAACAAATTAGAAATATCAAAATAGTGAGACTCACTAATATGTATTTAAAAGTATCTTGTACCTCTGCTGCTGCTGCTGCTAAGTCGCTTCAGTCATGTCCGACTCTGTGCGACCCCATAGACGGCAGCCCACCAGGCTCTATATTTAAGTTGAAAGGTACACACATTGATTGAAGAGAGACACAGACATATGTGCTCCAAAGACTGTGGGGCCTTTTCAACGTGTCAGAACAAACACTCCATGACAGGCCCCTGGGTGACAGCTGTGTGGACTCACTGAGGGTATAAGATTCCTTTCAATGTCTGTGTGTCCCCATGGCTTGGCATAGGGCCCGCATGGAGCTCAGTGATTGGATGGATTCGCCTGTCCAGGCATCTTGCTGGCCCAGGTACAGGTTATCAATAACCACATTCCTGCCTTCTTAGGGATCAGCTGGAAGAACCACATGAGGGATCATAATGGGAATGTGTGTTGATATACTGTCTGATTCAGTCCACACTGTGGTGTAAGAGAAATCATGGTGGAGGTGAATTCAGGGGCCCCTCTGTGCCCTCAGGGAGTTTGCAATTGGACCAGCAGGCACCTCTGATGGCTACATAGCAACGGCTCAAACATGGACAGTCAGCTGCCCACTGTGCACTGCCTCCATGATCTATTGTCAGGACTGAGCTCCACGGGAAGGGGCTGGAGAAAGAGTCACAGCTGCCCACAGAGGAGAAGGTTTACAGAGTCAGAGAAAAGAACAGCCTGTCACAGCAAGCAAGGAAACGACATGAAAAGGAGCTTTAAAGGGAAGAAACCTAAGTAGAGGTGAGACAGAAGAAAGAACAGGTTAAATAAAAATGTAAAGAAAAGGAAATATAAGAGGGATGGAAGCAAAATGGGAGTAGAAAGGCATGAAAAGGAAATAATATAATCCTATGAAAGGTGGTACCAGACTCAAAGAGTAGAGGCCGGAAGTGGGACATGGAAAAAGCTGTTGTAGGGTTTTATTTTTTTTGGTTTTAATTTATTTGGTTGCACCAGGTCTTAGTGGCAACATGCGGAATCTTCATTGTGGCGAGATCTAATTCTCTGACCAGGGATTGAACCTGGGCCCCTGAAAAAGTGTGGAGTCTTAACCACTGGACCACCAGGGAAGTCCCATGCAGGTTTTATATTCACACTGAGTTTTAGAAAATTCTTACTACATTGTAATACGATGGCATTACATAGAATTTCAGAGAAATTCAGAGATCATATTCTGCCTTTAAGTAAGATTGAACCTAAGTTGCCCAGAAAGGGATTTTTCCGATTGTCAAGACTGTCATGTAGGGTGTTTATTCCTCATTCCTGACTGACACGAAGTGCTCACTGTGTGGCAGGCACTGTGCTGCGCTGGGTTGGGGTGGTGCCTCTGTTGGCCTGTCATTGGGGATGATTGACACTCTTGCAGTTATTTAACATGGAAATGCAATTAGCAAGTACTTACAACAGTAACTACAAGTATCTAAATCTATTTCCCTCCCTTTTCCCCCCTTGGTTATCCTCATTTTGTATATTGAAGAGTTGTTCTTGCTCCTTTATTCTTATTTGTGTACTTTATTTTGTGTAAATTTGCTCCCTGTCAAGTGACTCTAGTCTGTCCAATGGAGTTCAAAACTTGCTGTAATTGCTAAGAGGGAGGTGTGGATGCAGAAGGTGGTGAGACAGTCTGCCCTGCTTTCCAGCACCCATAGCTCACAGGGCCCCTACCACAGCACCCTGGGTTTCTCACTCTGTCCCCCATCTCAGGGCAGCTCTGAGAACATGCACTGAATTAATTCCTTGATTTATTCAACATACATTATTTAAAAGAACTTCCTGGAGATCGTCAAGTCAATGAATTTACTCTTTCTATTCATGCCTTTGTTTAACTGAAGTATGAAAAGCTCTCATATAGTTAGTGAACCATTTATGACTGTGTGCTGCATTTAACATTCAAATACAATTTTATTTTGCTACTCATTCTCAGGTAAAATGCTGCTTTCTTTAATTTTCTAAATTCAACTGAGGATGGATCAAGATATAGAGAAAATTTTACTTCAGTGATTACTACTTTCCAAACACAAATACTATGCTAGAACTCCCCCACCAAATTGAACTGGGCTTTGTTGGGGTTTTAACTTACCGACCTCACAGCTGCAAGAACATTAATAATTTTCCCATCAAGACTGTGTCCATTCGCAACAATGTCACCCAGTGAATAATAATCACAAGACTCTTTAACAGGTAAATATATCAAAGAAAGTAACTTGGCATCCACTTCGTAACTGGAACAGAGTTTTACCGTTGAGTGATTCTCACTGAGCAATAGTTTATAATTGCTAAATTGTAAAAACACACACACAAAGTTAATATCAAATGATTTCTAATAGAAAAATATTTCAAAGTTCACAGTTAAATTTTGGTTGTAATTTAAACTATACTTTAAAAACTATATTAAGATTTATACTTTTCACTCTTAGAAACATTGAAAAACTGTAAAATACTTTCTGTATAAAATCTATTTCCATTAAGAAAGTGTTTTAAAGACCAATTTGCTGCTTCGGGTGCTAATTGCAGCATGTGGGATCCTTGTTGCAGCACATGGGCTTAGTTGTCCCACCGCATGTGGGATCTTCGTTTCCTGATCAGGGATTGAACCTGCGTTCACGACATTTGAAGGTGGATTCTTAACCAGTGGACCACCAGGGAAGTCCCCTTAGAAACCTTGAAAAACTGTAAAATACTTTTTGTATAAAATCTATTTTCATTAAGAAAATATTTTAAAGACCAATTTGTGTCTGAGTTTCAAGCACACTAATAGTCTAATCTTGCCCAATAAACTGAGTTTCAGTTTCTTTGTAAAAAAATTTAAAAAAAAAGGATGTAAAAGCACTCTAAAACATTGTGTGTTATGAGGAGGTTGAGCTCCATCTCTGTGACACTGACTGTGCCACCTACATGCTTTCCTGACCTCTTCAGAGCTCTGTGGGCTTCCCTGATAGCTCAGTTTGTAAAGAATTAGCCTGCAGTGCAGGAGACTCCAGTTCGATTCCTGGGTCGGGAAGATCTGCTGGAAGGGATAGACTGCCCATTCCAGTATCCTTGGGCTTCCCTTGTGGCTCAGCTGGTAAAGAATCTGCCTGCAATGCGGAAGACCTGGGTTTGATCCCTGGGTTGGGAAGATTCCCTGGAGAAGGGAAATGATACCCACTCCAGTGTTCTGGCCTGGAGAGTTCCATGGACTATACAGGGTCGCAAAGAGTCGGATACAACTGAGCGACTTTCACTTTTGAAGCTCTGTAGGAGCAAACAGATGCACCTTATGCACACACTGAACTTGAGGTGCTCTTCCCTTTGGCCAGTCAGCTTCCAAGTGTGCTCCATGGAGCCTCTTTCTTACCCTCTATTCCAGCCACCCCCGCCTCCTCCCCTGCTACTGCCTTAGGTGTTTACCTCATAACTTCTTACCCAAATTACTGTCTTGTCTCCTAAGCTTTATTCCCCTACACTTGGTCATCCTCAGGTAGCCAAAGTGACCTTCCTAAATCATGAATATGCATATCTTATTTCCCCGTTCAAAGATCTTCTGGGTTGAAACAAAAAGCAAAGCTGTCTGTGAAGGGTCTCCACTTCCCTCTTTTGCTGCTTCTGCCTACCTATACTCCAGCCACATCAGATTCCGAGGCTATGAAACTATTATTTTAGAGGGAAAAAAAGTTGAATATCAACAGTTTCATGAGGTTTAGATGACTAACTGTTCTGGAAAAGGCCAGGAGATTTTGTGTTTGTCCCCTCTGCCAGGAGTGTTCTCCCCCTTCACTCATGCCTTCACTCCACAAACACTTCCTGAGAGCCAACTATGTGCTAGACCACAGTCCAGGCCCCGGGGGATAAGTGGTGAGGAAGACAGACAATGACCTATGACCTCACAGTCTCACATGCGAGAGAGGGAGACAGACAAGAACAATTCATCAAATGATCCAGGCTTGCGATCAGTATTACATGCTAAGTTGCTTCAGTAGTGTCTGACTTTTTCCAATCCCATGAACTGTAGCCTGCCAGGCTCCTCTGTCCATGGGATTTTCCCATGCAAGAATACTGGAGTGGGTTGCCATTTCCTTCTCCAGGGGATCTTCCTGACCCAGGGATTGAACCCACGTCTCTTGTGGCTCCTGCATTGGCAGACAGGTTCTTTACCACTAGCGCCACTGTTATGATGGTGCCTATAACCCTGTGTACAGGACTAAGTCCTAGTAATGGGAACTGGATGGGCTACTACAGAGCAGATATGGAAGGCCTAAGGAGATGACATTTAAACTAACACTTGAGTGAAAAGTAAAAGTCGCTCAGTCGTGTCAGATTTTACAACCCCATGGACTATACAGTCCGTGGAATTCTCCAGGCCAGAATACTGGAGTGGGTATCGTTTCCCTTCTCCAGGGGACCTTCCCAATCCAGGGATTGAACCCAGGTCTCCTGCATCACAGGCAGATTTTTTACCAGCTGAGCCACAAGGGAAGCCCAACACTTGAGTGAAGAGAAGAGCAAATAAGACTGTTCTCTGCAGAGGGACATGAACATGCCATGCTATTAGCTCAGAATGAGCCAGGATGTTCACAAAGTAAGGACTCTCCATGTGGCTGCAGAGAAATGAGGCCTGTAAGATGAGGTCAAAAGGTGTGCAGGTGCGTGTAGTAGAGACTGCTGTGCCCACCTGAGCCCTTCACCAGCTACACCCTCTCTCTAGATCTGCCCTCAGCCAGAAGTGCCTCCATAGGAACATGGGCAGACTTCAGCCAATAACCTGTAAACTCAGGGTACCAAAGCCCAGGCACCTTTCTTCAGAGGGTAGCACTCTGAGGTGAAACTGATACTCCAGAGCTCCCACCTGGGTCAGGACGAGGTGGGGCTTCTGCTGAACCTGCCTCTTTAAACACTCCTTCCTCCCTTACAGCTGTCTTTCCAGGCTGCTTCTGAGAGCTCTCCCTCAACAAACCACCTGCACAGAAGTCTCTGAATTCTGCTTCCTGGAAACCTGAACTGAGAGAGCAAGGCATGTGAAGAGAGCCATAAACTGAGATGTAAAATGGATATATGACTTCTAAGATTTATCTTTTCATTTTTCAGGTTTAATGTGACTAGAGTCAAATTTCTGTAAATCTAAGAACGAGAAGTGAAGTGTTAGTCACTCAGTCATGTCTGACTCTTTGCAACCCCATGGACTGGGGCTCATCAGGCTCTTTTGTCCATGGGATTCTCCAGGCAAGAATATTGGGGTAGGTAGCCATTTCCTTCTCCAGGAGATCTTCCTGACCCAGGGATCAAACTCAGGTCTCCTGCATTGCAGGCAGACTCTTTACCATGTGAGCCACCAGGGAAGAATGAGAATCAAAGTATTAAAAATAAAGTCATTTTTAATGTGATCCTATGTCGAGGTAAATTATTTGATAATCAAAGATAAATACTGTGTGGCAGAATTAAACTCTGAATTTTCAACCTAAAGTACACACATCTTTAGTAAGTGAAAAAAGTGAAAGTGTTAGTCACTGGGTCGTGTCCGACTCTTTATGACCCCATGGACTGTAGCCTGCCAGGCTTCTCTGTCCATGGAATTATCCAGGCAAGAATACTGGAGTGGGTAGCTATTGCCTTCACCAGGGGATCTTCCTGACCCAGGGACAGAACCCATGCATTGTAGGCAGATTCTTTACCATCTAAGCCACTAGGGAAGCCCCTACACCACTCCCAGCTAATCTGACATACACAAACCTATTAGTAATAATCATTCGGGCACAAAGGTTGTTGACCTCTGTGCTAGATTTACCTAGGAGTTGCAGGACTGAACTTTTCTTCTCTTTCTAAATCCTTTGTTTGGATCAGAGGATTCTCAATTATCACTATAACAGAGGGGAAAATATGATGCTATTACCAAAAAAGTAACAGGATAAATTTAAAAAACAAGTGTACATAACAATGAACATTACAATATTATTTCTAATTTTGAGTTGCTGTTAATATCCTTCACAATTTTTTTCTTGTTTTGCTGTGAGCAATGGAATCCTAGTGTATGACCAATCAATTTGATCTCAGATGATACTTCTTATACTTTGTGTTTAAATTCTGACATTTGACCTGCATTAATATTATTTCGTTAAAAAATATTACTTTGTTGATTAGTTATACAGAACATTTGATGTGATTACAACATACCCTGCTATAAAATGAACAGTTAAATTGATCTTCACCCAATTCACAGTTGTTCTCAAAAACAATAGTGGTAGTTAGAAAGAGCAGTGCAAAATCTGGGTCCTGATTTGAAACCTACAACTTATAGCTTTATGACTTAGTATTTTTGGGTTTCCATTTCCTATGGGTCTATGTTAGACATTTTGTGCTGCATTTTGTTAATTCCTCACACAACCATCCCTTTATTATCCCTTTTTCCACGTGAAGAAATTGAAGTTCACAGAGGTTAAATAATTTTCTTGAGGTGTTATATCAAGAAAGTAGTAGAGTTAGAATTGTTTTGATTCAAAAATCTATAATCTTTTTACTCAGCCACACCAAACTCTTATTTACTTTTATAAGCATCATCAGATTTACATCCTTACGATCCCTCATCTCACTCGTCCTGACAACAAGCATCAGTGTGGAATGCAGGTTACTATCGAATATATCTTCAGGTCTATGTTAGTGTTGTTCTGGCATGCATCCACAGATGCTTCTGCTTGTCCTGGGCCCTGAGATGTCTCCAGAGTTTTCTGCCTTCACAGGCCATATGTCCAATTACCTTATTATTCAGTTAGCAAAATACTATATAACCCTGAAAGTTAATAGTGTGACTGGGTGCTGAGTAACCAGTATGGGTAATAGGCTGCTAGATATTGCAGGATTAGACAGGAATAGTTTAATTGTCTGTGTTACTCTTTCTCTTCTTTTTTCTACCATGAAAGAGAGCTGGTATACTGCTTTCTTGTTTATTATATGAGGCTAGAGCTGTTATCTACTGAGCGACTAAGTTCTACACTTCATACCAGGCACACTGTCTCATTTAAGATTGATAAGAATCTACTGGGTATTAATTTATAGTTGAGGCTCAACAAGATTACGAAATTTTCTCAAAGCCACTATGTAAATAAGTGTTAGTATTTGGATTTGAATCCAGAGCTACCTGTTCCCAAAGTCCTGTTCTTTTGAATATACAATACTGTACTATCACAGAGATACTGGGGTAGGCAGAGGATATGAAGATTTGCTATTTTAGACTAAAAATTTCTTAAAATTCCATCAAAAATTCATGTCATCTTTTATCAAAGTCTACTTAGCAGTTCTATTTTATGTTTACAAAATGATATATGATTACAGTCACAAGAGGGACTGATGCAAAGTGAAACAGAAATAAACCAAAGATCACAGAGCTCCTAGTAAAAGTATGTGATTATTCTGTTTGTATGTTTCAACTAAATGCTGAATGCCTTGTTATACTCTTAACACTTGACTTTTTCTGATAAGATTCTTGAGAATAAGAATTGTGTCTTATTTCATTCCGATGCCCTCAGTGTAGTTACCACAAATATATCATGGGACTAATACTGTAAGAGAAACAGTTTAAGAATCAGTGCCAACTTACCACACTCACCGACCCTAAAGCTGTCAGAAAGTGATCTGATGTAATCTTCACTGCCCCAGGATGTTGCATTTACAAAATGGGTTGTTGAATCACGAATGGTGAAACTAAAAGTGTACCTTTCTGATCCAATATCTAAGGGAAAACCAAAGCTTTTATTTTTCAGATGAAAAGTTTTAATTTTAAACAAAGGTGATTATTATGATACTAAAACACTCAAACACATGGTATAAAAAATTATTTCAGATATAAATTCTACAAGTTATGCTTTAAGAATTGCAAAACTGCCAAGGTAGATAATTCACCTCACTGTGACTTCTTTGTTCCCTTTCCCTAGTTACCTCTATATTCAGAGGGAAATAACGTGTAGGTTTGAACCATCCTGATATTAGATTACATTCTCCATTTCTCTCTTACTGTTGTTTTAACCTAAGTTAAATCTAAATTATTTCAAAACAAATAAGTGTGTGCTAACTAAAAGATACCACTAGGGGTCAGCAAGCACTTTTTTCCAGAATAAATTCCAAAATAAATTTCTTTATTGTTTTTGCTAACTAAAAAAGTAATACAATGAATGATAAAGAAAATGTGGTACATTTATAATCAGTCTGATTTTGGTTTTGACCATCTGATGATGCCCATGTGTAGTGTGTTGAAAGTGTTAGTTGTTCAGTCGTGTCCGACTTTTGGGGACCCCATGGACTATAGCCCGCCAGGCTCCTCTGTCCATGGAATCCTCCAGGCAAAAATACTGGAGATACAAAATACAAAAATAATGGTTAAGGGTTGTCATTCCCTTCTCCAGGGGATCTTTCCAACCCTGGGACTGAACCCAGGTCTCCCGCATTGCAGGCAAATTCTTTACCATTTGAGCCAGCAAGGAATCCCATCCATGTGTAGAATCAGCCATAAAAATAATGAATTTTAGTCAGTTCTAGTCACTACAGATGGTGACTGCAGCCATGAAATTAAAAGACGCTTACTCCTTGGAAGGAAAGTTATGACCAACCTAGATAGCATATTCAAAAGCAGAAACATTACTTTGCCAACAAAGGTTCGTCTAGTCAAGGCTATGGTTTTTCCTGTGGTCATGTATGGATGTGAGAGTTGGACTGTGAAGAAGGCTGAGTGCCGAAGAATTGATGCTTTTGAACTGTGGTGTTGGAGAAGACTCTTGAGAGTCCCTTGGACTGCAAGGAGATCCAACCAGTCCATTCTGAAGGAGATCAGCCCTGGGATTTCTTTGGAAGGAATGATGCTAAAGCTGAAACTCCAGTGCTTTGGCCACCTCATGCGAAGAGTTGACTCATTGGAAAAGACTCTGATGCTGGGAGGGATTGGGGGCAGGAGGAGAAGGGGATGACAGAGGATGAGATGGCTGGATGGTATCGCTGACTCGATGGACGTGAGTCTGAGTGAACTCCGGGAGTTGGTGATGGACAGGGAGGCCTGGAGTGCTGCGATTCATGAGGTCGCAAAGAGTTGGACACGACTAAGCAACTGATCTGATCTCTGATCTGAGTGGGTGAACCTAGAGCCTATTAAACAGAGTGAAGTAAGTTTGAAAGAGAAAAACAAATATCGTATATTAACATATATGTATGGAATCTAGAAAAGTGGCATTGCTTATCCCATTTGCAGGGAAGACATAGATGTAGAGAACGGACGTGTGGACACAGTGGGGGAGGAGTGTGGGACGAACGGAGAAAGTGGCCTTGACATACACACACTATCATATGGAAAACAGGTAGCAGGTGAGAAGCTGCTATTTACACAGAGAGCCCAGCCTGGTGCTCTGTGATGACCTAGAGGGGTGAGATTGGGGGAGGGGAAGGAAGCTCAAGACGGAAGGGATGTATGTATAACTATGGCTGATTCACACTGTTGTACAGCAGAAATCAACATAATATTGTAAAGCAATTTTCCTTCAATTAATAAATTTAAAAAAATTTTTACAGAAATACAAACAGCATGCTACTGACACAGAAACAGACACACAGATCAGTGAAATAGGACAGAAAGCCTGGAAATAAACCCACACAATTATAGTCAATTAGTCTACAACAAAGGAGGCAAGAATATACAATGGCAAAAATACAGTTTCTTCAATAAGCAGTGCTGGGAAAACTGAACAGTTACATGTAGAAGAGTGAAATTAGAACATTCTCTAATACCATATACAAAAATAAACACAAAATGGATTAAAGACCTAAATGTAAGACCAGATATCATGAAACTCCTAGAGAAAAACATAGGCAGAACATACTTTGACATAAATTATAGCAATACTTTATTGGATCCATTCCTAAAACAAAGGCAGTAAAAGCAAAAATAAACAACTGGAAACTAATTAAACTTAAATGCTTTTGCACAGCAAAGGAAAAGATAACCTACTGAATGGGAAAAATTATTTGCAAATGATATGACCAACAGGAATTAATATCCAACATAAATCTTCAGCTCATACAACTCAACATAAAAAAACCCTAACAACCCAATTTAAAAAATAGGAAGAACTGAATAGGCATTTTTTCCAAAGAGGAAATGCAGATGGCCAACAGGCACATGAAAAGATGCTCAACATCACTAATTATCAGGAAAATATAAATTAAAACCACAATGAGCTATTCCCTCACACCTGTCAGAATGACTATCGTCATAAAGAATACAAATAGGGGCTTTCCTTGGTGGCTCAGTGGTAAAGAATCCACCTGCCAATGCAGGGGACATGGGTTCAATCCCTGGTCCAAGAAGATCCCAGATGTCTCATGGCAACTAAGCCTGGTGCCACAACTACTGAGCCCACCTGCTGCAACCACTGAAGTCCCACTCCCTAGAACTTGTGCCCAGCAACAAGAGAAGACACAGAGATGAGAAGCCCGAGAACAGCAACTAGAGAAAGCAAAGAGTAGCCCCTGCTCACCACAACTGGAGAAAGCCTGTGCACAGCAACAAAGACCCAGCACAGCCAAAAATGAAATAGATAAATATATTAAAATTTAAATAAAAAAAGAAATCTTCCTTTTAATATGGTGTATATGTGTGTAATGCTCACTCAGTCGTGTCTGACTCTCTGCAACCCTATGGACTGTAACCTGCCAGGTTCCTCTGTCCCTGGAATTCTCCAGGCAAGAATACTGGAGTGGGTAGCCATTCCCTTCTTCAGGGGATCTTTCTGACCCAGGGATTGAACCCAGGTCTACTGCATCGCAGATGGATTCTTTACCACTGAGCCACCAGGGAAGCCCACCTGTCACTATGCTGCTGCTGCTGCTGCTAAGTCGCTTCAGTCGTGTCTGACTCTTTGTGACCCCATAGACGGCAGCCCACCAGGCTCCCCCATCCCTGGGATTCTCCAGGCAAGAACACTGGAGTGGGTTGCAATTTCCTTCTCCAATGCATGAAAGCAAAAAGTGAAAGTGAAGTCGTTCAGTCATGTCTGACTTTTAGCAACCCCATGGACTGCAGCCCACCAGGCTCCTCTGTCGATGGGATTTTCCAGGCAAGAGTACTGGACTGGGGTGCCATCGCCTTCTCTGACCTGTCACTATACCACAAGTCAATTAACACAGCCACAATTACTCAAGTGATTCAAACAAAATAGTCTTCTGTCAAAATTACTGGCTGGCTGACTAGAGCTCTGATTCCCTCAAGCTGTATCAAAGGATTTATACCATACCCTTTAATAAAAAGCACTGACACTTTAGAAGCTAGAAATAGTGTATTGCTACTTTTGGCATTCTATATTGTATCTGTGCATGTAAACTATAAAAGTTTGAAGATCGGCTGATTTTACTTATTTGTTTTGGTCTCTGTTGGGGCACGCGGGATCTCAGTCTTCCTCCCAGCATGTGGGACCTAGGTCCTTGACTAGAGATCAAACACAGGCCCCCTGCTTTGGGAGCTTGAAGTCTTAGCCATTGGACAGCTGGGAACAGCTAGGGAAGTCCCTGAAGGTCAGTTGATTTTAAAAATCTGATTTTAGTCTTGGATTATGTTTCCATAGTCCTAAAACTGTTGCACAGACAACTAAATAAGGACCACTAAAGCCAGACTTAACTGTATTTCCCACATATGAAAGATGATTTTTTTCCCCTGAATCATTTAGTTCTTTGAATAAATACACAGATACTGCTGCATACTTCCCTCCCTCAACACTGTCTTGACATCCATGCTGGAAAACCTTCCTCCTACCACTTTCTGTTTTCTATGAGACTTACCTGTGTGCTTGTATCTGATACTGACAGTTTACACGGAGTTCCTACTCTATGTTACACACTCTTACATATACAAGCTCATGTAAGTCTCATCCCAGCTTTGTTTACCCTGATTCTGAGGCTCTACATAGGACAGACTCGGGGGTGAGCCCTGTCAATCAGGCTCCACGTCCATCCTCTCAGAAGCTCTCATATCTGAGGATGATGATAGAGACTACAACTTCTTTCTCCAGTCTTTACACTGGGTTTTGCACAATGGAGGAGCTCAGAAAATACACGTTGATACACATTAATGAGCTGACCAATTTAACTAGCTATTTTAATACTGTATACACAGCTTTTAAAGTTATGCTTTAGAAATATCAAATAAAACCATTAAAATGATTTTAATGCCCTCACACATGTGGCCTTAAGTCAAGTACTTTACCATGCAATAGAGAACATAGCCATTGCTCTTAGGGAGTTAAACAGGCATGAGAAATTTAATCACTTAAATATACTTTGTTGTAGTCATAAGCCACAGTTGATGAAAAGTGAAGCAAAGAGTTAAATAGAACTCAGCTTTTTCTGTCTGGAAAGCCTTTGACATCTGTTTTTCCAATAACTATGCCGATTATTTTCTGAAAAACAAAAGGGTTATAGAAGACGAATATTAAACACAGATGGAGATGGTAAATTTAATTTCATGGACTTGTTATATTTTACTGGTTCTAACAAACATTTTTGACTAGGAACCATTTAAATGTATTTATTCCAGACAAACATCTAAAAGAACTTCATAAATGTTCATTCTACAAGGAATAGTACAAAGTAATAAGACAGTTAACTACTATTACAAATATAATCATTTAATACTTAGTATGTTTCTACTTTATTTTCAATCACTAGGTGGAGCACAGTAACTGCCCTATGCTATCAATTCTTACTGAATTCATTCAAAGCACATGTATAATGCAATTTAATTTGCCATGGTCTTCAAAGCTTTCTTTTATATACGGTTTTCTAACAATCCACATAGAATTGCTTAGCTTCTTAATGCAAACATGCTGGACAGTAACATATATTAGATTGTAACAAAACTTGCATATCACTGCTAATAAATCTAAGCTCTAAAGTCCTAGATCTTAAATCTTAAAGGTATTAACATGTCTTTAATATTTTTAATGTTCTCTATAGTGACTAAAAGAAAAATTAAATATTTTTAAATACTTTAAAAAATAAAAATAACTACCTTTTTCTGAAAGGATGAACTTATAATTCTAGCTACTGACTTTAACCTTGCAATAATCTGCTCAATTTCAAATACATGCAATCTTTTAAGACTACCACATCCTAGCTGAGCTATTAGCTAGCCTTATTACATTTAGACACACTGTTATTATTTTTTTTAATTCCATATGCTGCAGCTCTCACTGAATTTTGTTAGGAAAACAACTAGTGAGAATATTGAGTAAAATTTTCTAATGAAGAGGCAATTAGCAAAGAGTTTACCTTTCAAGAAAAACTGTAACAGCCATAATTATTTTTAACATTGCTAAGTCACTTCAGTCGTGTCCAACTCTGTGCGACCCCAAAGACGGGAGCCCACCAGGCTCCCCCGTCCCTGGGATTCTCCAGGCAATAACACTGGAGTGGGTTGCCATTTCCTTCTCCAATGCATGAAAAGTAAAAGTAAAAGTGAAGTTGCTCAGTCGTGTCCGACCCTCAGTGACCCCATGGACTGCAGCTTTCCAGATTCCTCCATCCATGGGATTTTCCAGGCAAGAGTACTGGAGTGGGGTCCCATTGCCTTCTCCGATTTTTTTTTAACATTAATAAAGTTTAAATTTAATAAAGTTTAAATTGCAAACTATTAAAGTTATATGTGCTGCTGCTGCTGCTAAGTCGCTTCAGTTGTGTACGACTCTGTGCGACCCCATAGATGGCAGCCCACCAGGCTCTCCTGTTCATGGGATGTTCCAGGCAAGAGTACTGGAGTGGGCTGCCAGTGCCTTCTCATGCATGAAAGTGAAAAATGAAAGAAGTCGCTCAGTCGTGTCTGACTCTTAGCAACCCCATGGACTGCAGCCTACCAGTCTCCTCCATCCATGGGATTTTCCAGGCAAGAGTACTGGAGTGGGTTGCCAGTGCCTTCTATGAGAGTTATATGTAATTTATCTCATTTTAAGAAATCTGATTTGCACATTCCAAATATAAATAGCAGACTGCTGGGGGTAGGAAAGATAAGGGAGTATGATAATTGCTTTATAGTAAGCTCTTCACTTTATGATATGATTCCACCTAGATTTCTTTCAAATAAATAACAATCTTCGCAAATTTGAAATAACTGGTGCCCCCACAACCTTTCTCACCAAAATAAATTTTCACACAATGATTTCAGAAACACATCATTTGTGTACCTTTGTCACAAAAGCAACATAATAACAAGTATTTCAGCATATAACATGGACAATTTGATTGGACAATAGATGCTGCTTAACAAAAATGCTTTAATTTTGCAATGCTAATTTTTTAACTTTACAATATTGTATTGGTTTTGCCATATATCAAAATGAATCTGCCACAGGTATACATGTGTTCCCCATCCTGAACCCTCCTCCCTCCTCCCTCCCCATACCATCCCTCTGGGTCGTCCCAGTGCACCAGCCCCAAGCATCCAGTATCGTGCATCTGGATGCACGTGAACCTAGACTAGCGACTCGTTTCATATATGATATTATACATGTTTCAATGCTATTCTCCCAAATCATCCCACCCTCTCCCTCTCCCACAGAGTCCAAAAGACTGTTCTATACATCAGTGTCTCTTTTGCTGTCTCGTATACAGGGTTATTGTTACCATCTTTCTGAGGAAACCAGAATAGAAAGAGACACGTGTACCCCAATGTTCATTGCAGCACTGTTTATAATAGCCAGGACATGGAAGCAACCTAGATGTCCATCAGCAGATGAATGGATAAGAAAGCTATGGTACATATACACAATGGAGTATTACTCAGCCATTAAAAAGAATACATTTGAATCAGTTCTAATGAGGCGGATGAAACTGGAGCCTATTATACAGAGTGAAGTAAGCCAGAAAGAAAAACACCAATACAGTATACTAATGCATATATATGGAATTTAGAAAGATGGTAACAATAACCTTGCAATGCTAAATTTGAGTGCATATTAAATATTTAATTTGTTGTTGTTTAGTCATGAAGTCGTATCCAACTTTTTGCTATATTTAATTAAAATAATACAAATAAACTTCCAATAATTTTTAACAATTACTAGTCATATCAGCAGTGGCCACAGGACTGGAAAAGGTCCGTTTTTGTTCCAATCCCAAAGAAAGGCAATGCCAAAGAATGCTCAAACTACCGCACAATTGCACTCATCTCACACGCTAGTAAAGTAATGCTCAAAATTCTCCAAGCCAGGCTTCAGCAATACGTGAACCATGAACTTCCAGATGTTCAAGCTGGTTTTAGAAAAGGCAGAGGAACCAGAGATCAAATTGCCAACATCCGTGGGATCATGGACAAAGCAACAGAGTTCCAGAAAAACATCTATTTCTGCTTTCTTGACTATGCCAAAGCCTTTGACTGTGTGGATCACAATAAACTGTGGAAAATTCTGGAAGTGATGGGAATACCAGACCAGCTGACCTGCCTCTTGAGAAATCTATATGCAGGTCAGGAAGCAACAGTTAGAACTGGACATGGAACAACAGACTGGTTCCAAATAGGAAAAGGAGGACGTCAAGGCTGTATATTGTCACCCTGCTTATTTAACTTATATGCAGAGTACATCATGAGAAACGCTGGGCTGGAAGAAGCACAAGCTAGAATCAAGATTGCCGGGAGAAATATCAATAACCTCAGATATGCAGATGACACCACCCTTATGGCAGAGAGTGAAGAGGAACTAAAAAGCCTCTTGATGAAAGTGAAAGAGGAGAGTGAAAAAGCTGGTTTAAAACTCAACATTCAGAAAACTAAGATCATGGCATCTGGTCCCATCACTTCATGGCAAATAGATAGGGAAACAGTGGAAATAGTGTCAGACTTTGTTTTTTTGGGCTCCAAAATCACTGCAGATGGTGATTACAGCCATGAAATTAAAAGACGCTTACTCCTTGGAAGGAAAATTATGACCAACCTAGATAGCATATTCAAAAACAGAGACATTACTTTGCCAACAAAGGTCCGTCTAGTCAAGGCTATGGTTTTTCCAGTGGTCATGTATGGATGTGAGAGTTGGACTGTGAAGAAAGCTGAACACTGAAGAATTGATGCTTTTGAACTGTGGTGTTGGAGAAGACTCTTGAGAGTCCCTTGGACCGCAAGGAGATCCAACCAGTCCATTCTAAAGGAGATCAGTCCTGGGTGTTCATTGGAAGGACTGATGCTAAAGCTGAAACTCCAATACTTTGGCCATCTCATTGGTTGATTCATTGGAAAAGACTCTGATGCTGGGAGGGATTGGGGGCAGGAGGAGAAGGGGATGACAGAGGATGACATGGCTGGATGGGATCACCGACTCAATGGACATGAGTTTGAGTGAACTCAGGGAATTGGTGATGGACAGGGAGGCCTGGCGTGCTGTGATTCATGGGGTCGCAAAGAGTCAGACACGATTGAGGGACTGAACTCAACTGAACTAAGTCATATCTATAATCTCCTAACGTGCAGACAAAAAAAAAAAGACGAATTTTCATTCAGCTGGCATAAATACAAAGAGGTTTAGGAGTGTTTAATATCTAACAATCACCAGTGCAATAAGTATCTGTATACTTGTCAATTATACAAGCATGTGTTGAAACGAATCAATAATGTTGACACAATGTAATATCACCACCTAAAGCTTCAACAGAGAACAAATGAACTACTGCATTGCTGAAACTTACCAGATTAGCCATATTTGGATGTAGATTTGAAAGTGCAGTAAAGTTCTTTGATGCAATAGAGTTGGCCATTCTTTTATCTGCATTTTAGAAAATATAATTTAGATGCATAAGTTAAACAACTGAAATAAAGCTTGAAAAATTCCAAGACTGAAAAAAGAATTTATTTAGGAAAGTATGGGATATTCTACTCATTCTTTGGGAAAACTTTATTTATTTGGCTGCACTAGATCTTAGTTGCAGCTTATTAAGGCCTTCGATCTTCAATGCGGCATGAGGAATCTTCAGGCTATAGTTGTGGAAGATCTGATTTGTAGTTGCAGCATGCAAACTCTTAGCTGTGGCATGTGGGATCTAGTTCCCTGACCAGGGATCGAATCCATGCCCCCTGCATTGGGAGCTCAGAATCTTAGCCACTGGACCACCAAGGAAGTTCCAGGAAATTTTTATATTACAACAGTGAAATGTAAGTTAGATTCAACCTGTAAAAAGTATATTTTTAAAAGGTCTTTTAAAGTTACGAATGATATAGTTAGGTTTCAATTTTTAACTTTCACTTTGCAAAAAAAAAATTAGTCAATATTTGAACAAATTTAGAGTTTCAGATGAGAGATGGGACATTGCAGATTTAAATATTTACTACCATAAAGCCTACTTTTAAACAAACATAGCAAAACTACACTGTAACCACCTCTCATGCTTCTAGTTACATTGTGTATGGATTTAGGCAGTACTTCACCCTCCCCTCTAAGCTCCACCAGGGCAGAAGCAGCATCTTAAAATTTGTGAGTGCATTTCAATGCTATCTTGCACATAAAAAGCACTCAATAAACATGAGATAAATGAAACAGAGACTTGTCCCTCAACTTAGTCACTAGAAAAGGTTTTAATGTAGTAACAGCTGTCAGCTACACCAAACTAGCAGATTTACTTGATTTCACTTCATTTTATGTGGCCTCTTTAGAATGCTCTCATCTCCAGGCTGTACTTTCAGGACACATTGCATAGCATAAGTTTCAAGAAGGCTGCACAATTACTCAAATATGATTTTGAATTCCAGCGCCACTAGTTTGTGGTCAAATGTTTTGAATTACTGAGCTTTAATCTCCTCATCCACAAAATATGGATAATCTATCCTACAAGGTTGTTGTGAGAATTCAAAATAGTGTACATAAAGAGCCAAGATGTCCACAGGCTCTTGACTGATGAGAACACTGCTTTTCATTCTTATCCAATGTAGCAGTTTCTGCATTCAAGCCAGAATAAACAATTTAGCAGTGTTAAGGTCCTATTTATTCTTCAGCGGAGTCTGATCTGGTTGAAACTGATCACTACGCAATTTCAGTCTCTGAAATACTTGCCAGCCTGACAGATTCATTCATTCATCCATCCACTCAGCCAACATATATTGAGAGTCTGTCCAATGCTAGACACTTGAGGCTAGAGAAGACAAACTATTCAGTAGCTAGATTTTGTGTAAAAATACTATCCATCTACATACTGAGTTCTCCAAAATTTTAGCCCTTAACATCTCTTGCTGGTTACTTACTTAGAGGAATATCACATGAACTCTTTGAAGTTCCTTCACTTCTTACTGTTAATCAAAATATATGGTGATATACTTTAGTGTCTGTCTACAAAAAGAAAATGACAACTTACTTCTCTAGGTTTTTGAGAAATACAAAATTAACATGAAATAAAGAGGCCAGTATGGTGATACAGAGATTACACCATTCATCAGCAACTGCTGTCCCTTCTATTTTCCAAATATATTTTAAAAGTCTCTGTTTCTCCATCTCCAGTGCCATCTCCTCAGTGCAAGGGTCAGTCACTCCTTATCTAGAGTACTGCTATTTCCTAGTCTTATACATAGTTTATTCATTCAACACATGTGAGTTGAGTGTCTGACATGTATCAGGTACTGAGTCAGGACAGGAGGGGTGGCTCAGAGAGAAGCTAAAAAAAAAAAAAAAACAAAGTGCATGGTGTGGAGCTAGACGTGTACAGCCCGAAGACCACAGACACAGCTCCTTGACAAGGGAAAGGGAAAGGTGGTGGAGGAACTAGTCCAGTTAAGGTGACCTGGTGGCAATGTCACAGGTAATAGTTGTGGAGTGACTATTATGAGGTTGGCCCTATACTACAGACACTAGATATACATCATCTCCACCCCCCCACCCCCCACTGCTGATTACCACTCTCCAGATAACTCAGCAGCTCTCCTCTCTACAAATGGGACCTGGGACTTTGGCACACAGTTCCGTCTTCCTTGAGCATCCGCTCCAATCCCACCCTCAGATCCTCCCAAGACAAGAGCTTTAACATTTTGGGGGTCTCAAAGAGAAGATCTTATCACCCTACTTCAAGTATCCCCAGCCTCTATTCCTTCTCTCAGCATTCTTAATTCTCTCATTACAGGGTGGGGTTCAGGATGACAGGGCTGTGCCTTGCCTTGCCCTTACTGTGTCCTACAGTGCCTAGTTAGGCTAGCACCTCAGGCATAGTAGCTGCTAGCTATTTGTTGACTAAATTAATGAGCAAGTCCTAAAAGAAACCTGATTTGTAATTTGAGAATAATATTGCTACAATTAACTTTCTGGATAAACAGAATTTTAGTTAATAACTAATTTTACATTTATATCCAGCATTTAAATTACAGAAACAAGTACAAATTGTAACCTACTATTCTAGATCAACAGAGCTTCCAAAGACCTGGCATGGATGGTCCTATATAATCTTCTAGTTTATTCTACAGACCTGTGCTGGGGCTGCTACAGAGAAATCCTCTTATGTGGTTATTTCTGTACGTGAAAATCCCCCCGAACTTCCATCACAAACCAAAGACTTTTTTTTTTTTTTTGACAAACTTTGACAAAGTTGGCCACCTTGCCTAGAGGGGAACAGCTGTTCAATTATTTTTATAAATCCAATTCAAAAGGGTAGTTTTTACTCCTTCAGTGGGAACTCAGCAAGTTTTGTATATTCTGGGTTGGCCATAACAAAACGGGGAACCGCCCATCTCTGGAGAACTCACCAGCATGGAGACAAAAAGAGCACTTGCTAGTAAACTTTCAAGGTAGTCTTAATTTTTTTTTTTTAAACCAAACACTGCTTTGAAAAAAAGAACGAAAGAGAGGGAGGAAGGGACATGACTTGCACACAGAGATTAAAAACCGTCCCTTTTAAACCCTCCACGCTTTAAAATGTACCTGAAGATTCCAAATCTAGGACATTCTAGAACAGGGAGCACTGTGGAGAGGGCGCCTGAGGTGGCGGGGAGCGGGGTGTGAGTCGTGGGTGGGGGCCTCCAGGGCCAGTGCCCGTGCGCACGTGTCCGCACACACCTGTCAACCCCACAGAACGGCCGCGCGTCAGCCAGGCTGGGAGTGGGGGGAGCGGGCGGGTGACGCACTGAGGTACCTCAGAACGCGCTTATCCCCCCCGCATCGATTACACCCGCGCGTCTACATGCGCCGCGCCACGCGAACGAGCACACTCCACCCGTGTCCTGTGTGTTCCTACGTGACTGTGACTCCGCGGGTGTGGACTGGAAGCCGGCGTCAGCTGCCCACTTCGCACCCCGGGGCGTCCCCCGAACCGCAACCCGCCGGCTTCCACCTCTCGAGGGCACCGGGGTGACCGCCACCCGCGGGCAGCCGGGAAGAGAGACCATTCCCACCGCGGACGTCGCGGCCCAGAGGCCTGCCCTCAGGAACAGACGACGGCCCGCCGCCCGCCGCCACCCGGTTTCACCTCAGCGTTCTCGCCAGCTGCTCCTAGGAGCGCTCGCCTAGACGCTCTCGCTCTTGGACAGCAGCCAGCCACACGCAGGCCCCGCCCAGACGCCTCCCCCGCTCGGCCGGAATTCGGCTTCTTCTCCACAGCGCTTTCTGCCCACAGCCCCGGCGCTCGACGGTCGCCGCGGGAGGACACCCTTGGACCGTTAGCCCAGGCCCCGCCCTCGCCGATCTCAGACTCCGCCCACTCCTGGGCTCTGCCCAGCCCCCGAGTTCTGATCCCGCCTCCAGATCCGACTCCACGCATGCCTCTCCCACCGATCTCAGACTCCACCCACGCTCTGACTCTGCCCCGCCCTCAGCTTCGACCCCGCCCCGCCCCCCTCTGCAAACTCCGGTTCCACTCACTCCCTGACTGCCCAACCCAAGCTCTGCTGACTCCGCCCACTCCTGGCCCCGCCCCTCACCTCGCCCTGACTCCGCCCTCAGCCCCGCCTTGCGGCTCCAGACGCCTTGAGGGTCGCGGTCCCTCTGCAGTCTGAATAGTGAGGAGAGAGAGACTCGGGAGACTGGCCGCGGGTGGTTCCCGTTTCTTTGCTTTCCCGGGGGCCCGAGCCTGTCCTCCAGTCTCCCGAGCGGGACTCCGGGCTGCTAAAAACCAGGTGTCCAGGAAGATGCTGGGGATCTTTTCTGCTGAAACAGCAGAAATACAGGAGACATTGCTATAGAAAGTGCAGCAGCTGAACGCACAGCTACAAACATGTGCTAAGTGTAGCCGGGGAAATCTGGAAAAGCCTGCGTGTCTACTCAGCAGCCTAGTTGTGAGCTAGCAGGATGTTCTGACTGGGGAGAGGTGGATCGAGTGTAGCAGGGATCTGTTAGTTCTTACGCGGCATGTGACTCTGGATCTCAGTGAAAGAAGAGAGCATGGAAGAAAGAACGGTGCACGGTTGCTGATAAAGCTTCTAGAAGAGGAGCGGGTGTTGGATGCAGACTTGTCACCTGCTGGGGGAGTGTGAACAAAGGCCAGGCTGCTAGATCGATAACGCTAAACCCTGATGATGCTATTTGTATCATTTCAGATGCATACATATAGATATACACTGTATGTATAATTTGATCTGCTAAATATTGGGCTTTGGTGAACGTGACAAAACATTCGCCAGGCTTTTTAGTTAGTACCGTTTGGAAATCTTTTTAGTTTAATGACATAAATTTTTGTTGAAAGAGGAAGACCCCTGGAGAAGGAAATAGCTACCCACTCCAGTATCCTTGCTTGGAGAATTCCATGGACAGAGGAGCCTGGAGGGCGACAGTCCATGGGATCAAAGAGTTGGACGTGACTGAGCGACTAACACATAAAAGAGTACTAAATCAGGGGCAAATAAGTTAAGATCCAAAAACTAAATTCTTAAAATTTGTCACCAGTTACTGTCCACTTGTAGCATTACTTAAATTATTGAAATTCTTTCTTTAACAGGAAAAACAATTTTGGTACTTATTATACAGCTATGTACTGCAAAAGAGAAGTGCAACATCAGGGGCAAGTCTTATGTTGTTATCAAAACATAGTTTTATGTTGCATCTTTTTTTTTTTTTTTGCTGTGTTGCTCTGTTTCCAGGATTTTGGTTCCCCCATCAGCAACTGAACCCCAGCCCCCAACAATGAGAGCACCAAGTCCTAAACACTGGACCTCCAGGCAGTTCCCTCCTTTGTTATTTTTTAATTTCCCAAACAATGGTAGAAAGAAAAATAAAGTACCTGCATTCCTGCTGCTTAAATAAAGTTAAAAAAATTTTTTTCTTATTCCTTTCCACTCTTGTCTTTACAAGCACATACCTTGATCTTTCCAAAAGAAAAGGTAATGCCTTACCTGGCATTCTTAGTCTATTCTAAAGGGGGAAAAAAGGGTATAAAAAATAATTTGTATGCATTTTTCATTTGAGCCTCACTGGGGGAGTAAAATTTTAAATTTTCATTTGCATTTTTTCACATTTTAGCAAATTAATTTTAGCTGAAAGGTATCTAAGATTAAGCAAGTATAGTCAACTTCACCAGGACACAATAGGCTTTTCATAAGATGTGCTGCTTTGAAATACAAGCCTGAAAGAGTGGAATTGTTTGATGTTAATAATGAAATTGGGACACCCCCCCTTGTTACATAAAGAATTCATCTCTTCCATTTTTATAGCAATTCCATTCTTAACAATAGAATTGACTTGTCAATACACTTTGGATGGATATGAACAGAAGCAAAGACAGGGAACGCCTAGCCTCACCACTTGATGTAGAAGTCGAGGGTGAGTGAACAAAGGTCAACATTGAAATTGCTTGCATGTCTGGCTAAAGAAAATGGTGTGAGGCCACACCCATCACCTCCCTGGAGCATGCCAGCTGTCAGGCCATTGAGGAGCATGTCACAAAGGGGTGACAGGCAAAGCATGTAGCAATCAACTTCACACCTACTAATCGCTGGGGTGGGGGGGGAATGACAATTATTTTAATGAATTACAAAACCACCTTTTATTTATTCAACAACAAAATAACTTTTGTAAAGTTGGTCCAGTGATTACACATCCTTCCCAGGAGCTGAAATACTGACAACTCAATTACTAGTCTCGCTCTCCACTCCTCCATCTAAAATGAGACCAGCCAATAAGGGGAAAGAATCTGAAAAAAATATATGGGGTGGTGGCTTCCTTGGTGGCTCAGTCTGGTGGCTCACCTGCAATTTAGGAGACCCGGGTTTGATCCCTGCATCAAGAAGGTCCCCTGAAGAAGAAAATGGTAACCCACTCTAGTATTCTTGCCTGGGAAATCCCATGGACAGAGGAGCCTGGTGGGTTACAGTCCAGAGGGTCACAAAGATTGGACACGACTTAGCAACTAAACAACAAGAAATATGCACTAGGAAACCAACATGGCAAGGCAAATAGAAAAAACAAGGCAAATGCCAGGGCAACTTTGCTTCCAGCCTCTAGCCCTCGGTGGTCTAGCAGCTGGGATTTCTAATTTTCATCCAGGCTGAAGTGAAGTTGCTCAATTGTGTCCAACTCTTTGCAACCCCATGGACTGTAGCCTACCAGGCTTCTCCGTCCATGGGATTTTCCAGGCAAGAGTACTGGAGTGGGTTGCCATTTCCTTCTCCAGGGGATCTTCCCAACCCAGGGATCAAACCCATCTCCTGCATTGTAGGCAGACACTTTACCCTCTGAGCCACCAGGAAACCAAAACACTTGTTTTTTCTTGCATGGAACTGAGCCACACTATCCCCAAGGTGTGCCTGTCATTGGTGTCTGGTCCATGCTATGCATCCTTTCTGCACTCTGCACGCCTGCCCTGTGCTGTACCAAAGAGAACGTGCTGAGGGAAGAAGAGTGGAAGAAGAAGCTCTTCAGCACTCAGAGCACAGGTGTCCCTTTGGGGAGGAGAATACAGTTGCCCCCCAGCCTGCCCCACCAGAGGGTTACTCCTGGGACAACACAGGGAAGGGCCCCTCTCTCTGGAGGGCTGTCATGGGCCAGGTTCATCACAGTTTATGTTAGGCATAAACTGAAAGTCGGACTCGAGTTGACAACAACAACAGAGTCCAAATTACTCCAAGCTAAGAGTACGAGTGTTTGGGAAAAGCCAACTTCCACATGCAGCTCTACGCTTTCTTTCCTCTGGGTGCAAATCCCGGGCTCTGTTCTGTGTTTGCTTTATGACTTTGCTCAGCACTCAATATCCTGTCTGTGTTGTTCACATGTTGGCCAAATACTAAAAGATGAAAGAGAAAAACTCAACAACAAGACATTTTTATTTTTAATTGTAAAAGGACCATGGATATTTCTCAGCGTGCTTAATTCCAACACACATCGGCCAGAGTTCTCTCATCTTAGCTGTTTTATCGCACACTTGTCTAAATGAGAAAATAAATGAATTCTAGAAACTAAAAGTCAAGCTATCTGGTCAAAATTTCACTTTTGCCATTAATTAGCTGTGTCAGTCAAGACTCTCTGAGCTTCATTTTCCTTATCTGTCAAATAAAAGGTTTGGGCAGACCCAAGGGACAGATGAACCTGTGAGGGAAAGGCTCTCTATTTATCTGTGTGTTTGTTGGTCTCTTCTGGATGCACAGTTTTGGAAAGCTTGTTCATGTCAGATTTCTCCCTTGGCTAACGTGACAACTGGGCTTCTCAGGTGGTGCTAGTGGTAAAGAACCCACTTGCCAATCAATGCAGGAGACATAAGAGACGCAGGCTCCATCCCTGGGTTGGGAATATCCCCTGGAGGAGGGCACGGCAGCCCACTCCAGTATTCTTGCCTGGAGAATCCAACGGACAGAGGAGCTTGGTGGGCTACAGTCCATAGGGTCGCAGAGTTGGACACGACTGAGGTGACTTAGCATGCAAGATAGCAACTGGCCAAGAGCTGGTGTTTGCTGAGTGAATCGTTCGATAATCATGAATAACATCAACTTCTAAAAGGTGACACTGCTGAAAGGGGGGACGTTTTGCTCACTTGGGGTGCATAGAGGCTGCTATATGTATTGAGAGGAGATAAACAGATTTGTATCTTAGGGCTTTTTCAAGTTCTTTCTAGTCCTAACTTAGCTGACTGTAGTGGTCTTAGAAGAGTTATTGAAGTCCATGTAAAATGTAAATAAACATGACTCCTCACCCTTTTTTATTTTAAACTCCTAAGGGACATAGTGTACTCCTCCCTATGAAGTAACAGATGGGAGAGACTTCCTTGGTGGTCCAGTGGCTAAGACTCTGGGTTCCCAATGAAGGGGACCTGGGTTCAATCCCTGATTGGGGATCTAGATCCCATATGCTACAGTGAAAATCCTGCATACTGAAACTAACATCCTTTGCAGCCAAATGAATAATTACTTTTAAAAAAAGGAAATAACAAATGGGAAATTAAGGATGGCTGCATTCCATTGATAACCATCACTAAAACAGGTTGCAAAATACTTTAACTGATATTCCTGGCTGATAGTATTCTGGGACCAGGTAGGCTATGAAAACAAGTTGAAATGGCTCCACCATTCTCCTTTCAACTCAATTTTCCCTAAATTAACCAGAGTCTAGTACACAAAAGGGGCTTCCTTTTGGAAGATGGCTCAGACTGTAAAGAATCTGCCTGCAATGCGAGAGACCCAGGTTCGATCTCTGGGTCAGGAAAATCCTCTGGGAAAGGAATTGCTACCCACTCCAGTATTCTTGTCTGGAGAATCCCACAGACAGAGGAGCCTGGCAGGCTACCATTCATGGGGTCGCAAAGAGTCAGACAACTGAGCAACTAAACAGAAGCCATACAGGAAAGAAGCAGAGCACTGTCACAAGTTTCCTGGAGTGTCCATGTGTCTGTCCTTCCTTGGCAGAGCTCAGACCAACAGCCACACAGAGCCCTGCAGCCTCAGCAGTGTTCTATGGGCATCACCAAGTTCCACGCAGGGGACACATCAGGTCATCAGTTGGGGAATTCTCTCCCTCAAATTGGTTTTCTAACAATTTTAATATCATTGGGGGTTGGAGGGGGGAGAAGGGTGTCTCAATTGAAATGTTAAATGAGGTGGAAGGCGTGGAAATGCAACCAAGTAATAAACATTCCAACCCGGTGACACAGTCGGAGTGAACGTTGGTAAAGAATCGTGACAAAGTGTCTTAGGAAGCAGGGTGTGATAGGGAATTTAGGGCTTTATGAGGACTTAAAACAGGCACAATCCTAATGTTAACAATAGGAGTACAGGAAGGGCTGGGCAGGAGGATGAGGAACAGAGGAGAAACATGCAGTGCACAGGTAATGGGGCTGTGCAGACTGAAAAAAAAACCCCAGCAATGAGCTGTGACTTCACATCCGTTACGATGGCTGCAATTAAAGACAGACAATAATAAGTGTTGGCGAGGGTGTGGAGATATCAGAACCTTCCTACACAGCTGGTGGGGATGAAAATGACACATCTGCTGAAGAGAAAAAAAGTCAGGCAGTTCTTCAAAGAGTTACTCAAAGAGTTGCTCAACAAAGAGTTACTGCCTGACCCAGCAGTTCCACACCTAGATATCTCACCAGGAGAACTGGAAATATATGTCTACCCAAAGTTATATATGAATGTTCATAATTCATGTCTGTGTTAGTCACTCAGTTGTATCTGACTATTTGCGACCCTATGGACTGTAGCCCGCCAGGCTCCTCTGTCCACAGGGATTCTCCAGGCAAGAATACTGGGGCGGGTTGCCATGCCTTCCTCAAGGGGATCTTCCCAAACTAGGAATCGAACCAGGGTCTCCTGCATTGCAGGTGGATTCTTTACAGCTGAGCTACCAGGGAAACACATAATGACCCCAAATGCAAACAATTCAAATGTCCCTAAACTAATGAATGGATATACTTAGAAATAGTTAAAATGGTCTATCCATACAATGGAATATTATTTGGCCATAAAAAGGGATTAAGTACTGGGACTTCCCTGGTGGTCCAGTGGTTAAGCTCTGCACTCGCAGTACAGGGGGCACAGGTTTGATCCCTGGTTGAGAAACTAAGATCCTGCATGCTTCACAGTGTGGCCTAAATAATTAATTAATAACTTTAATTTAAAATAATTTATGTCTTGATTACCTATTGAAAAATTGTTTGTTTGTTTTTTTCAAAAAGAAATGAAATCACTGATACTTATTACACCAAGAGGGCCTTTTTGAAACCATTATACTAAGTGAAAGAAGCCAGTCACAAAGAGACACAGGTTGTCTGACTGTGTTATATGTGCTATGTGCTAAGTCGTTTCAGTCGTCTCTGACTCTTTGTGACCCTATAAACTGTAGCCTGCTGGCTCCTTTATCCATGGAATTCTCCAGGAAAGAATACTGGAGTGGGTTGTCATGCCCTCCTGATCTTCCTGATCCAGGGATCAAAACTGAGTCTCTTGTGTCTCCTGTGTTGGTAAACGGGCTCTTTACCAAAGAGCCTGGGAAGTCTGCACTTACATGAGTCATCTTGCACTTACTGCTGCTACTGCTAAGTCGCTTCAGTCGTGTCTGACTCTGTGCGACCCCATAGACGGCAGCCCACCAGGCTCTGCCATCCCTGGGATTCTCCAGGCAAGAACACTGGAGTGGGTTGCCATTTCCTTCTCCAATGCATGAAGTGAAAAGTGAAAGGGAAGTCGCTCAGTCGTGTCCGACTCCTAGCGACCCCATGGACTGCAGCCTACGAGGCTCCTCCGTCCGTGAGATTTTCCAGGCAAGAGTACTGGAGCACTTATATGAGATGGCCATAATAGACAAACCCTTAGAGACAGAAAGTAGATTACTGTTTGCCTAGGGTTGGGTGGGGGATGAATGTGTAAGGGGTTTCTTTAAGGGGTGATGAAAATGTTCTGGAACCAGATAATTGCACAACTCTGAATATACAAAAAACCATTCAATTGCATACTTTAAGAGGGTGAATTGTATGATATATGAATTCTATCTCAGAAAGCCATTATTTTTTTAAAATGAGCCTCAGATTTCCTCACTGTTCTTGTGGAAACTATGAGCCAGGGAACTATGACCTTCTGGGATTGGAAAACCCAATGCTTCAAATCTGCTGAGAACATACAGAAATTTTGACACCATCCTGAAAGTTCTGGTTTATGGACGAGGAGGAGAAAAATGGTACCCCTGTATAACACATTTTGTGATCTGAGTTTAAATTTGAGTTTCCCCAGCATGAATTACATTTTTTTTTTCAATTACGTTTAAAGACACACCAAAGGTTTCTTTGCTATCTATTATTTAATTCTTGCCATAGTTATGAGGCCATGAATAGAAGACACGAAGTTTTGTTTTTCAATTTGTTGATCGAAAGCAATCAGCTTATTAAAAAAAAATTAAGATTAAAAAAATCATTGGTTACACTTGAAACTAACACTGTAAATCAACTATAGTCCAATATAAAGTGTATGTGTGTGTGTGTGTGTGTGTGTGTGTGCACACGCGTGAGAGCTCAGTGGTATCTGACTCTTTGCGACCCCACGCACTGTTGCCCTCCAGGCTCCTCTGTCCATGGACTTTTCCAGACAAAAACACTGGAGTAGGTTGCCATTTCCTTCTTCAGGGGATATGCCCAAACACCAGGATCTCTTGCGTCTCCTGCAGTGGCAAGTGGGTTCTTTACCTCCGAGCCACCTGGGAAGCCCATAATCCAATATAAAATAAAAATGTAGAAAAGAGCCTGGGAATTGGCACAACATTTTATGTTTTGCCCCTAAATTAAATGTTATTTTGATATTTATATGTTGAGTTGTATGGGGGAAAAGTTATCTGTATGTGGTCTCATGTATTGTTGCGAAAAAAATCACTGATGCTTTTTCTTCGTGTCTTAGTGTTTGGGCACACTGACGTCAGCTTCCAAGGGCTATCTAGTAGAATTCCAGGACTTTTGGCTTTTCTTCTTAGCATTCTTGAAATAAAAACTGACTATATTTTATTATTGAATGATAGCATATGATGTCAGACAATATTTGTATAGATTTTACCACTCAGCTTTAGAACAGATGGTGGTAAGAAGGAGTTCATTCTCTCCCTGTCTTCACAGCTAAGAATAAAATAGGTCGATACAGTCACTTCTATATCATAAAAATTTTTTCCTCTTGATCAGTCCTTTTCTGACCCCAAGGTCACAGCTATTGCAAAATTTTATTGTGGCTTGACAAATTCTCCATGTCAACTGCATATTACAGGACCTTTCATTTCTTCAATTAAACAAGTGGAAATGGATACCACCTGTGCTCTCATATTTATGATGTCAATAAAGCCCACCATAATTACACTGTGCTGTTGAAAAATGGCATGCCAGCAAACTGACAGGCATTTGGGGGTCACCATTTCACACAATACCCACCACTGATCAAGTTATTTCAAAGGCTTCAAGCCACGGATTAATAGGAAAAAAGACTTTGCCTGTCAAATGCTTTCATTTATATTTTGCCAACCACTCCATTAAGCAAAACATATTTATTATATCAGTCTCTTTACAATTACAAGGGGGGAAACTTGAAAACATGTTGAAAAAATGATGCTCTTTGAACTACAATTAGAAAGGAAAAATGCTAAAGTTTACAACAGTGATTCCACATAGATTCACTTTTAAATAATTATTTCCTGAGAGGAGATGTTGATACAGGGTCCATCTTGAATTTATAACTTTTAATACAAATTTTAATTTTTTATCCCACTGGGCAAGACAGTAGAATGTGATCAGGAGTAAGAAATTAGGAATGACGGATTCAAATTCTACTTCTAAGATGCATCTTAGATTATTAACATCTGAAAACCCTTTACCTACTTATGCGAATGTTTCCAGAGTTCTGGTGTGAATATATTAAAAGGTTTCCTATCACAGTGTTTGGGCTTCCCTGATGGCTCAGACTGTAAAGAATCTACCTGAAATGCTGGAGACCCAAGTTTGATCCCTGGGTTGGGAAGATCCCTGGAAAACGGAATGGCTATCCACTCCAGTATTCTTCCCTGGAGGATTCCGTGGACAGAGAAGCCTGGCAGGCTACAGCCCCAGCAGACCACAGAGCTGGACATGACTCAGGGACTAACAGTTGCAGTGTTTAAAAGGGAGTCAACCTATGAAAATAGAAATGTTCCCCAGCTGGATTGGCTTTGTCTTGTGTCAGTGTTCTTTTTGGCAATTTTTAAAAATTAGAGTATAAAGACTGAGTTCTGTTTAAGGTAATAATAAAGTTCTGAAATGGTGATGGTTATAAACCCTGTGAAAGGAAAGTCACTGAATCATACACTTTAGAATGGTCAAAATGAAATAAAAAAAAAGGTTAAAATGGGAACTTCACTGGTAGTAAAGAGCAGATAAGGATCGGTCTGCCCATGCAGCGGACACGGATTTGATCCCTGGTCCGAGAAGACGCCACGTGCTGCAGAGCAGCTAAGCCTGCCCCACAGCCACTGAGCCTGCGCTCCAGAGCCCACAAGCCGCGGCTGCTGAAGCCCAAGTGCCTAGAGCCTGTGCTCTGCTGCAAGAGAAGCCGCCGCAGCGACACCCGAGCTCCTCAGCGAAGAGTAACCCCCAGTCTCTGCACCTAGAGAAGCCTGCGCAGCAGTGAAAACCCAGCACAGCCAAATATAAATACATATTTTTAAAATGGCAAATTTTATGTTACATATATTTTACCACACATAGAAAGATTGAATTCTCCTGGCCCTATGAATGGTATCAACCTGAGGCTAAACATTTCCGAGAAGTCAAATTGCAGTACTTTCCATTTTTCTATCCTCTCGAGGATGGCAGAAACCGGTTTGATAAAACTGAGAGAATTTTTATACTGCTCATTACATTTACCTTTTATCTGGTATACCTCTGAGTATCCTTCTTAAACACCTAGAAGTAGACTATAGCTAAACACTCTTTACTCCACTGTGACATGGAGCCAGGAGAGGCGTCTAGACCAGGGGTCCCCAACTCCTGGGCCACATACTGGTACTGTTCCGTGACCTGTTATAAAGCAGGCTGCACAGCAGGAGGTGTTGTTATCGCTCTTTAGTCGCTAAGTCGTGTCCAACTCCTTGCGACCCCATGAACTGCAGGCTCCCCTGTCCTTCACTATCTCCTGGAGTTTGCTCAGATTCATGTCCATTGAGTTGATGATGTCATCCAACCATTTCATCCTCTGTCATCCCCTTCTCCTCCCGCCTTCAATCTTTTTCAGCATCAGGGTCTTTTCCAATGAGTCAGCTCTTCACATCAGGTGGCCAAAGTATTGGAGCTTCAGCTTCAGCATCAGTCCTTCCAATGAATATTCAGGGTTGACTTCCTTTAGGATTGACTGGTTTGGGATGTTTTTTTAAGTCCAAATAAATGGATGAATAAAAGCAGTCCTTTCGATGTCTGCATCTTCTGCAAATAAGTAACTGTGCAATCCAACTCTAAAAGACGTTGAAAATATCAAGACCCAGAAGAGAGAGTTTTGGAAGCTGGGAGAACAAAATACACCATCTAGACAGGCTGGCAGACTCTATCCCATGGACTAAATCTGGCCTCCACCTGTTTTTCTGACTGGAGAACCATTGGATAGTTTTCACATATTTTAATGGTTGAAAAAAATCAAAAGAAGAATAGTATTTCACAACATGTGGGAATTATACGAAATTCAAATGTGTCTATAAAGTTTTAATGGACACAACCACCATATAGTCTAGAGTTGCCTTCACACCTCAGTAACACATTCGGACAGTTTCAACTGGTACCATGTGTGTGAGAGTATGTTCAGTCGCTTCAGTCGTGTCTGACTCTTTGTCATTGTATTGACTATAGCCCATCAGGCTCCTCTATCCTTGGGATTCTCCATGCAAAAATACTGGAGTGAGTTGCCACACCCTCCTCTAGGGGATCTTCCTGACCCAGGGATCGAACCCACATCTCCTGCTTTGCAGATGGATTCTTTACCCACTGAGCCAGCTGGGAAAGCCCAACAGAGACTCTGCTGCTGCTGCTGCGGCTAAGTCGCTTCAGCCGTGTCCGATTCTGTGCGACCCCATAGACGGCAGCCCACCAGGTTCCCCCGTCCCTGGGATTCTCCAGGCAAGAACATTGGAGTGGGTTGCCATTTCCTTCTCCAATGCATGAAAGTGAAAAGTGAAAGTGAAGTTGCTCAGTCGTGTCCGACTCCTAGCGACCCCATGGACTGCAGCCCACCAGGCTCCTCCGTCCATGGGATTTTCCAGGCAAGAGTACTGGAGTGGGGTGCCAGAGACCCTATGTCCTACTAAACTTAAAATGCTATCTGACCTAGGTGGCTCAGTGGTAAAGAATCCACCCGCCAAAACAGGAGACACAGAGATGAGGGTTCGATCCCTGGGTCGGGAAGATGCCCTGGGGTAGGAAATGGCAACCCACTCCAGTATTCTTGCCTGGAAAATCCTATGGACAGAGGAGCCTGGAGGGCTACAGTCCATGAGGTTGCAAAGTTAGGCACGATTGAGCACACACACACAGTTTTATAGAAAAATTTTATTGACTCCTCTTCTAAATACTCTCTGGGCATAAAAAGTTTTCCATTGGTGGCAGAATTGAGCAAGGTGGCTAGTCTTAGGTGGAAATCTTATTTACACGTGTTAAAAACAATGCTGTATCTCAGTAAGTAAAAATTAGCCTTCAAAAAGTACAACTTGCCCTCTTGGGGGATCCTTTCCTGGGAGTTCTTTTATGATCAGAGCATAAAAATCAATGGTTTCTATAAAGAAATTGCCTTATGGTCAACCTGGCTGAAATGCACTGATTATACAAAGTGGTGGGTAATTGCTTTTGAGGGGCTGGAGTGGCAGCCAGTGTGCTTCAGGAACACGTTGCTGGCTTGTGAGACAGATTGAGCCATGATGTTTTGGAGGGCTTGGTTTCTCTCCATAAATTAAAACTCTGTGTTACTAGCAAAAGTAGGGTTAGGATAGGTTGAAACTCAGGTTTAAAGGCTCGGCTCCAACCATTCTGACACTTTGCCAGGAAACTGTGACCATTGGCACTTAAGAACCCCTGTAAAAGTGCTCTTTAAAAATCTTGAGTACATACTATCAAAAAAACCTATAGTAAAAATGTCAATAAGCAGGGGGAAATTACTCCGTGTCTAAAGTTATTGACACCAAGATGTTCGTGGCGTTTCATTTTACTCCAGTGCGTGACCCCACATGTTAGCCGCCACAGTAATGGCTCCGTAGAAGCTAAGGAAACCACAGAGCACAAAGCTCGAAGAAATTTTTATCATTCCCAGGTTTCTGACTTAGCGCTGAAAGGTCTCGCTTTGGGCCCTTCTCTGGTTTTAATTGCCTTTTTGCACTTATTCCTAAACATTAGGTTGTAACTTGACACTCACTTCATGTCTCCCCACACCTTGAGGGCAACAAGTTATTGTTTCATAAAAAGTGCAGTTAAACATGAGTACCGCTGTACCGGATCCATCACCGATTCCACAGTGATACCCCTGATACTTAGTGATCGAGAAACCATCAACTCTGACTCCTTACTCCTTGTCCCGATGTTTCTCCTTTTAGATCAATTCTTTCTCCTTATTTCTCAGAGCACTCAAAACAGCTTGGGGGTGGGGGTGGGGTGGATTTCCTTGTCAGCCCAGTGGTTAAGAATCTGCCTTCTTCCCCTGCCCCAAAAGAATCAGCCTTCCAATGCAGGGGATGGAGGTTTGATCCCTGGTCAGGGAACTTAGATCCCACATGCTTCTGGGAAACTAAGCCTGCATGCGGAAACGAGAAAGCCTGTGTGCCACAACAAAGACCCAGAGCAGACATTTTTTTAATAAATTAAGAAAACAGCTTGGAGGATAAAACCCCATTTATGTAAAAGAACGATTACCTAGCGATCAACTACCTACTACTATGTAAGCACCGAAAACGTCACCGCTTAAGACAACCTCCATTTATCATCACGGTTTCTGTGGGTCAGGAATCTGGGCATTCCTTGGCAGGGTTGTCCACTTGGGGTTTGCACAAGGTTGCAATCAAGGTGTCATTAGGGCTGAGGTTTTATGGAAAGGTTCAACCAGGGAAAAATCCACTTCTAGACTCATGTATTGGTTGACAGAACTCAATGCCTCCAGTGCTGAGGTCTGTGGGCCTCAGCTCTGTGCAGGAGGAGGTCCCCAACAGAGCAGATTGCTTCCTCAAAGATCAAGGGCTGAGAAGGCACATAGTCTGCTAACAAGACATGCGTCATAATCTTTTGTGGTCTAATCATGGAATTGATGGCCCTTGACTCAGCTGCATTACTGGGCAGAATCTTGCCCACGCTCAAGGGTCAAAGATAGCCCAGGCATGAATGCCAGGACTCTGGGTCACTGGGAAGCAGCTCAGAGGCTGACCACATGGAAGGGCAGGTGTGTTTTCTTGCTTGATTATACATAGAAGATTTCTGGTAGAACACAGAATAATTTATTAGAAATTTCTGGGAATTCCATGGTGATCCAATAGTTAGGACATGGTGCTTTCACTGCTAAGGGCCCGGGTTCAATCCCTGGTTGGGGGCCTAAGGTCTCACAAACTGCATGGTGAGCCACCCTCCTCTTCAAAAAAGAGAAAGAAAAAGATGGAAATTGTTGGTAGTGTTTACCTCCAGAAATAGGACTAGGGCATCAGAGATAGTGGGAGAAGGATTTTTACTTTTCACTATATACGTTTCTATATTGTTTTACCTTAAAACACAAATGTAGTTTGTTATGTTTTAGTTTTAAATAGAAAAAGGGCACTCAAAGTTATTTTCCAATAACTGTACCTTTTTAAAAAGTAGTCTGGACTCAAAGAATAAAAATCAGTGAACCCAATTCATTTGTGTGCACAAATTAGTAAATAGTACAGAAATGTAAGTAAATATTTAGCAGTAGTATTTTTATAAAATCAAATTATTTTTCCGGACAGCCTAAAAGGGGCATACATCACTCACTTCCCTCACAAACATTTTATTGCATTCAGTCAGCACAGGAGCTAAGAGATAGATCAGGACTAACCCATGTTCTGGAAATTACCTCTAATCATTAGATTGTTTCAGAATTGATGACTACTTTGGCTTCATAAAGGGGCTCATTTCAGTGTCCTGTTTCTCCCCAAGTTTACCCAACATTGCCAGATAAAATACAGGATGCCTAGGATGGCCCTTGTAATATTTGGAAAGAACTTACACTGAATGGCTCAGACAAAGAATCCACCTGCAATACAGGAGACCTGGGTTCGATCCCTGGGTTGGGAAGATTCCCTGGAGGAGGGCACAGCAACCCACTCCAGTTTTCTTGCCTGGAGAATCACCATGGACAGAGGAGCCTGGAGGGCTACAGTCCAAGGGGTCACAAAGAGTCGGACATGACTGAGTGACAAAACACAGCACTTTCACTGAAAAAGTGTTCGGTGTTTTATCTGAAGCCCAGATTTAACCAGGCAGCCTGTAGTTTTATTTGCTTACCTGGCACACAACCCCAAAGTTGGCCCCACTGAGCTAGCACAATGGCTCTGGCGGGGGGCATGGTGATCCTGCCCCCCAGGGAACATTTGGAGATGTTTGGAGACTCCTGATTGTCACAGTGTGATGTCTGGGTGGAGGGGTCAGGTGCTGCTGGCATCTAGCGGGTAGAGGACAGGGATGCTTCTAAACATCCCACAGCGTGCAAACAGCCCCCACAATAAAGACTCCGACCTCAGATACCAGTAGTGCCGACACAGACCGTCCACCCTCACTTCCCCAAACTCAGGCCTGACTCACCGCTGGCCTCCGTGCGGAGCTGTGGATGCTCAGGTGAGTTTAGAAATCATTCTCCAGGTGCTGGCAAGATAGGGGGCTGGGGGTGAAGGCTGTGGCCTGGGGGTGTTCCAGCAGATTTTGTCCACAAAGTAACAGCTCTTCAACCATCTAGCAGACACTCTTTTTTTTTTTTTATTAATTTTATTGGCGTATACTCGCTTTACTGTGTTGTGTTAGTTTCTACTGTACAGCAAAGCGAATCAGCTCTGCTGTTGTTCAGTCGCTCAGCCATGCCTGACTCTTTGCGATCCCACCGACTACAGCACACCAGGCTCCCCTGTCCTTCACCATCTCCCGGAGTTTGCTCAAACTCATGTCCATTAAGTCGATGATGCACGTACACACATATCCCCACTTTTTAGGATTTCCTTCCCACTTAGGTCATGTAGAGCATTGAGTAGAGTTCCCTGTGCTAAACAGTAGGTTCTCATTAGTTATCTATTTTATATATAGCATCGTATGTATGTCAATCCCAATCTCTCAATTCATCCCACCCTATCTTCTCCCCTTGGGATCTACGTGTTTGTTCTCTATGTCCATGTCTCTATTTCTCCTTTGCAAATAAAATCATTTGTACCATTTTTCTAGATTCCACATATATGCGTTAATATATGATATTTGTTTTTCTCTTTCTGACTTACTTCACTTTATATGACAGTCTCTAGGTCCATCTCTGCAAATGACTCAATATTGTTCTTTTTTATGACTGCATAATATTCCATTGTATTTATGTACCACATTTTCTTTATCCATTTCTCTGCTGATGGACATTTAGGTTGCTTCCAAGTCCTCGTTGTTGTAAATAGTGCTTCAGTGAACATTGAGGTGCAGGTGTCTTTTTGAATTATAGTTTCCTCTGGGTATATGCCCAGGAGTAGGATTGTTGACTCATATGGTGGTTCTAGTTATAGTTTTTAAGGAACCACATACTGTTCTCAATAGTGTCCAGCAGACACTCTGAAATCTTTACTACCAGCTCATGCTTGTTTGTCTTCAACTGGTTCTCCGAAGATCTGAGCACATTTCAGGCAGCTACAAGGACCTGCAAACAACAAGTGATTTAAGTGACCTGACAGAGAATGCAATTACCCTTTTCCTTTTTTAATAAAGAGATTTTACTAATACCCTTGTCCAGACCATTTCATTGTGGTTAATGTTCCCAGAGAGAATCAATCGAAAATTTGCTGATAACACAAATGGAGTGGTGGGGGTCCCAGGAGCATCTAATAACCCACAAAGTAATTTGTTCAAGATTAACACCGTTTCCTAAAGAGTTCATACAGCTTTCATACATCCTAGATGCACTGTAGGCAAGAATTGTATCCAATCCTTCATTTTGCCTCTTAAAATCTATTAGAATTATTTGAGAAAGTTTACCGAGTACAATCTTAATCTTAAAGGTTGATCGGAATCGCACTGCAAGGTACCAAAAATATTAAGTTGTAATTATGCCAAGTGCTGTTACTGCTAGTGAAATAATACTTATCTATACTTCAAACCTGAAGAATACATAAAGCAAAATGAGAAGAGCCGTAATTTGATTTTATTGGGTCAGACTAGTGGCAATGCAAGTAGGGAGCTGGAAAGGTATTAATTATTCTTTCCCTCATCCAAAGACTGCACTTGCTGGCCGTTGAATATTGAAATGTATAAAAAAGTAAGAATGTAGGTTCTAATGCAAGAGAGCAAGTGTGAGACATTGTGATGTTTAATCTAAATTTTTACTCTATCAACTTAGTAAGTTACTGTTAACTCCTGTGCTGACTTTTTGGCTTAGAACTTATAACTGTGTGAATTATTGAAGTGTTGGGGCTTCCCTGGTGGTCCACTGGCTAAGACTCTGCACTCCTAAAGCATGGGGCCCTGGGTTCGATCCCTGGTCAGGGAACTAGATCCCACATGCCCGCAACTAGGTGTTCATATGCTGCCACTTAAAAAAAGATCCTGCATGCCAAAATGTCCAGCACAGCCAAATAAATAAACATAAATATTAAGAATAATAATTTTAAAAACCATTTAAAAATTATTGAGGTATTGTAAAACTTTTTTTGAAAAAAATCCAAGCTCATATTTAATAGAGAAAATAACTAAAAATACTTTACTAATCCATCACTCTGGCAATGGAAAATCAGTTCCCTCCATTTGAACCAAACAACTTCTCAAAATTGAAGTGAGTTTTAAGGATCTGGCTTTGTGTGTGTGTTTTTTTTTTTTTTTTTTTTTTGCATGGGAGATGAGGGAGATGATAAAATCTGAAGCCTGTAATGATTAGGTTTTGCATGTAGACTGGTAATTCTGCCTGAGTGGGAGGATAAGATGGCTGTGTATCCTTGGGAAAGTTGATTAACCTCTCTGTTTCTTAGTTTGCTCAACAGGTCAACCTGCAATCCTGTCCTACGTCTTTCCATTATTTTGTGTTAGCATCCTATGAATTCCTTCATGGCCTTTTTTGACATTGGCAATCATTTTGTTTATAGACTATTTAGCCTGTTGCCCTCCATTTGGATATCAGCAAAGAATTGATGCTTTTGACCTGTGGTGTCGGAGAAGGCTCTTGAGAGTCCCTGGGGCTGCAAGGAGATCCAACCAGTCCATCCTAAAGGAAATCAATCCTGAATATTCATTGGAAGGACTGATGCTAAAGCTGAAGCTCCAATACTTTGGCCACCTGATGCAAAGAAGTGACTCATTGGAAAAGACCCTGATGCTGGGAAAGATTGAAGAGGGGAGGAGAAGTGGACGACAGAGGATGAGATGGTTGGATGGCATCACCAACTCAATGGACATGAGTTTGAGTAAACTCCTGCATGCCAAAGGGAGTTGGTGATGGATAAGGAGGCCTGGTGTGCTGCAGTCCAAGGGTTTGCAAAGAGTTGGAGATGACTGAGCGACTGAACTGAGCTGAATATTCATTTATTTTGTTCTCCACATTCACGTTTTCATTCATTCCATAAGCCTGCAGGTTCTACTGTGTGCCAAGCACTGGTGCAGACACTGTAAGTAGAATGAAGTCCATGCCTGTTCTGGAAACCGATCTGAAAGTCTGCGATTGAGTCTCAGCCCCACCTGCTGTCATCCTGAAGCTCTCACTTATGCCGAAGGCCAGTGGGCGAAGGTGTGTCCCCAGAGACGTCGGTATCCATCATCAGGTTGTTGGGGCTGGCCAACCCCTTTGCAGCTGCTGTAACAACTCCACGAACTGAGGGACTTACAACAACAGAAACCTCTCATAGCTCAGGAGGCCGGAAGTCCTAAATCAAGGTGGTAGGACCAAACTCCCTCCCAAGGTTCTTGGGCAGAATCCCTCCTTGCCTCCTATATGGGCAGGGGGTGCACAGGGGTGCTGCTGCAGGCGGTCCTGGACCCTCCTCGGTCGGTCGTTGCATCACGTCCATTTCCACTCCCGTGGTCACATATCCTTCTCCCTCTGTGTGTGTCTGTATCCCCACCGGGCTTCTTACAAGGACACCAGTCACAGAATTCAGGGCCCACCCTAGTCCACTATGACCTCATCTGAACAGATTAATCTGCAAAGACCCCATTTCCAAATAAGGTCATGTGTGGGGTTCCCACTGGACGTGAGCTTTGTGGGGGAGACACCACTCAGTCCAAGTACAGGCAGCACCCCTTGGGGTATTTTTTTGATGCCTTTCACCTGATGGACCCACAGATGCTGCTGCCCCCAGTATTTAAAATGAAGTCTTTCGTGGCATTGCTCACTGGAGCCTCAGAATGACCTGGGACGTGACACTGTATCACCTCCTGATTGAAAGCGAGGAAGCAGAGGTTCAGGAAGGTGGTCATGAGTATCCAGGCCCCGAGAAAATGGCGGAGGGGGATGCAAAGCTTGGGCCACTGACGCCACAGACTCAGTCTGTTCTCTCTCCTGCCTCTGTGGGGTGGACGGGCTCCCCAGGTCCGTGGTGTGAGAGTGGCTCGTCCCTCCGCACTCCCGCTCTGTCCTTGGCTGTGGCGCTGCTGACATCGAAATAGTGTTGTATGACTGGGACCCTGGGGGAGCTTCTGCACCAGGTCAAGGGAAAGGCTCCAGGAGCCCCTCTTCGCAGGCCTGTCCCCAGGAGTTATTCCCTTTCTAGTTGCATTAAACGGGTCCCAGTTTTTTTATTAATTAATTAATTTGGCTACACTAGGTCTTAGTTGCAGCATAGGGGCTCTAGTTGGAGAAGGCGATGGCACCCCACTCCAGTACTCTTGCCTGGAAAATCCCATGGACAGAGGAGCCTGGTAGGCTGCAGTCCATGGGGTCGCTAAGAGTCGGACACGACTGAGCGACTTCACTTTCACTTTTCACTTTCATGCATTGGAGGAGGAAATGGCAACCCACTCCAGGGTTCTTGCCTGGAGAATCCCAGGGATGGCAGAGTCTGGTGGGCTGCCGTCTGTGGGGTCGCACAGAGTCAGACAAGACTGAAGCGACTTAGCAGCAGCAGCAGGGGCTCTAGTTCCCTGACCAAGGATCGAACTCAGACCCCCTGTATTGGTAGTGCAGAGTCTTCGCCCCTGGATCACCAGGGAAGTCCCCAGTGGGGCCCCAGTTTCATTGACAGGACACTGGACTGTGCTAGCCATTTCTCTTTTTTTTTACTTTTTATTTTATATTAGAATAGAGTTGATTACAATGTTGTGGTAGTTTCAGGTGTACAGCAAAATGATTTGGTTATACGTATACAGGTCTCATTTTTCAAATTCTGTTCCCATTTACGTTATTATGTAAAATTCAGCAGAGTTCCCTGTGCTATACAGTAGGTCCTTGTTGGTCACTCATTCTATTTTTTGAATTTATTTTAATTGAAGGCTAATTACTTTATAATATTATAGAGGTTTTTGCCATACATTGACATGAGTCAGCCACGGGTGTACATGTGTCCCCCCCCATCCTGAACCCCCCCACCTCCCTCCCCATCCCATCCCTCAGGGTCGTCCCAGTGTACCAGCCCTGAGCACCCTGGTGATCTATTTCACATATGTTAATATACATGTTTCAATGCTATTCTCTCAAATCATCCCACCCTCGCCTTCTCCCACAGAGTCCAAAAATCTGTTCTTTACATCTGTGCCTCTTTTGCTGTCTTGAATATAGGGTCATCATTACCATCTTTCTAAATTCCATATATATGCGTTAATATGCTGTATTAGTGTTTTCCTTTCTGACTTAATTCACTCTGTGTAATAGGCTCCAGTTTCATCCACCTCATTAGAACTGATTCAAATGCATTCTTTTTAATGGCCGAGTAATATTTCATTGTGTATATGTACCACTGCTTTCTTATCCATTTGTCTGCTGATGGATATCTAGGTTGCTTCCATGTCCTGGCTATTGTAAACAGTGCTGCGATGAACATTGGGGTACACATGTCTCTTTCAATTCTGGTTTCCTCGGTGTGTATGCCCAGCAGTGGGATTGCTGGGTCATACGGCAGTTTTATTTCCAGTTGTTTTTTTTTTAACTTTACAATATTGTATTGGTTTTGCCATATATCAACATGAATCCAGTTTTTTTAATGAATCTCCACAGTATTCTCCATAGTAGCTGTACTAGTTTGCATTCCCACCAACAGTGTAAGACGGTTCCCTCTTCTCCGTAGCTCCCCAGCATTTATTGTTTGTAAACTTTTTGATAGCAGCCATTCTGACCGGCATGAGACGGTATCTCATTGTGGTCATCCATTCTATTTTAATTGGAGGATGATTGCTTTACAATGTTCTATTGGTTTTTGCTGGACAACAAAGTGAGTCAGTCATAAGCATACTATATCCCCTCTCTCGTGAGCCTCCCTCCCACCACCCCCCATATGCTAGCCATTTCTGAGATTTATTGGGTTCTGCTGAGTTCTTAAAATTATGTTCTAATTATATTTCCTTGCACATCCAGATCCTTCCTACATAAATGCATTGTAAGAGAATCACCTAATATTATTGTTTCAGGCAATGTCCTGTTTTGTAAAGGCTCTGTTGGCAGCTGTGTTGTCAGCCTAAAAAAATAAAAAGAGGCAAAGAGGAAAGTTTCTTCTCCAATCAACACTGAAATCACTGTAGAACACACAGACTGTATCTGAGACAGCTTCCCTGTGAAAGACCCTCCCTTTATGGTCTGAAAGTCAAAGCGTTGTGTGCACCGTGTTGCTGGGCCAGGCTGTGGCCGTAGGAAGAAGTATCAATGAAATCCAGCTGCCTGGCTTCCGATCTGAGGTTCCCAAAGGCAATCTAAAGGTGTGTAAACTAGAGCTACTCACATATAGCAGGAGATAGTGTGTCCATCATTTGCCTCAACCCCACAGGTTGCAATTTCCTCACAGACTTCGATAAATACTGGGTATTGTTTCCTAAAATATCTCCATCTTTTCCCTAAGTGCCCTCTCTCATGGATCCAGGATGCCCACCCCCTGGCCAGGGATCTGTGGAAGAGATGCAGGTAAAGGAACCAGAATGAGAACAGGGAATGGGACTCCTCCCGAAACAAATGACACACATTTGTATCCCTCGATTGTGTAACCACCACCATCAGAATGAGTCTGACCTGCTTAGTGATGGGGGATAGGTATGGGGGAAATTCTGAGGTCTGTCCTTTAAGACTATGTTTGTCTCATAGATGCTGCTCCTTAGGAATCTTTTGCACTGGTTGCCCTCATCACAGCTGATAAAAACGTCTGCAGTAGGTGCTTTTTAAAAAATTTTGTTTATTTACTTATGGCTGCTCTGGGTTGCTGCACGTGGGCTTTCTCTAGTTGGGATGAGCGGGAACTACTGTCTAGATGCTCGGGCTTCTCATTGCAGTGGCTTCTCCTGCCGCTGAGCACAGGCTCTAGGGTGAGCGGGCTTCAGTAGTTTTGGCACAGGGGCTGCACATGGGCTCAGCAGTTGTGGTGCACAGGCTTAGTCCCTTTTCCTGCATGTGGTTCCTTTACCTGCACTCAGCACGTGGGATCTTCCTGGACCAGGGATCAAACCCGTGTCTTCTGCATTGGCAGGCGGATTCTTAACCATTGAACCACTGGAGAAGTCCAGCAGATGCTTTTTAATCACTCTGATTTTCCAAGTGTTTGCTGGAAAGAAATCCTGCAGAGTCTTCTGAAACACACAAATTCGGATTTTTTGTGACAGGTAGATGGAGCTGAATTCTGGAGGAATTCAACCCAGCCATCGAGGGGTCTTTTTCTTCATTATCAGTGGATCCCTGCGTGGGAATCTGCACCCTCACTGATGGTCCAGGTGGGTTGATGGTCTCGGTTTTCCTGGCTGCAGGGGAGGGGCGTGTTGCATGGAGTTCCTTCAGAGAGTCTGCATCTATTCCTGCTCTTGTTGCTGATGACTTTGAGCGGAGCAACAGGATGCTTGGGAGTGATTATAAACATTTGAAGGACAGAAAATCTTCGGCTGTCTTATCCTATCACTCCTCATAAACATTACTGTCTCCTTGAGATAACAAAATCATTCCAGGGTACCTTGGGAACATCTGGCTTGTGTTTCCTTTCAAGGCTGTGCACCTAAATGTGCCATTTTGAGTAGTAGATTCTTTTATCAGATTTTAGGGTGAGCTACCTTCCGGTCCCTTGGATGCTGGCTTTCAGAGAAAGGCTGGTGAGGCTCAATGTGGTCCTTTCTGCTCGAGGGCTGCAGTTGACAAGGCCAGGGGGCTGTGAGGCATTTCTTCTTTCTTCCTTTTGTCCTAGTCTTTTAAAAAGTTCTTTTGTGGGAGTTTTTTCCGATAGTAGGAAAACCGATACCCTTGTGGACAGGTTGTCTCATTCATAAATTGATCCATGTGTCACACGCTGTTTGGAGCCTTCCCACTGCCTGGCACTGTTCTGATCTCTGAGGGTCTCTAGATGGGGGTAAGCCAGTGGAGGGGGGCTGTCCATTGAGTGGGTGTGGTGGACTGAACTGCCCCCAGTTAGGGAGCAGCATTGGCAAGAGTGACAGGTATGATTGGCACTGTTCCCCATTGGCTGGCATTTATTTTCCCAGATCATCCAACTAAAAGAAAGAGGAATCAGCCTTTCAAAATTATTCAACTTTCAAATTCCAGACTTACTTCTCAGCTGAAATCCACGATGATAAAAAACATGTTTTCCCGGAAGTACAGGCGGTCCGTTCTCATTACTGGCAGATTCCATATTTGCAAATTCGCCTGCACGCTAAGTCGCTTCAGTTGTGTCCAACTCTTTGTGACTCTGTGGACTGTAGCCCGCCAGGCTCCTCTGCCCATAGGATTCTCCAGGCAATACTGGAGTGGGTTGCCATGCCCTCCTCCAGGGGATCTTCCCGACCCAGGGATCAAACCCACATCTCTTCTGTCTCCTGCATTAACAGCAGGTTCTTTTCCACCTGTGCCACCTGGGAAGCCATGATTGGAGGATAAACCTAAGGAAATCCGGGCATGAGCCCTGGTCCCTCCTTGAGTTTCCGAGGGCCCGCGTGTGACAATGTGCCATTCATGTGCTCCTTGGATCCAGGAAAGTAGCATTCCAGCACTTTTATGCAAAGGCTTGAAATCAAAAGCTTGTAGAAAAAACAAAAAACACTCTTTTAGTCTTTCCTGGTTGGCTCAGTCTGTAAAGAATCCACCTGCAGTGCAGAAGACACAGGAAGATGCAAATTCAATCCCTGGGTCAGAAAGATCCCCTGGAGGAGGAGATGGCAACCCACTCCAGGATTCTTGCCTGGGAAATCCCATGGACAGAGGAGCCCAGTGGACTGCAGTCCAAGGGGTCGTGAAAGTCAGACACGACTTAGTGACTAAACCACCAGCCAGAATATTGTTTCAGGTTTCAGTTTTCTGTCTTCTGAAGTCATGCATCTCAAACCTCCAGGTTTAGAGACATCACCACCTGGGGCTCTTGTTAACCGGAAGACCCGCATCCCAGGGGAGCCAGGTGGGGCCGAGGTCCTGTTTCTAACCAGCTTCTGAGTAAGGCTGAGGCTGATAGCGGTAAACTCCCTGTGTGCAAACCTGTTTGGACTGCTGTTTTCCTCACTTGCACCCAAAAGATATCAACTGCCATCCGGAGACCTCAGGCTTCTTCTTTCCCACCCTCCATGCTGTTTTTTATCCCATGGCTTCCCTCAGGTCTCCCTTCTTTGGGGAGCTTAGATATTGCCTCCTCCAGGGAGCCTTCCCTGATTCCTGCTTCCTGCCCTCAGGGATTCTCAGAAGCAAACTCCAGGGCAGCCATTCACAACCTGGGAGCTTGGAAACCATCTGGTCTCCAGGCCACACCCCAGACCAACCAACCCGGAATGTCTACAGTTGCAACCATATCTGTGTCTTAAGAACTAAGCTCCAGGTATGTGTTACCTCCAACATTTATCAAGTTTTAACAGCATCTGATTGGCTCACCAAACTGGGGGAAAGTCCCAGGTGAAAGCTCACCTCGGTGAAGATGATTCAGCCTTAGAAAGGAATGAAGCTCTGATACATGCTTCAACACGGATGAGCTGTGAAGACAAGTCTTCAAGACTTGGTCTCCTGCAGGAAATTCCCTGGCAGTCAGTGATTAGGATTCGGGCGGTGGCCTGCCTGGGGTTCAATCCCTGGTCAGGGAACTGAGATCCTGCAAGTCATGGGCTGCAGCCAAAAATTTAAAAAATGGTGCTAGAAATAGGTTTGTTTCTTATGTTACTAGCATCCAGAGTTTCATGGGAAGAGGTGCAGAATCAGAAGAGATCCTTAGCTCACAGCACGCGCATTCTGCAAAGGCAAATGTTAGTCACCTATTTCAGGAATGGTGCGCTGTGTGGGAGCCTCCGTGGATCCTTATTCATGCGCATGCTTTTCATAATAGACGCTAACTAACATGAGTGAAAATATTGACCAGAACTCTTGTGAAATAATTCTGTCACATGTCCTAATTTATCAGCATCCCAGGTGTACTTTGCCTGTGTTTGTCAACAAGAGAATTGAGTCAGCAGTCACAAGCTTGGTTACCATTTAGAAAATTGACATGGCCTCAACCTAACTTCTCCCATTTGAATTTAGCATCTTCAATGGGCCAGAGATTCCCAACAGGTGATACGCATGTGAGCTACTCACAAAGTTTTATAAGAATATAAATGTCTTCTCAGGCTTCCTAGATGGCACTCATGGTAAAGACCCCATTTGCCTATGCAGAAGACTTAAGAGACATGGGTTCAATCCCTGGGTTGGGAAGATCCCCTGGAGGAAGGCGTGGCAACCCACTCCAGTATTCTTGCCTGGAGAATCCCATGGACAGAGGAGTCTGGGGGGCTATAGTCCATAAGGTTGCAAAGAGTCAGACACAACTGAGTGACTGAGCACTCACTCATGCAGACATCCCCTCCAGACTTACTGAATCTCTCCGCTTGATGTTGCTTGTTTAAAAAAAAAAAAATTATGTCTAAGGATGACTATATGTTCTGTCTTGAGATGTTTTTTCATTTATAAAATTTATGTCCATTCACTTTTATAAATAAGAAGTAATATTCAATGTCTTCTTTGAAAACAGGCTTAGTCATTAGGCTTAGAGACATTTTGTCTTAAAAAAATTTTTTGGAATGGTTTTATGATCTTGCTTTGCATGCCCCAGAGCCAATCAGATTTCCTCGGCAGTTGCATTTATTCTTATTATGAACTCTCATCAGACCTTTCAGATTTGAAAATTATCATTAATAAATTAACCAGAGTCACCCAGTCTCGGTGTCCACAGATAGTTTTTGTTTTACTCTGATGCTTGCATGGATGTCTTCCTGTAAGCTATGGACCAGAGCTTGTGCCTTCAATAAGGAAGAATCTTCCGGAAAAAGGACTGTAGCAGCTTGTTTGAAATTATCAATGCTTCACAGAATGACCTCTTGAGAATAGTTTGGAGCTGAGGCCACTAAAGCAGCTTTCAGATGATACTGACTGAGGCAGGATTTCCAGACTCTCTTACTGGAGGATCATAAAGGCTTCGTGAGACCCCAGGTCCAGCAGAACAAGAATCAATCACACAGGAAAACAACTTAAAAATAAAATTAAATACATTGGAAAATAAAAAAAAGAAAGAAAACAACTTAGAGGGAAGTGTTATTACAATTACTTGTTTGGAATATGGTTGGTGTAGTTCTAATATTCCATTTTCTGGGTATATAAGGCAGACTTTTCTTGCACACAATCTCAATCACTCAGTCCTGTCCCACTCTGTGATCCCCATGGACTGTAGCCCACCAGGCTCCTGTGACCATGGGATTCTCCAGGCAAGAATACCAGAGTGAATAGCCATTTCCTCCTCAAGGAGACCTTCCCAGCCCAGGGATCAAACCTGCAGTTCCAGCATCTCCTGCATTGACAGGTGGATTCTTTACCACCAAGCCCCTTTCTCTTCTTAAACAATTTGAAATCCACAGAATTTCAGCAAACTCTGCTTTCATAAGCCAAAATGAAACTTTTAAAAATGACATATGATTTTCACTGAATTCAGAAACTCTTTACTTTTCATGAGATATTTCATTGCACAGGTTCAATAAGAATCTTTTACCGGGATATAATTGGACACATTTTTGTACACCCAAGGCTGGGTTGGAGGGTCATGGTAGAGATGATGATCACTGAATCAGATAAGACCAACCACTTTAAGGAAGAAAAGTTGGTTTTACCCATAAATTCATCCCAGGAAAACAGCCCCTGTATGAGGCCTAGTGGGTAAGGAAGGGCATTCAGGACAGCCCTTAATGTAGAGAGGAATTTGCCCAAATGTATAGAGTCTGTGGATGAATTGCAATGGAGAGAGCTTCTTGGACTTGGTTTTCATATCTCAGGAAATAGAAGCTTTTGAAAGTCCAACCCCAGAGTCCTTACAGAGACTTCCGGCAAAGCAAACTGTGAGCTAACTCATTGGAAAAGATACTGATGCTGGGAAAGATTGAGGGCAGGAGAACTGGATGACAGAGGATGAGATGGTTGGATGGCATCACTGACTCAATGGACATGAGTTTGAGCAAACTCGGGGACATAGTGAAGGACAGGGAGGCCTGGCGTGCTGCAGTCCACGGGGTCACAAAGAGTCAGACATGACTGAGCGACTGAACAACTGGGTCTGAGAAGGAATGTCACAGTGTGAGCAGCCTCTGGCATGCACGACCCTCGATGTGGCCTGTGAGCTCCTGCCAGCACCAAGGTTTGGGGTGGGCCTCCTTCTGGACGCCGTTAGTAGGCTCTGCCTGGAGCCCACCTGGTCACCCATCTCCTGCTTGTCCCACGTGTTGGTTTGATCAGCAAGCCCGCTCTGCCTTGGATCCTGTCATCCCCTGGGGGCCAGGGACACAGTTGCAGCCCAGACACTACCACCTCCACCAGCAAACACACCAAATTAAAAAAGAACGTCCCAGCCCCTCAGCTGAAAGCCCCGGAAGCGGGTCTGAGATCTGCTCTCATGAGACGCAAGCTTCTTCATCCCTGAGTAGCAGCTTTGCATCTGCAGGGAGAACCACACACGCCCTCGCCATCCTCCTGCCCACAGGTCCCCCCACAGGATCGCCCCACTCCCGACCCTCCCAGGGCAGCACCCAGCCAGACGCTTAACTGACACAGGATGTGACAAGCGCCGCTGCCCATTGCCCCCTCACCGCATCAAGTGCCCAGCAAGCGGGGCTATCTCCTGGGGAATATCCCAGGGGTTCCAGAGGCTTCGGGCTTCGTCTCTACCGAGACTCTCCAGTGACTCGCCTCTGCAGAGGTTTCCTGAGCACAGACTTGGGGTCAGACCCTGGGAGGGGCCCTGGGATGGAAGATGGACGCATGACCCCTGCCCTCAGGTCACTGCCGTGGGGCCCTGTCCCATGAGAACTTGGCGGACAGAACCCAGCCACTGGAAGGGAGAACCCCAGGAGCTGGGTGCAGTCCATCCGGCTGCAGAGTGGCCCACCTTGGAAGGCTCTGGTGTGAGGGGCCCATCTCTGAAGGTGGCTGGCAGCCCACAGACCTTCACCCACCGGGAATGAGAGGCAGGAAGAGCCATTCCTGCTCAGGAGGTCGGTGAGGGCCATCCCTTCAACAGGCTCTGCGCAGGGAGTTCTTTCTTTATATGCTTTTTTAAAGCCTGACATCCAAGAACAAAGCCAACGTTGGCAGCAATAAGTACCCTCTTGGGACTTCCCTGGTGGCCCAGTGGTTAAGAAATCTGCCTGCCAGTGCATAGGACACGGGTTCAATCCCTAGACCGGGAAGAATCCATACGCCACAGGGCAACTAAGCTGGTCCCCCACAACTGCTGAGCCGGTGCTCTAGTCACGGGCTCCACAAGAGGAGACGCCCTCTCCGACTGAAGAGTAGCCCCTCCTCTCGGCAACTAGAGAAAAGCTCGCACAGCAACAAAGACCCAGCACAGCCTAAAATAAATGAATAAATAAAATGAAAAGAAGCACCTTCTTGGTTCTCTGCATACATGACCCAAGGGATGGCAGAGGCATACGCTATGTGAGCACGCCTGGAGAGGCACGGAAACTGACGTTATACGGTGGTCCCCAAAAGTGTCAACAATAGGCTGGCAGGCCGGTGCAGAGGGTGATTGGCGTCCATCAACAGGGCTGTGTTGGGGCTGCGCTATCGACACCTGACGTGTTTGTTGTAATTGGTTTCCCAGCCAGCCCCGCTGCCTTCCTTAATTGCACACATTCCTTGACAAAAATGACATGCTGGTGGCAGCGACATGGGCTTGAAAATGCAGGCGCCTTTTGATCTAGCCCTAAAGTCACGCTTGTGACCAGAACCTAAGACAGGGGCAGAGCCTGCAGGTCATTTCTCTCCTGGGAGCATGGGATAGAGTGGCCTGTTTGAACCGACTGTGTAATTGTGTCACCTTGATATGCCCACTTGGTGACAGTTTTCCTGGGTCTGCAGGTCTAAACGCATAATGGACTTTAGACAGACTTCGTCTGCAGACCTTTGGAAGCTTGAGTTTAATTCTGCAGAGGACAGGGAAAGGATGTTCAGAGAATGTCTGGAATTCGAACCGAACGCTCAGTGCATCGCTACCATGAGTGGGTAAAAGTGTGAGAAACAAAATAAGTGTATGATTCCAAGGTACCTCCCTCAATTTATATTCATTGCCGAGGGAGAAATAGTCACTTTATGGGGCAGACACCACCTTAACTAGGGGACGAAGGTTCACAGTGCCCGGAACAAGACCCAAGGAGCCCATGAGGGGATACCCTAAAGATCACCTCCCCTGAGAAATTCTTAACCTAAATCCAGAACTTCTATCCAACCGTGAGAGTGCATTGGACAAAACCAACTTGAGGGACTTGTTACAAAACCTAAGAACGCTGTTCTTTAAAAGGATCAAGGTCACACAACTGCCCTGGTAGTCCAGTGATTAAAAACCCACCTTCCAATGCAGCAGATGTAAGAAATGCAGGTTTGATCCCTAGGTCGGGAAGATCCCCTGGAAGAGGGCGTGGCAACCCACTCCAGTAGTCTTGCCTGGAGAATCCCTTAGACAGAGGAGAGCATGGTGGGCTACAGTCCATGGGGTCTCAGAGTCGGACTTGACTGAGTGACTCTCAGTTTCACTTTCACTTTTCCAGCGCAAGACACTGGGAACTAAGATCCCGCATGCCTTGGGGCAACTAAGCCTAAGTGCCTCAACTACTGAGCCTGCGTGCCTCAACTAAAGAGAAGCCCTTGCCCCGCAAGGAAGATTCCACATGCCGCAACTGAGACTCAACACAGCAAAAATAAAATAAATTGTAAATTTAAAAAAAAAAAAAAAAAAGATCAAGGTCACAAAGGGAAAGGAGAGACTGCAAAACTGTCACCGACCAGAGAAGGAGACATGACAATTAAAAGCAACGTGGAGCCCTGGGACAGAGAAAGGACATTAGGAGCAAAGCTGATGACATCTGAACACAGTCCATAGCCACTGACATGTGCGATGTCCATAATGGTTTCTTGGTCATTGTACTCAGTCAAACAATATGTCAACATCAGGAGGAAAAAGCTGGGTGGCAGATGACATGGGAACCCCCTGAGTAATCTCTGCAAGTCTTCTGTAAGTCTGAAATTAGTTCATAATAAAAAGTTTTTCAAATGTAAAAAAAAAAAAGCTCAACTCTCCCCCACCTAAGCTGCCACACCCCCGGGGCCACCCCTGGGGAAAGTCTGCTACCTCCAGCTGTCTCTTGTTTTCCTGCATTTCATTCTTATAACTGTTAAATCAATAGCTACATCTTCATAGTAAATAATTGTGTCTGTGGTATTTTAATGGTCTCCTACATTTGAGTTGTCAGGAGCATTTTTGTCAGCAGAGCAAAACCATTGATTTTTCTGTCTGAGCATCCAAGGTGCACATGGATGAGCTGCCTGTAGCCTGGGATCAGAGCTGGGGAGACAAACCCCAGAGCCCGGGACTCTCCGCCCAGCACAGGCACCTACAAACAACAGATAAAATATTTTATCTCCACTGAACCAGGTTCCAGTGCAGTTAACTTCCAGGGCAGGAAGGGTTAAGCATCTTCAGTCTGGGAGAGCTTGGGGAATCCCATGTATGGTGGTGTGCTCTGCCATTTTTCTGGGGTCTGAACCCAAGAAGCAAGTGAGCAGCATCACAGAGAGAACACGGAGTCAAACTGGCAGGTGACTGAGTGCCTGGGAGCTCTTGGCTAGCAAATGGAGGCATTGTCATGTGTGTGTGTTCAGCCGCTAAGTCCTGACCAACTCTTGTGACCCCATGGACTGTAGCCCGCCAGGCTCCTCTGTCATGGGCTTTTCTAGGCAAGAATCCTGGAGTGGGTTGCCATTTTCTCCACCAAGGGATCTTCCCCACCCTGGGATCGAACCCAGGTCTCCTGCGTCTCCTGAATTGGCAGGCAGGTTCTTTACCACTGGGCCACCGGGGAAGCCCACATGTTCTCCTGACTGACCATGAATTGCAGCTTCCAACTGCAATAGCTCCATGATTGCACAGTTGTATTGTTCTTGACCGCTTTTAAAGTAGGACCTGTGTGTGCACGCTTTGTAGGCAGAAATAAATGGTGCATGTCCCTGGGGAGAGGCAAAGACCTGAACGGGCAGTGTTTGTGAAACATGCTGCCCTCCAGAGCGCAGCTCGACTCAGGCAGCCACCGAGGGCAGCCAGGAAGGACCCGGAGGTAGGCTGGGCCAACCACAAATATTTGCACAGGTGAATACAATTTAGGAAAGGAAGTCAGTGGAAGCATTCAGATGAGAGGGGAAGAGAGATATGGTCCCACTGAGCTCCACACCCTGGGGTTTTGCAGAGAAGCTGCTGCAGCCTCAGTTTATGCACTGGTCCAGCTAGTGACTCTGGTTGGCATCACTTACCATGAGGCAGCACCTCCTCCCTTCTGACCTCCGAGGAGCCTTTCTGGGCTTCCTAGGAGGCTTAGTGGTAAAGAACCTGCCTGCCAATGCAGGAGATGCAGGAGACATGAGTTTGATCCCTGGGGTGAGAAGATCCCCTGGAGGAGGAAATGGCAATCCACTCCAGATTCTTGCTCAGAGAATTCCATGGACAGAGGAGCCTCGTGGGCTACAGTCCACGGGGCCAAAAAGAGCTGGACACTGAGTACTATCTACATGGAGCCTTTCTGCTCATGTGTAGTTGGGAAGGTCTCCTTGACTTCAAGGAGGACTATGTGGTCTCTACCTGTTATCTGGTTTTTCCAGTAGTCATGTGTGGATGTGAGAGTTGGACCATAAAGAAAGCTGAGTGCTGAAGAATTGTTGCTTTTGAACTGTGGTATTGGAGAAGACTCTTGAGAGTCCCTTGGATGGCAAGGACATCAAACCAGTCCATCCTAAAGGAGATCAGTCCTGAATATTCACTGAAAGGACTGATGCTGAGGCTGAAGCTCCAATACTTTGGCCAACTGATGCGAAGAACTGACTCATTGGATAAGACCCTGATGCTGGGAAAGATTGAAGGCAGGAAGAGGGGACAACAGAGGATGAGGTGGTTGGATGGCATCACTGAATCAACAGACGTGAGTTTGAGCAAACTCCGGGAGATGGTGAAGGACAGGGAAGCCTGGCGTGCTGCAGTCCATGGGGTAGCAAAGAGTCGGACATGACTGAGCGACTGAACAACAGCAATCTTTCACCTGGGCAGGGCTCAGCTCCTCTCTTGTTCCTGTTCTTTTGGAGTATCTGTCCACAGCAGAGGAATCTCCTACCTCAGCTGGAGAGACCCATCAGGGTGGGGTGTAGGGGACCCTGTGAGGGTCCTTGGCCCAGGAAGTGTTGCCTTGGGCCAGCCCTCCGCCTCTTGCTCCTTCCAGACCTCCTGATCCTGCCCAGCCTTTGTGTCTGACCTGCTCCAGGCTCCCTCTGGGGACAAGCTGAACAACACAAATCTAATTTCAGTGATTCTGCATACCAGTTCACTGCAGGATACAAAGACAGATGGTAAAAGTCATCCTAATGTTTAAATTTTAATTTTTTTCTTTACTTAGAATGACATTAAACAGCAAATAAAATCACCGTGACACTTTTGAGTGCATGCGTATGAGCCTGAGAGAAAGAGATTGTGGAAAAGAAGGGAAAGCTTTCTAAATATTTTAGTACCTTTAACGGCACTTTATTCCTACTTTTGAAAAAAACAAAAAAGGATCCCACATTTTCATTTTGCACCAGGCTCCAGAAATTACCTAACCAGCCCTGGTTTTACTCCAAACATGAACAAAAGCCCTTTGGGGTCTTCAATTTTTTTTGAAGATTTTTTTTTATGTAGACCATTTTTAGTCTTTATTAAATTTGTTACAATATCGCTTCTGTTTTATGTTTTGATTTTTTGGCTGCAAGGCATGTAGGATCTTAGCTCCCCGACCAGGGATTCAATAATTCTTAAGAGTGCAAAAGGAGTCTTGAAAAAAAATGAATAGATTTTTTTTTAATGGAAAAAAAAGGAGTCTGAAACCAGAAAGTTTGAGAACTGATGTCCTAAGATTCTCAGCTCAGGACCTTCGCACATGCCGTTCCCTCGGCCAGAAAACCCCACGTCTGCTTTCTGCCCATTACTCCTCTCATTTCTTAGGTCTCAACCCGAAAAATCACCTCTCAGGGGAACATCACTGAGTCCTTATATTAATATTTGCTTCCTCTTGCTGGCAGGAAGATCCCCTGGAGGAGGGCACGGCAACCCACTCCAGAGAATGGGAGAATTCTCTGGACAGAGGAGCGTGGTGTGCTACAGTCCATGGGGTCTCAAAGAGTTGGACACGACTGAAGTGACTGAGCATGCAGCATGCAGCTGCTATAACAAATGCATATTTCTCTTATGGTTTTGGAGGACAGAACTCTAAAATCGAAGTGTCCACAGGGCTGGTTCTTGCTGAGGACTCTAGAGGAGAATCCATTCCCTCCACTTTCTGGCTTCGTGAGTCCCTGTGTCCCTTGACTCTAGGTCCCTTCCTTGCAGCAGTCAGACCTTAGCTTCCGCCCTCACCCCTCCTCTCACTCCGACCCTCCTGGCTCCTTCTCTTAAGACCCCATTGACAACACTGGGCCACAGGTCACTCCCTGCTCCTTAACTGAATCCCATCTGCGGAGCCTTCACCCTGGAGGGGACATCCTCACAGGATGCAGGGACATCTGAGAGGACCACACAGCCCCGCCTCCAGTCCCTGCTTCCTGGCACTTTGGACTGTGGATGCCGGGGTGACTGTTTATCGTCTGTCTGCCTAACAGACAGATCCCGTCCTCTGCCAGGCCGGGGCTACTTCTGCTCAGAAGGCACCTCCAGAGCCTGGCACGTGGCCTGGTATGTGGTTCACCCCTGGCACATGCTTAAGGAATGATCAAAATCAAGGTTCTCTGTGAAAACAACAGCCAACAAGGCCTCCTCGGGTATATCCAAGCTGCAGCTGAAGCAGCTAGGCCGGGGTGGGTGGGAGTAGGGGGTGTCTAGAGTCTCCCATCCTGTCTGGTGGCCCGGGACACCGCCCAGAATGACTGTCTTCCCTTTGCCCCCTGGTCCTGCCTCGTCCTTCTGCCCTCCATACTGATGAACAAGCAGAGCCGTGCTGTGCTGTGCGCGAGCCACGGTCCACCTGCCCCAAGATGACTGAAACCCCTTCCGCACTGAGATGCAGAGACGCAGAGCAGAGGGCGGGCAGGGGGTCCCAGGCACTGGCACCAGCGGGAGGGCCTGCCTTGGCCCTGGCAGACCCTGTTGATATGGCCACTGTCCAGTCAGTCGCCTCTCTCCAGGAGCTCTCCCTGGCAGGGTTAGAGTAAAAAGTCCTTCCCTGGCAGCTCAGATGGTAAAGAATTTGTCAGCAATACAGGAGACCCGAGTTCGATCCCTGGGTTGGGAAGATCCCTGGAGAGGGAAAGGACTACCCACCCCAGTATTCTTACCTGGAGAATCCCATGGACAGAGGAGCCTGGCAGGCTATAGTCCATGGGGTCTCGAAGAGTCAGACAGTTTCTTTTTCCTTTCCCTGGCCCTAGGAGAGAGGAGCTGGGTCCAGAGGCCCTGAGGGCCAAGACACATGTGAAACAAGGGCTCAGGAGCACCGGCGGCAAGGCAGCTACAAAGTCCTGGCAAAATCAGCGCACAGCGGGGAAGAGGCGTGCGTTCACTCCCCGCGACTCGGTGCCACTCCCCCCATCTGCACCCATGACAGAGCACGAGGTCAGTCTGTGCCCTGCACTTCCTCCAGGGCAAGGAGGTGCTCTGCCCATCAGACCAGACATGTGACCCTGCACCCCTGTCCTCGGCTTCTCCACCTGCCGTTCGGACTGAGGGGGCTTCAGGGAACCAGACCCTCTAAGAGGAAGCCGGACAGATCTGTGCTTGTCTTCTTGATTCAAAGCCACATGAATGTGGAGCTGAGAGGCAGGGACTCCCTGCCCACCCCTCCAAAAGAAGGAAAGAGAGAGAACAAGAGAGACTGTGCAGACAGGAAGTAGAGTCGACTCGAGGGGCTTCGGGTGTGATTTAAAAGCCCACACCTGGTCCCCGGCAAGACACAACTTTGCCTCTCTCTAGCTCTCAGAGTGGGATTCGGCTTTGATTTTTTTTTTTTTCTGGAATGGGGGGAGGGGTGCTGGAGTCACCCTCCTTCTCCTGGCATCCCTCGGCCCCACGAGGCAGGGGACACACCCACAAATCATGTCAGGATGTGAATGCAGGAGGGGCCGCAGGCAAATTCTGTGGAGGGCCTGTCAGCCATGTCACCATGATGGGCATGAAAAATCCAGTAACCAGCAGTTAAGGTCACACCATCGTCATCAGGACATCGGTGCCAGTAATCACATGGTCACCAAGGTGTCTCCCCTAAGCTTCAGGCTGGAAGCAGGCAGACCCGCCTGCCGTGGTAACTGGAGTCAGGCTTTCCCTGGAGGAGAGAGAAGAGGCCAGTGGGGCAGCCACAGGGAAGATGGCATCAAGGCATGGACGGTCACCGGGACAGAGACCCGGGCTGCTGCAGCCCCACGAGGGCCTCCCTTTCCTTAGGGCTTTCCGCGTGAGTAGCTCTTGGGAGGAAGTCCAACCCAGGGGGCTGCTCTGAGGGTCTCTGTCCACGGAGCCCACGGAGAGGGGCCTTCTGGCAGTGGCTGTGTTGCTGACCAGCAGCTGCCCCCCTGAACCCTTCTTCCCCAGGGCTCCCTGCCCCTGGGCCTTTTTCTTCCCTCTTTATGGGAGGGAAACACAGGTCGGGGGTCCACGGGGCACACACGGAGTCGGGGCCAGGCCCACACGGAGCCAGGATGAGACATGGCTCTTCCCTCGAGGACTCATCTTTGGTTGGTACGAGGCAAGAGGGCCCCAGAGGCTGCAGGCGAGAGCCTGTGATTGAGACTTGCGACCGGGCCTAGACAGGATGGCCAAGCCCGCGTCTTTGTGTCAGCAAGGGAGCTCCGGGGAGGGGTGAGGCAGAACCCCAGCCCAGCGTTAGAAAGAGCTGACAGGGACCTCCCTGGGGGTCCAGGTTAAGACTCCGAGCTCCCACTGCAGGGGGTGCGGGTTCAATCCCTGGTCGGGCAGCTAAGATCCCACATGCTGCATAGCATGGCCAAAATAAGTAAATAAAATAACTTTTAAAATTTTTATTTATTTACTTATTTATTTTTGGCTGCACTGGCACTTGGTTGCCCAACCCAGACCTTCTTGAGCTGTGGGGGCCGCTCTCCAGCCGCAGTGTGCAGGCTTCTCATTGCAGCGGCTTCTCCAGGTGCAGAGTGCCAGGTTTCAGTCGTGTGGTTCCCGGGCTCCAGAGCACAGTCTCAGTAGTTGTGGTGCACAGGCTTAGCTGCCCCACGGCATATGGGATCTTCCCAGACAGGGATCAAACCCATGTCTCCTGCGTTGGCAGGCAGATTCCTAACCACTGCACCACCAGGGAAATCTCAAAGTAAGTAAATTAAAAAAAAAAATGTTTTTAAATAATAGAGATCTATTCTCTTACCTGCGAGGAGGCGGGAAGCCTGAAACCCAGGTGTCGCGGGGCTGGGCTCCCTCTGGAGGCTGGGGTGGTGGCTGGGGAGTCCTTGCTGTCTCTTCAGCCTCTGGTGTCACCAGGCGTTCTTGGGGTTTCTCAGCCTCCCTGCTGTCTCTGCCCCACTCACGACATGGCCATCCTCTCTGGGTGTCTCTCTGTGTCCTCACCACTTAAAAGGACATGAATCATATGGACCCAGGAGGCTCTCATATCAAGATCCTTAAATAATTGCGTCTGCAACAACCATATTTTTAAATAAGGTCACAGCCACAGGCTCTGGGTGGACATGGACTCGGGGGAATGCTATTCAAGCCACCACAGACTCCCTTGGGCAGGGAAACACCTGGGGACTCCTCGCTTTCCTGTCTGCTGAGGCAGGAGCCTCCCTCTGGGAAAAGTCTCGATTTCCCACTCCGCTCACGTCCAGGGCTGTGGGAGGATTGTGAGGGGGAGTCCCTTGGACGACCGAAGAGTGAGGTCTGCCTGAAGCACGCCAAAGCACGTCTCAGGACTAGAAAGGTCCCCAGGGAAGTTCCCGGCGGCAACACACACCCTTACACAACCCCTCCCAGCCGCTGCCTGGAGAGGACACAGGCCACTCCCATCACTGTCCGCCAGCCCCGGCTTGATGCGGCCACAGGCAGAAGCCCAGGGTGTTGGCATCAGGTTCGGGATTTTCTACCCCTGGCTCTCCTACCACTCCTGGAGCTGTCCTCCAGCCCAGCGGCTCTGCGGTGCAGCTGGGGACTTGGAATAGACCTGCACATCTTCCCCGTGACCCGGAGGCCCGTGTCCCAGAGCATCTGTGTTTACAACAGGACAGGGACTAAATGCTTGCTTCTGGCGGGAATTAAAAGTGAGCTTATGATACTTAATAGAAACCAGACGGTACCCCACGGGGTCTCACCCAGAGTGGCGCCAGGCTTCCCAGTCCTTTGGGGAGGGGGAGTAGGATAGGTGACCTGAAGCGGGGTTTGCCCACCCGTGGGGGCCCCCGGGCAGAAATGAGTCATGGCCCTGTGGCTTCCAGAGTCTCCCCCACACCTTGTCGTCCAGAAAGTGAGGGCAGAACCCCGTCTGAGCCCTGCTCCTCTCTTCCAGAACTTTCTTTCTCACTGGCCACTCTGTCGTGTTAAGTTTTCTATGCTGACCAACAAATGACCACAAATTTAGCAACTTGGCCCAGTGTGGAGCTTGGCACGCTGGAGCTTAGCCCCCTGGAGCTTAGCTTGGGATCAGCCAGGATGGTGGGCAGGGGCCACCTGAGATCCAGGCACCGCTCCCAAGCTCCATGGCTGCTGATGTTTCATTGCATCTGTAAGATGGAGGCCCCGTTTTCTTGCTGGCTGCCGGCTGGGACCCTCAGCACTGGAGGCAGGCAACTCCTTTGCAGGTGGCCTTCACAGACCCATTGCCATGTACTGTTGGCTCTCTTCCAGGCCAGCAAGGGGACTCTCTCTGATTTCTTCTGTAACTCCCTCCTAGACCCACTGTTATGGACTGTGTGTCCCCACAAAGTTCCTGTTGCAATCCTAACCTCCCCAGGTGATGGTATTAGGAGGTGGAGCCTTTGGGGTAACTAGGTCGTGAGGGTGGGATCGTGCCCTTATGAGAAGAGATGCTAGTGTTGCCTGCTCCCTCTGCCCTCCACAAGTGAGGACACCGAGAAACACGACTGTCTGCAGGCCAGACACCAGATCTGTGGGTACCTTGGCCTTGGCCTTCCAGCCTCTGGAATGCTGAGAAATGTGTCCATTGTTTAAGTCACCCGGTCTGGGGTCTTTATCGCGGTAGCCAATGCTAAGCCACTCCCTTTGTACTGCGGTGTTTTATTTGGGGGGTGGGGAGGGCTGCACCAGGTCTTAGTTGCAGCATGCAAGGTCTGTTAACAGTTCCCTGACCAGGGATCAAACCTAGGCCCCCTGCTTTGGGAGTGTGGAGTCTCAACCCCTGGACCGCCAGCGTGTGCATGCTAAGTCGCTTCAGTCATATCAGACTCTTAATAACCCCATGGACCATAGGCCGCCAGTCTCCTCTGTCCATGAGATTCTCCAGGCGAGGGTACTAGAGTGGGTTGCCATACCCTCCTCCAGGGCATCTTCCCAACCCAGGGGTCAAAGGTGGGTTCTTTACAAGTAGTGCCACCTGGGAATCCCACTGGACCACCAGGGTAGTCCCTTATTTGGTTTTTATTGCAGTGAAATTCACATAACATAAAATTAATCATCTTAAAGGGAACAATTCAGCGGCATCCCTGGTGGCTGAGATGGTACAGCGTCTGCCTACAATGCGGGAAACTGGGGTTCAATCCCTGGGTCGGGAAGATCTCCTGGAGAAGGAAATGGCACCCCACTCCAGTATTCTTGCCTGGAAAATCCCATGGACAGAGAAGCCTGGTAGGCTACAGTCCATGGGGTCGCAAAGAGTTGGACACGACTGAGCGACTTCACTTTCACTTTCAATGCATTCACAGTATTGTGCAAACCGTCACCTCTGTCTGGTTCGACAGAGTGTTTATCACCCAGATGAACCACACCTGAATGGGCGAGGCCCAACCAGAACGCTCTTCCTTGTGATGAACTCAAAGATAACTGAGTAGCAAGTAAGTCACAAGGATGACATCCATCAGGTGCATGCTTAGGGGGAGGGGGGTCTTACAGGACGTGCACACCAAGGACTGGAGACCATGGGGGCCATCTCAGAATTCTGACTACCATGCCTGTCCACAAAGGACCAGCCCTGAGGGTCTGCTTCCCCCTCTTCTCCAAACTGGTACCTACTTGAACGCCTCACCCCACAACACGGGCGTCCAGGGCCTGAGCCACAGGCAGACGGTCCTGGGGTGTGTGCTCGGCCAGCTGCCGGTAACTCGTGTTCCTTCTTGGCCTCGGTTTGCTCAGCTATAAAATTACCTGGTAAATAAAATAGGGCCAGTTGAGCATCTGCCCAACTCTGGCAGTGCACTCAGTACTTTCAACACATTCTCAGTACTCACAACTGCCAATTCCTGGTGCAGAGCGAGTGCCCAGGAAATGCAAGCGGTCACCTGCGTCCTTTCCTTCTGTCCCGTTCTTTCTAATCTCCCAGCTTTGGGGCTCTTTCTGAACCCCCACGAGGAGTTCTCGGAACTCCCTAGGCATGAAGGGAATCCTGGATTTTCTCCTCCTGTTTCCTGCAGGTCTTGCCCAGGGTTCTGGGCCCCCAGCAAGGCTCGTCCTGGCCTTTGAGCCTCTCCCCACTTCACACCCAACAGGACCAGCGGCGGCGAAGGCAACAAACATCCCTGCCTAAGAGGGCTCCCGCCACCCACTCTCCACCAGAGTGGAGACCGCTTCCGGAGGCTTCCCCCGCCCCAGAATCTTCGTGGTTGGTGGAGGGGTCGGCCTGCTGCAACAGCCATTCCCTCCTTCCCCCTCTCCCACGGGAGGCAGACTTCCCCGCAGTGGTTGCTCCTCTCCATCAGATACCATCAGGCTTTCCATCAGATACCCATCCTCCCCCGGGGCAGACAGAAGCCGGTGATAGGTTCTGACTCACAGGCGGCTGTCGGGTCAGAGGCTTTTCCTTGGGTGCTCAGAGCCACCGGGCTCCCTTGGAGGGAGAGACTGGAGAACAAGATCTCTGATTGTTCTCCCCGGCCTGACTGCACCCCACTCTCCCTTGCTCGGCGCCCTGGTGTACGAAATCATCCTGGCAACGGTTTTGCATTAACTGTCTTGGTTGACTGGCTGTTTTGGTTCGGCTCTTCTAAGAAAGCACAGGCAATGTGGCTCAGATTAAGCAGGAATTCCTCGGCCTCAAAGCCTGGAGCTTGGCTCTGAGCAGGAGAAGGGACCCCAGCCTCTTGTCTGACGGCCCTGGCTGGCTGGGCAGTGCCTGTGCCGGGGATCAGTTTAGAGGAGTCTCCTCATTTCTGAAAGGCAGTGCTGACCGTCTCAGGGCAGCAGGCTTGGGGTCAGAAACAATGCCCGAGGTCAGTGGTCTGCAGTCCATACACACCTGGAGGGTTTCCTTGGCTTTCATGGGTCTTCCTGATGGCCATCATGAACAGAGCCCCAGTGAGCCAGGCCTTCAGAGCCAGGCTCTGCCCTTAGCTGTCAGGAGATACAGCCGGGCAGCCCTCGTCCAAAGGGTGGTGCCCTGCCTCCGGACCCCGACACACTGGCCAGCCTCCAGGAGCTGTCCTGGGCTTGCACCAGCGTGTCCACCTTCAAACCCCACCCAGTGTTCTGAGCAAATCTCTCCTCCCCAAGCCAGCTTGCCACCCTTGCCCTGGCAGCTGACCAAAGAGTCTCCGAGGGGAGCAGGGTGCGGTGGGGTGGGATGAGCTATGAGGAGCTGCTGTGCCTGGCCAGTGGACACTGTGTCTCAGACACATGCCCAGCCCAAGGCTCCAGCGGCCCAAGATCCAAAATGTCCCAGAGCACAGTTCACATCAAAGACAAAAGCCCAGCATGAGGGCTGTAGTCCAGGGTCTAGCAAGGGACCAGGGCTGCAAAGGGACAGCTCTGGCACAAAAGGACACAGGCTGATGTTCTGACTGTGTTTTCTTAGATTCCATGCTTGTCTGCATGGCACCATTAATCTCAGGGCCAACCTGCCAGCCACAGCTGTTTATATCTGCCCTGGACCCACAGCCCACATCGTAAACCCCTCCACTTCCAATCCTCCCACCACGCCAATATCAACCCCCTCCCCCTGCCGAAGTCACCCAAGCCAGGGACCAGACAAAGAGGGTCAGCCCCTCTGCGAGAACACACTCACCCATCCGGGGCTGTCCCCTTATCCTGTGTTTGCCTGGGAAGCCCCAGCCAAGGCTGTGATCTCAGCTTCCCTGGCCTCTTTCCTCCTCCTGGGCCAGCGCTAGTGCTTCTCCAGGTGGCCCGGCATGGCACGGCATGCCCCTTCTCTCTTGGGAAATGTAAGTAATAAAAATATTATTTTATGGAACTCCTCTAGCAGTCCAGTGGTTAAGACTCCATGTTTCCACTGCAGGGGTTCCATCCTTACCAGGGAAGATAGGATCCCACAGGCCAGCACAGCATGGCCACAGATAAATAAATGAATAAAAGTTCTTTTAATGGCATTGGCCTCTCTGTGTCATCACCCAGTCCATTCACCTCCATGAATGAAAATCCCAAGGGCACAATCTGAGACAGTTGGTCCACAGCCTGGACCTCTGGATCTAATTGCAGGTCCTAGATGTCCACAACCAGACGGAAGTCAGAGGAAACGGCAACCTGCAGGCGGTTTCTGGAGCCACGTCGAGGTTGGGAAGACCCCTCTGACCTTCAGAAGCACCAGAGACCCCAGAGGTGCCGTAGTCCCTGAGACTCTAAGGAGCAGAGCGTGCCTACGGGGGCCAGACATGCCCCCCAGCGTGTTAGACAGTGCATTTCCACCCAGCATCAGCCCCTCACCCCCACATCTTGTACAAGAAGCACCAAGACCCTCTTCCCAGAACCTGGAGCCCCTCCACCTGACAGCCCCCTCTTCAGGGCATGTCTTGCTCAGAACTGCGCCCCACTTCCAGGTGGTGTTGGCCCCACAAGGCCCTCAGTGGCCCCCTGAGCCTGTGGAGACAGTCAAGGGCCACGCACAGCTCAGTACAACTGAGTAACAAGGTGTGTGGACTCGAAGCCACCTCCCGTGGTGCCAGTCTGCATGGGTCCGTCCCGGAGCTGGACTCTCTGACGGCAAGGCCTGCGCACGCTGGCCCCTCAGAGGCCCGGGGAGCCCACATCCCCCTCCTCCCTCCCCCCACAGGGGCGGCGTGACCCAAAGGCTCCTTCACCTCTAGATGTCAGGACCCTCCTTGCGTCTTAGATGCGGACAGAGCAGGCAGGAGGGATGGGTGAGTGACTGTGGGCACCGTGGTGGGCACACGCCTCCGGCCAGTCCCAGCGTGGGCCAGAGTGGTCAGACTTGCCCCAGGAAGTCCGTGGGAGTCAGCCCTGCCCATCCTGGGATCCTTGGAGGGGACGTGTCCCATTCACGGCGACAGCAGGTCCAGAGCCCAGCCAGGGCTGTTTGGTCTCTTTCTTCAGGATGACACAGTCACTTCTTTCTCTCTGACGTGAAGGTCTCTGCTTCTGGCCGAGATAGAGTAACAGGGGCTGAATTTCCCCTTCTGCCTGAAACAACTGAAAAACAGGACAAAACCCTGCAAAATCATGCTTTTCAGACATTGGATGGCAGGCAGCACCAGACAGTGTAGCTGAGAGACAGGAGACAGGCAGGTGAGTCCCTCACCCACCACAGCTTGCTGCCCAAGGGGCAGGGAGAGGAACCTAGGCTGGCCAGGCGACTCCTGGGAATGCAGAGCTGGGCTGAGCATTCGGGGACCAAGCAGCTCGAGAAGAGAGACCTGCGGAGGGCCCCATCTCAGCTGAGGGCTGGGGGCGCAGGTAGGGGACACATGGCTGGGGACAGGGCACCTCCCCGACAGCAGAGCCAGGGTTGTGCAGCCACCACCACGCCCATTAAGTGCTCACCCCCAGGCCCCGCCCCAGTCTCTGAGCCCCTAGAAACCATTGATCTGTTTCCTGTCTCTGTGTATGGACTTGCTCTTCTGGAAACTTTCTATGCCTGCAATCATAAGATACGTGACGCTTTGTGACTGTCTTCCTTCACTGAGGTTTTTCCAAGTGTGCTAATGTTGTTGGTTTGTCACTACTTTGTCATTTTATGGTGAAATAGTATTCCATCTTATGGATGGACCATGGTTTGTTTATTCTTTCACTCAGTGGACACGAGTTGATTCTATCCTTTGGCTCTTGAGAAGAGAGCAGCCACGAACACTGGTGTACAAAGTTTTATTTGCACACTTGTTCTCCACTCTTCTGTACCCACGGAGGGCTTGTTCCACAGGCACAGCTTCCTTACCCAGCCCTCCTTCTCCTGACCTCCCGTCTGCCTCCCACCCGAGCCACCTGCCGCCCCCACCCCTGTGCTTCTCCTGTTACTTTGGAAGGTGGTCCCTCTCCTCAGGGAGCATAATGTAGACACGCAGGAAAGAGAGAAAGCAACTTCAGAGCCAGAGAGCCCCGGGGAGGAGCACAAGGGACCCCATGGATGGCAAGAGGATGAAAGTCAAGCTGCCAGCACTTAGAACCTCCCTGGTGGTTCAGTGGTTAAGACTCCGTGTGCCCAAGGCAGGGGGCCCGGGTTCGTTCCCTGGTCGGGGAACTAGATCCCACATGCCCCAACTAAGAGTTCACACACCACAACTAAAGAGCCAATGCAGCCAAATAAATAAATATTAAAAAAAAAAGTTGCCAGGACTGAGGGGCTCCTCCCCCCATCTAGAATTAGGATGCATGACAGAAAAGGATTTTGGGGTCAATGGGAAGGCTGGATCTGGGTCTCCAGCCTGATACAGGAGCCATTCAGGCCCTCAGGGTCTGCTCGGGGTCTCCAGTGCCTATAAGGCTCAGAGTGGAGAATGCTGTCCTCACCCCACTGGAACCAGTACCAACCATGGCTAGAAGTACTTGGGGAAAAGCACCCCCAAGTTTGAAGCAGCCACCTCCCCAGACGGCTCCAAGCCCCTCCCGGACACCCAGGGCTTTGAAGAGCCCCCAGCCCCACCCCACCCCCATCTCCTTCTCCACTGGGAGGAACAGGAAGAGGGTAATTGAATCAGCATTGCTCACTCCATCTGGAACATTCCAACATGGAAAACCCACTGAACAGCTGGGGAAGCAATTTAGGGGCTTTAATTAAAGGCCGGTGGCTCTCCCGTGGAGCCCCACCCCCATGCACAGCCAGGAGGACCCCTACGGCTGCCCTCAAGGCCTTCTGAAGCCCAGCTGGGCACCGGGCACCGGGCGCTGGCCCTTCAGCCTGGTCTCCACGGGCAGCAGGTTGAGCAGAGCAACGCTGTCCACCTTTCTCCTCACTGCTCCCAGACTGCCTTCTGAGTGGGGCCTGGCCCCCAGACCAGACAAACTAGGGCCCCCATCAGCTCTACATCCAGGAGGCTTCGGGAAGGAGAAGGCGGTCACATGGCAGGCTCGTGAAAGGAACTTTAAGCACCTCTCAGGAGAAATGAGCCAGCTGAGAGTTCAGCTGCGGGGCCTACAGCTGCCTCCCTCTCAGTTGACACCTTCTTCAGGAAACAGCATCCCCAGCAGGGGGAACAGCACATGCAAAGGCTCTGAGGCAGGCAAGGTCCTGGCGAGTGGGAGGAGCCGATGGGGAGAAGCCTGGAGGCTAGCTAGTGAAGGACAGAGACCAGGCAGAGGGACGCGCCTTGGAGGGCCTTAAGAGGTTCAGTCAGGCATCTGGTCTTCATTCTAGAAGCAAGAAGGTGGGGAGAAGATTGGAGGATTTTAAATAATAGCATCTGGGTTACTCTGAAGATGCCCTTCTGGCTGCCGTGTGTGCAGAGTGCTCATTGCAGGAAAACAGAAGAGGTGCCCCCGGAGCCGTCCACTCAGGAGGTGGCGAAAGTCTGCACAAGGGTAGGTCCCAGGAGAAGAAGAAACATGCAAGGTCCAGGCTGGCCGCAGGGCCGACGGCCTCCCCTCCTGCCCCATGCCGGCCCTAACTGGACGACTGGGGAGTGGGGCAGAGCTGCCAAGGCGGGTGCTCACCACCCAGCAGGATTCCAGAGCAGGGTGTCACCCCTCCTCATCATTGTGACAAGCCAGCCCTCCCCCACACCCAGATCAGGAGTCTGAGTCTTGGGGGAGGGGGCTGTGGGCACGTCCACACCCACCCAAATCTGCCACCGTGTTTCCACTAGCCCCGGCCCAGCCTGGCCATCTGACACGGACCCAAGGACTGGGCCAGGGTATGCCCAGGCCTGGGCCTAAGGGGCCCTGGAGATCATAGTTAGGACAGCTGGTGGGCACCTGACGGACAGCACTATGCCCAGAGGCAGGTGACAATCATTACGGAGGGGGCCCTGGGTTTCTAGGGGAAGACAGACGGAGTAGGGACCCCAGCCTGCCCCAGTCTGGCCTAGCCTGGTTAAGAGCCGAGCTGGCAGCTGGGCTGCAGCTGGGCATTCTTGCTTGCCCATCCTCAGGGAAGGAAGTTGGATAAACACCCCAAAAGTGGGGCCCAGAGGGCCGGGGGAGTGGGCGTGGCCTGCAGAATCTGGTGGGCGGGGCCTGTGATGGTCAGAGCCTAGGGGGTGATGCAGGGCTGTGCAGGGAGCTGCCTGGAGGCTGTCAGAAGAACCACTCTGCACACAGGAGTCCCCCACACCCGCTGTCTGGAGAGTCCACCAGGTTTCCAGGAACAGGTGTCCACTGGGCATAGGGACACAGAGTAAGCTGGGATCGCGGGTGCATCCTGGAGAGCCGCACAGACTCATCTCAGGTGGGCAAGCTGGGGCCTCCACTTCCCCACCTGGAACAGGGACGGCCCAGCTCGGCCTCCCAGGGCTGAGAAGAGAGCCCGAGGGTGGTCTCCAGAGTCACGAGGGCGGAGCTGTGTGTCACCGAGCGGGCCCCTAACCTCTCTGAGCCTAAGTTGCTCACTTGTGACAAGAAGCCAAGCTCACCGCCCACCTGAAGGGATGGATAAGGATCGAGTTTCTGTCAACTCCTGGTATGAATGGTCCCCGGTCATGATTATCCCCAACCCCAGAGGGTCTGACCTGGTGACTCAGATGGTCAAGAATCTGCTTGCAATGCAGGAAACCCAGGTTCAACCCCTGGGTCGGGAAGATCCCCTGGAGAAGGGAATGGCAACTCACTCAAATATTCTTGCCTGGAGAAGCCTATGGACAGAGGAGCCTGATGGGCTACAGTCTATGGGGTCCCAAAGAGTCAGACACGATTGAGCAACTTTCACTTTCCACTTCTACCTCCAGGAGGTGGCACCTCCAGCCCCACCCTCCAACCCTCAAGGGCTCCTAGAAGAACACAGATGCCAACTTTATTTTGTAAATATTTTTCTCTGCCCAGCGTGTGCCCAGAGTCTGCTCTGGCCGGGTGATGGGCATAAATTAAGATCACTGAGCTTTCCCAGACAGGGTGTGGGCCCTGGCCCCATCAGTCCCAGCCGAAGTCCTGGCCGGTCATCTGGTAGAACTTGCGGTTGAAGGGCCGGTAGAAGGCCTGCAGGCGCTGGACCACGGACTCGGGCACGCGTGGGTGGGGCCGGCCCTTGGACTTGCCCAGGCAGCGAGGCCGGCCGCTGCCCTGCGCCTTCTTAAGGCAGGGGAAGCCCTTGGTGGCATTGAAGTAGAAGTGCTTGTCCGTGACGACCCGCTTGAGGCCCAGGAAGTCCTGCACACGGCCCAGCTCTCCGGCGGGGTCGCTGACCAGGCGCTCGCCGCTGACGAAGAGGAAGCGGGACAGCGGGAAGTAGCGCAGCCAGTTGTCCAGGTGCTGCGCGTACAGGCCGATGCGCACGGCGCTCCAGGCCGTGTCCACGGGGCCCAGGCCACGGCGGAAGGCCAGGGCGCCAAAGCTGGGCAGGCCCGGGGTCTTGGAGAGGGTCTGCGCGTAGTCGGAGATGGCCCGGGTCACGGGGTTCCGCACGACCACGATCAGCTTTGTGGCCGGGGACATGCTGTGGATGCGGCGTGGGGCCTCCCGTGTCACGAAGTAGCTGGGGGTCTTCTCCAGGGTGATCTGCCCGTCCAGGGTGCGGGGCATCAGGCTCCTGCGGGACGGAGTGTGGAGAGGGGGCGTGAGTGGGTGCTGGCCCTCCTCCCACACTAGATCTGACCCAGGGCCAGTACTAACCTCCCCCGCCAGGGAAGCCCCAAACCTACAAGGTAGCTGAGCCTCCCCTTTGCCCACCCAGCCAGGCCCACCCATCCAAAGTGCCTGCGTGGGCAGCCTGGGGTGTGGACCATGAGGGTGCTCAGCCTTGGGGCAGGCTGGAAGTGGGGCCCATCCTGCAAGGCTGCTCACACCCCCACAGGGCTCAGCTGCACCCCAACCCTGACACGGGTGCCTCTCACCCCAGACCCGGTGCTCATGAGGCCAGGGGCCCCAGGCCTACCGCCCACAAGGCTCCACTTGTCCCCCCAACCCCCGTAGGCCCCTGCACTGTAATTACCCTGGTCACACTCTCATTAAGTGGCTCATGGCGTCCCCTGAATTAGGTCATTAGTTATTGACCAGTGTCCCCAGCAAAGGGCGTCCCGCCTTCCTCTCTGTCACTCCCCCCCATCGCCCCTCCCCACCTCTGAAGGCAGCCCTGCTAATTCTCCCCAACCTGCTCCCCATGTCCCAGAAAGTTGAAAGCCACAGCCCAGCCTAGGACACTGCAGAAGTTAGTGAGGCGGCCTGAGGACCCATCTCAGCCGCCAGGGCTGCCCAGACCCCTCTGGGAACCCAGAGCGCAGGGCCTGCATGCAGCCTTCTCAGCAGTCCCCTCTCTCTGGCCCAGGGCTGGGGGGCACTGATCCTATCCCAGAGCGGGTGAAGCCCCTCCTAGCACCCCACCTTGGCAACGTCCCGAGGCCACCCTGCCAACCAGGTAGAGCTGGGTCGGGTGGGGCAGGGTGCAGCGGTGAGGCCAGCTGAGCAAACAGCTCCGAGGGAGGGTAGGGAACTAGGTCAACAGAGGCAGAGGCTGGGACCTGCGCTCCAGAGGTGGGGGGTCTCTGCCCGCTTCTGACAGAGCTGCCCCGCCCCCGTGGACAGCCCCTAGGACTGGCTCCCCCCAGGAGGGTGACAGACAGGACAGAACTGAGGTCTCAACCAGCCTAGTGACCCCCAGACTCAGCTCCGGGGAGGCAGGCTCCTCTTCTGCTCTGCTGGGTGGACAGACACACGAGTTGGGGTACCAGCTTGGAGGATGCTGATGTCAGGACCAGAGAACGTGCACGTGGGAGTCCCGGGGGTCCTGCCACTCCCCCGACACCCCCATTTGGCTCTGGGGAGTAGGGTAGGCAGCGTGGTTGGCCAGCTATGGGAGCTGCCCCCATCCCTTGAAATAAAGCCCTGGGCAGAGCCAGTCTACAGAAGTTATGGGGGACAGTTCTGCTCCCCCACGTCCCAGGAGTGAGCTGGGACTCCTTTCACACCAGTCACTGCCCCATCTATAGACAGGCACACTGAGGTTCGGAGACGAGCAGGAAGTGCTAGGGAGGGCATGGGCCCCCACCCCCCCCCTGCGTTGCAGCTGTTGGGAGGCGGTGTCAGCCCGGAATGCAGGTGGGGACTGCAGGGTGAGTTCAAAGAGACTGGGAGTGGGGACAAGGCCCAGGGCCGAGTCCAGGGCTGCAGCCTGGGGTGGCCAGCTCAGGGAACCCCCCTTCCCACAAGAGGGAGGCCAGAAGGAGGGGTGTTCTCCACACTGGACCTCGACGCTGAGACTCACAGACAGAAGCCAGTGCCCACAGACAGCAGCAGAAGTCAGCGCCCCCCGCAGGGAGGGAACCAGCCCTGACCGCTTCAGGACCCTCCTCACCGACTGAAACCCCTTTCCATCCGCTTCCTACCCAGGTGCCCAGTGACCCCAGGAGCACCCTCTCTTGTTCCCCAGACAGGCCACCCCGATTCTGAGCAGCCCCATCCCCTCACACCTGGGGTGAGGGGCTGCAAGGAAGCCGGGGAGACTGCGAGGGGCCTTAGCGCCCATTGTTGCTTTCTCTCCAAGGAAGGGGGAGGTGCCCCACTGTGGAAGGGGAATGGGATGGGATGGGGTGCCCACGCTTGCCACACAGCAGCTTGGAGAGCTAAGATCTTTGGGATCAATGACTTGCCCCCCTCCACGGGCCTCAGAAGCCTGTCACCCAGGCAGGCAGGCAGGAAGGAAGGTGGGGATGGGGACTTCTCGGGGGCGGGAGAGAAGGGGGAGAGGATGAGAGGGGCAGGACTCTGACCCCCCACGGCCAACATCTGACGGGCTGCTCTGAGGACACGCGCTCCCTGATCATCTGGTCTGCATTTCCCTGCGGCTTCCATCCAGCCTGTGTGACTCCTCCCCTCTGTCTCTGCCTCAGGACGCCCCTCCGCCTTGGGGGGCCGTCCATACCCCTCTCAGCTCCCCCTCTGCCCCGGACCCCTCTCTGTCTCAGCCTCCCTCCACCTCGGCGCCCCTCCTCTGTGTCTCACACCTCGCCTGGGCCCCATCCCGCGGGCCCTGGGACTCATCAGGAACCAGCTAGGGTTCCCATGTGAAACAGGACAGTGCCAGGAGCCAAGGGGGTTCCCAGACCTGCACCCCTCCTGGTCTGTCTGTTTTTCCAAAATGCCACAGTCAGAGTACAGCCCCCACTTGCCCCCAGACAGGGCACTCCTGCTGAACCGAGATTTTGGGGTGTTTGCATGGCCCCAGCCTCTGCCAGACAGAAGGTGATCGGTGAGTCAGCAAATGGATGAACGAGTGCTGTGTGAGACACTTGAGGGCCCCAGTCCCCAAGGAGGAGGACCCTCAAGAACCTGAGGGAGGAGATGAGGCCCAGGGAGGGGGACTGGTTTGGCCAAGGTCAGCTTTGAGCAGCCCAGGATGCCTGCCAAGGCCAAGGGAAGGGCCCGAGACACCACCTGGTCACAGCCCAGGAGGAACTGGTGTCCCCAGAACTCAACTGGGGTACTAGCCACTCCTCTGCTCACTGCTCCAAACCACCACCCAGAAAGAGCCCTGGAGGCTGGGTCCAGGGTCCTGAGAGCAGACCTGACCAGGGGTTGGGCATCCTCTTTGCAGCTAGGGAGACTGAGGCAGGGGTGGAATTTCAGAGGCTCACTGCATGCACACGGCTGGCTGGAAGGACAGTCAGGTTCAGGGACACAGGTGTCTGTGAGCAACACGAAGCCCAGCTGTGCATGTGTCGGCACCTCCCTTGGAGGGCACGTGGACACATGCCCTCCAGAAGCTCAGGCCTGCACCAGCAGTGAGAGGTCAGCGCTAGCCAGCCCCAAGGGACAGCTCCGGATTAGAGGGGCAGGAGGGACGGTGCCCCTTCCCCCTACAGGGGCTGGGTGGAGGAAGGACTCCTCCTCCACCACTTAAACAGACCAGAACCCCCACCCCCCTCATCTCGGGCCTCAGGGATGCCAGGGGCCCAAGAACCCCTCCCCAAGGCTGAAGACCTGACCCGGAATCTGGGTCCAGCTGGCTTCCTCTCAGGTCCCTTAGGCTCCCCAGACCAGTCCCCCAAAGCTGGAGTGTGTGCCCAGGGAGGGCCCGTCTGGATGGGGGTCTCAAGACCCCCAGCTCTTTGAGAACCCAGCTCTAGATGCCCCTGCAGCCCCTCCCTCATTAGCCAATCAGGGCCAAGCTCTGAGGTTTGCACTTTGGTTACCAGTGTTTCCTTCCCCACCTTCCCCTCCCCCTTCTCCCTCCCCTCCCCCTCTTCCTCCTGTGCACAGAAGTGGTAAATGAAGGATGCTCTGGGATGCTGGAGCACTGTCAGAGCGGACAGTGGTCTCTCCATAAGCATCGGGAATGCAGGGATTCAGACACTTGGGTGCAAGGATGGACCCACCTCCCCCATCACCACACAACTTCCCAGACCCCTAAAGGCAGCCGTCCTTCAGAGTTCAGGAACCAGACCCCCAGTTCTCAGTAGGAACCCTGCAAATCCTTAAGTGATTCTGATGCAAAAAGCAAAGATAAAAAGGAGATGGAGGCCGGGTGGAGTCTGGGTGCAGAAAGCCTGGTAAACATGTAGGTCAAGAGTCTGGGTCCTGCCACCCCCCACTCTCCGCTTGTTCACCAGGTGACTGTGGGCAGGGTCCTCGCTGTCCCTTAGGGGCTAGGCCTGGGCTTGGGGATGAGGTGGGTGCCACAGGGAGTGGGGTGACTCACTCTCCATCTGTAAGCTCTCATTTACCCGAAGGAAAGTATAAGACACCGAGGCAGACTTGTGCCTGACCGACAGAGGCAGCAGGCAGGGCCTCAAGTTCACTCTTCCCTGTGAACCTCCGCAGGGAGGGGCCGGTGTTTGATCAGCCACCAGGACAGGCTACTTCAGCGGGGGCTGGTGCCCCCCTCATTCCTCCAACCCCCAAAGGTCATACCGGGTGGGAATGAGGGCAGCTACAGAGCCCCATGACATGAAGTTGGGGTCCCAGTTCCCATCCCTGGACACTGACTCAAAGGCACCCTCCTCTTTTGTAAAGACCAGACTTTCTCCAGACCCCCAGGACTGCGGAGAAGGATTTCTCTTTCCAGGATCAGGGATCTTGGGGTGGGAATGGGGTGATAGATACTTCTAGGAGGCTGCAAGGAACCGGGAGGCCCTTCCATAAGGTAATTGACCAGAGTTTAGACAGGCTTTCCTTCCCGGAGAGATGCGGCAGAGAGGCGCGACTGAGCACGAAGCATTTCCAAAGCGCCTCAGACTCCAGTGGCTCGAAACTACTTCTCAGCCGGAATCACACTCTAGCCCCCTAGCCAAGGCTTTCCCCGGAGTTTTCAAAGTTTCTGGGAGCCGACGGCCACCCATCTTCTTTTCCATAAAATCCGCTGCAGGAAGTCAAATCTCAACCCGCACGCAGGTTGGTCTCAGCCCCAGAAGATACCCTGAGTCCTTGCCCCGCCGCTTCCCCAGCGAGGCCCCTGGAGCGCACCACGCCGTTTCCCGAAGGCACCCGCCAGGAAACCGATGGGGCCGACGGGCCCGGGCGCTCACCGGTACCAGGCGAGGCCGCGCTCGTAGCACCTGTCGAAGAAGTGGGGCTCCGAGCCGAGCGCGCGGATGTCGGGGTGCAGCCGCAGGAACTCCAGCAGGGCGCGCGTGCCGCCCTTCTTCACGCCCACGATGAGGGCTTGCGGGAAGCGCCGCCGGCCCGAGCCACTGGCCACGGGCAGACCGGGCTCCCTGGGGCTGCGGGATGCTCGGGGCGGCTCGGCGCGCGCAGGGGCCGGCGCGGGGACTCGGCCGGCCGGCGGGCAGCGTCCAGGGAGGGCGCAGAGGCAGTAGGCGCCGAGAACCAGCGCGGCGAACAGCAAAGGCGCACGGGACGCCCGAAGCGCGGTCCCGGGCCCTCCCGCGGTGCCCTGGCTGCCCCCGGCCCCGCCGGCCAGGCCGCCGCTACCTGCCATGGGGCCGCACCGCGCCCAGGCCTGCGAGCGCGGGCTGCAGGAGGGCGAACATCCCCGCCGGTGCCGCGCGCAGCCGGCCGGCACCCGACTTCTGCTCTGCGCCCCACTGCCGGGTCTTCTGCGAGCGGGGCGGGACCAGGGCGAGGGCGGGAGGCCCCGCCCCGCCCAAAGGCCCCGCCCCGCCTAGACCACTGCTCTTCCCTGGACGCGCCGGCACCCACGGGCGCGACTCGGAGCCTCAGAGACTAGCCTGACACGCCCTCTCGGAGACCCCAGGCCCCAGCCCTCTCGGGATGCGGCGGCGGCGACCGCAGGACGGTGACAGGACTGCGCTGCTGTCCAAAGGACCCGCTCCTAGAGGGCCGATCGCCGCGCGGAGCGGCGCGGCAGGTGCGCGGGCGGAGAAAGTGGGTCAAGGTGGCTCGCGGTTCCGGGCCTGATGCTCAGAGGGGCTCTGGAAAAGTGGGAAGTCTGCGGCGGGAACCGGGCTCACCCTACTGACAATCGGTTTGCTATTGCCCTACGCCAGGGTCACGCACGGACAGGGCCGTTGGAGACGACTAGCCAAGTTGATTACCATTTTAAAGTCTGGGAGACATGCTCAGGGGAAACAGGCCCAGTGAAATTCAGACCTGTCTCCTGAGCCTTTCCACCTGTCTGTATGTGCAGCCTAGTCCCCCGGTGTCCCCCTGGGATGTCAGTGACCCATCTCTGACGCTGGTGAAGCGGCTGTATTGGAGATGTGGAGGATTCAGGAGACCTACCTGTGCTGGGGAAACCAGAAGGAGAAGGTGTCCTTTGAGAGAGCTTCCTCTGAGGGGCAGGGAGACTCAGGGCCCATCCCAGTAGAGACCTGCTGGGCACTGGACACTCAGGGACTTTTCTGATCCCCCAGGCTCACTAAGCCCCTAGCACAGCACAATGAAGGCCAGCCAGGAGAGGGCGAGCCAGCCCCAGGGACAGACAGAATGGAACCCATGTCCTCCCTTTGCCTGTTCCCCAGCCTTCCTGGCCTCGGGGCTGGGGCAGGTGGGCCTGAACTCCTCGAAGAGGCCAGGCTTCCCCCAGTCAGTGCCCAGAGACCAATGCCCCAGCTTCTGCTGGTTAACGGGCCGCTCCTGGGCCTAATGGTATCCAGACCTAAGAGCACCCTGGAGCACTTCCCACAGGGCAGGGGCCTCCACGACCCACCTGCAGAGCCAAGGGGTGAAAACCACTGACCAGGGCCCCAGCCCAGTTCCCAGATGCCATACCTGCACCTGCTTGTCAAGGCAAGACTCAGGCAGGAGCCCCGTGGGTGGAGTGTTGGCAAAGCACCATCTCAGGTGCATGCCAGCACACGCAGGGTCACAGGAAGTTCTTCTTCTGGTCTAGCTTAAAACAGGATTTGTTCCAGACAGTCTGGCTCTCGTTAGAGCCGCCCGCTCCACCTGCAGCACCCACCCACAACCTCAGCAACCACTTCTCAGGGCTCCGAACTCCAGCTTTAAACCCTGGTGGCCCCTCTGTCTCCCTGCCCCAGCACCAGCATTGGCTAGGCACTGGCTGTACTCCCTCCTGGGAATGCCTTTCCCTTAGACCCCGGCCTACACACACACACACACACACACATACCTGTTTGGAGACTTTTCAGGAAGAATTCACCAAGAACAGCAGGACCCTGAACACACTGCAGGTGGGGGAGTGATGTCCAGGGACAAGAGTCTGCTCAGTGTTTGGCAGCTGATCCCCTATCTCCACCCACCACCTGGCTCCCAGGTGAGTTGTCATTGTTCAGTCACTAAGTCATGTCCGACTCTCTGTGACCCCATGGACTACAGCACACCAGGGTTCCCTGTCCTTCTCTATCTCCTGGAGTTTACTCAAACTCACATCCATCAAGTTGGTGATGCCATCCAACCATCTCATCCTCTGTCATCTCCTTCTCTTCTTGCCCTCAATCTTGCCCAGCATCAAGGACTTTTCCAATGAGTCAGCTCTTCACATCCTAGGTGGCCAAAGTATTGAAACTTCAGCTTCAGCATCAGTCGTTCCAATGAATATTCAGGGTGGATAGTTATTCCCTTCTCCGGGGGATTTGCCAACCCAGGGATCGAACTCGGGTCTCCTGCATTTTAGGCGGATTCTTTACCATCTGAGCCATCAGGGAAGCCCTCTCAGGTGAGGGGTAGGTGCAGATCTGGGGACATCCAGGATGGCAGCCTTGGGATGTTTGTTCACCAGTGTATCCCCAGCACCTCATGGAGCCTGGTACCCGACAGGCACTCAATAAAGACCAGCCAGTGGAAGGATGGGAGTGGAGGGAGAGGCTGAGGAAGGATTTCTAGAGATAATGGTGAGGCAAGCGGCAGGACAGCATCACAGTCGGCCAGGGGAAGGCTCAGCCTCAGAGAGCACAGTGATGGGAGCCGGGTGGGGAGGCAGAGAACGTGTAGAGCCAAGGCCGTCCCGGGGGAGTGGGTCCCAGCCTCCTCCTCCTCTAGAGCTTGTCCTCAGGCTCGTGCCAGCCCAGACCTCTGGTCCCTAAAGTGGAAAACTCCATCCTGACTCTGAAAGAAGAGCTTCATTGAAACACAATTCCCGTACCATGCAATTCGGCCATCTAATTCGGCCACCATTCTCAAATTCAACAGTTTTCAGCATATTCACAGTGTTGTACAACCATCACCACAATGAATTCCAGAACATATTAATCACTCCAGAAAGAAATCCCATACCTGTTAGCAGCTCATTTCAGTTCAGTCACTCAGTCGTGTCTGATTCTTTGCGACCCCATGTACTGCAGCACACCAGGCTTCTGTGTCCATCACCAACTCCCAGAGCTTGCTTAGACTCACGTCCATTGAGTCAGTGATGCCATCCAACCATCTCATCCTCTGTCATCCCCTTCTCCTGCCTTCAATCTTCCCCAGCATCAGGGTCTTTTCCAATGAGTCAGTTCTTCACATCAGGTGGCCATATTGGAGTTTCAGCTTCAGCATCAGTCCTGGCAATGAATATTCAGAACTGATTTCCTTTAGGATGGACTGGTTGAATCTCCTTGCAGTCCAAGGGACTCAAGAGTCTTCTCCAACACCACAGTTCAAAAGCATCAATTCTCCCCTCGCTCAGCCCCTGGCCACCACTATCTATTTTTTGTCTCTGAATCTGCCTCTTCTCCACGTATCATATATGTGGGATCATACATTATATGACCTTCTGCAGCTGGCTTCTTTCACTCAGCATAGTGTGTTCAAGGGTCGTTTATACTGTGGTGTGTCAGTGCTTCGCTCTTTTCATGGCTGCATAATACTCTGTGTGGCTGGACCACGTTCTGCTTATCTATTCATCAGTTGCGCTTTTTCCCACCTTTTGGTTACTGAGAATCATGCTGCTGTGAACGTTTATTTACAAAATCTCATGTGAGCATAAGTTTCGTTTATGTTGGGTATATACCTAGGAGTGAAATTGCCCGGTCAAATGGTAACTATTTATCCCTTTATGAAGAGTCCTCTTTCATTTTTTTTTTTAACTACATGAAGCTTGTGGGGTCTTAGTTCCCCCACCAGGGATTGAGCCAAGGACAGTGGAAGTGCCGGGTCCTAACCACTGGACCACCAGGGAACTCCCTGAAGAGTCCTTTTGAAGGTTAAATATGGAAGTTTCAGCATCTATGTCTCTGTACTTCTCAACCTCAGGGCTGCTGCCTTCCCTCCTCCCCAGGATGTCTGAGTGGCCCCTCCACCCTGCCTTGCCATCAGAGTCCAGCCCCAACTCACCACTGGCTGTGTGACCTAGGGAGGGTGGATCACCCCCTTTCAGCCACATGGTGAAAAGTCACTTTGGGGCCCCAGAAGAGAGTAGGCCATGGGGACTCAGGGCGAGTGGCTGTCCCTGTGCCCTGAGAGAGTGGCTTAACTCCTGCCCTGTCTGGTCACACTTCCTGTCCAGAAAAAACAGGTGTCAACCAGGCCTTTCTGTCCAGTCTGATCTTCCCAGGAGCCCTTTAGCTTTGAGTGCTCCACATGGCCCAATTTCAATTCCCGTTTCACCTCGTCTGGGTCCCCTGCCCAGTCAGGGGCCAGGCAAAAGTCCATCTGCTCACCCTCCCTGGCCAGCCATCAGACATGCAGAGAAGTTGGATCTAATATGGCAGAAGGGCCTGAGCAGGGAGAATGTGGAAGAGGAGGTGGACGGAGCTGGGTCAAGTACACAGCATCCCTGGGGGAGGGCCAGAGCGGGTGACCCCAGGGAGAGAGTCCAGGGAGCAAGGTCGTGGTGGATAGACAGACCAGCCTGGCCTCACAGGTCTATGAGCCAGCTATCCCAGTTGTGTCTGCATCTCCTTCGCAGACGGTAATGATTTCCCTGTGGGCGATTTTGATCTCCATCTACCTCCTCCACCTACCCATGCTCTCTGCAAGGCCAGGGATGGAGTCAGTCTTGATCCCTTCTGTGGCTCCATGCCTAAGCATGGTGAGTGCTCATGAACCTTGTTGAGTGGCTGAGTGACTGACTCTGCATGTATGTCTGAGACAGTCTAGGTGTGGAGCCCCGCCCCCATGCTCCTCTCCTTCCCAGGCTGTCCCCTCCCCAGCCCAGGCCCCCAGGGGCAGCATTGCAGGGTGTGCAGCTCTGCTCTGGAAAATGATTAATAACACCGTTCAGTCCCTCCCTCCGTGGGGCACAGCTGGGGGAGATTTCACACATGCGGGGCTTCCAGAAACTTCCTCCCTGAGAACCACACCCTCACCCCCCAGACCCACTGCCCTGCAGCCCTCTGGGATTCCTCAGTCTGCAAGGGGAGCCGAGGGGAGGGGGCTGAGGCTGAGGGTGGGCCCAGCTGTCCTTGATTTGTGTGGGGTTTTTCCATTTCAGATGCCGGGTCTGCCCGAGCATATAGAGGATGCGGTTTCCTTCCCGGGGAGGCGCCCCTGAGAGACGTCTCCCCACCTACCCCACCCACCCCCAGAGCCCAGCTCAGTCTGGTAGGGAGCGAGGGCCAGGAAGCCCTGGGGAGTGGGGCGCACAGCACAGCACAAAGCCGGCAGCAAGGCTTCTCGGCGATGATGGCGGGCTCAAGCCCAGCTCTGCCCCTCCCAGCGTGTGACCTGGGCAGGTAGCCAGCCTCTCTGAGCTTCACTCTCGTACTTTATAAGGCGGAGATGACACCAGCCCCCACCTCTCTGGGTGCCTGGCTTTTAAGCTCTTTATGATACGGAGGCAGTGGGCATGTGACAGTGACTCTGGCACAAGAAGGGGAGCCCTGAAGGTACTCCCACCCTGGGAGCCCTAAGTACTTCTTAATTTGTCCTCCTGGGGACCAGGCTGGAGAGGAAGGGCCTCCCTAGTCCCAGGGTGTCCCAGGTGGCACTAGTGGTAAAGAGCCCTCCTACCAATGCAGAAGATGCGTGTTCCATCCCTGGTCGGGAATATGCCCTGGAGTAGAAAATGGCAACCCACTCCAGTATTCTTGCCTGGAGAATCCCATGGACAGAGGAGCCTGATGGGCTACAGTCCATGGGGTCACAGAGTCAGACACGACTGAAGCAACACAGCAGCAGTAGCAGCAGGATCTTGTTCCCAGAGACCAGCTAAATGTGAGGACACAGAAGGACAGAAATGCTTGCAGGGCAAACAGGATCCCTAGGAGAAGGGACACTGTGTGTTCACACAAATGCGCCGAGCCTGCCTGTGGCCCTGGGGTTTGCCAGGAGGAGCCAGACCCGAGTCCCGAGCCGGAATGGCCCCAGCTTGCCTCCAGCCACCCCCACCCCTTTCCCTTGGGTCTTCCTGGGGGGCGCAGCAGAAAGAGGCCCATTTGCCACTGGGCCCCTGCTTCCCCAGGAGAGGGCAGGGCTCCAAGTCCAGGACACATAAGTGGGCCTTGCAAACTGCTTCCCACCCACCAGCCTGGCCCAGCTCCATTTATAACAGTCCTCTCAGGCTGGGAGTCCCAGCCTTACAAAGGAGAGGGCTGGTAACAGCCTTTAGACCCAAGGTGAGTCTAAAGAGGGGAGAAAGGGGGGCCCACAGAAACAGGACTCCCTCTGTCCCCCCTCCACCTCCTCCATCTTTGCAGCCGTACGCCGGGCTTCTCAGAGCCTTGGGGAAGCCTGCGAGTCATCCAGGAACCCCCACGTTAGGCCACTGGGGCTTTGTGGCCAGGTCTGTCTGTGCCCTGAAGAGGGCCCCCGTGGGCTGAACACATTCCATCAAGAGCTGGGGGCTAGTGCAAGCTCAGGAAGCCCATGCTCTGCAAGGGCCAGGACCATGCTCACATACACACAGGCAAGAGGGGCTTCAGAGGCCTGCCCACCATCCCCTGCCCCATGTGGAGAGCCCCAAGTTTGAACCTCCCTGCACACCAGTGACCTACTCACAGCCAGCAAGGCCAGGGAACAGCCCCCCCACGGAGGCCCATGCCCCTCACACCCATCCCCTGCCCTTCCAGGGGAAACACCCCATGCTCACAGTTGGCCAGACAGACGGGCAGACGGGCATTCAGCCAGTCTTGTTCAACTGGGGCTTGGGAAGATCCAGAGCCCAGAGCCCCAGGGTTGAGCATCTTGAACATGTGCCTTGCACTCTGCTCTGCTCCCCTCCAGACACCCCGCTAAGTGGCAGACTCCCTGCTTGGACAACAGGACCTTCAAGCCTGACCGCCACACCCGCCTCAGAGAACAGTGACTCCGCCCTTGTCCCCCATATGGTCAACACTGTCCTTCCTCTGACACTGGCTTCCCTGTCCTCCCCCAACTTCCAGGTACACCCCAGGGGCTCTGGCCTCAGAGATGGAGCACAAAACACCCCACAACGACCGAGACTAAGGGACCAAAAAGCCACCAGCAGCAGGCAGATGGCATCTCAGGGAGCAGAGCCCATGGGCCCTTCTCCTCTCTGCTCCAGCCTTTAGCAGTGCAGCTGCCAAGCCCTTTGAAGCCAACAGGAGCTTGTAAATGTCCTGACTAGAGATGAAACATGGTAAGACATGAAGCCAGAGGCTGCAACACAGATAATCTCCACCGTTTTACAAGGAACAAGTCACGCCTAGAGACAGGTGCTGGGGGAGCTGAGGGGCTGGGGCGGAAGGAGATTATCAGCAGGTAACCCCCTTCCCAGCAGCCCCCCTCTTGTCTGCTGCCAGAACCTCACCAACCATCTTCCCTGCGCGTCTTACCCCTAAGCTCTTCTAGCAGAGCCCAGGGCCAGGGGTAGGGTGACAAGTGGCCCTGGGGTTCCTGCCTCCTCCAGGCCATGGATACACTCACACAGATGTGTGGTTTATTCATCCTGAGACTATGCGGCCCCCGCAGAGGGAGCAAGCAGAGGCAGCGCGGTTTTATGCACATTCATCTGGTCCTGCCACAGGCAGCCCCCTTTCAGGGCTCACTCTTTGGGGTAGGGAAAGAGATTGTCGTTGTTCAGTTGCTCAGTCGTGTCCGACTCTTTGTGACCCCGTAGACTGCAGCACGCCAGGCCTCCCTGTCCTTCACTATCTCCCAGAGTTTGGTCGAGATTCATGTCCATTGAGTAGGTGATGCCATCCAACCATCTCGTCCTCTGTCACCCCCTTCTCCTCCTGCCCTCAGTCTTTCCAAGCTGAAGGTCCAATACTTTAGCCACCTGATGAAAACAGCATCACTGGAAAAGACCCTGATGCTGGGAGGGAATGAGATTCCACCATTCTAGGGTGGAATCTGCCTGGTCTAGAGGCCCAGGCACAGGGGGTTTGGGTGCAGATGGTGTGCGTAATATAAACAACACAGTTACGATAAATAAATAACTGTGCTATCACTTGTGGAGTCAGGGATCAAGGATCAAGCCAGAGAGTGGGTTCTGCGGAGCCTTGGCAGGCAGAGCATGAGGGAACCACTGAGGGAAGTCACCTGGTCTGATGACTATTTTTCAAAGACCACACTGGTGGGGACAGCTGGGAGCTGTCTCTACTGTGTGGGAGAGAAGTGGACAAAGATGTGTGGGAGGCAGAACCTCAGGATTTGGTGCCCCCTCAAATGGTAAAGAATCCTCCTGCAGTGCGGGAGACCTTGGTCCGATCCCTGTCTTGGGAAGATCCCCTGGAGGAGGGCCTGGCAATGCACTATAGTATTCTTGCCTGGAGAACCTCCATGGACAGAGGAGCCTGGTGGAGTACAGATGATGGAATCGCAGAGAGTCAGACACTGAGCAACTAAGCACACAGCGTGGGCCAGCAGGTACGATGAAGGTGTGGAAGGGCCACAGAGAGGAGGCTGGGGCTTCAGAGCAGGTGGGTCCCACCCAAATGCCCTGGAGAAGGGTCTGGGGCTTGGCTGGGGCTGGGAGGGATCAGTCACCACCTTCCCAGCCCCCAGCTCTGTCTGCTTCTGCGGACTCCAGAAGGGGGCACACTGGGCCTCCACTGCTCTCCCAACACCAGAGCATAACCCCTGCCTCCTGCTCTGAAAGCAAGGAGTCTCCACCACTGGGCTGCCAAGGAAGTCTCAACCAGAAACTTTTTCTTTTTTACTATTTATTTATTTCCCTGCACCAAGTCTTAGTTGCCGGCATGTGGGCTCTTTGACCTTGGCTGTGGCATGCGGGTTCTTTAGCTGCAGCACGTGGGATCTAGTTCCCTGACCAGGGATCTAACCTGGGTCCCCTGCATTGGAAGGGCAAGGTTTCAGCCACTGGACCACCAGGGAAGTCTCCCGAGCAGTAACTGCCTTGAAGCCCACCAAATGCGCCTCCGCCGCACCCTCGGACGCCAGGTGGCCTCTGCTCGTGGTGGAGGTTGGGGGGCACTGGCTTGTTGAGCCGGCGCGGCTTGGAGCCGGGACGATGCGGGCGCTGACTCCTGGGTGCGGCGGGGAAGCGCGGCGCGGGCGGGAGCCCGGGGCGGGGACCCGCCCAGCGGTCAAAGCTGCTACCGCAGCGCCCCCGGCGGCGCCACAGGGAAGTGCCGCGCCGCTCAGACCTGCTCAGGCGCTCCTGGGGCCTGAGCGGCCTCTGCCGGTCCGCCCTGCACACGGTCCCTGGGCCCACTCCCTGAGAGGACCTTGAAGACCGGTTGATTCGGAAGGGGATCATAGCGCTACACCCCCCAGCAGGGCCTGGGATGGGGTCGGGGCACGTGGCTGGCTTGGTGGTGACCTTCACCGACCTCTGCAGGTGCCCCCTTCCACGTCCGGCCCCTGCCCACATGCATGCAGGGTGTCAGGGGGTCCTGAGACCTACCAACAGGACCCAAGTAGCACCCTTACCAGGGTCATGGCTCTCCCTGGCACTGGACTTGTCACTCAGAAGAAATGAAACCCTTGGATGAGCAAAAGCCCCAGGCATCATCAATTCAGTCATCTGCTCTGTGTTCATTAAGCCCAGTCTCCAGGCTTCCCAGGTGGCGCTAGTGGTAAAGAAACTATCTGCCAATGTAGGAGATATAAGAGACTCAAGTTCAATCCCTGGGTCGGGAAGATCCCTTGGAGCGGGGCATGGCAACCCACTCCAGTATTCTTGCCTGGAGAATCCCATGGACAGAGGTGCCTGGTGGGCTACAGTTCCCGGGTCGCAAAGAGTTAGACACGGCTGAAGCGACTTTGCATCCACTCACACCTCCAGGCTGGGGATCAGCAGAGTCCCACTGGTCCCCTGCCTGAGGTGCCCTGCCCTGCAATGCCCAGCCCTGCTGGCTGGGTTTGATAGAGCAACCGGAGCTGTCTGCCCCTGAATGCAACCCTTGGCTCAAAAGGCTGTGTCCCGGGACCTCCACCTGGCAAAGAAGCAGGCACGGTAGGCGGCAGAGGGGGATGGGCTCTCAAAAAGCCTTTTGTTTCTCAAGAAGGAACTGCAGGGGCAGGCCAGAAGTTGTGATGCAATCCTTCAGGGGGGTGGGGTGGATTTATGATTCCCCCAGCCCTTGGTAGAAACGTTGTCAGGGGCCATCCACTTCCAGGTTCGCAGTATGACGGGACCTTGGGGTCCTGGTGCTCACCCTCCTCACTCCCCTCCTCCCAGAGCACTGCTTGCCAGCCCCCAGTTACCACCCTGTACAAATGAGCATGGGGCCCCTGGGGTGCAGGCATCAAGCACTGCCACTCACAGCTCCCCTACAAGTCTCACCATCCCCAGGCCCAGCCCTCCAGCCCACTGTGCTATAGCTCTGAGCCCAAGGGGCAGCCACAAGGGCGTGGCCTGGACACATGGGCCCAGCTTGCCCCAGGAGGCCAGCTTGCTCTTGGGCCAAGTTCAAGCTCAAGGGTCACCCTAGCCAGGATGCAGAGCCAGGAGTGCTGGGAGAAGTGAGCAAAGTCCAAGGTCCTTCCTGGCTCTGGAGCCCAGAGGTTCCTGCTGACCATTCAGCTGGCTCTGATTCATTCAAAGGGTTCTGGGCATGCAAACTGGCTCAAGGGCTTCCCAGGTGGGCTCAGTGGGTAAAGAATCTGCCTGGCAATGCAGGAGACAGAGACATGGGTTCCATCGCTGGGTCGGGAAGATCCCCTGGAGGAGAAAATGGCAACCCACTCCAGTATTCTTGCCTGGAGAATCCCATGGGCAGAAGAGCCTGGCGGGCTACAGTCCATAGGGTCACAAAGAGTCAGACATGACTGACTGACTTAGCACAAACTGGCTCAAGCCTGCGAATTGACAGAGGGAGTCTAGTGTCTGTCTTTATGATTCAAGTTAGATTTCTGCTCATACAGGGCTTCCCAGGTGGCGCTAGTGGTAAAGAACCCACCTGCTAACGCAAGAGATATGAGACGCAGGTTCAAGCCCTGGGTCAGGAAGATCCCCTGGAGGAGGAAATGGCAACGAGGAAATCATCTTTATGATTCAAGTTAGACCTCTGCTCATACAGATCAAGTGAGACCAGACTTCCAATCTACTTCACTTTGAGAAGCACCCTGCCCAACTGGCCGACTCTGTAATTCTGTGTGAGTCAGATTATTCTGACAGCTGCTTTGACTCTGTTGACTGGCACAGTGAGCCACCATTGGCCCTGCTGCCCTGGGACCCAGTGACTCCCATGCATTCCAGGCTTCCAGTTCAATGACAGCAGCTCTCCTGTAATTCCTGATGTTGTTAATAAAGACAGCAAGCCTGGGTTCCATTTGTTTACTGGTCTCCTGATTACTCTAGAGAGGATTCAAGGTGGAAGGGGCTTCACTCTCCTCCCCCCACCCCCACCCCCACCAATGGCAGGTGCCTCAGAGCACATGCAGTGAGGTTCGCTCACTGTCTACTGGGAGGGGTTAATGGGAAGCTGTGAGCTCAGGGTCCCCAGCCTCACACTGTCAAGGTGATGAAGCAATAGCTGCTTTCCTAAGCCCGAGTGAGGCAAGCCACATCTGCACAGATGGCGCAACGGGGTTCGGGATTTCTCCTCCTGTAACCGAGGTCAGAGTCCATCCCCTCCGCCTGCTCCCCCAGCGGGTCACGGGTCATCACCACTCTGGCTGCCTGCAAGGGTTTAGCCAGAGAGAATCATAGAGTGACTGGGCTGGGGCAGCTGGCAGGGCCACCCCTGTCTGCATCCTATCTCCTGGCACAGCCTGGAGAAGGTGGGCAAGAGCTTTGGTGAGGGCGGAGCCATCTCAGGGCTGGGCCCCATGGGGTGAGTCCAGAGAGGCAGCGAGGGGGGCAGTGGGCTGAGAGGAAAGGAAGGTGGGGCTTGCAGCATCATCCAAAGATAGACCAGGCCTGGAGTCCACACCCCGAGACCCTGTGTGAGCCAATAGCAGGGCCCGTCCTGGTAGCCGAGTGTGAGCCTTCTTCTCTTCCCAGCAAGAGCCTGTTCAGAGCCAAGGGCTTGGGAGTCTTCCTGAGGTTTCAGCTACCCCTTCTCCCAACCCTGACACCCCTGCTCTGAATGTCTGCGGCTCCACGACCGAGGTTGGTGGCATCAGACAGTGTCCACCTGATCTGGGTATGGGCAGCCTGCCTACTGTCCCTGGGAGGCGGAGGTTTCTTCGGCTGAAAGAAATGAGGGAGGAGAGAGAAAAACAAGTCGCTGTTAACAGGTCTGCCACCACTCCCTGGGCTACCCCAGTGTCTCCAGCCTGCAGCTCAGGGAGGCCAGGAGGACCCAGACCCCTAGCCTGGGGACGTCTGTGTGCCTGGTTCATCCGCTGAGACTGCAGGATAACCCAGAGTCTATCCTTCCTCCACATGTCCTGGAGGACAAATAACTACAGAAGGACAAGGTATTGTCAAACCTTTATCACATGCTGGCCCTTCCGGACACCTTCACTTAACCGCCACGGTGAGGGAACAAGCAGGTACTATTAGCAACCCCATTTTACAGAGGATAAAACTGAGACTAGGAGGACTTCCCTGGTGGTCCAGAGGTTAAGACTCTGTGCTCTCACTGCAGGGGACCAGGGTTTGATCCCTGATTGGGGAACTGGATCCCACATGCTACAAGTAAGAGTTTATATGTCACAACTGGGACCCAGAGCAGCCAAAGAAATAAATATTTAAAAAACAAAAACTGAGATTAGGGGCTGGCCACAGTCCTATGGGCAGCAAATGAAGAGAGGGAATTGAGCTACAAAGAGTGCAGAGAAGTTCAGAGGGTGGTTGGGGAGGCAGAGAGCAGAGGGCCAGAGAGGAGGCTGGGCTCAGATAGTGTTAGTTGCTCAGTCGTGTCCGACTCTTTGCGACCCCATGGACTGTAGCCCACCAGGCTCTTCTGTCCATAGGATTCCCCAGGTAAGAGTACTGGAGTGGGTTCAGGCCTGACCCAAGGATCAAACCCGGGTCTCCTGCATTGCAGGAGGATTCTTTACTGTCTGAGCCACCAAGGAGCTCAAATAAAATGCACACAAATGAAAAATGGCCCCTAAATATCTACTGATGATGAATACTGCCAACACAAGCACACATTTACTAGCTCCTACTGCATGCCAGGACCCAGCGCACTTTAGGGCAGCCAGTCTCAACAGGCCTGGGAAGGAGACTCTGCCATCACGCCCACTACACAGAAGAGGAGGCGGCTCAGACAGGCCAACAAGCAAGCCTGCAGCCACACAGCCCTGGTCCTCAGCCTTTGTGCTGCCCTGCATGTGACCAACCAGCGTGGGAGGCAGGACAGCTGTCTTTTGTCCCTGCCCCGCAGCCACCCTCCAGTGGCCCTGGGCAGAACCTGGGTGGCGTGCTTTGGTGCCCGCACCCTTTGTCACCATAAATGAACAAGAACTGTGTACCCTTGGGCCTCTAAAGTTTACACAGGCCTGTGCCCAGGTGCCAGGAAGCAAACGCACCTTTAGGGATAAACTTCAATGAGCTGCTGAAAATTCAGAAGCGGGACTGTCCGCGCTTGGGGCCATCGTTCAGGAACTCATGGCCCAGCCCGTTGCCACACCTGCCACAGGATACCTGGGGAGACAAGGCAGCCATAAAAACAGCTACAGCCATGGCCCCCGCAGTGGGGGTCCTCACACCCATTTCCCAAGGTAACTGCTGTCGGCCCCATCTCACAGCCTCCCCGGAAAGCTGTCGTTTCCCTGTCCTCACCAAGACCCCAGGGTCACCCAATAATTTGGGGTGGCAGCTCCCCAGCTGAGGCCAGAGGCCTGGAATAGACAGATGCTAGGCCCCCGCAGCTGAGGGGGAGCAGCAGGAAGGGGGACCTGGTTCCAGGTCCCCCTGGCCAACACCCCTCCCCTGCCTCCCTGCTGCTACCACTCACCTTTATGGCTTCAGGCCGATTGTGCTCTGGCCGCTTGGCCACACTGTCAGCATGGATGGTCTCAGTGAACGCCGGCCATGGGGATGAGTGTGCGTACTTGGAGCGGCTGGAGAAGAGCTCATAGCCACACTTGGCACACACGTAGATACCTGGGGCGGAAGGGAGGCAAGAGCAGAGATGCTGGCTCCAACACCTCGGGGGAGAGCTCCCAAATCCTGGGCGAGACCCCAGGAAAGGACAGCAGGACCCGGGTTACTAGGTGGGCTGCACATCCTCCCCATGTACCCACCCACCACCCACAGGCCTGGACATCAACTCTGTAGGGGAGACACGGCATGGAGTTCATGTTGAATGGTTCTGAGCCTGTGCCAGAGACCAGGAGAGTCACTTTTCACACTTATCTCACTGGCTCTTCTTAACAACCCTGTGACGCAAATGTTCCCATTTTACAGATGAGGAAGCTGAGGTGCAGGCATACAAAACATTCAGCTACAGGGTGTGCAGCCAGGAAGGAACCCAGGCAGTCTGATGAGGACACAGCTCTGCCCCCCAAACACGCAAACAGGCCTCACCACCACTAGCCCACCTCCCTTCCCATGTGGCTGACCCTCTGCCCAAAGAAGCCTTGAGCTGGATGCCCAGCCACGGGCCTGCTCTCCAAACAGGAAAAGAAAGATCCCAGCAAAAACACTTCCAGTCCAGACAGAGGGCCCAGGAAGACAGAGGGGCAGGGAGAAAAATGGGTTAAACTATCCCCAAAAGATCACTTTGAGGGGGGAAAAAAGGTTGCAAAATTGACTTGCAGAACAGGAAACTGCTTGGGGGTCCCTCAAGGGGTACTGAGTCACCTTTTGCCCCCTGCCGGCCTAGAGACAATCTACCCTAGAGTCCATGACCACTCAGCGTTTACCAGTAACTTGAGGAAGGAAAGAGGAACCAGGAGGTACTGTGGAAGTGAGGTTTCTAGTGTGGCTGAGTACCCGGAGGACAACCCCAAGTCCCACAACCAGAGGGTGCTATGTCGCAGCTGGCTCACAGAGATGCCAGGTGTCACAGCCCAGCCCCCTAGAGAGTTGACACCCAAGAAACCCCGCCCCGGGGTAGGTCGCAGCTCTAGTCTTGCCTGTGGACATATTTTTACCAAATTAGTCCATGACCAGGCAGCACAGCCCAGAATGTGATTCACCTGGATCTCTCAAAGCCTGGGGCCAGGGCTGAGGGTGGGCCATGCCCCAACCAACCACTCACCACCCCTCTCCCCCACCTTCCACCCCTACTGGCTGGCCCAGGCTGTCCAGTCAAACTTGACTGGCCATTGGCAGCCTGGCCTGGTTACCCAACCCTGGGCCCCCTGAGAAGGCTGGGGTGGCACCCAGGCAGTTACATTTGGATCCCAACGGGACATTCTGTGCTTTCCAGCTCACCCCGCAGGTCTGGGGAACTGCGGAGGAGAAAGGGCTGGGGTCATAACCGGGCGATGCCCCAAGGAAAGGGAGCCAGTCACAGGAGCTGCCCCCCTGAACAGGACCTTCCAGCGAGTCCCTCTAAAGTCCCGATCCTGACCCGGATACCCCGAAGGGCGTCGCCACCCGCGTTTACCCTGACCGCACAGATTTCCGCGGAAAGGGCCACGCTCGCACTCAAGGCCTGTGCTCTCTCCAGTGTCTCCCTCCCCTCGGGTACCCCTACTCTCCGGGCCCCTCAGACTCCTCCCTCCTCCATATCGCCTTTGCTCCGCATGCGCTCCTCCCCGCGCGGCCACACTCGTCCCGCGTTCCTGGGGCTCCACCGCCACCCGGAGGGCGGCGACGGCCCGGCCTGCTGTCCTCCCAGAAGTTAAAGATCGTACCCGGCTCAAAGTGGTTCTGGAAAATCTCGCCCCCGAAGAAGCTGCAGAACGACATGGCGCCGGAAGGACGGCCGCACACCCACCGCCTCCGACGGATCCGAGGCCAGACTCAGGATCCGCCGCTTGTGTCCGCCTAGCGAGAACCAATCCCTCTCTGACCCCACCGGGCCCAGGAGCCCCGAGGCACAACTCCCCCAGGCAGCCAATCACGTCCGGGAATGCGAGACACCCTCTCAGGGCCTGCCTCCCACCGCCCCGCCCCTTTCCGCGGACCAATCCCTCCCAGGGGCTAGCGCTCCGACTTCCGCCTCCGGGAGGGCCCTTCCGAGGACACGCCCCCTCATCTTCCAGCTGGCCCCGCCCACCAGCCAGGACCTTTGCTCTGCGGTTCCCGAGGCCCCGCCCCGAGCTGCTGGGCGCGCAGCCGAACTGCGTCCGCCACCTGGCGGCGGCTGCAGAGACCCGGGAGACACGTCAGCTTTCTTCCCTTCCCGGCTCTAAGCCCCGGAGTACTGGCTGTTGACCAGCCTTTCCGTGCCCTCCAACTCTGAGACACCGCGGAAGAACTGCCTCTGGCTTTTATTAGACTAGGGCACCAGCGGGGGTTGCGCCGCGCTTCTTCCAGGCCCCCTCCGTTCCATCCTGCCTACAAGTCTCCCGAGGTCTCCGGCTTTTCCTTCTCCAGATGCTTCTTTTGGGGACCCTGGGGGGCGAGGAACAGGAGGAGAGTTAAGTCACAGGGTCTCACCAGCCGCCTGGGTTCTCAGAGCCAGCCCCGCGCCCCCTCCCGCCGGTCCCTCCCCTGCTTCCTTTCCAGCAAGACCGCGTGCCCAGTACTAGACCCCGTGCCCAGGACTAGACCCCTGAAAGCCCCTCCTGTGGATGAGTGCAGGGGCATGCGTGCCACAGATGCCTGCCCTGGGGCAGATGGGATGAGGGGTCTGAGCCCCAGAGAGCAAGGCGGATGGGCTCACCATGAAGGCCCTCTTCTCTTGGGCTGTCTGGAAGCGGCCATGGCCAAACTTGGAGGTGGTGTCAATGAACTTGAGCTCGATGTTCTCCAGGGCCTGGCGGCTGTGGTGCACCAGGAGGGACTGGGGCCCGTGGGAGAGGGAAAACAACAAGGCAGGAGGTCCCCACTCAGCCCCTCCCGTCACCCCCAATCCACAGAGGAGGGTCTCACTCACCCACCTTCTGTTAGAACCCCTCCCTTTTTGCTTTCCCCACCCTGCCCTCCTGGAGCAGGCTGGAGGACAGGGCAGGCCAGCCCCCCACCCCCAACCCACTCCACAGCCCATGGGGCTCCCACTCCCCAGCTCGCCACCTGGCACTGACCTTCCTCAATGTGATGACCCGCTTCTTGGTGCCCGCGATGCAACCTTTCAGCATGACAAAGTCGTTGTTGACTTCCCCGTAGTGCGGGAAGCCTCCCTGAGGGAATGTAGGTCCAGAAAAGAGGCTCTGGGTTTAGGGGCAGCTGAGAAAACTAGGGGAACTCCCCTGGCCTGGGGTGACACTCTAGATCACATCAGGACAGTCTCTGAGCCAGATCCTAAGTCCATCCTGTGACTGTCTTATTTAAAACTCTGTATTTTACAGAGGGGGAAACTGAGGCTAGGGGTGGGGGGTGATGTCACTGCTCCCAGCCCCACAGTTGCCACATCCTGCGGCTGGGGTGTGAGCCCAGGCAGCCTGACTCCAAGGGCAGAGTTGGAGCTGCTGCACCCCGAAAGCTGGGACAGGAGCTGGAGGACATGCTGTCTGCAGCGGAGACTCTGAGGCTGGCAGCGGCTTGCTGGTGCCTGAGTTCTTGGGGAGGGTGGTGCCCCGCAGGCTTGCCCCACACACACACACACCAGACCCCTCAGCCAAATCAGCCACCCACTCTCACCAGCGGCGTGATGGATTTGTCAGTCACGTCGTAGCTGGTGGATGCATTGTTCTTAACCACCTTCCCGTCCTCCATGTGGAGCCCCCGGCCGATGCGGTAGATCTGCCAGGAGGACAGAGCATGTGGGGGACAGCAGGTGGCTTATGGGGTCAACAAGATGTCCATGCCCATGAGAACGTGGGCTGAGACCCAGGTGCTGGAGGAGGCATTTCAGAGAGCCTCAGGATCGAGGAGGTGTCTGGGTCCCTGGGGTGTGGCCATGGACATCCCCCCACCAGACCTGCAGACACACCTTCTTGTTGAGCTCCGTGCGGTGATGGTAGCCCTTCTGCCCAGCCCGGGCAATGGAGCAGCCCACGCGGGCAGGGTGCCAGGCACCAATGCAGGCCACCTTGCGCAGCCCCTTATGGGTCTTCCGCGGCAGCTTCTTCGTATGCCAGCGGCTCGTGACGCCTGCAGGCGGGAGGGGCTGCTGGCTGAGAGGCCAGTTTGGTCCCCACCCCCTCCAGGCAGCCTTCCTGGAGCCACCACCCCCATGCGGCCCTACCTTTGATGCCCCTGCCCTTGGTGACGGCAATAACATCGATGATCTCATTCTGGCTGAACACACTGTGGACGGGCACCTGCTTCTCCAGCCGGGCCTGGGCCCAGGCTACCTTCTCAGCCACCGTGCCGCCGTTCAGCTGGACCTCCATGATGTGGGCCTTCTTCTGCCGGAAGGGCAGCAGCTTCATCTGGCAGATGCAACACGGCTGGTTGGTTCCCAGAAAGTCACACTGACCCCCCCATCTGTAGACATGGCATGGCCAGCTGGTGTCCCCTGGCAGGCCTCTATGCACGCGTTCATTCAGCAGATGATCCTGTCCTCTGGTGTGGCTGCATGTCCCGTTCTGTGTGAGGAACTGGGGACACAGCTTGCCATGAGCAGACAGGGTCCTGGCCCCCACGGAGCCACCAACCAACTGGGGAACAGAAGCCAAGAAAACTCTTGGAGAGGCCTATGTGTTGTGATGGAATAGAGGATGGAGGAGACAGTCATCACATGTGAGGGTGGTCAAGGAGGCCCTGTCTGAGGAGGTGACATCAGAAACAAGAAGGATCCACTAGGTGAAGATCTGAGAGCTTCTAGGGCAGAGGGAACTGCATATGCAAAGGCCCTGTGGCAGGGAAGATCCTGGTTGGTGGGGAGGGGGACAGAAACAGGGCCAGTGTGTCTGGATCACGGTGAACAAGGAGGAAGGTTCAGGATGGGGAGAGGCGAGCAGAGGCCTGGCCAGACAGGTCTCATGGGGATGAGCTGGGGATTTATTCCAAGCATGGGGGCGATGTGGTCAGACGCGTGCTTTTAAACATCTCTGTGCCGCGTGAGGCACAGGCTGTGGGGACCCCCTCCGGCAGAAGCAGGGTTGGGTTAGGTCACAGCATAGGGCTCAACCAGCACTAATGGATGACCTGCTGGGGGCGCAGCAGTGAGAGGAAGTTACAGCCCATGAAGTTCACGTCCATGCACGGAGACAGGTTAACCAATGACGCACATAACCGGGAACTGCAAGTGTGAGAGTAACTGAGGCAGATGGACAGGGCCACCGCCACGGGCCTGGAAGGCTTATGTGAATGTTCCAGAATAAGGCGGAAGCTGTTGATTACCTGGACCCTACTTACAGATGGGGTTCACACACGTGTGCCCAGAGAGAGGCCCCAGCCCCCCACACTGCCACAGGGCAGGAGACCCGGGGCCTCCGGGGCCTTGGTTGCCCGCTGGTGTGGTCAGTGGCCCGTAGACTGCAGAGCGCACAGACGCCCATCACGCCAGCCCCAGGCTGCCAGCGGCCCACGTGACCGGTCAGCCAGCACCCTGGGCCTGTGCCCAGGGCTCATGGTATTTTTAGGCTGACATTTGTCAGGGCTCCCGGAAGCCCGGTTGGGGGAGGGTAGGCCTGGGGGCTGGACTGACTAGCCAGTGTGGACCAGAGGGTGGGGGCTGACCTGGGTGTGGACGATGACCCGGATGACTTTGCAGTACTTCTTCATGGCGGCAAAGTCCTTCTGCAGCTGCTTCTTGCCGTCGGCGTCACGCCACCTCTTACAGGCCTTGGTGAAGGCTTTTTTCTTGCTCTTGTGCCTGAGCCGTGCACACAAGGTACTCAGTGGGGTGAGCGGGGTGGCCTCCATTGCCCATAGTCCACCAAGCACGGGCTAGATGTCCCCCTCCGCCCTCCTCCCCTGCCCAGGGGAGGCACTGCTGGGCCCCTGGGGTCCCTGGGCTAGTTCCGGTCACCCTCTTTAAGCATAGATGGTCCCACCCTCGCAGCCTCAGTTTCCTCCTCCATAAAGTGGGTACCCTCCCTGCCTCCTGGAGCTGAGAGTAAGCAGCCGTGCAGGAGCCCCAGGAAGGGACGTGCCAGCTGGCCTGCGGCCACATGCCCACCTGGCCGTGGCTGCTGAGCCCACTTCTAAAGTGAACAGCCGGGACTGGCCAGGCCCCAAGTCCCGTCATGCCTAACCCTCCGCAGGACACTGGAAGATGGACATCAGTATCCCCACCCTACAGACGAAGAAACTGAGGTTCACGGAGATCAGAGCCCCCGGACGAGGAGCAAGCTGATCACAACTGCAACAGCAAACATAGGCCAGGTGGCAACTGCCAACCTCTTTTTCTGTGCTGAGCACTTGACACGCACTGCTCATCTCATCCTCATGACGGCCCCACGACGCGGGGACCTGTCCTGTTCCCGTGTGATGGTGTCTGTGGTGTGTGTGTGTGTAGCAGAGGGTGGGGTGAGAGGAGATTCCAAGAGGTCCATCAGCTTGCCTGTGGTCACACAGCCTGCTCTGACACTGGGGCCCAGGACCCTCACCTCCCGTGGAGACTCCGGTGCCTCTACCTCCATATGGAAGGAGGGTCTGTGAGGGTCCTCAGGCAGGGAGGGGGCCTTCCCTTTCAAGACTTAATGCCAGGGAAGATTTGAGACCTAAAGATGCCTTTCTTTCTGATGAGCTTGTCAGTTGTCATTTCCCTTTTCACCCTGGCTGCTAGGAAGCTCAGAACCAGCTCTGACAGGCATCACCCTGGGGGGAGAACATTTGCTTTCTTTTTTTCCGCGAACAACTTCCTTTCCAGCCCTTAGTCCTTGTCTTCTCCTGGAGTGAAGGCACCACACACACACACACACACTTCCCTGCCTTCTGCTCGCTGTGACACCCCTCCCTGCACCCACCCACCCTGCAGGAATGATCCTCACCAGTCCTTGTAGAAGCGGCGGCGGCACTCATCACTGAGATGCTCTGCGAAGATGGTCTTGAAGCTCCGCAGGCCCCGCGGGGTGGCCACATAGCCCACCACACCCACCACCACCAGAGGCGGCGTCTCCACAATCGTCACTGCCTCCACCTCCTCCCGCTTGGAAATTTCTGGATGAAACCCAGAGATGGAGAAGACATGGTGGGGGGGCCTCCGTGTCCCATGGGGAGGAGAAGGGTGGAGGAGCCAACCACAGCCCCATCCGCCTGCGAGAGCATGGAACACCACAGCCCCAGGGCTGCTGCGGACAGAGGCCCCCGTGTGCAGGGCCCCAGGCCCCCAGCCCTCAGCCTCCCCACTCCCTGCCCTTCTCCCTGCTCTGCCCTGTGCGTGGAGTCACTGCCAGGCAAGACCCCGCCATAGGTGTCCACGCAAGCTCTGACTTGGATCTCAGGCAAGGCCTGACCTGCTCCTGCCTCAGTTTCCCTACCAGGCTGCCCGGGAGAGGGCCAGGAGAGCCACAGCCTGGGCAGCTTCCCCCAGAGGGTCGGGCTGGCCTCCTGCAGTGGAGTACAGAAGAGCTCTAGAAGAAACCTACAACTAGTCCAAACCCATGATTTTATAGATGGTGTTACTGAGGCTGATCCAAAGAAGTGTACGTTTAAAATATGTATTAGAGGACTTCCCTGGAGGCCCAGGGGTTAGGACTCTGAACTTTCTTCGGTTCAGTCCCTGGTCGGGGGCTTCCCAGGTAGCACTAGTGGTAAAGAAGCTGTCTGCTAATGGAGGAGATGTAAGAGACACGTGTTCAGTCCTTGGGTCAGGAAGATCCCCTGGAGGAGGGCATGGCAACCCCAGTATTCTTGCCTGGAGAATCCCGCGGATGGGGGAGCCTGGCGGGCTACAGTCCATAAGGTTGCAAAGAGTTGGACACGACTGAAGCAACTAAGCATGCACAGGGAACTAAGATCCCACCAGCCTTGTGTTGAGGCAAAAATATATATATACAATAGAAGAGATGAAGAGCAGATGAGGGTTGCCAGGAGGTTGGGGGTAGCAGCTGTGGCTGTAAAAAGGTCACCAGGACGGACTCTTGTGGGAATGAAGTGTCCCAGGGTGGTGGGTACATGCATTTACATGTGACAGAACCGCACAGAACTACATAAACACACATCTTATTCAGGAGAATCCTGCATGTCACTCTCTGGCTGTGACATAGTACCATGGTTACAGGAGATGTTTCCATTGGGGAAACCTTCAAGGTACGTGGCGTTCCTCTTAAAACCACACGTGAATCTACGATGATCTCAAGACCAAAAGTATACTGTCACATCTGCCCTGAATCCCAGCTCATAACTTCTCCATTTCCTCATCTGTGAACCAGGGGTGATGACAGATGGCTTCTGGGGGCGTGGCCAGCAGTCAGCGTCTGACCCTTTCTGGGGCTGTTGCCCCTCCGTGAGCCCAGCTGTGGCTCCTGGCATCAGAAGGGCCTCTAGATCTCCCGGAGGTCTGGGGTGCTCTGCCCACCCCCCGCCCCCGGCAGGGCCCCTCGCAGCACTCACTGAGGCCAGGCCGGTGCACCTCCCGCAGAGTGTGCGTCATGCCCGCCTTGTAGCCCAGGAAGGCCGTGAGGTGCACGGGCTGGCTGGGGTCGTCACGAGGCCACGTCTTCACCTTGCCCCGGTGCCGGTGGCTCCTCTTGTGTGGCAGGAAGCCCAGGTGTCCATGCCGGGGGGCAGAGAACTTCCGGTGGGACTGGGGGCGGGAGGGGAGGTAGGTCAGAGCTGGGGTCTCCCCAGGAGGGGCAGCTAGACGGTTCCAGAGTCTAGACTGGAAGTGAGCCACAGACCCCAGGCTGCGCCCGGTGGTCCTCCGGGCCTGCATCGTCCACGAGAAAGGAGGGAGGCTTCGCTAAGGGCAGTGTCTTGGGGACAAAGCCAGCTTCGGCCTCTGGCCCCCAAAGGCTCCCCGCTTCAGTGGTCCTGCCCAGCCGGGCCCAGCAGATCCTCGCTGCGGCCAGGGCACAGGGGCAGGGGGCCACTGCCATCCATCCCCCCACCTTGCTGGTCCCGGAGGCCTGAGCCCAGGCTTCCCACTATTCCCCTACTCACTGACCCCTTCACAGGCCCACGGACCTTCTCTGCTGGGAGAGACCCCAGGAGCCCACCTGCCCCTCCCTAGGAGGCCTCCATGCCCCGACCCACCCACAGCCCACTGACCATGGCAGCTGGTCCTTCAGGTCAGGAAGGGAAGGGGCCTTCCCAGCAGGCGCTGGAGGTCGAGTGGCAGGGCCAGGATGCACAGTGGCCAGATCCCAGATTTAGCCCCTGGCAGGGGAGCTCTGTCATCTCCCGTGGCGGGTGTGGGCTCTGGTGCCAAGAGCGGGCCTGGCCCAGGGCCGGGTGAAGGGGGGCAGCTGGGGCAGCCAGGGGGACACCTGGAGCCAGGGCTGGCACTCCTTCCCCAAGGGTCCTGGGATGGTCACACACCTTGTCTTCTGCCTCACGGGACCCTCCAGGACAGGAACAAGTTGGCCTGATAGAGGGCTGAGGAGCCCAGGTTGAGGGGCTTCCCTCTGGCAGCTGCCATTAAGAGAGTCTGCATCCAGTTTGCTGGCCTTGAAGCTGAGTGGATTCCTGTCCTGTCCTGAGGGCTGTGAGCCTGAGCTGGGCAAACTGGGGGGAGACGGCGAGGGCTGGATGAGTGCCCAGAGGATCACCAGAGTGTCATTCAATGTCAAGGCCCTGGACTCCAGTAGCTGTGAGCCAAGAACTCTTAGATACTTTTATGAACTTACTTTTATTTTTTTGAACTTATATTTTGAAGCTAAGTTTTGAATGAAAAGGGGACTGAAATCTCCTATGTTTTTTTATTCAAAGAGTCTATGGCTATAAAGCCTTTTAACTTTAGAGCAAGAGATTTTTTCATATTTGTTGATTTGTTTGCACTGGCTCTTAGTTGCTGTGTGCAGGATTCTCAATCTTCATTGCAGAATCTTTAGTTGCAGCATGTGGAAACTAGTTACCCAAGCAGGGATCGAACCTGGCCCCCTGCATTGGGGGCACAGAGTCTTAGCCACTGGTCCACCAGGGAAGTCCCAGAATCAGATTGTTTATAGGCCTGAGATATCTCTGCAAGGTCTGTAGACTTTGCATCACTGGGTGCTAAAATTCTGTGCTAATGAAATGTTACAATTCTTCATTTTTGTCATTGTTTTTTAATGACAAAGCTACTTTTAATCCTTTGGGCTGCAACCAGCAGGGAAAAAAAAAATCCCTGGGCAGTGGTAACCCCCTCAGCCCAGAAGTGACCCGGGGAGAGGGACTCTCTGAAGGAAGGAAGCAGAGAAGGGACACACTGCAGACTCAGGGCCAAGGGCACACACCCTCGTGCTGCACCAAGGAGCATGTGCTAGGGGCTGCAGACACACAGGAGCCATGAAGCTTCTTGGGTTCCCCCTTCTCGTTTGCCTTTTTCTTTCTGCTGCATGATCTCCAAGTCTGTGGCAGGGTGGCAGCAGAAAGCCGTCATCTGGGCGCTTTCCCTTAATGAAGTACTGAACTCTGCTTTCGCTCATTCCTGTCATGGTGATGCCTCTGGCCCACCGCCGTTGGGTCCCCTGGTTCAGTCTGACACTGCACTCCAGTGTTATGATTTGCTGACTCTGACAGTGCTATGAGTTCATGATTTGAAGATCTGAGGATGCTGTGATTCTGGATTCTGTGTGTCCATAGAGTTAATGGCTGACCCCAGCCTCTGGGCAGGAAGTGACCAGCACCCACCCTCCCTCGTGCTAGCCAGTGGCTGTACCAGGTATGGAGATCACAGAGGGTAACCAGCAAGGCCCTGGTCAGTGGAGCTGGCCTCAAGGGGACAACAGTGCTCAGGGCCAGGATGCAACCCTCAGAACCAGAAGAGAGTGCCCTGTATCCAGGGGAGGAGCCACTAGTGGGGGTGGGGGTGGGGTTAGATGGGGGCAAACCTTACACCCTGTGCTGCCCCAGGCAGCATCCTGTCCCCCCAGGCGTCCTGCAAGCTCAAGGGCATCAGCCAGTCCGTGAGAGGCCCTGGCAGAGACAGTGGGGCCCAGAGAGGGCTGTAGGGAATGGACAATCCAGGAAGGCTTCCTGGAAGAGTAGGGTGTTTGGTAGTTTGCTTTATTTGTTGACTTTACTCTTCTGGAACTGAGTTCGCCATCCTGGTGTGTTCACCATCCTGCTCCCTGCTGCACTTGGCACGTGCATCTGAAATGAGTGGTTTCCTTACTCCTTACTTACACTTCTTAAAGTGTCTCTCTGCTCCCAGAATTAAACTAGGGATCTTCTGTTTCCTTCACCTCTGATAGCAACGCCCAGCGCACGGCAGGCACTCCTCCCGTATGCGATAGCGCTGCGATCGCACGCGAGGGCGCTCGCGCCGGCCGCGAAGCGTCTCCGGAGAACCCATAATCCTCCCGAGGCCACCCTTGGGCGCTCCGGGCAAACTACAAGTCCCATGGTGCCCCGCGGGCGCCGGCCGTCCTGCGCAAGCGCGGCCGCTCAGGCGTCCTCTGTGAGGGCGAGCTAGGCCGCGGAACCCGGGCGGAGGCCGGGCATCGCGTCCGAGAGCTGAGCGCGCCGCCCGCCGCAGCCATGCCGGACAGCTGGGACAAGGACGTGTACCCCGAGCCCCCGCGCCGCACGCCGGCGCCCTCGCCGCAGACCTCGCTGCCCAACCCTATCACCTACCTTACGAAAGCCTTTGACCTCCTCGTGGACCGGCCGGTGACCCTCGTGAGAGGTACTAGCCCCGCCGGGCCCCCCGCCCCCGCCCCGGTCACTCAACGGGGGCCCCGCTGCACCCCAGGCCTCCTCGCCTCCCGGGACGCCGCCCGTCTCCCCCCGCCCCTTACGGCCCTTGCCCCCTGGGGAGCCGTCCACGCACCCCTGGGCTCAGGCTTCTCACATATTAGGGGCTGTTTGCGGACCGAAGTCATCTGCGTTCCGAGAGGCTTGTTAGATCTCACTCTCCCAGCGCGCTGGACATCCCGCATTTTGCACAGCAGGCGGTCCCGGAGGGCTTTTGCGGTGCAGAGGTGCTCCGATACTCCTTCGCAGGCCTACAAAATGGCCCTCCCACCGAGGTGTACTGTAACTTGCCCTCCGTGAGCTGCCCAAATGCCGCCATCTCTGGTCCAAACCAGGTGAATGTTTTTTTAAGGCATTGTTTTGTCACGCAGCTTGGTGGGGTGCAGCACCCAGAGCACTGTGCCCTTGATCACTAGTGCCAGGCGATGCGTCTGTGCAGTTAATCCGTTCCTTCAACAGCAAAACATTTGGGGTGCATAGCATGCCCTGGTGGCTCTTTTTTGGCGGAGGAACTAGATGCCTGCCCCTGCAAAGGTTTGGAATAAACAGGAGTGTAATGGCACCCCACTCCAGTACTCTTGCCTGGAAAATCCCATGGACGGAGGAGCCTGGTAGACTCCAGTCCATGGGGTCGCTAAGAGTCAGGCACGACTGAGCCGACTTCACTTTCACTTTTCACTTTCATGCATTGGAGAAGGAAATGGCAACCCACTCCAGTATTCTTGCCTGGAGAATCCCAGGGACAGAGGAGCCTGGTGGGCTGCCGTCTATGGGGTCGCACAGAGTCGGACACGACTGAAGCGACTTAGCAGCAGCAGCAGTTTTTTAGGAAGTGTTTTCTGTCTGGATAGGTGAGATCTCTCTCACTAGGTCCAGCTTGTTCATTTACGCATGGGGAAGTTGAGACCGAAGGTCGGTGGTGGCAGAACTGGGACTGGAGTCCTGCTGATGGCTCCCTGATGGGGCCTCTTTGCCTCCACAGTGGAGTCCCCGTGCTCTGGGGGAGGTGGGCCAGCAGGAGGGACTAGCAGGTGGGGGTTTGCAGAGCACAGACTCTGAATCCTGGGCTCTGAATCCTGCCGTCTCAGAGCCTGGATGTCCTCTTAAATGAAAAGGCCCCGCCCTACACAGGGTCGTGGGGACAGAGTGAGATAAGGATGGTGCCTGCCTTATAGAACTCTCCATAAACTGCAGACGTCTGCTTGTAGCCCAGTCCTTTCCAGGACTGGCTGCCAGCCCTCCCACACCTCTTTGGGAGTCCAGTTGCCAGTCTTTGTAAAACTGGGAACATTTGGGAAACCTGCCTCTTCCACGGCTTACGAGAAATACAAAGCCAAGAGCCCCATCAGACTGGGCCTGTCCAAACCAGTAGCCTTTTTGGGTCTGGGCTTTTCTCTTTGCAGAGTTTATCGAGCGGCAGCATGCCAAGAACAAGTATTACTACTACCACCGTGAGTTCCGCCGTGTGCCAGACATCACAGAGTGCCAGGAGAAGGACGTCTTGTGCATGTTTGAAGCAGAAATGCAGTGGAGAAGAGATTAGTAAGGCTCCCCCTTTGGGCTTGTTTAGTCAGGGGATACAGAGAGCCCTGCACAATGCATGTACCCTGCTGGGGGCCATCATGCCCTTGGGAAGCTATGGGTGGAAAGGCCAGACCACAGGGCTCCCAAGCCCTGCCTTCATTTTATTTTCTCTCAGTATGGGGAAAGGAGTCCTTCTAGACCATCTTCCTTGTTTTCCTTTCAGCAAAGTTGATCAAGAAATCGTCAACATTATCCAGGAAAGGCTCAAGGCCTGTCAGCAGAGGGAAGGTGAGAGCCACAGGCAGAACTGTGCCAAGGAGCTGGAGCAGTTCACCCAGGTGGTCAAGGCCTACCAGGACCGCTGTGAGTGAGCCCTCCCACCCAGCTGCCCCCAGACCCTCCTACCTCCCACCTGCCTGCCTTCCCGACCCTACTTCCAGTCTTCACATTGGCTGTGCTAAATGCTTTACTAATTAGTCCAGTCTCTGGAGGTTTTAAGAGTCACCCTACCTGTCTGTCTGCTCAGTGACCAGACTTGGCTGCCTGACTCCTCCCTGCACAGAGAAAAGGCAAGTTCCCCTCATGGCAGGAATGGCCCATGATTCCCCTATCTCTTTCCCAGATCACGACCTGGGAGCCCATTATTCTGCCAGGAAGTGCCTGGCAAAGCAGAAGCAGAGGATGCTGGCAGAGAGAAAAGCCGCCAAAGAGGCTGCTGCTGCCTGAGGCAGCAGTGTCAGCTTTGTCACTGTTGCTAAAATAAAGAGTAATGGAGCCTGTGCCTGTAGTGTTACTTTCAGCTCCCAGACACACTTTTCATCTCACTGGTCCTACTTCCCATCCAAATTCAGCCACCACTGAGCGTAAGTCCAGTGGCTTTCACTGCAGTGGGCTTGGGTTCAAGCCCTGGTTGGGAAAGATCCCACAAGCCACATAGTGCAACCAAGAAAATTTGGGAAGAAAAACAAGACACAACTATAAACTGGTTTCATTCACTTTATTATTCCCTTTATAAAATTATGTGGTGGCTACAGCTGGGGCCTGTGTCCTCTGCACGGAGACTCTGGTGTGGGTCTTCACAAGATGGTCAGTGAATTCCTAGAAAAACAAGACACTTTTAGTTGTGCAGCTAGACAGAGTACTCCCCTCTGCTCTTCAACAGGGTGGGGGTGGTCAGTACCTGATATGGAGACTTGGTGAACACCGTCTCTTTCCAGAGGTCAGGGGTGAGGTAACTATAGGTCTTGGAAATGGCATCAAAAGTGGCCTTGGCTGGAAAAGGGAAAACCGGAGGTTAGTGAATTCACTCGAGATGAACCCCCAGATGGAGATGGAGACTGTTGCACTCCTAGGAACAAACAGGCCACTATGGGCCAGTCTGTCGTGCATTAGGAGGGCCTTTCTCTCTCTCTCTCTGAAAATACGCCAACCACATACAGAATGTGGTTAAGCGGAGCTGAGAGAAGATGGAGTTGGCTTGCAGGCCACCTACCGAAGTTGCCCAGGGTGGCAGTGCAGCCCCTGGCAGAAGTGTAGCAGTCGTCGATGCCGGCCATCATCAGCAGCTTCTTGGGCACAGGGGCGGAGACGATGCCAGTGCCTCTGGGGGCAGGGATGAGGCGCACCAGCACGGAGCCGCAGCGGCCAGTCACCTGGGGAGGGGTAGAGACGTCAGGGGACAAGACAGGCGGGAGTCTACACCACAGCAAGCCCTACTGTGCATGAGCATCCAGCCTACCTTGCAAGGAACCGTGTGGGGCTTGCCGATCTTGTTCCCCCAGTAGCCTCTTCGCACAGGGACGATGGACAACTTAGCCAGGATGATGGCCCCACGGATGGCAGTGGCTACTTCCTTGGAGCACTTGACACCCAGACCGACATGTCCGTTGTAATCCCCGATAGCAACAAATGCCTGCAGAGAGACTGACGTGGGCGGGGGGCCAGGGGCCTCCACAGCATCAGTAACCACCCACCACACAGGGTCTGTTGCGCCCCTCAAGGCAAGACTGGCCACCAGGAGGCCAATCTGAGATCCCGAGGAGATCCTTCCTCTCTCTCCCCTTTACGAAAGTCGCACGTGTGACGACAAGTGCAACCATGCAGAGCTGAGAGAGTCCCACGAAGATCCTTGGCAGAAACTGCCCAGGAAGGTATGATGACTGGGGTACCTTGAACCTGGTCCGCTGGCCAGCACGGGTCTGCTTTTGCACGGGCATAATCTTCAAAACCTCATCCTTGAGGGATGCTCCCAGGAAAAAGTCAATAATCTCAGACTCCTGCAACAAATAAACTCATTACAAAAAAAAAAAATTAATAAACACCTAAAGGGGAGTTAAGTGTTAGTTGCTTGTGTTGGAGTTTTTAGGACCTCATGGACTGTAAACCACCCGGCTCCCCTGCTCATGGAGTTTTCCAAGAAATAACGGGTAGCCATTTCCTTCTCCAGGGGATCTTCCCAACAAAGGGATCGAACCCGGGTCTCCTGTACTGAAGACATTTTCTTTACCGTCTGGGCTACCAGGTAAGTCCAGGGAAAGTGGAGTCTAGAATCTCTCAACGTTTGGCCAACAAGAGTTCCCTCGACTGCTGGCCACGGCCCCATCCAGGATGACCCGTGTTTACCTTGATAGGCAGAGAGAAAAGGTAGATCTCCTCAAGAGACTTGATCTTCATGTCCTTGACCAGGCGGCCCAGCTTGGTAACGGGGAGCCACTGCGAAAGAAAAAGGCGCAGGTGACCAGGGCCTCCTCCCCGGTGCTTCTAAGGGCCCGCCTCACGCGCACAGCTCAGACCTACCTCCTTGTCCTCGGCCTTGCCTCCGCGAGCTCCGCGGCCTCTGCCCCGGCCCCGACCCCGGCCGCGACCCCGGCCCCGGACGCCACTACCGAAGCCTCCGCGGAAGCCACCGCGGCCTCCCATTCCGGGGCCCCCGGGGCCTCCGGGCCCTCCCGCAGCACCGGCGTCATCCGCCATTTGCTGAAAAGAGAAACAAGAACCAGTCGGTGAGCTAAGTCCTAGCATTTACAGCCGTCTCGGGCGCCCAGGCCGGGCTCCACAATGGAGCGCGGGCGCAGCATCCCGGGCCCCGTCTGATGGCGGCCCAGGCCCATCTGCGACAGCAACGAATAAAACCACTCACGTGTTTTCACGAAGAAGAAGAGAGAGAGACCTAGCCCGACTCTCTTGCCTTTATAAGGCGCCAAGGGTCGCGAGATCTCGGTTGCCCCGCCCCAATGGCGCTGTGCCAAGAGTATATAAACGAGCCTGTGATTGGCTGCGTGGGGCCCCGCCCCCGCCGAGCTCTGTGTGCGCATGCGTGTCTCTGGCCCCGGAACTAGCGCGACCCATATAAGGGCTCGCGCCGGCGCCACCTTGTCTTTTCCGGCTGCAGGTAGGTTGTTCCCGTGGTTCTGCTGGCTTCCTGCTGTTCGCGAAGCTGTTGGGGCGGGCGGTTTGGGAGATCGGCGTTGGTTGAAAATCACCTTCGGCTCTGACCATGGCCGCAGGTGAGATTCGGCGCCCAGAGCCACTGGGGGCCTTAGCTCACTGCCCGCTTCTCTGTGTGGGGATGTGAAACCCAGGCCCCGACACGCGCCGCCGCTCCGGGCTCGGTTGCGTCCTCTCGCATGTTTCGGACTCTGGTATCTAACCTCGTCTTCTACCCGCAGGACAGCTGGATGCTCAGAACCTGAGGCCAACGCCGCAAAGACCGTCGGGGGGCGGGGGCGGGTAGGGGGGCTTTCCTTTCATCTTTCAATAAAGCTGTTGATTTAATTTATCCGTGTGTGTGTATGTGTGTGTGTGTGTGTGTGTGTTCTTGGTCCCCCCGTTATTAGCGTGCAAGTCGCATCTGTGGCTGCTGGGACCGAGGTGTGCAGTGGAGGAGATACCTTTGTGTTACACCTCTCTTCCAGCCATCTCAGCTCTGCTTTGAATGCCACACAGGGATAGAACCCGGTCTTGAAGGTTGGCAGGCGACTCCTAAGGTCCCACTCTCCAAAATCTTCTAGGATTTGATGAACTCTACACTCTGCCTTCCTTGATGGCTCAGATGGTAAAGAACCCACCTGCAATGCAGGAGACCCGGCTTTGATCCCTGGGTCAGGAGGATCCCCTGGAGAAGGAAATGTCTACCCCACTCCAGTATTCTTGACTGGAGAATCCCATGGACAGGGGAGCCTGGCGGGCTACAGTCAATGGGGCCTCAAAGAGTCGGACACGACTGAGCGATTTAAGCCTGCGCAAACATCCAGTGGCATGGAAACCAGTTCTCTTCTGTGCCTCCTGTATGGTAGTTTCCCAAGTTGGAATTGGCTTACCCATCCATACCTTTCCTCATAGGCATACCCAGGTGGTCAGAGCAGGGTCTGGGAGGCTCTCCACATGCTAGGCTGCTGCTTTGGTACCACAGAAATCAGGTCCTCATCCCTGGTCTGTACCCTGGAAATAACGGTCTGATCCCAAGAGGCCTGGTGATGGGTCAGTGTCTAAAGCCCCCAGAACTCGGGGACCTAGTCACCAGGGCGGCAACACGTGAGGAAGGAGAAACAAACCCTGCGCCTCAGCTTTGAGGAAGTAGCCCCTGGAAGCTTGGTTCCAGCCTCAGTGCTGTTTGAAAGTCAACTGTCAGCCACCCTGAAGTCAGGTTCCAGAGACCTGTCCTGGGTATGAGGTGCCCTACCCCCGAGGCTGTTGAGGCGGGAGCAGAGCCAGGTGGTACCCTGGGCCAGGGCTGTGATTGGCTGGAGCTGGACAATGCTCCTGTGATGTCGGCCTGCTCCTGCTATGAAATGGCAACTCCTGAGCCCTGGCTTCAGTGGAGCTGCCGTCCAGACACAGATCATGGTGAGCTCTTAGATTTGTGCCTAATTTCAGAGACCTGCCCAAGCTGGACCCCACTCCTTATTGAAATGATCTGCACAACGGGGTACAGGGCCCCAAATGGGACAAGGAAACCTTTCAGAGACCTCTAGCCCGGGTCTAACTCCAGGCCAAGGCCTGCTTCTGCATCTGGGTCTGGTAGAAATGGGGGGTCTTGGGCCTCACTGCTGCCCCCTCACACTGGGTGCTGACCCAACCCTCCACTTGGGGTTCTCATGTGGCCCACCTCCCACCCAAAGCTTCCTGGAATCCCTTTCCATGCATGTGGAGTGGGGAGTCAGATCCTGGTCCCAGCCAGGCCCTGATGCAGGCCTGGCCTTTGCAGAGTGGCGGGTATGATCTCAACCTCTTCATCAGCCCTCCCGATTGCAACTTCCTGTGTTCTGTCTGCCATGGAGTTCTCAAGAGGCCGGTGAGGTTGCCGTGCAGCCACATCTTCTGCAAGAAATGCATCCTCCGGTGGCTAGCCAGGTGCTACTGGGCACCCAAGAGGCTCGGGGGCCAGGGCAGGGCTGGGGGGCCATGCCTAGGACCCAGAACAGAGAGGAAGGTCAGCCAAGCACTGGGTCATGGTGGCCATTAGGTTCAGCTGCCAAATCTGGGACGCTAATATAGGAGCTGGGCCCCTGTGGAATCTGCACCCTGGCCTCAGAGCTGAGCGCTCCCTATAAAGCCCTCTTACACCTCTTCCAGCTAGAGAGAAGGAAGGGCCGCCAGGGGAGGCATGTTGCTGCCACCTCCACGCCCAACAATCACCCCCACTCATGTCTCTTAGACAAAAGACCTGTCCATGCTGCAGGAAAGAGGTGAGACACAGAAAGATGGTCCATGTGAATAAACTCCAGAAGATCATTGGCCGCTTGGAAGTCAAGGTAACTCAGAACACCCCCTCCCATCACCCTACCCTCCTCCCCTCTGCATGGGTTGGGGCAAAGCCAGCAGAGGGGTTGAAAAGAACCCCACTCTCAGAACTGAGAGTTTCTATTCCACCAATACACTGCTCCCCTTAGGGTTATCAGACCTGGCTGAATGTGAGTCACTTCTCTACAACATACTTGATGTGTGGTTTGGGGCAAGTTACCTAACTTTTCTGAGCTCTAAGAGCCCCAGCTGTAAAATGGGGATAATAAAGGATGGAGAGCCTACTGTGGTGCCATTGCTCTCTAGCCTCATAGTTTTATAGATAGGGAAATTGAGATTACAAAAAAAAAAACAACCTTGGCTAGGGAGTGCCTTTTTGGTCTAGTGGTTAGGATTTGGCACTTTCGCTGCCATCAGTTCAGTTCAGTCACTCAGTCATGTCCAACCCTGTGACCCCATGGACTGTAGCACACCAGGCCTCCCTGTCCATCACCAACTCCCGGAGTTTACTCAGACTCATGTCCATTAAGTCGGTGATGCTATCCAACCATCTCATCCTCTGTTGTCCCCTTCTCCCACCTTCAGTCTTTCTCAGCATCAGGGTCTTTTCACATGAATCAGTTCTTTGCATCAAGTGGCCAAAGTATTGGAGTTTCAACTTCAGCATCAGTCCTTCCAACGAATATTCAGGACTGATTTCCTTTATGATTGACTAGATCTCCTTGCAGTCCAAGGGGCTCTCAAGAGCCTTCTCCAACAGCACAGTTCAAAAGCATCAATTCTTTGGCAGTCAGCTTTCTTTATAGTCCAACTCTCACATCCACACATGACTATTGGAAAAACCATAGCATTGACTAGACAGACCTTTGCTGGCAAAGTAATGTCTCTGCTTTTTAATATGCTGTCTAGGTTGGTCATAGCTTTTCTTCCAAGGAGTAAGCGTCTTTTAATTTCATGGCTGCAGTCACCATCTGCAGTGATTTTGGAGCTCAAGAAAATAAAGGCTCTCACTGTGTCCATTGTTTCCCCATCTATTTGCCATGAAGTGATGGGACCAAATGCCATGATCTTAGTTTTCTGAATGTTGAGTTTTAAGCCAATTTTTTTCACTCTCCTCTTTCACTTTCAATAAGAGGCTCTTCATTTTCTGCCATAAGGGTGCTGTCATCTGCGTATCTGCATATTTCTCCTGACAATCTTGATTCCAGCTTGTGCTTCATCCAGCCTGGTATTTTGCATGATACACTCTGCATAGAAGTTAAGTAAGCAGGGTGACAATATACAGCCTTGACGTATTCCTTTCCCGATTTGGAACCAGTCTGTTGTTTCATGTCCAGTTCTAACTGTTGCTTCTTGATGTGCATACAGATTTCTCAGGAGGCAGGTACGGTGGTCTGGTATTCCCATCTCTTGAAGAATTTTCCACAGTTTGTTGTGATGCACACAGTCAAAGGTTTCGGCACAGTCAATAAAGCAGATGTTTTTCTGGAACTCTTGCTTTTTCGATGATCCAATGGATGTTGGCAATTTGATCTCTGGTTCCCTCTTCCTTTTCTAAATCCAGCTTGAACATTTGGAAGTTCATGGTTCACGTACTGTTAAAGCCTGGCTTGGAGAATTTTGAGCATTACTTTACTAGCGTGTGAGATGAGTGCAATTATGCTGTAGTTTGAACATTCTTTGGTATTCCCTTTCTTTGAGATTGGAATGAAAACTGACCTTTTCCACTCCTGTGGCCACTGCTGGGTTTTCCAAATTTGCTGACATATTGAGTGCAGCACTTTAACAGCATTATCTTTTAGGATTTGAAATAGCTCAACTGGAATTCCATCACCTCCACTAGCTTTGTTCACAGTGATGCTTCCTAAGGCCCCACTTGACTTCGCATTCTAGGATGTCTGGCTCTAGGGGAGTGATCACACCATTGTGGCTATCTTACAAATAGCTGAGAAAAGAAAAGAAGCTAAAGGCAAAGGAGAAAAGGAAAGATATACCCATTTGAATGCAGAGTTCCAAAGAATAGCAAGGAGAGATAAGAAAGCCTTCCTCAGTGATCAAGGCAAAGAAATAGAGGAAAACAATAGAATGGGAAAGACTAGCGATCTCTTCAAGAAAATTAGAGATACCAAGGGAACATTTCATGCAAAGATGGGCTCAATAAAGGACAGAAATGGTATGGACCTAACAGAAGCAGAAGATATTAGGAAGAGGTGGCAAGAATACCAAAAACTATACAAAAGAGATCTTCATGACTCAGATAACCACGATGGTGTGATCATTCACTACTATATCCTGGGTTCAATTCCAAGAAAAAAAGAAGAAAAAAAAAAAGCCCGGCATACATACAACCCACTAGACCAAGCCAACCATGTAACTCCCTGTTCTCTACATCTCCTGTCCCCACTCCTCTGAGATCTAGATTTTTCCTACCTTCAAGCATTTGCTACAGTTTCCCTCTCTCTACCACATCACTGGTAGCCTAAAAGCTTGGGAGGCTGCCAGTCCAGTGTTTCCTGGTCAGTGGAACCTCAGGGATGGGGGATTCTTGGGGGTGTCTGGAGATGTCCCCAACCTGGTTTGGCTCACACGATGCTCTCCTCTACCCCCAGTGCAGGAACGCTGAAGCTGGATGCCAGGTGACGTGCCCCCTGGCCCATCGCAAGGGACACCAGGACTCATGCCCCTTCGAGCTGATGGTTTGCCCCAATGAAGGCTGCATGTTGCGGGTACCTCGTGGGGCCCTGGATGAGCACAGGCAGAATTGCCAGCATGGTGCCTATCATCGCTGCTCCCTGGGCTGCGGGGCCACCCTGGGCCCAGTCGAGCGGGCAAATCACAACTGCTACCGGGAGCTGCGAGAGGCCTGGTGCCAGCGCCAGCAGCGCAGCCGAACCTTGGTGCTCTGCCTGCTGCAGCACATGCGCAAAATGCACCGGACCACCGGCCTCATCCGACGGCAGCTGGCGGACTTCCTGGAGGAAGATGACCCCCTGCTCGTGGGTGCCCCGCAAGAGGAGGCTGAGGCCACCCCAGAAGGCAGCATTGGGGTTGAGGTGTGGGAGCCCCAGGGCCAAGCTACCTTGTAAATAGAGGGTAAATAAATGCAGAGCCCAGGTCTGGCCGCCTCACTACCACTGTGCTTGCGGACCTCACCCCGCCTCCTCCAGGAACTACTCCTCTCAGGGGAAAGAGGCACCTTAGCTTTTCCCCTGGACTTCTCCAAGTTCTTTCCCACCAGTTCCTCACACTGACTTTTTCCCTCAGCTCTCTGCCTGATTTTTTCTCACTCGATTGTCTCCTCTGCAGAGGTTCTCCCTGACCATCCTTTCCCAGTCCTCCTTCCCAGTTACCTTCTTCCAATCTGTTTCCTGGCTTCGCAGCCAGTAGCACAAACAGCTCAAACCCCTGAAGTCAAAGTACAAGCCAACTGCTCACAGTGATTCCCGAGGATCCCTCCTTATCTTGTTTCTGCCCTATATTCTCCTTCCTACTCACTCCCTGCAGCCACACCGGCTTGCTTCTCCTAAATGCCAGGCTTCTGCACTGCCTGTTCCTCAGTCTGAAGCATTGTTCCCCGAGATAATCAGAGGGCTCCCTGTTTCACCAACCTTCGGCTTTGCTCGCCCGGTTCACCTTTACAAGGAAGCCTCCTTCATCGCCCAGTTTAAAGCTGCGCCCCCTGCACTCCACTCCATCCTCACCCTGCTACATTCTTTCCAGGACACTAACCCACTCCAGTGTTCTTGCCTGGAGAATCCCAGGGACGGGGGAGCCTGGTGGGCTGCCGTCTGTGGGGTCGCACAGAGTCGGACACGACTGAAGCGACTTAGCAGCAGCAGCAGCAGCAACCACTTAACAAGATTATTCCGGGCCCTTCCTCTGCCCAGCCCTCACTTCACTAGCACGGCATCTTCTCTGGTGTCTCTCAAGTGCCTAGAACAGAGAACGTGCTCAATCAATATTCGAACGTCTCCGAAATCGCCCGATTTACTACCAGGAGGAGAAGGGAACGACCGAGGATGAGATGGTTGGATGGCATCACCGACTCGATGCACATGAGTCTGAGCAAACTCCGGGAGTTGGTGATAGACAGGGAAGCAGTCCATGGGGTCGCAAAGAGTCGGACTGGACAGAGCGACTAAACTGAAGTAGTTCCCTGCGGTATTTCTCATACCATACGCTAAGGCGGAGCCCGGTTCAGGGCTCTGCTAACCCACCGCGCTTAACCCAAACCCCAGAATGCCAAGGGGGCAGGAGTTTTGGGATTACTTCAATAACCAGTTCCTACGAAAACCTTTTCAAATTTCCATTTAAAAGACAGGCGGCTGGAGACTCCAGCACCCTCCGAGTTCAGGCCTCCCGCCCCTGCCACTCCCAAGTTACTCTATGCCCCACCCGCCAGGCCGGAAACGCCTCTGCCATCTTCCGCTTGCTGACGCCGCGCCTCTGCCCACAGCAAAGATGTCGCCGAGGTCGCAGCGCCGATGACGTCACAGTAGTAGTGGGCGGTGACGCCATCTCTGCGAGCCCAAGGTGCGGAATGGCTCCCGGGTCTCCCTCACGCGGTGGCACCGGCGACATGGCTGAGGTGGCGGCCGGAGTGGGCCGCTTCAAGTCCAAGTAAGCTGGGGCGCTGGGGCTGGGGGCGAACCCGCCGCTGGGGCTGGGGGCGCCGCCGAGGGAGGGAGCCGGGTTCGCAGCCGCAGTAGCGAAGGCGCCGGCGTGGGTCCCACACGCATCGGTTTGGGGAGGGATGAGGTACTGACGGGGCTGGGTCCTAACAGGCGGGCGGCGGCGTCGCGGCTGCGGCATCAGGTGGCAGATCAGGCACTGACAGCGCTCAGCTTTCGGAGGGCAGGCCCTGGAGCCTGGCCGGGTGCAGCTAGCTTCCGCGACCTAAAGTTGAAGCAGTTTCGGTCGGGGGTGGGGACAAGAGATCCCAAAGCGAGAGGAAGGGTCGAGGCCGGTCCTAGACGGTGGGAGTCCCCACCGCCTAGACGACGGCAGAAGAGCCACCTGTGGGCCAGGCGGCCTGGGGAGCTTTCACATGCTCTCTTCTCCAAGGACTGGGAAGAGAGGTCAGGACATGAGCTAGACCTCCGTGGCCAGGAGTCCCTGAATCCCGGGCTTATGCAATCCCCAACTTGATGTTGAATGTCTAAGTTCTGTGTTCCCGGGTCCAGACAGACTCAGTGTAACGCGCAGGAGCAGAGTTTGATGGGGGTAAACCTACCAAGTAGATCATTTCCATCAGTAGCTGTGACAAGCACTAGCAAGGGGAAGCCCTGATGCCAAGACTGCCTCTGTTGGATGGTCGAGCGGGCTCAGGGGGCCTCCAGCTTCCTCTTGGCCATCAGGCTTCCTTTAGTGGAGTTAGCCAGGCACCTTGGAAATTCAGAGAGGCCCAGGCTGGGAATAGGGAACAGCCTGTGTGAACACAAAGGATCAGAAGAGACCCCTCATGGCAGGTTCTTGGGAATATGTAAGGAGAGGAGAGGGTTTCAGGGCAGGGGACGACACAAACGAGTTGTGTTCTAAAACGCCTCTCTGGGAGCAAGCTTTGAGAGAGTGGTGGAGAGGCTATAGCAGCTCCCCAGAGAGGAGAGTGCCGTGGCCTGGACCAGCAAGGAAGTAGCCGAGGTGGGGGGTGAGGATAATCTGCCTGGAGAGTGGGGTGGAGGAAGGAACTGGGGTTGAGGAGGGGCAGGCTGGAGTTGGACCTCAAGGATAAGGATGTTTGAAGAGGATGTTGCTATGGGCTGGTACCCAGGCCTGGCCTCCTATGGCCAGCAGAGGGCGTCCAAGGCCTGGCTTGCTAGGCACCCTGGAGTCTCTGGGATTTGGACTGCCTTTGCTTCCCTGGGCCCATGTGGATCACTGACCCGCTCAGGGTCCCAAATCTTCTATAACAAGGCGGTACTAACACCCACCTCCAAATATGGTTGAGAGTGGTAAAGAAGGTAACAGACGAGCTCATCACCCCACCCTGCACGCGTGTGCACACACACACACCAGAATCCCAGCCCTCCCAGAAGCTCCTCGAGGGTTGGGCCCTATTGGGTTGACCTCTGGGAGAGCACCTAGCACAGGGCTGGGCACCGGGGACCACGGGGTGGTGGTTCACTCTCTTGCCCTGTCTTCCCTCCAGCTATGCTGTTGAGCGCAAAATCGAGCCTTTCTACAAGGGCGGGAAGGTGCAGGTACTGGCCCCGGGGTAGGGCGGGGGGTTGGCAGGGTGATGAGGCAGCCTGGAGCTGCAGGGTGTTCCCTTGGCTGAGACCCCTTTGCCCCCAGCTGGACCAGACTGGACAGCACCTCTTCTGTGTCTGTGGCACCAGAGTCAACATCTTGGATGTGGCCTCGGGGGCCGTGCTGCGGAGCCTGGAGCAGGTGAGGGCGGGGAGGGTCAGGGCGAGGGCCTGGTGTGGACGGCGGCCTGTTCTCATGGTGCCCTGCGCACCCACTCTCACCCCTAGGAGGACCAGGAGGACATCACTGCCTTTGACCTCAGCCCCGACGACAAGGTATGTGCGATCAGGACAGGAGGCGGGCTCCGGTACCTCCCACCCAGACTGAGTGGGTGAGGATGGCATGTACACCCGTGCCCCAGCTGAACTGCGTCCTCCCCTAGGTGCTGGTGACAGCCAGCCGGGCCCTGCTGCTGGCTCAGTGGGCCTGGCAAGAGGGCAGTGTCACCCGCCTGTGGAAGGCGATACACACAGCCCCTGTGGCCACCATGGCCTTCGACCCCACCTCCACACTGCTAGCCACAGGTAGGACCCCGGCTGGGTTGGGGGCGGCGAGCCAGGCGGGGATCTTTGGGCCCACAGCGCCCCCACCTCGGATCCACTCCCACAGGCGGCTGTGATGGGGCCGTGCGCGTCTGGGACGTCGTGCGGTGCTATGGGACACACCACTTTCGGGGCTCGTCGGGCGTTGTGCAGTGAGTCAGGGCGGTGGGGGGCGGGGGCGGGGGGCGTCACTGCCAGGGCGACACAGCTCACAGCTCTGCCCCGCCTGCCTGCAGCCTGGTGGCCTTCCACCCGGACCCCGCTCGCCTGCTGCTCTTCTCCTCGGCCGCAGATACCAGCATCCGCGTGTGGTCGCTGCAGGAGCGGTCGTGCCTGGCCGTGCTGACTGCCCACTACAGTGCTGTCACGTCTCTGACCTTCAGCGCCGATGGCCACACCATGCTCAGGTCAGAGCCCAGCGCCCCGGCCTTGGCAGGGAAGGGAGGGCCACAGCCGCGGCCTGGGCACTGAGGCGGGTGTCCCCCCAGCTCGGGCCGGGACAAGATCTGTGTCATCTGGGACCTGCGGAGCCTCCAGGCCACAAGGACCGTGCCAGTGTTTGAGGTGGGGGCGCCAGGGCCAGTGAGGGCGGTGGGAGGGGAGGGGCGGCGGGGCTGGGGCCTCCACCCCTGACCCGCTTGCCCTCAGAGCGTGGAGGCCGCGGTGCTGCTGCCGGAGGAGCCGGCACCGGAGCTGGGTGTGAAGTCCGCGGGCCTGCACTTCCTGACGGCCGGCGACCAAGGTGCGTGGGCTGGGCACGGGCGGGAGGGGGTGGGGGCCGGCGGACCCTGAGTCCCAGCGGCCTTGTCCCCGCGCAGGTGCGCTGCGCGTGTGGGAGGCGGCCTCGGGGCGGTGTGTCCACGCACAGCAGCGGCTGCGCGGCCCTGGGCGGGAGCTGACCCACTGCACCCTGGCCCACGCCGCCGGCCTGCTCCTCAGCGTCACTGCCGACCACAACCTGCTGCTCTACGACGCGCGCTCCCTGCAGCTGCGGAAACAGGTGCGCGTGCACTGCCCCTGCTAGGCCCCGCCCTGGTGCCAACACCCCCACCCCGCTCACCCAGCCTGCCCCATGTCCCTCCTGCCCCACAGTTCGCCGGCTACAGCGAGGAGGTGCTGGATGTCCGGTTCCTTGGGCCTGAGGACTCCCACGTTGTCGTGGCGTCTAACAGCCCCTGCCTGAAGGTGTTTGATCTACAGACCTCAGCCTGCCAGATTCTCCACGGCCACACAGGTGAGGGCAGGAACCAGGCCCTAGGCCCTTACCCGGATGGAGTGCCCGGCCTGGCCTCAGCTGATCTCTAGCTACGGCCACTCCACTTTCTTCCAGACATCGTCCTGGCCCTAGACGTGTTCCGGAAGGGGCGGCTCTTTGCTAGCTGTGCCAAGGTGAGACACCAAAGGAACTGAGGGGCAGGGACTGGTGGGGAAGCCCTGCCCAGCCTCCCCTCACCCTTCGGATCCCCAGGATCAGAGCATCCGCGTCTGGAGGATGAACAAGGCCGGTGAAGTGGCTTGTGTGGCTCAGGGCTCTGGGCACACACACAGCGTGGGCACCATCTGCTGCTCCAGGTAGTGGTCAGGGCCGGGGGTGTCACAGAGGCAGAGGCGGCTCTCACCTTGCTCTCCGAGTCTCCAGCCCAGGGGTGTGAAACAGAGGCTGGGGCAGGGTACCCCAAGGGACTGCGGTTCCTTAGAAGTAGCCTTGAGGTTGGTGGGTAAAAGGACACTGAGCGATGCCCGGGGGAGGGGTCCCACTGTTGGACTGAGTCACCAGGGGTGCCGGGGTGGGGGGCACATAGCAGTTCCAGTCGTGGGGCAGGCTTCCCGGTCTCCTGAGGTCTGGCAGGCCTGAGCGGTGGGGCTCTGCCGGCAGGGCTGGCCAGGGCTCAGCAGGTGTCTCCCTTCCCCTAAATCCGGCCGCAGGCTGAAGGAGACGTTCCTGGTGACGGGCAGCCAGGACTGCACTGTGAAGCTCTGGCCCCTCCCTGAAGCCCTGCTGTCCAAGGGCACAGGCCACGAGGGCGGCCCGGTCCTCCTGCAGGCCCAGGCCACGCAGCGCTGCCACGACAAGGTGACCGCACGCAGCGCCCGGGTGGGGTCATGGCCAGGCCCTCGCCAGGACGGGGCTCTGAGCAGCTGCCTGCTCTTGCCACCAGGACATCAATAGTGTGGCTGTCGCCCCCAATGACAAGCTGCTGGCCACGGGCTCACAGGACCGTACGGCCAAACTCTGGGCCCTGCCACGGTGCCAGCTGCTGGGCACCTTCTCGGGCCACCGGCGCGGCCTCTGGTGCGTCCAGTTCTCGCCCATGGACCAGGTGCTGGCCACGGCCTCGGCCGATGGCACCATCAAGCTCTGGGCCCTGCAGGACTTCAGCTGCCTCAAGGTGAGCCGCCCCTGGCCCAGGCCTGGCACCCCCTCCACCCCAGACCCAGCCCCCCACCCGAGGCCTCACCCCCCACCCCCCCCACAGACTTTCGAGGGGCATGATACTTCTGTGCTGAAGGTGGCCTTTGTAAGCCGCGGCACGCAGCTGCTGTCCAGGTGAGTAGGGGGTGGGCAGGGCCGGGGTGCGCCGGGTGGGCCCAGGCTGAACCCCTCCCCACCCCCACCCCAGTGGCTCTGACGGGCTCCTGAAGCTCTGGACCATCAAGAACAACGAGTGCGTGCGGACGCTGGACGCTCACGAGGACAAGGTCTGGGGGCTGCACTGCAGCCGGCTGGACGACCGCGCCCTCACCGGTGCCAGTGACTCCCGCGTCATCCTCTGGAAGGTGTGTGGGCCAGGGAGGGCATCACAGTGGGCAGGGCAGCGTGGGGGCCAGTCTGAGCCCAATGTGACCCCGGTCTGACCCCAGGACGTGACCGAGGCGGAGCAGGCCGAGGAGCAGGCCAAGAGAGAGGAGCAGGTGGTCAAGTAAGTGGGGTCTCCCCGCCCCCCAGCTTGGAGTCGGTGCGCTGGTCCCTCCTCTCTGGAGCAGCCACCCTGCTTGCCTGGCTGGGTCCCCCAGGGGCCCTGTGCCCTGTCCCCTCCTTGCCCTCCAGGCAGCAAGAGCTCGACAACCTGCTCCATGAGAAGCGCTACCTGCGGGCGCTGGGCCTGGCCATCTCCCTGGACCGGCCCCACACTGTGCTGACCGTCATCCAGGGTCAGTGCTGCCTCGGGCTGCACGGGGCGGGTCTCTCGGGATCTGTGCTGCCCCTTCCCTATGGCTCAACCTCTTCTCCACCCGCAGCCATCCGAAGGGACCCCGAGTCCTGCGAGAAGCTGGAAACCACGGTGCTCCAACTGCGGCGCGACCAGAAAGGTCTGGGGTGGGCAGGTCAGGCCGGATGGGGCCGCGTGAGGCTGGGGGTGCGGGGGCAGGTGTGACTGTGCTGTCGCCCACAGAGGCTTTGCTGCGCTTCTGCGTCACATGGAACACCAACTCGCGGCACTGCCACGAGGCCCAGGCCGTGCTGGGTGTGCTGCTGCGGCATGAGGCCCCGGACGAGCTGCTGACCTATGATGGTGTGCGGGCCTCCCTCGAGGGCCTGCTGCCCTACACCGGTGAGTGGGCCGGCCGGGGGGCGGGCAGGGCCGTCCGCCACACTCGGCCGCCCCTGACAGCCTGCGGTCCTCCCCCAGAGCGGCACTTCCAGCGGCTCAGCCGGATGCTGCAGGCAGCCACCTTCCTGGACTTCCTGTGGCACAACATGAAGCTGCCCGCCCTCCCCACGGCCCCCGCGGCCCTGTGAAACAGAGGGAAACACAGACTCTGCTGTCTTGGCTCCCTGTGTCCGTCTTGACTTCATCTCAGCCCCTGGTCCTGGGCCACAGCTGGCCCACCCCCAGACCTGCCCTTCAGCACAGACACGGCTCTGTCAGTCAGGAGAGCTTTACTCAGGGCACACCAGGGGCACGCAGCCCAGCAAGCCCCACCGCCACCGCCCCTCCCGTGGCCCTGAGGCCGAGGCAGCTGCTAGCTGTCATCCCTGGGCTCTGGAGCCTCGGGTGGTCCCTGGGGTCTGGGGTGCACAGCACCGCCCTCCACGACGGGCCATGCTCTCTCAGGGGGCTCCCTGCTGCAGTGCCTTACAGGTGATGGTGCAGCAGCGGCTCTGAATGACGCTCAGAGGCGGCCGGGCAGGCACAGGAGGCGGAAGCATTGCGGCCTGGGGGGACCTGGGGGAGCTGTGGGCCTTGCCCTCCCTGCCCTCTGCACCGTCAGCCCCGCGGTGGAGCCATGGCCCGCTGAGGAGGGTGCCCAGCCCATCCCGCTGCAGCATCACAGCTGGGAGAAGACCAGTGCGGCCTTGGAACCTGTAGGACGCGAGTTTGGTTGGCTCTGGGCCCCACCCACCCCACCCCCTCTGCACCAGACCGGCTGCCAGAGCCCCAGCCCACACACCTGCACAGCCACCAGCCTCGGTCGGAGGCTTCCAGCACATGCACGCGTGCCCCTGTGGGCACGGACAGCTCATCAGCCCGGCTGCTCTCATAGGCGCGGACAGCACAGAACTGGGGCCCTGGGGGTAGACGCTGGGTGGTCACCATGGGGCTTCAGAGCTCTCTCTTAATACCAGAGACCCCTTCTAGAGCCCAGTGGGCTCTGGCTCGCTCTGGGGCCAAGCACACACTGCAGGGCCACCGTCGCCCCCGCCATCTCATGGCCTCCCTCCCCCGGCACGCGCTGGACGCTGCCCCGTGACGGCACGGGCGTGGGGAGGAGGGTCAGTCTCACCGCTTATCCCCAGGAGCTGTCCCCCATCCTGTCCCTGGTGTGGGGCCGCCTCTTCCAGGTAGGGAGCTGGAAACCACGCCGTCTGCTGGTCCTCGTTCGTCACCAGCCACCAGCCTATGCCCAAGAAGGGGATGGGCGGGGGGCTTCAGCTCCTGCAGCCCACTGGGATCCCAGGGGCAGGAGGGTGTGTCCCTGCAACAGGCGCCAGCCCACCTGCGGGGCGTCAGCCCACCTGAGGGGTGTCGTAGCAGCACATCCAGGGCCTCCTGGGCCTGAGCGTGGAAGGGCTGGCCCCGCGTGTCCTGGGTGCTGAAGGTCTGCAGGCAGTGCAGGCTCTGGGCCTCCAGGGTGCGGACCGCAGGGCTGCCTGAGGGGCCTGGTGAGGGCTCTTGCGGGGTGGGCAGGATCACCAGGCTGGTGAGGGCCCAGGATGCAAGGGAGAGGTGTCAGGTGTCTCCCACAGGCCCATCAGGCCTCCAAGCCAACCCGCCTGTGGGCCCTTCCCCACCACGCCTCCCCCGTCCTCCGGGCAGGCACCTGCCAGGTGGCAGCATAGGCTCCAGGTCCAGAGGTTGTGGTGTGAAGAAGCCAGTGAGCTCCAGGCTGCGGGACACACACTCCCCGGCCGCCAGCAGTGCCCTCAGGTAGGCCTCCAGCAGCTGCAGGCGGGCCAGGCCTCGGCCCGTGCGGCTTCGGTGCACCAGCCAGGGTGCATCGGCTGCGGGCAGGACGGGGCAGCTGTGGGAGCCCCGCCCGGGCTCCTCATGTCCCACTGCTGCCGCCCCACCCTCCTGGATCCCTGCTGGCCTGACCTGGGAGCTTGGGGAGAACTCGATCAGATCTCCGCAGTAGGCCCGCCTCCACCGGGAAGGTCTCCTTGAGGGTTTTCTGAGAGCAAGAAGAGTCATCACTGGTCTCTGAAGGCCCACTAGTTTCCCCTGGGAGGGCAGGCAGGGGTCCCTTGGCTGAAAGCCCGAGTGGGCACGAGGGCAGGGCGTGGGTGGTCTCTCGTGGGTCAGGTTGCTAGGGGAAGTTGGGTGACCAGGTTCACTCACGTGGAGTCTCCTGAAGTCCTCCCAGCTTCTGCGTATGAAGCTGTCGCTGTCGTCCGACCAGCACACAGAGAAGGTGAACATCTGCTGGGGGAAGGTTGGGAGTGTCTTGGAGGCACTGGGCCAGGAGCTCCCCCACCTCCTCTAGGGCTGGCAGGGGTCCCACGGGCTCCTACCTGGAACCTCTCTGTCTGCACCAGAGCTGCCCCGCTCACACACACCGGGTGCCGGGCTCCCTCCATCCTGGTGACCTCCCCAGATCTCCGTGAGGGACTTCTGGGAGTCTGCTGGGTGTGACCCCAGGTCCCACTACCTCCCTGCCCATATAGGGAGGAGGGGAGGCCTTGGGCACCCAGAAGGCTGGAATTCCCCAGCAGCGCCCCAGTCCTGGCTGCACTCCCCTGCACTTGACGGGCCTTCCCCACTTCCTCGCCGTGCCCCTCACCTGGGTAGGCAGGGGCATGGGGCTCCCCAGGTAGGAGAGGAAGCAGTGACGGTGGAGGGGCTCCTGCCAGAGTGTGAGCGTGGGGGGAGGAGGGGAAGGCAGGGCCATTAGAGCACCAGCAGGCTGCCCCTCCTGGCTCGCCACGCCCTGCTGGTGCCCAGGCTGGGCAGAGCCGCCCAGTGGCCCGGTATGCCCCTGGCTCTGTCCCTGAGCTGACTGCAGTTGTCACCAGGAAAATATTAAAGGCTCTAAGTGCTTTGTTTGGCTTAATCCTCACATTGGAGGAAAGGTCTCTTAATGTCCCCAAATGGCAGAGGAGGAAATTTGTGTTAAACAGATATTGTCAGGGTTTCTTCATCATCTGGGGAGAGGCAGACCTCACAGGCTCACCCCACAGGTCCCACTGTGGTGGAGGGGCTTGCGGCAGGATGAAGAGGGTTCATCTGTAGTCACTAGCATTGGGAATGGCGAGGTGGAATTGGGAATGACTAGGACTGTTCCAAGAATCACCTCTGAATTCATGATTTATCAGTGTGCTGCAGACAGAACCTCTGAGGTCAGGAGTGACCCTCCCCCAACTAGCTGGGGCGGTGAAGGGAAGGCCCTAGAATCCCCAGACAGATGCTGCGCCCAGGGGCCCATATCTCAGGACCACCACCTTACAGGGGAGACGAGAGCCCATCCAAACCTGGCGCATGGGGGTTCTTCCTTCCCCAGCCCACAGCTCTGAGAGCTGGGAGGGGCGGCCAGCCTGATGGCCCTTCCCCTCCTCCCTCAATCACACTCTGGCAGGAGGGCCTCAGTCCCAGCCCCTCCACCCAAGCCCTGGAGGGAGGGAAGGGTCAGGAAGCCACCCCGGCCTGACAAAAGGCCTTTGTGCATCTGTCCTGCCAGAGGCACTCTCTGAAGCCTTCAAACCTCCCCTGGTCTTGGCCCAGGCAATGAACACCTGTGGACACAGGCCTAATTTTTGCAAAGTGCCTTCAGTCCAGCTGTCATAATTCTTGCCAATCTCAGTGGGGGTCGCTGGCCTGGTAGGGTACAAAGTGGGATGGCTCCTGCTCCCTTGGAAGACAGAGATGTTGGAGAAGGGCCAGTCTGCTCACAGCCAGGGACCTAGAAGGATGCTGCGGCCCCTCCCTACACTGCTGACAGTCCCATGTTCCCCACCCCCAGCAACCGAGATCCTCTCAACACTCTCCACATCCCCTCCCTCACTTCTCACCTGGACCACTACAACAGCTCCATGCTCCCCCGACAAAGCCTGTGGTCCTCTCTTGCTGCCGTGAAATACACTCTCCAGAGGAATCTATGCAAAACCGAAATGGGATCAAACTTCCCAGCACCGTCCCAGGGTCCTGAGCATACATCCCCAGCTCCTGGGTCAGTTGATGGTATCCTCAGTGGGCCCCTGGCCACCTCAGGACCTCTGCCCACACCACCCTTCCCAGGTCCTGTCCCACACTGGCCTTTCTGCCCAAGCAGGAAGTCAAGCTCCTCCTCCCTCCTCCGTTGGCTCTGACTACTTTCCTCAGCTGATTTCTCATTCTTCAGGCCTCTCTGCCTAAGGGTCAACTCCTCAAGGAGGCCTCCTAGATTTAACACACCCTGTTCATAGCCTCCATCACAGCTTGTACCTAAACACTTATTAGTGTGACTCTTGTTTTTTCCATCTTGACCACTAGACCATGGGCTGAGGAGGTGAGGGAGGAACGAATCTTGCTCCTCGCCCTGTCCAGAGCCTGGAGCAGTGCTAAGGACAGATTAGGCACTACACAGGTATTTGCAGAATCAATTAATGTACATATGGAATGAATGAACACAGGGAAGCAGTGGTATCCCTGAGGCCACGCCCCACCTGGGTTTAACCCCTCAGGTAGGCTGTGGGACTGAGCAGAGAGGAGGGGGGCTGCTCAGGGCTCCCCGGAGTCCAGAGACGCACCTCCTCCTCTGCACGCTCGACCCTCCCAGCCTAGGCGGGCACCCGTTGCCATGGCGCCGATCGCCTAGGCGGACTCGCCGAACCCGCAGCCGCACCGCCCTTTGTGAGCTCACAGCCCCGCCCCGCATTGCCCAGGCGCAAAGCACCCGGTCCCGGGCGCGCCCCCAGCGGAGGGCACAGAGCCAAGCCGCAGGCACGCGAGACGGTCGGAGCGGAGCGATGGGGGCGTCGCGGGCCGCAACACGGAGGTCCAAGAGGCCGCAGCCCGAAGCCGCGTCGCGCCCACGGCGCGTCGTCCACAACACGCTAATCTTCTACTGGAGGAAGCGGGAGCACTGCCAAGGCCGACACAAGACCGGCTCGGGCCGTGGAAGGAGGCCCAGGGGCAAGGCAAGGACTCGGGGCTCGAGAACCGCGCGTACCGCGGCTCGGGCCTCCGGCGCGTCTCCAGCTCGCACTCCTGCATCTCCGGGGGCGCGGACCCTGGCTGCCAGCCCCGCCCCCGCGCCGGGCCCCGCCCCCGGGCCCAGCTCCGCGCCCGCGGCGCGCGCGCCCGGCTCCTGCGGCCGCGCCCTGGCGGCGGCGCGCGCGCTGGCCTGGAGGCCGGCCTGGATGCCGGTGTGGAGGCCCCGCTGGCCCGGCAGGCACTGCGCGGGTGGCATGGCGGCGCCCGGCGAGCGCGGCCGCTTCGGCGCCGGGATCCTCTTCTCCTTCCTGCCCGGCGGCGCGCGCTCCGAGGTGACGGACGACCTAGTGACGGACGCGCGCGGCCGCGGCGCGGGGCGGAGAGAAGCCACTGCTTCGGCCCGGGCGCCATCCGCGGGGCCGGCGTCCGACCCTCCGGCCTCTGAGTTCTCCCCGCGGCGGCCCTGCCGGGCCTGCGTGGACTTCAAGTCGTGGATGCGCACGCAGCAGAAGGTGCAGGCGTAGGGGGGCCCCCACACCTTGTCCTCGGGCACCCGGGACAGGCTGCCCGCCCCCTCCCCGGGGGTCGGCGCTTCCTAACCGTGCCCCCAAGGTAGGCCCAGCCTTTCGGCTCTTGGCCATGTGTGGGCTGGATCGGCCCCAGGACTTCTGTCTCCGGTCAGTGGGTCTCCGGATGGGGCGAAAAAATAAACAGGGAGCTTTGTAGGTTTCTGGTCGGGGAAAACCGAACTGACCCTTGGTCGGCCTCCTTCCACAGCGGGACAGCAAGTTTAGGGAGGATTGCCCTCAGGATCGCGAGGAACTGGGCCGCAACAGCTGGGCTGTCCTCCACACCCTGGCTGCCTACTACCCCGACCTGCCCACCCCAGAGCAGCAGCAGGATATGGCTCAGTTCATACATTTATTTTCCAAGTTTTACCCGTGTGAAGAATGTGCCGAAGACATAAGGAAAAGGTAAGTCGTGTCTGCAGGGTGTGCAGCCTGGGTCTGGGGCCCCTGGCAGATGTCATAAAGGGGAGCCTAGAGAAGTAGAGGCCGAGGTGGCAGCGGGTTGCCGAGAGCAGGGACCAACCAACAGCGTAGGGATTCTGGAGCCACTGCCTTTCTCCTCAAAGGCCAGGCCTGGGGCTGCTGCTGAGGGCTGCTGCTTTCTGCAGCCACAGAGCTCCCTCCCTGGGAGGGCTACTCTCATGAGATCCCTTGCTTAGCACTGATGAAGACTCTGGCAGGTTTCTAGGGACTCCACTGTGCCTAGCTTCTGGAGCAGGACCTTCAGTTTCAAGGCCTTGGGACCTCACTGCTTTTGCTTCCTAGAGCCGCCTTTTTGGGGAGCTCAAGAACTGTTGTTCGGCAGCCATAAGCATTTCTGGGCTGGCTGTGGGGGAAAGGGTAGCCCTTGCTGTTTGGAGCCTGGGCATTTATACGAGGTCTCTTGCTGAGGTGGTGTGGCAGGGCCACAGGTGCAAAGAAGCAGACCTGGTTTTCAGGTAGGCCTTTATTCCAGCCCCGCCCCTCCACACACTGCCTGGGGCCAGGGATGCTGGGGTGAGGCCTCCTGATTGTTACGAGATTGTAAAGCGGAGACCTCGTGTCTTAATGTCTTGCCCGGGGCTCTTGTCAGGGTTTGCCACGCGCCCTAGGTAGGTGTTGGAGCAGGCCTTAGAGTCCACTGGGACTTGAGGCTGGAGGGTCAGCCCCCTTCTGGGAATTCCTCAGAGCATGAGGGCACCCCTGGATCTAGGCCCCAGCTCTCCTCTCTGGATTGGGCAGGCCAGGAGATGGTGGGGCGGGCACGCCGGGAGTACCGCCTGCCCCCTCATGCACGTGCTTCCCTTCACGCAGGATATACAGGGACCAGCCAGACACACGCACTCGTGTGAGCTTCACCCAGTGGCTCTGCCGTCTGCACAACGAGGTGAACCGCAAGCTGGGCAAGCCGGACTTCGACTGCTCACTGGTGGATGAGCGCTGGCGCGATGGCTGGAAAGATGGCTCCTGTGACTAGCCAGCGGCCAGAGCCTGGGGAGGCCCGGCCAGAGGGGGCGGGGCTCATTAAAGTGCCGTCACACACAGAGCCTGTGGTGTCTCCGTTGGGTGCTCCCCAGACCCTGCCCTGGGAACCCTCTCCCTCTGCAGTTCGGGGGAGACGTGGAGGAGCCCGATAGCAGGCACCCCGGTGGTGGCCTCCTTACCGCGGGCCCGCGAGGCTGCCGACAGGGGAGGCAGGGGCAGCCCAGGACATCCCTTCCCTTCAGGATTTGGCCTCCTGCTCACCCACCCTGCTGCCTGCTTCTCCACACAGGAAGCCCACAGGCCTGGCTGGGCACCACCGTCTCGCCCCTCAGGCCTGGCCAGTGTCTCCCCACCTTGTAGTGAGGGACAGCGCAGGATGTAGCCCCGGAGGCTGTGCGCTGTTTGCACGTCAGGAAAGAGGCTTATGGGTCGAACTCTGCTGCTCGTCTCCGGTCTGGCCTCTGGCCTTACAGGTTCCATGGAACTCGAGACCAAAATAAAATGCTGGAGAAATGACCGAAGCCCTGGCCTCAGCGTGTTTTGTGCTGGGACTTGCAACAGCGGACAGGCCTGCTGCTTCCTTATCTGGGTTCTGGCTCCCCTGGAGAAGGGGGCCTTTCCAAGGCCAGAGTGGGCTAGGATATACAGGAACAGGAGGCTGAGTTGCTGGAGCTGAGGGAGAATGGATCAGAGGAGGGGAGGTTGAATGAAAGGTCCTCAAGGCCCCAGTAAGGGTGTGGTTCTAACACCCAGCTCTGACCAAACAATGCATCGTGGAGGATCTGGAGCCGAGGGATGGCAAGGTGTGATTGTAGCTGGAATGTGGCGGAGGTGGCTGAGAGTAGGGAGGAAGGACACCTACTCCGCAGCAGCTGAGAGGTAAGCTCACCCTAGGGTGGGTGGCAAGCATCACTGGATACATTCTGGAGTCCAAGGTGACTACAGGCTTCTGGCCCAAGCCACTGGAAGGAGGGAGCTGCCCAGTGTGTCAGTGAGATGCAGAAGGCTATCAGTGGAACAGGTTTGGGGGTGACCTAGACCCAGCTTTAGGGCCTTCCCAGATCCTCTCAACCACACCCATTCCCAGGGCTTGGCTCCCAGCTGGAATGCCCCAGCAACACTGTGCCCCAGCCCTGTGGTCATAAAGCTCTGGTCACCTCTCCCTAGCGTGTCTCAGCCCCTTCCTGGGCAAGAGCCAGCCTTTAGCAGTCAGTCTCTCCTTGGCATCTTCACCACACTGGCCCCACGGGGGTGCTGGCTTCCACAGGGGCTGCCGGGAGGGGCCAGGTGACATGAAATAGGGGTAACCAGTGGAGAAGTCACCATTCTTTGGTACACCAGATGGACGCCCCCAGCATAGGGGAACCTGCGTGCTGGGAGCCAGCAGGGCTGTGGTCAGCACACGCCTTCCATGTTGGCTCTCCCCTCTTCCCTGCCTCACTTCCCTTCTTCCCTAACTCTGGCTTCCTCAAAGTTTCACCTCCCAATAAAACTCTAACTTTGCAGCAGACTGATTTCCAGGCTAAGACAAGAGGGACTCAAGTTCAAGGGAAAGTCCTGGCTCAGGCTGTGAGCATGGAGACCAAGGGAGTGAGCACAGAGCAGGGAGAAGATCCCCAGGACCAGACAAGGGGACTCCTAAGCTCAAAGGTCACAGGAAGAACAAGAGGAAGAGACAAGAAAGGGCCCATGAAGTATGAGGAACAGGAGGAGAGGGTTACGTCAGAGTGTTCCCAGGAGGATGGGAAAAGGATGGCAGTGCCTGAATTGCCCCTGGGACTAAAAGGAGAAGTGACACCTGGAGAGAAGTGGGTTCAGGAGTGGAAGGAAGTAGCAGATTTAGGCACCGAGGTAACCAATCAAGTAAAGGAGGAAACGAATGATGGGTGAGACGGAACCGTTGCTGACAGGTGAGAGGTATGGGACTGGATGCACAAAGCATTGAGTCAACCAGGCCACACCTTTACTCAATGTCCTGGATAGAAACTGGCGTCATCTGTCCTGGCATGGTAGTGACCTGGGTTTCAATCCCGGCTCTTCACTTTCTGTGATCAAGGAACTAAACCAGTTTGTTTTGGTTTTTTTTTTTAAAACTCGGTCACATTGTATAGCTTACGCAATCTTACTAGTTCCCGGACCAGGGATCAAACCCGGCCCTGGCAGCGAAAGTGCCGAGTCCTAACCACTGGACTGCCAGGGAACTCCCGGACTGGCTATTTACCATCTGAAGAAAGAGGGGGTAAAAGAGTCCCCCCCTCCACAGAGGGTGGTGGAACACCAGGCACTGTCAATGCTCAAGGAATGTGGACTTTCCTCAAATGTCCTAGACAGAAACAAGCGTCACCTGGGCCCCTGCCCAGCTCCCTGGAAGGACAATGAAGGAAGGGACCCTGTCCAACCCCAAGCTGGGTGATCTCTGGAAGAAACCCAGCAGGTGTGCAAGGGAGCCAGGCACCCGCTCTGCCAAACTCCCTATCTCCGATGCTTCGCCCCAAACTGTCTGCCAAAAGTCAGTTGGGGAGACCCAGGAGTGTGGAGGGGGCTCAATGGGCACCCTCTGCAGGACCACATCCAGCCACAGGATAAGAGCAGAGACGCCCCACCTCCCACCCAGCCGGCCTCTGGGCTCTGCCTGCCTGGGCAGTGTCCTGAGGGCAGAAGTGCCCCATGCTGTTAGGGAGGCTGGAATCCTCTGAAGGAGAAGAGGGACTCATGGAAGCTGGGTTCTCTTTCCCTGAGGGCTGGGGAGAGACACTGGAGCCCTGGGTTTGTTACCTCCTTATATACTCAGCAAAGGGCCCTGTTCAGAGGAGCAGCGTCACGACGGTCAGTCCATCCGTGTGGCTACCGCAAAGGCTGAGCCCAGTGTCTGCGGGCCCTGCTGATTCCGGACTATTTTTGGGGTGGGGGCACTCGGCCCCTTGACCTTGCCTCCTGGTGGGGACTGGCGGGTGGAGTGGTATCCTGGCGGGTGGGGTGGTCCTGCGGTGCCAACCGGGGGTGGAAAGTGGGCGGGGCGGAGGGAGGTGAGGGCTCCAGCCCTGCGCCCGCGGACCAGGGTCGGGGCGCGGGCTCGGTGCCGCCCCGCGCGTCCCCGCCGCAGCGGGCGCGCGCTCCCGAAAGGCGGCGGCGGCGGCAGCACTGGCCGCACCGGCAGCATCAGCACTCGCAGCATCCCCGGGCGGCCTCGGGCGGGGCCGGCCCGACGGACAGGCGGACAGAGGGCCCTGGGGGCGCGCGGCCCGCCCAGGCTGGCCATGGAGGGAGGCTCGTTCGGCGCGGGACGCGCGGGGGCAGCCCTGGACCCTGTGAGCTTCGCGCGGCGGCCCCAGACCCTACTGCGTGTCGCATCCTGGGTGAGTGGCCGGCCCCAGCCCCCTCCCCGATACCCCCTCCCACCTCGCCTCGCCTCCCGCATCCCGATCACCTGCGCCTCGCCCCTGCCCTTCGCCCCTTCCCCATCCACGCCGGCCCTTCCCCCGCCGGCCCCAGGTTAGGGTGACGTCACCGGGCTGGGTGCGCCCACCTGCCGGCGGGGGAGGGGCCGGTGGCGACAGCCGGGGACCTTGAGGGGTCACCACCCGCCGCACCCACCTCCCAGTTCTTCCTTAGGTCTAACTCAGTGCCCTTCCTCAGCCCTCGCTCCGTTTTTCCTGTGTTCACGCTTGGAAACGGGCACAGGGGTGGGGACGGGATTCGCGGAGGGCTTGGGCGCTCAGCCTCAGCACTAGGAGAGGCTACCGGAACCGAGAGAATCTGGCCGAGCCTCCCCCTTGCTTCTCCTGCGCGCACATCCTCCCGGCTCCTTCGAAGGGAACTGGCCCTTCCCAGGCCCCCCATTTGCAACCGTGAGTTGGGGGTGGGGGTGCTTCGGGATTCCTCTGCGTGGGGCAGCTGGAAGGGGCTCTGCACTGGGAGGGCTTCCTGGAGGTGGTGTGGGAGGGGCAGATTTGGTGCAGCCTAGCCTACTGGAGCAACCCTAGGCCCAGTGGCCTGCTCCTCCTTCCCATCCATCCAGGCAGGAGACACGGAAGGTGGAATGCCAAGTTCTGGGTTGTGCCCACCTGCTGGCAGCTGGTGCTGGCATCTACTCACGTGTCTTCCAGGAGGGTGGTGCTCAGGGTGGGGCAGGGGCCCTGGGGGTGGAGTGACTCTGGCTAGACCAGATAGTAGGGACCCTATGTTCTGGTTCCAGCTCTGACTCAACTGGTGGACCAGTGGAGGGTACATGTCAGTATCTTGCACTTTGGTTTCCCTCTTAGTCTCTAGGAGCTGGGGCAGGAAAGGAGAAAAATGAAGTTGAAACTGGAGGTCTTTTCTTGTTTTAGAAACAGATGGCTGCCCAGGGCTCCAAGAGCAGCATCTGGTTTAAAAGGACTGTGGCTACAGTCCATGGGGTTACAAAGAGTCAGACATGACTGAGGGACTAACACTTAACACCACCTCCCTTGCCTTCCAGCCACAGGGCACTGAGGTCTGACTGAACCCCAGAACTTATGGATGGTATTGATGATTAATCCCAGACTGGAGTGCCCACAAAGTGCAGGATGCTGGGTGGGCATTATTTCTAACCCAACCGCCCCATGAGTCGTGCCTGCTACATTTGGCATGCTGGGAAACAAGACTGCACAGCTGGGGCATGCTGAAGGCGGGGTGCACTCAGGTCCTGGCTGACAGCTCTGTGCAGCTGTCCCTCTGCTGTGCGCCCCATGCCCCCTCTCTCCCCACTCCACATCTACTCTCCCAACCCTGCTGACTCAAGCCTGGGGGTCACAGATCCTGTCCCCACGCTCTGGAGTGGGTCATGGGAGACACTTCGGGCTCCACAAGGTACAGAGGACACAGCTCGAATGCCAGCCCTGGCTCTTACCAACCATGTGACCCCTGGACAAGTCACTTCACCTGCTGAAGCCCCGAGCTCCCTATCTACAAAGCAGATAAGAACCATGGCACCTTCGCGGTTGTTTCGAAGAATTCCATGCGCTAATAAGGCATGTAGCCATTTTAAGTACAGTGCACAGTAGATCCTCACTAAAGGCTGTGTCTATAGTTGCTACACCTGAGGTAGGTATTAAGGGAGGGGTCCCTGAGGACACCGCCCCCCGCCCCCGAGAGATGGATCCTGGGCTTCAGGGGCACGTGGGCGCTCACGGTGGGCTAGGAGACCTAAGGGGTACCGCAGGGCCCTGAGCGCCTCCCGCCGCCGCCCGCAGGTGTTCTCCATCGCCGTCTTCGGGCCCATAGTCAACGAGGGCTACGTGAACGCCGACAGCGGCCCAGAGCTACGCTGCGTCTTCAACGGCAACGCGGGCGCCTGCCGCTTCGGAGTCGCGCTCGGCCTCGGGGCCTTCCTAGCCTGCTCCTGCTTCCTGCTGCTCGACGTGCGCTTCCAGCAGATCAGCAGCGTCCGCGACCGGCGGCGCGCTGTGCTGCTCGACCTGGGCTTCTCAGGTGGGCGGGGCCCTGGCCGCGGAGCTTCCGGGTGGGCGGGGATTGGGCGGGGCCAGGGGCGCGGTTCTCATCGAGTGGGCAGGGACAGGCCCGGGGGCGGGGTCTCCTTCCTGTTTGGGCCCGGCGCCTGCATGGAGCGCCCCTCGACCTGCCCGTCCGCCGTCCCGCAGGCCTCTGGTCCTTCCTGTGGTTCGTGGGCTTTTGTTTCCTCACCAACCAGTGGCAGCGCACGGCGCCCGGGCCGGGCACAGCGCAGGCGGGGGACGCGGCGCGCGCCGTCATCACCTTCAGCTTCTTCTCCATCCTCAGCTGGGTGAGTGCTGCCGGCTGGCGGCGGGGCTGGGGCTCGGGCAAGGTCCGACAGAGTCAGCCCTGGCTGACCCCGGACTCCCCCTCAGGTGGCGCTTACCGTGAAGGCCCTGCAGCGGTTCCGTCTGGGCACCGACATGTCGCTCTTTGCCACCGAGCAGCTGGGTGCTGGGGCGGGCCAGACCTACCCGGGCTACCCGGTGGGCAGCGGTGTGGAAGGCACGGATACCTACCAGAGCCCGCCCTTCACCGAGACCCTGGACACCAGTCCCAAAGGGTACCAGGTCCCTGCCTACTAGAGGCCAGCAGGCCCAGACGAGGCGCAAAGGCTGCCCCACCCATGCAGGGTCCAAGGCCTCCTGGGGCCTCCCTCAGGTCCTCCCGGCCCAGCAGCAGGGAGTGGATGCTGTGGGTCATCTGGGGCCAAGAGAAGGTGGCCTCCAGGGTGCCTGGGCTGTGCCCCACAAGTTCCTCTGGTCCCTTTAGTCCCCAACTCAGGGCCAGAGGTCCTGAGGAGGGAACATCATGGCCCTGGGCACGTGTCCTCCAGCCTCAAATGGACCAGCCTGGCAGGGAGCCATTCCCCTCATGAGCCAGCTAGGGCTCACCTGCCCACTCCGGGGTCAGAGGTCCAGCTGCCCTCCATAGCCGGGTGCGGGGGCTGCCCTGGACTCGGGGTGCCTAGGGGAAGGGACACCGCCCTCACCCCGTGGCCCGGCAAGCGTGGCCAGTTCCCCACCCCCTGTCCCGGTGGATAGTGGTGGTCCTCGCTCTGCCCTGGTGTCTCACCCTGCGGGGCCCCCTGTTCTCCCTGGAGCTGCCCCCGTTTCCTCTCACAGGCGCACTAGAGTAGCCCGGCCCTGTGGATGTTGTGATTGTGGTCAAGTCTAAAGGTTTCATCTTGTAGTTCCCCACAAGCAGCCCCTCTGTCTGTGGCCCCAGCTCCAGCCCTTACCTGCCTCAGCCCAGGCCCCTGCTGGGGTGTGGGCAGCTCTGGCCAGGAAAGCACAACATGGCTATAGGTCTGAGCATCAGCCCTCTCGCAGCCTTTCAGTAAGACCTTGCCCCAGGGAGGCTCCAGACACTGGGTGCCTGCAGGACACGCCCCCCACAAGGAGAGGTCTCGAGGCTCCACCTGCCCGCCATGCCCTGGAGACGGCCATTCCCTGCAAACCCCTTTACATAGGCCTCCTCGACTAATCCAGCTCCCCACACTGCACCCCACTTTAAGGCCCAGCCCGAGGTGGGGGGGGGTCCCTCTGCATAGCTGAGTACTCATGCATTGCTCGAAGCTGGCTTTTCACATTAAGTCAATACCAAATGCGGTTGCCACATTCATTCTTACAGATGCCTCTCTCAGGAGTTGCAGTTGAGTGACAACCCTGTACATTGTAGCATAGACCAATTATTTGTGTATATTTAAGTGAACATGTTTACAATTTTTGTATATATGGATCTCTCCTTCCCTCTTCTGAAAGAACAATCCGTGATTGTGTATTTTCAGTGTCCCATGTTCCAACTGCAACTTCTTTACAATAAAGACGGTAAATGAGTTTACTGTGACCTTTCCACTCCTACCCCTCCAGTACCGGAGACTGGAACCCAAGGAGCACCAGGGCCCAGAATCCAGAAGGGGGCTGGGAGGTAAAGACCAGGCTGATGCCCCTGTTCTGGAGAGTGCTAGGGAAAACCGTTTCGATTTCTCCAGATGTCCCCTTCTTACCACCTCCTGTTCCTGAGACCCCTGCCCTGTGTACCATGCAGTGTCCAGAGCCACGTTCCATGGCCAGCTCCCTTTCGGAGACATCCCCAGCTTGGTCTTGTTGACTTTTGAATTCATCTTTTGGGAGTTTTATTTCAGTTACTTTTTCATTTCTTGCTGGTTAACAACCTTCTAGTTGACCTTCAAGGAAGCAGGCAGGACCTAGGGCTGGGGTTTTGGCTTGGCCATGTTCAAGCTTGGTCTCAACTTGTACCCTTCCAGAGGAGAAGAGCAGTTCCCATGGTCAAAGGTGCAGTTCAGTTCAGTTGCTCAGTTGTGTCCGACGCTTTGAGACCCCATGGACTGCAACACACCAGGCCTCCCTGTCCAACTCCAACATGAGCTTACTCAAACTCATGTCCATCGAGTCGATGATGCCATCCAACCATCTCATCCTCTGTCATCCCCTTCTCCTCCCGCCTTCAGTCTTTCCCAGCATCAGGGTCTTTTCCAGTCAGTCAGTTCTTCTCATCAGGTGGGCGAGTATTGGAATTTCAGCTTCAGCATCAGTCCTTCCAATGAATATTCAGAAGTGATTTTCTTTAGGATGGACTCTTTTGATCTCCTTGCAGTACAGGTAGTAGTTGCTAAGCTGCAGTAGGTGTTAACATCAACTACTCAGGGTAGTGCTTGTCATCAGGCTGTGTTGCCTGGTATTGTTATGGTTCTTGGTTCTTCTTTAAGTATCAGCGTTTTTAGTATCATGAGTGAAATAGCCCAGCTTCCAGGTTACTCTTGGCGGGTGTTGGCTTGTGTTCAGGTCTTCAGAGGGCATCAGGTAAGGGGGTCTTCTCCTGTGTGATAGGGAACGCAGGTGGCCTCCTAGCAGCCCTATGGAGAGTGAAGAGGGTGACGGCTCTGCTTCCTAGCAGGCACTGAAGCTCAGCCATCAGCCAGAAACTTGCTCCAGTCTCACCATAAGTAGGTAGGCCCTCAGGTTCAGACAGGCAGTGCCCATCCCCTTCTGCTTCTTTCAGAAAGACATCTCCATTTCTTCTCAAGTAAGGATGTTGCCTCATTTGGAGGTGGCTATGCGTTTAGATCTTGCTTCCTACTGTTTATATGTGTCTGTGGCAGAATGGGGAGATTTCAGCGCATGCCTGGTCCATTTCCAAAATACTGGATCCGTTTCTACATTGTTCCTGCTGGAGTTTACTTTAGCTCTCCCAGTGGCCTGTGGATGTAAACCTTGGGTCTGTGTGACTCCTGGGTTCTGGAAGGACAGTTTTACTGGGTACAGTGGAGGTCAAGCATGGCTGGCTCTGCTCCTGGAGGGCTTGGGCGGTGCTTGACCTCCAAGATCCAGGCCCAGGGTCAGCTGCTTCTGCCTGTGAGCAGAGCCTGGCTGCCCACCTCTCCCCACAGGCCCCCTACCCCCGGCCCACAGTACTCACTGAGACCACCTGAGCTGTAGTGTCTGACCACTCTGAGTGGGGTGACCCCGGAAGGCAGAGAAGCTCAGAACACCAGCTATGTGCATTATTGCAAAATAAATTTATTTGAAGATAAACTGTCTTATAAAAGTTCAGAGGCAATTGGAGATCCCAGATTCAGCTAGTCTCATAAAAAGATTCAACTTCAAGTAGCACAATTTTGTGTCTTTTAATCCTGAACGTTCTTTAGTCACCAAACAGCCAAGTGTTTACACAACACGCTCAACATCTGACTCCAGCACCCGTGGGCCCAGCTCAGGGACCGCAGTGCTGCGGCCCTTGGGCTCAGGGGCTCCGGGAAGGGGCCACCGTGGCCACCAGCCCTGACAGCGCACACAGGTCCCGGCACCTGCCCCTTCCCTCCCCGGCGCCCTCCAGGGCCTGAGAACGTAAACCCAGAGCAGCCTGCTGCTGTGGCAGGGGTCTCTCTAGTTTCCAGGAGGCCTCCAGAGGGATCCCCCAAGAGGGTGTGCCGGCAAGTCGTGGCGGGCCTTCCCGGTGATCCCCGGAGAGCCGGCCAGCTGAGGGGCCTGAGCAGGTGGCCTCACTGTCTGCCTGGGGGTGGGGACGGGGAGAAAGGAGGCTTGTGGGTGCGGTGGCTCCTGCCTGCACTGGCGGGAGCTACATCAGAGCTATGTGAGGATCCTGGCGAGGGCCTGCAGGGAGGGGAAGTCATCGTCCCGGGCGGCGTGCAGCGCCTGGTGGCTGCCCACATCACCGTGCGCCAGCACCTGCTGGCAAGTGGGGCACACGCAGCAGTCTAGGCCCACCTGCCGGGTGCTGGCCTGCCACGCGCTCTTCCTGTTCTTCTTGGCCTTTGTGCCGGGAGGCTTCTCGCGGCCCCGGAAGTCCGTGTGGGCCAACAGCAGCTCCTGCTGCTTGGCCGTATCAGGCAGCAGCACCAGCAACTCGTTGAAGATCTTCTCGAAGTTCTCCCCCAGCAGGTCCCGGCAACTCTTATAATACTGGGCTGCAGAGATCGCGCCCTGCCGGCCAGAGCCAGACCCAGTCACCCCCAGCCCTGGCCTGGGCCCCAGTGGCCGGGCCAGCCCCCCGCACCCCTGCCTGTCTGACCTGTCTGAACTCCCCCGAGTAGCTCTTGAACTTGCTGAAGCGGGCGTCATCGCTCTGCAGGAAGTCCCTGATGGACTGGATGAGCTGCAGGTTCCTCTCTCGGAAGTTCTCAGGGACCAAGTAGGCCCGGGGCACAGGCGTTGGCCTGGGTCTGAATCGGAAGGAGGTGGAGGCTTCCGCCTTTGGGGAGGCCCAAGGTGAGGGCACTCTCCCCTGGGGGCATGGGGCCAGGGGCCCGCCCACACTTACGCTTTCGTGGTGGTCGTAGTGCTGGGGACACAGGCCGGGTGGGGGCTAGACGGAAGGCCGGAGAAGCCGGGGGGTGGCTTGCTGACAGGGGGCGCCAGGCCTGGCGGAGGCGGGGTGCCCTTTAGGAGCACCACGGCATTGAAGCCTGCGGGGCGTGGGGTGCACGGGAAGGTCCCAGGATGTGACCTCGCTGGTCAGGCACAGCAGGCCCTGGTCCCCACTTCCCACACGCCGCCCCTCCCCGCAGAGCAGCCCGTCCCCACAGAGCAGGTCCGGGGCCCGCTGACAACGCCAAGGGCCGGCACGTGTGTTATGCTCCTCATGGCAAACCTTGACCTGAGTTAACTGCTTTGTCCTCATCTCCAGAGGGTGCCAGGACTCCCTAACTTGCGGAAAGAAAGGTCGCAGGGGAGCTATATGGCGGACCACGGCCATGGGCTCACAGGCCTGCCACCTGCATCCAGATCTGGTAACCAGGCTCCGAGGCAGTGGGAAGGGCCTACACGGGCCTCCCTGCCCGCCTGCACCACCCTGGGCCCGTCTGCCTGCCTGTACCGCCCTGGGCCTCACTCCACTACCGCGGCCCCTTCCCAGGGCCCCGCAGCAGGCCTGGGCCCAGCACACCTACCTGGGGGTGGGGGCATCCTGGGTGGGCAGGGGCCACAGAGCGCCGGGAAGTCTTCCTGGGGCGTGGGGCAGGGGGGTGGCCCCAGGGGCCTTGGGAGCCCAGGGGGCTCCTTGGGGGTGCTCCGAACCGGGGCTGGCCCCTCTGAGTGTCCATTGACGATGACAGCGGCGGGCCCCTCAGCTCTGCCAGGGGGTGCCGTGGGGGCCAGCTCGGCCCCAGGGGGCCCCTCTTTGTCAGTGGGGGGGGGCGACGCGGCACCCGACTTCTCGGAGCCCACCTTCTTCTTCTTGCCAACCTTGGTGAAGGTGTGGGTGGTGGCCCCGGCCAGCAGGGAGGAGACGGCGACCGTCGTGGGCACGCTCCGCAGCTCCTGGGCCGTGAGGCCCGCACGGCCATCCTCTTCCACCTCCTCTGCGGGCGGCGGCCCACCCTTTTTGCCCCCCTTTCCCCCCTTGCCAGACTTCCTGGGGGGCTGGCTGCCCCCGCTGGTAGACTGGGACCCCGGGGCAGGATGCGCCACCTTCTTGCTGGCCCCACTGTTCCAGGCAGAGATGAGGCTGGTGGGGGCACTGCTGGGCTTGGAGGCAGAGGGCACCAGGGCAGGGAAGTCTTCCTCCTGAAAGGTGGTCCTGCCCCTGGCGGGCACAGGGTAAGCCAGCGCCAGCCCCACAGGGCCTGGGGCGGCTGCCACGGAGCTCGAGGACGAAGAGGAGGCACAGAGACTGGGGAAGTCTTCATCCTTGAGCTTCGAAGTGGGGGGCGGGAGAGTGCTGTGCAGAAAGCAGACAGGGCTCAGCGGCCTGTGGGCTCTGGCCTGCCCTGCCCCCCGGCCCCACAGGAGCCCTGGCATCTCCACCCATCCTCCCCAACCCTCGGTAGGAGCCCCGAGCCCCACACGCGTGTACTTTGGGAGTGTGGCTCCTGCAGCTGGGCCAGTGGTGGAAAAGGCCTCCTGGCTCACAGGACCATTGGTGGAGGCTTCCTTGGGACCTGAGAGACACAGAAGAACCCTTGTCAGGGCTGAACAGTGTCGAGGGGGCAGGATCAGGCCTGACGGGGTGACCAACTGGAGGACAGTGGCTTCTCACAGACCTTGTGGTCAGGAGCCCACGTCCCGCCTGTTGGGCCAGGGTGGGCCTGCCTGCAGGGGAGCTGCTCACCTGGGCCCTCGCCCGGAGTCCGGGCTGGGCGCCGGGGGCCGCGGGCCTCCTCAGGACCCCGCAGCCCCGCCTCCTCCTTCTTGGGCCTGCCACCCTCTTCCCGGTCCTCAGTCCTGCGCGTCTCCTGCTGCTGCTGCTGCTGCTGGGTGGCCACCGAGGCCCGGATGGCAGCTGCCACTTCTCGGTCCTCTTCTTCCCTGGGATGGGGACGCCTTCAGGCTGGGCCAGGCCCAGAACTATAGCGACGCGACATAAAGGGCTGGGGAGGGACCTCACCCCGGGAAGCCCGGACACCAGAGGCTGGCCTGCCAGCAGCCAGCGGAACAGGTGCCAGCCCGGCCTCCCCGGCCAGGCGAGAGCACTGTGGAGATAGCAGGACCACCTCCCCACCAACCTCAGGCTCTGGCACCTGGCAACACCCAGCCCAGTTCCCTGGGGCAGCGCCTGGGTACCGCAGATGCCTCGGTCCAGCTGGCCGCGGGGCAGCCCAGCCAGAGCACGTGCCTGCCACGCCAGGGCCTCCTGGCACACCTGCACTGTACCCCCAAGACCGGGGCCCCTCAGACCCCAGTCTGCAGGGTCGTGGCGTCCCTAGTTAAATGAGCGGAGAAAGGAAAACACCCGATTCAGGACACCAAGTGACCCTGTTGCCATGCCCGGGACACAGAGGCCAGAAGGCCAAGCTCCCTGACCCAGCGCCTGTCTCAGCCCAGCTGTCCACACTGCCCTGGCCTCTGGTGGAGCCAGGTGGACAGAGGTCCTGGCGGCTCGCAAATCCTCCCACCTCTTGTACCTCCAGCTTCCTCGGCGGCTTTGCTGGGCTCCGCGGCCGCTGGCCCGGCCTGTGCGGCCCTGGCGGTTGTACCTGTCCAGCTCCTCGTAGTCCTCACCGCCGATGACCCCTGTGGCCAGCACACAGCCAGTCAGGCCCAGGCCGGACCCCGCAGAGGCCTCCCTCCGTACCACAGCGTGGACCCAAGGGGCAGGCACAGATGCCTCTCAGAGGTCACAGTGGCCCCAAACCCCTATGGCCTGCACACCAGGTCAAGCAGGAACTGGGTTGGGAGAGGGGCCTGGGCCTCCTGACCCAGAGAAGAGGCCCAGGGACCCCCGCACAGCAGAGCCGAGGCCCTCTGGGAGCCAGGACTCATGAAGAGCTCCTGTCCGCACGTGCTTAAGGCTGTGTCCCTCATCCCTGCTGATGCTGAGGGGTCGGGTCAGGGCCTGGGTCTGAGGCCTGCAGGGTGCGCAGGCGGCGGGGACCCCGCTCACCCTCGCTCCGGCGCGAGTGCCGCGGTGCATAGCTGAACTGCAGGTCGATCTGGCGGTTCTGGCGGGCCTCGGCGCGGCTGCGGCTGTGGCAGGCCGTCCTGTGGGCCTTCAGGTCGATTTCCGTGCGGAAGGCGTGCGTGAACTGCTCGGTGCTGCAGCGGCCCTCCTCACACAGGAAGTGCTTCTCGCGGAAGTGCTCACGCAGATACGCATAGTCACTGCGGGGACCGGGCGTCAGCAGGGCCTGTGCCGGCCCGCCTGGTCCAGGAGTCCCTGTGCACCCATGCCCACCTGTGGCACTCCGGGCCCCACCGCGCCCACCTGTAGTAGTCCTGGGCCCCATCCGCGTCGCAGAAGTGGCAGAAGTAGTGGTCACGACGCAGGTGCTTGAGCAGCTCGTCGTTGTCCAGGTAGCGCTCGTCACAGAACTTGCAGAGGGGGTGTCCGCGGTGTGAAGTGTCGTCGGGGTCCCCCTGCATGCGGTGCCGAGCCAGGTCCTTGCGTGAGTACCACTTCCGCTCGTGTGTGAAGATCTGCGGGAAAGGGGTGCTGGGCACAGGCGGGCTCCCAGGCCTCGCGCCCCTCCCGGGCTCCACGGCGCAGAGGGCCTGTGGTGGCCTCAGTGCCACCGAGGCCCAGCCGTCTGGTGGCCCGCGGAGTGAGGGGCGGGGCTCCGGGAGGCAGGGCTCCGGGAGGCAGCCTGGCGGGCTCACCTGCAGGTGCCTGAGGCACAGCTTGCAGCAGAACAGCTCGTGCTGCTTCCGCATGTGCTGCTCCAGGTCCCCAAAGAGGCTGAAGGGCGGCCGCTCAGGACAGCGGGGGCACTCGTGCTGCAGCAGCTGCCTGGGGAGACACCGGGCCAGCCCCCCCAGACACTCAGCGCCACCGGCCCCAGGGAGCACAAGAACCCTGCGGCTCCCGCTGCGGCCCTGCAGACACTCCGGGAGCAAGGGCCAGGAAGGCGGGCGCTCCAACCGCTGTGTCAGGTGGCGCCAGGGCCTGAGCCGAACAAGGCCCCAGTCCAGGAGACGGCCCCCCACCTGGAAGATGGGGGCTACCCTCAAGACGACCGTACCCCTCATGGGGTTTTTCCTCTACAGGTGAAGAACCTGACTCGCACCAGCTCTAGTGCACCTCACAGAACCCCGGAATTCCCCCACCACACCCCCCACCTCCACTACCACCTCAGGAGGGGGCTGTGAGCAGCTCCGTTCCAGGAGAGCCCGCTGACAGGAACCAGCCGCCAGGCCCTGACGTCGCACCCCTGAGGGAGGCGAGGAGCACAGGCGGGGTGAGGTGGGTCTGTCCGTCCCACCGCAAAGCGCCCGCAGACCCGCAGGACCCCAGCCGAGAAGTCCGCTCTCACCTGTAGAGGGCAAACACTCTCCCGTCCATGAAGTAGATGTCATATTTCTTCTCGTGCTGCAGCTGGTGCAGAGGGATGGTGGCAAAGGCAGGGAGTGTCTTCCCGAAGACCACCTGAAACCAGAGCCAAAGGGACCGCTGGGCAGGCTGTGGACGCCCACTGCAGGGCGCTGTTGCGCCGAGAGCAAAGGGGGCACTGAGAGCCCTTCCTGGGAGGCCCCTCTCCCCACGCCCGGCCAGACCCCTGAGGGCGGCCGGGACAGAGAGGTAGCAGCTGGCTACGCCTCCAGGGGGCAGCGACCCCAGCCACCCCAGACAGACAGGCTGCCTGGGGACAGTGACAGATCAGACAGCCGGCCACCAGGGGCTCAATCACACGGGTGCTGAGCACAGGACAAGCCCGGGAGGAAGGAGAGACAGTCCAAGGAGCAGCCGGGGAAAGAGTGGCTGCCGCCTGCCAGACTATATCAGGCAACCGGGCATCAGGCCTGGCTGCCCTCCACGCCCCCTGAGGCTTCCGTGATGTCACGGGAGGGGGTGCCCCCCAGGACTCGGTCATGGCCCCAGCTGTTCTTGGCCAGCTTCCTGCCCATTAACTGCGCAGTCTGGGGGTGCCACACGGCTGAGCTGGTGTGATGGACGTGAAAACTCTGCAGCTGGCCGCCTCTCAGGGTCTCTAGCACTAGGTAAAGCTGCTAGGCCAGACCGTGACTCGGGACAAGGTCACCCCAGCCTGGCCCCCAGGGCCCTCCTGCAGGCGCAGGTCCCCCATGAGCTGACAAGAGCCCTGCAGGGAGGGCCCTCCCCGTCCTCCCCGCCCCGCCCTGCCCCTGCACCAAGACCAGACAGGCCCACCTCCTCGCTCAGCGGCTTTCTGATCCGCCTCTGCCCCTGGCCTGGAGCTGGCTACTCGCCTCAGCTCAGCGTCCGCGCCAGCACACCCAGGGGACATCCTCACCTTAGGAAAGGCCACATCAAGGTCACCCCTGTTATATTTAGGCCCAGCTACAGAGGATGTCTAAAACCAGAACAGCCATGAAATTGGGAGAGTGGAGGACTGGCTGGAGAGACTGAGTGGTTATGCCAGCCCCCACAGCAAGGTGGTTAAAACCGGTTCCTGGGGGCTCTGGGGGTAGGGGGCGGGGGGAGATGGGGAGCTTAGCCTCCACTTCTGAGGACATGCCCCATCATTTGGGGGCAACCAAGCCTTGCCCCCTCCTGGCCCAAAGGAAGTGTCCCAGTCCAGCCACGCCCGACCTGGAGAACCAGGGGTGGGGGGATGACAGGCCCTGAAGACCTTCCCATCACCACGCTGGCAAGCCAGGCAGAGGGACGTTGGGGCTGTGGCCCCAGCTACACCAGCCGCACTCCTGTGGCCTGTCTTCACAGCGGAGTCTTGCTCTGCCCCCAAGGCTCACCCTATACCCTCTGCCCAGGATCTCCCGACAGGTCCCGAAGGGACGTAGGAAAGGCCCGGGCCACACTGGCCTCTTCTCGTGGAATCTGCACTCCAAGAGCAAGCCTACTCCCAGCCCTGCCTTCCCCCCACTCCCAGGGGTGCTTTTCCAGAAAAGACCCCCATTCCTGCCTGGGGACAGGTGCCCGCAGGTCCAGGGCCCTAAACTGTTAAGGACCTGCTGGTGCTGCAGAGCACAGGAGCCAACCTTCAGGACGCCACACCCCCATGACCAGCCCTCGAGGGACGCCCCAAAGCTTCCAAAGTGTCCCCGGCTGGCAGACAACAGAGAAACAATATCCCTCCCCAGAAACCCCGGTGTGGGGAGGCCCCTCTACTCAGAGTTCCACTCCGATCCACCACAGGTGGGGTCTGTCCCTGGATGTGAGCACCCTCACTGGACCGGGTGACCATCAGCTTGGGGGGGGGGGGGTCTGTCCCTCCGGAACAGTCTGGTGGGACGGTCCGGGCTAGGCGCACCTGAGCCAGGCCAAAGGGGGACGCTGGGCAGGCTCAGGAAGGGACTGGAGTACAGAAGAGGCTTAGGAAGGGAACGTGGCCGTGGGCACGCAGGCTCAGGCCGTGTTCGTTTGAGAATGAGGTGAGCAGGCTGGCAGGTGGCACGGGGCAACACTGACTGCCCCTCGCACACAGCCTGGGAGCAGCACAGGGCCCCCCAGGACTGGGCCAGATGACGGGCGGGAGCATGCCTAGATGACTAGGCCAGTGTCCCCGCCTCACGAGAGGGTGAGGCGAGCGGCAAGACCGGATGGCTGCACAAGGAGGAGGGTGTGGTGGCCTGAGACCACCCCCCCAACCCCGGGGATGGGAGGGGTCCCAGGATAGAGGTACAGGCCAGGCCTAGACACTTGAGGATGGGCCATTCTGGGCAGCCCCTGGGTGGGCCAGGCAGTAAATGACCAAGCGGGAAAGGGTGCCCCTAGGTGGGCCCCAAAAGGATCAGGCCCCAGTGAGAGGGAGAGAGGGACAAAAGCCCTCTTGGACTCCCGGACCGGGGGGTGTCTGCCCAGGGCCTTGCTGCTCCCCACTTCCAGCAAGCAGGGAGCACTCACGGAGAGTGAGTGCAGAAGAGAATGGTGTCCACCGTGACCAGGGTGAGAGCGGCTCCTTGGGGAGGAGGGGCCGGGACAACAGGGAGCACGACCAGAGTCAGCAGGTCCGGCCTCCCTCCCAGTTCCTGCCTATGAGATGGGGCAGAGGGGCTGCACCAGGCTGTCTGCGGGGCCCCTCCTGGCTCAGACACATCCCACTTTGTACAGCAGCCCCGTCAAGCCTTTCTGACATCCCCGGGATCAGGGCCAGGTGGAAAGCAAGATGAGACTTGTCTTTTAGAAGAACGTGGCCAGTGGGAAAGACAGGACCGGGCAAGAGGGGGCAGGACCCCAGGACCTGACATCAGTCTCAGTCAGTGGCCCCGTGCTGCCACTGCCCACCAGTTAGGAAGGAGCCTAGGCCTCCACCATGAGCACCTGCTGGGCAATCTTGACTCACCCAGCTCCTCATCTGAGCAGCAGTTGCAGGACTGTCCCCCGGGTTGGCCAAGGGAGGCGCCAGGTGAAGATGCAGGAATCAAGCAGATAAAGCTGCCCTGTCCCACAAAGCATCTTGGCGTGCTTTCCTTCCAATCTTTTAGAGGCTTAGTCCCATAGAGGAGGCAGAGGAGAGGCAGGGTTCAGAAGTTTCTGAGCAGGCATGGGACACAGGATGAATTCAGAGGACAGTGCAGGACTCAGCCAGGGAATAGGATGGGGGTGGGGTGGGGTGGATTCCAAGTCCAAGAATGGGAGGAAGCCGGATGAACAGAGAAGAGCATCATTTTCCCAAACTGCCGAGAACCTCCTCCTCCTGCTGCCAAGCAACTCAGAGCAGGCCTGGTAGGAAGGCGGCTCGGCTGGGGTACCTGATGCCAAACCACACCCCAGCTGAAGCCAGTTGACAGTTCATGTCCACGCCCCCTTGCCACAGAGCACCTGAAGGGTGTGGGACCCACAGGAATGAGAGAGGCCAGATGCTAGCTATCAGAGTCGTATATAGGTGTCTGCTTACTTCCTCCCCACTCCAGTATTCTCGCCTGGAGAATCCCATGGACAGAGGAGCCTGGCGGGCTATAGTCCATGGGGTCTCACAGAGTTGGACCCAACTGAGCGACTAACACTTTACTTTCTCAATGAGACGTGCAATGCCCAGGGCTGGAGACTCCACTGCGCCTGCCTGCCTACCTGCCTGACTGCCAGGAAGCTACACGTGCTGGGAAACCTGGTCATTCAAGAATTACGTCATGTCACGCAAGCCTGGCCTGCAAGGCAGGCTCTGGCGTAGCTGGGAGGAGCCTTCTGACTAAGACACAGGCAGATCCAATTTCACCCACTGCTCCTGCACCCTAGACCTCTCCCAGATCGAGTCTGTCGAGCTCCACCCCATCACAGACTGACAGCATCTCCCAGTGTCTTCTTCAGGTAGGATACAGGATATGTACCCACAGAGCTCATGGGATTACAGCATTTGCTTGGCTCCCTTAACATAAAAGTCTACTTAAAAAAATGAAAAAGGGATGTCGTTTCTGCATCACTTGTAGGAAGAAGAAAGTTAGATTCCCTGACAGGTATCACCAGCCCAAGCTTTCCATTCACATACCAGGAGAGTTTCACAACTCTGGAAGCAAACAAATTTCAAAGCACAGCAAACCCAGGGAGTTCCAGCTAAGTGCCCCCAGCCAGCAGCTGGCATTGCGAGGAGGGTGGGGGGTGGGGGATGATGCCCTCTGACCTCACTGGGACTTCCAAGTCTGAACAGTCAGAAACTCCCGCCCCTCCACTCTGGAGCCGAGCCCCCCCAGCTGAAACTGGCAAGGAGGATGAAAGCTTCTAACACTTTTATCCCCACCCACCAGGCACCCTGAGGAGACCTCAGTGGTTTCGCTTTCCCCTTGGGTGGCAGGTCTGAGTACAACAGTCACTTAATAGATGAAAACGCCAGTCTCAGGAGTTCCCTCAGCGTCGCCCAGAGAGACCCAGACACACGGCTAAGCTGGAAACGCCCAGACTGACCCTCTGCTCCCGGGACAGGTCGCCTCTGAAGGTCCCCACTTTCCCCGCTGCCTTCACCGGGATGGAAACCCCTGAGAAATAAATCCCCAAAGCCGAGCGAGTCGGGGAGCGCCGGCTCTGACCGTGCCCCTTCCGGCGGCCTGGCAAGAGTCCTAGGGATCAGCAGGAAAGCCCGCAGGCTCTGGGCCCACAGGGACCTCGACCACCGCCTGCCTCCCGCGCCCAGACGGCCAACAGCTGGACCAACGATGGGGATCCCTCCTCCGACAGGCGGCCGCGCCGGGCCTCCCGTTCGGAAACCGGCGCCACCAGGCCTGCGGCCGGACACCAGGAAGGCAAAGTCCCCTTCCGGCTGCCGGGTGCCCCATCGTCCCGCCGGGCCGCGCCCGCCCGGGAGTCCCGACACGCGGCCAGCCGGCGCGGCTCACCTGGCGCAGCTCCTCGCGGCACACGGCGCAGTACCGCTGCTCGCACAGCACCCGCATCTTGGTGGAGCAGCGGTAGCACACCGGGTGGTCGCAGCGGCCCAGCGCCGTGGCCTCCAGGTCCCCGCAGCACAGTACGCAACTCCCGCCGCCCCGCTCGGGTGCCGCCGCCGCCGCCTCCTGGGACGCGAGTCGCCCCTCCGGGCCCGCCGCCGCAGCCGCCGCCATGGTCCGGGCTCCGGCCCGCTCCCGGCCGGCGCGGCACCGCACCGCACGGCCTGGCTCCCGGCGGGCCCGCCCCTTCCGGGGGCGACGTCACCGCCCCGCCCAGCAACGGGCCCGCCCGGCGGAAGTGCGTGCGCGACTTCCGCCTCAGCGAGGTGCGGGCTAGAGCGGCGACTTCGCCCGGGGCGCTCTAGGTGGAGGCGACCGCTTTGGAGGCCCGCCGCCGTCCCCGCGCCAGGCTGCGAACATCCGGCTTCTCTCCGCCTAGGCCTCTGTCCTGGGCCCGCCCTCTCTTCTGGGAGCAATGTATGACCCAAATATTGATGGATCATACTGTTGTAGCCACGCGTTCCGGGAAACAAATTTACTCAGAAGGACAATGCAGATAGTGAAGTGCAGTTTATTACACCGGAAGGCCCAACGCAGAGTCTCCTCTTAGCCAAGGACCCGGACCAGCATTTGTGAAAATCTTTATATCCCATATGTTCTTGTCTGAACCCACCACTCCAAATTCCTTGAGACTTATATAAACAAAGGAAGGGTAAATATAATCCCAATAACCCCATCATTCACGTGTTATGTGCTCAAGCAGTTAAACAATTGGCCAATAATCAATAAGCCCAAGGTTACACTCCAATAGCTAAGGAAAAATTTATGGCCTGTCCAGAGGGGGTCTTATCCTTCTGTTGTCGTTTCCACAGGCACTAAACACAGAGTTCAGAGTCCATTGGAGAGGTGGCCAAGCATGATCAGCATGAACAGGCCTAAGATGGAGTCCAGGCCCTATGAATTCTCTCTTCAATACTTAATACTAAAATGCTATTCATGGTTCCTCTGAAATTCAAGTTCAACCGACAGCCCTATATTTTTATTTGCTAAATACTGTGACCTTACTAGGAACCCAAATCTCTCTCCAACCCAGATCTTATGTTGTATTTGGGACAAACAGGGGCCTGGTCATCGGGCACACGTGTGCGCACACACAAACACAATCCCTATCGGAAAAGACAACATATGGTGACATCTGTCTCTGAGCCAGGGGTGGACATCCCCAGTCCCACTAGAAAAGGCAGGTAGAGAACGTGACCTCTTCATGGGCAAGTTGACCTCACCCAGCTGAGCCTGGGGGCTTGAGGCAGAGAAATAGCAGGACGGGTTTGCTGATTGAGGGTAGTGAATCCAGGGGCTTTGGGACTCTGCAGTATGTTTTGGGCCTCCTCAGGCACACTCAGGACCTCTCTTCTGCTGTTAAGGGAGGTTGGTTCAGATCTGAACCCTTCCAGAAAAGAGGCAGTGTGTTGTGGGAGGATGAGCTTGGACTGTAGAAGCAGAAATGGGCTGGAAACTCCAACTACGTATTTGCTGGTGACCTTGGTCAACTTGTTGAGCCTTTAGCTTCCTTGTTTGCAAAACAAGGATCATCATACCAATTAAATCTGGTGGATTGGCCATGGGCAGGTGTCATCTCACCCTCAAAAAATCCCACTAAAAGGACAGCAAAGGAATAAAAGACTTTCCATGAGCACAAAGAAGAAGGGACCAGCATTGAGTGAAAGACGCAAGCAAATTGTGAAATGACAGAGAGCAGGTGGAGGGTGACTGCTTTTCATTTTACAAAGCATCCTTAAGACCTTTGGGGGAACTCCACAGAGCAGTTCACTGCAGGTGGGGTTGAAAAAGGAGTGCATGGAAGTTGGTGCATTGACTGGGCACCTGGGGTCTTCCCTGTATCCATCCAGTCCTCCTCCCACTCACTGTTGGTGGGAAACTGGAGGATTGTTCACTGAGGAAATGCACCACCTCAGAAAGAAGATCTTTATACCCCATTAGAGACTGAAAGGCTCCTGGTGCCCAGCTGCCCTGCAATGAAGCTCACCTCTCAGCAAGCCACGCCCCTTTGAAAGGAGCCAGCTTGTCAGGATCTGACTGGCAGCCAGCGATCTGCAGACTCAGGAGGAAAGCCTGCGGTGTGAGATACAGGGACAAAAACAAGCAAACCCAGAAAGCAGAAGGAAACTTTGGGGGGGGGGGAATATATATATATATATATATATATATATATATAAAATATATATATATATATATAAACCTTTAGAGTCCTCTGAACAGCAAGGAGATCAAACTAGTCAATTCTAAAGGAAATCAAACCTGAATGCTCATTGGAAAGATTAATGCTGAAGCTGAAGCACCAGTACTTTGGCCACCTGAAGCGTGGCCAATTTGAAAGTGTCAGTTCTTTGGTGCTCAGCCTTTTTTTTTTTTTTTTTTTGGTTTCCTATTGCTGCTGTAAAAAATTACCACAAACATAGTGACTTCAAACAATGCATATTGATTATATTACAGTTCTGGAATTCAGGAATTCAAAATGAGTCTCATTGGGATAAAACCAAGGTGCAGGCGGGCTGCATTCCTGTTTCCTTGACTGTTCCAGCATCCGGTGGGCTGCCTGCTTTCCATGCTCCTGGCCCTTCCTCCTTCCACAAATAGCATCATTCCAGCCTGTTTTCATTGTCACCTCTCCTTCTCTGACTGCCTCTCTCCTCCACACTGGGGAACCCTTGAGATTACATTGGACTCACCTGGATAATTCAGGATGCTTTGCTTCTATTGGGTTGGTCAAAAAGTTCATTCAAGTTTTTCTGTAACATCTTATGGGGAAAACCCACAGGAACTTTTTTGCCAACCCAATATGAAGTTCAGTTGACTAGCATCCTCAATTTTATCTGCAACTTGAATTCTGCTTTACCATGTAAATAGTCACAGCCTCCAGGCATTAGGGCACAGACATCTTTGGGGAAGGGCTCTTTTGCTGCCTACACAGTCACAGATGCTGCTCCCCATCCTTCGGGGCCCAGGACAGCCTCACAAATGCCAACTATGCTGAGGTTGAGAAAATGCTGATGAATTCCGCTGGGGACTTCTGTCTAGGAGTAAAGGGAGCCCCCTGGTGGTGGTGGTTTAGTCACTCAGTTGTGGACTGTAGTCCCCATGGACTGTAGTCCACCAGGCTCCTTTGCCCGTGGGATTTCCCAGGCAAGAATACTAGTGTGGGTTGCCATCTCCTTCTCCAGGGGATCTTCCTGACCCAGGGATTGAACCCAGGTGTACTGCATTGCAGGCGAATTCTTTACCAACTGATTCATTAGGGAAGCCTGAAAGGAGCGTCCTAGGGCACTAAAATCCTTTCTACCTTGATCTGGTCTCTGGGCACATAGATGTAGGCATATGTAACAAATGCAGTTAAGATGTGCATACTTTACTCAAAGCATCAGATCAGATCAGTTGCTCAGTCGTGTCCGACTCTGCGACCCCATGAATTGCAGCATGCCAGGCCTCCCTGTCCAACACCAACTCCCGGAGTTCACTGAGACTCACATCCATCGAGTCAGTGATGCCATCCAGCCATCTCATCCTCTGTCGTGCCCTTCTCCTCCTGCCCCCAATCCCTCCCAGCATCAGAGTCTTTTCCAGTGAGTCAACTCTTCGCATGAGGTGGCCAAAGCACTGGAGTTTCAGCTTTAGCATCATTCCTTCCAAAGAAATCCCAGGGCTGATCTCCTTCAGAATGGACTGGTTGGATCTCCTTGCAGTCCAAGGGACTCTCAAGAGTCTTCTCCAACACCACAGTTCAAAAAGCATCAATTCTTCGGCACTCAGCCTTCTTCACAGTCCAACTCTCACATCCATACATGACCACAGGAAAAACCATAGCCTTGACTAGACGGACCTTTGTTGGCAAAGTAACGTCTCTGCTTTTGAATATGCTACCTCCTTAAAAAGACCACCCTTTGGTCTGGAGTTAAGAATCTGCCTGCCAATGCAGGGTGTGGGGGGACACAGCTTCGACCTTTGGCCTAGGAAGATTCCACATGCCCCGGGGCAACTAAGCCCCGATGCCATGACTACGAAGCCCATGCACCTAGAGCCTGTGCTCCACAACCAGAAGCCGGTGCACTGCAATGAAGAGTAGCCCCCAACTGCTGCAAGTGGAGAAAGCCATGAAGACCCAGCACAGCCAGAACAGAAAAGACCACCCAGGGACTGCCCTGGTGGTTCAGTGGTTAAGACTCCATGCTTCCACTGCATGGGATGTGGGTTCAATTCCTGGTGGGGGAACTAAGCTCCCATATGATATGTGGCATGGCCAAAAAAAAAGACCACTTGTTTTTAGAATAGCAATTGTTCGTGATTTCAAAATATGGAGGCAAATACTAGGAGAAATAGCTGAAAGAGTTGGAAGTCATTGCCCCTGGAGGGTAGGATGCTGATGTGACGGGGTGGAAGAGAGGCCACTTACTGTGCCCCTTATACTAGCATTTGACTTAAAATGTATGGTGGTGCTAGTGCTAAAGCGCCTGCCAATGCAGGTAGATGTAAGAGACCCGAGTTCAATCCCTGAGTGTGGAAGATCCCTTGGAGAAGGAAATGGCAACCCACTCGAGTATTCTTGCCTGGAGAAACCCATGGACAGAGAGGCCTGGCAGGCTGCAGTCCATAAGGTTGCACAGAGTCAGACACGACTGAAGAGACTTAGCATGTGTGCCCATGTACAATCTTAATAAAACATGCCTTTTCCTTCTCCAAGGGATCTTCCCGACCCAGGGATGGAACCCAGGTCTCCTGCATTACAAGCAGATGCTTTACCCTCTGAGCCACCAGGGAAGACTTAATAAAACATAATCATTTTAAATGACGAAATGGAGAGGTTTTCTTATTTGCTGTGTCATTAGGATGGGGTTCCTGTTGGGGGAGGAGGCAGGTGCTGTGCCTGGAAGGGGGAGTATGAAGCAGACATGATCCCAGCCCCCTGGAGGGCTTGGTCCAGTGTCAGGGGAGGTGATGTGCAAATAGCATCCATGGTCATCCAGCTTCTAGAAGGGTCTGTGTGTGGATGGAAGGTGCAGTGAGCCCCAGAAAGACCAGGCAGCTCTCATGGATCATTAGGGCCACTACCTCCTCTGGCAACACACTTTTGGCTCCAGACTTCTGGGGGCTGGGGGTCTGGCAGAGCCCTTTGTCCCTGGGCCCCTGGGCTCAGTGCTGGGCAGGGCACAGAGACCTTCATCCTGAGCACCCCAAACTGGGAGCCCCCAGGGACCATGAAGCTATTCGGTGCTCTTCTTCCTCCCCCGCCCTGGGCTCCATCCCTGCCTGCCTTCCGCACACCTCCACCTGACAGGCAGCCACCGACTCTATCCCAACTGGCCCTCCACCTCTCACCTGCACGTGGACATTTTTCCTTCCCTCTAGTTCACAGTCATAAGCCAGCCGGAAGGACCGCTGGTATTTAAACTTCAGACACTGAACATTCCGTTGTGCACGGGTTTTTTTTTTTTTTTTTTTGGTCAGGTCAATATGGCATTTTCAGATTTATCCACTCTGCTAACTGTAGCTGTCTTAAATTTTCTAACTGCGCAGAAACCTCCATTACCGCATCGACCACGATTGATCAGCTTTCACATCGATGACGTTCTGCCTGCAGACGCTTCCTGCCCACTGCCCGCAGTCCCCTGCCTCCTCTCAGCAGGGAGTGGGCGGCAGTGCCAGGGGACCCTTGCGTCGTGCTGCGCTGCCCGCCAACCGCACACTCCAGGCAGCTCTTGAGGCCAAGGGGCCCCAGGAGAGAGAGGCAGTGGTGGGTGGAAGGGGCAGCTTTCCACTCGGCCCACCAGTCCCTGTGCTCCTCCAGGCCTCTCCAGGCACGCAGGCGGCTCCCTCTGTACCCCCGCCCTGCCTGGTCCCTGCGCCATCACCCCTCCGTCAAAGCATCTTCTCTGACAGGTTCGGGGACTAGGCAGCTGCTGGCACAGCAACAGTAACAGATGTTAGCCTCACCATTTACCTTCCCTGGTGACTCAGACGGTAAAGTGTCTGCCTGCAATACAGGAGACCTGGGTTCGATCCCTGGGTCAGGAAGATCCCCTGGAGAGGAAAATGGCAACCCACTCCAGTACTCTTGCCTGGAAAATCCCATGGATGGAAGAGCCTGATAGGCTACAGTCCGTGGGGTCGCAAAGAGTCGGACACAACTGAGCGACTTTACTGGTTACTGCATGCCAGATACCGTGTCAAGACCCAGCCTGGATTTTTAAAAAAAATTTTGGCCATGCCACATGGCATTCAGGATCTTACTTCGCAGACCAGGGATCAAACCCATGCCCCCTGCAGAGTCTCAATCACTGGACGGCCAGGGAAGTCCCATTGGCCTGGATGTTTAGTGCTCACAGCAAGCTGGTCAGAAGGCTACCATTACTGTTTACCAATGAGGAAACTGAGGCAGGAGTGCCTCCCCCCACACCCACCAGCGTCCAGCCTGGGGCACTGAGCTCCAGGGAACGTTTCTCAGCTGCTCCACAGGGCCTTTTTGGGGCGAGCTGACGGCTTCCAGATCCCAGGGGATCACCAGACCTTTCTGCCCCTCCTGCCTCAAAACCAGGGGCCTTCCTTGGCACCTCTGAGCCCCTCTGGGCCTCTCCCAACGTGCAGGTCTGAGAGGAAGGACAGATCCAGACTGTGCCCCCCTCCTGCCCCGGATTCGCCCCTCCTTCTTGCTGAAGAGACAGGCAGAGGGAGAGGGAAGGCTTCCATTAAGCACTGTAGCTGGGGTCCTCAAACTGGAACTCTCAGGCTGGGGGTCTAGGTTGGACCCCACTCTGTCCCCAGTGCTTACCCAGGTGACTGGAGCAAGTTAATTTCCCCCAGGCCTTAGTTTCCTCTTTGGTAGATGGAATCAATAATTGTCCCACCTTGTGGCATTGTTTGGGAATCTCCCAGGTGGTGTCAGTGGTAAAGAACCCTCCTGCCAATGCAGGAGATGTAAGAGATGCAGGTTCAATCCCTGGGTCAGGAAGATCCCCTGGAGGAGGGCACGGCAACCCACTCCAGTATTCTTTTCTGGAGAATCCCATGGACAGAGGAGCCTGGCAGGCTATAGTCCATAGGGTGGCAAAGAGTTGGACACGACTGAAGCAACTTACCACGCATACATGTGGCATTGTTTGGAGATCAGAATATGATAATTCAGGATCCCTGGTGTCTGGAACTTAGAAGGTACCCCGTGAGTGGTGTGGTTGCTGGTGGGGTGTGGGGGGATGAGGTCTGATTATTTTGACGGCTGAATCCTCCCTGGCTTAGGGCTCAGGCAAGAATGGGTCAGGCCCTGACATCTTGAAAGAGGCTATTAACCCCAGGCAGGCAGAGAGGGATACTCCAGTAGAGTATTCAGATAGGGACTATTTAAGCAGGATCCTGAAAGATGAGTAGGAGTTTGGTCATAGATTGAAAAGGCCAGGGTGTCCGTCCCAGGCACAGAAGCACAGAAATGGGCCAACTCGTGGGTTGTTGGGTAAAGCAAAAGAATTGAGACTGGTCTGGCCAGAAAACATGATTTTAGGGAATCACAGACAAAGAGGAGGGCTTCCCTAATAGCTCAGTTGGTAAAGAATTCACCTGCAATGCAAAAGACCCAGGTTCGATTTCTGGGTTGGGAAGATCCACTGGAGAAGGGATAGGCTACCCACTCCAGTATTGTTGGGCTTCCCTTGTGGCTCAGCTGGTAAAGAATTCGCCTGCAATACGGGAGACTTGGGTTGGATCCCTGGGTTGGGAAGATCCCCTGGAGAAGGAAAAGGCTACCCAGTCCAGTATTCTGGTCTGGAGAATTCCATGGACTATATAGTCCATGGGCTTGCAAAGAGTCAGACAGACTGAGTGACTCTCACGTTCAGTCAAAGAGGAGGCTGGAGGTCTGCAGAGCCTTATCTTGCCCAGGGCAGGGGCTGGGGGTAAGAGGGACTGACTCTATTCTGGGAGCCTAATCCTAACCACTGTCTCCTAACTAAACTTGTGGCTGCAAGCATCCACCACCTAGCAGCAGCTGGGAAGTAGGTTGGTGGGGAGAAGCTAGGGGTTAGGAAGCAGAGAAGAGGGTGTGGGCACAGACTTGAACTGTGTTAGGTGAGGGCTTCCTAGGTGGCTCTGGTGGTAAAAAGCCTGCCTGCCAATGCAGGAGACATAAGGGACACAGTTTCAATCCTTGGGTCAGGAAGTTCCCCTGGAAGACGGCATGGCAATCCACTCCAGTATTCTCGCCTGGAGAATCCCCATGGATGGAGGAGCCTGGTGGGCTATGGTGCATGGGGTCTCAAAGAGTTGCACACACCTGAGCACACACAGGTGAGGATAAGGAACAGCTGTCAGGGGAGGAGGCAGGCAGAGGGGTCTTGGTGGCGCAGAGGGCCCCCACCAGTCAGCTCTCCTGCTTTGCCCCCTGGGGTGCTGCTGGCCCCCCAGTCTGATCTGCGTGTGCCCCACCTTCCTGTCCCCATCCCTGCTCCTGGCAGCTCCTCTCCTTGGGGACAGAGGAAAAGGGGCGCGAGACAGGGGAGGAGGGGAGCCCCCAGACCGGGGAGGAGATGAATTCCAGGAAAAAACCCACTCAGCCAGGGTGCTTCAGGAGCCCACGTCCTGCGGCGCGGCCTGGGCTCCTCTTCTCCCTTCATCCCGCCCCCTCCCTTTAGGGAGCCAGGCAGGTACCGCGGGGGTGAGCAGGGGCGGGGCCGCCGAGCAGTTATAGCCAGACCCGCGGGGCCCAACTCCCCGCCTGCAGCTCCCGCACTCCGGCTTCTCCACGCGGCGCGCGCAGACCCGACGGAGCCAGTGCCTGGTCCGCGCCTCCGGGCGGACGTCGACGTGAGCACCCTGGCGCGGGGCACAAGGGTGCGGGGCCCGGGGCGGGGGGCCACCGCCAGCCGCCGGCTGCTCGCCCTGCTGTGGCTGCTGCTGCTACCGCCGTCCGCCGGCGCCTGGTACAAGCACGTGGCGAGCCCCCGCTACCACACGGTGGGCCGAGCGGCCGGCCTGCTCATGGGGCTGCGCCGCTCGCCCTACATGTGGCGCCGCGCGGCCGGGCCCCTCACCTGGGACACCTTGGGCCTGGGCGCGCTGCCCCAGGGGCCCTCTGCCAGAAGCACCCTCTCTCCGGGGCCCGCGGCCCTCGATGCTCTGCTGCTTCCCTCCGGAGCTCAGAGACCGTGGGAGGCGCGACGCAGAAGCTCCGGGGCCGGGCTCCGGGTCAGTGCGCCTCGCAACCTGCCCGCCCCGGAGTCCGCGCGCCAACCCGAGTGGCGGCCGGGCGCCTACTCCTGGATCTTGGCGGAGCAGGCCAGGTACGCGGGGAGAGGAAGGGGACAGGACGCCAGCAGACGGGGGGGGGGTGGGGGGGTGGGGGTCTCGGGAGATCTGAGCCGTGCTGTCTGCCTGCCCGTAGGGCACCCAACGACCTTTCTATCCCCGACTCCGGGGAAGGCTCTCCTGGAGCAGTGTCTACGCTTCCAGCCCGGGGAGTCGGGGGAGCGGTAGTGGAGAGCGCACGGCCCTCTCCCCACGGGCCTCTCTGGTCTTTCTAGAGCCTTCGGAGAGTCTCCGGCTCAGCCACGGTCTGCGCAGGGAACCGCCTTCGCCAGCCCCCGCCTCGCCCCTAAGCAGTCCTGATAGCCGCCCCTGCTAGCGCCCCCGCGCCTGACCCAGACCGAGTGTCTTCGGCCAACAGGCCGGCCGTCTGTTCAATAAAACTCGCCTAGTTGCCGCGCCCCCGCGTGTGACCCCTTTCCTCCGAGTTGTGTACTTTGTCATCTGGCTCCGAGGCGCAAACTGCCGCGCCCACGCCCTGGCAAATGTCAGGAGCCCTCCCGCCCGCCGGCCTGCCGGGGGACGCGTTCCCACCACCCCCCGACCCCGCGCCTCCTCCCGCCCCACCCCTGCTCCGCCCTCTCTGCTCCAATCCAGCCGAGATCTGCTTGTCCTTGCGGGGCAGAAGCGGGGCACAGAGGCAGAGACACTGCTGGGGGCTGGGTCCCCTTCTCCCTTTTCTGCCATTGCTGCCCCTCCTTGTAGGGGGTGGGGTCATCAAACCAGGGTCCCCAGGGAGGGGAGGGGTATCTCACAGTGGGGGTGGGGGTGTCCGGCTGCCACATCAACGTGTGCAGGAGAAGGAGAGCAGCAGCCCCCACCCCAGCCTCCCAGGAGCCCCACAGGGAGTCTCCTCACTGTGCCCCCTGGCCAGCCTGGGGAGAACGTCTTCCCCAAGGAAGCAGTACCTTAAGACCTGGCAGCCCATCCCCCACCTCCTTGAAACCTGGATCTCTTTGGAACCCCTCCCTCCCCTCACCCAAGGGCTGCCAGAGAGGAAGTGGGGACCCCTTGGCCCCCTTGCCACGGCCATGCTCTCTTCCTAGGAAGGAAGGACCTCCACCTGACACCCCCTTGCATCCTCAGAGGCCCCTCAACTGCTGACCCCCTTCTGCATTTCCAGTTATTGTCCCCAGTCCCCCGTATAAATGTGTTCTGCCATCTTGCAAGGGCCTCCCTCCATCTGGGTCCCTTGCCAGTGGTCCCCTCACTCCACCCTTCTGCTCCCCCTTCAACCCTCTTCAATATGAGCCTGGAGTCCCACAACTGTCCTCGACCTTGGAGTGCTTGGTCACTGTGCCAGTGCTGTCTGGCTGCCCTTGGAATCCTTGCTTGGCTGTGTGGCAAGGCAGACCTTGGGGCACCCAGCAAGGACAGGAGGAAGGGTGGCCTCTGGTCTGTCTAGCTCTTGGCTTTGGAAGGCCCACGTGGAGCCAGCCCCCATGCTACCCCCTCTACCCCGGCCTTAGGAAGCACCTTCTGGGGGTATCTCCCCAACTGGCAAAAGCCTCTCATCTCCTGGGTGCACCTTTCTCCCACATGGCCTGCTAGTGTAGTACTCTGTTTGATTCCACCCTTCCAATTCTTATGGCTCCCTGAGTCCGCTCAGTTTCTTTTTTTCCATCTAGGATCTGCACTGGGGGAAGTCGCAGACCACTCAGGTCAACCTACTTCCCCACCCCCCCAAAGTTCTTGTCCCTGCTCCTCACTGAACATGGGTGTCCTGACCTTGTTACCTCCAGCGCAGTACACCTTAAGGGCTCCCACCACTCATGAAACGGAATTCCTACTCTGAGGCCGGGCCCTGTTCTCCTCTCATTCCTCTCCCCCCCTCCCCCCCACACAGTCTGCAGGAACTCCTGGAAGATTTCAGAGCAGCCCTGTGGCCCCCTCTGCCTGAGCACTCCAGGGCCCCAGGCCAGGTTATATGCCTCTCCTGGGGGCTGCCCCAGCCCTGCACGTCCCCTCGCTAAGGTACACAAATCTACTTCCCTGGGTCTCAGCGATGCCTCCCTGGTGCTCACCAGGGCCTGACGCCAAGTGGCCTGTGAATGTTTGGGTCACTCAGTGAGGGGCTAGATTTCATGTTGCCTGGAGAAGACGCCCAAGCAGAGCCCATGGGGAGCTCGGCAGAGGCCCGCCTTCTCTGTCTACCATCCCCAGGGCGGCCATATGCTCCAGCAGTGCTCACAGCGCTAGGGCGCGGGCCTCACCCGAATCTCCCATCCGGCAAGGCTGGAGCCGTCAGAGCCAGAAGGGTGGGACCTTGGGCAGCTCCCTGGACGCTGCAATCCTACACGGGGCCGGCAGGAGGCGCTGTGCGGCTGCTCTCCTGGGCTGCAGGCGCGGTCCGAGCCTCCGGCGACGGGCGGGGCTGGGGCGGGGGATGGGCGGGGCTGGGGCGGATGGTGGGCGGGAAGAGAACCGGGTAGGCGAGGCAGGCCTCCGGGGCGTCCCCCGCCGAGGGTTTTGGGCGCCTCGGACCTCATCGGTCCTCCGACCTCTCGGTTCTCTCCTTCTCCGCCCCGGGCCTCCTGTTCTCATCTCTTCCCGTTGCGCTGGTCCCTCCGGCTCCCCTCTGGGGCTCTGAAGAGAGGCCTGGCGAAGGCTGAAGGAAGGGGTTGTGAGCGAGGCCTGGTCATCCCGCGAGGCCCTTAATGCCCTTTAGGGAGGCCGCGCCGGCCCGAGAAGCGCAGGCCCATTAGCCGGGCGTCAGACTAATGACGGCCCCCACCCCCCACATACCCCCAGCCCTCCCCTCTGGCAGTGACAAGGCCTCTGCCCACAGGCACGCCCCAGTCTCTGCCCCATCTCCGCAGGGAGGTAGGTTCAGAGGTCAGAGGGAACCCCTTCCCCCGAAACAGGAGCACAGGACAGTCCCAGCCCAGGTCGATCAGGGGAGAGAGGGACTGGAAGGTCTGACGTACCTCCTGTCCCTCTGTCGCACCCCAGCGTGCCTAGATGGCACAAGTGGGTGAGTGCACTAGCGTGAGGGGGTGGGCATGACCCAGACCTCTGCTCAGCTGCACCTGACTGCCTGCCCGCCCCTCCGGCTCACCACCCCAGCCCCAGCCCCAGCCCGGCCCCAGCGACACAGCTTCCAGCCCAAACACCTCAGGGCACGCTTCCAGGCCACCTCCCAGGCTTCTCCCTTTCCCTGGCGGCCTGGCCTCTCTCGTCTCACACTCCCGCAGAGAGAGGCTAAAGGAAGAGGCCTGGGAGAGTTCCAGAGAGCTGCTCAGAACCATTTTCACCTTCCCTGTCCCTCTCACTCCTTCCTGCTCCCCCTTCTGAGTTGGTCCCTGCAGGTAGTGTGTGTGTGTGTGTGTGTACGTACACACACACACACACACGCGTGCATGCTCAGTCATGTCCAGCTTTTGGCGAAACCAAGGAATGTAGCCTGTCAGGCTCTTCTGTCCATGGGATTTCCCAAGGAAGAATACTGGAGTGGGTTGCCATTTCCTTCCCCAGGGAATCTTCCCAACCCAGGGATCCAACATAAGTCTCTTGTGTCTCCTGCATTGGCAGGCGGATCCTTTACCACTAGAGCCACCCGGGAAGCCCCTGCAGGTAGTAGCTGCTGCATTTATTCTGAAGCTGCTACCCACTCACTGTGCTGCCAGTTCTGATGTCGGCTTTGTTACTCTGTTAACCTTTCTTGGTACTTCCTTGGCTTTTCTTTAGCTTTGGGGCCGGCTTTGTGATTCTGGGAGGCAGTGTTCCTGGCCCCTGGCTGTGAGCACATCCCCTGCTTATTCCACCCTCCAGGGGTGCTCTGTCCCCATCCATCTTCACTCACAGGCTGAGTCCTAGGCTGCAGGTTGATCAGAGAGCGTCTGCTCTATAGAAGAGGAGGAGGTCTCCAAGCATCCTGACCCAAGGGACCAGGAAGTCCTACCTTCCCTACCCCTTGGTCTGGGGGGTCTCCAATCCAGCCACCTCCCTCGACTATGGTATGGCCTCAGAGCATACCTGGCAGGTCCTGGGTTGCTATAGGGTGGGGTGGTATATCGTGGACCCCCACTGTCCATACTCATCCTCACAGACTCCAGGCACCGTGGTACCTACCAGGTTGGGTCCAGGGAGGCCAGTCAAAGGCCAGACAGGCAGACTGTGGACAAACAGATGGACAGATGGAGGTGGCTAGTCAGGCAGGAGCTTACAGCAGCATAAGCGAGGAACTCAGAGGTGGGGGTGGGGGAGCAGCCTTGCTGTTGCAGCCTAAGTGGCTTTTAGGGGCAGCAGCTCGGGTGTGGACACCCAAGGGGCTGTGGCCCAGGAGGCTGCCTAGCGGCGGGCCGTGCTTAGCCAAGGCGAGGAGCCCAGGCTGAAGGCACTGGTGAGGGAAGAAGGAGCGGCAAGGACTGGGCCTGAGCGAGCCTGCTTGTGCCCTCATGGGCAACTGTCTGGGCTGGTTGTGCCTGACACCTGGGGACCAGGTAGGTTCAGGGGGCCGAGCAGGGCTGGAAGGGGCAGGTTGAGGGTGAGCCTGCAGCTCAGCTGGCTTCCTGTATGGGTGACTGAGAAAACTGAAGACTGTGGGCTTGGAATTGCACCCCCCATCCCCGAACCCTGCATGGGTCTCTTCCTTCTCCAGACCTGTTTCCTGTAAAATGGCCTGAGCCCTCGAGGGTTGTTCCGGGTAGCATGTACTCAGAGAGACACATGAAGAATAAGCAGTTGTCCATAGGTTGGGAGAAGGGGGCATTCATTCTGGGGGAGGTGGAGGGAGGGGAGGGGAGGACGGGCTCGGGGACAGGAGGGTCTAGCTGGCACCCAAGCCATCAGCGCATTTCATCCCAGGTCTTCCCTCCAGCCAGACAAGTGCATGTCATTCCTTCACCCTTTGCAGTCACCCACCGGGCCTGGGGTGGGCAGGGACAGGAGTGAGGGTCCTGGTAGAGGGAGGGGCTGGTAGGGGGAATGTTTACTGGTCCAGCACGGCACAGATGGGCACGGACACTCCTGGGGAGGGCCAGGAAGTCACTCAGCCTGGCCTCCAGGATATAGGGAGGGGCCGCTGCCTGGTCAGTTTCAATCCCCTCTTTTTGCCTCCAGGACCATCCTGGCACTTGGTGATGGGTACGGGAGGGATCCTGATAGAGGAACGGGGCATGGGAGAAGGGAGGGGGCTTCCCGAGGAGGGTGGGCAGAGCCATGGCCCTTGTTCTTACCCTGTGGCCCCTGGGTGGGGGTCCTTCAGCCTAAGGACCGTTTATCTGGCCCTTCTCCCACCTCCAGGGCCTGCCTCCATTCTTGTGCTGTTCATTTAGTAGGTGCATGGTACTAGTGGTAAAGAACCCACCCGCCAATGCAGCAGACATGAGATACGGGTTCGATCCCTGGGTCGGGAAGATCCCCTGGAGAAGGAAATGGCAATTCACTCCAGTATTCTTGCCTGGGGAATCCCATGGACAGAGAAGCCTGGCGGACTACAGTCCACGGGGTCGCAAAGAGTTGGACACGACTGAAGCAACTCAGCACTCGCCCAGTGTTACTGGCATAGGAAGCAAAGGCACTGGCGCTAAGGAAGCTGCCCAGAATGGGGGCTAGACATAGGGGTCGTGGTGATTCGGGGGGTGCCCTGGCCCTGCAGTGTCCCTCCCGGACTCCCTGGGCTGGCGGGGCCCGAGGCAGGGGAATGGCCAGGGTAGCTTGGACCCGGGGCGGGGGCGGCAGGGCGGAGGGGGCGGAGAAGGGGCGGGCGCGGGGGCGGTGCCGCAGCCAGAGCCCGAGCCCGAACCGGAGGCGACGGGAGCCGAGCCGAGCTGGAGCCTCCGAGGCCGCCACCGGGTCCTCAGCGACGCCGCCGCCTCTGCGCCGCCCCCGCGCCCCTGCCCGCCCTGCGACGGGCGTGAGCGCCGTGGCCAGCCCTTGGCCGGCCGGTGGGCAGCGGGCGCCATGGCCGCACCGGAGCCGCTGCGGCCGCGCTTGTGCCGCCTGGTGCGCGGCGAGCACGGCTACGGCTTCCACCTGCACGGGGAGAAGGGCCGCCGCGGGCAGTTCATCCGGCGCGTGGAGCCCGGTTCCCCGGCCGAGGCGGCCGCGCTGCGCGCCGGGGACCGGCTGGTCGAGGTCAACGGCGTCAACGTGGAGGGCGAGACGCACCACCAGGTGGGTGTCTGCGCTCCGCCACCGGCCCGCCGGCCCGCAGACCCGCCGCGCGCCCCCAACCCCGCAGCCCCAGCGCGCGTCCCTGCCCCGCGCGCCGTTGACCACCCGGCTCGGCGCTGCCTGCGCCCAGGCCTCCGTCCCTTCTTCGAGGCAGGAGGGGATCACACAAGGGCCTCTGTGGGCTCCCGTGGAGAGGTGGGGGACATGGCCCCCGAAGCCGCGGCAGCCGGCCTCCTTCCGCGCCTCCTCCACCCGGGTCGGTCCTGCACCGAGGGGGGTGGATCCTGGCAAGGGAGGGGCCCGCACTGCGGCTCCTCCGGGTCTCAGCCCTCGCTCTTCGCTCTTGGTCTTGTTCCGGCGCAGGGCAGTGTGTGGAGGAGCTGGCACCTCGGGGGTCTCCGTGAGCCTGGGGACCCCGGTGCTTTTCTACCAGCGTGTATATATGTGCGTGTGTGAATGTGCAGGGCCCTCGAGTGCACCTGCCGTGGATTTCACCTCGAGGGCACACCTGTGTGTGTGTGTGCATCAGTTGAGTGAGTGTGTGTGCTGGACTGTGTGCATGTGAGTATATAGGTTTGCACCCCTAGATGTGTGTGTGTGTGTGTGTACAGGTCTGCCTACCTGGAGGTGTGTGAACTGGGTTGTGTGTGTGTGGCCGCGTGTATGTGTGTCCCGGCTGTGTGTCTGCCGGCCGGGTTGTGTGTATCCTTCTGTGCGTGTCTGCAGCCTGGTGTACTAGTGTGTGTCCTGGCCCAGGGTGTCTGGATCCTGGTGGGAGTTGCCGCTGTGGGAGCTGTGGTAACACATTCCTGTCCTCAGAGGCTGCTGGGCGGCCTGGCTGGGATCACAGGTCGCAGCCCCCTGCCTCTTGCAGCGGAAGATAAAGGCCAGAAGGAGGTTCTCTGTAGGTTCTAACCCCCAGGGGGTGTCCATCTCCCACTGACCAGGGACTCACATGGCTCGAGACCAGTCTTCTACTGCTTCTACTTAGGGTCTTCTGTGTCCCTCACCCCACCTTTTGCAGGACCAGCCCTGGGCCTTGAGAGTCATAAAATGGCTCTTGGTTGGGCTGGGGGCTGCCCTTTGCTTACATCCTTGGAGGTTTTGTGTTTCCCCCTGTCAGCTGTCCTTCTGTCGTTTACTCAGAGTGTCAGCTGGATGGACTGTTTGCTCAAGGAGGGTGAGGGTCAGAGCCGAGAGCTTAGACGGACAGGCCATGGGGAGGGCCTGGCCTCTGTTTAATCGTTGTCGCCACCTTTGCCCCAAGAGCGTGTCCCAGGCCTCCCGGGGTGCTCGTCTCTAGGAGCCTCACACACAGGACCCTGTGAGACCTTCCTACTGTCTTGGCAGGGGGAAGGTACAGTTCCGGTTCCCATTTTACAGATGAGAAAACTGATGCTTGGAGATACTGGGTGACTCGTCTGTGTCCCACAGTCAGGAAACATCAGGGTCCAGGGTTCCTGTGACTCAGGGTGATGGGGAGAGACAGGTGTAAAGGAGGGCTGGGGCAAAGACAGGCCCTGTTCAGACCCTCCTCTTTTGAGAGCATCTACTGGGCCCCACCGGTCCTTCCCAAGGCCTTGGGGAGGGGTTGGGTGTTGCCCTCCCTACACCAATGCCCAGTGGGCACTGCCCTCCTGCAGGCACACACTGGCAGGTATGGCCTTGCACATGCTCTAGACACGTCACAGACACCGTGTAACCACACCTACCCCTGCCCACATCTGCCTACAGCCTCTGAATCCCGCTTTCTGGGTTGTGGGTGTGCACCTGAGTAGGTGCCTTGCCACAGGACCCCAGGTGGTCTCCCTGCAGGTCTAGCAGGAACAGGTTCAAGGTCGGGGTCTGGAAGAGAACAGAAGGCCTAGAGGCGGAAGTTTAGACTGTGTTCCACTCCTGGGAAGACAGAGATAGGCAGAGACCCCCCCGAGCCTGGGACCCAGGGAGTCACGTCTCCCCTTCAAACCCAGACCTAGAGACACCTAGAAGGCTGCAGGCCGCAGGCCATACACATGCACACACCCGTAGACTGAAAACCTGAGGCCCAGCTGAACACGGTCGTTGTCACTTCCCGGGCCCTTGCAGCCTGGGCCCTGATGCCTGCAGCCCCGGGAGAAGAGGGAGGCAACTGCTGGAGCTGGGGGTGGGGGGTGGGGCCGGCGGGCCTCTCGGTCCAGCCGCCCACCGCTGCCTGGGCTCGTGGCCTGCCTGCCGCCCTGGGCCAGCCCGGGGTGGGGCCGCTGCCCTTGTGCTGCCTGCAGTGCCGGCCGTGACCCGGTCCCACACCCGCCTACCCCAGGTGGTGCAGAGGATCAAGGCCGTGGAGGGGCAGACGCGTCTGCTGGTGGTGGACAAGGAGACAGATGAGGAGCTCCGCCGGCGGCAGCTGACCTGCACCGAGGAGATGGCCCGGCGAGGGCTGCCACCGGCCCACGACCCCTGGGAGCCAAAGCCAGACTGGGCGCGAGCGGGCAGCCTCAGCTCCGAGGCCGCCCAGGAGGTACGGCGGGCTCTGCTCACAGCGACCACCCTGGCTGCATCCACACCACCATCTCGTCCTCCGCTGCCCTCCGGGCCCCTTCTCCGCCCCTGCTGACGACCCGCTTGGCTACTTGGAGCCACCCTTTCTGCCCTCAGCCCGTGCTCTCAGCCGTTGCGGTCCCCGCCCCCGTTCAGGCCCTCTCCCCTGGGCTGCTCATCAGAGCTGCTGTCCCAAGAAGGACAGGTCACTTTGACGAGCCGCCCCGTCCCCGGCCTTGGGGCTGAGGGACCTGGGGCCGGGCTGCTAGGGTGTCCCAGGACTGAGCATGCTCAGCTCTGTGCCTGTGTTAGGTGTCTGTCTCTCTGTCCGTCCATATGAGGAGTCTGCTTGTGCTATGACGGCTGTGGAGGGGGCTGGCCCTCCTCTGTAGGGCTGAGAAGACTCTCCAGGCAGGGTCCTCAGCTCAGTGGTGGTCTGTGGGGGCTGGGCCACCTGCCCCTGCTCGCTGCCCCCTTCGAATTGGAAAAGTCAGCTGGGAAGGAGCTGGGGGGGAGGTGTGGGGGCAGCCCAGTTCTGCCTCTCGCTGGGTAGCCAGGCCTGGCGGGGGTGGCCCTGTTGGGGCAGCACATAGAGCTCTCCTTCATGTCCTGCTACCTCCTTTTGTTTTTAAAAGAAAAAAAAAAAAAACTCTTAAAGGAGGATTTAAGCCAAAGGGTTCCCCATACCCCACTTTGAGAACCACTGGCCTAGGGCAGTTTCTGGGTGTCCAGGGGGCCCTGACACCTGCCGTTGCCTGGCTGTCGCCCTGGCAAGCTTCTGGGCCTGTGACCTGGGTGCTGGGGGGCTTCAGGCTTCCCCTGGGGGGAAGGGCATTCCCAGTGGGGGGAAGGGGGGAGCCTGGGCACAGTCGTGGGCATGAGCCCCTGCCACCCTTTTTGTTCTCTGTGGCTCGAGGGCAGGCTGGGGGTTGGTTAGGGCCACAGTGCCAAGTCCTGGAATCTGGACTTTGCCCCGGAGCCACTGAAGGCCACAGTAGGGGTTTAAGGGTTAGGTTTGTGGTTTCAGGGGAGCCCTGGGACAGCGTGCTGGCTGAGCTCCCCACCACCTAAGAGCTGGAGCCTCCCTCCTTCCCAGGGCACCTCACCCCCAGGAGGAAGCGCCCTGGGCGTTTGTCCATTGACTTAGACACAAATGGCTGAGTTCACCTTCCTGTGGAAAAAGCTGCCCTCGGGCCTTATCTGGAGGATGGGGAGGCACCTTGTCCTTGGGTGGGACCTTCCCCCTCCACTATTTCAGGCTCTGGGGGCTGCAGGAAGCCCTAGGAGGGGTCTTCCGCTGGGTGTATTTTTAGAGGAACAAAGTGGGGCCCGTCTGGTAGGTCCCTCTGTGGTGGGGGCTGGCCTGGGGATGGGGCTCCAGATCACGGGAGTCCCTGAGGACAGGGTCTCTCGGTTTCCACCCCCGCAACCAGCAAGCGGTGATGTAATTGGCTGAGTTCAGAGCACGGGAAGGAGGGGCGGGGGCTCTTCGACCTCCACAAACCAGGCTTAGCTTCTGCCCCTGTGGGCCATCAGGGAGCCTGCCTGGACGATGCTCGTATACAGGGCTGTCCTGGTGGGGCCCCAATGGCAGTGGGATCGGAGAACTGGGGAGAGATGGATGGCGCGGCTTGCAGGACCAAGATGGTGGTTTGCCCTGTGGGAGGGAAGGAGGGCCCCTCTGGCTCTCGCAGCCTCAGTTTCCTCCCGTTCTGGGCAGGGGTGCAGGAGGTTTGGGAGGGGGGCGCTGGTGTGGCGGGCCCTCCCTGCGGGGGGCTGTCAGGGCTGTCAGTGGTGACTCAGCCCTGCTTCGGGCTGTGCTGGGGTGGCTGCAGCTGCAGTGCAGCTGATCCTGATGGCGGTGATGGGGGCCCACCACCATCAGAGATGGGGCAGCGGGCGGTGCCAGCCGTGGGGGTGTGACAGGCCCCAGGCGCACCTCCCCTCACACCCAGTTCTGGAAGCCTTTGGGGGAGTGAAGGGACAGGGTCCTGCAGCGTATGCAGGGCTTACAGGCAGGCTTTGGGGGGCCTCTGATTCCTGTTCCCTGCCCCTCACCCCAAGCTGCAGCAGGACTGCCTCTTGTTTGGCGGCCAGGGTACCCTCCTTGGCCTCCTGGCCTCCCCAACCCTGGGTCCTGGGAGCAGGGCAGGGCCTCCCAGCAGTTTCCTTCCTTCCTTTCTTGGGACGGAAACCTGGCTGGTAGGGGGCGCCGGGCTGGAGCCTGAGCAAGGGAGGGGGAGTCAGTCACCACCCTGTTCCCCAAAGTGACTCAGCCCCGTGTCCCCACCCGTCCCTGGGGAGCCTGGGCCACAGTGGGAGGTGGATAAATGGGGTGGCAGGCTGCGCTGGCCCGAGAGCTCAGGCCACTCCAGCTGGACGCCCTGCCCGACGCTTCTGTCCCGACTCCCATGGCCCGCTCTGGGAATGCCGTGCCATCCGCCCCGGCCCCGGGAGCCCCTCCACAGAGCCCGTCTCGGGGGCTTGTGCAGGTCAGGCGGCTTGGGGGTGGGGTGGGCAGTGAGGTCACCAGCACCCAGCTTAAGTCTCTGGCACCCAGGCTTGGCAGAGGGGACCCTGGGCACCCTGGTGTGAGCAGGCTGGACCCTGAGCAACAATGGGGGCCTTTCTCTGCCTGGGCTGGTGAGTCACCGTATGGGGGGGTGTAGAGCCTGGCTCCAAGAGTTACCCCCATGCCAGTCCTTGGACTGGTCACAGGCAGGGCTGGGAGTCGAGCGCTTGTCCAGCTCAGGGGCAGTCTGTTTGGGACTGGGACTTGGAAGCCCCTGGAAGCCCAAGGGCCCAGCTGGGAGGCGGCAGGAAGAGCTCTGAGCCAGGCTGGAGCGAGGAATGCGAGCAATGCGCTGGGCCAGCCTGCACCCCCTCCCAGCCTGCTGCGCTGGGCCTCCCCCGGGGCCTCCCTCTGGGTCCCCAGGCCACCGGCCTCATTCTTCGGCCACTGCAGCCCCCAGCCTGAGGGTCCAGTGCCGAGTCCTGATCCTAATGCGAGGGATGTGGGCCAGATATTAGTGGTGGGAGATGGCTGCCCTAGGTCTAGGCAGGGAGATGGCCAGTGTGGTCTCGAACCGGAAGTGACTGCATTCAGTCTGGTCTCATGGCCCCGGATGCCCCCTAGTCCTGCTTCCTGTTTGGGGGCCTTGAGAGACCTCGGCCTGAAACCAGTGTGGAGGGCGTGGGAAGAGCCCCCGGGGAGGGCTGTCTCTCACACCACGGGTCACCACAGGGGTCTGTGGAGCCTGTTTGCGCGCCTGTGTTTGGACGTCTGGTCTCTGTGACCGTGTGAGGTGCCTCAGCCATTTGGGCCCACGTCCACCTACCAGGTGTGGTCATGTTACACGTCCAGGGTCCCCGACAGCCCTGGCCAGCCTCGGAACCTGTGGTCTGACAGCCCGAACCTGAGAGTCGCCTCAGAGCCACACACCTGTGCTTGCAGCTGTGTTTGGAGAGGGCCCAGTCTGTGGGGTCCTGGAGAACCTGGGTGTCTGCCCGGCCGATCCCCTGGAGGACAGAGGAGCAGCAGCCCCAGCCCCTGGAATTTCTGGGGCAGATGGTGGCCTGCAGCAGGGGTTCCCAGGGGGCTTTGGGGATCAGGGACGCTTTGGGGATCAGGGATGGGCTCCTGGAGGAGGGGCCCAGGCTGGACCAGAAGGTGTTCCCCACCGGTAGGAAGGCCCAGATGCTGGGGCAAGGTACCATCCTGTAAGGAAGGGCACTCTTGGTTCCACAGCAGGGTGGCCACAGTCAGATTTGGGGGGTTTGAGGTGAGCTTGGAGGCCTGGAGGCTAGCTCTCCCAGGTATGGCCCCCCACCTGGCCCAGTGTCCCTGGCCACACACAGGGAGGTGGAAGGCCAGGCCCCGGTGAGCACCCCCGCCCCGCAGAGTCTCACCTACACGCACACTTGAGCCCCAAGTGCTGGGGAAACCTGAGCTGCTGGCCGCCCGCTCCCTCCGGCCACCGCCATGTTAGACTGAGCGTCGCGGCCGCTGGCCACTCAGTGCTGGTCACTGCCTCAGGCCCCGGCGGGGTGGGGGTCCTGGGGTCTGGCCCCTGCCTGCACAGCCCCCTGCACCCCCTGGCCCAGAGCCCTACTGCAGGATGCCAGAGGTAAATGGAGGCAGGGCCCTGGGGTGTGGGTGGGCACCCTCGGCATCAGGAGCCCCCGGGGCCGGAGGGGCAGGTGGGAGGCAGGCCCCTCTGCTCGCCCACTGGGCTCCAGCCTGTTGGGGTGGGGGGCTGCTCCAGCTGCTCTGGTATGTGAAGGCAAACACAGCTGCAGCCGCCACCAGCCCCAGGGAGACCTGTGGGAGTGTAAACAAAGCTGGAGCCCTACACCAGCAGACCCACACTTGTGGTGCGGGTGTAAACAACAGGCGGGGCTGCCCTCCTGGAACAGAGACGCGGGGCAGCTCACCTTGCCTGCTCCCTACTTGGCTCAGGTCTGCGCCCAGCCCTAGCCTCGACCCAGTGAATTCTCCTAACCCCGCCGTAAGGCCTTTGATCCCATCACAGGTCGACTGGGGGTTTGGAAACTAAGCCTTTGTTCAGGATCCCAAAGTTGGATCATCGTAGGTGGCCTAAGCCCCCCTCACGCCCCAGAACGGGTCTCTGAGACGCGGGGCTGTGGTCAGGTGGGGGTATGAGGCCGAGTGCTGCCTTGGCACCCGGTGGGGCATGGTGTGGGTGTGGGCTGGAGGCCTCGGGGGTCAGCATCTCTCAGGTGGGAGGAGGTCAGAGCTGGAACCTCACCAGGTGTTCCTGACGCCTGCAGGATACCAACGGGCCCCTGAGGGAGCTGCGCCCAAGGCTCTGCCACCTACGGAAGGGCCCCCAGGGCTACGGGTTTAACCTGCACAGCGACAAGTCCCGGCCCGGACAGTACATCCGCTCGGTGGACCCCGGCTCCCCTGCCGCCCACTCAGGCCTCCGTGCCCAGGACCGACTCATAGAGGTACCCACCACTGGGGCTGCGGGGAGCCGGCTGCCCCGCGTGTACACATCTGCACCTGTGTCCTGCTGTGCGTGCCTCTGTGTGTCTGTGCCTGTGTACTTCCGTGTGTGTGTGTGTACGCCTACATGTCTGTGTATCCGTGTCCGTGTGGGTATGTGTCTGTGCCTGCGTGCTGTGTGTCCATGTGCATCTATCTCTGTGTGTGTCTGCACCTGCATGCCTGTAGGTGTGTCCGTGTCTGTGCGTGTGCGCCTGTATGTGTCCCTGTGTATCTGCCTGCAACTGCGTGCCTGTATGTGTGTCCGTGTGTATCTGTGTCTGCACCTGTGTGCCTGTAGGTGTGTCCGTGTGTGTGCACGCACGCCTGTGTCCATGTGTATCTGTGTCTGCACCTGTGTGCCTGTAGGTGTGTCCGTGTGTATCTGTGTCTGTACCTGTGTGCCTGTAGGCGTGTCTGTGTGTATCTGTGTGTCTGCACCTGCGTGCCTGTAGGTGTGTCTGTGTGTGTGTGTGTGTGCGCACGTCTGTGCGCCTGTATGAGTCCGTGTGTATCTGTCTGCAACTGCGTGCCTGTGTGTCCGTGTGTATCTGTGTCTGCACCTGTGTGCCTGTAGGCATGTTCGTGTGTGTGCACACACGCCTGTGTCCATGTGTATCTGTGTGTCTGCACCTGCGTGCCTGTAGGCGTGTCTGTGTGTATCTGTGTGTGTGTCTGCACCTGTGTGCCTGTAGGTGTGTCCTTGTGTATCTATTTGTGTGTGTGCGCCTGCAGGCCTGTGTGTCCATGTGAACGTATCTGTGTGTGTGTCTGCACCTGCGTGCCTGTAGGTGTGTCTGTGTCTGTGCGTGTGTGCCTGTATGTGTCCCTGTGTATCTGTCTGCAACTGCGTGCCTGTATGTGTGTCCGTGTGTATCTGTGTCTGCACCTGTGTGCCTGTAGGCGTGTCCGTGTGTGTGCACGCACGCCTGTGTCCATGTGTATCTGTGTGTCTGCACCTGCGTGCCTGTAGGTGTGTCTGTGTGTATCTGTGTCTGCACCTGTGTGCCTGTAGGCGTGTCCGTGTGTGTGCACACACGCCTGTGTCCATGTGTATCTGTGTGTCTGCACCTGCGTGCCTGTAGGCGTGTCTGTGTGTATCTGTGTGTGTGTCTGCACCTGTGTGCCTGTAGGTGTGTCCTTGTGTATCTATTTGTGTGTGTGCGCCTGCAGGCCTGTGTGTCCATGTGAATGTATCTGTGTGTCTGCACCTGCATGCCTGTAGGTGTGTCTGTGTCTGTGCGTGTGCGCCTGTATGTGTCCCTGTGTATCTCTCTGCAACTGCGTGCCTGTATGTGTGTCCATGTGTATCTGTGTCTGCACCTGTGTGCCTGTAGGTGTGTCCGTGTGTGTGCACGCACGCCTGTGTCCATGTGTATCTGTGTGTCTGCACCTGTGTGCCTATAGGTGTGTCCGTGTGTATCTGTGTCTGCACCTGTGTGCCTGTAGGCGTGTCCATGTGTGTGCACACACGCCTGTGTCCATGTGTATCTGTGTGTCTGCACCTGCGTGCCTGTAGGCGTGTCTGTGTGTATCTGTGTGTGTGTGTCTGCACCTGCGTGCCTGTAGGTGTGTCTGTGTGTATCTGTGTCTGCACCTGAGTGCCTGTAGGTGTGTCCGTGTCTGTGTGTGCACATCTGTGCACCTGTATGTGTCCCTGTGTATCTGTCTGCAACTGCGTGCCTGTATGTGTGTCCATGTGTATCTGTGTCTGCACCTGTGTGCCTGTAGGTGTGTCCGTGTGTGTGCACGCACGCCTGTGTCCATGTGTATCTGTGTGTCTGCACCTGTGTGCCTGTAGGTGTGTCCGTGTGTATCTGTGTCTGCACCTGTGTGCCTGTAGGCGTGTCCGTGTGTGTGCACACACGCCTGTGTCCATGTGTATCTGTGTGTCTGCACCTGCGTGCCTGTAGGCGTGTCTGTGTGTATCTGTGTATGTGTGTCTGCACCTGCGTGCCTGTATGTGTGTCCGTGTGTATCTGTGTCTGCACCTGTGTGCCTGTAGGTGTGTCCGTGTGTGTGCACGCACGCCTGTGTCCATGTGTATCTGTGTGTCTGCACCTGTGTGCCTGTAGGCGTGTCTGTATCTGTGTGTGTGTCTGCACCTGCGTGCCTGTAGGTGTGTCCACGTGTATCTGTGTCTGCACCTGCGTGCCTGTAGGTGTGTCCGTGTGTATCTGTGTGTGCGCGCCTGCAGGCCTGTGTGTCCATGTGTACGTATCTGTGTGTCTGCACCTGCATGCCTGTAGGTGTGTCCGTGTCTGTGCGTGTGCGCCTGTATGTGTCCGCGTGTATCTGTGTCTGCACCTGCGTGCCTGTATTCTCTGTGTGCACGCTCCTGTGTGCCTGTATGTGTCCATGTGTATGTGTGTGTGTCTGCACTTGCATGCCTGTAGGTGTGTCTGTATGTGTGTGCACGCGCCTGTGCGCCTGTATATGTCCGCGTGTATCTATCTGTGTGTCTGCACCTGTGTGCCTGTAGGTGTGTCCATGTGTATCTATCCACGTCTGTGTGTCTGGGCACCAGGTCCTCTGCAGGAGGGAGATTCCGGGAACCTGAGCTGGTGCTCCTCTTGCTGCTGCGGCTGGTGATGACACTGATGAATATTTGATGCCACACCTGGCTGGGTGGCTTAGGGGGCTGGTGGGGACCTTCCCCCAGGCAGCACTGACCCTGTGCTGGTGGCAGGTGAACGGGCAGAATGTGGAGGGGTTGCGCCATGCGGAGGTGGTTGCCAGCATCAAGGCGCGGGAAGACGAGGCCCAGCTGCTGGTGGTGGACCCCGAGACGGATGAACACTTCAAGCGACTGCGGGTCACACCCACCGAGGAGCATGTGGAAGGTGGGCGGCTGCCCTGGGGCCCAGGGCTGGGGTGAAGCATCGGGGCTTGAGTGGTCAGTTACACACTGTCCCCACAGGTCCACTGCCATCGCCGGTCACCAACGGGACCAGCTCGGCCCAGGTGAGAGGGTGGGAGCAGACAGGGTGGGCTCGGGGACCACAGGGGCACCTCTGGGAGCCCCTCCTGAGACCTCGGTCCTGGTGTCACGTAGTCGTGACACTGAGCCCGGCCCTGTCACTCCCAGCTTTAAGGCCCCTTGGGTCCGGTCTGAGCCCAGCCGCACCCCACCCCACAGGGCACTTGGGCACTTCCAGGTTGCAGTAGAGGCTCAGTGCCATTGCCAGATGCAGGAGTAAATGCAGCTCTGGTGTGTGCACGTATGTGTGCACACGTGTGTGTCCATGTGTACACGTATGTGTGCACAGAGTCTCCTGGGCGGGCCCCTGAAGCCACACCTTACCCTTGGTTTCCCAGCTCAATGGTGGCTCCGTGTGCTCATCCCGAAGTGACCTGCCCGGCTTAGACAAGGACACTGAGGTAGTGGGTGCCCCTCCACCTCCAGTACTGCTGCTCACATGCTGGGGGGGCGAGGCCTTGGGGGCGGGCATCTGTGGAGCTGTCAGCCTGAGCCGTGAGGCCGCCACCTCTAGGAAGCCCTCCTGGACCTGCTGCCAGGTGGCCTCTGGCGCGAGCTCCCTGGGAAGGGCCACCTGCCTGGGGGCTGGGGTCCAGGGCTCACTGGCCACCCGCCCACCATGTCCACCCCTAGGATGGCAGCACGTGGAAGCGAGATCCTTTTCAGGAGAGCGGCCTTCACCTGAGCCCCACGGCAGCTGAGGCCAAGGAGAAGGCGAGAGCCACCAGGGTCAACAAGCGGGCACCACAGATGGACTGGAACCGGAAGCGCGAGATCTTCAGCAACTTCTGAGCCCCCTGCCTGCTCCCCGCTGGCTCCTCCACACGGGCCTGGGCCTTGCCCTTCGGACTGCCCAGAGCTCCCCATGCCCCGGTGGACTGGAGGGGGCATCCTTCCCCCCTAAGCTGGGGTGGTCCCACCACCATCCATGGGGTGTTAGGGGAGTGTGGCCACAAGATGGGCAGAGGGAGCCCCTGAGATGTCAGAGACCCAGAGAGACAGTGAGGGGCAGGGGGAGAAAGAGGGGGAGGGCGAGGGCCAGGGGGGAGGGGCGGTGGTGACCCGCGGGCTGGCCGCCGTGCTGACTGCCTGGGCCTGCTGACTTACAGGAATTTGTTTTTGCTTTTTTCCAGAAAGATCTCTAGCTCCACATATGTTTCCACTTAATAGCAGAGCCCCGCCCCCACCCCCTCAGGACGTGCTCTCTAAATACTTGCAATAAAACAAACCTTTCTCTGCACACCATTTCCCCCCACCCCCTCAGCAGCAGCCATCCCAAGTGGGAGTCCCAGGGACAAGGCTGGGGGCTCGCAGGCTTCAGGGCAGGGGCCGTGGGAGCTGCCCTCTGCCCTTTCCTGGGGTGGGCGGTCTGAGGATGGAGGCCCCGTGCCCCTGAGGAGGGCACCTCTGGACAGGCCCCTCGTGCCTGCAGGGCAGCCCCCAGGAAGGATCTCAGGCTCCGGGCTCGGCCCCTGCCAGGAGCCTCCCTGGAGGAAGCCCATTCTGCCTTCCCTCTGCCCAGATCCCGACCCACCGACTGACATCGCTGTCTGCCCTACAAGCCATAGCGCATGCGCGCCCTCAGAATAAACAGGCCTTTCTTGGACTCTGTCTGTCTGTCCTTCCTGAGCCTGCGTGTCAGAGGCTGGGGGGGCCATGTTCCAGGTAGGGAGGCGGCAGCCCACAGTGTCCCAAGACCCAGCTGAGGCACACAGCCCCCTTCCTAAGCCTCCGCTCCCCAGATCCATCTGCCTGGCCCCTCCCAGCGCACTGGGGACCTTCGGAGCCCTGCCCTCCTGTCCCCAGACTGGGCCCCGGCCCCCTGCAGGAGCATGCAGGTCAGGCCTCTGCCCTGTGTTGGCCTGCCTGGACCTGCTGGCATCCCAGGATGAGGCCAGGTGGCTGTGTAAATACTGGGGGCAGGGCCTTGAGGCGGGGGCCAGGCTCTTGGGGGCACAAGTTCAGGAGGGGGCGTGTTCCCAGGTCCCCAGCCAGCTGCTGAGGGAGGCAGCCGGCGTCCCCTGCGGGCTTCCAGACAGCTGGCTGCAGCTGGCTCCCACGACCCTGGCCCCCGCCCCCGCCCCCGCACGCAGCCCAGATTGTCACGTCCCCATCCCAGCCTCCCAGGCCGCCCTGTTCCAGACACATGTAAGCATGGGTGTGCACACAGCTCACGCGTGTGCTTTCCAGCCTGCCCCTTGCCCCCGCCCCAGTACAACTCAGCCAGACCCTAACTACAAACAACCCCCAAGCTTTATTATAAACAGGCTACGGCTCCCCAGCAAAGGCACAGACAGACAGTGGCCAGAGTGGCGCCGGGCAGAGGGCCCCAGGCCCTCAGAGTCCCCGTGCAGCTGGGCACAGGGCCCGGTTGAGGCAGGCCTGGCAGCGTGGGCGGATGGGCAGGCAAGTCTGCTGGCCGAAGCCCACCAGCAGGCCGTTGATTTCGCTCCACAGTTCCCTGTGGGGGTGGGAGTCATCAGTGTGGAGGGAGGGAGGGAGCCCACCTGAGGGAGCCCACCCCAGCCCCCCATGGGGGTGGGCACACCTGGGCAGCCACTCCTCCAGAGCCCTTCGGGTTTCCTCTGGGGACTTAGTTGCCTTCTTGGTCCACCTGAGTCGGTTGGCGATTCTGTGCACATGTGTGTCCACTGCTGCTTGGAAACGGGGCAGGGTGAGCACTCGGCAGGCTTACTGGGCCAGACTGCCTATCCCTGCCCCTGGCTCCCAATGTGGGTGGGTGGGGGGTCCCCGTGGCCCCTCCCCTGACCCCCCCAGCTTCTGAGGAGAGCCCAGAACTGCACAGGCCTGACAGAGGGTCGCCTGGGCCTGTGGCTGGGCAGGGGCTGGAGCCAGACCCAGAGGTCTTGGCCTTCTACACAGGGTGCAGGCAGCAGTGCCTCCTGGCACTGGCCGTGGGTGCCAGGCTGGATGGCAGCAACTCAGCCCGCAGAGACATCACCTGCCACTGCACCGTCAGGGATGGAGCGGCAAGCGCGGCCAGGACAGCTGCAGCTGTCATCCACCTGGCCGCAGCCCCTGCTCCCCTGATCGGCCACCGGGGGCTGGGCCGGAACACCTGCTCGGTGAGGCCTCCTCCCCGTGTCGTGTCTGCCCAAGAGAAAGCAAGAAAGTGTGTTCCTGCAGCAGCTCACATTTCTGCTGCTGCTGCTGCTAAGTCGCTTCAGTCGTGTCCAACTCTGTGTGACCCCAGAGACGGCAGCCCACCAGGCTCCCCCGTCCCTGGGATTCTCCAGGCAAGAACACTGGAGTGGGTTGCCATTTCCTTCTCCAATGCATGAAAGTGAAAAGTGAAAGTGAAGTCGCTCAGTTGTGTCCGACTCCTAGCGACCCCATGGACTGCAGTCTACCAGGCTCCTCCATCCATGGGATTTGCCAGGCAAGAGTACTCTCTGCTGATAGCTGCCTGGAAAAAGGCTCAGCCCTCCCCAACAGCTGTGACAGGCATCCCGGGGACTCAGGGAGAGCAGGTAAATGGAGAAGTTACACCCTGGGGTCACCAAGGCTTAGCTTCTTTCTCTGTAACATGGAGGTAACCGCTCCCTTAAGTTACCCAGGGCTGCACCACACTGTGAGCCCCCGGAGGGGCTGGTCTGCACCTTTGGGCCGCTAACGGGAGCAAATGATTCCCCCGCTTTGTGGCCCAGTTCAGAGAGGCCAAGTGCCTCGCCCAGGGTCACCTGGCTAGGAGGGTGCACTGCCCCCGCCAGGGTCACCCTGCAGCTGGCCGGGTCCACAGACAACCGCGAAGCACACAGTTCTCACACTCTGCCGGTCCAGCTGAGGGTGGGCCCTCCCCCACAGACCCGCCCGCCCGCTCCTGGACACGGGCAGCCGAGGACAGCCGCCAGGAGAAGCTCGAGTGTCTGCTGAGTGGCTGCCAGCCGCGGGAGCCCAGTGGGGGTGGGGGGCTCTGCCCTGGCTGGGCTCCTGTACTCAGGGCTTCTGAGCTCCTTCCTGGGGCGGGGGTGGGGGGGTGGGGGGGTGGGCGTAGCCCTCTTCCTCCCATGGGCAGCGCAAGGAAGGGGTCCCCAGCCCAGGGGTGGGCTGCACCAGCCACAGGAGCCCTGGGGCATTCCCGATCGCCTCCCTTGGCTCCTCTGCACAAGCCCCTGAGAAGCGCCAGGGTGGAGGCACACAACGGGTCATGGGTCAAGGCCTGGTTCCCAGGCTGACTAGGCCTGTGCCGTGAGGCCTCGGAAGCCCCAACCCACTGGGCAACGATCTGAAGCGGCCAGCCCACCCCAACGCCGGGGTCTGTCTCCACTTGGAGCTCCTCCAGGGCCAGGATGCGCCACAAGGACCCAGGAGAGGATTCCAGGAAGGGCCACCCCCACCTGCTGGGGTCCCATCTCCTGTCTGTCCACGTGCATCCCAGAGCCTCATGCTCTGGCCTCTCCCTGCCCCACGGCTCTGCAGACGCTGTTCCTTCTGCCCGGAGCGCACTTCCTCGCCTTGGCCTGGCCAGCCCACCTCACCACTCAGCTCTTGGGTGATTTATCACCTCCTTAGGAAGTCCTCCAGACGCCCCAGACCAGGTTGGCTCCAGAGGTGCCTGCATGCCCCGTCAGCATTTCTACCCTCGAGTGAGGAGCTGTCTGATGTTTCTCTCACTCACACGGCACAGTCCCGAGTCGGCCACGGGCCTCTCCCGGGGCTCAGCTCACCACACGTGCTGGGCAAACAGGAGCTCCTCCAGTCAGTACCCGTTTCTGGGTGGGGCTGCCTCGCTCCTGACCTTTTGGGCTGAGTTGTGAACGAGGAGACCTGAGCTGGGGACTTGGGGAACCTCGACAGCAACCAGCAAGCCTGGAACCGGCCACTCCCGCCTTGCGTGCACTCCACTCACCAATGCCTGACACGGTGCCCCAGGCTACCGCCATGGCCAAGTGCGCCATCTTGGGCCCGACGCCGGGCAGCGCCACCAGCTCTGCCACGGAGGCTGGGATGTCCCCGTCGTAACGCTGCTGCAGGATTGCACTGGTCTGCTTGATGTACTTTACCTTGCTCTGAAAGATTGCAGGGGGTGAGCCCTGGAGATCAGGGGTATCTCCTGACTGGGGAGGACGAAGCACAGAGAAGACCCGCAGGTGCCCAGAGCTACCCATCACCGGTCCTGGACACACTCAGAGGCACTTGCTTGTCAAGGGCAGCAGGAAGGCCAAGGGAGGCCCAGTGCAGGCCTACCTCCCACCTGCCTGGGCCCCAGGACAAGTGTGTGGGGTCTGGTTTGAGGCCCCCTGCCCCATTACTCTCCACGGGAGACCAAGCAGGCTAAGAAGGGCCGGCCATGTCAGCAGCTGGGCTCCACAGCACCTGGGCCTTCAGGAAGGAAGGCTGGAGACTGGGACTCCCTCGCCTGCCTCCAGGCCAGCAGGGCAGTTCCCATCCTGGGTCTGAGTGGACAGGGCTATTTAAAACCCATCTGACAAACTGCAGCCCAAGCCAGTGCCAAGGGGAAACAGCCCCGCCCACCCGCCACCCTGCACTCCCTGCCGCTGCTCCCGAGGGGAGGGGCCGTGCACTCCAGGGAGGCTCCAAGTCAACAAAGGGCTAAGTGGGTGGGCAGCCTTAGCGAGGAAGGGAAGGGCCAGGAGGCTGGGCAGGGAGGGGGAGGAAGGAAGGGGTGGGCTGCAAACAGGAAAGGCCAAGGAGCTCTGGGGTCTGGACTGAGGCCCCACTGCCCAGCCCCCTGTGGGCTGGTCAGAGAGGCAAGGGCAGGATGGAGCTCCAGGGGAAACTCACAGCCAGGGATGCCCGCCCCCCGCAGCTGCTCAGCCTCCTTGACATCTTTGCAAGCCAGTGGCGCCCCCAGGCCTGCTGGCCACGGGCTGGCTCACCCTCCAGAAGCCCACAGGATAGATGAGCGCGCCCAGCGTGCTGTCGTCCGTCTGCAGGATGCTGTCCACCGTCAGGCCCCGGGCCCGTAGGCGCTGCATGGCACCCGCTGTCACCTGGTCCTTGGTCTGGCTGGAGAGCATCAGGGACAGCAGCACCTGGTACCTCCGCACCTGCTTGCACAGGGACAGGCACCAGGGTGGTGGCGGGTCCTGGGTGCTCACCGTGGGCCAGGCCCCAGGCAAGCCCTTTACTCATCTCCACGTGTCACCCCGGGCCTGGCCAAGGGGGCGTGTGTGGTGTCTGGCTTAGGTCTGTTTTTCCACTTAGAAAGAAACTAGCTGCACATGCTTTGTAAGATCACTGTGAGGCTTACAGAACTGCACCTGGCGCGACGCCAGTGCTCAACACTGCTCGGTTACGCTTGTTATTGTCATCGCTTCGCAAAGGATGCTGCGGTTCACTCCACAGACAAGCAAACTGAGGCCCTAGTCACCAGGCAGCAGACTTGGGACTGGAATCAGGTTGGTCTTAGGACCAGGCTCTGGGCCAGTGAAGTATAAGGAACTCCCTCTCTGAGCCAATGTTACCCAACACCCCTGCTGTGCCAGCTGTCCCTGCTAGAAGCCTGAGAGGAAGCGAGTGTCTTGTTCAGAAGAGGTCACCGGCAGATGGGTCCCTGCCTACCTTAGGGGATGCGCTGGGGTCAAAGCAGTGCTCAGCCCCCAGCTGGTCCACGGGTGCGTCCTTCCCACTCCTCATGGTCCGGATGTTGTCCAGCTGCTGCCGCCAGTCCTGAGGCTGCCAGGATGGTGCCTGGAGATGCTCGGCCCCCTCGCCTCCCTCACCTTCTGAGGCCTCGTAGGCCACGCTCAGCCTTTGTGCCTTCCGCTGACGCTTCACGGGGCTGTAGCTTTTCCTCTCTTCTGCAAAAAGTGCCACTAGGTGCCACTACCTGCCATCTCATCCCATGTCGTTTGTTCAACAATCACCCAACAAACACCTGTTATAGCTGGGGGTGCACTGGCCTCTATGGCACATGTTCCGGGCCAGGTCAGCCTTCCTTATGGCGCTGGCCCTCTGGCTACGCCCACTGCCGCACATGAGGACGCTAGTGACAGCCTCCACCATGGCAGCCCCCACTCTACTCTCAACGCTGTCAGAGAGAGCTTTCTAAAAATCTGGATTAAGTCGTGTGACTTCCTGTTGGAAATCTTTCATTGGTTTTTCTCTTTGCTCGTGAAGAACTCCAAACTGCCCTGGCATCAAAGCTCCTGCCCACTGTGCCTGTGCCCCCGCCATGCTTCTTGCCCAGTGTCATCCTGTCCGTCTGGGCTTACCCCTGGGGGCTTTGGGTGTCTGTGAGAATCCTCCTCTGGCCAATCCTGCAGACATCCAGGCAGGACAAGGGGCAGGGGCCCTGCCATCCTCACTTATCGCTGAGTCCCAAAGTAAGCCCTCAATTAGAAAACATGTAGGTCTCTAATACACATGTAAATGATAAGGAAAGTCAAACCGTTTCCCATTTTCTCTCAGAGGAACCCTCTAGCAGGGGCAGAAAACATCAGGCTGGGACCTCTGAGCTGGAAGCAGTTCTCAGGATAGGGCCAGTGCGCCTCGCAGTCAGCCTAGCACAAGTGGCGTACCCTAGGGCATGCTAGTGGGGCTGGGAGGACTTTCTTGAACAGGATGTAGGCGGAGGAGGTGGGAATGTACGAACTCAGCCCCTGTCTGCTGGGAACCGAGCTCAAGGCGGGAACTCACGGCCCGCCCCGCTGTCCCCCGACGTGCAGCCCAGGAGCTTGCTCGAGGCTGCTGGGTACCAGCCCTCGCGGCGCGGAGCCCTCACGTGCGACCGGGACCCCAGCCTCCAGTCCCTTGCAGGTTCCCTTCCCTGCCTCTCCTCCTGTGCCCCACCTCGGGCGCGGCGCTACCTGCAGCCGCCTCCCCGCTCCGGAGCGGCGCGGCCTTCTCCCCACGCCGCCTGAGGCTGGCCCCAGTCCCCCGGCTCCGGGCGCGGGTCACCACCATCCTCACTCCCGCCGCGTTCATGGCGGATTCCTGCGGACTACACCTCCCGGCTGCCTCTGTGCCCTTCCCACGTGACCAGACCCTCCCCCCGGCCTTCCGGCCAGAGAGCAACCCAGGACTACGTCTCCCAGCAAGCGCTGCGGCGGCCCTCGGCGCCCTCCCACGGCCGGAAGTTCGGGTCGCGCTTCCGGCGGTGGCCTGGGGCCGGGGGTGTGCTGGGTTCTCCGCCCCGGGACAGCCCTACGCGCGGCGGGCGGGGCGAGTGGTGAGTGGCTCGCGGCGTCCGGGCCGCTGGCGCCGGCTCGGCCCGCAGGGTGGCCAGCCCCGACTGGGCTGCGGGGGACGCTTGCCCCTCCTGGCCTGCTCCGCGCTGAGGCGGCGGGGGCGGACCCCGCGGTGTCGCGCCCGGCCGTCGGGCGCGCCCACCTCAGGCTGACCCTGGAGCCCCAAGCATTCCTTGGCTTTAAGTCCAAGGCGGGTGCGGGGGGGTGGTTCCTGCTCCTGGCGTCCCCCCGACAGTCCTCCCCGACACGGGGCGAAGAGAGACGGCAGACGTCGGGGCTCCCTGGACCCCGCGGCGGCCGCCCCCGGGGCCCCTCCCTCACCGCACGCACTGAGTCAGGAGGCGCGGGTGGACGGCCGGGCCCTTCACGGGTTTATTTCTGGCCGGGACCGCCTGGCTGTGGTTGAGGTCTCCCCGGGGCTGTGGGAGGAAGAAAGGTCGTGCCCACCGGGAACCTAGGGTTCGCGGGCGGGCAGAGCCGTCCCTGAGGTCTCTGCCTGATTCTCGGCACAGAGGAGTCCTCTGGTGCGTCCTTGCCCAGCATGGCTAAGCCAGCAAGCAAAGATTCAGGCTTGAAGGAGAAGTTCAAGATTCTTTTGGGACTGGGGACTCCACGGCCAAATCCCAGGTCTGCAGAGGGCAAACAGACTGAGTTTATCATCACCGCGGAAATCCTGAGAGTGAGTGAGCTGCCTGGGTCTTCTCTACTGAATGGGAGGTGCAGGGAAGGCTGAGTTTGACCTGTCACCCCGTTCTGTGGGGCTGCTTTCCCCAGCACCGTGGTGGTGATGGTTTTCCTCAGGAGATTCAGGAAGTCAGGATCTTGGGGACTTGGTCCAGCACACTGGAGTTAGTATTCAGATGTTGATGTTAAGAAAATCTATTTCACTAGATGTGACCAGAACACCACGGTCTCCTCAGGTGGTTAGGATTATGCCCAGGTGTAACTGATAATTTGAGAGTTCTTGGGAGAAGTAAGTCTTCACCCTTTTGCGTGTGTTGGAATCTCCCAGCACATGCCTACTCAGTGCTTTGCCCATAAATAATGTTGAATTTTTGTGCTTTTAAAGTTTCCTGTCCAGAAACATGGAGAAGGCAATGAATGGCACCCCCACCCGACTCCAGTACTCTTGCCTAGAAAATCCCATGGACGGAGGAGCCTGGTGGGCTGCGGTCCACGGGGTCGCTGAGAGTCAGACACGACTGAGCGACTTCACTTTCACTTTTCACTTTCATGCATTGCAGAAGGAAATGGCAACCCACTCCAGTGTTCTTGCCTGGAGAATCCCAGGGACGGGGGAGCTTGGTGGGCTGCCATCTATGGGGTCGCACAGAGTCGGACACGACTGAAGCAACTTAGCAGCAGTCCAGAAACAACCACATGCTCATCAGTTGGTGAAGGTGTCAGCAAAATATGATGGATACATCCATAAGATGGAGAGACTGTTATTTGCCAAAAAAAAAAAAAAAAGGAATGAAGCACTGATAACATGCAAAAGCATGGATGAACTTTGAAAACATTCTAAGCGAAAGAAGCCAATCACAAAGGCTCACATTAATATATGATTCCGTATATATGCAGTGTCTAGAGTAAGCAAACCCATAGAGACAGAGTCGATTAGCCTTTGCCAGGGCTTGGGGTGGGTGAGGAGGGGTTGGGGAGTGAAGCTTCCTTTTGAAGTGATGAAAATGTTCTGGAATTAGTGGACCTGGTTGCACGTTCTGAATATACTAAAAGCTGAATTATACACTTTAAAGTCATTACGATGGTGAGTTTCATATGTGAGTTTTTTTAAGTGAAAAAAAGTGTAGCTATGAAAAAAAAAAGTTTTCGCTCCCTTAAGGTAGGAGTGGTCAACTGGTGATTCCTGGTTTCAAGAGGTCTGCTGTAGGTTTCCAGTGTTGGTAAGACAGGGCAGTTCTTAGAGTGCCCTGTGATTCACAGGTAAGGAGACCTGGTGCCTGAGCCAGGACCCCCTTTCCTTCATTCTCTTTCCAGGAGCTGAGTGTTGAATGTGGCCTCAATAATCGCATCCGGGTGATAGGGCAGATCTGTGAGGTTGCCAGAACGAAGAAATTCGAAGAGGTAGGTGTGTCTCGGGTGGGTGACTGGACAGATTCATGTGAGCTGTGCTAGAGCCTGATTTGGCTTTTTCTAGGAGCAGGGCTGACAGCTGACGTCGCTAAGGAACTGTCGCACACCGTTTGAGAAATTTAGTCTTGTCTTAGTGATGGGGAGAGCTTCCCTGGTGGCTCAGCTGGTAAAAAATCCTCCTGCCATGCAGGACACCTGGGTTCAATCTCTGGGTTGGGAAGATCTGCTGGAGAAGGGAAAGGCTACCCACTCCAGTATTCTGGCCTGGAGAATTCCATGGACTGTATAGTCCATGGGGTCGCAAAGAGTTGGACACGACTGAGAGACTTCTTTCACTTAGTGATAGGGAAGCTTCTGGAAGTGTCCTGAGCACAACGTTGAGAGGCCAGTTACGTGTGGAGATGCGGAGCAAGAGGTGAGGCTCTTTTAGCAGATCCAGGAGAGGTTTTGAGGTGGCTTACAGAAATGCACACTCACTGTCCTCTCAAATTACAAACTTGCAGGAAAGGACAATAGAGGAATGTCTGTTTTGTTCAGTAGAGAGTATACCTTGATGTAGAACAAGTCCAGGCATGCCAGTCTCTGTCTTTTGGAGAGAGACGTTTGGGTGGTATTAGGCAGCCTCACAGATGTAGGCATGTTTATTTCTGATAGACACTTCCAGGCTCTTTCCCGCGTCCTGTGGACAGAGGGGGGTGCTGCCGTTAGAGTTCCTCAAGGGCTGTGCCCTCACCTTGCCACCCCGCTTTTGCGCAAATGACATAGGACTAGATGTGGGTCTCATACCTGATGGGTTCAGATCTGCCTGGGGGAGAGTGACCCCTGTGTCCTCTGCAGATCATCTGAAACGTGCAGGCTGCACTTCACCAGGGATAAATGTGAGGACAGGCATCAGGGTTCTCAGAGCTGTTGGTGTGAGTGCAGAAAGGGGAGCCATGGCCAGGGTGCCATCTAGTGAATGCGCGGCTTGGCCTCAGAGGCCTGGGTAATCTGGGGGCTCAGGTTGCATCGGGAGGAGTACAGGGAATGGGAGAGAGGAGGGGAGGTTCTGGGGTGTCTGGAGTCGGTTAGAGTGTTGGTCAGACTGCATCTAAAAGACATTTTAGCCCCCCACTTAAGACGAGTGAGCGCAGGAAAGGGTGAGTGGTCTGGGAACCTTGGCTGAAGTGGGGAAAGGAAAGTGATGTGAGAGGCTGATTCGAAGAGCTCTGGGGAAAGGGCTCAGTTCCCTCGTGGGCTGGGTGGACTTAGAAGGCAGATTCCAGAACCTGCACAGAGCACTTGGCAGAGGCAGAGTTGGGGTAGGGTGCTAAGTAGCCCGAAGCTGGCTTGTTCACACAAGGGGGAGCCAGAGCGCAGGGCTCCTAGGTCAGTCCACAGGCCTGGGGATCGCTCTGCCACTGCTGGTTCTGAGCATCTTCTGGTGACTGCCCAGAGAGGCTGAGCAAGCTCTGGGAACTCCCTGCTGATCTCCGGGGGCCGCCAGGACAGCCCCCCTGGCCCACCTGCCCTCCTCCCTGACCTCAGCCTATGGCCTGGTGAGGGTTAAAGGACCAGCTAGGGTTTGAAGGAGCTTGGGAGCCGTTCCCCTGGTCAGGCTCATGCTCGCTGTGGGCTGTGACGTATAGATGAGGGCTTTAGAGAAGCGAATTTAAGTCAGAAGAGCACGTTGTTCTGCTCTGTCTTTTGCCCATGAGACTGTCCCCTGAGACTGACCCCTGAGCTGAGGGGCCAGCACGCCGATCGCCATCCCCTCTCTGCTGGGCAGCACGCGGTGGAAGCACTCTGGAAGGCCGTCTCGGACCTGCTGCAGCCAGAGCGGCCACCCGAGGCCCGGCATGCGGTGCTGGCTCTGCTGAAGGCCATCGTGCAGGGGCAGGTAAGGGTGGCCCGGTGGCACCCCGCACAGGTTGGCCGGTGCCCAGGGCCCTGGAGCTGCACCGCTCGTGTGGACACATGGTGTCACCCTCTCCTATCTCTGTGACCCGCACACGCCACCGCCACCTCTCCTGTCCGTTGAGGGTGCTTGTCCCTCCTTTTTCTGGGGTGTAGTGCCATGAGTGCGCCGTTGCTGTCTTGGTCCCACTGACCTCCCCACCCTTCTTACCCGGGTCCAGCCCTGCTGGAACACCCAGGCCATTCCTGCCTGGGAGGTTCCCTCTCCTCGTGGCTGGTTTCCTCCACACCTTCACAGCCCCCTGCTCTGAGAAGCCCCCACCTCAGCTTGGCTAGGCCGTTGCTGTCATTCCGTGAGCACCTCTCGAGGGTGGGGCTGAATCGACCCCTGCTGAGAGCCCGCCCCTGTGTCCAGACCTGGGCGCCTAGTAGGTGCTCCACACACAGGTCAGCTGATGGCCAGTGCGCCTGATCCCCTCCCCAGCTGGTCCCTCACAGCCGCTTCCTAGGGGAGGGAGACAGGGCCCCAGGGCTGGGAGTCTTGGGGCCGCAGCACTTCTAGGACTTATCACAGCTGCCCGGGAAAGCCAGGGGATCCTGACTGTTGACCCCATGGTTTTATCTTCAGGGGGACCGCCTGGGCGTTCTCAGGGCCCTCTTCTTCAAGGTCATCAAGGATTACCCCTCTAATGAAGACCTCCACGAGAGACTGGAAGTTTTCAAGGCCCTCACAGACAATGGGAGACACATCACCTACTTGGAAGAAGAGCTGGGTGGGTGCCAGGTTGGGTGTGAGGTTTCTCTGGCCTTGGTGATCAGATTTAATCGGGGATACCCAAGGCCTCGGGGTCCAGAGGGAGAGCTGCAGTTCACAAGGGTGGCCTGAAGAGGGCGCTGAAGCACCCAGTTCTGCTTACCTGTGTGCAGCCTTCTTCAGCTTCCCAGAGCTCCTGGGGAGCTTGTTAAAAATGCAGAGTTCTGGGCTTCGCTCCAGACCTGCTGGCTCTGAACCCCCGGGGACTAGGGCCTGGACATGTCTTTTGGGCGGGCAGGAGGTGGTCTGAGGTTGTTTTTTTTTTTTGGGCCGGGGGGGGAGGAGATGGGGGCTCGCAAGGACTCGGGGCGGCAGTTCAGTCAGACACGAAGTCTGTCAGACATGAAGTCACTCAGTCAGGCGGGAGGGACCCGGGACACCTGGTCTGAGTTTTGTTGTTGGAGAGCATGCTGTCAACCCAGGCCTCAGGCTGGGTCTTGCCAAGAGTGGCTAGAAACTGAGTGTTGCTTGTGTCTCTTATGGGGGAGGCCTTCCTAGACTCTTACCCCCCGTTTGCACCCCAAGCATCAGGGGTCAGGGCTGTGAGCATCAGATGCACAAAGGCTGTCCCTTCCCCAGCCCAGACCCTGCATGCACCTGCGTGCTGGTGAGCTCCTGTGACTCGCTGGCCTGCCGGGGCTCCAGCTCAGCCTCCATCAGCACCCTGGTGGCCTGCCTGTCATTCCATGGGGACCATTGATGTGGTTTCCAGCAGTGAATGGGAGGGGGACACAATTCCCTGGGAAGGGAGTGAGTTGTATGGACGTTGCTCTCTTCTCCGCAGCGGACTTTGTCCTGCAGTGGATGGACGTTGGCCTGTCCTCCGAATTCCTCCTGGTGCTCGTGAACTTAGTCAAATTCAACAGCTGTTACCTTGATGAGTACATCGCATCCATGGTCCAGTAAGAAAGCCTTTCAGTCACATTGGCCTGATCACAGTCTCACTGTCTCATGTCCGCAGTTCAGCTCTGCAGGGTGAATAAAGCTGTTGAAACCATTAAATGAGATATTGGGAATGGCCAGAGCCATTTTCCGCATGCTGTTTGTGACGTGTGTGATGTCTGGTGACTGGTTCACCGTTACTTGCTGTGTTGAGAACACTGCAGCCTGCAGGCGGAGGCATGGTGCTGCACACCCGCTCCCGAGCAGTGGTTGGGTGGTGGGAGCCCTGAGGGAGGTCAAGCACCTTTTTAACTGACTTTGTTGAGGAAGTAGTGGAGCCACCCACCTTCAGGGCAGTGTCCTCTCAGCTGTCTTGTGCTTCTTCCCCAGCATGGTCTGCCTGCTGTGTGTCCAGACCGTGTCCTCCGTGGACATAGAGGTCAGTAACCCCCCTAAGGCCCCCTCCCCCCAGGGACAGTCCCTTCCACCCTCCTGGGCAGGCCAGGTGGTGTTGCAACTGAGACCCTGGGCCCTGGGGTCAAGCCCTGTGCTGCCGCTCACCAGCTGGGTGGCCTCAGGCATGCTGCTTGGCCTCTATGAGCCTCAGGATTCTCCTCTAAGGAAGGGCGGTTGGGTGATATCTGTTCTGGGGTCATGATTTATGACGGAATGACCCGCTGTGACCAGGATGGAGCAGGGCCTCCCAGACGCACACTGACTCTGAGGGTCCCAGGAGGGCCACTATGGCAGAGGGAGGGCAATCATCACTGATCAAAGCGGCATCAGTGGGAACCGGTGGAGATGTCCCATCCCTGCAGGCAGGAGGCAGGCCGGCCTGACCCTCTCTCCGCCCCCCAGGTGTCTCTGCAGGTGCTGGATGCTGTGGTCTGCTACAACTGTCTGCCAGCCGAGAGCCTCCCCCTATTCATCGTCACTCTCTGCCGCACCATCAACGTCAAGGAGCTCTGTGAACCTTGCTGGAAGGTAGGGTCTCCCCTGCCGTCCCACAGGGGCTTCCCAGGGGAGGTGATGAGTCAGCCTGAGGACAGGACAAGGACCCTCTGGTGTGCAGTGAATGGCCTCTGACTCCTGGAGCGCCCAGACAGTGGTGTGCTGAGGGAAGGCAGTGCACTTTCCCAGTGGCTGAGTGGAGGCCAGGGTTTGGTGGCATTTTGAGGGCAAACTTGGGTACCCATGTCTGGGAGGAGATGGTGGAGAGCAGCTGGGCGTGGAGGGCTGCAGGGCGTGGCCGTGTGAGGCCTGGGGCTCGTGTCTGCCTGTCCGACGGCAGCGTGTTACTTCCCAGCTGATGCGCAACCTCCTGGGCACCCACCTGGGCCACAGCGCCATCTACCACATGTGCCGCATCATGGAAGACAGGCGAGTGCGGGCCGCCCGGGCCCTGTGGGCGAGGGTGCGGGCAGCTCGGCGGCCATGGGGCCCCAGGGGAGGCTCCCCGTGTGGGCTCTGGCCCAGCACAGGCTGACGGGAGCCTCCTGGGCTGGTGGGAGGGCTGCTCCATAAGGGGGCCCTGAGCAGGGGCACACATCTTCTGCTCCTGTCTTCCTCCTGCTGGTGAAGTCAGGACATTCAGCCTGAGCTCCCGACCTCCCTCCACATGTGGACCTCCTCCAGCGGGGCCGCGTCCCCAGACCTGCCTCACCTCCCGCAGCTGAACCATCGCAGGGCCCGTCACTTCTGCCCCAAGCTGGCTCATCGGTCCACTCCCTGGCCCCCACCCCCCCCCCCCCAGCTCTCACCCGCTCACTGCTTTCCTGCATCCACTCTTGGCCTCCCAAGTCCAGTCCTCCACACGCAGCCACACAGATCTGACAGTGTCCTTCTCTGCCCGAAGCCACAGTGGCTCCTAGTGCACTCAGCCTGTGAGCCTCTCGTTCCTCCACCTTGCCTTTCTGCTCCCACCCTGGGCCTTGCGCTACTGTTCGCCTTGCTGGAATGTCCTTCTGCCTGGGTTGAGTTTCTCTGAGTGTCCTCGACATCTCAGTGTTGTGCCTGGATTCCCTGATGGCCCGAGCAGTCTGCTCTCCTGTCCCGCGGCTTCTCTTCAGCTGTAACCTGAGGGGGTCCCCAGCGTTAGTTTACGCGATGATTTGCTTCACACCTGTGTCTCCGAGGCTGTCAGCACCACGAGGCTGAGGGCCTTTGTGTCCTGGCAGCTTGCGTGGCTCCTCAGCCAGTCAGCGTGATGACTGTTGAGCACACGTGAGAACAGACCACGTGGTTGTGCTGCCCCGGGCCCCTGCACAGCCCCTTGCCGTGCTCGGCTGCCACCTCAGAAGCGTAGGGACCTCTGGAGAAGCTGCTGGAGCCTGGCAGACGCCGGGCTGCCCTCAGTTCACATCCTGTCTTCCCGGGATGCTTTCAGAGCCTACATGGAGGACGCACCACTGCTGAGAGGAGCCGTGTTCTTTGTTGGCATGGCTCTCTGGGGTGCCCACCGGCTCTATTCTCTCAAGAACTCCCCAACATCTGTGTTGCCATCGTTTTATGAGGTAACTTAGTTTCTGCACCATGGTAAGCTGGCGAGCGTGGCGGGGCTCCCCTTAGCTGGGCTGGGCCCATCAGACTGGAGTCTGCTGCAGGGACGGGGCTTTGCATGTAGGGATGAGATGTGGGACCTTTGAAGGGTTCATTCGCAAGCAGATGTTACAATTTATGAATTTCATCTTCTGCCAATTAGCATCAGGACTGCTCAAGATTCCCTTGGGGATAGCTGCATGCTTGCTTTTGACAGTTCCCTCGGTCCAGTGGCAGCTTCTCTCTCGTTCTAGAATGAGGCCAGAGATGGTAGCTCGTGTCTCCACAGTGCCTGGTGAAACCTGCAGCACTTCGTGTTTTCACATAGTTGTCACGGCATCCTGGTGGGCTGGGGTGATTGCACTCTTCTCAGCTTACCAGACGAATGGAGGCACTGGGTCTTGTCCAGGCTTGCACCGTGTCCTGATCAGGGTCGTCCTGGGTGGGGAGGGCATGCTCTCTGTGCAGGGCTTGCGTTTCATGAGGCCAGTGAGTTGGGGCCCAGAATTTGAAGTGAACGGTCTGGCTCCATCAGGCCCTTTGGAGCCAGCGTAGAACACATACTTCCGGGCTCCTGAGATGCTGTTTCTGTGGCCCGTGATACGTGTGGAAGCAAGGGTCTCAGGCTAGGTTCCGAGGGAGGGCTGCGTGCCCGGGCTTCCTTTGCGAGAGCTAGCAGGAGCTGACTGCCACGTGCCCTGTGTTCCAGGCCATGACCTGTCCGAATGAGGTGGTGTCCTACGAGATTGTCCTCTCCATAACCAGACTCATCAAGAAGTACAGGAGGGAGCTCCAGGCCGTGACCTGGGACATCCTGCTGAACATCATCGAGCGCCTGCTCCAGCAGCTCCAGGTGAGGTGGGCAGGAAGGCTGGCACGGAGAGGACCAGGACTGTAGACTGGTTGGCCGGGAGGGCCCTCCCTCAGAGTGCGCTGTGCCGTGTCCCCTGATGGTTTTCAGGGCTGTCGGCTTGTGGTCCACTGAAGATGGCTGTTTTTCCCAAACATGCTCCGTCAGCTGGAGCAGGACTGTGTTGTAGGTGAGCAGGGGGTGGGGGGCCATGTCAGTCAGGATGGACAGAGTAACCTGCCAGGTCACCTCCACGGCCGCAAGTGGACCGTGAAGACAGTTCCTGCCTGCCACTTTGGTGGAAGTTTGGAGTAAGGCATTGCCTGTAGCAGGAAGGAGGATGTGCTCGAGCAGGGGCTGTGAGGAGAGGCGGCCACACGCAGCGCAGGCTCGGGCCTGGACCACTGGGCAGGCAGCCAGACCCATGGGAGGAAGGACAGAACTCAGCAGGGCCCGGGCTCCCATCCCTCAGGGATGGGTACTGACTGTTCAGACAGTGCTTAATCTTGGAGAGATGGGCTGGAAGACCACACCATGGGGCCCCCAGAAGGTGCGAGAGCCTGGGGGCAGCCCACTGTGCAGGCAGCGCCAGCGCTCCGTGGCACCTGCCGTTCCCAGTTGGCAGGAGCGTCACAGGGCCTGGCACATCCAGCATGGGGCAGTCATGCCCCCCGCCCGGCTGGAGGGCTGGAGTCTGGACCCAGCTGCCTTGAGCTGAGGACTCCAATACTGAGTCCTGGCAGGGAGCTGGGCTCCTTCCTGAGTGCCAGGGTCCTCGTGTTGCAGAGCCTGGACAGCCCAGAGCTGAGCGCCATCGTGCACGATCTGCTGAGCACAGTGGAGGAGCTGTGTGACCAGAACGAGTTTCACGGCTCCCAGGAGAGATACTTTGAACTCGTGGAGAGGTGTGCGGACCAGAGGCCTGTAAGACCACCTCTTTCCTCACCACGGTGGGGCTGGGGTTTAGGTCAGGTGGTTGGCGGGGGATCTGTGTGGGTCTGGGGGAGGTTCTCCTTGAGTTTGAAGTAAAGGCCCGGGCAGGCTCCTGTTCCCTGGGGTTTGTGCCCCAGCAGTGATGTCTGTAGTAGGCTGGAGGCCTGCGGATGTCTCCAGTAGGCTGGAGGCGTGCGGGGCTGGGCGCTCCGCACAGCCCGACTCCATCTCTGCTCACCTGCGTGGAGGGAGACGCCTGGCAGTTCTGCGCTTGGTGTGTCTGCTCCCCAAGCCGTAGGCCATCCTGGCACCAGAGAGGCTAGCCTGATGCAAGACTTTCATGTGGGTTTTCAGTGAGTCCTCACTGAGGCCAGCAGAGCCTCTATCGTATATGCTCCCTCCCTGTGTCCTGGAGTGGCCGTTCTCCCGGGCCAGCAAAATGGGGTTGGGTTTATGAGAAAATCTCGGGGAGGGCCGAGCGGCTCCTTAACCCCAGGTCTATCTTCTCTCAACAGGAGTCATCCCTTTTAAACTTAATAACCTACAGGGCTCAGTCCATCCATCCAGCGAAGGACGGCTGGATCCACAACCTGCAGCTGCTGATGGAGAGGTTTTTCAGGTGGGCGCACAACCGGGACAGTTAGCGCCTTCCTCTCTGGATCTTGACTGTGACGGTTCTCACTGCGCGGGAGAGGGTTTGTCTTCCAGTAGGACAGACAGACAGGCCCCTGAGGCTGCTGTGCTTGTTCTTCCTGCGGGGTGGTTGTCTGGAAAGAGGCTGTCTCTGAGGGCCAGGTGCTCTGCCTTTCGCCCGTTCTGGGTCTGCATGTTGCTGCTCTGGGTCCATGTCGCAAGAATCTGGCCTCAGTCTTGCCTGCCGCGGAGGCGGGTGGGTGTGGGGTGCCCAGAGGGAAACCCTCGGACTTGAGGCTGGTGCAGGGGGAGGCGGCGGCCGGTGCAGCTGCCCAGCCCCAGCAGTGTGCCCCGCCCCCAGGAACGAGTCACGCAGTGCCGTGCGCATCAAGGTGCTGGACGTCCTGTCCTTCGTGCTGCTCATCAACAGGCAGTTCTACGAGGTGCGTGTCGGGGCCGCCGCGGGAGCCCTGGGGCGGCAGGGGCGGGGTGACCTCCGCGGGCCGTGCAGGGCACTGCTGGCCTCAGAAGCAGCCTGTGGCCCTTGCTGGGGCCCCTCAGTGGCAGGCTTTGTTTCCTCGTTGACCTCTCCCTCCCTTCGTCACTCCCAGGCCTGTGGCTAAGAGGCCAGGAGGGCACAGCCCCTGCCTTCAGGAAAACGGACTTGTGTGGGGACGTTTTCTTTTCATTTTGTGATCACGCTCGCCCTCTGGACTCGGGGTGGGTCACCAGCTGCCAGGGTGGGGCCAGGCCCTGTCTGCCTCTCTGCTGGTTCTCTCTGTTGCTTCCCTTCCGGTCTATCCTCTAGGTTTGGGGTCAGAACCTGCCCTTCTTTCCAGAACAGCCACAGCCCCGCCCGCCGGGCTGCCTTCTCCAGGAGAGGTGCTCAGGCGCTGGGTGTGTCCCTTCTTCCAGCACCTTCCTCACGGTGGCCTCGCTGCAGCGCATGCTGCTCCTGGGACCTGTCGGCCCCGCCTGCCCTCTCAGCCTCCCCTTTCTCTGCATCTCTGCTGGAATTCACTCTGTAGAGTCTGGCTCAGCACTGCCTCTTTCAGGAAGCCCTCTGGGCTCCCGGGTCCCTTGTGTTGGGGTCGCCTTGTCTTATTCTGCGCTCCTGTAGTGCCTTGTACCTGCTTCTAGCGCCTCCTATAGCCCCATGACAGTGGGCTCTGTGATATCAGTGCACACGCAGAGGGCCCTCCGCGTGGGGGCCTTCTGAATCGTGACACTGAGGGAGCGGAGACGTGGTCACTGCCGTGTTCACGTCTGAGCCTGCACCCGCGGGCTCTGCCCACGCTGGGCCACTGTGTACCTGCCATTGTCCTGAGCTGAGGGGCTGTGCTCAGCGCCCTGGTAGGGGCCCTCCGGCTCTTGCACACCGCTGCCATGGGTTGTCCCAAGTTTGGATGACGTGTTGGTGTGTCTTGGCCATGGCCAGAGGATCACCTGGCTGCTCCTGTGCTTGCTGCAGGAGGAGCTTATCAACTCAGTGGTCATCTCGCAGCTCTCCCACATCCCTGAGGATAGAGACCACCAGGTCCGGAAGCTGGCCACTCAGCTGCTGGTAGATCTGGCCGAAGGCTGCCACACCCACCACTTCAACAGCCTGCTGGACATTGTTGAGAAGGTGAGAGCCGCGCGAACCTGGGGGGCTCAGGCAACCATTGGGACCCCACTCAGTGGTGGAGCCCGGCAGGCAGCAGCGTTCCCTAGACCCGCTGTCTGTTCTTTGCAGAGTGACTGCCTGAGTCTCCCCGAGACCGGTTCCCTCCTGGGGTTGGGAGGCCTGGCTGCGCTTGCTGCTGCCCTGCTGCCTGGGGTCCCGGGACATGTCTCTGTGGCTTTAGGAAGGGCTGGCTGGGGCGGGCTTGGGTCCATTGCTCTTCTGCACAACCAGCACCATTTTGTTTTAGTTTTAAAATGCATTGCAGATTCTGATCTGTGCCTTGGCGGGGTGGATGGCGCCTTTCTTTCTGAGAAATAGAGGAGAAAGTAGTCGCTGGTTGAGAACTTCGGAGGTGATGGTTGTTGCCTGAGGGAGCCCAGAGCTGGGGTTTAGCGGAGGTCTTCTCTCTGCAGGTGATCGCCCGTTCCCTCTCTCCGCCCCCCGAGCTGGAGGAGAGGGATGTGGCCGCGTACTCGGCCTCCTTGGAGGATGTGAAGACTGCGGTCCTGGGGCTCCTGGTCATCCTTCAGGTGGGCTCTGCCTCGAGGGTGCTGCTCCCTGGGGACCTGTGCACTCCCGGGGGTGGTCCTGCCTCCTCGGTGCCGTGGGGCCAGGTCAGAGTCCTCACGGCGGGGTGGACGAGGCCCCGAGTCAGTGCAGAACTGCCTCAGCTGTCCCCGCGGCCAGGGAGACGGGGAGGGCTGCCGTCTGTCTGGCCCCGCGGTTGTGTGGCTTTCTTTAAAGGAGCTTTATCAAGAGGTAATGCATGTACCGTACAGCTCATCCATTAGAGTGTGTGGTTCAGTGGTTTTTGTTATGTTCATAGAGTTGTGCAGCTGTCGTTACAGTCACCCCAAAACAGCTCCACACCCATCAGCGGGCCCTCCTCATTCTCCCCTCAGCACCCCAGCCCTTAGCGGTCCCTGACACGCTTTCTTTCTCCGTGAATTTGCTTACTCTGGGCATCGCATAGACACAGAGTCACACAACATGCGACCTGTTCTGTCTGGCGTGTTTCACTGAGCATAATGTCTCTCACGTTTCTCCCGTGTTAGGGCGTGTGTCAGTACTTTGTCCTTTGTCTTGCTGAGTAACGGTCGTTGTGTGGGTATCTGTTCATCAGTTGGTGGTCGCTTGGGTCATTTCCACTTTTGGCTACAGTGAACACTCATATGAGTTTTTGTGTGGATGCATGTTTCATTTCTCCTAGGAGTGGACTTGCTGAGTCAGCCAGTAACTCTGGGCAGTCAGTCGTCTGAGAAGCTGCCAGGCTGTTTTCTTTAGGGTCGGCTCCCATTTACGTTCAGAGCAGCAGTGGATGAGGGCTCCGTCTTTGCCACACCCTCATGCACACTCCTGATTTTCTGTTTGTTTTTGATTGTCACCGTTCTCATGGGTAGGAAGTGAAGTCTCATTGTGGTTTTGAGGTGCATTTTCTTAGTGACTAATGACACTGAGCACCTTTCCACATGCTGGTTGGTTGTGTGTGTGTCTTCTTTGGGGAAATGTCTGTTCAGGCCCTTTGCCCATTGTTAAGCTGGGTGGTCTTTCTTGAGTTGTCAAGGTCTTCACATTCTCTGGGTACAGGTCCCCCGTCCATTAGCCCACTTGCACACGTCCTCAGCGGCTCTTGCCCGCTCTCCAGGGTAGTGGCTGTCCTCGTGTGTTGCAGGCATCCCTGGGGTAGCTGGTACCGTGGCCGTCCCTTCACACCCCAGCAGGGTAGTGATAGACGCTTCTGCTGGCCGCCACCCGTGCATCGCTGACCGGCAAAGCAGTGTGGTGCTACTTAAGGTCACTTGCCAGGATCTGTATTGTGTAAAATGAAATGTTTGAGTTAGTTGGTTCATCAACTACTTTGTAAAACGTTGATGGTAGAACAGTTCCTGTAAAGTTTACACGTGGTGGAATTTTATTATCTGGCGTGGAAGTTTAAAATTAAAATATATTTGATACAAATACTGAACGGCACTTCCTGGGCGTCTTGTCGGCAGGAGCCTCATGCTCCCTGTGTCCTGACTTGAGGGGTCGTGGAGAGCCCTGTGGTCTGGATGGACCAGAACCCTACTGCGGGAAGGAGGGAGAGACGGTCTTGCTCTCATTTGGAAATCCAGCTTGGAGACCTGGGGCTGTCAAGCGTGTGTGTGTGTGTGTGTGTGTGTGTGTGTGGCTGTCAAGCGTGTGTGTGTGTGTGTGTGTGTGTGTGTGGCTGTCAAGCGTGTGTGTGTGTGTGTGTGTGTGTGTGTGTGTGTGGCTGTCAAGCGTGTGTGTGTGTGTGTGTGTGGCTGTCAAGCGTGTGTGTGTGTGTGTGTGTGTGTGTGGCTGTCAAGCGTGTGTGTGTGTGTGTGTGTGTGTGTGTGTGTGTGTGTGGCTGTCAAGCGTGTGTGTGTGTGTGTGTGTGTGTGTGTACAGTGATACATGTTTTAAGTCTCCTGAGTACCACAGAGGGGACTGCAGCCCCACCCCGTAACCCCTGACCCCTTCCCCCAAACCAGGCTGCTGGCAGCCCTGAGCGCCATCTGCCTGCCCAACCCCCCAGGCCTCACCTTTCAGGGAGATTTCCTTGACCTTGTGGAGGGGGCGGGGATGACTGCCCCATTGCGAGGGGACAGCCCCCTTCATGGGCTCGTACGGGGCACACATACCTCCTGCCGTGTGGGGTGACCCCCCACCCCCAGTTTCTCCCGCTTTGCCTCATGGTGTTGAGAATGTGCTGTCAGCGCACGTGGGTCCTCCCGCACGTGGCTGTGCCGTCAGGCAGTTTCGCCGATTTCTTATCTGATTCCCTCTGACAACACAGACACGTGACTGTCTCTGGTGTTTCGCCTTCACCAAGGGGGGCATGAGAGGCAGTACCTGTGGAAGGAAATCCCGGAGGGGCATTGGTGGCTCGCAGGGTTTGTCCGTTTTAAAGGGCGGTAGATGTGGCCAGTTACCTCAGTGCCTGCTGGGCTACTCCCCCGGACACCACGGTGCTGGCTCCCCGGTTGCATCTCAGCCTCCTGCCCTCGCCGTGACCGGCATTCTCTCTGCAGACTAAGCTGTATGCCCTGCCTGCCAGCCATGCCACACGCGTGTACGAGACGCTGGTCAGCCACATTCAGCTCCACTACAAGCACAGCTACACCCTGCCCATCGCCAGCAGCATCCGTCTGCAGGTGTGTGCCCTGGGGCGCCCAGCAGCTGCAGCCGGCTCGGCGAACACAGTGACCGCTGGCTGGAGGGGTGGCGGGGGGTCTGCAGCAGACGGTCCCTCCTCTGCACCAGCCGAGGCTGCTGCTTCCTTGCCCTGTGGTCTGTGTGCCTCTCAGTCACATGGGGTTCTGAGATGGGGGTGGAGAGCGGGAATTGCCCTGACTTCCAGGGGGTCCTGGTGCCCCAGAGCCTGGCGGTGGAGGGCAGGGCAGGGCACCCTGGCTTGAGCTTCCGCCTGGGGAGCTGGTGGCAGCGTGAGCAGAGGTCGTTGGGATGGAAGCCCTGTCCCTCATGGAGCGTCTGCCTGAGGGGATGTCTCTCTGTGTTTGGGGGCGAGGGTGTCCTGAGCAGAGCTCTGCTGTCAGTACCGCAGGCCATGTGTTGTTGCCTGGCCAGGTGCCAGGCATCTGCTCCCTGCCCCACTGCCCCGGGTGAGAGACCGATGTTGCCCAGCTCTTGTGGGGATCACCAGCACCGTGGGGAGGCCACGGGTGCTGTGACATTGGGGCGGGTTTGCCGTTGGGGTGGCCACCCCTGCTGAGAGCCTGCGTGGCTGGGCGGCCGTGTCCTGCTCTGTCGGACCGCGCCGCCCGCTCTCCGCAGGCCTTCGACTTCCTGCTGCAGCTGCGGGCCGACTCACTGCACCGCCTGGGCCTGCCCAGCAAAGACGGGCTTGTGAGGTTCAGCCCCTACTGCGTCTGTGACTGCCTGTACGTCCAGGGCCCGGGGCGGGGTGGCGGCTGGCTGCTCTCACCCTGGGGCGGCCCTGGGGCAGGGGACAGCTCCATAGGGCTTGGTGGGCAGCCCCGGTTGCAGCTCGGGGCCTGTGTCCATCCTTAGCCTGCTGGAGAGGGAGCTCTGGCCTCAGCGCATTTCCTGCTCGCTCCCACAGGGAGACAGAGAGGAGCTCCGAGAAGAAGGCCGGGGGCCCCCTGTCCCCGCCCGCCGGGCCCCCTGGCCCTGCGCCTGCGGGCCCTGCCGTGCGCCTTGGGTCCCTGCCCTACTCCCTGCTCTTCCGTGTTCTGCTGCAGTGTCTGAAGCAGGTAAGGGGCTGGGCTCCCAGTGGCACTGGGTCAGACCGAGCTTTCTGGGTGCCCCGGGCACTCAGCCCCTTCCCTGTGGTGACTGTGGGGGGTGCTCACGTCTGAGGGCCCTCAGTGGTTCCATAGTGGGGTGCTGAGCGCCTGCCATGGGCAGTGAGTAGAAGCTGGAAGCTGGTGTGGAGCCCAGGAGACCTTCTGCCTCTGGGAGTGGTGGTGGTACAAGAGTGAAGGGTGTGGACAAGCAGCTGGATTGTGGGGTGGGGCGTGCCTCCAGGGGGCTCTGACTAGTGGGGCGTGCCTCCAGGGGGGCTCTGACTAGTGGGGCGTGCCTCCAGGGGGCTCTGACTAGTGGGGCGTGCCTCCAGGGAGGCTCTGACTAGCCGGCGGTGCTGAGGGCTGGGGGCATTTTGTGTCGTGGGGTGTGAGGGGGCGGGTGAGGGCAGTCTTGGAAAGCGGGAGATTGCAGCAGCAGGAGGGAGCCGGCCTGGTGGTGGGGTGGGTAAGTTGCCTGCCCTGGAGGTGTAGCTGGGCCTCCCGCCCACCTGGCGTCTGGAGGCAGTGGCCACGGTCCAGGACTGACCCTCCAAGTGCGAGCTGCAGGGACAGAGGACCAGGTCATGCAGGAGAGCAGGTCCAAGCCCTGTTGCCGCCCAGATGGAGCTCAGCCCTGAGACCTGTCTCCCGTTGCTGCAGGAGACCGACTGGAAGGTGCTGAAGCTGGTGCTCAGCAAACTGCCCGAGTCGCTGCGCTATAAGGTCCTCATCTTCACCTCCCCATGCAGTGTCGACCAGCTGTCCGCCGCCCTCTGCTCCATGGTGCGCCTTCCACTTTGGCCCTCCTCCTGGCCCACTGAGCCTGGGAGGTGGGCGGGGCCACATGTAGCACAGACAAGTTTGCCTCAGACTCATCCCTGGCTGGAGCGCAGGAGGGGCCTCCAGGACCCCATAGTCCCATCCCTGCTCGCCGGTGGGGGATCAGGGGCCTCAGTGAAGGGCTGAGCTCGCAGGCCCGGACGGGGTCCTGACTCCTCCCCGCTCCTGCAAGGAGCTCTGTGATACGGGCATCCTGTCTCCTATCTCCCTAGCAGGTCCACAGGTGTCCTCCTGCTGCTCTGAGAAAGCAGACTGCTGGTTAGAAAGGGCAGTAGGAGGGTCCCAGGCCTTTGGCCCATCCTCCCGCTGGGCTTCCATTCTCAGGGGCCTGCCTGGGTCCCCGGCCACCTGGCCTGACCTCTCTGCCGACAGAGCTTCATATCTGGGCTGTGGCTATTAGCTTTCAGGTCCCAAGACCCTGGAGCGGCTCCGAGGCACTCCAGAAGGCTTCTCCAGAACCGACCTGCATCTCGCTGTGGTTCCCGTGCTGACAGCCCTGATCTCTTACCATAACTACTTGGACAAAACTAGACAGGTACCGGGCAGGAGAGGGACAGTTGGTCTCCAGGATGCTGACCTCAGCCAGAGTGGCCCAGTGTCTTCCTTATAACCTGGTGCTGGGCCAGGGCGAGGGTAGCTGGCTTTGTTTCCCTCTGGGGCCACTGCAGGCATGGACTGACGCAGCCTAGAACCACGGATGTTTGGACTCCCTGGTGCTCCCGAGTTCTCTCCGGGTGTGGGCTTATGCAGTGCTCCAATGTGGCCTCCCAACGCAGCCCCGTTTTCTTTTTAAGGAGCATTGCCTGGCTTGCCCTTGCTCCAGCTTTAGGGTAGGTGCTCAGCCTCTTGACTAACCTGGGCGTGTGTGGAGAGGCAGGGTGGCCAGGCCAAGGGCCCCCACTTCTCTGCTTCCACGTCTGTCATCAAGAGCAACAAGCACGCATGGTAAAGCCTGTCTCCTCAGGTCCACACTGCTGGGTACAAGGCCTGCAAGGAGCCATTATCTCATGCTTTAAGCTCCCAACACTTGTCTTTGTCACCCTGCCCTTATTGAGTAGGGAGCAGAAGTGTTTGGATGGTCAGGGCAAGGCGAGCCGCTGAATGAGGACTGTGTGGGCCCTGAGCCCACGCTCCTGGTCAGCGCTGCTTGGGGCTCACTGCACACTCGCACTCCTGGGGAACGTGAGCCTCAGCTCCTCCTGTGTGGCCCAGCCTGGTTTTCATGGCTGCACTCCTGGGGTAGCTGGCCACACTGGGCTGAAGGTTCCCCAAGGACGCATGAGGCCCAGAGTGTTACTGCGGGTGGGGGCGCTGGCTGCAGGAGGTCTCAGAAGCACCCAGGGCCCAGGTGGTTTGCCCCGAGGCTGTGGCCTGAGCCAGCACTTGTCTCCCGGGGACTTGGCCAGGGTGGATGTGGGCCAGCCGCCTCGCTGTGTCAGACAGCTGGGGATTCGAGAGCCAGGGAGTTGAGCCCAGCGTGTCCTGGCTCTGGAGTGGGCTGGGGGCACGTGGGGAAGTGTCAGGGAGGCCTCGCTGTCCACTGGGCTTGGGGGGCTCAGCTGCTGGTGGTGCTGCCGCTTGGGGGTCCTGAGACCTGGGATAAGGCCCTTGGCTTTCCCCTCTGGGGTGGAGGCGGAGAGACCGGGCCCTGGCTCCCCAGAGGGGCTCTCTGGATGGGGCATGGGCGCGGGCCAGCCTGTGGTGGGCCTGGTGCGAGTCATCATGCTGTCCACAGCGGGAGATGGTGTACTGCCTGGAGCAAGGCCTCATCTACCGCTGTGCCAGCCAGTGTGTGGTGGCCCTGGCCGTGTGCAGCGTGGAGATGCCCGACGTCATCCTCAAGGCACTGCCCGTCCTGGTTGTGAAGCTCACACACATCTCGGCCACGGCCAGCATGGCCATCCCGCTCCTCGAGTTCCTGTCCAGTACGTGTCTGTGGCTGCGCCCGTGTGTGCTGGGATGGGTGTCAGTGGGGTGGGCTCTCGAGTCTGGGGCTGCGCCTTGCCTGAAATAACCTTTGCCGACTCTCACCTCCCCTTGCTGCAGGTAGGTGTGCTGTGCCCCATGGGCCCCTCTGCTGCTTCAGGGCCTTTGCACCCCCCAACCCACCATGCTTGAGGGCTTTCCTTCCTGGCCTCTCAGGGTCAGTGGCCAGAAGCCGCCCGTTGGCTGGCCCTGGGCCCTGTGCTTGCCCAGCTCTCAGCCTTCCCTTTGTCCCCTCAGCACAGCCGCAGCTTGGAGGGCGTCTCACCTCTCAGGCTAGGGTGTCCAGGAGCTGGGGGTGCCTGGCTCGCCCCTTCCTTCCCAGTGTCCCTGGGTATCTGGCCCTCAGCAGGCCTTGGGCATGTGGACAACAGGAACCAGGCAGGGCTTTGCTTCTGTAAAAGGCCACCTGGGGCCAGCATGACTGCGTATTCATTCTGTTTGCAACGGTTTGTAAAGATGGAAAGCATGTGTAGCTCACAGGTCATGAAGCGAGTCTGCACGGAGCCAGGGCACTGTCGTTTGCAGCCGTGGGAGCCAAGGCCCAAGGTCACGCTCGGGCGGCTGCCGCCTTCGCTCCTTTGCTGCCCTCGGGTCAGAGTAGCAAGGCTGGCTTTAGACACACAGCACAGGACGCTGGTTCCCAGCCCTGTCATGGCCGTGGGCACGTGTGCCCAGCCGTCGGGCCCCTCACTGGCTCTCCTTGTTGCAGCTCTGGCCAGACTGCCTCACCTCTACAGGAACTTCGCAGCAGAGCAGTATGCCAGTGTGTTTGCCATCTCCCTGCCGTATACCAACCCCTCCAAGTAAGTGCTGGCCATACGTCCCTGCAGGCCTCCTCCTCCTCGGTGTGGCCCAGGCCAGCTGGAGGCCTCTGCTCACCGGAGGCCAGGCCTCTGGGCAGAGAAGGCCTGCTTGGTCTTGGCGCCTCTGACCTGCTGCCCTCCCTCCTGGCACGTTTCCCTGGATCCCTCCCCGGGCCCAGCACCTCCGTTTCTTCTCGGCAGGTTCAATCAGTACATCGTGTGCCTGGCCCATCACGTCATAGCCATGTGGTTCATCAGGTGCCGCCTGCCCTTCCGGAAGGACTTTGTTCCTTACATCACCAAGGTGAGCCGGTGAGGCTGTTGGCCGTCTACGGCTGGAGCAGGGTGACCAGTGGGAGAGGAGGCGGGCACCTCTGGGGCACAACTCGTGGCTGCCCATGTCCTGGGCCTGTGGCTCACCCCAGGGTGCCTGGGTGGCTCAGGGGCAGCGGGAGAAAGCCTGTGGGTACCTCCTGGCATGTGGCTCAGCTCCGCTCCTCTCTGCCAGGGTCTGCGCTCCAACGTCCTCCTGTCTTTCGATGACACCCCCGAGAAGGACAGCTTCCGAGCGCGGAGCACCAGTCTCAACGAGAGGCCCAAGAGGTGTGGGGCCTGTGTGGGCGGGGCAGGCCTGCCGGCAGGGCCGCGTCGTGAGGAGGCTGGGGCTGCCTGGCTGCCCCAGGCCAGGGAATGGAGACGGGCTGTGGCTGAGGGCGAGCCCCCTGTAGCCGTGCTGAGCGCCAGGTGTCCTGGGCTCAGGAGGCAGGCGGCCTTAGAAGGCTAGAGAGGCCTGCGCCCTCTGGGGCCTCAGTGTAGCTGAGCCTGCATGCTGGATCCTGGCTGGTCCTGCCTGGATGGTGGGCGAGCACAGACTCTCCGAGCTGGAGGTTGGGGTGCCAGCTAGTTCTAGGGCATCTGGATTTGGGGCTGACTCCACTGAATGAGCCCAGGTTGACTCCTGAGAAGCCCACACTCGGCCTGCATGGGGGCCCAGGGCCACAGACGCCCAGCCTCAGACCGCCGTGGCCTGCTCCCCCAAGCTCTCTCCCAGCCCACTGCCAACCGGGGACACGCTCTTCACCTCAGCTGCTTTCGCCAAATCTGAGAAGAGCCGTGCTAGGCCTCGTGTTCTTGTTTTGCATTCCATTTGAACGGCTGCCCCCCGTCCCACCCCCCTTCCCGTCCAGCTTTCCTGGCTCTCCCTGGTGGGAATACGGCATTTTCCAGAAGTCAGTGTGACCTGAGTCAGAGGCTGTTCTCTCAGGGTCCCAACGGCTGGGGCTGGGCCTGGAGTTAGAACTGGCCTTTTCTGGAGCTGTGCCCCTCAGGGCCCCAGCAGCTGGTCCTGAGCAGGGGGGCGGGACACCTGGTCAGCACAGCCTGGAATCTGCCGTGCGGTGCGATCCACACATGTTTAATTTGCACCAATGTTCTTTGTTTTAGTATCATGCGTGAAACCTTACTTTTTCGCCGTCATGTTTACACGATGTATTTTCATGCGTTTTTGTTTTCTGTTTCTCCCCCTGCTAACTGGCCTCTGGCATGGTTTTTTGTTCATCTCACCCGCGGGCTCTCCATCCTGACCCTGTGGCCTGTGACCTTTCCTCCTCATCCCTCCAATGGCTTGTCCTCCCTGCCGGGAGCTGGGCTCTCTGGGGCTTGGGCCTTCCTTCCTCACCTGGTAGTTTGAGGATAGCCAGACCCCCCAAACAAGGCTTGAATAACTCTCCACCCGTGAAAGAACTCAAGGAGAGCTCTGCAGCCGATGCCTTCCGGTGCCGCAGCATCAGTGTGTCTGAACATGTGGTCCGCAGGTAGTGGGCTCTGTCGGGCGGGGGGCTCGGACCCTGGAGCTGGGCCCGTGAGTGGCGCTGCCAGGCGGGAGCACCCGGGTGGTTGTGCATGGGGCTGCTTGCATGACCTCGTCACCTGCCCATGCCCTCCCCAGCCAGAGTTGAGGAGAGCCCGCCTGGCAGCCCTTGGGCCATGTGGCCGGGGCTCTGCGGTGGGAAGCCTGGTGGAGAGGGCTGGAAAGGTTGCATTCTGTCGCCCGGCCTCGGACTAGCGTGGGCTAGCTGCACGGCATCCTCAGAGGCCGGCCTGGGGGCCCGAAGCGGGGTGACCCTTGTGAGGCAGCTGGTGTCCAGTGGCAGTGCCCACAGGCCTGTCCCGGAGGTCAGGGGGCTTTTGCAAACTAAAGCCACACCCATGCCGGTCACCTGAGGACACACTCTCCAGGGTTTGGCTTTTCTCTCACGTTCTCTTGAGTGGGCTTTCTTCTTGAGTTTTTCCTCTGGGAAAGGTCTGCTTTCTGTGGCAGGTGAGAGGGAACGGGGGCTTCTGTGTAGGACAGTGGGCCAGGGGCCAGCCTGCAAGGGGCTGGGCATGGAAGGCCTGACCTCCCCAGGGGTGCGGCCTCGTCACTTCCCCTGCTGTGTCTTGGAGCTCTTGAGGGGTGGGGTTCACCGCTTCATGCCCATGGGCCAGGCTACACCGTCTTCTCACGTGGAAGGCCCCTTAGGCCTCAGCATCCCACAGCTCAGGGACCCAGCCCCTCACTGATGCCTGGCTCAGGCCCCAGCCTGAGCCTGGCTTCCCTGAGTGGGGTTTGACCTGGATGGGAATCGGGGCTGGGTAGTCGTCAGGGAGGCTCCCCTCTCAGCTGTTTTCAATAACTTACTTACCATAAGCAAAACTCAGCCACGGGGGCGTGAAATTTGTATTGGAGTGAGACCTGCACACACCCCTCCTCCTGGTCACGGGGCGGGGTTCGGCGGCCAAGTGTGGGGGTGAATGCAGTGCCTTACACAGGACCCAGACCCTGCCCGTCCTCCATGGGAGGGCCCGGGGGCAGAATGCAATCTGTCTGTGTCCTGTGGTCTCCACGTCTCTGCATGACTCCACTGTTCTGCCACAAAGGGGTCACCTAATTCTCCTGTGCTTCGGTGAGGGGCCAGCCTCTCTCCCCGTCTCCGAGGACTCTGCTCTGACGAGCCGGCCTGGGTCTCTCCATGAGCCCCTGTCTGCCCGCCCCCCAGGGCGGTGTGTCCACTCTTTGCCAAGCTGTGGTTCTATGGGCCATGTGCCCTGCGGGGTCTTTCTGAGCGCGGCCCTCTCCGCACCTGCATGCCTTGAGCTTTGGCCCCGGTGGTAGACGGCTAGGCCCCTGCCGGCACCTGACCTTGCCATGGATCCTCTTCCAGCAGGATCCAGACCTCTCTCACGAGCGCCAGCTTGGGGTCTGCAGACGAGAACTCGATGGCCCAGGCCGACGACAACTTGAAAAACCTCCACCTGGAGCTCACAGAGACGTGTCTGGACATGATGGCCAGATATGTGTTCTCCAACTTCACGGCGGTCCCCAAGAGGTGCGAGTCGGCTCCGGGACAGGGCAGGGCTGTGCTCTTCTGTGACTGCATCCAGTCTGAGCAGCCGCAGGAGTGATATGGGGGCGCCTTGTCCGTCCAGGGCTCCCACCCAGTGAGGTGTTGACTGACTCTGTGCTTTCAGGTCCCCCGTGGGAGAGTTCCTCCTGGCTGGTGGCAGGACCAAAACCTGGCTGGTTGGGAACAAGCTTGTCACCGTGACGACAAGCGTGGGGACCGGGACCCGGTCACTGCTAGGCCTGGACTCTGGAGAGCTGCAGGGTGGCCCGGAGTTGAGGTGACCACTGCTTTCTGCCTCTCTGTGGTCTCTATCCTGAGCCCACACCTGCATGAGAGTGTCAGATCACCTGAGCCCATGAACTACCTCAGTCACACTCTGGGGACCCTCTGTCCTCAGCTCTGACCCCAGCATGCATGTGAGACAGACAAAGGAGGCACCCGCCAAGCTGGAGTCCCAAGCTGGGCAGCAGGTGTACCACGGAGCCCGGGACCGGGTCCGCTCCATGTCCGGTGAGCCCCTGCCCTGCCCCGCCTCCCCCCCCCCCCAGGGCCTTTGCAAGGCCAAGAAAGGCCCGGGAGCTGCGGGGCAGGGCAGTCTGTTCAGACCTGGCCCGGGCTCTGAGGAACTTGTGCTGTCTGCAAGCCCTCCCCACCAGGCGAGGAGGGGGCGCTGCTTCTGCGCAGCTGTGAGCCATCAGCCCAGCCCACCCCCGGGGCTTTCTCTGCTGTCATTTAAATGAGCCATGGTCTGAGCCGCAGGTTCTGGGCCCCTGCCTGCTGCCCTGGGTCTACCAAGCCAACTCGACACTGTCTGAGGGCCGTGCCTGGGGAGGGCTGTGCTGCCTTGGCCCCGGCTCGGAGTTTGGCAGCCTGGGCCCCCGCTGGAGCAGCCAGGCCTGTTGGGCCAAGCGGTGGTGGTAGCCAGCCCTCCCCTCTCCTCCTCAGGGGGCCATGGCCTTCGCGTGGGTGCCTTGGACGCTCCAGCCTGCTACTTCCCCAGCAGCCCCACGTCCCCGGGCTCCCAGACCGCTCCAGCCAGCCAGCCCGAGAAGGCCTCAGCTGGCAGCCCGCTCCCAGCACAGAAGGAGAAGACAAACCTGGCCGCTTACGTGCCCCTGCTGACCCAGGGCTGGGCAGAGATCCTGGTCCGCAGGCCCACAGGTACCCAGGGGTGGGCCCGTGCTCGGCCGGCCTGGGCTGCTGTCAGCACGTGGTGTGCACAGTGACGCAAACGCTCCGGACGCTACGGAGCTGGTGGCGGCCAGTCGGGAGATCACCTTGAGCTGAGTCCCCAGGGGTGGACGTGAGGGCTGGGCGGCAGCTGGTCTGCTCAGGCTGCCACAGCAAAGCCCTGCCGGCCGGGCGGCTATAACCACAAGATCTCCTGCCTCCTGGCCCGCGAGCCCGGGAGCCGAGCGTCAGGATTGTGGACAGGGCTTGTTTCTCCTGTGGCTGTCTTCTTGCTGGCTCCTTACAAGGTCATCCCTCTGTGTCTTAGTCGTCCTTTGTTGTACGGACCCTGGTCAGAGCAGAGCAGGGTGCAGCCGGGGCTGCCCAGGGCGGGCGGAGGGCAGGGCTGCTGGGGGTGCTATGCTGAGCCCTGAGCCCGCCCCACAGGGAACACCAGCTGGCTGATGAGCCTGGAGAACCCGCTCAGCCCCTTCTCCTCGGACATCAACAGCATGCCGCTGCAGGAGCTGTCCAATGCCCTCATGGCCGCCGAGCGCTTCAAGGAGCGCCGCGACACAGCCCTGTACAAGTCGCTGTCGGTGCCGGCGGCCGGCTCAGCCAAGCCATCCCCGCCCCCACGCTCCAACACAGGTGAGCGCTGGCCCCCACCCGCCTGTGTGCCCCGTCTGAGGGCGGATGGCCGCGTGGGGTCCTGGGCCGTCTTGGCTCTGCCAGCCTTGGGCGCTGAGGAGGCCGGCTGCACGTGGGGCACACTGGTCTGCAGACCTGGTGCTTGAGAGCGGGGCCTGCTCCTGGGGGACCCTCCTTTGGAGATGTGCCGTGAATCGGTGGCTCGAGGCCTCCTCAGCTGGCCCTGCTCGTGGGGTGGACACAGGCCTTGCTCTGCACCCTTCTCGGGTACCCGGCGCTCAGGGTCCTGGAGACGGCCGCGCTGCTGCTGGGGTGTGGGTGTGGACGTGCCAAGCTCGCCTGCGCCCGTCTGCGCCTGCGCCGCCCTCCTCCCTGCTTCCCTGCGGCCGGGTGACCGCTCGTGAAGAGAGGCGCGCTCCTGTCCCCGGCGTGCACCTGAGCAGCTGGGAGCGCTGGCGTGTGCGCCGGCTGCTGGCCGCCCCTCTCTCTCTCCAGGCTCGGGTCCTTGCAGGACCGGCGGTGCCTGTCCTCTCTGCTCGGCTGTGCGTGGCCTTCCTCCTGCTGACGGGCCGCTCACGGTTTCCCTTGCAGTGGCCTCTTTCTCCTCCCTGTGCCAGTCCAGGTGCCAAGGAAAGCTGCACAGGAGCATTTCCTGGGCAGGTATTCGTACGCTCTTTAAGGAAAGCGGTGTTTGCTGCAGAGCGCCGCTCTGCCTTGTAGATGCTGTGTCATCGTCCCTCCTCCGCTCACCCCTCCCTGACCCCGTCTGAGCCTCTCGTCGCCTCAGGGAGCCATCCCCGACTCGCACGAGGACGTCGGTGCAGGATGCCTGTGCTTTGTCAGCGGGAACCCCCACTGCCTTGTGCCCTCTGTGCCTGAGTTCTGTTCCCAAGCCTGTCGGGCTCTCCCAGCCCTGTCTTCAGCTTGAGGGGGTGACCTGGATGACTGCACCCCAGAGACCGGCAGAGGACAGAGCTGCACTGCCCTGGCTCTGGTGCTGACGGGCCTTGTGAGCCCACAAATTGGGTGTGTCTGCCGTACACACGGGCTGCCCGAGGGCCCCGCAGGCTGGCTTCCAGCCCGTTGCTCCCAGGCCCTGGCCGGAGGGTGTGGCTGGCCAGGTGCTCCAGCTGCCCCAGTCCCCCACATGGGTAGGACTGGCTCGGGGCGGGCACGGCAGGGCTTCTCGAGGCGGCTGACACACTGCGCAGTGCGGGGCTGCGCTGACTCAGTCGCTTCTCCTCAGCCCCTCGCCCTAGTGCTGGCACAGGAAACCTGGCTTTGGGGTCATGCTCCCTCCTTAGCTGCCCGGCTCTGGGTCGGTATGGACTCAGCAGGCGAGCCTCCACCCTTCAGGACACTTCAGAGCCCGTGTGCACACGGGGTCCCTCACTGGTCTCTCCCTTGGGCCTGGCAGGGAGGAGCTCAGAATTCTCCCGGCTCCTGAGGGCTGGTCGAGGCCCCTCCTCTGGGCCGGGGCCTGACTCAGGCAGGGGCTTCTGCACAGGGGTCCTGTCTGCCCTTGCCCACCTGCCTTGCCGGGGGAGCTCCCCGGGGGAGCTACTGGGGCAGCTTCTGTGGATGCTGGAATGCTCAGGTGGGCACTCCAAGGGGCCAGGTGCCCCCCATCTTGACCCCTGGGAGTCCATGAAGAGACAGACCCCTGTGTCAGGGCACTCAATGTCCCTCTCCAGCCGGCTCCATGGGAGGGGGTGGCTCAGAGCCCCGGGGAGGAGAGCCTTGGGCCAGGCCCTGCTGGGGAGCCGCTGTGCCCTCTCATGGGGAAACCCGGTGCCCAGAGGCCATGTGAGTCCTGGACGGGCCGCACCCAGCAGCACATCTGTGTCCTTCCAGATTCTGCGGTGGTCCTGGAGGAGGGAGGTCCAGGTGAGGCTGGTTTGTCTGCAGAGCCTCCCGAGTTGGAAGATTTTGAGGCGACACTGGGCTCCGACGGGCGCTGTGGGCGCAGCGACGCTTTCAGCAGGGTGAGTGCAGGCGGGGGAGCCACCTGAGGGGCCTGTAGGTGCTGTCACCCCCTGCTGGGGGTACGGCGGGGCTGAGCCACCGTAGGCTGGTTTGCTTTGCACTTCCGCTGCTCTCCCATCCCTGTGCATGTCCCTGTTGTGGGGCAGCCTGAGGTCCCCCGCGGTGGTCCGCCCGGGGTTTTAGCCCCTCCATGCCAGCATCCTGTAGCCTGGGGCCTTGGCTCCACTGCTGAGCGAAGGGCACGGGAAGTGCTTTCGGGGAAGGGGAACCACTAGCTCCGTGCTGGCCGCTCTGAGGCCCTGGCTGGGGATGGGTGGGGCCTTATTTCTCCAGGTAAACCTGGGTGGGCTCTGCGGTGCCTCCTGGTGAGCGTTTCTTTTGGATCCATTCTTCCCAGTCATCTTCCACCTCCAGCCAGGAGGAGAAGTCATTCCATGCCGAGGAGTTGCCTCCTGGGGGCATCCCCATCGAGCGGGCGGTCTCGGAGGGCTCCCGGGCCTCCGTGGACCTCGCCTTCCAGCCCTCTCAGCCCCTGAGCAAGTCCAGCTCGTCGCCTGAACTGCAGACCCTGCAGGACATCCTGGGGGACCCCGGGGACAAGGCTGAGGTTGGCCGGCTGAGCCCCGAGGCCAAGGCCCGGTCGCAGTCAGGGATCCTGGACGGGGAAGGTGCCGCCTGGTCAGCCCCGGGTGAGGAACGCCGGGGTCGGGGCCCTGCCCAGCCAGAGGGCCCCCTGCCTTCCAGCTGTCCTCGCTCCCCCAGCGGGCTGCGGCCCCGAGGCTACACCATCTCGGATTCGGCCCCGTCACGCAGGGGCAAGAGGGTGGAGAGGGATGCCTTCAAGAACCGAGCAGGGACCTCCAACACCGAGAAGGTGCCAGGCATCAACCCCAGGTGAGCCCTGCCCTCCTGGTGCTCCCGTGGGGGCCTGGGGCCGGCGGGGCCTAGGCAGGGTAGGCTGGCCACAGAGACCAGGCTCCTCGGTGACCGCACTCTGGGCCCCTCACCCTTGGGCTGTGATTGCTGGCCGAGACTTCACCTGTCTTCTCCCCACCGCAGCTTCGTGTTCCTGCAGCTCTACCACTCACCGTTCTTTGGTGACGAGTCCAACAAGCCAATCCTTTTGCCTAACGAGGTAGGTGGGTCCTCTCTCCCCCGCAGGGCCCCCTGGAGCCCGGCTGCAGGAGCACAGTGGGCTGAGTCCCCAGCTGGGCAGCGGGGGCTGCAGCCCAGCTCCCGGAGGCCGGCGAGAGGAGAGGCCTCTCCCGGACAGCGACTGGCTGGGCAGGGCTGGAGGAGGGGACTTTTCTGCCCTGGGCTCAGACTGGGGTTTATGGCTACAGTCTTTCGAACGATCAGTGCAGCTCCTTGATCAGATCCCGTCGTACGACACGCACAAGATCGCGGTCCTGTACGTGGGAGAAGGCCAGGTGAGGCTTCCGGGCTGGCAGGGGCGGCCTGGGTGCTGGGCAGAGAGGGTGGCCACCCTGCTGGGGGTGGGATTCTTGTCCTCCGCAGAGCTGGGTTCTGGAGGAGCCGCTAATGTCAGGTGTTCATGGAGCTCCCTTCCTTCCGGAACTCAGGAGTGAGATTGACAAGCTGGGTGTGAGCACAGAGCACTTGGGGGGTGGGTTGTCACTGACCCCAGGGAGGTGACTCTGAACGGAGATGTGGAGGAAGTGAGGACTCGCAGAGGAGTGCCGGGCAGGGGTGGCAAGGGGACAGGACGTGATGAGGGGCGTGGTGGCACCCCTCGAGGCGGGCAGTTCCCAGCGCAGGGTTTGCATCGACTCGACCTGAGTCTCAGAAGCGCCCTGGCTGCCGTGGGCCAAGGGCCAGCTCGAAGGGGGATGGGCAGCCAAGGACTCTGGGTTTTTCTGAGGACAGAGTTGGCCCAGGTCAGTGGCAGATTGGGAGCGGCGGGGCCGGGGGTTGAGGGGGAGGTGATACCCTGGGCAGTGGGTGTGAATCTGCATTGCCTCGGTCAGGTGAATGGCAGAATGGGGGTTGTGCCAAGGCACACTAGTCAGCCTGCCCCTGCCCCCCAGCAGCATCAGGCCCTCGGGGTCCTGTGGGCCTGAGACGGGGGGCGGCTGGGGGTGGCCTGGGAGCTGGTGTTAGCGTGCCTTTATCTCCCCACAGAGCAACAGCGAGCTCGCCATCCTGTCCAACGAGCATGGCTCCTACAGGTACACAGAGTTCCTCACGGGGCTGGGCAAGCTCATCGAGCTCAAGGACTGCCAGCCGGACAAGGTGTACCTGGGCGGCCTGGACGTGTGCGGCGAGGATGGCCAGTTCACCTACTGCTGGCACGACGACATCATGCAAGGTGCGCCCTCCCTGTCCACTGGCCCGTTCCTCGGGAGCCCCCACCTGGCCCGCCCTGCTCAGCTCTGCCCGCCCCACAGCTGTCTTCCACATCGCCACCCTGATGCCCACCAAGGACGTGGACAAGCACCGCTGTGACAAGAAGCGCCACCTGGGCAACGACTTCGTGTCCATCGTCTACAACGACTCTGGCGAGGACTTCAAGTTGGGCACCATCAAGGTGTGCCTGGGGGCCTCGGGGCGGCAGGTGCAGGTCTGGGCCCTGGGCTGAGCGTGGAGGGGGTCGCAGAAAGTGGCCCTCAGCACCACGGTGACCCTGCTCTCGTGTGAGCAGGGCCAATTCAACTTCGTCCACGTGATTATCACGCCCCTGGACTACGAGTGCAACCTGGTGTCTCTGCAGTGCAGGAAAGGTGAGGCGGGGCGGGGGCAGGGGGGCAGGGAGAGGCTCCAGGGCTGAGCCCCACACGAGCGCCGTCTCCCCAGACATGGAGGGCCTTGTGGATACCAGCATGGCCAAGATCGTGTCTGACCGAAACCTGCCCTTCGTGGCCCGCCAGATGGCCCTGCACGCCAATGTGAGCAGAGTTGGCCCCGGGAGGTGGGGGTCAGGCCCGCAGCTGCCCCCACGCAGGGCTCACCGTGCTGCCTGCCCCACCCCAGATGGCCTCGCAGGTGCACCATAGCCGCTCCAATCCCACCGACATTTATCCCTCCAAGTGGATTGCCAGGCTCCGCCACATCAAGCGGCTGCGCCAGCGGGTAGGAGGCTGGGCTGCGGGGGGTTGCCCCACAGAGATGGGGTGGCCAGTCTGAGGAGCGTGTGCCACCCCCTCTGGACTTGCTGCTGAAGCCTGCCCCACCCCCGCCCCCAGATCCGTGAGGAAGCCCACTACTCAAGCGCCAGCCTGCCCCTGATGCAGACACACCCTCCTGGTCATGCCAAGGCTCCGGCACAGGCCCCGGCCGAGTCCACGCCCACCTATGAGACGGGCCAGCGGAAACGCCTGGTCTCCTCTGTGGACGACTTCACTGAGTTCGTGTGAGGCTGTGCAGGGTGGGTACTCGGACCCGTGGGGCTTCTCTGACTCGGACATATCCTGGGCTGTTCCAGCTGTTTGAGCAGCTGTGCTGCCAGACCCTCCCTGCCCCCGTGGCGCTGGGTGACATTTATCTGTGCAAATAAAGCGCTGGTGTGGCCCAGGCCTGTGCACTCAGACACAGACCCCAGAGTGGACACAGACACGGAGCAGTCAGTCAACTCGTTTATTTGACTTCGTCTGTTAGGGGGTGGGATCTAGGCTGTAGCTTCGGCCATGCCCAGTGGAGTGGGGACGGGGCCTGCCAGGCTGCTGCTGGGGCCTTGCCCTTGAGACAGCCTCACATGTGTATGTGGTCATGCTCACCTCCCCCGGCCCGGGAGCCAGCCCCCGGGCAGAGATCTTACCCCTACCAGCTCTAGGGTCCCAGCCCTCACCCAGACCCGACACCAGCAGGCCTAGACAGGAGGCTAAGGCCATGGTGGTGGCAAGGCCGGCCTGGGGGGGGGGGAGGGGTTCCCCTCCAAAAGCCTTTTCTGCCCAGCACCTGCCAAGGCCAGACATGGATCTGAGAAGCAGCTGCTGCTCCTCCAGCTGGGTGGGCAGGTGTCTGGGGAGAAAAGGACAGCTCTGGCGGTCCCAGCTCCCCTTCAATGTGGGTGACAGTGGGCACAGGCTGCTTCAGCCACCAGATCCCTTGGCTGTATTGAAAAATAAAGCGACGTACAAAAATATATACATTTTAACCCCACATAAATTACAACAGACACACGGCGGCAGCTGGAGGCGAGTGCACTGAGCAGGGACGGAGGAGGTAATAACTTAGGGGAGGACGACAGGAGTGCGGGCCCCTCCCCAGAGCCTGGGGCCTTGGCAGGGGAGACATCAGCCAGGAGGGGGCCGGGCACAGCCCGCTGTACCTGAGGACTCGGGAAATAAATAGCGTCTGAGGCCGGGCACTCATCCAGCACTGCTGTGTCCTCCCACAGGAGTGGGAGGGGACCCTGGGTCCGAGCTGGCCACGTGGCCTCTGTAAAGTGCTGAAGCCCACAGAGAGCCTGCCTGCTCTCTGGGGACCTGCGTGCAGCTGTTCTGCCTGGCCCGCGACTGAGGGTGGCAGAAGGTGATAATACTGAGCGGTGTCTGCTCTGGCTCCGAGGGGCCAGAGGGGAGCCACGGGCGCGCCCTGGGGAGAGGGGAGCCCAGAGGCCCTGGCACTAAGAGCTGCTGGGGTGGATCTTGTTTTTGGCCCGCAGTGATGCTCTGCTGGGGCCTGTAGACAGGCCGATGCCTCGACTGGCCCGGGCAAGGCGGCTGGGCAGGACGGGCCGCAGGCCTGGGGAGGGGCTGGGGGGCTGGGAGGCCAAGGGCGCACTGCTCCTGCGGCCGTGCAGGCACTGCAGCCGCCGCTCCAGCTGATAGACGTCCTCTGTGGCCTGGTTGAGCCGATCAAACTGGGTGAGTAGGGCCTCAAACACAGCATGGAGGCGGGAGGGCTCGGGCTCCAGCTCTCGAGGCCCCGGCCGGCCCAGGCCCAAGCTCAGCCCCTCCAGCTGGCTGGAGGAGGTGGAGGGGCGGGAGGCATCAGAGCCCCCGCTGGGTGGGGGCACGTCTGGAGAAGCCTTGGAGCCCCGGGATGAGCGGGAGGGCAGCGGCTCCATCCCTTCAAAGCGGACTTTGTGGCGGAACTGGGGGCGGCACAGGGGCTCGGTCAGTCCGGCTGCGCCCTGGGCTCTGCTGGGCCCAGGGTGCGTCCCTCTCCCCCCCTGGGCCGTACCCACCTCCTTGACCTTGCTGAAGCCCATCCAGAGGCGCAGGCGGCGCAGGAACAGCTCCACCATCTCGTAGTCCTGCGGCTCCCAGGCAGGGCGGTATAGCTCCCCACGCAGAGTGTGGTACCGCCACCGCAGAAGAACAGACCCCAGCCTCAGGGCCCCCCACAGACGCAGAGCCCAGAGCCCCGTGCACAGCATGGGGGACAGGCGCCAGGACTCCGCAGGGCACAGGGCAGGAACCCCGGTCCCGGGGCACAGCACCAGGAGGGCCTGGGCAGCGCTCCGAAGCGAGTCCACACAGGAGGAAACCAACTGCGGGGGAGGGGAAACGAGTGAGGGGCGGGCCCGGGATCAGCCGCCTTCCCACGGCGCCCCCCACCGGACCTACCAGGACAGCAAGCTGCGCGTAGGCTGCGGCGAGTACCACCAGGCCTAAGGCTGCCCCCGCGAGCTCCGGCAGCGCCCGGCACAGTGTCTTCCCGAAAACCGACCACTGGCGCACAAAGCGCAGCTGCTGGGCGGCCTGCGAACACAGGGCGTCAGCCGACTAACCCTGCCAACGCTGTCCGCCCCGCCCCACCGGTTCAGCCCTCACCTTGACCAAGAGCAGGAAGAGCAGCGAGGCGGTCAGGCCGCGAGCCACGGCGCTCAGTTGAGCCACCTGTTCGAAGCTGGTGAAGCGGCGCGGGCGGCGGCGCAGGAAGCGGGTCCACTGGCGGTCGGCGGCGCCCAGCTGGGCCAAACGCACCAGCGCCGCGGCTGCCGTCAGCACCACCAGCAGCCACCGCGCCCAGGTCCCAGCCCGTGTGGCGCGCGCGCGCCCCTCCCTGCGCCAGGCACGCACCTCGGCCACCGAGAAGTACACCGCGAACAGGAGCAGGCTCACCTGGTGGGGCGGGGCGGAGCCGAGGCGGGGTCAGGCCCGTGGAGGGCGGGGCCACGGCCCTGGGGCGGGCCCTGGAGGGCGGGGTCAGGTCCATGGAAGGAGGGCGGGGCGGGGCCTACCGAGGTGAGCAGCGGCAGCGAGAGGCCAGCGCTGAGCCGCCGCAGCGCGAACGGGCGGACGCTAAGCGCTGCCACTGCGTGTCCGGCAGCCGGGAACTCCAGGCGCAGCGTGACGGCGGCGTGCAGCCCCACGGCTGGGCTGTAGCGCGTCAGTTCCACAAACACGGCGCGGCTTCTGCGCGGAGGGCACGGGCAGGGGCCAGGAGTCGGAGGGGGCAGCGCTGGGAGAGGCCGGTGCTCTCCAAAGGGGTTCGGGCAGCAGGTGTCGTGGGGACGGGGCGGCGCGTGCAGGGAGTGGGCGGAGGGGCCGAGCGCGGGGCCCACCTGTTGTCGATCCAGTTGTGCAGCTGCAGGAAGCCCAGCTGTGCACGGCTCTCCTCCAGGCTGGGACCCAGCTCCTGCACGTAGCCCCCGCTGTCGTACACGGCACAGGAGCCCCAGGACCACACGCTGCAGGGAGGGGCGACGTCAGCGCCCGTGCCCCAGCAAGCTCCTCTGAAGGGCTGTCCCTGCCCCCGGCACCCCGGCCGCCCTCCAGGCTCACCCCAGCAGGTCTGGCGCCGAGTAGGCCCAGATCTCAGAGCTGTTTAGAGCAGCACTCCCCCAGCCAACACCATAGTCACTGGTGCTGAAGCCACTCGAGGCAGCTGAGCACGCAGGGTTCCTGGAGCCAGGCGGTTGCGGGCAGAGCGCTGAAAGCAGAGGGTTCAGGGCCCTGCCTGTTCACCAGCCTCCGGGCCAAGCTCGGCAGGGCTCACTGAACCCGCCCAGCACCCCAGGAAGTAGGTGTCACTGTCTGCACATCAGGAGACCCAGGCAGGCCGTCACCCAGCTGGGGGTGTTGGATCCAGACTCCGGCAAAGGCTTCCCTTTGGAAACAAGTTAGGCTAAGTGCCAGGGCGCCCCTCAGCTACTCACCTTCCTGCAGCCGCACCTGCCGCAGCCGTGGGGGCCCCAGCTCCGGCCTGGACTGGTTCCCGTGGATGTAGGGGAGCAGAACGTGGGACATCCACGGCCAAAACTCGTCAGACCTGCCCACCCCAGACCCAGAGTCGGTCACATGGCCGTCCCTCACAGCCCGGCCCCCCCGGGGTGAGAGGCCCAGGGCACACTGCTACCAGTCCTGGCCGGGTCAGTGGGAGGCGGCCAGTGCTGCCCACAGGAGGAGGCACGGCCTGGGCTTCCTGACACTCAGGGCTGGTGAAGCTGTGCTGGGCCTGTCCTGTGTCCTCTCCCCATGGCCAGCAGCACCCACTCCAGTTCTGATGACCAGAAATGGATCGAGACGCTTCCCAACACCCCCGAGGGGCTGCACTGCACCAAGGGCAGGGTTGAGGTGGACCCTGGCTGGCATAAGCACCACCCTGGCCCGGAGGACAGACCTGTGCCTGCACACAGGGCGTCCGTACCGGGTGATGGCCAGGAAGGCCTGGCTGTCCAGCTCCTGCTTGATGGCGCTCTGCAGGCGGTAGGCATGGTTGTGGCACGAGGTATCCCCGTAGTTGGCCAGCAGTGTCACCAGCAGGAAGAACATGTAAACCAGGAGGCCCTGGGGGGCAGGGATGGCCCTGGGGTCAGCCAAACCCAGTCTGGCGCCCCATGGGTGCAGCCTGTGACAGAGCGTGGCTTTCACACACTGGGCAGCAAAGTGCCCAAAGCCAGAGAGGCTGGTGCTGAGAGCCAGGCCTGTGGGCACACATGGTCTGCAAAGGCCAAGAAGCCACACCAGGGCCCCACGAGGCTGGGCAGGAGAAGGTCACAGGAGGGGCGGAGCCCGCAGAGCTCTAGGCCACCCGCAGAAAGGCCTTCTGTGCTCAGGAGGAGGGCGCATTGAGGTTTTTGAGAAAGGTGGGCCCTTCTGGAAGGTGCTGCCTGTGCCAGGAGGCCAGGAAGGGAGGCCACGCGCCAGCATGGGGCCCGAGCTCACCCGCAGCATCCTGTGCAGCCTCTTGACCTTCCGGGCTTCCTCCTTCGCCAGGAAGAGCGCAAAGCCGTGGGGCGGCCGCACGCGGGGCACACGCTCGCTCACGGGTGTCACGGCCGGGCTCTCCACTAGGGTGTCATCTTCATCAGGGTGCAGCCGCTTGGCCACCAGGGCGAAGTACAGCGCCTCCAGCAGGACCTGGGCCAGGGCTGGCATCAGAGGGGCCCATGGCAGCCAGAGGCTGGCGGGGTGGCCCCCTGCACCCTTCTCACCTTGAGCGGCTCCCAGCAGAGGAACGAGGCCAGGAAGCTGGAGCCGCTTGAGAGGAGCCACATGACAGACACGCTGGGGGGGAAGCTGGCGCCGACCCACCCTGACACGCCCATGGCCACGGCCACCAGGAGCAGGCTGAGCCCGTGGGCCAGGGGCGCACACCAGGCTGGCAGCAGCCGCTTCCGCAGACCCTCCACCAGCCCTAGGAAGGCAGACAGATGGGTCAGCAGCAGCTCAGAAGAGCGGGAGGCTGTCCTGGGACTTGGGCGCGCACCTGTCCTGGGGAGCCTGGCTGGCGGGGGCTGTTCCCACGTCAGGCCTGGGCTGGGCAGCCTCGTGTCCCCCAGGCTCCGCAGCATCGCAGGCTGGGTCTTCTCGCCAGGGGCACTGCACCTGAGGCAAGATGGAGGTACTCGCCCGTCAGCGGCATACTGCTCAGGGGCACAACCAGCCCCCTCTGGCCTCTGTGGAAAGAGGACGCCACCCCAGGCCAGGCAGAGGGTGCCGGGCCTGCTGGCTGCTCGGGGGTGCTCGCCTCACAGTACTGGGACCAACGCCCGTCCTTCCTGCCACCGTTCCAGCAGCTGTTGCCCCACAGCACTGCACCTCCCCACCACTGCCCCTGGAACCCGGCACTCACAGGCCAGCAAGCAGGTCCGTTTCTCCCTGCGTGTCCTGGGTGGGGGCCAGGCTGCCGGCCCCTTCAGCCAGGATCTGCCGGATCAGGTTCTCATCTGTAGGGGGCAGGACAGGTCAGCCCAGAGCCCTCCTGGGGGCCCGGGCAGTGCCTCCCTACCCCGCGCACCTGAAGCGGAGAAATACTTGGCGGGCGAGGAAGGGCTGACCAGGGAGAGACTGTCCTCCTCTGGGCCTGGCGTGAGGCCCATCCGGCCCCGAGCCAGCCGCTGCAGGGCACTGCCCATGACAGACGGGTCACTCAGCAAGTCTGGCCAGCTGAGGGTGCCTTCGCTGGATGGCCAGCACACCAGGCTGCAGGCAACAGTCAGCAAGGGGTGCCCGGGCACATGATTGCACACACACCCAACCCAAGTCCTGTCACAAGGCTCTAAGCAAATGCTCCCAGGACAGGCGTGTAACACACGGATGAGTACATGTGACCCACATGACACACGGAGGAGAACATGTAAGCCACAGGACACATGGAAGAGGACAAGTGACCCACACAACACGTGGAGGAGGACATGTGACGCCCACGACATGGACAAGGACACACGACACCCACGTCACGGACGAGAACACGCGACGCCCACGACATGGATGAGGACACACAACGCAACCCTCGCGAGGCACATCTGACCCACACAGGAAACAGCTCATGCTTTCTTTAGGGACCCCACCTTTTAGAATCCTCCAGAAATAAGTCCTGTTTCATTTGTCCAGCAAACGCCTGTTGAGAAAGATATAGAGCCTGATCCCAGAGTGCCCAGGCCGCAGCCCCACCCGGGCAGGCCCCGGGGAGCCCGCACCTCGCCACCGAGTCCCGGGAAGGCGAGCATGGAGCTGTCCAGCATGGACGAGTCCAGGCAGCTGTCCACATCCAGTGCCTGCGGGCCTGCGGGGGTGGGGCTTGGGCCCCCTGCCACCTGCGGGAGAGGCAGGTGTAAGCGGGACACAACTTGGGGCCCCATTTGGGGAGGCGTGCCCGCCCCGGCAAGCAGAGTCTGCAGCAGTGCTGTCCTGAGAACCTTCTAGAACCACACGTGCGCTCTACACCTACAGACTCCATCATAGGAGCCACTTGCCACGTGCCGCCAACATGGAGCGCCAGGAGTGACTCCTGTGACCCAGAAGCTGGAGTTGTATCTAACTTGAATCAGCGTAACCGTGGATGGCCACACAGAGACAAGGACGACCCTACCAGACTGCTGGCCGAGGCGTGTAGCCTTTGCTGAGCGCTGCGTGAGGTCTCTGTCTGGCTCTGGCCTCAGGGAAGAGTCAGGAGGCGCCCGTCAGGTTTTATCGAGCCCATGTGGGACTGGTGCTGCTCTTTCCGTGACCGCTCGGGAGACTCACCAGTGAGGCCACCTGGGCTGTTCTTGGAGGTTTTAAGTGACCTCCCACTGCCGCGCTGGCCCGGGGTCTGCTCAGACTTTGTCCTCGGGTTGGTTTTTCTCAGAACCTGCGGCCTGTCATCCAGGGAGCCCGTCCCTGCCTGCTCAGTGATCTGAGGTACGGGCATCGGCAGCTCACAGGGCCTGTTCATGCCTGACTTTGACGTGTTCTAGGTGCTGACCCCTTCTGGCCCCCCTGGACAGCCCGGCCATGCTCAGGAGCCCCACGCACCCACCTTGCTCCGGGACATGCGGAAGAGGAACAGGATGGCCAGGTAGACTGGGTAGACGACCAGGCTGGACACCAGGCCAACAGCGACGGTGTCCAGGCTCAGTGGGGCCAGGCTGGACACAGGGCCCTGGCTGCGGGAGAGGACACATGGGCTGGCTTGAGGGGCGGTGGTGGTGGGGGGTGCCAAGGCAGGCGGGTGGGCGCCGCAGCACGCACCTGTGGGCGCTGTCCCCCACAGCCCCGTACCACACGGCATTAGCACCCAGGAAGAGGCCGACGAGGAGGACGCAGCACGTGGCGCGCTGCACGCGCGTGAAGCGGCTCCGAGGTGGCCGGTCCCACATGGAGAGCCAGACGTGCTTGTCGAAGAAGCCGCGCTGCAGCTCGGCCACCAGGAGGCGCTGGAACCGCCACAGCGCCGCGTCGCCTGAGGGGGACAGGCGGGCTTCAGGAGACCCCAGGCCAGGCATTGGTTTGTTTCGCTGCAGCTGCCAGGAGGGGTCTTACTTGCAGCAAGCACCTCCTTCTCCACCAGGCCCCCGTTGGCCTCCATCTCCACCGACAGCCAGTCGTTGACCAGGAAGAAGGTGCTGCGGGCACTCTGCAGGTCCCGGACGATGACGTGCTGCAGGAACCAGGCGGGGCTCAGCCCTGTGAGAGCAGGCAGGTGGTCAGGGCCGGTGGGCAGTCAGGGCCAGTGGGCGGTAGGCAGTCGGTCAGGGCCAGTGGGTGGTAGGCAGGTGGGGCAGACAGGGCAGGGCGGGCAGTGGGCAGTCAGGGCCGGCGGGCTGTGGGTGTGCAGGGCAGGCAGTGGGCCCCACCTTTGTTGTCGTGCCACACACGGATCTTCCACAGGCGGCCCAGGCTGTGCGGGGTGGCAATCTGGAAGACGTCCAGGCTGTTGCGCTGGAAGGCTCCATCCCCATCCAGGTGTCGGTGGCCACTGCGGCCATCTGCCCCATACAGCATGATGCCCACGTGAGCCGTGGTCCCTGGAGCACAGGCGGACAGGGGCGCAACTCTGGGTTTCTGTCCACGGATGCTGACCCCGGCACGTCTGCCTGTTGATCTCCCTTCAACAGGCACGGCCCGATCTCAGGCCCTCAAACTGTTCCATAAACGGCCCCGGTGGCGGTGGAGCATTAACTGCGAGTGACCACATGGGACAGAAGCATGGCTGCCAGCCTGCAGTCTGCTGCGCGAATAAGAGACCCATATGCTGGTGCTGACTGGTGACACCACCCCTTCTAGAGCCTGCTGCTGACCAGTCCCTGCGCACCTGTCTCACACAAACCACCAGGCGCACGTGGTCTCGCCCCCGTGTCGGCCACGATAAACCCACACGACATTTAATGAATGTCACAGAAGGGAACAGAAACACACTTCAGAAATGAAAATTTCCCCGGACTTCCTTGGCAGTCCATTGGTAAAAATCTGCCTTGCAATGAAGGGGGCACAAGTTCGATCCCTGGTCCTGGAAGATTCCACATGCGGTGCGACAACTCGGCCCGGCGCCTCAGTGACGAAGCCCAGGCTCGAGAGCCCGCGAGCTGCAGCGTTGAGTCAGTGCCGGGAGCCTGTGCTCTGCAGCCAGAGAGGAGCACCCACGCCACTAGAGAAAGCCCACACAGCAACCAAGACCTGGGGCAGCTTCAGGATAAACACATAAAAATTTAAGAAAATAAACACTTTCCTAACAAGAGAGGGGACTCGGTGATAAAGACGAAAGCACAGCAAAGAGATGAAAACTGGTACCAAAAAAGTGCACTTTAAATTAAAGGCAAACGCGTAACTGAAGACCTAGCCAACTGTGCAGCTCCTGCCGCCGCCCCAGGCCCTAAAAACGCCGCCAGTGGCAACGAGTGGCCGACATGAGCAAGGACACTGGTTGCAACAAAAAGGATGAAGACACCGCGGAGCAACCAATATGGCAAACGCTTCTTCACATGAGACGAGCTCTCAGAGGTGCTTCACAGCAGGAGCGTGGACAATGTGCGCAGTAAAATGACCTCTGGCCGAAACACAAGGACGCCCCTAAGGCGGCGCTCACTGATGGGAACACCGCTGAGACTACTTGCTCAGTTTCCCACAAAGAAACAAGATGCCTGATCTCAGCGTCCAACATGTATGTCGCGCAGTACTGACCCCATGCCAACCTGCTTCTCTGATGGCTATAACTAATGGTCAGAGAGCTAGAGACATTGTGAAATTCACAACATTTCACCCGGATGACCTGCTACCGTTTAGTAATCACCTCCCATACCGATAGGTGGGCTTCCCTGCTGGCTCAGTCAGTAAAGAATACGCCTGCAATGTAGGAGACCCGGGTCGATCCCTGGGTCGGGAAGATCCCCAGGAGAAGGGAATGGCAACCCACTCCAGTATTCTCGCCTGGAGAATCCCATGGACAGAGGAGCCTAGCAGGCTACAGTCCATGGGGCCACTTAGCGACTAAACCACCACACGGTCGATGGCCTGGCTGATCCTGCCCACCTGTGCATGCCAGTGGGACTGCATGCCCACAGGCCACTGTGTGTGAACCTGCCCCGCCGGAAGCCCCTCACCTGAGCCCCGGCCCCAGCCAGTCTTGACCAGGATCTCGTACTTGAAGCGGCCCCCCTTCCCGCAGAACGGGATGGCGCGGACCCGGCGGACGTCCAGCTGGTCCAGCTTACGCAGGATCACGGCCATGACTGCGTAGGTCAGCAGGCACACGGCGCAGGTCAGCAGGACGACGTGGTTGATGCCGGAGGCCGGCTCCTGGGGAGACAGGCCCGTCAGCCCCGAGGCCGCGCACCACGGCACTGGGCCCCCTTCCGTGCGGGCGCGGCGCCACTCACGGGGAAGGTGAACTCAATGCGGCTGGCGGGCACGAAGAGGCTGGCACCGAAGGCGGTGAGGTGGCGGGTGAGACAGACGGCCTCGCGGGGCGAGGTCTCCTCCAGGGGCACCAGCCCCTCCGAGCGCCATGCCATGTGCTCCTCGCTGAAGTACTGGCAGAGCGACGTGTACAGGCCCACGGACACCGCCAGCGCCGACCAGCGGAAGTGGCTGCTCAGGTTCAGGTGGTAGCTCGCGCCCAAGTCGCGGGACCTGGAGGGGGGCGTGTCACGGCCAGGCCCCGCCCCACCCGGCCCCGCCCCGCCGCTCCCACCACGGGGAGCCCACCCGCCGAGGCCGCTGCGCACCGCACCCCGGGGCGATGAAGAAGGTGTAGGGCCTGTGGTCGCCACCCGCCAGGGCCTCCAGGCTGATCTTCTTGCTGGCTGAGCAGTTGTACTCGTTAGGCCGGGGCTCTGAGTGCAGGTAGGCAGCCAGGAAGGGCTCCGGCTCGTCCGGCAGGTACTGTTCTGTGGGCAGGCGGCATGGGCAAGCTCAGACCCCTGCCCGGGCAGCCCACACGCCCTGGGAGCCCACCCCTGTGGCCCTCTGGCCAGGCCCCTAGAGCCCCATGAAGCAGGACACAAGCCTTAACACAGGCCACAAGTTGGGGGTGCCTGTGAGAAACACAGGTTTAGCTGGCCACCCTGCAGCCCCACATGAGTCGGGTGCAGAGAGGAGGAGGCCGCCCACCAACGGCCCCGCTGGCCACGCACCGTCCAGCACTGTGAAGGTGAGCTGCAGGTGCAGCCCCGCCTCGGGGTTGCTGTTCTCAGGGGTGACCACAACGCTGACCGAGGCCCGGGGCTGGATGACGGTGGAGCCGGCAGGGACATACTGGTCCTGGGCAGCCTGGTCCGAGTTGTTGGGGACCTTCACAGTGATGGCCCGCTCCGAGGCCAGCTGCCTGATAGGGATCTGGGCGCCGGCCTGCGTCTGGAAGGCCATGGAGGCCACCTTGGTGGAGACGGTGTAGTTGCTGATGTAGCCAAAGGGGAAGGGGTTGGAGTCCACAAGCAGGATGAGCTGCACCACGTCGCTGAGGTTGGGCAGGGCTGCGCTGAAGGCTTCGGGGATGGAGAAGTGGCAGCCGGGGCCCGGGACGTCACCCTGGCACAGCAGGCTCCGTGGGTCCGAGCGCTTGCCCTGCGCCAGGATCTCCTCGCCTGCCAGTGTCAGGGGCTCCTCGTTGAGCACGCGGGAGCGTGTGAGAATGCCCACGAGGGCAGACGACAGCTGGTAGGCCCTGGATGCCACCAGCAGGGAGGGCGGCTCCGCCCCCAGCTCCGAGGGCTGTGGGCCCTGCACGTCTGAGCTGGCCACATGGATGAGGTCGCCTGTGGGTGGCAGAGGAGGTGGGGGGAGGCAAGTGAGGGGAGGGGTTGTGGGAGGGGTCAAGGGAGAGGAGGGGGCAGAGGTCGGCGGGGCGGCGCACCTGTGATGTTGAGGATGCTGTCTGCGATGGTGGTAGGCGTCCCCGCGCCCGTGGCGGTCTCCGCCTGCAGGATACGCATCATGTCTTCCAGCCTGTGCAGCGTCTTCTTCAGGCATGAGCGGCACACGAGCTCCCGGCTGGACACCTGCAGGGCGCCCACACTGCGTCCAGCCAGCTGGCCAGGCCAGGTGGGGCTCGCCCCGCTCACCCTGCCCCTAGCGCAGCCTTTGCAGGGGGCTCCCTGCCTCCACTGGCCATTCCGAAGCACCCTTCCCGCTGTGTTCTGCAGGATCCACACTGAACACGCCTCCACCCCCAGTCTCTCTCCCAGAAGCCCCTCAGTGACCCTTCCCCACATGCAGGCCAAGTTCAAGGCTGCGTGGCCCCACTAGCCATCCTGGCCCCTCACACACCCGAGCCAGCTACAGAGCAGTTGGTGACCACGGCCAGCGCAGAGATCCCGCACTACCCTCCTGAGGCCTCAGCAACAGCCACCGGCCTCCCCTGACACCATGCCCCCATCAGAACAGAGCCCAGCCCAGCCTGGCCACTGACTCCTGGGCAACGGGGTGGGGACCACAGGCCCGGAGTGGAGCACAGAACAGCGTCTCCACTCCGCGCTTCCCACCCCCCCACCCGCCCTCCCCGGGTGCTTCTTGTGCCCAGAGCCCTGGGGGCCGCCCTGGGGGCATGCAGCCGTGCAGGCTGGGCTAGGAAGGGAGCTCTCGGGGTGTGGGCGTCCGGGCTGCTGTGGGGCTGGGTCTGCCCTACCGTGCACTGGGCCAGCGCGGCTGCCACCTGCTGGATGTCGTCCACCGTGTTGACCCTCAGGGACACCAGCGTCTCCGTGATGTTCTTGCGTATCTGGGCGCGCAGCTCCTGCCTGGGGTCCGGCTCCGCCAGCACAGGCAAGGTCTGCTCGTACTGCGGGCACAGGGCCGTCAGCGGGCAGCGCCGGCCAGACACCGTCAAAAGGGGCTTCCCAGGACCTGGGTGGGGGTCGCCTGGCATGGGGGGGTCTTGCCCACCTCGTTGAGCACGGCGATGAGCGCCAGTGAGTACTCCATGACGTGCTGGGGGTCGGCCTGCCGCAGCAGCCCCGGCAGCGTGCTCCCCGCCAGGCTATGCAGCCAGCCCATGAGGTCCAGGGGGCCGTCAGCAGGGTCCCCGGGGGGGTCTGGCAGGGTGATGGTCAGAGACCTAAGGGCAGAGGCGGGGCGTGAAAGGGGCTGGGCCCTCCCCTGACCCCTGGCCGGCGGGCTGGCTCTGTGGGCACGGGCTCACCTGTTGAGGGCGACCACGGCGGCCCCCAGCTGGTCCTGCACCAGCACAGCCAGGCCCACCACGAAGTGGGGCGCGAAGCCAGGCGGCAGCACGGCCCCATAGGAGGCGAGGCTGCCCTTGTAGACGCAGAACTCCTCGCAGTGGCCCTGGCGGCAGCGCCGCAGCTGCAGGGCGTACACCAGCGGCGCCCCCGCGTCCTCCGCGTCCTGCCAGCCTGTGGGCCCAGGGTGTCAGCGGGGTCCCCGCCCGGCCCGCCCACCCCACGGCCGGCCGTACTCACCCGTGCACTCGAAGTGCAGCTTGGTGGTGAGCGCACGCACGTCCTCCACGGGGAAGAGGCGGCAGGAGCCGCCTCGCGGCGGGCGGTTGGGCGCCAGGCGGATGGAGGCACAGCCCTGCTCCTGGCCCGAGCGGCCCGGCACGGTCAGCGTGAAGGTGTAGCCCTCGCCGTCGCGCAGCACGCCCCGCCGCACCACCAGCCGCATGCCCGTGCTGCCCGTGGACGTGGTCGTCGCGTCCAGCACCAGCGTCTCGTTGCTGAAGCTGCGCGCAGCCCACAGCTGAGGGGGGCACGGAGACCACGGTGCTTGGGGGAGGGTCTCCCCCAGGACCGCCCAGCGCCCCCAGCCCCTTCCCACTCACCCCATGCTCCAGGCCCCCGTCGCAGTTGTCACAGCGGCCCTCCAGGTACACATAGGAGCTGCGGCTCACTGCGTACACCGCCTGCGCCTTGCAGGACACGCACTCCAGGGACACAATGGGCACCCGGCCGCTGCGGACCAGCACCTGGAAGCCGTCGGGGTGAGGGGCCTGCCACCTGCGTGGGCTCTGCTTGACATCAGACCCTCCCGTCTGCCCAGGCGGAGGGCAGCAGCAGACCCTGTTGTGCCCCAGCCCTCCTGTGCCTCCTCCCCTGCAGGCGCCACCTGCCAAGGCTCCTCTCAGGCCCAGCCCTCACCCAGGACTCTGTGTGGTTTTGTGACTCCCAGGCTGGGGGAGGGGATTTGAGGAGCACAGAACACGAGGACTTGGTTTCTGCAGTCCCCAGGGCCCCCGACAGGCGCCCAGACACAAGTGGATGGAGAAGCAGAGGCAGGAAGGTGTGAGCGAGTGCACACATCCGTGCAGGGACGACAGCGAGCCAGGTATGGCTCCGTCCAAGCGCCCCGCTGCTGTGCACTCTGGGGGGTCCCTGGCACACAGCCCCAGATGGCCCCTCTGGGCAGGACCCCTGCCGGGCAGGACCCCCGCCGGGCGGAGGCCTGGCACCCCCCTGGCACAGGGGATGCACCCCATCCCGGGCACCGGCAGGGCCTGGTGCACTGGCTCCCATCACAGCCGGTGGGGTGCAGTGCTCAGGGACAGAGAGTGCGCCATGCACGTGAGGCCAGGCCTCCCCATTCCGGGAGGGGCCCCCATGTGCCAAGAGGGGACGGCCTAGGGCTGTGCCTTGAGGCTTCCTGCGCCTATACGGCCTTTCTGGAGGGAAGCCAAGCCGAGGGCAGTCTTGTTAAACAGAAATGGCATCGAGAGGAGTGACAACTCAAGACCGATGACTTCCAAAGCCCCCAAAACGTAAAAAAACCACTTGGGAACGGGAGCTGGGCACTGCGTGGGCTCCGCCTTGCCAGCTGCACCCGTCTCAGGGCCGAGGGCTCGCCAAGGCTGGGCCGCACTAGCACCCACCGTTTGGCTGGTGACCTCCTCCTTGCGGCCGGCCTTCCACACGGTCAGGTTGAAGGTGTACTCCACGCCGGCACGCAGGCGCTCCCGAGGGATGGTGACCACGCTGCTCCCGCGGGGCCCGAAGTTCAGCGCACACCCGCCGGTCTCGCTCTGCAGCCCATAACGGGGGGTGGTGGTGAGACCCCAGAGCTGCTCTGGCCTGCAGCAGCAAGACCCCCTACCCCCAACTGTGGTCCAACCCTCCACCCCCCGCCCTTCACCGGGCACTCGGAGCCCAGGCTTGCTGGGCTCATCACGCAGACGCCCCGCGCGGGGCGGGGAGGACGCGTGCCCCCGTGGCTGACCTGCGTTGCGGCCACGCAGGCCCAGTGGAAGCTGAGGGGTGTCTGGTCGCCATCCTCCAGGTTGGGGTCGTAGGACTTGCTCCCGTCCAGCACCAGGTCCTGAGAGTCTGACCACACGCGGGAGGAGCCGCCCTCCACGATGGGCACTAGACGCTCGGGGGCCACCGTCACGTTGGCCTGGATGCTCCGGGCCAGCGGGGTGTCCCCGAACGACACCATGAACACAAAGCAGTAGTGGCCCACGGGCAGCGCAAGCCGCGGCACCACCAGCTGGGGCCGGCTCACGTCCACACCGGGCAGGGCCACCCGGGCTGCGCGCCCAGGCCGCTGGCAGCTGGTGGCACGGTACACCTCCCAGCGGTACTCGGTCTGGTAGGTGACGCAGTCCCGCAGGTCCACGTGGGCCTCCAGGTAGTTGCGCTGGGAGCGCCGCATGAGTACCTGCGGCGGCAGGGCCACGTCCACCGCGGGCTCCCTGCAGGCCAGCACATGTACGGTGACCGTGGCCTGCGCCACGAAGAAGCTCACCAGGTTGGAGGCATTCACCTGCACGGGGTAGTCCCCGGGCTGCAGGTAGGAGTGCACCGCCCAGGGCCCCTCTGTGTCCTCCACCGGGGCCCCATCCCCGAAGTCCCAGTGGTAGGACACGCGCCGGGGACTGGGGCTGGTGGCCGCCTCAAAGTGGGCGGAGCGGTTGGCAAAGCAGCGGGGGCCGCGCAGCACCACGTGCTGGATGGCGTCCTGCACCTCCACCAGCAGCGTGCAGTTCACACCGCCCAGCTCGTTGAAGGCGCGCACGTGGATCTCCAGCAGCCCCGCGGCCACAGGGGTGTAGGTGACGTCACGGCCTGACAGAATGACCAGCGAGTCCCCCTGCACCTTCTGCAGCGAGAAGTACCAGGCGTAGGCGACGCGGGAGCCCCGCTGCACGCGGGCGCTGAAGTTCCGCTCGGCGCCTGTGGCGATGGCCGGCCCGCAGCAGTCGGGCACCTGCAGCCCACCCACAGCCTCCAGCACCGAGATGCGCACCTGGGCCTGCGCCCGGCTTACACGGTTCTCGGCGTGCACGCTCACCGTGTAGTCCCCGACCCGGGGGAAGCTGCGGGAAAAGTGGGGCGTGGGCAGCACCTCGAGGCCGCCCCCGCCGACCTGCAGGAGGAAGCGGACGGCCGAGCCAGCGGCCAGCAAGATCTGAAAGTGCACCGGCTGCCCAGGCTCCACCACCTTCCTGCTGGCCCACAGCACCAGGCCCACGATGGGCTCCTGCACCGTGAGGTTGTGCGTGGCCGTGACCCAGCTGACCGCATTGGAAGCATTGAGCTGGATCGAGACCGGGCCGGCATCAGGGAGGACCACAGTGATGTGCTGGCCCTGCCTGCTGCCACCTGGCACAGCCCAGCGCCAGCTCACGTCAGTCCCCACGGCCAGCTGCCCCCAGAAAGGCACTGTGGAACCGGCCACCACGAAGCCGCCGTCCAATTCCCTGGCCTGGATGCTGAGGCCGCCAACGGGCACCTGCACAACCACCTCCACGCTGGCATTGGCCGAGCCCAGCTGGTTCTTGGCCACTACTGTGACCAGGCATAGGCCGGGGCTGGGGAAGATGAGGGTGGTGGAAGGCTCCCGGGTCTCCCAGCACAGCCCTTCCTCCAGGGACCAGCTGTAAGTGACGCTGCTGCCCCCAGCCAGCTCGGCCCAGAGGGTGACACTTGTGTTAACGGCAGCTGGGTTCGGGGAGGCAGTGGCGGCCAGCCACCCCACCGGCTCCACAACGTCCACCGTGCCGCTGGCGGAGGCGCTGCCCAGCATGTTGGTGGCCCGCAGCTGGACGTGGTAGGTGCCGGCCTCAAGCACGGTGAGCGAGAAGGCTTTGCCGCTGCCGGCCAGGGTGGGGCCACCGTCGCGCTGAGCGGCCCAGCTGTAGGAGATGTTGGTGCCATCGTGCACCACAGCCTGCAGCTGCAGCGTGCGGTTGGTGGGGAAGCAGCAGCCGCCGCCCACCACCTGCAGCCCCTCGATGTGCTGCAGGACATAGACGAAGATGCTGTCTTGGGCGGCGCCCACCTCGTTCTCGGCTGTGACGATGATGTTGAAGGTGCCCACAGAGCGGAAAGTGTAAGAGATGGTAGGGCCCCCGGGGATGGGTGTGCAGCGGTCACAGAGGACCCAGGAGTAGTGCACGTCGCTGCCGGCCTCCAGCACAGTGCTGAAGCTCACGCTGCCGTTGAGGGGCACCACCGTGCGGCTGGCGTTCAGGCTGAGCCCCCGCACGCGCCGCTGTACAGTCACATTCAGCCGGGCCTCCCCCCGGCTCACCTCGTTCCAGCCGGCCACCCTGACTTGGAAGCAGCCTGTGCTGCTGTAGGCATGAGTGACCGTGGGGCCCTGCAGCTGCCTGCCGTCCCCCAGCTCCCACAGGTAGCTGGCAGGGTGCCCACGGCCCACAGCGGAGAACAGGTAGGGCTGCTGTAGCTCCAGAGCATGGGAGCTATTGACCCTGATGCCCGTGACCTCCATGGGCTCCTGTACCTCCACCAGCGCCGAGTCATTGGTGGCCGAGATGTTGTTGGCCGCGGTGACTGTCACAAGGTAGGAGCCCGCGAGCCGGTAGGTGAACGTGGCCTCGGGGCCCCCGACGTGGGTGGCGCCATCCTCGGCGCCGAAGTCCCAGGTGTAGCGGTAGGGGAAGGGGGGCCAGGCGTGGGCCACCAGGCGGGCCTCGTCCCCAAGCCGCACGAACTGCCTCTCGGGCTGCAGGGTGACGTTGCCCAGCTCAGGCTCCACGCAGACGCTGCTGAAGTAGTGTGCTCTGTTCACGCGGCTCGACAGCACCAGCGCCAGCGGGAACGTGCCGCTGTGTGTAAAGCTGTGCGTCACGGTCGGGTCCCCCTGGATGCTGACATTGGGTGAACCGTCCCCGAAAGTCCAGTCAAAGACGTAGTGGGCAGGGTCCCCGGTGACATGGGCCGTGAGGCGGGCGTGCGGCTGGGAGGCGATGCAGGCCACCGGCTCGATCCACAGCACCTCCAGGACGAAGACGTGCACAGGCAGGCTGCGGGCCAGGTGGCCGGCAGGGCTGGACGCGCTCACCGTCACCGTGCAGTTCTGCGCCCGCCGGTACACGTGCTCCACCGTGGCCTCGGGGCCCGTGAGCACCGTGCCGTCCCCCATGTCGAAAGTCCATGTGACATTGTCACCGGAATCCAGGGCAGCGCTGACCACCGTGGGCACACCCTGCTCCACGGCGGGGCTCAGGCTCACCGTCAGGCCGCAGAGCTCCTCGAAGACGCGGACGCTGACGTCCGCCACCGTGTGGCTTACTGTGTTGTTGACCTCCAGGCGGACACGGTACGTGCCCCTCAAGGCGAATGTGTGGTTGACCTCTGGCTGGGGCTGGGTGACGGCTGGGGAGCCATCCCCGAAGTCCCACGTGTAGAGGACACCGCCCGGCGACGGAAGCGGGCGCGGGAAGAAGGCAACGGGCCGGCCAGCCACCAGGACCTGGCTGCCCACAGCCACAGCCACGGCGGGCAGGGCAGCACGCACGCTGACAGGCACCTGCTGCGTCAGGTTCTCGAAGGCGGTGGACACAAGCAGGCTCAGGCTGTACTCACCTGGTGGACGGGCCCCGCGTGGGGATGTGGCCAAGCCAGCGCTGCCACCCCACTCACAACCCGCCCACCCCAGCCCCCGGGCTGTTGGCGGGGCCACGGGGCAAACAGGGCCCCAGGCAGAGTGTGCTCTCCACACAGGGCGAGGCAGAAAGAGGTGAAGGGCAACTCAGGTGCAGATGCCCTTGGGTGACGGGCGGGTGCAGGGCCAGGATCACAGGCTGTTTACACTTCTGTGTGCGGCTTCTGGGACTTCAGAAGCGACTTAGAAGGATCTCCCCTTCTCCCCCAGAAAAGGCTCAGGGGAGGGGAACAGGAGGGACAGAAGGGGTCTGTTTCTGGCTGGCAGACTCGCATCACGGGTCTCTGAGGCCCAATCCCCCCTCACCTCCCTTCTTCACGCTAGCAGGGGCCCCAGGCCATCAGCCCGGCTGCATTCTGGAGGCAGGACCCAGGGACAACCCCCCAGGGAGGCGCTGTCCCAGGGCAGAGCGCGCCCAAGCTACAGGCCGTGAGGGCGGGAGGCAGCCCTTACCTGGGAAGGTGTAGGTGTGCGAGGTGTTGTGCTCCACCAGCACCTGGGCCACTGTGGGGTCTGGGACCTCGAACGAGTCGTACGGAGGCTTGAACTGGCCGACCGCCTGCTGCCCGTCCCCAAAAGTCCACCTGCCAGGGCAGGGAGCAGGTGGTGAGCAGCCTGGGGAGGGCCCACTGCACCCCTGCAGTGCCCGCTGGCCCGGCTGCAGCCCCCTTCCCGGGAACCACCGCCCTGACGCGGCCCCTCCGAAGGGCCCGTGTCCCCAGCACGTTCTGGCAGGGAGGTGGGGGCTGGGGGAGACGCTGCACTCACAGGAAAGCCACCTCCACAGCCGAGTCCACCAGCACGTGGGCGGCCAGCGCCAGCGTGGCGTTGGGGGCCAGCACGGGCGGCACTGCCGACACGCACAGGCCCCGCATCCGCTGCATCGGCTCCACGGTGACGTTGAAGTGCGCGCTGACGCTGCTCACATGGTTGGAAGCCGTCAGCTGTGGACACAGGCAGCAGTGAGCAGGCCGCCCGCCAGCCGCGAAGCAGTGTGGACAGAGCCCCCCAAGCCCCGCACTCACCCACCGCTGCCACGGGGTCCTCGGGAGCAGAGCGGAGCAGAAAGCACAGGTGAGCAGTGCTGCGCCCCACCCCACGCCCCACCCCACGCCCTGGGCCCTGCCCCCGTCCCCCCCACGCCCCGCTCTCCCCACGCCCCGCCCCGCCCACCCCTGCGCCTGAGACCCCGACCCACCGAGAGCTTGAAGACTGCTGCGCTCTGGTAGATGACGTTGAAGACCACGTTGTGGAAGGTCAGGGACTGCTTGTCGTCGATGGTCCAGCGGAAGACCACGTCCGAGCCGGCCTCCACCGCGGGACTGTACCTCTGCAGAAGGGCGCCATGTGAGCGGGCCACGGCCTGTCCCAGGCCAAGGTCCCTGGGGGACGGACGCTGCCCCCAGCCCAGGTCCACCCGCCTCTGCAGAAGGGCGCCATGTGAGCTGGCCGCGACCTGTCCCAGGCCAAGGTCCCTGGGGGACGGACACTGCCCCCAGCCCAGGTCCACCCGCCTGGACACGGCTGTCTGTGGGCTTCCCTTTCAGCCATGGAGGTCATACCATACAGGGCTGAGCCCAGGCCTGGCCGCACACCAACCTCTCTGTACCTCGGAGGCCCAGTGCCCAAGACCAGAGGCCAACCCACCACAGCCTGCACCCCCATCCCAGGCTCCCACTCGGGAGGCACGTGTGTCCCCACGGGCCTCGTGGTTCTGGACGCTCCCCTGCGTCACCCGACAGGTGTAAGCAAGGAAGACGGGACGCAACTGCATGATGGCCCGTGTGCAAGACGGGTACCCAGAGGACGGGCGCAGCCCGACAGCGGCCAGGCGGCAGTGGGCCCCAACCTTAGAAAGGGCTCACTTCACCTGGTGAGACCCCAGTGGGGGTCTCAAAACACACCCAGGAACAGGGCGGTCGAAGGCAGGTGAAGAGCTCAAAAGCAGGCTCAGGAAACGTGGGAGAAAGAAGTGTTTTCAGAACAACTGTTCCGGAGGTGACTCTCCCGTCACTCGGGGATGGACGAGCCATCTGTGCGCAGGGCCACCCGCAGGGGCCTGCCCAGGACCCAACACCAGGCCCAGTGTCCCAGCGGCTAGGCACGCTCCAGGATGGGGACGGGTGGCCCTCCACGGGGAGCCGCATCTCGGCAGGGCAGGGACCCCACTCACCACCAAGACGCCCTGCAGCACGCGGGCCTCGGGGCTGGGTGTGGCACGGAGCCCGCGGATGGGCTCTTCTGCCGTCACCAGCAGGCTGAGGTTGGCCCGGCCGGCCCCGTTCTCCACCACCACCTCCACCTCGTGCTCGCCCTCGCGGAGCCCGGGCAGCGTCAGCATGGAAAACAGGCTGCCGTTGGCCTCCTGGGCGCAGCCAGGCGCCAAGGCGGCCACAGCGGCCGGGCAGGCAGCCTCAAAGGGCGCGCTGGCATTGCCCCCGGGCCAGCGGGCCTCGGCGGTGGCATTGGCGCCCGAGTCCACCTGCAGTACCAGGGGCGAGCCACTGGTGGGCACGTAGAGGCGGCCGTCCTGGGGGGCCGGGTAGATGGCCCGAAGCCCGGCCACTGGGGAGAGGACGTCGAAGATGCAAGTCAGGTTGTGCCTGGATACACTGTTGCCCACTGTGGCCCTGACCTCATAGCGCCCCGGCCGCCGCAGCCCCGGGTTGGGGCCCAGGCCCAGCAGAGGGGTGAGCCGCTCTGTGGCGGCCAGCAACCGCAGGGCACAGGCGGGGCCAGCCGGGGCCGCCTCCAGCTGGGCAGGCAGGTGGGCGAGCCAGGCTGAGGCATTGGCAGAGAAATACGGAGCCTCGGAGCCTGGGAAGCTGAGCGCCGGGGGGCAGCGCAGGAGGGTGCCCGGCCCCGCGTCGTGCTGCAAGATGACGAGATCGCCGGGGAGCAAGGCGATGTCCTGGCCATGGAATGGGACCTGCGGGAGAAGGCGGCAGGGCCGGGTTGCGTCCTCAATACGGGAAGGGGCACTGAGTCACTCCCCACGGGGGCCTCCGCGTTCCTCGGTTCCTTGGAGCACCCGGCTTCCCAGGGGCCTCCAAGGCGATCAGGGCAGGGACGGATGGGGCACAGGACAGAGAGGACACAGGAGGGGTGGGCTGCCTGGACAGGGGCGGGGCCTCTGCTGGACGCTGACCAGCCATGCCCAGAGAGCAAGTGCAAAGGCCCTGGGGTGGGGGCAGGGGAGGAGGGCACTACTGAGGCAGCAGCAGGCCGCAGGGGACTGGATGGCTTGGCCGAAGGGACTGCATTTGGTCTGTGTGACGGGAAGCCGGGGCCTCAGGGGTGGAGGGAGGCAGGAAGCAGGGGCCAGAGATACGCACCGAGTACTGGGCGGGGGGGCCCGCAGGCACGGAGAAGAGGAACTCTTTCTGCAGCACGTAGGAGACCCCAGGGAGGCCCGGCCCTGGCATGGATCCGTTGGCGCAGGCCCCAGGGTGGCAGGGGGTGTCCAGAGGGAGGCAGACATTGGCTTGGGGGCACAGGGGCCCTTCTGGTGCACACACAGGGGCCAGCTCAGTCCTGTTTTCCAGGGACCTACCCTGGGGCTCGCTGCTGTTTCCCGGGGCCCCTACAAGGAAAGGAGGGGTATTGGGGGCCCCAGTGTGCTTACAGACCACAGGGACACCCTGCTAGGAGACGGGGTCCTGCCAGCCAGTGTCCCCAGCCCCCAGCACCTCTCCTCTCCCCGTCCGACCCCAGCCCCAGCACGCTCCCCTCCAGAGCCACTGTCCTTGGCATGCCCTGCATGAACTGGCGTCTCCTGGCCCCACTGTGTCCACCCTGAGGCTGGAGACCAGCCCAGTGGGCAACAAATCGACAAGATGCAACAGAGCAGAGAGGCCATTCACGGCCCCCGAGTCCCGATGCCAGGACGGGGTCCCACCTGCTCCGCGCCCCGCCCGGTACACCTGCAGCCGCAGTTGGGCGGGCCGGCCCAGTTCCTGCGTCCCGAACTCGGCAGCGGTGAGGAAGGCTTCGCGGCTCGGGCTCAGGCCAGGAAACGCCATCACCTGGCAGGGAGGGGGCTGCTCAGCTCCGAAGGCCCCGACCCTCAGCCTGGCCCCACCCCGACACCCTAACACCCGCCAGTCAGGGGAGGAGCCCCCCAGTGGCCTCGTCTCACACAGTAGGAGACCACGTGGCTCAGGAGAAAAACATCAGGTCAAAACCGCCTCTGAGCAATAGGAACCCCACCTTCATTTGTAAAAAATACCCTCAAATGGAGAGAGAAGGCTCGGGAGATTGGGGGTTCTCCCGGGTGCCAGCCAGGGTGCTCCTCTCCTCTGCCCTGCAGTGGGTTTTCTAAATTCTCCCCACTGGACACAGGATGTTAATAAGTCCCAGCAAAAGGCTTCTTGGGGTTTTTGTGGAGGGACTGTCTTGCTTTTCAAACTAACTTATTTGGCCGCACCGTGTCTCTTCTGCGCACGTGGGATCAATCCTCCTTGCGGCCTGCAGGATCTAGTTCCCCTGCCAGGGATCAAACCTGGTCCCGTGCACTGGGAGCGTGCAGTGCCAGCCACTGGACCCCTAGGCCAATCCCAGTCTTCTTGCTTTCTAGAAGCAAGAAGTCCGAAGGGCCCGCCTACCTCGACGGGCTCCTGGGGAGCCAGGAGGGCCTCCTGCTGTTCCAGGGGGCTCAAAGGCCCCTGTAGGTCCCCATTGGGCGCTCCCACGAGGAAGTTCTCTGCGTCCCACACGGGGCCTGGGGTACAAGCGTGCAATGAGATGGTAGGCCCAGGCGGGAGGAGAGTGTTGGGGGCCCAGGGGTTGAGGGACCTGGGACTGAGCCGCCTAGCAGCAGGCCCTGGCTCGCCGTAGACAGGGGACGCTCAGCAGACGTGTGACGAGCACTGAACCGGTGCTAGGAGCAGCTGTGCTGGCCAGGTGGGGAGGACTCCCGGGTTCCTGGCCAGGGCAGCAGGCGCTCCCACCCACCCACCCCGGGTCCCGCGCACCTCCGGGCCGCAGCTCACAGACGTAGCTGTGCGGCGCTGAGCACAGGTCCGTGTTGCACTGCCCAGCGGGCCCCAGGCGCACGCAGCGCTCGGCTGTGGCAGGATGCGGCTCCCCGGGCAGCCAGTTCTGGCAGCTCTCCAGGCTGAAGGCGCCGCCCTGGGGCGCGGGACCTGCTGCCGCCCCCTCCACAGCTGAGAAACCGATCCACACGTCCAGGCTCCTGAGGCAGACAGCGAAGGGCCGGCGCTCAGGGGCTCCCCAGGGATGGGCACCCGCCTCGCGGCAGCCCGTCAGGGGCTCCACCTCTATCCCCACTTCCAGACGGGCACACTGAAGCTCAGAGACTGGACCTGGCAAGCGGGGCCCAGGCCAGAACCTGCCCAGCCCCACCCCACGGGGCTGGGGTCCAGCTGAGACCTGCAGGGGGCTCTGCCTCAACTCTGGGCCGGCCACAGGACCCACATACGTCCAGGGGAGGAGCAGGCTTCCAGGGGAGGCCTGTGGGCACCAAGACACCCACACACCGGCCCCCAAATGGGCCAGCCCCACAGCTCTGCAGGCAGAGACCCTCCTGGAGGCAGGGCGTGGGGGCGGGCGGCGGGGTCAGAGCCAGGCACTGGGGCTGTGTTACTACCTGGGGACCCCAGGACCCGGGGCAAGGGCTGTGACCGCTCTGAGCCTCAATCTCCCCTCAGGACACAGGACGTTCAGCGGGGCCCACAGCCCGTCAGCCCCTTCCCACAGGGACCCAGGGGGGCAGGGGGCCAGCCTCCACCCCATCACTCAGCAGGCTCTGAGGGCCACCCCTGGTGACCGCTGAGGAGCAGAGTCCCCCACAGGCCTGGATGGCCAGAGTGCCCAAGAGGCTCCTGGGCTGCGGGCGGCACTGACCACGGACCGCCCAGCAAGGTCACACCAGACCTGCCCCGCCCTCTGCAGGAGGGGCCCAGCTCGGGCAGACAGGGAGGACACAGGGCCGGGTAGGGGCCAACTACCACAGCGGGCACCCCTGTGGCCACGGCTGCATCAGGAGAACCGACAGGAGCAGCCGCCCACGGGCACAACACAGCTGCTGCCCGGAGCCCGCCGGCCGGCCAGACACAGCCCCTGCAGACGCCCCACACCCGGGCAGGCACCTGGTGACACGGGAGACCAGGAAGTGCTGCACGGCGGGGCTGTCCACCATGGCCAGGGCGGCCCCAGCCCAGGCCCGGCACTGCTCCTGCGCCTGCGCCCAGGACGCCTTCTCTGCCCGCAGGCTGTAGCAGTGCCCATTGCCGGGGAAGATCTCCGTGTCCGAGGGGCAGAGCGGGTGCACCACTGGGGGCAGAGGGCAGAGACGGGCGTCAGTGTGTGCCCGGCCCGGGCAGTCCGCCCACCTGACGCGGCCAGGGCGGGCCCCACCTTGGGCTGGCTCCTCTCCCAGGGCCACGATGCTGTAGGCGGCCTCCAGGCCCGAGCCGCCGCGGTTTCGGACGCTGAGCTGCAGGGTCTCCTCGCTGTGCACCGAGGCCACACAGACGAGCTCCAGGGCAGCGGGGGCTGCCTCCACCCGCACCTCCACCCCCAGCCGGGCAGAGCCCACCCCCAGGGCCAGCACGGCCGTTACGGGGTAGCGGCCGGGCAGCACATAGCGGTGAGTGGCGTCCGGGCCCGTGACATCCACCTCCGGGGAGCCATCACCGAAGTCCCAGTGCGTGGAGCTGACCGGCAGCAAGGCAGTGACATGGAAGACTGCGGGCTGGCCAGAGGCCAGGGGTCCTTGGGGCCCCAGCAGAGTGGCCCCCGGGGAGGCAGGGAAGACGTGCTGGAGGAGGCTGGGCCCCCGGCAGGCGGGGGCAAGGGGCAGGGAGGGGCCGGAGCAGGAGGGCAGGCAGGCGGAAGAGGCGTTGGGGGGCCGAGCCGCCCCGCACAGGCACCGGCCCTGCTCCGAGAGGGCTGCGAGGGCCTGGCCAGCCTCGAAGCAGAGGGCGCTGCAGGCCTCAGGGGCCAGTGGGCCCTCGGGGGCGGCCAAGAAGGCCACCAGCGCCACGGCGCCGGAGCTGTCGTCGGGGACACAGGCAACATACTCCTCACCTGCAAGGGCGGGCAGGCCGGTCCCAAGGGTGCGCCCCTCACCCCACCCCATCCCAGACTGCATCACCTCCGAGCCCTCCCGACCCCTCCCCAGTCAGTAACTGCCCCCCACCCGAGAGGACCTGCAGGGGTCCCGCCTGGCCACTCAGCCATGCCCCCTGGCACACTCACCACAGGCTCCATCCAGCAGCGCTCCGCCAAGCAGCGGCTGACCAGCCAGGGGGCCAGGCCCGGCGCACGTGGCCGCCTCGGGCCGCACCACGCGGACCCGCTGCCCCTCCACCCAGCGCGGCAGCCAGGCCAGACCGCAGTCACACTCGAGCGGATTCCCGCCCAGGTTTCTGCAGGGGATGGGGCAGGCTCAGCGGGCAGCGCGGGGCCCCCAGGCCCAGCCACCCACAGCCACCAAAACCATCGACACTTACACTTCACTTAAATTAAATAAATTAGCAAATATTCCTTCTTCTAACGTAGAAATCTTGTTGTTGCTTATGTCCCTGTAAGAAAGGAGGGGTTCAACGTGGTTTGACATGAGCCCCCGAACCACCACGGCGACAGGCTGCCGCCTGCCTCAGCGTGGAAGCCCGCAGCTGCCCCTGGGGGACACTCACAGCTCCATCAATGCCGAGAGGTTAGCCAGTAGCCCAATGTCCAGCGCCTGGAGCAGGTTGTGGGAGACATCCCTGCAGAGTGCGGCAGACAGAGGTCAGCATGGGGCGGCCCAGACGCCCTCTGCCCATGGCCACCCACCCGGAGCTCCGTTTGCCCAGGTCAGTGCTGCTGCCCATCTGGGAAACCCGAGGCAGGAGGAGCTGGCCCTAGCACTGTGTCCATGCCCTCCCCTGCCCCTCCTGCCCAGCAGGGTTGGGTGCATCGTGGGGGGCAGGCTTCACCCCTCCACACGGGGTTCAGAACACAGGAGGCAGCCCAGGGGTCTCCAGGGCTGGGCACCCAGATGCTGCTGGGGGGGGGTGGGGGGTGTCCTGAGACACAGTGGGGCACAGACCAGACCAAGGGAGAGGGACCCTGGTGGAGGACCCCGCAGCACAGCAACAGTGACAGCCTGTGTTAACCCTCCGGGGTCAGGGCACCACGTAGAGCTGGACTCCCATAAACCCAGGCACTCAAGGTCAATAGAACCGTGTCAAAGAACCAACCCCAGCACAAGCACAGGAGAGGAATCAGGTTCTCAAAGCAGAAACTATGAACAGAAGGAAAATCTCAAAAGCCAGAAGATACAACTGCATAAAAGCACGCAACATCCACACAATATATCGGAAAACAAACTACCAGCCGGGAAAAGCACCAGCAATGAAGACCACGGATTGTTGTTCAGTCACTCGGTCGTGTCTGACTGCGACCCCATGGACTGTGGCACGCCAGGCCTCCCTGTCCATCACCATCTCCTGGAACTTTCTCAAACCCATGTCCCTTGAGTCGGTGATACCATAAAGGCTCATAATACTCTCTCCATATGTGCTGTTAACAAACCATAAAGCAAGCAAGCTACTCCAGGAAAGAAAATTTTAAAAAGGCCAGAGATGAGAATAGGATGAGAAATACAAAATGTCACAGATGTACAAGAAAACGCCCAGTCTTGTAACAACTGGAGAAATGCCAAGAAAACAGCACAACAGCCCCTCGACCTGCCGACAGCCGCAGCGCTGGCGACATGGTGACACAGTGACAGCATGACCCCAGCCCCTCGCGAGTCCTCCCAGGGACACTCTCCAGCCACCAATGCCACCTCACCTCCCGGCCTGGAGGTGGAGGCCGGTCGCCCCACGTGTCCAGATTCTAGGATGGGGACGCCGGACCAGCCTGACTCAGTGGGCACCATTCTCCGCACTGGCGTGGCCTGGGCCTCCCGCCCTCTGAGCCTCTGTGCGTCCGGGTGTCACGCTGGCCCTCGGACATCCCAGAATACCGCTCGCCAGCCCGGCCCTCCCAGTGATGACCACAGGCCTCGGGCCACGAGACCACAGTGCCTCCGCCAGGCCTGTCTGTCTCCAGGTCCCACCAGCCCAGTGCCCCCAGCCACAGCCCAGTCCAGACCCCCACCGCAGGTGCCCCCCCAGCCCTGCTGTCCCAGCTCCCCCAGCAGCTAGGGGCTGTCCCGAGCCCAGCTCCATTGCCCCACCCAGCCCATGCACAGTGGAGCTTAGTAAGAACTGGCTGGTGTGGAGACAAGGCCCTCCTGGGAGTCGAGGCCAAGTGAAGCCTACACCCCAAGTGCACACCTCGGGCGGTGCTGGGGTACCTAGGGCCACCCCTCACCCCCTGCTCACGACATCCAGGAACGAGGCTCAGGAAGCGACCCCCACCCCGATCCCTGACCGCTGCTCCTCCTGGAGCCTGGCTGTCCACGCAGGGCCTGGCGGCCACCTCTGCCCAAAGACTGGCTGTGCACCAAGGGCTGGAGGCCGGGTCTCAGCCAGGCCACTCACGTGACCCTGGCTCCCAACATGGCCTGGAGGGCTTCTGACCTTCATGTCACCAGCGGGGCTGCAGGTGACCGACAAAGGGAGCTCGGGCCAAAGAAGGGAGCTCCCATCCCTCTTAGGCCCCACCAAGGGGGTGAGGGAAGGTAGACTGGATGCACTCTGCTAACCCCTGGGAGCCAGGTCTCCCCCTCGGCATCGTGGGCAGCTATTGGGAGACTGGGCACTGAGCGGACGGCATGTGGACATGATGTGCTCCACTGACGCTGGCTGCAGCCTGCCTGGGAGCAGGGGCACAGGCCCCAGGGAGGGGGACACAGCAGCAGATGGGCAGGACCTAAGTCTCCACTGAATCAGGGGTGTCAAGAGGGGCTGTGAGCAGAGAGCCTCAGGCACCGTCAAGAGGGCTGCATAACCAGGGGCTGGGTCCTCCAGGCAGTGGGACCCCTGAACCTGGAGGGGGGTCCCTGGGGTCGGGACTGGGGCTCCTGGTGGGATCGGACGGGGTGGAGGCGTCAGCCCGGAGGCCCAGCAGCCCCACCACGGCTCTGCCAGTGGCCTGACTGCACGGGCCAGGGGGACGCTGGACTTGACAAAGGTTCTGTCCTGGCGACAAGCTCAAATGACGGCATAGGCCACCCAGGAACGGCACACGGCCGCACACCTGCCTGGAGACGCGACGGGAGAGACATAGGGCGAGACGCTGCAACGCATGTGCAGCCCGGCTGCAGCCACCCAGGCCTGAAGGAGCCCCTGGCCTGCCCATCGTCACGTTAAGCTGCTGAAGTTCACGCCAAGCCTCCAGCCTGCTGCTGAGGAGTGAGCTGGATGCCACTGCGTGGTCACTGAACCCTGGATTCTTAATGGCTGGTGAAGATTCCACAGGCAGAGTTTATCCTGTTGATCTGTCCCACAAAGCTACCGGGAAGAGTCCTAACAACCAGAGGATTGCCGGAGCACGCCGGGCTCTCACCAGATGGCCTGGGGAAGGCTCCCCAGCACCGCTGATGCTGCTGACAGAAGCAGTGTCCATTATAAACAGCTGCAGACAGTCACATCTACTTTAAAAAAACAGGGAAACACGGTGCCTCCCACACCACTGCACACTAGCCCACACTAGGCTGCTGGGGCTCCCAGGCCGTCCCCGGGGTGGGAAGGGACAGGCCGGGAGACCAGCGGACATGGCCAGTTTCTACCCGACGTCAAGTTCAGCGCCCCCGAGCTGGGGAGGGCAGGCCAAGAGAAACTTCAATTAGACCCACGCAGGGGCTGAAGAGGGCACAGCTGTGGAGCCCGAGACTCCGGGGTGGGGCTGCAGAAGCCTCAGCCCCAGGCTGTCGGAGGACCCAGAGGTGGGCCTGGGGGACATTGGGGCCCGAAGGGGCGTGCAGGCCTGAGGCCCCCACCAGGGGCACGAGGGCTGGCGTCCCAACCAGGGCCTCAAGCGGAAGAGAAAGGAGGACAAGCCCTGCAGTGTTTTTCCACATCCCGGTTTCTGGAAAATCCATCATTAGTGGCAGCTCCTGGGAGCCATCTGTGGTTGGCTCCCGATCACTGTGGTGCCAGAAAACCAGGGCGGGAGGGGGGCAGGGTGACCCTGGCATCCCCGCCACTCGGCCAGCACCACCTCCAGGATGCCACCCTGGCCCCACTGACCCACGGCCCAGCTCAGTCCTCCACCCAGTCCTAGCCAGCTGCCCCCAGAAGACTTCCCCTACCCCTGCCTGAGGGGCGCGGCCACACGCTCCCCGCCCCAGGGAGTCCCTCGCCCGGGACTCCCCTGGGCGTGCCCAGGGCCCAGGTGCAGAAAAAGACCCTGCAGCCTGAAGGCAGGCCCAGCACAGAGCCGGGCACATCACCACGGGCCAGAGCCTCCTGGGAGCGTGCGGAAGGGTAACGGGGTGAGCTGGGGGGCTGGGCAGAGGGGACCCTCAAGGCGGACTCTGCTGGAGTCTCTCAGCCCTGAACGGCCACCTCTCCACATCTCCATCTGCTTTTGTCGTCACCATTCTAGGAGAATGCCACGGCTGCCAAGGGCCAGCCCCACCCCGCTCCAGCCCCTCGGGTTTCCTCTGCACCCTGCCCCGACTCGGGTTCCCAGTCTTACCGAGTCTGGGATGGGGAACACGGCCAGCCCAGGGAGCCACCTGCAGAAGCCCAGCAGGGTGGCTGGCCAAGCGCCACAGTGGGCAGCCGTCCCCACAGGGAGAAGAGCTCACACCCAAGAGGGGCTACGCCACATGGTGTCAGCCCTCTGGGTCATCCGGACCTCCCAGGCTAGCCACTTCCGGGGACCCAAGGCGGGAGGGGAAAGGGGGACCTGTGGCCCACACCCCCGCACCAGCACGAGCCAGGCCAGCTCCCTGGGCACCAGGGACCAGGCCACAAGCCTGGCCCCCAAATGCCCACAGCCCTGGACTACGACGGGGGTGTCTTCACACACGGCCCCACCCCTGCTGTTCTATTTACTTAGGTATTTATTTGGCAGCATCAGGCTCTTCGTGGTGGCGTGTGGGCTCAGCCGCCCCGCAGCACGTGGGATCTCAGCTCCCAACTGGGAATCGAACCTGCGTCCCCTGCACTGGAAGGAGGCTTCTTAACCACCACACTGTTCCCTCTCCTGACCCGGGACAGGCAGGGGTGTTGGCGAGGAAGACCCCTATTCAACCCCCAGGCCCCAGCCTGCCCCTCCTCCCTCCAGCGCCCAGCAGTCACTCCCCCCACCCTGCGGCAGGCCCAGCCCCACCACCCCCTCCCCGCCCCCGTCAGACACCCAGCCTCCCAGGGGACTGTGTCGTGTCCTTCCCAGCCCAATCTCTCCTGCTGTAGCAGCAGCTGGGGCGGGGATCCCTGCTTCCACCAGCCAGGGGGGCCTGGGGGACAGCACTGAGGCCCCCACCCTGTGGACGCCAGCGGCTCCATCTCCCCCCACACGGGGCCCAGCCCCTGCCTCCAGCCCCAGGCCTTGCAGAGGGGAAGGGATGCCTCAGGACCCAGAGGAGAGATAGGGCAGGCCACAGGGCAATGCTGAGGGAAGAGGTGCCCGATGTGGAGCCCAAGGACAGGGTCCTTCTTGAGCCCGGGTGGCTCCCAGGGCGTCGCCTCCTGGAGCTGGGGACGTGGAGGGACCCGCGCTGCTGCCCTCAGCAGCCTCAGTTTCCCCCTCTGCCCAGGCGGGGGGTGGGGGTGGGTGCCCACTCCCCAGTCCAGATGCCCGGCGGGGTCTGGGGGCCAGCCAGAGCCCCCGAGGAAACATCTGCACATTCCAGACGCGTGTGGTCAGCTGTGGAGGCGGGCGCCAGGCCCCAGCCCACACCCCACCCCGTAGCGCTGGCCGCCACGCTGGAAACAGGGTTCCAGAGGGGCCGCCTGCACGCTACGTAACCGCACGGCGGGCCAGCGGCCGCCTCCCCCTGGCAGGACGGGATGGGACGGCCCTGCCCCCCATTCCTCTCCACAGCGGCCCCAGGGCTCCGGGTAAACAGGGACCCCCACCACGTCCCCTTGGGGGCCAGGCCCAGGTGGAAGGGGCAAGAGGCCACAGGCTGGCCCCAGGCCCCTGGGACCCTGCAGGCCAGTCCAGACCCAGTGCCCCCACTTAACACAGCAGTAACGGCTCCCTTTGGCAGCGGGATGGGGTGGGTCAGTCTGAGTCTGCTAACCTCGCTCTGTCTTCATGAACTTCTATTTATGGTGAGCGAGGCTGGCTTCCAGGGCCGGAAATGATGTTTAAATTAATGAATTCAAGTTTTGGGGAGAGAGCTGATCTGAAGAAAAACACGCAGAGACGGTGAGAGGCAGGCGAGGGGCCCGGGAGGCCTGGCTGGAGCCGCCCACCCCCATCTGGCTCCTGACGAAGCCTGGGGACCAGTGAGAGGGGGGGTCTGGGCCTCTAACAGGGGAGAGGCCGCGGGAGCCCCGGGCGCCTGTCTCAGGCATCAGACAGGAGGGGCCTGTCTCCAGGGCGCGTGGAGAGGCTCCCTGCAGGGTGTGGCCAGCCCGCGGCTCAGCTGTCAGCAGGACGAGGCACAGGTGTCCGGTGCGGGGCTGCCCTGCCCGGGAAGCCCCTGGACCCATAGGCCGTGGCGGGGAAGGGAGCCCCGAGGAGGGGCCTTCCCAGGGCAGCCCACCCAGAGGCGGCCTCCAGGCGGCCTCCACTAACCAGGCCAGGATGGGGCGAGGGGCCAAGGAAAAGGAGCCTCCCCAGCTGGGGACTGAGGGCCATGCTTCAGTCCCCGGGGTCGCCCCCGCTTGGCGGGGGGCAGGCACGTGGCCTCCCGCGTTCCAGGGGCAGGCATGTCGGCCCAGGTGGCGGGCAGTCCTATTGCCCAGGGAGCTCCAGGTCTCAGCCTGTGGGCACGGGGTCTGCGAGCATGGCCTGGGGCACCGGCAAAGCTGGCCTCCACCGCAGGGCACGGTCCTTTCCAGGGCAGCCCCGCAGGACCCCAAGATGGGGTCCAGGGCCCGGGGGCTCAGAACTGGGGACACACTCCACCCGGCCTGGGCCCATGGGCACCTCAGGGGGTTCAGAAGGCCCCCAAACGCAGCCCCCCCACCCGGCCTGGGCACGGCTGGGCCCTTCGGCACAGGCGGCTGCCAAGCCATGAGGAACGAGGTGTTCCGGGAAGAAAGGACGTGCGTGAGCTGCATTTTCCAGCAAGATTGCCGGCACCCGGCCCGCTGGTCAGCCCAGCGCCGGGCCCAGGGCCGCCGCCTCCCCAGACGGCGCAGCAGGAGCGGGCTGTTTTCACCCCAGCGCTCGGCGGGCTGGGCCCGGCTGGGTTCCCGCTGCGGCGCTGGCACGGCAGAATGTTCCGGAAAGGAAAATGCACGTCTTGTCCAAAATGGCTTCCTCACTTGAAACCAAACCCCAGCCGGGGCCCCCCTCGGGAGCCAGGGTCCCCACACGCCCACCCACAGGCGGCACTGCCACTGGCCAGCTGTCATAAGATGCCTTATACCTTCACCGCGTTACATGTCCACACGGGAAGGCGTGGGACACGCAAACATGTAAAACTGAGATGAAGACACTAGAGAAGCGTGCCTGGCACACGTGCCTGCCTCCAGAGGCAGGAGGCCTCTGGACACGGGGCCTCCAGGACTGGGTGCTGAAGGGTGTGTAGGAGCCTGCCTGCCCGAGGTTCACTCATGTGTCTGGTCTGAGCAGCACAGTCACATGCGCACCACAAGGGCGCCTCTCCTCAGGCCTGTGTGCTCTGCAGCAGGACAGGTCCTAGGGGCCCAACCCCCGGCCAGCACTTGGGGACCAGCGGTAGACTCTGAGCTCATTCAGAAGGGTCTGGGGGTCCACTCTGGCAGCGGCTAGGATTATGTGGCCACCATCAACTGAGTGCGTGGGACACCGCACACCCTCACCTCTGAGGCCCACAACCACATCAGTCGCATCCACTCACGGTGCCCAAATGCAGGGCAGGCAACCGAAACTCAGAGAGGGTGAGTGACTTGGGCATGGTCACACAGGAAGCGGAGGGGCTGGGATGGCAACCAGGTCTGCCCATGCTCCTCCTGGGGGATCGCTGGGAAGGACCAGAGCAGGGACAGCCAAAGGAATTGGGAGAGAGCTGGTGGGCGGGGCCAGGCAAGCGGCTGGGGCTGAGTCAGAGCCCACCTGGTCCCCTTTGAACACACCCTGCCCCACTCGGGGATACCCTCACCGCCACCGAACCCCAGGCCCCTCAGTGCAGCTCCAGGGAGAGGCCCTGAGCACGCCCAGACCATCTCTCTGCCACAGCCCACCAGCCAGGCAACCCCAGGAAGCGACTCAACCTCAGTTTCCTGGTCTGTAAAATGGAACCGACTGCAGTTCCCAGGCCACGGCACCACACCGCCGGACAGAGAGCTCAGCAGAGTCCTGCTCGCCGCAGCCAGGCAGGGAGGCCAGGCGGCAGCAGGAGGAGGTGTGTGTGCCCCCCTGGGTACTTTCTTCAGGGGTCTGTTTTTTAATCCGCCAACTATAAAGGTCACCCTTCCAGAACATACAGTTCAGTGGTTTTCCATATACTCCCAGGGCTGGGCAACCACCACCCCTAATTCCAAGACCGTCTCACCCCCCAGGGGGAAAACCAGCGTGCTTGGCCACCACCCCCAACCCCAGCCCCACTCCAGCTGCAGACACTCGTCCACTTGCACCTCCATGGCCTTGCCCACTCTGGACGTTTCACATCAGCACAATCACACAACACGTGGTTTTCTGCATATGAGTTCTGTCACAGAACACGTTTCCAAGGCTCACCATGTTGCAGCAAGCCTCAGCACCGCATTCTTTCCCGTGGCCAAACAGTATCTTACAGACAGGCCACACTCTATGCACATATCCATCTCCAATACATACTGGGGCTGTTTCCACCTCTTAGATCCTCTGAACAGAGCTGCTGTGGACATTTGCATTCAAGTTTTTGTGTGGATGTAGGTTTCGTTTCTTCCGGGCCTACACCGAGGGGCAGAACGGCCAGGCCCTCTGGTGACTCTACGTGTACTTTTCCGAGGAACTGCCGGACTGTCTTCCAGGCGTGCCCCATCCCCGCCAGCCACGGACGAGGATTCTCGCCAACACCCAACACCCGGTATCATCTGTCTTTTGGGGACAGCCAGCCCAGTGGGTGTGAAATGGTATCTCCCTGGAGTTTCGATTTGCATTTCTCTGAAAGCTAGACACAGGGTCTTTTCACATGCTTATTAGTCACTGGTGTGTCTCCTTTGTAGATTGGCCTGTTCAGATGCTCTGCCTGCTTTTTAGCTTTGAGTCACTGAGTTTTTACATATTCTAGCTAGGAGTCCTTCATCAGACAGACGACATAACACGGGTTCCCCACCCTTCTCCAGGCTGGTGGCTGTCCTCACTGCTCCGGGGCCTGACTGTCTCCTGAGGGTCTCCGGGCACTGGGAGCGCTCTCTTGTCCATCCCTTCAGGTCCCCGGGTCACAGCTGTAGCTGAAGTCTCCCCATTCACCTGCCCGCCCTGCCAGGGGCCACAGACAGGAGCGGTGTGCGCACAACCCTGCCGTCCGGCCCTTGCCAGGCAGCTCCTGGGACATGCACTCGCAGTCTGCTTCTCCCAGCGCGGGCGGCTCAGGGACCCTGAGGGGGAGACCGGCTCGGCACACAAGGCGCCTCTGCACCCCAGCCCACGGCCTCTCTACAGGATGCCAATCATGACGCTTCTCTCCTGGGTCCTTCAATGCTGCCCCACTGCCCTCTCTCCAGAGGCCCCACCTGCCGCCCCCCATCACCTGGAACCTCTGAGCTAGGCCATCCACTCTACATGGGATGCTCTCTCCTGGCGCGGGGTGACACCTGCACGAGCGCTGAGCACTGGCTTCAGTGTCACCTACGTTGGAGATCCCTCTGGGGCCCCTGCAAAGTGGCCTCCTCTCTATCACTGGGGTTACATGCATGCATGTGTAGGAAGCCACGTGTATGGCTGTCTACATGGTGCCTGGCAGTACACACAGGCCAGGCGCACTCCGAGCCCAGGGGTTCCCTCCCCAACACCCACCTTCCCTCACCCGTGCAGCTCCCTGGGGGCTGCATCTCCCAGAACCCCCAACACCCCCTAACAGTTAGGGGGACATGTGAGGAGGGGCAAGGCCCTGGGTGCCCCCAGCCAATGGCAGACCCCAAGGCCCCAATATCTTAGTCAGAGAAGCAAACCCCTACTGAGTCCCTGCTCCGAGCCTGGTCCTAGACCTGACATCCATGAGACAGTATGAGGCCCACTCAGAGCCCCTGGCCATCACCCAAGAAGCGGCCGGCTAAAATCAGCCACACTGGACATGATGGACAGATAGCACCCGGAGCAGTACCACCCCATCTAGAACTCTCTGTGCTGACCCGGCCAACACGGCAGCCGCTGGTCCTGTGGCTCGAGCACCTGAAATGTGGCTCCCCACCCAACACAGCTCTGGGCCCGACCAGCAGTGTCCGGGAAGGACGCCAAGGGCAGAGGGACACACAGAGACATGACCCCACACCAGGTGCCGTGGGAGCCAGTCTCTTCAGCAAATCACAAGAGAGGGAAGAGAGACGGAAGGAGAGCCTGCACACCCGCAGAGATTTAAAAGACATCAACTAGCTGCACTGCCACTGCGTGGACCTTATTTGGATCCTAATTTGATCCAGTGAAAACACTGAGACAACCACAAATTTGCACACACTGGACATGAAAGGGACCAGGGAACTGTGCAGTGTTTCGGGTGTGATCAGGGGTCGCCATACATTTCCCAAGGCCAACAGGTCAAATGGAGGATGGCTGGAGCTTGCTTCCAAAAGGGGTGGGGGTGAGGGTGGAGCAGCAGGCTAGGCCACAGGGCAGTGGGGTCCGTGAGGTTCATCACGCTCTTCCGCCCACTTCTATGGAAGTTCAAACTCTCCAGGATAAAAGCTTTAAAAACAGGAGCGCAGCCACCTTTTCCCCACTCCAGTACTCTTGCCTGGAAAATCCCATGGATGGAGGAGCCTGGTAGGCTGCAGTCCATGGGGTCAGACAGGACTGAGTGACTTCACTTTCACTTTTCACTTTCATGCATTGGAGAAGGAAATGGCAACCCACTCCAGTGTTCTTGCCTGGAGAATCCCAGGGACAGAGGAGCCTGGTGGGCTGCCGTCTATGGGGTCGCACAGAGTCGGACATGACTGAAGCAACTTAGCAGCAGCAGCAGCAACCACCCTTTACTGAGTGACGTCATCCTGTTCAGGTTGCCACCTCCCAGCAGCAAGCATTATTTAACCCAAGGAGGCTAGGGTCTCAAAACCCTGGGTCATCCTGCAAGCCCCGAATCCCCTACCAGCCAGCCCTTGTCCCCCACCAAGTCAGGACACAGCTGTCCTGCAGCACCTCAGGCTGGCCAAGGAGTCTCAAATGGAGGGGTGCCTGCCTGACACTGATGACAGAGACGCTGGGCAGGAGTCCCCTAGGCTCAGGCTAGGGTGACACCCAGGAGGCAGGGCCACTGGGGCCCCTGGACGCGTACACCCTCCTGCAGGGGGCTCCCTGGCATCTCGGACCTCATTCCTGCGCCCTAAGAGAAGGTTCACCTGCCTCCCTCTCTCTGAGGGGGGTGCGGTTTGCAGAGTGGACAGGCAAGGATGATGGCTGGGGCAGTCCACAGAGAACAGACGGTGGCGTGGGGGGGTTGGGCGGGGGCAGGCCTTAGCATCTGCAGTCAAGGGTCCAGTTTCCTGTGGACTCCTCGCACTGAGCCCTGCAGAAATCTCTGAGGCAGCTTCAGAGTGTCGACTGGAACGTGAAGTCTCCTTGGTTCCCCGAATCCCTCCTCCCAGGCTGCAGGGCCAGCAGCCCTGGAATCCTGCCGCCTCAGGCCAGGCCGCCAGCTCCTGGACGTCCAGAGGCTAAGTGGACACACGCAAGGCTCAGGCTCCACTGCTGTCCTGCTCCCTGCTGCAGGCCTCTGGCCGACCTACCAGTACCGTTTATTTCCTGGACAGCTCCTGGAGGCCCGCCTGCTGCCAGGTGACGAGGAAGCGGGAATAACCAGCAGGAGCTGGGGCCTGACCCCCAGCAGCTCTTGGCCCACCAGAGATGGAGGCAACCTCATTCACAACATCCAGAAACAAGGGCCAGGGGTGGATCCAAAACAATTACGTGGGCACTGGCCGCAGACAGGAAGCCCATCTCCGCAGAGACAGCCGTGACGGCAAACACCAGCTGTCAGGGAGCAAGACGACAGCGTGGTCCCAAGGCTCCCAGCCGCTGCCCCTGGAGAACCAGCTCCCTCACAACACCCAGCAGAGCTCCAAGGAGGAACCCTCCAGGAGAAGCACCCGCCCCTGCTCCGCCCTCAACATCCAAACTCGCCTGAACAGAGACCACGAGGGTCCCCCTAAAAAGAGGCAGCCACACACTGGAGTCGCCCAGAGATTGTTACAAAACCAAATCCAAGCTTTAATAAGCCTGGGGATGTTGAACACCCGCCCCCAAGGGATTCCAGCATGCAGCCAGGGAGCCGTGGAGTCCTGGCTGAGGTGTCTGGAAACACCCAGACAGGGCCCTGAGGATGTGTATCACAGGCCAGGAGACTGCCCCCAGCTCTGGGGTCAACTGTCTGGAAACCTCAGTTCCCCGCACCCTTTACAATCCAACGCTGCCTCTGCCAGGCATCGGCTGTTACTGGTCACTTGTGCTTAGACAAAGCACATCATCGTCATCTCCAGCCTGTGTTCCCATCTGTACAATGGGCATCTCTGCTGCACCTCACCTCAGAGGGTCAGGCTGAGGTTTAAGCGTGACAATTCACAACCACACCTTGACGCAGGCCGAGGCTGGAGGTGAGCTCTCCATAAAGACTGCGTGTTATTATTTCCTCCAAAATGCAAACCTGAGGATGATTTTTCAGCGTTTTAAACCCCTCCACGGCAATCACAGTCACCCACTGTTCCCAGGATAACATCAGAGCGCTAAACAGGACAAATGAGGCCCGCGAGGACCCTAACCCACCTCCCATCCTGCCCTCACTCCCCCTACAGCTGCCACAATACACCCGAGCTCGACCAAGTCCAGCCCCTCGGTCTTCCCCTTCCACTTCAAGCATCAGGCCAATTCTAAGCATCCGGCCAATTCTAAGCATCCATCAAGAGCTCTACACTGCCCAGCCCAGCTTCCTCCTCCTGGGCTCCCAGGTGCTGGGTATCGCCCCAGGCCAAGCCGCATCCTATTAGTCTCTAATTAGCGTTGAAGTATGTGCGGGAGACCGCCCCGCCCCGCCAGAGCCCACGGGCCCCGGTCCGCTGGCGTTCGCGGGGCCCTGCCGGGCGCGCGGTCTCCGCCTGCACAGAATCCGGGATTTTCCTATTTCCCTCTGGCTGAGGCCAGGCGGGCTGAGAGCCGGCCGCGGGCCCAGGTTTTCCTTATTTAGTCGGGCCGCCCTCACTACGCTGGAGCCTCGCCCTGGGAGAGGCCTGGCCCGCACCCCGTTTCCCCTTCTGGAGGCCGGGGACGCGCCCACGCCCTGCGAGGCCCGCCAGGCCGGCGGCCTGCCCGGCCGGCCTCTCCCCGGAGGGTGCAGGCGCCCCGCGCCCCGGCAGGCCGCCGGGCGCCATGGCAACCACCGGGCTCGCGCGGCGGGCGCGCGTTACTCACAGCGCGGTGGCGTCCGCGGGGATGCGCAGCGCGGGCCCGAGCGTCCGCAGCCCCTGGCCTGAGCAGTTGACGAGGCAGGCGGCGCCGGGCGCCGGGCCGCAGAGGCAGGGGGGCGCGCACGGCCCGCAACCGCGCCCGGGGACCCCCGCCAGCGCCCCGAGCCACAGGCCCAGGCCCAAGGCGAGCGCCAGACGGGCGGGCGCGGCGGGCGGCATCCTCAGGGCAGCGCAAGCATGGCCCCGGCCCGCTCCCGAGGGCCCGAGCGCCCCCGGCCCCGGCGGCCGCGGCTCAGGCGGGGCCCCCACACGACATGGCTTGCAGCGGGGCTGTATCCGGCGGCGGCCGCGGCCTGTCTGCCTCCGTGACAGCCTCTCGGCGCTCGGGGCCGGCCGGGTCCTCCACCGCCCGCTCGCGCGCTGGCGCTGCAGTGCGGCCCGGCCGTCAGCTCCTCCTCCTCCCGGCGCGGCGCGGGGCGGGGACACCCTCAGGCCACGCCCCCGCGCCGCAGAGTCGGGAGCGGCGCGGGGAGGGTTCAGGGGCGGGGCTTCAGGAGGCTCCGCCCCTCGCGGGGTAGTGGGCGGTGGGCGGTGGGCGGTGGGCAATGGGCGGTGCTAGGTGGGCCTGGCGTCTTGAGCTCCGCCCTTCGCTCCAGGCCGTAGGCCCAGCCCCCGGCTCTGCTCCCCAAGGAGCGCAGGCCGCTGCTCCCGACTCTCGGGTCGCCTCGTCGCGTGTCAGTGCCCGGGAGCAGTCACAGCAGCACTGAAAACACCAGCCGGCACCTCCAAGGCCCGGCTATGCGCGCTCATCCGCTCCCAGCGCCTCTGTCCTCCTCCACCACTGCGATTTCCCGAGTGCTTGGCACACAGTAGGCACTCAGTAAATGCGCATCGCTTTTCGGTGCTGTGACTCTGCCAAGGGAGCTTTTGTTCGTCTCTGTGCTCAGGACATAATTATGAAACTCACGCACGTGGTGGGATGAATCCAAACCGAACAACTTGGATGAATCCTGAAAATATGTTAGAAGTCAGACACAAAGGACAACATATTATACGATTCCATTTATTTTAATATGTTAAAAATAGGCAAATCCATAAAGACAAGAAGTAGATTCATGGCTCCCTGGACTGGAGGGAGAGGAAATGGGGAGTGGCTGCTAATGACTATCGGGCTCCTTTTGGAGATAAGAGGTTCTAGAGTTAGATAGTGGTGGTGGTTGCAGGGTCTTGCAAATACACTAAAATCACTGAACTGTGCTCTTAAAAGGGTGAATTTTATGGTATGTGAATCAACTTTTAAAATAAAGAAAAAATAAAATTGCTGGACCATTTGGTCATGAGTGGATACCTGACCCAAGCTGGTCAGTTAAGTCCCTCCACCACAGCCTGGATAGAGTAGACACAGGGAAGGGGTCCCCAGACTGCCCTGGGTTCAAGGCCTCTGTCCCACGTAAGCCCCTATCTCACTGTCCTGAGACTTGGGGTCAGGCTGTGTCTGGAGACTTCCCAGCTCCCTCCGCGTGCTCCGTCTTTAGCTAGCTGGCAGCCTCAACTGAGTCCACAGGCACTAGGCCCAGGTCCCGAGGCCACTTTCTGGGGGAGTCCCGGTAAAACCACCATGTGGGCACACTGAAACTCTGCTATTCCCTGGGAGGTAAAACAGCACAGGTACCTTCCTTTCTCAAGTGGGCCGTGGCATAGCAAACCTGTTTTAGGACTGGGAGAGGGTCACATCCAGGAAAGACCCAAGGAAGAACAGCTTCCCAGCTCAGGCCCCAGCTGGAGATGAACAGGGCACAGCCTGCCAGCCTCACAGGCCAATGACCCAGGAGCAGGCAGAGGCTCTAGCGGGTAGAGGAAGCGGATGGTCCTGGTCCAGCAGCAGGGTCCATTCTCAAGACTCAGTTCTCACAACCTACTTTGTCCCCAAATCAGTACCTTAGAGCAGTTTGGGGGAGGGGCTTAAGTGAGACCCAAGGAGGAGCTTCCATCCTAACAGGGAAGGATCATGAAGCCAGCAGACCTCTTGGGCCTCGAGGACCTTTTGACATAGTCACAGAGGGAGTACTTGGGGATCCTGCTTGGAAACACTGGCATGGAGGCTGAGCCACAGTGGGCTTAATGGGACGAAGCAAGGGGAGGGGAAGGAGGCCCAAGTGGGGAACAGTCTCAGGTCTGGCTGGGGGCGGGGGAGAAGGAGGAGGCTCAGATGGTGCCCTTCCTGGGGGCAAGTGTCAGAATGGGTGGAGAGACTGTTGTCTGGGGCCCGGTGTTGGGGGGGGCAGGGAGAAGAGGTGTGGGGGGAAAGGTGAGGAGGGGCTTCTGGACAGATGGGGCTGAGGCCACTGGAGAAGGTGTCTGGAGCGCAGCTGGAGGTGGGGTGTGAAGCTGGAAAAGGGGTGGTGAGCACATCTGGGACAAGTGGGAGAATCCAGAGGCAGAGAACCCCAACCTGGAGTTGGGGAGTGGGGAAGCCTTGGGGGGAGTCTAAGTGAGAGAGCCAGAGAAGCAGAAGGAAACTGAGGCCCTGTGTGAGCAATCTGGGGGAAGAGCTCCTGGGGAGAAGCGAACAAGGGCTTGTGCTGCAGAAACAGAGCAGTGCTGCGTGGGTGCAGCTCAGTCTCTCCCTGTTCCCCCTGCACCTCCACGTGCAGCTTCCAGGACCCTCTGCAGCCTCCCGCCTCCTGGCCTTACCCCATGTTCTTCCCTTGGCTTGGAATGCTTTTCTGTCCCACCCCCTTGCAGACTCAGTGGAGGTGACTCCTCCTCCAGGAAGCCTCCCCAGCCCCCATCTTGTGCTCACTCACATCACACAGCCATCCAGGGGACACAAGCATTTGTTCTCCAGCTTATCCTGCAGGACAGACCTCCCCAGGGTCACCCCGTGCCTCCTCCACCCTGCTGTGTTGCTACAGGAAACTGAAGGTGCTGTGTCCACCGTGACCTTTGCTGAGGGCACTCTGAGTGGAGGGGACGGCAGGAAGGGAGATGCAGGATGTTAGCAAGTGAGCGGGTGTAGACACGGCTTGTTTCCGTGTTTCTAGAAGCTTAGATATGAAAGGAAAGGGAGGCAAGGAACAGGAGAAGGACACAGAGCGGGAGCCAAGGTTTTCTCTTAATACGGGAGAGACTTGAACCAATTTCCAGGCTAAGGGGAGAGTGCCAGCAGAGAGGGAGCAATAGACCGCAGAGAAAGAGAGTGTGTGCACAGGGAGTGGAAGGATTAGTGGCAAGAACTTCCTGAGAGACTGGAGGGAGGAAACCCACATCTTTCAACTCTCCACCCACTCACTGACGGCCTTATTCCATCCACTCTTCAGGACTCTAGGAGGTGGGTTCTATTACTATTCCTCTGATTAAAAGAGGTAACTAAGACACAGAGAGGTTAAGAAATTTGCCCAGTCACACAGCAGGTAAGTGGAAGGACTGAGATTACTTTTCAAACCCCAGTTTCTAAATTCCAGTCAAATGACCAACAGTTAAGATTCAAGGACTCAAGAATGGTGTCCTTCTTGAGTCCTTGAAGATACACTTCAGGGAAGATACACCCATAAGAAAGAGTGATGCAAAATAAGCAAAAGATTAACCAAGTCTGCTGCTGCCGCTGCTAAGTCGCTTCAGTCGTGTCCGACGCTGTGCGACCCCATAGACGGCAGCCCACCAGGCTCCTTCGTCCCTGGGATTCTCCAGGCAAGAACACTGAGTCTAAAGGACTGCTTAAGTGTCATTGTGGAATACATGCAATTGATTAAAAAGGATTTCTGAAATAGAAAAAAAATTATATATATATATATATATATATACACACACACGTGTGTGCATGTGAAATTCTCTCAGTCGTGTCCGACTCTCTTTGCGACCATTTGGACTGTAGACTGCCAGGCTCCTCTGTCTATGGAATTCTCCAGGCAAGAAGTGGGTAGCTGTTCCCTTCTTCTGGGGATCTTCGCAACCCAGGTCTCCCGAATTACAGGCAGATTCTTTACCATCTGAGCCGCCAGGGAAGCCCATATATATATATGTCTGTATATATATATATACATACATACATAGTCTGGTTGATTTTTTGTCACCGGGGCATGTGGCATTTTAGTTCCCTGACCAGGGATCGAACTTGAAACCCCTGCATTGGAAGCAGGGAGTCCTTATTTAAAATTTGTTTATTCAGGCTGGGCTGGGTCTTACTTGTGGCTTACAGGATCTTCACTGCAGCATGTGGACTTCTTAGTCGCCCCACACATGTGGGATCTAGTGCCCTGACCAGAGATCAATCCTGGGCCCCCTGCATTGGAAAAGCAGAGTCTTAACTGCTAAATTACCAGGGAAGTTCCCTGAAAAGACATATGTATAAAGAAGAAAATTAATTATCTGGAGATGAAATTCTACACTATTTCAACAAACCATTTGGTGAGTCAGAGGAAATAAAATGTGCCAAAGATCCTCCCTGATTCAGGGAGGGGGACATTGGAGAAATGCTTCTTTTTAAAAAGTAATTAATTATGGCTGCACTGCGTCTTCTTTGCAGCAAGCAAACTTTCTCTAGTTGCTGCGAGCTGGGACTACTCTTTGTTGCGGTGCACCAGCTTATTGCGGTGGTTTCTCTTGTTGTGGAGCACAGGCTCCAGGTACTCAGGCTTCAGTAGCTGTGGCCCATGGGCTTAGTTGCTCCACGGCATGTGGAATATTCCCAGACCAGGGATCAAACCCATTAGCAGGCGAATTCTTATCCACTGTGCCACCAGAGAAGTCCAAGAAATGTCAAATTCTTGATAAAAGATAGATTTAAATGCTTTTTATTAATAGTTAATGATACCTATTAGTTTAAAGTAAAGGGGGAAACTAGAGGTGAGGGTAAAGAAACAAGAAGACCTGATTGGCCCAGGAAGGAAAGACTTAAAAAAGGAAACAGTGGATCAGTGTATTAACCAGAACACAAAATAAGACCAAGCATGTGGGTGAACATTATAAATATAAATGAGTTAAATTCCCTTGATAAAGAGCAAAGATTTTCATAAGAAGACACATTCAGTCCAGGTAAATGTTGTTTGCAGAGACACAGCTGAGACAAACAGCCTAGAAGGCTGAGAGTGCAGAAATAGAAAGTGAAGACACAAAGAGGGTGAAGTGGCAGGATTAATACTAGGAAAATAAAACCTAAAGCGAAAGACAGTAAATGGGAAATGAGTCCAATTTTTTTGCACTAATTAAAGATACATGTAGAACATATAATGAACCATTGTGTTCCCGAAAAAAGAACATCAGCAAACACAGCTAAACTTAAAAATTCACAAAATCATTGTGGAAGACTTTTTACATCTTCCTTTGAACTGTACAAATCAAGTGAACAATTTTTTTTAAGTTCAGTAACGATATGGAGAGTTTGAACCACACAGTTAATAAGTTCTAGTTTATGTAACAGTACTTTGCCAAGTATCTGGAAGAGATTATGCAATTAAGTGGCCTTAGGAAACACTGCCCCCTAGAGGTGCTCTGGGTCCTTTCATCTGCTAACCACATCACATCATGAGTCTAGCTCACAGCTGGGGCTGCCCCAATCCCACCTTAACCCAGGGATGCTCACCTGGGTAAAAGCCTGAAGAGCCATTCACTGAGGGTCTGGGACAAGGGTGGACATCCTGATGACCCAGGTAATTGAAAGGTAAATGTAGAAGGGGTGTATATCTCCATTATCTTAATTGCCGTGATGGTTTCATGGGTGTACACTTATGTGAAAACTAATCAAGTTGCGCACTTTAAAAATGTGCGGTTATTGGATGTGTTAGACATTCATAAAGTTGTTTCTTACATATTTAAACACTCACAGTGATAAAAAGCAGGTCAGTGGTAGCCAGGAGCTAGGGGTAGAAGGAGGGAATTACTGCAAAGGGACATGAGGAAATTTTGGAGGTGACAACAATGTTTTATATCATGAGTATGATGATGCTTAAATAATGATATTTGTCAAAACTCACCGAACTATTTAGTTAAAATTGATGAATGTTGGTATACAGAAGGGCTTCTCTGGTGGCTCGGTGGTAGAAAATCCACTTGCCAGTGCAGGAGACATGGGTTCAATCCCTGGGTCAGGAAGATCCCTTGGAGAAAGAAATGGCAACCCACTCCTGTGTTCTTGCCTGGAAAATCCCATGGACAGAGGAACTTGGCAGGCTACAGTCCATGGGATCACAGGAGTCAGACATGACTGAGGAACTAAACCAACAGGTGTACATAAATTATGCCCCAATAAACCTGATATTTAAAAATCTTACCATTTAGAAATTGAAATACCCTCTTTTCCATCTTTTAACTTTTAGTAATTTAAAATCAAGATTAAAATCAGATTATCCATAGAAATGACTAGTAATGAGCACTGCTGCTAATTGCTTCAGTCGTGTTCGACTCTGTGCAACCCCATAGACGGCAGCCCACCAGGCTCCGCTGTCCCTGGGATTCTCCAGGCAAGAACACTGGAGTGGGTTGCCATTTCCTTCTCCAATGCAGGAAAGTGAAAAGTAAAAGTGAAGTCGCCCAGTCATGTCCGACTCTTAGCGACCCCATGGACTGCAGCCTACCAGGCTCCTCGGTCCATGGGATTTTCCAGGCAAGAGTACTGGAGTGGGCTGCCATTGCCTCCTCCAGTAATGAGCACACATCTTACCAAATCTGTGGTACGCAAAGTTATATGTGGAGAGAAACTGATAACATTACTTTTTAAAATTGATGATCATGGAATATCAAACTAGTATATAAGTTAAACATCCTTGTCAACATTCTAGAAAAACAACTATAAAATAAACCAAAGCAAAGTAGAAGGAAGGAAATTAGAAAGTTAAGAGTATCAGTTAGCTATTTTAAAAAGAAAAAGTAGCGACTGCCCTGGTGATCCTGTGGTTAAGACTTTGCCTTCTAGCGCAGGGTATATGGGTTTGATCCCTAGACAGGGAGTTAGGATCTCACATGCCTCTTGGCCAGAAAAAACCCAAAACATTAAAAAAAAAGAAGCAATAATGTAACAAATTCAATAAAGACTTTAAAAAAATGGTCTATATAAAAAAGTCTTTAAAAAAAAAGAAAGTAGAGGGACTTCCTGGTGGTACAGTGGATAAGAACCTGCCTGCCAATGCGCAGGACACAGGTTGCATCTTTGGTGCAGGGCATCTAAGCCCGTGCGCCACAGCTGTTAAGCGCCTTTGCCTAGAGCCCGTGCTCCACAAGGGAAGCCGCGGCTAAGAGAAGCCCGTGCACCTCAACAAAGAGTAGCCCCTGCTTCCCACAACTAGAGAAAACCCTTGCGCAGCAATAAAGACCCAGGACACCCAAAAATAAAGAAGTAAAATAAAAGAAAGTAGAATTGATTAATAACATCAAGAGCTATTTTTAATAAGCAAGGCTATTCAGTTTCTTTTCTAAACCTCCTGGCAAGTATAGCCGAAAGAGAGATGAAAATAAAATACAGCACATTAAGATTAAGAATGAAGGTTTATTCACAGAAATAAAGAGTGAAAAATTATGAGATTATGTGCAATTTTTTAATCTAAAAATTTTTTGTCTAAAAACATGTTGAAATAATATAAACTGTAAAAACTGACTCAAGAAAAAATAAACAATTAACATCCAAGGAAGAAATTGAAAATATATCAGAGCCCTGCCAGGAAAAGACACTTAAATCTTTTTTTTTCTTAATTAAAAAAACATTTTTTTGGCCACACCCTGCAGCATGTGGGATCTTAGTTTCCGGATGGAACTCCTACCCAGGGGAGTCCCTAGTCCAGCTCTTTTAATGGGAAAATCCTATCAAACGTGGAAAGATCAGGTAGTCGTTATTTTATTTATACTCTTAGAGAACAAGGATCACATCTCAATGTACTTTATGCATGCTTATGCATAAATGTTCAATGTACTTAGTAAACATAATTTGGATACCTAAAAAAACTGGGACAAAGATAAGATAGAAAAAGAAATCCATAATCCAGTGACTTTTTTTAGGTTTGCTCAGTCACAGAAACCTTGTTTCAAAGTCCCAAAATAAAGACTTGAATGGCCCTGTTTCAGCTGAATGAAGGATCCCAAAGACATCAAGGTCCTAATCCCCAGGAGGTATGAACACTACCTCATGACAAAAGTCAGCGCAGATGTGACTAAATGAACGACCGAGATGGGGAATGACCCTGGACTGTCCAGGCGGACCTGAAATGTATTGTAATCACAAACGTCCTTGTAAGAAGTGTCGATGGCAGAAGAGAAGGCCAGGTACCTGTGGAAGTGGAAACTGGAGTGATGTGGCCACAAGCTAAGAAAAGCTGGAGACCACCAGAAGCTGAAGAGTCAGGGACTCTGCCCTGGAGCCCCCAGGAAGAACCTGCCTTGCTGACACCTTGACTTCAGTCCCATGAGGCTCATCTCACACTCCTGGCCTCCGAAGCGCAGGATGGCCAAGCTGAGTTGCTTTGTGCAGGTGTGTCTGTGGGAATTTGTTACAGCCGCTGTAAGGAACTCACCCAGGAGCCATTACCAAAGCTACAGTGGTTACCCCTGAAGGACATAATCTGGGAGTGGGGAGAGACATTTTTAGGGGGGCTGTGCTGGATCTTCCGGAGAAGGCAATGGCACCCCACTCCAGTACTCTTGCCTGGAAAATCCCATGGACGTAGGAGCCTGGTGGGCTGCCATCTATGGGGTCGAACAGAGTCGGACACAACTGAAGCGGCTTAGCAGCAGCAGCAGCAGCAACTGGGTCTTCACTGTGGCCCACGGGTTTAGTTGCCCCGAGGCATGTGGGATCTTACTTCCGTGACCAGGAATCAAACCCGAGTCCCCTGCGTTGGAAGGCAGATTCTTAACCACTGGCCCACCAGGGAAGTCCCAGAGCAAGGACTTTTATTCTTGCCTTTCCCTTTTGTGCAGCTGATGTGCCTGCGAAACTCATATATATATTATTTTTATAATTAAGAAAAAAGAAGAGATGAGGCAAGTGAAGAGTTTGGCCCACTCCACTGCAGCCAGCTGCAGACTTCAGTGGTTGTCATGGTTACACGGGGTTCATTTTAGTCATTCCCACCGACACTGAGGCCTCCCCTGCCAGGAGGCCACGTGTGGCACTCGGGAGCCACGCGACAGCTGGGGGTGCTCTGAGCCCAGAGGTCTCGCCCACCTGGGGCCTCAGTTCAGGGACTGGATCAGAGCAAGGCCTCCCCCACACTCTCCACACTGCGACTGGCACACTTTTTGTCTCGAGACTGCCAAGGGCAGCGAGATGCCAGTTCCTGAGCGGCCGTGGGAAGCAAGGACAGGGGGCAGACCTCACAGCCACACCTGCAAGGGAACAGCGCTGTGCTCCACACACACCACCCGCCCGTGCCAGTCAGTCCTTCTCCCCACAGGCGGGGATGGACACGCACTCCTTATACCTGCTGGGCCTCATAGGGGCACATGGCAGGGCACATGGCATGTCCCCTTGGCATGGGTGGCACAGTGTGGCCCCTGTGCACCAGGGCTTCGAGGGTGGCAGGGGGTGGGGAGGGCTCCTCTGACACCAGCCGCTTCCTTAGGTGACTCCTCAGTCACATCTGTGCTGTCGCAGCTCCTCTCCGACGTCTCCATGGCAACATTCACGCGGATCTCATGGAACATAAGGTGTCTGAGCTGGAAGGGACCTCGAAGACCAGCTCCTCCCACCTCCTCAGCTCACAGAGAGGAGGGCGGGCTCAGAGAGTGTGCGCCACATACCTGGGGGGGGGAGGTCAGTGGGTGCCACACACCCAGCGGGGCCCCTGCCTTCGGGCACCACTCCCAGCCAGGGTCCCTCTCCCTGAGATTGCAAACTGTTGAATTCTGCAGGACTGTCTTCTTGGGAGGTGTTCTGAGGGCACAAGTTCTGGGGGCTCTGCCCCTCCCTTCTGGCTAAAGGAGCCTGAAGTCCAGCCTCTCTCTGTTCTGTTCACTGGAGCTGACCCTCCAGTGTATGGTGAGAGTAGGAGTGGGCAGGACAGACACTGTCCTCAGGAACCTCACTGACTGGTGTGGGGGCAGCACAGTCCCCCAGGAACCACTGAAGAGCAAACGTGAGTGTCTGTGTGCCTGTACAAGACTGGGGGCGGAAGGAGCCCAGGAAGTCTGCTCGGAGGAGGAGGATCCAAGCAGAGCCTGGAAGGAAGGTCAGGGAGGACTCTCATTCCTGCCTAAGGCTGCCTGGCTTGAGGGCCACACCCTGTGGCTGAGCGGTGAAGCCGGAGTGCTTGGAAAATCGGGGACCAGAGAAAGACTGCCTGAAGCCATCGGTTCCAGAGGGTTCTCTTGGCTGGGGAGCCACAGCACACATCACTCCAGGACTAAGGGGTCAGACACATGGATGGGCAAGTCAGAAGGCAGAATGCAGGAGCTGAAGGCCCCAGACAAGGGGACCAAGGGTCCAGGCCAGCAGAGGATGCTGGAGAGAGGATCCAAGAGAGGCGCCTTGGGTGGTTCCATCCATTTGCTGGGATGTGGAACTGTGCAGCCCCTCCCGCCCAGCAGTGAAAGTGAAAGTCGCTCAGTCGTGTCCGACTCTTTGCAACCCTATGGACTATACAGTCCATGAAATTCTCCAGGCCAGAATACTGGGCTGGGTGGCCTTTCCCTTCTCCAAGGGATCTTCCAACCCAGGGATCCAATCCAAGTCTCCCGCATTGCAGGCGGATTCTTTACCAGCTGAGTTGTAAGGGAAGCCCAAGAATACTGGAGTGGGTAGCCTATCCCTTCTCCAGCAGCTCTTCCCAATCCAGGAGTCGAACCGGGGTCTCCTGCATTGCAGGTGGATTCTGTATCAGGCAGGGCCAGCCCTCAGCCAGAAGGGCCAAGCACTGGTGTCCCCTCCCCAGGGAGACACAGCCCTCATCCTCACCTCTACCTCAGCCCCAGGGCTCATTTCAGCTCCAACCCCCACCTTGGGGACCTAGCCTGCCTTGCGGAGGTCTCTCCAGGTCTGAAGATCCCCAGCTCCAGCCAGAGCCGCCCTGCTGACCTTTCCACCACAGGGCCCGCTTCTCCTGTTGCTGGGTGCCCAAGTCCAGGGCTGTGTGACACACATCTCCATGTGCTCAGCGTCTGCAGCGTGGGTGGGGCTCACCTCCTCTCCCTGGGACCTGCCAGGGTGCCTTCTTGGCTCACAAGTCTGGCAAGTGAGGTCCTCTCCACCTGGGCTTCTCTGCCAGGCCACTCGAGCTTTCTCACGAGGCAGCAGCTGGGTCCCAAGAAAGCGTGTGTGAGGAGACAGGAAAGGAGAGCTGCCAGCCTGGAGGGCATGATCCAGAAACAGGCCCAGGGTCACTTGCATTGGTCACAGCGGTCACAGACAGCTGCCATAGACACTCCCCTCACTGGGAAGAGCAGCAAAGGACCTGTCATCTTGAGTCCAGCCGGGCACCCCGCAGGGTCTCGGATTCTTTCTTGCCTCCCCTCCAGGCCTGCAGACTGTCTCCCCTCCGTCCTCATTAGCCCTCCTTGGGCTCCTGAAATCCCCTCAAACTCACCTCCCTGTCCACAGGCTGCACCACCCAGCTCCCCCGGCCACACCCACTATTCCTTTAGCAGCACCCTCTCTCTGTTGCTCTCAGAAACCACGCATGGCTCCCTATTTCCCACCAAACAACTTCCAAGCTCCTAGGAAAAACATTTAAACTCGCCTTCCAATCTAGCCCCCTCCTCTGTCACCAATCGAATCACCTCTCATTTCTTCCAAGCAATTGGAACACACTTTGGCGTCTTCTGCTCAAAGTGCCCACCTCCCGGCTCTCTGAATCTACACATACTCCCTCTACCTGGCAAGTTTCTCTGTCTCCACGAGTGTTGGACTCCTGCTCAATCTTCAAAGCCCGGTGCAAATTCCCCACCTCCACAAGCTCTTGCTCTCACAAGGTCTTGCTCTCACCACTCAACACACTAGACTTACTCTTCTTGCCTGTGGAGGCATGTTCTCCCTCAAATCCGTGTTGGCAACGACGTGTCCTCTTGAAGTGGGGCCCACATTTCTAGCTCATACTTCTTTCACCAATTTCATAACTGTTTATTGAGGCCTGGAGCTGGCTGCCAGGGATATGGCAGTGACCAAGACAAGCTGCTTCCTGTGCCCAGAGAGCTTACATCCCAGAGGGTGAGACAGATGGCAAACAGAGGAACCAAAAGACACGATGATCAAAGACTAGGAGAACTGCAGGAAGGCAGGGAAGGCAGAGGGGGCCTGCAAGCCAGGGACTCAGAATTCCCTCTTTCCAAGAGAAACCAGAGAACTGAATTTTCACATACTCCCCCAATTTTAAAGGTCGCGAGGTCAAGTCTCCCCACTGCTTTCAGTCCCTCCACTCCTAGCTTCCCACTCTTTCTGGATTGCCAGCCTCCTCTCTTCCTGTTTACCCTGCCAGCAGCCACCCTCCTCCCCTTCAACTCAGGACACCTCATCTGTAGCCCCAGCCCTAAGGCACTCAAGCCCCTGGTGCTTCCCATGCCTTGGCAGCAGCTGGCAGGAAGAGGAAGAGAGCCCATGGACTAGGATGCCAGGGTCAGTGGACACCGCCGCGCTGAGACCCTGGGCCAGCCTCGTGGGAGTGAGATACCTGGAGTCCCCAGGGCCACTCCCCAGGGTGGGAGTCCAACACCCCAAACTCAGGCCTCACCAGCCACACGTCTGGGCACTGACCTGGAAGAACTGGAGAACCAGAGGAGCGAGACAGGCAAGGGGCCCTAAGGTGGGTCCCCAGCTCTGACGGGGCCCTGAGGGATGGGTCTCTCTCCAGGGAACCTCTAGGCAAGCCCTGCTTTATGCTCTCTGGAGCCACAGTTCCCATGTAGATATCCTAGCTCTGCAGCTTCCTGCCTGGTGACTAGACTGCTCCCTTCCCGGTCCTTCTCCCCCAATCCCCCCGCCACCCTCCAGCCTTGGTTTCCCATCTGATCGTCAGGGCACCAGAGCAGCACCCACCTGCACCTAGCACATGATGGCACTCAGTGCAGGGCAGCTTTGCGCCAACACTCTCATGCAGGGCCCTGCCAGGTCTCTCGAGGAATCGCTTGGCTGGGTGGCATCCTTCCATCTGTGTTTTCCCAGACTTCTGAGCCCCAGAGGCAGAGTCTGCCCGTTGTGATTATTTGGACTCTGGGTGCTGCCAGCTGAGAGGGCTCAGGCCTCTGAAGGTCCCAGGGTCCCAGTGACAGTGGTTACGTCTCAGGACAGAGGAGTGCAGAGCAGGGAGCTGCCTTTCGTCTGCACCTGCTGCCTGCAAGCCCTAGGAGAAGGGCATGTCGGCTCACCACTCCCAGGATTCCAGGAACAACTCAGCCTCATCCTCAAAACTTGGAGCATCTTGGGTGGCAGTCCTGGGACAGAGGTGCCAGCCCCTGCAGAGGGGTCTGCCAGGACCCAGCATGGGGTTTGGACTGTCAGCACTTGAAAGCATTGGAAAGCCCAGGAGCCAGGCACAGCCTAGCCTCCCACCTTCTTCACCTCCTGGGTCCCTGAGGGCAGAGCCCTAGGGGAGCGGACGCTCAGAGGGCATTTCACTGGCTGTGACACTGACTTCCCCTTCCCCAGGGATCCTGAAGCTTGAGCCCAGAAGACAGAAGCTCAGGGGGAGAGCACCTGGCCACCTCCACCCTGCCGCTCAGCCTGGCCCCTACGTCCTGCCTCTGATAACCAGCTGTCAGCTGAGCCCCACGTGGCGGGGCGCACCCCGGTTTGTTTGCCAAGCACGGAGTGTTGGAGCTTCCTGGACCTGCCTGCCCTGGAAGGGAGGGGGCGGTGCCGCAGCAGGCCAGGTGGCACCTCCGGCTGAGATGGGATCGAGTCCCAGATGCCCATCCCACGCAGGCCTGCTGCCTCAGTGGCCCCCTCTCTCCTCGTCCCGGGCCTGGAGATAGTCCGGGGGCGGCGGTCACCCGGGCAAGGGACAGCGCGGGGCGGGGTGGTGCACAGTAGAGGAGCGACAGGACGCCGAGTGCTCGGTCACCCAGGCCCACCGCCCCACACCCGCACCGAAGCCCGGGTGCAGTTACAGAGAGGGGCCCTTGGGCGCAGGACAGGGCGGTAACGTCCCCCCAGGCGCAGAGGCGCTGGGATCCGGCGTTCCTGGACCGGGCCCCGGGCCCCGCCCCCAGGGCGGCCGTCTCATTTACATGGCCACGCCCCTTGGTGGCCATTGGCGGCGGCGGCGGCGGGAGGCCGGGCCTGAGTGGCTGCGCGGCCGTGGGGCGGCGGGGGCGGGGCGGCGCGGAGCCTGGCGCCAGGGATGTCGCCGCCGCCGCCGCCGCGGGACGGCTTCGGCGTCTGCTCCGGGTCTGGCTCCGACGGCGAGGGGAGCAGGGCGTCCCGGGGCGCGGCAGCTGCGGCGGGAGAGCACTGAGCTCCCGCCAGCCCGCCCGCCATGTCCAGGAAAAAGACCCCCAAGAGCAAGGCGGGCAGCGCACCCGCTACCTCTGCCCTGCCCGCTGCCAATGGGCCCCGGCCGGTGCGACCCGGGACTGCGCGCCCTGGCCCCGAGGCACCGCCCAACGGGCCCCCGCAGCCCGGCCGGTCTTCGGTCGGCGGCGGCGGCGACTTCTACGACGTCGCCTTCAAGGTGAGCCGGGCACCCCCAGCCCCAGGCGATGCGAGTGCAGCAGGTGGCGTCCGGCCCGAGCTGAGCGGGGAGGGGATCCGGGGAAACGGTGCAGGGCCCTGCGGAGCTTCAGCACGGAGCTGGCTCCCCGAGCGGCACCCCGCAGCTGGCAAGGCTGGCGCGGTGCACCGCGCGCGCGCGCGCGCGCACACACACACACACACAGCTGTCAAACCCGGGTTTGGAATACCCAACATATGGCAAGGCTGCCCCCTCCCCCTCCGCGACCCCCACCCGGCAGGCAGGGCCGGACAAGAGGTCCTGCGGAAGTCAGAGCCTGGCAGGTATCTTCTCCTTATTCCCTGATGCTCCTGCCCCTACCAAAGGCCCCAGCCTCATCTCCCCATATGTTGCCTTCTCTGGCCCACAGGGTCTTCCACTCTCCTTTTAGGGGGAGAGACTAGGAAGAGGTTCACAGGTTGGGTGAGGCACGCTGGGGCCTCCTTCAGGCCAAAGCAGAAGCTGGTGAATCCTGGGCGGCGGGGGTGGCAGGTCCATCCTTGGGTTTGGGAACCTTTGGTAACAGACTGGGGGAGGGGAGAAGGTCTTGAATGCCCTCCCGGCCCGCAAACTTAGCCTGAGCCCCTCCCCACACCAAGATCTGACCCTCACTTGGCAGACTCCTCCAGAGTCTTACTGGGATTGGAAGAAGCCCTTGGGCGCAGAGCCCCCACCCCCACCACCCCAGGCCTCTCAGGAGGCCCCCAGTGACCAACACTCCGGTTCTGCTCTCCATGAAATTCCAGTTGCTCCCCTTCCAGACTAAGCATGGTGTCCAGGTAGTGCCCTGCATGAAGGCAGCAGCTCCTGTCCCCCCACTGATGGAGAGGGGACAGAACCTTCTGGAGGAGGCAGTTAGAGGTCCAGGCCCTATATCTCCCCAGGCCCTGCTGCACCTGCAGACCTCTTCCACTCCTGCCCCTCACCCAGGGCCCCCTCTGGCCAGGCCAGCTCAGGGGAGACTGGCCCCTTCCCTGGAGGGGTTCCCAGATACCCAGGTGCCCTCTGCCCTTTCCCCGTGCCCCAGGTCATGCTGGTGGGGGACTCAGGCGTGGGGAAGACCTGCCTGCTCGTGCGCTTCAAGGATGGGGCTTTCTTGGCGGGGACCTTTATCTCCACCGTGGGCATCGACTTCCGGGTAAGAGAGGGGGCTGACATCCCAAGCACCAACTGGGCCCAGCCATGCCCTGGGCCCCCAACACCAGTTCATGGCTTCTTGAAACACCCCTGGCAGCTGGTTCTCCATTATCCCTGTGGGACCGGCAGCCTCACCAACCAGGCTGGCCCACCTGGCTCCCACAGTCAAGGTAGTTAAGCTGGGACGCCTTCACCACCAAGCTGCCTGCTTCCCAACACCTCAGGGGTCCTGGGGACAAGTGGCAGGTGAATATGATTGAAGCAGAGATGGTACCCCTGCATCCTGGGCTGGAACGGCCTGGATCTTGTGCCTTGAGGGAGGTGTGTCCTGGTGCCCCCGTGGGAACTCAAAACCCATGGCCACTGGGGAGGCCAGCGTCACTGCCCCGCTGCCCAGAGGGGCCCTGAGGTGCTAGGTCCTACTAGACAGATGGCTGTGGCGCTTAAGCACACCCTCGGTCCCAGAGCCAGGGAGAAGTCCTTGCCCTTGGGCGGGGAGGCTTTTGGGAAATGATCCCTGCCCCCCCAGCCCTGACTGCTTTCCCCTGCTAGAACCCCCTCACCACCTCACCCCCGCCAGGGCTGTGTCCTAGGGTCCTTCTGGGGGATGGCCCTCAACTCGGCTCCCCAAGAGCCCTCAAGCACCACAAGCAGCCTGCAGGGCCATGGGGGACCACAGCCTTGGGCTTGCTGGGCTCTGGCACCCGTCTGAACTCTGTGTCCTGGGGTACTAATGTGTTCTCAGCAAATCCCAGATTTGCATTTTTCTCACCCTTTAATTAGACCCAGTCTGTGGAAGGTGGGGAGGGAGGCCCATTCTGGGGACGGGGGCGGGGGGGGGGGTGGGCGGAGCTCCCTCTGGTCTGGGGAGCCGCTCTCTATCCCGTTTGGGGGGGGGCAGAGCCCCTCACATGCTCTGGGATGAAGTAAGGGTTGAGGCGCCAGAAGCGGAGGGGGTCCTGGCCTCACCTCCCCCTTGTCACCTCTCGGCTTCAGGGCAGGTGCGGAGGGAGGTGAGGCAGTTTGGTTCACACCCTGTTCCGGGCGCTGGGGAAGGTGGGATGTCCCTGCAGCTGGACAGATGGCTGCGCCCGTTCCCTGGAGACCCAGAAACACCCTGACAGCAGGAGCTGGTGCAGAGGGAGGAAGTGCTGTTCCCAGGGCCTCAGCTGGTGACTGGCAGCCCCCGCCCCCACCTAGGCAGATGGGAGCCGGAGTTGAGCCACTTCCTGCTCTAGTCCTGAACTGGGAGGGCTCCGCGAGGGTGCATCGCCAGCCAGCCCACAGGGAGCGCCCACTGGGGCCAGGTCCTGGGCTCTGCGCTTCCTGCTCGGAGCCCATCCCCAGGGGGCTGCAGAAGAGAGGCTTTTAAGTGACCACTTTAGCCCCGCTCCGGGCCAGACTCAGTTCTCTCTGTGTGCTTTGCACAGTGCTCGTAAAGTAATCAGGGCAACCGTGTGACGGACACCCTGGCTATCCCCATTTGTGGATGGAGAAACTGAGGCATAGTGTGGGCAACAGGCCTGGAGTCACACAGTGGGGGACTCCAAATAAGCCCTGCAAGAGAGAGGTGCCGGTGGCCCGGGGGCTAGGGGCAGAGAACCGGGGAGAGGAATACAGGGTGAAGCTGAAACGGCAAGTGGGCATAGGGAAGTCAGCTGAGGCTGGCACCGGCTGGGCTGAAGGAGAGGGGATGGGCTGGGGGTGCAGGTCAACAGGCCTCAGTGACTGGCCACCAGGTTCCCTGGAGGGCAGGGGAGCTGGCAGGGATGTGTGCCAGGCCTCCAGGCTGGGCAGAGGAAGAAACACCTGGCCCAGAGTTGGACACAGCTGGCCATGGAGGGGGGCAACCTCCATGTCCATCAGGATGGCCATCTGGGCGGGAGTGGCCTGGGCACCCACTGTGCATGGGTCACCAGGAGGGAACTCAGATTCAAGGGGAGTTGACTCATTGGAAAAGACTCTGATGCTGGGAGGGATTGGGGGCAGGAGGAGAAGGGGACGACAGAGGATGAGATGGCTGGATGACATCACTGACTTGATGGACATGAGTCTGAGTGAACTCCGGGAGTTGGTGATGGACAGGGAGGCTTGGCGTGCTGCGATTCATGGGGTCGCAGAGTCGGACACGACTGAGCGACTGAACTGAATTGAACTGTTATCTGCAGGTGGAGGGCAGGAGGTGGTCAGAGAACCAGGCGGTGGGGCCTGAAGGCAGAGTCTGGCGAGCAGAGGCGTGGGGTGGTGGGCTTGGGGGCACACTGGAGCTCTTCACCTCAGGTTCAGCCCTGGCCTGGCGCTGCCTTTCCCCCCCACCCTATCCACTGCCCCCCGACCCCCAACCCCACCAGAAGGGCACGGGTCCTTGGACCCTAAGGGCACCGCCACCTAGGACGGGCCCTCGCTGGAGCTGGCTGGTTGTGTTTCAGAACAAAGTTGTGGACGTGGACGGCATGAAGGTGAAGCTGCAGGTGAGGGGTGATGTGAGGTGGGGGGTGAGGGCAGGGGGCCCCTGGGAAGGCCCGGACAGTGCTGATGGCTGCACGCGCCTTGGCCACAGATCTGGGACACGGCTGGCCAGGAGAGGTTCCGCAGCGTCACTCACGCCTACTACCGTGACGCCCATGGTGAGCACGGGGCCACGGCCCCCAGGCTTCTGCCCCAGGAGGGCACCCGGGGTATGAGGGGAGCAGGAGGCGGGGGTGAGGGGCGGGTGCTGTGGGCTCAGAGGTCCTCACTGCCCTTCCCCCCAGCACTGCTGCTGCTCTATGACGTCACCAACAAGGCCTCCTTCGACAGCATCCAGGTCAGAGGCTTCCTTCCGGGGGGGTCTGGCGGTGGGGAGACAGGCCAAGATGGGGCCACCCATGCCCCCAACCCCCTCCGGTACAGATGGCCTCAGGGTCCCAGACTCCTGAGGACCCTCCTGACAGTGGGGGAGGGGGAAAGACTGCCCCACCAGGTGCATGTTGAACAAGCTGAAGTGGAGGTCCTGGGGGACTTTCCAGTCCAACAGCTTAGATGAGGGAGCTGTTGGGCTGCCCATACATGGCGCCCAGGGAGCACGAGCTCCGGGGCCCCTCTGCTGGTCAGGCACCACCAGGCACACCGGGGGTGCATCCTGGAGGGGTCGGGGGGCCCGGAGCGCTGGCCTCCAGCCTGGCCTCAGCTCCGCCCCTGCAGGCCTGGCTGACCGAGATCCAGGAGCACGCCCAGGACGATGTGGTTCTCATGCTGCTGGGGAATAAGGTGGGCGCTCTAGCCTCGCAGGGGAGCCGGGGGTGGGGGTGGGGGGTGATGGGGCCAGCTCTCACCAAGGTTCCTACGCCAGGTGGACTCTGCCCAGGAGCGTGCGGTGAAGCGGGAGGATGCGGAGAAGCTGGCCAAGGTGAGCTGGGGTGGGGTGGGTGGTGGGCGAGCGCCCAGGGCTATGGCGCCTGAGCCGCCCCTGCCAGGCTGCCCACGCTATTTGCAGGACTACGGGCTGCCGTTCATGGAGACCAGCGCCAAGACGGGCCTCAATGTGGACTTGGCCTTCACAGCCATAGCCAAGTGAGTCCTCGCGGTCACCAGAAGGAGCCCCAGACTCAGGGTTCTGCACCCCCTCCTTGGGGGTCCAGGCTGCCCCATCCCACAGTTATCCCTGCCCCACAGGGAGCTGAAACAGCGCCACACCAAGGCCCCCAGCGAGCCCCGCTTCCAGCTGCACGACTACATCAAGAGGGAGGGCCGGGGGGCTTCCTGCTGCAGACCCTGAGCCTGTGGGGCCTGGCCACCAGGCGTCCTCCTGGAAGACTAGACATTCTACAGCAGTCAGTCCCAAGTTGAGCCTCACCCACCCCTCATCTGGGCAGTGATCCAGAGCCGAGGTCCCAACAAATGGGCTGCACAAAGCCAGAGCGTCTGCAGTCCTTCACCTGCTGCTGCCCGAGGGCCTTGCCCCAAGGCAACCATCTTCTGTACAGGAGGGACACCGAAGGGCAGACTCCCAGGCGCCTGGCCCTCTGGCCACAGGGCTCTGCCACCTCCATCCCCCCATGGGCACCCCCAACTTTCAGGCTGGGCTGCAGCACCCACACCATATGTATAGTGCCTAACTGCCTAGAAAGCCATTGTCTTCAGCTGCACTTGCTGCCCAGGAAGGAAGGGGCAGGACCCTGCCCACACCTGGGGCAGAGGGCTTCACCACCAATCCCATCCTGCACTGCACCCCAAGGACAACTGCCTGCTGCCAGCCCCTCAATGGGAGGCCCCGGTTCCACATCAACAGGGTCTTTCAGATTCCCATGGAGGATGCCAAGGCTATGGCTTTGTAACGCAGTGTTCAGCCCATGGGAAGTCACGGAAATGTCAGGGAAACCAGGACCACCAGCCTTGCCTGTGGACCAGGGTACCACTTCAGCAGGCCGACACACAGCCTGGGCTCAGTGAGGTCAAGTCACAGGGGTGGGCAGAGCATTCCACCTTGTGCTAAAGAAAAAACTCCAAGTCAGTCTTTTGATCAAAAGCTTTTATTTCTGGTCCTAGTGAATAAAATTTGTTTTCTGGAGTGCCTGCTTCGTCCATTTAAAGACAGCCACAAGCTCTGGGAATTAAAGAGTTCACGAACTACCCCAAGGCAAAGACAACCCAAAAACCTAGAGAAGGTGGTCCTGGTAGGTGGAAAATCACTGGCATGAGCTTCCATTTTCATGTTGCTCCAAGACTGCCCAGGGATGAGCTGTCATCCCAGGGAGTCCTCTGGGGTGCTAACAGGTGTGATCACGCACATGCTGGACCCCAAGAAATCTACCCAGAGGTTGAGAGGTAAAGGTCTTCTACAGCTTCTTCAGCCTAGCGCTAGGCTCACGGCCCCTACCTAACCAGGGCCATGGAACTCTATCCCTGCCTTGCCCAGGGTGACTTCTGCTGGAGCCCCTGCCTCACCATCACCTTAACATGGAATTGTTGCAAACTGGGAGAAACAAACTCAACAGATTAAAAAGGCAGGGACCAAATGCTAGTAAAAGGATTATGGCAACTAGAGGCCCAAATGGGGGTTAAAAACCAGACAATACTCAATAACATCCCTTTAAAGTGCAGTCTAGACAGTCAGCATTTGGGTTACCCCATCAGAAAGGATGAGGCCACTTGGCGTGGTCGTGTATTTTCTTTTACTACCCCAGAGTCATGATGTAACACACCTCCTTTGTTCAGCTAGGAGGAAGAACAAGGCCAGCCTATTATCAGTCACTGTATCAGCCCAGGAACTTAAGAGACGATGAGGGTGTGCACTGAGTTCCAGGTGGATTCACTCATGGCAGACAGGGTGGCCCCACAACAGAGACCTCCAACCCCTGCTGAAACGAGGCCAACTGCCCTTCTCCCCCAAGGTGGGTGGTTATAGATGGTGAGACTAGGTTTATTTGGTTACTCAGTGTACACTGTCTCATAAACAGCATGGTCTATACAAGCAAAGGCCACAGCTAATCCTGGGAAAGTGGGGTTGTAGTCTGTTAAAAAGGGCAGTTGGTTTATATCCAGACTACAAAGAAATAGATGTCTGGGAGGGGTACAGTCCTGGGGCGCTGCTGTGGAATCAAGCCACTTTAGCAGTCCGCCTGGGCAGGGGTTCTGGTACAGTTTGACAAGATTCCACCACTGAATATGGTTGTATAAGCCTTTTCAAAGGCTTTGGCGGAGGCAAAAACTGTACTAGCTGCTTGGTGCCAAGCCTACCCAGGAGATACAGATCCCATCGGGCCCGCTGACCTTGGGGGCACCACCATCGGCAATTTGATCTCTGGCTGCTCTGCCTTTCCAAAACCCAGTCTGTACGAGTCCTCAGTTCATGTGCTGCTGAAACCTTGCTGTCATGTGAAATGAGTGCAGTTGTGCTGTGGTTTGAACATTCTTTAGCACTGCTTTTGGGCTTCCCTTGTGGCTCAGCTGGTAAAGAATCCACCTGCAATGCAGGAGACCTGGGTTCGATTCCTGGGTGGGGAAGATCCTCTGGAGAAGGGAAAGGCTACCCACTCCAGTATTCTGGCCTGGAGAACTCCATGGATTGTATAGTCCATGGGGTCACAAAGAGTAGGACACAACTGAGCAACTTTCACAGGGACTGGAATGAAAACGGACCATTCCCAGTCCTGTGGCCACCCGTTTTCCAAATTTCTTGACATTCAGAGCAGCACTTTCACAGCATTCTTTTAGGATTTGAAATAGCAGCTGGAATTCTATCACCTCTACTAGCTTTGTAGTAATGTCTAAGATCCACTTTACTCCAGGACGTCTGGTTCTAGGTGAGTGACAATTCCACCCTGGCTATCCAGTTAATAAGACCTTTCCGGTATAGTTCTGTGTATTCTTGCCACCTCTTCTTAATCTCTTCTGCCTGTTAGGCCCTTACCATTTCTGTCCTTTATCCTTCCCATCCTTGCATGGAATATCCCCTTGATAAACTCCAAATTTCTTGATGAGATCTCAAGTCTTACCCATTCTAGTGTTCCCCAGTATTTCTTTGCATTGTTCATTCTCACAGCCCTCTAGTAAATTTCCATTGGTCAGAAAGCAATTTGTGATGGAAGTGCCACTATCCATCCCTATTTGACCCTCACTTCTGGGCCCAGGTCTCCTCAGGGGCTGTCAGAAGTAAAAGGGATGGGGTCAGTGTCATCGGTGCGAGTCAGGACAGCTTCTTCTGCTGGCCCATCTGCCCTGCTGCTCCCTTGCCTAACTTTGGACCTTTCGGTGTCCATGGCAATGAATGGTAGCTACTTGTTTTCAAGCTGCAAGATCTCAGCCCCATACTTTACAGGGGATTGTTACATGCTCTACAGACACATGGCATTTTGAATGTTTCCTTCCCCTGAGCTCCCCTGATAGCTCAGTTGGTAAAGAATCCACCTGCAACACAGGAGACTCCAGTTTGAATCCTGGGTCAGAAGATCCCTTGAAGAAGGGATAGGCTACCCACTCACAGTATTCTTGGGCTTCTTTGTGGCTCAGCTGGTAAAGAATCCGCCTAGGTTCAACACTTGGGTTGGGAAGATCCCCTGGAGAATTCCATGGACAGTCCATGGTCACAGATTTTCTTGTCAAGCTGAGTCAAGGCTAATAATGTGTTACTTTTACTTGGGGTTTAGGAGGGTTGAAGGTGTGGCAAGTTCTTTAAAATTTTTACTGAAGTATAGCTGACTTACAATGTTTTAATTTCTGGTGTACAGCAAAATGATCCCATCATACATCTCTCTCTAGATCCATCCATGTTGCTGTAAACAGCGTTTCATGTTTTACGGCTGAGTTAACGTTCAAAGAGTTGGGACACGTCAACACAGGACGTGTTGGACATGACTGAGTGGCTGAACCGAATATCCCATGGGCTACACACTTCACATGGTCACTACCTGACCACGTGAGTTGACAAGAATGAGCACATAGTATTCCACTGTGAGACGAGGGATTTTGCTCATAAGTGTGTAGCACGTGAAATAAGCATGCTAGCAAAGGTATGCTCAAAACCCTCCAAGCCAGGCTTCAGCAGTATGGGAAGCAACAACTTCCAAACACAAGCTTGCTTTCAAAGAGGCAGAACATAACTGCCAACAATCACTGGATCATGGAGAAAGCGAGACTGCCAGGAGAAATAACCTCAAATACACAGATACTACCCTGCCATTAGGAACTAAAAAGCCTCTTGATGAAAGTGAAAGAGGAGAGTGAAAAAGTTGGCTTAAAGCTCAACATGCAGAAAACAAGGATTATGGCATCCAGTCCCATCACTTCATGGGAAATAGATGGGCAAACAGTGGAAACAGTGTCAGACTTTATTTGGGGGGCTCCAAAGTCACTAGATGGTGACTGCAGCCATGAAATTAAAAGACGCTTACTCCTTGGAAGGAAAGTTATGACCAACCTAGACAGCGTATTCAAAAGCAGAGACATTACTTTGCCAACAAAGGCCCGTCTAGTCAAGGCTATGCTTTTTCCTGTGGTCATGTATGGATGTGAAAGTTGGACTGTGAAGGCAGAGTGCCGAAGAATTGATGCTTTTGAACTGTGGTGGTGAAGACTCTTGCTAGTCCCTTGGTCTGCAAGGAGATCCAACCAGTCCATTCTGAAGATCAGCCCTAGGATTTCTTTGGAGGGAATGATGCTGAAGCTGAAACTCCAGTACTTTGGCCACCTCATGCGAAGAGTTGATGCTGGGAGGGATTGGGGGCAGGAGGAGAAGGGGACGACAGAGGATGAGATGGCTGGATGGCATCACAGACTCAACGGACTTGAGTTTGAGTGAACTCCAGGAGTTGGTGGACAGGGAGGCCTGGCATGCTGCGATTCATGGGGTCACAAAGAGTCGGACACGACTGAGCGACTGAACTGAACCGTAATGGCAGAAAATGAAAAGGAACTAAAGAGCCACTTGGGGGTGAGAGTGCAAAGGCTGGCTTAGAGGAAGGAAATGGCAATGGCAACCCACTCCAGTTGTCTTGCCAGGGAAATCTCATGGACAGAGGAGCCCAGTGAGCTGCAGTTAATGGGGGTCCCTAAAAGTTGGACAGGACGTAGTGACTGAACGATATTCCATAGCATGTATGTACCACATCTTGGATAAGAATGTACCACATCTGTCAATGGACATTTAGGTTGCTTCCATTTCTTGTTACAGAAACCATGGCAAGGGAGAGAGACCAGTGACACTGGGAGATGCAGAACAGCAGTTTATTTAGCACCTGTCTGGACTCCAGAGTTGCCTCCAGAGGCTGAGTGCACAGGCTTTGTTCTGGCTATCTTTTCTATGGCATGGGATTCTGGGTCCTAGTGACTTTCCCGCCTAAGCAGTTTGGCTGACCCAATAAGTAGGCCAGTTCACAGAAGCAGAGGTGGTGAGCAATAAGCAGGCCAGTTTACAGAGGCAGAAGTGGTTAGCCTAACAATAAACTTAAGCAACTGTTTTTTTTTTTTCTCTTCACTATCCACACAGGAGTGCATGTTATCTTTTGGAATAATTGTTTTGTCTGGGTATGTGTCCATGAGTTGGACTGCTGGATCATATGCTGGAGTTGGAGGAACTCCCATACTGTTTTTCATAGTAGCCGCACTAATTTACATTCTCAACAATGATAAGGTTAGGGCTTCCCTGGTGGCTCAGCTGGTAAAGAATCCATCTGCAATGTGCGGGGGATCTGGGCTGGATTGGGAAGATCCCCTGGAGAAGGGAAAGGCTACCCACTCCAGTATTCTGGCCTGGAGAAGTCCATGAACTGTATAGTCCATGGGGCCACAAGGTCACATGACTGAGTGACTTTCACTTTCCAAAGGTTAAGCTTGTTAGCCTCCTCCAGTAATCAAATTGTCAGCAGCTACTGCCAGGCCAACCTGGAGCCACTTAATCTAGTTGCTTGGAAGCCTCCCAGCTTCTGTATTAGGACTCTACTCTCCAGAGTAGTCCCTTCCTTTCCAGCCAGATACAAAATGGCTTTTTAAAGAGAGGAGCTTTAGTGAGGGCAAATTTTTAAGTACAAAAAAACATCTTTAGGGGCACTCAAGCCTAATATAGCTCTTCTCTCTTGGGACAGCTGTGTATTTCCAGGGGTTACAATATATTCCATGTATTGAACTTGTTCCTATGAAATTTGTGCCTTTTTCTGGAAGAACCAGTAACCCCGGGCTTGAAGAAAATTAAGAACTTCAATGTCGTTCTCATCTGAGCCTCCATATCAACATGTTATTTACAGACTGTAGAACAGTCCCTTCTAGCAAATCTTTATTTCCTTTCTTAGGGTTTGGGCAAACAAGTGTTGATGTCCCAACACCCCTACGGTGGGTACTTCTGTCCACCAAGTACATTGTTGCATCTGGTCCAAGTTGGGGCTAGTCCACTCAAAGGCAATCTGATATTGTGAGGGATCAACTGGGATTTAAGGTCAGAGTGAGCCACACAGCATCTCCAGGGACTTTTATAAGGATTGGCCACAAGGGGGTGTACAGGGACTACTGCATTTTCCTGTTGAGGTCTCACACCATCTTGTATCCCTCATTTGGCTAACCGACAGAATGGGACTCTTGGATTCAGACAGAGCACCAAGAGCCTATGTTTTAAGAGTGCATCTGTTTAGGGCTGTAACCTTTTCCCTCTAATCTTATGGCTATTGTCTGTTAGGATAATCAGCTTTTGGCTTAAGCTGAGTTTCTGCTGGTTGGCCATTTATGGCCTTCCAGGGACTCCTCTCAGAGAAGGCAATGGCACCCCACTCCAGTACCCTTGCCTGGAAAATCCCATGGACGGAGGAGCCCTGGTGGGCTGCGGTCCATGGGGTCGCTAGGAGTCAGACACGACTGAGCGACTTCACTTTCACTTTTCGCTTTCAGGCATTGGAGAAGGAAATGGCAACCCACTCCATTGTTCTTGCCTGGAGAGTCCCAAGGGACGGCGGAGCCAGGTGGGCTGCTGTCTCTGGGGTCGCACAGAGTTGGACACGACTGAAGTGACTTAGCAGAGGGACTCCTTTGTCTCAAACTGCAGGGTTCACAGCTTGTAGACTCTGGCTGGGTACAGGCCCTTGCTCTTCTTGTTGATCAGCCTTAGCCAGGGTCAAGGTTAGACACTGCTTAAGGCCACCTAACCGCCATGTGGCCCTGAGGGAGCCCAGGGCTCTCCTTGATAGTGGGGTAGGACACTCAACTCAAAAGGCATGTGAGAGGCTCAGTGAAGTAAGGGGTAAGGACTTCCATCAGCTAGTCACCAGGAAGAAGGCCCAGCATGAGAAATCTGGACAAAGTGGCTCCCATATTAAAAAAAAAAAATTTCTTACCTGCCATCAGGGGTTCCTCGATGGATACAGACATCTTGTGGCGGGGGAGCAACCAGAATCCCTGGGCTTCCAGCATGGCCATCCCAGGAGAAGGGCCCCCCTCCTTAGCGACCAAGGGCAGTCCCATCCCCACTGACTGGCCTGTGTGTAGACTGGGCATGGCCCGGGAGCTCCTGGTACTCACTGGCCAATGGCTGGTTGGCTTACACTTAAACCCCCCTTGTTGGTCTCACCTCCAGACTGATGGTCAACTCCTCCTGCCCACTTTGGATTGCCCTGAGGTTATGTATGAAGCATGGCTGAGAGCAAAGGCTATCTATTTAGTTTGAGCCTTGGTTTGGCTTTTTCATGGTGAGTCCTTTCCTTCTCCATCACTAAATACTTCGAAGGCCACCTCTAGGAGCTATGGCATTTGTGTTTGCGGGTCTAATTGTAACTGAGTTTTTGCCTAGTTTCAGGGGGACTGACCCTAGGGAGCAGAGAGGTCAACCTGTTAGAAGGAATGAGAAAGTGTATTTGAAAGCCATGAAACACTGAAAAAGATCAAAGAAGTGATTTAAGAGGAAGAAAACCCTGTTCTCTTTCAGGGACAGCCTGTGAAAGATTTTTAGAAAACCTTAAAAGAGTATCAAACTTGATACACTGCAGTTGGCTGAACTGACCATATTGTGTCTCTTATTTTCCTATACTTGAGTATATCCCCCGGGGACTGGGCTGCATGGAACTGACCAGGCAATAGCGTGCTTGCAGGTAGGAATATACTGCACAGGCTGGAAGTGAAGGGGGTCCAAGAGGGAATGAAAATAACTTGGGGGAACTGGAATTGGGAATAACAGAAGGTGGCACCTTGAAGGCAGAGGGTGAGGTGGGAGCAACAGGAGGTTCCAAGTCGTTCACCCTGCGTTCCTGATGATGCCTAAAGGGACGTATGAATTCCACCGGACATAGCATTGAGTTTGACCAAGGCACAGTTTGCAAGTGAGGTTCAAGAAATTATCTTCCCAAAAGGCACGAAACACCAGCCTTCCTCCCAAGAGGGAAGCCTTAGAAAAAAAGCGAGGCAGAAACCGTGAAGAGAGGGAGAAGCCAGACATTTCCCAGCCCCAGCTGGGAAAGGCCCTGGATTTACCTGGAATCCAAGGCCCCTTAGAAAGACGCTGACCTCAAGGTCTCCAGCCGGGTCACCGACGGTCCTGAAAGTCAGAAAGAGCCCAACTGTAGACAGATGCTCTATCCTGCCATTTCTGGCAAGACGTGTTTTCACCCCCAGGCCCTTCCACGGTGGGGACACACTAAAGCCTCAGTCTTGCAATATAATCAGACTGCACGTGCAGTTTTCATACGAGGTGTCAGAAATTAAAGCAATTCATCACAGGCCTGGAACTGGATTTGGGAAGCCAGGGACAGTCCAGTCTTACCTCTTACCAGAAATAATTCGGACTTCCGAAGGAACTGCGGCGAGCGGGAGGCAGACGGGCGGAGAACTAAAGACCAATGTGGGCGCTCAGGCTGAGGGAGGAGCCCGGAGGCTAGGTTGGCCGACGAATTTGGGCCACCTTCCCAGGCCCCGCCGGGCCAGGGTCCCGCCCTCCAAAGTGCAGCACTGGGAACCTAAAGTGACGTCTCCAACCGCGTGCTTGATCCTAAAAGACCGCGGGTCTGCGAGACTCAAGCTTTTATAGAAACTGTCCCAACTCTGCGATTGGGCAATCCCGGAGGAAGTATCCGCCCCCGTCACCGCTGATACGCTCTTCTTTCTACTTTTCCTGTCTCCACCAACCGAGCCCTGGCATCTTTTTCGGGAGCGGGCTCCAGCACCAGACCCCTTAAGCCCCACCCTTTTGCAGAGGCCATTGAACCTAGCTGTGACTGACGGATATACCCAGCCAATCAGAGCCCGATCTGCAACATAGAATGATTCCGAAGCCACCAATCCATCCCCGCGACGTCGGAGCCGCCGGAAGTCGTAGTTCCTGAAGAGTCGAGGGGAAGGCGGCCGCCTGGGGCCGCGAGAGCCGGGGAACTACAATTCCCGGCGGGCAGCGCGCCGGCGCGCTTCCGGCTCGAGCGGCCCGTCCCTTCCCCGGCCGGCGGCCGAGGGGGCACGATGAGGCGAGAGGGTGGCGCTCCCGTTCTCGAGCGTCCAAGGGCGGGTGAGTGTCCGCGCGGCGTGCCGGGCCCGGGGCTCGCGCCTTCGGTCCGCGCGGTGGAGGGAGGGGCCCGGCGTTTGGGGCCCCGGGAAGGGTTCGGGCCTGGGGGGCGGGGCTCAGGCGCGCCGGGGTTTCCCTCGTCCGTGCGTTTGTCTGTCTGTCAGCTGGGCCATCGCTTGCTCCTCTCCTCCGTTCTTTTCTTTATTCGCTCCTTCTTCCTCCGTTTACGGTTCGCCGCTGGGTGCCCAGCACTGTCACAGGCGCGGGGAGACTGCGGAGAGCGAGACCCCAGTTTTCCTGTACTCTTCTCGAGGAGGATTTTTCAGCCTCGCCCCTCTTGGCACTTCGCGCCCATCGTCACTGCCCGCTGTGCCTTGTAGCGTGTTGATCACTATCCCTGGGCTCCACCCACCAGATGCCAGTAGCCTCCCTCGCCCCCGGTGTGACAACCAAAAATGTCTCCAGCCATTTCCAAGCGTCCCCCCTTTTCAGAACCGGTGATTGGGGGTCCCCCCCACAATACACAGACACAGTCATGAGGATCTGTGACAGGTGCTATGAAAAACGGAAAGAAACGAGAAAGAGACAGTACTGGGGGCTCCTGAAGGGCTTGAGGAGGGGCACCTCCAGCAAGCAGCCTGTCCTGGGAAGTTGCTGGAAAAGCGTGTTGGGCAGAGAAAAGGGACTGCAAAGGCCCAGGATGAGAAAGCTCAGAGGATGCCAGCGGGTTCTGGCGATGGGGTGAGAGGTGAAGTGGTAAGGCCAGGCCAGAGTGCAGGATGGAGGCTGCGTGGTGCTCACAAGGGAGGCTGTTGGGGAACTTGAGCACAGGAGAGCCGGGGTCAGGTCTGTCTAGTCAAGCGCCTCTGGTTGTGTGCGGAGGATGGACTGCTGGCTTTGCTGGGGAAGGAGAGCATGAGGAGGCTGAATTGTGTGTGTCGGGGAAGGGGGGCTTCCTCTTCTAATCCTCACTTGGGTCTGGCTGCCTGGGCCAGGTTATCTTGAGCCAGGTCGGGACGGTCAGCTGGGGCTGAGTCTGGGGTCCTGCTCTTGTTGGGGGTGGGGAGGGTTTCCACCCCACTGAGCTATGTCCCTTGCTTAGAGCTTTGTGCTGCTCATCAGTGTCCCCTTCTCCCATCCCTCAGACCTCTCCTCATGTACACACAGGCCCCCTCTCCTGGGGGCTGCCTTTGGCAAGCATGTGGCATCTCTCTTCCACATTTCTTTGGGCCTCTCCCTTCCCACCGGAGAAGGCAATGGCACTCCACTCCAGTACTTTTGCCTGGAAAATCCCTTGGACGGAGGAGCCTGGTGGGCTGTAGTCCATGGGGTCGCTAGCGTTGGACACGACTGAGCAACTTCACTTTCACTTTTCACTTTCATGCATTGGAGAAGGAAATGGCAACCCACTCCAGTGTTCTTGCCTGGAGAATCCCAGGGACGGGGGAGTCTGGTGGGCTGCCGTCTATGGGGTCGCACAGAGTTGGACACGACTGAAGCGACTTAGCAGCAGCAGCAGCTCCCTTCCCACACCTCTTCTCCTCTCTGTCATAAATACCCCCCTTGCACTGCTCTGGGCATCCACGCGGCTTCATGGAAACCCTAGTCCCTGTGTCTTGAGGTGCCTGCATGCTATAACAGCACTGCCTCCAGGAAGCCAGACCCTCCTCCCTCGGAGCAGGAAGAGCCGGGACATGGGCTACCTGGTTGATAAGAGCCCAGCCAGGAAGGAGCTTGAGCTGAGGTTCTCTGTGGAGTGACTCCACTATGGTTGTGTGTCATGATACCTCTGGAAACAAATGAAAAAGATCACGCTCTTTAGCATTGCCTAACGGCAGACAGGAACAGCTGGAAAAGTGCCTTTGGCAGGTTGAGCAGCTCAGTGGTACTTCTGACCCTCTGCCTCCTCTCTGCCCCCAGCTCAGGCTCCTGGCTTCTCCAGAGTCGGGTGTGAACCTTGGCCAGTTGGCTGGACAAAGGAATAGGCAGTTTGGGAAATGGAGGAGGATGTGGCTGAAGGACCTGAGCCACTTTGGAGGCTTTGGCTGCCCAGACACGATGATCCAGCCTCTTGCTGGCTTGGGGAGGGGCTGGTTTACCTGCAAGGTGGGGCCCCTTGGTTTGCTGGCTGCCACAGAGGAAGCAGAAGGAACAGGACTTTGGTCAGCCTCGGCCCTGATCTCTTGCTGGCTGTCTGTGCCTGCGATGACCTTGCAGCTCTGTTTTCAGTTCTCAAGAAGGAGCTGATGTCGGTGGAGCCTTCGTTGCTAACTCACGTGGCATCTCTCACAGTTCTTTCCAGACTTGGGTGGAGCCAGTCCATTTAACGGGGGAAGAAACCTGAGGACCAGGCAGGCACACTACTTGCCCGAAGTTGCACACTTGCCAAGTGGCAGAGGTGGGGTTTGAACTCAGGTCTCCCCAAGCCTAGCACTTGCGGGTGGGCACCCAGCATTTCAGGCCTCTAGCTGGCTCATGCGGGGGGATCCATGAAGACAGACCCACCAATCCCTCTCAACTGATGTCCTCAGTGTCCCCGTGTGCTAGCCCTGAGTCTGAAGAGATGGTCCTCCCCAGGGGAGCGTCAAGTCAGGTGGGGCTGGTGCTGACGCCACTGTGCACACCTGGCCCTTAGCCGCTTGGGCAGGAGGAAGTGGGCTGTCTGAAAGTCTTTTGGGGATGGACATTCCCAGGAGCCCCCGGGAGCAAGGAGGAGCATCCCAGCAGACACCAGGACTGGAGGGGTGTGCCTGAGGGCTGAGGGGCGTGGGCTGGTCACCTCCAGACCCAGATCTGGCCCAGAGCCTGCATGCCCTCCCCCACTTCCACTGGGAAGCAAGAAGGAGGAAACCCAGGAGACAGAAGCCACACAGGGAGCAATGAGACCACGGCCAGGTGAGCCTGGAGGTGCACACGGGGCCCAGGGACTACCAGCCACTTGGCTCTTAGGTCAAGGCTCCGGGCCTGTCTCCACGAGTTTAGACTCCTGATTTAGGACAGCTGTTGGGGCTTGCTGGGCCCTGTGGTGGAGGGAGGGTGTGGGCAGGAAAAAGCAGCCCTGCAGCTGGACACTGAGAGAGGAGGATGAATGCCACCTCTTTCCAGCACATTCTCTCCCTGCACTGGATCTGGCCAGCCCCTTCCTCCAGGAAGCCCTCTGGACGTCCCACAGGCTGGGCCAGGCCCTGACCTCATACATGGTCCTCAGATATGGGGAAGAAAGGATTGGGGGGGGATGAGGCTGGCCCCCAGGGCGGGTGGGGACAGGAAGGCATTTCCATTGCCAAGTAGAGGTTAAGGCTGGGCTGTGGTGCAGGAGGGGCTGGGCAGGCTGGAGAGGCTGCCCCTGGACAGGAAAGGCCAGGAGGCTGGGTGGAAGAGGCAAGGAGGCAGAGCCCTGGGGAGGGCAGGCCACAGCAGGTGTCTTGGGCTGCTCTGACACCTGCGTGGAGTCTGGGCTATGGGTGCCAGGGGCAGGATGGAGAGTAGAGGCCGAAGGCCTGGGCCAAGCGCTGGGAGGGAAGGTGGCTGGGCAGGCGCCAGACCAGGGTGCGCTGGGGTCCGAGGGGACCCCTGACAGTCACAGCCTGCCTGTCTGGGACGGAAAAAGCATATTAAGGAGACGCAGGGAACAGTGACGGGAAGTGTGTGTAGCTTTGCTATGGCAACCGGGCCTGTCTCTATAGGACTTGGCAGCCTGGCCTGGGCTTGGGCCAGGGGGCCCTGGGGCAGGGCTTACCTGGGGCTGTGTGGTCTACAGGTGAGGCCAAGGCTGCACACACAGCTCCTCCGAGCCACCCCACCCCCCCCCGGGGTAGTCAGCATCAAATGTGTGGCTTAATGGCGTTTAGAGGCCAATCCACTGCCTGCTGCCTCAGCACGTGCTGTTCAGGGGACCCCACCACACCCGCTGCTTGGGCTGTTGGAGCAGCTGTCTCGAGGCAGATCTCGACCTCGTCTGGCCACCCTACTGACCATGGATGCCCCCCACAGCCCTCTGGGTATTTCCTGAGGGGAAGGGGCGTCATGTCCCACACTCCTGAAGAGGACGCCCCAGCAGATCCCTTTGGGCTCCCTCCCAGGGAGGCTGATCAGAGGAGTGGGCGGGGGGCTTTCCTGAAGCCGGGTGGATGGAGAAGTTCAGGCGCTGGGGCATTTGGGGCGAATTTCTAGTTCCTCATTGGGCAGTGAATGCACCCCAGGCCCCAGGACACCCTTAGACATGGGTGTGGGTGGCCAAGGACCCCTGGGCGTTGACACCCGCTCAGGCGAGGCAGGGGAGGGGCTCTTCTTGGTCCTCCAGCCCTACAGCCTCACCCCAGGTGGACACCCTATTTCCATCAGGACTGGGGCCTTTCTCAGGGATAAGATCTCTGAATCCAGCCCCCAGACTGTGCTGAGGTGCCTTGGCCAGGAAGGAGGGAGGGTGAGGGGGCGCGCTTTCTGGCCCTCCTCCACCCTGGGTGGGGTCTCCCTGGTCTGCCAGCCCGCAGCTTTTCCCAGTTTATCAAGGGCCAGGTTCTGGTGTGGGTGAGGATTCTCACTCTCTGTTGACAACGTCCTGCCTGTCTAGGAGCCTCAGGCTGACTGTGGGGTGGGGAAGGGGCCTCCTCCTCCGGGGCCAGGGCACACCCCTGGCTGGCCTCAATGGAGCCCCAGCCTACGGAGTGCTGAGCTGTGCTCTTGCGTTTCTGGGGTTTTGGCCTCCAGGAAGAGGATACTGGGGAGGACTGTTATTACGAAATGCAGCCCCTGGGGGGCCTGAGGGCGGGCCGGGGGGCATCTCGCTCCATTCCAAGAAGCTCTGGATGCAATCCCAGCGTTCCAGGTGGGCGGGGCGAGCAGGGTGCCCCACCATCTGGGGTGAGCAGGGTGGGCGGGGCGACAATCCCCTCCCTCCCGCCCCTGCACGCCGTCCAGGGTGCATGAGTGGGTGGGGCGGAAGGGTTCCCCCCACCATCCAGGGCGCACGGGTGGACAGAACGGACAGGGTCCTCCCACCATCCAGGGCGCATGGGTGGGTGGGACGACCAAGGTCCCCCATCATCCAGGGCCGGGGCGGTGCACTGAACCCCGTGAACTGGGAAGTGATTCCCTCCGTCCTTCCCTCTCTCAGCCCGGCTCACGGGGCCAGTCCTGTCCGGTCTGTCCCCTGCCGGCTCCTGTGTCATTGCCCCGCCTGACCCTATTGGCTGTCTGGGGACTTTCCGGCTGATTTGCATGTTGCCTGCAAGTCCTGCATGCCTTTCTGTTTACTTCACTTCGGAGCGGGACAGCCAGACCGCCACTGCAACAGGCGCTCAGGCAACCGGCACCCCCGAGGGGGCAGGCAGGCTGGCTGCGGCCTGGGGGGAGCGCCTGCCAGGGTCACGGCCGCCCGGACCGTGGGTGCCACTCTCTGCAGCCGGCAGCTGGCCTCGTGGCCCCGGGGAGCTTGCAGCGGAGGGAGCAGATGATTGTAAAATCCAGGTCAGTGTCAGCCAGCGGCCACCCAGAGCCAGCCGCGGGTTCCCCCAAAGGGGTGGAGCGCTTTGCGCGGATGGGTTGAGTGCTGGCGCTGGCTGGGCCTCACACAGCTACAGCCCAGTGGCCTTACTCCTAGCAGGGCAGCCCCCAGGACTTCCTACTTAATAGGGAGACCCACAGGGGTGCTGGAGGTGGGCTTCCAGAGCCCCTGTTACCCCCTAGAGAAGAAGCCACAGAGAAGGGGGGGTATGTGGGGGGGCAAGCCCTTTGAGTCACAGCAGGGCCAGCAGCAGGCAGGAGGGGGAGGCTTTGGCCAAGCTCTGGGGACACCTCAGGCACTCAGAGCCCTGCAGGTGGGCGAGGTGCCTCATGGCAATGCCACCTGTGGGGGCTGAGAGCCACCGTGTCAAGGCCTGAGTCTCAAAACTTGGGCCTGTGGCGAGAGGTGGTCTTTGGAGGGGTGCAGCTGGGGAGAAGTGAGGAGAGCTTTAGAGCCAACCCCTCCCTGCTGTCCTGCCGGGTGGGCCCCAGGGCATACTGCTTGGCCGTTGTGGGGGGCGTGGTTGTCGCTGGAGGAGCCAGGTCAGGAGGGCCTGGTGTGGAAAGTGCCAGAACCAACTGGACTGTGCCTTGCTGTCTGCTGGACTCACATGGGGGGCATAGAGCATCTCCTACCTTCTCGTGGGGGGATGGGTTGTCCTTCCCCTTGGAGCCTTGGGGTCCTGCAGGACCCCCAGACCACTAGATGGGCCCCTGCCTGCCCTGCAACATGGGGAGAGCCATTCCTAATGCTGGTCTGATGGCTGGACCATGCGCTGGGTGATGAGCCTGTGGTGTGTGTCCAGGGGAGGCTGCTGGAGGTCTCCCAAGGTGCAGAGGTCATGCGGGCTTGGTGAAGGGGCCTGGGCGTGTGGCCTTCCTCCCTGTGCAGGGCTCTCAGCACAGCCGACTGCCGTGGGGGACACGGTGCTCCTGGCTGCAGACGCAGCAGGTCCTGATGTCAGGCACACTGCTCTGGGGGCGGCGGGGGAGGGCGGGGGCGGGGGGCGGGTGGAGTCTGCTGATACGGCCACCTCAGTTTAGTTCAGTTCAGTCACTCAGTCTTGTCGACTCTTTGCAACCCCATGGACTGCAGCATGCCAGGCCTCCGTGTCCATCACCAACTCCCGGAGTTTACTCAAACTCAGGTCCATGGAGTCGGTGGTGCCTTCCAACCATCATCCTCTGTCGCCCCTTTCTCCTCCTGCCTTCAGTCTTTCCCAGCGTCAGAGTCTTTTCCAGTGAATCAGTTCTTCACGTCAGATGGCCCTGTCAGGGTGGGCACTATCTTGGGAGTGGAGCTGCCCTCCTGGAGGGCCCGTCCTCTGTGGGCGGCTGACGGGATCTGCTTACACCCAGGCCTGGCTAGCTCTCCCTGGGCCCCCCCTAGCTCCTCTCTTATTGGGTGGGAGTCCCCAGAAACCGGGGGTGATGCCCACAGCACCGTCTCTCAGCTACCTGCTTACCCCAGCCCTTGAGATTGAGTCACTCTGGGGGGCAAGCAGAGTCATGCTCTGTTCCTGGGGTGGGTGACCTGCACACCATCAAGAGCCTGAGCTCTGCGCTCCTCTCCTGCCTGAAGGGGCTTTCTGTGTGTGGTGTGGCTGGTGAGGGGCGGGGCACCACCCAACAGGTCCCCTGGGGCGTGGCCACAGCTGCCCTGGCAGGAAATAGCCTGAGGCTGGCCCAGCCTTGGCCCCAGGGGCATCCTGACCTTGGACCCCGGGGAGCAGACAGAGCAGGAGTGAGGAGGTGGGTGGCAGAGCTGGCTGGCTTTTCCCAAGGGCTAAGCCTTGGAGCAAGGTGGAACTGAGCACCAGCTCCTGCTCCCCCCCACAACCCCCGGGCTGCCTCCTTCCCTCCGGCCTGTCTATACCTGGGGCAGGTGGGAGGGGAGGGGGCTTTGACTGCAGGAACCCACCCTTGTTGGGATTGGTGGTGGAGCCAGGCCGGCCGGAGCAGCCCTGCCAACCAGCAGGGCTTGGGCCACCGTCTGGAGCCCTGTGTCTGTTCTGCCCACAGGGGACGCCGCCCGAGGAGCCTGGATGCCGCTCTAGAGCATGAGCTCGGGCAAGGGCGCCCGCTACAACCGCTTCTCCGGGGGGCCGAGCAACCTTCCCACCCCAGACACGGCCGGGGTGAGGGCCAACCCCAGGGAGGGTCGCCTCTGGGCACGCCTTGTGCTCACCCCACACGCCCAGGGCCCTGGGGGGCTTTCCAGAACACCCAGTCCATCCCTGGAGGTCCCTCGGGTGGGCTGTGCCACGTGTGTGGTTGGTGTGTCTGCGAGTGTGTGTGCACGCGGGCTCCTTAGTGGGACAGCATGTCAGCCCGTATCCACATGTGTGGCCACATCCTCCGCGGGGTCGGGGCCGAGTCACATTCATTCTCTCTCCAGACCAGAATGGAAACCACGTTCGGTCCCGCCTTTTCGGCTGTCACCACCATCACAAAAGGTGAGCCTGGGAGCCCAGACCAGCCTGGGCCAGGGAAGCAGTCCGCCATCCCGCTGCCTGCCCCCAGGTCCCCTACACCTCCTCGCGGAGCCCTGCCCGCCGCCTCTCTGAGTGGGCACCATTTCACACCCCGTCCCTGATCAAGTGACCCCTGACTCATCCCAGCCCAGGCTCTTAGGGTCGGGCTCGGGGACAGGCCGGGCCTGGGATGGTGGCAGGACAGACTCCTGGGCTCCTTCCTGGAGTCCGGTCCCTTGGGGAGCCCCCAGCGTGTGTGTCTGGGAGGTGGGGAGGAACCAGCACACGAAGGCACAGCCTCTTCCCTGGAGATGGCACGTGGCCCCTCCGGGCAGGACCGCTGGTCCTTTTGCCTCTTCAGGGCTCTGCCTCTCCTCGCAGCACACACTTGCGTGCTAAGTCACCTCAGCCGTGTCCAACTCCGTGACCCCATGGACTGTAGCCCACCAGGCTCCTCTGTCCTTGGGATTGCCCAGGCAAGAACACTGGGGTGGGTTGCCATGCCCTCCTCCACGGGGTCTTCCCCACCCAGGGATTGAACCCATGTTTGCTGTGGCTCCTGCATTGCCGGCAGGTTCTTTACCACTGAGCGAGTGGGAAGCTCCACCTCAGAGTGCACCAGCTGCTAATTAAAGTAGTGTTTTAGCTGCTTCTCCAGGATTTTCTCTGGATACACTTGGTGGTGGGGCCGCCAGCCCACCGCGCACGTCTGCTGGCCCAGGATCCTTGCTTCTGCCAAATGACCCCCCAACCTGGGGGCTCTAAAAGAGCCCTCTTTTTTTTCCTTAAATGTTCTTTTCTGAGGGAAAAGCAAATACACATCCCCCCCACCCGTGTCTCTTGGGTCTCTGATTTCTCATCGGCCTTTAGAAGCTGCGTGGCACGCTGCCTTGGCAGACAAGAGCTCCCAGGCAGAGGCCGACGGGGCCTGTCCCACCCAGCACCCCCTCAGTGTTGGGGCGGGGCAGAGCCAGCACCCAGGCCTGCCCAGCTGCCCCGCCCAGGCTGTCTGATTCCAGGCCGGGACCCAGGGCCGCTCACAGGGCAGCCCACTGAAGCCTGGATTATGCACCCATGCCTTCGGGGCTGTTGCGACATCTGGGCCCGGGTGGGCCCGAGACCAGTGGGGCCATTGTGCGCCTCCGGCTGCTGCCTGCAGCAACTCAGAGGGGAACCCCTGTTCCCACATGGACCCCTGCCCAGTGCCTTCTCTGGGCAGCTGAGGTGACAGGCAGGAGGAGGTGGGCGGAGAGGGGCCTGGACCACCAGGCTGCTGTACCAGCTGAGGGGCCGCAGACCTCTCTGCCTGGGGGCGGCAGGGCGGGGGCAGGGGGCTTCTAGGCTCAGTGCCAGGGCTGTCCGGGGCGGCCCCCGCCTGGCCCACGTGCAGAAGCGTCCGCAGCCCGTCCTGGTAGTCCGGCCTCCCCGCACTGCCCACCGTGGCCCTTTCTCTTTGCAGCCGATGGGACCAGCACATACAAACAGCACCGCAGGACGCCCTCTTCCTCTAGCTCCCTGGCCTACTCCCCGCGGGACGAGGAGGACAGCATGGTAGGTCTGCGCCGCGCTCCTCTCTGCCCTCGGGAGCGGGCCTGGCAAGAGAGAGGCCCAGGAGGAGCTGAAGGTGGAGGCTTAGCTGGAGGGAGTGCCTCGAGCTCAGAGGTGAGGGTGGAGAGAGCGGTGAGGCCAGGGCCCAGCGCGGCGACACCCCAAGACCTGAGCCCCTGTGGCCGGGTTTCCAGAGGGGCGAGGGGTGGCTGGGCTGGGTGGTGTGGCGCCCGCAGGTCTGGACGTTTGACTTCCTCTTGTGGGGGTGGTAGGAGCCACAGAACGTTCATTCAGGAGGGTGACCAGGTCTGATCCCCATCTTTGAAGCTTTCTCTCCTACTGAGTGGAGACTGTGTGTGTGGGTTGCTGGGTGCAAGCAGGGGCCCTGAACCTGGGGGTCCTGACCACAGACAGGAGTCAGCAGGTAGGCCCGGGCGGGGGTTACCGATTTAGGGGTTTGGGGCAGAGTTGGAGCTGGGTGTCAGTGCCCAGGCCATGGGGCCAGGGTCACAGTGGCCATTCCCTGCCAGTCTGCCCACTGGCCCTTCGCTCGGCTCTGGGGCTGCAAGGGGAAGCAAAGGTGGGCCTGGGTAGCGGGCCTGGGGCGCAGTCACCCTCGGGCTCTCACCCTCGCCCACCTCTCTGGGCTGCCCCTGCTTTGCCTCGGACCTCCCTCTGGCCAGCTGTACAGCCCTGCTAACCCCCCAGCACCCAGGCTTTTTCCTCAGTGGCCAGCCTTTGTTTTCTGTTTAATAGGAAAAAAAAAAAAGTATTTCTAATTATTCAAAAAACACACTCATGTGCCCAGAACAGCACTAGGCCCTCCCCAAGCACTCGCCCCCTCCCCTGGGCTCTGCCTGCCTCTGTGTCTGGGGCCCATGACGTGCCCAGGGCCTGTGATGTGCCCAGGACCTGTGACGTGTCTGGTGCCTGTGACGTGTCCAGGGCCCGTGACGTGTTCATGGAGCAAGGCTGGAAGCAGTAGGCCTGCCTGCCTGCCTGGCTGGGCCTTGAGGACAGTGGATTCCCTGTGAAATCCTTGGGTTTTGGCGGCTTCTGGATGTGGGCACGTGCTGTGAGGGCCTGGAGCTGTGGCCACCTGGACACCGGGTCTTTGGCGGCTGTCGGGCCCCCCCGGGCCACGCCCGCTGCTGGCCCTGAGGAGCTGGACCTTCCCGGGCCCTGAGGTTTGGGGCCAGTGGCCCTGCCCCCGGCCCAGACCTGCAGCTGCCCCTGCACTCAAGGGGAGTGGGGTCCCCACAGCGGGCAGGCGGCCAGGGGGAGAGAGCCTGGCCAGCCCACATGCTTGGCCCCCCTCCCGCCTGGACCTGTTCTCGCCCTCTGGTTTCCATTGCTACCCTGGGGATGGTTTGACTCACTTCCTCTGACTTTCCCCTCTCGCTCCTCACGTGGTGTTTCCATGCAAACGTGCCACTTGGGCTGCCGGGTGCTGCCCTGGTGAGGGAGGTGCCCGTCTGTGGGCACGCTGGGCACACGGATCTCTGCCGCCCGCACGCCGGGAAGCCGGGCCCTGGCACTACCCAGCCAGCCTCCCTGGGCCCATAGGGGTCTTGTGCCTCGGGCTGGTGGGGAGGGGACCCTTCTAACTGTCTATGCACCCGCCACGGCTTGGAAGGAAGCAGCCGGGCCCAGAGGGGCTGGTGGGCTGGGCGTGGAGGCAGGTGGTTTATGGCTCTTGAATGAGGCTTTGGGAGGGTGAGAGAGGAGCATGGGAGTAACTGGAGCAGTTGCTCTCGTAGGATCTCTCCTGGAGGATTCTGGGCCCTGAAGGAAAGAAGGGACGGTGCCCCTTGTCCTGGCGCACCCCTCCTTGTGTCTCTGGAAGCTCAGGCAGAGTCCAGCACCTGTGCCCCTCCCCCCTGCTCTCAGAGGCTGGGCTGGGGTTTGGTGGGGGTGTCCACCCTACCCTGGTAGCCTCCCTGGCTTGGGCTACTGTCCCCAGGCAGGACAGCCCGTGGGCCCCTGGAGCCCTGCAGCCAGCCTTCCAGCCCCTCCCTCTGGCACTCTGGGGGCCGTGGCCACCCCCGCCCTGGGATTGGCTGGTGGAGGTGCCCCCTCTGCGGCCCACATTCCCTCACGGGAAGCAGGAAGCAGGCCGAGCGTGTCCTCGTAGAATTGAATAGCAGGAAGTCTCTCCATTTACACAAAGAAAGTTGGCAGACGTGAGCGGGCGTCCTGACGGCAGGGCCAGGACCGTGGGGCCGGCTTCGCGCCCTCAGCACACTGGGGACTGGGCTGGCGCCCGCTGGGCCAGGGGTCCTGGCCCGGTCCTCCCGCCTGCTGATGGTCGGCCCCCTGCCCGCAGCCCCCTATCAGCACGCCTCGCCGCTCCGACTCAGCCATCTCCGTGCGCTCCCTGCACTCTGAGTCTAGCATGTCCCTCCGCTCCACGTTCTCGCTGCCGGAGGAGGAGGAGGAGCCGGTAGGTGTGGCCGGTGGGGGGCCCTCCCCGTGCCCGGCGGTGGGGGCCCCTTCCCCTCAGGCTCCCTGTCCGCACAGGTCCACATCGGGGACTTGGGGGCCCAGACTGGGTCCCCCAGGCACGTTCTTCTCTCTCCCCGTCCCAGGGGCTGCCCGGGGACCAGCTTTCAGCAGGAAAGGCGGGGCCCACCTGGGGCCCCTTCTGGTCTGAGTCCCAGGGAGAGGGTGGGCACAGCTGGAGGGCCTCTCCATGCGCAAGTCCCCTCGAGCCCTAGGCCTCAGTGGGCTCCCCTCAGGACACACCCCGGCCGAGGTGCTCTCGCCCCAGGAGGGCAGCCCGGCCTGCGGGACGGGGAGTTGGGTTCCCGTAGCCCTGGCGCCCCTCACCCCACCCTGCTTGGTTCCAGGAGCCGCTGGTGTTTGCCGAGCAGCCCTCGGTGAAGCTGTGCTGCCAGCTCTGCTGCAGCGTGTTCAAGGACCCCGTGATCACCACGTGTGGGGTGAGCTGCCCTCCCAGCCTGTGTGCTCTGTGAGCCCCGAACCGTGAGGCACCCGGTCTGGCCACCCAGCACGTGCCCTCTGCAGTGGGCGAGGGGTGGGGTCCCTGCGGCTGCGCCCCCACCTGCCCGTTGTCCCCACAGCACACCTTCTGCCGAAGATGCGCCTTGAAGTCAGGTAGGACCCTCTCAGCCCAGGCCCGGCCACCCGGGTCCCCAGTGGCGGGGAGGTCCCTCTGGGGAGGTCCACCCGGGGCCCAGCTCTGATGGAGCCCCCTAGTCCTCCGCCACCGGCAGTTCCTGGCCAGCGCTCAGGCCAGGCTCGGGGCCTCCCCGCAGCGGGTGTGGGCGAGACCCCCAGGTGCAGCGCCCGCTGTCAGGGCTGCTGGCCTCGCGGACTCAGGCCTTAGCCGCTGGCCCTTTCCACGCTCTGTCCCCAGCCCCCCGGCACTACCCCAGACTCCTGGGTCCACCAAGAGGCCTCCGTCGCCACTGCTCACCTAGTGGTGGTCCCTGGTGGCCCAGCCAAGCGTCCCTTCCTGTTCTGGGAGCCCCAGAAGGGAAGGTAGACGCCAGGATGAGGCCCCTGGTGTAGGCTCAGCCCACCCAGCCGGGGAGCAGGCTCCAGGCCCGCCGCCCACCAGGGCATGCTCTCCCCGGGGCGGGGCTGGCTGGGCAGGCCATGGGGTCAGCGTGCCCTCCCCCCCAGAGAAGTGCCCCGTGGACAACGCCAAGCTGACGGTGGTGGTGAACAACATCGCGGTGGCCGAGCAGATCGGCGAGCTCTTCATCCACTGCAGGCACGGCTGTCGGGCGGTGGGGGGCGGGAAGCCCTCCGTCTTCGAGGTGGACCCCCGAGGGTGCCCCTTCACCATCAAGCTCAGCGCTCGAAAGTAAGGGCCCCCGTCTGCCCCCAGTCCCCGCCCCCCCGGGGCCCCCGAGAGCTGGGGCCGCTGGGGACTCAGCCCGCACGCCGTGCCGCCCGGCCGCCCCTCCAGGGACCACGAGGGCAGCTGTGACTACAGGCCTGTGCGCTGCCCCAACAACCCCAGCTGCCCCCCCCTCCTCAAGATGAACCTGGAGGCCCACCTCAGGGAGTGCGAGCACATCAAGTGTCCCCACTCCAAGTACGGGTGAGTGGGCGGGGCGGGGGCGGGGCCGGCAGGCCTGGGCGGGGCCAGGGGCGGGGCGGGGCGGGCGCAGGGGGCGGCAGGCCTGGGCTGGCGGTCACGGCCCCTCCTTCAGCAACCCTTGGCTGAGAGCCGCCTGAGTACCAGGCACTGGGGAGACGGCCTTAGCGGGAGCCACACCATCGACTGTGTAATTACAAACCGAGGTACAGGTGCTGAGGAGACCCGAGCCCCGTGGGGACACAGCGCCCGGGGAGCTGGGAACTGATGCATGCAAGGGCACAAAGCCGGGCCCGGACCTGGGAGAGGGCTTCTGGCAGCTGGACCAGCAGCAGCGAGTTGAGAGCAGAGGGGAAAGGGGCCAGCAGAGGCGGCAGCAGCTGGCTCTTCGGGGCGGAAGCCAGTGAGGGGGAGCAGGAGCCCTGGAGGAGCTCTGGGCTGGAGTGCGGCGGCTGGATTGCTGGGGGAGGCAGGACGGGCGGTGGGCGAGCGGCTGTGCACAGGGCAGTGGCCCGGCACAGAAGTGGGGTTTGTGGGAGACTCTTGGGGCTGGAGAGGCAGAGGGAAGGGGCCACCTGGCGGGCAGGTGGGCAGGACAGCTGTCCCATTCCTCCAGGTGCACGTTCATCGGGAACCAGGACACATACGAGACGCACTTGGAGACGTGCCGCTTCGAGGGCCTGAAGGAGTTCCTGCAGCAGACAGACGACCGCTTCCATGAGATGCACGTGGCGCTGGCCCAGAAGGACCAGGAGATTGCCTTCCTGCGCTCCATGCTGGGCAAGCTCTCGGAGAAGATAGACCAGCTGGAGAAGAGCCTGGAGCTCAAGTTTGGTGAGAGACCGGCCCAGGGGGTGCAGGGGTTCAGCCCTGCCTCCGGGTCCCTGACACCCCCTGCCCTGCCGCTCAGATGTCCTGGATGAAAACCAGAGCAAGCTCAGCGAGGACCTCATGGAGTTCCGGAGGGATGCGTCCATGTTGAATGTGAGCGGGCAGGGGCCACGGGCGGGGCCGGATGCTGGGAGGTGGGTGGGGTGGGTCCCAGCAGAAGGCCTGTTCCCACTCAGGATTAGGTGTCTGTGCTGGGGGGCCCTGCCTGGGGCAGGAAAGGCCATTGGGACCCCACCCATCCCACGCTCTGCTCTGCTCTTGGCCCCACAGGACGAGCTGTCCCACATCAACGCGCGGCTGAACATGGGCATCCTCGGCTGTGAGTGTGGGCCCCCTGCTGCCCGCCCCGCGGTCCCCAGGCCCCCAGACACCTCATACCTCCTGTCTCTCTGCAGCCTATGACCCACAGCAGATCTTCAAGTGCAAGGGAACATTTGTGGGCCACCAGGGCCCCGTCTGGTGTCTTTGCGTCTACTCCATGGGGGACTTGCTCTTCAGTGGGTCCTCTGACAAGACCATCAAGGTGGGTAGCAGTCTGCCCAGGGGCCAGGCAGCCTGGAGCAGCAGGGCTGGGCATGGCACACCAACCTCTGCCAGCTCCAGGCCTGCCCATGGACAGGGCTTTCTCTGCTCACATCATTCGTGCTGTAGTGCCCCCTGCCACCAGGCTGGCCCTGCTGGGATCTGCCCTGACCCTGGTTTCTGCAGGTGTGGGACACGTGTACCACCTACAAGTGCCAGAAGACGCTGGAGGGCCATGATGGCATTGTCCTGGCCCTCTGCATCCAGGGGTGAGTGTGGGCGCACATGTGTCCACTGAGCACAGGGCCCACGTGGACTGTGGCTGCATGTGTCATAGAGTGACTTTGTCCGCCAGTCCTGGGACCCTGAGCAGGGCCGAGTCATGGGTGGTGGTACGTGGGGCCTCCGTCTCTGACACTGTGCCTCCCTGAGCAGAGCCCTGACCCCGGAGAGCCTCAGGTGGCCGAGGACAGGCAGGACCGGAGGGGAGGCAGGCTCCTGCTGGCCAACAGGGCCCGGCCACCCCCTAGCCCAGAGTGCCCCTTCTAGACCATCCCTCCTGGAATGTGTCACGAGGCTGTGTGCTGTGGGCGTGAGTGTGTATGTGCGTGTGAGATGCTGGCGCACAGGAAGCAACAGCTTGACTGCCAGCAATGCTAACAAGGGTAATTACCTCCCGCCTCAGCTGTCAGACGCTTGCCAGGCAGGCGCGTCCAAGGTCCTCTCGCTGAGGCGGGAAGACCGAGGCTGGGCTCAAGGAAGCTGTAGTGGTCCTGGCAATGGCCAAGGCCTCTGGTTCCTGGTGGCCAGTGCTCGCTTGGCCCGGCCAGGGCGGTGTCAGCAGGGGTGCTGGCTTCTCCCGCCCTGACACCCTGGCTTTCCTTCCCCAGGTGCAAGCTCTACAGTGGCTCGGCCGACTGCACCATCATTGTGAGTGGGGCCGGCGGGCGGGCAGGGCCTGAGAGCCCCAGGCACTCTGTGCCACTGGGGCCTGGGCTCGGCAGGGCCTCAGGCTTCGCGCCTATCTCCCACCAGGTATGGGACATCCAGAACCTACAGAAGGTGAACACGATCCGGGCCCACGACAACCCGGTGTGCACGCTGGTGTCCTCACACAACATGCTCTTCAGCGGCTCCCTGAAGGCCATCAAGGTCAGGCCGGGCGGTGTGTGTGCATGCCGGTGCCGGTGGTGCCCCCCCGGCCTGCACTCACGGCCACTCCCACAGGTCTGGGACATCGTGGGCACAGAGTTGAAGCTGAAGAAGGAGCTCACTGGCCTCAACCACTGGGTGCGAGCCCTGGTGGCCGCCCAGACCTACCTGTACAGCGGCTCCTACCAGACAATCAAGGTGGGCCCCCCCGACCCCGAGCCGGCTCCGTCTGCCCTGCCCCCACTGGGCCAGCACAGGGAGGCCCTCACATGCACCCTGGGTCGTGGGTGGGCCGCCTGGCCTGTGACCAAGTGGCCTGCGCTTGCCCGTAGATCTGGGACATCCGGACCCTCGACTGCATCCACGTCCTGCAGACGTCTGGCGGCAGCGTCTACTCTATCGCTGTGACCAATCACCACATCGTCTGTGGCACCTACGAGAACCTCATCCATGTAAGAGCGGACGCAGGGGGGCGGCGTCTGGCTCTGGGCCCCTGTCCGCCCCCATCTGTGTCCTCTGACCTGCCAGCGCCACCCCCCAGGTGTGGGACATCGAGTCTAAGGAGCAGGTGCGGACCCTGACAGGCCATGTTGGCACCGTGTACGCCCTGGCAGTCATCTCAACGCCAGACCAGACCAAAGTCTTCAGCGCATCCTATGACCGGTCTCTTAGGGTACGAGCTGGCCAAGTGCCTGGAGGGGGCAGCTCAGGGCTGGTGCCAGGCCTGGGCGGTCCTCATGTCCCATGTGTCCCCAGGTCTGGAGTATGGACAACATGATCTGCACGCAGACTCTGCTGCGTCACCAGGGCAGTGTGACCGCGCTGGCCGTGTCCCGGGGCCGGCTCTTCTCCGGAGCCGTGGACAGCACTGTGAAGGTCAGCACCGTGGCTCAGGCCATCCACAGGGGCTGTGTGGGGAAGTGGGAGTGAGGGAGGCAGGTGGGAGCTAGCAGCCCGGGCTGTCGGGGGCAGGTACGGATGGCAGCGGGCTTTGGGGCTGCATGGCCAAAGTGGCACTTGAAATGGAGTCTTCCCCCTGCAGGTGTGGACTTGTTAACAGAATCCACGCCGGGTCTCAGCTTCCTCTGGGCCTGACCTAGGCCTAAGCCCGGTGGGCCACGTGACTGGTCTTGGGGTCTCTGCCTGCCCCATGGGGACTCAGCCAGGCAGGCAGTGCCCTCCCTGCCCTGTGCCCCATGAGCCTCCCTCTGCTTGGCCCTGTCACCGTCACTGCCAGGACAGTGCCCAGCCCATCTGGGTGCCAGGTACGACGCTTGCCAGGCCCACCTCCATCCTCACTCCAGATGGACTGTGGGCCTTTTTACTCACCTTTTCTACACTGTTTTTAGACTGTACATAGATTTGATTACTTCTTGATTGAAATAAAAGTTGCACAGACTGTGGCTCTGAGTGGGGATGGTCCTCGGGGAGGGGGGACACCTGAGCACGCCGGGGGGCACAGGCGCTGCCCAGTGGGAGGGAAGCTGGGCAGGGGCCACAGAGGTGCCTGTTGACAACCCCAGGATGTGGTCCTGTTGGTGGCTGCTTCCCCCTGCCAGGAACAGGCAAGCCCCCCACTTGCCCCAATATGCAACCCCCCACCAAAAAAAAGGCAGCTCCGTTTTCTGTTTATTGACAGCTGACAGTAGCTCCCTGCCCGGACCCCCCTCCCCACCTGCTAGCCCTGGTCCGGGCCACCCACCTGGGGACGTGTTAGCACGTGACTGCTGGGAGGGGCCCCACATGCCCAGATACCACCTAGGCAGAACCCCTCCACCCACCCGAATCACAGTCGCTGGTTTTCGGCGTTTTTAATTCTCTTTTTTAAGAAATGTCAAAGTTGTGCCCAACACATGTGGATCAGCAAACACAACAGAGGAGGCCAGTCAGTACTTTTTTGGAGTGGGGGAGGAGAGAGAAGGCGAGAAGGGCCACACGACACGGCCTCGGCCCACAAGCAGAGCGTCTGGGAGCGGGGGCGCGGCGGGCTGGCTGTGTGGGGCCAGCTGGGGCCCCCGGGAGGGAGGGTCGGGCATACCCTCGCATGTACCACACACAGCCTGGCATGCACGCCCTTCACCCACTGCTGTCACCCGGCTGACACACCCACGCTGTGCACACAGCTCCCTTGGAACCCAGGGGCACCCTCACACCAGCACCCCAGAGAGAGGTGGAACCCTGCCCACTGTCTCCACCAAACGGAGGACACAGCCTAGCGGCGAGCAAGGCACATCCTTCAGGTTCTTCAGACGCAGAGAAGTTAGGAGAGAGGTCAGAGGGGAGGCCCTGGCAGAGCACGGACCCCTCCTCGGACCCCAGCCTGTTTGTGCTACTGGGCCAGGGATCTGGCCACTCTGGGACCGAGGGAGGAACGGATAGACAGACAGATGGCCAGGGCCTCTTGACAGCTTTTGTCTTGAACTAGACTCCAGCGTCCTTACAGTTGGTAAATGGTTTTCTATAGAATCAATAATATTTTTTCTTTCTTTAAATATATATTTGTTAAAGTTATACCTTTTTGTATCTCTGGGGAAATCTGCCTTAGCTCATTCCCAATAAATTAATACTCTTCGATAGCTTATATTCTGGGGGGGGGGGGAGGGAGAGGTGCTGTGGGGCAGGGGGCCCAACCCAGCCCCTTGTGCTGCGCAGGAGCGGCTGGCAGAGGTCCCCATCGGGCAGTTCTGTGCTGGGCATAGGCCTGTGCTCTGCCCCAGACTGGGGAGGGGGCTACAGTGGCTGCCCCCTGCCCACTGCCCCCGAGGGTGGGCCCAACCGGGGCTCTGGGCGGGGGTTCAGGAGCGGCCCCTCCCGCACCACGGCGGGCAGAGCCTGGCGGTGGGGACAGGCGGCCCAGCAGTTATTGCACGGGGAGGGGGCAGCAGCATCTGACCAGAGCCCTTGGGTCCCCCGGCCAGGCAGTCGTCCGGGCTGGGCCCGGCGGCAGGAGTTGTGCTTGTGCAGGAGCCTCGCGCCCGGCCCCCTGCGCCCCGCCCTCGCGACCCCGCCCGCCTGCCTGCTCACGCCGCGCCCAGAGGTGCCCATCCTGAGGTAAAGGTCAGCGTGCGGGCCCGACGTGGGCGGCCGCGTCACTCCAGCATGGCGTCCAGCTGGTCGGCCAGGTCGTCAAACATGCTGCCAATGTCGTCCAGGATGCTGCCGGTGCTCTTCTCCGCGGCCGAGGGGCTGCGGCCGGGCGCGGAGTGAGCAGGAAGGCCCGGAGCAGGGCGTTCCGCCCCTCCGCGCGAAGGCCGCCCCCTCGCGGACACCACGGCCCTCCCCCGCCCACGAGGGCTGACCGCCCAACTCATGGCCAGACCCCTCTCCGCCCATTCTGGTCCCGCCCCGCAGCATGGGGCAGGGCTAATTCAAGGCCACGCCCCCATGACGTCTGCCAGCCCAGGCCCCGCCCCACGCGCGGCCGCCTCTGGGGGACCGGGCCCCTCTCAGAGACCCCGCCCATGCCGGGCCCCGCCCCGCGGTATGGGGCGGGGCTAGTTCAAAGGCCACGCCTCTCCGGCGCGACTCGATCCCGCCCCCACAAGGCAGCCTACAGGTGAGCGGCAGCCTCGGCCTCGCGCAGGCCGCACCCGGTCCTGCACCTACCGCGAGCCCTGCGCGTCCTCCTGCCGGATCTTCTCTTCTACGGCTTGCAGCGCCGCCGCCAGGCACGCGCTCGTCTCCTCCAGCTTCTGCCGGGCGCTGTCCCCCGGCGAGGCGCCGTCGGGCGCAGCTGGGGGCCCTGTAGCCGCGGCGGCAGCGCGTGGCGGCTTGGCGGGCACGTGCAGCGCGGGCGCACCGGGCGACGGCGGCCTGGCGGGGCTGGCGGGGCTGGCGCTCAGCGCGGGCGGCGTGCTGGCCGGCTTGGCGAGGGCGGCGGGTTGCTGGCGCGCCGGCGAGGGCGCGGGCGACGGGCTGGAACTGCCCGACTGCAGCCCCGCCGCGGCTTTGGCCGGCTTTGGCGCCGTGGGCGGTGGCGGCGGCTTGGGAGACACGGGCGGCGGCGTGCCGTGCGCACGCTTCACCTCTGCGGGGAGGAGGAGATTCGCACCGGGGTGGGAGGTCGCGCGGCGCGCGCAAATCGCGCGCTGCCCGTCCCTACCCAAGCCCTGCCTAAACACTGCCCAAGGGCCCTGCTTCGCAACCGGGAGCGAAAACAACGCCCTCTGCACTGCAAGCCCGGCTTCAGCTCCAGCTCTCCGTGCCCCTCCCCACTGGGTCTCCCTGAGGCTGTGGCGGCGGGGGGAGGGGGGGGGGGGGCGCTTCCCTGCGCACACCTGTTTGGGTCACTGCTTCCAAACCCCGACCCATCCTCATTCCACCTCCATCCCCTTCCAGGTGTGGCCTGTTGTAGCCACTGGCCCTTCCGTTGCTTGAATGTCACAGGGACTTTGCACCTCTGACCTTTCTGTCTGGAAGCCTCTCCCCTCCCTCCCGTGCTGGGGTCACTCTACAGCCATGTCAGAGTCCCCCCGAACCCTCCGGCCTCCTGGGCCTGTCCTCCTTCCATAGGTGCTGCTATTTATGCACCTGTGCCTCCTCCACTGAGGACCTAAAGACAACTGTCCCAGCTCTGGGCTGATGGTCCGGGGCAGCTGGATGAGGGAGTCTGAAGATACCTTCCCACCCCACTCCCTCTGGCCTTCATCAGATCCAAGAAGCAGAAAACCCTGCAGACCGTGGTGTGGGACCCCTCCCCAGCTGGCTTCCTGCACCTACCTGGGCTGCTGGGACCTGGCAGCGGCACCTTCTTGGAAGCAGGTGTGGGTGAGCCCTGGATCTTGGGCACGGGCTGAGCCAGAATGGGCTTGGGAGAAACAGGTGGCTTGGCCAGCTTCCGGGCATCGCTGTCCGGCGGGGGCAGCGGGGGCAGGTGCATGAGGTCAGAGGGCGGGGGCTCAGCAGGCGGGGGTGGCGGGGGCAGCTCTGGGGGCCCAGCCTGCTCAGAGGCTGGCCGGCGGCGCACAGTGCCCGTTCCATTCTGGTACACGGACAGCGGTGGTGGGGGAGGCTCGGGACCTGCCTCCCGCTCCTTGACCTTGGGCCGGCGCTTGACCGTGTCAGACTCAGTTAGGATGAACTTGACGTTCTCCTGCTGGCTCTGCTTGGCCCGGATGCGCCTCTTGAGGGTGGCACTGGCCTCCACCCTGGCTAGGGGCGGGCCCTCTGCACCCGCCTCGCCCTTGGCTGGACCTCGGGGCCGCTGCCGGGCGGCACCCTCTTCCACCAACTGGCCATGGTCTGCAGGCCCCGCTGGCTCTCCGGAACCCCGGCGAGCAGTGGCCAGGAGTCCCGTGACGGGCCCGCTCAGTGTGCGGCGCCGGTTCACCACCTCGCCGTCAGGTCCAATGGCCTCCTTGTGCTTCACTGAGGCCAGCACCGTGGCCACCCGGCCTGGCTCTGGGCTGGCAGGGTGAGGCATGGGATGGCCCTCAGGGGGCCTACGGGCTGCCCGGCCCCCACCCCCTATGGATGACAGCTCAAGCATGGCTGCGATGCTCTTCACGCTGCCGGCACTTCCTGTGTCCACGCTGCCAGCCAGGTCACTGGCCCGCCGGCGCTGCGCCCGGACCCCCAGCCGGCCGTCCTCAGCCCCGGCCCCCTCAGTCTCCGCGTCTGGCGCCGGCTCATCGGCCAGGTTGGCGCTGGCCATGGCGGAGCTGGAGCGCTTGGGTGGGGGTGGGGGCGGCCCCTTCTTCCGCGGCCGCACGGCAAAGGACTGGCTGCGGTTGACGTTCTTGTCTGCGCCGGCAGGCGCCCGCACCGAGTGGCTGCGGCCCACGCGCCGCTGGACCGTGGCGTAGGGCCCGGCGGCGGCCGGCACCAGCAACTCGTCCCGCTCCGGCTCGCTATCCGACGCTGCGTAGCGATTCAGGCTGTGGGCGCGCTTCTTGGGCCTCCCTGGCTCTGCGTCGGCCTCGGGCGGCAGGCACAGCGTGGGCACCGGCGTGGGCACGGCTGCAGGTGCAGGCCCTGGGGCAGCCGGCCCAGCCTCACTCTCCACCGGTTGGGGCAGCACGTAGGCGAAGCCGCGGTGAGTGGGCGACTGAGGCAGCGAGCGGGGGGACATGGGTCGCTCCGTGGGCGGCAGCAGCTGAGGGGTGGGCTTCACCTTGGCTGTGGCTGGCGCTGGGCCATGAGGCCCCCCCAGGGCCTGCGGGGAGCTTGGCCGGGGTTTCGTGGGTGTCTGGGGGGGCGTGAAGTGGCTGGCCCCTGGCGGCAGGACCTGCCGAGGCTTGCCGGGCACCGGGGGCACGCTGGCCCGCTTGACACTGTGGCCGTGGCGGCTGGGCCGGGCTTCCTTGGGAGGGGTGCCGGGGGCCGGCCCCTCATCGAGCAGGTACTCCTGGCTCCGTGACATGGGGCTGCTGGGTCCCGGGGGCCCATCGCCCAGCAGCTCCTGGGAGCTGCTCATGTGCCGCGCCCTCCCCCCCAGGCTGGGCTCCTGCCGCCCTGAGGCCCTCGGGGTGGGCGGCAGGTGGTTGGCCGGCTTTTCAGCCGGGGCGGTGGCAGCAGCAGCCCCTTCGGCCGGGCCGGTCAAGGCCGCCTGCAGCTCCCCGCTGAGCTCGCTGTCCTGGAAGGTGGTCATCTTCGGAGACTGGCAGTCAGCCGGGGCAGGCTCGGGTGGGGGTGGCGACTCGATGGCCATCACCTCCAGCGACTGCGGTGCCTTCCGGCGCAAGGGTCCCCCCTCGTACTTGGCGTACTCTGCCTTCTGCAGCTCCGCCAGTTTCCGCACGGCCAGCATCAGCTTCTTCTGGTGGCCTGAGTTGGGGCGGGGCGCAGGTCAGGCCCGGGAGCACAAGGAGGGCGGGGCGGGGCGGGGCGGGGCGGGGCCTCACCCAGCTTGGTGATGCCGATCTCCTGCAGGTCCTCCCAAGTGATGTCCGTGATGAAGTCAATGTTCTCGTAGCCGTTGTCCACCAGCACCTTGTAGTACTGCGCCAGGCCGATCATGGACAGCCACACGGCCAGGTTTGCCTACGGGGCGGGGGACACAGAGGGCAGCCCAAGCTGGCTGCCCATACCCTGCCTGCTGCTCGGAGCTGGTGGAGGGGTGGGCACCGGGCCAGCCCGGCACAGAGAGACGGAAGGACAAATGGACAGGCCGGAGGGGTCAGCACAGCCTTGACAGCACAGCCAAGGCCAGCGCACACACACGTGCGGACACAGGCAGACACACACAGAGGCGTGACCCTCTCCGTGGGATGCCCTCGGGGGGAGGGGGAGGAAGGCGGTTCCTCACCTGCCAGGCAGGCCAGGCAGCCCTGGGGACGGCACCCACGTGGACACACCTCACGCGTCACGGACGCAGACACACAGCATCGCCGACCAGCAACAGGTATACGCATAGCTTGCACCCCAGTCATCCATGGCACTGACACCCCTGAGTCACACTCACGCCCTCTCATCATTTCCCCACCATCCTCAGCCACACGTCACACAGCCTTGTCACACGCCTGTGCAAGTATCCGTGATGGAGTTCACCCAGAACCAGCCAGTGGCCCCCTGACCGGGATCCACCTATCCACATTCCCAGCTGGACATCACTCACACACCAACACAGCACTCGGTCACCGCCTGGGTGAGCAAGCAGAGTGAAGCCCCTGGGACCCGGGCGAGCTGGCTGGGAGGACCCCTGAGCCATGGACTGAGTGGGGCGAGGCAGGCAGTGTGGGTGAGGCGTGTGCACCCGCCTGTCCCACCCTGGGGGCCCTCGGTGGCCACAGCATCTCCCTCCTGGACGGTGGGAGCCAGAGGCCCAGAGAGGCGGTGCAGATGGGACAGGCCCCAGGTCCCCCTCTCCCATCCCGGAGCCTGTGCCTCCGCAGGGCACCCATGCATGACAGCACAGGCCGAGGCCAGTGTGGCCATCGGTGGGCACTGGGCATGTGTTCAGTGCACGCATGCGGTCTGCGTGCTGAGGCCTGTGCTCACACACACCCTCCCTGTGCATGTGCCTGGGTGTGTGGCAGCCCCCTGCGGTGTCTGGTGGGCGTGCATCGGGCAGCACTGCAGGGCGCTGGGTGGTGCCAACATCCCTGAGTGGCAAGTGTGTAGTAGAGACGGGGATGCTCCAGGCTCCAGGCTCCCCTTGCCCGAACAGCCTTCAGAGGAGGTTACCCCGGCCCCTGCCCGGGGAGGCTGGCCCAGGGGCCCCTGACAGACGAACAGAGGACACCCTCCGCTGTCCTCTCACTGGGCTCCCCAGAAGGCAGGGGAGGGCCGTGGCTATCTGTCCGTCTGTCGGTCTGCCCCTCCTGGGCTTGGCCACCAGGGTGCAGGGGGCCTTACAGGTTTGTGCTCGGGCAGCCAGTCCGGGAGGCTCAGACCACTGATCTCCGCAGTGATTTTCTTCCTGTGGCCGGGCTTGGTGACCCCGATGGCAGTGAGGTCCTGGGTAGAGGAGCTGCCTGTTAGCCAGAGGCTGGGGGCCCATCTCCGAGCCAGATGGTGGGCAGCTTTCTGGGCACCTCACCTCGGGGGTCATGCGGCTGATGGTGGGCAGGTCGTACCCGGCGCTGATGAAGTTGGGGGCGTAGAGCTGCAGCTGGAACGTGGCAAGCCACTGGCTGACAGCCTCGGCGCCCTGGAAGACACAAGGCACCCGCTGCAGGCTCGCCCACCTGCCCCCCCAGCCAGGCGTGCACCCAGCCACCGCAGCGCCTCCTTCTCTGCTCAGCCGAAGACCACGCGGCGCGAGCTGCCGTCTGCTGGGCCGTCTGCAGCCGCCAGGCCCCCGTCAGCCTGGCCGGGTGCTCCTCCCTCTGAGTCCAGGGCTCCGCTGTCTCCGCGTCGTCCTACGTGTCGGCTGCCTGCTGTGATCTCCACCAGGAGGGTCCCGCCGCCGTCCACATCACAGGCCTCCCCGACCGCCCCCCTTTCCTGGACCAGGGCCACCCAGCCATGTGGCCCGTGACAGGGGCTCTGGGAATGGGGCCTCAGGAGGGGCCACTGACTGCTGCCGCCCACGCGGGAGGTGGGCTCTGCCTGGGGGGGACGCAGGAGGACTCAGCCAGCAGTTCACGCCTGCCCTAGCACGCAGGTGCACGCACATGGACCCGACTCACCCCCACATACGCTTCCACTCGTCTCGCACCCACACCCTCCACATGCACACACAGGTGCACCCATGCCCAGACTGCAGTCACACTAGCCACACACAAACACACCCCCTACTCGCCTCACACTGTCACACTTTTACACACACTGGCTTACACGCACAGCCTGCACAAGAGACAACAGCTACGCACACAGACTGACAGACCAACAGAAGGACGGGCCTGGCCCATCGAGGGTGCTGGCCGTGCTGTGGCCCAGCCAGGTGGGCTTCCCCGGCCCCCGCCCCTGCAGCTGCCCTGGCCCTGTACCTTGCCTTCGGATGCTGCCTCCAGCTTCTTGGGTGGCTGCTCCCCATAGCCCGGCCCCGCGTGGGCTGCTGGAGGCTGGGCCCGGGTCGCAGCTAGGGACGAGAGGGTTTGGAGGGGTGAGGGCTGCCTGGGGGCTACCTCCGCACCCAGCCAGCAGTGCCGTGTCCTTGCCCTTACCTGCAGGGCCCTCCGGAGGCTTGACCGGGCTGTCCCCGGGGCTGGAGTCGGACACTGGCTTCTGGGAGAGCACCGTTGCCAGGAGCTGGAACCCAGACAGGCTGGCTGACCAGTGCTGCTCCGGACCCAGGCACCCCGGCCCTGCTGCCACCCCACCTACCTTGACCCCTTCAGAGCCAGCGTGCAGGGTGTGGCCCCCGACGCTCCGGCCCCCAGCCGCGCTGCTCAAGCTGCCGCTGCGGTCCCCGCCTGCCCACAGGACAGAACAAGGTCAGCCGCCACCCGCCCCACTCCACCCCACCGCCTCCCCCCAAGGCCCCCCACCCACCTGCAAAAGGCTTCCTCAGCACCCAGATCTCCTCGGGGGCACAGTGGGCCCCGCGGAGCTGCCTCCCTGGGGTGGACTTGGTTCAGCACCTGCTCGGGGACCTGCAGGCCGAGCACAGCTGCCCTGAGCCCTGGACCGGCTCCAGGGCCTGCGTAGAGTAGAGGCCAGACACGCACACACACATGCACACATGCATGCATACACACAGTCCCGTGCACACACAGACACACGTGCACACGTAGACACACATGCACAGAGGTGCACACAGGCACACACATGCGTACACACACATGCACATGCACACAGAGACACACGCATGTGTGCACACGCGCACACAGGCCGGGAGGCTCAGCGCCAGCTCCTCCTCCCCGGCTGTCTCCAAGGAGCTGAGAGACCCTCAGAAGACCCCTCCCAACCCTGGACACTGGCGAGCAGGAGAGCAGGGCAGAGCGGGGTGCAGGCCAGGCTATTCTGCCAGTGGTCCAGTATGTGGAGGTGGGGGTTCGCAGGAGGGTACAAACCCCTCTGATAGGGGAGCAGGGGGAAGAGGTCCCCAGGAGCCTGGGGCCAGGGCACTTGATGACCTTGGGTGGACTGACCGACCACACCTCCTAGCTGGCCCCCCTCTGCCCTCTCACCGGCCTGTCAACCTCCATGTCCTCTGTACAGGATAAGCCCGTCACACCCATACCCCACCTGAAGCCATTCCACAGCCCTGTGGCTTCCTATGCCCCTCGCTCTGTCACCAAGTCAGCCGCCCTGGGCTCTGGACCCTCACACAGGTCACACTCTGCCCTGCCTGAGCGTCTCTGCATGTGTGGTTCCCGCTACCCCAAAGTCGCCGCCTGCAGCTTGCTCCCTCCCACTTCTCAGGGCCTTGTCCGTCCACTGTCTGAAGCATGTCTCCATCTGCAATGTCTGGGTCACTGGTCGGCACATTTCCCTCCATGCCGACTTCACTGTCCTGTGCTCCCCTCCGCCCAGGGCAAGCTCCTTGAGAGCAGGAACGAGGCCATTTGGGTGATCGTCTATTCCTCGAGCCTGGCGTGCAGTGTCTGCTGAATCAATGAAGGACCAGGTCTGGGGACCCGGATAAGAGAGCTGGCAGGACAAATCCCGGACCTCACACCCAGTGATGGCGGGAGCTCATGGCCCCAGCCCAGCCCGCAGCACACCGTGTACATGCTCCTGTCTGGCCACGAGCCTCTGGCCTGGGCTGGACTTGCCTGCTCGCTTGACGATGGCCTCGCCCAGGGAAGATGGGAAGTAGCCCACACGGTCATTGCCTGTCCTGTTGTCATGGATACAGCCCTTCCAGCGACCATCTGGGTGCTGCTCAAGGACCTGGCCGGATAAGGTGAGGGGAGCACACTCAGGGGGGACTCCCCTCCGGGTCAATGGATAAGGTGAGGGGAGCATGCTCAGGGGGACTCCCCTCTGGGTCAATGGATAAGGCGAGGGGAGCACACTCCGAGGGACTCCCCTCTGGGTCAATGGATAAGGTGAGGGGAACACACTCGGAGGGACTCCCCTCTGGGTCAAGTGGATGGGTGGCCTGGGCCCCCCCAGTTCTTGCCAGGCGTTGGGGGCAGCATCCCAGGTCCCTCTCAGCCCTGCTCCAGCAGCCCCGGACCGTCCTTACTGTGATGATGTCCCCAGCTTTCACGTTGAGGCTGGTCAGGTCATAGTTGTTGCAGTAATCCTTGGTCGCCCGGACCTGCAGGGCCGCCGAGGCCTCTGGGGACACAGGAGGTGGCAGACCCCCCGGTCCTGTGAGCCGGCCCAGCCCCGGCCCTGCCCCAGCCTCCCGGCCCCGCCCAAGCCCACCTCGCAGCAGCTGCTTGATCTCCTTGCTGGCCTGGGAGGTGGTGAACTGATGCACAATGTCCAGGGCAGTCTGGCTGTAGGTGTTTCTCACATGGGCGTTGATCCCATTCTGCGTGTGCCAGAGAGTGAGGCCTGTCAGGAGCCCCCTCCGCCCTCGCCTGATACCCGCACCCTGTACCCTGGCCCCGACTCACATCCAGCAGCAGCCGAACCACCTCCGTCTTCCCACAGAGTGCAGCCTCGTGCAGGGCGGTGCCGGACTTGGTCTGGCGGTTAATGTCGATGCCGGCTTGGAGCAGCAGTCTGGCAGGGTGGCAGGGGGAGCAGGCAGGGCCTTGCATGCGAGTCCACTGGCCCGGCACCCCGAGTCGGCCTCTGACTCCTGGGGGCCCAGAATGAGCCAACCCGACCCCACCTCCCCGACAGGATGGCCTCCGCCAGTGACCAGGAACTTGCAGGAGTCCCCCTCCCAGTGCAAATCCTTCACATTCTGGTCTTGTCTCATCTCAGGACAAGCAGTGCTGCAATGCGCACTTTGAACATGGGGAGACAGAGGCTCAGAGACGCCGAGAGTCACCACAGGCCCACCTGGCAGGTGGCACAGGCTGGGAGGCTGTAGAAGCCCACTCCCTAGCCCCCACTGGGGCATCCTCTACGGGGGTGGCTGGAGGCATCCCTTGTACCAGAGGCCTGACCACATCCCCATGGCTTCCCGGCCGCTCCGGTCTTACTGCCAAGCCAGGAGCAGGCACCGCGAGGCAGAGAGCCCCTCACCCCGCCCCCACCCTGGCCATACCTGATGATGTCGATGTGGCCGTTCTTGGCTGCCAGGTGCAGGGGACTGGTGCCGTTGGGGTCGGTGGTGTCTCCTGGCCGGGGCTCCAGCAAGGCCGTACACATGTTGCTGCTCAGAAGCAGCTGGACCACCTGGAGGGAGGGGTGAAGAGTAGGGGGCCCAAGAAACGGGGTGGGAGGCCCCTAGGAGAAGAAGACAGAGCAGATGGAGTCGCACTCAGCTCCCCGGGGAGACTTACCCCGACGCGGCCAAACTCACAGGCCAGGTCCAGGGGCGTCTTGCCCGAGTTGTCCACCATGCAGGGGTTGGACTGGTGCTGCAGCAGCATTTCGGACTGCAGGGACCACAGGCACGGTCAGGCCTGGGGGTGTCCATCAGGCTCCTGCTGCCCCAGGCGCCCTGTCGCCCCCAGGGGCAGTCCTTACCACATCATAGTGACCGTGCTGGGCCGCCAAGTGCAGGGGGATGTGGCCCTCATCGGATGGGATGTTCACCGCTGAGCCCGCCTTCAGCACCAGCTTCATGGGCTCCTTCCGGCCCTGCCAGGCTGCGTAGTGCAGAGGCCGCATGCCTGGGGGGGTGGACGGGGGAAGTTGGGAGCTGGAGCTAGACCCTGCCCCTGACCCCAACCCTGACCTCCAGGACGCTGACCCCACGAGAAGCTGCCTCGACCCAGACCAGGACCCTAGGCTGACCTCAGTTGAGGGACCATGGAGCCCTCCAGGGTCCCTCCAGGGTTAAGCTCTGATCTTAACCCCTGTGCCCCTGGCTCCAAGATCCCTGGCCTTTACTGTCCACTTCCATCACTAATTTACAAGCTCCAAGAGGACAGTGGTTTTTATCCACTTCGCTCACTGCCATGTCCTGCCTGGCAGGCCTTGCCTTTGTTGTCCTTGATGTCCACAGCAGCCTGGGCCTCCAACAGCAAGGTGATCAGCTCTGTGTTGCCATTCAGGGCCGCGTGGTGCAGGGCTGAAAAGCTGCGACGGGTGATGGACACATGTGGACAGGTGCCGGACACCCCCCTGCCCTAGGAGTCCCTGACCCCCACACCAGACTGATGCCTCCCAGGGCTGAGAACTCACCCATCAGGGTCTTGGAAATTGACATTGATCTTCTTGGTGGAGCCCAGGAGTTCTGCGGGGGGGAGGAAACACGGTGAAGGAGGCCCACCTGGGGCCCAGCCCCCTCTAGGCAGCCCGAGAGCAGCTGGCTAGCTCTCTGGCAGGCTCAGAGCCAAAGCTATCTAGGGCTTCAGTCTAGAAGCGTTCATTCATTCCGCTGTGCTCCCTGCACCCAGCACCAGGTACCAGCTTTCGGACCTCAGTTTCTCACTGAACTGAGATGCTGGGAGGTTTCCCCGGGCCAGGACCTGTCTGAGAGGCCGGGGCTGGGCGCCCACACAGGCGCACACATGTGCACACGAAGCCCTCCCTGGGGACGCCGACTGAGCCCCTGCCAATGGTGGGAGGGAGAGAGCCAGCCCAATCTGTCTCTCAGAAGGGCCCAGATGGGCCCGGGGGCGGCCTGCCACACCCGGAAACAGGGGTATCTCTGCGGGAGAGCCGCACTTCCAGGGTGCAGCCTCCCCCAGCTCCAGCCCCAGGCCTGGCCAGTGTGGATGCACCCCATCCAGCCAGGCGGGAAGGGGAGGCCGACAAGTGGGCCCATGCCTCTGGGCAGCCACGCGATAGTGACCCCCTCATCGGCCTGCCTGAAGCCCTCCCTCGGACGCCCCGGTCTCCTCCACAGTCCTGGCCTCCACTGGGCGCCGGCCAGAGGAGCGGAGCCCACCGATGCTCTCCCCACGGGCTCAGGTCCAGCCGGATTCGGGCCAATCCCCTGCCTGTCTGGGCCATGGTTACATAACCCATTTGTGGGTCAGTCACTCTGTGAAGGAGGGGCTGGCAAGACAGAAGCCCCTTTGTCCAGGCCCAGGACAGGGATGGGGGCAGGAGCCTGAGGGAGTCGGGGCTCAGAGGGGCTGCTGCAGGGCCGCTTAGTGACCCACGGCAGCCCCAGCCGCCCCAGCCTCGGTTCTCAGCTGCTGGATGTGGGGCGTGAGGCCCCCCGGTGGCCCACAAGGCCCGCAGAATCAGACAGGCCTCTGCCCCTTACTAGCCCTGTAGCCTGGGCCGTGAGCTCGGAGGGTCTAACGGGCCGGCCTCGCAGGTCCAAGGGCTCAGCACGTGGCCGTTGCTGACACAGCTCCACAGGGCTCCTCCCCACCCTCCCCAGGGAGGGGCTCTTCCGGCCAATAGCCCAGGAGCAGAGGCTCCAGGACCAGCGGCGTCTCCACCCCCGCCCCCGCCCCGCTCAGACGCGTGGCTGATGCTGGAGTCTGTCTCAGTTTGCACCAGTGCCGCTGGTGGTCCAGGGCAAAACCTTGGAGGCAGCCCTGGGTCCTTATGTCTTCATCGGTAAATCCTGTGGGCTCTGCCTTTAGAACCCGTTTAAAGCACGCCCAGAATCCTATCCTTTCTCGGTCGCAACATCCCCAGCCCACACCAGGTCAGCATCTCTCGAAGGACCACAGCCACCTCCTCTCCACTGGCCTCCCCACTTCCAGCCTGTCGCCTCCACACCCACTGAGGTCGGTGGGGCCCCCCGAGGACACGCGTCTGATCCTGCTGCTCCCGTCTCACTGGGGTTAGAGGCCGAAGCTGGACACGCTTCCCCCTCACCCCTGCTCAAGTCACCTGAGCCTCCTTGACGGCACTCCAACACACCTGCCTCTGCTGCCACAGGGCCTTTGCACAAGCTGTGTATGTGGAGAGGGCAGGCGTTATTCTTCCCTCTTCCCATGACTCCCTCTTCATATCCTCCAGGCCTTTATTCAAGACCTGCTTGTCAAAGCCTCCTCACTCCCATCTAAAATGGTAATTATCTGGGAGTTCTCTGGGAGTCCAGTGGTTAGGATTCAGGCCCAGGTCCAGTCCTTGGTTGGGGAGCTAAGGATTCTGCAAGCCACAAGGCGTGGTCAAATAATATTAAAAATTGTTCGTGTTCAGTTGCTCAGTCATGTCCGACTCTTTGCAACCCCATGGACCGCAGCACGCCAGGCTTCCCTGTCCTTTGCTATCTCCTAGAGTTTGCTCAAACTCATGTCTTTTGAGACATCTCATCCTCTGTCGCCCCCCTCTCCTGCCCTCAGTCTTTCCCAGCATCAGGGTCTTTTCCAATGAGTAAATAAAATGGTAACCTCCCACCCCGTCCTGTGTCTGTGTCTTTTTCTCTTTAACTCCCATTACCTTTTTTATTGTCCACCTCCATCACTACATTACAAGCTCCAAGAAGACATGGTTTTTGTCTACTTTGCTCACTGCCGTATCCTTTCAGCTAACACAGTGCCGGGCACACACGAGGCGCTCAGTGCCTGGTGACTGAACTGAACCCTCATCCCACATACTCCATCCACCTGCCAGGCCTGGCTTCAAGTGTGAGACCCGTGTGGCCACTCAAGAGCAGCCACGCGCTGGGTGGACACTCTGCCGCCGCTGTCTAGAGACAAGGCAGCCCCTCTTTTTGTCCTGCACTGGGCTCTGTGAACTATGCGGCCGGGTGGGCCACAGTCCCTGCTGCATAGCTGAACAGAGCCAGGCGTTGGTGGCCCACTAGGGACCCCCGCCGCACTCAGGGCTGCGCTCAGCACCTTCTCGTGCCAGAAGGCTCTGCCCGACTCTAATGTTGCTGCCCCCATACCCTTAGTTCCAGTGTAGCCAGGCTCAGATTCTCCCCAGAGCCTCCCTGGGCCAGCTCACTCTCCCTCCAGCAGCAGGCACCCAGGCAGCTGCTCCAGGAGCTCCGAGCAGAGGCGGAGGCCCGGCCACGCCCGCAGGTGCTGAGGTCTCAGAGGGGCTGGAGGTCAAGGCCCAGAAGTGACACACACTAGTGGGGAGGAGGCGTCTGCATCCGGAAGGGGACCACCCCCCACAGGAGGGGGGGGCTGCTTGTAAGGTCATCTCCCCCCTCCCTGGGCTGGTCTCCTCAAAGTGCTGGAACTGGATGTAGGTGGGCTTGAGGCCTTGGAGCACCCCCATGGGGACACTGGGCATCCAGGAAGCCCCCACAGCGGCAGCCTGCCTGGGGCTGGGGGCTGCACCTTGCAGAGACAGGTGTCCTGAGTGAAGCTGGTGCAGAGCAGGGCTGCCCAGGCCTGGGGGCTGTGGGCACAGAGCGGAAGGTCCCAGGAGCTCCTCGCCCTTCCCACAAGGCACCAAGTCCTATGGCTTACCGCTGGTCATGGGACATGCACCTGGCCCCTGACCCCCAGAACTCGGGCTCTCCTGTGGCCCCCACCTCTAATTGTTCTCCTGCGACCACCCCAACCTGGGAGGCCAGTTGCAAACTCCAGCTGCAGATGCCTCCGGGGAGATGACCCCAGACCCTCTTCCGCCCTGTCCTCATAGCCTCCCTCCACCTCCCTGCCAGGGACTCCTCCAGCCACGGAAGCCACACACAGGCCACATCCGTGCCCTCCAGGGAGGGGCCTCGGCCTCCTCTGCTCCCATGTCAGCCTGGCTGTACCCCGCGGCCTCCAGCAGGGCGAGGCCCCCCTACGCCCCCAGGGCAGGCAGCACCGAGCCAGGCGCTGGAGGGCAGCTCTCCGGGGCTAAGGTGAGCGAGCATGGGAGCACCTGCGTGTAGTCTCCAGTAAATCTGAAGAAAGGGGAGGCGGGGCCCGGAGGAAGGACAGGGCATCCCCGTACCCCAGAAGGCCAGCCCCCACCCCAGCAGCTTCCCTTCCAAGCAGAGCGGTCTCTTCTTCCCTCCAAGGATGACTGCTAAGGGTGGCAGCCCGTGCATATGAGCGGAGGCTCCCTTCAGGCGGGATGGGGGAGCCGCCAGAGCCCGGGGTGACGCTGGGTGGGGGGTGGGCTGAAGTGAAGGTGTCAGTGCCGGGAAGGGACTGTGGAAACAAGGGTCGTGGGAACACCTTTAGAGTTGGGGGGCCCCAGGGAGCACGGCCGGATGCCCCCCACCCCATGGCCCAAACTCCAGCTGTACTTTGCTGAATCAAAATACATCTTACTCCAAAGCAGGCCAGTGTTGCCATGACAACTGAGCTAATTCATGGAGGGATTTCTCCATCTGATTTATTACGCCCGCCCCTGTGAGTCAGAGAGCCCAGATTCAGGGGCCAGGGCAGGTGTCTCTCCTACCCGGGGACCAAGCCACACAGGGGCGAATGCAGAGATCCACGTGGGGACACAGGTGGATGTAAAAGCCCCACATATCTCCCCGGGGGCCAGAGTGGAAGACAGGAGGAGTTCCCAAACCTGACGCCCCCACTTCCTCCACGCACCGGCCCTGGGCTGTCTAGGAAATGGCCATGGTGGCTCAGACAGTAAAGAATCTGCCTACAATGCGGGAGACTCAGGTTTGATCCCTGGGTCGGGAGAAGCCCCTGGAGAGGGGAATGGCAACTCATTCCAGTATTCTTGCGTGGAGAATCCCATGGATCCCAGAGAAGCCTTCCAGAGAAGCCTGGGGGGCTACAGTTCATGGGCTGGCAAAGAGTCTGACACGACTGAGTGACCAACACTATCACTACTAGCCCTTCCTGAGAACACACGAAGGCCTGGGCTCCCTGCACACTCTCACTGTTCTTAAAACAAGGCTGTGGGGCAGGGACCACTGAGGGTCCCATCCCACAGATGAGGAGACCCGAGCTGTCTGCACCCAAGGTTGGCTGGCCACTAGGTGGAAGTCTTTGCCTTGCTTTCACCTCTCATCCCTTCTCCTGCTTTTGAGGCTCAGCTGAGGCGGCCTCTGCCTGAAAGCCCTGCCTTTCTGGGCCCTGAGGCCCTGAAGCCGGTCCTCAGTGGCAGCCCGCCCCTGGGCCCCGGGTACGGAAGGCTGGGCCGGCCTGTGCCTGTGAAGCACACAAGTGCAGCTCTCTAACCGCACAGGGTAGACAAGGAGCGGCCAGGCGGGGCTGCGGTGGGAGGGGTCTTCCTGGGGCTCAAGGAGCTGCTCCCCAACTGCCCCAGGGGCCGTCTTAGTTCTCAGCATCTCGCCTGGAGAGAGGGGAGGGGGCTTCCCTCGCTTACACACCGTCCCAGGGGACGGCATGGGGCGTGGGCCACTCAGACCCCACCTGCGACCCACAGGAGGCCAGCCGGTGCCCTCACAGGTGCCCTGACACACTGACACGGCCATACGTGCGCAGCCGCACACGCCCTTCCGTCCATCCCCAGCGTCCCGGGGGAGGCTCTGAGCTGAGCTGGGATGAGTGCTAGAATCAGGGCTCCAAGCTCCTAAGCGTCCCCCGAGGCGCCCACAGCCCCAGTTCAGGAAGGCCAGTGGGAGACCCCCTCCCCTCCCAGCCCCCTTTCCCAGCAGGGAAGCCAGAGAGGGCCAGGATGGCACCTGCCGGCAACTCAGCCTGCCTGGGGCTGGGCGACCTTGGGCCTCGGCTCCCCCTCCGGTAAACGGCCCCCCGCCGGCCATGCCTGGGCAGCCACACCCCCAGCGTGGTCCTTCCCCCCCTCCCTGCCAAGCCTGTTATTAAACAAGGGGCGGGGAGGGGTCTGACAGAGACTGTCGGCCCTGTAGTCGCCCCTCACCGCAAGGCGCCCCTCCTTCTCTCCATGGCGTTGTGGTGGTGGTGGGGGGGAGCAGCCTCGCCCTTTAAAGGCCCAGCAGAGACCTCCAGCTGTCAGCCCGAAGCCCGGGAAGGGAGGGGATCGCAGGCGGGAGAGACGTTTGCGAACGCCTGCGGCCAGGGAGGCGGATGCCGCCAGGTGCCCGCTGCGGGGCTCGGGGTGACGGCCGGGTGCTCGAGGCCGCCCCTCCTTCAGCGCTGGCCGCAGGGGGCGCGGACCGAGGGTCCGGGCGCTGCTGGCCCCGCCCCGCCCCCCGGGACTCGAGAGCATCCCCCTCCGCGGCCGGCGCCGGGCGGGGTGGGGGGCTCGGCGCTGGAGACGGCCCCGGGGCGCGCCGCCGCTCCCGCCCGCCCCCAGCGCCCCCGCGCCCCCCGGACTCACTGGCCTTCCCGGGCCGCGGCCTCTGCAGCAGCCTCTGCGCGGTCCCCACGTCCTCCGCCTTCACTGCCTGCACCAGCTCCTGCTCCTTCCCCATGGCGCGGCCGGGGCCGCAGCGACGCGGCTGCGCTCCGTGCGCTCGGCGCGGCTCCGAGGCGGCGGCGGCGGCCCCGCGGCACCGGCCGCCTCCTCCGCCCTCCCCCGCCGCCTCCTCCGCCGCCCGCTCCCCTCGCAGTCCTCGGGCTCCGGCTAGGGATCGGGCTCCCGGCGCGGAGGGGGCGGGGAGCGCGTCACGGGCGGGGGGCGGCCCGGGGGCGGGGGCCGGCGGCGGCGGGCGTGAGGCGGGGGCGCGGCACCTGGCGCCGCCTCCCGGACGCCTGGGTCCCCGTCCTGCGGCCGCTGACCTCGGTGCGCCCGCGCCGGCCGCGCGCCCGGCTCCTTGGCTCCGCCCCTACCTCTGGCTCCGTCCTCCCGAGACGCCCCCTCCCCACGTGCGGGTCGCGCGGCTCGGGCCTGGCCTCTGCGGACACCCCGCGGCCCGGGCGATGGCCGGGGGACTGGACGCTGAGCCCCGACTCGGCGGCGACGCCAGGCAGAGCCCGAGAGCCTTCCAGAGGCTGCGGGACCCACGGGAGGAGGGACTCCGGTAGTGGGCGGGTGGGGACCCGGGCACCGAGAGACCCGGGCACCGGGCGCGGGAGCCGGGCCGCCAGAGGCTGTCAGACATTTCTGGCCCGTGGCTCCCGTGGGAGGTGTCGAGGGACTGTGAAGAGGAATCTCCCAGTAATGAATTCGGTGTCAGGGAACCCGAACACCCCCAGCCCAGCAACTGCACCTTCGCGCCCTGCTGTCTCCAGCTGTCTCCACAAACAATGCTCCACGACCCCCGCCCCCGCCTCAATCTGAACCCCGACCTCAGGCACCTGCCCATCACCAGCCGGGGTTCAGCCCCCTACCCCTACCACTAAGAGGGACTGGGTTCCCTCATCCCCGGCACCGAGTGGGATGTAACTCTTCAGATCCACAAGCCGGTGGGGGGCGGGCTTCAGTACCCCCACCTTCAGCACCAGTGGGGTCACAGCCCTGCCCAGCAGCAACCTGAACCCCTACACAAGCCTGCTTACCCCCCAGCCTCCGGCCACAGCTTCTGACAGCCCCCCACTCCCCCTACACACAGGTCTCATCCTTCTGACCTCGACCTTCTCGGACCCTCACCTTGTCATGGCTGCAGCATTCTAAAGACAGAGCGGCTCAGACTCTTTGCTCATTTGCAAGGACGGGCAGATGACTCCCCTCCACGCAGCTTTGGGAAGGTTCACACACATGATGGCGGGATGCCCCTCTCCCACCCAGATCATCAAGCTGGTCCAGGAAGAAGGCAGCCAGAGGGTGGAGGAGGGTGAGCAGCAGGCACTGGAATTCCCTGATCTGGGCAGCCAGTCAGTCCCCTCTGTAGGGTCTCCCATGAAGTTAGGGAGCAGGCCGATGTCTTACGTCCACCAGGGTCCCTAAACACAAGGGCCTTTCCCCCCACCCTTTATGGTTACCAATTTCTGGGCACCTGCTGCATCAGGCACTGAGCTGGTCACTTCATAGGTGAACCTGGACTTACTGTACCCTTTTCACAGATAAAGATTTAAGTGAGGCTCAGAAAAGCTAAGTGACTCACCTGAGGTCCCAGAGTCTCCAGTTCATGAGTCTGAGATCTGAACCCACAGCCCCCTCTGCATTTGTCCTAGTTCTCCCTCTTACCAGATTTGCTTTTCCAGTCACTTTGTCTTTCTGTGTCTTGATCCCTGCTCCGTAAAATAGGGAGTGATACCTCCTTGTAGATTATTTGAGGATTAACTGTGGTGCTACCTATAAAGCACTTTGCTGTAGAACGTAATAACTGCTCAGCAAATCGCTTCTGTGGGTATTGTGATATTCCCCATCTAGGTAGCAATTGCATTTTATTCATCTTCACAGCTTAACAGTGTGCCTAGCACACAGGAAACATTACCAAAAAAGTTAGTTAGCGCCCTTACCATTATTTTTATGTTTTGGCTGGCTGAGACAAACCATGAACTGTGGTGTCGGAGAAGGCTCTTGAGAGTTCCTTGGACAGCAAGGAGATCAAACCAGTCAATCCTAAAGGAAATCAAACCCAAATATTCACTGGAAGGACTGATGCTGAAGCTGAAGCTGAAGCTTCAACACATTGGCCACCTGATGCGAAGAGCCGACTCATTGGAAAAGATGCTGGGAAAGATTGAAGACAGAAGAAAGTGACAAAGGATGAGATGGTTAGATGGCACATCAACTCTATGAACGTGAGTTGAGTTTGAGCAAACTCCGGGAGATGGTGAAGCGTAGGGAAACCTGGTGTACTGCAGTTCATGGGGTTGCAGAGTCTGTTCAGACTGAGCGACTGAACAACAAGAAAGCAAATCACTCTGGCCTGAGCCTAAGATTTTCAGGGCTTGGGGCAGGAGTACGAACAGAGGCCCACACACCAAATGTCTAAGAATTTAAACATTATAAGTTGTGCTAATATTAAATAGAATATGTTCTATCATCCTACCTTGACAAATACACTTTCATCATACCTGAAAGGCCAAGTCCTAGTTTAGAATGATCACATAGCTCTGGAAAATGAACTGGCCCTGCCTCTAGCTGCCTCACCTCCATTCTCTGCCCACCTCCACTCTAGACAGCTAACAGGTAGCTGATAGACCTGGGGGTGGGCAACTTGCTGTGTGGCGCATCATCCTTTCAGGACAGAGCTGGGAAGAGAGCTGACAGATTCTGCTTGATTCATCCTGGTAGGTGAGGCTAATGCCCTAGGAGGAATCAGGCATTCTAGATCCGCTACCAACCAGCCCAGAGAACCTGGGACAAGCTCCCTATGCTCAGCTGGCCCATCTGTAAAATGGGCCAGCAGTTCTGCCCACAGTCCACGGCTGATGGACGGGTCCACCTGGAAACAGAGATGTGAACCTTCCTGGGGTCCCCCCATCCCAGGGATGGGGGCGACAGAAGGGGCCATCTGCTTTGGCCAGGGATATGAGGATGCAGAGGCGTGGGACCTGGGCAGCCCTCCAGGAAGTCGGGGCTGGGAGGACGATCCCAGGAGGAGGGGCCGCTGAACCAGCAGATTTGCTGAGGCTCAGCCTGGAGTAGAGCGGCTGCCTCACCGCAGCCTGGGCTGGCCCCCTGCCCAGCTGCACAGCAACCTCTCCCCTCCCCTGGCTGCAGCGAAAGCCCTGCTCCTGCCCACCAGCTGTGTGCCCTTCCAGGGGCTCCCTGGTGCCCCCCAGCCCCCCAGGGCCCTGGGGTCCAGCCCCTTATGTAAAAAATGGTGATGATGAACGTCCCCTCCCGGTGGACTGCTGGGAGCATGAAGTCTGAGAGCTGCCACGGTTTCTATCATTCTCAAAGATGCCGCCTCTGTACAGTGATCAGCTGATGCTTAGTATATGGAAGGGATCCGCAACCATGGGTCGAGTCTCCCTTTTCTGCCCAGCAGGGATGCTGGAGCTATTCAGGCTGGACAGGGAGCCTGGCCTGGTCTCTCAGTTACCCCCTAGGCATGGGACATATGCAGCCCTCCCCCCAGTGCCAAGTCACTTCAGTCGTGTCCAGCTCTGTGCGACCCCGTGGACTGCAGCCTGCCAGGCTCCTCTGCCCATGGGATTCTCCAGGCAAGAAGACTGGAGTGGGTTGCCATGTCCTCCTCCAGGGGATCTTCCTGACCCAGGGATTGAATCCGCGTCTGTTATGTCTCCTGCATTGGCAAGGGGCTTCTTTACCCCTAGAGTCACCCACCGAGAAGCCCCCCACCGAGTCCTCACAAAAATTCGGACTGCTCAGGCCCACGCCCCAGCCACAGGCCCACAGACACCTGGCTGTGTCCCCGAGCCCTCTCCTGGCCCCATCTCTCTCCCATACTCAGGCTCTCAGGCTTTATGCTGCTCTGGACATTCTTCAGGTATTCTCAAGCCCGCATATCCATCTGCCACTCCCCGGAGCTGCCCTGGGGAGCACCTGTACTTCAAGAGGAAGATGAGCATGTTTGTGGGGCGGGGGTGCCCGCATGCAATCGCCCAGCCAGAAGGGACAAGGTCAGGGCGTAGCTGAGCCCAATTGGGTGGGTTCTGCCGCGTTCTAACCACGTGCCCTGGGGTGTGTGACTCTACATCTCTGAGCCTCGGGGGGTTCTTAATTTAATTTTATTTATTTTTGGGTGTGTTGGGTCTTCATCACTGTGCAGGCTTTCTCTAGTTGCAGCAAGTGGGGGCTACTCTCTAGTTACAGTGCCGGGCTTCTCATTGCGGTGGCTTCTTTTGTTGAAGAGCATGGGCTCTAGGGTATGTGGGCTCAGTAGTTTTGTTGCTCCGTGGCATGTAGGATTGGGATTGAACTCATGTCTCCTGCGTTGGCAGGCAGATTACCACTGAGCTACCAGGGAAGCCCCAAGCCTCAGTTTTCTCACCTACAAAATGGGGGTGGTTCCTCCGTGGCAGGGTTATTGTGAAGACCCAACGCAGAATGTGGGTAAAAGGCTCAGCACAGTTTGGCAGTTCCTCAAAAACTGAAACGTGGAATTACAAGATGCAGCAGCCCCACTGCTACTATATACTCAAGAAAAATCAAAATGGGTACTCAGAAGTACTTGTACAGAAAAGTTCATTGCAAGCATTATTTGTACTAGCTAAAACGTGGAAACCATCTCATCAAGTGTCCATCAATGAATGGAAAAACGGATAAATGAAATATGGTCCATCCATACAATGAAATGTTGTTCAGCCATAAAAAGGAATGAAGTACTAATACAGGCTTCCCTTGTGACTCAGCTGGTAAAGAACCACCTACAATGCAAGAGATGTAGGTTCAATCCCTGGGTTGGGAAGATCCCCTGGAGAAGGGAAAGGCTACCCATTCCAGTATTCTGGCCTGGAGAATGCCATGGACTGTGTAGTCCATGGGGTTGCAAAGAGTCGGTCACAACTGAGTGATTTTCACTTTTATTGACACAGGATACAACCTGGATGAACCTAGAAAATGTTATGCCCAGTGAAAGAAACCAAACACAAAAGGCCACATATCGTATGACTTCATTTCTATGAACTGTCCAGAAGAGGTAAATCCATGGAGTCAGGAATCAGATCACTGGCTGCTAGGGGGTAGGGGGAGGTGGGGTGGGGGATGGGGAGTGAGTGCCTAACGGGTGGTGGGGGAGGTGGGGTTCTTTTAGAATGATGGGAATGTTCTGGAACTAGACAGAAGTGGTGGTTGCACAACATTAAGCGCCACTGAATTGTTCACTTAAAAATGGCAACGTTCATGTAATGTGAATTTCACCTCAATTCAAACAAAACATTCGGTATAGGCCCTTCATACAGAATAAGCTCTCAAAGCTATGAAAGGTGCTAAAAAAATCAGAGTTCAGCAGGTAAAGAGGCAGAGATGACACATTCTAGGTGTGGGCAAGGGTTCAAAGAGAGGGTGCCGTGAATTCTGAGACTGCCGTTCACTCGTGGCTTGTGTAGTGGAGAGGAGAAAGCTGCAGGGATGGCAGGGGCTGGCCCCAGGAGTCTGAAGGGTGATGGGTGACACTTGCAGGATTCTTACAAGGTTCAGGCTTAGGACTTTTTTTTAATTAAAAAATATTTATTTATGTTTGGTTGCATCAGGCCTTAGTTGTGGCATGTAAGGTCACCAGCTGTAAGCTTAGTACCTGCAATGCGTGGGCTTAGTTGCCCTGCGGCATGTGGGATCTTGGCTCCCCGACCAGGGATTGAACCCACATCCCCTGCATTAGGGAGAAGGCAATGGCAACCCACTCCAGTACTCTTGCCTGGAAAATCCCATGGATGGAGGAGCCTGGTAGGCTGCAGTCCATGGGGTCGCTAGAGTCGGACACAACTGAGTGACTTCATTTTCACTTTTTGCTTTCATGCATTGGAGAAGGAAATGGCAACCCACTCCAGTGTTCTTGCCTGGAGAATCCCAGGGACAGTGGAGCCTGGTGGGCTGCCATCTATGGGGTCGCACAGAGTTGTACACGACTGAAGCGACTTAGCAGCAGCAGCAGCCCCTGCATTAGATGATAGATTCTTGACCACTGGATCACCAGGGAAGTTCTCAGGCTTAGGTATTCAGAAGACCACTCTGTAATGTGAAGGAGAGCCTGGACGGGGCAGGAGAAGAGTGATGGGGAGGCTGCTCCTGAGAGGGGGTGGTGGTCCACGGGATCCCGTCTGGCTGTCACATATGGGTGGGCACCACCCACAGAAGAGAAAGCCTTTGGGGGCAGGTCCATCATGAACTGTCTTGGCTGTGGGAAGCGGAGGGGTCTGTGCGGCCTTTGATGGACAATGTCAAACAGGGAGCTGGCTGTGAGCTGGAGACAGGGAAGGAAGGACCCGGAGCAAGGAAGGTACTGAAAGCCCTGGAGAGTAGGCAGGAGCCCTAGGGACACAGGATCTCTGGAGGCTGCCAGCCTTGAGGGGAAGGCAGAGAAAGAGACTGAACGTGGGGGGCAAGAAGCTAGCAACAGTCACAGGAGCTTTCTAGCAGTGCTGTCAGCCACTGTGTAGACAGACGTGGCAAGATGCATGAGAAAAGTATGCACTGCGTTTGGCAGTGTGAGATGGCCAGTGACCTTGTGAAACTCTCACTGGAGAGCTGGGAGTAAAACATGACAGCTGACAGCGAGTCAAGCTGCTAGTGAGAAGTGAGGCTGGATTTCTGAAAGGGTGCCGTCTGGAAGGATGGTGTGGAAACGCTGAGGGAGGGACTTCCCTGGCAGTCCAGGGGTTCAGGCTTGTGGTTCCACTGCAGGGGACACAGGTTCAATCCCTGGTCGGGGAACTAAGATTCCGCATTACACATGGTGCGCAGACAAAAAATTAAACAAAGGAAGAAAAGAAAAAGAAATGCTGACAGGAAGGAAAGAGGGAAGATTCAGGGAGGAAGGGTGCCAGGACCAGAGCCTGGGATAGGCAGGGGACATGGCCTTGGTCAAGGGGCCAAAGGAAGGAAAAGGGGTGCAGCTGCAATTTGGAAGCCTGGTGGGAAGATGCCCTGGGAGAGGCTGTCTCAAGATCCTTTTTTTTTCCCTCTGAGGCCACGTGTGTAGAATGTGGGAAGGCTGGATGGAAGAGGAGGCACAAGGGACCCCAGTAATGGAGGGGTCACTAGGATTAGTGAAGCGACCTGAGGGTCCGAGGGGTCTGCACAGGCCTGACAGGGCCCAGACTAGGGGTTGCCTGATGTAGCAAAGAAAACTACAGGACACCTAACCACACTTGAATTTCACGCAAGCAACGTAGAACTTTTCAGTATAAGTATATCCCATTTAGGCTGTACTCAACAAAACACGTTGCTTATCTGAAATCAAATGCAACTGGATGTCCTGTAATTTACCTGGGAATCCTAGTGGGCACCAGACGGATGGGGTGGGGGGTGGATGCTACCACCCGGCCCAGGGAACCGCTCTCGGGAGGGTGGGGTCCCAGAGAGCGGAAAAGGCTGGGGTCGCTGCTTTCGTCCCGGGGCCTGTACCTCTTCTTCCCAGGAGATAGGGGCCTTCTACCCCAGAGCTTTAGTCTCGTCCCCGCCACCCCCGTCCCTCGTGCCCCTTGGTGTCGCCCTACTATCCCATCGATAACTCGACGCTCTGCCTTATCGACCTGCTCCGGCTCCGCTAGCCGTCCTGGGCCGCGGCGGAGCGCGGAGCCGCCTGAAAGGTACGGGGGCCGCGGGACGAGGGCTGGAAGGCGACGTCCAGGGGCCAGGAGAGCGCGCCCCGGGGGCGCTGGCTTCGCGGGACACAGTCAGGACGGTCGGCGGAGCGCCGGGGAGCTCGAGGGTCCAGCCAGGGAGCTCCCCCGCGCCGCCCCACAGGGCCCGCCGCCGGCCCACTACGCATGCGCGGCCGCTGCGCTCAGGCTTCGCTCGCGGGCCGGTGCTCAGCCCTGCGCATGCGCGGCCCGCCCCTGCGGCACCGCGGCGCCCGCGGAGCGACTGCCCCCTGCAGGCCGCCGGTGGGAGGGCGTTTCGGCGGCGGCTCTCGGGGCTGGGGACGGAGCCCGCGGCTCGGAGCGCCGAGCTGTCCCTTGCCGGTTGTCACGCGTCTCCCTGAACCTCTCCGCGCCTCGGTTTTCCCCGTGTCTAAAATGGGGATGATTTCATTATTCCCCAGCACCGAGTAATCTGCTGTAACGTACTTAGGACGTAGGGTATTCTCTAAACATTGCATTCCCTATCTCTGCTCTAGATGCTCTGATCTTTGGCCCCTGTGGGTCAGACCTAGTGCCCTGTATCGAACCGAGTCCTTCCGGCAGCCACACCATGAATACGTCTCCAGGCACAGTGGGCAGTGACCCCGTCATCTTGGCCACTGCAGGCTATGACCACACGGTGCGGTTCTGGCAGGCCCACAGCGGGATCTGTACGCGAACTGTGCAGCACCAGGACTCCGTATCCTCCGCTGGGGCGATGGGGCGGGTGGTGCCGGACAGGATGCGCGGTGGAAAGGACGCGGCACTGAACCCGCCGGGGTAGAGGCCTCGGAGGCCCCTGTTTGTCACCCTCCTTAACAGACCCAGCAGGTGAACGCGCTGGAGATCACACCCGACCGCACCATGATTGCAGCTGCAGGTACCCTGCCCTCCACCCCAACCCCTGATTTCTCCTAGGTCCGTCGGCACAGCCTCACTTGTTTGGCCTCTGCTCCTAGGTTACCAGCACATTCGCATGTATGATCTCAACTCCAATAACCCCAACCCCATCATCAGCTACGACGGGGTCAACAAGAACGTCGCGTCGGTGGGCTTCCACGAGGACGGGCGCTGGATGTACACGGGCGGGGAGGACTGCACAGCCCGGATCTGGGACCTCAGGTGTGGGCGCTGGGCGGGAGCAGCTTGCTGCCCGGGTGGGTAGGCAAGGGCCAGCCCGGGAGACTGTCTATGCAGGTGACTTCTTGAAGGCAGGTGAGGAAAGCAGGTAGGGCAGGGAGGCAGGCCCACAAAGAACCCCCCCAGCAGATCCTCAGCCTGATCCCACAGGGGGCTCTGGAATGAGCTGCACCAAAGAGCAAGTCCCGCCTCGAGGCAAGGGCCCACGCTTTATGCCCTTTCTGAGTCAGTCATTGGCTTCAGGCTGCCCTGGGGAGGTCCGAGCCCCCCCACCCCCGCCCAAGTCTTTCCTGTGAGACAGCTCCCATCACAGACAGAGGATAAGTGGCAAGGAAAGGGTATCTTGGGGAGGAGGGGGGCACCGATGGCCATGCAGCACAGACAGGGTGTGTCCCCTCGTCTCGAAGGTCCCGGAACCTGCAGTGTCAGCGAATCTTCCAGGTGAATGCACCCATTAACTGCGTGTGCCTGCACCCCAACCAGGTGAGGGGGCCGCCCGGGGCTGGGCACCCTGGGGCTCTGGAGGGCAGGGGTGCTGCCCGGCCTCACCTCCCCGGCGCCTCCTCAGGCGGAGCTCATCGTGGGTGACCAGAGCGGCGCCATCCACATCTGGGACTTGAAAACTGACCACAATGAGCAGCTGATCCCGGAGCCGGAAGTCTCCATCACATCCGCCCACATCGACCCAGATGCCAGCTACATGGCTGCCGTCAATAGTACTGTGAGTCCAGGGGAGGGAGTGCGGTTTGGTGCCCTGCTCTTTAGAACCCTATTCCCTGCAGGTGGGCTTTCTCCTCTCCCCCTGAGTCCTGCTTCCCCGTCCTGGGCTCCAGCTCTGACCCAGCCCCCAGAGCCAGAACCCTGGGGGTCATGCCCGATGCAGCCTCTCGCTGCCGGCCATGGCCCACGCAGCAGTCCGGGCCTCTCCATCTCCAGTCTTTCCAGTTGTCCACTTCCCTCTCTCCTCCTGGTCCCAGTTTCCCTCCTCTCTCCCGACAGTGGCTGCAGCCTCTCTGACTTCCTTCCCCCTGTGACATCTTCCTGTCCCAATGCGGAGCATCCTTCAGCAGGAGCAGCCTGACTGCTCCTTACCAGGGCCTCCGGACCCTGCCATTTGACCCCTGGACTCCCATCCAGCCTCCTTTTCTTCCTTTAACGTCCATTTGATCTCAGCGAATCAGTTATCTCTCAACATCCCCAAACTGTCCACTCCCAAGCCTTTGCCCTACAGTTCCCTGTGTCTGGGTGCCCTCGTCCCGTCTTATTCTGCACATTTCTGTTGGCCAGGCGCATCCTTCAGGAAGGCCAGGCATGGCCTCCTGCCCTCAGCCCATCAGGTGTGGCCCTTGCTCGGGGCCGGGTCTCCCAGGTGCTCCCTGTCGCATGTCCCTGGCCCCCAGGTTCTTGTGCATAGCCGCAGTGCTGAATGGCAGCCCCTGGATCTAAGTCTTGCTGCTGGGTATCCTCCCCCACCTGTCAGACCGGAGGCCCCGGCCTCCTGTGACTTCCCTCCTTCCTGGCAGGGGAACTGCTATGTCTGGAACCTGACTGGAGGCATTGGCGACGAGGTGACACAGCTCATCCCCAAGACCAAGATCCCGGCGCACACCCGCTATGCCCTGCAGTGCCGCTTCAGCCCCGACTCCACGTGTGTGCAGGGTCAGGGGGCAGGAGGCGGTGTGCCTGGGGCTGGGGGCCTGATGCGTTGGGTCTGCTTGGAGGACAGCACAGGAGTGCGGGATGGGAGCGGCTGTTGATGGCACCCCTGCCGTGCTCATCCCCGCCCCCAGGCTCCTCGCCACCTGCTCGGCCGACCAGACGTGCAAGATCTGGAGGACGTCCAACTTCTCCCTGATGACAGAGCTGAGCATCAAGAGCAGTAATCCCGGAGAGTCATCTCGGGGCTGGATGTGGGGCTGCGCCTTCTCAGGAGACTCGCAATACATCGTCACCGGTGGGCCCCGCCACCCTGCCCCCCGCCCCACTGGCCCAGCCCGGGGCTGCTCCCCGAACCCCATCTGTGCTCTTCCTCCCTCCCTGCAGCTTCCTCTGACAACCTGGCCCGGCTCTGGTGTGTGGAGACAGGCGAGATCAAGAGAGAGTATGGCGGCCACCAGAAAGCTGTTGTGTGCTTGGCCTTCAACGACAGCGTGCTGGGCTAGCCTCGTTCCTGGGCACTGCAGGCAGCCGTCCAGGTGGCACCAGCCGGGTGTGTCTGTCCAGCTGCCCAGGTCAGCGTGACACCCATGGGCTGGCTGCTTCATCCGAGGCTCGCCGGACTGGACTGAGTGACCCTGGCCCCCCAGCCAGGCCAGTCCAATCTGGGACTTTCTCAGCCCTGGCTGCTTATGTGGACGCAGCAGGGCTTATTCCTTCAGAAACTCTGGACCCACAGGACCTAGAGCCACCAAGGGCGTCCAAGGCTGGCGCTTACCCCCAGCCAGGGCCTCCCCGGCTCCGCCCCGCCCTGTTTTGCATCCCCAAGGCCACAGAGAACACCATCACGGCCGGGTGGAATGGTTTATTATCCCTGTCCGCCCTCTGTGGACTGGTGATAGGGTCGGCCAGGTGGCCGGCCTGTGGGACCAGGCTGGGGGCTCAGTCCGGGAGATAATAAAAACAGACGGACACACAGATGTTGCTTGGGAAGCAGATGTCGATACATAGGTAGATCAGCCGCTGCCTCTGGGGCCCTGGAGGAGGGGGCTCTGTGAACCCCAAAGGACCCTTCCCCCTCTGTCCCCAGACTGTCCTAAGGAAGCCCAGGCTCCTCCGCACAGTCTGCCCCGACTTACCCTCTGCACGTCGGGCCCAGTAAATGGGGGTCTTGGCACAGAGGTGCCGCACGGGAGCCCCGACCTGGGCAGGGTCCACCTCTTGGCTCCCAAGCACTGCCAGCAGCTCCTGGGTGTAGTGGGTGTCCTGGCTGGGGCTTTGCATCGCCTGGAGCTGCAGAGAAGGACCCTCGCGCTGCTTCCGGCTGGGTGGGGCCCATGCATCCCGGGACATGCTGGTGGTGTGCCAGTCCTGCCCCGGCTCGTCAGCACCCTCGTCCACAGGAAGACAGAGCTTCTGTTCCCCTGAAACTGGAGCCCCCGCCCGCCCTGGGCCCAGGCTGCACACAGGACCCTTTGTTTGGCCCATGGCTGGAGGCTCCTCACCTGAGAGGTGTTCACCAGCAGCTGCAGAGTCTCACGGTCTTGGGGTTCCATCAGGCGCAGGAAGCAGGCCCGGTGCTCCGAGGGCCGGTAACAGACGCAGCCCTGGGCAGGCAGGCAGGTGAGGCAGGGCCACCTGAACCACCCCCCCGCCCTGCCCCGCCCCGCCAGGCCACTCACGCTCTGCCCGTCGAATAGCACTGCCCAGCTGTGGTTGCTCTGGGCTGGAGTCACCCAGATGGTTGCCACGTTCTGGGCCACATCCACCTGCTCGGTTTGGTTGGACCGGGGCACGCCCGGGCTCGGGAGGCTCAGGCGGAGCGTCTGCAGAGGGGGCTGGGTGGGAGGCGGGAGATCGCTGGCCAGGCTGGGGCTGCCCCAACACGCCCCCATCCCAGCTGCAGGGCTCTGACCCACCACTCCTCTAGGTTTCTGGTGTCTGCTCCCTGCCCTGGCCCCACAGGAGGGCTGGGCAGGGCTGGTCTCTCCTCCCCCTCCTGACTGTCTGAGCCTCTGCCTGGGTCCTGAGAAGGGGCTCACCTGGGGAGGGCTGTGGCTGAAACCAAGGAGCCCTCCAGCCACAGCAGCGGCGGTGGCCAGTGCCAGCATCAGCAGCAGCAGGCCAGGAGCTCTCCAGTGCCGGTGGCAGGGCTTGGTCTCCACCTGGAGGCACATTGGAGTCAGTGGGGCCCGGAGTGGAGGCCAGGCAACAGGCTGGTTCAGGGGAGGTAGAGGCTGAAGAAGTTCAGGAGACAGATGCTCCTCCTGCCCTGCCGGGCTGCCCTCGGCCTCTGTCTCCAAGAGGGCGTAGGTGGGGGGAGCGCTCACCCTCGCAGGCATGGGGCGCTTGGCCCAGCAGCTCCCCTGCCCCATGCTGCAGCCAGGGGACAATGCGAGATTGTCTGCTGCTCCTGAGTCGGCTGGGAAACCTCAGGACACCTCTGATCAACCAGTCCTTCTGGCCCCCTCCCCGCCTGACCCCCCTGCTTCCTCCCCAGCCCAGCCACCTGATATCCGGGTCAGAGACGGGACACCTGGAGGGGCTGCTCATTGCTGCCTGGCTCTTCTGATGCCTGGTCTGCGCAGACCAGAGCGCACGTGGGCCTGGGAGCGCAGGCGCCCTTGTGGAAGTGGAGACCCGGTGGCTGGCGCAGAGGGCAGCCCAGGTTGCCCAGAACTTTACAATACAAAGTCTGGTTGGGGGCTGATATCATTTTCCTGTAGACGTCTGTTCCCAGTCTCTCAGGGTACCTCTACACTCTGGGCACGGGGCCTGGCATACAGCAGGCCATCAGCAAATGGCTGTTTCATGGGACTCTGCAACTTCCTTTTCCTCTCATGCACCCCAGCTGCTTCCCAGTCCCCAGTGCAGGGCAGCTCGCGGGTGCATGCCCAAGACGAGGGCAGCTTCTAGGAGGTTCCACTGCTGCAGGGGCAGCCTCCTAGGATTGCCTGCATACTGCAGGATGGTGAGGCCAGCCTTGTGCCCACAGACCCCTGCCCGGCCCAGCATGGCTGTCCCTGACTGACCGGTGCCATGCGTTTCCAGCCACTTGGGGCTATGGACCCCAACACGCAGTAGCTCCCAGCACTGGCAGTTTTCGGGAGTGCGTGTCCTTCACCAGCTTTACCCCACGATCTCTTCCTTCTCTGGTTATTTTTCGTATGCCTGGTTTTTCCTGATTCTTTAGAACCTGCATTTCTGCAGTGGGCCTCAAACGGGCCGGAGTTTCTGTGCTGAGTCCCAAATCGAATTGGAGTCCCAGAATGGCCTTGTCCTGAGGGTACCCCCTCCCGCTCCCTGGCCACCCAGCTGTGGCGAGACAGCTGCACCCTCCACACAGAGACTGCTGTCCAGGCGAGAGCAAGGAACACCAGAGTCAGCTGTGGTCGAGAGTTTAATACACCTTTGGGTTCACACAGTGCAACAGGGGTGAGGGACAGGATGCACAGGCTCCTGGGCTGCTGCCCAGGCAAAGAGGGAAGTGTCGCCGGCTACCGCCCCTGCTGCGTGCTCCTGGTGTGGGTGACAACGCCCTGACAGGCCTGCTCAACATCCAGACCCACCTTGAGCCGACCTCACAGAGCCAACGTCAGCACCACCAACCTCACAGGCGCTGCTGCCCTCGTGTTGCCCCCGGCAGAGTCTGAACCCCAGACGCTCAGCCCTGGAAGGAGCCAAGGCTCAGGACATGCTTTATTGCTCTGAGAACTCTTAGAGGGTGGGTGAAGGTGATCTTGAGGCTAGGAGAGAACTGTGGGCTCTGAGCAGAAGCTGCTGGGTGTGGGGCGAGGCACCAGGAAGTAGTCGGCCAAAAGGAACAGCTTCCCAGGCACTCCCCTACAAGTGCAGCCAGTGGCCCATCCTCAAAGGTCAGCAACTCAGGGCGCAGGCAGAAAAGGCCACGGCCCCCTGCCAAGAACCCTTGGCTGGCCAGTGGACCCAGCCAGTCCTCCAGCTGGCAAGTGACAAGGGACCTCAGGGTCAAAACCGATGGCCTCATGGACCACTGGGATATGACATCTATCCCAACCAAGTGTCTGGGAAGACAGGAAAAGACTCAATTCCTGTTTTGGGGACACCTCTTTCCTCCCCTACCCAGAGGGAGCCTTGGGTGACAAGCATTCTTTGGCCAGCACGTGCCTTTGGCCCAACTGCTGGCTGTGGGGCACGCAGACTTCTTCAGTGGGATTTCCCCTATAAGACAGAGCACAGCTATTAATCATACGCTTACGCTTCAAATCCACCACCTGACAAAATTGTTAGAAAGCGAAAAAACAAAAACTTTTGGTATCAATGCTGCTCTGAGCTCCCTAAACGGCAGCCCTGAGTTCAACGATGGCATTCATGCCCTCCTGGCTGCTCGCCAAGCAACAGGCTCAGTCCAGACCACCTGGGTTTACATGCACGTTTGGAAAGGACGAGGCTCAGCCGGGCTGAGTTTACAGAAATGCACAACTCCATGAGGGTAGCAGCCCTGGTCTCTAAAATGAACACTCAGTTGTGACACTGGAGTGGTTTTGAAGGAAGTGTGGGGTGGTGAGGGCAGCACCCCAGACCCTATGGACAGGGAGGCTCCGCCTGAGAGCAGCCCCTTCCTTCGCTCCCACCCTGCAGGTGAGGACATGAGGCGGCAGCAGGTTCCTCTGAGGACCACACTGATGGGGCCCTGGCTTGGTTTGCACAAGTTGCTCACAACAGTGGAATTGAGTAGCGCCTCCTCCCCACTGATTCCTGAAACTTTCAATAAATACATGACACCCCTAGACCCACCTCAGTCCCACCAGTAGGCCCTGAGGTTACCTGAATCCTGGACATACACTGAACCCAACAGCAAGGCCCACTGGCACCTAAGGCCCAGGATCCCCACAATGCCCTCCAAGCTTAAAAGTGCATCTTAAAATATAAGTATCTGTAAACAAAGTCGCCCCCCAAACGTTTACTTACAAGGTTAACAACTAGCGCCTCTGCTTAACTCCAAGTAAGCAAACTTGAAGCCACCTAGCTGAGCGATGCTGAAGCCCCACCTATTAATTTGGGTGAGTGGTTTCAATTTTTTTTTTATTCTGGAGATTAAAGACACTAAATCTTTAACCTTGAAGGGCAGGCAAAAGGTCGGCTATGCTGTCAACATAGAAGTCAGGGACCATTTTCTTCTTAGCCATGCAGTCACTTTCCTGATTACTTTTCACGTCTCGCAGACTGGAGACACCCGTGAGGGTCAGGATGGTCTTCAGACCACAGGTCACGCCCAGGAGGATGTCTGTGTCCAGGCGGTCGCCCACCATGACGGTACGCTCTGGGTGGATGCCGTACTCCTGGGACACGCAATCGAAGATGAAGCGGCTGGGCTTCCCTATGATGTCGGCTTGGCGCTGGGCGGCCATCTCCACGGCTCGGACCAGACAGCCGGTACCTGCGGGGGCGGAGAGGGAGGGGAGGCGTGCCGGGGGTCAGAGGCCGGGAGGGGCTCGCTGCCCGCCCTCCAGCCTCCCTCCACCCGGGGCGCACGGACCCGCGATGAAGCGGCCGTTCTCCAGGGGGAGTCGGTTGTCCATGTTGGTGCCCACAAGCAGGCAGTCGGGCTGTTGCAGGTAGCGCACGGCCTTGGTGAGCTTCATGTAGCTGAAGTGCGGATCGAAGCCCACCACGACGGCGCGCACATCGGGCTCCAGGGGCGCGTCCAGCCAGGCGCCGGGGCCATCGCCCAGCAGCGGCTCGGGCCCCACGCCCACGCAGGAGACGCCCACGGCCTCCAGCTCGGCGGCCAGGGCCACGCTGCCCAGCACGTAGGCCTTGGGGGCCGGCGGGCCAGTCAGGCGCTGGCGCAGGTAGAGCGCGGTGCAGTAGGCCGTGCCGAAGACCTCGCGACCGGCGTCGGGCCCCGCCGGGGCGCCGAAGCCCAGGCACCTCAGCTTTTCGGCGTAAGCCTCGCGGGTCTTGCTGCTGTTGTTGGTGATGAAGGCGAGGCGCTTGCCGCGGGCCCTCAGCGCCGTCAGGGTCTCGGGCGCGCCGGGCACCGCCGTCTCGCCGCGCCACAGCACGCCGTCGCAGTCGAACAGCAGCGTGTCCACGTCGGCCAGCAGCGCCTGGGCCCGCTCGGCGTTCAGCCGCACGCAGCGGCCGTCGTCGCCGCCAGCCTCCGCCTCCGCCATGGCCGCCCGCCGACGCCGCCGCCACCGGCCGCCGCCGCCGCCACCGGCCGGCCGCTCTTCCTCGCAGCCGCCTGCTGCCGGGCCCGCCCCGCCCCCGGCGCGCTCATAGGCCCCGCGCCTCGCGCGTGTGGCCCATTGGGCCCCGCCTGCGCCAATCCGCCCCCGCCTCCCGCGGGCTGCGGGAGCGCCGGGCCAACCGTCGCGGTCCGCCGCGGACAGGCGGGCGGCCATTGGCTGGAGCGCCCTAGACGCCGCGGTGATTGGCTGGCTGGAAGCCAACCGGCATTCTGCGTGGAGCGCTCACTGCGGAAATTCGGCCGAGGAGCCGGAGCGCCGGCGCAGGACGTAAGACTGGTGTTCATTGGCTGCTGCAGGACAGCTCGCCCATTGGAGGCGCTTGGTCAGCCTAGGTGACGGAGGCCCTTAATCAAGTGACCCCCGCGCCGGGCCGGCTGTGATTGGCTGGCTTGTCTCCTATCTTGCAGGCTGGGCGCTCCGCGGGATCGCGGCGGGAGGGGTCTGCTGTCTCCTTGCGGCAGGAGTCACGTCCGCACCTTTGCCGGGTCGGCGCTGGGCGGTGTTCTGCGCCGTGGACGCAGTGTCTGCGCGTTGGCCGATTATGGCCTTTCCTGAGAGGCAGGCCCAGGCTCCTTCCTAACAAGACTTGCGTTCTGGAAGACGTTTCCAGGCCTTTGCAAAATCGCTTTTCCTGTGCTTGGTGGTCATGTGGACGAATAATTTACAGGGCAGTGGGATCAGGGTCTAAGAGAAGGACGTTAGTGCCTAGAACACAGCACTCAGTAACTGGTCGCTCTCATCATTAATACGTATTACTAACTTTTGTGGAGATCAATCCTGAATATTCATTGGAAGGACTGTTGCTGAAGCTGATGCTCCAAAACTTTGGCCACCTGATGAGAAGAGCTGATTCATTGGAAAAGACTCTGGTGCTGGGAAAGATTGAAGGCAGGACGAGAAGGGGACGAGAAAAGATGAGATGGTTAGATGGCATTACCGATTCAATGGATGTGAATTTGATCAAACTCCGGGACATAGTGAAGGACAGGGAAACCTGGCGTGCTGCAGTCCATGGGGTTGCAAAGAGTCGGACACACACAAAACATTAAGTGCATAAATCTTAAGTGTGCAGCCTGATAGGATTTTAAAGAGTTGGACACAACTGGGCAACTGAACAACAGGCCTGTGTAAACACAGGCGAGATCAAGGTACAGAATATTTCTATCACTCCAGAAACTTCCCTCAAGTCACTATGTGTCCCTAGAGGTTACCCCTCCAACTGCTTTTCTGACTTCTGTCACCAGAGTGAGTCACAGCCTCCTTTGCCTGTCCTGGACTATCTTGCAGGAGCTTGCCCTGTGTACTCCTGGTTATTCCTTCTTTTGGATCAACATAGTATCAATGAAATCCATTCTTCTCAGTGTTGTTGTTGTTTTTTTAATTACCACATGGGTCATTGTAAGAATTTACTCCCCTGTTCCTCACTTGATGGGCATTTGGGTGGCTTCCAGTTTGGGGCCATTGTAAGTAATGCCCCTATGAAGGTTCTTCCTACACGTTCATTTCCCTCATTCCTAGAGGGACATAGACATAGACCCTCGTTCCTCTTGGGTGGATACTTAGAAGTGGAGTTGCCAGTTCACACAGTAGGTGTGGTTTTCTCAGTACTTTCACTAAGGCCAGGGGGAAGACTAGCAGGTCCCAGCTTCCCAAGCACTTACCCTGTGCCAGGCAATCCAGACCTCCAACTCCCAGTGTGGCAAATCTCTGCTTCTCTCTCGGGTCCCAAGTCTCCATAAAGTCTACTCTGGGGCCCGCCTCACCCTCAAACCCATGAAGTAAAACCAGTAACCTCAGTACCTTAAGGCCCTGCTTGTTCCCCTATGGCCTGTTGTTTGGTCTTGGCTGGTCTGGGAACCGCTGGAGGACAGGGACATGGTATACAGTGTTCCTGCCTGGCGTACCCACTAGCTAGGAGTATCTTGTACCCACTAGCTCCTTCTTTCTGTGTCTTCCCATTCAGTTTAATTGGTGGATCTGACCATGGGAAGAATTGATTTGACAGGAGGTCACAAATCCTGCTTTACCACTCAGAGGCAGTGTGTGTGGTTCACTGGCAGGAGTGGGCTAGAATGCTCTGTCTAGCCAGGGCTGGCTGGCGCAGTACTTGCCTGGCTGCCTTGGTTTACTGGCAGTTAGTAAGTGTCTAGGCACTGAGTGCTGCACTACCTTGTCAGAATCACAGGACAACTCCCAGAGGCGGGGATGATTAATGTCCCCATTTATAGATGGGGGACATGAGCCACAGACAGTCACCAACTGGGCAATGCAAAGTTGGGATTAAACTCAGTTGACCCCAAAGCTGAGCTCTGTTTTGTTTAACATCCCCTATAGGGTGTAGGGTCTGAGTTGGCATGGCAGGAGAGGTGGAATGGCCAGTATCAAGAGAGGGGATGGTTATGGACAAGGTCCTGAAGGAGGCTGGAAGGGATGGCACCCTTTACTGGGGAGGACTGTCCCTGGAAGAGGTGCGATGCGTCTGGATGGGAGAGGTGCACAGCATGACGGCTTTGTGTCCCTGACACACAGTAGGTGCTCAGTGTATACCTGCCAATGGACAGTGCCAGGGCCCTCCCAAGTGAGGAAGCTGGACCACAAGCGGAGTGGGGCATGGACTTAGATGGTTCAAGGACATACACTAATCTTCATGGCATTCCATGCATTTAAATTATATTAGAGAACTTCCCTGATGGCCCAGTAGTTAGGAATCCGCCTGCCAATGCAGGAAACACAGGTTTGATCCCTGGTCCAGGAAGATTCCACAAGCTGCGGGGCAACTAAGCCCACATGCCACAACTACTGAGCCCATGTTCCAGAGGCTGAGAGCCGCAACTATGGAAGCCTGTGCACCCTGGAGCCCGTGCTCTGCAACAAGAGAAGCCACCACAAAGAGACGCCTGCACACTGCTGCTAGAGAGTAATCCCTGCTCTTTGCAACTAGAGAAAGTCTGCATGCAGAAATGAAGACCCAGCACAGCCAAAAATAAATAAATGATCTAAATTATATTTGAAACTATCAATAGCCATTAAATCTGTGTTTTCACAGATGTTCTCCTTTCTAATGAGCTAAGCAAAAAAAAGGACTGAAGGGAATTCCCCGGCAGTCCAGCAGTTAGAACTACAAGACTTCGTTGCCAAGGGTGTGGGTTTAATCCCTTGTTGGGGAGTAAAGATCCCACAGTATGCATCTGCGGCCAAAACAAAACAAACAAAAATTCTTTAAAACAAAGAAAAAGGACTGAAGTGGCAAAAAAAAAAAGGGGGGTGGGTGGGTGGGGGGAAAGAATGCAACTTAAATACTTCTCAACGTGGGATTGGTTGAGTAAATATAAGTACATCCGGGGACTGGAGATTAGCCGCCGTCACAGAGGGTGACGGGTTTCCCTGGTGGCTCTCGGCAAAAGATGTCTGCCAATATAGGAGATGCAGGATTGATCCCTAGGTCAGGGAGATCCCCTGGAGAAGGAAATGGCAACCCACTCAAGTATTCTTGCCTGGAGAATTCCATGGACAGAGGAGCCTGGTAGGCTACAGTACATGGGGTTGCAAAGAGTCAGACAGGACTTAGCAACGAACACTTTCACTTTGGAGGGTGATGGAGTTTTTGTCTGGCTCTGGCCATAGAGAGGCTGGTGTCAACTGTCAAACACACAGTGTGCAGCTGGAGCCCATGTGAGGGCAGGGTGGGAGAGGAGGCCACCTGGGGGAAGGGAGACTTTGGGGAAGGGAGAAGCCCTTCCCTGGCCACTCTGCCTTCCAGGGACTTCAGGCCCATCAACTCCTGTGTCTGCTGTCTGCCTAGGCTTCAGCTGAAGCGGGGCTCAGAGCTTACCAGATCGGGATTCCCTTTTCTGACCCCCAGGGACTAACTAGGTAGGAGCCCTGGCCTCTTGCTGAGAACTGTCACACAGGTTCTGGAGCACGGAGCAGGGCAGGCTGTCGGTCTCCTCTGGGCCAACTCCTCCTCATGTACACCCACACGCAGGCTGTGCTCTGTCTTTGAAGTCTGCCCCCATTCCATTCCTCTGGGGGTCTCCCTCTACCTCTCTGCTGCTGGCTCTCCCATCACTCCCCAGAACATCCTCGAGAGGTGTCCTGGTCCTTTCTTCCCAGGTGCTTCCCAGATGCCTCCTGCAGCAGAAGCACCCACCTGCTCCTCCTCCTGTTTGTCCCTCTCAGAGACTGTCTTTCTTCCTTGCCCAGCAGTCAGAAGGATCCTTCTGAAACACTGTCACTCCCTCTGCTTAAACCCCTGCAATGGTGAGCAAGCCCCTTGCAGACAGCAGCCCCACTGTTACCCTGGCCTGACCTCTCGGGATCTAACCTGTGTCTCACACATCCCAGCTCCTGCCAGGTGCAGAAGGGTCCTGGGTTCCTGAGCTGGGCAGCCTCAGAATGGAGATGTCTCTGCTGGTGCCCTTCCTGGGACAGAGCTGCCCACTCTCTGCCCAGGGCCTTGTGTCCCTGCTTGGCTTTCCCCAGAGACTGGCATTCCTGGAGGGAGTGGGGCCTGACTCACCTGAGTCTCCAGCACTGAGCTGAGCCACGGAGAGTAACTAAGCTGAGACAGCACACCCTCTGGGTTTCTAGCCCACAACTCTGGACAGACCTCTGGCCAGCAGTTAGACCTCTGGCCAGCACTTGGGCAAGTGTTCCGTCAGTTCTGTGCCTTAGTTTCTTCATCTTCAAAATGGGGATGATTGGTATCTTCAATGAGAAAATCCTGTCAAACACTTAGCTTCAAAAAACTACTTAAATACTACCTTAAAAAGTTTTAAAAACTTGTATGCTCATGTTCATAGCACCACCATTTACAATCATAGAAAAGGTGGAAACAACCCAAATAGACAAAATGAAAATTGGTCTATTCATATAATGGAAAATTATTCACCCATCAAAAGAAACGAAGTACTGCTGCATGCTACAACCTGAATGAACCTCAAAAACATCATGCTAAGTAAAGGACACAGGATGCAAAAGATTCAGTTCAGTTCAGTTCAGTCGCTCAGTCGTGTCCGACTCTTTGCGACCCCATGAATCGCAGCACGCCAGGCTTCCCTGTCCATCACCAACTCCCGGAGTTCACTCAAACTCACGTCCATCGAGTTGGTGATGCCATCCAGCCATCTCATCCTCTGTCATCCCCTTTTTCTCCTGCTCCCAATCCCTCCCAGCATCAGAGTCTTTTCCAATGAGTCAACCCTTCGCATGAGGTGGCCAAAGTACTGGAGTTTCAGCTTTAGCATCATTCCTTCCAAGGAACACCCAGGCCTGATCTCCTTTAGAATGGACTGGTTGGATCTCCTTGCAGACCAAGGGACTCTCAAGAGTCTTCTCCAACACCATAGTTCAAAAGTATCAATTCTTCGGCGCTCAGCTTTCTTCACAGTCCAACTCTCACATCCATACATGACCACTGGAAAAACCATAGCCTTGACTAGACTACCATATGTAAAATTCCGATTATACGAAATGTCCAGAAAATGCAAATCCACAGAGAAAGAGGTTTGCTAGGGGCTGAGGGAGGGGACAATGGGGGAGGGGGGTGACTGCCAGTGGGTACAGATTTTATTTTGAAATAAAGACAACGTTCTGGAACTACATGTTGGTGATAGTTGCATAGCGTTGTGAAGGCACTGTCACGCACGGTAAATTTTATGTGTATTTATCACAACTTGAAAACTATGCTAAAGAATGAAAGAGTTAGTGAAGCGATCCCCGATTCGGGTTTTGTCCTTGGACTGAGTCAACCAGTAAGGGAGGCTCTGCCATCCGAGGGGATCAGAGGCGGGCAGCGAGCACCACTCTACCGGTCCGATCTGGGGCAGTGTCCCGGCAGCGGCCCTCTAGAGCTCGAACCCCGGCAGCGGAACGCGCTCAGGGCCAAGCAGGAGGCGCCCCCAAGAGACCTGGCGGTCTCCTCAGGCTCGAGCGCCTAAACGCCGCTCGCGCACCGCAGCCCCAGCATGTCAATTCTCAGGCGTGGCCCCGCCCCTCCCGTCTTTTGGATCCGCCCCTCCGCCTGTCAGTCCTCTGCACCGTAATCACACCTCTCCCGGCAGTTCCGCCGGATGTTCTGTCTCAGCGCTTGGTCCCGCCTCTGCGCCTCCAGGCCACACCCTCGCACGGCGCCCCTCCGCCTGCCCGTCAAACCCGCCCTGGCCCCGCCCCGTCGTCCTCCTCTCGTCTTCTAGCTCTCTCGCCTTGGCGCGGCCCGTTGTTATGACGACACGGTCGTAAATCCGCCATCTTCCTGCGGCGCGTTGCGACATGGAGGGCGCGATGGCAGTGCGGGTGACGGCCGCGCATACGGCAGAAGCCCGGGCCGAAGCCGGGCGGGAAGCGGGCGAGGGCGGGGTCGCGGCGGCGGCGGCGGCCTTGGCCCCTGGTGGCTTTCTCGGCCTCCCGGCGCCCTTCAGCGAGGAAGGTAACTGGGCCGCACGGGGCCGGGCGCGGCCGGGGTGGGGGCGGCTCAGCCTGGCTGGTGGAGGCCCTGACGGCCTGAGCTGCGGGCGCGACACACCCTCCCGGGCCAGCTTCCTTGCAGACCTCGTGGGTCTCCGCGGGACGCCTCAGAGATTTCCACGAGCCCTCTGGTTTCCTCAGGCCCTGGAGGGGCCTCACCCTGCGGTGCGCCGATCACCACCGCCGTGGGCTCCGGCGCCCACCGTGGATACTCACTGGTGTCCGAGTCACACGGGCTGTCAGTGGAGACTTTGGCAATAGGCTCCACCGCCTGCCGGCCCCGCTGTCTCCGCGTCTAGACAGGGCCCGGCCCTCCTCTGCGTCCCCTCCCACCTCACCTGACAGGCCACCAGGGCCCTGGCCGGGGTGTGGCTGAGGCTCCGGGAGGGCGGGGCCTCCAGTCTCTCCCGCACCCACAGGGAGGTGGCAGAGCCCAGTGCTGCAAAGGTGCAGGCCGCCCAGCCCCAGACCTGCCACGTTCTAGCTGTTTGATCCTGCGCAGGTGACCACATACCTCTCTGAGCCTCCATTTCCGCTTACAGAATGGAGACACCGGTGTTGACGATAATGTATGGAGCACTCATCCTGCCTCAGCCTTTTTCATTCTCAAGCCAGCCCTAGAGGCCATTATTGTTATTCCCATTTCGTGGATGAGGAAAATTGAGGTTTAAAGATGTGAAAGTGACCAGGTCACCCAGTTATTTAATACCACGTATTATTTGGATGCCAGGATTGTGTGACCCCTCAACACACTCCCTTAACTTCTGGGGCTCTGTCTTCTGGTAGGATGGTCGTGAGACTCAAAGGAGAGCATGCATGTGCATCTCTGAGAGCAGTTCTGGGGACCCATGAGGGCTACATTCACAGGGGCGCTGAGCCAGAATTCTGATCTCTGCCCTCTGAGCCTGTCCCAGGAGACTCTAGACTGGGCCAGGCAGGCAGGGGTTGGCTGGTGATACTGGGATGGTGGTCTTTGTTCCCACGGGGTTTGTATTCTCGGTACATCTTTCCTTGCTCCTTCTTATTCCAGCTTGCGTAGGGGCAGTACCAACCACCGTGGGGTCTCTTTGGAGGTTGCTGTGCCCTGCTGGGCTTGCCCAGGGCTTCCTCTCAGGGTTACAGGGCTGGGAGTGTTCCCCTCTGCGGTGGGGATTCCTTTAATGTCAACACGCTGGTGCCGAGTCAGACTCGGTGAGTGGGCTGGGAGGATTCGGAGGGTGGAGGCACCTGAGTGCTTGGCCGGTGACTGTGGGCCATCTGGGGGTTACCGCCCTTGCCAGGCGGCCTTCTGTGGGCGAGTCTCGGCTGTGGTTTGGCCCTTTGTTCATTAATCCAGCAGGCATCAGCTGGGCTCCTTAGGTGCTCCAGCCTGGGTTTGACCTTGAAGTGGGATTGCACATGAGGTGGTGGGAATGGACAGACTCTTACAAAAGCAGAAGGAACATCTCCCATCCCGGGTGCAAACAGCTGGGTATCTGGGGTAGACCTTCAAGTTTAGGTTCTGGCCCTAACACTCACCAGCAGAGTAGCCTTGATCTCAGGTTGTTTTTCCGGAGTGGGCATAGTCATTTCCATTTCTTCAGGGTGCTGGTCGGATTGGGTGATATCCCCAGGGAGGTGCCTGGCACACTGTAGGGAACTCAGGAAGCCAGAAGTCCTCCTGCAGGGACTGGCTGGTCAGCCTCGATGGTGAGGGGCTCAGGGGCAATGGCCCCTGGCCCTGGAATGTGGAGCCCCTCTGGGAAGTACCCCCCAGGCGTCTTCATCAGGGTAGGGAGGTGTTGCCCTCTTGGAACCAGTGAAGCGTCAGGTCAGAGTGAGAAAAGAGCGGGCATGGGTCAGGGCGCCTCACCTCTCCAGTGTTTGCCGGGTGCTGGCCTGTCAGCTGGAGCTGCACACAAACCAAGTCGGCACATTTTACAGATGATGAAACAGACCCAGACACGGCTGCTGAGGTGCCCGAGGGCACATGTGAACCCCGGATCCTCCCCCGTTCCCAAACCAGCATGGCTGAATCCCCCTGCTTCCCAGCTGCTCCCTGGGCCTCTCTGCCCTCCTCTCTGAAGTAGGGGCTTTGGATCCTGTGCCCAAGTGGATGGTCAGGGCTGCCTCCTCCCATATGTGGCTCTCTCTGGGGCAGGCCCCTGGTTCTAATGCCACCCCTGAGTGGGTGTGCCTAGGACCGGAGCCCCCCCCCAGTCCCCCTGACTGTGGGCTCCTTGCAGATGAGGACGACGTGCACAGATGCGGCCGCTGCCAGGCAGAGTTCACTGCCCTGGAGGACTTCGTTCAGCACAAGCTCCAGAAGGCCTGCCAGCGGGCGCCTCAGGAGGCCCTGCCCGCCACCCCGGCGGCTGCGCTGCTGGGTCGGGAGGTGAGCACCACCCCCCCCCCCCCGCCCCCCACCACCGCACACAGGTGTGCATACACATTCCCACCCCTCATCTGAGAGCAGGAGGAGGAGGTGGTGGCGTGGCAGGACACACCTATGCAGCTGGGTCCCTGTGACAAGGGGAGGGCAGAGGGTGGCATCTGGTCCTGGGTGGGGGGTGCTCTGGGCTCCCCTGGTCGGGCCGGGATGCTGGCCTGCTCAGCAGCCTCTGTGTGGAGCCTGCACTTTGGGGCCTGGGGTCTCTCCTTCCTTGAGGCCCATCCTGACTCAGGGACGTCACGATGGCTTTTGTCCTTCTGTCTGCCCTCCTGGCCTATACATGTGGTTTCTGGGGATCCCACAAATGAAGCGTGGCTCTGTTGTAAAAACGGCCACCTTTGTTGCACGCCGTGTGTACCGGAGCTGTGCACACAGTCTTACGAGGCCCATGGCACCCTCGTGGGCTGGGTACTCTTGACATCCTAAGCCTACAGGAGTGGGCGAGGATGCTCCGAGAGAAGTCGGTGCCTCCAGTCACCCCAGGGGGGCCCGAGGATGGGGCCCAGAGTTGTTTTGCTCTGCCCTGTGGTCTTTCCTGCCCCTCCCAGGGGTGTCGTCTTCTTTGGGAGGGTCCCCAGCCCCTTTCCCCTGGGGGCCCTTTCTCCTGACCCCCTGGCTGGGCTGGTGGGTGGAGGTCCTCCCTTCCTCTCTGTAGAGGCTCTGCTGGAGCTTCTGGTCACTTCATCCTGGAGTGCTCCCCGGGCTGCTCAGGGCTTCGTGTGGGGCCCTCGTTGGCCAGAGACATTGGAGTGATGGGGCTGACCCCTGAGCCCGGGGTGAGGGGTTCAGGCTGGGAGCAGACTGGGAGCAGTGCTCTGCAGGGGAGATGTGAGCCCCCGGGTGAACCCACACCTGATCCCTAGAGCCCTGAAGATGGGTCTCCTCCATCCCCCCGCCCCATAGCAGGTGGCACCAGGAGCAGCCAGCTCAGAGGAGCCCATCACTGTGGCCCACATCGTGGTGGAGGCGGCTGCGCTTGCAGGAGACATTAACCACTCGCCTGACATAGTTGGTAAGCCGGTCTGGCCCCACTGTGGCTGTCCACGCGCAGCTTTCTCAGCACTGACCCAATAGTCGTCCGTGGGCAGGGCTGGGACCTCTGCTGCCCATGCCCGTCTGCTGTCCCGGGAGCGGGGCCTGGCTGAGGAGGAGCTGGGGCCCTGTGCGCGCCTTCCCAGGGCAGGGCCTGCCGGAGGAGCGAGCATTGGGCACCAGGCCCCGCCCTGCCCGAAAAGGGGAGCCAGAGCCTGGCAGCCCTGGGGGACTGCTGGGCCTTGGGGCAGCTTCGCTTTGTGCACAGACCACGAGCTGGCTGCTCTCCCCTGCTGTGTCCCCAGACTCTCTGCCCTGGTCCTTCCAGAATCTTCCCCACTTTTCTGCCAGCCCCCACCGCGGCCCCAGTGCCTGCTCCCCACCCACCGTCAGCTCTGGAGGGTCAGGCTGGGGTGCGTGTGGGCGCCCAGCTCAGCCCCAACCTGCTGCCTGACCCTGGCTGTCACCTCCCTAGCGCTTCCTCCCTCCAGCAATTCCCACCCTGATTCCCACACGGCTTTGGCTTTTAAGAGCGTGCAATGCCAAGTAAGGCTCTTTGATGGCTTTTTTAAAGCTGAAGTATCTCATTGATGTGCAGGAGGGGAGGGGGCATTGGGAGGTCTGGATAGGGTCACATGCTCCTTTACAGGGGACAGGGAGCGTGCTGCTGGGCCATTCAAAGGGCAGCCTGAGGGGCCCAGTGGCTGGGTGTGAGCGTGGCAGCAGAGAGGCTGGGTTGGCCTGATGCCACTGGAGGTGGGGAAGGGAATGGGCAGGGGCTGTGGCAGTACGCGAGTCGATAGCTGGACAGGAAGGTTTGGGTGACAGGGAGAACTTGGCCTTGGGAAGCCCTGGGGACCAGCTGGGGCAGGAAGAGGGGTGGAGGTGGCTTGGGGGACGGGGACCTCGGAGCAGGCAGCCTCCCTCTCCCCGGGGAGGCCGTGGGACCTGTGCCTGTCTCCATGCCGCGTTTCCCCCAACATTCCTGTGGATGAGGACAGTTGCCTGCCACTCCTCCAGGACAGGAGTGTGGACATGTGGGGCAGGGCTGGGCTCTAGCCCTGATGTGGCATTTGGTTTCTGGGTGGGAGGGTATCATGTGGGGAAACGCGTGCCCTAGATTCAGGTAGCACCTCCAGGCTGGCACCCTGGAGGCCCTGCCTGCCACCCAGCCTCCAGCTGGCCCACCCTATGCTCCAGGGGCTCCTCTCTGGGCACCCCCTGCCTCTCTTGCCCCCGGGAGTTTCCCTTCTGCAGACGTCCTGGGTGGCCCAGATGTCCCCCTGGCTCAGTGATCTGGAGCCCAGGCCAGAGTCCTGAGCCACCAGCTGCTGGCATCATCCCAGGATGGTTCCCAGCCCTCGCGGGGCTGGCGGGTTCACGGGGACCACACAGCTTCCAGATACCCACTCCAGGCCCCCTGCCTCTTCCCTGGGACCAAACTTGCTTTTCATCTCTGGCTCCAGGGCAACCACGATCCCCTTTCTCCAGCCCTTCCGTCTGCTGTGTGACACTCAGACTCAGGTCTGAGCCCGGCTTCTGGGGTGGAGGGAGGCTGTCAGCCCCGCAGGAGTGCCAGATGCCCTAATTGTTTCTGAGTCACGGAGCTTCCGTTCTGTTTTGGAAGAATGGCTTGTCAAAACACGACGCCGGCCTGAGTGAGATGGTTTCTAAGAAGCGGCTTCATAGCCGTTTTCCACACGTCATCTTCCTGAGCAGAAATGGTGAAATGTGTTTACAGCTTAGTTTTGCACATTGTCACATTTCTTCAACACCCACGGAGCTGCAAAAGCCCAGCTTCCTCGCCCTGACTGTCCCAGGCGTGTCCAGAGCGATCGCTCTCCAGGCGGGTCCCTGGCCTGCCTGCCTTGAAACCCATGCTGGTGGGCAGTCTCAGGGGTGTTTCCTCTTCATGTTAGCAGGAGCCAGGGAGGCAGGCTGGCCTGTCCACTGCCTCTGCACTGGCGCTCGGCCACCCTTGGGGACAGCAGGGAACCTGTGCATGTCTTGTCCTGCGTGCCTGTTGGCTGGGGGCAGGGCATCTGTGTTCACATCCTGGTTAACTGTGTTCCAGAGGCCTGGAGTTCCTCTGGGCTACCCCGTGGATTCGGAGCATCCCTTCCCGCCATCCCTTCTGGCCGAGCAGGTGACGTGTGCTGGGCTGGGGTCAGTCGAGATGATCCCCCTGACCCCAGCAGGGTCCTCAGGCTCCATCTGAGGGCGGCAGGGCCGGTGGATCCCGGGGCTCAGGCCACTCTCCCTCTCCTCAGGAGGCGGACACATCAAAGAGGTCATCGTGGCTTCAGAGGCAGAGCCGGGGGACAGCGAGATGGCCGAGGGCCCAGGCAGCTCCAGTGAGCGGGGGCCCAGGCTCGCTGCAGAGGGCGAGCAGGCCCAGGTCAAACTGCTGGTGAACAAGGACGGCCGCTACGTGTGCATGCTCTGCCACAAGACCTTCAAGACGGTGAGGCCCCGGGGCCGTGGGCGCTGGTGGGGAGCCGGGCCTCCGGCTCGTCCCTCGCTGGGTGGTGCCTGAGCCTTGCCGCCCCTCCTGCACAGGGCAGCATCCTCAAGGCCCACATGGTCACGCACAGCAGCCGCAAGGACCACGAGTGCAAACTGTGTGGGGCCTCTTTCCGGACCAAAGGCTCACTCATCCGGCACCACCGGAGGCACACAGGTGAGCCGGCCTCAGCTCGCTGCCGCTGGCCCCGGGGGCTCGGCTCCTGGGCTTTGTCGCCCCTGACTCCTGGAGGTGTGAGGCCGGGGCTGACACCGCTCTCTCCGCAGACGAGCGCCCCTATAAGTGTGCCAAGTGTGGGAAGAGCTTCCGGGAGTCGGGGGCACTGACCCGGCACCTGAAGTCTCTCACCCCGTGTACAGAGAAAATCCGCTTCAGCATGAGCAAAGACGTGGTCGTCGGCAAAGAGGACGTGCCTGCAGGTCAGCCAGGGGGCTCCGCGGCTAGCCCTGGTTGCTCGGTACCACCCTGCTCCATGTGTCCTCACGGGCTCTCTTGGTTCTGCCTTAAAGGGTCCGGTGCCTCCACTGTGGGGCCTGTCACCCCGTCGTCGGCAGGTGAGCCCATGGAGACGTCGCCGGTGATTCACCTGGTGACAGATGCCAAGGGCACCGTCATCCATGAAGTCCACGTCCAGATGCAAGAGCTTCCCCTGGGCATGAAGGCCCTCGCCCCGGAGGTGGGGGCAGGTCAGGGGTGGCCCTTGTCTGCTCAGTCTGGGCCCTGTTCTAGGCACCGGCTCCGCTGGGAATGGGACTGACCTGGGCCTGCCTTCCTGGCACTCAGTCTGGTTGCAGGGGAAGGGAGATGAGAGACCAAGGTCGTGGCAGGGAGGGGTGAGGGGGAGTGGGCTGGGGGCCAGGGCAGGTGCGGGGAGCCTTCCCAAGTGAAGGCGCCAGGTGTGCACGGGGCTCTGGGGTGGCCCGCCGTGGAGCTGGCAGGCGGTGCCGAGTGCTGGACCGCCTGGCCAGCCCCCTCCTTCTGCCTCCCCTGCAGCCCACCAGCCCCCAGGAGCTTCCCTGCTCCAGCGAGGGTGGCCGTGAGAACCTTCTGCACCAAGCCATGCAGAACTCCGGCATTGTCCTCGAGCGGGCCCCCGGGGAGGAGGGGGCCCTGGGGCCAGCCACCCCCACCGCGTCCAGTCCCCAGTCGCCAGGAGACGCTGCCCCGGAACTGCCGCTGCTGGAGGTGGAGCAGGCGGAGACGGTAGGTCCCTGCCCCACCGTGGGCTCCTTCTAGGGGGGCTGGACCTGGGGTGCCAAGTCACACGCTAGCCCGGCTGCTGCTGGGTCCCTGGCCGTCCCTGGCAGTGGGAAGCTCCTCACCGTGTGCAGCGACTCGTCCCCTGAACTGCCTACCGCCTCCCAGGGTGGGGGTGCCTCAGTGTGGCCCCGGCCCTACTGATGGGGTGCAGCTATGGGTGCTGGAGGGGTGCTGTGGTCCCCCAGCAGGTGGCCGGCGAGGCCTCGTCTGTGCCCAGGACCCACCCGTGCCCTCAGTGCAGTGAGACCTTCCCAACGGCGGCCACCCTGGAGGCCCACAAAAGAGGCCATGCAGGTGGGTGGCGGGGTGACTGTCCTGGACAGCTGCGGGCGGCAGGCAGGCCGGGTGGCCAGTGGCTAGGGTGGGGCCCTCGGGTGGTGGTCCCAGCCTGACGTGGAGCATGGCCGCAGGGCCGAGGCCCTTCACGTGCCCGCAGTGTGGCAAGGCCTTCCCCAAGGCCTACCTGCTCAAGAAGCACCAGGAGGTGCACGTGCACGAGCGCCGCTTCCGCTGCGGCGACTGTGGGAAGCTCTACAAGACCATCGCCCACGTCCGCGGCCACCGGCGCGTCCACTCGGACGAGCGGCCCTACCCCTGTCCTGAGTGCGGCAAGTGCTACAAGACCAAGGTGGGCCCTGGACCCCTCCCGTGGCTGCCTGCTCCCTGAGCCCGCTCTGTCCCCGGTTCCCTGCCCCCTCGCCCTGGCCTGGGCCTGAGCCGAGGACAGGCCGGCCCTGATGGGGGCCGGTCTCTGCAGAACGCCCAGCAGGTGCACTTCCGGACGCACCTAGAGGAGAAGCCGCATGTGTGCCCGTTCTGCAGCCGCGGCTTCCGGGAGAAGGGCTCGCTGGTGCGGCACGTGCGGCACCACACGGGCGAGAAGCCCTTCAAGTGCTACAAGTGTGGCCGCGGCTTCGCCGAGCACGGCACACTCAACCGGCACCTGCGGACCAAAGGTAGGGTGGGGAGCTGGCAGGCAGGGTGCAGGGGGTGCCCACAACCAGCACTGACTGAGCTCCCCGCCACAGGGGGCTGCCTGTTGGAGGTGGAGGAGCTGCTGGTGTCTGAAGAGAGCCCCACTGCGGCCGCCGCCGTCCTGACCGAGGACCCACACACCGTGTTGGTCGAGTTCTCGTCTGTGGTAGCCGACACGCAGGAGTACATCATAGAGGTGGGCAGGGGCCTGCCGGGCTGGGATGAGGCCTGGGGTGGGCAGGGCTGACCTCTGACCCCCATCCAGGCCACTGCAGATGATGCAGAGACCAGCGAAGCCACGGAGATCATCGAGGGCACCCAGACGGAGGTGAGGGACTGGGGGACGGGCAGAGGGGCGGCCTGGCATGCTCATTGGACTCGGGCTGAGCTGTGGGCCGCCCACAGGTGGACAGTCACATCATGAAGGTGGTGCAGCAGATAGTGCACCAGGCCAGCGCTGGGCACCAGATCATCGTGCAGAACGTGACCATGGACCAGGAGGCGCGGCTGGGCCCAGAGGCGGCTGCAGCCGACACCATCACCATCGCCACCCCCGAGAGCCTGACGGAGCAGGTGGCCATGACGCTGGCCTCGGCCATCAGCGAGGGCACTGTGCTTACGGCCCGCTCGGGCACCGGTGGCGCTGAGCAGGCCACTGTGACCATGGTTTCGTCGGAGGACATTGAGATCCTGGAGCATGCTGGCGAGCTAGTTATCGCCTCCCCGGAGGGCCAGCTTGAGGTGCAGACGGTCATCGTCTAAGCACGGGCACCTGCAGGGGCTGGCGGGCCGGTCTGGGGCAGGAGCTGAGGACCTTGGGTTCCCTGCCTGTACTTGCCTGGCTGAGTACAGGCAAGAGGGGCTTAGAACTCAGACTTTGAGAGGCGATGCAGGAGTGTAAATAGAGTTTTTGGTTGCTTTACAATAAAATGTGAAAATCCACCGCTTGTGATGTTGTGGCATTAGCAGCCTCAGGGGCTGGTGTCTGGCAGTTCCCCCCTGGGGAAGTCCCCGCCTGCCCAGGCCACCCTTGAGGCTCTGGTGACTGGCCAGTCCTCCCAGGGCTCCCATGGGGCTGGCAGCACCTTGGCGATGTGTAGGTGTCATTGGCATGTGGACAGGCAGCCTCTGCCTCTACCCTGCTCAGCTGGAGCTGTGACCCCGCTTCCTGTGGCCCGTCGAAGTGGGTGGGTGGGGATGCTGCTTGCCAGCTTCCGACCCTGGTGCTGGGGAATGAGGCCGGGAGAGCCAGGAGTCTCGGCTTTGTCCCTGAAGTGATGATGTGGAGAAGCAGCAGAAGATGCTGGGCTGTAAACAGGGCTGGTCTTTCCTGATTGGGTGCCCTTAGATTCCCTGCGGGGATGCAGCTTGAGGGAGATTCTGAGTGACCTAGTTTCTCGGGGGTGGGGACAAGAACAAGCCCTGGACTGTGGGCATGGCTGGCCCTCTTTTCCAGTCCTGATGCAGCTCTTGGGCTGGCAGAGCCATCTAAACCCCTGTTCTGATAGGTGTGGGGGCCCCAGATCAGTCTCAGGGTGGGCGTCCTGCCTCCCTGTCCCACCTCCCCCTGTGTGTGGGGGGCGGTCCTCTGTAGGATGAGAGGTGAGAACCGGGAGTACAGCCACCAACTTCATGGAGGGGGCGGGATGCAGTGCAGTCTGGCCCCTCCCTGGGCCAGGGCTACAAATACCCCTGGAGCCAGGGCACCAGCGCTGCTGTTGTACCAGCCCTTGCAGTCTGTCTCATGCCACAGACACACCCCCAGCCTGGACCTCAGACCTCTACTGGGACACAGATCCTGAGCCTATCCACACCCCTCAGGTGAGTGCAATGTGGGAGTGCTGAGCGGGGGCTGGATGGGAATGGACTCTCAATATTTGGGCCTCAGTTTCCCCATGGAAGAGGAGAGTGGAGAAGGCTGTGAGCCCAGCAGCACCCTGGGGAGACCTGGGAAGCAGCAGGGGGCGGACGGTGGGCAGCAGAACCTGCCTGGCCCGGCTCCCTAGGGCCAAGATGAAGAGTGGGCTGGTGTGTCCCACTCCAGGTCCGCGCTCACACCCGGCCGTGTCTGTCCCTCTAAGACCGCCCATGGGCGGGCCCCTGACCTTACTGGCCATGCTGTGGGCGCTGGGGGCTTCCAGAGCCCAGGCGCTGCGCATTGGAGCTTTCAACATCCAGAGCTTCGGAGACAGCAAAGTGTCGGACCCAGGCTGCGGCGGCGTCATTGCGCAAGTGAGGCTGGGGGCCCGGGGCGGGGTCGCTGCTGGGCTCCTCGGGCTGATCTGCGGCTCGCCTGACCCTGCACCTGCTGGCTCCTCCCCCAGATCCTGGCTGGTTATGATGTCATGCTCGTGCAGGAGGTGCGAGATCCCGACCTGAGCGCCGTGTCCGTGCTCATGGAGCAGATCAACAGGTGCGGCGGGCAGGGCCCAGCGTGGGAAGTCCCGGCCCGGACCCCAGGTCTCGGAGCGATGCCTTGACCCCAGGCCCGGCCCGTATCTCCGCAGCGTGTCCAGGCACGAGTACAACTTCGTGAGCAGTGAGCCCCTGGGTCGGGACCAGTATAAGGAAATGTACCTGTTCGTCTACAGGTGAGGGGAGGGGCCATGGGGCGCACGGAGCAGGGATCCTGCTCACGTCGCCCACCCGTCCTTTACCCCCTGCCCCCAGGAAGGACACGGTGTCGGTCGTGGACACGTATCAGTACCCGGACGCTGAGGACGCCTTCAGCCGGGAGCCGTTTGTGGTCAAGGTCTCAGCACCCGGCTCCGGTGAGGCCCCGCCCCCGCCGCCGGCCCCGCCCCGCCCCGCCGCCGGCTCCTGACACCCAGTCTCTCCTGCAGCCGCCACGGAGTTGGTGTTGATTCCACTGCACGCGGCGCCGCACCACGCTGTGGCCGAGATCGATGCGCTCTACGACGTGTACCTGGACGTGATCGACAAGTGGGGCACCGACGTAAGCGCCCCGCGTCCGCAAGGCCCCGCCCCGCCCCCACGACCCCACCCGGGAGGGAGTCGTGCTCCTGGGTTGGCCACAGAGCCTCAGACCTGCCCGCCGTGCCCCGCAGGACATCCTGTTTCTGGGCGACTTCAACGCCGACTGCAAATACGTGCGGGAGCAGGACTGGCCGGCCATCCGCCTGCGCAGCAGCGAGGTCTTCAAGTGGCTCATTCCGGACAGCGCCGACACAACGGTGGGCAACTCGGACTGCGCCTACGACCGCATCGTGGTCTGTGGCTCCCGCCTGCGCAAGAGCCTGAAGCATCAGTCAGCCACCGTGCACGACTTCCAGGAGGAATTCGGCCTGGACCAGACTCAGGCAAGTGCTGGACCGGGATCCCAACCTCAGGGCACCAGGCACTTGCCTTGCACTAGCGTTTCTAGAAAAGGCCCTTAGAGGTTCAGGTCTGGCCGAATGGAACAAACCTGCGGTGGCAGTGTAGGAAGCTCTTTCGTCCCTGGAGTGGGGTCCTGAGACTGTGCTCCCAGCCCACCCACAGGCCACAGCTGGCGTAGACGCCAACACCTCCCCCCAGATGCAGCAGTTTGTTTGGACACCCAGTGGGCCCCTTCCTGGGTGGGGGGCAGTTTTCCAGGGTGGTGCTTGTGGGACTGGCTGCTCAGCAGGGTCTCAGGCTTGGCCCCTTCTCCCTCCAGGCCCTGGCCATCAGTGACCATTTTCCTGTGGAGGTGACCCTCAAGTCCCACTGACAGCCCTGGGGCCTGGCTGGGGCAGACTGCCTGCAGACTCTGGCCACAAGGAGCAAGCCCCACAGACTCCTCCAGCATGGCCAGCCAACCCCCAGCGAGGCTGCAGGGCAGGGGCAGCTGGGCCTGGACAAGTGATGGGACCACTCGGAGCCCATTTCCCCATCTATGAAATGGGCTGCCACCACCTACCTCATAAGGTTATGAGAAACATCTTCCAGCATGCTGGGCACGCAGCTGAGCTCGATAAACAGCACACACTCAGCCAGGGCTCCACACACGTGTGGGCTCTGACTCCTCCAGGTCCCTTCTTAGGGCTCAGCCCTTCTGGGACACAGACCTTGGTCCTGCCACCCAGTGGATCCCTCCTCCCAGCCCACCTAGGGGACAAGGACAGCCTGGCCTGCCCACACATTTTTCTGCTGGGAACCGACCACTTCCAGACCTGGCTGGCTCCGGAAGACAGTGCCTGTGCCCACTGCCGGAAACTTCTTGCTCTTTGTGTAAACTAAGTGCTTCCAAGCACCTGAACTGAGTGCACATGGGTAAGTGCTCTCACACACACGTCGTGTGGATGTGCAAGGTCAACCTCCCAATCCTCAGTGATCCTCCTCCAGCCTCGGTTCCCAGGTCTGCAGGCCTCTAGCAGCACTTGTGGGTACGAGGGTCCTGTCCCACCCAGCACTGCAGCTGGCGGGGGGAGCTCAGGAAGGCTGTCCCCCTGCCCCCAGGCGGTTGGCGGCCCTGGGACTTGGGGAGACCCCCCTCACTGGTGAGCAGGCAGGCTGGGTTAGGGTCCCGCCCATAGAACCCCAACAACTCACTGTGGTACAGCCCCTTCAAAAGTGCCTTCCTGGTAGCTTCCTCCTCAGGAGCCTTGCACGGGGCAGAGGCTTGCCAGGGAAGCCTGCACTTGGGGTAAGCCCATCCCAAGGGTGGGGGACAAGCAGAACTGGGGTACACAGTGTAATTGACAGGGACCCGATGAGGTTGCTGGTTTTTGAAGCATCTCACCTTTGGCAAGATTTAATTGGCCTGAATTATACTGGAGAGTAAAACCTTTGTTTCCAAAGTTTGGACCACCTTTTCTTGCTAGATCTTTCTGAAATAACATTTAGGACACTTGCAATGTAAAGTGCCTCCCTTCTTTCTCTCCAAGTTACCCAGTTTCTCGGAAATTTGTGCAGGTTTTCCATCCAAACACGGTGGCCCAAGGTCTTTTCCCATTCCCTTCTCTTGTGGGGCTCATCAGAACCCACCAACTCCCTGGCCTTATGCCTCTAGCAATCAGGCGTCCCACCAGCCAGGAACGAGAAACTCGAGGGCTTTATTCTGCTCTGGGAAAAGACAGCACGCATGCTCAATGGTGACGTTGCCAAGGTCCAGGAGGGGCCCACCTACCAGTTTCTTATCCCAAGTCCAGACACTGCTTGCCAGCTGTGCCCCTGCCCACCCACCAGGCACAAAGGGCACTTGGGAGTGGCAGCAGGTCTTGGGACTATGGCTGTGAGGATCAGGGCCTTCTAGGGAGATGGGCAAAACAAAGAGCTCGAAGTAATTTTAAATGGGCAAAGACCGGACTTGAGTCCTCTAGAGCCACGGTGCCCACAAGGATGGGTTTGGCCAAAACCCTGGCGGGCAGCACTGCCCTCAGCCTTTCCTCTGTCGGAGCTTCTCCAAGTACGCCTGCAGCGACTTCTGGATGGAGTCTCTGCAGACGAAGCTGACAAAGTTCTGGGTGTCGGCGTCGCGCTGCCTCAGCAGGCGGTCGGCGGTGGCCTTTCGCATCATGTTCTTGGTCAGCTGGCGCGCGTGATCTGAAGAAGATGGGGCCCACCTGTGAGGACCCGGGCTCTGCGCCGGGGAGCGGTATTGCTGAGCTGCCCCAGACGGTTCCAGCCGAAACTCCGGCGGAAAACTCAAGTGAGCAAAGGGAAGAAAAGGAAAACCACCCGTCCCCTGCTGTCTGCCGACTGCTTTTAAAAACGCACAGGATGATACTGTGAAAACTGCCTTGTCAGCCCGTTATTTTCCCTCAGCTATATCATCAGGAATATCGTCTATGTCGCTAACTATTCTTTACCACGTCTTTAATGGCTGGCTGTGCAGTATTTGGGCATCAGCAAACCTGGTCCCCCACAGCTTAAGAGCTAAGAATGGTGGTTGCATTTTTACATACGGTGGGAAAAACATTTTAAAGGCTAGTATTTTGTGACATGTAAAACTCACCTGAAATTCAGAATTCAGTGGCTTGTTGCTCCAGTAACACTAGATATACTTCCTAGTTCACACACCCGCAGCCCTCACTCCGGTGCTGTGGTTATGGCAGTGACCGTGTGACCAGCAAAGCCGGACATCTCCCTGGCCCTTTACAGACAGTCTGCTGACCCCTGGTTTCTACTGTCGTTGACATAAGCACTCCTATTGCCAGATGTAGAACCTAAGAGCTGTTTCCAGTTGTCTGTGTAGTAGGTTGAATAGTGGACCCCGGAAAGGTATGTTTAAGTAGCCTGATTAGGAAAAAGATTTTTGCAGAGGTAACTAAGATGAGATCATCTTGGATTTAGGATGGGCCCTAAATCCAGGGAGGGCTTCCCTGGTGGCTCAGTTGGTAAAGAATCTGCCCACAATGCAGGACACTGCCTGCCATGTAGGAGATCCAGGTTTGATCCCTAGGAGACCTAGGAAGATCCCCTAGAGAAGGAAATGGCAACCCACTCCAGTATTCTTGACTGGGAAATCCCGTGGACAGAGGAGCTGGGTGGGCTATGGTCTGTGGAGTTGCAGAGAGTTGGGCACGACTTAGTGACTAAACCCCAATAACCATTGCCTAAATCCAGGGACGGGTGTCCTTAGAAGGAACGGGAGGTCTGAGATATAGAAACATGTAGAGAAGGTGTGTGAAGACACAGACAGGGGCTGGAGTGATGCAGCCTCAGCCCAGGAGTCTCTGGAGCCCCTGAAGATGAAAGAGGCAGGAAGGTGCCTCCCCAGGGCCTCTGCAGGGAGCAAGGCCCTGCTCACACCCTGATTTTAGACTCTGGCCTCCAGACTGTGCGAGAACGCATTTCCCTTGTTTTAAGCACCTAAGCGCCCTCACCCCTCAATTCTCCGTCTTGTCACTTGTTACACCAGCCTCAGGACATGAAGTCAGTCTGCTACTGTGAGCGGCTCATCTGTGTATGGCTTGAGAACTCCTGGTCTTACGAGGAGCCTCAGGCTGAGAGGGGAGGGGGCTCTGCCAGCCCACTGGCATCCCCACCCACCCCTCACCTGGAACGGCCAGCCACCGGGCCATCTCCGAGAGCGCCGTGCTCTGCACCTGGTCCTCTGGCACCACCTGGTCCACCAGGCCCACCTGGAGGGCCTCTGCCGGGGGGAAGAGCGACCCCAGCTGCAGGGCCTGCTCCGAGGCGCGGTGCCCGATGGTGTTCACATATGTGTCTTTGAGCCTGGAAACAGACACCAACTCGGAGTTGGGGCTTGGGGCTCCTGGCCAGGGGGTGGGGGCGGTGGGCCTGGCCCCCGGCCTTACCAGAAGGGGGCGATGATGCCCAGCAGGGTCTCGTTCAACCCTATGCGGTACTTGGGGTTGTCAGCCAGGACCCGGCAGTCACAGGAGAGGGCGATGATACAGCCCCCCGCGGGGCAGGCTCCCTGCAAGGAAAGCCAGACCGCTGGGCTCCGGAGAGCTGGCCTCGCGCATGCACCCGGGTGCCTCCAGCCCCCTCCCCGTGCTGCACCAACCCCATCTGGGGGTGTGCGCAGTGGGACTTGCTCGCCCATCAGCCCGCACACCCCTCTTCCCTCAGGCTCATGTCAGGGCTGCGAGTGGCTTCTCCTCTCTGCTCGTCTGGTCCCTCAGACGCCAACACGCAAGGAGCCTAGGCTGTCACCTCACTCCTGCTCCAGATGGCCCGGGGCCACCACTGTCCTCACCTCTCGCACCCACTGTCCACACGGAGGTGGCCGGCCGCCCAGCCCCACGAGTCTTCCCAAGCCTGGCCCTCCTCCTCTCCAGCCAGCTCAGGCCCCTGGCCTCTGCCCCACCCTTGCCTTAGGTTAGGCCAAAGCGATGCTCCCCAGAGGTGACCATGGGCCCTGGCTCCCGTCCCCACACTCACCCCCAGCATGTGGCCCCCTCTTCTCACCTAGTCTGTAACGGCAAGCTGACGACCTCTGCAGACCTCCCTGACTGCCCCCTTCCTCCCTGAGGGCTTTCTAATGGAGGGCCACGTTCACCTACCCCAAGGGCTGGCCCACAGTCAGCAACCCAGGTGGCCCCCAGGAGGAACACGCACGTTGATGGCGGCAACCAGCACCAGGCTGGACAGGTACGTCCGCAGCCACAGCTCCTGCATGGCCTTCCAGTACTCAGCGCAGTGGGCCGGGTTTCTCCCACATATCTCCGTCAGGTCCAGGCCGGCGCAGAAGACCCTGGGGCAGTCCTGGGGGGGCGGGGGCACCGTCAGAGTCCACCCCGGGGGTGCACAGGCACTCGAGGGCCAGAGGAGCTGAAGTCACGCTCACCAGCAGGATGCCTCCCCCAAGCCCCCTGAGCTGGGGGCTCCTGGAACTCAGCTGGGACACCCTGGCCTGTCCCCTCTGCATCCTGCCATATTCTTCCCCTTCCAGCTTCAAACGGGATGGGCAGGCAGCAGGGCCAGGCGCTCCCCAGGGACATAAAATACGGGCCCTGTGTACCTGTGCACATGGCCCAGGCAAAGGAGTCAAGAGGCCGGGGAGGCTCCTGACATCAGAGAGGACACGTATTCTTGGCTAACCCCAAAGGGCCAGCAAACCAAAGACCCGCAGAGGAGGAGGGAGCGGCAAGCGGTCAAGAAGACACCCCTCCCCTCCGCCATAGGCCATCACTCATGAGACCGAAGGCTGGGGTGGGGGTGCAGACCAAGACAGAAGGGGACCAGTGCTCCCAGTGTGGACACCAGGTTCTGGGCACTCAGAGAAGAATGCAGGCCGGGGCAGGAGGGGACCCCCGGCTGTCACACGGGGAACCTGTGCCTGGGTTTCCCGCAAGCCCTCGCTGGAGCATGTCCGGCATCCGAGGCTGCTGTGAGGTTGCTGATAGCGGTCACTGCTGCAGATGACAGCCACCCCCGCCCCCCAGTGTCCATGAGGAGGGGCGGTCACACTCAACATCCCCTACATCCTCATACAAAGTGACTGAAGCCAAATGCAGGGCAGGCGTAAACGCGCCCTGAGCTTCTCACACACACGGTGCCCGTGTGTGCACAGCACCTGCAGGCTGGCCTTGTGTGGGACGCGGACCAGTCTTGCCTCTAAAAAGCACCCCTGGGGGGGAAGCTGGGCCATCGGTATGGGTGTCCTCCTGTCTCACCGGCCGGAATCTTGGGGGTGGTGAGCCGCCCTGCTCCAACGATGTGGCAGGACGGCCGTCCAGCTTCCCAGCCTTCCTTCTTAACCTCCTCCCGCCGCAAGCCCCTGGCTCCTCCTCCCCACCATCCCCCAAATTCAACACACTTTCTCAGCACCGAAGTGGACGGGCCGACGGTGCGGCCCACAGTCCTGGCACTGGAGGAAAGCAAAGGCAAAGAATTCTATTCTGGATGCGAGCAAAGCAGCTGCATCGATGCCAGCCGGGGCGACTTCTGCCAGACAGAAGGCATGGGGGCTGGCCTGCTTCTGCGACTTCTGAGCTCAGTGATTCTTTTGCAGGGGGTCGAGGTCAGGAGCGAGCGAGCAAGGGAAACTGCTGTCTGTTCTCGCTCCCTCCCCCGACCCCGCTGTAGCAGGGGCCCCAATAAAGCCTTGCCTGAATTTCTTGTCGGGCCTCTAGTCAATTTCTATTGGATGAGCAAGGCCAAGAACCCTGGTCGGTACCAGATTTATGGCCCCCAGTGTGTGGCTCATCCCCTTCTGCGGAGGGGCTCTGGGCACCTCTGGGACCCTGAACGCAGCTTCCCAGTGGGCAGCAAGTGGCCACCTGAAGCCTGTCTTCCTGACCCCGGGGGCTCAGGTCCCTCATCTAGGCAACACTGTCCCCGCCTCCTCGTCCTTTCCCCGCTCCTGCCATTTCTCTGCTTCTCCTCTCTGTCCTCTCCTTTCGAGAGTGCACACCGGGCAGCCACAGCCTCACTCCTCTCGGCTGGTGAGACCTCTCGCCGCCCATGGTGCACCTCGACCTGCGGCCAGCAGAGGCCAGAGAGGCCAGCCTCACCCGTGCGGACCCTGGCCTCGTGGGCCATCCCTGCCAGGAGAGTCACAGTGAGAGGTTCAGTCCGCATGTCGGGTAGTGCCTGGAAGGCCCACTGAGTTTTCCTGTTCTTTCTCTTTTTCAGTCTTTTCTGCCCCTCCCGTTTTACCTCTCCCTTGATCCTCACACCTGCACTCCCATCCTTTTTTATCTGGAAAACTTGCCGTATCCACGAGCTTTTGTCATTGGTATCTTTGTCTTACGTCGTTCTGTCTGTCCAGCTGCCCTGCTTATGTGGGCGCGGTGGAGGACTTAGGCCTTGAAATACAAAGGCAGCCCTTGTACTGTATGTCTTGAACACTGCTTAAGACTCCAACCCTGGGTTACTTGGTGGGATTTTAAAGAACAGAAAAGAAAGGAGCTTTCGTTTCTCCCTTCTCTGCCTCTGCAATGGAACTGCGCTGACTGCGCGCTCGGGAACTACCTGATTCATCTGTGTCCCTCAGAATGAAGGGAAAAAGCGTCGGGGGAGGGCATTTTAAATTCAAGCGGGAAAACTACGAGGCCTCTGGCTCTGTCTTTATGTAAAAATTAACTTGTAAATGGGCTGTCTTCAATTAGCTTAAAGGCAATTGAGCCCTTATATATTCTCAGAAGCATAGAAGAGGCTCATCAGAATACATTTTGGGCTCCTGTGATCTGGGAAAATAGTCAATATTTAATTAACTTCTGGTATTAGTGCTGGCTTAGGCCTGTGGGTTTAAGTAACTCAGACCTGTACTTTAGAGTCACACACGTTAAGTACAATACTTTCACTGTACCTAGGGTTACTGAAAGGAAGTGCATACTGTTCCTGTTGTAAAATTTGTCACCAGGGAAGCAACCCAACATGATTAAATTTTTAAGTAAGCGTAAATGGGATTAGAGCTTTTTGGTAAAACTCTAGAGGAATAGTTTTGTGTTGAAAACATCCATCTCAAGCAGTCCCTCCCAATGTTGGTACCTTACAAACTAAAACGAAGTAAAATGAAAGGAATTCACTGGGTTCAAGGACCATTTCAAATAAGATGAAACAATCAGAACACGGATGGCTAAACAGGTGTAAGCTGACCTACTTCTGTCTTCTTGTCAAAGAGAAAAGAAGCTGTTTGGTGCTACTTTGAGATGGCCTCTGCCAACCTACAGAATGCCAGTGCAGAAGGCCCTTCGTGGCAGCTTAAGGAAAGCTGGGTGTGTTTTCATAAGGGTGTATGAGGAGCATAAATACGTTTTGTTTGTTAAAGGAAAAAGAATGATTCTGTCCTAAAGCTGGTTATTTCTCAATGGAAAGGGCAAGGGACAAAGTATGGCTAATGAAAGTTGCAGAAGGTCTGCTGAAGAGAAACACGGAGAAGAGAGTTTTTATGTGGTCAGGACTTTCCAAGGTTGAAATCAATTTAACTGGGTAAGTGGGTTTTATTCAGAGCAGGCTGATGCAAGGCGTGATTTGGTTTCTGTCTCTCATAAGAGAACAAATTTTCGTGGAATGCCGCTTTTGACATCAGGTTGTGTGAGTTTCTGTGCCTTTATGTGATCTGTAATGACCTTTGCAATCTTTTTGTTTTCCACCTTAGATCAAGAAATAATTGTTTCACAGTGACCTCGATTCTATCAACCTACGATTCTATCTATCTATTCTAAAACATTGTGAGATTTTGGGTGGACTTTCCAAATATCAAATTGAAATTATAGTTCTTTTGACGTCCAGCTAACTTCGAAACTGATGTCCCCAGAGAGATCCAAAGCTAACTGGGTTCATTGGCTGTGTTAAATTCCATGGGAACACTGTCCAAACTCACTGTTGCCTATCTCAGATGGGACCATCAGGCTGTCCCCAGTTTTATCGCGATCACCAAACAGATGGGGAGGGGGCTTGGGGTGCTTCCGCTGTCCAGTCTCTCCCCTTACTCTACGTCCAAAAACCCCGTGGGAACACTCCCAGCTCGAGGCTCTCAGGTCCTGGCCCCGTGACATTTCCCACTGCGCCCAGTTCCAGTTCCTCCAGGATCTCCTTCCCTCCAGGCCCCAGCAGCCCAGACACTGTGACTACCTACTGGGCTGGCCACTTCCAAGCAGCCCACTTCCTAGGCTTTCAGTTCAGTTTAGTCGCTCAGTCGTGTCCGACTCTTGGCGACCCCATGAACTGCAGCACGCCAGGCCTCCCCGTCCATCACCAACTCCCGGAGTTCACTCAGACTCATGTCCATCGAGTCAGTGATGCCATCCAGCAATCTCATCCTCTGTCATCCCGTTCTCCTCCTGCCCCCAATCCCTCCCAGCATCTGAATCTTTTCCAGTGAGTCAACTCTTCACTTGAGGTGGCCAAAGAACTGGACTTTCAGCTTTAGCATCAGTCCTTCCAATGAACACCCAGGACTGATCTCCTTCAGAATGGATTGGTTGGATCTCCTTGCAGTCCAAGGGACTCTCAAGAGTCTTCTCCAACACCACAGTTCAAAAGCATCAATTCTTCGGCGTTCAGCTTTCTTCACAGTCCAACTCTCACATCCATGCATGACCACTGGAAAAACCATAGCCTTGACTAGATGGACCTTTGTTGGCAAAGTAATTTCTCTGCTTTTGAATATGCTATCTAGGTTGGTCATAACTTTCCTTCCAAGGAGTAAGCGTCTTTTAATTTCATGGCTGTAGTCACCATCGGCAGTGATTTTGGAGCCCCCAAAAATAAAGTCTGACACTTTCCACTGTTTCCCCATCTATTTCCCATGAAGCGATGGGACGACATGCCATGATCTTCGTTTTCTGAATGTTGAGCTTTAAGCCAACTTTTTCACTCTCCACTTTCACTTTCATCAAGAGGCTTTTTAGTTCCTCTTCACTTTCTGCCATAAGGGTGGTGTCATCTGCATATCTGAGGTTATTGATATTTCTCCCAGCAATCTTGATTCCAGCTTGTGCTTCTTCCAGTCCAGCGTTTCTCATGATGTACTCTGCATATAAGTTAAATAAGCAGGGTGACAATATACAGCCTTGACGTACTCCTTTTCCTATTTGGAACTGGTCTGTTGTTCCATGTCCAGTTCTAACTGTTGCTTCCTGACCTGCATATAGGTTTCTCAAGAGGCAGGTCAGGTGGTCTGGTATACCCATCTCTCAGAATTTTCCACAGTTTATTGTGATGCACACAGTCAAAGGCTTTGGCATAGTCAATAAAGCAGAAATAGATGTTTTTCTGGAACTCTCTTGCTTTTTCCATGATCCAGTGGATGTTGGCAATTTGATCTCTGGTTCTTCTTCCTTTTCAGATGCACAATCTCACATCACCCCCACATCAGGGACACTGTTACATCATAAGACGTGAGCATCAGAGACAGCAGATCCCCCTCCGGAGAGCCCTGGCGGCACACTGGCACTGGCTGGGAGGGCTCCTCCAGGGAACCCCTCACGCGAGGGACCAGAGATGGCTGGCTAGGAATCGACGGGAGAGCAGAGGACTCTCACTCCAGAAGGTGAGAAGGGCATTTGGAGGACCCTCGAGCCCCTCCTGACAAAAGCCTCCTGGTGAAATGCCCCTGGGACCCGAGATTTCATTTCTAGGAGTGCTCTCGGCCGAAGGTTTCTCAACATGGGAGGATCCTCTTCTAAGCCAAAAGAAACACCTCGGGACCGTATCCTTAAAAACTGGAAATCTAAAAAAGCAGATGGGCTGAAAAGGGAAAAACTTAAACTGTACTCTAACACTCCTTGGCCTTTATATAAGTTGGGGGGATGGAAAAAAACTGTGAGGGAAGAATTATAAACATATGTACAAACTCAAAATATGCCTTCCTTGTTTTACATGCCCATGCAGCTATCTGGAGAGAAAGGAGACTTTTATCGTACTTTTTTAGAAAGAGGACTTGGGGCTGAGATTTTACATCTCATAGAAGCAAAACTCTAAATGAGGCTAGATTCCCTGGCCAAGATTATACCTGATAAGGACTAGATGGACTTTTGTTGTCAAAGTGATGTCTCTGCTTTTTAATATGCTGTCTAGGTTGGTCATAGCTTTTCTTCCAAGGAGCAAGTGTCTTTTAATTTCATGGCTGCAGTCACCATCTGCAGTGATTTTGGAGTCCCCCAAAATAAAGTTTCTCACTGTTACCATTTTTTCCCCATCTATTTGCCATGAGTGATGGGACCGGATGCCATGATCTTAGTTTTCTGAATGTTAAGCAGAAAAGGAGTGGTTTGTGCAACTGCCAATACTTTTTGTCACATAGGAAGTTAACACCTCCTTCCAGGTAGAAACCAACACCAAGACCCGGAGGAATGCTATGGGGAGGGAGGAGGGAGGAGAGTTCAGGATGGGGAACATATGTATACCTGTGGATTCATTTCGATATATGGCAAAACCAATACAATATTGTAAAGTTAAAAAATAGAATAAAATTAAAAAAAAAAAAAAGAAACCAACACCAAGAAAATCTGTCAGAAAGCCATTTGACTTCCACAGATAATTATCTACTAATCCTTGCCATTCAATGTGGGCAAGGAAATGAAAACTGGTTCTCCAGCTTGTTCTCTTCGATCCCGCAAGGCATAAAGTCTTCTGCCAGGAGGTTTTCACTTTCTCACAGCCCTTGTCAGTCATATGATTTATGCTGCATTTTGTCTGGTGCGGTGTTGTCTGCCTACTGTTGTAAACCTGCAACTAAGACTTTTCGGTCCAAGGAGAATTCAGAAGGAAAAAGCCTGCCCTGAGACCTCGGCTCTAGGACCTGCCTGGAGAGGGATGGGGAGCACTGCTCTTGGAACAAGCACAGTCTCGGGGGCCAGCCTGGGCGCCAGGAAGCTGCTGAAAACCAAGTCCGCACAGGGTCCAGACTTCGTGAAGTCGCGTGGTTTCAAGGTCACCCCTGCCCAAAGGAACCCGCTCTCACCTACATCCAGGCCCGGGTATGGAGCACCGAGGCCTGCCCCAGGGCTTGGCCCCACAACTGCGTGGGCCTGGGAGGCGGTCGGGGACAGAGGCATCAGCCGCCTGCGGGCGAACCGGCTGCCCCCAGCCCAGCTCCCTCGAGTCACACCCAGGACTATGACCCCTGAAGGCCTGCAATCGCACCCGCACTTGGGCTGCCTGGGTTTTCTCCAGCCTGTGATGTGTGTGGAGGCTTTCTGAGCTCGGGGCCTTGGGGGAAGCTAAGGAGCACTCACGGAAGTCAGGATGACGCCACGGAAGGTCTTGTCATTCTCCAGCTTCTCCAGGCTGATGACCAGCTCCGTCAGCAGCTCCAGGCTGAGGGCATTTATGGGGGGATTCCTCAACTTCATCACGGCTACCCCTAGTTTGAAAACAAAGAGGACAAAGCTTGTTGCCAGCACAAGATGGGTGCCCCCAGTCACCTATGCGAAGGCCATGGGAAGACACACAGCTGTTGGGTTTTTAAATTGAGGTGAGATTCACGTATCTTATAATAAAGGGAACCCTGTACACATTGGCAGTTACCATTCCTCCCATCCCAGCCCCTGTGTGTGTACTAAGTCACTTCAGGCAAGTCGGACTCTTTGAGACCCTACGGACCAAAGTCCACCAGGCTCCTTTGTCCATAGAATTCTCCAGGCAAGAATACTGGAATGGGTTGCCATGCCCTCCTCCACGGATCTTCCTGACCCAGGGATCACTGATCACTGATCTCCTTCTTGTTCCTATGGACTTGCCAACTGTGGACATTTTATGGAAGCGGAATCATAGAAAATATGTGACCTTTTGTGTCTGTCTGCTTTCACTGAATGTTTTCAAGGTTCATCCACGAAGTAGCAAGTGTCAGTGGTTCATTCCTTCTCAAGGTCAAATAACTTTCCATGACCTGTGTACAGCAGGTTCTGCTTATCCATTCACCGGCCAGTGGACACTTGAGTTAGTTCCACTTTTTGGCTATTGAGAGTCATGCTGCTGGGAGCACTCACATACACATTTTTGTTGATCTTTTTTGGGGGGGTTAAGTGCATTTTACTTTTAGACAACCTACATGACACGTTTTTTTTCCCTCACAAACAAGGCCTCCACTCCAAATAAATCAATGTTCAAAACAAATGAAGAGCTCACGATGATATCAGTCCAATTTTCTCCCAGATACCAAGTCTGACATCCTCATGGGAGCAGACGGCCTTATTGTAAGTGAGCAACTCTAAGAACTAGATGTGTGAGGAGGAACTCCAGTGGGCGCTTCTGGTTCACACTTGTTTAAGGATCAAGGGTAAGAATATCAGGGGCCGGATGTTCTTAAAACTCTCCATTTAAACATACATTCTGCCAACAGCAGGAAAAGCGGGAGTGAAGGGCCTGCCCCTGTGGACAGCACGGCTGCTGGCCCGGCTGAGGCCGTCTGTACCCAGCGCCTGGCCCAAGGGCAGACCCTAGGGGCCTCAGAAATGTCATCCTACGCAGAAGAATCAATCTGAATTTTCAGAAGTGAGCTCCCCAAACGTGGTTCGTAGGTAAGTTTCTGAAGCTGACTCTGGATCTTTGCTGTTTAGTGAGACAGTATCTAAGAGCTTGGGGGAAAGGTAGAGGCCAAAGGGGAACAGATGGACTTCGATATCACCAGTTAAATAATCACACCCCTGGCATGGGGTGGGTACAAAATAAATGTTTCTTGAATGTTGAACAGAATCCAAAATCAACTTTTTAAGAAAATATTATTTTTAATGGGGGGATAATTGCTTTACAATATTGTGTTGGTTTCTGCCATACATCAACATGATAGCATTTTGGCACTTAAATGAAAACATTTTATAAAGCACTTTTACTCCATTAATTCCTCCAAGTCTCAAGATGCCTGAAGGCCACCTGGGTCTGGCAATGAGAACCATGCCTGGCTTTCAGTCAAACTCAACCTCCTACCAGGATAAGCCGGCAATGTTTATTTAGGAGGCTCGGAGGTGGGAGGCCACTAGACAGCTTGTCCTAAAATCTATCTGTCTCTGCCCCCAGGCCCGCTCAGGACCTAGCTCTGAAGGGCTCTCTGGTGGAGAAAGCACAGCTTTTTCTTTCAAAAGTGCTCTTTCTACCTCTTTTTTTTACCCACCTTGGAGACTTTTAAGAGGTGTTCTGATGGGGGTGGGTAGGAGTGATTTTACTTGTGGATCCTGGCTGTAATTAAAAAATATCTGCTGGGTTCTGTGCCACCTGGGAGTATTAACAAAAAGTTAAAAATGTTATTCCAAGATGCTTCCAATTATTTTCACTTCCCAAGTTAATAGCACATACCCCAAACTTTAAAAACAGAAACATGTTTATCTTCATAATGAACTGGGGCGGGGGGCTTGTGGTGGCGGTAGCGGTCGTGGTGAAACAACTCGACTGGTGATGACCCTTAGCTTTGAACTCAGCAGAAACATACTTCAAAATCAGGTTTTATCTCGGTCCGGATTCTAGGTCTGGGTCCGGAGCCGGGGGCCCCGCGGAGCCCGCTCTGCTGCCGGCTGCGCCCCGTTCCCCACCGCGGGGATGCCGGGCGCTCGGGGGCGCTTACCTGAGGCCGCGTCCGGCTCCACCAGCACCCGCTGGCTTCCGAAGCGCCGCGCGCCATCCCCGCCGCCGCCGGCCGCCGGCTCCGTGCGCCCAAGTGTCGTGCCCCGGAGCAGCGCCCCTGCGGAGGTAGGCGAGAGATTGTTTATCCCGCGCGCCCGGAGCCCCCACTCCCCCGCGGCCCCGCGCCCCGCGCCGGTCACGCACACGGACGGAGCAGGGCGCGTTCGGCAAAGCGTACTCCCGACGCCAGCGCCATCTTGGCCGAGAATGGGCAGGTCGCGGCGCCGGGGTGTGATCTTGCAGTCCGCCCCGCCCCCGGGGCCCGGGCCGCTCCTCCAGGGCGGAGCCTCGGGCTCCGGGGAACAGGACGTCTGGGCAGATTGGACTGCACGTAAGTCACGGAGCCAGGGGTTTGCGCTCAGCGGCGGCCAGGGCCTGCGGGGACCTGGCTCCGGCCACCCCGCAGAGCGTGGGCACTGGAGCGCCACTTCCTGCTGGCCACCGGACTTGCAGCTGCTAGCTTAGCCTGGGGCAGAACAGCCCGGTGACAGAGAACTCAACTTTCACCTTCTCAAGATGCAGCTCATTTCACCGGGGCTCCTCCTGGGGGAGGGGGAGGCGACCGCTTCCCTTTGCCCTCAATCCTGCTGAACACACACTGTGCTGGCATTCGGTTTGAAAACGCTGGCACAGTAAGGGGCAAGGGATTATAATGTCTTAAGCGTTCTTCCTTCTGGAACAAACTCGTTTTTGAGGTGGGGAAATTTTTCCATGGCCATCGAACACAGCAGTGAATGAGATCCATCTTTTTGGTCGGGCAGAATTCAAGGCTCCTGGAACACACAGTTGCTAACTCCCCTGGTGGTCCAGTGGTTAAGACTGTGCTCCCAAGGCAGGAGGTAGGATCCTGGCCAGGGAACTAAGATAAAACACTTTCAAAGTTTTCCTGGTTAACGTGTTTTGCAGCTATGACTTTGGAAATGAAACCAAACATTTATTTTAGGCAATTGTGTTTAATTCCCTCACGACTGACGCGGCCTTGGGGGGCAAGGGGCAGGAAGGAGGCAGTGAACCCGGCAGACATTGCACTCTAATCCTAGGTTTATTCAACACAGTTCTTTTAATCTACACAACAAAGTACAAACACAACATCATCTAAAATGCTACAAAGTTACAAAACTCAAAATTTATAGTACTGACTGTACAATAAAAGCTGAAAAAGCAATGTACATGTTGCCAAGGTAACCAGCAAGACCACCAAGAATACCAACACAGTGGAGTTGGGGTGGGGGTGGGGTTCTGTGATGACCTGGCAGAGCTGGCTCTCAACAATTTCAGAAAGAGGGGTCTGTGTGTGTGTCCTTGCACACGGCTACGTGTGTAAAGAACCATTCTGGGCAGATGATGGGGGTGGGGGTGGTATTTGACCCTAGAGGTTAGAAGAGGACTCAGGCTGGGCCAGGCTAACAGGAATAGCAGTTGCCTAAAAGCATGCCTTTCCTGTGGGACCCCGAGGCCGGCCCCAGGTCACCTGTGGAATGGGAAAATGGGCTCCCCGGCTGGGGCTATCCCCCCACCTGGAGTCCCCTGCTCACCCCTGCTGGCTCTGCCACTAAACTGACTCTCAGGAACTAGAAACGTGGAATTGCTCTAGCTAGAAAACTGGAGAGCATCTTTACAAGCATGACCCCAGACCCACAACACTCCTGCCGCTGGAACCCCGCCGCTAGGGAGACGTCTGATCGCTGCCTCCACCCTGAAGCCTGCCCCGAGGGAGGGATTTCTTCCCTGTGACCCCTCTGGAAACCAACTAGAGCGGTGGGAGGGAGTCGCAGGAGCGGAGCTCCGGGCCCTGCCTATCGGGAGGAGTTGGAGCTGGAGCGGCTGCGGTGGCGGCGGCGCCCAGGCGAACGGGACCGACGGCGCGCGGGCGAGCGACGGCGTGGGGAGCGCGACCTGTGAGGAGAGGAGGACACAGTGTCAGACCGGAAACCCACGCCCATGACCACAGGGGTGCAGCCGCCTTCACATAGAGCGGCATGGCTCTAACTTGCCAGTCACACAGCTAGATCCCTCTGGGTGGTGCCGACAGAAGGCCTGGGGCAGACGGAAACGTTCCGGAGACTAAGGGTTCTATCTCGGAGGGCCGTGAGGTGCAGCTGGCCAGCGCTAGCAGAGGAGGGACGGCTCAACCCCGGCCTCTGCCAAGGCTGTTCCCTACTCCTCTGACCCTTCGGGTCTTCTCACAGAGGGTGGGGAGAGGCCGCGCCTCTGCGGATCCCTCAGTCGAGCAGCTCTTCCTTCCCGGGCTGGAAGGAACTCGAGGACCTCCAAGGCCTCCTGTGCCCATGCTGCTTCCCACCCCCATCAGGGGGCAGGCAGGGCTGGACAAGGCCCCGAAGTCACTGCCCCCTCACTTTGTCAATAAAGGGAAACTGGTCCTAATCAGTCCCCTATGAAACCCCAGAGCGACCCACCTTCTCCTCATCCGTGGGGGTGACCTGCGCCACATAGGAAGAGGTGGCAGCATCCTCCTGGGAGGGCTGAATCTCCGGGGGGGTGGCCGGGGCCAGGGGGCCAGCACAGCGGTGGCAGTGATCTCCTGGCCATCGATTTGTCCTATTGAAAAAAGGGTAAAGTCACAAAATACCTATCTAACAAGCACCTACCCTGGTGGGCAAGAAAGAAAGGAGCCTGGGGGAACAAGGACAACCCACTCTGGTCACAGCGAAAAAGCTCATAATCGCTATCACTGGAGGTTTCCTCAGGAGACCCACTGGGGGCAGAACCCTAACCCAGGACTCCATCTTGGTGTGCTGGATAGCCTTCTGGGGAAGCCCGTTCAGGTCGGCACCTAAAGAACAGGGAGGAGCCTGCTAAGGGAGGGGAGGGCTGTGCCCCCACCCTGAGCTGGAAGCTGGTGCTGCACCTGGACGTCCTCCTTGCAAGCAACGGGAACAGAGCAGAAGACAGGAGCGAGGAGCGGGCTTCAGCAGGACAGAGATGGGGTGAAATATAAGTACTCAAGGGATGACGGGGAGGGACAATCCCGGGAGCCTGCTAATGGGTCAGGTGAAGGACGATCGGCACCAGGTGTCTGGATGAGGTGTGATTTGGGGGTGGAGGGGAAGGGGGAAGGGTTGTATTAGACAAAGAAGGAACTATTTCTGCGGTAGGGAACAAAGGACAGGATATTCAGGAGACTTCAAGTCTGTCTAAAGAAAGTATGCAAAAAGTGCCTGGGGGGTGGGGGGAGTCTGTGTACAGCCAGTACTAAGCCACACAAGTGAATGAAACCGCACAACTGCATGGGGGGGCCCGCTCAGAATGGGGCATGATGAACCTGCAGGGTCTCAGGGAGAGAAAGAATGAAGGAAACTGAGGCAGAGACCCAACAATCCCAGGGGACCAAGCACAGCTAGTGTGTTCCCAAAGGGTGGGTGGCAGGCTCTTCTACCTTCTCAGCTTCTGCTTTCAAGAGAACTTCTGAGGTACTGACTCATGTCAGTACAAATCCAAGATGTGCACCTATGTTCGGAACATACTTGAAAGGCCACTAAGGTGGCCCTGGCCCATGAAAGTGAAAGTGAAGTCGCTCACTCACATCCGACTCTGCAACCCCACAGACGGTAGCCTACCAGGCTCCACCGTCCATGGGATTTTCCAGGCAAGAATACTGGAGTGGGCTGCCATTTCCTTCTCCAGGGGATCTTCCCAAGCCAGGGATCGAACCCGGGTCTCCTGCATTGCAGACAGATGCTGTACTGTCTGAGCCACCAGGGAAGCCCAGGCCAAAAGCTATTCCTGGTTAGGTATTACATGGGTACTGACTGTGTAACAACAAAGAAAAAAAAAAACAAAGAGAAAAAAAGGAGAAAAGCCATCCTCTAGCTGCTGCTGCTAAATTGCTTCAGTCGTGTCCGACTCTGTGCGATCCCACAGACAGCAGCCCACCAGGCTCCTCCGTCCATGGGATTTTCCAGGCAAGAGTACTGGAGTGGGGTTCCATTGCCTTCTCTTATCCTCTAGCTACCTGCCAGTAAAAACCAAGCCCTTCCATTTCTTTCTGGAGACTGAGTGGTTCCATTCAGCACAATACAAGAAGACAGAGAAAAAGTCCTACCAGAATCTTAAGACAAGGTGGAATATTTATCATCACACACATCCTGAATGTGTCTAAGCCTCCTAAATTTTTAGCAAGTGCTCAGACTCCGTCAAACACAAGACTGACAGTCTCTAAAACAAAGGCATGACTCACAAAGTTAAGAGCTGATGCCTGCAGAGTGACGGCTCCCAGTTTATGCTGAACTCCTAAAAACACTCCAGGGGGATTTAAGGAGATGGAAAGACTTAGAAGTACCAAGGAAAATTTTGTACTATACAAACTCTACCAGGGTTCAAGGGCAATTATCTTTCAAACATGTAAGGGCCTCCAAGGATGCCAAGGTTCTCAGGGGTTCAGACTCTTCTCCCTACTCGGCCTGGCAGCCCATGTGGGGCTTGGGCAGTCCTGGCTCAGCTCAGCTGCCTGAAGGACAGAAGCAGCAAGGGCCCAGGGAAACCCACATTCCTTAAAATGCTGCCTATTCGAGTTGCAAAACGACTGACAGATGTTCACAGTCCTTCAAAGGTTGTCAAAGCCAATACAAAGTGGCTGTAAACGTCATCAACAGTTAAGATGCATTTTAGGAAAGAGGTAAAATTTGTGGATTTAGAAAGTTATCTTAAAAATGCTAAGTTTTAGCAATACAGAAAGTAACTCAAGATTAAAGAAAACATTCCCATATAAAAATGTTTCATTGTAGTCAAATACTTTGTGAAGAAAAAAAAAACTTCATTTGATCCTTAAGTTTTAACAGATTGAAATATTATTAAAATGTTAATATATTCATATTTGGTGAATACTTTTTCAAGAATAAGGCTCTGTAAAACATGTTTTTGGTAAACACACACCCACTGAGTAAGAACTGGAATCTTGACAGAGCTCCAAGGAAATTCTCACATGCAGCCAGACTGGAAATCAGTTCTCATCACACCAGGTATGGTGGACAGCTGGTCTGGGACAGGTCAGAGCAGGGCTGGACTTACCTCCGTCCATGTGCTTCAGCGCCTTCTCAGCCTCGTCTGGATTCTCAAACTCCACATAGGCGTAGCCTTTAGACAAATGGGGGTGCATCCTTTCTACAGGCATGTCAATCATTTTAATTTTCCCATAGGTGGAGAATATCTCCATGATGTGATCCTAGGGAGGAAGAAGGGTCACTTAGGCTCACCCTCCCATCACTTGTGTAGAAGTCAGAGAACTTGCCACACAATGACCACACCCTCAGCACCCTAAGCACACACAAAATATATTCCGTTAAAAGAAGTAACCAGTGCTCTACTTGGTCACATGCCACCAACTCAGCCCTCAGAAATCCTGCATTCTACGTTTACCTTCTGGCAGAGGCGGGCTTCTCATTTTCCATTTTAAACATCTGCAAGAATCACCCCAATGTCCACTGAACAGAAGCAGGATTCCTCACCTTGGTCACATTCCTGGTGAGCCGCCCAATGTGTACTTTGGTGGGTTTAGGGGAAGGGCTCCGCCTTTTCCTTTCCTTTTCATCTCTTTTGGGTGGTTTGGACCTAATTGAAAAATACAGAATCCTATTAAGACAGTGAAACTCCTTTTTTGGTCTACTTTGGTAATAACTAATGGTAACCTTACAGCCCCAGTCTGTAAATTTAGGTCCCAGATAACTCATGAGTTTTGGAGGCAATCCCCTGAACTGACCAGTCCCCCGTGGAGAAGAGGGGCTGGAAGGGGGCTCACTTGGAGCGGGAACGCCGCCTGTTGTCGTGTCTGCGCCGAGAAGGGCTCGGGGAGCCCGAGGAGCTGCTGGAGCTGGAGCTGCGAGACGTGCTGGAACTTCCCGAGCGGCTCGAAGCCGAAGACGAGCTGGAGCCGCTGCTGGAGCCCGTGCTGGTGCTGGAGCCTGAGCTGGAGGTAGAGCTGGACCGGGACCTGAGGGGCGAGAGGAAGGGGTCACCAGCGGGAGCAGTGCTGCCTCACCACAGACAAGTCAAGAGGAACCACTGGGCTCGTGTTCTCAAGCCTCAAGGCTTTCCCCAGCGCCCACTGACACCCTCCAGCCCCATCCTAACAAAGCCCTCGCAGGGACAGAAACAGCATATGCACCGTGCAGTGACAGGACTGCTTCCTACCTACACAGAAGCCTTGCCTACTGGGAGGAAAAGGAGCAGTCTGGCAAGTCAGAGCCCCCAGCTCAGCTTGGAAGGCAGCTACCGACTGACACAGGCTGGTTTTCAACAGAAGGAAAAGGAAAGAGCCAGGCTAGGATGATCCAACCACAACTCCAAATCAAAAGCACTCGAGAGAAAAGCGTAACTCAAGACATTGCATTCCTAATGCCTCCAAAAAAGAAAAAAAAACCCATACCAACACCGTCCTCTGTATGACCAGAGCAAAGCCCAGACCAGTCTGCCATAAATTAGTAATCTGAGTGCTTTGTTTATCAATAAAAAGAAAGAACACTCTGCAGGCTCTTTGGGAAAGAAGAGGGCCATGGCCTTGGAAGTAAGGCCCTGACCTGCCAGCCCCACCTGGTGCTGCTGCTCCCGCTGGAAGCGCTGCGCCTCTTCCGAGTCTTATCCCTGCCTCGATCCTTCTCGCTCGACTCCTTAGTGGCCCCTTTATCTTTAGAGCGGTCCTTGGACTTCTCATCAGAGCGGTCTTTGCGTTTGGTGGGAGAAGGCGCCCTGGACAGTGAGGGAGAGTGTGAGATGACATGCCCCTTGGGCTGAACCCTGAAACCACAGCACAACCCAAAAGGGGATGCAAAGGGCTACAGAAACCCCAGACCACCACAGAGCAAAATGGTTTGTGGCTTAGGACACTTTCACTGTAAAATTCAAGATATTTCCAATGTCCCCCTTTCTGAGGGTCCCTAGCAACGAGCACCCCCAAAGTAGCACTAGAAAAATCTGACAGAAGGATTACCTAGTGCTGGACTTTTTATTATTTTCTTTGACTCCTAGCAAGCTCTTCTTTTTCACTCCTGATAAATCCATTCTCCCCTTCTGAGGTGTTCAAAGCAGCAATGGCGGCCTCACTTATCTGAACTCTCACGTCTAACTTGAGTCTGAGAAACGATCCCTAATCGATTGCAATTTACGCCAAAGTGCAGCCTAATAACAAGATAAAAGGATTCACAGAGTAAATTGGCAAGGCAACAAATCTACTTTGCAGTCAAAAGCTGAGCATTAGGAGCAGGCAACAAGGAACACAGTCAGCAGTGTGCATCTACCAAGCCAGGAACACCTGGGCCGGGTCCATTTCCTCAGGGGATCCTGGCCCCACAGGAGGCAGGTGAAGAACCGTCAGCTCAGCTTGTCTTTTTCTTAAGCAATGGTGTGGGTGGTGGGGTCCTGTTCTTTGATAGGTAGTACAATGCCCATTTCTCACCAGTTTTACGGTGAGCCCTCTACAGTCCTTTAGAGACACTACAGGAGCACATTTGCAGGCAGAGCAGAGAAAACCCTAAGTGACAGGATTCGACCTCGCTTCACTGCTGGAATCTTTGCAGGATACATTGGATAGATATTATGACTGGAAGCAAAAACCATTTCAAGTGACTGGTACCAGTATCAAAACATTTAATAACAAATGAAACATCCCCCATGAACATTTAAAAAGTAGTAAAGTGAGACAAAACATAACAGAAATGTAACCTGTAGAATCTAGGTGGTGGTTCTGTGACTATTTGGTGCACTGAATTTTTTCAGCTTTTCTGTGTGCTCACATTTTTGGAAATGGATGCATTCACCACATGTAAGGGTTTAGCTAAGTTCCAGGGCTGCAGCACGTACTCAGTAAAAGGTCATCAGTAAATACTACTCAAGAACAAACTATTAATTCATTATGTGCTCTGTTTCCTGGGGCTGTTGGCTTTAAGTATTTCCAGTGAGGTTTTGCGCAATTTGAGTTGTGGAAGCAAAGATCTCAGAATGTTAGCCTCAACTACTCCTATCTCACCTTCCTGTAAGTAACCTGGACACAGCCCACCAATCGGGATCCTGTTTCCATGTGCGCAGTGCTGCCAAAATGCTGGATAAACATTCTGACTCAAGAAAGAGTGCCCAGCTGTGGACAAACAAATGAGAGTGCAAAAGAGAGTATTACCTGTGCTGTTCTTTTCCAGGGCTATAAAGTCTTTTTAGACATTATATCTTAAAATGAGAGGGCATATACAAAAAAAGAAGCCAAAAAAAAAAAAAAAAGGCACTACAGACACTCAGTAACCTGTCTGTAACACTCAGCCACATTGTAACGGTTAGCATGCTTGCTTGGACAATCACTGAATATAATTCAGTGCTTAAGAGTCTGAAGTCCAAAAAAAAAAAAAAAAGAGTCTGAAGTCCCCCTGCTTGGGGGTCTGATTCAAGGCTTTGTTGTGTCTTTGTATCAATCCCTTAATCATTCTGAGCCTCAATTTCTCATCAGCATTAAGGAGAGACAGACAGTTCCTACACTTCATAGCTGTCAACAATATAAACCAAATTAACGGATAAGAGTCTTGAGGATCTAGTTAAGGCTCAACAGATGTTAGCTAATATTAGGAGAAAGGCTTTGGAGGCTTTTCTCTGAGGCAAACTCTTGGCTCTGAAGTCACACAACCTCTGAATGATCAGCAGGGGTCCCTGGACTGCCCCCATTATGATCACCAAGAGTAGCACTGTCCAATAGAGAGAGAGCCAGCTACAAGAGTACTCTAAAATTTTCTTGGAGCCACGTTGCAAAAAAGCATTAGTTAACAGATGAAGTTAACTGTGAGTAATGTATTTATCTGACACACTACACCCCGAACAGTCTTTTCACCAATCAGCATACAAAATGATTAATAAAATATCCATGCTTCCCCATGCTAAGCTTTTTAAACACATCAATTTGAACTAGGTACATTTCAAGTACTCAGTAGCCACGTGTGGTCAGAGGCTACCTTATTACACAGCTGACCTAGAATACATATTCCAGGGCCCCACCCCAGTCCTAAAGATGTGCTCTTTGTAGTTTGTGAAAACAAGCACCACCGTTTATTCTTAAAACTCAATTAAGATCACAGAGTAAGGGAAGGCTTTTCTGGGTGTGGCCAGAGGGCTAGAAAGCAAAGGTTGATTCTATTTACACAAGTTCAGGTCACAGGACCGTGGTTACCTCCCCCATCCTCTGGAAAGGTGCGCGTCCAACAGCCAAAAATAGGAGAGAACAATTAGTTATCTCGAGTACATGGCATTTCAGCTCACATCTTCGGAGCACCTTCTCTATTTAAAAGTAAATTTCAGATACAATTTATGAGAGACTGGAAAAGGCCACGCCTCTGCTCCGTCGATTTAACCTTTCCGTATCCTCTCTTTTGGGGTTACCCGTCAAACTGGGCTCCAAGACATTAGGGGCCGTATCCCCAAGGGCTAGCACGGGGAACGGCACACAGGAACCCCGCAGACGTTCGTAGAGTCGATGTTTGAAATTAATGGCTTCAAAGGGAGGGTCAGTCGGTCACCCAGGGCACCCCAAAAAGCATCTCGTACCCACCGGCCCCGGCCCCGCACGCGACCTCGGCGCCCCGCGTCCGCGTTCACTCACAACTCCCCAGTCCAGGAGCCGGGCCGCGGGCGCTTCCAGGGCAGGGCCCGGCGTTGCGGGCCTGGGTCTCCAGCCCGGTGAGAGGGCCCGGACGGCGGAGGCCGAGTTCCCGGCCGCTCCGAATCCCGCGGGCCTCACTGATCCCACTGCAGAGCCGAGGAAACGAGGGCGCCCTTCCGCCCGCCGCGGCCCCGACCACTTCCGGGCCGCAGCTTCGGCGCCTCCCACTCAGCCCGCCCCGGGCCACACTCTTTCTTCTCAAACCAGGAGCGAGGCCACAGGCCCCGCCGTCACCACCGCGTGGCCAGGGAGCGGGCCGGCTCCACGATGCGCCCCGCCGAACCTGGCGGGCGGGCCCCCAAGCTCGGATGGGGTTGGATTCCCGCTACTTACATCTTCCCGCCGCCGCGACCTCCTCCCGCTCTTCTCAGCCTCAGAGGGCGGCGCGGCTCTGGCGTCAGGATTAGGGAGCGGGAAGGCGCGGTCGTCCGGCGCGCAGCGATGACGTCGAGCCCCTCGGCCAATGGGCGCGAGCGAGAATGTTAAAGGGCCAAGGCCTGTTTGGGAAGAGACGCGTCGGGGCGCTTACTCCGGAGGGTCGGCCAGGGCTGCCCCGGGCGGGCTGCACGCCTCGTGGGGCCATCAAGCTGGCAGCTCTCTGCGGCTGGGAGGGCTGGTTCGTGCGGGCAGTTCGCTGGCTGGCGCGGAGAGGGTTAAGGCGGCCGCGGGCCCGCCCCTCTCCGTGAGCGTGCGCACCGGCCGTGCTGCGGGCCTGGCGGCGTCCCGGGTCGCTGGGCTCCGGACCCCGCTGCTTCGTGGAGGGTCCCGGGCGGCCCGGCTGCGGGGTTGGAGGAAGAGTGCGCAGGCGCTGCACGCTCTGGCGGCTTGCCGTGGGCACTCGTAGGGCGGAGGCGGCTTCGCGAGCAGAGCAGTTGCGGGGATGGGTTCGTGCAATTACCGCTCATGGCGTGAGGGGTGACCCTGTATGCGCAGATGCTGTGCCAGCGGAATTGTACCGGGAGGACAAGGCAGGGGGTAGTGTAGCCGAAACGAGCGGGCTGCAGAAGGCAGGGTGGAAGACAGTGTGCAGAAGGAACGCGCTTCCGAGGAGCTGACCCTGCCGCTGAGGCCTGCAGTAGAACAAGGCCTGAGGCCGCTGAGGCCTACCTTCATGCTCGGCAGAAGGAACAAATGGTGCGAAGGCTTCTTGGAAGAAACCGGGACTAGGAAGTTGGAGTTTAGCGTTTGGAGGAACAGAGAACCTGTGCAACATACGGCGCCAAGGCTTCATCCTGCACTGTCAGGGCCTTCTGGCAAAGGCAGGAAGCTGAGGGTTAGAGGCCCAGGACCAGGCAGGAGGCTGTCGGAGTAAAACCTGGCGCTGAGCGGGCCAGGGCTTGCGGGTTTGTTTACCTCTGTGTCCCTCCCCTCTCCGAGCTGCGCCTGGCAGGCAGTCAACGTTTCGTGACTGTTAGTGGGGGGAGAAGAAGGTGCGCTCCCACTCTAGACGGGCGTGTGAAATGGTAGGTGCCGCAAGGAAGAGAAGGGAACAGATTCAAGGCCCTCTTGTGGGGGAAGGAACCAGTGTAGCTTGGAGATGGATCAAATATCAGGGGAAAGGACAGGACAGACCAGCATGGGGCTTGGTGGCTCCGGATGGATGGGTTGATTTGTGATTGAAGTCTTCGAGTCATTGCTTTCTTCTCCATATAGTTTTCTCAGCCAGTGGATGGTGGCCCCTTCCATTCATCCAGTTCCTCTGGCCCTGTCCAAGGTGTCAAGTGTGCCCGTAAAACTAGCCTGGGCTGAGGGGCATCTGAGGAGTTGGGGATGGAAGACAGTTCTGGGGGCGGAGGGTGGGGGTGGGCAGCCTGCCTTTTGTGTCCTCTGCCTTGGCACCAGCATACCTGGGAGGTGGGAGTTGGCAGTCAGTCTGGGTCCCTGTTCCCCTCTGCATTTAGATTTGGGGAGGGGGGTACTTATTTCTGCATCACTGTCACAGCTGCCATGGCCACTGATGGAGGCTTATGTGGGACAGAAGTGTGGCTCAGGCCCTGCACCAGTGAAGAGGCCCAGAGGGTCAGTGTTGTGGGGGGGTGGGGGTGGCCTTGGTGGATCAGGCCTGCAGCACCCGAAGTGTATAAGGAAGCCACAGCAGTGTGTCAGAGCCCCATATTCAGTGCCACGTCAATGTGTGCCGGGAAGGTTTGGAATCCAGAGCCTTTGCCCATGGACACAGTGACACCCAAAGTGGGGATAGGGCAAGCCCGTGATCACCACCATGGCAGAAGGAGGGTGGAGGCACAGCCATCTGGAATCTGGGTTTTTTGTTGTTGTTGTTAATGCTCTATAGTAATAGAATTTGGCATGCAAGTAAATTTTTTTTTAAACACATTTTATATTAAATGTAAAAGCATGATTTATTCACTTACGAATTTAATCCATTTTGTTTCTAAATATTGTTGATTTCATTATCAAGTGTGTTATCAGCTGTTGAGCTTTAAAATTTTGAGCATCTTGGCTTTTGCCATTTTGAGACTCAGCACGATGTGTTTGGAAGGAACATGAGAAAATAAAACTCTGGAGGTCCCCCAACTCCAGCCTTCCAGGAGTCCTGGGTTCCTTTCCACCCAGCCCCCAGTGCCAGCTTGCTGAGGCCACGGAGATTGAAGGCCCGGGAGCTGTGGCCTTTGGGGACCTCAGGAGGTGGTTGGTGTAGGTTTGATGGATGGGGTGGGCAGGGCTTCCCTGGTCAGGGCCCTGGGCAGCTAGCCCCAGGCCTGGAGCTCCAGACCGTAGGCATCCTGTGGCCGTGGCCAGTGTCCTGAGCCCCTCTTCCTTAACCCCCGGGGTCGAGGCCCACCTGCTGATAATGTAGGGCTCCACTCACTTTGAGGAGCATGCCCCCATCAAGGCATACTGTCCCCCTGCCTTTATCTGCTATGGGCCTGGCGGCCTCTGCAGTGCCTGCCCTTGCAGGTTGGTACCCTGCACACTGAAAGGGCCAGGGAGTGCCTCGGTTGTGTTGGAGGTCATGAGGGCCACACAGGAGCTTTGAGCAGGCATTTGCATCCACTTGTAAAGCATGTCAAGGAAGCATGTCTGCCCACTGCTGACAGACTCTGCCAAGGGCAGGCATGGTCCAGCCAAGCAGAAGAAAGGGGTTTGGGTGGGGTCAGGGCAGTTGTAATGTATCGGTGACCCTGGGAGAGGCATTAGAGGAGGGGGTGGGTCAAAGGGGACTGACTCCTGTCTGCAGGGGTGAATGCCTGCAACCCCCAAAGGAGCCTTGGAGGAGGAGGTGCCCAGGGGGAGGTGCTGGCCTGTCTGTCTCGGGAGCCAGGCTGGATCTGAAAGAGCCAGCCAGCTGTGAGGTCTGTAGTTGTGGGGAGGCCTCCCTGGCTCTGTGTTTCTGCGGTGTGGGGGCTTCAGGTCCTGAGCACCCCCTGACCCTGAGAGACACAGACTGCCCAAAGGAGGGGCTGCAGGCCCTGGGGGCCACTGAGTGATGGGCTTGGGGGCTCGTTCTGGTTTTCATGCCTGGAACCCCATGTCCATTTCTGCCCCAGGGAGGTCAGGCGCACCAGGTATCACTATATCTGAGCTGCCCACCCTGGGGCAGGGCACAGGGAGGGCGTGGCCAAGGAAGGGGGCAGGTGTGCCCCATCACGGGGTGAGCCACTGTGGCCCCAGGCCTGCTCTGGCCATCTGCAGCCAGTGGACTTGGGGCTCTCCGACCTTGGAGGCCTCTCATGCTGGCACCCGTGGGGTGTGGGCTGGGCCCCAGGAGTGGGGCCTGGGCAACCCTGTGTGTTGAGGAAGGAAGGCTGGGCCCCCGCTCCGCGGGCCTGACCCCAGCTTCAGTGCCACCAGCGTGGAGCCCAGGCCACGTGTGCCCGTCAGGCACGATGGGACTCGGCGCGGTGCTGTGCTGCCTCCTGGCTGTCTCTCCTGCGGGACCTGTGGGGATCTGCCATCCTGATGCCCCTCCTCGGGCAGCCTCCTGGCCCACCTTTACCCTGAACCCTCCTTAGGGTGCCCTGCCCTCTCCTGGGGAAGGGAGAGGGACTTCAGGAGCTTGGGGTCAGGCCTGAGCTAGGGTTCAGGGAATGGGGCCTTGTGTCTGGAGAGTGGACACTGTATACTTGGCCTGCTGGCTTCAGCTGAGGAGTCAGGTGAATAACCTAACCCTGACCTTGGTGTTGGGGGTACCTCGTGGCACCCCTGTGGGTCTTCTCCTTGATGCAGAAAGGGGTGGAGTTTAGCCTCTCTCAAGCCAGGATGGGCTGTCTGCAGGTGTAGCTCGGACCCCTAGCACAGACAGCGGGGTGTCGATGAGGGTGGGTGGCACTCAACTTCACACTGACCAATCTGTGTGGTGGGTGTGCGGGTTCCAAGGGGGCCTTGCTAGCTCATGCCACGAGCATTGCACTGGTCCCCAGAGGTGAACTGAACAGCAGCTGGTGTGGGGTGTCCCTCAGATGGAGCCGCAGGAGTTGACTGTCCCAGCTGGCAGTCTAGCCGTGGGCTAGACTTTTGGAACCCTCCACCCCCACCCCCACCCCGGTCCCCTGATGTTGTTCCCAGGCTCTGGCCCCACAATGGTCAAGTCTGAGTGCCCTGGGGCCTTAGGACGCCACCTCTGTGTTTGAGGACCGGACTGAGTTCAGCGGAGCTGGGGTTGAGTCCAGCCCAGGCAGGCGGGGCTGGCCCCTCCTCCACCTGCCTGTGTGGTCATTCCCGGTCTGTGAGTGCCTGGGACCTGCCTTCCAGCCTTCCCCTGGAGGTGCTGACCTTGGCTCCCTCCCCCATTTTGCTGGGCTGTCTCTGCCTCAGTCTTTCTGCTGCTTTGTGAGTCTGGGCCCAGTGGTCCCCCAAGGTCACCTGACTGGGGTGACCTTGGCTTCCTCTCAAGTGCCGGGCTAAAGATTTGGGGTTGGAATTTGCCCAGAACTGTCCAGTTTGTTTTGCTTTTCTGAGTCCTTGCAGGCCCAGGGCTAGGGCCCTCTGGCGGGGGTGGGGTGGGGAAGTGGACCCTGGGGTTTGGCTACAGAGCAGCAGAGTGGCCACACCCGGGTGTTCCTGGCTGAGGCGGGGTCTCATCAGCCCAGGTGTACAATGAAGGCATGGGGGGGGTTACTTCCTCTATGAGGCAGCCTGCCCAGCACAGTCACTGCGGATACTGCGGTTGTCTCCTGGTATCGGGGGTTCTTTTGGCGGGGGGTGCCTGGCTAAATAAGACTGTGTGTCCCAGCTCCCTGCATCTGGTGCAGACATGAACCTGCGTTCTGGATGATGACAGGGACACAGAGCATGTAACAGTCAGGAGCTCTGCCCTTTTGCTCGGCCCCCTGCTTCCTGGTCACTCATCCCAGATTTTGGTGGCAACTTGGACCCTGGAAAGTGACCTTGAGGAGAGAGGCTTATACCTCGATGGAGCAGGCAGGGGAGTCTGGCTCCCTGAGACCTTGACCACCAGTGCGGAACTTCTGCCTTCTCTGGACTTTGTACTCAGCAGAGAAATAAACTCTTGTCCTTTGTAAACCCCTGCAGTGTGGTTTTCTGGTGTGTGCAGGCAGCAGGCCCAGTGCAGTCTCATTCCACAGGGGCTGCTCCGGTGACCATCTACCTGGCAGCCCTTCCCCACGGTGAAGGCAGAGGAGGGGCTCAACCTCAGGCCCACTCGCTGACCCTGGGCATGATCGCCCTCCCCTTCCTTCCTGAGGGCCCTCGGTTCTGGGTGCAGCCGTCAGGCTGAAGGATGGCCCCTGTGTCCGCCGACGGTCTCAGCTGAGCCACACTGCGGGCAGGACTCTTCCACAGCCCTGGCTGTCAGCCCTGTCGTGATCTCTAGCCCTCGGGAGCTGAGACCAGGCCGTGCAGGCAAGGAAGGCATGACCTCAGCCCTGGCGGATGTGGCAGCCATTTGGGGCCAGTATCTCTAGGGACTGTCTGGGCTGGGAGGTCTGAGTAGAGTGGACAATGCTGGGGGTGAGGGTGGGGGGAACAGGCTGACCCTCCTGTTGGGGAGCCTGTGGGTCCTGCCCCCAACCCTGGGCTTGGACCTGCCACAGCTCAAAGCAAACCACCAAGGCTGCGGTGGAGGCTTCTGAGGCCCTAATTCTGGTTCTTTGAGGACACGTGGCTCCAATGCTGGGTTCCCAGCAGCCTCACAGATGACCCGGGGGTGCCACATGGACCCTAACGGCTCTTGGGGTGTCTCCTAAGCGACACCAGTGTGCCAGAGGGGAGGCACATGGCAGCGTGGTTCATCTCCCACCTGCCGTGTGCCTCCCCTCTGGTCCCCGCTGCTGCAGCTAGGCTGTGCCTACACCCTCCTTTCCACGCCTGCGGACAGGGTTTCGGATCACCAGAGCCCCGCTTTCATCCTGCCAGTCTCCCGCGCGTCTCCACCTCATCTCCCATCAGCAAGCCCACCTCTTCCCAGGCCTGTGCCGTCTGATCTCAGTGTGTGTGCCTCACACACACTGTCCTTCAGTCCTGAGCACCTTTCCTCACACCATGTTTTGTGGCATCAAAGGGAAAAATGATGAATTTCTAAATTTTTAGTGTAGGGGTTAAGGTTAAAAACAAGGCCAGGATGCCCTGCAAGAGGGCTGCTGGGGGACACGCAGCCCGGCCCTGCTGGCCTCTTTCCTCCACTCGAAACCGGCAAACCCAACCCGGCCGCAGCAGCCACGCACCTGCAGACAAGCTGCAGCCCACCTCTCGGATGTTTGCTGCCGGGCAATGTTCAGGGCTGCAACCACCCCTGTGTGTATTTTTTTTATAACACGTAACTAAATGAGAATGTTTTGAAGATCCTTAAGGAGAGTGACAGCTACTGGAAATTATTTTCAGCATTCATAAACTTCGAGAGACTAATAAAAATGCAAAGTTGAAACTGTACCAGATGAACCAAAACCAAATCTTTTCTAAGCCCATGAATTCTAATGGACTGTAAAAGGCTCAGAGATTCAAATCACAGGGATTTAGAAAGCTGTAAGAAATAAGGATGCACCCACCAAAAGGGAGCTGATGCCGAAGAAGACACTTCTGGAAAATGGTGTTGAGCCTACGAGCAGCCCTGGAGCCAGAGGCCCCTGGCTCACCCAGATCCACACCCTCCTCCACCAACCCTGCCTTCCTCTTTCCTCACCCTGGATGGAGGGTCTGTCGAGTGGCCATTTATCCAACCTGCTTTTGTACTTGTAGTTTAGGCTTCTTCCACAGCAGTGAGTTCTGTAAATTTACTGCAAATTGAGAAAAACGAGCTCTTGCTTTCGTGTTTTTTTTTTTTTTTTGGCCATGCCTTGCAGCATGTGGGATCTTTGTTCCCCGACCAGGGATCAAACCTGAGCCCCCCTGCATTGGGAGTGTGGAGTCTTAACCGCTGGACCACCAGGAAATCCCCCTGCTCTCATCTAGAACTTGATACAGGAGGCTTGTCTGGGGCTGGGTGGGTGCCAGGGCCGCGGGCCCATCTCGTGACTCACAGACCACGGTTGCCTTCTCTCCCAGCCTTTATTTTCCAGACAATCACTGCGCATTAGGTGCGCCCTCCACGGACAGCCGCTTGGCCCCAGGTGGTCCCCGACTGGCTTCCCAGCCCGTGGCGTCCCCCTGGAAGACGCCGGTGGGATGACGCCGGGTTCAGGGCTGGCTCTGTCCGGTGCAGCGTCCATGCTCTCTGGAGAGGAGCTCCCAGGACACGCAGCCGTGCTGGGAGCCAAGACCTCAGAGCCTAATCCAGCCACATGGCCCCTGGGGATGGTGACGGGCACCCCACTGTCCATACCCAGGCAGCCCATGAGCCGGCTGCCCCGGCCTGCTGGCCTCCCGCTTCACCAGGTGCGAACGTGGGGGTGTGGCTGTGCCCTTGGCCCAGACCCGCGGCCTGCCCGCACAGATGATCGTGATTCTGGACAGCGGGCTCGGGACCACCTGAGACGCAGGCCCGCCTGGGCTGCTTCTCGGCTCAAGGGCAGCGACACACCGGTCCATGCTGTGCCTTGATTCTCATCTCCATCGTAGAGAACAGCGATCAGAAAAGAGGTGCAGGGCGGGGTGGGCGCAGAGGGAGAGGACGCCCACCGAGCGCTCGGCTCCTCACGGACCCGCGTCCTCGGTGGGTGGCTGCACGTGGGCGAAGCTCAGGAAGACCTGCTCCAGTGAGGTCTGGCTCACGGAGTAGTCATCCACCCCGTACTTCTCCGTGGCCTTCTCCAGAACGCCAAACACCTAGGGAAGTGGAGAAGCCACTGTCAGCCAGGCAAGGCCTGGTACCTCAGCGGGTCTGGGGGTCCTCTGGCCATAGTGGGTGGGAAGGGCACCAGAAATCCCACCCCTGCCTGGGGTGAGCAGGCCTGGGTGCCACACCCCACCCTGACTCTTCCCAGCTGTGGTCCCTCTGCAAGTTCCCTTTTTCATCCAATTTTTTTCCCCCATCTCAGATATTTTGGCTATAAACACCCCAAACCTAGTAAGTATTGGGTTGAGTGTTAGAGCAGAAACTGAAAGTGATTGTTCCTTGGAAAAAGCTGACTGGAGAAGGAGTGACTGCTGGGGGCCTGCTGGGGCCCAAGCTCACCTTCGCCCAGCTGAGGTCATCGCCGGGCAGGTGGTAATGGACCATCCCTTGGTGCTCATCCTCCAGGACGCTGCCTGCACAAAGGAGAGACCATGTCCCCAAGGGCCAGGCTGGAGGCCAGGGGAGGGTGGCGTTGGCCCCGGAATCGTGAGTTCCGTCCCAGTGCTCAGGGATGCACAGATGCACGGCGCCCTCTGCAGCACATACCTGGGAAGGTCAGGCCCACGAACGCCTTGAACTCCTCCAGGGCCTCCTGCTGCCCGTCACTCCGGATCTTGGCCCGCAGGGAGTAGCCGCTGCCAAACTTGCTCTTGAGGTGCTGTGGGCTGCCCAGGCACTTGAACTGACCCTGCACCATGATGGCCAGCCGGGTGCACAAGGCTTCACACTCCTCCATGCTGGGAAGAGGGGGCGGAGCCTGATATATCAGCGGGGAATGCTGATGCCTGCCCTCCACGCCAAAACCGTGCACCTAGGAAAGTGCTGATGCCCAGATCAAGCTGTTCCTGATTCCACGCTCAGGGTGTGGCCCACTCGCCTCACAGACTCTTCACCAGAGGCTGACAGATCTTCTGTCCACCCAGCCCCTTCTGGCCCACCCGGCCCACAGCCCCCATCCTGGCTGTACCTGTGGGAGGTGATGACGATGGCCTTGCCAGACTCTCGGGCCCGTGCCACAGTGTCCCAGAGCAGACGCCGGGCCACAGGGTCCATGCCAGTGGATGGCTCATCCAGGAAGATGACTGCGGGCTCTCCCAGCAGAGCAATGCCAGTGCTGAGCTTGCGCTTGTTGCCACCGCTGAGGCCAAGGGGGCATGGGGAAAGGTGAGGCTGACAGTTAGTGTGGGGTCCCAGGTCCCAGCAGAGGACAGAGCCCAGGGATGGCAGAGCCCCCGGGAAGAACAAGGTGAATGTGCCTGGAAGGCCCACCTCACAAAGCAGGAGGCCCTCAAGAGCTGTGCCCATGGGGTCATCCTGCAACCCCCAGAGAGCGGTACCACTGTCTGTCTGCACCCAAGGGGGCCTGACTGGGGGCCTGGCCGTGCCTCCAGTGGGGAGCACCTGCAGGGTAGCCTTTCTCATCTAGCACTGCCTGGGCCTTGCTGCCATATCCCTGTGGGTCATGGAACAACGGGTGGGAGTCCCTGACCCGTGTGCCCCCTGCTCTATGGTAAGGGATACCCCAACCCCACCCTGGGAAGGTCTGGGGTCACCGGGACTGAGGCACACCTGTACATCCTGACCAGCTTGTTGGCGTGCGGCTCCAGGAGCAGACCCCGCAGCGTGTTCTCCACGCATGCGCCAATGTGGCGCTCGGGGATGCCCCGGAGCCGGGCGAACATGACCAGGGTCTCCCGGCCTGTCATGTGGTCCAGCAGGGCATCGAACTGGGGACAGTAGCCGATTCGCTGCCGCACCTGGGGTTGGAGCACAGCAGGGAGTTGGTAGGTCAGAAGCCTTCTCTCAGGAGATCTCCCCAAGGTGGTCCCTCGCTGGTGCCACTGGCCCTGGCGGCTACCCTCCGCCAAAACTTGCCAAATGGCACTTCGGTGGGGACACTAGAGAGGCTTGCCTGGCTCAGTGAGGGCTGGGAGCACTGGGACCCAGACTGCCCCCAAACCAGGGGTTAGAGACTGGCCAAAGCCTGGTCTACCCTGGGCAGCAGGGGGGTGGACAGCTACAGGAACGCATTGATTGTACAAAGTGACCATGTCTACGCAATGCTTTACAGCTGAGAGATATCCACTCTGTAGTTCATCGGATGTTTAACAAACACCTAACGTGTGCTGGGACCTTCCCTTTCTCCCTTTATTAAGAGATGTTTGTTGGTGACACCTTTGGGGCGGGGTGTAGCCTAAGAAGACGGCATGGCAGCTGGTCTCGGGTGAGTGGCCACATTCGGCAAAGCCAGAATGCCGCATGGCTGGCCTCCAGCTCCAGCCACGTTCGGCAGCTAGTGGGCACAAGCATGCCTGGGTTCTGTGGATTCCAGAGATGGGATTTCTTTTTCTTTAACCTCCTCTGGGTTCTCAGGCTTCCAGGATCTGGTCTTAACTGGTTTGGAGACCTTCTTGGCTGTGACCGTGGCAGTTACTATCTCTTCCCTATTCTCTCCCTTCCAACTGAAGCACAGAATAAATGTGTCTCAGGCTCCTCACCCTGGCCTGCGTTTCCTGGACCACATTTATAGATCCCTCTCCCTTGCATGCCTTTTCAATCTTGTTTATTTCTCTGAACAAAGGAAACACGGTTGTTTTATAATCTGGGTCTGCTAACTGCAAATCCAAAGTGGTGGGCTTGACCCCCTACAGAGCCCTGGTGTCTGTGGGCTCCAGCCACAGCCTGGGGTCTCCTCTGTCTGCTTTTCTTGTGTGCTGTTCAGGCCTTGAAATACTACGTGAGGGGTTCTCAGAGGTCCAGGATGAAAGCCTTCCTGCAGAGAGGGTGCTCTGCGTGCTGTGGTTGTGGCATGGCTGACTGGGAGCCCCTGATGCCGGTTCAGTAGATGCTGTCACTCCCAGGCACAGGCCTTTCTCTGCTCCTTCCGCTGCCATGCTCAGCACACGTGGAACTGTTCACACAGTCCCCGGGAGCAGGATGGCCTGCTTCATGCTAACTCAGAGGGGTGGCTCTTCGTTTCTGCCCCCTACACACAATAAGGTCCTTAACCCACGCCCAAGTCTCAGGGGCCAGACTGGCCTCTGTGCAGGGGTGGCTCCTGCTTGCAGACTCCAGCTGGGGGTCGTCACTAAGCCTCTCGCTCTTCCATGATCTCAACCATGAGGTTTAAGGTTAACCTTTCATCCAGCTTTTGGTTCTTGGTTTGAATGGCCCAGGGCACCATTGCCATCACTGTGCACACAGACTAGAGTCCTTTTGAGAGGACAGAATTCTGTGGGTGCCGCTCTGTGCCCAGGTCCAGAGATGTCACTAGTCCGGGGTTGGGGGGGACCCAGTCTCAGCCTTCCTGCCTGCCGTGCCTGGTATCTTCCAGCCCCGGGTGCTCTGATACAGCCTCACTCCTCTCTCCACCACTTGCTTAGCTCTGGCCGCGGCTACTGCCTCGTCCTGCTGTCCCTGAGCCTCGAGCCAGAGGCCAGCCTCATCCCTGCCTCCCTGGCCGCACCCACCTTCCCGATGTCAGAGCTGATGCTGTAGCCCCCAACAAAGGCGTCCCCAGAGGTGATGGTCTCCTCCCCGGTCAGCATCTTGAAAGTCGTGGTTTTCCCGGCTCCGTTGAAGCCCAGCAAGCCGAAGCACTCCCCTTTCTGCACCGCGAGGGACACCTTGTCCACAGCGAGGAGCGGCGCCCGCTGCTCATACACCTGCGCGTGCGCGGAGAACACAGCCATGCGGAGGTGGGGGCAGGAGGCCCAGGGCAGGGCCAGCCGGGGTGGGGCGGAGCAGAGCAGTCTGGGCGGGGCCAGCCGGGGCGGGCCACCTCACCTTGGAGAGCTCCTTGATGATCAGAGGTGTGTCCAGCAGGGAGTCCAGGCTGGGGGACAGGATGCGGTTCCTTTCGTCCATCACGTCCTGGTCTTCAGGGAGCGCCGCCGTCCGGGTGTACACTTCTGTCTAGTTGTTTGGAAAACAGCCGCCGGGGTGAGCTCCCCCGAGGGGTCCGTTTCCGTGGGAGGAAGAGCTAACTAACTAAGGTCTCCCAGGCCGCTCACCCCATTTCAGCCCCACGCGGGCCAACTCAGGTCTCCCAACTCTCTCCCAGGAGAGCTGGGCGGCCATCAGGGCTGACACTGGCCCCGAGGAAACACACACTCCTTTCCTTAGAAAAGCCTAGTGTCTTTGCCCCATTAGCCCTGGGGCCACCTGTCCTGCAAGTGATGTCTTGGCAGGTTTTGTTTGTTTGGGGAAGAAATGTATGTGACAAACACGAGGGCGCCGGGGCCCCCAGGTCTCCGGGGAGACTGAGATCCCCGAGGCCCCAGGCTCCCTCGACCCATGGCTTCAGAGAGCCCCAGGGGACGCTGTGAGCACTGCCGGTGGACTCCCTGCGCAGTGTCCCCAAGGAAGGCCGACCTCGGTGGCAGGGTGCCCCCCAGCAGAGCGGCTGGAGGCCCAACGGGCCACTCACCAGTGCCCGCCTCCTCTGGAAGGCACACAGGCAGGTCTTCAGCCTCCATAGCAGGTCGGCCTCCACGAGGAAGAGCAGGGTGAGGTAGGCAAACCCTGAGGCGGCCATGGAGGTCACGAACCTGCCGACCCCCGGGGTGCTCCACGCGTAGAAGTTCTCTTGGTACTGGATGTCTGTGAAACATGGGACAGGGTGCTGCACCCGTGGCTTGGAGCGCCCCTCCCCTCTGGGGGTCCCAGCCCCCCCAGTCCTCTCTCACGACCCCGAAGTGCCTGTGCCCAACCCCTGGGTGAAGGCTGCACCGGTGGGGCCCACTGGGCCTCTAAGGGTGTGTCACAGCCACATGGGGACCCAAGCACTGCCCGCATTTTGGCGGCTTCACCTTCGAGGTGGCCCTTGTGCCTGCGAGGGGTTCAGCTGTCCGGAGTAAGGCCTGGACACTCACTGTATTTCCGGCAGTAGTGGGCCGCCACGTCGGAGGAGGTGCAGTACCGTCTGGTTTCGTAGTTCTCGTAGAAGTTGCTCACTGCCATCCCCAAGCAGTGGTTGGGAAGCACCAGGAACACGCGGTCCAGGGTTCTGGAAAGTTCTTCTAACTTGACCGCTGTGGGGAGGAAGCACAGGCCAGTCAGCACGGGAGGACACACTGCACCTGTATGTGAGGTGCAGGAAGAGCTGGTGTCTGGAGTTCCCCACGCAGCTCAGCCGTGCCTGCCCCAGGGATCCAGCACCGGCCCTGCTCTCCTGCTGGTGTGGGTGCACGGGTGCCGTGGGGCAGGGCCGCCTGGGCACAACGGCTGCAGCACGCCTGGCCAGGGTGCCGGCTGGTTGAGCGGCTCTGCGGGTCACGGAGTGGGTGAAGGGGTGGGCTCCTGGCGCCCACCTGGGATGCGCATGATGGTGACAACGAGGAAGGTGGCGATGCCCGACAGGATGTTGAATATGGTCAGCCGCGTGTAGGCGGTGGCCGCCCCAGAGAAAAAGAAGCTCATCAGGTACATGAGGGGGATGATGGCCCAGCCGTAGAGCGTGAGCAGCAGCAGGGCGTCGGCCACGTGCCCGTCCCGCGTGAAGGCGTGCACGTCGAAGGCCTTGAACACCACCTGCAGCGGCACAGACAGGGTGCGTGAGTCCCTGCCCAGCAGCCCCCAGGCCCCACCTCCCAAAGGAGGAGAGGTCGGGGGGCGGGGCGTGAAGAGTGGAGGGGTGGGGCTCGAAGACGGGAGGTGGGGCACAAAGAAGGGAGGAGGTGGGGCGTGAAGGTGGGCAGGGTCAGTCAGGGTGGTGAAGACAGGAGGGGCACGGCCTGAAGACAGGCAGGGGCGTGAAGACCGGAGGGGGCGGGGCTGAAGGGCGGGGCGGGGCTTGAAGGCGGCGGGGCGGGGCGTGAAGATGGGCGGGGCTGCCAGGGCCTTCCCACCCTCCTCCCGCAGCAGGGGTGGTGCCGCCAGCACCTGCTGGGAGCCCAGGGTGATTCTGCGGGTTTCCCCCAACCCCAGACGCGGGGAAAGGCCCCAGCGCCACGCAGCTCACCAGCAGCAGCAGACTGGGGATGAGGAAGGACAGGAGGTCCCACAGCAGAGCCGAGAGCCAGAAAATAGCCACGTGGACACCACTCACGAACTGCACATGCTTGGCTTGGATGGCCCTCTCGCTGACTGCTAGGATGGAGAATGTGCTCGCCAGGAATGCCATGGCGAACAGCAAGTTGAGGGCGATGTCGAATCCTTTCCGGCCCCTGTGGCGGGAGGCAGGGAGGGCACAAGACAGGTCAGGAATAGAGCACAGCACGTCCTGGCAGCTGGGCCATCCAGTGCTGGCTCACTATTGTCCAAAGCGGGTGATGCAGTGACTCAGCCACTAAAGAGGGTTAAGGAAGAATCCAGAGCCTCAGGGGGCTCCATACCAGGAAAACTGCATCCCCCTACCCCACCCAGGAACAGCTCCCCTTCTGGGCATCCGGTCCACAGTGATGGCACTGCCGCCCTCCCAGTGGCCTTCCGTTCCCTGTGCACCCACTCCCCACAGACACTCAGGTGTGGATCCGACACTTCCGCCCCGCTCTGTGGCAGCCCAGGTCAGACCCGCCATTGGGCATGGCATCAGGGTAGTGGCAGTCTCCCCACTCTCATTCTTGAGTGGGCAGGACCTTCAGGTGCCAGCAACACCTATCAGAGACCAGGGCCAACAGCACCATTCTGTAGCTTAAACTGCCCCCTCCCCACCCCCTGAACGTTTCAACACGCCGTGCTGGGGTGGGGAATGCTCTGAACTGATGAAGTGCTGGCACATGTAGATGAGACTCGAGAGTGAAAGCCAGTCACTCAAGGCCACATGGTGTCTGATTCCACCTACGGGAAATGTCCAGGACAGGCAAACCACGGGGACAGAGAGTGGACTCCCGGCTGCTTAGAGGTAGAGGGAAGAGGAACGGGGAGTGACTGCCACGGAGCCACGGTTCCTTGAAGATAATGAAAACATTCGATAAAACTATATTGTGGTGATGGCTCCATCACTCAATGTACTAGAAACCATTCGATTGTGCATCGTGAACCACAGAACCATATGGCAGGTGGGTCATATCTCTTAGAGCTGTTTCAGCAAAAGAAAAACTCCTGTTCTCATCCACTTTCACCATGCTAAGCCCGACTCCCCAGCCTGACCCCTGGTGCAGCGAGAACAGAGGACTGCCACCCAGTCTCTGCTTTCACAGTGGGGTCGAGAGGGGGCGGAGGGGAGGAGGACACCGAAGGGCCAGGAGGCAGTCTAAAGTGGGAGGTGGCGATGAAAGCCCCATCAATGAACTGCCCTGAGGTGGGGTGACAGTTCTGCAATAAACAGACTTTTCTGGTTTCATCTGGACAGTCCCCAGAGGTCTAGGGGCTCTGCAATCGGGAAGAGGAGAGTCCTACACCATGAAGGTGACAAGGCCAAGGACAGAGATGCCTGAGATGGTCCCAGACTTGAGGCCACTGAGGGGCAGCGACACACACATATGCCGGGCACTGAAGGCCGTACCCCCAGGACATAGATCGGCAAGCGCTGGGTGCAGATTTGGGAAGAGGGTGCAGCACCCTCCAGATCCACAGGAGTCACCGGTGGGGCCTAAGTGTGTGTGGGCTGGGGTCTCCCCAAAGTCTCAGCTGTCCCAGGAAAGGTTTTATGTGGAAGGCTGGGGAGGCTGTGGGGTTGGGGTCCCCGTGGGAGGAGCCCAGCAGTGCCTCGGGTGTGGAGGCGGTCAGTCCTGGTGCTAGGAGCAGGTCCTGAGCACTTGGGGACGGGGTCCTGAGGGGGTGGGACAGGGCACATACTCATTGAACTGATCCTTGGCAGCCTGTAGGGCGCTCCGGGGCTGGGGGAAGTTGGACACCGTGATGGAGGCCCGGGGGCCACACAGCAGCTTGAACAGGAGGTTGTCCACGACGGCCAGCACAGTGGCTGGGGAGTGGTACGCTTGGTTGTTGAACAGGGCAGTGATGACCGTGCGCTCGCCCGTGTCTCTGAAGGACGCTGCCACCAGGCACCGCTCGTTGAAGCCGCCCCCCTCCACTGAGGCCCTGAAAATCAGGAACTCCTCCAGGTCACCTGTGTGGTGGCGGCAGGGGCAACGGCAGGGTCAGTGGCGTGGATGACTGGCTCAAGGCCGGCAGCCTGCCAAGGCCCCGCTCTGAGTGCCTGTCCTGAAGGGCCGCAGGAACCATAGAAAGGACACATCACCTTCCACCCACACGCTGTCCGGGGCTGTGGGGCCACGGGGTGGGAGCCACAGGACCCAAGGCTGCAGGCCTGGGGGGCACCCCCATAGCCACAAGCTCTTCCTTCTGCACCTCCACATGGGTGAGAAGGGGCCTCTGCCAGCACAAGCCACGCCCCCAAGCCCCCCAGGACACTCCCCTGAGATGCCCCTTACCCAGCACCTCTCGAGGCTCCTGGCCCTCGGCCTGCAGCATGTCTTTCAGATGCTCCGACAGCTGCTGATCCAGCCGAGAGGTCCCGGGGACCGAGAAGGGCACGACGGTGTGGCCGTACTCGCCCAGGGTCAGCTTCAGGAGGGGGTCGTCGAAGATCTCGGAGGAGTAGTTGATGGCCAGGAGGGCCAGGGTGAGGCACGTCACGGGTACCAGGACCTGGGCCGCCGCCACCTTCCACTCGCGCCAGCTGTAGGTGGCCTTCTTCAGGAACATGGCCCAGAACTGCTGGCAGTGGAGGGCCAGCTGCAACAGAGGGGGACGGGGTGACGTGGCCGCCAGCCTGAGCCAGCCCTGCCCCTGCCCCCGGGGCCTCCAGCTGACAGTGGCGCGCTGGGTCCCGGGCCTCCCCCCAGGGCTCGGGCCCTGACATGGACGACCCATGAGAGCACCTCCTTGTAGGTGCCCCTGGGCCTTGGGGCCTCACACCAGCTGTGGCGGCAGGGCAGGCGCTATTCCATCATCCAAGGATGTTAGGGGACCCTGTGCTACCCCAGAGAGGAGCCAAGGCCTCGGCCTTCCGTCCCTGCTGGTTGGAAGACTCCAGCCGCGCTCACAGCAGAGCAGGTGCACAAACCTCCCGCTGCCTGTATTCCCCACGCTCAGTCCTTCACTGTGCAGGTCAGGCTGGCAGGGACCAGAGCCCAGCTCCGCTGTGAGCTGCCCAGGCGACCTCGGCCCAGGCCTCAGCTTCCTGTCTGTAAAACGGGCCCACGGCTGCCTCTGTCTCGCTGGGTACAGGGCACATGTACATGGGGCGGTCAGCCTTATGAACGGCATTTGCCCTTGTTCGTGAGTGGCCAAGTTAGAACAACGAGAAGTGGCGGGTGTTCAGTTAAAATGCTCCGGGTTTTCCTTCTCTGGGCCAGCCTTCAGGAGCATGAACTGCGACCTGCCCTCTTCCTGGGGGCCTGGACCCTCTGGATGCCCGCGTTTGCCCTCACGGCCTCTGATACTCTCACGCTCTCACCCCGGTGTTGAGCCTAACGGCAGTGCACTCCTCCTCAATCAGCGCACCGACCCCGTCGGTCGGGTCCATGGTCCCACACAGGTGGCCATCCACGGCCCAGTCGCTGGCCCGCCTCTCGTGCTGGTACTGCAGGGCAGGGAGCTGGATGGCCTGGATATCCATGCTGCTGTCCACCAGCTTGCCAACCCTGGCCGAGACACGGAGGCCGGGTCAGAAAAGGCTCCTCGGGGAGGGAGGGGCAGCAGAGGAGGAAAGCCAGTGACCGTCAGGGGAACTCAGGCAGATGGCCATCTGTTCTGCCAGCTGGGCCTTCATGTGCCCATTCACACACTCATCCCTGCCTATCTCCAGGACACCAGCTGCGGAGACCAGGCAAAGCCCAGGAGAGAGAGAGAAAACCAGGCAGGCCCTGATCCTGAGGGCCCTGGTCTCCTGGAGAGACTGACCACGGTCAGCATTTATGCCCCAGACGGTCCAGGGGACAGGATGGGGCACAGGGCACAACGGCAGTGTGGGGAGGGCTTGTCACAGTGTGGAGACCTGAGGGTCGGGGGTCACTGCATGCCGAGACGAGGAGGCAGAAGAATGTATCTTGGGAGGGGCCACCTCGGGGCGGGCATGATGGTGCATGCGGGGGGCCATCCCATGGACTGTAGCCTGCCAGGCTCCTCTGTCCATGGAATTCTCCAGGCAAGAGTACTGGAGTGGGTTGCCATTTCCTTCTCCAGTGTACTTCCCAACCCAGGGATAGAACCCGGGTCTCCTGCATTGCAGGCAGATTCTTTACCAACTGAGCTACTCAGAAGTACATGTAGGGGGTGGGTGGGGGCAAAGCTGGCAGGTCCTCAGGTGGCAGAGATCGGAGTCATGGCCTTGGGCTGCGTGGGGGGCTGCACTGAGGCTGGGAGCCAGCCAACCTGTGCACCTGTGTATTTATATTCACTGATGGTATTGCCTCCTCTAGGCTGTGAGCCCCAAGGAAAAAAATCTGCATAACATTTATTTTTGTATTTCTTGTTCCTAGCACTGTATCTGCCGAATAAAGCATTCAAGAAATGCTTGACTAATGTGTTAATTGTTTGGAGCCCATGCCCCAGTTCTGAGAGGTGAAGGCTAAATTTCGCATCTTCACTACAGAAGGAGACATGCCTGGGGATGATCACCTGAACTCTAGAAGAGCTCCCTGGAGGGGCCCAGGGGAGGGGCCGACACACACAGTGGGAGTGGAGCATCCGGGCATCAGAGTTCCACTGCTCTGCGGTCTGAGTCACCCGAGTGTCGGGAACCTGGCCGAGTCTGTGCCGGTGTTACTAACAGGGCCCTGCAGATGTGAGCTCAGGCCCTGAGGGCTGGCCTGCTGCCCTCCTGCCACCCCGGGCTGCGGGTCAAGCTCGGACGGGCGTTCCAGATGACAGTCAAGGGCACTGCTGTATCATCACCCTTTAGAAAAGCCACCCGCAGGGCTGAGACCCCGGCGGATGCAGATGCACAGGTACTGACCGGAGGAAGACCTCCTCCATGGTGGTGACGGAGGCCCCGAAGCTGGCAATGCCCAGCTCCTTCTGCTTCTTCTCCAGTTTAGCAAAAAGACTTTCAAACCTGAAAAAAAAAAAAAGAGACCAGGGTGGTAAGTCGCTTCTCAGTGACTTTCTAGATGGTGTGTTCCTAAACAATCACCTCAGTGCAGTGTGGGGGAGGGGCAAAGGAAGGTGAGCCTCTGGAGATGGTGTCTCAGAAACAAAGCTCAGCTTTGTCACCCCCTGTCCCCCTTCCTCCTCCAACATAGCACTTTTTTAAATAATCTTTTTTTTTTGGCCAGCCATGCTGTGTGGCTTGTGGAATCTCAGTTCCCTGACCAGGGATTGAACCCGGCAGTGAAAGTGCCGAATCCCAACCGTCAAATTGCCAGGGAAGTCCCCACACAACCTCTTTTGGGTACTTGGGCCTATAAGGCACTCTTTGATGGCACACATGTACATGAAGTCACAGACCAAACCAAAAGAAATTGGGGAATATTCATGGACTTGTAGGACACAGAAGTCCTTTCTAAGGAGAAATCACAAAGGAAAAGATAGAACCCATTTGATGTAAAATATCTGCGAGGGAAAAACCTCTCACAAAATTAGAAGGCAGCAATGAATTAGGTCTTCCTGGTGGCTCAGACGGTAAAGCGTCTGCCTGCAATGCAGGAGATCCGGGTTCGATTCCTCGGTTGGGAAAATACCCTGGAGAAGGAAATGGCACCCCACTCCAGTACTCTCGCCTGGAAAATTCCATGGACTGAGGAGCCTGGTAGGCCACAGTCCATGGGGTCGCAAAGAGTCGGACACGACTGAGCGACTTCACTTCAATGAATGGGAAAAAAGGTACAACAGAAGTGGTCGATGTTAATACTGAACACACAGGACTGGGGCGTGCAACGGCCAGAAGCAGCGACGCTTAGCACCCAGTAAGCACCGGAAGTGCTCAGTCTGCCAGCAGGAGTGGAAGAAACACAAATGATAAGTACGCAGTGTGGGTCATTCCCACCCATGAGATACACAAGTAATGAAGAGAAGTCTGATTCAAAGCTGGCGTCGGTAAAATGGACCCTCCCCGTCCTGCTGCTGGGGAAGTCAAACTCAAAACCTGTCCGGGGAGAGTCTGGTAACAGGTACCCCACTGCTGGGGATCCATCCCAAGGGGCCACTGGAGACCTCAACAGAGTTTTCTAGAAAGATGTGCATTAGCATATTTGCATGTGTGTGTCTGTAAAACATGAACATGTGATGACAGAGTAGGTGTTAAATTATAGTACATCTAAGTCAGGGAACGCTGCCGTGATTAAAACCACATTGCTCAGTCAGGCTGGTAGCAAGATTAATTGCACCTGTAAGTTTTCTATTCCAAAGTTTCTGCATGTGAATCAGAAGTTCGTTTTTACCTGCCCACATGGGGAGACTGCTCTGTTTACGAGGCATGTGTCCACAGCTCAGACTACGAGACCAAGAAGATATGTGAGTTCACAGCTGCACACTAACCCTGAATGGTTGCAGTGTGAGGAGCAAGCTACGCATGGAGAGCGCCAGTGCACCCAACACCCTGTGATGACCACCCTTCCCCTCGGGTACAGCCCTGACGCACAGGGAGGCCTGGCACCCCAGGCCCAGCAAGTAGACTCACCAGGTACCAACCATCACCGGCCCAGGAGCTGAGAGGGACCCTGGCCAAGCCCACAGGTGCAGGGTGCGTGTCTCACACACAGGCCCCTTAAGTCCCACTGAGCCCCCTTTTCAGATCTGCACCTGTGTGTGTTCTGGGACATGTATGTACCTCTGTGTGCTCTCTCTAGGATGTGTGCCTAAGCATGCTCCAGGACACATATGTACCTGTGCATGCCCTGGGACACACACGTGCTCATGTGTGCTCTGTGACACGTATATACCTTTGCATGCTCTGGGACACATATGTACTTGTGTGCGCTCTGGGACACACACATGCCCATGCATGCTCTGTGACACGTATGTACCTGTGCACAGTCTGGGACACGTATGTACCTGTGCACGTTCTGGGACACAGATGTACCTGTGCATACTCTGGGACAAACATGTGCCTGTGCGTGCTCTGGGACACATATGTACTTGTGCATGCTCTGGGACACGCACGTGTCCGTGTGTGCTCTGGGACACGTATATACCTGTGCATGTTCTGGGACACAGACATGCCCATGTGTGCTCTGGTACACATATGTACCTGTGCATGCTCTGGGACACATATGTACCCATGTGTGCTCTGGGACACAGACGTGCCCGTGCATGCTCTGGGACACGTATGTATCTGTGTGTGTTCTGGGGTACATGTATGTACCTGTGCATGCTCTGGGACACACACATGCCACACGTATGTACCTGTGCGTGCTCTCCTTGGGAAGAATGAACGACAGCTCTGCCCCGGCGCTGCTCTCCAGGGTGGCGTTGGGGACGTGGTGCTGGACCAGCCGGGAGATGCCCTCGGGGTTGCAGTGGGGCTCCTTCACCAGCGTCATGTGGTAGCCTGCGCCTGAATACCCCAGAGTGTTCGGTGCTCACCCAGTGAGCCCAGTGGGGTTCACCCAGGGCCCCGGGCTCCCTGGGGAGGAGGCAGGCTCCTGGGGAAGGGGCTGCAGAATGGGGGCAAGTGAAATGGAATCGATGCCCATCAGGGTGCCTCAGGGCTGTCATGAGGGGCTCAGCTCCCCTCCACTCACCCTCGCTGGGGAGAGATGCTGGAGGACCCGCAGTGCTGAGCACAAGGAGGTGAGAGCAGAGCTAGACTTCAGACTGCAAGTGGCAGAGGCTGGGTCCAAACTGTCCCCAAGACCTCTTCTCCCTGCTTCCTTGGTAACAGAGCCTCAGGACAAAGGCCGTCCTCTCCAGCCTCCCCCCAGCCTGATGGTGAGCACTTGGGGTCACCTGCCACTTGCGGGGCTGTGTGTTGGCCAGGGGAAGCTGTGGGGGTTCAGAGCACACCTCCTGGGGTGTCTGGGGGAGGGGCGCTGCACCTCTGCCTTTGCTTCCTCTGCGGGTGGGACATGAGCAGACCTGGCCTGCCAGGACCATGCCGGATGGCGAGCAGTCCTCCAGAAGGGAAGCTGCACTCACATAGCAAAGAGGGGGCTGACTGCACCCACTGCCCACCCGCCCTGGGCAGTGCCGCGGGCCCCCCGCCTGTTCGGGAGCTGTGATGCTGGCAAGCAGACTTGGCTCCTCCAACGGCACCCCCGCTCTTGGCAGGGCCGGCATTGACTGTTAGTCCACCAGTCAAGGCCAAACAATGCTCCAGATTAAGACTTTCTGTTCTCCTCCTCGTCATTCTCACAGCCCCTCTGCCTGGGCCTCGGGTCTCCACCCACAGGGAGCAGACAGGCCGTCTAGAGAAGGCCGCTCCCCACCTGACCTCAGGGGCCCTCAGGGAACATGACCAGTGGGCACTTTCTCCGGCACCTGGACCAGCCACGTGGACCCCGTGCGGAATGGACTTTCAGCTGCCCGCCGGCCCCGCTCACCGTATTTCTCCTTGAGGAACAGCGACGACCCGCAGCACTGCAGCTCCCCCTTGGCCATGATGGCGATGCGGTCCCCCAGCAGGTCAGCCTCGTCCATGAAGTGGGTGGTCAGCAGGATGGTGCGGTCGCTCTTGTGCTGCTGCAGAAGGTCCCAGATGGCCCTCCTGGAGATGGCGTCCACGCCCGAGGTGGGCTCGTCCAGCATCAGCACCTGGAGGGCGGAGGGGCAGCCCCGTGAGGACGGCAGAGCCCTGGCCTGGGCTGCAGGCCGCGCCACAGGCCCCCCGGGCCTACTTTGGAGCCCGCGATGAGGGCGATGCCGATGGAGAGCTTGCGCCGCATCCCGCCGCTCAGAAACCTGCTCCGGGAATCCCGCTTCTCCTCCAGCCCGAGCACGTGCAGCATGCGTTTGACCTCCTCAGGGCACTTCTGACGTGGCAAGCCTTTCAGCTGAAACAGCAGGGATGGAGATCTGGCCCGTCCAGGCGGCACCAGCCTTGGTGCTGTCCCTGTCCCTCCCCATGCTGGACCTCATGCCCTGACCACCCTGCACCCCACAGTCTGCTGACGGCTCCCTGGGGCAGGTTCGGTTTTCTGGGAGGCTAAGGGCTCCGAGGCTGCCTCACGGATGATGGGACCACCGCGGCAGCCCGCACACCCTGTCCCCTGCCGGCTCACCTGAGCGTAGAAATACAGGTGCTCGGCAACGGTCAGGTCGTCAAACAAGACGTCATGCTGTGGGCACAGGCCTAGGCTTTTCCGGATCTGATCCATGTCCTGGGAGACTTCGTACCCGCTGATGTATGCTCGTCCACTGGTCGGGGGGAAGAGACCTAGGGCCGAGCAGAAGACCCCGGGGCCTGAGGTCAATGCAAACACCCTCCAGGAGCAGAAGGAGGGCTGAGCCTCCCTGGTTCGCGTGGTGAGTGCCCCGCCCCACCGAGTGGGCCTCCAGAGGCAGAGGAGGGTCATCAGCCCTGGGTGCTGATGCGGCCCTGAGCCCTCAGGCAGAGATGGGGTGGCTGGTACCTGGGGGAGCAGGTCAGAGGGCAGTCCCAGGAACCCAGGAGAAGCAAAGCCCGGAGGATGGTTACTGCCCCATGACCTCCTGACCCTGTGGCCTGGTCCCCACAGGATCTTGATCCCGGGCACCTTGGCTTATTAGGGATGAGTGGCATGTCCCCCACACCCTCGGACCCCAGGTCCCAACTTGAGCCTGCACTCAGGGAGGACGGGGCGACTGGCAGAGCTGGGCCAGCGTGTCCAGGATGGCTTTTAGGAGAGTGGGCGCGGGACCCCCGTCAGTGCGGGTGGAGCCCCTCCCTGTGGCCTAAGGGGCTCCCGCCCTGTCCCAGGGCCCCCACGGCTCCGCAGCTCTCAGCGTGGACAGGACAGCCACCTAAGGGCAAGTGGCTGGTGGTCAGGGGTGGGGAGGGGGCGTGGAGGCCGGGTCCTCACCCGTGAGCATGGAGAGGGTGGTGGTCTTCCCCGCGCCATTGTGGCCCAGCAGGACAGTGATCTGGCCCTCGTACAGGTTCAGGTTCAGGTCTCTGACAGCCGCCTTGCCCTTGTTCCCCACTCTGAACACCTGCAGGAGAGGCAGGGGCGACCCTGGGCATCAGGAGCCCCCTGGGCCCTCACCGCAGAGGCCCTCCATCTTACTCCCTCGGGAATCCCTGTCCACCCGAGGGTGTTGGGTGGAGATCATGCCCAGCGCACCGCAAGGCCAGAGTACTGATGGAAGACCCCTTCCTTCCTGCGGCTCCCGACCTGCCCCTCCCCAGGCCCCCAGCACCCAGCATCTGGGCAGGACTAGAAGGTCTGGAAGACCAGGCATTGCATACAGCGAGCCCAGAGAGCGTCCACTGCCAAGCTGGTCAGAGGTTAAGGGGGGCAACAGCAGGTCCTGACTCGATCCTGAGCCTCCACACTGGGCCCTGGGGCACAGCCTGGGTAGCCGGTGCCCAGGTGCCAGTCAGAGGGCAGCCCCAGGAACCCAGGAAAAGCGAGGCCCAGAGGATGGTTCCTGCCCTGTGATGCCGCGGTCTAGTCCCCACAGGTGTGGCACCTTGGACACGTGCTTGATCTTGATCCCGGCCACCAGGTCCTCAGGCTCAGCTTCAAAGTACTCGGTCCTGAGCACCTTCTCAGGGTCGTCGTCCTCCTCCTCCTTCCCGAGCGCCGTCCTTGGGCGTCCGCACCAGTACGAGGGCTAGAACAGAAATCTCGATTGGCCCAGTCACGTCAGCTCATTTTTTCTTTGCCACACACAGAGCAACCATTGACCGACACGCTGGAGCTGCGAGCCTACCAGCCCCGGCCTCCCCCATGAAGTGCTGCTGCAGAGAACGCACTGCCAAGAGTCCTGGGGTCGGACGGAGACCCCGCGCAGCTCCGCGCCCACTGCCTGGGAAGTGCTGAGTCTGTCCCCTGTTCTGCCACAAGGCTCACTGTGCACAGAGCTCAGAGGTGATAGGAGGGAAAGTAAACCAAGAAACTGAACACAAAGCCAGGTCACAAAGCGGTCCTGCCCAGGGCGATGTGGGGAGGCCCGGCTCCTCTCAGGTGCTCGTGAAACAAACCAGACGCCCGCGGGCCGGCCTCCCTCCCATGGTCTGGCTCCCGCAGCGCAGGGGTCACTCGAGGGTGGCACATGGTTGGCACAGTGGTGTGGGCGGGGTCACAGGAGAGGTGAGCACAGGGCCCTGGAAGAAGCCCCCCAGGGGAAGCCCTGCTGGGGGAGAATATATCACCCACAGCTCCAGCCCCACTCCCCGTGTACCCCACAGCCAATGGGGCGGTTCCAACGTGTCACATTCCATTGGTTTGGGGGACACCTGTCTCTCATTGTAAGAGACTTTGAAATCAGAATGTGTCTTACAGATTACAGAAACCACCACACAGAACAATGGCCAGTATTTTTCTTTCTTGGTGTCAAAGTGATGGTGCCTCTAAGAATCAGGACCATCTTAGATTTGATGAAATAATGGGTGGAGCCTGATGCTGGGAAAGACTGAAGGCAAAAGGAGAAGAGGGCGGCAGAGGATAGATGGTTGGATGGCAGCACTGATTCAATGGACATGAACTTGGACAAACTCTAGGAGATAGTGAAGGACAGGGAAGCCTGGCGTGCTGCAGTCCATGGGGTCACAAAGAGCCGGACACGACTTAGCGACTGAACAACAATGACAAAGTGAGTGGACACTTGATAAAGATTAGTTGAACCAAAGATAAACAATAAAGTGGCTCCTGGCTAACCTAGCTAATCAACAGGAGGGAATTTGTTAACAATTAGGTGGTGCACGCATGAATACTATATAGTTGTTAAAAAGTGAAGCTGGTTGAGAAAAACGCATGTTTGAATAGAAATATATTTACAAATACATTAAAAAATTATAAATATGCACAGATAAAATCTAAAAGTGTATTTGTAAATAGACCCATATGTATATGTACTTAAAATACCTAAGATGTACACTGGGCTTCCCTGGTGGCTCAGATGGTAAAGAATCCACCTGTAATGCAGGAGACCCGGGTTTGATCCCTGAGTTGGGAAGCTCCCCTGGAGAAGGGAATGGCTGCCCACTCCAGTATTTGGGCCTGGAGAATCCCATGGACAGAGGAGCCTGGGGAGCTAATGTCCATGGGATCACAAAGAGTTGGACACGACTGAGCGACTAAGACTTTATAAAACGTACCTAGAAAAAAAGAGCAAGTCTCAAGCATTTTTACATCATCCCCTTTTCTAAGAACAAACGTATAGATGTCAGATGACATACATGCGTGCCGCACACGCACAGGAAACCATGTGAAGAACTACACCTAGAGTGTCAGTGGTGTTCCTCTCTGGGTGGTGGGCTTGTGCTGTTCACTCCAGCAACATGATCAGTTTTGCAAGAAGCTCTGTTACTTTGTGTGCAGAAAACCCAACCAGATATTTTTTGAGGAAGGCGGCTTGGGTGGGGCTGCATACAGGCCCTGTGGCCAGCCAGTCAGTGCCAGCTCCTACTCTCGGACCTGGGCACTGTAGGTCAGGGGATGGAAGGGCTTGGGGCACGCAGGTAGCCATCAGAACTCACCAGGATGAAGAAGTACCAGGGCTGGGGCACGCCGAACTGGCCCGGGAGGACGGCCTCCACATACCAGGCCACAAGCCCGTAGAGGACGGAGTCCAGCAGCAGCATGCCCAGCACCTGCCCGAAGGTGAAGTCGTCGTCCACATTGACGGGACTCAGGAGGTCTCGCCACTGGATGCCTGTGCCTGGAAGACATGCCAGGAGACGGGCCTGACGCGGACCCGCAGGGCAGAGTCAGCATGGCGGCACCCCCGCTCCCAGCAAACCCGACAGCTCTCCCCTGGCCTTTCAGACCAGAGCAGGTCACCAGATCGGTGTCACAGAACCAGCAAAGCTCATGAACTGACGAGAGGGCCTCATGTTTGATTTGCAACATATACGTGTGCAGACGTGTCCATCTACACAACACACCTATACACAGACACACGGACACATGTACACATTCACGTATGAGGTGCATTTAAGACAGGTCTTTTCAGAGAAGGGAAACATGTCAGTGCACACAAAGCTCTGTTTAGCGGTGCTCGTGGTGTCCTGTCTTCTCACTGGTTTGTAGCATCACTGTCCAAAGGATGCCTGGGGGTTTCCGTGTGGCTGACTCCAGGGCCCCTGGTGGAAATGGCTGGTCTTCAGCCTTGTGCTCTGTTAACTTCCAAACTACAAATTTGTCTGTTTTAGGAAAATTCAGTATAGAATTTTGAAAACAGTGTCATCTAGTTTGACTTCTCTTTGCAAATGTCTATTTTAAAGAGCATCTGAGCCCTGGAAGGTACTGTGCATTAAAAAAAAAAAATCCACAGTTTATCGTACACTGCTGAACTAAAAGTCCCGTGTCAGCTGAAGAAAAACATTCTAATGAAGGATAAAGCCACACTGAAGGTTCTTGTGGACATCCACGCCCTCCCTCCTTAGACCACAGCCAGAAAGCCATGAGAAGTAGGAATTGAGGCCTGGAAGAAACGCAGGCTTTGAGCCTGAAAGAGGATGTCTGTGTGGGGTGGGGCTGAGAAGCGGGGTTGTGTTTCCCCTCCTGCTAGCAGAGCAATGCCAGGTCTCCCAGGACGGATGCCAGCACAACACGGGCCATGCGGAAACCCATCGTGTCCCTCCTGCCTCTGCTTAGAGCTGAGGAAGCGGGAAGGTGGGCCACGTCTGGGTCCACGCGCCTCTTCAAGCCCTTCCATGAGAGGGTCTGAGTGATGGGAACGATCAGGGCCTTCTCCTGAGAGGTGAGTGCTCTGCCACTGGAGATCTCCCAGCAGGTGTGGGGTGAAGGGTAAGACCAGGTGCACTTTCAGCCTTCAGAGGAGCCTTGACTCCACGTCAAGTGAAATCTGAGCAAAAACGGGAGCCCCCAGGCCAGCATCAGCCCAGCAGCATTTATCTGACTGCCAAGACACTTTACGCCTAAGCCTAGTGGAGCAGAGTGTAAAGAATCTGCCTGCAGTGCAGGAGGCCAGGGTTCGATCCCTGGGTCAGGAAGGTCCCCTGGAGAAGGAAATGGCAACCTGCTCCAGTATTCTTGCCTAGAGAATTCCATGGATAGAGGAGCCTGGCAGGCTACAGTCCATGGGGTCGCAGAGTCAGACGCGACTGAGCGACTAACACGTGACATTTTACAGGTTAGGAAATGTCACAAAACCCGAGAAAGCCATGTCCCGGTGTGTCCCTTGTTCCTCTCTCAGGTTCCCTGTCTTCATTGCCAATCCCTGCAGGAGGTATCAGGGAAACAGGGGGAGGGGAGACGCTAATTCCACCGCTTTACCGAAAGCTGGGAGCTATTGAACTCACAGACTGAGACCCCAGGCCTAGGAACCCTAAACCCACGAGGCAGGCGGAGACTCAAAGGTGACCAGCTTGAGCCCCACGACCGGCAAATGCAGACTCTCATGTCCAGTGTCTTCCAGCAGTGACAGTTGGTCCCAGGCAGGGCTTCGTGGGGAGCTCAGAGAAGGGATGGGGGTGGCTGATGTCGCGGTGGACACCCTGACTCTCTGTACAGTCTGCCACGTGTCTTTGATCTGCCTCCCTTGTGGCTCCAGCCCCTTCTCCCCGTTGTGAGGACTTGCCTTTCGGGTGCTCAGCTCGTGGAGCTGCGCTGAAGTGGCTGGAGCGAGCATCTCGGGGCTGGAGGGCCCTCTGCTCAGACCCTCTTGGGGCAACTGAACCAGCAAGAGCAGCTATGAAAAGGGAGACTACTCACCTTTAGCTTCAAATTTCCCTATGAGCTGGGCTCCCATCGCCATGGCGACATTGGACAGGAGGCAGGAGAAGAGCTTCTGGCTCAGCGTCATCCAGTTGTACCGAGGAGCAACGAAGAAGTAGGGGATGTAGGAGAAGAAGTAGAGGAAGCCGCCAATGGCTGCTGCCATGTTGGCTGTGGATGGAGAGAGGGCAAGATGGGCGTGTGCACCCCCAGCATCTCCTGGGGCACCAAGGACCCGTCCCTCGTGCGAGCCGCCCGACCCCAGCCTGACATTGGCTGGGGACCGAAGTTCAGTGCTGGGGGGCCCCCACTCAGTCCACAGCCTCTTCCCTTGTTGGGATGCCTAAGCTGCAGGGAACACCACTCCACCTGGGGCGGCACCTGTCTGCCCCATCCCAGGGACCCCAACGTGACTGCTCCACCCTCTCCCACAGACCCGCCTCCAGCTGCCTTTACCTGATGTGACCAACACTGAGCCCTGACTGCCCACTGCGCACCCCCAGCCCTGCCCTGTCTCGTTCACTCATTTGGCCTACAGAGACTCGTCGGACCTGCTCAGTGCCAGGCCCTGGTCCAGGCACCAGGGAGGCAAAGCCCTCCACTTGGGGAGCTTAGGACCAGTGCGTACATAGCTGGTGGAACTGGGGGAGCTTAGGACCGGCGCGTACATAGATGGTGGAACTGGGAGAGTTTAGGACCGGCGCGTACATGGCTGGTGGACAAGAAAGCCAGCAAGGCAGGGATGCTGGGTGGGCACAGCCTGCGAGGGGCAGCAAACCGCTGACCCGGGACAAGATGCACCCTGGGCTGGGGGCTGTGACTGTAACCAGGTGGCCAAGGGAGGCCTGGATGAGCAGGTGACACGTGGGAAGGACCTGAAAGAGGCCAAGTGTCCACAGGTGCTGGGTGGGGAGACAGGGGGCTTTAGTCCATGCAGTGACCCCCACAGACTCCAGCATTAAGAGTTCTTTATGCCCTAAAGATCTGTTGAGGACATCAGGGGCTTCCCTGGTGGTCCAGTGGTTAGGAATCTGCCTGCCAATGCAGGGGACGCAGGTTCGATCCCTGGCTCAGGAAGATCCCACATGCCTCGAGATAACTAACCCCGTCCACCACAGCGACTGAGCCTGAGCTCTGGAGCCCGTGAGTCACAGCAAGAGAAGCCGCCACAAGGAGAAGCCTGCTCACAATTAGAGAAAGCCTCCGTGGAGCAGCGAAAAACCCAGTGCCACCAAAAACAACCAAATAAACAAAATTGGTTAAGGCAGTAAATTTATATGTATTTTACCACAATAATAAAAAAAAAAGAAGTTAGTTACAAGACATGAAGGGCAGCCTGAGAGGCTCCGAGTCAGGTTTAATAGGAGAGATGGGGGAATAACAGGGCACAGTCAGACAGATGATGAACTGAAATGAAGGTCTGAGATCCTCAGATCCAAACATCCACACAGAAAAACCAGACCTAGACCATTAGCAGCCTTCTTCCCAGCAATAAGGGAAGCCCCGTGGCCACAAGCTAATGTTATCAAAGTGCCAAGGAGATGCTTACACTCCAGCTAAACAGCCTTCAGAAGTGAGGGCAAAACAGAGCTCTCTTGGGACACAGAAAGTCAAGGAGAATTAACCCCTTGCCGAGCTTCACTGAAAGAACTGTTCAAGGATGTATGCCAATACTTAGAAAGCTGAATGTGGAGGAGGCGCAGAGTAAAGAACACGTCGGCCCCTGGGTCATTTCTGTTCAGATGCCCTCGGACCCCTGAGCCTCACTCATCCCAAGAGAAACACCGCCATCTTCTGAGCTGGGGATCCCCTAAGACAGGACAACTCACCTTTGCTGAAGAAGGTGCTGACCATGAAGCTGAAGGAGATGGAGGAGACAGCAAAGCAGGCCAGGAAGACCAGCACCAGCGTGGGGTCGCTGTGCGCCAGCACCGCCACGTCCTTCTTCACCTGCGCGGCAGGGGCAGCTGGTGGCGGGGGACAGGGACACAGGGCCACCTCCGTGCCCTCTGTGGGGGCAGTCTCCACCATCGGAGCTGGGACGGGCAGGAGGAGGTGCCACACGGTGCTCCCTCCCACCAGGGCGGAGTCTTGGGGGTCTCCCTGGGGGTGCCACGGATGTCTCTGCCCACCAGCCCCCACCCTGGACGCCTTGCTTTTCATGTCAGACTCCCTTCTGGGGCCGCGCTCACCTTGACACAGAAGAGCAGGGTCATGAAGGAGACGGCGACGAGGAGGAGGAGGAAGAAAAGGAGGAACCATGCAGTCCAGAGCAGCCAGCTGCTGAGCCCCATCATACGCATGTACTCCTGGGGGTGCACAGGATCTGCTGCACTTGATCCACGCTGCCTCCCCGGGCCCCAGTGCGCCCCCACCACGCCACGCCACGCCAGCCCTGGCCCATACAGCCGTGCCCGCGGCCACACGGGGCTGATTTGGCTGAAACTAAGATTAAAAATCCTGCTCCTCAGCCCTGCCTGCTGCAGGTGCCCAGTGGGCCCACAGAGGGGGCGGACCCAGGCCCGTCTATCTGTATGGACTGCGCTGCTCTCGGGGATGTGGGGCCAGGGCCACCTCTCCTGGTGAAGTGTCTCTCCTGGGCCGGCAACCAAGCAAGGCTGATTTCCAAGCTTTCTACTCACAGTTTCAAACGGCGTGAAAAATGGGATGATTGGAACAGTGGCCACCCACACCCCCACCGCTTGGGCTCAGTGACCATTCAGCGTCTGGTCATGCTGGGTCCATCTATGTTATCTGGGGGCGTGTACACATGCAAACACCTTCTCCTGAACTGTGTCCTCGTCCACAGCTGACTGCTTCAACACTGCACCATTATCTTAAAGTTATTTAGGCGCCAAGAGAACAGGACCCACTTCATGAGTTCCCTGAGCCCCTCGTTTTTGCAGCAGTTTAAAAGCTCCAATAATCACAGAGTTGGCACTGCTGAGAATACTCTAAACGCCCTTCCACTGGCACTGCAGACATTGCTAAAGGGAGTGCTATGCTGTGCTTAGTCGCTCAGTTGTGTCTGACTCTTTGCAACCCCATGGACTGTAGCCCGCCAGGATCCTCTGTCCATGGGGATTCTCCAGGTCAGGATACTAGAGTGGGTAGCCGTGTCTTCCTCCAGGGGATCTTCCCGACCCAGGGACTGAACCCAGGTCTCCTGCATTGCAGGCAGATTCTTTACCTTCTGAGCCACCAGGGAAGCCCAAGAACACTGGAGTGGGTAGCCTATCCTTTTCCAGGGGATCTTCTCAACCCAAGAATCAAACCGGGGTCTCCTACATTGCAGGTGGATTCTTTACCAGCTGAGCTAACAGGGAAGCCCCGCTAGAGGGAGAACCTCACGTAAATTCTGATGACTGGCAGAATTAGTGCTGGGAGCTCGCAGGGGACGCAGCTGCGTCCAGGTGTCTGCAGCTACGTCACATCAGTGAGGTGCACTTCATACACCTCCCAGGCCCCCACAAGTCTGCCCAGCAGCTGGACACTCCGGCCGCCCTTGATTACCCCCAGAGTTAGCTTTCTGCTCGCCACATAGGGGAACGTTGACCTACAACGTTGGGGAACGTTGACCTACATTCTCAACAGAAAGAGGATGCAAGCCACACACATAATTCGGAATTTCAGCAGCTGCATCAAAAAAGTTTAAAGGGAGGGTTTCCTGGCAGCCCAGTGGCTCAGACTCTGCGCTCTCACTGTTGAGGGACTGAGTTCAATCCCTGGTCAGGAAACTAAGATCCTGCAAGCCGCATGGCATGGCCAAAAAAAAAAAAAGTTTAAAGCAACAAGTAAGATTAGTTTCAGTGATATGTTTTACTTAACCTGATGTATTCAGAACACTGGCTTTTCAATGTTCAGTCTTTAACATGAAAAGTAAAAAACTGTTAGTTGTTCAGTCATGTCTGACTTTGCAACCCCATAGACGATAGCCCACCAGACTCCTCTGTCGATGGGATTCTCCAGGCAAGAATACTGGAGTGGGTAGCCATTCCCTTCCCCAGGGGATGTTCCCGACCCAGGGATCGAACCCAGGTCTCCTACATTGCAGGCAGATTCTTTCTTGTCTGAGCCATCAGGTTAAGTCTTTAGTGTACAGTATATGAACTACGGTGCTTTATCAGGGTGGTAAAAATCTGGATGGACCAGGCTTGATTTCAGAGAAGCCCAAGATGGGCTGAACCTCGTGGGCATCAGCCCCATGCCCAGCTGCCCTGGTGACCTCAATGCCCAGCAACTGCCCAGGCTGGACAGCAGGACTAAGGACAGGACCGCCTGTGGCTGCACAGAACCAAAACCCAGGGTCCCTCCAGGCAGACACAGAAGGGTTACCTTCAGCTTCTTCTCCTTCTCCTGCACGATGGCCCGGATGATGCTGAGGGAGGTGTAGGTGAAGCTCAGCATGAGCAGCAGTGGAAGCTGGTACTGGATGGCGACCAGGAAGGGGTCGGAGATGAAAGGTGGGTAAGGGAACCGCTTAGCGATCACTGTGAGCTTCTCGAACAGCTGGTGCGCGGAGGCGTTGGCGTGGTGATGCATGATGGCCCTGTCCACCGCATGCTGCACGGCCAGGAAGCCCTCACGGATGTAACCTGCGTGCAGGGGCAGAGGGTGTTCTGGCTTGTGGGGGCGACACGCATGGGGGACATCACATCCCAGTGCAGGTGCTCGGAGCACTGTGGGCACCGAGCTGGTGACGGGCTGAGGTCTCCTGCAGGCCTGCCGTTCGCAGGGGCCGCTCACTCCTCTCTGGCTCCTGAGCCCTCCCTCGACCTTCCCAGCCATCCAGGCAGCATCTCTCTGACCGGCCTCCATGTCATCACATCTTTCTCTGTCTCTCTTCTGCCTCCCTTGCCTGCTTTTAAGGACCTACTGAGATAATATTTATCGACAATAGTCTTGTTCCCTTGAGACCAGCTGATCAGCAACATTCATTCCCATCTCACAGGGAGGCAGGATCCACAGACCAGAGGCCAGCACTACACAGCTCTGTGTGCTCAGTGATCCTTCTCTGCTGGCCCTGACTCCTCACAGGCATCCGTGATAAAACTTTTACAATGAAAAAGAGAGGGACGATACATATTCTGGTCCAGAGCAAGGCCTGCTAGGGGCTGAGCCTACGAAAGAGTGGACACAGCCTCAGAAGGGCGGCCTGGGTCCCTGAGGTCCGAGCCCCGGGGGATGTGGGGTGCAGGCCTGGGTGGCGTGGGCACCCTTGTCCCTAAAATAGTGAGTGATATTTGGAACACCTAATGTCCTCTGACACCAAACTGTCAGCTGCCTCTAGAAAACAGAAAAGCAATTCTATGCCCACCCCCTGCACAAGGTCATCACGTCTGCCATCTCCCTTGAGAGTAAGTGGTTTCATGGCTGTGGTAACAGCAGGCGCCCAGTGAACGGTACCCCTTGCTGTGCGGGGTGGCGGTTTAGTTCTTGTCTTTACAAACACCCTGCAGAATAGGCAACACTGTCCTCATGGGACACACAGGGCCACCGAGGCCCAGGTGTGGAGCCCCCGCACAGCAGGAGGGGCCGCAGCCAAGATGGACCCTGGTCTCCTGGCTTGAAAGCCAGCGTCCCCCAGGAAACACCCTGCCTGCCTCCTGCTCACATGTGGTTCCCCCACGAGGCCACGTATGCTGCTGCAGGGTCTTCACCACCACAACCTCTGTGGTTGCTCAACACCGACGAGCAGCTACCCTCTGTGATCAATCATGGCCCCACAGCTGAAATTTTAATGATCGTAAATAATGCTGTGGGAAACATCTTTGTGTATCTGGATTTTCTCCTTTCAGGCTATTTCAGGGGCTGTGTCTTTATCAGGGATCAGGGGTCTAAGGTATGGACACTTGGGGGTGGGCTTGGGGACAACCCTGGCCTAACTCATGGCAGGGGGTGCGGTGCTGTGTGGCAGCTTCACGTCCTTTCCACGCCTCTCGGGATCTTCGTGGGTTTTTTAAGCTGATGTGGACTAAGGAGTCCTTTATGACGCAGGAAACATTCACCCTTCATCATTTGCTGCAATGTTTTCCCAGTCTCTTGTTTTAAAATCATTGTTCTATCTTTTCCTTTTTTTTTTTTTTTAAGCAGATTTCAAGTTTGTACACAGTGAAATCTGTCGTGCTTTTCCTTGGGGAACTGCTTCCTCTATTGCTTCCAAGCTTAGGAAATTGTCCCCACAAACAGGAGGGACAGTGCTGCCCTGGGTCACCGTGGCCAGGGTTTCCTGCCGCTGGCCATAGGCAGTGGGTGTGGCAGCTGACATGGCTTCTCCTCCCCACTCGGGGACCTGCCCGGGGCTCCACTGTGGGGCCTTATACACTTCACCCTGCCTTGCTTGTCCCAGCTCCACTTTCTGATTTAAACCTTTTCCCTGGAACTTTAGCCTGGTGACAGGGCCCTGGCCTCTGAAATGCATCTCCAGAGGCTGGCCGCCTCCTGCAGTCCCAGCTCTGTCTAGGGACATTCCTGGGGTCTTTTCATCAGACTCTCTAACAAGTTCTGCCTCTTGCAGACCTAGGAATTCTACATTCTTTGAAACACCCAGGATGCTGCCTGAAGGTCTTAGCTTGAGGGCAAAGCCTAGTCCTGGAGCCCAGAAACTCAGTTTTAAGATGGGACCATGGTCAGAGGAGACAAACAAGCCAACTACACGTCAGAGTTCCACTGGATAGACCAGTGCACGCCGTGATGGGACAACAAGCCGAGATCTGACTTCTGCAAACACTCCACTGATGCAATGAAATCGTGGACACTTACACAAGGACCACAGAGCTTACAAAACCTATAAAACTGTACACAGAGAAGGGCAGGAGAGAAGGGAAATGCGGAACCTACCCCTAAAGACCCTGTGCAAATCGAAGCTCCTTAAAAACAGAAATGTGAAAGCCCACGTCTCCTGGAAACAGACAGCCTTAGATGTTTTTAAAGATTATTTTGGTCTCTCAGAATCCAGGCTTACTGGATGTCTTCCTTCTACTGCGTGCGTGCAAAGTCACTTCAGTCTTGTCTGACTCTTTGTGACTCCATGGACTGTAGCCCGCCAGGCTCCTCTGTCCATGGGATTCTCCAGGCAAGAACAGTGGATTGGGTTGCCGTGCCCTCCTCCTGGGGATCTTCCCCACCCAGGGATGGAACCCTAGTCTCTTACGTTCCTGCATCGGCAGGTGGGTTCTTTACCACTAGTGCCACCTGGGAAGCTCCCGTTCTTCTGCAAAGAAGATCTAATACTCATAAAAAATCTTCCTCCAGGGCTTCCCTGGTGGCTCAGTGGTAAAGAATCCACCTGCCAATGCAGGAGACACAGGTTCGATCCCTGATCTGGGAAGACCTCATATGCCATGGAGCTACTAAGCCCAGGTACCACAACCACTGAGCCTGTGCTCTAGAGCCCAGAAGACACAAGTACTGAAGCCCGTGAGCCTAGAGCCTATGCTCTGCAATAAGAGAAGCCACCGCAACGAGAAGCCTGGGCACCGCAAGGAAGAGTAGCCCCTGATCGCCGCAACTAGAGGAAGGACCACATGTCAATGAAGACCCAGCACAGCCATAAACAAATAAATAAGATTATTAAAAAAACCTTCTTCCAAAGAAATGCAGAGTGGGTTCCCCCACGTGACTATCACCAGCCAGCACCCGGGGAGGGAAGAAGGCCCCTTGAAAGTGCTCCTCACCAGGTTCTCCGCCATCAGGGGACGTGGGCTCCCTGGGTCCTGGGTTTGGGAAGAGTGGAAAAAGGGAAGTGGTGTGCCATCCCTCTGTCTCTTTCAGGAAAAAGGAGCCTGTCTGAGTCCACATGTAGTTTCTTCGTGTGTAACTGAAGCGTAAGTGGTATTTCACCTGCAGAAGTAAAGAGAAAACCAAGCATTGTCAGGGGTCTGGCCAGAGGAGCAAACGTCCACGCCCAGTGTCAGGGGGCTGGGGGACCTTTGTTCCTGTGACCTCAGCACTACCCCCCCAACAAGGTCTGGGTCTCAGGAGGTGGGAGGGAGTGGTCCTGCTGGGGCACAGGGAGCCCGGGGGCATCTCTGCACCACCCATCACCACCCTCCTCTGCGTCACCAATGGGAACTCCACCTGTGACGCACCACCGCTGACCAGCAGGCCTCCAGCGTAAGGCTGGGGATCCGATGGCTTCCCAGCCTTAATGCCGGCAGGGGAACCAGAAAACCTTTCTTTCTGTTTGTTTAAACGTGTGACTGAAGTTTTAACGCTATGTGGCACCAAGTTCCAAGTATCTGTGGCTTTCCTACTTGTCCTATTTGATTCTGTCCAGGGAGATCAGTAATGCCTTTTACAGAACAACGGGACAGTGGGGCCACAGCGACAGTCCACAGCCACTGTCCTCAGGCGAGGCCTCTAAAACTTCTGGATGCAGGGGACAGTCACATTTGTTCCCAGGCAGGCAGAGCGTCTGTGGGTGGGGAGGGGGCCATGACCACCAGCAGCCTGGCTCCTGGAGAAGCAGCTGGTCTCTTTGGGGCTGGGGTCCTCACCGCCAGCGGCAGGGGGTCCCGGCTGTGGTTGAAGGTGTGCTCAAACACCAGAGCGGCCAGCACATTGGTGGAGCGGTTGTCGTATCTGATGTAGTCCTCGAAGTCCTTCTCGGAGGTGAAGCCGCGAGCTATGGGGAGAAGGGGCGCCTGGAGTTGCCCAATCGCCTGCTCTGCTTGAAAAAACTGCACCTTCAGATCAAGGACTAAAACTCCCAAGTTTCTCTAGCACTTTATAAACCTCTCCTAAGACTCCAGGAGGCTTTTGTTTCTGGCAGAGACGGGCCGCAGTGAAGACTGGCAGAACCTCACCATCCACGCGGGTCCTGGGCTTCGGGAAGCTGAGAACTGGAGCTGGGCCGGCAGCAGCGCTGAGTGGTGACCGGCCCCTCTCTGGGGGTGGCTGCCCTGCCCTGGATTCTGCAGCCCACCTCAGTCTCTCTCTCAGAACCGTAACGGTAGGCTTTAAAATCCCAAGGGGGTGTGAACGTACAGTCTGTTCAGGGATCTCTCTCATCCAGACTGCGTTCCACGTGAAGGATTTGACTCTTAATCCCCCAGGGAGGAAGCAGAAACCTTGCCCTAAGTGCTGGCTGCACTGGACTGTACAGATCAAGGGAGGGCGGTGCCCAAACCAAGGGCAAGAGAAAAGGGGAGATACTCTCGGTTCTGAGAGCACAGACCTAATGAGGGCGGCTGCACGTTTCCTGGGGATGTCCCTTAGTGGGCTTCCTGCTGACCTTTGTCAGAGCCGCCCTCACCAAACCACATCCCAGGAGAGGTCCCTGGCACTGGGCACTGGAAACACGCCTCGCCCTCGTGACAAAGAACTTCTCTGGGGTACGTGGATGCCATCTCCACTCGAACAGCTGGGGGCTGCAAACCCTCACGGCCCTGGTTCCTGCTACACCGAGACTCCACACGGCCGAGGGATTCGGGCAGTGAGGCCACGATGGGGGCGGCAGGGTCCACCCAGCCGCTTCCCGGCTCCTGCACCACCAGCCCTGCCCTGAGGCCCAAGCCTAGCAGCGCTCCGGACCCCGCCCCCCAGGCCCCAGACACCGCACCTCGCAGGTTGATCACCAGCGCCCTCTGCACGCTCTCCACCACTGTGCGCACCGCCTCACTTTGGGATGGGATGTAGGCCAGCTCCCAGGTGGCCCCCGGGGGAGGGAAGCTGAAGAAGAGGGGCAGCTCTCGGATGGACTGGCTGGGGTAGAGGGTGGCATTGGGCACGTTCTCTGACTGTATCTTCAGGCGGAGCCAGATCAGGATCCCAGAGAACAGCAGGGGCAGAAAGAGCTCCAAGAGGGTCACCAGCACCTTCCGCTTCTGGGGAGAGACGGGACTTCGGGGTGAGGGAGAGCACCAGAGCCCCTCCCACCGATGCCCCTCCACCAGGCCCCTCACCACCCCCTCAGCTGGAGGTGGAGGGCCCCGCAGCCCCTCCCACCGATGCCCCTCCACCAGGCCCCTTGCCCCCAGCACCCACAGAGCTGGGCCCACCTGCAGAGTATAGTTCTTCCAGAGCAGCAGCGCCAGCTGCCTGAGCACCGCCATCCTCGCTGGAGGGGCCGCTAGTCGTAGATCAAAGACAGGGTCAGGGTGTTGGTGAGACGAGAATGGTGTTGGCGGAAGGTGGGAGGTAGGGGGACAGTTGGTCCTGAGACACAGACCCTCAGCACCTGTCTGTGTCCCAGTCTGACTCAGACCAGCTCCGGGAGGAGGGGGCGCCAGGTCTGTTCTGTCCTGTTCTGTGAGTTCCAGGAACACACGCCCTGTTAGGAAGCTGACTTAGTTTCTTTTGGAACCAGCTGCACCGTGACCACCAGAGTGGCAATCGTGATGAATGCTATTCACACGTTCTCTGCAGTTGATATGAATGTGCTGTCTCTCTCTTTTTTTTTTTTTTTCATTTATGTGGATATGCCGGGTCTTACTTGTGGCATATGGGATCTAGTTTCCTGACCAGGGATGGAACCTGGGCCCCCTGCATTGGGAACGCAGAGTCTTAGCCACTGGACCACCAAGGAAGTCCCTGAATGTGCAGTTTCTTGGCCGAAACTCAGATTGATGGAATCCCAGCCCTGACACTTTACTCTCCACCATCCTAGGACAGTAAAAGCAAAGTCAGCTCAGAGTCCTGGCTGTGGGCTGATGTCTGAGAGCTGGAGAGGGCTGTGGGGGAGCAGTGAGGGCCCTGACCCGGGAGCCGACACCACAGGACACAAAAGTGGCCGGAGGGCGCGTGCTCTCCCGCCTGGAGCCCTAAGGACCAGTTTTTCCTGCTTTAACTGTGAGCAGTGGCCTGCGGGCCTCCACCTGACAACACTGATCACTTTCCTCTAGAGAGAATCTACCTAAGTCACTTGTGAAAGTTGATATTTTTTCAACTGGAGGATAACTGCCTTACAATGTCATGGTGCTTTCTGCTGAACAAAAACGTCAATCGGCCGTAAGTATACCTATGTCCCCTCCCTCTTGAACCTCCTCCCACCCCGAATGTTCTAATTTAAATCCAGCACACGGAGCTGGGAGAATCTGATGCGAGATGGATCACCAAACACAGAGACAGCAGAAACAAGAACAGAGGCTTATCAAGCTCTCCCTAGATTGAGGGAAATCCGCCTTCTGAGACTGCAGTGTGAGAAGCAGAGACACGGAGCCACACCAACCTCTAGAGAAGGAGGGAGTCGGAGGAGCTCAGGAAGGCCCCAGGGCGCCCTCAGCTAGAAGCACGTGGTTCCAGAAGCCGCAGGCATGAAGGCCGAGGCTGGAGCTAAGGTGGGCGGTGAGGCCAGCAGAGGAGGGCGGCCCGAGAGCTCCTGGTCACCGTCCACGCCAAGGACGCAGCTGGAGCGCAGAGGGGCCCTTCACAGCTCCAGGTCCTGCCTGTGGGGAGAAGCGCCCATGACTCACAGGAAGAGTCCTGGGTGTGACCAGCCGGCCCCACACTCACACGGACCCAACACCGCCCATCAGGAGGGTCAGGACGTGAGGGAGACTCAGACAAATGGCTGGAAAATCCTTCCCTAGTTAACCCACTCCAACACTACAGCCCAGAGAACCCACCTCCAGACCCAGTGCTCACAGAGCGAGAGCTCATTTGTTTTCTGAAACAGCCAGTTTTACTTCTGTCTCTAGTTAGTTGAAAATCATTTTCAGGAAAGCTCATTTTTAAATTAAACTCTTGCTTTAAAAAAAAAATGTGGCTGTCCGTATCTATCTAATGGTAGTTCCTCAAAATGTATGCTTTAAAGGGCACTCAATAAATATTAATAGAAAACACAACTGCGAGAAGTTATTTACAAATTAACTTAAAATATGGCTTTTCATTAACCACACAGTTAAAATACGAAGCGATTAAAGCTAAGATAGTATGAAGTGCTATTAAGCAGCAACTTAGTAAGTCATCCGAATTCTTTTAGAATTAACAAGCTGGAAAACCTGTCTTAAGAGAAATCGTAGACCATTAATAAAAGAGTAGTTGTGTAGCGTTACCCACGAAGGCCTGTGGTCTGCGAACAGTTTCAAGAACTGGTTCAGGCTAAGCTGGGGAAGGGGTGCCTCCAGAGGGGCTGGTCATCCGCACGGCTGGCTGACGGGCGCCTGGTGAGGCCAAGACAATTGCTCCTTGACCAAGAGCGGAGGGTGAAAAGGTCACAGTTCAAAGACGTCTTCTGGACAGAGGAGCCAATGACTTCCTTTTCTGGAAAGGTCTGGCCAAGAAAGGACATGTCCCCAGGCTTAATCCCACCTCTCCAGGAGCAGGGGGGCTGGGAAGGCAGAGAGACAACCCGTCCAGCTTCCCATGAGCAGAACCCCGGACAGTGGCGCCGGGGAACTGACCTGAGTCCCTGCAGTGGCTCCTGGCTGAGGCCTTCCTCTGGGGCTACGGGAGGTCTGGCTGGGAGGAGGTGGCCCCGCACGAACGGCTCTGGGGTGGGGCTGGCAGGCTTCTGGAGTGCAGGGGGCTGACCTTGGAGCTCGGGAGCACGGACGCCTCATGGGACATCGGGAGGGGCCCGGGGCTCGCTGGCATGACGCTCCGGCACCTTTGGGCAAATGGGGGAGGGGGTGGGCGTCAGGGCATAATTCAAAAAATAAAAAAATAATCGTAAAACACCTCTCACTGAGTTAGAAAATCAAAGTGCAAAAGAGATCGCAAGCAGGTTTACTTCAGCAGAACCAAATACTCTCAAAGAAACTTGGATTCCCGGAAACCAAGAACTCTGGAGAGGCACTGTGTTCTTTCTTCTAGTGCCACAAACCATGAGAGACTTTCCTTTCCTATTCTTTATATTTCAGAACTTCCTAACCCAGCCCTGGCTCTGGTACCCTCCTCCTTTCTCAGATGAGGAGGAAGCGACTGTCCCAGGATCCCACCCCCCCGGTCTGTTTTTACCACGGAACCCCTACAGTCTTATGTACCCTAAAAGCAGCAAACACCACTATAAAATCTGTACATATTTCCCCCAGAACCTAACACTAGAAATCCAAAAGAAAGCATATCCCTGGAGCCTCACTACCATACATAGTATGTATTTCTTTTTTAATTAATATATTTGGCTGTACCGGGTCTTAGCTGCAGCACATGGGATCTTTTTTAGTTTTAGCCGTGGGATCTAGCTCCCTGACCAGGTACTGAACCTGCTCCCCCTGCACTGGGAGCACAGAGTCCTAGCCACTAGACCACCAGGGGAGTCCCATTGTATGTATTTCTGTCTCCCCACATGGCTCTGCGCCAGCTGGCTCTATCTGAAGTCTTCCTGAATGCCATACCAGTGGTCTGCTCTGTCTGAGCGCAAAAGGAATTTAAAGCAGGAGATTCCCAGAATTACAAAATCTGGGAAGCTTTCTGGTTATGAAAGCAAATGTACACGAGGAAAGGAAGTTCAAGTTCCTCAAAACACTTGAGGCCGCGGCACTCAGAGTCTCCCAGAAGTGGCGGCGGGGTGCAGGGTGGGGGATGGTGCTGGGATCCAGAACCAGCCCAGGTGGGTCCACTCCAGGCTCTGCCCGCAGAGCCCCTCAAGAACATCTGAGGACTTCTCACTGGGCTCACTTCACACCTCCCGGGACGGAGCCAGCAAAGGAAGGGAAAGCTCTTTCTACCACGGAAAGGCTTGTTTGCTTACTGTTAAAACATTAAACATTACACAAATCATTGACTATTTCAGTGTTTGCTTTTCAGGTGAGCAATTGAGCTGGTTCAGAGTGAGTGCAGCCGTGGGCTGCTCACTCCTGAGCATGCTCTCGAGGGTGCACCAGGTCCCTCTGAAAACCATGCTCCCAGTTTGGGAGCACCGTGTCGGGTGCGCGCCAGCACGTGCTGAGTCCTGATACCTTCCTTCCTGATTTGGGGACTTTTTCACTATGGGCTTGAATATGTCCTCCAGTTTCTATGCACCCAAGCAAAAGAAGCTTTTATCTCTGCATACACAGAACAGAATGGTGGGAAGTATTCTTGACTGGGAAATCCCACGGATGGAGGAGCCTGGTGGGCTACAGTCAATGGAGTCATGAAGAGTCAGACACAACTTAGCCACTAAACAACAACAAAACACTTCTGGAAAAGGTCACTGCCAAGCGGGCCTCAAGGCCAGCAAGAACTGGACAGGCCCCTGGGGCCCGGCACATAGCGTTCCATCACATGTTCTGATATGTCCCAAGCTTGGCACCTGTTCTTCCACAGAAGCCAAGTCTGCACAGGCGTGGAGGGAGGCATGGCTGGGTGGGAGGGGTCTCAGCAAGGCCAAGGTGTGAGATCCCCTCATCATGGAGAACAGACAATCACAGCTCTGCCCTCTTGAACACAGATGCAGAACAGAGAGAGATGGCCTTGTTGGTGACGTTGGCTGGGTCTTGGTGCTTTTCCTGAGGACCAAGGTGGGCAAGGGCCCATCTCAGCTGGGAAAGCATTTCCTGATGGACACAGGGAGCCCACAACAGTCAGCGGTTTTAAGCCTATGTGTGTACCCACTGAAGAAGGCACGAGAGTACTTGTGTGCTGGCGGAGCCTGAGGCCTTGCAAAAAAGCATTTACTCATCCAGCAAACACTTGCTAAGTGCTTATGTGTGGTGGGCACTTACATCAGGCACTAAGGATTTGGAAATTAAATTCAGTGTTCTTAATCCAAGGAGTTCACAGTCTGCAAATGCTCGCATGGACTGTAATCGCTACGTGCTGAGTTGCTTCAGACTGTGTTCTGAAAAGTTGTGTTCAACTCTTTTGCAGAGCCATGGAGTATATATAGCCCGCCAGGTCCCTCTGTCCGTGGAATTTTCCAGGCAAGAATATTGAAGTGAGTTTCCATGCCTTCCTCCAGGGGATCTTCCCAACCCAGGGATAGAACCCATGTCTCTTGCGTCTCCTGCATTGGCAAGCAGGTTTTTTACCATTAGTGCCACCTGTGATCGCTACAGCTGAAGCCAAATGAAGCATCACACGATTATGGAGGAGCTCCGGACTGTGTGCGTGTGTGTGTGTGAGTGTGTGGCTCTGGGAAGGCTTGCAGGAGCTAACACAGAAGACCAGCATCGGGTTTCTTTTTCCTTGGGGTGGGGAGGGCATCCCGGATTTTGTGTGTGCGTGTGTGTGTGTGAGTGTGCATGCGTGAGTGTGTGGCTCTGGGAAGGCTCGCAGGAGGTTACACAGGAGACCAGTTTCCTTGGGGTAGGGAGGGCATTATAGGATTCTGGAGAAATTAAAGAGTGTGTGTGGGGAACAGACAGAGAAGGCAATGGCACCCCACTCCAGTACTCTTGCCTGGAAAATCCCATGGACGGAGGAACCTGGTAGGCTGCAGTCCATGGGGTCACTAGGAGTCGGACACGACGGAGCAAATTTCCCTTTCACTTTCCACTTTCATGCACTGGAGAAGGAAATGGCAACCCACTCCAGTGTTCTTGCCTGGAGAATCCCAGGGATGGACGAGCCTGGTGGGCTGCTGTCTATGGCGTTGCACAGAGTCGGACACAACTGAGGCAATTTAGCAGCAGCAGCAGCAGCAGCAGTGGGGAACAGAAAGTAACTCTGAGTAGCGGGGGAGGAGCAGCAGGGACTGAATCAGGAAGGGGAGTCAACCAGGGCCTTGGGACTCTCTGCCAGGAAGGGAACTGGGGTGGAACCTGGGTGGGGGCGGAGAGTGGGTAGAGGGGTATCCAGAAGTGCTGTAATTCTGCTCGAGGGTGTTCTGTTTTGCTTAATCTTTTACCTAGTACATGATCTCTTAAATTGTGAAAATATCTGATTCAATGGATTCCACAGGTGAATGTCCCAATACCCCCAAGGAACATAAAAAAATCAGACTGAAAACAGTAGGCATATGTATAGAGGATGGTTCCCAGTGAGCCCCACTGCTGGTCTTCAAGCATGATGGGAAAGACAATCTGGAGTAAAGGAATGGTGAGAAATTCTATTTTAGAAATGAGGGAAAATTTGGTTTTACTAATATTTAATACAGGGACGCACCCTGGCACTCTTGCTGGCCTGTGTGTCAGTGGCTGCGGCTCCCTGATGGAAGAGGGGCTCTGTCATCACTCTGTGACACGTGGTTGATAATGGGCCCTCGCCTGCTGGTTTACTTGACATCTCTCAGGTGTGTTGGAGTTTACACACTTTGGGATATCGTGGCTTTAAGCAGACCCTTAAAGAGCCAAAGCTTTATGATACTTTGCAGTGATTTGGTGAGCGTCTCTCATGAGCACTTAGAACTTAAGAAGGAAATATACATTTTCTTTCACGAGAAGTTTTAAACCTGGAAATCTTTTTCTTTTTTCTCTAGTGACAAAGGAGTGCAGCAGACTGTCAGTTAGCTTACTGGTTTTAAGCCAATGCACTCAAATCTATCCCTTCAAGGAAAAGGTGAAAATGCGTGAGTTACAGCTTTTCAAAATAACCTGTGCTGAGAACACAGCATTTATGAACACAGAGTCTGGGGATGTTTACACCAGCGCGTGATAGTATTGCCACAGATGCGGCAAGAGCACCATTACGTGAACACTTCCACCTGAACAGCAAAAGCTTTAGGAGCCAGAACGTCTACCCCACACCTGAGAGCCCCTGAACACTCAGCAGCCCAGATTCATCAAGAGCTCTGGCACAATTGGTGGCTGGGATTGACAAATAAGTATCAGGCGCACAGCACAGTCTGCATGCCTTCCTGAAGTTCACTGTGGACCGCTAGAAAACCAGGAACTGACAGACAGAGAACTCAGAACCAGACTTGCAGATGCTGGGCTCAGGCCTCACCAAGAGTTCATAAATGGGATGTAGACTTGATCACCTGGCTCTCTTTTAAGAACAGCATACATTTGTGCAATAGATTTCACGCTATTGAAAAAATTAATCATGTTCACTTTGCCTCTATGGTTCTATGGACATGGTTCTATGTCCATATTAAGGACAGTAGCATATGGCTATCTTTAAAAATTTTACTTATTTACCTATTTTTTGGCTCTGCTACTGCACAGCATGTGAGATCTCAGTTCCTTGACAAGGGATCGAACTCATGACCCTGTGGAGTCTTAACCAGTGAATCACTGGGGAAGTGCCCATATGGCTATCTTTTCTAATAAATGTATTAGAAACGTTTTATTTTCTAATAAATACATGGTAGTGCATGATCCAGTTCTTTTACATATAGCAGTGCCCCGGAAAAGAGCTTCTGGACAACTTATTCACACAACTGGCCCTTCTGTGGATAAGGTAGGAACAAATCTACAAGACGTGGTCACGGCCCCAGGGCCCTGTAAGGCCAGGTTCAAGGCCATGCTTCAGGGACATGGTCATCTGGAGGCCCAGATGGAGACCTAGTTGGTGAGTCTCACACTCAGTGCCATGATCTGTGGTGGCGGGCTCCTCAGAACCACATGGCTCTGAGTTTGCACTGAAGCTCCCAGCAACAGGTGATGGGGTATATTTTTAAACCAAAGGTGTGGCCCAGAGGAGGCTACAAGGAGAGAGTTCCACAAAGTCTATGCCACCTTGGCTGCAGCCTTGGTCTGCTTTGCCGTCCCACTAGCCTTCTGCCTCTCGAGGTGCAGGAAACGAGGTAACAAGGCAATTGAGCATCCCCAGAGAGAGGTAACCATGGATCTTCTGTAACAAGCAAGGCAGCAAGCTCATTAGCTCCTGCAACAGTGCCTCTCTGCCCGTTGACTCCAGATCTCTCCAAATGTAGGGGACGACTCAGCAAGGCAGGGGGACAAGTACTGCCCAAGTCTCCCAGGACAGGGATGGACATCGCCTAACACTTTCCTGGGGGTAGGGCATAGGCCTGCTGTGATTTTTGTCGGCTTGGAGTATCATCCACTATTCCAGCCTCTGCTTTCCGAAATCCTTCCTATTATTTCCCAGTCTAGTCCTCGCCCCTTCATGCAGCCACCACTGACAACCCTGACTGGTTTGGGGGTTCATCTTGGCTGCATGATGGAATTTTCTGGAGTGCTTTAAGATAGAAACTGATACCTGAGGCCCACCCCTGGAGATTCTGGGCTGTGGTGTGGGCCTGGGACTCTTTCCTGGGAGATTCTAACCTGCAGCCAGGGTTGAGACCTTCTGTTCTTGTCAAAAGCCACCCCTCCACCTCTGCACACTTGCAGCAGCTTTTCTGGATATCCTGTGTGGCACTTATCTCATTCTGTTTGAGGTCAGTTACTTGGGAATAAATAATTTCTTTAGCTCTATCCCAAGGTCCCCAGTCGTGCACAGAGTCTTGCCTACCACTCTCCCTAGAGTTCTAGACTGCTCTGCTCCCCCCCACACCCCTAAAAGCCTCAAGAGCAGAGGAGTCTACTGTTATTTCAGGAAGTAGGGCTGGAGAAGAAACTGCCAATTAGGGAGTCTTACCTGGGCCTTCCCAGTTGAGACTAACTGAAAACAGGTTCCCATGAGACTTCCTGGCATATACACTGTGGAAAGCTAGTGACTTAAAAAAATAAAACAACGTGAACTCCCTGTCTTGTTCCAAAATGCTGTTTCATCAGAAAGGTGATCGATAACCTTAGAGAAGGGATGATGTCATCCTGTTTGTTGAACATAATAAGCAACTGTTCAATTAAAAAAAAACAACACCCTGAGAAGTTAAAAAAGGTAGAGGGGATTCCCATGGCATCAGTTTTTACCTGTTTTCCCTTTCTTTTACTTTTCCAACGACCTTAACTTTTTAAAGGAAAACATCCTTAATCTTAAAAAAAGCAGCACCAAAGTGTTTTGAATCAAATGATGCATGTGCTCAGGAGAAAAAGAGCCTAACTCTTCCACCTGCACCTCCCCTGCCTGGGTCTCCACACTGCTCTGAGGTCTCATCCGCTCTTTCAACAAGCATTCCCGGAGTGCCTGACATGTGCCAAAGTGCTGGCTATGTGCCCCAACAAGAGCCATTCCGTGCCTTCAGGGAGCTCACAGCTCAGGAGGCAGAGGGGCAAACAGAAATAACCCTAGCAGGTAACTGTCTTTAATCAGGTGAAGTCCCAGGAAGTGGGGAGGGGCATTCATTCGAGGGACAAATATGCACCAGGATGCAACCCAAGCCTTCTTTTAGGAGACGGCCCCCGCCCTCATGAAGCTTACAGTCTACTTCAGGAAAGAGAGGATACCTAGGTAAACACAAATTCATACCAAATACAGACTGATCATGGGCACCAAGGCTGTTGCAGGCCCTTCCACCTAGACCAGGAGGTCCTCTTCCTTCGGTTCCCCACACAACTCCCACCACTAACAGTGGGCCACTGGACCCCCACCCTGAGGCTCATGAGAAGGAGGGTTTGAGAGCAGGGCGGACTCCGATACGAAAATGCATTCCCACCCACACTGGTAATCTCTGCACCGAGAGATGAGCCAGCAGCATCCTTGGCGGCCCTGCCTCGGCTCCCCCGCCAGGGATGCTTGCATGGCTTTAGCAGCAAGTGCTCAAACTGTCTGCCGGGTGAAGGCCCGCGGCTCTTAAGGTAGGAAATGTCTGTCCACCCTCCTCGGCTCGGCACAATGGATTCCGCAGAGGTTCTAGTTCCGGGAAGGTTAAGTTTCTCCAAGGGGAGCGGCTTTGGGCAGCTGCCTGCGGGGATGAGGACACGCCCAGAGCTCTCGCCGAGGGGCAGCCTGAGTCAGGGCGGCCTGGCATTGCGGGGAGATGCACCTGCTGGGCCGGCGCCGGAGGCCGGAGGCAGGGCGGGGGCGCGGCGGGCTCCCGGGAGCGGCCGGGTGCGCGGCCCGGGAGGCGGACGGCCGGCGGAACGGAGGGCGTCCCGGGCGGGGAAGTGGCCCCCAAGCCAAGAGCCCTGCGAGCCAGCGCGCGCGAGATGCGGGTCCTGGCTGCACTCACCGACCCTCTGCGCCCGGGCGACGGCGGCCGGCGCTGCCCTCTCGCAGGGTCCCTGCCCTCGGCTCCCGGCTCCGCTCTTGCCTCGCGGCGGCGATCGCTGCTGACAGCTGCTGGGCCGCCGCGGAGGGGAGGGGGCACCTGCGACCGGCGTCGGGCTGAGGACCTCGCCGCTTCGGGTCCTGCAGGGGGCGCGCCGGCCGGCTCGCGCATGCGCAGCAGGCCGCCCCTGCGGGTGTCGGACCCGCCCCGGGGAAGCCCCGCCCCGGCCCGGCCCGGCCCGGCCCGGCTCAGTTCGCGCCTGCGCAGTGCTCCGCGCGTCCGCGACACGGTCGGCAGGGGGCGCGCGACGCGGGAACCTGGGTGCGGCGTCCACCCGTGAGGAGAATCGCGTGGTCCACATGCATTTCCAGGCAGCTGAAGTAGTCGTTGCCCGACTTCTGGCTTTCCTGGCCATCTTCCATTTCTTCTCCAGCACGGTCTTTCGTTGAGTTCTGGGCCTCTTCTCCCGACGGTAGAAGGGTGCTTTGCCACCATGGGCCTGGCGAGGACACGGCTAGGCAGACGAGGCCCTGGGGAAGATGGAGGGCTTGGAAATTTCTAGAAAACGGCCGTGGGGTGGGCAGGACGGCCCAGACTCCCCGGGTGTGGCGTCAGTGCCAGGGGCAGTTCAGGGGGTAGCAAGGCCTCGAGGGTCACCTCAGGCAGGAGGGTCGAGAGTCAGAGCCAGGGTCACCTCAGGAGGGTCACAGGTCAGGTTGGAGTCCCCTGAAGCCGAGAGAGTCGTGAGGCTAGGTTAAGGGTCACCTTGGACCGGAGGGTCCCGAGGCCTGGCCGGGGTCACTGGGGGCGTAGGGGCTCGAGGAGGGGACGGCGCGAGGCCAACAGTCGCTGAGGGCTGGCCACTCGGCTCCTGACTGCCCGGGTCGTGAGCGCGGCCAGCGGCGCGTCGATTCCGAGGATCCTCCCGCGGCCCGACGTCCGCCTGCCGCCGGCTGCCTGGCTGCCCTTGGCCGGGCCTCGGGCGGCTCCTGGCAGAGGGCGCTGGGCCGGGACGCCGCTTGCTGACCAGCCGGGCTCCTGCCTACTCGGAGTGCTCCCCTGGGATGAGGACACGACCCTCTGAACCGTAAAGTAATGACCCGTGGCGGGAGCTTACTTCTGCCCCCAGACTCCTAATGGATTAGCGATGGAGCATCACAGAGCCCTGAGTCTTTACTTTGGAACTTATTTCACTCTCTGAAGTGGTGTTATTTACTTGTTTGCTGTTCTTCTGTCTCTCTCACCAGAAGATGGGCTCCAAGAGGGACGTTGTTTAGTTCACAGCGACATCCTAGGGTTCGGGCACAGAGGAGGCATTTGATAAATATTGAATGAAAAAGCCACAAAGACCTGGCTTCAGATCTTGCCCGGATTCCCTAACTAGTGCAGGCCTGGCACTTAAAGTTCGTGAACCTTAATTTCCTATTCCTGCAATTAAAATGATAATACCAACTCAAAGGTATTTAGTATTTCAAAATGAAATGGGAAAAACCATAAGCGCTGATTGCAATGCCCTGGCACCTACAAGCAGAATATAACTAGGGATTTAATCTAGACTGGTTTGTGTAATGAGTATTCCAAAAAAAAAGTTGAAGGCAATTACTGAATAAGTGGATTATTAATAACACAAACATCTTAAAAATTGTCTCTCCCATCTTGTATACTAGGCCCCTTTCCTCACAATGAAAGTATTGGAAAAACTCTGTGAACCTGGATGACTGGTCCTTCTCTTCACCCTGCTTCTCTTCATTAATCTTTTTTTATTTCAAGAACCAATCCTTCCCATTTCTAACTTAAGTTGGTTACACCATGAGTTTTTTCAAACCCTTTCTAAACCTGATCACAGTTTTGCCTAACCAAGTCCAGAAACAGAACTGGCTGACTCAGAATTTCCCTTTTATGCTTGGGGCTACAAGAAGAAGAATGATCTTGCGGATCAAGGCAGACAACTGCAGAGTTCTATATCTTTGTTCTTAATCATGTTAGGGTGCCTGCTATTGTAATTATTATCAATTTTCATAGTCATGAACTGGGACGGTGTGAAGGTCACTGGCAAAGGCATATTGTCACATGTAAAGGTTCCAGGCTCTGGACTCCCAGTTTGCAAGCAGCTGCCAACAGTGAACTGGACTCTTTTGACTCACTTCAACTATCACTGAGGGCTTCCCAGGTGGCGCTAGAGGTAAAGAATCCATTTGCTAATGCGGGAGACGCAGACCAGGACTCAATTCCTGGGCTGGGAAGATCCCCCAGAGGAGGAAATATTGGCAACCACTCCGGTATTCTTGCCTGGAAAATTCCAGGTACAGTGGAGCCTGGAGGGCTACAGTCCATGGGGTCACAGAGTTGGACACAGCTGAGCCTGCATGTGCATGTGCACATACACACACATCCCCCAGTCACTGAAAAATCCACCAACCTTCTGCAGAAGGTCCACTACTTAAAAGCAAGGCAAACCTAAATGCGCCATCTAGTCTTCGTCCGTTGGGAGATCCATATAATGGTCATCAAAGTACACAATAGAGCTGAGACCAGAACCCAGGTGTTCAGATTCTTGAGCTCTTTAATACACTCTGGTATGTGAATTAGTCTCATTCATATACCATGGATATATGCCTAAAAGTTATATGATAAACTTCTTTGGGTTTGCATGGCTCAGACATTTATCAAGATTGATGGAAAATCCTAAAGTGGATAGTGACACTCATAATCAAATCTTGTGGCTTTACAAGCATCAGTAAGCCTAGTCATCATAATAGTTGGCTGACAAATGGTGGGGCTTCCCAGGTGGCTCAGTGGAAAATAATTTGCCTGCCAGTGTAGGAGACAGAGATGCAAATTTGATCCCTGAGTCGGGAAGATCCCTGGAGGAAGAAATGGCAACCCACTCCAGTATTCTTGCCTGGAAAATCCTGTGGACAGAGGAGCCTGGCAGGCTATAGTTCATAGAGTTGCAAAGAGTTGGACAGGACTGAGTGAGCATGCACGCAGGACATATATAGTAACGTGTATATATACTGTATACATTTTTAAAATGAAAGCAGTATTGTAGCTCTATTTCTTTTGAGGGGCACAAATAGTATCTATATATCTGCATATGCTTACATATATGTCTTTTTATACAGTAGTTCAGTTCAATTTAGTTCAGGCCTCCCTGTCCATCACCAACTCCCCAAATCCACCCAAACCAATGTCCGTTGAGTTGGTGATGCCATCCAACCATCTCATCCTCTGTTGTCCCCTTCTCCTCCTGCCCTCAATCTTTCCCAGCATCAGGGTCTTCAAATGAGTCAGCTCTTTGCATCAGGTGGCCAAAGTATTGGAGTTTCACCTTCAACATCAGTCCTTCCAATGAACATCCAGGACCGATCTCCTTTAGGATGGACTGGTTGGATCTCCTTGCAGACCAAGGGACTCTCAAGAGTCTTCTCCAACACCACAGTTCAAAAGCATCAATTCTTCAGCCCTCAGCTTGCTTTATAGTCCAACTCTCACATCCATACATGACCACTGGAAAAACCATAGTCTTGACTAGATGGACCTTTGTTGACAAAGTAATGTCCTTGTTTTTTAATATGCTGTCTAGGTTGGTCATAACTTTCCTTCCAAGGAGTAAGCGTCTTTTAATTTCATGGCTGCAATCACCATCTGCAATGATCTTGGAGCCCAGAAATATAAAGTCTGACACTGTTTCCACTGATTCCCTATCTATTTGCCATGAAGTGATGGAACCAGATGCCATGATCTTAGTTTTCTGAATGTTGAGCTTTAAGCCAACTTTTTCACTTTCCTCTTTCACTTTCATCAAGAGGCTTTTTAGTTCTTCTTCACTTTTTACCATAAGGGTGGTGTCATCTGCATATCTGAGGTTATTGATGTTTCTCCCAGCAATCTTGATTCCAGCTTGTGCTTCCTCCAGCCCAGCGTTTCTCCATAGAAGTTAAATAAGCAGGGTGACAATATACAGCCTTGACGTACTTCTTTTCCTATTTGGAACCAGTCTGTTGTTCCATGTCCAGTTCTAACTGTTACTTCCTGACCTGCATACAGGTTTCTCAAGAGGCAGGTCAGGTGGTCTGGTATTCCCGTCTCTTTCAGAATTTTCCAGTTTATTGTGATGCACACAGAGGCTTTGGCATAGTCAATAAAGCAGAAATAGATGTTTTTCTGGAACTCGCTTGCTTTTTCGATGATCCAGTGGATGTTGGCAATTTGATCTCTAGTTCCTCTGCGTTTTCTAAAACCAGCTTGAACATCTGGAAGTTCAAGGTTCACGTATTGCTGAAGCCTGGCTTGGAGAATTTTGAACGTTACTTTACTAGCATATACAGTAGTTACTGATATTCAATGCGGAATTTTAGAATAGGGCTTCTCCAGTTGTTTCCAGAGGACTATGTTATAATTGGGGGATGCCTTCTAGACCAAGGGCTGTACACATAGTCCTTCATTCAGTGATTGAGAGGCATTCATTTGTAGTGGTTAAAACCGGTTATGGGCTCTGGCCACACAGTGTTGAACTGAAGCCCAGATCTTAATGTCTTAACTCTTCTCTGCCTTGATTTCCATGTATAAAATGAGGATGATATAGTACCCACTTCAAAGGATCGTTATGAGTATTCAATGTATCAAAACATATAAAATACTTTAAAAAGTGCTTTATAGCTCAGTTTCCAATTTTGGGGAGATTATGAGTAAAGCCTTTTATAATCATTTGTGACAGGTTCTTGTGTCAAAAGAAAATTTTTACATTTGAAAATAAATATTTTCATTTTGGGGGGTAAAAACTTAAGAATGGGATTATTGGATTGCATGGAAGTGTGTGTTTAGCTTTATAAAAAAAACCACCAAAGTATTTTCCCAAGTGGCTCTACCAATTTGCATTGACACTGGCTCTGTGTAAGAGTTCAGTTGTTCTGTGACTTTGCCAGCTCTTAAAATTTTTTAGCCATTTTAGTAGCTGTGTAGTAGTATTTTATTATGGTTTAAATTTGCATTTCCCTCATGACTGATGATGTTGGCGTCTTTTCATGGGCTTGTTTGCCATGCATGCATGCATGCTAAGTTGCTTCAGTCGTGTCCGACTCTGTGCGACCCTATGGACAGCAGCCCACCAGGTTCCTCTGACCATGGGATTCTCTAGGCAAGAATACTGGAGTGGGTTGCCATTTCCTTCTCCATTGTTTGCCATACATGTATCTTTTCTGGGGTGAAGCATCTTCAGTGTTTTTGCTCATTTTAAAAAATTGGGTTGTTTGTTTTCTTATTATTGAGTTTTGAGAGTTTTATGTATTCTGGATACAGCTCCTTTGTCAGTAAGCAATTTACACACATTCTCTCCCCAGTCTGTGATTTGTCTTTTTATTCTGTTTACAGTCTTTTGCAGAGAAAAAGTTTTTAATTTTGGTGAAGTCCAGTTTATTAGTTTTTCTTTTATGACTTTGGTGTCATAGCTAAGACTGTTTTCCTTAATCCAAGGTCACAAAGATGTTCTGTTTTTTTCTATTAGGTTTTTTTTTTTTTTACAAAAATATTTTCCTTTAATAAAGATTTTCTCATCATGTTTAATGGGAAACAACGAAATATCATGGAAACGGTCCAGTAGAGAAACTTTTCCTATTAGGTTTTGAGTTTAGGTTTGTGTTCTATTTGAAATTAATTTCATTTAATGGATTGAAGTATAGATCAAAGTGGGTTTATTTTTTCCTGTATGGATTCCACTTGCTCCACCACTTGTTAAAAAGATTACTCTTTTTTCATTGAATTGGTCCGTTGTAAAAAAAAATTGACCTTATTTGTGTAGGTCTATTTCTGGACTCTTCTGTTCTGTTGATCTGTGTGTATATGATATTTTAGCCCAGAATTTGGAAAATTTTCTGTGAAGGGTGAGATAGCAAATTTTTTTGACTTTCCATGCCAAGAGGCAGAGTTGAAAATATCATATGGCTACTTGTTACATGAGACAAAGCAAATTTCCATAAAGTTTTTATTAGTGGGATTCAGTATAATAATTGAATGTGGTTTTTTTCAAAACATATATCTACTAGTGAGAAGAATGGAATTCTTTTTTATGGGATAGCATACTGTGTAGCTGTGTTCAAAGACAGTGTCCCCTACCATCAAAATTGACTGTAAATGTTAATCTGTAATGAGATTTGCATATTTCATCATGAACATATGATTTAGAGTGCGTTCATGACTTTGAAAGGCATTGATCAAATTCTGTTAAATTCTGTCCTTTTAGCTTGTTCTTACATTCCAGATTCATCACATTCAGTAGAAAGTTAGGTGCAAGCTCCCCTATTGCACAGTTAAATGGATTTTGAAATATGAAGATTTCCTTTGCATTTTTGTTAAGGTCTGAAAAAATGCTTCTGAAATGTAGTTTGACCTTGGAAAATCTACCTGCTGCAAATTTGTCTGGGGATGGAGATTGCACTTCTTGTGTTCTGACAGCATTGAAAGTGCTTAGATCACCTTGCGGTTAGTTGTGACAACCAAACAACATTGGTTGTTATCAAAATGGCTGTACCACAGTATAAGTTTCACATAAAAGTACTGTAAAAGCTAATCTTCAAAAGCTAGTGTTCAATAATAGTAGTTGAGGGCAGCTTTTCTAACCATTAAAAGGTGTCAAAACCATTCTTAGTTTACAGGCTGTAGAAAAATGGGTAGTAGGCTGGATTTGGTCCACGGGCCATAGTTTGCCTGCTTGTGCTTCAGCTAATACCGTATTGCCTTTTTAAAAAATAGTTTTTTTTATTCATTCATTTACTTATTTATTTTTGTCTGCACTGGGTCTTCATTGCTGGGTGAGGGCTCTCTAGCTGCACAGAGTGAGGGCTACTCTAGTTGCGGTGCGTGGGGTTCTCACTGCGGTGGCTGCTCCTGTTTGGAGCACAGGCTCTAGGGTATGCAGGCTCAGTAGTTGAGGCACACAGGCTTAGTTGCCCACGGCATGTGGGATCTTCCTCAACCAGGAGTGGAATCCATGTCCCCTGCATTGGCAGGCAGATTCGTAACCACTGGACCACTAGGGAAGGCCCGGCCATTCTAATAGGTGTGTGGTGCTATCTCATTGCTTTTATTTGCAGTTCCCTATGATCAATAATGTTGAGCTTTTTCATGTACTTATTTGTTATCTCATTAATTATTTTCCTCATTTTTAAGTCTGGTTTTTCATCTTCTTACTGTTTAGTTATATGAGTTCTTTGTATATTTTAGATAACAGTGCTTTATCACATATGTTTTTTGGTAAATGTTTTCTGCCAGCCTGTGGCCTGTAGCCTCTCATTTTCTTGGTCTATATAGTATTTTGTGGTTTAGGAGAGAGTTTGTAATTTTCAAAGATTTGTGGGGCTTTTTGTTTATTTTTCCTGTTCTTAGTGTTTTTATCTTATTAATATTTACTTTCAATGCATTCTGATCTAGGAATATGTTCAATATTATTCAGCATTTTAGAATGCTGACTTTTTTATGGTTATACAACTGTGTTTTCATAAATAGTCCATGAAGGTGTATGAACTCTTTTGACTCACTTATGTTGACCCTGTTTTCATGTGGTGGACATTTTGATCCCAAGGATGATTTGCGTGTACACTTTTAAGGTAGAATTATACCAACAATGACGAATTTTCGTCTTGAATGTATTTTCAACAAGAACTCCACTAAACTAATTTCAGGGAAGGGAACCACATCAATATGTCAGTCCTTTCAGAGTCAGGGGCTATGACTTCTAAAAGTAAACCGAGAACCTGAGAGACCTTATCTGTGGAAAGAGACAGAACTCCATGGCTGCCATCCAGACTCAAGCCCTGTGCTTGAGCAGAGTATCTGGTTTTAATTCCTAGCTTAGGGAGCCAACATAATGTAAATTGACTGGCAAAGACTGATATTTTGATGGACTTTTATTTTTGGAAGTGGGGGAAATGTTTAATAAATAAAACTCTGTAATCTCTCAAACCCTAAGGTAATCTCTAGGCACTTCTCAAAAATCACATCAATAGGAAGTGAGCTACTAAGGTTCTGTGACTGCTCAGAAGGGAAATTGCCTCCTATTTCCTACTTGTGAAGGGCCATGAAGGATCGCAGATTCAACCAGTTTACCCCTTTTCAATATCTGTTAAGTGACTTGGGTGATCATATTCTCATCTTTTAGCACAAATTGCTATGCCCTGGGGAGTCACATGCACACCGGGACCAGAGGAATGCTCGTTGCCCGACAGCCTAACCTTGATCCTGGATGCAGAAACTGCACAAAACCTGGCAGACCTTCTTTTTGGAGAGGGAGCGAGTGTGTTTTATGTTGTATGTAGATGGTTTTTTATATCAGGCAGAGAAGTTTAGAAATTTTGTATGCAGGATGAATTTCTGTTTTCTGGAGAAAACAGAAATTGCCCCTGCCCCCCCGCCCTCCTGATTTCTGCTGATAACAGAAAGCTTCTTTGTCTGTGTATAAGTAGGTGTGTAAGGGGATAAGTGTTCCATATGGTTCAGGAGATGCTGACCGCTTCTCTGCCACTTTTCCCTACCCTCCTTCCATCTGCCACCCTGCTGGGACTCAAGCTAACCCATTAAGAGTCCTCTTGGAAACGACCAGGACAGAGACTCTCTTCTTTCTGGGGTTTTGATATAAGCCTAGAGCTCCTGGGGGCCATCTCCCTGCAGCCCCATGTATTTAGAGCCCACCTGACAAGAAGAAAGGCAATGCCAAAGAAAGCTCAAACTACCGCACAATTGCACTCATCTCACACGCCAGTAAAGTAATGCTCAAAATTCTCCAAGCCAGGCTTCAGCAGTACGTGAACCTTGAACTTCCAGATGTTCAAGCTGATTTTAGAAAACGCAGAGGAACTAGAGATCAAATTGCCAACATCCGCTGATCATGGAAAAAGCAAGAGAGTTCCAGAAAAACATCTATTTCTGCTTTCTTGACTATGCCAAAGCCTTTGACTGTGTGGATCACAATAAACTGTGGAAAATTCTGAAAGAGATGGGAATACCAGACCACCTGACCTGCCTCTTGAGAAACCTGTATGCAGGTCAGGAAGCAACAGTTAGAACTGGACATGGAACAACAGACCAGTTCCAAATAGGAAAAGGAGTACGTCAAGGTTGTATATTGTCACCCTGGTTTTTTAACTTCTATGCAGAGTACATCATGAGAAACGCTGGACTGGAAGAAGCACAAGCTGGAATCAAGATTGCCAGGAGAAATATCAATAACCTCAGATATGCAGATGACACCACCCTTATGGCAGAAAGTGAAGAAGAACTAAAAAGCCTCTTGATGAAAGTGAAAGAGGAGAGTGAAAAAATTGGCTTAAACTTCAACATTCAGAAAACTAAGATCATGGCATCTGGTCCCATCACTTCATGGGAAATAGATGGGGAAACAGTGGAAACAGTGTCAGACTTTATTTCTTTGGGTTCCAAAATCACTGCAGATGGTGATTGCAGCCATAAAATTAAAAGACACTTACTCTTTGAAAGAAAAGTTACGACCAACCTAGATAGCATATTCAAAAGCAGAGATATTACTTTGACAACAAAGGTCCGTCAAGGCTATGGTTTTCCCAGTGGTCATGTATGGATGTGAGAGCTGGACTGTGAAGAAAGCTGAATGCCAAAGAATTGATGCTTTTGAACTGTGGTTTTGGAGAATACTGTTGAGAGTCCCTTGGACTGCAAGGGGATCCAACCAGTCCATCCTAAAGGAGATCAGTCCTGGGTGTTCATTGGAAGGACTGATGCTGAAGCTGAAACTCCCAATACTTTGGCCACCTCATGTGAAGAGTTGACTCATTTGAAAAGACCCTGATGCTGGGAGGGATTGGGGGCAGGAGGAGAAAGGGACGACAGAGGATGAGATGGCTGGATGGAATTACCCCGACTCGATGAACATGAGTTTGGGTGGACTCCGGGAGTTGGTGATGGACAGGGAGGCCTGGTGTGCTGTGATTCATGGGGTCGCAAAGAGTCAGACACGACTAAGCGACTGAACTGAACTGACAAGAAGACACGAGGAAAGTAGAATGGAGAGAGAAAAAAACTCTGATTATGTTATTTGACTGTTTGGATTCAGCTGTGTTCTCTGGCTTATTCCACTTTGGACTTCCAGTTATGTGAGTAATGAATTCTTTTGGGGGGGGAGTACTTAAGTGAGGTTGAATTGGACTTCTGATACTTATAAATGAAAAACACAAAGAAAGAAGTGGACGATATTGAGATATTTTTCAGAGACAGAATCATTAGGACTTACTGATGGATTTGATATGAGAGGTGAGAGAAAGAGATTAAGGTTCAAACCTAGATTTTGGCTTAAGCATCTCGTATAAACTTACCGTTTACTGAGCTGGATAGTAGACAAGGCAGAGAGAATAAAATCAAGAGTACCTTTGTGGACACTTCAAGTTTGAGACGCCCTTTAGATTCACTGCCCAGTAAAAGTACTTTTCTTGTGAAAGTTGACCCATTTCTGAGTTATTTGGAATTATTTGAGCACTGATTGCATTTCGTCCTCAATTTTTTTCCCCAGGGTATTTATGGGTCCGTTGATGTTTGCGTGCTTAAAAATATCTGCCTGTTAACCCAGCTGATTATAAGGTCTTAGAATTGTGCCCTTTGCCTCCATCCTCTAAGGAGACTCCTGCACTGTTTGCTGACAGTCTCTGGGGAGAGGACTGAGGGAGGCTGGATGATTTTCTCCCTTCTGGTCAGTGATGTGAGTTGGTATTTTTGTTTTTTTTTGCCTGGATGCTTGTAGGAATATTTATCCATAATGTTCAGTGATTCACCAGGATGGTCTCTATTTTTATAGTTCTATTTAGGTTTTTACTGGAACATGAAGATCTTAAAAAAAATTTTTTTTTCCAAATTCAGCTCTTCCGTCCTTTAAAGCATGTTTTCTCCTAATACAAACGTGTATCTATATATCTATGTATATTTCTGTTCTTTTTTAAAAAATACAATCTTTTTTATATTCTTTTCCATTATGGTTTATCACAGGATATGGAATATACTTCCTTATGCTATACATTAGGACTTTGCTGTTTATTCATGCTAAATATGATTATTTGCATCTACCAACCACAAACTCCCAGTCCATGCTTTTCCCTCTCCCCTCCTCCTTGGCAGCAAGTCTGTTCTCTATGTCTATGAGTCTGTTTCTCTTTTGTTATGTTTTCTGTTCTAATTATGCCATGGGCTACGAATTGAATTGTGTTCCCCTAAAATTCATGTGTTGAAGCACTCACCCCCAGTGACTCACCTGGAGACAGAGTTTTCAGGTAATGGAGGTTAAATGAGGCTGTAGGAGTAGCACCCTACTCTGACAGACTGGTCCTGTGAGAAGAGGGAAGGAGAGGGAGGTCTCTCTCCGTCGTATGAGGGTGCAGCGAGAAGGTGGCCATCTGCGAGCCAAGAGCTAAGCCCTCACTGGGGGAATCTGACTGTGCTGGCACCCTGATCTCAGACCGCTAGCCCCCAGAACTGTATGAAAATAAATTTCTGTTGTTCAAGCCATGGAGTCTGTACTGTTTGTTATGGCACCCAAGAACACCAGCACATGATTCTGTGCTCAGGGACATTAATTATCTGCATCTTTCTTACCTTTTATGTCTATAATCTTGTCTCTTTCGTCTCTCTTCTTTTTCTCATATATTTTCTCACATTTATTATAAATAAGAAGATATATTTTCTCATATGTATCTTGCAGATCCCAGATTTCTGCTAGTACATAGAACTCTCCCTCACCCTTTTAAAGATTGCATATGATTTCATTGTTTAGGTAAACACCGGTTTATGTAACTGTTTATATCCCCTACTGGTGGGCTGTTTACAGTTCTTTGCTGTTATGAACACTGCTGCAGTGAATAACCTGGTACATGTGTCATTTCATGTTTGTGCAGGTTGTGTCTGTAGAATAGATTCCTAGAAGTGGGATTGGTGGGTCAAAGGACTAGCAATGTGTTCGTGTAGAAATTCTGAATAGTTGTTGTGTTGCTTATTTTCAGCCCTTTTTTCTTTGTCTCAGCCATCTGTTTCCCCAAATATAGCATAAACGGAGTTTCCTTAATCCCTTCCCTGCTTTGCTGGGACCTGTTTGAATCCTAGAGTCCTCATAATCGGGCATGAGGCTGATAATTCACATTTTGTGTTCTGTTGTGATGCTGTGAGCCTACGGAAGTGACTGAGGCCTTCATCCTGACTCCACTGAGGCCTGGCTTCTCTCTGCTCAGGCCTGCTTCCTTTACTCTCCAAAGCACTGATTTCGAGAGTGCTTTTCAATAAACTTCTTGTGCAAAGATCCCCATCTCAGTGTCAGCTGTGTGGTTTTAAAATGCACTTCCTTGATGACCAGATAGGTTGAACACTTTTACATGCTCACTGGCCTTTTGGTATCTCATTTGGAAATCATCTGTTCAGATTTCTTGCCTGTTTTTCTGTTGGGATGTCTGTCTTTTTCTTAGTGACTTGTAGGAACTCTTTAAATATTCTGTATACCAGTCGTTTTGAAAAGATTGAAGGTGGGAAGAGGAGGGGACATCAAAGGACGAGATGGTTGGATGGCATCACCGACTCAATGGACGTGAGTTTGAACAAACTCCGGGAGATGGTGAAGGACAGGGAAGCCTGGCGTGCTGCAGCCCATGGGGTCGCAAAGAGTCGGACATGACTGAGCGGTGAACAACAACAGCAACAGCAACAACAACAACAACAAGTGCATTATAGATAACATCTTTTGTAGAATAGAAATTCTTATTTTGATATAATTCCATTTATCATTTTTCTTTGTATTTAGTGGTTTGGAGTCATATTTAAGAAATACTTGCCTACTGTAGGGTCATGACTATGTTCTGCTTTCCCCTAAAAGCTTCATTGGTTTATCTTTCACGTTTTGATCTGTATGTCATCTGAAGTTGCTATTGTGTATATGCTGGAGGCCCAGTTGACTGAGCAGTTTTTTGAACCCTGTGTCCTGTCGTGTCAGCTTTGTTATAAACAAGGGCCTGTATACCTGTGAGGTCTTTCTAGGCTTGTGTTCTGTTTCATTGGTCAGCTTGTTTACCCTTAAGTGCATCTCTGTTGATTCTCACTTTCTACTTGTGCTGTAATGTTTTCCTTCGTACATATTATTTTTCTTCACTAGGCTTTTTTTCTTCACTGGGTTCCATGAAGATGAGCTCCACTACTGATCAGTCTTTTTATGGTATCATTTTGCCCAGAGACAGTGCCTTAAACGCATGATTGCTGGTTGTTGTATGTGCCCTCCTGCGTGCTCACTCAGTCGTGTCCAACTCTTTGTGACCCTTTTGGACTGTAGCCCACCAGGCTTCTGTGTCCATTGGATTTCTCAGGCAGGAATACTAGAGTGGGTAGCCGTTCCTCCTCCAGGGGATCTTCCCGATCCAGGGTTCGAACCCGTATCTCCTGGGACTCCTGCATTGCAGGCAGATTCTTTACCACTGAGACATGAGGGAACTCCTGTTGTATATTACAAGCATCTAAATAAAAGCTCTTTTATCTTTATAAAATTTTGGCTGTTTCTGGCAGCATACGAAACTTACCAGTCAAGGAATTGAACCTGTGCTGCCTGTATTGGGAGCTTGGAGTCTTAACCACTGGACCATCAGGGAAGTCCAGATGTTCTTTTAAAAGAATATCTGTATTATCACAAATTTTAAAAGATATGAAAACCTCCATCTGTTCTTACTATTTTGCTGTTCCATTCCATTGAACTGGAACTGTGATCAGAGAAAACCATGTATTCTCATTGTCTCTGGCTGTTACTTTTTGTGTTGGGCCAGTAATGAGCCAAAATATGTCCTTTTTTCAGTGGTGAGGGTTTAGGTTGGCAAATTCTAATGGAATTTTTAAAGAATTAAATGCAGAATGTTTGGTAGATGGATATTGTTCCCAGCTCTTCACTCTTTCCTTGAATGAGATTTCACATGCATGCCCTTCACCATGTGATGCTGCAGCGCTCTCACCAGAGGAGTTCGTTTCTTCCCCTGTTGCGCTGACACTGGGCTTGGGATGGGGTTTGCTTTGGCTGGTAGGATGCTTAGCAAGTGTTGTGTGAGCACAGGCTTTCCATGTACCTGTGTGGTTTGTCTTGGCCTCTTGCTACCAGAACAACATGCTACAGTGGGTGACTGGTTGAGGAGACACAGAACAGGCCGGTATTATTTCAGGCTGCCGTAACAAAATACCATAGACAGGGGGACTTAAAGAACAGAAATTTATTTTCTCACAGTTCTGGGGGCTGGGAGTCTGAGACCAAGGTGTCAGCAGATTTAGTTTCCTCTGAGACCTTTCTCTTCGACTTGCACACGGCTGTCTTCTGGCTGTGTCCTCGCGTGGTCTTTCCTCTGTGCTCTGCATCCCTGACGCCTCTTTGTGTATCCAGACTTCATCCTCTTCTAAGAACACTAGTCGGATTGGATTAGGGCCCAGGCTAACAACCTCATTGTAACTGAGTCACCTCTTTAAAGGTCCAAACTCCCAAGGCAGTCACATTCTGGGATACTGTGGTTAGGACCTCAACATATGAGTTTGAGGGGACACCATACAGCCCATGACAGACCTGTAGACAGGTCCAGCCAGTCCCAAGAGGCCAGGACAGCCACAAATCTCCAGCAGACCCATAGGCAGGAAGTAAATGATGCCTGTTGCTCTTGGTCACTGAGTTCTGGTGTGGAGTTTGTCATGTAAGGTTATGGCAGCAGTAGCTGACTAAGTAAATGCATCACTTCATTCACTATTATTTTTCATCAAGGGGAGATTCACATAGCACATAATTAGCCATTAAAAATTGTAAAATTCAGTGATACTTCATGTACTAGTCATAATGCTCTTTCTTTAATTTCTTTTTCTTTTTTTGGCCATGTGGTGAGGAAGTGTGGGATCTTAGTTCTCTGATCAGGGACTGAACCCATGCCCCCTGCATTGGGAGCAGAGTCATAACCACTGGACCACTAGGGGAGTCCCCAGTTTCTTTAACTTCTAATGTGCAACATCAGAGGTACTTTAACTGAAGGAAAAATATGCATTTTCTTTCCTCAATGGAAAAATATTTTTCTGAAAAAGAAAACCTCATTGTGGTAGTATCTAAAAGTTAAAGCATATGTTACACTTGGGAAACACAGACTGAAAAGAGAAGGAACTTGGTGCTATCCAGCATTTTAGTCTCCTCACAATTATGTCTGTTCCAACCACATTCCTACAAAAATTGTCGGCCCTTTAATTTATTTATTTATTCATTCAGTATTTGCTGACTGACTACCGCATGCTGGCCCTACTCTTGTGTCTGGGGATTCAGTGGTAAAAAAAAAAGACAAAAAATTGTTGCCTTCTTGAAGCGTGTGAATTCTAGTAGGGAAATCATATTAAATCAGATAAATATCAAGTTAAATAGTTTAAAGGTGCTAAGAAGCAAAATTGACAGGGAAGATTGATACAATATGTTCAGTGTTTTGAAATTTTATATAGGATGATCAAGAAAGGCTGAGAAAGTGACTTTTAAATAAAGATCTGAAAAAAGTAGAAGAGCTGGCCATGTCAACATGAGAGGGAAGTGTGTGCTGGGCAGAGGAGACAGCAGGGGCAAAGGTGTGGGGTGGACACCTGGCTCCTCTGCTCAAGCCTGTGACGGGAGTGCAGAAGGAGGGGCGGTAGAGTAGGGGACGGGTGAGCAATGAGCGAGCTAACAGGCTGCATCCCATGGGATGCTCATTGTCATTAGCAAGGCCAGGCTCTTCCGTGCGGTGAAACAGGAGCCACGGGAGAGTTTTGAGTGAAGGAGTGGATGTGGCCCGACAGGATCGCTCCTGCTGCTGCAGGGAGGATGGGCTGCAGGTTGGCAGGAACAGTGATACCACTGAAGAGGCCCTTGCAGGCATTCAGGCGAGAGATGAGGCGATGTTGGACCAGGGTGCCAAGAGAAGCGGTGGTGAAAAAAGATTGAATTCTGCTCTGTTTCAGAAGTAGAGTCAGTAACCCTGTGTAACTGGAAGAATGAACTGACATTGTCTGAGGAGAGGAAGACTGTAAGAATGATCTGTTTCAGGAGAAATATATGAGCAGACTTGTTTGGGCAGGTTGAGTGGAGATGACAAGCAGGCAGTTGAACATTTGGGTCTAGAAGCAACTCAAGGCTGGAAATGTAAATTTAAAAAGTCATCATGTAGATGGATTTAAACCCAAAATAGTGAGTGAGAGCACCTACAGAGTGGTGCTGCTCTGAGTCCACAGGTGGGGCCTGGAACACTTTAATACTCAGAGGGCAGGGAGGGGAGGGGCCAGCACCGCTGGACCGGAAGGAGGAAAAGTGGTCCAGGCGGGGCTCCAAAAGCCTGGGAGCAGAGAGCGTTCCCAGGCCCAAAGAGCCACTCAGGATTTTAATGTTAGTAACATCTCCCCATTTGTCTCCCAGCTAGCGGCGATCACTCCTCTTCAGCTAGAAAAATGGCGATGTTCAGGAACTTAAAACTTCTTCTCTGGAAGAATTTCATTTTAAAGGTGGGTACGGATATCTGTAGGGAGAATGTGAGTCTCCTTCGGAGGAACTGAATGATTTAGTTAAATTGGTTTCTAATCATGGAGTAAAGAAAAAATTAAGAACTTGTAAAGCAGCCCTTTTCTGTAAATGAGCCACATTTCTGTGGTAATTCCGTTAGTTCTAATTACTGAAGATAACCATCATTGCTACTGATTTCTAGCCATTGGTGTTACAGAAAAGATAAAAGCAGATGTTTCTAGCTAATTCTCATTGTTTTTTTTTTTTTCCTTTTTCATATGTTGTACAGGGTGGCTGGAAGAAATATAAGCATTCTTTTATATATATATATACACCCACACATACATACACACACACACACACACACACACATATATAAGTGAAGCATAGTTGATTAAAAGTGTTTTTACTGGAAGAACATTTGCCATGTAGTGACTCAATGCTTGTGTTCTATTTTGGATTAGCATATTTATTAGTGAAGTGTAGTTGATTGAAAGTGTTCTTAATGGAAGAACACATGTAGTGTCTTAATGCTTGTGTTCTATTTTGGATTAACATATGGCTTTTGTTTTTGTTTTAGAAACGAAAGACTCTGGTAACAGTCCTTGAAATCTTGATGCCGTTACTGTTTTGTGCAGTTATAATATATCTTCGTTTTGGTAGTTTGCCAAGAAAGAGACCTCCTGTAGACTACAAAGTAATTGACATCACTTCTCTGCCAGAATTCTTCAATCAATTTCCTCTGAAAAATAAATTTCAATTAGTTTATATCCCTTCCAAAAGTGAAACTTTGAAGAATATCACTGAAATGGTGAAAGACTTCTTTACTGTTGAGTTTGAAGGTTAGCTATAAAGATGGGGGCAGGACAGAGGGGCCATTTTTATAAAGTCTAATCTGAAGTTTTTTCCTGTGAGGTCTTACAGTAGTGGTTCCACATCTGGGCTCTCCAAATTCTAAAGAGTCTGCATGTATCTTTATTATTTTACACAACACACACAAGAGACTTGTATATTTATGTCGCAAGGCTTCAAGGCTAATTAAAATGAGAAGTGTTTGTTCTAACTCACCAAAGTGACACTGGTCATCTCATATATTTAATCAGAAGTTCTGGTTTGCAGTTATAATATGTCTCTGTCTAATAAACAGAAAACACTCAGAGATTCTGAGTTAGCCTTTTACGCGATCTCTTTTCTCCTCTTCTTGTCCCGTTCTCATCCAGTCTCTATGTGGAGCCAAAAAGGTCTTTAAAAGATGGGTGGGATCTGGCCAGTGCCAAGCCTGCGCCCTGCCCTCAGTGGCTCCCGCCGCGCTGAGCCGGGTCGGGCCTTCCCCAGTCTTGCGTGCTTGCCCTCCTCGTGCCCCCTTTCATATCCTGGGCTCTGGGAGCCTTTCCTCCCTCTGACAGAACCCTTTGCCTCCAGCTTTTCCTTCTTATCATTCTGGTTTCAGCTAAAATGGCACTTAGGAATGCAGGTTTTAGGTTTCCCAATTCTGCCTTTTTCTCTCTCACAGAATCCTGTTGATGTGCTCATAGCATCTTGATAGCTGTGTAGCTATCTGCCTTTCCCTGCAGCACTTTGCCTCCGCCACAGGGCAGAGGCATGTGTGTTCCATGCACACACTGTGCCGGGTGCACAGTAGGTGTTCAGGACATACTTACTGAGTGAATGAATGCAGTTAGGTAGATACAATTTTTCAAAATGTGGAATAATTTTTCAAAGTTACTATAATTATATGTTTTTATAAAGTATTCTAATAATACATAAGGCAGAAAGTGAAAAGAAAGGGTTCTACTCCCCCACCTCTTGAGTGCCACTCAATGTGGCAGTTCTTTTAAAGGTCCTCAGTTGTCGAATGTGGGGAAACTATTTCAAAAGTTGTGCTTTATACTTTCCTAGTATTCTAAAATACTATTCTAATTCAGCTACCTTTTATAAATACAAGATTACAAAATTAAAAAAAAAAAAGAAATCCTCCCTGATGAGGTGATAAGTGTGATAAAACACGATGATCCACCCATAGGAAATGGGAGGGTGGTGGCTTTCAGGGGCTATCCAGGAGGGGGACAGTGAGCAGCCAGTCCCTGGGGTGACTGAGGATCTGGAAGTCAGCAGGTGAAGCTGACATGGTTGAGTTAGGTGAGGTCGGGCACGTCTGTAGGAGCCACAGCGTGCAGAGCTTCGCTGGCCTTGTCAGAGCATCGGGCTTTCTTCTGCACGCAGAAGGGGTCCATTGCAGGGCTTTGGAGAAGACAGGTTAGACTGCAGTGTCATTTGTTGTACAAAGATTTCTCTGGCTGTCCTCTGGAGTGGTGATTGGAAGGGGCTGGTACTCGCAGACATTCACGAGGGAAAGATGGCTTGCTGACTGCTAGACCCAGAGCTTCCTCGCCTTTGCCCTCAGCGTGCAGGGCTGCACTCATGCGTTTCCTGCCTGGGATTCTCTGCTGCTTGAGTGCTGTGACACTGCAGTCTTCACCTGTTCCCACCTCCCTGCCGTTTCCATGGCTCACTCCTGTCCTCAGACAGCTCTCGCCTTATTACAGAACCATATGTGACACAGAACAGAGTTCAGAGTTAAAGTCCCTTCCCTAATCCCACTCCCCAGAATTCTTTGTTAACTGTTTGGGATGTATTTTTCTGGAATTAAAAAAAAATTTTTAAGGAACTTAAAATTTACAATAAATACAAAAATTCCTTGCATTGAAAATTGCAAACAATATTAAAGAGATAGGGAATAAAAGTTAAACTCCCCTGTTTATGCCATGGGTTTCCTTAGTGGTTCAGTGGTAAAGAATCTGGCTGTAATGCAGGAGATGCGGGTTCAACCCCTGGGTTGGGAAGATCTCCTGGAGGAGGAAATGGCAACCTACTCCAGTATTCTTGTCTGAGAAATCTCATGAACAGAGGAGCCTGGCAGGCTGCGTTCTGTGGGGTTGCAAAGAGTCGAACACAACTGAGTGACTGAACAACAACTAATACCTTCAGGCCATTCCCCTAAACAAATCCTCCAGCCTAGAAGTAAGGACAAGCAATAGCTTGATGATCTCTTCCAAACCACGATAGACATCTGGGTTTTTCTTCCCTTTCTATCCACCCTTTTGATATACACACAGAGCCTGTTCCTCCCTGGAGGCCTGATTTCTCTCCCACTCTGAGCCCATGATGGCTCCACCCTGGGTGCAGGATGAGTTGTAATCTCTCTGTACTAGTTGGCAGTCCCCTCACTGTAGGAGTTTGTCCAGGGAAGACACATAACTCGGTAAGACTCAAGGAAACAGCAAGATTTTTTCCTGGGGATCTCTGGGAAAGAGATTATTGCTGTTCTGCTTCTGGAAATATGGCACACTAGGTTATATGGACCAACCCAACTATCAAGACAAATAAAATAGGGTAAAAATATATTGATCCAGGGATTAATTACTTAGATGTTAATTTCATAATTGTTCATTAAACTGAACGTTTGTGTTTTGTATGCCTTCCTGTAAGTATACTATTTTGTACAATTTAACAAAATATGTGTGTATGTATATGTGTGTGTTTAAAAAGGCAATCTAAATAAGGCTAAGGAAACAAAAGAACAACAGCAAATCTTTGTATAGGATAAAAGGCAAATGTACTCATAATCCTATCACCCAGATAAAAGTGCTATTTAAAACCTTGTATGGGCTTTCCTGGTGGCTCAGCTGGTAAAGAATCCACCTGCAGTGTGGGAGACCTGGGTTCGATCCCTTGGTTGGTAAGATCCCCTAGAGAAGGGAATGGCTACCAACTCCAGTATTCTGGCCTAGAGAATTCCATGGACTGTATAGTCCATGGGGTCTCAAAGAGTTGGACACGACTGAGTGACTTTCAGTTTGATTTTTCAAAGCCTTGTATACACCCTTCTTTCCTTTTTTCTAACAAAATTGGATCGTCTTGTATGAACTCTTAACCTACTTTTTATTTATTGTATTGTTAAAATATTTCTGTACTCTTGGATATTTTTCTAAAAAAAAAAACCAGGTGAAGGAAAGAACACAGAGAGAGGTCAATGGAATCCCCAAACTGCTTCTTGTGAAACCTGCATCATACAAGAGGGAACTGAGCTCATTCAGGTGGAATGTCTCATAGGAGACCATCTCCCATGGAGCCAGGACCCCAAATGCCTGGACTCCCACTGTAAGCCTGAGCCAGAAGAGAACAAGCCTCTTTCCCACCCTGGAGGGGCTTCGAGAAAACAGCACAGCAGCAGAAGCGCCTGCCCCCAGGGTTTGGAGCCCAGATTCACATCCCCTGGTTGTCAAAAGAAAAGAAGAGAGAACCCCTCAAAGTACAAAGTGAGATGTTGATGGCCAGATGCAAATGTCACCTCCTCTGAAAGAACACGTCATGATTCTGTATCTCAAAGAAGGGCGGCCACAAATGTGTCACAGTGAGCACATATCAGAAAACGAGAGCAAGGGTGAAGATCAGTGTGAACGACAGATGGCAGAAACAGAACCAGAGATACTTCAGATAATGGAATTATTAGCCTCACATTATGAAATCACTATGTTTACTAGATTTAAAAATATAAAAGACAACCTGAAAATATTTGTAGCTAGTATTCCACTATAAGAGTTGCCTAGCCGATGTGAGGGGGGAGAAGAGCCAAACAGAACTTCTAGAAGTAAAAAAATAATCAGAATATGATACAAAACTCAGTTGAAGGTAAAACTGGTGAACTGGAAGACAGCTGAAGGAGACTTTCAGAATACAACACAGAGAGAAATGAAATGACAAAATAGAGAAGAAAAGTTAAGAGACAGGGCCCTCACTATTCCATTTAGAACTTCAGTTGGGAGGTCTTAGTCCCAGAAACTGCTAGCATCAAAAAAATTATCAAAAAAGTAATACAGAGGAAGAGAAAGAAAGTGGTTTTTTTTTTTTTTAATTTTTTATTGGAAGTTCCACGGGATCCCAAAGGAGTTGAGCATGACTGAGTGACTAAACAACAACAACGACGACAGCAACAGCATCGTGTTAGCTTCAGGCACACGGCAAAGTGAATCAGTGACACACACACATCTCCACTCTTTTAGGTTCTTTTCCCGGGTAGGCCATTACAGAGTATAGTAATATGTGCTATACAGTGGGTACTTATTATCCATTCTGTATACAGTGGTGTGTATATGTCAGTCACAGTCTTCCAATTTGTCCCTCACCTTCACTGTCACACTGAGTGAAGTCAGAGAAAGACAGATACCATATGATATCACTTATATGTGTAATCTAAGAAAAAGGTTCAAATGAACTTATCTACAAAACAGAGAAGTCTTGAGACTGGATACAGTTTGAGAACTGGATCAAGTCTCAGCTTTTGTGGATCAAGTGGTTGTCTAAAGAGTGGGTTTTGTTCTGGTAAAAAGGTAAAGTTCAGTTTCACCAAAAAGTCTTTTCAGGAGTTGTTTTAACCTGTTTTGTGTGTTGGGCAAGGTGTGGAACAGCTTTTACCTTAGAGTTAATTTATTCCATTACTAAGGTGTGACTCTTGTGAACACCTCAAGTGATCACCAGGAACTATCCCCACTGGCTGGTCAGAACTCAAGTGCCTCCTGATCTCAGTGGGCTCTGGGCACCACTGAGCCCGTCCTGTCCTGCTCACCCGGGCAGGGCACATCATAGGAGTCATTAAAGTGTCCTCTGAGCAGGTTTCTGGGGCCATTTCCCAGCGCAGCCTGCTTCTCCTGGGAACTCTGGCCTGCAACTTAAAGCCACTTCAGACTCTTCCAACTCAAACCTCTGTCAATGCAGCCACATAGCTGTCTGTGTTCCACTTGGGTTCCCCCTCCCTGCTCTGTGGTCTGAAATGTGCCTTCAGACAGAAAACCAGAGCGCTCTTAGTGGTCATCTTATTTGTTTCTCTTTTCCTAGGAATCATAATGCTGTGCTATGTATTGGCCGTTGTCTGAAAAACTTGATTCTTTTCTTTCCTATCCAGTTTTTTGGTTATTTGTGGTAGGAGGATAAATTCAATCTCTGTTACTCCATCATGGCCAAAAACATAAGTCATGGATTTTTTTTTAATATACAAAAGAAATTGGCTTACAGAGATTGTGTCATGATAAAGGAATCAGGAGCCAATGGTAGCTGAAGGACTCCACTGTTTAACCTTTAGGATCACTCAGAATTCTACCAGGTGCATGCCCTGTTTTTGTTTTTTTTTAATCTAGTTAATAAAAAATTCTCATTAGTATTTCCAGAGACATTTGAGAAAATATTACCACTCCAAAGTGAAACCAGACCCCCATAAAAAAAGGAAACAGTGGAAGAAACAGAGGACTTGGAAATTAAAAATGATTATCAAAATAACATTCATGGAAATAATAGGATGGACATGTGTGAAGTTCTGTTGGTGATGAGGAAGGTGAAGTCAAGAGAAGCCTCTAAGACTGTAAAGCCAAGAGACCAAGAAATGGATGAAGGAATATGGATGAAGGATGAAGGAGGGGATAGACATGAAGGGTATGTCTGGATGTCTCAGCTCGTCTGTTCAGATTTCTGGAAGAAAGGTGACAAATGACAGGAGGAAAACAGCAATAGAGAAAAGCTTTCTGAACACTGGCATCTCCAGCTCGGGCAGATGCGCTCATCACAAGCAAGGGAACAAGAAAGAGCAAAAAGGTGGGCCTGTGTTATGACATTTCTGAACCCAGGGATCAAGGAACAGAAGTCTCACAGGTTTCTGGTCACCTCCGAGGAATCAGACATCACCCTTGGCAGCGCGGTGTGCTCAGTGGTGTGGTGACACCTTCAGCCTTCTGAGAAAGAATTATTCTCAAGGAGGATCCTGAATCGCCAGTCAGATGTGAGGACAGGTGACTTTTAAAACTTAATTCTCTCATCAGAGCAGCTATACTTCTTGATGATTTTGTTTCCACTTTTGGTTTTTATAACCATGAAGAGAAGCTGGAAATGCAGTGATAATTTTCTCATTAACGGGAACAAGAATTGTGTTCTATCTACTTCAGTCCCAAGTGCAGCTTTGTTGTTGTTCAGTCACTAAGTTGTGTCCGACTCTTTGTGACCCCATGGACTGCAGCATACCAGGCCTCCCTGTCCTTCACCATGTCCTGGAGTTTGCTCAAACTCATGTCCATCAAGTTGGTGACACTATCCAACCGTCTCATTCTCTGTTGCCCCTTCTTTTGCCCTCGATCTTTCCCAGCATCCGTGTCTTTTCCAATGAGTCAGCCTAGAAGAACTCAAATATGCAAGAGCTTTGAGACCCTGCAGAGGTTTAGCTGTTATCATCAACTATGCATTCCCACTGCCCAGGATGGTTCTGGGTGTCTTATATAGGATGTGCACATTCGTTTGCAGGATGAAGGAGTGAGTGAGTGACATTTGCCAGCTGAGGAGATGGAAGTCCGTATCTTTTGGGGTAGAAGAGGGTAGTTGGGCAGCATTTAACACCCCTATCTTCACTCCCCTGCCAACTACTCACTAACTGGATTTTTCTCTTTGTAGTTCTAGGCTACCCTTCAGTACCTGTGTTTGAAAAGTACATAATTCAAGATCCCAAAGCTTTTTATGTATTGACTGGGATTGTTTTTGATCATAACTTCAATGACAACACGGAACCCTTGCCACTTGAGGTAAGAGCATCTCTTCCGTCACAGTCTTCTCATGATGCCCGCCATCAACATGAGTTCAGTAAGCAATCCTGTTACCGAGCTGTGCCTCATCAGCTTTGTCGGCTGGTGGCTGTCTTATATCCAGAGGAGATCAGACAATACTCCTGATTTCATATCTTAAATCCTGTTTTCTTATTCTTCAAAAGAGAAGGCATTTTGGAGCGAGCTTGTGTCCTGAGGGTACAGGATGGCATATTTTCAGCCACTGGGCTACAGAAGGGAGCCTCAGTGCCCAGCCCCATAGACTGGAGTCCCAGTTCTGTACTTCCTCCTGTGTAACCTTGGGATAGTCACTGTCATTCTTGGGCCTTAGTTTCTCTATCAGTGTAATGGAACCAATAGTAGTTCCTAACTCTTAGAACCAGTGTGAGGATTAAATGAGTTTTATGCCTATAAAGTGCTTAGAATGGGGCCTGGAGCAGAGGCATTTTCCAGAAGGAATAATAATTGTCATTATTACTAATCCCATGGACTTCAGATATGGTGGATCTGTTCATTTAAGGAAAAGGCAGTGTTTTAAATATCAGAATATTTGATTTCTGCTTTAGGATGGGAAAATCACTGATGTATAGCTTTTGTGCTCTGCTGTGGCAAATAGATGGGGAAACAGTGGAAACAGTGGCTGACTTTATTTTTCTGGGCTCCAAAATCACTGCAGATGGTGATTGCAGCCATGAAATTAAAAGATGCTTACTCCTTAGAAAGAAAGCTATGACCAACCTAGACAGCATATTGAAAAGCAGAGACATTACTTTGTCAACAAAGGTCCATCTAGTCAAGGCTATGGTTTTTCCAGTGGTCATGTATGGATGTGAGAGTTGGACTATAAAGAAAGCTGAGCGCTAAAGAATTGATGCTATTGAACTATGGTGTTGGAGAAGACTCTTGAGAGTCCCTTGGACTGCAAGGAGATCCAACCAGTCCATTCTAAAGGAGATCAGTCGTGGGTGTTCTTTGGAAGGACTGATGCTAAAGCTGAAACTCCGATACTTTGGCCACCTCATGCGAAGAGCTGACTCATTTGAAAAGACCCTGATGCTGGGAGGGATTGAGGGCAGGAGGAAAAGGGGACGACAGAGAATGAGATGGTTGGATGGCATCACCGACTCAATGGACATGGGTTTGAGTGAACTTCGGGAGTTGATGATCGACAGGGAGGCCTGGCATGCTGCACTTCATGGGGTCGCAAAGAGTCAGACATGACTGAGCAACTGAACTGGAACTGGTGCAGTCTATCTAACAATCAGCTTTTAGAACTAGTGCAGGATGTTGGACACTTACAAATGCCAGGCCCATCCCAGGGACCATCTTATTTGATCCCACAGCACCTTGGAGGTAGGTACTGTTAACATCATTCCTGTTTTACTGATGAGGAAGCCTAGGCAAGGTGAGGTAACTTGCCCAGATTGCTGTGGCTGCTCATTAGGAGATGGGGGTTTGGATCCCGGTGGTCTGGCTCCAGAGCCTGCACTCAGAGCCTTTTCACTGCTTTCCTGACGGGAGTCGTGACCCCTCTTGTTTCTTAGGCTGGTCACAGAAGGATGCAGGGAAGACACGTCCGCGTGTGCCCCCAGAGGATGTCTGCCCACGCGGGTGCCCTTCCTCCTGTCACAGCTAACGTCAGGCACACCCTTGCTGTGTCCTGTTCCGTTTCTGAGTTCCTCGATCTCATGACTGCATTTGTTTTCTCTCTGTTCTTCATAGGTTAAGTACTACTTGCGCTTCAGTTTCTTTCAGAGGAATTATTTATCCTTGAGGTTAATCCTCCAACAAGATGACATGCAAGGCTGGCTCACATCCTTTCTTTATCCTCCTAACCTAAGCCAAGAGCCCCGAGACTATGGAGTTTCTGAAGGGGGAGCTCCAGGTGAGGAAGCCTCTGTGCATCGTCGTGAGCTGGTTTCATCCAGTCTTAATGACGCCATTTGTGTTGTTTTTGTGTCTGAACACTCGCTAAACTAACATTTCAGAAGAGGTTGAAGCAGTGCATTTAGAAATGTGGCATTCAGGGAACTACCCTGGTGGTCCAGTGGCTAAGACTCTGTGTTCCTAATGTGGGGGGCCTGGGTTCGATCCCTGCTCAGGGAGCTAGATCCCACATGCCACAGCTAAAAGATCCTATGTGCCACGATTAAGACCCAGTGCAGCCAAATAAATTAACATTAAAAAAAAACAATGTGGCATTTAGTAAAATGCTTACATTCTAGAGTAAGTTAGTCCAGCAGTTTAGCCGCTAATTGTTTTGTAATGATACTGAATTGTTCAAGAGAAGAATGGAAGCATTTTACAAGAATGAGTGCTTTCTCTATGTTCCCGCTTATAACAGTGTGTACTTGCCGTTAGCTCCCTGCACTGAGGGAAGACAGTGGGGCGGCGCGGAGACTCGCGCATCCTGCTTCCTCCACGGTAAGCAGTGGCCTCCTGACTGGAGGCGCATGAACCAGGCCTCTCTGGGACTTGTGCCCTCCAAACCCCTGTCGTGTTTTGGTCTCGGTCTTCATGAGGGGTTTAGGGTGACTGTCCTCTCTGGGCCCTCGAGGATGAACTGCTCTTAGAAAACTAAGTCGCCAGTCTGCAGCACCTTGTAGAGTGGCCACACTATTGACCTGAAGCTTTGGGCTTGCAAGCCCCCCAAGTGGGAATCCAAGTCCCAGGGTTTATAGTGTCATGTAATTCTAGAAAGGGTGTCAGCAGTTGTGTGGCAGTTCTCCTGCTTGCAATCACGGATATGTAACAGTTCCCAGACTTTTATGGTTAACAATTTGTTCCTGCCTTTTTCATCCTGACACATCTGGAGGCCTCCCTAGGTCTCGGCCACCAGAAGACCTCAGTCCTCTCTACCCTAATGCTGGCATACCCCACTCAGCTCTGCCGGTATGGAGGGCTGGCGACCCTTGCTTGGACGTAGGCCATTATTTCTTAGAAAACTCCAGGACCAGGGATCTTTGCCTTTCGATCTATTTATTGTTCCCAAAAGGTGACCTTGGCACACCAGCTATGCTGTATTGAAACAAGGGTTGCTTATGGTGAAGACTGGTTTTGAGGTCTGGCAGCAAAATTCAGTGACCATAACCCTTGGACTACAGCAGGGACAGTTCAGGGAAAGGTCACAGCAGTTGAGAGGGGCTATGTCTTCCAAGTTCTTTGAATTTGACTCTTCCTGTGTGGTGCAGAGCACAACTGCAGAGTGTTCACCCTCCCCAGAGCCTGAGGACTCGGGAGGAGAAGCCCCCCTGCCCCAAGGATGGTTGTATTGGGTATCCCTCATTTGTCTGCCCAGAACTCCCGTTTACCCTATTTCTGATAAAAGACACCATCCCTCAGCCACACGAGTCCCACTGTGACTTTTTCTTGTATATCGTAGCACCTTGGCTATAGCAGTGCCTTTTCTATTCCTGACTGTATGAATGGCTAGCCATCACCCATCTGAATTATCAGTTGTTTTGCATCTTTGTCCTTAATCTCTTGTGTTTGTATCCACTGCTTTTTCGTGTAGGATACTACCAAGAAGGCTTCCTGGCCATACAGCATGCGACAGATAGAGCCATCATGTGGCACCACGCTCCCACGGAGACGACCGGGCTGTTTCAGAGCCTCAGTGTGCTTCTGAAGAGATTCCCACATGGTGCATATGTGCGGGACATCTTCTTCTTGGTCCTTCAGAATGAGTTCCCTGTTTTCCTTATGCTCAGCTTCATCTGCATTGAGCTCATCACCATCAATTCCATTGTACTGGAGAAGGAGAGAAAGCTGAAGGTAATCCTGTCATAACAGACAGGTGGCCAGGAATGTGTGGGAACTGCTAATAAACGATGGCCAGGGTAGGAGGGCGGCCAGGGCAGGTGAGAGGTGGCTTTAGGTGTGATAGCAGCCTTTGAGGTGAGCTGGAACTTGGATGTTCTTTCACCATTTTAACCGGCTTTCAGCTTAGTTCATGTCATTAGGTGAACTCTTACTTTCAGAAGAGGAGTGTCTGTCCTAGGTTCCTGACTTGCCAGCACACTGCCTCACACATGACAGGTGTGCGAAAATGTTTGTGAACTGACTAACTGACAAATGAGAGGAATAATCATCCAAAATTAACTCAGTCTAATTTTGTGGCAAGGTAGACAGGGAGCGTTCTCTAGAAGCCACAACTTAAGATAGGGTAGATCTTTCTGCCCTCCTCTGTTCCTTACGTAACCTCTCTTGTTACTTCTCTCCTCACTTTTTGCTCTTTAAGAAAATCTTCTCAGTCTCTCCGCTTTCTTCTCTTTTTGTTGATTCTTATGTACTAAGATAGGTGGCCAGTGGCTCTGTGAGCCACGCGTGGCCTCACCAGTGATGTCTGGTTGGCTCTGCCTTCTCATGTGATCAGTCTGCTGTGGGAGGCCGTGGGCAAGGGGGCGTTTCCTGCTTAATCAGATGTGGTGGAAGGTAGGGATCTTAACCCACTGCGACGGGTGCTGCTGAGACAGGGCCTGATGGCAGGCCTCTCCACTTGGCTCTGCATGGAGTGAACAGCTCCTCGGAAGCCAGAAGCTTCTGGTGTGCCGTTGGAAACCCTTTTTCATTGCCAGCTCAGGGAGGGAGTTTTCTCTTTACTATTTGTTAAGTCATTTCGGCAACAGATTGGTGGAGGGAAGAGGGTGAGTATCAAATATTTTCACCCAGATCATTGACTTGGTTGTGTGTTTCCTATTTCACACTTGAGTTTGCTTTCTAGACAAGAATAAAGAACACTTTTGAAAAGCTTAAAAGTAAACACCAAATAGTATTGAAAAGTAGGACATTTAATTCTTAAAACCCTGGAGAAAATAAAAAGAAAGAAAATATAGTCCATATACCAAAAGATAGAAAACAAAGGAAATCACATACACACACACACAAAAACACATACAACAGAAGATGTAATATTAAATAAGAAATCGGAAGGCCTTCTTTGGCGTCTCAGCGGTACAAAATCCACCTGCCAATGCAGGAGACACAGGTTCCATCCCTAGGCCTGGAAGATCCCACGTGCTGTGGAGCAGCTAAGCCTGTGGGCCACGACCACTGAACGCACGTGCTCTGGGCCCGCGAGCTGCCGTTGCTGAGCCTGTGTGTCGCAGCTAGTGAAGCCTGTGGTCCCTGGAGCCCATGCTCCACAGCAAGAGAAGCCACCGCAATGAGAAGCCCGTGGACCACAGTGAGGAGTAGCCCTAGCTCGCCACAGCTAGCGAAAAGCCTGCACCCCAGTGAAGACCCCGCACAATCACGTGAGCTCCAGTGCTCCAGCGAGCAGCACACACTTCAGAAGAAGAGTTCGTGTTCTGACATCGCAGTACTGGCACACATTACCCGTTTATGTGCTTTAAGTGAAGGTCAGGTTTTAAATCATGTGTATGTCATTTTTGTGATTCCCTGCTTTAACCAACTCGTTTTTGATTCATTGACCTACTACCACTTCTGATCTTTATAAAAGATAAAAACTCTATTTCTGTACTTAGGGCATGGAGTATACAGGGTTATTACCACATATTTATCTCCAGTACAAGACTGTGAACTTTTGGAATGCAGTCGCTCTGCCTGTGGTATTTTTTCTGCATGGTACCCAGCATAGAGCTTTGCTTTTATTCACTTACCAGACATTTTTTTCACCTGTGTTTGCTAGACATATGCATGTGAGTTACAGATACAAATGACACCATCCTTTTCCTTGGGTGATTCATGGTCGTAAGGTCACATGTTACAAAGGAGCCCCCAGTGCTTGGGTAATGGGATGTGTGGATGTGATGGCTGTATGGGGCAAGGGCGGAGCTGAGCAGAGAAGGCTTCACAGAGCAGGTAACACTTGAACTAGGTTTTGAAAATCAAGCAAGATTTCAATAGGTAAAGAGAGAATGAGAGAAGAAAGAGTCAGAGCAACATGTGTGAGCGGCAAAGCAAACAAAAAAGACAAAGAGGTTGAGATGTGTTTAGTGAATTATAGGAAGATTTTCTGTGACCAGACCACAGGATGCCGAGGAGTTTAGATTCTATCCTCAGGGCCATAGGAGCCATTCACGGATAGTCAGTGTTCAATAAATGAATGAGCCAGCAGTTTACTAACCATAACAAAAGAAGAATAATTTTAACCCAAGATCTGTCTCTACCAGAGAAACTCCACTGTCTGGTTTGTTGATCTCTTTGCAACTCAGTCCCCATCACATTCATGATCTGCCTCTTCCCGGGACACACGTGGGACCCTTTATCCCAGACTGCTCGGGTTTCAGTAACAGACAGCTAAACCAGACCAGTTCAGACTGAGCCTGAAGACCCTGTAACGTCTGGTTCTTTCACTTTTTCTAGGAGTATATGTGCATGATGGGGCTGCACAGCTGGCAACACTGGGTGGCTTGGTTCATCGTGTTCTTCATTTCTGCCTCCATTGTTGTTTCTTTCATGACCCTTCTCTTCTGCATAGAGGTACATGTCTCTTGTCTTTCAGGATGTGCTAAGCTCTGAAGATAATGGGGGGAAAGTATGGTATGGTGTGGCTGGTGGTGGTGAGATTCAAGACATGGTGAAAACACAGTAATTGATGAACATTTTAAAAACCTCAGGTTGACATGTGGTGGTATTTGCTCAGCCTTTGGCAGAGGAAGCATTGAAATTTATGATCTGGGAGAACTTTGCCCTCTCTCCACTTCTCCGGTCTTCAAGTAGTGGGCCTGAGTGTGATTAGTTCATTAGGAAAGTTGAGTTATAAACTTTAAAACATTGCAAATTTTGTGCTCTGTAAATAATTGAAAAAGCTATTATAAAAGTTAAGAACATTCTTTTTATGCCCAGGTATCTTGTTAATTTTTCCTTTTATGCTGTCAATGGAATTTTGTGTTCCAATTCACTAACTTGTGTTTAATAACTAAATTATAATATGGATACATGAAAATTTGCCTGCTAAATTACCAAAATTGGGGCATTTTGAATGTAGAAAGGCAGGAAAACTCAGACTATATAGCAAAATATATAAACAAAGAAAATTGCCTGAAAACAATAAAAAGAGGAGATATAAGATATCAAAAGGAATACTAAAATTATTTGTAGTAGTTATAATGGTAAATAGGATAAACTCTCTTATTAAAGCAAAAAGAACATTGACATTGGGCCAGAAATTGAATTCAAGCTTATGCTTTCCTTAAAAAAGGCATACACACAGAGCGTGGTTTGTAAATGGTAGTGGAGGCTAGATTAAAGGTCTGCCTTAAAAACCTATGTATATATTGTTTTATTTAAGATAATCCTGTTTTTTTTTTAATGTACACGTTGTTTTAAGGGTCTTTTACGCCTTTCTTCATTCTTTCCATGTAAGAATTACGTACACCTCTGATTGTTTTGTAGTTTGACGAGTCAGCAGTGTTCGGAAACAGTGACCCTAGTTTGATATTTGTGTTTCTAATGTGTTTCGCAATTGCCACAATTTTCTTTGCATTCATGATCAGCACTTTCTTCCAAAAAGGTGAGTCCTGATACAATTTTCTGTCAGGGAGTGTGTTTATAACTTCTTTTCTTGGTAGCATTGCTATTTCCATTACCTATGGCATTAATTATTATTCCTTCAGAATCAAATTTTTCACTTGTATGATTACTTTAACAATGGAATAATTCCATTCACCATTAAAGACATGTGAAATTATCTCCGTATATGTACGCTTTTATGCTTCTCTGGGCTTCTAAATGTTACTTCAAAATAGATGGAAATGATAAGTCACAGTTTGGAAGGAAAGAAGGGGTAAGACATCCAGGGCAGATAATTTTCCAGGTCCTGATTGTGAAGTTGTGGCATAACAATAGTAAGACGCCATAATAAAAGAGGAACTCCTGGGAATTTGGTTCTGTCAGGAGGGGTGTTACCTCTAAAATGATAGGTAGAATAGATGAATCATGAAAGGCAAAAATAAGAACTGATGCCAAAGAGTGCAGGAGAATTGAGTTATGGGTCAACCTAGAGAGGTGCAGATAGAAACACTAATGGAGCACAGGCCTGGCAGCTGGTGACACAAAAAAAGAGGTTTTAAGAGACCTTGGGGAATTCCCTGGTGGCGCAGTGGATAAAAATCCTCCTGCCAATGCAGGGGACATGGGTTTCGATCTCTGGTTCAGATCTTCCTGGACCTTCCAGTTTCCCAGGAAGATCCACCATGCCATGGGACAGCCGAGCCTGTGCACCACAGCTACTGAAGCTCACCTTAGAGCCCATACTCTGCAACTAGAGAAGCCCCCACAACAAGAAGTCTGTGTGCCGCAGCTAGAGAGTAGCCCTGGCTCCCCACAACTAGAGAAACGCCTGCTCACTGCAGTGAAGACCCAGTGCAGCCAAAAATAAATAAAAGTTTTTAAAAAATTACCATATGATCCAGCAGTCCCACTCCTGGTCATATATCTGTAAAAGAGAAAAACTGTAATTCAAAAAGATACTTGCCCCCCAACGTTCATAGCAACATTATTTGCAATGGTCAAGACATGAAAGCAACATTAGTGTCTGTCAGCAGATGAGTGAATAAATAAGATGTGGTGTATAGAGAATGGAATATTAGCCATAAAAAAGGATGAAATAATGCCATTTGTAGCAACATGAATAGACCTAGAGATTATCATACTAAGTGAAGTAAGTCAGACAGAGCAAGGCAAATATCATATGATATTACTTACATGTGGAATCTGGAAAAAATACAAATTAACTTACTTAAAAAACAGAAACAGACTCACAGACATAGAAAACAAACTTGTTAGCAAAGGGAAAAGGGAGAGAATAAATTAGGAGTATGGGACTAACAGATGCACACTACTATATATCAAGTAGATCAACAACTAGATTTACTTGTTACATATCAGAAGCTCTTGTTCTGGCCTCAGAGCACTGCATTTGCATCTCAGTGTTTATCCTGACTTTGAGCAGATCCAAAGATTCCATATCCATTTCTCTGGAAAATGATAGCACTTATAACATATTAGCAATTATTATCAGCCTTTACAAAAGAAGCAAATTCAGAGAAGCTAGAGGAGACCCAGAGTTACCCATCATTCATGTGGTCGGGTTCAGTGAAGGGCTGCCTGATGCCTTAATGGTGGTTCTTTATGTTATGTATGCAATCCTTACATTTTCGATCCTTGTTCTCTTAATTTCCTGGAACGCAAATGTTTGCCTTTATTTTATATTCCTTTCCCAGACTTCCATTTGATAGGTTTATCTCCAAATCTGAAACCACTGTGCTTCAGTTCAGTTCAGTTCACTCGCTCAGTCGTGTCTGACTCTTTGCAACCCCATGAATTGCAGCATGCCAGGCCTCCCTGTCCATCACCAACTCCTGGAGTTCACCCAAACTCATGTCCATCGAGTCGGTGATGCCATCCAACCATCTCATCCTCTGTCGTCCCCTTCTCCTCCTGCCCCCAATCCCTCCCAGCATCAGAGTCTTTTCCAATGAGTCAACTCTTCACATGAGGTGGCCAAAGTACTGGAGTTTCAGCTTCAGCATCATTCCCTCCAAAGAAATCCCAGGGCTGATCTCCTTCAGAATGGACTGGTTGGATCTCCTTGCAGTCCAAGGGACTCTCAAGAGTCTTCTCCAACACCACAGTTCAATAGCATCAATTCTTCGGTGCTCAGCTTTCTTCACAGTCCAACTCTCACATCCATACATGACCACAGGAAAAACCATAGCCTACGGACCTTTGTTGGCAAAGTAATGTCTCTGCTTTTGAATATGCTATCTAGGTTGGTCATAACTTTCCTTCCAAGGAGTAAGCATCTTTTAATTTCATGGCTGCAATAACCATCTGCAGTGATTTTGGAGCCCAAAAAAGTAAAGTCTGACACTGTTTCCACTGTTTCCCCATCTATTTCCCATGAAGTGATGGGACCGGATGCCATGATCTTCGTTTTCTGAATGTTGAGCTTTAAGCCAACTTTTTCATTCTCCACTTTCACTTTCATCAAGAGGCTTTTTAGTTCCTCTTTACTTTCTGCCATAAGGGTGGTGTCATCTGCATATCTGAGGTTATTGATATTTCTCCCAGCAATCTTGATTCCAGCTTGTGTTTCTTTCAGTCCAGTGTTTCTCATGATGTACTCTGCATAGAAGTTAAATAAGCAGGGTGACAATATACAGCCTTGATATACTTCTTTTCCTATTTGGAACCAGTCTGTTGTTCCATGTCCAGTTCTCACTGTTGCTTCCTGACCTACATACAGATTTCTCAAGAGGCAGGTCAGGTAGTCTGGTATTCCCATCTCTTGAAGAATTTTCCACAGTTTATTGTGATCCACACAGTCAAAGGCTTTGGCATAGTCAAGAAAGCAGAAATAGATGTTTCTCTGGAACTCTCTTGCTTTTTCGATGATCCAGCGGATGTTGGCAATTTGATCTCTGGTTCTTCTGCCTTTGCTAAAACCAGCTTGAACATCAAGGTTCACGTATTGCTGAAGCCTGGCATGGAGAATTTTGAGCATTACTTTACTAGCATGTGAGATGAGTGCAATTGTGCGGTAGTTTGAGCATTCTTTGGCATTGCCTTTCTTTGGGATTGGAATGAAAACTGACCTTTTCCAGTCCTGTGGCCACTGCTGAGTTTTCCAAATTTGCTGGCATATTGAGTGCAGCACTTTCACAGCATCATCTTTCAGGTTTTGAAATAGCTCAGCTGGAATTCCATCACCTCCACTAGCTTTGTTCATAGTGATGGTTTCTAAGGCCCACTTGACTTCACATTCCAGAATGTCTGGCTCTAGATGAGTGATCACACCATCGTGATTATCTGGGTCGTGAGGATCTTTTTTTGTACAGTTCTTCTGTGTATTCTTGCCACCTCTTCGTAATATCTCCTGCTTCTGTTAGGTCCATACCATTTCTGTCCTTTATCAAGCGCATCTTTGCATGAAATGTTCCCTTGGTATCTCTTAATCTTCTTGAAGAGATCTCTAGTCTTTCCCATTCTGTTGTTTTCTTCTGTTTCTTTGCATTGATCGCTGAAGAAGGCTTTCTTATCTCTTCTTGCTATTCTTTGGAACTCTGCATTCAGATGCTTATATCTTTCCTTTTCTCCTTTGCTTTTCGCTTCTCTTCTTTTCACAGCTATTTGTAAGGCCTCCCCAGACAGCCATTTTGCTTTTTTGCATTTCTTTTCCATGGGGATGGTCTTGATCCCTGTCTCCTGTACACTGTCACGAACCTCATTCCATAGTTCATCAGGCACTCTATCAGATCTAGTCCCTTAAATCTATTTCTCACTTCCACTGTATAATCATAAGGGATTTGATTTAGGTCATACTTGAATGGTCTAGTGGTTTTCCATACTTTCTTCAATTTAAGTCTGAATTTGGTAATAGGGAGTTCATGATCTGAGCCACAGTCTGCTCCTGGTTTTGTTTTTGTTGACGGTATATAATCAGTCTGATTTCGGTGTTGACCATCTGGTGATGTCCACGTATAGAGTCTTCTCTTGTGTTGTTGGAAGAGGATGTTTGCTATGACCACTGCATTTTCTTGGCAAAACTCTATTAGTCTTTGCCCTGCTTCATTCCATATTCCAAGGCCAAATTTGCCTGTTACTCCAGGTGTTTCTTGACTTCCTACTTTTACATTCCAGTCCCCTATAATGAAAAGGACATCTTTTTTGGGTGTTAGTTCTAAAAGTTCTTGTAGGTCTTCATAGAACCGTTCAACTTCAGCTTCTTCAGCGTTACTGGTTGGGGCATAGACTTGGATTACTGTGATACTGAATGGTTTGCCTTGGAAACAAACAGAGATCTTTCTGTCATTTTTGAGATTGCATCCAAGTACTGCATTTCGGACTCTTTTGTTGACCATGATGGCTACTCCATTTCTTCTGAGGGATTCCTGCCCGCAGTGGTAGATATAATTGGTCATCTAAGTTAAATTCACCCATTCCAGTCCATTTTAGTTCGCTGATTCCTAGAATGTCGACGTTCACTCTTGCCATCTCTTGTTTGACCACTTCCAATTTGCCTTGATTCATGGATCTGACATTCCAGGTTCCTATGCAATATTGCTCTTTACAGCATCGGACCTTGCTTCTATCACCAGTCACATCCACAGCTGGGTATTCTTTTTGCTTTGGCTCCATCCCTTCATTTTTCTGGAGTTATTTCTCCACTGATCTCCAGTAGCATATTGGGCACCTACTGACCTGGGGAGTTCCTCTTTCAATATCCTATCATTTTGCCTTTTCATACTGTTCATGGGGTTCTCAAGGCAAGAATACTGAAGTGGTTTGCCATTCCCTTCTCCAGTGGACCACATTCTGTCAGATCTCTCCACCATGACCCGCCCATCTTGGGTGGCCCCACGGGCATGGCTTAGTTTCATTGAGTTAGACAAGGCTGTGGTCCTAGTGTGATTAGATTGACTAGTTTTCTGTGAGTATGGTTTCAGTGTGTCTGCTCTCTGATGCCCTCTTGCAACACCTACCATCTTATTTGGGTTGCTCTTACCTTGGGCATGGGGTATCTCTTCACAGCTGCTCCAGCAAAGCGCAGCCGCTGCTCCTTACCTTGGATGAGGGGTATCTCCTCACCACTGCCCTTCCTGACCTTCAATGTGGGATAGCTCCTCTAGGCCCTCCTGCGCCCACGCAGCCACTGCTTCTTAGATGTGGGGTTGGTCCTCTCGGCCGCCGCCCCTGGCCTCGGGCGTGGGGTAGCTCCTCCCGGCCGCCGCCCCTGGCCTTGTTCGCGGGGTATCTCCTCTCGATGCTGTTTAATCTACCACTCATCTTTGGGCTTCCCTGATAGCTCAGTTGGTAAAGAATCTGCCTACAACGCAGGAGACCCCAGTTTGATTCCCAGGCCAGGAAGATCCCCTGGAGAAGTGATAGGCTACGCATTCCAATATTCTTGGGCTTCCCTTGTGGCTCAGCTGGTAAAGAATCCACCTGCAATGCGGGAGACCTGGGTTCTATCCCTGGGTTGGGAAGATCCCCTGGAAAAGGGAAGGGCTACCCACTCCAGTGTTCTGGCCTGGAGATGCACATACATAGTTCATGGGGTTGCAGAGAGTAGGGTATGACTGAGTGACTTTCACTTTCATCTTTGAAGAAGACGGTTTTTACTGTTGGAGATGTTATTAATGCACTATTAGAGGAAGTTCTAGGCAGTTAAATGCTTGTGCATTTTCATAAGATGTATTCATTTTTTTAAAGTGCAACAAATCCTCTTCGTCTTTTGATAGTGAAAGTGCAAGTATAAAAGGTTTCTATCAAAATTTCTGAAAAGACTGCTTGTGCATTATTGATGAAACTCTTTTCATTTCTGCCTTCTGAATCTGCAGCTCATGTTGCCACTGCCTCAGGAGGCATCATCTTCTTCTTCACCTACCTCCCTTATCTCTACATCGCGTTCACATACAGCCAAAGGAGCTCCTTCCAAAAGATTGCCTTTTGCCTCCTCTCCAACGTTGCCATGGCACTGGGAGTCCGATTAATCTCCACATTTGAAGCAAGAGGTGAGCCATACCTTTCTCAAGGTAAACTGCCTTAATATCTTGCCATTTCCTGACAGGCAAAGTTGACCTTTATTTCCAAGTAAACATGACTGGTTCATTTTATTCAGTGTTCAGAGCATTTATAGTATACTTATATCAATGATAGGCACTGTAAGGAATACTTAGGAAATATGGAATAAAGCTTAGACTGTGCAGATTGCAATGTAGTTTTGGGGAAAAACTAAAGCATGCTGATGATTTAGGGAATTATATGCCTATATAATTGTATGGATCTAAAATGCATAGAGTTATGATTAGAAGTTCAAATAACCCCTCAGAACTTCACAGATGATGTTGTGCTGTTGCAGATACCATATTATATCCTCTTGGGTTCCAGATGGGTCTTCTTTCACAACAAGCTAGTCTAAGGGACCTTCATCAGATGTGTCCTAGCTCCCTTACAGCTTACATACTTTGGGGTGGAAAGCACAATGCCAAGTTTTCATTTGTCTCATGTTTCTGAAGTTTGAAGAGTTTCCACAACACCTACAGTCATTGCAGAAGATTGCAGCCAACATATCAATCTAAATGTAGGATGCTGCGCCCTGTGGGGTCTCAGTACTTACTGAGTGAAACTGTTTCACATTTCAGTGGTGCTAGGATGATCCACTCTGAGCACTCCAGCAAGTTGCTTCATTGCTCAGTGTTAGTTTTTATCACCAGAGTCCACATCCCAAGTGACACAGTTGGTTTTGCAGCAGATAGCAGGGATAGGAGTTGAAGTTGGGTCTAGTTTGCAGGTCTCTTTACTGCCCCTGGGATAGTCTCCAATGGCCAGGTTAGAGGCATCACCTACCAATGGATTTCTTTGTTAAGCTGGGTGGTCTAAATGGGTTGCTGCTGCTGCTGCTGCTAAGTCGCTTCAGTCGTGTCTGACTCTGTGCGACCCCATAGACGGCAGCCCACCAGGCTCCCCCGTCCCTGGGATTCTCCAGGCAAGAACACTGGAATGGGTTGCCATTTCCTTCTCCAACGCATGAAAGTGAAAAGTGAAAGTGAAGTCGCTCAGTTGTGTTGGACTCTTCGCGACCCCATGGACTGCAGCCTACCAGGCTCCTCCGTCCATGGGATTTTCCAGGCAAGAGTACTGGAGTGGGGTGCCATTGCCTTCTCTGCTAAATGGGTTAAGGGTACTTAAAATTTAATAAAAGATGTTAAGTTGACCATAATTTATTGAAGGTGAGTGATTTTCTTTAACAAAGCAATGTTGATCCCATAAATCACAAATACTTACAGGGGAAAGAGTAGATTTTAAATGGTGTATCTGATTCCTTCCACATTACTGAATGACTGTAGATGCTTAATGAGGTCTATTTGTTAAAGCTGAGGGAATCAGAGTGAGTGGTTGGGCCTGTGCTAAATTCGTTCCTGTGCTAAGACTGTCTTGATTATTTATGATCCGTGTTCTTTCCTGAAAGGCATGGGATAGCCCACAAGTGCTGTCTTGCATTACAGGTGAATGAAATGCAAATGCATATATAATCCACAAACAGGATTCTCTAAGAATGTAATTGATGAAATGTTAAAAATCCAAGGATAATATTTCTTAGAGTCCTCATGCTTTCACTGGATTAGGTTTTCCTGGTCATCTGACCTATCTGTTCAAATCAGACGGCAGACCTGATATTGAGTGAATAAATGGAATTCCTCTACATTTTCTCAGTAAGTCTAGTGCAAGGCTTTCAGTTCTAACCTGAAGCAGGAATCACTGTATATTCAGTTCAGTTCAGTTGCTCAGTCGTGTCCAACTCTTTGCGACCCCATGAATTGCAGCACCCCAGGCCTCCCTGTCCATCACCAACTCTCGGAGTTCACTCAAACTCACGTCCATCGAGTCGGTGATGCCATCCAGCTATCTCATCCTCTGTTGTCCCCTTCTCCTCCTGCCCCCAATCCCTCCCAGCATCAGAGTCTTTTCCAATGAGTTAAGTCTTCGCATAAGGTGGCCAAAGTACTGGAGTTTCAGCTTTAGCATCATTCCTTCCAAAGAACACCCAGGACTGATCTCCTCTACAGTGGACTGGCTGGATCTCCTTGCAGTCCAAGGGACTGTCAAGAGTCTTCTCCAACACCACAGTTCAAAAGCATCAATTCTTCGGCGCTCAGCTTTCTTCACAGTCCAACTCTCACATCCATACATGTCTACTGGAAAAACAGTAGCCTTGACTAGACGGACCTTTGTTGGCAAAGTAATGTCTCTGCTTTTGAATATGCTATCTAGGTTTGTCATAACTTTCCTTCCACAGAGCAAGCGTCTTTTAATTTCATGGCTGCAATCACCATCTGCAGTGATTTTGGAGCCCCAAAAAATAAAGTCTGACACTGTTTCCCCATCTATTTCCCATGAAGTGAGGTGACCAGATGCCATTATCTTAGTTTTCTGAATGTTGAGCTTTAAGCCAACTTTTTCACTCTCCTCTTTCACTTTCATCAGGAGGCTCTTTAGTTCTTCTTCACTTTCTGCCATAAGGGTGGTGTCATCTGCATATCTGAGGTTATTGATATTTCTCCCAGCAATCTTGATTCCAGCTTGTGTTTCTTTCAGTCCAGCGTTTCTCATGATGTACTCTGCATAGAAGTTAAATAAGCAGGGTGACAATATACAGCCTTGACATACTTCTTTTCCTATTTGGAACCAGTCTGTTGTTCCATGTCCAGTTCCAGCTGTTGCTTCCTGACCTGCATATAGGTTTCTCAAGAGGCAGGTCAGGTGGTCTGGTAGAAGTACCGCACAATTGCACTCCTCTCACACGCTAGTAAAGTAATCCTCAATATTCTCCAAGCCAGGCTTCAGCAATACATGAACTGTGAACTTCCACATGTTCAAGCTGGTTTTAGAAAAGGCAGAGGAACCAGAGACCAAATTGCCAACATCTGCTGGATCATCGAAAAAGCAAGAGAGTTCCAGAAAACGTCTATTTCTGCTTTATTGACTATGCCAAAGCCTTTGACTGTGTGGATCACAATAAACTGTGGAAAATTCTGAAAGAGATGGGAATACCAGACCACCTGATCTGCCTCTTGAGAAACCTATATGCAGGTCAGGAAGCAACAGTTAGAACTGGACATGGAACAACTGTATATTAATACAACATACATCAGACCTGTGGTTGTATGGCAGAAACATTTTGGTCTCTTTTTTTTTTTTCAGTTCAGTTTAGTTCAGTGGCTCAGTTGTGTCTGACTCTTTGCGACCCCATGAACTGCAGCACGCCAGGCCTCCCTGTCCATCACCAACTCCCGGAATCCACCCAAACCCATATCCATGGAGTCAGTGATGCCATCCAATCATGTCATCATCTGTCATCCCCTTCTCCTCCTGCCTTCAATCTTTCCCAGCATCAGGGTCTTTTCCAATGAGTCAGTTCTTTGCATCAGGTGGCCAAAGTATTGGAGCTTCAGCTTCACCATCAGTCCTTCCAATGAATATTCAGGACTGATTTCCTTTAGGATGGACTGGTTTAATCTCCTTGCAGTCCAAGGGACTCTCAAGAGTCTTCTCCAACACCACAGTTCAAAAACATCAATTCTTCAGCTGTCAGCTTTCTTTATAGTTCAACGCTCACATCCATGCATGACTACTAGAAAAACCATAGTTTTGTATTGGTAAACTAATTTACTAGATTCGTTTTAATTTTTAAGAGGTGCAGTAAATAATGCCTTTCCCTCCTCCTTAATTTCTGAACCAATTGAGAAACAAAACAAAGATGTCATTGTATTAATGCATTACCTCTTAAAAATTTTTTTTGGATATGCAGAGTCTAGTTGAGGCATGTGGGATCTAGTTCCCTGACTGGGGATGGAACCCATGCCCCTGCCTGCAATGGGACATGGAGTCCTAACCACTGGACCACCAGGGAAATCCGTGTATATTGTATAAAATAATAATGATGATAATGTCTTTATGGTTTTTTTTTTTTAAGAAATGGAATTAGAATACATAAAAGGATTTTTGAAGAGATAAAGTCAGAAGTCGATGAGGATAAATACTTTCTGGAAGGAGAGTAAAGATGTTGATTAACTTTAGACTTTGCAGCAGAGTAGATCTGGTAATTCATTACTGAGCCCACCAGCAAAGGGCTAGAAACAGTGTAAAACTTTCAAACTTAATAGAAAATAGAATAATCAAAAGCTTGGTTAAGTCAAGAGGAAGTGGTGTGGGGAGAGGAATTGTGTCACATGGCCTCTTCTACTGCAAAGGAGACTGAGAAGTCAGGGAAGGACAGTCAGGATCAAAGAGATGTAGGGGCAGGGGAATTTGCCAAACTCCTTTCAGCAGCACCTCACTCTCAAACATAATTGTATGAATTGTGTGAACAAGTAACATCTTACTCCTACCCAGTCCAAACTCCAGCAGTTTGTTTTTTAACAGAACTCAGTGAGCTGATTCTCAGATTTACATGGGAGTATAAACGACCAAGAAGAGCCAAGAACTCTTGAGGAAGAACAAGAAAGAAAAACGTGCTTTCCCAGATTTTGTGATTTATCATAAAGCAATAGTAATTAAAATTATAGTTGACAAATAGACTAACAGAAAAGAAGAGACAGACAAATGCACTATTAGGTATCAGAGACAATGCTTCAGAGCAGTAGGGTTTAATGAACAATCCTGGAGCAACTGAAGAACATTATGGAAAAAGTTGAACTTGGACTTTGAATTCACACCATACACAGAAATCATTTCTAATGACAAAAAACTATAGTTTTTTGGATATAATATAAGAGAGTATGTTCATGTTCTTAAAGTAGGAAAGATTTCTTAAACAAGACACAAAAATAGCTGTCAGGAAAAGACTGATAAATAATGACTTGAAACTGAGGAACACCATAAGGAAAATGAAAAGAGAAGCTACAGAGTAGGAGAAGATACTTGAAACACATTTAACCTGCAAAATGCTTGTTTTTAAAGCATATTTAAAGAATTCATGAAATCAATTAAAAATTGTACTTTGTAGTATAAAAAAGCAAATAGGCAAAAATAGGTGCTTCACAAAAAGAGCATATTCAAATAGCCAATAGACACAAACACGCTAGAAGGAAATAAAGTGACATGTTTAAGGTGCTGAAGAAAACTCCTGTCAACCCAGAATTCTATATCCAGGAGAAAGTCAGGGATGACTTGCAAATAAACAAAAGTGACAGAATTGATTGCTAGGAGACATTCCAAGAAATGTTGAGTTCCTTGAGCAAAAACAATATATCAGACAGGAGCTTGCTGCTGCTGCTAAGTTGCTTCAGTTGTGTCTGACCCTGTGCGACCCCATAGACGGCAGCCCATCAGGCTCCCCCGTCCCTGGGATTCTCAAGGCAAGAACACTGGAGTGGGTTCCATTTCCCTCTCCAATGCATGAAAGTGAAGAGTGAAAGTGAAGTCTCTCAGTCGTCTCAGACTCCCAGCGACCCCATGGACTGCAGCCCACCAGGCTCCTCCGTCCATGGGATTCGCCAGGCAAGAGTACTGGAGTGGGGTGCCATTGCCTTGGATCTACACAAAAAAATAAAGAACACTAAAAATGGAAAATAGAATTTATTTTGTCTTTTATGGAGTTTTTTTGGCTCGAAAAGAGAAGTGACTGTCTAAAGCAAAAATGGGAGCAGTGTAATTGCTAATAACTTGTGTGACAGTAAAACATATGACAACAGTAGCAAAGGGTGGGAGGGAAGTGCTGGAAACTGGAAACTTTTTGTAAGTTCCTCACACTGCACATGAAGTATCTTCAAATAATATTGAATATAGACTCTAAAGATGATTTTACACCCTGTGTGTGTTGTTAGTCACTCAGTTATGTCCGACTCTTTGTGACCCCATGGACTGTATTTAGCCTTCCAGGCTTCTCTGTCCATGGAATTCTCTAGCAAGAATACTGGAGTGAGTAGCTATTCCCTTCTCCAAGGGAATCTTCCCAACTCAGGGATTGAACCTGGGTTTCCTGCATTGCGGGTGGATTCCTTACATCTGAGCCATCAGGGAAGTCCCTTTACACCCTGGAACAAAACTGAAAAACAAAATTTAGAGGTATAAATAATAATAGTGGAACTAAAATGGAATCATAAAAATTCCTATTAATGCAAGAAAAAGAGGAAAAAAGAAACAAAAATTTGGACCAAATAAAAAAGAGCTGGCAAAGTGGTAGATTTTAATCCAGACAGTCAATAATCACAATAAATATGAAAACCAAGTGAAAAGAGACTGTTTAGATAAAAATGCAAAACCCAACTAGATGCTGCCTACAAACAAAGATGGCGGTGAAGTTGTAACGGGGGTGTGTATATCTGGGGTTTTGGGGTTGGATTGAGTTAGGTGGTAGCTGCACAAGGGTAGTTCCTTTGTAATTGCTTGTTAAACTCCATTTTTTGTACTTGAAATGTATATCCCTGATAAATAAAGTGGTAATCAAATGTGTGCTGAGGTGCGGAAGGAGCCTCAACTCTTCCTTCCCTTGGGACACTGGACTTGCACTGAACAAGGATGCACCTGCCCTTCATGAACTGAGTGCACTGACTGTTTATGGCAGCTGAGGGTTGCGAGACCTGTCTGTAAGCCACAGTTAGAGGCACAGCTCTTGATTGGCACAGAGGCAGACACCAGTCAGGGAGTGTCATCTCAGGAAGGGCCTCAGAGGTCTCCTGATGTTGGTCCTCACAGCGTGGCCTGTGTACCAGCAGCATCAGAGCCCTAGGAGAACTTGTCAGAAACACAGACTCCAAGACCCACCCAGACACACAATCAGAACAACATCCCCAGGTGACTAGTCAGCACCATTCTAGCCGTCCGTCTGCTCACCAGTTCTTGATTTACCTGCTCTGGTGGTGTTAGTTACCACCTCCTCAGTCCTGCTGTATGGCAGCAGGTGCAGGTATCTTGGGTGCTTTACGTGAGAGGCACAGTCAAGTTCCATTCTGATGAGACCGTTGGCATCACAAAGGATACCTGCCCTTATTCACACCCAGGAATCGGTCCCAGGGCCTTTCTCAGCACCTTCCTTTCTTCATGGAGCATATGTGTACCAAGCACCTGCTGCATGTGAGGCCCTGGGCCAGAGACTGGAGAAACTGAGGTAATCTGACAGTCCCTGGCCCCAAGCTGGGGTGGCAGTAGGTGAGCAGATTTCCAGTGCAGAGTAGAGCCTGCAGTGCTCACAGCTTGCACAGGGGACCCAGATGCACATGGGTTAGGCAGGTAATCCCAGAGGGAGAGGGTGTGTGCTTGCTGGGGAAGGAGATACCTGTGCTGACCTACATAGTAAGAATTAACCCAAGTGGAGCAGGTCAGGAGGAGTAGGAAGGGACCATTCTGGCAATAAGAAAAATGTTGTATTGGGAATTCTCTGGTGGCCTAGTGGATAGGACTCCACACTTTCTCTGCTGAGCCCTAGTTCAATCCCTAGTTAGGCGACTAAGATCCTGCAAGCTGTGTGGTGTGGCCAAAAGGAAAAAAAAAAAAAAAAAGAGTTTTATCTCAGAAGAGAAACTAACAGTTAGCTTTTCCTTTCCTGTGCCTTGTTTTTGTCTCTTAATACTCCGGAGACGAATAGTCCAGTCTTCTCATTGGCCTGGTCTCCACTGTTTGATTGGAAAACTCCGGTAACTTTTCTCTGTCTCTGCTGTGGTGACTGTTCTCCCTTTTGACAGGCACAGGCGTCCAGTGGAGGAACATGGGCCATATAGGAGGAGAGTTTAACTTCACTCAGGTGCTGCTGATGCTGCTGCTGGACTCTGTCTTATATGGCTTGGTGGCCTGGTATGTGGAGGCCATCTTCCCAGGAGAGTATGGTATACCCAAGCCCTGGTACTTCTTTCTCACGGTGAGTACTGATGCTGCTGTTTTATAGGTTGACACCAGGATTTTTATAGCTTGTCATCAATGTTCCTATCCCTCTTGGTGATATTGGTTTCACCTTCAAACTCCAAGAAATCTAAGTTGGGGTTCTCCAATCTGGATTCACCCCAAACCTGTCAACTTATGGTTGCCAAAGGAGCATGATTAATGAGTCTCAGTCTCTCTGACTCTTGCCCCACTGCTGATTCCCTGTGCAGACGCCCCTTAAGAGTGTGGCGGCTGTCTCATGGGCCCCCTTGAGTGGCAGGCCCTACATTCCCCCACAGAATACCACCCCAACGAGCTAGAGCCCTCAGGACTCCTTGGCCTCTTTTCTCTGGGACTGGTGGCAAGGCCCTGGCGCTCTTTGAGACCTCTGTGACCCGAGGGCACAGCTTTTGTTGATGACCCCATGAAGTTCTCAGAATCTCTTCTCTTCTACAATGACTGCATTTTTCTTACAAAGTTGAACGCTTTATGCCTGATTCGGTCCTCTTGCAGATTCAGTCTGATCCCATCTGAATTGCACAGGTCCTCACTTCAGGCCTTGGCAAAGGCCACTGTGCTTGCTCTTCTTGGTCTGTGGAGAAGTGCGTGGATTGTTAGCACCAGCGTTTCTCCAGACCTTTGCCCACAGGGAGGCTGCTGGCCGTCCCAACAGCTTCCCCTGTGCACCAGGAGTGTGCACGTGAGGCATCTTCTGTAGCTCCATCCCCCGGACCATGGGTTGTAGGTTGAAATGCAGTTTATTAGTAGTGAGTCTGTGAGCAAATTCTTGACTCCTTCAGGCATCATCAAATGTTCGATACCAGGAAATCTGGCAGGTGAGGCTGAGGATGGGGGTGGGAGGAGGGAAGTGTGAGAATTTAATTTACCAAAATATTTTTCTTCCAGAAGAAGAAGCTAGTTCACCTAAACATATTAATGAGTTTACTTCCTCTCTAGCCCTCCTACTGGTGGAGAGAACCTACATCCCTTAGGAATCCTGTGGAAGACTTAGAGGATCCTCAGCAAGCTCTGGGAAACAAGTTCATTCAGGATGAGCCTACCAATTTGATAAAAGGAATTGAAATCCAGCATCTATACAAGGTATCAGCTCTCAGATCTTCTGAGAACTTGAGAAATAGTGTATAGAGGTTTCTGTTTCATTCTGACAGTTACAAGATATATTTTGTGATAGATTTCTTTTTTTTTTTTTACATCTCAAACAAGCAGAACTTTATTAAACAGGCAGTGAGGGCAGGCTGACCCCAAAGGAGTGGCCTTGTGATAGATTTTTAATTCCCTCTGTCACATTATCCCCCAAATTAGAAGTATTACGTAAAATGTCCTGTTTCCTGTCACAAAGTTAAATGACTGGATGGAGGATCTAGATGATCTCTCTTGAAACAGTCTCACAAATGCGAGGCACCTCTTGTTGGGGACGCCCTAGAACTCAGTCATTTGATGGTCAGCTTTGATCCACCAGTGTTCTTATGCAACCAAATCAAGTGGTAAACCAGATGTCACTGCTGGCTTCCAAATGTGGAAGTGTTCATCCTCTCTCCAGCGTCTGCTGAGTCCTGTGTTGACCAAGGGCTCCCCTGACAGGATGCCTGGGGGTAAGCTCTATACCTTCTGTGTCCTCCAGAGGAGTCTTCCATTCCTCAGACATGATGGGCCTGCAGAGAGATGGTGCCTTCCATGTGGCTGATACACGGTCAGAGTCAAGGCACTAGCTCAGCACTTTGTGTCACCTTCCTGACCTATGAGATCAAATGGATCACGTCCTAGTCCAGGGGATCCATGGCACGGGGGATCATCCCAGCTCCTCCACACCCTGTGGGAGAAGCTGGAAATACTCCATCTTCACTGGATTTACTGTGGCTTCAGTACGCAGGGATTTCTCTTTTTCTTTTCTCATAACAGGCAGCCTGCAGGCACATGGTTCTGCCATGATGTTGGCTGCTCAGTAAAGCCGTCCCAGAGCCCTTTGCTCTTTCTACTCACTGACTTTCGTTTATTTTCCCTGGACCAGTGGAAGCATGTAGCTCCCTGCTGTGTGCTTGTCATTCCCTGGTTGCAAGACGGGTGCTGTAGCTCATCTACAGGGAAAGATAAGAGCAAGGGGCTTTCTTTTGGGAAAAAATTTTTCCTTCCTCCCTCCCTCCCTTCTTTTCTGCCCTTCAGTAGATCACCCCTTCTTCTTCTTGCCTAGAATTCTGCCAAGTGTCCACCTCGACTTCAGAAAGGAGAGTGAAAAGTCAGGGAAGAGGCCTGTCACACTTGATTCATAATAATCACACCAAATGGTGTTGGGGGCAAGGAAGTGTGCCAGCTTCCTTTCCTCAGCACCCTGCTCCCAAACACAGTAGATAAATTGTGGGGAGGAGTGACACCCAAGTCTCACCCAAATATAGTGTCAGCACTCCAGACCCCACATCCAGCCCTGATGCAGTTTGACAGGGCAGAAATTGTCTAAGGCATAGACTGAAATGTGATGTTATCTTTGCAAATGGCATTGTGGGTGATTTCATTTTATTCTTTATGCTCTTATAAATGGATTACTTGTATAATAAGAAAAAAATAAATGGTGTTTAAAATACTGAAAACATCTGATCTAGAAAACAGGCCAGTCTGTCTGGGGTTCTCTTCCTAGGGCAACACCACCCACAGAAGAGGCAGGGTGCCTTTTATCAGGGGTTTGGCCAGGCAATGAGGAGCAAGGTAGGTTCGAGATGCAGGGAGATGATCTCATTCCAGGTCCGGGCCCTTCGTCCTTGAACTCTGGCCTCAGTGGTCCTGCTGCTTTCCCACCGGGTTCCCGAGGCCAGGGAAAGCCCCCTAGCCTTGCTGGTCGTCAGTAGCTCCAGGCAGCTAAACTGTGAAGGAAGGGGCTCCCTTTGTGGATTTCCACTTGGTGTCCCACTGTTGAACTTTCAGGGGAAGTTGGTGTGGGTGCTCGGCCTGTCATGGGCTCTTCAGAAACGCCACAGCGTGTGTGTGTTACGCTATCAGTCACACTTGGCTCTTCAACAGGTGTTCTACAAGGGAAGGGATGAGCATGTGGCAGTCAAAGACCTGACGGTGAACCTATACCAGGGCCAGATCACGGTTCTGCTAGGCCACAACGGAGCGGGCAAGACCACCACCTGCAACATCCTCACAGGTGCGTGTGGACCAGCTCGCCCAAGGACGCACTGGAGAGACCCTTGGTCCAGATCAAGATTGTCTGGCTCCATTTCCCGTCATCAGATTTCCCTGACATTTTTGTTTCTTGTTTGTTTTTTACCATTTAGTGATTCACATTACCCTGTGTCAGGAGGAGGGAATATCTGACTTTTTCAGTCAGTCTGAGGTACTTAGTTTCAAACACTTCCAGGAAACTGTGAACACTGCTGGGCATGTTTCCTTCCAAGCAGAACCTTCCAGTACAGTGAGGCACCACTGATCCCTCAACCAAACATTTCATCCAAACAAATCATACTTTTGATTGCTAGGGGTACTTTTAGAGTGATACCTGGTGAATTATGCTGAAAGTTGTCAGTTTCAGAATAATTTTTATGCCTAAATAGTTCTTCCCATCAACTAAAATAATATCTGCGATATTTGAAAACTCATTCATTCAAGAAAAATGTATTTATTTAAGGGTTAACCCATGTAAGGCTCTGTATAAAACCAGCAAGATACATTTCCAAATCTCAAGGAGCTCTGAAAGCTGACCAGTTCCTCCACTGGTTTTGGATACAGAACACCAGGTGTCTGGAGAGCTGTGAGCTCCTCAGAGTCCAGCTGCCACAACCCTCCTCACAGACTGCTGACATACCTTCCACTGAAAACATTGAAGAGCAGCAATATTGTGAAGCTTGGTCTGAGGTGCCTTTGGTATTGGGACACACACACATATATATTCTTTTTTCAGATTCTTTTCCATAATAGTTCATTACAGGATATTAATGAATATAGTTCCCTGTGCTAAAATATAGTTTATCTATCTATAGTAATGTATATATGTTAATCCCAAACTTCTAATTTATCCCCCGCTTTCCACTTGGGTATCCATAAGTTTGTTTTCTATGTCTGTGAGTCTGTTTCTGTTCTGTAAATAAGTTTGTTTGTATTCATTTTTTTTGGATTCCATATATAAGTGATATCATGACGTTTGTCTTGCACTGTCTGCCTTACTCCACTTCGTATGGTATCTTTAGGTCCATCCATGTTGCTATGAACAGTATTATTTCATTCTTTTTTCATGTCTGAGTAAAGCCTTCTTTATCCATTCTTTTGTTGACGGACATTTACGTTGCTTCCATGTCTTGACTATTGTGAACAGTGCTGTTATGAACATGGGGTACATGTATCTTTTTGAATTAGAGTTTTTGTCTTTTCCAGCTATATGTTCAGGAATGAGATTGTTGGATCATACAGTAATCCTGTTTTTAGTTTTTAGGAGCCTCCAGATTGTTTCTCATAGTGGCTCCTCTAATTTACATTCTCACCAACAGTGTAGAAGGATTCCCTTTTCTCCGTACCCTCACTAGCATTTACTAATTTGTAAATTTTTTGAAGTTAAGATGGCCATTTTGACTTGTGTAAGGTAATACTTTGTTGCAGTTTTGCTTTGTATTTCTCTAATAATTAGCGATAGTGAGCATCTTCTCATATGCCTGTTGGCCATCTATACGTCTTCTTTGGAGAAATGTTTATTTAGATTTTCTGCCCATTTCTTGATTGAATTGTTTTTTTATATTAATCAGTATAAGTTATCTATATATTTTGGAAATATAAATCTCTCATCGATACATCATTTGCAAATATTTTCTTCCATTCTGTAGGTTGTTTTTTTGTTTTGTTTATGGTTTTCTTTGCTGTGCAAAAGCATTTGGATCCCATTTGTCTATTTTTGTCTATGCTTTTCTTGCCTTAGAAGACAGATCCAAAAAAGTATTGTTATGATTTATGTTAAAGAATTTTCTGTTTTCTTTTAGGAGTTTGAGAGTAGCCAGTCTTACATTTAGTTCTATTTTGAGTTTATTTTTCTATATGGTGTGAGAAAATGTTCCAGTTTTATTCTTTTACATGTAAATGTCCCATGGAAAAGAGACTGTCTTTTCTGCATTGTATATTCTTGCCTCCTTCATAGATTAATTGACCATAAGTGCATGGATTTGTTTCTGGCTTTCTATCCTGTTCCATTGATGTATGTGTCTGTTTTCATGCCAGTATCATACTGTTTTGATTATTGTAGTTTTGTAGTATAGTGTGAAGTCAGGAAGCATGATTCCTCCTATTCTATTCTTCTTTATCAAGATTGTTTTGGAGATCCAGGTTCTTTTGTGTTTTCATACAAATTAAAATCATCTTTTTGTTCCAGTTCTGTGGAAAAAAAAATGCCATTGGTAATTTGATACACATTGTGATGAATCTGTGGGTAGCCTTGGTAGTTTGATCATTTTAACAATAATAATTCTTCCAATCCAAGAGCACAGTAAATCTTTACATCTGCTGGTGTTGTCTTCAATCTCTTTCATCAGTATCTTATAGTTTTCCAGATTCAGATTTTTTTTATTATCTCCTTCAGTTCAGTTCAGTCACTCAGTCGTGTCTGACTCTTTGCGACCCCATGAATTGCAGCACGCCAGGCCTCCCTGTCCATCACCAACTCCCGGAGTTCACTCAAACTCATGTCCATCAAGTCGGTGATGCCATCCAGCCATCTCATCCTCTGTCGTCCCCTTCTCCTCCTGCCCCCAATCCCTCCCAGCATCAGAGTCTTTTCCAATGAGTCAACTCTTCGCATGAGGTGGCCAAAGTACTGGAGTTTCAGCTTTAGCATCATTCCTTCCAAAGAACACCCAGGACTGATCTCCTCTACAGTGGACTGGCTGGATCTCCTTGCAGTCCAAGGGACTCTCAAGAGTCTTCTCCAACACCACAGTTCAGAAGCATCAATTCTTCGGTGCTCAGCTTTCTTCACAGTCCAGCTCTCACATCCATACATGTCTACTGGAAAAACAGTAGCCTTGACTAGACGGACCTTTGTTGGCAAAGTAATGTCTCTGCTTTTGAATATGCTATCTGGGTTGGTCATAACTTTCCTTCCAAGGAGTAAGCATCTTTTAATTTCATGGCTGTAGTCACCATCTGCAGTGATTTTGGAGCCCAAAAAAATAAAGTCTGACACTTGTTTTCCCATCTATTTCCCATGAAGTGATGGGACCAGATGCCATGATCTTAATTTTCTGAATGTTGAGGTTTAAGCCAACTTTTTCACTCTCCTCTTTTACTTTCATCAGGAGGCTTTTTAGTTCTTCTTCACTTTCTGCCATAAGGGTGGTGTCATCTGCATATCTGAGGTTATAGATATTTCTCCCGGCAATCTTGATTCCACTTGTGCTTCTTGCAGCCCAGCGTTTCTCATGATGTACTCTGCATATAAGTTAAATAAGCAGGGTGACAATATACAGCCTGTTGTTCCATGTCCAGTTCTAACTGTTGCTTCCTGACCTACATACAGGTTTCTCAAGAGGCAGGTCAGGTGGTCTGGTATTCCCATCTCTTTCAGAATTTTCCATAGTTTATTGTGATCCACACAGTCAAAGGCTTTGGCATAGTCAATAAAGCAGAAATAGATGTTTTTCGGGAACTCTCTTGCTTTTTTGATGATCCAGCAGATGTTGGCAATTTGATCTCTGGTTCCTCTGCCTTTTCTAAAACCAGCTTGAACATCAGGAATTTCACGGTTCACGTATTGCTGAAGCCTGGCTTGGAGAATTTAGAGCATTACTTTACTAGCGTGTGAGATGAGTGCAATTGTGCGGTAGTTTGAGCATTCTTTGGCATTGCCTTTCTTTGGGATTGGAATGAAAACTGACCTTTTCCCGTCCTGTGGCCACTGCTGAGTTTTCCAAATTTGCTGGCATATTGAGTCCAGCACTTTCACAGCATCATCTTTCAGGATTTGAAATAGCCCAACTGGAATTCCATCACCTCCACTGGCATTGTTCATAGTGATGCTTTCTAAGGCCTACTTGACTTTGCATTCCAGGATGTCTGGCTCTAGGTGAGTGATCACACCATCGTGATTATCTTGGTCGTGAAGATTTTTTTTGTACAGTTCTTCTGTATATTCTTGCCACCTCTTCTTAATATCTTCTGCTTCTGTTAGGTCCATACCATTTCTGTCCTTTATTGAGCCCATCTTTGCATGAACTGTTCCCTTGGTATCTCTAATTTTCTTGAAGAGATCTCTAGTCTTTCCCATTCTGTTGTTTTCCTCTATTTCTTTGCATCTGTTTCTACTACCCCTAAATGTCCTTGTACACGGTCATGGAACATATACTCCTTGGCTGCTGCTGACTGTGACATGAAACAGGATAGTATGTGTAAGAGCAGCAGACAAAGCCGAGGGCATCAGTCAGCCTTTGTACTGTTGTGGCTCTGAATGACAATGACTTGAGGATATTATGTCTTCCACTTGCTTCTAGGACTTATTACACCTTCAAGAGGACAGGTATTTATCAATGGATATGAAATTTCTAAAGACATGCTTCAAATCCGGAAGAGCATGGGCTGGTGCCCCCAGCATGATATCTTGTATGATAACTTGACTGTAGCGGAACATCTTTATTTCTATGCTCAGGTGAGTCGGTGGGTGATAGACTTGGTTTCCTCTGTATCCATTTTTAAGGATGGAAGATAACTTGCAACTTTCTGACTCAACCTCAGAGAAACTTGAAACCTTGTACTGACACTATTCCCTAAATATTCAGGAAAAGGCAGGGGTGTGGCATTTAAGATCTTTGAATTAGAGAGTTTCTAGAAAGTATTGTTTTAGTCTAATTATTTACTTTATTGATGAAATTCACATATCATAAAATTCACCATTTTGCTTATTTTGCAATATAAAATTCAGTAGTTTTAAAAACTACATTCACAGCACTCTCTAACTACAGAACATTTTCATCTCCCTGAAAACAAACCTGAATCCATCAATGGTCACTCCCCATTCTTCCTTCCCCCCAGCCCCTGGAAATCACTAATCTGCTGTCTGTCACTGTAGATTTGACTATTCTGAGTAGTTCATATGAGTGGAATCACACAAAATGTGACCGTCTGTGTCTGGTTTCTTTCACTTAATGTGTTCAAGAATTATCCATATTTCAGCATGTATCAATACTTCACTCCTTTCAATGGCTGAATAGTGTTACCTTGTTTGGAATTGTATGCCATATCTTGGTTATCCATTCATCAGTTGATGGACTCCTGGGTTGTACCTTTCGGCCACGTGAATAATACCATGAATACTAATGTTCAAGTTTTTGTTTAAGTTTTAGTTCTTTGAAGTTTCAGTTTCACCTAGTTTCAGTTCTTTGAAGTATATACCTAGTAGTGAAATTCAAGGGTCATAAGCTCTACCTCTGTGTTTAACTTTTTAAAAAACTTTCTGAGGTACTTCCATTCTAGGTGCCATAAATTGGTATCTCATGGTGGGTTTGATTTGCATTTCCCCAATGACTGTAATGATATTAAGCATCTTTTCATTTGCTTATTGGCCATTTATTTATTTATTTGGAGAAATGTCTACTAAAGCCTTTGCCCATTTTTCAGTTGGGTTGCTTATCTCTTTGTAGTTTTGTGTATTCTAGATGGTAGATCCTTATCAAGTATATGATTTGCAAAAAACTTTCTCCCAGTTCTGTGCATTCTCTTTCCCCTTTGTTGATAGTGTCCTTTGATGCACAAAAGTTTTGAATTCTGATGAAATTCAGTGTCTCTGTATTTTCTTTAGTTGTTATGCTCTTGATGTCATATTTTAAAAAGCATTGCCTGGGATTTACACCTGTTTCCTTCTGAGAGTTTCGTACATTAGTTCTTACATAATTATACATTAGGTCTTTGATACATTTTGAGCTAATTTTTAGATGGTGTGAGATAGAGGTCAGATTCATTCTTTTGCATGTGAATATTCAATTGTCCAGCACCATTTGTTGAAATGACCATTATTTCCCCATTGAATAGTCTTGACACCTTTGTCAGAAATCAACTGACCGTAGATATATGGGATTATTCCTAGACTCTCACTTCTATTTCATTGGTCTGTGCATCTATCCTTATGCCAATACCACAATGTCTTAGTTAGTATAGCTTTGTAGGAAGTTTAAAAGAATATTTATTTATTTATTTGGCTGTGCCAGTTCTTAGTTGAGGCATTGGGATCCAGTCCCCTGAGCAAGCCTGGGCCCCTGCCTTGGGAGCATGGGGCTTTCTGCCACTAGACCACCAGGGAAGTCCCTGTAGTAAGTTTGGAAATCAAAGAATGTGAGCCCTCCAACTCTTTTTTGTTTGTTTTCAAGACTGTTTTGCCTGTTCCAGGTCACTTTCATTTCCCTGTAAACTCTAGGGTCAGCTTGCCCCTTGCACTCTTTATTCTTCTGATATGCTGCATCACTGCAGTGCAGTTTGACACTAAGGATGGAGCCAGTGCACGCTTCACACGCTACAGGCACAGTGCCCCACAGACTGCGGCCGTGTCAGAAAACGGCCGCGAGCCTGGGCTCCCAACAGAGCACTGCCCACAACCCGCCTACAAAGTTAGGAGTTCCCACTGACTCCTCAGCTTCACTAATTCGCTAGAAGGACTCACAGAACTCAGGATTATAGTATATATTATATGTATATATTATAAAGGATACATAAATCAGTACCAGTAAAAGAAGAGACATGCAGGGTGATGTCTGGGAGGGTCCCAAATGAAAAGCTTCCATGTCTTAAGAATGTGTCACCCTCTTGGCGCATCACTGTATAGAGGGTAGCTCACCTAAGTTTCACCTAAGTGTCTAGTTTTTTTTTTTTTAACTTTACAATATTGTATTGGTTTTGCCATATATCAACATGAATCCACCACAGGTATACACGTGTTCCCCATCCTGAACCCTCCACCCTCCTCCCTCCCCGTACCATCCCTCTGGGTTGTCCCAGTGCACCAGCCCCAAGCATCCAGTATTGTGCATCGAACCTGGACTGGCAACTCGTTTCACATATGATGTTATACATGTTTCAGTGCCATTCTCCCAAATCATCCCCCACTCCCTGTCCCACAGAGTCCAAAAGACTGTTCTATACATCAGTGTCTCTTTTGCTGTCTTGTATACAGGGTTATCGTTACCATCTTTCTAAATTCCATATATGTGTGTTAGTATACTGTATTGGCAGAGAAGGCATTGTCACCCCACTCCGGTACTCTTGCCTGGAAAATCCAGGGACGGAGGAGCCTGGTAGGCTGTAGTCCATGGGGTCGCTAAGAGTCGGACACGACTGAGCGACTTCACTTTCACTTTTCACTTTCATGCATTGGAGAAGGAAATGGCAACCCACTCCAGTGTTCTTGCCTGGAGAATCCCAGGGACAGGGGAGCCTGGTGGGCTGCCGTCTATGAAGTCGTACAGAGTCGAACACGACTGAGGTGACTTAGCAGTAGCAGCAGCATACTGTATTGGTGTTTTTCTTTCTGGCTTACTTCACTCTGTATAATCGGCTCCAGTTTCATCCACCTCATTAGAACTGATTCAAATGTATTCTTTTTAATGGCTGAGTAATACTCCATGGTGTATATGTACCACAGCTTTCTTATCCATTCATCTGCTGATGGACATCTAGGTTGCTTCCATGTCCTGGCTATTATAAACAGTGCTGCTATGAACAGTGGGGTACACGTGTGTCTTTCAATTCTGGTTTCCTCAGTGTGTATGCCCAGAAGTGGGATTGCTGGGTCATATGGCAGTTCTATTTCCAGTTTTTTAAGGAATCTCCACACTGTTCTCCATAGTGGCTGTACTAGTTTGCATTCCCACCAACAGTGTAAGAGGGTTCCCTTTTCTCCACACCCTCTCCAGCATTTTTTGCCTGTAGACTTTTGGATCGCAGCCATTCTGACTGGCGTGAAATGGTACCTTATAGTGGTTTTGATTTGCATTTCTCTGATAATGAGTGATGTTGAGCATCTTTTCATGTGTTTGTTAGCCATCTGTATGTCTTCTTTGGAGAAATGTCTGTTTAGTTCTTTGGCCCATTTTTTGATTGGATCATTTATTTTTCTGGAATTGAGCTGTAGGAGTTGCTTGTATATTTTTGAGATTAGTTGTTTGTCAGTTGCTTCATTTGTTGTTATTTTCTCCCATTCTGAAGGCTGTCTTTTCACCTTGCTTATAGTTTCCTTTGTTGTGCAGAAGCTTTTAAATTTAATTAGGTCCCATTTGTTTATTTTGCTTTTATTTCCAATATTCTGGGAGGTGGGTCATACAGGATCCTGCTTTGATGTATGTCAGAGAGTGTTTTGCCCATGTTCTCCTCAAGGAGTTTTATAGTTTCTGGTCTTACGTTTAGATCTTTAATCCATTTTGAGTTTATTTTTGTGAATGTTGTTAGAAAGTATTCTAGCTTCATTCTTTTACAAGTGGTTGACCAGTTTTCCCAGCACCACTTGTTAAAGAGATTGTCTGTAATCCATTGTATATTCTTGCCTCCTTTGTCAAAGATAAGGTGTCCATAGGTGCGTGGATTTATCTCTGGGCTTTCTATTTCGTTCCATTTAAGTGTCTAGTTTTTATTGGAGTTTCATTACATAGGTTCATGAGTGAATCATGAACCTCGTGACTAAACTTAATCTGCAGTCTCTCCCTCCTGGCAGATCGGGAGATCAGATTGATAACCTGGCTCAAAGCCCCAACTCTCAAACTACATGGTTGATCTTTCTGATATGACCAGCCAGGATCTTGAACACTTCAATAGCAGGTGTACTCAGTACCTGAGGTAGTACTCAGGTACTACCAGGAGTAACAAAGACATACCATCCCTCCAAGGATTTAGAGGCTCCTCCCAGTAACTGGGGACAGACACCAGGCAGATTCTTTATTATTTAATACATACAATGATTCTTAATATATGGAACCTTTCTTGCATTCCTGGAATAAATCCCATTTGGTCATGGTGTATAACCCTTTTAATATGCTGTAGTAGCTGGGCTGGAAGAAGCACAAGCTGGAATCAAGACTGCCGGGAGAAATATCAATAACCTCAGATATGTAGATGACACCACCTTTATGGCATAAAGTGAAGAAGAACTAAAAAGCCTCTTGATGAAAGTAAAAGAGGAGAGTGGAAAAAGTTGGCTTAAAGCTCAACATTCAAAAAACTAAGATCATGGCATCTGGTCCCATCACTTCATGGGAAATAGATGGGGAAACAGTGGAAACAGTGTCAGACTTAATTTTTTGGGCTCCAAAATCACTGCAGATGGTGATTGCAGCCATGAAATTAAAAGACGCTTGCTCCTTGGAAGGAAAGTTATACCAACCTAGATAGCATATTGAAAAGCAGAAACATTACTTTGCCAACAAAAGTCCGTCTAGTCAAGGCTATGGTTTTTCCTGTGGTCATGTATGGATATGAGAGTTGGACTGTGAAGAAAGCTGAGCACCGAAGAACTGATGCTTTTGAATTGTGGTGTTGGAGAAGACTCTTGAGAGTTCCTTGGACTGCAAGGGGATCCAACCAGTCCATTCTAAAGGAAATCAGCCCTGGGTGTTCTTTGGAAGGACTGATGCTAAAGCTGAAACTACAATACTTTGGCCACCTCATGAGAAGGGTTGACTCATTGGAAAAGACTCTGATCTTGGGAGGGATTGGGGGCAGGAGGAGAAGGGGACGACAGAGGATGAGATGGCTGGATGGCATCACTGACTCGATGGACGTGAGTCTGAGTGAACTCCGGGAGTTTGTGACGGACAGGGAGGCCTGGCGTGCTGCGATTCATGGGGTTGCAAAGAGTCGGGCATGACTGAGCGACTGAACTGAACTGAACTGAACTTAGTATTAATAAGTCATTTTTTTAGATGGTTCAAGATGAAAAAGCCAGGTCTTCCCTGGCAGTCAAGTGGTTAAGACTCTGCCCTTTCACTACCAAGTGCCCAGGTTCAATCCCTGGTCAGGGAACTAAGATCCCACACGCCTCACAGCTTGTGGAAAAAAAAGATGCAAAAGCCTTGTATCCCTTTCCCTGAAGGTAGTAAGTTTACTGTGTATCTTTCTCATGTGTAGTTTATGTATATATAATACCCCCCCTTATTTGTGGGGGATTTGCTCCAAGACCACCAGTGGATGCCTGAAATCTCAGATAGTTCCAAAGTCTATATGTCCTCTGTTTTTTTTCCTGTACATGCAACCTATGACAAAGTTTAATTTATAAATTAAGCACAGCAAGACATTAACAATAATCAATAAAATAGAACAATTATAACAATATACTGTAATAAAGGAGCTTCCCTGATGGCTCAGATGGTAGAGAATCTGCCTGCAATGCAGGAGACCCAGGTTCAATCCCTATGTCAAGAAGATTCCCTGGAGAAGCAGATGGCCACCAACTGCAGTATTCTTGCCTGGAGGATTCCATGGACAGAGGAGCCTGACGGGCTGTAATAAAAGTTACGTGAATGTGATCTCTCCCTCTCACAATATTTTATTGTACTGTACTTAAAGATGGCACTGTGGTAAAGAATCCATCTGCCAATGCAGGAGATACAAGAGACATGGGTCTGATCCCTGTGTCAGGAAGAACCCCTGGAGGAGGACATGGCAACCCACTCCAGTATTCTTGCCTGGAGAATCCCATGGACAGAGGAGCCTGATGGCTACAGTCCGTGTAGTTGCAAAGTTGGACACGACTGAAGCTACTTAGCACGCACGCACCGTTCTTGTGATTTCAGATGGTAGGATGCCCATGTGATGAGATGAAGTGAGGTGAAGGATTTCAGGCATTGTGACACAGCTTTAGGCTGTTGACCTTCTGATGATTCATCAAAAGTAGGATCCAGGCTCCAGGTGATCCTGGATCATCAGGTCATGGAAGTGTTGATGGTTGGATGTCAAAAGCAGACGATGTCAGTGGGTAGGGATCCTGAGCAGGACAGAGCAGTATGGCACATGATTTCAGAGTTCAAGACACTCAGAATGGTGTGCACAATTTAAAACTTAGAATTTTATTTCTGGTAATTTTTTATTTAATGTTTTCAGACCATGCTTCACTGTGGGTAGTGGGTAACTAAAACTGTGGAAAGAAAAATCTCAGATAAGGGAGATAAGGGGTTACTGCTCTACAAGCAAAATGCTTGTTGGGCGCTCCCTGGCCCCGTTGGAAGCCCTGGCCGGATCTCCATCCCTGCCGTTTCAGCTGAAAGGCTTGCCGCGTCAGAAGTGCCCTGAGGAGGTCAAACGCATGCTGCACGTGCTCGGGCTGGAGGAGAAGCGGGATTCCCGGAGCAGGTTTCTGAGCGGCGGGATGCGGCGCAAGCTCTCCATCGGCATTGCCCTCATCGCGGGCTCCAAGGTAGGCCCGGGGGGCCTGCGGTGCAGCCTGAAGCCCAGGCCGGGGCTCTGCCGTCCTCACGGGGCTGCCCCTCCGCCCTCCAGGTGCTGATGCTGGACGAGCCCACCTCGGGCGTGGACGCCATCTCCAGGAGGGCCATCTGGGACCTTCTGCAGCAGCACAAGAGCGACCGCACCATCCTGCTGACTACCCACTTCATGGACGAGGCTGACCTGCTGGGGGACCGCATCGCCATCATGGCCAAGGGGGAGCTGCAGTGCTGCGGGTCGTCGCTGTTCCTCAAGGAGAAATACGGTGAGCGGGGCCGGCGGGCAGCCGAAAGTCCATTCCACACGGGTCGCGTGGCTGGTCCAGGTGCGGGAGAAAGTGCCCACTGGTCATGTTCCCCGAGGGCCCCTGAGGTCAGGTGGGGAGCGGCCTTCTCTAGACGGCCTGTCTGCTCCCTGTGGGTGGAGACCCGAGGCCCAGGCAGAGGGGCTGTGAGAATGACAAGGAGAGTGGAAAGAATCTCTGAGACTTGGAGTCAGAAGACCTGTGCCTGAGCTCCATGCTGGTAGTTTACTCCTTCTTCATCCTTGTTACAAAGTTAGTTCATCGTTTTGTAGCCTTAGTTTCAGTTCAGTTCAGTTGCTCAGTTGTGTCCTACTCTTTGCGACCCAATGGACCACAGCACGCCAGGCTTCTCTGTTCATCACTATCTCCTGGAGGTTACTCAAACTCACGTCCATCGAGTCAGTGATGCCATCCAACCATCTCATCCTCTGTCATCCCCTTCTCCCGCCTTCAATCTTTCCCAGCATCAGGGTCTTTTCAAATGAGTCAGCTCTTTGCATCAGGTGGCCAAAGTATTGGAGCTTCAGTTTCAGCATCAGTCCTTCCAATGAATATTCAGGACTGATTTCCCTTAGGATGGACTGGTTGGATCTCCTTGAAGTCCAAGGGACTCTCAAGAGTCTTCTCCAACACCACAGTTCAAAAGCAGCAATTCTTCAGCTCTCAGATTTCTTTATAGTCCAACTCTCACATCCATACATGACCACAGGAAAACTATAGTTTTGACTAGACAGACCTTTGTTGGAAAAGTAATGTCTCTGCTTTTAATATGCTGTGTAAGTTGGTCATAGCTTTTCTTCTAAGGAGCAAGCATCTTTTAATTTCATGGCTGTGGTCACCATCTGCAGTGATTTTGGAGCCCAAGAAAATAAAGTCTCTCACTGTTTGCATTGTTTCCCCATCTGTTTACCATTAAGTGATGGGACCAGATGCCATGATCTTAGTTTTCTGAATGTTGAGTTTTAAGCCAGCTTTTTCACTCTTCTCTTTCACTTTTATCAAGAGGCTCTTTAGGTCGTCTTCACTTTCTGCCATAAGGGTGTCATCATCTACTTATCTGAGGTTATTGATATTTCTTCTGGCAATCATGATTCCAGCTTGTGCTTCACCCAGCCCAGCATTTCGCATGATGTACTCTGAATATAAGTTAAGTAAACAGAGCGACCATATACAGCCTTGACGTACTCCTTTCCCAATTTGGAACCAGTCTCTTGTTCCATGTCCAGTTCTAACTGTTGCTCCTTGACCTGCATACAGATTTCGCAGGGGGCATTTCAGGTGGTCTGGTATTCCCCCCTCTTGAAGAATTTTCCACAGTTTGTTGAGATCTACACAGTCGAAGACTTTGGCATAATCAATAAAGCAGAAGTAGATGTTTTTCTGGAACTCTCTTGCTTTTTCAGTGATCCAATGGATGTTGGCAATTTGATCTCTGGTTCCTCTGCCTTTTCTAAATCCAGCTTGAACATCTGGAAGTTCATGGTTCACGTACTGTTGAAGCCTCACTTGGATAATTTTGAGCATTACTTTGCAGTGTGTGAGATGAGTGCAATTGTGCAGTAGTTTGAGCATTCTTTGGCATTGCCTTTCTTTGGGATTGGAATGAAAACTGACCTTTTCCAGTCCTGTGGCCACTGCTGAGTTTTCCAAACTTCTTGGCATATTAAGTGCAGCACTTCCACAGCATCATCTTTTAGGCATTGAAATAGCTCAGCTGGAATTCCATCACCTCCACTAGCTTTATTCCTTGTGATGCTTCCTAAGTCCCACTTGACTTCACATTCCAGGGTATCTGGCTCTGGGTAAGTGATCACACCATTGTGGTTATCTGGGCCTTGAAGATCTTTTTTGTACAGTTCTTTTGTGTATTCTTGACACCTCTTCTCAATATCTTCTGCTTTTGTTAGGTCTGTACCGTTTCTGTCCTTTATTGTGTCAATCTTTGGATGAAATATTCCGTTGATATCTCTAATTTTCTTGAAGAGATCTCTAGTCTTTCCCATTCTATTATTTTCTTTTATTAAAATGAAGATTAAGAGACCTTGTTCCTCAAAGAGGGAGCTAATGCCTGCATAGGACGAGTTGTTCTCTCCACAGCAGGGCGCACTCCTGCTGGACATCTCGCCACAGACATCCCCCTCTTTTCCTGGCCCCCAGCCGTCTGGGTTTCCCTCTAGTGTCTCTGACTGCTCCTGTGCATCACTTCTACTTCTAGGCTTGGAAGTGCCCAGGTCGCGTCACTATTTTTTCCCCTGCTCACTGACTTGGTGGTCTCATTCAGTGTCCTGACTTATACGTATCTGTGCTGAAAAATGTCTCTGCAGGACCTCTCAGCTGAACTCCAGACTTGTGTGTCTAACTGCTTACTCTGCACACCCCTAGACAGTGAACGTATCTGTTGGACTGTCCACGGCTGATGGCACAGCTGAACTCCAGCTCTTGACCAACACACTAGCTCACCCACAGTAAAGGCAGCGCCATCCTTTTAGCAGCGTGGCCAGAATCTCGGGGCTCCCTGATCCTCTATGTCTCTCATAGCCCGTATCTGATCCATCTGCCAATCCCCGTGGCCCTGCCTTCCTCACACCCTGGCCCAGCGTACTGTCTCCCTACCTGGATCATTGAAGTTGCTTCCAGCCCACAGCTGGCCTCTGGCCCACTTGTCAGAAGGAGTGTGCCACTCTGCTGCTCAGTCCACCGATGACTCCCCATCCCACTTTGTGAAAGGAGAAGGCAGGGTCCTGGGAGCTGCTCAAACACCTTGCTTAGCCTGGTCCTGCTTCCCCAGCCATTTCTCCTGATATTCTTCTGCTCCCGCCTCAGGGCCCCCTTTCTGATCCAGGACATGGGCCTCCTCCTGCATCCCAGCCCACGTATCACCATGCCGCCTCCTCTTCCTCAGGTCTTTAGTCCTTTCAGAGATGTCACATTCTCAGTAAGGCCTTCCCCAGCTTCAAAGTCATGATCCCCCATACTCTGTATCCCCTTCCTGTTCATCTTTTGCCTTAGCACTTATCACTAATATGGTCTTGATTTACTTATTTACCTTATCATATGTCTCACGTTCCTGTAATGAAAGCTCCTTGAGTGATGATAGGGATTTTTGACTGTTTGATCTGCTGCTATATGCTCAGTATCTAGAAAAGTACCTGTCAGGTCACAAGAGCTCAGTGAATGTTTGTTGAGTGACCACAGTGCCAGCAATGTAGTAACAAGTGTTACTAGTAGCTTCTGAAAGAATATTTAGAATACCATAGGGTATGTATTCTCAAAACATAATTTAATTATGAAAGAGATACTTTTGTTCTTAACCTTAATGTTCAAGGTCTCTCTCTGCTCAATTTTCACTTCTCCACATTAGTTATCCCTTAAGCAGAGTGTTGCCTTTAATGCAGCCCTCCTTTTATTTTTCCTAGTATCGCTAAATGCTGTTATCACCTCCCAACTACGGAGTCAAAGGAGAGACTCAAGAATAGTGTTATAGACCTTCCAAGGCAAATTCACCACAGCTCTCCAGTTTGTCTAGCCTATGGAGCTGTCATGTTCTAGGCTATTGAACACTAAGGGTAACTAAAAAGAGAAAAACCATTTCATGATCTTTTAAATGTTTCAGGTGCAGGATATTATATAACTCTGGTAAGAAAACCACATTGTGACACAGAGAAGATTTCTCTTCTGGTTTACCAGCACATACCAAATGCAGTTTTCCAGTCTAGCATTGGAGAAGAGCTAACATTTATCCTTCCTAAAGAGAGTGCACACAGGTATGGACCTGAGAGGGCTGGAGTCATTTTTTGCATGTGCTCAGTGTTCAGTCATCTCTCTTGTCCCTGTCCTCACCAAGGGCTCTCAATTCTGTAATGGTTTGGATTTCTAGGCCTTTGATAGAAGGCAATGGCAACCCACTCCAGTGTTCTTGCCTGGAGAATCCCAGGGACGGGGAAGCCTGGTAGGCTGCCGTCTATGGGGTCACACAGAGTCGGACACGACTGAAGCGACTTAGCAGCAGCAGCAGAAAGACACCACACTCCAGCCAGAGTGCACTTGAAAATATAGGACTCTGTTGTTGTTTAGTCACTAAGTCACATCTGACTCTTTTGCAGCCCCATGGACTGTAGCCCTCCAGGCTCCTCTGTCCATGGGATTTCCCAGGGAAGAATACTGGAGTGGTTTGCCATTTCCTTCTGCAGGGGATCTTCCTGACCCAAGGATCGAACCTGCATCTCCTTCATTGGCAGGAGGGTTCTTTACCATCTGAGCCACCAGGGAAGCCTTGTGATCATGTTCCCTCCCTCCTTAAAAACCCCTGATGGCTCCCAGCTGCTTTCAGATTAAAATAAAATTATGATGGCATCAGAGGGGCCCTTGACTGTGTGAACTCTAATTACAGGCACCCAAGTAACTGGGCTCAGATGAAAACTGTACTTGATTTTCCTTTATATTACAGTTGACCCTTGAACGACACAGGTTTGAACTATGTGAGTCCACTTATACCTGGATTTTTCAATAAATAGGTTACTATGGTACTGCACTACCCCTCGTTTGGTTAAGTCTGTAGATGCAGAACATTTGGACTGAAACTCCAGTACTGTGGCCACCTCATGTGAAGAGTTGACTCATTGGAAAAGACTCTGATGCTGGGAGGGATTGGGGGCAGGAGGAGAAGGGGACAACAGAGGATGAGATGGCTGGATGGCATCACTGACTCGATGGACGTGAGTCTGAGTGAACTCTGGGAGTTTGTGATGGACAGGGAGGCCTGGCGTGCTGTGATTCATGGGGTATCAAAGAGTCGAACACAAGTGAGCAACTGAACTGAACTGAACTGAACTATAAAGTTATAAGTGGATTTTCGATGTGGGGTGGGAGCCAGGGTCAGCCTTGTAATTATTTCAGACCTCAGACTCACTCCCAACATGTCCCTCTCTCCCTCTCCTCAGTCCTCATGTTTCTTTTGGATAGGAATCTTAGTTATACTTCATTGAGAAAGTAAACACCATCCAACAAGTACTCTATTTATCCCTTTTAACAGACCTACAAACTTGCTTTTTTCAACACCAGCTCAAGTACTCAGCCACTTGGTCTTGGGAGTTTGCTGGTTTGGTTATTTCCTCTTTCATCTACATCATCTACTTCTCTTCTTTGGCTCATGTCCATGAACATATTAGTGTGCTCTGGAGATACACTGTCTTGAGCCTGCCTCTCTTTCCAGCCACCACTCCATGTCCTGTAACCCTGCGCAGGTGAAGCTTTCTAAAAATAGGTTAATCATGTTGCCTGCTTTATCTCATTGCCCATGAATTACTCAGTCTACTTCACAGTGACTTTCACACCCTTCCATGCAAGCTGGAAAAATGCCTATTCAGGTCTTCTGCCCATTTTAAAATTAGGTTGTTTGTCTTTTTGATATTGAGTTCAGTGAGCCATTTATATGTTTTTGGATATTAACCCCTTATCAGTTCAGTTCAGTTCAGTTCAGTCGCTCAGTCATGTCCGACTTTTTGCGACCCCATGAATCGCAGCACACCAGGCCTCCCTGTCCATCACCAGCTCCCGGAGTTCACTCAGACTCATGTCACATACTATTTGCAAATATTTTTTCCCATTTCAGTAGCTAATCTTTTTTTTTTGTCAATAGTTTCCTTTGCTGGTGCAAAAGCTTTTAAGTTTAATTAAGTCCCATTTGTTTTTGCTTTTGTTTTCTTTGCCTTAGGATATAGATCCAAAAAAATATTGTTATGGTTCGTGTGAAACTGTGTTCTGCCTTTGTTTTCTTCTAGGAGTTTTATGATTTCTGGTCTTCCATTTAGGTCTTAGTCCATTTTGAGTTTATTTTTGTATATGGTGTGAGAAAATGTTCTAATTTCATTCTTTTACATGTAGCTGTCCAGTTTATTTCTCAGCACAGCTTAACAAAGAGACTGGGTTTCCCCATTGCCTGTTCTTGTCTCCTTTGTTGTAAACTGATTGGCTGTAGCTGTGTGGGCTTATTCTGGGTTCTCTGTTCTGTTCCATTGATCCACTTGTCTGTTTCTGTGCCAATACCATACTGTTTTGATTACTATCGCTTTATGTGATACTTCCAGCTCTAGTCCTTTTTTTTTTCTCAAGATGGCTTTGGCTATTCAGGCCCTCTTATGTTTCCATACAGATTTTAGAATTATTTGTTCTAGTTCTGTCAAAAATGTCATTGGTATCTTGATAGAGATCGCATTGAATCTGTAGATTGCCTTGGATTGTATGGTCAGTTTAACAATAATAATTCTTCCAATCTAAGAACAAGTGTATCTTTCTACCTGTTTGTATTGTCTTCAGTTTCTTTCATCAGTGCCTTATGGCTTTCCAAGTACTGGTCTTTTATCTATAATGTTTTTATCTATATATGCTATAATGTTCTTTATGTGATGGTAAATGAAATTGTTTCCTTCATTCTCCTTTCTGATAATTTTTTGTAAGTGTACAGAGCTCTGTGTACAGAACAGAACAATATAGAACAATAGAGTTCTGTATATTAACTTTGTATCCTTTAAATTTTACAAATTCATTGATGAGTTCTAGTAGCTTTTTTATGGCATCTTGAGGATTTTCTACATATAGTATCATGTCACCTGATAATGGAGACAGCTTTACTTCTTCCTTTCCAATATGGATTTCTTCTATTTCTTTTCTTGTCCAATTGTTGTGGCCAGGACTTCCAAAACTATGTTGAATGAAAGTGGTAAGAGTGAGCATCTTTGTCTTGTTCCTGATCTTAGAGGAAATACTTGCGGTTTTTCACATCAAATGTGATGTTAGCTGTGGGCTTATATGTGGCCTTTATTATGTTGAGGAACGTTCCTTCTATTCCCACTCTGTGGAGAGTTTTTACCATAAATGGATATTGAATTTGCCCAGAAAATTTTCCTTCATCTGTTGAGACAATCATGTGAGTTTTATTCTCTAGTTTGTTAATGTGGTGTATCACATTGATTGATTTGCAGATACTGAACCAACACTTGCATCCCTGAAATAAATCCCACTTGATCACAGTATGTGAACCTTTTAATATGTTGTTGAATTCAGTTTGCCACTATTTTGTTCAGAATTTTTGCATCTATGCTCATCAGTGATATTGGCATGTAATTTTCTTTTTCTGTGTGATATCTTTGTCTGGTTTTGGTATCAGGGCCTTATAGAATGAGTTTGGAAGCATTATGTCCTCTGCAATTTTTTGGAATAGCTTGAGAAGGATTTTTCTTCTCTAAATGTTTGGTAGAATTCACCTGTGAAACCAGCTGGTCCTGGACTTTTGTTTGTTGGGAGTTTTTAAAAATTATTTCTGATTCAGTTTCATTACTGATAGTTGATCTCTTCATATTTTCTATTTCTTCCTGGCTCAGTCTTGAATTTCTGTGAATTTGCCCATTTCTTCTTTATTGTCCATGTTATTGGTGTATGACTGTTCATATAAAGTTCTTATATTCCTTTGTGTTTTCGTGGTGTCCATTGTAGCTTCCCCTTTTTCATTTCTGATTCAATTGATTTTGGCCCACTCTCTGTTTTTCTTAATGAGTCTAGCTAAAGGTTCATCAGTTTATTTATCTTTTCAAAGAAACTCCTCTTAGTTTCATTGCTTTTTTCTATTGTTTTTGGTCTTTATTCGTTTCTTCTCTAATATTTATGATTTATTTCCTTCTGCTAACTTTGGGTTTTGTTTTTTCTTGTTCCTCTAGGTTCAGTTTAGGTCATTTTAAAATTTTCTTGTTTCCTGAGGTTGGCTTGTATCACTATAAACTTCCATCTTAGAGCTTCTTTCTTTTGCCACATCATGTAGATTTTGTATTATCTTGGCTTCATTTTCATTTGTCTCTAGGTATTTTTAAATTTCTTCTTTGATTTCTTCAGTGACTCATCAGTTGTTTAGTAGCATGTTGTTTAGCCTCCATGCATTTGTGGTTTTGCAGGGTTTTTTTTCATGTAGTTGATTTCTAGTCTTATAGTGTTTTAGTCAGAAAAGATGCTTGATATGATTTCAGAGATGAATTAATATTTACTTTGCACCTGCAGTGTGCTAGGTGTATATTTGATTTATCCTTACAGAAAGTTTTGAAGTAAATGGTATTATTTATGCTCATTGTTCAAGTTCAGAGTCATGAAGCTCAAGAGGGACAGAATTGAGACTTGAACAAATATCTTCTTAACTCCATAGTCCGTGCTTTTTCCTTTGTAGAAAGCCAAGGGTAATAAGGAGGGATTCAACTTCCACCTTTGATGAATAAAACTGCTCTTCCCTTCCAGCTTTGAAGCTCTGTTTACGGACTTGGAACTGAGGCAGGAAGAGCTGGGCATTGCCAGCTTTGGGGCCTCTGTCACCACTATGGAAGAAATCTTCATTCGGTAAGTGAATACAAAACCATAGATTCCAGGAATCTTAGGGTTGGAAGGGTACTTAAACGTTGCCCAGTGTTTGAATCCTTTCTGTAACATCCTCACTGAATAGTCTTCCAGCCTCTGATATTCATTAGTGTAGAAAATATTGAATATAATATCATCCAACAAACATAATTTTAACATAAAATCCTAGGAATGAAAAGCAAAAAGTGGCATTGTATCAGTTGGGATGCTTTTGACTCTAAGTAACAGATAAACCGAACTCGACTGGTTTAGACAATTAGGAAGGTTTATTATCTCATTTAAAATAGCACTGAAACATGTATATTATCATATGTGAAATAGATTGCCAGTCCAGGTTCGATGCATGAGACAGGGTGCTCAGGGCTGGTGCACTGGGATGACCCTGAGGGATGGGATAGGGAATGAGGTGGGAGAGGGGTTCAAGATGGGGAACACATGTACACCCATGGTTGATTCATGTGCTGCTGCTGCTGCTGCTAAGTCACTTTAGTCATGTCTGACTCTGTGCGACCCCATAGACGGCAGCCCACAAGGCTCCCCCATCCCTGGGATTCTCCAGGCAAGAACAGTGGAGTGGGTTGCCATTGCCTTCTCTAATGCAGGAAAGTGAAAAGTGAAAGTGAAGTCTCTGAGTCTTGTCCGACTCTTAGCAACCCCATGGACTGCGGCCCACCAGGCTCCTCCATCCATGGGATTTTCCAGGCAAGAGTACTGGAGTGTGGTGCCATTGCCTTCATGTGAATATATGGCAAAAACCACGACCATATTGTAAAGTAATTAGCCTCCAATTAAAAGAAAAAAAAAAAGATTTCCCAAGGTAGGGCAGCTCTGGCATTGGCTGATTCATCCACCAAGCTATTTGAATGAAGCAGGAATGCTGGCTCAGTGCTAGGAAGGCTTTGAGGGGGCCTCCCTGGTAAACTTCCCAGGCAGCCACACTGGGCCATAAAGTGGCAAGGAGACCAGGTCAGTATTATTTTACCCAGTCTGGTAATGTTTGTCTTTGAAATAAAATATGCAGGCTATTTATGAGTATTATTTATGATATATTAAAATTTATATCTATCATTTTTTAAAATATCAAAGAGGACACTAATAGATGCAGAAATATACCATGTTCATGGATCGGAAGAATCAATATAGTGAAAATGAGTATACTACCCAAAGCAATCTATAGATTCAATGCAATACCTATCAAGCTACCAATGGTATTTTTCACAGAGCTAGAACAAATAATTTCACAATTTGTATGGAAATACAAAAAACCTCGAATAGCCAAAGCAATCTTGAGAAAGAAGAATGGAACTGGAGGAATCAACCTGCCTGACTTCAGGCTCTACTACAAAGCCACAGTCATCAAGACTGTATGGTACTGGCACAAAGACAGAAATATAGATCAATGCAACAAAATAGAAAGCCCAGAGATAAACCTACACACCTATGGACACCTTATCTTTGACAAAGGAGGCAAGAATATACAATGGAGAAAAGACAATCTCTTTAACAAGTGGTGCTGGGAAAACTGGTCAACCACTTGTAAAAGAATGAAACTAGAACACTTTCTAGCACCATACACAAAAATAAACTCAAAATGGATTAAAGATCTAAACATAAGACGAGAAACTATAAAACTCCTAGAGGAGAAAATAGGCAAAACACTCTCTGACATACATCACAGCAGGATCCTCTATGACCCACCTCCCAGAATATTGGAAATAAAAGCAAAAATAAAAACAAATGGGTTCTAATTAAAATTAAAAGCTTCTGCACAACAAAAGAAACTATAAGCAAGGTGAAAAGACAGCCTTCAGAATGGGAGAAAATAATAGCAAATGAAGCAACTGACATCTAATCTCAAAAATACACAAGCAACTCCTACAGCTCAATTCCAGAAAAATAAACGACCCAATCAAAAAATGGGCCAAAGAACTAAATAGACATTTCTCCAAAGAAGACATACAGATGGCTAACAAACACATGAAAAGATGCTCAACATCACTCATTATCAGAAAAATGCAAATCAAAACCACAATGAGGTACCATTTCACGCCAGTCAGAATGGCTGCAATCTAAAAGTCTACAAGCAATAAATGCTTGAGAGTGTGTAGAGAAAAGGGAACCCTCGTACACTGTTGGTGGGAATACAAACTAGTACAGCCACTATGGAGAACAGTATGGAGATTCCTTAAAAAACTGGAAATAGAACTGCCATATGACCCAGCAATCCCACTGCTGGGCATACACACCAAGGAAACCAGAATTGAAAGAGACACGTGTACCCCAATGTTCATCACAGCACTGTTTATAATAGCCAGGACATGGAAGCAACCTAGATGTCCATCAGCAGATGAATGGATAAGAAAGCTGTGGTCCATATACACAATGGAGTATTACTCAGCCATTAAAAAGAATACATTTGAATCAGTTCTAATGAGGTGGATGAAACTGGAGCCTATTATACAGAGTGAAGTAAGTCAGAAAGAAAAACACCAATACAGTATACTAACACATATATATGGAATTTAGAAAGATGGTAACGACAACCCTGTATGCGAGACAGCAAAAGAGACACAGATGTATAGAACAGTCTTTTGGACTCTGTGGGAGAGGGGGCAGGGTTGACTTGGGAGAATGGCATTAAAACATGTATAATATCATATAAGAAACGAATCGCCAGTCCAGGTTTGATGCAGGATACAGGAAGCCTGGGGCTGGTGCACTGGCATGACCCAGAGGGATGGTATGGGGAGGGAGGTGGGAGGGGGGTTCAGGATGGGGAACACATGTACACCTATGGCGGATGCGTGTTGATGTATGGCAAAACCAATACAATATTGTAAAGTAAAAAAAATAATAAAATTAAAAAAAATTTTTTAATATATAAATTTATTTATTTTAATTGGAGGCTAATTACTGTACAATACAATATGTCTATCATTTTACCTTATATTTTCTACTGTTGAGTCTGTATGACATTCTCTCCCTTTTATGAATTATTTTTTTCTCATTCTGTAGTTTCCTCCCTACCCCACACTAGTTGGAAACTGTATATTCTTATTTTATTATTTTAATGGTAAGCCTAGATATTGAGATGCACATAAGTAATTCATCAAAGTCTCAGGGGAAGTAATATCTTTACTCTGCTCCTGGAAAATATCAAGGCTTTGAAACACTTTAATTTATTCACACACATCCTACCATTACCGACTTATACATTATACTATCATTATATATTTTAATTCTCTTTTTTAACTCCACAAAACATTATTGTTTTATCAAAGACAGTGGTTGTTTAAATTCATATACATGTTCAGCTTTTTCTGTGTTTTTTTTTCCCTTGTGCTTCTTAGACTTTCCTTCTGCCTGAAGTACATTCTGTCCCATGTCCTTTACTATTTTTATGCTGGTGCCAAACGCTCTCAGTTATTTTGGTCTGGAAATGATTTTGTTTCTCATTTTTGAAGGATATTCTCCTTATCCATTCTTTGGCATTCATTCATACCATAGCCACATATTTTAGATGTGTTTCTTATAAATGGAATATAGCTGGAGTTTAAAAAGCATTAATTTGTATATCTTTATCATTTAAGTAGTTCTTTGTTGTTGTCGTTCAGTTGCTAATTCATGTCCAGCTCTTTGCAACCCCGTGTTCTGCAGCACGCCAGCCTCCTCTGTCCTCCACTATCTCTTGGAGGAGTTTGCTCAGATTCATGTCCATTGAGTCCGTGATGCTATCTGACCATCTCATTCTCTGCTGCCCCCTTCTTTTGCCTTCAATCTTTCCCATCATCAGGGTCTTTTCTAGTGGGTAATAAACTTCTAATCTATTTAGTTTTAAATCTATCATATTACTCAGTGTCTTCTATTTATCCCATCAATTCCATATTCTCTTATTTCCTTTCTAGTCTTTGGAATTGATTTAGTGGGTTTTTTTTTTTTTTTGCTTTATATTTTCTCCGCCGTTAGTTTAGAATTTGTACATTATCTTGCTCTTCTCTTCTTGGTTACCCTAAGATTTCAATGTGCATTTTTAGCTTATTAAAGTGTACAATAAACTAGCACATTTACTTGCATTCCAGACAATGCAATGTGTAGCACTCTTAAATTCCATTTGTTCCACTTTTGCTATGTGGTATTTATTCAACTATTTCAATTCTGTGTATATTTGGAAGTCTGTAGCACATTATTGTGCTTTTGTGCAATCAGCATTCCTTTAAATTTAGCACATATTTACCCTTGGCATTGTTCTTACACTCTTAAGCATCATTCACCCTTAAGGTTCCATCTCGGGCTGTTTTCTTTCTGCCCAAACAATATCTATTTCCTTTAGTGCAGATTTTCTGATCTGATGAAGTCTCAGAGTTTTTGTTTGCCTGAAAATATATTTTTGGCCTCCATTTCTTAGAGAATTTTCCCTTGATACAGAATTTTACATTGTCAGGGGTTGTTTTTAATACTTCTACAATGTAATTCTAATTTCTTCTTCTTAAAACAGATTTGTTGGGGTATAATTTACATACTGTAGCGTTAACCAGTAATTCACACCATATAGTTTGATAGCTTTTAGTAAATTTATGGTGGGACCATAAGCCAACATTAGAACATTTTCATCACTCTGGAAAGATCTTCCATGTTCATTTGCAAATATTCCAAATATTCCTTGTTCCCATTTCTAGTCCAAGGAAACCACTAGTCTACTTTCTGTCTTTATATATTTACCTATTATGGACATTTCATAAGAATGGAATCATTTGGATTCATATGTAGAAAATCATACAGTATGTATTTTATGTCTGGCTTCTTTCACATAGAATAATTTCTGGAGGCTCATTCATGTTGTAGCATGTATAATAAATACTTTGGTTTTTTTATTGCTGAATAGTTCTCCATTATATGAATAGACCATTTTTGCTTATTTCTTCCATTCTATTGTCTTCTGACTTCCATATGTCTACTGAGATGTCAGCTGCTAGTATTATTATTATTCTTTTAATGCAGTCTGTCCTTTATCTCTGGCTGCTTTTAATATAATTTTTTCTTTGCCTTAGGTTTTCAACATTTTTACGGTGCTGTGCATTTGTGTGGTTTTCTTTGTGTTCTGCTTAGGATTTTTACCGCTCTTCACATTGTGTTTTGCTGGTATTGGTCAGTTTTGGAAAATTCTCACCTAATCTCTCTTCTGATCCATCCTCTCCACTCTTACTGAGACAGCTACTTACACACAACTTTTCCCTTTCAGGTGTCTCATGTCTGTTATACTCCTTTTTGGGCTTGTATTGATTATCTGTTGCTGCTAGCAAATTACTCTGAAACTTAGCAGCCTTGAAACAACAAACATTTGTTACCTCACAGTTTCTGTGGATCAGGAGCCCAGGAGCAAGTAGGTAGGAGATTCTGGCTCAGATCTATTTTGAGGTGGTTGGAAATGGCAACCCACTCCAATATACTTGCCTGGAAAATCCCATGGACAGAAGAACCTGGTGGGCTACAGTTCATGAGGTCTCAAAGAGTCAGACACAACTGAGCGTCTGAGCATGAGCATGTAGTCGAGTCTCCAGCCGGGGCTGCAGTCTATAAGGGCTCACTTGGGGAAGGATCCACTTCCACGTTCACTCCTGCTGTTGCTGGCTGGCCTCAGCTGCTCATGATGTGGGCCTCCCCTTCAGCGTGCTGGAATGACCTTGTGATATGGCAGTTGGTATCCCCCACAGCGAGTGATCGGAGAAAGATGACCAGATGGAAACCATGTTCACTTTGTCACCTAATCTTGGAAGTGTCATTTTATCACGTTTGCTATATTCTGTTTACTAGAAGTTGGTCACTAGGTCCAGCTCAAAGTAAAGGGGAGAATGTTAGCACAAGTAACGAAGGGAAAAATAAACAAGTAGAACTACCTCAAAATAAAGCTTCTGCACAGCAAAAGAAATGATCAACAAAATGCAAAGGCAACCTACTGAATGGGAGAAAGTATTTGCAGACACATATATGATAAGGGGCTAGTATCTAAAATATATAAAGAATTCATACAATTCAATAGCAAAAAAAATCCAATTTTTAAATAGGCAGAGGGCCTGAATAGACTTTTTTCCAAAGGAAATGTTCAGACGGCCAACAGGTACATGAAAAGGTGTTCAGCATCACTAATCATTAGGGAAATGCAAATCAGAACCACAGTGAGCTATCACTTCACACCCATTGGAATGGCAGAGAGACAGGAGATGACAAGTGTTGGCAAGGATATGGAGAAAAGAGAACCCTTGTATTCTGTTGGTGAGAATGTAAATTGATATACAACCACTATAAAAAGCAATATTGAAATTTCCTCAAAAAAATTAAAAATAGAACTATCATATGATCTGGTTCCACTTTATGGTTATATATCTAAAGGAAGTGGACTGACTACCTCAAACATGTACTGCCATGTTTACTTTAGCATTATTTACAGTGGCCAAGTTGTGGAAACAACCTAAGTGTCCATCAGCATATGAATGGATAAAGAAGACGTGATTGATATACACACACACACACACACACACACTGTTTGGCCATAAAAAATTTTTTTAAAAGAGGAATCATGCCATTTGCAACAGCATGGATGGGCCTTGAGGGCATTATGCTCAATGAAACGTCAGGCACAGAAATACAAGCACTGTGTGATCTCACTTATATGTGGAATATAAAAAAATTCACAGAAACAACAGATTTGTGGTTGCCAGAGGTTGGAGGCAGGCTTCCCTGATAGTTCAGTTGGTAAAGAATCTGCCTGCAATGCAGGAGACCCCAGTTTGATTCCTGGGTTGGGAAGATCTGCTGGAGAAGGGATAGACTACCCACTCCAGTATTCTTGGGCTTCCCTGGTGGCTCCACTGGTAAAGAATCCACCTGCAATGTGGGAGACCTGTGTTCAATCCCTGGGTTGGGAAGGTTACCTGGAGAAGAGAAAGGCTACCCACTCCAGTATTCTGGCCTGGAGAATTCCATGGACTATATAGTCTATGGGGTCTCAAAGAGTGAATACAACTGAGCAACTTTCACTTCCACTTTCTTCAGAGGTTGGAGGCAGGAGTGTGGTAATTGGGTGAAGGTGATCAAAGGTTGTAACCTGCCAATCACATGGTTTGGGTTCCCCTGGCAACCAGACCCCATCTTGTGGTGCTTTCCCAAGTCCACATGACAAAGGACACTCTTACGGCTCTCTTCACTTAGAAATTTGCAAGAGTTTTAGGAGCTCTGTTCTGGAACCAGGACAAAGAACAAATCTATATTTCTTATAAATAACAATAATCACAGAGGGAAATAATAAAAACTGTTTCCTCATGATTTGGTTACATTTTACTATTATCAGTGCTCTTGAGGTTATTTTTATGTCTACTTACACTGTGTGATGTGCCGGGGTCCAGCCCTGGCTGATCCAGGGTATTCGAAGCAGGGACAGCGTCGGCGAGGATCAGGATACAATAGCTTCAATTAGATATTAATTAGAGATGTAAAGAGTAATAGAATGAGAATAGCTCAGTAGGAAAATTCAGTGGAGAAAAGAGGCTGAGTAGCTTGGTTTACGCGGGAGACCAATAAAACTTCAAGACAAGAAGCTTGCACCACTTACGTAGGCCACAGGCGTCCTTCCGTTCTCCCGAAGGAGAGGAGACACTGAGGCCTCCCCGGTCGGATCTTAGAAGCCCAGGCAAAATTAGTAAGCTTGGTGGGTTCCACGCTCCAGATGGAGACTCAGCCAGAGTGAGAGAGAGAGTGACATGGGGAGACCAGTATTTCGAGAAACTGATCCCAATTCTTTATTTTCCATGGTCTACTTTTATACACTGAGATGTTATGCAAAAGTCACACGGGGTCAGCAGTCCTGACTTTTATCAAAGTCAGGTGTTTCATACAAATGTATACAGAGGTCTTAGAGGTGTTACATCATCTTCTGGCCAGGGGGCCTGCTGACAATTTATGACCCTCTCCTTGTGACAGCGGTCAGTCAACCAGAACACTTATTTCTCCAGGGGTGATTATTCTTAAAACAGACGCCACCCAAATAAAGTTGCATTCCTATATAGGGTGAGGGTGTAGTGGGTTTTAATTAAGGAAAGAATTTACTTAGCCTAAGGTCTAACGTGATTTATACCAAAGGTTAATACTTATTTCTTCTATATATTCATTAATGTGTGTAAGGGCAGGGGATGTGGAGACTTAGCAACAAACATTGGCTCAACAAATGAAAAACCCTTCACCAATACAATTTCTAATCAGCCCACTATACTTATACTAATAGTTTTCTAACTTTTCTAAGGAACCTGTTTTTAGAAGGTTTAAAGTATCTCGTGCCTCTCGCTGTTGGGAAGCTGTGAGCAATCACATGCGGCCGGACAAGCCTGTCAGGCAGGCCAGAGAACCTTCAGAGGAGTTTGTAGGTTAAAACACTCTTGTCACGCCCAGGAGTTTTTATTAACTGGAGCTCTAAGTTAACTCCTTCTCCGAAAGAGGTGGTGGGGGACAGCCCCCTGTAAAGTCAGAGGTGTAGGTGAGAGCACAAAGTAGTAAAGTAGGCAGGCTCTGGTTATGGGGGTAGATGCTCGAGGATTTCCAGGGGGACTCCTGAGGCTCGATCCTGCCTTTGCGTATGTTGAGCCTCCTTCCTCATGACCTTTGCCACGGGCCAAGTGCCTCACTCTGGCCCCCAACAGTGATGGAAGCATTATGTTGACAATTTGAAATCAATACTGGTGAGAGTGTTTACAACATGAAAATTGGTAAACACTATAAATTGGAGTTTATTTCTTTGTTGACTGTCTAGATTTAGAAAGTAATGACTGAGAAAATGTTAATAGTGTGAATTAAGCTTCAAAGTATGTCCTATCTGAAGCAATTTCATTAATAGAATTTGAGGAAATACTCTTTGAGTTTTTTAAATGTGTTATTTAGTCCAATAAAAATGTTACTCACCTCGTGGATGAATGAATGAAGTTTTGATATAACATCTTTGTTGTTTCAGTTTTGTCTTAATCATTAATGTTAATTAAAACATCAACCAGTGTTCTTGTCCAAACTACACTTAGAGAACCACACACCACTGCCTCCTTTCCGCTGCCACATAAGGGCACTATCCTGTGAGTGGACCGGACCCTCCAGCCCCAGTCCAGCCTTCAGGCAACTGTAGCCTGGCCGAGAGCTGGACTGCATCTGCAGGAGAGACCTTGAGGGAGAACCACTCAGCTGAGCCACCCCCAGATTCCCAACCCACTGGAACTGTGTGAGATTGTAAATGCTTACTGTTGTTTCAAGATGCTAAGTTTTGGGATAATCTGTGTCACAGCCATAAATAACAGTTAATTTACTGTCCTTTGCAGAACTGTACTGGAGGGAAAATGAACCAGTTTATTGAATTATATTCTTGTGACAAATTCCCATCAATGGAATAACTAGCTCAAAGACTATGAGTAAAAGTATGTTTTTTGACCTCATACTTTGCTGAATTTTACCCTGAGCAGGGGTTCAGCAAACTTTTTTCTAAAGGGTCAGAGAGTATATACTTTAGGCTGTGTAGGCTTGGTCGCATAATCAAGGGTATTGTGTTGTTGTTATTCAGTTACTGAGTCGTGTGTGACTCTTTGCAACCCCATGGACTGCAGCACGCCAGGCTTCCCTGTCCTTCATATCTCCTGGAGTTTGCTCAAACTCATGTCCATTGAGTTGGTGATGCTATCCAGCCATTTCATCCTCTGCTGCCCCCTTCTCCTTTTGCCTTCAGTCTTTCCCACCATCAGGGTCTTTTCTAATGAGTCAGCTCTTTGCGTCAGGTGGCCAAAGTATTACAGCTTTGGTAAATACTTTAGGCTGTGTAGGAATGGTCACGTGACAAGGGTATTATGTAAGCACTTAATTAACCATGTGACAGCAATTTACAAATGTGAAATCCTTTCTGAGCTTGTCCCATACCAAAACAAACCTTGGGCTGGATTTGGGCCACTGGCCATAGTTTACAAACCCCAGACCTGGAGTGTCAGAAACGCCACATTTTATAATTTATAGTTTTGCTCATAAAATACATATTAAGTGATATTATATTTTTGTTTTAATTTGTGTGTGGTATCTTTTAAGGAAAATAATGAAATCTATTCAAGCTAGTGTTGCCTCAGTTATTTGGAGAAGCCATTGGTCCGTTAATTCAGTTGTTAGTTCCTTTTTAAGCCCTTTCTAGCCAGTATACACTTGCCAACAGTATGTAATCTCAGTGTGGCTTTTTTTCTCCTCATTGTTTGCGTCCTAACTTATTTTTTTCATATCTTACATGACTTTCATCCTTTAAATCTGAACAAAATGGAATGTGTTGTGATTTTGAGAATTCTCATTTCTTTGTGTTTTTGGTTTGGTTTAGGGTTAATAAGCTGATGGATTCCGATATAGACCTGCAGATCATCAAGCTTCCCTCCTTCCATTCTCATCCACTGGTGAGCAGAGTTCCTGTCAACAGGATTAGACGTCTTCATTCAAGGATTTTCTCAATACCATCTGGCCTACCCATCCATCCTAACACCGGGGTGAGCAGATACATCAATGCAAGAAGCAGGTTTCTGTTTCATTCCTGGAATCATGATATTATTCTGTCAAGACATGAATGTCAACCTTTAATAGGGGCTTAAGAAAAACTGCAGATTTTAGACATAAAAGATTGGCTCTGCTGGATTTCAGGAATACCGTGCTCTTTGCTCCAGTTGAAAATCAGAATGCTGGTGTTTTCTGACCAGGATCAACCCAATGAAAGGAAGTATCAGAAAAGCTCATAGAAAGGGTGTGGCCATTTCTTTCACCAGAAAAAAGCAAAAGTAAAGCACTAAATCGAGCTTGTCTGGTGGCTCCTTGGTGAAGAGCCCTTCTGCCAGCACGGGAGAACAGGTTCAATCCCTGACCCGGGAAGATCCCCACATGCTGCGGAGAGACTGTCTGAGCGCCCCAACTGCTGAGCCTGCACTCTAGAGCTTGGAGGCCACAACTACTGAAGCTCAAGTGCCCTAGAGCCCATGCTTGGCAACAAGAGAGGCCACCGCAGTGGGAAACCCATGTGCCACACCTGGAGAAGGGCCCCAGCTCTCCTCAACTGGAGAAAGGCCCACACAGCAGCAAAGACCCAGCACAGCCAAAAACAAATAGATAAGCATTAAAAAAAAAAACCGAAATTATGAGACTAAGCTTTTAAAAGAAGCATTAAATCTGCTGTCCAAAAAGCATATTTAACCTTTCTTTTTAGTCTTTCACTATGAAACAAATCATGCATGGTACCACCTGAAATTAAAAATTTTTAAGATTTTTTTTATGTGGACCATTTTTTAAATTCTTTACTGAATTTGCTTCTGTTTTCTATTTTGGTTTTTTGGACACAAGGCATGTGGGATCTTAGCTCCCTCACCAGGGTTTGAACCCGCACTCCTTGCATTGGAAGGTGAAGTTTTAATCACTGGACCACCAGGGAAATCCTTAATTTAAAAAAAAAATTCTTATGAAATACATGGGCAACCTGTATTTCATACAGGTTTTAATGCTTAAAAAAGAATGTTGATATATGTTTTATATAGTTGTCTTGATTTAGCTATCTATAAGGTATACTACAAAATAATGAAATTGGTTTTCGTGGATTGCATGCATGCATGCATGCTCAATCACTTAGTCGTGTCTGACTCTTTTGTGACCTCGTGGACTGGAGCCCACCAGGCTTCTCTGTCCGTGGAATTTCCCAGGCAAGAATACTGAAGTGGGTTGCCATTTCCTCCTCCAGGGGATCTTCCTGACCCAGAGATCAAACCTGTGTCTCCTGCGTCTCCTGCATTAGGAGGCAGGTTCTTTTCCACTGAGCCACCAGGGAGCCCTTTCATGGGTTAGTGAAGAGGACTCACTGTTTCATAGTCTTAAATCACCTGTTCAAGGGGAAGCTGCCATCCATGGAGCCCCCAGTTGGAAGGGGTCTTGGGGGTTATCTAGACCAGTGCCTGTCTTACACAGGAGGCTCTTCTCCAACCCCAGGAAGGATCTATCCAGACTCTACTTGGCCAAGCTTTGCTTTTGAAAACAACTCCAGAACCTTCCCAGGAAATATTTCTCAGAGCGCCACCTCCCGCAGGGTGAGAGCAATGCCTTTTGGTGAATGGTTGAGAGGAAGGAGCCTCAAATCCAAATGTGGGAGACATAGTGGGTGCTTGGGAAAGGCTTTCTGGGGTGTTTTGGTATTTGGGAAACCTGAGGCTTGAAGGCTCCAGTCTGCCCAGCTAGCGCAGCGCCAGTGAAAGAGAAGCTGATGTGAGCCTGTGGCTCTGGGCCCAAGGCTGGATCTTGGGATCTCAGTGCACATGACTGCACACTTTGATATTCAGTGTCGAAGCCCAGGGACCTCTCTATGCATGGCCTGCATCCTTCCACAGGTGCATCTGTGGGCGCATTACTAGAAGTGGAATCTCTTCTCTTTGACTGGGTGGATGTCAAATTAAATTTATTCATTCAGCTCATTTGTTTTCTAAAAAAGTAATATCAAATTAAAATGCCAGCAAGCAATGGCATTTCCCTCCGCCTGTATCCTCATCAACATAAAATTTTTGCCAATCTGACAGGTGAAAAACAATGTATCATGTTTACATTTGGTGTCTGCTTAGATTTCTCTTTCAAACTCTTTCCAATCTGTGCCTTCTTTTTCTGCCATTAAATGTTAATCTAATAATTAAGTCAAAGAATTTTAATTTGAAGCAATTTTTGACACAATCAAAATGTTAGACATAATATGAGAGAATACAGTTGAACATGAACCACTTCACTGCCTGCCAGCTCCTACCTGTGACCATGTTAATGGTATGTCCTTCTTTTTTTAAATTGTAGTTCAGCCTTCTCTGCCAACAGTTCTATGCTATGTTCTTGAAAAGGGCTACCTATTCTTGGCGCAACTGGATCATGATGCTGTCAATACAGATCCTGGTGCCTCTGGTCATTCTTAGCATCAGCCTCTCATTCCTCAACTTCGATATAAGCATGGACAACAGCCCATTGGAGCTGACCCTAAAATCATATGGTCAAACTATTGTTCCATTCTACATTTCTCCGAACTCCAGGCTGGGTCCGCGGTTTCTAGACCATCTGACAGATGTGCTTATGGCTGAGGACCAGAAACCTCTGGAGCTGCAAAGTAAGTACCAGGCCCAGGAAAATGGGGCAGGAAGCAGGCCCATTGCTCCCTGCAGTGAAGCCATGTGCTTCCAGGCTACATGATGCTCTCTGAAGTCAGAGTGTGTGGCTAGAAGCCTCAGAAAAAATCTTTCAAAAGTAACAGGAAAGGGAAAGTTCCTAGAAATGGGACCAAGTTGTGTCTTTCTAGGGACTAAAGCATGTCCAAAAATGAAACAAATGTTCCGTTATGTTTGAACGTGTTGAGAAGAGATTTACACTTCTGCCAAGGGAGTTTGTGGGTGATTTGGTGATAGATGGGATAAAAACTAAGCAGATGAGAAAAGGAGAATAGTATTTCCTTCAGAGGGGCACAGGTGTACAGAAGAAAGAAACATGTCATGGTGTGCTACTTGGTTCAGCTGTGAATAATTTCTACTTTTTCATAATGAATGTCAAACTGACTACTGGTTAAACTGAATTTATGATATAACTCTGGGGCAGGTGGGGAGGGGTGGGGAAGGCCCTAGGAGGTGGGGATAGTCCTCTAAGAGAGCCAAGTACTTGCTTCCGAGATAGACTGTCAGTGGAGAAATGGACTATTTAGCGATCCTGAGAAGCACAGACTGAAAGACTTCAACATAGTTGCCCTGGTGAGCAGGAGCCAGGGACAGTGACGCGGAAGGCCATGGCACTGTCATCTCTCATTGTAAGTTTTGTATAATTATTTGATTTTTAAAATTATATTGATGTGTTATTTTAATTTTAAATGAAAATTTTAAGGATTTATTTCTAGTAAAGTACAAGAGATCAGCTGCAGAAATGGTTGGGATTGTAGTGCCTTGCCTCTCCCAACCTTGGTTTCCTCACACTGTCACCAGAGGGTCCCCAGGGGAGTGCCCATCAAAGGTGCTTTGCACTGCAACACTGGCACTCAGTAACCCTCAGCCACCAGTACAGTGATCATTCCAGCATAAAAATTCCAGGGTTCTTGGTCAGTCAGCCTGTGTGCTAGAAGCGTGGTGATGAACAGCTCTCAGAGAGCTCCTAGCCCAGAGGTCTTGTGGATAAGCAGTAATCCAGAGACATAGTCGGTGATGCTCACATAGACATAGCTCAGCCTCAGAGGGTCAGCGGGCGTGCCTGAGTTCAGAGCCTCTGGTGTGAATGGGGGCTGCACAGCAGGGAAGCCTGAAAGATGCCTGGACAAGACTTCACTGCTGTTCCAGTCAATGAAAAGAAAACTTTCTTGAGGCCTCAGGCCTGAGAGGTTCAGGCAGGAGGCAGCCCTGCAGGCCAAGTGGATGACTGGAAGTCGGGGCATGGCCATGACAGGAGGACCCCACTGGGGATGTATGTGGGGCTTGGTGAGGAGAGAGATGTTCAGGAGGAGCCGCGGTCCTCCCTGCCTCGCGGGGCCTGGTGCGACACGCTCAGTGGTCTATTTTCTTCCAGGCCCAGTGGAAGCATTCCTCCTGAAAAAGTTAGAGGAGGAGCCCGAGGTCTTTGACCAGAACTACCTGGTGGCCATTTCTTTTGACGACATGGAGAACCACACCGTCGTGACAGCGCTGTTCAACAACCAGGCGTACCATTCCACGGCCCAGGCGCTGGCGTTGGTGGATAACGTCCTGTTCAAGTTGCTTTCTGGGCCCAGCGCGTCCATAACGGTTCTGAACCACCCTCAGCCTGAGTCGAGCATGGAGACCGCAGAGGACATCCTGTATGAGTATGTGCGGCTTTCCTTTCTCCTCGACGAGCTTCTCCCTTTACTGCCAGCTTCCTTCCGTTTTGTCTCTTTGTTTTAATTACAAATTGTTATTTTGGAATATGGTTGCTTTGACTGGTTCTACTTAAATGACTGCCTCTCTTTTTATATCCTGCCTTTGACAGGGGCCCTAAAGGACATTATCTTGTCATCAACTTGCTTTTTGGAATGGCTTTCCTTTCGAGTTCCTTTTCCATCTTGACAGTCAAGGAGAGAGGCCTCAAGGCCAAGCAGGTCCAGTTCATCAGCGGCGTCCACGTGGCTACGTTCTGGCTCTCGTCTCTGCTATGGGACCTCCTGTCCTTCCTTGTCCCCAGCCTGCTGCTGCTGGTGAGCTGCATTGTGAGGGGCCCCTCCCCCCAACCCCCTGTGTCCAGGGGACTGGCCTTGGGGCCCCTGCAAAGAACCGGGACCCAACCAGAAGTCTAGGCTGGCAGCCCTGCCCCTGATGGGCCACGTGGCTGTTAACGCAGCTTCCTCACTGACCCTCAGTAAGAGGTGATTCCCGTCCCAGCGTCATTAGGAGCAGGGGGCCTGCTCTGGGGTCTCTAGGTGGTGACTTCCCCAGAGCTGCTGCCTCAGGATGGTAAGACAGTGCCCTGGGGACAGGTGTAGCCCACCAGGGCACGAGCGGTGCAGCCTGGAGCATGTCCTCCCTGGTTCTGCCTCTGTGCTCCTCATCTCACTGCACTGGTGTCCTCTGCGCGGCCAGAGGAGTGAGGGAAGGGCGGTGCTGCTGCAGTCCTGCCAACACCTTGTTTACCTTATTAAGAATAACTTGAGATTATCGTATCCTTTCTCTCGTGCTTAGGGCTGACTCTTAGTGACTTTTCCAAATTCTGCCCCACTTTCCCCAGGTGGTATTTCTATACTACGATGAGGAGGCTTTTACACACAAGGAGAATGTCCGAGCTGTCTTCTTGATGCTGATGCTCTATGCCTGGGCCATCATCCCCTTCATCTACCTGACCAGCTTCTGCTTTGAGAATGCGGGGAACGCCTGTGTCAAACTCATCATCATGCTGACCTTTCTGAGCATTGGCCCCTTTGTTCTTGTCTCGGTCACAAGTGAAAAAGGTGAGGCCTATCAGGTCTACACATCACACAGCTTTAACCCTCCCTCTGGCAGCCACACAAGTCGTGCCTGTGAGAGCACGTGTCTGCAGGGGCCTGCGTGAGGCTCTTCTCATCAGTGGTCGTTGGAAGAGCCCCAAACCATCAGCGTTGCAGACATGCACCTCCCAGGGGGCGTACAGTCAGCACGGGCTGCGGTGCGCACAGATGGCATAACCGGGTGCTGCCTGGACGAGGCAGCCCTGAGCTCGGAGCTGGGGGTCCACTGAACAGAGACCAGAGGGGACCTGGAGCAATGGGGACAGCCGTATCATGACTGAGATGTTGATTACATGGGCAAAAATACTTGTCAGAATCACCGAACTGTCCGCTGGTGATCACGCACTTCACTGAAACAGACTGCCCCTCAGTTTGAGAGAAGGTAATGAGAGACTTCTGTAGAATTCCATGAAGAAGAAAAACTGGGAACAAGAAAGATCTGATTGCCAGAATAAGAATTTAGCAGAGGGGTTGGAAAATAAAGGCAATGAATTTTCCAGAAAGTAGAACAAAAAGTTAAGAGAAACAGAGAAGTTGAGAGAAAAGGCAGGTAATGTGACAGTAAATGCAGGAGATGCTATCTGTATTCAATCAATGAGCCTTCCAGAAAGAGAAAACAGGAAATCAGGTTGAGGAAACGACCCAAGAAACAAAAGAAAATTTCCCAGAGTTGAAAAAACCAGACTTCAAGATTGAAAGGGTTTATCAAATGTCCAACACTGAATGAAGAGAGACCCAAACACTTCTGAAAGACAAGCGTTTCTGAACTGAGTTCTGTCGTCAGGCAGATGGGGGGACAGAGCAGAGACAACTTCAGGTGGGCAAGAACAAGTGAACCCATACCCCACTTTCTTGGAGAGCTAGTCAGGGATCTCGGCCAACAAAGTGCAGAAGTAAAGCGAAGGAGGAAGAAAGCACAAGAGCCAGAAGAGGATGGGTCCCACCTCGGAGTGTGGCAGAGGAGATTCCGCAGTCGGATGACTAGGTAGGGGTGGTTTGTGGCCTCTCCTCCGTCCTCAGCCAGTGCTGGAGTAGGACCCGCAGAGAAGGAAGGAAGGAAGGCGAATAAGCAGGAGCTGTGAATACCTGTCCCTGTGATCACATGTGGGATTGTCAAGCACTCCTCTCCTGGGTGTCGGACGATGGTCACTGACCCGGGAGGGTCTGGGAGCCGCTGTGGCTGGCTGTTCACCCCAGGCAGGGCTGTCAAGACTGCCTTGTGGTTAAGTCTGTCTCTATCCCACCCAGGAGCCACAGAGCTGAGTTCGGGCAGTTTCCCCGCTCCCCTCTACTTCAGTCTCCAGGGTAGATTTCCACATTTAGACTTCTACAGAGACAGCATTAAGAGGACACGAGCCACTGTGCCTCTTCCCCAGGGCCATACCTGCCCCCTCTGCAACTACCCACCGGGGCCTGGTCTCCGCAGGTGCAACTGTCTGATCACCAGAGCCATGACCCTGATGCCTCAGCCACAATGTGGAGCCATGACTTCTGAGCTGTGCCCCCAAACGGTGCTTCCGTCCCCACAGGTGGACCCTGGCTCTGCTGCTCTGAGTCCTGGCCCAGGAAATGTTGGTCTGGAGACCTCACATCCAAGTTCAACTCCCTGTACGTCGCAGTGGCCTCCACTGACAGGAATTTCATAAATTGATCCCCCAAAGCTGTACTACTCTAAATCCAAGCCCTGAGAGTAGAGTCTGTTTTCATATGAGGAGTCTGTTCAGCCTCTCTTCAGGGAGTCTGAGGAAAGTCACATGTCCCCGGGCTGTCTTCCTTGCAGGCCCCCCTGATTTGGAGCGGGTGGTGTATCAAGTCATGAAGCCTGAAATGAAAGCTCTAATCCCACCTCCTTGTTGGTAGAGATGGGTTGTGGTTTGTGCAGGGTGGCAGCTGGTGGCACATGGAGTGGCCTGGGGTTAGCACCAAACAGGCTGTGGGGTGGGAGAGGGCTGTAAGCGCAGCCCCATTGCAGGTCCGTTCCCACGCAGCACACCGAGCTCATCTTCTTACAGATTAATTTGCTTATGAGTAGCATAGTTATTTTGCAGAGCAGTTGTGTTTATTTGTTGTAAATATTTAAAGTATTTTAAATATACCAAAGGTTATATATAACCTTGTTTGTTATTTCTTCACTTTCCAATATAACATAAAAAATAGGCTTCTGTAAACTCTTAAGAGTCCCCAGTTTCTGTATTTGTTTTAGGACCAGACAACTTACTGACCTCTCCTTTATTTCTTTTTTCTAATTGAAGTATAGTTGTTTTACAATGTTGTGTTAAGTTTTGCTGTACAGCAAAGTGACTTAATGATTTACACATATATGCGTTCTTTGCCATCATGGTTTCTCACAGGATATCGGCTGCAGGGCCCTGTTGTGTGCAGCAGGGCCTTGGTGCTCATGCGTCCTGTGCATAATAGTGCGCGTCCGCCGAGCCCGACTTGCTGCCCCGCCCCACCCCTGCGGGACCTTGAGTCTGTTTTCTTTTCTTGTTTCTTTTTGCCACAAAGCTTGTGGGATCTTAGATCCCAACCAGGGATGGAACCCATGCCCCTTGCATTGGAAGCACAGAGTTCTAACCACAGGACCACTTTGGTTGATTCTTGTGGCTTTTCTAGGTATGTGATAATGTACAGCATCTGCAAATAATGGTGGTTTTGACTCCACAAACTCTCCACACAGCAACTGTGTTCTCCTTATCTACTTGTAAGATGACACTCTAATAAATCCAGAGCTGATGCCCCAGGCTTTCCTGTCTGGCCCTAACTCATTTGTAAGCCTCCAGCCTTCAAAGCCACGACTTCCACAAGTGCATCCCTTACTGCAGCCATGCCGTGCTGGTTTTCTCAAACACACCAAGCTCTTTCTGACTTGTCTGCATAAACAGTTGGAATAGAAGTAAAATAACTTCAGGAAGTACTGCAAAAGAAAAATAGTTACAGCTTAGAGGCTGGGTGACTGCCTCAGAAGAGGGAACACTGGGAGTCAGGGAGAACCTGATTTCTGGTCTTGGGCCCGGGAGTGTGATGAGCAGAGACAGATACAGCCACAGGTAGAAAGAACAAGCCCTTTATAGAGGAGAAGAGGCCCAGTGGGCCTAGAGAGTCGCTGGGGCATGTACCCACTTCTTCCTGAAACAAGGGTTAATATTTTCTGTTCCCCTCACAGACCTTGGCTACACAGAGATCTCAGAGTCCCTGGATAACACGTTCCTACTGCTTCCAGGCCATTGCCTAGGGATGGCTTTAGCCAACCTGTACTACAACTTTGAACTGCAGAAGTTTTGCAAGGTCAAGAGCTTGGACCAGATTGAGTGCAGTAAAGTTTGTGAGTATGACAAACAGACTTTTGTTAATTACATTGTTTTTTAATTTTTAAGTTTTACAATGTTGTGTTGGTTTCTGTGCTAATTACATTTTTATTAAGATATAATTCATATAAAATTCACCCTTTTATAAAGTATACAATTCATCGGTTTTTGGTATATTCACAAGGTTGTGCAACCATCACCACCATTTAATTCCAGAACATTCTCGTCACCTGGAATAAAGAAATGTTCCATCCATTAACGGTCACTTCCCATTCCCTTTTCCCCCAAGCATCTGACAACCAATAATCTACTTTCTGTCTCTATGGATTGGCCTCTTCTGGGCATTTCTTGTAAATGAAATCACTGTGTGACCTTTTGTATCTGGCTGCTTTCACTTGCAACAGTATTGTAAGGTTCATCCAGGTTGTGGGGTGCATCTCTACTTTGTTCCCTGTTATGGCTGGATAATATTCCCTTGTATGGATGGACTACTGTTTGTGTATCCGTTCATCAGCTGATGGACATTTGGATTGTTTCTACATTTTGGCTGTTATGAATAATGCTGCCGTGGACATTCACATACACATTTTTGTGTGAGCCTGTTTTCAGTTCTCTTGAGTATATACTTAGGAGTGGGTTTGCTGAGTCTTATGACTTTATGTTTAGCTTTTTCAGGAAGCACCAAACTATTTTCCACAGTGGCTGCACCATTTTACATTTCACCAGCAACATATGAGGCTTCTAATTTGTCCACGTCCTTTCCAACACCTTTTAAAATTAGTTATTTTCTTTAAATGTGGAAGAACATGTGAAGTTTACCATTTTAACCATTTTTAGGTGTGCAGTTCTGTGGCATTAAATACATCCACATTGTTGTGCCATCACCACCATCCTCTCCAGAACTTTCTCCAACTTGCAGAACTGAAATTCTGAACCCACGAAACACTAACGGCCCCACCCCAGCCTCTAGTGACTACCATTCCACTCTCTCTGAGTTGGGCTACTCTAGTTGCCTCACATGAAACATTTAATTCGTTTCTCATTTCCTCTTGGGTATATTCAATAGCTATTTTCTTTGTGGTTACCATGGGAATTGCATTTTAACATCCTTAAATTAACATTCTAATTTGAATTTGTATCAGCTTAACTTCAACAATATAGAAAAACTGCTCTTATGCAGCCCTTTCCCCAATCCCTTTTATTTATTTATTTATTTATTTATTGATGTCTGATCTTATTTATTTGTTACTCTTAGAACATCTCATTTTTGACTGGACTCAGAAGTAGAAGCTCTCAGAGAGGGCAGCCTCCGTCTCTTGGCAATCTGTTCCTGCCGTTTTTCTTTGGCCTCCTTCATTCTCTTGGCCAAAAGTTTAGCATATTCTGCAGCCTCGTCTTTATTTTTCTTAGTACGCTGTTTCTTCAGAGCAATACGCCGGCGTTTGTGTTGCAGAACTCGTGGAGTCACGAGACGCTGAATCTTGGGTGCTTTAGTCCTAGGTTTCTTACCGTCTTTGTTTAGGGGCTTTCGCACAACATATTGGCGGACATCATCTTCTTTAGAGAGATTGAAAAGTTTGCGGATTCTGCTGGCTCTTTTGGGACCCAGGCGACGAGGCACTGTAGTATCAGTGAGTCCAGGAATATCCTTTTCCCCTTTTTTCACGATGACCAAATTGAGAACACTCAGATTGGCATCCACAATGCAACCCCGTACAGATTTGCGCTTTCTCTCTCCAGTCCTCCTTGGTCTGTAACAGGAATGCCCCTTACTCAGAAGCAGGCGAACTCTGCCATGGGTCAAGACACCCTGCTTCATGGGGAAACCCTGCTTATCGTTCCCGCCACTGATTCGGACCACATAACCCTTCCATTCTTCACCCAGAGCGTCAGCAGCAACTTCTGTGGCCATACGCTTCTCGTAGAAGGTACGAAGTTTTCACTCATCGTCCACTTCAATGAGCTTCTGGCAGCCAGTGGCCGGGAAAGAGATGTTCAGCTTCATTCTGAAGCGGCCGACAGCCTCCGAGGCACCACGAAAAAGAGCCCCAATCCCTTTTAATTATTGATGTCACAAGACCTCTTTATCCATTATGTGCCCAGAACCATAGACTCATTGTTGTTTTTTATGCATCAGTTTCTTAAGTTACACAGTAAACAAAAAGTGGAGTTACAAACCAAAGTTACTACAATACTAGCCATTATAACGTCCATGTATCTCCTTTCGCCAGAGATCTGTATTAGTTTGATCTATATGTCCTCATATGGCTGATGTCTGTCGTATATGCGTAAACAAAACAACCTCCTTCCATAGTTCTTCAGGCACTCTGTCTATCAGATCTAATCCCTTGAATTTATTTTTTGTCACTTCCACTGTATAATCATAAAGGATTTGATTTAGGTCTTACATGAATGGTCTAATCAAAATTGTAAGGAATTTGATTTAGGTAGGTCCCTACTTTCTTCAGTTTAAGTCTGAATTTGGCAATAAGGAGTTCTTGCCAATGAGGCAAAGGAGAAAAGGAAAGATACACCCATTTGAATGCAGAGTTCCAAAAGAATAGCAAGGAGAAATAAGAAAGTGTTCCTCAGTGAGCAATGCAAAGAAATAGAGGAAAACAATAGAATGGGAAATACTAGAGATCTCTTCAAGAAAATTAGAGATACCGAGGGAACATTTCATTCAAAGATGGGCACAATAAAGGACAGAAACGGTATGGACCTAATAGAAGCAGAAGATATTAAGAAGAGGTGGCAAAAATACACAGAAGAACTATACAAAAAAGATCTTCATGACCCAGATAACCATGATAGTGTGATCACTCACCTAGAAGAGCCAGACGTCCTGGAGTCTGAAGTCAAGTGGGCCTTAGGAAGCATCACTATGAACAAAGCTAGTGGAGGTGATGGAATTCCAGCTGAGTTATTTCAAGTCCTAATAGATGGTGCTGTGAAAGTGCTGCACTCAACATGCCAGCAAATTTGGAAAACTCAGCAGTTGCCACAGCACTGGAAAAGGTTGGTTTTCATTCTAATCCCAAAGAAAAGCAATGCCAAAGAATGTTCAGACTACCCCACAATTGCATTCATCTCACACGCTAGCAAAGTAACGCTCAAATTTATCCAAGTAAGGCTTCAACAGTACGTGAACCGTGAACTTTCACATGTTCAAGCTGGATTTAGAAAAGGCAGAGGAACCAGAGATCAAATTGCCAACATCCATTGGATCATTGAGAAAGCAAGAGAGTTCCAGAAAAACATCTACTTCTGCTTTATTGACTACGCCGAAGCCTTTGACTGTATGGATCACAACAAACTGTGGAAAATTCTTCAAGAGATGGGAATACCAGACCACCTGACCTGCCCCTGAGAAATCTGTATGCAGGTCAGGAAGCAACAGTTAGAACTGGACATGGAACAACAGACTGGTTCCAAATAGGAAAAGGAGTACGTCAATGCTGTATATTGTCACCCTGCTTATTTAAGTTATATGCAGAGTACATCATGCGAAATGCCAGGCTGGATGAAGCACAAACTGAAATCAAGATTGCTGGGAGAAATATCAATAACTGCAGATATGCAGATGACACCACCCTAATGGCAGAAAGTGAAGAGGACCTAAAGAACCTCTTGATGAAAGTGAAAGAGAAGAGTGAAAAAGCTGGCTTAAAACTCAACGTTCAAAAAACCTAAGATCATGGCATCTTGTCCCATCACTTCATGGCAAAGAGGTGTGGAAGCAATGGATACAGTGAGAGACTTTATTTTCTTGGGCTGAAAAATCACTGCAGATGGTAACAGCAGCCATGAAATTAAAAGATGCTTACTCCTTGGAAGGAAAGTTATGACCAACCTAGATAGCATATTGAAAAGCAGAGACATTACTTTGCCGACAAAGGACCGTTTAATCAAAGCTATGGTTTTTCCAATAGTCATGTATGGATGTGAGGGTTGAACTATAAAGAAAGCTGAGTGCCAAAAATTTGACGCTTTTGAACTGTGGTGTTGGAGAAGGCGCTTGAGAGTCCCTTGGACTGCAAGGATGTCCAACCAATCCATCCTAAAGGAAATCAGTTCTGAGTATTCACTGGAAGGATTGGTCCTGAAACTGAAACTCCAATATTTTGGCCACCTGATGCAAAGAACTGACTCATTGGAAAAGACCCTGATGCTGGGAAAGATGGAAGGAGGGAGGAGAAGGGGATGACAGACAATGAGATGGTTGGATGGTATCACTGACTCGCTGAACGTGAGTCTGAGTAAGCTCCAGGAGTTGGTGATGGACAGGGAAGCCTGGTGTGCAGCAGCCCATGGGGTCACAAAGAGTCAGAAACAACTGAGCGACTGAACTGAACTGAACTGAAACAAATGAATTGGAGAAGATAATGCATAGTATCAGTCTACTTGTATTTTAAAAGATTATATCCAGAGAGTATGGAAGTAGTACATTATATATATGTATATTATATATTATATATTACGTATATATGTATGTATATATACACACACATAAAACCGCTGTAGGGAGAGGAGAAGTACCTTGACTCTATCTCAGACGTGTCTCTTTTTTCCAATGAGTGTGTATTGTATAATTTAAAAATACATGTGTTTAAAAGAAAATTTGAAGGCAAATCAGATTAAAATAGGAGACTTGAGGCTGCTAAGTGTTTCTGCATGAGTGGTCAGTTGAAGTTACAGGGTGATTAATAATTGATAAAAGAATCAAACATATAAATAGTTTGCATTTCAAGTAACTGTTATATGGATAGGGAGAAGTCTTTTACTTTACTGAATAATTTTTGCTAAACATTGGTTCCAGCAAAAAAAGCAGAATACTGTATATGTTTCCCATCTGCTGGGGTGAAATGACGACAGTGATGACAATAATGCTCCTTTTAAATGACATTTGTTACCGTAGGAATCTAGCTGCTCTGTGTAATCTGATCGTGTCCATTTGTCCCATTGTAGCAGAGGGCTATGTGGTCCAGGAGGACATCTATGCCTGGGAGTCTCTCGGGATGGGGAAGTACCTGATAGCCCTTGCCATCTCAGGGCTCGTGTACCTCATCCTGCTTTTCCTCATTGAAACCAATGTCTTATGGGAACTGAAAGCCAGGTTTTCTGGCCTCTACTGGAAGCAAAAATTGGTGAGTGGGTCCAAGTGTAAGTCTGTAAGGATAGATAAGGGGCTGGCTTCACGGCTTAATTCCTGCAGTCTGCAGTAACCTTGATTCTCAGAGTCAGAGGGCCTGGAGATCGTGTAACCTGCCTTCAGAAGCAGAGGGGTTACTGAGGTCCCCAGGACCCCAGGCCTGAGGGGAGAAGGGGGAAGAGCATTGGCCTGGGCCCTGTGACCCTGGCCAGCCGTGGATTCCCTAAAACTAGTCAGTTTGTAACACCTCTCCCCTCAGTCATTCAGGAGCCAGATAGGAGAATGGCCTGTTGTGTCCGTTCTTGACGTGAATATCTTCCAGTGGCAAAGCACCTCCCCCACCCCCATGATTATGGAAATCCTGTACAAAATGGGATTGTTGTATCTTGACACCTCTGGGCTTCAAGTCTTTTTTGTTTTCTTTAAGAACCAATGCTTTCCTGTCCAGCATATCACGGTCGTGTCAACATGCACTACCTGCGGCTGTCCCTGAGAATGGGTGGTGGAGTGCGAATGGGAACTGGCATGGCCAGGCACCTTCACAACGTTACGGGGAAGGACCTTGATGTCTTCCTCCTGTCCTTGCAAAAGCACTTACACCTGCCATCCTTATCTCGGGAAAAACAGGTTGTTTTGCAGAATGCAGAGTCTGTGCCTGGAGACCAAGATGTGGAAGAGGAAGCAAAAATGATCAAGAACTCTTGGGAAGATCTGTGTAAGAAAAACCCACTGGTCCTTAAAGAACTGTCTAAGGTAAAGTCCGATGTAGCTTGAAAAGCATTACTTCACTTTTCATCCCCATTACTCTTGGGGATCCTTGTGTAGGGAAGCAGCCATCATGGCTCCAGGACCCTGCCCACTGACTTGGAGTACAGTGTAGTGCCCATTTATCATCAGCTTTACTTTCTGAGGTTTCAGCTACCTGCAGTCAACCATGGTCCAAAAATATTAAATGGAAAATTCCAGAAATATCAGTTCATAAGTTTTAAGTTGTGTGCTGTTCTGGGTAGCATGGTTAACTCAAGCTGTCCCACTCCACCCCTTTGTCCAGCTTGTCTGCTGTTTCATCCCTTAGTTACCGGCTCAGTTATCTGATCCAGTTTCGCAGTATCTAGTGCTTGCGCTCAAGGACTTCTCATTTTACTTACCCCAAAGCCCAAGGGTAGTGATGTTGTCAATTCGGATATTCCCTTACTGTGCCTAATTTATAAGTTACACTTTGTCAGAGGCATGTATGTATAGGAGAAACATAGTAAGTAGAGGGTCCTGTGATATCCATGGTTTCATGCTCCGACTGGGGTTCTTGGACCATATCCCCGGGGATAAGGGGACTACTGCACTGGCAGAGGATTCAGATGAGTTTTTATGGGAAAGACTCAGAGAGAGGTTTCCTCTGTGAACAGATGGCATCTGAGCTCATTTGTGCACCCAGAGACAGCAGGTAGTGCCTCAGCACCCCATTGTCTTCTAGGGGCCCCTGAGGACAAGGAGGCCTGGGATAGGAGAGGCACCGGAGCCATGGATCCCAGAAGCCCTGAAGGGTAGACATGGTTGAGTCTCTCCTGGATCTAGAAAGCAGTCTGTGGAGGAGCCAAGGAGGGGATGTGGGCTCTGAAAGCCCACAGCAAGCCTGCTAATCTCCCTAAGAGCCCGTGGGGACTGTGCTGAGAGACTCTTCAGACAGCCAGGAATGTACACACACTCACACGCACACGCACACACACATGTACGCAGAGAGGGGGAGGGAGACAGAGACAGACAGAGTTGTTTCCCTATAGTTACTAGCTGTTAAAAAGCCCCCAGAATCAATCTGCCTGACTTCAGGCTCTACTACAAAGCCACAGTCATCAAGACAGTAAGATACTGGCACAAAGACAGAAATATAGATCAATGCAACAAAATAGAAAGCCCAGAGATGAATCCACACACCTATGGACACCTTATCTTTGACAAAGGAGGCAAGAATATACAATGGAGAAAAGACAATTCTTTAACAAGTGGTGCTGGGAAAACTGGTCAACCACTTGTAAAAGAATGAAACTAGAACACTTTCTAGCACCATACACAAAAATAAACTCAAAATGGATTAAAGATCTAAAAGACCAGAAACTATAAAACTCCTAGAGGAGAACATAGGCAAAACACTCTCCGACATAAATCACAGCAGGATCCTCTATGACCCACCTCCCAGAATATTGGAAAAAAAAGCAAAAATAAACAAATGGGACCTAATTAAAATTAAAAGCTTCTGCACAACAAAGGAAACTATAAGCAAGGTGAAAAGACAGCCTTCAGAATGGGAGAAAACAATAGCAAATGAAGCAACTGACAAACAACTAATCTCAAAAATATACAAGCAACTCCTGCAGCTCAATTCCAGAAAAATAAATGACCCAATCAAAAAATGGGCCAAAGAACTAAACAGACATTTCTCCAAAGAAGACATACAGATGGCTAACAAACACATGAAAAGATGCTCAACATCACTCATTATCAGAGAAATGCAAATCAAAATCACAATGAGGTACCATCTCACGCCAGTCAGAATGGCTGCTATCCAAAAGTCTACAAGCAATAAATGCTTGAGAGGGTGTGGAGAAAAGGGAAACCTCTTACACTGTTGGTGGGGATGCAAACTAGTATAGCCACGATGGAGAATAGTGTGGAGATTGCTTAAAAAAACTGGAAATAGAACTGCCATATGACCCAGCAATCCCACTTCTGGGCATACACACTGAGGAAACCAGAATTGAAAGAGACATGTACCCCAATGTTCATCTCAGCACTGTTTACAATAGCCAGGACATGGAAGCAACCTAGATATCCATCAGCAGATGAATGGATAAGAAAGCCATGGTACATATACACAATGGAATATTCAGTTCAGTTCAGTTCAGTTCAGTCGCTCAGTCGTGTCCGACTCTTTGCAACCCCCATGAATCGCAGCACGCCAGGCCTCCCTGTCCATAACCAACTCCCGGAGTTCACCCAAACCCACGTCCATCGAGTCGGTGGTGCCATCCAGCCATCTCATCCTCTGTCGTCCCCTTTTCCTCCTGCCCCCAATCCCTTCCAGCATCAGAGTCTTTTTCGATGGTCAACTCTTTGCATGAGGTGGCCAAAGTACTGGAGTTTCAGCTTTAGCATCATTCCTTCCAAAGAACACCCAGGACTGATTTCCTTTAGAATGGACTGGTTGGATCTCCTTGCAGTCCAAGGGACTCTCAAGAGTCTTCTCCAACACCACAGTTCAAAAGCATCAATTCTTCGGCGCTCAGCCTTCTTCACAGTCCAACTCTCACATCCATACATGACCACTGGAAAAACCATAGCCTTGACTAGACGTTACTCAGCCATTAAAAAGAATACATTTGAATCAGTTCTAATGAGGTGGATGAAACTGGAGCCTATTATACAAAGTGAAGTAAGCCAGAAAGAAAAACACCAATACAGTATAACACATATATTTGGAATTTAGAAAGATGGTAACAATAACCCTGTATGCGAGACAGCAAAAGAGACACAGATGCATAGAACAGTCTTTTGGAGTCTGTGGGAGAAGGCGAGGGTGGGATGGTTTGGGAGAATGGCATTGAAACATGTATATTATCATATGTGAAACGAATTGCCAGTCCAGGTTCGATGCATGATACAGGGTGCTCGGGGCTGGTGCACTGGGATGACCCAGAGGGATGGGATGGGGAGGGAGGTGGGGGGTGGTTCAGGATGGGGAACACGTGTACACCCGTGGCAGATTCATGTCAATGTATGGCAAAACCAATACAGTATTGAAAAGTAATTAGCCTCCATAAAATAAATAAATTTATATTAAAAAAAAAAGCCCCCAGAAACCAGCTCAGGCAACATCAAAGTGGTTTTCTTTGCTTTGAGGAAAGCAGGGAAGAGGCTTATCTTAGAGAACTATGTTCTCAGTGTGCAGGGGCAGGAAGAGAGAAGACCTCCTGAGCCCACTGGGAGCAGCAGCTGGGATGAGAAGGCAGATCCCAGCCTGGGTACCTCGGAGTCCTGGAGCCCTGGGGGCAGAACTGGAGTGCAACTGAAAACTCCGGGCTGCTGGCTCCAGGCCTCCTCACTGGGTGTCTTGTCTTCTGTCTTGGCTATCTCAGGTCTATTCCAGGAAGGTGCCTCCACTGGCTGTGAACAAGGTTTCCTTCACTGTTCAAGCAGAGGAGTGCTTTGGTCTTCTTGGCCTCAATGGAGCTGGGAAAACTACCATTTTCAAGATATTGACTGGGGAAGAGTCTATCACCTCTGGGGACGCCTTTGTCAACAGCATCAGTGTCAGCTCTGACTTGAGGAAGGTAGGCGGTGACCTGGGGCGAGGGGGCATGAGCCTAGGGGTGGTGTGGGTGTATCAGGAAGAGGGTCCCCTGAAATACACCTATGAGTGTTACAGAGGGTTGGGGACAGGGAGCTGGAATGAAGCCCACCTTTGAAAATTCCAGGTGTCGAATTTATCTCTGACTCCCAAATCCATAGCTCCTTCCTAGACCTCTTCTCTGAGCTCCAGATTGTATGTCAAGCTGCTTACTCAACATTGCCTTGAAAATGTCCCTGAAACCCAAGGCCTCTCAAGACCAGTGGACCCCCAAAGCCATGAGCTGTCCCCACAAGCCCCCGTCTCTTCCCCCCCTCCCCGTGTGCTCCCTGGAGGACTGAGTGGCACCATCTACCGCCATCCCAGGCACCACTCAGGACACCCAGCTGGCAGCCATGGTCCATGGATGCTCCTTCCCAGTGAGCCCTGGAATCTGTCCTCCCTGACCCTGTGCCCACTGCACTTCCCGAGCCAAGGCCATGCCTAACTTTCAGCCTCAGCTTCCTTGCCTTCTCTGAAGCATTTCTTAACGCAGGCCTTTCCCTCCTTCACACTCTATCTAGCTTTCCTTTTTGTTCGCTCCTATAGCTTCTCCTTTCTTCTGGCTCTTCTCTCACTGGCACTTCTTCCTTAGACTCCTGTGGTGGATCTTCTTCCTCTAGCCCATTAGACTGCACTGCTCCCCAGGGCCGTAGCATCAGCCCACTGTCTTTGTCCTTCCACACACACTGTCCCCACCCCCCCAATCTCATTCCTTATGCTGACTCCCATTATCTTCTGTCTGCTGATGGCTCCCAAGTAGTCACACCCTCAGCCCAATCCCAGTCCTGTGTTTCAGACCTGCATATACATCCCTTCTAAACAGCTTGACAAAGACATAGTCAAATTTAGTATATCCCTTACACCTGACCCTCTTCTTGGAGTCTGCTTCCATTATTGGCACCAATTCAGTGAAACAATTTTTGAATGCCTAGTGTATGCCAACAGTTGTGTAAGCCCAGTGACTCTCACTTGCAAGGAGCTTATGATCATGAGAACCAGCCGTTGCCATGCAGTGACTTAAGTGTAATGATGGTGGGGGAGTGGGGTCAGTATACATTGGATTCAATGACAGGCGTACAAGGAGACCAAACTACAGGGGTCTAATCGAAGCTGTACCATTCACAGCATGCACTGTACTAGCTTTACTGTCCATGACCAACATAAAGTTTAGAGAGAAGTTGGAAGAATCAACATGGGCTAGTTCCAGAATCCATGCTCGTAATTATTACTCTCTGTCACCTTTTAGCAGACACTGCTTGGCCGAACAACCATACCCAGTATAAGCATCTCATGGCTAGGAGCCATTTACTATTAATTTTAATTTTTATTATTTTAAAAATTATGGACAAGTCTTGTGGTAATGGCAAATCAGGTAACTCTAATCCCTTTCCTGGTGGTCATTAATAACTAGAAAAATAGGACCAAATTTTGGAAACATGTCTTTGAAGGATTCAGAGAACTAAAAAGATAGTGAAGACTTATGAGCCAAGAGGTAGGGGAGGACGGGGACCCAAGAAGGTGGCCCATTCAAGGCTGGGCTGCTGAGCTCTGAATATTTTTTGCCCTTAGTTTTGAATTGGCCCACACTGGAGTTCAGGATGAGCCTTCTGGGGCATAGGGAGGCCTGATGCAAGCATCCTTTCCTTGAGTCAGGACCCTGGAGGGCTGCATCCCAGGTGTAGGGATGAACTGTACTTGGACAAGTTCATGCAAGAATTGCAGAACAACCTGGACTCTTATCAGTCCCTGAAATGGAATTGATGTGACTCAACCACCACTGCTCCCAGGTGCCTGGCAGGAGCAAATGTCAGGAGCTGGCAGAAGAGGCTCACATCCTAGGCCTCGAATGATTTCAGCAAACAACTTGAAATGCAGTGTTTGGTGCACATTAAAAAAAAATAATAATAACCACGCACGTGTACCTAAACAACAACTCCTCCCCACAAAAAAATAATTTAGAATGAAGCATGGAGAATCAAAGTGTAGAAAACAAATATACAGAAGAAGATAAGAAACATTGTGGTATACCTTCAAGACAGCCCCCTAGTAACCCTCCTGAGATTTACACCCTTAAGAAGATCACCCCAGATGGTACCAGGGTTGGTCTGTGTGACTGACAGAATACTGTGGAAGAAGTGGTATGCCACTGTTGAGACTGGGTCATGAGGGACACGGCAGCTTCTCTTTTGGGTATACTCGCCTTCACAGCACTCACTCTGGGGAACACTAACGGCCATGTCATGAAGACTCTCAGGCAGCCCTGTGGATCATAGAAAATAATCAGTGCAATAGGAGACAAAGTGAGAGAGAAAAAGGAATATAGAACATACGGGACAAGTAGATAGCCCTAACAAGATGGTAGATTCAAATCCAATTACATTAGTACTTACATTACATACAAACGGATGAAAGACTTCAATTGGAAGATTGAGATTATTAGAGAAGATACTCAAAGGTTAAAACAGAGTTACCATATGACCTAGCAGTTTCACTCGTAGGTATATATATCCAAGAGAACTAAAAAACCGTTAATACATTCACACAAAAATTTGTACATGAATGTTCATAGCAGCATTTTTCACAGTAGCCAAAAGGTAGAATCAACCCTAATGTCCACTAACAAACAGATGAAGGATAAACAAAATGTGATGTATCCGTGCGCAAGGATATCATTCAACCATAAAAAAGGAATGAAGCACCGACATACGCTATACTACGCATGGACCTTAAATACGGGATGCAGAGCAAAAGAAGCAGAGCACAAAAGGGCACAGATTGTGTGATTCTGTTTATATGAAACACCCAGGACAGGCAAATCCATGGTGACAAGCAGATCGATGGTTGCCAGGGCTTGGGCGTTCTGGGGAAAATGAGTAGTAACTTTTCATGGATTTGAGGTTTCTCTGGGGAGGAGCGATGCCATGTTATAAAATTGACTGTGATCATGGAGGAGAAAGCAATGGCACCCCACTCCAGTACTCTTGCCTGGAAAATCCCATGGACGGAGGGAGCCTGGTGGGCTTCAGTCCATGGGGTCGCTAAGAGTCAGGCACGACTGAACGACTTCACTTTCACTTTTCACTTTCATGCATTGGAGAAGGAAATGGCAAGCCACTCTGGTGTTCTTGCCTGGAGAATCCCAGGGACGGGGGAGCCTGGTGGGCTGCCGTCTATGGGGTCGCACAGAGTTGGACACGACTGACGCGACTTAGCAGCAGCAGTGATCGTGGCCCACCAGTGTGAATACACTAAAAGCCACTGAATTGAACACATTTGATGGGTGAATTGTATGATATGTGAATTATATATCAATAAGCTGTTACTGAAAAAAGGAAGAAGGAATGAACAAGCAAAGGAATAAAAGACACGACAAGACAGGATGAGGGCAGGTGGTCATGACAGCCCCACCGGCTAGCCTTGTCACCACCAGTCATCCATCCAACTCATTGAAGCTCACTGAGAGGCAAGTACAAACCTGCTCTGTAAACTCAGATGAAAAGGAATGTTACATTTCTTTGTATTATTTAAAATCAAGCGGCATCTGCCTACAAGACCCTCCTCTTGTCTGACTGGCAAGAAACTGGATTTCAGTCTTCCTGGAATCTGTCTGCACATCACCTCCTGGAAGTTTGTGAAAATTCATGGTAGGAAATATAGTTCAACATGCTCCTCACTTCACTTTCTCCTAGAAATCCCACATGGATTAATCTCATTAGCGAACTCAAATCTACATCCTTGCTCTCTTCCTTTGTGAGCTTTCTGCTTACCACCCTTTACATGTGCAAATATTTTTAAACATTCTTTCACATTTCCTAAAATATATTCTTATCACATGTGAAGAGCCGACTCATTAGAAAAGATCCTGATGCTGGGAAAGATTGAGAGCAGGAGAAGGGGGCAACAGAGGATGAAGTGGTTGAATGGCATCACAGACTCAGTGGACATGAATTTGAGCAAATTCTGGGAGATAGTGAAGGACAGGGAAGCCTGGCGTGCTGCAGTCCATGGAGTTGCAAAGAGTTGGACATCATTTGGCAACTGAACAACAATTCTTTTCAGAATCTGCTGGTACGCCAAAAGTCAGCAGAGACTTTTGAATGTCCACATGCATTTCTGTCAAAGTCATTCACTGTCTCAGAATCGTTCGGCTCCACTGTGGGACTTTCCCTGGTCCGTGGGGCCTCGTGCTCTGAGCAGGGCTCTGTGGCCATCCTATGGCAGTAGGCTTACTCCAGACTCAGGTGTGTAAGAAACAGCACATTCCTTCATTTTCTTTGCATCACATTATAACATTTTCAAGCCTTCTATCCAAAAATTTGTTCATAAATTTGAAGGCCTATATAGACCAACACTGGAGGTAAATTTCAAATAATGATTGAAGATCTACCCTTTCTTAAGAGTCCAGGCTAAAAGGGATTGATGGGCAAGTCTACCAGCCACCACCAAGCAGTTATTTCCTTCTTGTATACCTCTTCCAAATCACAGGAGAGAAGACGGGGTGCTACCCAATCTGAAGTGAAAATCAAACAGTGTCCAACATGAGCCATAGGCCAACTTCATATAGGAACATAAAGCCTTAAGTAAGATATTTAGATAGCTGAGAAAAGAAGAGAAAGGCAAAGGAGAAAAGGAAAGATATACCCATTTGAATGCAGAGTTCCAAATGCAAGGAGAGTAAGAAAGCCTTCCTCAGTGAGCAAAGCAAAGAAATAGAGGAAAACAATAGAATAGGAAAGACTAGAGATCTCTTCAAGAAAATTAGAGATACCGAGGGAACATTTCATCCAAAGATGGGCACAATAAAGGACAGAAACGGTATGGACCTAACAGAAGCAGAAGATATTAAGAAGAGATGGCAAGAATACACGAAGAACTATACAAAAAAGATCTTCATGACCCAGATAACCATGATAGAGTGATCACTCACCTAGAAGAGCCAGATGTCCTGGAGTCTGAAGTCAAGTGGGCCTTAGGAAGCATCACTACAAACAAAGCTAGCGGAGGTGATGGAATTCCAGCTGAGCTATTTCAAGTCCTAATACATGGTGCTGTGAAAGTGCTGCACTCAACATGCCAGCAAATTTGGAAAACTCAGTGACTTTTGAATGTCCACATGCATTTGGACAGGACTGGAAAAGGTTGGTTTTCATTCTAATCCCAAAGAAAGGCAATGCCAAAGAATGTTCAGACTACCCCACAATTGCATTCATCTCACACGCTAGCAAAGTAACGCTCAAATTTATCCAAGTGAGGCGTCAACAGTACATGAACCATGAACTTCCACATGTTCAAGCTGGATTTAGAAAAGGCAGAGGAACCAGAGATCAAATTGCCAACATCCGTTGGATCATTGAGAAAGCAAGAGAGTTCCAGAAAAACATCTACTTCTGCTTTATTGACTACGCCAAAGCCTTTGACTGTGTGGATCACAACAAACTGTGGAAAATTCTTCAAGAGATGGGAATACCAGACCACCTGACCTACCCCCTGAGAAATCTGTATGCAGGTCAAGAAGCAACAGTTAGAACCAGACATGGAACAGCAGACTGGTTCCAAATTGGTAAAGGAGTATGTCAACCCTGTATATTGTCACCCTGCTTATTTAAGTTATATGCAGAGTACTTCATGCGAAATGCCAGGCTGGATGAAGGACAAGCTGGAATCAAGATTGCTGGGAGAAATATCAATAACTGCAGATATGCAGATGACACCACCCTAATGGCAGAAAGTGAAGAGGACCTAAAGAGCCTCTTGATGAAAGTGAAAGAGGAGAGTGAAAAAGCTGGCTTAAAACTCAACATTCAAAAAACTAAGATCATGGCATCTGGTCCCATCACTTCATGGTAAATAGATGGGGAAACAATGCAAACAGTGAGAGACTTTATTTTCTTGGGCTGAAAAATCACTGCAGATGGTGACCACAGCCATGAAATTAAAAGACGCTTGCTCCTTGGAAGAAAAGCTATGACCAACCTAGACAGTGTATTAAAAAGCAGAGACATTACTTGGCTGACAAAGGTCCGTCTAATCAAAGCTATTGGTTTTCCAATAGTCATGTATGGATGTGAGAGCTGGAGTATAAAGAAAGCTGAGCACTTTTGAACTGTGGTGTTGGAGAAGACTCTTGAGAGTCCTCTGGACTGCAAGGAGATCCAATCAGTCCATCCTAAAGGAAATCAGTTCTGAATATTCATTGGAAGGACTGATGCTGAATCTGGATCTCTGATACTTTGGCCAACTGATGTGAAGAACTGACCCATTGGGAAAGACCCTGATGCTGGGAAAGATTGAAGGCACGAGAAGAGGGCAACAGAGGATGAGACGGTTGGATGGCATCACCAACTCGATGGACATGAGTTTGAGCAAGCTCTGGGAGTTGGTGATGGACAGGGAAGCCTGGCGTGCTGCAGTCCATGGTGTCACAGAGTCAGACACGACTGAGCCACTGAACGGAACTGAACTGAAGATATTGACAATAGAAATTCAGCAGGATATTGAAAGAGTAAAAATTACAATTGTCAGGCTTATTCCAGAAATGAGATTTAACAGTAGGAAATCTACCAGTATAAAGCACTACCTTCATAGATGAAAGGAGAAAAATATTTATCAATAGAAGTGGAAGAAGCATTGGATGAAAATTCAGTACCCACTCATGGTTTTTAAAAAAATGTTAGCAAACTGTCTTGAGATAAAAGAACTAGAGGTATCATGCTCCCTGACTTCAGACTATACTACAAAGCTCCAGTAATCAAAACTATATGGTACTGGCATAAAAACAGACACATAGAACAATGGAACAGAATAGAGAGCTCAGAAATAAACCCATGCGTTTATGGTCAACTCCCCTGGAAGAGGGCATGCCACCCACTCCAGTATTCTTGCCTGGAGAATCCCATGGACAGAGGAGCCTGGTTTGCTGCAAGTTCATAACAGCAAAAACTCGGAAATATCACACATGTGCCTGAATCTTTTATAAACAGCCAACCCAAATCTTCATGGCAGATAGATGGGGAAACAGTGGAAACAGTGGCTGACTTTATTTTTCTGGGCTCGAAAATCACTGCAGATGGCGATTGCAGCAATGAAATTAAAAGACGCTTACTCCTTGGAAGGAAAGTTATGACCAACCTAGATAGCATATTAAAAAGCAGAGACATTACTTTGCCAACAAAGGTCCGTCTAGTCAAGGCTATGGTTTTTCCAGTGGTCATGTATGGATGTGCGAGTTGGACTGTGAAGAAAGCTGAGTGCTGAAGAATTGATGCTTTTGAACTGTGGTGTTGGAGAACACTCTGGAGAGTCCCTTGGACAGCAAGGAGATCCAACCAGTCCATTCCAAAGGAGATCAGTCATGGGTGTTCATTGGAAGGACTGATGTTGAGGCTGAAACTCCAATACTTTGGCCACCTCATGTGAAGAGTTGACTCATTGGAAAAGACCCTGATGCTGGGAAAGATTGAGGGCAGGAGGAGAAGGGGACAACAAAGGATGAGATGGCTGGATGGCATCACTGACTCGATGGACGTGAGTTTTCGTAAACTCCAGGAGTTGGTGATGGACAGGGAGGCTTGGCGTGCTGCGGTTCATGGGGTCGCAAAGTCCGACATGACTGAGCGACTGAACTGAACTGAACCTAAATCTGAATGATTAAGTCACAATCAAACTGAGTTGGAATAGGCTTATGTGCTCAGTTGCTCAGTAGTGTCCAACTCTCTGCAGCCCCACGATCAGGCTCCTCTGTCAATGGGATTTCCCAGGCAAGAATACTGGAGTGGCTTGCCATTTCCTTCTCCAGGGGATCTTCCCAACTCAGGGATTGAAACTGTCTCTTGTGCCTCCTCCTTTGGCAGATAGATTCTCTACCATTGTGCTACCTGGGAAGCCCAAGTTGAAGTAGGTTTGTATTAATATTTACTGACCACGGCTGATCCTTAATACATAACATTGAATTAAAATGATAGAATGGTAAAATGGTAAGTGTGGAATGGTAAATAAAGGTGACCCAGTTGTTTTATGCAGCCATGCAGAAGTCTGGAAGTGCACCGATGTGACTGCACCACCTGGGGCAGGCCCCGGACAAGAGATTCCAGCACCCTCACAAAGAAAATGTATTTGTGGGTTACTTGTCTAATAGAAAATATGCTTAAACGGGAAAAAATAAAGTGTCTTCTGCTGACCATACTCTTGGAAAGTGGCAAGAGATAGGGCAACTGTGGACACTGAGGTTTCCTGCTGGGCAGGCAGGATTGTAAGTGCTCCAGATCCACATGCGCCCTCTGGGGTTGGGGTTCACGCCAGCAGCCAGTGCTGCATCCAGGCTCCCCAGTGTCCCTGGTGGCCCCTGGCACATGTCTGTTCACCTGGCACTTGTGGGTGTGCATGAGGCAGAGGCCAGGCCCCTGCCCAGTGGGGAGCTTTCCTTCTGACCCGCCTGCCCCTTGGGCTGTGCTCCAACTCCAGGTGCGACAGTGGATCGGCTACTGTCCCCAGGTCGATGCCCTGCTGGACCACATGACGGGCAAGGAGACGCTGGTCATGTTCTCCCGGCTCCGGGGCATTCCTGAGCGTCACATCAGCTCCTGTGTGGACCAAATTCTTGATGACTTGCTCATGTACACGTACGCTGACAAATTGGTGAAGACCTACAGGTGAGACTCGGGGCCCCCTCAGCCCTCCCGTCCCAAAATAAGATGTGCTGTGGTTCTGTTCAGTGCTGGGGGGTAGGGCAAGGCCTCCTGGCTCTGTGCCTGGGGTAACTGTGTGGTCCTCACCACTGTGCAGGTTTCCAGGGAGGTGGCCTTTCTGCTCTGTGAGAATGGGTCAGCGACCTGGGCTGTCCCATGGCCCTGTTTCCTCTGGTTACCTGGCTGAGGATGGGCTGACGCACCACAGCTGTTACTCTTCCTGCCACTTCACCAGGGCTTCTGACCTGCAGCAGATTTGCACTGCACGCCCACACTCCCGCACCCTGCTCTGTGTGAGCCATCTGAGCAGCTGATGTTCTACTGAAGAGCGTGGGGTCTTCCTGGGTCTTTCGTCACCAGTGATCCTAACCCAATTCCCGTTAGCTTAAACAAAGCAAGGCTACTCGGTCCCAAGTCCCAGGCCGCCCCTTGAGCTGTGCACAGTGCCCCTGCAGACTGTTAGCAGAACTGGATCAGGGCGCCCAGGAGTTAGAGGACGGTGCCCTCTTTCTTCTGTTAACTTCTGTTTCAATCATGTTTTCATGTTTCCCTGCATCTTTTGATGATTAAATAAATTAACATTTGGGAAGTAGGCAATGGCACCCCACTCCAGTACTTTTGTCTAGAAAATCCCATGGATGGAGGAGCCTGGTAGGCTGCAGTCCATGGGGTTGTTAGAGTTGGACACAACTGAGCGACTTCACTTTCACTTTTCACTTTCATGCATTGGAGAAGGAAATGGCAACCCACTCCAGTGTTCTTGCCTGGAGAATCCCAGGGACAGGGAAGCCTGGTGGGCTGCAGTCCATGGGGTTGCTAGAGTCGGACACGACTGAGCGACTTCACTTTCACTTTTACTTCACTTTACTTTACATCATAAATGCTATGTGTTCTTCTTAAAAGAAGTTAGCTAAAATGGTTCTATGCCCTTACCCTGCGACACCCATAGAGGCCCTCAGAGGAGATCCACGGACCATGTGCTCAGCCTGGACTGACCCCTATGCCCAGGAGAACGGTTTAGATGCTGAGTGGACAGCTGAGTTACAGTGTACCCCTGGGGGCGGGTGGTGGGTCATGTTACTGAGGGCCCCACCAGGGCACATGAGCACTTTCTTAGCAAAGGAAAAAGCAGGGAAGATTGCACTGGAAACTTAGGGTTGCCAGTCACCCAATTTCTCCCCCTCGGCCCCAGTGGCGGCAACAGGCGGAAGCTGAGTGCTGGCATTGCCCTGCTGGGAGAGCCTGTGGTCATCTTCCTGGACGAGCCATCCACTGGCATGGATCCTGTGGCCCGGCGTCTGCTCTGGGGCACTGTGGCACGGGCCCGAAAGTCCGGCAAGGCCATCGTCATCACCTCCCACAGGTTCAGCCAGGATGGGGGCTGTGGGCCGGGTGGGCCAGAAGGGGCTGGGTGGACAGAAGATCTGTCAGCCTCTAGTGAAGAGTCTGTGAGGCGAGTGGGCCACACCCTGAGCGTGGAATCAGGAACAGCTTGATCTGGGCGTCAGCACTTTCCTAGGTGCACGGTTTTGGCGTGGAGGGCAGGCATCAGCATTCCCCGATGATATATCAGGCTCCGCCCCCTCTTCCCAGCATGGAGGAGTGTGAAGCCTTGTGCACCCGGCTGGCCATCATGGTGCAGGGTCAGTTCAAGTGCCTGGGCAGCCCACAGCACCTCAAGAGCAAGTTTGGCAGCGGCTACTCCCTGCGGGCCAAGATCCGGAGTGACGGGCAGCAGGAGGCCCTGGAGGAGTTCAAGGCTTTCGTGGGCCTGACCTTCCCAGGTATGTGCTGCAGAGGGCGCCGTGCGTCTGTGCATCCCTGAGCACTGGAACGGGAGTCACGATTCCGGGGCGAATGCCACCCTCCCCTGGCCGTCCAGCCTGGCCCTTGGGGACATGGTCTTTCCTTTGTGCAGGCAGTGTCCTGGAGGATGAGCACCAAGGGATGGTCCATTACCACCTGCCCGGCGATGACCTCAGCTGGGCGAAGGTGAGCACATACCTGGACACCAGGGAGCACACCTCTGATGTCGTGCACTTTCAGAGTTCTCTGTTTCCGGTGGAAGTCCAATTCAGTCCTGCTGCAACATTCATGTGAATTTCATAGAAAATTTTGATAAGTATATTTGAACTGGAAGGGACCTCAGAGATCAGCTCCTTCTGCCCCCTCATCTCACAGAGAGGGGAGCTGGTTCAAAGAGGGCATGCCACATGCCCAGTGCACACAGCAAGCCAGGACCCAGCGGGACCTCTGCTTCTGGCACCACTCCCAGCCAGGTCCCTTTCCCTCAGATCCCAGACAGCTGAATTCCGTAGGACTGACTGCCTGAGAGGTGGTCTGGGAGCAGCTGAGAGAGGAATGGGCCTCTGGGGGCTCTGTAACAATCTCAGAGACCTTTCCTCTTCCCACCCCTTGCTGCGTCCGCCCCCGCTCCCCTGTGCCTGCCGTCCACAGTGGCCCCCTCCCTTCCCACAGGTGTTTGGCATTATGGAGCAAGCCAAGACGATGTACATGTTGGAGGACTACTCAGTCAACCAAATCTCCCTGGAGGACATCTTCCTGAGCTTCAGTTGCCCTGTGCCCCCTGCGCAAGGGAGTAACAGACAAGGGAGGGCCAAGCCCGCAGACCCCGCGTTTCCCTGTCCACCTGTCTCTCCCTCTTCCTCCCAGCTACCCTCTCCACCTCCCACTCCACCCCCCAGTCCATCTTCCTCCCAGCGTTTCTCCCAGCCTCTCTCCTGGTCTCCCATTCCAATTCCCTTCAGGCCTTCCTCCTGGTCTTCATCCCAGCCACCCTCTCTGCCTCGCTCTCCACCTGCCTCCCAGCCTCCCTCGCCACATCCCTCAAAGACTGCCTTGCTGTAATAAAGAGTTCCCTGTGCTAGGCTAGCCCGGGTGCACACAGCCTGCCATGGGCTGCAAGGTGTACAGAGGCAACCTGAAGACCCAGTAAGCTCAGCTTGGGGGTGGAGGAGTGGGCTGGCTCTCTGCCAGATTGAGGGCACCAGCCTTAGAGGCCTGGTGGAGAATCCAGGTCCATTTCTGTGGAAAGGGATCCCCTTGGATCACACGTGAGTGGCCTGCAGGCTCACTGAGACCTGGCTGTGGGATCAGAGGGACACCTGTCACATCCCATCAGCAGCATGAAGGCCTGGGGGTGACCATGGCTGTAACAGGGCCGTGCTCCTGAGCAGAGTGTAAGAGGGCCCTGCTTCTGACTACAGTGTAACAGGGCCGCCGTGCTCCTGACTATAGTATAACAGGGCCGGGCTTCTGACTACAGTGTAACAGGGCCGTGCTCCTGACTACAGAATAACAGGGCTGTGCTCCTGACCTCGGTCTAAGAGGGCTGTGCTCCTGACTAGAGTGTAACAGGGCTGTGTTTCTGACTACAGTATAACAGGGCCGTGCTCCTGACCACAGTGTACCAGGGCCGCACCCCTGACCACGGTATAAGAGGGCTGCGCCCCTGACCACGGTGTACCAGGGCCGTGCCCAACTACAGTATAACAGGATCGTGCTCCTGACCATGGTCTAAGAGGGCCATGCCCCTGACTACAGTAAAACAGGGCCATGACCCTGATTACAGTATAACAGGGCCGTGCCCCTGACCACAGTCTAAGAGGGACGTGCCCCTGATTACAGTATAACAGGGCCGTGCCCCTGACCACAGTCTAAGAGGGCCATGCCCCTGACCACAGTGTACCAGGGCCGTGCCCCTGACTACGGTGTACCAGGGCCATAGTTCTGAAGGTAGGACAAGTTTGCAAACCTAAGTCACCATTTTCCAATATTTAAATATTTCGATTTGTGTGGCTCCATCTGTTCTTTGCCCTGGCTGTAACACTAACCCTAACCTGTATGTGGCCCTCCATCAACCTGTGATGTAGTCATAATCATTATCCCCATTGCCTGGAAGAGTAAGCTGAGACCTAGAGACATCCAGCAACTTTCCATGGTCAGCTGATGGCAGAGCCAGGATTCACCTCAGGCAGAAGTTCTCAAGTGGGGTTCCTGGCTGGAAGCATCCACCTCTTCAGAAACTTGTTAGAAATGTGGGTTCTTGCGCTCCACCCCAGCATCGCTGAATCAGAAATTTGAGGGGTGAGGTCCAGCAATCTGCGTTCTGATGCAACTCAGGCATGAGCGGCGGTGAGCGAAGGCTGTGAGCTGGGACCATCAAGCCTGAGTGTGCATGGGTGTGGCCCTGCACCTTTATCACGAGGGCCCTTCTCCAAGAAGCACATAGCTCCTTTCTCCAGCGTGGTCACGCCAGCCCCTCTCACAAGCCCCGATGGGCTCCTTTGCAGGTAGCCCTCTCTCTCCCTTCTAAGCCAAGTTCCAGGAAGGAGTGTGGTGTCTGCTGTCCCTGGCCCCACCTTCCACCCCCACGTCCGGCTGCACACCCACCGCTCTTTCCTGTGACTGCTCAGAGTGTGGGCCTCTGCCTGGAGGAGTCCAGCGACAAAGTAACAGTACAGGGGGAGGACAAAAAGTACCAAACAGGAAACTGTAGCCAGTGGGAACACAGGTCTGTGAGGAAGGCTGAAAGCCTTCAGGCCTGGAGGACTCGCCCCTCCTCCGGTGTGGAGCAGGCCCCAGGCTTGCTTTGCTCTACCCACTCCTCTTCTGCACACACCACCCCCACCTCCTCACCCCCGCTTCCAGGGCCTCATAGCCGCGCTGTGATCATCTGTTCACTTGTCTCCTACTCCAGACTGGCTTGGAGTCTTGGCATCTTGGCTCCTGTGTGTGTTCAGCTGCTGAGCACAGAACCAGTACCCTGATGGAGTTCAGAGAGCAGCGTGAGGGGTGGGGGGACAGAGCACAGTTTTGAGGCCTTGGGAAGAGGGTAAGAAGACAGCCTTGACCCAGATTCCCTGGCGTCTCTGGGGAAAACCACAGAAGTCCATCAAGCACTTCTCCCAGAAGTTGCATTTCTTTCCTTGTCAGAATGTCTCACAGAGGAGGTGGGATGTGAGCTGGTTCCTGAAAGACAAGGCTGGGTGGGCACTGCCTAATACCTGGGTGAACAGAATGTTGAAGCCACTGAAGCAAGCAGGCGTGCTCTTCTGTTTTAGTGGGCTCCCAATTGACCGCGAGGAGATACTGAGGACTGACAAGGTCCGGGTGACACGCTGAGGGCTTGCCCTGGGAGGGATGGAGGAGGGGTCCAGGGTGAGCCAAGTTTCAAGGGAAGGAGTCAGACATGCTGGATGAGTTAGTCACCCAGGTGTGTTTCTGCCCTGCGATCTATGCCAACAGCGACGCGGCACAGAACCAAGGGTCTCCTCGCCTGAAGCAAGGACGGGAAGCAGGGCCTGCGGCCTCAGGGTGCGGGCCACTAAGGTCAGGGGGCAGCCTCGGTGAGGTGCCTCCCGCGGGCGCCCACTCGCCCGCCTCCACGCAGGGCGAAGACCGCGTCGGGGTCCGCGCTCAAAGACCCCGGGCTCGGAGGCGCGGCCGGTCCGCTCAGACTTTCACTGACAACCCACTGTGCGCCATGGGGCCGGTCGTCGGGACCTCTGCCGCCGACTCAGGGGCAAGGCCAAATCCCAGAATAGGGTAGGTAAACGCGGGCCGGAGCGGACCCAGGAATTCCACTGCCTGCTGCCCGGGAGCCGCGCTCCTTCAGACCCCAGCCCGTGCCTAGGAGGCGGGGCGGCCGCGCAGGCTCCACCAATCAACAGCCGGCGTTCGAATTCGCATCCTGGCGCAGCCAGTCGCGGACGCCCGATGCCGAGGGGGCGTGGCTCTGGGCGGAGCCCGGAGGGGTAGTGGCGCGCGCCCCCGGTGGTGGGCCAATGGGAAAGCCGGGCGCGTTTGAAAACTCAGGCGGGAGGCGGGCGGGTCTGCGCCTGCGTCGGGAGGCGCGCTCTGGGCCCGCGGGCGGGTCTGGCGGCTACAGCGGCGGCGGCGGCCACGGCCACGGCAGCGGCGACGGCTATGGGGAGCGGAGGCGGTGAGCGCGGGGCGCGGGGCGCGGGGCGCGGTGGAGTGGCCTCCAGACTGAGTGGGGCCAGCTTGAGCCTTTCGGCCCGGGGTTCGGATCGTCCCGACGGCGCCTACCCGGCGCGCGGTTTAAATACCCAGCGGCGCCCGGCTCCGCGAGAAAGCGGCGCGAGGGGACCACCACCTGTGCAGGGCCGTGAGCACCACCGAGGTTTCCGTGGTTATACCGTGGCTGGCCTAGGGCAAGGGAGTAAGGAAAATGGGGCAAAAGGCGAGGATCGGTCGAGCTGCGTATGCGCTCGGTTTTCGCATTAGGTTAATTACTAATGGGAAGCCCGGGTGAGAAACGAGGGGAGAGGGCAGGAAGACGCCCTGAGCAGGGAGCTTGCCGGTGGTGGAGCAGCCATCTCCCGTGGGGACTGGAGGAAGGAGCGGATGAAGAACCGGGTGAAGCGTCAGGGATGGCTCCTTCTGCCACAAGCTCCTCTGCTTGGAGGGAGGAAAGAGTTGCTGGAGTTGAAGTTGGAAGGACCCCCTGTCAGGGTCTCAGAGGACCCTGAAACTGGCCGGACAGCTCTGACATCCACAGAGCTGGGACTGGCCTGCCCTCCAAGTCCATCCTTGGCTTCTCTGTAGGGCGGACCCTCCGAATTTGACCTCGAAAACCTGATTGTTCAAATCCTTATTAACATTTCATGTTTTAGTGATGTGTGCAAATAGAAGCAAAGAAATCAGCTAGGGTCCAGGCGTCTCCCTGGCTAATCATCATCAACACCGTCTGCTCTTCCTTTCTTCCTTGTTATCTGGGCTCTGGGTCAGACGGTTTCCCAATGGCCAGCTTACATGATTACTACTCACCATAAACGTTTATCGAATAATTTGAATGAATGAACATGTCTCTTATACCACTACCACTTCTTTATTTAATCTTTGGGACTGTAACTATGGCTGGGGCAGAGGACCAGTAACTGTTAAAACATGTTCAGATGTAACTTTTCATATCAGCACAATTCATTTCCAACACATCACTTAAACCATTCCGATTTTTTTTCTTAAGTGATCCACTGTAGGTGTGCCAAGTGTTTCTGTTATCCTTCAAAGCGGAGAATAAGAAGGAGACCTCGAAACCTCACAATCTTGAATCTCCCTGAAGATGCGCTCTTTCATATCCTGAAATGGCTTTCTGTTGGAGACATCCTTGCTGTCCGAGCTGTAAGTTGTCAGATGAGCACAGTGTCAGCCCTGGCATTGTTGGTTTTACCACGAAGGCTTCATGTCTCAAATGTCAGAACAAAAACTCTGGCTACCGATGAGGGTCGATGATCCACAATGGTGATGTTGGTAATAGACATTTGAGGTTGTTCTGATGACAGGAAAACGAAAACAGAGGACACCTGTTGAGTCTGCTCTTTGCAGTGTTTATTTTAACAGAAAGTACCTTTTCCTGGCAGTGAAATTTGAATCCCTCAAGATAATGGGACAGTATTAAGAAGGAAAAGAGATGTTCTTGAGGATGGCGTGAAGTAGAAGTGTTAGTTGTTCAGTTGTGTTCAACTCTGTGATCCCGTGGACTGTAGCCCACCAGGCTCCTCTGTCCATGGGATTCTCCAGGCAAGAATACTAGAGTGGGTAGCCATTTTCTTCTCCAGGGGATCGTCCTGACCCAGGGATTGAATCCTGGCCTCCTGCATTGCAGGCAGATTCTTTACCATCTGAGTCACCAGGGAAGCCCTTATGAGGACAAATCCCAAATAATATCCAGTGCTGAAAGGGACTCTGGGCCTTATTGTGCAGATATCAGAACTGCAGCCTCACCCTGAGCCACTTAACCAAGGGCATCCAGCAAATTAGTGGGGGAACACCCACGAGAACCCATCTGTCTGACTCCCAAACCTGCCTCCATTGTGTTCATAACATCTGCAGGTGCCATTCCCAATGGCAGTGGGAGCTTTTGCACTTAAAATGCTTGCCTGCGCTCAGGGCCCCTGGACACTGCCTGCCTCACCCAGGGTAGAGGTCCCGCCTGAGGCTGCTGTCATGTATTTCAGTTTTTTCTAAGTGCCCCCGTTGACAGCCCAGGTTCCAGCTGTGCTCCCACTAGCAAAACTCTAAGTAGAGGAGCTCAGAACAGATTTCTGACCTACCCGTTAGCCTCAGAGTTGGTTTTCCTGGTCATTGCAGGTATATAGCATTATATCCCGTTTCTCAGCCTGTGCTTACCCCCACTTCCAGGACCTGTCCTCACCTTTAGAACCACAGAGAAAGTTGTGTCTGATTTCTTTTCTCTGTTCAAAGCAACTGCTAGTTAGTTTGATACACAGAGCCCAGGAGGCCTTACTGGTAGGGTTGGAGGGAGACAGGAGACCCTACGCCTGTCTACCCCTGTCTTCAAGAGCTCCAGAAGCGGGGCTTCCCTGTAGCCCCTTGATAACCCTCCACACCACTCCCGTTGTTCCTCAGGTGCATTCCCACCTGAAGTACCTGGTGGACAACCATGCCAGCGTGTGGGCGTGCGCCAGCTTCCAGGAGCTGTGGCCTTCTCCAGGGAACCTGAAGCTCTTTGAAAGGTATCTGCACCCGAGAGCAGCTGGGCTTCCTCTCACTCCTGGCCTTCTCCACCATGCCAGTCTGTCTCAGGGCTGGACCTGGCCGCAATTTTCCTTGTGCTCGTAGTCCCCTTCCAACACCATATTCCCCAGGGAGTGACTGAGCGTGTAGACCTCACCCACTGAGTCACATGACTTCCAGCATGGTCCTGGGTCATCTGCACCCCCAGCTCAGACCTGCCACTCATTAGTCACAGTGGTGCTTCCGGAAGGTCTGCTTCGGCTGTGACCCATCCTGTGTGGCTCAGACGCAGGTCACCTGCACATGGAAACTTCTTATTTCTCTTACTTTGGTCAGGACCATGTGGTTTGAATCCTAGTGCATTACATTCCCTGGCTGATCCCACCTCCTCCGACAGACCTGGAGGAAGAGCCAGAGGGGCCAGGAGCTGCACAGTGTGCCCGTGGTCACAGGCAGGCTGCCTGAGACATAGTCCACGAACCATACAGCCCACCCACTTAGAGTGTACTGATCAAGTGGTTTTTAATATATTCAAAGCATTGTGCAGTCATCCACACTGTCTGACTTTAGGACCGTCTCATGACCCCTGGATGAAGCCGCATAACCGTTGGCAGTCTCTCCCTATCTTCCCAATAGTAATCCAGACCCTAGACAACCTTGCACCTACTGCCTGTCTCGATGTATTTGCCTGTCCCGGGCATCTCATACGAGTGGGGTCATACACCGTTGTGACTGTCTTCTTTCACGTAAGCATGTTTTTAAGGCTCATCCGTGTTGTAGCGTGTCATGGATAATAGATGTTTAGTCACATTACCAGAAAACAGTTTCTGTTCAGAAAGTAAGTACTGTAGTTTCAGGTGCTGTGGTAGAACATAACCTTAATAGAATAAAATCATGCAGTGTTCCATGTTCCTGTTGTTCCAGGGCTGCTGAGAAAGGGAACTTTGAAGCTGCCGTGAAGCTGGGCATTGCCTACCTGTACAACGAAGGCTGTAAGTGCTGCCGGGTCTGGGGCTGGCCTTTCCCCGCTTGGTGCTGACACCTTAGAACAAGCGCTAGGGACTCCCTGGTGGTCCAGGGTTAAGACTCCGAGCTTCCACTACAGGGGGCATAGGTTCAATCCCTGGTTGAGGAACTAAGATCCCACATACCGTACACTGCAGTCAGAAAAAAAAAGAAAAATAGAACTCACATAAGCCCTTGCCCGTGTTCGCAGTTCAGTCGCTGCTCTCGCCGGGTCTGGCTGTGCACCATTGTATCTTGGGAGCTGTGTCAGAGAGGTGTCCTGCTCAGGGACCCATTGATGAGCTTTGATTCTATAGGTCGGGGGGATTACCTCTTACTTCACGAGCCTTTAATTTCGATTGACAATGAGTGGCTCTGAGCAGAGACTCAGAATGGGAGCTTCTCAGGCGAGCCAGGTCTCCTGGCTCCCTAGTTAACAGCGTAGCCCACGAGTAGACCCCACCTCCTCTCCTTGGCCACAGCTCGTCTGAGGGACTTGGGGGTGGCTGTCACAGCATGCCTGATGCCTGGTGTCAGTAACACAGGGAGGGAGCCAAGGCCCTCAGCGGGAGGCAAGTTCAAGCAGGCCAAAGCCAACCTGGTACCTAGATTCCTTCACCCCCAGGGGCAGGTGCTCCTCAAAAGAGCCTGATATGACCCTCTATCCCGACTCCTGCCGGTCTGCTGGGCTCACTAAGGAACGAGCCTGCACCTCGTCCTGTCCCAGCTCCCAAACGCATAAAGTCTTGAGTACCTCCGCCATTTATCTGCTTCTAAAAGACCTGGCATCTTGCTGAGAGGTCGCCCCAGTCATGGTTGACTGGACTGTTGATGTGGAGACAATGAGCCGTCCTGTGCCCACCCTCCCGTCATCTGATCATCCCATCATCCGGCATTGCCCAGAGAATTCCCACCGTTCAGCTCACCTATCCAGGTGTACAGCCCAGTCGGTGTCTTCACAGAGCTGTGCGACCAACACCACTCGTTTTGAAATGTTCTTGTCACCCCAGAAAGAAATCCCCGTTAACTGGGGACTGGGCGGCAGTTGCCCACAGGAGGGTGATCCCTCCATGGGGTGGGGGATGGGGGGCACCTTCCTGGATTTTCAGACTCCAGGCTGTGGGAGGAGCCACAGGGCACTTGGTTCACGGGACACAGGAAGAAAAGCATGGAGCCCCCATCCCCACTCTTCTGCCCTAAAACACCAGCAACCTCGCATGGCAGCAGCCTAAGGCCCTAGACTTTCTGTAAGGACTCGGGGAAACTGCTGTGCCCGCCCCCTAAGACATCCCGGCTCGCTCTGTCTGTCTCTGCAGTGTCAGTGTCTGACGAGGCCCGGGCGGAAGTGAACGGCCTGAGGGCCTCTCGCTACTTCAGCCTGGCTGAGCGGCTGAACGTGGGCGCCGCGCCCTTCATCTGGCTCTTCATCCGCCCGCCTTGGTCGGTGTCCGGGAGCTGCTGCAAGGCCGTGGTTCATGAGAGCCTCAGGGCGGAGTGCCAGCAGCAGAAAGTGAGTCCCAGCCCGGGGTGTGGGTGGGGCACCCCACAGGGTCCCAGGAGATGAGATAGCCCTGAGGGGAGATGCTGTGGACCGTGTGAAGTCAGGGACTTGGGGGAGCGGAGGCTTCGAAAACTGCAAATATGGGAGCATCTGCAAACAACCAGCAGGCGGGGAGACGTCAGAGCCAGGGTTGGGGGCCTGGGGGTGGGGTGGGGCTGCAGACGGGGTGCCCACGGAGAAGGATGGCCAGAGGCTCCGTGACGCGGTTGGTGGAGTCCTGGAGTCGAGGCAGGCGGGGGAGGACCTGCACAGGGGGTGCGGCGGGGATCGAGGAGGGCCCCAGGAAGTTCCCCACCGACAGTCACCCTTCCTTCTCTAGACCCACAGGGCGTCCATACTGCACTGCCTGGGGAGGGTGCTGAGTCTCTTCGAGGTGAGTCCCCTCACCCGCCCTGGTGCTGCTCGGCATCCTGGCCCGGGTGGGCACTGGGCACAATGGGTCTGCAGCTCTGTGCTGCTCGCCTCTCCGGCAGCTGCAAGCACCGAGGACTGGGACAAATCACGAGAGGCCGCGGGAGGAGGCCCCCAGGTCTCCCAGCCGAGAGGAGCCCTGTCTGTGTGGCCGGTGGAGCCAAAGGGTCTGATGGGCAGGATGGGCCTGCGTGCTTCCCAGCCCGCTCCGGCGGCTCCCTCCGCCTCCTCACACGAGGTCTCCACTTAGCGTGAAAAGCCCCCCAGGGCAGTTCGGGGAAGGCGGTGGCCTCTGGCGACAGGCGCTCTGACCGCTCTGACCACAGCAGGGAGAGACCCGGGGTGTGAGCGAGGAGCTGGAGGGCCTTGGGGATTTCCACCACCCCCCACCTCCGTCACCCTGTGGCCCCGGCAGGAGGAGGCAGGGCCCAAGGGCTACCTCGGTTCTCACATCGTGTATCTTCAGGGAAGTTGTTTCTCCGCTAATTTAGTTAACCCGTTTTATTAAAGTTGAGCGCTGCATTTGTGGCTACTTATTCTAGGATGAAGAGAAACAGAAGCAGGCCCGGAACCTGTTTGAAGAGTCCGCTAACCAGGGGTGTCTGACCAGCTCATACCTCCTCTGGGAGAGTGACAGGCGGATGGACGTGAGTGGGCCCAGGTCTGGGAGAGTGTGGGTGACACTGGCCAGAGGCACGGTCTCAGCAGCCCAGGACAAGGGTCTGCCAGCGCAGGGGGTCCTCCTGGGGTCCCCAGGGCTGCTCTCAGCTCTACCCTGGGAACGAGCACCACCACTCAGGGGAGGAAGGGACAGAAGGAAGGCCCAGCCGGGGCCCCTCTGGGGGTCTTGGAGGAACACTGAAGAACCCCAGGGGTTGGTTCTGAGTTCCCCAGAGACACGCCCATGTAAGGGCATCTCACACTGACAGATGCTGGACCCCGGACGGTGCCTCCACAGCTTCCGGAAGCTCAGGGACTTTGCTGCCAAAGGCTGCTGGGAAGCGCAGGTGAGCTGGGAGCCAGCTTCGTCTCAATGCCTCCTCTCTGGGACCCCAGGGTGGGGCTGCCAGGCTTCTGTGGGGGGCGGGGGTGGGGGTCATGGTGGGGCAACTGTGAGGGCGGTCAGCTCTGAGGTGTGCAGGGAGGGCAGCCTGGGAACGCTTTGCCCATGGCACCGAAGACAGCCAGCCTCGTCATTCCTATGTGCTGTGGACTAACCACAGCTTCTGTCAGAGTGTGGACAGCTCCCTAAAGCTGGCCTGCGGGGACACCATCTTGGCAGCGGGACCTGAGGCTCCTTAGAACAGATTGGCATGAGGAACGCTATCCTCTTTCCAGTATCTGACCCTTCACCAGGTTGTCCAGCGTTGGAACTGGACGTTGGAGGCTTGTAGTTGGCGTTCACCCGACACTGTCCCTGTGCAGCTGTAAGGAAGTCACTATTTCCAGACAAATCAGAGGAAGTCCCCCTTGGCCAAGCTGGTGCCTGTGACCCCACCAAGTTGGGGCTTCAGTCACTGGCCCTTAAAAACTCGTGACAAAATCCCCAGCAGGGATGCCCACCTGACACATCACAGGCCACTATGACATTTGTGTCCAGAAAGGCACGCAGCACGTTTACAAGAAATGTAACAATCAACAGTGTGTTTCTAAGGTCAGCCTAATCAGTAAGAACAGTGAGGCCCATGGAAGTACATGGGGGGCCTCAGTATGCTCAGAAACAAGGAAGTAAATACAAGCCGTCAAAACATGGGGCAGGTTTGACCTCACTGCTCATCGGAAAGGCGCCCGTTTAGAGAGGTCATGGCTGATCCCACGAGCAGATCACACACACGTATTCTTTGCTTCTGAGTGTCTAGCTAGTAACTTCTGAAAATAAACATTCTCAAGGAGAGCAGTTTGTGCCAGCCAAGATGTGATAAGATAGCCTTCGGTGTTCTGTGAGGGGGGTGGCAATCCAAGCAGGCCTTCCAGAAAGTGTCACGGCACAGGCAGCGCCTGGGGGTCGGCCACACGAGCAGAAGGCACACAAGCCTGCGCAGCAGCGGCCCCCCAGGCAACAAAGCCTACAGAAACCGCTTCAGAAGAAGGACAGGGCAAGAAGCCTGCACAGCGGCGGCCCCCCAGGCGACAAAGCCTACAGAAAGCCCCTCAGAGGAAGGACAGGGCAAGAAGCCTGCACAGCGACGGCCCCCCAGGGGACAAAGCCTACAGAAAGCCCCTCAGAGGAAGGACGGGGCAAGAAGGGGCTGACCTGTTCCATACCTTTTGTCCCTTTTAAACGTTCTGCTGTGACTTATTGGTTACCTCCAAAAGCATAAGTAAAATCCTGACCCTCCTGCTCCAGCGGCTTAGAGGGTGTAAGGAGCCCAGGGTGTTGACAGACAGGAAGGGCCTGGCCCCTGCTCACCCCGCGACTCTTCTGCCCACAGCTGTCTCTAGCCAAAGCCTGTGCACACGGACACCAGCTTGGATTGGAAGCAAAAGCCTCCAGCGAGATAGTCTGCCAGTTGTTCCAGGCCTCCCACGCTGTCAATAAGCAGAGGGTCTTCTCTGTCCAGAAGGGGCTCAATGACACAATGAGGTAAGGGGCCCGAACTGCCCACGGTGACGAGGTCCTGTGACAGGCCCGCTGTGTCGTCAGCCCCACTGGGATCCCCGTGTGTGTGAGTGTGTGTGTGTGTTTTCTAAAACCAGTAATGCCCGAGTTATCTAGGGCTTTGGGGGAAAAAAAAAAATTCCCATAGGAGTGTCTGTTCTCTCCAGTTTCCCTTTTTAGGCCTCAGAAAGTGTTAAACCACTTTAAACATCTTTCTAAAATGATGCCAGAAAAACCAAGCTTTTCTTTCCAACCCATACTCACGAGCATCAGCGTCAGCGGGGGACGTGGGGGCCTGCAGCCTCAGAACCCCGTGACCTGCTTCTTCCCACAAGTCCATTCTCCTCTGAAGTTTGGAGATGACACACTGTTACAATCACAGAGCATGTTAGAAAGCAAAGTGGAAAATGTGAATAATTGTTTAAGCTCATGCTAGGGATTTCAAATGCGTTTTAGATGTATGACGGGCAGGCCCTGGCTGTGCTGCTAGGTCTCCGCTCACAGCCGGGCTGCAGTGTCCCCTGCTCCCACGTTAAATGTCACCAAGCTGCCGTGCCTTTTTTTTCTTTTTAATTATCTGGCTGCACCAGGTCTTAGTTGCAGCACACAGGATCTCTTAGTTGCAGCATGTGGGATCTAGTTCCCCGACCAGGGATCGAACCCAGGCCCCCTGCACTGGGAGGTTGGGAGCTCGGAGTCTCAGCCACTGGGCCACCAGGGGAGTCCCAAGCCGCTGTGCTCCTGAGTCCTGGACCTGCACTGGCGGTGCCCCCCCCACCTTGTACTCTCCCAGTCTGCCCTTTTTTTGGTGGGGGGACACTTGCTATTCTTTTTGTGTGTTGGGAGTGAGGGTTAACATAAATTTTAACCTTTTATGTTTTTCAAGAGCTAAAGTAGGTTTATTGAAATAATATTATTTCAGCCCCAAGTTGAGCATCTGACTGTTTTCATCCATGTCAGACAACAGCCGACTTTTTCCTTTTCTTTAGTTGAGTTATAATTGATTTCCAACATTAGTTTCAGGTTTAACCACTTTCAAGTATATGGTTCGGTTGGTCGGTTTCTGTCAGATCATTGTGTTTACCTAGGGTAAACGGGCAGGGAGCATTGTCCTCTGCTCCCAGTCATGGCTGGTATGACCCTCACACCCCTGGGCACTCCTCCTGGCTTCCCCCTCCGCTCCCCTGCTCACTCTGCCCTCACCACCGTGCATCTTCCCTCTGCCTGAGAAACACACTCCTGTCTGGCTGCACAGAGCCCCTCACCATCACGGCTCATCTCTCTGGCTTCCTTTCTCCCGTCTCCTCTCCTTTGTCCACCCCGTCCGGGCATCCTTGCCGCTGCGTGCAGTGTCCCCTGTGACGTCAGTGTCCCGGCTTGGCCTTGGCGCCATTGAGGAGGAGGGACCCTGTGTCTGCTAGCTCTGCAGCCCGAGCCCTCTGTCGTGGTTGCCTGGTGGCTGAGAGCTTGAGCACCTGGGCTCAGTGCATCCTGCTTGGGCTACGTTCCTGGCTCTTTGCTCAACCGCAGTGGGTTGTGACAAATGACCCCACGGTGAGAGTTCCTCAGGGAGGAGACAGGTTTCCAGGACAGTAACCTTTGACCTGTGACCCGTCCCCAGTCTCCAGAGCAGACCCGCTCTGCCCACTTATAAGTTATGGTCCAGGCTCATCCAGTGCCAGGGGGCCCCAGGGTGGGGGTGGGCAGGGTCCACATGTGTGTGCCCACCTGCCTCCCAGGAACCAAGTCAGGAGTGGTGGGGCCCCCAGCCCCTCGGACAGCTGCCGGCATAAGCCCATGACGCCTGAAGTGACCGCTCACCCCTTGGGATGGATGGCTGGGTGGGACTGGGAGACAGGACCCCGTGAGGTTCGGGGCCTCACAGAGGCTCTGCCTGGTGTTCAGGGGCAGCACTCTTCCCACAGGTACATCCTCATCGACTGGCTGGTGGAGGTCGCCACCATGAAGGACTTCTCGAGCCTGTGTCTCCACCTGACTGTGGAGTGCGTGGACCGGTACCTGCGGAGGCGGCTGGTGCCCCGGTACCGGCTGCAGCTGCTGGGCATCGCCTGCATGGTCATCTGCACCCGGTGAGAAACCCCCGGCCGGCCCTGCCCAGGTCACAGGCTGGCTTCTCAGTGGGACGAACAGGCCTTTGGCGCCCCACCTCATGATAACGGGGTTCTAATTTCAGGGGTGCCCAGAGTGGGTGGTCCTCCCCACACGGGGGCAGCAGGGCTGACCCTCCGTGCGCGGGCAGCTGCTGCTCATCCCATGTGGTGGCTTCGCTTGGGCAGGAACCCTGTTCCCCTGGCCCCTGAGGGCAACACGGAGATGAGGGAGGCCACAGTTGGCTGCCCTTCTGAGTCAGGCTGTCAGCCCCGTGTCCAGAGACCCACATCCAGCCAGGTTCACACCCCCTCCTACCCGTGGACAGGATGCGAGCTCCTCAGAGGTGGCTGTTCTGACTCTTCCCGTCAGCCGTCTTAAGTTTCACGGAAGTCCATCTTCCTAAAACCAGCACCTCTCCACCCAGTTTTGCCTTTGGACACAGCGTGGGTGGCACGTCCCACCATACATGTTGCATTTTTTTGTGTTTTAAACCAGCTTTCTCCTATGTGGTCTGCCGTCGCCCGGGCAGTATCTGTCTGTAAGGCTTAGGGGGTGAGGGGCAGGCTCGCTGCACACAGTGGTGTCAGCTGTGGAGGACTGGTCGATCTTTGGCACAGTGACCCAGAGGCGCGTGTCACTGGGGTGTAGTGTATCTGCTTCATGAGCTCATGCAGGCGCCCGAGGCCCTGACTTACTCTCTGCTGCTTGCCATGGCCCCTGAGGCAAGCAGGTCCACGCCTGCGGCGAGCTCTGTCCTGTGGCCCTGATGGGAACTGGACGCTGTGGTTTCCTGGGGGCCAGGGAAGCAGGGTGCCCACAGACGGAGGGAGCGGGGCTCAGGCCCGGTGAGCACAGGCCACATGCGGTCTGGCACCTCTCACATGTGCCTCAGAACCTGGAGCTCTGGGTCTTGTCACCAGAGAGGGCTGACAGATGGGTCCCCAGCCTCCCCAGATCTAAATGGCATGGTTACAGGGACCGGGGGACCGGCCATGAGATAATCGCTTTAAAAGATTTTTAGGGGCTGAGACATCCCTCTGTCCACTCTGAAAGCAGCACCTGCCCGAGCACAGGCTCGTGTCCCCCACCTCGACGTCACACCCTACCCCGCGACTACGGTCCCCACCGCCCTGCCCTCTCAGCCAAGCCACCGCGGGAGCTGCAGAGTGACCGAGGGGCTGTGGGCTCGGCCCCCATCACCCTGGTGGGGGGAGGGGCCCTCAGAGACTGTCGGACCAGTGTGTACCCTGCTAGCTGGCGCTGGGAGAGGGGAGAGAACAGGGTGACCACCTGCCTAGGGACTGCCTGAGTCCCTCGGCCCGACCCCGGGCCAGGTCCAGAGCTCCAGACAGACTCTGGCTCTGGTTCTGCTGGCTCGCCTGCCTTCTGGGTTAAAGCTGTTCATGCTCGCTTCGGAGCGGCTGGCACAGGGCAGGGCAACCCCTCATCTGTCGGGAGGTTAAGAGAATTGGCCGCTCACACCCTTCGTGGCTGGATTTTGCAGAAACACCTGTGTGCCCAGCAGCCCAGCCGCTCTACTGCTGTGGGCCTGTGGCGCTCGTACCCCTGCCTCTCAGCCTCTCCGACAGGCTCAAGTGACCTTTCCAGTTAACCTCACCCGCCGAGGGCAGCCAGGTCAACTCGCTGGACTCCCCACCCCATCACTGAAGCCTAAAGCCCACTGAGGGGCGCGAGCTCAGATCCCTTGTTGGCACTTCAGGTTCATCAGCAAGGAGATCCTGACGATCCGGGAGGCCGTGTGGCTCACAGACAACACGTACAAGTACGAGGACCTGGTGAGGATGATGGGCGAGGTCGTCTCGGCCCTGGACGGGAAGATACGGGTAAGCGGCTGCTCACCTTTCCTCCTGAATCGAAGCCGAGTCGCGCCAGGGGGTGGGAGGAGCAGAGGGCACGTGCGTGGCTCTGGGCTTCTCTGCTCAGGGAAGCTCTCCGGGACCAGGAGGGCGTGAGGCCACAGCCGCTCAGCGTGCCTGGCGCCGTGCTGACCACTAGGAGGGCAGCATGTCTGCATTCTAGCCTCCCCACGAGCGGGCGGAGGGTCCTCTGCATGCTGTGACCTCATGTCCGCCACCCCGTCCCCCCAGGTCCCCACCGTGGTCGATTACAAGGATGTCCTGCTGACGCTGGTCCCCATGGCACCAAGAACCCAGCACCTGTGCAGCTTCCTCTGCGAGCTCTCCCTGCTGCACACCAGCCTGGCTGCCTACGCCCCAGCCCACCTGGCTGCAGCCGCCCTGCTGCTGGCGAGGCTGACGCATGGGCAGAGTAAGCGGCCAGTCCTTCCCTCCCGCCTCTCAGAGCTGGGCTGAGCCAGTGGGCGAGGATCTCCGGGAGTCAGGAGCTGGTGCTCGGGTCCGGGGGAGGGAGGGAGACAAAGCGGCGTGCTCTTCTCTCCCAAGGAGGAGGCAGCAGGATGGACTAAGAGCCCTTGTCTGGGGGTGGCTTGGTATTCCCCCCGCGGGGTGCAGCGGGCATGCATGCCCTGGGCACAGGGCCTTTTCAGCGCTGAGCCCTAGGAAGCTCTATTCCAGAGCCATCGGGGCTGTGGGCGTCAAGGCGGCCCCACGACCCCCACTTCCCTCCCCAGCGCAGCCCTGGACCACCCAGTTGTGGGACCTCACTGGCTTCTCCTGTGAAGACCTCATCCCCTGTGTCTTAAGTCTTCATCAGAAGTGGTAAGTGTGTAAGGAAGCGAGCCCCACACACAGGGTATGTCCTCCACACCGTGGGTCCAGAGGGGTTCACATCACAGGAGGGCTGTTGGGCCATGAGCTGCGGGTCTCAGGGTTGGCGTTTAGAAATCCCAGGGCCATGTTACTTAGCACACACGTTTTTAATGTTTGCTGTGTGGGCAGCAGCTCCTCCCCACCCAAACCTAACTCACAGACAGTAGAGCATAAGGAAAAACGGCCTCTCCATGACAGCAGTAACTCACTGCAGGAGGCTGGCGTTGGCAGACTGCAGCCGGAGCACAGGCCAGCCGTGCCTGCCTCAGGCCCTCGGCCTTTCACCTCTCCTCTCACCCCGGCTGGCAGCCTTGCTCCTCCCACTCGGTCCCACCCGCACTGCGTGCGCTGAAGTCCCCAGGACCCCCTCCTTTCTCAGGCCAAGCTGCCTCGGAGTCCCCTTCCCCCACCCAAGGGGCTGGGTGATTCTGCCTCCCTGCTACCTTCCCCTGGTTTTTTTGTTTTTTCAATCCAGATAAACTGGAAATATTTATTTACAAATGAAACTTTTTTTTAAGTGTGCAATTTGATAGGCTTTTGGTATAGAGTTGTGCAGGCATCACCACCATCAATCAGAGAACATCTTCTCCCTCAGAAGAACCCTGCCCTGCCTCCCTAATACCTCCAGGTGTCCCCTCCCCACCACCCCTCACCGAGCAACACTCCTCTCCTTCCTATTCTGGACGCTTCATCACGGGCTCGCACACCGTGAGGGCTGTAGGTGTGAGCGGCTTCCCACCTACACGGTGTCTCCACTGTGCAGGCAGCCCCTGGGCGGAGAGACCCCGTCTTATTTCTCCATCTGTGCACTGATGTACGTTTGGGGGTTTTCTGCCTCCCCGCTGCTGTGGACGACTGTGTCCAGGTCTCCGTGGGGACCTCTGCCCCCCTTCCTCTCGGGGACACACCTGGGAGCGGGCGCCAGGTCATAGCTGCCTCTCGGGTTAACCGAGGGACTGCCAGGCGTCTGCACGGTGGTGCTGGGCCCGCTTCGAGGACGTCTGGTCCTCTCCCGTCTGAGCGGGGGCTACAGGTGGAGCCTCCTGGGGGCAGTGCCAGCACTCCCCTCCCCCACCGCGGTCCCTCATGTGTCCCTCTGTCGGTAGCTTCCACGATGACGCCCCCAAGGACTACAGGCAGGTGTCTCTCACTGCCGTCAAGCAGCGATTCGAGGACAAGCGCTACGAGGAGATCAGCCTGGAAGAGGTACCGAGGGGTGCTGGTGGCGGGCCCGCCCGCCCGGGGCCTCGCCCGCCCTCTGACCCTGGCTGCCCTGCAGGTGCTGAGCTACGGCCAGCTGTGTGCTGCCCTGGGCGTGAAACAGGAGAGCCTGGAACCTGCACCCTTCCTCAGCGCAGGCGATATTCACGCCTTCCTCAGCTCGCCCTCCGCGAGGAGGACCAAGCGGTGAGTGAGCCCGCAGGCCCAGCTGGGTTCCCGTGTGACCCCTGCAGCCCTCGGGGATCCCCCGGAAACGGAAGCTGGGCCGGCGGCCTGCAGCCCTGCCTTCTTCCCTGCGTGGCTCCAGCCCAGCTCCCTGTGGGCTTGGTGGTCCTGAGCACAGGTGGAGCCCCACCAGGGCCACACTGGCCCTCCACGTGTTGCCCCAGCGCTCCAGCCATGCCCTGATGAGAGGCTGGGGCACTTGGTCCCCGTCATCCGCTACGTATCCCCTTCACCCCGTCTCTTCCATCTCAGTGCCCTGGCTGTGGTGCCTGGAATAAGCTCTCCTCTCCCCCTCCAAAGAACTCCTATGCATCCTACAAAGTCCAGATGAGCAGGGACCTCACTGTGCTGCCGGCCCGACCTCTGCAAATCTGCTGCGAGCCTCCGAGGGCATTCCTGGGTGCTCACAGCACACGGGGCGGGGCGGGGCGGGCACGTGCCAGAGACCAGGCTGGGCCCCCTGACACTGCCACCTGTGACTGTATTCCCACCTGCCCCCTGCCTCAGGAAGCGGGAGAACAGCCTCCAGGAGGACAGGGGCAGCTTCGTCACCACACCCACCGCCGAGCTGTCCAGCCAGGAGGAGACGCTGCTGGGCAGCTTCCTGGACTGGAGCCTGGACTACTGCTCGGGCTACGAGGGCGACCAGGAGAGCGAGGGCGAGAAGGAGGGCGACGGTGAGTGCCAGGCCGTGGCGGGCAGTGGGCGGGGCAAGCTGGGGCTTCGAGGGCTCCTGTCCAAGGAGCCCGGGAGAGCAGAGCGCCCAGCGCTGCAGCCCACAGGGATAACAGGCTGTGGCCCGGCCAGACCTGTGCTGCCGGGAGGACTGCACGGGCCAGGGACAGAACAGACCCACCTGCGTTCACAAGATCTTTCTAGAACATCCTGTGCCATGTGCCCCCCGCTCCCCTGCTGGGTTCTGTGCCTCGGGCATCCCTCCAGGACAGGCCGCACAAGGCTCCGTCCCCATGTCTGGTCAGCCATCTGCAGACAGGGAAGGGAACTGGAGGGCCCAGTTTGAGGCCATGTCTATGGATTTTCTAATTGTGTGTTTCGGCGTCCACTCAGGATTAAGTATTAGATGGCCATGATTTGTTGTCCTTTCTTCCTGTTCCCCATGTCACACGGGTGTCACCCCAAGCTTGGAGGACACACCTCACCCTCGACTTCTTAAGCAAAGGGAAGGGGACTGACCGGCGAGCTTGAGGAGCTGTGGCTGAGACGGGACTCTGGGCTGCCCTGGGTCCTGGCTGGGCCGAAGCTCACCCTGACGTCTCCCCGTCCCCCACAGTGACGGCTCCCAGCGGTGTCCTCGACGTCACTGTGGTCTACCTGAGTCCGGAGGAGCACTGCTGCCAGGAGTCCAGCGACGAGGAGGCCTGCCCGGAGGAGGCGTGTGGGGCCCAGGACACACAGGCGCTGGTGCCAGGCCACCAGGCGCTGCGGACCCCAGGGCCGGAGCCCCCCCTGTGCAGCAGGTGGGGGCTGGGCAAGGATGTCACGACGTCGGGGTACTCCTCCGTCAACAGCGCGAGTCCCACAGACTCTGGGCGCACCTCAGGGGGGCCCCCCCGGTCTACCTCAGAGCTGCCCACTGGCAGCAGTTTGAACACACAGCCCTGCCACCACCACGCCCGGAAGTCGTGTTTACAGTGTCGCCCTCCCAGCCCCCCGGAGAGCTGTGCTCCCCAACAGCAGGTGAAGAGGAAGAACCTGTCAGCCCACAGTGAGGAGGAGGAGGAAGACATGAACTTGGGCTTCTTGAAGCTGTGAGTGTGTTGGAGCGTGTGCCGCAGTGGACATCTGCTGAGGGGGGGGGCTGCTGCTGTGCTAGTGTGGGGCAGGGGACGAGACGGATCCCTGCGGATCCCCGCTGGCCTCGCATGGGGACCCAAGAGGAGATCCGGGGGCAGGGACTCTCTCTCCAGGGGAGCCCATCACGAGCCTTCAGAATCTCTAAAGCACAACGAAAACTCAGCTCCTCCTCTTTGGGAAGTTTAGCCTCGAAGCAGTCACGCCATGCCATGTCAGTCCTGTATCTCTGTCCCTCCTGTGTCTTGTCTTGCTTCCTCTGGGAAACTCAGCCCACGTCCTGGGCGAACGTCCCCCCTGCCCGCACCCCAGGAACTGAGCTTTCATAGCTGAGAACACATGTGGCCCGAGTGTCCAGACACAGCTCCTCATCCCCCCATCTGTTTGGTCTGGGGTCCCGGGAGAGCTGACAGCCCTAAGCACATCACCATCCCTGCGCCCACACTGCCCTGCCTCGGGCATGCGTTCCTTTCCTCATGGGCTGGTGCCTCCTGCAATGGGGGAACTCTGCCCCAGGCACCGTGGTGGACTGCGCGTGAACACCGGGCTCAAGGGCCTTGATTCTCGGTCACAGGCTCGCTCCCTCCCATATTCTCAGCTCCTGTTAAAAATCTGTCCCTTCTCCTGCAATGGTCCATCTGTGTCCCCACCAGATGGTATCTGCATGACCCACTCTCTGCACTGAATTTCTAGGCCATTTCTTTCCCTGTCTTTATTTCCATCCTTCATCCCTCTAGGATAAAAACAAAAGAAAAATTAAAAATAGAAGGTATTATATTTTTTAAAATTCTCAACATTATTTAGGCTCAACTGAAAAATGAAAATTTGATTCAAACTCCTCAGTGCTCTCCTGACACTGTATGCGAAACCAGTTTTCCCAGAGAGGTTAGCCAGGAAAAAATTATATGTCATTTGTAACATCTGAGGTGACCAAGACACGGAAAAGCATGGACCAGAGGCCTGGCTTGCTGGGTGAGGCTGGACCTGCTGTGGGTTCCTGCGAATCATGACCCTGACCGCTCTCCCCTGCTGGGCTGACCCAACACACTCACCTGCTGTCGCTTTGGCTTCCTCTTGAAACATCAGAAAGAACCACTTAGCCAGGAATGTCCCCCAGATGCTCTTGAACCAAAACTACAGGGACCAGGAGACGCTGGCCCGGAGAGGCTTTTCAGGGCTCTTGACTCCCTGTGGGATCTATCTTTTTTGCTGCTGTAGGCAAATCTGACCACCCTGGGAAGGCCGTGGTTGAGTAAGGGAATCCCAGCATCGGGACTGCATACCTCCCTGTCGACTGTGTGCCCCTAGGCATGTGTGAGCCTCAGTTTCCTCATCTGTATGATGGGGTGACGGTACCTACCTCACAGGGGTGTTGTGAGGATTAAATGTGATGAGGATAATAGTAGCTGAGTGATATGCATGTCTGAACTGCCTTGTCCCCTTGGCCCCTTACCAAAACCCAAAAGTTCTCTGCTTTCTCCCGGCCGGCCTGCATCCGCAGAAGGAGCGCGCTCTGGCGGGGACCTAATACCGCCTGACTTGGGGGTGGGGTCTCCCTTTGTCTGCTCCCTTCCCCTCCTTTCTCACTGAGAATCTCATTTCAGGCTCCCCATACTGGGCAAGAAAACAGGCTGCTGCTGATGGATGCTCCCACCCTAACAGCAGTCCCAGGGCTGCTTGGGTCCTGCTCAGCCCTTCCCCCTTTTGCCCCAGCACCCTCAGTTCCCCTCCTTTGCGTCTGTTCTCTGCTGTGGCACCTTCCTATTAGCAACAATGAAATGGACACCCCTCTGTCTTTAAACAAACCCCCTCCCAGGTCTGTCCTCCATCCTGCTCTCCCCTGAGATTTCTTGGCCCCTGTGGGGTTGGCACTCATCCTTTTTTCTTGTTAGATGCAATTACAATGGACCCTGCTGCCAGCATCACTCCTCTCAGCCAGCATTTGTCCCCACCACCCCCACGCCCACGTGTCCCCCGAGGACACTCCCTCCTGGGACAGGCTCCTGTGACACCAGGCTCTGCTGTCCCTCCACTGCTCTGCGCTCCAGCTCCCCCTCAGCTGGTCCCATCCAGGCACGCCTGCCCCGCCAGGGACCAGCCTGCTCAGCCCCACTGGTCCTCGTGCCCATGTCTGGCTCCTGGGCCTCCTCCCCCTCTGCCGAGGTGCCCACTCCCGGATGTCATCACCTCGTCAGCGTGTCCACAAGTGCACACTCCTGCCTTGCCCCTGCTCCCGACAAACACGTCATCCTCACCTCCAGCCACAGCAGTAAATACCTATGGGTCCCTCCGCGTGCCCGGCCCTGTGCTAGGTGCCCCGGGGTCAGCAAGGTCCCAGGGCCCTGCTTTAGAGGGCCCTTGATGCAAAGACGAAGCCGACTGTTAAGGGACCACAGGAGCCTCCATCTACCCCGTTATCCAAACCACAACTGCGCGTCCTCCCCCAGCTCGCTCCGCTGCCCCCGGGCGGGGATCGGAGCCGGTCTCTGCTCGGACTTCCGGCCAAGGGGCGGGGCTAGAGGCGGGGTCGTCATCGGGGAAGGCGGGGCCTGACGCTGGGCCCGGGATTGGGCAGCCCGGACGGAAGGGGCGGTCTTCTAGCCCGGAAGCGGCGGGGTCTCCCGGCGGCGGCAGGTCGCGAAGACTTAGACCGCTTGTATGCTGCCTGCGGAGTGCTCGCGCCGGTGGGTCCCGCGCCGCTGGAGTTGCGGGGGCGGAGGCCGCCGCGGCCCGAGGCCGGCCGGGCGCTGAACCTCCGGTGCTTCCTTCCCAGGCTGGTGGCCGAGCTGCGGGACGCCCTGGACTCCTGCGCCGAGCGACAACGGCAGCTGGAGCAGAGCCTGCGAGTCTCCCGGCGGCTGCTGCGGGTCTGGTACGCGACCCCGGGACCACCCGGCTAGGCAGCCTTCGGGCCGTCAGAACCCTGCTTGGAGCCCCGGGCCTGGAGGCTGGGCTCAGCGCTCACTTCCGAGTTGCGGGCTGCCAGTACCCCTCGCTTTTCCTGAGGGCCTGAGAACTGGGCGCCCGCTCCTAGGCCAGGCGATCATGGGGATTTGTTGGGCTCTGGCCTTGCCACGGCTGCCCTGTGTCCTTGCAGGGAACCAGCCGAGACCCCAGCTCCGGAGCCAACCCCAGGGTCAGAAATTAATAAAGAGGCTCCATCTTCAGGTAAACCTCAGCCCCCCACCTTCTGCAGGTGCCGTCTCCTGCTTGTCTTCTGGCTGGCAGTGATCGGGGGCCTCTACCTGATTCTCCGCTTTCACAGCATGCCCACCCAGCCCCCAAGACCTCAAGGAGCTGGAGCTTCTGACCCAGGCACTGGAGAAGGCAGTACGAGTGCGAAAAGGCCTCTCTAAGGCTGGAGAAGGAGTCAAGGCCCGCAGCCTGAAGTCTGGGTCTGCTTCCACTGCCACCAAAGCCTCTGCCCCACCCAGCACCTCACGCTGCACTGGCAGCCGTGCACCTGAGACAAAACCCCCCAGGGGTGTCCACCACCCCTGGGTGCCCGCAAAGGACCTCCCTGGGCGCAGGCTTCTGTTGGTGGGAGATGGCGCCCATATGGGGCAGGGGGCCGGAGCCAACAAGCCTGAAGCAGGCCTCAGGGACCAGCAGATTGTCCCCCAGGCTGCTTCTCAGGTTCCAGAAGCTTTTACGCTCAAGGATAAGGGGTGAGTTCCCCAGCAGACATTCCCTAGAGGAGCTACTGTCTGCCTGATCAGATCCTGGGCAGCTGTAGAAGGCTAGATTTGGGATGACAGGGAGGGCCCAGCACTGAGTGGGTATGGGCCTGGGGAGCCCCAGGATGTCACCCCATGAATCCCCAGCCCGGAAGTTGGTAGGTGGAACTGTTGGCGGTGACGGTGCCATGTTTGATGTACTGGGGCCTGTCCCTCTCTGCTCCCTGGCTGTTCCTGTGCCCTGTGCACTTATCTACCCAGCCCGGGGGCTCCAGATGCTCTGGAGATGGCCTGGGCTCTGCCCTCCTCTCTGCCAGGTGGACCCCAGCTGGGCTGGCTCCCGTGGTCACTCTGGAAGCCCTCTCTGAGGGCTGGGAGAGCCTCACCCCTCATTGGGCTCTGAGTGGGGAGCGGGGCCTGCAGCCTCCGGAGTGGGACAGAGCTGCCCTGAGCGCCAGCTTCCCAACAGGGCCTTACTGCGGCTGCCAGAGGCCTTCAGGAAGGCGGCTTCCCGGAATGCTAGGTGAGGCTGGTGGGGGTGTGGGACCCCGGGAGGGGAGGGGGAGCCAGGGGAGTGGCGGTGGGGGGCGTGGGGGTGCGGGGTGGGAGAGCAGGGAGGCGGAGGCTTGGCCCACGGGCCCCTCTGCTTCCTTTCCTGGGAGGTGACACTCTCACATCCAGAGAGTCTGCTGCCCTAGGACTGCTCTCACGGACCCAGCTCAGCCTCTCCACTGTGAGGCCTTGAGCAGGGCGCCAGGTGCCCCCAGGCCCCAGGCTGTGGAAGTGCCGTAGGGGTAAGCCAGGTGGTGCCAGGTGGTGTTTTCAGGTGTACCCGTTGTGCTGGGTATGGAACCAGCGCCCAGAGCTCTGGGTTCCAGTCAGTGCTGGCTTCTCTCCCCTTTTCCTTGGTCAGCTCTGTCCCCTTTCCATGAGCAGTGTCCCCTCAGTTCCCTGGGCCCCTCCCCTTGGTTTCGCCTACTTCCCAGGGCCCCAGCCCTCTGGCTGGCATCATCACATGTTGCTCTCTGGTTTGCGGGCTGCCCATGTGTGCATCCAGCCTGTGGGCCCAGCTCAGCTCGATGCAGACCAGGGATTCTGTGGATGCTGCTGCTGCCACCGCCAAAACCCAGTTCCTCCAGAAAATGCAGACAGCTGTATCCTTGCGGGGGTGGGATCCTCGCAGAGGTTCTGGCTCTGAACCTGGTTTAGAGTGTGAGGAGGAGCCACTCCAGGAAGGGCCAGAGCCACACTGGGACCCAGCCCTGGGGGAGAGCGGAGGGGCCCGGCCATGGGGGAGTTTCCCTGACCCACTTGCAGGCAGGCCTGCCCAGCTCCATGCTCAGCGCAGCAGAGGTGGGGCGCCTACAGAAGGCCTGCTCCATGCTGAGGCTTCGAATGAGGGAGGAGCTCACGGCAGGTTAGTGGCCCCGAGTCGGGTCTCCGGCGGGACAGGGAGGGCTTCAGGACCCTCATGAACCTGGCCTGTGACCACCTCTGGCTCTCGTGTAGACCCCAAGGACTGGACGCAGGAGTACCGCAGCCTGCTCACCCTGGAGGGGCTGCAGGCCCTGGCAGGGCAGTGTCTGCACAGGCTGCAAGAGCTGCAGGAGCTGCGCTCCGGTGAGGCCAGCCCGCACCACTCCCCCCACCCCAACCCGAGCCGAACTGTGTGCGTGTGTGCCTGTTAAGTTGGGACCTTATGGACTGACTGTAGCCCGCCAGGCTCCTCTGTCCATGGGGTTCTCCAGGCAGGAATACTGGAGTGGGATGGCATTTCCTTCTCCAGGGGTCTTCCCAACCCAGGGATCTTAACGAAGTCTCTGGTGTCTCCTGCATTGCAGGAGGGTTCTTTACCTCTGATCCACTGGGAAAACCTGGTCAGTGTCAAAGTCCTCTAGCGACAGGGCGGTGTGGGGACTTGAACAGCACCCCCAGGGGAGTGGAGACAGGCAGGCAGGCCCTTCCCATGTCCCCTTGGGGATCCTGAGTGTCCCGTAGTTATGCTGTGGAGCTGCCGGTGCAGCACCCCCGCTTCAGCCCCCTTGCCCACACACAGACCCCACCAGTCTAAGTAGCTTGCGCATTTATCCACTTAGTGGGAAAGTTTCTTGTGAGAATCAGAGATCCTGGCACATGCTTGGTGTTGCAAGAGAGTTGTTCGTGGACAGCAGGGCTTTACCCAGGAGGCAAGGGGGGACTTTGCACCCCTAGCGGGAGCCTGAAAAAGACAGCCCTGGCTGCTGCCCATGGGGTGGTGTCCCCTGTTCTTGCAGCGGTGGTGGAACAGCCGCAGGGGCCATGGCCTGAGGGGCCCCCCAGGGCCGCCTTGCCCTGTGGAGGAGGCGCAGACCCAGTGTGGAGCCCCCAGCTGCTTCTCTACTCCAGCACCCAGGAGCTGCAGACCCTGGCAGCCCTCAGGCTACGGGTGGCCATGCTGGACCAGCAGGTCCATCTGGAAAAGGTACTTCCAGACTCCGGGGCATGGGTCACTGCGTGTTCAGGAGCACTGGGCCATGGGGAGGACTTGGTTCAGCCTCCAAGATCCACCAGGGAAGGAGGTGGGGAGGGCACGTGTGAGCGTGCTGGAACTTTGAGAGGCGGAGTAGGGACGAGTGTGGCGCCTTGACTCCCGCCCTAGATTGGGTCCCCCCAAATGTTCCAGGCCCCCCTGAGCCTTTGGCCCTCACCAACCTCCAGGTCCTAATGGCTGAGCTGCTCCCCCTGCTGAGCGAGCAGGAGCCCCTGGGGCGCCCCTGGCTGGCGCTGTGCCGGGCTGCACACTGCCTGCTCTGCGAGGGGGGCCAGCGCTTCCTCACCGTCCTGCAAGATGAGCCTGCTGACCGACTGAGCCCTCCCTGAGGCCCGGCCCACCCCAACCCCCGAGCCCTGCAACAAGGCAGGCTGGCTCTGCCCCCAGCCCGACTGTTGTCAAGACACCCCCACTCAGTAATTAAACGAATTGGCATCAAGGGCATTTTCACTGGTGCAGTGAGTGGGGGGCCCAGAGGGGCCTGTGCCCCCTTGGGAAGCCAGGTTTCCACCCAGCGGGGACTGCCCCCGGCTCTTCCTGGGGAACTTAGGGCCTTCCTCACATTTGCTGGTCAGGGTTTGGCTTTACTTGGCCTTCCATAGGCTTGGGCGAACAGAGGCTGTGGGGACTTTGCTTAGCTATCTCTGTTTCTTCTTGCTGTACACTTATAAGCCACTTGTGTGACATTAAAACTGCTTTAGAAAGTATGTATTTTTAATCATACCAAGGTGGGACTTTGTGTTTTTTACTTACCAAGCACATATCAAGTATATTTACCAAGAATGGGCATACCCATTTTGTACTGAAGGAAGGGGGCCGGGCCCCTCGAGGTGGGCTGCCCCGGGGCCTCACTGCTTGCTCTAGCCCTTGTACACCTGAAACCTCTCGCCACAAGTGCCTGGATGCGTCCTGGGCTCACCCAAAGAGCAGAGAGCCAGTGTCCGCGCGGGCGGCCGCTGTCTGCCCACAGCCATCTCTCCTGGCACCCATGTCCACCCCCGCCCCCTCTGCTGTCGCTCTGGCTGCTGTGGGCGCCCCAGACTGAGTCCCCTTCAGGGAACAGGCCCGTCACCCTCCCCTGCTGAAGGAACCACCATTCCTTCCACTTCCACTTTCCACCTTCCACTTTGCTGGAAGGCAGGAAAGTGTAGAGGTCCAGGTCACCACCTCTGGGTTTCCATCGGGACTTGTTTGCTGCTGTGGGCCTTCAGCATGATCCTTGAAGACTCTGTGTCGTCCCCAGCGCGTTTCTGGGCAGTGGTTATCACCACTGGGGTGAAGATGAGTAGGATAGTGTTACAGGCTTCACAGCCCTGGGCCCTGAGGAGGGCTGCCAGGCGGTGGTGTCCCTGTCGTGAGCCTTTAGTGAGCACCTGTGTGAACCAAGCACAAGTCTCAGGGCTGGGCAGTGGCCCCCTGTGTGGACAGCGATGGGCGAGAATAGTAACACTGCTTCTGCCTCAGGAGGCCGGCAACTCCTGGAGAAGGTCAGGTCTCCTGCGAGCCTGCTGAAGCACTGCAGGTGTGGGGCGTGAACTGGGTGATGCTGAAGCAGCCTCCGGGTGGCCCCACCCTGCAGGAGACTATTTGTAAAGGGCCCCACTGTTCAACAGGCCAGAAACCTTGGACATGGAGTCCCAGGCCTTTGGAGCTGCTGGGGACCAGGTAACAGACCAAAGTAGGAAGGGAAAAATCGGAGGCCCTCACTGCACTGAGGGGCCTCTGGGGAGTGAAGCTTGAGGAGAAGGAGCAAGAGAGAGGGGTCTGGGGCACACCGGCCCCCAGAGCTTACTCCCAGGTGCTGGGATCTGGAGGAATCCTGTCTGCAGGGCGAGCTCCACCACCACCCGGTTCCGGGCTGCTCTAGAACCGTTTCCATAGCAGCTGGTCTCCACCGCAGTTATTTCATCCACTGCTTCGCTTGTTTACTGTGCACCTTACCTATTGGCAGAAGGCGCTCCCCCTCCGTCTGTAGCGGAGCCCAGATGGTTATTGACTCAGTGACCCACCTCTCCAGGGCCAGCCCTGCGGGCCGCTGTGGGCACCTGAGCCGTCACGGGGAGGGCGGTTCCAGCAGATAACAGGGGGAGTGGTCTTGATGGGTCCCAACACAAGGCCCCCCAGAGCCGGGAAGGCAGACCCGCTTCGGGTGAGCGCCCGCCCACCCCATTCCACAACCCCGCCTGGAGGCGGCAGCGAAGACCTCCTGGCCCTGGCGGCCCTGCTGGCGTCACCGCCTCGCCGGCCAATCCGCTCCGAGGTGGCGAGGCGAGTGGGGCTGCAGGGAGTGCCCACACCCACCCGGAGCGCAGCCCCCGCGTAGCAGGCATGAGCGCGGCCGAGCCCCCGCCCGCGGCCGAGGCCCTCGAGCCCCCCCGGGCTCTCCGCGCGCTGCTCTTGGCCACCGGCGGCGCAGGGGGCTCCTGGCCGCGCTGCGTTCTGCCGTTCGGCGCCGTGGCTCTGCTAGCCGGCGCCGCCGCCACGGCCATCACCTTCTCGCTGCGCGGACCTCGCCTGGACCTGGCCCAAGGTTCGGCGCTGGCGGCGCTCGGCGCGGGCCTCGGGCTCCTGGCCGCAGCCTTCCTGTGCTGGCGCGCGCGGCGGCGGCGGCAGAGGACCGGGCGCGGGGGGCGGCGGGAGCCGGGGGCGCCCTGAGCCTGCGCGCCAAGCCCCCTCCCCTGCGAGGTCACGGCCAGCCGGCGCCTCCTCCCTGCCGACCTCGCCTGGGCCCGGCTGCCGCAGTGCCGCGCGCGTCGCGGAAGCCTTCTCGCCAGACGCCTCCCCAAAGCGTTCCGTTCTGACCGCTCGGGATGCCCGAACTCCGGGGGCTTCGAGCCACTTCCCTTCCCTCCCCCGACTCGGCTCTGCCCCTCTGGCACCCGCCTCCGCCCAGCGCTGCTTTTCAGCGTCTCGCTTGGCGCGCAGAGCGGGCCTGGCTGAGCGCGGGGCTGCGGTCGCGGCAGCCCACGACGCGCAAGGCGGCGGCAGGCCGGGGACTCGGCGTGGCTACCCACCTCCGGGCGAGGCAGAGTGTGGTGTGTCCCCCTCCCCTGGCTGTCTTTCTTCCCCGCTGATCGGGGCAAAATAGGCGCTCAATAAATGTTTGCGCTATAAATGAACAAGTGGTGGCTTGCAAGCGTCTGGCGGGAGAGTAGATAGTGAGCTAAGCCGGGAATATTTGATCAGTTGGCCTTTTAAGGGAAAACCTCAGCCCCCTGAGATCTGCTGGGACCCCAGATGGGTACCCAAAGCCCACAGCTAGCGGCTGTCCCTCTGGGTGAGGGCAGGGGTGGGAGGGCTGCACCAGGCTTTGGGGCTGCAGGTGGGGGCAGGGCCAGCAGAGAGGTGCACAGCGTGAGAGGCCCCAGTCTGGGGCTGGGACAGATGGCTGAGTCCACAAGGAGCACTGATGCTGGCTGGGGGGCTGTCGGGAAGGCCCTCCCTAGCTCTCCTCACGCCATCTGCCAGCGCTGCCCCAGGGCCAGAAGAGAATGAATACCTCCTGGGAAGAGCCTGGGCTGCCCGCAGCCTCCTCCCTAGGGAGCTAATGTGCAGTGGCTCTCTGGGTGGAGGCCCTTCCTGCTGACCCCGTGAACACTCTTCAGGTCGAGCCCTGGGGACCTCCAGCCACACCAGAGGCCACCAGCTGTTCTGCCCACCCTCCCCCACCTCACCAGGAGGCTGTGCAGCACACAAAGCCTGCAGGGCTGGGTGAGGGGAGCTGCTCCCCACTTTCCTCCTTCCAGGCAGGAGTCCTGAAGTTCAGACAGCCAGGCTTTCCCTGGAGGTTTGTCTCAAGCCCCTGGGAACCACTGTCCTGGGCCTAGGCCTTTCTCCCCACCATGGCCAGCTCTGTGCTTGTAACAGTCCCAGTAGGATCTATCCCCAACCCAAACTCCCACCAGGGACCCCTCATCCCAGATGGGTTTGGGGTGATGATCAAAGAACCTTGAAGAGAATGGTTGGGAAGGCACTCCTTCTGCACCTGACCCATCCCAGAGCAGAACCGCGCGCCCTGCCAGCTCTCTCGTTTGTGCCTGGCTGTTTCTTGTAAGGGGCATGTTCTCTTTATTGGGAAGTTGAGGGACAGACCCCAGTGCCAGTCCCATTGCTCCCCACGCCTGCATTTGAGCTGCTCAGGCCTGGTAAAGGGCCCCACCAGAGAGTGTCAGTCACTGCAGGTGGCCCAGCCCCCTGTCTTCCTGATGCTCCTTCTCCATGGTGTGTCCTTCAGTATCCGCCTCTGTACGCAGGATTCTGCTTTCTCCATCCTCTTCTGTCCTTGCAGTGTCTCTGGCCCAGCTGAGGGTGGCAGCCCGCCTCAAAGACACAACCCGGTGGTGTTTCCACTGACAGCTGGCCTGGCCTGGGGTCAGCCTCCCATGTGGAACTTCAGGCCTCAGAGATGCTCCCCGGTGGATGTATTCTGGTGTTCCTGCCCGGTCCGCACGGGGCTGCCCCTTCCTGGGACGCTTTGCCCCCACTCAGGTCTGTTGAGTTCCTACACGACTCAGGAAATCCCAACAGCAAAGGGGGAATAATAGGCATCTGGCTGATGAGGAAATTGAGGCTTGGGCAGGTTGAGGACTCAAAACCACACAACTAGAAACTAGAGCAGCATGGATTCGAAATCAGACCTGGCCCCAATCCTGAATTCTTTCTGCTGGAGCAGACTGCTGCCTCAGGGACACCCCTACAACCACCAGCCCAGCCTGGCTCCCTTTGCCCCGAGTGTGCCCTGTAGGGACCCAGGAGAGCATCCGGGACCCAGTCTTCAGCTCCAGAGCCCGGCTGCCTCAGGGGCCTGAGGGAGGAGGCAGCCAGACCCCCGCCCAGCACGTGGCACAACCCCAGGAGCAGTCAGAGCCTGGCTGCGGGCCGGGGGCCGGCTGGGTGGTCCCCCACGGGCTGCGTGGCGGGGCCACCCGCTCCAGCCCCCTCCCGCCAACACATTCCTGGCTCCGCGGCCCCTCCCCCGGCTCCAGGGCCTCCCAGCCCCCTCCCCCGCTGGCCCGGCCGGCGTCTGAATCTGCTTCTGATTCCGGCTCTGCCGACGCGGCCCCCTCCTCTCCCCTCCCTCCTTCCCGGCCGAGCAGCCCCGCCCCCGGCTGGGCCCAGGCTGGAGCCCGCTGCGCCCCCCACCCCCTCCTGGCACAGCTCGCCCGCCCTCGCTGAAGCCGGGAGGAGGCGGCGGCCGGGGCGCCCCAGGCCCCGCCCGCCCTCGGCCCGTCCCGGGAGGCCGGGAGACCTGCTCGACCCGGCCCTCGGTGGGTGAGTGCGAGCGGCGGGCAGCGGGTGGGGCCTCTGCGGGCGGAGGCGCCGAGGGCGGGGGCGACGCCTGTCAACGCTCCAGGCCCCGCGGGAGGACGCCCGGGCGTCCCCGCTGCTCCGCTCGGCCCGGAGCGTGCCCGCGGCGGCGCCAACCTCTGGGCCCCGGTTGGGGCCGCCCCGGGGGCTCTGGTGGCCCGGCACCCCGGGCCAGCGGGCAGAGCCTCGGACCGGGCTCTCTCTCTCCCGAGGGCAGCGGCGTGGGGCCCCGGCCGGCCGGCTGACCCCCGGCGGCTCCGGCCATGCCCGGCTGGCCCTGGGGGCTGCTGCTGACCGCGGGCACGCTCTCGGCCGCGCTGAGCCCGGGGCCGCTGGCCCCTGCCGACCCCTGCCATGACGACGGGGGCGCGCCCCGCGGCTGCGTGCCGGGCCTGGTGAACGCAGCCTTGGGCCGCGAGGTGCTGGCCTCCAGCACGTGCGGGCGGCCGGCCACGCGGGCCTGCGACGCTTCGGACCCGCGGCGTGCACACCCCGCCGCCCTCCTGACCTCCGCAGGCGGCACCGCCAGCCCGGTATGCTGGCGCTCGGACTCGCTGACGCAGGTGCCCCACAACGTGACCCTCACAGTGCCCCTGGGCAAGGCTTTTGAGCTGGTGTTCGTGAGCCTGCGCTTCTGCTCGGCGCCCCCCACCTCCCTGGCCCTGCTTAAGTCGCAGGACCACGGCCGCAGCTGGACCCCACTCGGCTTCTTCTCCTCCCACTGTGGCCTGGACTACGGCCGCCTGCCTGCGCCTGCCGATGGCCCAGCTGGCCCGGGGCCCGAAGCCCTATGCTTCCCCGCGCCCCAGGCCCAGCCTGACGGTGGTGGCCTGCTGGCCTTCAGCGTGCAGGACGGCAGCCCGCCAGGCCTGGATCTGGACAGCAGCCCGGTGCTCCAAGACTGGGTGACCGCCACGGACATTCAAGTAGTGCTCACAAGGCCTGCCGTGCTGGGAGACACCAGGGGCGCCATGGCCACGGCCCCTTACTCTTACTCAGCCACTGAGCTTCAGGTGGGCGGGCGCTGCAAATGCAATGGGCACGCGTCCAGGTGCCTGCTGGACCCCCAGGGCCACCTGACCTGCGACTGCCGGCACGGCACCGAGGGTCCGGACTGCAGCCGCTGCAAGCCCTTCTACTGCGACAGGCCGTGGCAGCGGGCCACCGCCCGGGAAGCCCACGCCTGCCTTGGTGAGGCCTTGGAGGGTGGCCTGGGGATCTGAGACCGGGCCGGCCTGTCCCTGACCCACCCTTCCTCGCAGCTTGCTCCTGCAATGGCCATGCCCGCCGCTGCCGCTTCAACATGGAGCTATACCGACTGTCTGGCCGCCGCAGCGGCGGTGTCTGCCTCAACTGCCGGCACAATACCGCCGGCCGGCATTGCCACTACTGCCGGGAGGGCTTCTACCGAGACCCCGGCCGTGCCCTGAGTGACCGCCGCGCCTGCAGGGGTGAGCCTTCAGCCAGCCACCTGCACGCCTCACCCTCCCAGGTTTCCCCAACCCCAGATGGGCTTCTGACTGTCCCACTTCTGTCCTCAGCCTGTGACTGTCACCCTGTTGGTGCTGCTGGCAAAACCTGCAACCAGACCACCGGCCAGTGTCCCTGCAAGGATGGCGTCACTGGCCTCACCTGCAACCGCTGTGCCCCTGGCTTCCAGCAGAGCCGCTCTCCGGTGGCACCTTGCGTTAGTGAGTGACGGTGCCCTGCTTGGACCACCTTTGCAGAGGTCACCCCAGCTCCGAGCTGCTGCCTACCTGGGCCCCGCAGATCCCCGGCTCCCCTCAACTGTCTCCTGAGCCCTGCAGATCCCCCTGACCCCCTTAAAATGCAGCCCATCATCCTATCCTCCCCACAGAGACCCCTGTCCCTGGACCCACTGAGGAGAGCAGTCCTGTGGCGCCCCAGGGTGAGCAGAGATCCCAGAGGGGCATGTCCTTGGGGGGAGGGGGCGGTGGTTTCCCAGAGGGCCTGAGGAGAGGGTGGGAGGAGGGGGGAAGGAGATGGGGATCTGTGCCAACCTCCTCTTGCTCCCTCCTCCCAGACTGCGACTTGCACTGCAAACCCGCTCGTGGCAGCTACCGCATCAGCCTGAAGAAGTTCTGCAGGAAGGACTACGGTAGGCTGCGCTCTGGCCTCCCACCCTCAGGCTTCCTGCCCGACCCCCGCCCCTTCTCACCTTGCCCTCCCTACTCTCCCTCTGGAGGTCCTGACCCTCGCTGGACCCTAAGGCCATTCCCCCGGTCCCTCAGCTCCTCCGCGCTCGCCGGCCCCGCCCTGCCAGCCCCCGGGGCCTCTCGGTGCTCCCGCTGCGGCATGTCCTCTTTGTGTTCCTCCTCCGCGCCCCCCACCCGCACGCGCACCCACACCCGCACCCCGGCTGGCGCTCTGTGAGCCTCGGCTCCCGCCCCCTCCGGGCCCCGCCCCGCCTGACCCCGCCCCTCTCGCCTCCCCCCGCAGCGGTGCAGGTGGCGGTGGGCGCGCGCGGCGAGGCGCGTGGCTCCTGGACGCGCTTCCCGGTGGCCGTGCTCGCCGTGTTCCGGAGCGGCGAGGAGCGCGCCCGGCGCGGGAGCAGCGCGCTGTGGGTGCCGGCGCGGGACGCCGCCTGCGGGTGCCCCCGCCTACTGCCAGGCCGCCGCTACCTGCTGCTGGGGGGCGGGCCGGGGGCCGCGGTCGGGGGCCCCGGGGGCCGGGGGCCGGGGCTCAGCGCCGCCCGCGGGAGCCTCGTGTTGCCCTGGCGGGATGCGTGGACGAGACGCCTTCGGAGGCTGCAGCGGCGCGAGCGGCGGGGGCGCTGTGGGGCTGCCTGAGCCTGCGGGCCGGGCGGGGGCCGGGCGGGCGCTCCCCACTCATCAAGGCTCACCTTCGTCCAGTGCATCTGCCTGACGAGAAGTCTTTGATCGCGTCGCGCGCGCCGCCCCTCTGGGCCCCCGCCCCGCGCCTCCCCCGGTGCCTCGAGCGCCTGCCCAGGAAGGGTGAGCGACGCAGCGACACCCCCACCCCAACACGGAGGGATGTGGTAGCCCCAAAGAGCGGTTTCGAGCCCCCTTTGGGCAGTTGTCATCCAAAGGACCCATGCCCCCCCACCTTCGGGCTATCTACCTCCTCCAAGGGGGCACCACGATGCCCCCAGAGGGCTGTGAACACCCTGCAAACACCTCAGGGGCCTCGGTGACACACACCCCCAGCCCCGCGTGTCGTGGTCCCTCAGCGTTCCTGCGTTCCTGAGGTACTGACACCGCCCCCCAAAGTTATGAACCCCCTTCTGATGCCAGGACCCATAGAGCTCTGATAGCACCCCAAGGACCGCCGAGACGCCACCTCCTCGGACTCTGATTTCCGGGAGAGCGCCCGGACACCCCGAGAGGCGGTGCGGCCGCCAGAGATGCGCTGGGCGAGGCGGGCTGCCCGTCCTCGTCAGGACCGGAGGGGGGCGCCATGACTCCTCCCCCGGCGGCGGGGGCGGCGGCGGCCTCGGGCTCCCGTCACGCCTGCCGGCGGGGCGTCCGCGTCCCTGTCCGCGGTGACTGTGTTCGGCCTCTTTTCTGGCCCGTTGTGTCCGTGTCTCTTGTCTCCGTCCGGCTGTCTCTCTCGACCCGGGTCTCCGGGCTCCTCCCCTCAGGGCTCGCACGGAGGCTCCCCCCGGCAGCCCGGACGTCGTGCCCACAAACGGGCGTGCATTCCTAGGCCGGCCCGGCGAGACCTCTACCCCGGCGGGCATCACCGCCGCCCCGGACTCCCGATACCCGCTGCCTTGCCGGCGCCTGGGCCCGGCGGACACCCACCCACCCCCGCGCGCGCGCGCGCCCCCTCGCCTCGCGCCTGGCCGGGCGCTGAGCCGGCGCATGCTCCGGCCGCCCGGCCTCGGGGTGTCAGCGCGCATGCCCGGAGCTGAGTCCTCGGAGCCCCGCGGGCGCCGCGGGTGGGCAGCCGGCGCCGAGGCTCGGCAGGGGCGGGGCCGCGCGCGCGCGTGCGCAGACGCGCCGGCGCCGGGGCGCGCGGCGAGCTGAGGAGAAAGCTGCGCGGCGGGCGGAGGTGGGCTCGCGGCCGGCGCCGCAGGAGGGTAGGTAGGTGCGCGGCGGGGCCGGCGGGCAGGCGGGCGCGGGGGCCGTGGGGGTGGGGGGTCGGCTGTCACCGCGGCCCGGGCGTGCTGACCGAGGAACGCGGGGGCCGGCCGCGACGCGGGTTGGGGGTCCGGGGCCCGCGGCCGGCGCTGCCCACTGCCCCCAGCGCCCGGCGGGGCGCGACGTGGGGCCGGAGCGGTCCTGGGCCCTGCGCGGGACCCCCATCTCGGCGCTGTCGGTCCGGCGGGCGGCTCAGGCGAGGCGGCGGTGGGAATGAGCTGGCTCCGGGGTACTCCTTCCTCGGGTGCTTTTCGGGCTCTGTGGGGTGGGGAGTTCTCTTCTGGATTCGAAACTGTAACAGATTGTGTGATAACGCTCTGTCTTGGAAGACCTGCAAACTGCTCCCGTCCCGACCCTCCCCCGCTTGCTCCAGGTTGGCACCCCGCCCGCCTGCCGCCTAGGTATCTACGCAGCCTCTGAGCCCTGCCCGGCGGGTCTGGGGTGACTTGTACCCTCGGGTGGCCGCTGGGCTGTGCTGGGGACAGAAGCGTTTCCACAGGGCTCCTGAGCACTGTACTCCTCAGCCTTGAGAAAGCACACCTGGGGGTTGGGGATGGGCCTGGGGAGGTCAAGGTCCTCTCCTAGGAAGGGTGTTGGTGCCCTGATGGCCTTACTCGGTAGGGGACACTTACTCGGTAGGAAGCACTGGGCCTCCTAAATCACCGCCTGCTGGGCTGACACTAAAGGCCAGAGGCAGTGTGAGCACCCACTGGGCTAGGTGGTGGCGTGGGTTGACTGTTAGGATAGAGGTGTGCCTGGGAGGCACAGTCCCCACCTCATGTGGCTGTTGCTGTGATGCTGATCTTGAGATCTTTGGCCAGCTGCTTATTCCTAGTGAGGAGTCTGTCTGTCTGCCTTTCCAGGGCCAGTAGAAGCATTTGCAAGTGATTTTTCTTATTTCTCTGTATGTTTGCTCTGACGTCAGCAGGAACTTGTAGACAATTACAGGAGGGGAAAAAAAAATTCCACTATTGGCAGGAATACTGGTTTACCCTACTTAAACGTGGGGGCTCCCCTCCATCTTCTTGCCCCAGCACATAGTAGCCTCCTCTAAGCATTTACTTAATAGTCTTGAAGACAGGTGTGCTGGTTCTTTCCTTTTTAAGGGATCAGGGCCGGGAGAAACAAACCAAGGTAGGAAAAGATCAAGAACTCTCGCAAAGGCATTACAGTTACCATTTCTAACAGTGCTATAACCCACAACATGTGCTTTCTCTATCCTGAAGGTTGTTCGTCATTTAATCTTCTCAGCCCTTAGCTAAAGCCTGTAGAAGCAGGGCTTATTCAGGAGCCAGCGCTTTGTTTAGAAACCTGTCTCTCCCTGTGAGCAGAGCTGGGCGAAGTCACAGTCGTCTCTGCTCCCCTATTGCCTCACAGAGAATGCTGAAATGAACTAGGTGCTGAAACGAGTGCAGTAGTTTTTGTCTGGTGAACGGTGACCTTCAGGGCACGTAGAAGTAATCTAGTTATCTAGGCAGGCTTTTCATAATGACAACAGGATTCACCGCCTGGATTTGCAAGTTCACCTGCAGGTGAGCTGTGCTAGCTGTCACTGGCCACACCTGCCAGGACTGTCCAGCCAGCCAAGTGACCTTGGGCACACCATGTTGCTCCCAAGTCTCGTTGCAGTCTGAGCCGATCTCAGAAGACATATTTAAGTGTTTCCTTTTAGATGGTTTCTGGTTTGAAGTACATAAGGACAATAAGCAGGTTATAAAAAAGCACTTAACATTTACCCTGTTCAATGTTTTACCTGTTTGAGCATACCTTCTCTGTTATGACAACTCTGTGCAGGGAAGAAAGAGAGCCTTTTCACCTCGAAGCAGCAGTTTCAGTGGCTGTTTCAAGTGTCACTTTCCAAATGGAGATAATATCAAAGAAGCGGTACCTTGGGCTTTTCACTAAAGACCAACCTAAATTCATTATTTGATGATTTTCGTTGTTCTTTAAACACAAATTTATCCAAGTCATACTTCACGTGATGAGGACTTGTGCCCCGTGCTCTGCAGCTACAGAGTTGAGTGAGCCTGTGCCCTAGAGGAGATGAGGGTGCAGTGAGGAGACAGGTCAGCGAGCTGTGGCATAGCGGGCAGCACTCCCACTGAGGTGGGCTGAGCTTGCTGTGGGCACAGAGGGGTGGATCCAGCTCGCCCTTGGTGGTGGCTCCTGAGAAGCACTTAAATTAAATTTTGAACATCAGGGAATTTCCTGGCTGTCCAGTGGTTAGAACTTTGTGCTGTCACTGCCAAGGGCACAGATTCAGTCCCTGGTCAGGGAACTAAGATCCCACAAGTCATGTGGGATTCTTTTTAAGAACAGCCACGTAAAGGAGAGACTTCTTGGCTAAGGGACAGTGTGTGAAGTACCAGGGCAGTCTCCCAGCTGTTGGAAGAAGGGCAATGGGTAGCATTGGTGTTTGGAGTGAGGAGAGGGAGATGGAGTTAGGGAGCTAAGCTAGTGGCTGTCAGGAGAGCCATGAGTACCAGTCTCCAGTTTGCATTTTGCCCTGAAAGCGGTGGGGAGCCACTCAGGGATCTTGGGTTTGTGAGTGACTGGTCAGATTGTGCCCTCATGTGTGACTTGGGGTGGGTTGGTGCAAGGCTGCACTGAGTCGGGATGGTTAACAGAACACCGGAAGGCCCAGCACCAAGGAAAGCCAGTGGGAACAAAAGAAAGAGCAAGACCACAAGACAGGTGCCCGCGGGGACGGGAAGGGCCAGGGGTGGAGGAGAACTTCGGGAACACTCCGAGGCTGGGTGACTTGGCAGGGCTGGGCTGCGCTGTGTGCTGGAAGGGACAGGCCTGGAGTGGGTGACGACGGGTGGTGTGGAGAGGCTGAGCTGAGTCCTTAACAACTCCTTGATAGAGACTGCTCTGGAGCTGTGAGAGCTCCTTCCTATGTGGGCACTGAAGCCAGGGTATGGGGTGTGCCCTTCCAGGAGTGTGTGTGGAGTGAGAGAAAGAAGACTGACCCTGGAGAGGCCTGATGCTTCACATCCATAGGACAGAATAGATAAGGTAACAAAAATCTGATTGATTACCTCCTGCCTTTTAAGGGGATGGGGGCAGGATAGTGGGCTTCTTATATTTGTCACAGAGCCTCAGGTTGTTGGTTAAACAGCAAAATGTAAGATACCAAAGGTGCAAAATCACATAATTGATTCCCAGGGCCTTCCTATCAAATGTGTTTGTTTGCCTTTTGAGAAAGTTCCAGATTGTCACTCATCTCAAAGGACCTCATTCTCCAGCCTGAGGGTTGGTCCTCTCAGCGAGTTCTCACCACTAGATCTCTGGAAAGAGACCTTCTCAGATCTAGAGAGAGATCTGAGAACTCTGTGGGTCCTCTCGCTCTCCTCCCGGGACCCGTTTCTGTGTAGTGCCTCAGCGTTAGAGACGGCAGGACTTTAGAAGGACTGTTGAGGATACAGAGGCCAAGTGTGTAGTGCTTCCTCCCAGGCTTGTCCCCACGCCGAGGGGCCGCCGGGAGAGGATAAGGAAAGGCTGGCGTTGCACAAGGAGTTCCTGTTTGCCCACAGGAGGCACGGGGCCCCACAAGGCTGTCTGGTCTCTCGAGTGCTGTTAGCAGTGACCTTCGCCCCTTTCGGAGCCTGCTCACGGAGGGGCACAGGAGACAAGCTCTCCTTCTGTCCTGTGCAGTCCCGGTCCCCTGCCTGGCTCTTGGACCTTAGCCATCTCCACTGGATATTGCCGACGGAGCTGCTCGCAGGGGTCATGCGTGAGCGGTCATGCTTTCTTCCTCCAGCCCGCCCAGGCTGTGCTCTCCTCTTACAGGCCATTGAGAAGCCACTATACAAGGCTTGGCCTGTTTCACATAACCTGAAACTGTGTGTCCACCTAATTGTTACACAATTTTAATTGGATACCAATTGTTTGCTGATGGGAGATTCTGTTACCAATAAAAGCCCTCTCGCTGCGTAGATGAAGCTCAGTTACCTGATTCCCACCAAGAGCTCTTCTGGCTTCTGTCCCTTCAGCCTTCCCTTGAATCCGTTTGTCCTCATTCCCTGATTACCCTCTGTAATTCCTTTCTCGGCAGGCATGGTTCCCGCCTTCCTGTCTTCCTAAACTTGTGGGCCTTAGAGGGAGCCTTAGGTGTGTGTTCACTCCGCCTGCCTCTGCTTTCTTTCCCTGCCTCCCTGGGTCGTCTCCTCCCCCACCTCCCAGCACACAGGCACGCACTCCTTTCTCGGTAGCCCGGTGAACCCAGACCCTGTGGCTTCTTGGAGCCGATGAAGCTGGACCGTAGAAGTGTCTTTGAATATGAGCCATGAATGACACTCACTGGCCCCAAGCAGCTGTGCTCTCCAGGGCTGTTTCTGCTGCTTCCTGGGTGCATGCCGCCTCAGCCTTCAGGATCTAGGCCAGGCGGGTGCTGGCGGGGCAAGGCTCCCAGGCCCCTCTTTCCTCGTGGGCTGGGGGCCCAGACACCCTGTGCTTCTCCCTCACAGCATCCGCACCTGAGTTGGTAGGGTCAGTACATCATGTCCCCGCATCCTGAAGCTTGCTGAGCAAAGGGGTGGCCTTGCATCCTCGTGTTCCAGCACTCAGCACAGTGGCATTCAGAAAGCGTCTCGAATGCCTGTTGAAATGATTCAGCCTGCAAGATTCCCTCCCAGCCCACTCTGCAGTCACGCCTGAAGATGCTTGCCGAGAGCCTGCTATGTGCCAGCCTTCGGAGGCACGCCTGTCACCCGTGCCTTGCTTGGAATTCAGACCAGTCAGGATTCTAGCTTCTGACAGCTGGGCTTCCTTCTGCTGCTTCTCATTCTGTGCAGCTAGTTGGATTCTCCTGTGCCCTTGGGGGGTGTTTTCCCAGACCTACTGCTGGGAGGACCTTTTAAACTCAGAAGATAAAGATCCTGAATTAGCGGAGCCCCATTGCAATCCCAGCCTCCGTCTGTGGGTAGACCAAACCAGCAGCTTGCTTGAAGAAAATTAGTTCCTCAACTAGGGATCAGACCTGGGTCAGGGCATTGAAAGCACCGAGTCTCAATCACTGGACCGCTAGGGAATTCCCTGCAGGGAACCTTTTTGAGTGGCTAATACCGTTAGGACTTCACCCCGCTCAGGTCCCATCCATAGGCCCAGGTGCCACCACTAAGATCTGCATTTGAACTTGCGACGTACTAGCAGAAAAGCTGGCCTGCGGTGCTGTGACTAATACCTCCTCGGTGGTTACACCCCTTTATGCCTGGCACGTGCCCTCCATTGTGTGCTGTCAGCCAAGGGCCCCCTATCGGGTTCCCGGTAACTGGCACTGTGGAATGCCAGTTGCCACTAGTATTTGAAAAATGCCCCGTGCTGCTTCAGGGCTGAGGCAGAACCCAGCCTGCCATCTCATTGCATGAGGATGCCTGCTGGGAAGCACACATACCTAGAACAGACAAGTTGCTGAATGGCCCCTGTGGTTTAGAGTTAAATTTCCTTCTCGGGCCCAAGTGGTCTGGGATTTTCCTGAGTCTCCGTCTGTTTCCTTCTCTATTTCCTCCTCCTTGGGTGCACTGAGTGTGTGATGTGAGACGCCTGGCTCCAAGTCCCAGTAGGGTAGAAGAGCTGCACTCATAAGCAGGTCATCACAGGTGTGCCAAGTTCAAACAGATTTGGAGAAGGAGGCGGGGAGGTCAGCCCTGCCTGCAGGGTCAGGAGTCTGGAAGGGCCGGTGAAGGAGGGAGCATTTGAAGCACATTCGCCTGAGAGGAGAATGAAGAACCAGCGTGTCCCACCTTTCCCCCTTCCCATTGTCAAGACTCCTGAAGCCACCATTGGAGGGCAGGTAGGGCCAAATGCCTAAGCGGTCAGGGCCAGTGGACGGGAGAGGGTTTCAAGGGGAGAGCAGGCCATAGCTGTTTGGGAGTCAGAGCTAGCTGCCTTTTACGGGGAGTGTGTGAAGGCTAGGAGGTTTCAGCAAAACACTTGGAGGTATGGGACCTAAGAAATCTAGGCTTAGAAGAGGATGGACGTGCCTGCTCAGTCATGTCTGACTCTTTGCGACCCCAGGGACTGTAGCCCACCAGGCTCCTCTGTCCATGGGGTTTTCCAGGCAAGAAGACTAGTGGGTTGCCATTTCCTCCTTGAGGCGGTCTTCCTGACCCAGGGATCAAACCTGAGTCTTCTTCATTGCAAGTGGATTCTTTACCACTGGGCCCTCAGGGAAGCCGGGAAGAGGATGGACTTCTGCAAAAGGAACATTTGAGGAACAGGAGCAGTGGCTGCCAGAGAGAGGAGGAGACGGATGAGAGGGAGGGGTTTTGGGAGGCCTGGGGGAAGGAGAGCTGAGCGCTGAGAGCAGTGGGGTCAGCTGTGTGCGTCAGAGAGATAAGAACTCAGAGTTGTCTGTTAGGTCTGGCAGCTCGCAGTAAAGCCATCGAGGGCTTGACAGGGGAGAAAAGAAAGAGGACAGGCTTAGCTCAAGGGGAGTTTCAGATGCTGTGGTTGGGGTTGAGGGCCTGGCTAACCAGAGAGGGAGCATTACAGATGCAGGAGAGTCGGAGTCCTAAGAGTTGAGATCCAGAACCAAGGGTGGGGGTTGCAGATCAAGGGCCAGGGTCAGACAGGAGTCGGTGCTCTGGCCTGACACCCAGTTCTCGAGGAGAGCGGGAGGTGTGAACCTGTCAGCTGCCGTGGGGCTAGGAGAGGGTGCCTGGAGGCAAGTGAAGGGCTTCCAGGCATCTCCGGGGCCCTCGAGTGGGGTGGTGTGACTTTGCCTCTGTGGTTGGTGTGCGAGTGTAGGGAAGCGTGCCGTCAGGCTGGCTTCTCACGGGGATTCTGCCAAGTAGCTGAAACTGGAGCCCGTGAGTGATGGAGCGGAGGTTTGGAGGGTCGGGTCAGGCCGAGCAGACAAGGGAGTAAACCCCAAAGGGCTCGTGGGGAGGGCAGATGGACTTGTGGCAAGTGGGAGTGGGGAAGCGAAGCGCTCCAGGGCAGTCAGCATGTTTGTGGTGTGTGCCCAGGATGAAGAGCCCCTGGGGCCGGCAAGGCTGCAGACGAAGCACCAGAGATGTAAAGGCTTCTAAAGCTGGGGAGGGATTTTTTTTTTTAATAGGTAAGAGGTGGATTTATTTAGAGAGAAACACTCCACAGACTGTGTGGGCCAACTCAGAAAGCGAGAACAGCACCGGGATATGGGGCTGTCGGTTTTCAGAGGGGTGGGTAATTTCATGGGCTGGTGAGTGGGAGGAGTGTTAGTGTGGGGGTTTTGAGGTTGTGCCCTGCCCCTTCCCTCCTGTCTTTACCCTCTCAGAGATTTTACTCCCATATTCTCACGGGAAACAGAGGGGCAGTGGTCTGCCTTGTGTAACTGCTTCAAGGTTGATCAGAGGCATCGACTCTGCCTTTGAAGGTGTAAAAATCTGTGGATGCCTGATCTTGGGGCCTCAGGGGCAGGACAGCTCCTTGTTTTAAGTCGATGTGGACTGGAATGCTCACATAGCCATCATCTTGATGTGAAGTTGTTGTAACTGCTTCCATAGCAGCCTTTCTGTGAACCTCCTTGATGAAACTGTAAGAACTCTCAGCTGTGGTGTGTGGAATCTAGTTCCCTGACCAGGGATCAAACTCAGGGCCCCTGCATTGGGAGATGGAGTTTTAGCCACTGGACCACCAGGAAGGTCCTCTCCTTCAGTCTTCTGACTAAAACCATCAATAGCCAGGAGGACCACGTCACTCTCTGGCATCTGGGGTATTCCCTCTTCCAATGCCCTGGCTCTTTGCAAAGGACACATACATTGCAGTCCTCCCTTAGTGCCCTTTCTGTCTGCACAGGGTACCCTGGTCTTGTCTGGGTGCCCCTGCACCTAGTGGCCCACCAGAAAAGCCGATTCCCCTTTGGTAGTCCCTGAGGGGACAAAATCAGTAGCGTCATTTGGGCCTTTTGCATATTTCTGTGGGTATCTTCAGCCTTTGCAGACAACTTCCTGTTACTGAAAACTGAGTAAGCCAGTTGAAACAAATCATTCATTGGAGCCTGATGACCAGCAGATGCTTTCTGAATTTTGTGCCTGATGTCTAGGGTAGACTGGGCTATGAAGTGCTTAGTCAAAAGGGCGTGTCCCTCCAGAGAGGAGGATTCTCATTCGTGTGTTTCCTGAAAGCCTCCACTAGTCTCCCTTCGAAGACCGCAGGCTTTTCATCCTGTCCCTGTTGAAGTTTTTTAACATTTTTATAATTAATAGATTTTACTGTAAGTTTCTTCCAACTGAAATTATATAACTCAGATTGGGACTTGAATCCACGTACTAGGACTGGAACCCAGTCAAAATCCACGGTTTTCCAGCCGAGATCACACACCTGGTTTTCTAGCCGAGATCGCACACCTGGTTTCAGAGCTTAGTGAAGCTCACTTGGTGTCTCATCACATAAAGAATTCAGTGAGAGACAGAGTGATAGGTAAGAAGTGGATTTATTTAGAGAAAAACACTCTTATCACAGTGTAGGCTATCTCAGAAGGTGAGAGGGGCCTCGGAATATGGTTTGGTTAGCTTTTATGGACTGGGTAATTTCACAGGCTAATGAGTGGGAGGATTCTTTTAGCAATTTGGGGAAAGGGTGGGGATCTCCAGGAGTTGAGCCAGCACCCACTTTTTGGCCTTTGGGTCACCCTTGGAGCTGTCAGTGCCTGTGGGCGTGTCCTTTAGCGTGCTTGATATGTTGCGGTCAGTCACATGGCCATCTGTCTCTGTCAGTGGCATTCACAAGGTAATTCCGTTGTGGGTTTGCCTCAGAGATGGCCTCGTACACCACTCAGTGCACTGCATGGTCCCATTGTGGGAGTCAGTAAAATGTCCTCTGTGTTTTTCCTAGAGTCATCCCTCCGAGCTAGACATGCCTTAAATTCCTTTTGGGTTCCACTGCCTAGATACAGAGTCATGAAAATTTGAATATAGGGTACTTTTAAAAATTCCTGTTGTCTGAATCTTTCCCAACCCTGGAGTATATGGCCCAGAGGGATATTAGCCAGATTAACGCAACCCTTTCTAGACCCAAGCCCGAGGTGATGTGTCTAGCTGCTCAGTCTGATCAAGATTTGCACCTAGATCATAGATGCTATCCCTCCCAAAGCAGTCTTCAACCAGGCACCAGCGCCTGAAAAGTTGTTGCAAAAGGACAGCACAGAAGGTGTCCCCAGCGGCGTTGACAATGAGCAGGAGTTGCTCAGTTCAAAGGGTCAGCACTTGTCAATAAGAAGTCCGTCTTGGCAGTTACACAGGTCTTCTGGGGTTAAGAGAAGCAAGATATAAAACAGGAGTAAATGTAGAACGTAGGAGACTAAACGTCAGAGTCAAGGAACAGAGTCTGGAGTATCAAATCCTGCCTCAACAGGCCTGTCCTGGCCCTGTGGTCGGACGCGCCTGAGCATAGCCATTCCACACCACCTTCCTACAGCAGACCAGGCCGACGGCTGCCATCCTTCTGGTCCAGAGCTAGGTTCCTGATCAGAGCCCCAAAGCATTTGGGGTTGACAGGCCTGACAGAAGCAGGCAGACATTGCTGGAGCGTCCTCCCCGGTACGCCTGGCTCGGGCATCCCACAGGCCTGTCTCGGACCAAGACCTAACTCTCAACGTTTTCTTACCTTATCACTGTCCCTTCATGGCGCTTGAGATCACACACCTGGTCTTAGGACTTACTGAAGCTCAGGTTCTTGATGTCTCATCGCAGAAAGAATTCAATGAGAGACAAGAAGTGGGTTTATTTAGAGAGAAACACCACAGACAGAGTGTAGGCCAGCTCAGAAAGAGAGCAGCTGAAGCTGGGGAGCTTTGAGCCAGGCCAGCTTGCTTGACCTTTGATGGCCTGTAGTGAGGCAGCTGAGAGAAGGGGGCCAAGAACCGGAATGAAGTGGGTGGTGGGTGGGGAGACCCTGGAGAGAGGCAGGCAGGGCCCCTGCTCTCTGGCCTGGAGGAAGGGTGCATTAAGGGAGAGGGTGGGGTGGGGGGCTATTTCCCACAAACAGGTTCCAGAGCAAGAAGAGAGCTGGAGCTCGGGCGAGGGTGGTAAAGCAGGGCAGCGAGGGAAGCGAATGCGGCATGTCAGGCTGTGGTCGGTGGCCCTGTCACCCCGTCAGCCGCCAGCGGCCGGGGCGGGGCGCGGGCAGGCATCTGACTGCTGAGGCCTTGGGCCGGGAGGGGAGTGCCCTCCTGCCCCATCCCTGACAGTCCCGAGGCTGTGTCGCCGAGGCCTCGGGAGTGGGCTTGAGCGTTTCCCTGGTGTCCGCCTGTGGGTGGCTGGGCACCCCAGGCCTGCCGTGAGGAGGCCAGGCTTAGACAGACTTGGCCCACATCCTGCTCCAGACCTGCCGCGCCCAGGCCCCCCTCACCTCCCCTCTGGCTGTCCTAGTGGAGGCCGAGGGATAACGCCCACCATCCCCCCCTTCTCTGCCTCAGAGCGCCTCCCACTCTTCCCTATTCACCGGTCCAGACGCCCTGGGCCGTGCCCCCTGCCCTGCTCCTCTACCCAAGCACCCTGAGCGTAGAGCCGCACACCCGACCCCCCAGCGCATGTCATCTGCCCTTCCCTGTCCTGCCGCCACGTTCCTGCCTGGCCCCCTGCGTATCTTCTTTTCAGGCAGTGACTGGTCCTGTGTCTTTCTCACCCACGCTCCACACACCTTAAGGGCTGGAGTGGGGCCACCAGGTGTCAGAGACCCGTCGCCCTGCCTGCCCTCGCTGGGGACACTGCCCGAGAGGCACTGCTCTCTTGGTCACGCGGGACTCCCCGGGCCCGGGACCGCTTGCCTCGCTACCCGCCTCCCTGTCTGCCACCCCATCCTTGGTCTGCGGTCTGCAGGGCTGGACCCAGCCTCCTTCCTCTTCCTTCTCTGTTTCCTGACCGCACTTCCAGGAAACAGGCGGGGAGTGTCCCGCGAGGAGGGAACAACTGAGACAGCCTCGCCACCGGCTGTCCTGTGGCGCAGTGACTAAGGCCCGGCCAGGCTGAGCACCGGGAGCTCAGACCTGAGCTGTTCCTGCTGCCAGGACGGGCGCAGGGCCTGGGTGGGCGGGCTGGGCAGGGGTCAGCGGGACTGGGCAGCGTCCAAGCCCCCCTCCCTCTGCGCAAGGCTGTCTCCTGCCAGCTGGGCCACAGTCAGCTCCTCGGGGGGCTCTGGGTATGTGGAGGGGCCATGTGCGAAGCCCATGGGGTGACAGAGGAGTCCAGGGGCCAGTGTGGGGGTGAGGGCTGACGGCTGGGTGTCTGGGCAGGGCCTCAGCACAGCAGCCCAACTTCTCCTCCAGCCTCAGCCCTTCACAGCCCCCCAGGGAGCGCCTCCTCCACCCCAGCCCTGGGCCAGCATTCTCTGTTCACTGCTGGGGCCTTTGTCCCCCACCCCAGCTCAGCGTGTCTGGTGGAGTCCACCCCCGACTTGTCCTGCCTCTGCTTCTGGACTCTGCCCTCTTTCCTCCTTGGCCACCAGGGTTTTCTCTGAAATGCCGATCTGATGTGTCACCTTCTGCCTTGGCTCTTCTGCTCCCTCGTGTGGGGATGACAGCTCCTGCCCCACCTCCCAGGAGCTCCCCCGTTTGCATTTGCCCCATCCCCATTGTCACACACCCTGGGGTCCTTATCCCTCTGGCACGCATGCAGAGTCCGTGCCCTGCTGGGTGGTCAGCGCCCTGCTGACCTCTCGTCTCACCGCGGGCGCTGTGACCATAGGTCTCCTGGAGAGCTGTCTCTTATGCTTGTGTCCCCGGGGCCCTGCCCAGAACAGGCAGCTACGGAGAAGTTTGTAAAACAAATAAAAGTTTGAGTCAAGGGGGCGGAAGGAGTGCTGGGCACTCCCAGAGAGGCAGTTTATAAGGGGGCAGAGGGCCTAGTGTGGTTAGGTGGTTTAGAATCTCCCCAGACTTAAAATAGGGGTCTGTTTGTCACTTGAAAGCGAGTTTTTTGTTTTTCAAATCCAGTTGTTTGGGAGAATCACATTCCCCACTTTCATAGTGAGGCAGGCAGAAGTTTCATGTTTCATGACCCGTCCGACCACGGCTGGAGCCCCATGGCATGTGGAGCCAGGCCTGAGGACAGGGGCTGTGGGGCTGCCCCCTGGGTGAGCTGCGCTCCTGAGGGGGGCCTTCGAGCACACTTCAGGCTCTCTCTGGAAGCTGCTGGCTGGGTTCTGCCTGTGCAGGGCCCCCAGAGCCCTCTCTGCATCCGTTTCCTCACTGTGAAGTTACCTGCCGTGGGTTGAAGGAGACAGGGATGAGGTTGCATTGCCTGGCAGCCCACTGTGGAGTCTGTCCAATGGCCCTTAAATGGGGCAGGAGGGGGCCCCGTGCGCTCTGTCCTTCTCCCATGACCACTTTCTCTCTCTGCCCCACTCCCTGTCTGGGGTCTACCAGGAGGGCGGCCCTGGCCCTGGAGCAGAGTCGCCGGGCACAGGGGACCCAGGGCGCCTCCCACCCACAGCCACCTCCCTCCTCCTGTGGGCACACTCAGGGGGCTCCCCAGGGAGGGCATAGCCAGGCTCCCGTGACTGCTCCTGGCTGGAGCATGGTCCCCAGAACCCCCTCCTCAGCAAAGCTGCCTGGCCCAGGGCCCGTGGGGCTGCCAGCTGAGCACTGCAGAGGGGGGCCTAACCCCCTGAGCAGAGGTCACTGAGTCCCACCGAATGCTTTATTTTTAACTTTTTAAGGTAGACTTGCTTTCCATTAGGAAGCCTGGACTCTGTTCCTGAGGGAAGGCATGACAGTGACTGGAGGGGCTTCCGGGTGGGAAAACGGCCACACAGCGGGGAGGGGTGCCAGGCAGGGCCATTCAGAGGGACCCTCCCATCCGGAACAGAACAGGCGCCTCCCCGGGCCCTGGGGGAACCCTGCCTGCAGCCTCTGTGGCTGAGCCGCACTGGCCCTCCTGACCCCACCCCCAGAGCCCCTGAGCTGGGAGCCGGGGGAGCGGGGAGCGCTGCCCTGGCGTGCCAGGCGGGAGAGTGCCTTCAGGGAGCAGGCACGGCTCATCCCTACGGCAGTCAGCTGTTAGTCTGGCTGTTGGGGCGCGTCCCTTCCCTGCCCACACTCGGGTAACTGGGACTCCTCCGCACCCCCACCCTGTGTCTCACTGTGCCCAGCGTACCGGACGCCCTCCCCTCCTCCAGCACCCCGGTCCCTTCCGCCTCGGGGCCTTTCCTCAGCTCCTCTGTCAGCTTCCGTCTCAGCACTTACGCTCGGATGGGGGAGACTCCCTGATGACTCCCCCTAAAGTGGCCACCACTCTCTGGACCGGCTGTGTGGCATCCCTACTGCCCGAAAGGACCACTGTCAGCTGTTCTTGTGAGTCCAACAGGAGGAAGTAGAGTGGAATTTTTCCTGTTTGCCCAGAATTGCATATTAGGCCCAAGCTCAGGGCAGAAACGCAGAGTTCCTTCCTGTGATCCAAGGCTGGGAGCCGTGGCCCCGGGCAGCCCTGCCCGCAGACTGATGGACAGGCACCCCCAGTGGCCTGCCCTGCCCCTCTGCAGTGAACTTGAGACTGGGGGTGGGGTGGCCCCAGGGCGAGTGCAGAGTTTGTGATTAGAATTCGTTCCCTCCCTCACCTTCCTGAGGCCAAGGGAAAGGTTTTCCAGGGCCCCTGCTGGCCAGGAAGAGTGGCCACCTGCCCCGGGCTGCCGCAGGGCTAGAGGGAGAGAGTGGGTTGTGCCTGTCCCCACGCCCGGCCAGCGCGCCAGGCGGAGAACTCGACCCACAGGCGCCGTGGGGGCTCAGGGCCCAAGCCAGGCTTGTGTTCTTGGGCTCTGTTTTAGAGACATCTGCGTTCAGGGAGGAGGTAAGGCTTTCCTGAGGCCAGCCCAGCCAGCGGCAGGGCAAACTCCAGCCCGGCCCAGTGGCTTCAGACTGGCTCGCTCCCTGCTGGAGCTCCAGCCAGCCTCTACGACTGCCCACCGGGTGAGGGTGGGAGCACGGCTGCCTTCCTGGGCCCGGCCCCTCTGTTGGGTGCTGGGCGCTGCGAGAGCAGGTGAGGCCTGCGTCCCTTGCGGGGCAGGTGGCGTGGACGGTGTGGGTGGTGTGGCCAGCCGCGGGAGGGACAGCTGGGGAGGCCGTGTGGCCCAGGTGAGGGTCCTGTCTGGTGACTGTGTCTGTTTCCTGGCTGCTGCCTCCCCCTCCCCTCAGCCAGCGTGTGCTGTGAACGCCTGCACTCCTGCGCGCAGGAAGCAGCTTCATGAACTCAGATGTGAGGGTGGTAGCCTTAGGGAGGAGAGGCAGTGGGATTGAGCGGTAGCTTAAGCAGGACTGTGCGTTTGTACTCTGTGATTTTATGTTAGTTGATGTTTTTGTGATTATGCATTCATGTAAAGACCAAACCAGACAAAAAGCTGCCCTGGGACCTGGCTTCATTGACCCCTCAGGAGGTCAGCACAACTTTGTTTGCCCTTCTCCAGAAATGCTCTTAGGTGGGAGGAGGCCTGCAGGGATCCAGAGAGTTCCTCTGGGCTCTTCTGCTCCTGTCTTTGCCTCGGAGTCCCTGGCCACTTGTTGCAACAAATAAAATTGTGGGGGGCTTCCCTGGTGGTCTAGTGGTTAGTGCTCAGGTGCTTCCACCACAGGGGGTGTCAGTTTGATTCCTGGTAGGGAACTAAGATCCAACATGCCATGTGGCACAGCCAAAAACAACAAGGAAACAAAACACAAAACGTTGGTCTGCTTCTCCCTGAAGGTCCTTTCTGAAGGAATTTACAAGGTACAATAACCGTTTTTAGAGTTTCCAGTTTAATATTCAACCTGAATCTTAGGGCAGCTGAGTGAGGTTTGGCACTGTCCTGCCCCGCTCTTGTTCTGTTTATAAACATGTTTATTGCCCTGACAAGGAGCAGGTTCTATTCAAGAAAACAGGATAGGCCTGGGGTCCCTCCAGAGGTTAGTGTGCTCGGAGCCTAGAGTGAAGGATGAGACTCTAGAGGTAATTTGCAGCCTGGGGAAACGGGGGCCCCTAACTGCTGTCCTTCCCAGAATAGAGCAGACAGACTAGCTGCTATTTGGGGTTCTTTTCTGGGGAAGAAATTTCCAGCATTTGCGGCACCTGGTCTCGCTGCAGGCAAGGCTCTTCCAACGGGATGAGGTAAATGGATGTTGTCAACAAAACTTCATTTCTGTGGGAAAGTCCCTGTAAAGACATATATCCAGGGACTTGGACAGACACTCAGCCGTGTTCACAGCAGCATTACTCCCAACAGCCGGAAGGTAGGAACAACCCAGATGTCCATCGACAGACAAAGCATGTTTTGTGCATACAGTGGGATATTATCAGCCACAAGGAGGAATGAAGTTCTGATGTTGCAGGGGGCAGAGATGAACAGGTGGGGCTTTTTATGATACTATAATAAGGTTACATGTCATTTTACATGTGTCCAAACTCATAGAATGTATGACACCAAGAAGGAATCCTCTTTAATTCATAGATTCGGTGATGTGTCAGTTTAAGCTCATCAGTTGTAGCAAATGTCTCATCTGTGGGGAAGGTTAATAATGTTGAGGCTGTGCCTACATGGACAGAGAGTATGTGAGACCTCTGTACTATCCTCTCAATTTTGCTGTGGACCTAAAACTGCTCTAAATAATAGTCTTGAGTTTTAAAATATATACTATACATGGGCTTCCCTGATAGCTCAGTTGGTACAGAATCTGCCTGCAATGCAGGAGACCCCAATTTGATTCCTGGGTTGGGAAGATCCGCTAGAGAAGGATAGGCTACCCACTCCAGTATTCTTGGGCTTCCCTTGTGGCCCAGGTGGTAAAGAATCCGCGTGGAACACGGAGACCTGGGTTCGATCCCTGGGTTGGGAAGATCCCCTGGAGAAGGGAAAGGCTACCCACTCCAGTATTCTGGCCTGGAGAGTTTCATGGGCTACAGTCCACGGGGTGGCAAAGAGCTGGATACGACTGAGTGACTCTCACGTTCACTATCGCATTCTCATCCATGCTGTCAACCCTGATAAACCTTGAGGACATTATGATCAGTGAAATAAGCCAGACACTAAAGGACAGATATTGTATGATTCTACTAATACTAGGTGCCCAAAGTGGTCGAATTCATAGAAAGCAGGGTGGTGGTTACCAGGGGCTGGAGGCTGGGAATTGGGAGTTGGTGTTTAATGGGTGCAGTTTCATTTGGAGAGATGAAAAAGTTCAGATATGATGCTGATGGTGGTGCAGCCTTGTGAATGTTCTTAATGCCACTGAACTGTACACTCACAAATGTTTAAAATGGTAACGTTTGTCATGTATATTTTTAACAATTAAACACAACAATACAATTCTGTAAAGCAATTATCCTTCAATAAAAAAGTTAAAAACCACCGCCATGTTAAGGTGCTTCCTCAAGACACACACAGATTTCACCTTACAGTTCTTTCCACTCAGTATTTCTAAAGTATTGCTTGCTTTTTCTGTTTTCAGATAAATGTTCTTGATGCAAGCAAAACAGGAATGCTCTGATCATTTACCGAAGATCACCGAGGCAAACAAACCTTTGTGAGATCTCCAGACAGTGTACCATCCCAGGCAGAAAGGTTAGTCTGAGGTGCGTGTTTAGTACTTCTGTGCTGAGGACAGTAGCCTCTGGCAAAAACAGACATCAGACTGTGGTAGACTTCCGAGAGCTAGACTTCCATCTCTCTGTCCCCATGCAGCTGGAGTTTCAAATAGCACCTGTTACCCGTTTTTTTAAAAAATGTCTACAGGAATCTCAATAGATGCCCATAATGGAGAAAGCTAAGTCGCTCAGTTGTGTCCGACTGTTTGCGACCCCGTGGATGTAGCCCACCAGGCTCCTCCGTCCATGGGATTCTCCAGGCAAGAATACTGGAGTGGTTGCCATTTCCTTCTCCAGGGGATCTTCCCGACCCAGGGATCGAACCCAGGTCTCCCGCATTGCAGGCAGACGCTTTAACCTCTGAGCAACCAAGGAAGCCCACCCATAATGGAGAGATGGTACCAAATCCCCCAATACCTCCGGCTTATTTGGTTCCAGAAATTTCTGATTCTGAAGCTGTGACACCTTCCGTTTATTTCTCCACCCTCATGTCTTCTTCCCACCAGTGACTCTTCTGTGGAATGCCTACCTGCAGCTTAGCTGCTATTTTTAGAAAGTTAAGAGCCAGTATCCAGGTTCCAGGCCAGTGACCGTGGGGCAGAGTAGGTGTGTGTCCTGCTCATGACACACGGCCGGGCAGAGGCTGTGAGCCTGTGCGAGCTGGAACGCAGTGTCTGGTGACCTTCCGGACCAGTGGCTCATTTCAGAGGCTCCCAGGCTGCAAAGGGAAGAGTGAGGGCCAGGTGGGCCACCACCCCTGAGCAAAGAGGTATTTACAGCTGAGTCAGCCTCTCAAAGCCTTTTCTCATGACCTAGAGCCTGTGTGACCTCTCCCAGTACCTGCAGAAGCCCTATGAAAAGAAGTTATGCTCCAGAATCCGTAGTGAATTCTCAAGAATTTCCACTTATCTTAAAGGGAAGCCCTACTGATAACTTTGTAGAAAAATTAAAACAGACTCTTTTTTTTAAATGTAAACCTTCATGCCACGTGCGTTATTAAGCATGGTTTTTAATCCTGTAGGGCATGGGATGGCAGACAGGTTAGCCAAGAAGCCTCGGAGAGGGTGCCGGTGGATGTAGCTGCCCTTTGACCCCTCCTGCCCCCGACCCCGGGCACTCCCTGCACGATGCACCCCCCAGCCTACAACTGCTTTGTGGACAGAGACAAGATGGACTCGGCCATCCCGGACCTGGGGCCCAAGGAGCTGAGCTGCACAGAGCTGCAGGAGCTGAAGCAGCTGGCACGCCAGGGCTACTGGGCCCGTAGCTACGCCCTGCGGGGGCAGGTGTACCAACGCCTGATTCGGGACATCCCCTGCCGCACAGTCACCCCCGATGCCAGCGTGTACAGAGACATCGTTGGCAAGATCGTGGGCAAGCACAGTAGCGCCAGCCTGCCCCTGCCCGAGTTTGTGGACAACACGCAGGTGCCCAGCTACTGCCTGAACTCAAAGGGCGAGGGCGCTGTGCGCAAGATCCTGCTGTGCATCAGCAACCAGTTCCCCGACGTGTCCTTCTGCCCCGCACTGCCCGCCGTCGTGGCCCTGCTGTTGCACTACAGCGCCGATGAGGCTGAGTGCTTTGAGAAGGCCTGCCGCATCCTGGCCTGCAACGACTCCAGCAGGAAGCTGGTAGACCAGAGCTTCCTGGCCTTCGAGTCCTCCTGCATGACGTTCGGGGACCTGGTGAACAAGTACTGCCAGGCGGCCCACAAGCTGATGGTGGCCGTGTCGGAGGACGTCCTGCAGGTGTACTCAGACTGGCAGCGCTGGCTCTTCGGGGAGCTGCCCCTCAGCTACTTCGCCCGTGTCTTTGACGTCTTCCTGGTGGAGGGTTACAAGGTGCTGTACCGCGTGGCACTGGCCATCCTCAAGTTCTTCCACAAGGTGAGGGCGGGGCAGCCGCTCGAGTCGGACAACGTGAAGCAGGACATCCGCGCCTTCGTCAGGGACATCGCCAAGACTGTATCTCCCGAGAAACTGCTGGAGAAGGCGTTTGCCATCCGCCTCTTCTCTCGGAAGGAGATTCAGCTCCTGCAGATGGCCAACGAAAAAGCTCTGAAGCAGAAGGGCATCACCGTCAAGCAGAAGAGGTAGGCAGGCCACTGGGGCCACGTCTGGGGCCCAGATGGGGTGGGGCCTGTGAGGAAGCACCCTGGGGGCTTGGGGCCTGAGCTCGTCCGGCTGGCTGGCCAGTAAGCCCTCCGTGCGCATGCAGAAAAACACCGGCCAGGGGACAGGGCCTGTCTGGTGTAGCTGCGGGTGGCCAGGGCAGCTGTGGGCGCGGGGCCTGTGGCCGAGATGGAGGCTGGAGCTGACGGTGGTGCCCGTGGGCCCAGGAGGGAGCCAGGCTGGCCTCGCTGGGTCACTCTGGGGCTGCTCTTGCTGCCCGGCCCTCAGCTCCGGGCTCCCGTGCTGGTGGCCCCATCCCGAGCACAGCCACCTGGGGAGCCAGCCTGGGGAGGGCCTGTGTGTTCTGAGACATCAGTGGCCGCTGCTGTGCCCCAGGTGTAGATGTGGAAGCCTTTCTTGTGGGCCAAAGGCAGGCGTGTCCTGGGTGTTAGTACTTGCCACTAACCTCTCCTTGTCTGTTTTATTTTTCTGCCTCTTCTCCATGTCCATTGCTTCCTCCTGTTTTTCAGTGTTTCACTTTCTAAAAGGTAGGTCTGGAAACCGTGTCTCCACACCTGGCTTCTCTCTGCCTTCCAGCCCGGCTGCTTGTTCTGGCTCCTCTCTGTCTTCCAGCCCAGCTGCTTGCTCTGGCTCTCAGGGCTGGCTTCAGCAGTGCTGCCACAGAGCCTGGCTGATGTTCAGGCCCGTCTGTCTGTCTGTTTGCCTGCTGTCAGTGCTTGGCTGGCTTGGAAGCATTGTCTTGCCAGAGCTGACTGTCTCTGTCCCCGTTTCTTAGAGAAGGGGCTTTCGTTGCCGCCCCTGGGCTGGGCTTTCTCCCCTCTGTAGCGGGGTGGGAACAGGACTCCAGGGCCGGCTCTACCCCGTGCCCTCCTGAGGGGCCCCTAGGACCAGGCTCTGACCTGGCTCCACAGGTAAGAAGTTCCCTCCAGGCTGAGCTCCCACGAGAGGCTCGCCCCTCCTGGGAGGAGGCGGGGTGCATGGCCGGGGCTGGGGCTGCAGCTCTGCTCTGACCTCTGCCCGCTCCCACAGGCAGTTTGTGCACCTGGCTGTTCATGCAGACAACTTCCACTCAGAGATCGTCGGTGTGAAGGAGATGAGAGACATCTGGTCGTGGGTCCCTGAGCGGTTCGCCCTCTGCCAGCCCCTCCTGCTCTTCTCCTCACTGCAGCATGGATACAGCCTGACCAGGTAGCGCTCTGGAGGCAGGGCCCTGGGCCTGCCCCCTCGACGTGCCAAGGTCTGGACTCCAAGGGCCAGATGGAGCAGAAGGTGTGGGGTTGCCCAGCTTCTCATCCTGCCCTCACGTCCTGGAGGTCACAGTCCAGCTGGACCCAGGCCTACGGACACGGGTACCTGGGCAAGGCCCTGCCTCTTCCTGGGGCCTAGACTTGGGAGCTCCTTTTCTGAGCATCTCTTACTCCAGGGCCACCCCCACTGCAGGAGTTAGGGTTAGAGTCACTGCAGCACACGCAGGGCTCCGGGGTCTCACACAGGCATGGTGTTGGTCAGGCGCAGACTCCCCCGCCCCCGAGCTTACAAAACTTCAGGACAACTCGAGGCGGCCGGCCTTGGATACTGCTCTTCCACCCCCATTTCACCAGTCCACACCAGGTCCATCTTGGCCCTATGGGCTGTGCTGGGCCATGGCCAGTGTCCAGGGGATTCTGGCAGGCTTCCCCCAAGGCACCCCATCTCCCTGGCGTGCTCTGCCAGGTGCTGCCCCGAGAGCCTCAGGTGGCTTCTGACCTGCACTCTGCCTTGGGTCATAGGCAATGCAGACAGAGGGGCCCATGATGGACACTGTCAAGAGCCACCCACACATTCTGGCATAGCTAGCCAATGTGGTGTGGGAGGCCCACAGAGGGATGCTAGCCAAACCCTGGGCACCTGCGCTGGCACACCAGTGGCCTCAGGCCTCCTCCTGGCTCCCTGGTGCTGCCAGCACCCAAGAACACTCCAAGCTTTCCCAGAGCACAGACCTGTTCCTCTGGTTCTGGCTTCCCCAAAGCACTTGGCGCATGGCTATCTGCTAGGGGCCGTCTGCCCTGCCGCTTCTGCTCTGGGCATATCAGGGCAGAATGTCTAGGGCTCTGACCACTTGGCTTGCGGCCTCCTGGCTGGGGCTCCCTGTTGGCAGAAGCGCCCAAGCCCAGGTGCTGCCATCTAAGCCATGTGCCTGGTTCCTGGGAGAGGAGGACGAGCAGGTGTCAGGTCTGTCCGCCCTGGGCAGCCAGGGTCAGTAGCGGCTGGGGGGAGGGAGGCAGAGGCGGGCGCTGCTGTCAGACTGGCAAGGGCGTTCTCTGCCCCCAGGTTCTACTTCCAGTGCGAAGGACGAGAGCCCACTGTCCTGCTGATCAAGACTACGCAGAAGGAGGTAAGGACCAGCCAGGGGGACCCTGGTTCCCAGCCTTTTGGGAGGGTGGGTGTTCCCTCGTAGCCCCCACTCAGGTTTCCTGGGCTTAGGGGTACAGAGCGGGGCTTGCCCTCCACAGAGAGGTAAATCTAGCCTCCTCACATGACCCCCCAGTTCCCAGGGCCTCCCTGTTTCCCTGGGGGTCCAGACCCCCAGCCTGACCAGCCCAGCAGTCTAGGGGAACTCTGCGGAAATGCCAGGTGAGCAAAGCCCCACGCCCTCCTGCAGCAGTCTGCCGGCGCCTTCCCCTTCTCCACCCCAGCAGGTAGTTCTCAGAGCCTTGTTCTCTGCAGTGGCTGTCATCTGGAACGTAATTAAGGTGTCTATAAAAGCGAGTGTCTGCGTGCTCTGGTGGCTCCCAGACACCCAGCTGCACCTGCAGGACTGTCTCCTCGGCCTCAGACCTTGCATCCGGCTCCCAGGAGGAGCCTGGGGGTCTGTTACAGCAGGTGACCCGAGTATCAGATACCTCCGTAACCACTCGGAGGAGTGACTCTAATGGTGAAATCAAGCATTTTGCCGGCTGATAGGAGGCCTGGCAAGTGTTTCTTGAGCAGGTGCCTCCTGGAAGCTCCCATCTGAGGGGTCTCCCTGGGCTGATGCCCATAGTTGGAGTGTGGACACTGGCTTGTCCCCAGGCTTCCGTGCCCAGGTGGGAAATGGAAATATCCCAGGAGCCGACAGTGGGCAAGGCAGCCTCCAAGCCTGAGCCCTGCCGGTCCCCCCTCCACACTTCAGCCCTGGCCCTCCGGTGGGCTGGAGGGGGTGGGGCTGTGGCTGAGCCTCGGGTCTCAGCTGCCCTGAGTGCTGGGGGGCTCCCGTGGGCACGCCAGGTGCAGCCTCCCCCTGGGTCTTCCTCCCCAGGTGTGTGGCGCCTACCTGTCAACAGACTGGAGTGAGAGAAACAAGTTTGGGGGCAAGCTGGGCTTCTTCGGGACTGGAGAGTGCTTCGTGTTTAGGGTGAGTGGGCCCCCTGTGGGAGGTCACCCCCTCACGTGACCCTGCTTACTTCCAGACGCGCCTCCGTCACCTGCTGGGTGTGACCCTTAGAGATGAGCTCCGAGAGCAGGCAGCCGTCTGCGGCACGGTGTGCGCTGGCTCCCGCCCCTAGCTCGGGTCCTCGCACTGGGCACGGACGACGAGCCCTGGGGGCGAGCGGGCGCCGCGGGTCAAGTCCTCACACCGGCCTTTGTCCTCAGCTGCAGCCCGAGGTCCAGCGCTACGAGTGGGTGGTCATCAAACACCCAGAGCTGACCAAGCCCGCGCCCCTGGAGCCCACCACCGTTCCGCCCTCCCCCAGCCACTCTGTGTCCTCTGAGCCCGCAGACCGCCTCTCGCCGTTCCTGGCTACTCGGCACTTCAATCTGCCCTCCAAGACAGAGTCCCTGTTCATGGCAGGGGGCAGCGACTGCCTCATCATAGGTGGGTGCCGCCCTCCACGTCTGGCCGGCTCCTGCCTGTCCACGGTCACTTAGCTGGGAGGAGGGTACAGGGTCATGGGTGCCGAAGCCGCGGGCCAGTCCTGGCTGAGCCGGGTGGTAGGTGCCTCACCTGAGGGACAGGCAGAGCCCCCGCAACGGCAGGAAGAAGGCAGCAGCTCGTTGGGGGTGGAGCAGGCACATGGGGAGCATGGGACCTGAGGCTGCATGCTGGGAGACGGGGGACAGGTTGGAGTAGAGAACAGCCCCGTGGCTTTACAGAGGCCTCTGGCAGGGCTGGACAAGGCCGGCCCAAGACTTGCCTGGTCCGAAGGGAGAGGCTTGGGAGCAGGAGGAGGGTCCCCAGGGACAGCGCTTGCCACAGGGCAGCCACTGACCGAGTGTCCCGCAGGTGGAGGGGGCGGCCCGGCACTGTACATCGATGGGGACCTGAACCGGGGCCGCACGGGCCACTGCGACACTTTCAACAACCAGCCCCTCTGCTCTGAGAACTTCCTTATCGCCGCTGTGGAGGCCTGGGGCTTCCAGGATCCTGACATCCAGTGACAGGAGTGAGCCATTGGTGACTGAGCTGCCGCTGTGGGTGGGGAGAGGTGGGGGTGGTACCTGGGCCCCTCCTCACGGAGGTGGCAGTGAGTCCCCACATATGTGGGCACTGTCAAGGTGCAGCTGGGCACAGTACTTATCTAGGCAGTGGTGCCACGGCCGCAGCTGGCCCTCCCAGACCTGCCATACTTGCTACTCCTTCGTCCTGGACTCAGGCCCTGGCTGGCCTCTGGGCAGGCATCCCGTGCGGGAGGCTGGGGTCTATGGCCCCTGAGCCTCAGTCCCCTGGGGTGAGAGGGTACTGGGGCTGGGCGAGCCGGCTGGGGCCAAGGAGCCTGCCCAAGTGTGGGCACGCGGCTCCCCCTGCTGGTGCCTCTGGGCATCTCCCGAGGAGGCCCTGCAGCTCCTGCTGGCCTGCTGTGGTTGGGGCCCTGGGCTGTGGGTCCCCGGAGACCGCAGGCGCCCTGTTGACTGTTCCTGGCGGGAGCATCTGCCTGGAGCTTCTTACTCAGTTCCCGCCTCCCCTGGGCCCCCTTTGGACAGGAACCGCTGGTGAAAGCAGGGAGGACGAGCTGCGTGCAGGGCTCCAGGCCCTTCCCCAGGGAGGGCCCCTCCCCGGGGAGGGCCAAGGGCCGGAGGGGATGGTGCTTGTCCTTGTGTTTCTGCAGAGACTGAAGCCTCTGCTGGGCCTCAGGGTAGAGTTATGCCTGGAAGGGCCCTCTGGGATGGACCCCACACCAGCCAGCAGTATTTCTGGGCCCTGCCTGGAGAAGCTGGGACCCACGGAGCCTTCTGCAGCCTCCTCTTCTCCAGTTCCAGGCCTCCTTAGCTCCCCAAGCTCCCTGCCATGGCCCCACTTGACTGCAGTGACCTGGCCTGGGGTCCCGTCCGACCCCTCACACGCGCTGTCTTATCGCGCCTCCCCGACCTGGTGCCGCCCGCCCTCCCAGCTCCTGCCACATGGACTTTCCTGACGCACCGTCTGTGCATCCATCTCACAGTGCCGCCTGGGCCTGAAGGGCGGCCCTCCACCCGTGATTCCCTCAGCTGGTCCTGAGGGCCCGGCCACCCAGTGGGAGGAGAGACGTGGACACTCCAGGGCTGGGGATCCTGTCCCCTCGGTGCCCCATGCGCCCCCACCCCTGTGCTCATCCTGCGGGGCGTGCATCCTCCCTGCCCACCTCCTCAGATGTCCACCAAGCCCGGCCATGGCGATACGGAAGGACACACCAGGAACCCTGTGTGGCTTTGGGCAGGCCGGTGAACCTGTCTGGAACTCAGTTTCCCCAACTGTAAAATGGGGCCGTTCACCCTGCGCTGCCGTCCCCACAGGGCTGCTGAGAGGCCTGCAGAGGGGAGAGGTGCTGGCTGGGGGCAGCTTCCTCCCCAGACACCACAGCCCTCGCTGCCCCTCCTCGAGCCCCCTCAGCCCTCACCTGTGCTTCGGTGTTCATTAAACAGCTGTGTGAACTGCAGGGATCCAAGTCTGCTTTATTCAACCAGAGGGACCTCCCCGGGTGTCCCGCCCCACCCCGGCTCTCCTCCTGCTTGTCAGTCCGGTCACGGAACATCAAAGGCCTTTTCAATGCGCGGCCTTTCAGAAGCAGCTGAAGGCACACCTGAGCACCCTTTCATGCCCCTCTGTGAACCTCCTGATCTGCGGAGTTCTTTTCCTGCTGAGTAATTCCACAGGATCCTCTGAGACTGCCCCAGGGCCCCCCTCCACCCAACTCGGCAGTGGCAGCTGATGAGTCACCATTTCTGTACATGAGATCTTTGTGTGTGCATGCACGATACTCACTTTCTTTGAATTTCGTATCTTCGCCCTAACTTTTCAGCTAAACTAAAAGTATGTGTGATTATTATCTTCAATTTTTTTATTCTGATTCCTGTCCTTGTTATCTGATATTCGGTCTTCCCAAATAGAGTATAATTAATTTTGTTGCCATTCTGTTATTTCTTCCTGATTATTATTACCATTTTCTGTTAAAAATTAGCCAAAGATTTATGAATAGTACAGTGAATTACATTTGTTTTTCTAGAAACATTTGAAAATGTATTTTAAGAAAAAAATTGAACATAGTTTAAAGCAGTTCATTATCAAAGTAGACTGTATGCATTTAAGGGTTCAGAAAATCAGTTTTCCTAAAACAGTTTATATTACAAGAGTAAGTCCATTGTATTTTATGAGTTTTTCCATTTTAATTATTGAATTAAAATAAGTATTCAATTTTTCCTATTTTTATACGTTCTTTTTTTTTTTAGTTTTTCAGGGCAACTTGTTTTAGAAAATTCTGAAGATTTCACAAGGTCTTCAAATTTATCAATTTCCTGAAGCCACAGAGCCCTTATAATAATCTCCTTACATACCTTATATTTAGGAGATTCAGTTTTTGTCACTTTATTTTGAGATAATTTTAGACTTACAGAGGAGTTTCATGGAGGGTATAGAGCTCCCTCCCCCACCCATTCCCAGCTCATTTATGAAACCCAAGAAATGAACATTCGTAGTCACTGGAAACTTAAACTGCAGTCTGTATTCAGAGTCCCTGTTTTTCTGTAGTGATTTTTGTTGCAGGAACAGATCTAATCTTTACAACTGTTTATTTTCCCACATTTTAATTAAATTCTGAATGTCGTCAAATTCCCTAACACTGATCTTAGGAACACATCGCCATAATGAGGCTGTCCGGTGCATCTCAGCCACCCTCCCCATGTCCTCTCTGCACAGAGAAGTCGCCGGGTCAGGCGGGAGTGCCGGGCACACCGTGAAGTGTCTCACCCGACGTCGTCGAGTTTGGCAGAAAGGAAAGTGTGTGCATTTTTTAAAATAACCTGTTGTGGAAAAGGAGTTTATGTTCTTAATTATATCCATGTCAGGTCACGTGGCTGGTGACTGGCGCTAAAATGCCTCCCACGTGTGCAGACCACTCGTTTCACCCTACCACGGGGAATTCGTCCACACCGTGCTTGGGGCCAAGGAAGCAGAGTCAGCAGACGCGTACTGTGACAAGGGACACACCAGCTAACAAAAGCTGCCACCCTGGATCACTGAAGCCCAAGACTGGCCACTCCATCAGGCTCCCCACGAGACGCAACCCTGGTCAGGGGAGCCTGCGGGCCCGATCTCATCCAGGGACGAGGCCGTGCCGTCCCCATCCCTGTTTCTATCTTCACGCAGAGACACAGCCCTCCCCTGTTCTGTTTTACCCTGAAGCACCTTGACTGGCAAAGGACACGTCTTGTCAGAAGTTTACAAGCAAAAGAGGGAAAAGAAGAAAGAGTTGTGTGAATAATTTGACCCTCTTGTCACACATGTAGCATGATTGTTGGCTGAAAAATGGATTGTTGGACTGACGATCTGGAGCATTTCAATGAATGTAATAAAAAAATTCCAAGGACCTTGTGAAAATACGTGTGGTGATTGAATGTGGCAATGAAGCAAAAATCTAACTTTGGAAAAAGTAAAAACAAGTGATTCAGTGATATGTTTGGTCAGTGTTAGTTTTGAGTCCTAAATAAAGTTAATGTGAACAAATGGATCAACATCACTGTGAAGTATTTGATAGAAGAACATTTCAGAGGGTTGGGAGTTCCTGAAGGAGGCGCTGGACGTGACTGTGATGGACAAGGAGAAGTTTTTCCATAGCTGAGGAAGATACCCTGCAGCCCTGGGTGGTGCCAACTGAGGCTTCCCCTGACAGATCTTGTTCATGGCTCCCGGCATGTAGACGTGCTCTGTAAACGTAAGGAATGCCCATCAGAAATCGTGGCCCAGACTTCTCAGACAAGAATCGAAAGGATCCTGGGACTTCGTTGGTGGTCCAGTGATTAAGACTCCACCCTTCCTATGCAGCAGATGCGGGTTCAATCCCTGGTTGGGGAGCTAGGATCCCATGTGCTGTGTGGCACGGCCAAAAAATAAAAGAATGGCAAGGATCCCTGTCACATGTAAAACTCAGTGTTAGAAATAGTCATGCTCATCAAAATGAGACTCCTACCTGGAAGTTAGGGAAGTCACCATCACCAGTGTCTTTTCCAAACCACATGCTTCTCAGGTATGCATATATAACCACCACCATGGAAGACCTCTTCTCTCTGCCCATGCACATGCGCGTGCCCCTCCTCCTGTTCCTCCCCGGGGCTGGCGGACCACCAGCAGCCCTCCCATCCTGATGGAAGGCAGCCCGCGCTGCCCCCTCTTCCTTAGTGGTTCCCTCCCAAGACCCACTGGTTCCCGCTCCTCAGCCCCCTCCTGCTGCCGCCCTTGGGGGCCTGGCCCGGGGCCCAGAAGTCCAGGCTGGGAGGGGAAGAGAGGCTTGGTCCCAGGGATGCTGGCACTTTGACACCAGCTGTTTCAGTTCCTCTTCTGAACCCAGAGCCTGGGCCTCTGGGCCATTTCCCGTCATCGATGGGCTGCGAGCCCCCACCCCAGGGGCCCCTGCGGACTCCGCTGTTGGCCAATGTCCCCACCCCTCCCCTGTCGGCCTGCTGGTGACCGTCAGGCAGTTCTCATCGGGGGGCTGTGCACGCACCTCATGTGACAGCGTGGGTTTCTGGAGCCTGCAGTGCCCTCCTGCTGTACGGGGCTCAGGGCCCGCTATGGGGACACAGGCCAGGACTGGGCCCCGTGCCTCCCTGGTGGGAAGACCCTGTGTCCTCCCACACCTTAGAGGCCAGGCCTCCTCAGGCTGGGTCGCTGCCCTCTCCTTCCACCACCACCTCACATGGACCCCCTCTGGGCCGGGTGCAGAGTAACCCCAGCTTGAGCTCCCACCTGCAGCCAGCCGTGGAAGTGCTTTGTTTAACTGTCTCTTTAAACATTAAGATGGTTGCCTTCAGGAGTGAGGCGGAGTGGCTCTCAGGGCCTTCACAGTGCTGTGCACCCACCGCCTCCACATAGCTCCCCGTTTTCATCCCCCCAAAAAGGGAACTCATTGAAACACTTGTTCCCCATTCCTCCCTGTCTCCTGGTTTTTTAAAACGGTGCAATGTGCCCCTCATAGAAAATTGGTCCAGCGTGGGAATACCCACAGGGCCCCACTGCTTCCAGCAGCCCTGCATGCACTTCCGGTGGGGACCGACCGCCCCGTGCACTCTCCCCAGGCAGCTGCCTGTCACCTGGCACCCCAGGGCTCACCGGCCGGCTCCCATCTCGCCAGCAGCTGCCCAGCTTTCTGTGGTTTGGATGGTCTGTAATTTCAAGCACAGACAGGAGGATCCTGTCTCTCCTTTGGTCAAACCTTCCTCATCTTTTAAGCCCTCATTTAGAGATCACCTGCTGGGGGCTGTCTGAGCCTCGCGGGCCCCTCCCTCCTTTGTCGCTGATTTGGCATTGGGAGCTCACTGTCCGTGCCTAGCCGCCCACCACCACCCACCCACACACACCCAGGTAGAGTGGGAGCTCCCTTCCTGTCTGTATCCCCGGAGTCTAGTTCAGCGCCCACACGCAGTAGATGCTCAACATGGGCCAGACGAATGGCTTAGGGCGGAAGGCTGACTGTTGGAGCAGGCGAAGGTCGTGCCGACCTTCAGAGTGCTGAGCCCACATAGACCGTGCCCTCCTGGGCACCCAGGGCTGAGGATTCATTCGACATCCTTTCTGCGAACCTGCTCCCCAAGCCCGGCCGAGGTTTACTGTAAACCACAGAATTACCCCGGCCCCAGCCCTGGGCAAAGAGCCGCACACCGCCCCCTGGCGGTCAGCACCGGCCTCGGCTCCCTGCCTGCTGCCAGTCTGGTTGTCACAAGAGTGGAGGATCAATCAGACTGGGACTTCCCTGCAGGTCCAGTGGCTTAGACTCCGAGCTCCCGCTGCAGGGGGCCTGGATTTGATCTCTGGTCGGGGAGCTAAGCAGCTCAGCTCAGCTAAAAAGAAAAGAATCAGGCCCTGTCACAGCAGCCCTCAAGGCTCTGGTGGGTGAGAAGAGCTGCTCCATCTCTGGGATCACCCCCTTCCTCCACCTCTTGCCTCTCTCAGGGCCTGACATCCAGCTGGAGTCGCTTGGGGGATACAGTTTCCCCTGCAGGGCTGGCTGCCCCAAGTTGTGCCTCGACCTGCCTGTATAGAGGACAATTTTTTATGTAAAAAAAAAAAAAAAAAGAAAGTGTATCATTTTGTGAGCTCCAATTATTTAAATTATACTCCAAAAATCATCTTACTTCTCCCACCCCTCCCCCTCTGATAGCACAACTATACTTTTTCTTCCATCTCCTCCCAACCTCGCCTGGGCCACACACGGCTCTTATCTAGCCAGGTCACCAGGGCCCAGCGCCCTCTCAGCATCACACCCTCTGGTGTGTCTTCATCGCTACTCAAAAGAACAGGCTTGTCCACTGGGAGAAGGCACTCTAGCTGGATACACCCTCTTGGGTTTCCTGATTTCTTGATTAAGTTGCCATGTCATGTCAGGCTGCAGGACTCTCTTCTTTCTTCCTTGAAATGGCCTTCCTCAGGATAAGTTCAGCTTTCCAATCAATTTGCGGCCAGTTGCTACTATATTCCCGGTCTCTATCCCCCAGCCATCCTCCCCCTTCCGTGTGCAGTGATACATGTGTACTGTGTACTAAGTCGCTTCAGTCGTGTCTGACTCTTTCTGACCCTATGGAGCTTAGCCCGCCAGGCTCCTCTGTCCATGGGTTTCTCTAGGCAAGAATACTGGTGTAGGTTGGTTGCCGTGCCCTCCTCCAGGGGACCTTTCTGACTGAGGGATCGAAGTGGCATCTCTTGCGGCTCCTGCATTGACAGATGGGTTCTTTACCGCTAGCACCACCAGGGAAGCCCTTCCTCTGCAAAGTGTCACTGGCTTTCTCCTACCATCTTCCGGTGCAGACCGTGGGTTTGTTCACCTCCGTTAGAACCCTCAGGGAAGTCAGGACTCCACCCCACCTCTCTGTATACCTCTCCCTACCAGGGTCTCTGGCTTGATTTTCCCAAAGGCCCTCCTTTCATTTATTTGGCTGTGTTTGGTCTTAGTTGTGGCACGCAAGATCTTTAGTTGCAGCATGTGGGATCCAGTTCCCTGAGCAGGGGTTGAACCCAGGCCCCCTGCATTGGGAGCGCAGAGTCTTAGCCACTGGACCACCACGGAAGTCCCAGCACTTCTTCTTTATTCCTGGAAATCCCCACCTGCACTGGGACAGGCCAGCGGCTTGTGATGCTGTGACTTCACACCAGGGGCCGCACAGCTGGCGGGGAGAAGGCAGAGGTGTGGGTCCCTGGCCAGTCCCTTCCACATTCCCTGGACCTTCCCCAACCCCCAGGGCCTGCCTGGAGTTGTGAGGCCAAGGGGAAGGTGACCTGGGTCCTTCCTGAGTCTGTCACTGGTCGCCAGACACTCCCTGACCTCTCAGGCAGGAAGCAGGTGGTGTAGAGAGCTGCACGGGCCACACTCAACCAGTGGGGCTTGAGTTTCAATTCCGCTCCTCGCTAGCTGGCTGACACCAGGCAAGGTGCTTCACCTTCCTAGACCTGCTTCCTTGTCCACAGGATGAGGGTAACGGTGAAACCTTCCTCAAAGGATCATTATGAGGATTAGATAATGCGTCCCCTCCCCCAATGCTTAGGGGGATGGTGAAGGATTCCCGAGAGACTTGTCCCACGTACCAGTTAGGAAGATCTCCTGAGATAGGGTGGGGAAGACTGGGCAGGCAGCCAGGTGAGAGGCTGTGAGGAGACCCAGCGCAGAAGTGAAGGCCCATTTGAGGGGCGGTGGCGCTGGGGTGGGGGACAGCCGAGAGCTGGGAAGCCACAGAACCTCAGGGCCTGGTGAGTAATGAAGAGTTAGCCGTGACTCGAAGGCTGCTGGTGAGGCAGCTGCCTGGTTGGTTGGTTGTGCCTCTTGCTGGAAATGGAAATAACCCAAGGGGAAGCTGCTGGTGACATGGGGGGAGGTGAACTCAGTTTGAGGTGTCAGTGGCCCACTGGAGATCCACTGGGACCTCTCACACCAGAACTTGGGCAGAAAACCAGAAAACAGTGAGCAGAGCTGAGCTGCCCTCTGCGCCCGTGGAGGGAACGGTCTCCCTGGCCTCCCAGTCTCGGGACTTCAGCCATGGAGGGGTTAGCACGCTCTGCCAGCACCATGCATTTGGCTGTACAGTTGTCTGAGGGGAGATGTCCTGCACCTCCTTTCATTAGTCTGAATTCTGCTCCAGCATGCAGCCTCCCCCCGCCCAGCCGTGCTAGCTCCCTGCTCTGGGCTATGGACCCTGAGTGCCTGGAGTTATGGGGGCTGGGCCTGGGGCAAGCATTCAGGCATACACTTGCCCGGATGGCTTCAGGTGTGGAAATGTATGGGTGATCACCCAGGGCATGGCAGGCAGAGCCCTGGAAACACCCAGAACCTGCAGAGACGCTGAGGCTTCAGCGCCTGGGCCCGTCTTTGCTTCTCCTTGTGACTCGAGGAAAGCCATGGGCAGCAGGGCAGGTGGGGGTGAACTAGAGAGAGTGGAGGGGCAGGGAGGCAGACAGCAGGCTGAGGCAGCAGACAGGCCCCTCAGACAGCCTAACAAACTGTCAGCTTGGTCACCAGCAACCTGCTAGGGCAGCAGGCTGGGGAGGAGCTGGAGACACTCAGAGAAGATTCCTCTTTCCAGAAGTCAGAGTCAGGCGGTGGAGGGCGGTGGGGAGGGCTCAAGCCGAAGGGTGGCCTCCTGTCTTTGGAAACAGGACAGAGATGGCACTCAAGGGTTGCAAGTTTGGTGCTGGGGGTGGTGCAGATCCAGCCTCACGGTGGACAAGAGGCTATGAGGCAGGTTCCTACTGTGGAATATGGGTCCAGTGGGAAGGCCAGGCCAGAGGTAGTGACCCCACTGCCCACATGGAGAAGGCTGATGACTGCTATAGCTCCGGCTGTTCACTAAGAGTGCTTTAATGTCAGGGCAAGGGGTGGGGCTCAAGGGAGACCCAGGATCAGATGGCAGTCACCCAGGGCTCCTGAAATGGGCCAGATGAAAGGGCAGAGGGAACCAGAGCTGGTGGGCAGAGATAAGGCAGCCAGTCGGGGTACCAAGATAGCCACATGAGATTATCAGGGCAGTCCCAGCCCCAGGCCAGACGGTCTGCTAGGCTCAGAGGGAACCACTTACTGCTGTTCCAGAAACAAGGGAAGCCCTGGATTCGTGGGCTTGCTGTGGGTACAGGCAGGACAAGGGACCCCAGACGATGTAGCCATCCGGGGAAGACTTCACAGGTCGTGCAGGGTTTCAAACCAACCAAGCTGAGGGGTAGAGACAACCTCTCCAAAACAGCAGTTTAGGTCCCTGATGCAAAGGAGGGCACAGATACAGGGTAGGGGCCTCCTTTTCCTCGGAAGCCACGGGAGAAATCTCGAATTGCTAGGCCGGGGGCCGGCCGGTTTGGAAGAGACTGGAGACGGGGTCGACAGGGGACGGGGGTGGTTGGGGGCGGTGCAACCGGGGACACAGGACTCCGGCTCCGCCCTCAGGTCACCCCGGAAGGTGTGAGGAGGTCGGGGGTAGACCGCAGTCCTGAGTCCCTGCGGGCTGGACCGTTAGAACCCCGCGGCCGGGCTCCACACGGAGACCGTAGAGGAAGGCGACGCTCGGAACCGAACCCCCGCGGGGCGGTGCAGCCGCAGAGAAGGCGGGGCGCAGCGAGCCCCGCCCCGTATGCTAATCTAGGCGCGCCGCGCCCCGCCCCGGCCCTGCGACCGGACGGGCCCACCGCGGCGGTGTCCCAGGGGCGCCCGCGGAGGCCGGCGCGAGGCGACCCGCTGGGGTGCAGGCCGGCGGGGCGGGGCGCCCGGCGTCCCCGCCGCGGCCCCCCCCCGCCCGCGCGGAGTGGTGCGGGCCGCAGGGGCGGGGCCCCGGTCATGTGACGCGGCCGCGGCCGCCATTTTGTCCTGCGGTGCTGGTATTTAGAGCGCAGCGGCTGACGGGCCGGGTCGCCTTCGCAGCCTTCGGACAGCTAGCTTCGCGCAGCCCGCCGCCCGCCGCGCCCGGCTCGACCTCGCCCCGGCCTCGGTCCGCTGAACTCGCCCCCTCCCCACCCGCAGACATGTCCGAGGCCAAGAACGGCCCCGAGTACGCTTCCTTTTTCGCGGTCATGGGTGCCTCAGCCGCCATGGTCTTCAGCGGTGAGCGCCGTGGCAGGAGGGACCCGGGAGACGGGGGACCCGCGGGGCTCGTGCCTGTTGCTCCCCGGGGTTCGGCGTGTGACGTCATTCTGACGTAATTTCGAGCTGTTGAGGGGGGGGGTGTCCCGGGTCTCACGTGACTGCGGGGGGCGATGGTCGGGACCCTGAGGGCTGCAGGGGCCGTCGGGTGTCTGGAGAGTGGGGCCCGCGGACTGGGCCCAGGTGTGAGTCCCAGGGTGTCCCGGACGGCCCCCTGCCAGCCGGTCTCTTCGGTGCGGGGGAGGGGCGGCGGCGCCGCTGCCATCTTAGTCCCCGGAGAGGCGGGGGCAGACCGGGGTGGGGGCCCGCGGTCCTGCGCTTGCTCCGCACCCGCACCCCCCCCCCCCATCCTGCTGGCAGGTGTGACATCACGCCTCGGAAGCTACCCCCACAAGGGGCCGGCCCTTGGATGCTCGCCGCCGAGGTCCACAGCCCTCGCCCTTGTGGCGGCCTGCCCCCCGCCTCCGTGGGGCAGCGGGGGTGGGGGGCGTTCAGGTGGGTCTGCACCTAAACAGGTGCTTCCGGTTAGGGCTTGTCGGTGTTTGCCAACACTAGGCTGTGTGGGTTGGTAGGAAAAGATGGGTTGAGAGGTTGGTCTTTAGATCAGGGCAGGAACTCAGGTGGGAGTGGAGTCTAGGGGTGGAGGTGTGTCAGACAGGCCGAGGGCGCAGGGTGGATGTCCGGGGAACAGGCCAGCCTCCGCACTGTGTGTGGACGCTTGTCTGGATGGGCGAGTTAGCGTGGAGCCTCAGCGCTGAGGGAATTGAGCTTTATTCCTTGGGAGGAGTCTTCATTTCAGGCCTGAATGAATGAATGACCTTTCTCCCCTTTCCTGAGGCCTGGAATTGGGAGGGGCTGCCCCAGGAATGGAGCAGGGGGCCTTCCAGGGTTCTAGATGGCACTCTAGTTTTGAAGTGGGGTCTTAACAGTCTTGGGTGTAAAATTCAGTGAAAATTGGCTTTTCTGGGAGATGAGCACTTGGGCCCAGCCAGGGATGTGGGATCCAGGGAAGTGAGTCCTGAACCCCCTACAGCCCCACGGACTGGTTTGGCCTGGTCTAGTCCAGGCTTCCTTGGGTTCTGGCTTGGGGCTTTGATGACTCGCCTTGCCCCACCCTATCTGGGACTGGAGAGGGTTCTTGTGCAGGTATGTGCAGGGATTGAACTCCAAACAGTGTCTGCTGACTGTAAACACCAGTGGGGTGGGGGCGTGGGGACCTCCCTCTGTCCGGGCCTGCCTGCTGCAGGTCACAAGCCGCTGAGTGGGCCCTGCCCTTCCCATCATGTGCGAGTTAGGGGTCATTTGTGGTGGGAGAAATGCGTGTACTTCCCCTTCCACCCTAGGTGCCGCCCCTATTTCCACATCTTCGAGAGCTGCCTGTGCCCGCGGACAGCTGTCTGTGCCTCCTTTTTCTCCAGTCTCTTTCAATGTTTGCTTCCAGAATACCTCCAGGGCCGGTGCCTGGCCACTTGTGGGTTGTTGATCATGTCTGTCATTGGCCATTCAGCCAATCTCAGTTGAACTCCTGGGTGCCAGACACTTGGGGACATCAGTGAACAAGACAAGAATCTTGCCCACATGGAATGTGAATTCTGCCTTTGTTTCCCCCCAAGCCTTTTTCTGTATCCAGCTCCTGGCCGCCTTCCAGTCACCAGGTGCCTCGCTTCCCGCTCTTTCTAGAACTTACTTGGTGCCTTTGAGTGGAGCCCTCACCAGCAGGCCTTTGAAAGTTACTGAGAATAGGGTGTCACTGGTCTAGGCTCCTGGGGATTGGGGGCCACCTGCTCTGGTTGGCTTATACACAGCTCCATCTTCCTCCCCTCCGCGTAGGCAGCTCACTGTGGCCGTACAGTCGCCAACTTTTTATACTTGTCCAGTTGGGTCAGACTCTGGTTTCATTTCTTTCTCGAGCCTGTGTCTCCAGGGCTTGTCTTCATCCATCTCCTCGTGCCTGCCTGCAGTTGCCAGGCTTCAGGTGTAGCCAGGATGACCACAGTGTGTCTGCTGGCCCTGGCTCATGCTCCTGGCCCGCCTGGATCGGATGAGGTCCACGCCAGATCCCCGTCTCCCATTCCAGCTTCCCCTTTTTTGCTTAATTTGTGACCCAAGTCTTGTAGAGTCTTTCTTTGTCCTGTTTTCCGCAGGCCCGTCAGTGGCTCTTTCTGTCTTCTCTATGACTTCCTCCCTACTGGTGGGCCTGCAGAACCGTCTCCTGGTTTCTGTCTTGCACCATCTAGAGCCGCTTCCGGCCTGGCCTGTGGAGCTGGTGTCCAGGCCCGCCCAGGCCAGGCTACTTTCCTTCTGACAGTCTTGCCATTCCTTCCCCTCGTTCCTCGGGTTGCTCCCCACCCCCAGCCACATAATCTCCGTGCTGCCCTCTATGGGGATGAGCCCAGCTCACTAGCTGACTCCCCAACTGCAGCCTTGCCGGGCCCACTGCCTGGGATGCTGACTTCCTTCTAAGGTCTCACCTGGTGCCATGCAGCAGCCTGTGCCCTTGCCCTTGAGTAAGGAGCCCCAGCACTGGCCTGCTGTGGTTCTGCGCCCGCAGGAGGCAGCCAAAAAATGCTCTGTTCCTCCAGGAACGGCTTCATAAAGACCAGCATCTGATGGCCAGATGTCCGAGCACGCAGGGCTGCAAAGGAGACCATGCGGGTCCTTTGCCCTGCCCCCGCCCGCTTCTTCCCTCTGCTCCCCGCCCAGTGTCTCTGCTCCATGTGGTCTGGAATCGTCTTCTTTCTCTTGCCCCATCTTTCTATGTCCACCAACTCACTGGCATCCCTCTGCTCAGTTATCTCCTGTATGAAGCCCTTCCCCAGACCTCCCCACTCTCCTGAATGTGTTGCTGTGCTTGGAGGGGCCGTATCTGTCTCTTCATCAGGTGCAGAGCCCCTCTGGCCTCACCGCTGCTCTGCAGTGAGTGCAGACTAGTCATCTTTCGCTCCCCAGCTAGGTGAGTCAGGTCCAGAGGAATGTCCGCGACCATCCTGGCCCCTCCACCTCTGCCCCAGGTCAGCCTCTGCTCAGCAGGAGGTGCCTCGGGGGCAGGCAGCAGTCAGGTGTCCTGCTTGGGCTCCCTCTGGCTTTCCCTTGTGCTTGCAAACGTTTTTCTAGACTCGGAGGACAGGCCGGGGGTGGGGGGGGCGGTGGTTTCAGGAATGCAGTCCACCCTGGGAAAAGGGAGGAGGGATGATGGCAGGGGAGACGGGAACCCCACAGTGTCTAGACCTGCTCCTGCCAACCAGAGAAACTGGGCTTCTCGGAGGTGTCTGCGGAGTCCTTGGGGGTCAGCCTGGGTGATGACGTCACAGTCCCACTGTTCTTCCTGTCCTTTGTCGTCTTTGACTGTCTTTGTCTGGTTGAGATTCTCCTCAAACTCGAGGGTCCTGGCCTGCTGTGTGCCAGGAGGGCCTTTCCTGATGGAGCTCTCAAACACACCAGTGCTGGGTGCAGCGTGTCCTGGGGCCGGAGCTGTGGGGACTACTGCAGGTCGGGCAGGGAGTGGATGAAGCTCTGGCCTAGAGCGCGAGTTGCCAGGCCAGCTTCCCCTTACCCTGCGCTGCAGGGGCTCTGTGTGCTATTTTGATGTGATCCCAGGGTTGGTGGGCTGACCCTGGCTGGACGTCTGGGCCATTGAGATACGCAGCTTGTGTTTTTCCAGGCCTTTCCTGACCTGGGAACGAGCCTGGAATCTGCACTGCTTCTGGGGACCAGCTACCTGTTTGCCAGCGTGACAGGGCAGTCTGTACCAGTGCCTCTTTTGGGGGTCTGAGGCTCTGTGGGAGCGTGGGCTCTGTAGTGGGCCTGGGGAGTGCTGGTGAGCCTGGGGTGAGGTTCCATAGGAGTGAAAGAGCCCAGGTAGGCCAGACAGCCAGGAGGGCCTCCAGGGCAGGGGCACAGGAGACCCCAAGTGCCGGCCTATGGCCCGTCTTTCCAGAGGCTGCCTCCAGCTCTCTTGCCCTTGGGGTGAGAACTTGCGTTGGCCCTGGAGCACACCACAAGCTGCCTGCCTGGTCCTGGCCCCAGGTTCTCTGGGCTCACCTCACTTTCTCCTGCCAGCCCTGGGCGCCGCCTACGGTACAGCCAAGAGCGGCACGGGCATCGCAGCCATGTCTGTCATGCGGCCAGAGATGATCATGAAGTCCATCATCCCGGTGGTCATGGCGGGGATCATCGCCATCTATGGTCTGGTGGTGGCAGTCCTCATCGCCAACTCCCTGAATGACGGCATCAGTCTCTACAGGTGAGGGCCGGCCGGCTCTCCCCGCTGCCTGCCTGGGTGGAAGCTGTGGGTAGGGAGGGGCCTTGGTGGGCTGCTGGTGCCCCGTGCTGGCTGCCTCCCCGTGGTGGACCGACATGCCTCCTGTGTCCTCTCTCCCCCAGGAGTTTCCTTCAGCTGGGCGCAGGCTTGAGTGTGGGCCTGAGCGGGCTGGCGGCAGGCTTCGCCATCGGCATTGTTGGGGACGCAGGCGTGCGTGGCACCGCCCAGCAGCCGCGGCTCTTCGTGGGCATGATCCTCATCCTCATCTTCGCCGAGGTGCTCGGCCTCTACGGTCTCATCGTCGCCCTTATCCTCTCCACAAAGTAGCTCTGCGGGCCGCCAGCCACAGAATACAATTGATGTCAAGACCACCCCCTTCTCATTCCACAACGAACAGCCTGACACACGCACGGGGCAGCCGCCCGCCAGTAGTCGGTCTTGTAAATGCGCAGTGTCCCAGTGCCCACCGTCTGTTGCCCCAGCCTCGCCCCTGCCCGCCCCGCCCCGTGCTGTGGACATCTGGGCCCACCAGTCCCCACCCCGGCCCTGACCAGTGAGGACGCCGGCCTCCGGCCGCCCCCGCCCATCTGCCCTAGAGTGCTCTGTGTATAAGGATGAATTAGAGTTGTCATTTTCTCTTCACTGGATGTTTATTTATAAAGATTTGACCTGTTCATACGTCTGTGGAGCAGCTCTCCGTCTCCCAACTCTATAGTAACCTTAGGTAGACTGTTGTTGCGTTGTGCGGTTACCGTTTACCCTGAGACCCGTTGGATGGAACCACCTCTTGCAGCCCTGGTTCGCGGGCCAGTGTGACGGGCCCGTGGGCCCTGGTGCCGCTCCGTGTCCAATAAAGCTCTCAGATGTGACCAGATGCCTGTGTGTAGGTCGCTGTATGGGCCCTGGCGCGGAGGCGGGGCGCCGGGAGGGATGGGCCGAGGGCGGTGCTGAAGCCGCTGCCACGTCACTGCGGGCCGCGCCGGTCACGTGGGAGGGCCGGTCACGTGGCTGCGCCTCCGTCAGCTGAGGGTCACGTGGGCCAGGCCGGAACCCGGCGCCTCCGGCTCGGCTGGGCTCAGGATGCGCGGCGGGCAGGGCGCGGCGCGGGCCCCGGTGATCCAGTTCACCAACTGCCGCATCTTGAGGGGTGGCGCGCTGCTCAGGTGGGCGCGGGTGCGGGCCGGGGGGCGCGGGCGGGCTCCGGGCCGGCGACGCGAGCCCCCGCCCGCTCTGTGTGCAGGGAGGACCTCTGGGTGCGCGGGGGCCGCATCCTGGACCCGGAGAAGCTGTTCTTTGAGGAGCGGCGCGTGGCTGACGAGCAGCGGGACTGCGGCGGCTGCATCTTGGCGCCCGGCTTCATCGACGTGCAGATCAACGGTGCGGCCCGGGCCCGCGGGGCGGAGACCCCCAGGGGGAGCTCTGAGCCCTGGGCGACCCCTTCTTTTCTGGGTCCGCAGGTGGATTTGGCGTTGACTTCTCACAAGCCTCGGAGGACGTGGGTTCGGGGGTTGCCCTAGTGGCCCGGAGGATCCTGTCGCATGGAGTCACCTCTTTCTGCCCCACGTTGGTCACATCGCCACTGGAGGTTTATCACAAGGTGAGGTCAGGCTCCCGGCCTCAAAGGAAGGAGGCCCCTTGAGCACCTGGCCTCTTGATTTTCAAATCTCATCTTTTCGGGTCAACCAGCACCCCGTTGGCACTCGAACCTGGCCTCACCTGCTGGCCTTCTTCCCCCGGAGCTTGGGGCCCCCTCCCCCAGGCTTTCTCATCCAGGTGGCTCTCTGCCTGGTCTGCCATTGCAGCTGTGCCCACGGGCTTCTGCGTTCCGAGCCTCAGCACCTTCTCCCTACCCAGCCTGCACGCTGGCCGCCTCCATGCACCAGAAACCGCCTCCTCGACTCAGTCTGTCCCCCTCGCCCCAGGGACTTTCAGATTGCCACATCCTTAGCTGCTCATCCCCCACACTGGTCCGTGGCAGGCAGCTCCTGGGAACAGCTTTCATAAAGGAGCCCCATTGTCCACCCCAGGCTTCCTCTGCTGCTCCCGTCCACACCCGCCAATCATCACTTCTTTAAGTTGGGATTTAGTTGTTCAAGGTCCATTGTTCCTTTAAGAAGTTTCACTTTGTACGCAGGTTTTCTGGTTTTGCTCTTTATCATGTTGTAATATTTCATCTTGTCTTGTTCTGTGTATTGTTCTGTTTCTCTGAACTGTAGCAGGCATACATCATGCCTGTTTATTTGGTACTACTTAACTCTTTTAAAAGCTCGCGGTTACATGAATAGCACAGAGTTCTGGAGTTCTCAAAGTTAATCAGGTTATCCTTTCCTCTACCTTTTATGACCCAGTTCTGTAGTTTTCCTCCAGAACAGGGTCCAACCCAGGATCCCAAATTGCCTGTCTGCTACGGGGTCCCCATCTGGGTGTGTGCACAGACTCACAGCCAGGGCTGGGGGAGGTTGGCCACACTCTTTGGGTTCAGTCCCAGCCTCCTGACTTCATCTGTCAGCTGAGCAACACGGGACGTTAATTTCTTGTTTCCTAGTCTCAGTTTCGTCAAAACTTAAGCAAGGCTTAAGGTTTGAAGAACAGTGGAGTTCATCTATTAGTGTTGTGTGCTCAGCACTACACTTGGTTCATATTAAGCCTCCGTAGACTTCAGCTGCGCACAGCTTTCTGGAAATTTCCCCTGACTCTCTTATCACAGAGTCGGGTGTCAAAAACCAAGCTGATTTTCTCGCTGCAGACTGGCCCTCAGTTCTGTGTTTTCTGTCTTAGTCATCAGGCCGTGATCTTCCTGCTCGGGACCCGGGAACAAATCCACGCTCTTGCTTCCTTATTCTTTGTCCTCATCTCTCTGGTCCCCATCAGTGGGGCATAGTGGCTGTTATCCAGTCTCCCCACAGCTGTCCCAGCCCTGGGTCCTGCCCGGGTGTTTTCCCCAGGTGCCTGGCTCTGCACATCACCCACCTCTGTCCCACTGCCCTGCAGCCAGCCCAGGCAGCTCCCTCCTCTGCCCCCAGGCGTTCTGCCCGGAAGGCCTTTGCTTTGCTCTGTCCCACCCAGCAGTGGGCGCCTGCAGCTCCTTTGCAGCCGAGTTGCCCCCCAACTTCTGCAGCACCTTCGAGGATCCTGATACAGAGTGTGGGGCTCCTGCCTTAGTGAAGGAGTTTCCAGCCAGTAGGGCTTCCATCTTAACGTTTTCTTCCCAGCACCGGTCACCCCTCATAAATGCCTTGGGAGGTAGGGAGTAAACGGATTTGTGGAGAAAATTGAGGAGGGCTTTGAGTATGAAAATGTTAATACAAGGCGATAGCCGTAGAAGCCACAGGACTGTTCAGGGGCACGCCTCCATGCGCTGCTCCTGCCGTTCTGCCCGCCTGCCTCCGCGGCCTGTTCACAGCATGTGGAACTGGATTGCTAGTTGGTCAGAAGTCCTTCAGGTCCACTGAGACCAGCTGCTCTTTTTCTGGGGCCTTTCCCTTCCTGTCCTTCCAGGAGGAGGGGCAGTGCGCCGTGTCCTCCTCATCAGCCCCGCTGCCCGCTGCGTCAGCGTCAGGCGCCTCAGTGCGACAGCCGGGCCCTCTGTGCTGTGGCCTTTCCGCTGCCTTCCCGCTTTGCACGCGCCTCATTCTCTTGCCTCAAGATTGTCTGTTCTGTCTACTTGGTCTTTCTTTCTCTTTTAAAACTCTATGCTGGAAAACTCAGTCATTATCTCTTTTTCTTGTTTTCACTCTTTAACTCTTTAGTGAATTTACATATATCACTTGGCTCATTAGGAAAAACTTCAGCCCTTTGCTCACACCAGTTCTGTCCAAGAGATGGTCACTTTCCACTGGGCTAACCTGTGGAACTTGTCTCCATATCTCTAAAAGATGTACCGACACTCCTGTTTTTTGATTTAGAGCAGCATAAATGGGCTGGGAAAGATACGCGTTAGCTTCTCGGCAGCCCCCGGCCCTGTCTCACGCCCTTCTAGCTCCCCACCCTCCCCAGAGTCTCCCACGGTTCTGATTCCATTATCAAGACTCATCATTTTCTCATTTATCAGCTCTGTTTTCCTCAGAGTTCACCTTCTTTGTTTGCTTAGATTTTTGATCTGCTGACTCAGCCCCACAGTTTCAGCCCGTTGTCTCCCTCTGGGTTCAGGATTTTGGGGTTCCACGAAGGTTCCATCCGTCCTGTCTTCCTGTGGGAGCTTTAGCACCCTGCTCTCGCTGTCCTGGCTGCCCACGCCCGCCTGGCAGCTGCTCGTCAGGCGTCTGACTCAGCCTGCCTATTTCCATGTTGTCTTTGTCCCACTGAGCGTAAGCCTCTTGAAAATCCCTGTACCTCTCTGGTTCCAGCAGAGGGTGCCTGGGTCCCCCAGGCTCCCCATTCCCCATCCTTCTTCACGTTGAAGGGGGGTGTGGGCTGGGACTCTTGCCTGCTTTGTCCACCTCTGAGATGTGTCACCTGAGCGCCTGTCACACACGGGTGACTTGGCCCCTGGTGTCCAGACCCGGGCACAGTGTGGCCGCACGCTTGGTGCCTGAGCTCTCTGGCCACTCAGCCCTGCCTCGGCCCCTCGCTCTGCCTGGATGGCGTGCACACCTCCTGCCTCAGCCCTGCTTCCCCGGCCTGCAGCTTGGCGACGTCAGGCTGGTCGCCATGGCTGGGTTCAGGCCCTTGGTGTGTGGTCCGCTGCGTCCTGGCTGCTGTCTGATGGGGCCACCTTGAGGACCCCGCTGCCCTTCTTCTGCCCCCTTCCTGGGCGCTGTCTCCATGCCTCTGGGTCATCTCGGGCAGGCCAGTCCCATGTCCCTAGGTCATTTCTGGATTGCTGTGCTTCCTGGTCGAGGCCTTTGACCATCTTCTGACACCTGAGGGCAGGCCAGCAGGGGCTGCGCTCTGAACTCCGGCCTCTGACCTTGGCTGGGCTGTGACCTCTGGGTGCTGGGCCTTGGGGGCAGGGCTTTAACAGCTGGTTCCCCCCAGGTCCTTCCTCAGATCCCTGTGAAGAGTGGTGGTCCCCATGGGGCAGGGGTCCTCGGTGAGTGGCTCGCCCCTCTCCCCGCCCCTAACCTGGGAGGGTCCTTGGGGACCTGTTGGCAGCCCCTCGTCTTCCAGATGCCCGACCGGGGAGGGAGGGCAGGCAGGCAAGAAGGGCCAGGGTGGGGGCCACAGGGCGGGGGGCTTGCTAGAACCAGCCGCTCCCCTCCCCCCAGGGGTGCACCTGGAGGGCCCATTCATCAGCCGGGAGAAGCGGGGCGCGCACCCCGAGGCCCACCTGCGCTCCTTTGAAGCTGACGCTTTCCAAGACGTGCTGGCCACCTACGGGGGCCTGGACAATGTCCGCATCGTGACGCTGGCCCCCGAGCTGGGCCACAGCCAGGAGGTGATCCGGGCGCTGACGGCCCTCGGCATCTGCGTGTCCTTAGGTAAGGAGGGGGCTGTCCTCGCCTCAGGGTGTCTGCCCCGGCTCCCAGAGCTGAGTCTGGGTCCCCATAGGGCACTCGGTGGCTGACCTGGGGACTGCGGAGGAAGCCGTGCAGAGTGGGGCCACCTTCATCACCCACCTCTTCAACGCCATGCTGCCTGTAAGTCCTGGGCCTGCTCAGGAGGAGGGGGAGGGGCCCTGCTGTCACTCACCGCCCCCTCCCGCCCCCACCCAGTTCCACCACCGCGACCCAGGCATCGTGGGGCTCCTGACCAGCGATCGGCTGCCTGCAGGCCGCCATATTTTCTACGGGATGATTGCTGACGGTATACACACCAACCCGGCCGCCCTGCGCATCGCCCACCGGGCCCATCCCAAGGGTGAGTGGCAGAGCAGGGCAGGGCAGGAATGGGCGGGAAGACCAGGTGGGGCAGGTCCTGAGTCCCCCTCTCCCTGCAGGGCTGGTGCTAGTCACTGATGCTGTCCCTGCACTGGGCTTGGGCAACGGCCGACACACGCTGGGGCAACAGGAGGTGGAGGTGGATGGGCTGACAGCTTATGTGGCAGGTGAGTCACCCCTGTCCCCAGCACTGCCAGCGTGAGGTCAGCCCCTCGGCACTCTGGTGGGATGTGAGCACCTGGGTGTTCCCTGCTGACCCCCAGGGTGGCCCAGGGTGTCTGGTGTCCTTCCCCCGCTCGCCCCCAGAACCTGCTCTCTCTGTTCTCAAGGCACCAACACACTGAGCGGCAGCATCGCCCCGATGGACACCTGCGTGCGGCACTTCCTGCAGGCCACAGGTCAGTGAGGCTGGGGGGGTGTGCCACGTGTGTACCCCACGGTGGGGCAGAGGCTGCCTCTGGAAGAGGCTGGAGGCAGGGACCACCAAGGTCTGTGTCTGGTGGGGTCCCCAGGAATGTGGCCAGGATCCCGCCTGCAGGAGGTTGCGTCAGCAGGAGAGGGCGGTGCGAACCAGCAGGGGGCCGGAACCCAGAGCGACTGGCCCTGGAGCCACAGCACCCAAGGGTGGGGCCCTGTGAGATTGTAGCTGCAGAGCTGTGAGGTGGGGGCTGTGCTTCAGGGTTGGCACGTTATGGGGGGAGGGGTGGGTGTCTGGGGAGAGGTGGTGGGCCAGGCCCTGTGAAGCTCTAGGCAGTCCCCTGGGGCTGGGGTGTCAGGCAGGGGGCTGGGGGGAGTGCTGTGGTCCAAGGCGCTGGTTGGAGGAGTGGGGAGACGGGTTAGGAGGCAGATGAGAGCAGTGGCCTGGCTTGGGGAGTGAAGCAGGGGTTGGAGAGAATTGGGGTACCAGCAGCATCCCCAGGTTGGGAGGAGGGAACACCTTGAAGTTCTAGGGCTGGGGGGGGACCCTGCTGGGGACCCTCTTGCCGCCATGCCCCACTCCAGCCCTGCAGGGAGTTCACTCACAAAACACTTTGGACCCGGATGCCTTCAGCCCCTCCCAGGGAGAGCACCCCTCCTGGAAGCAGGACCCCGGGCATCCGTGAGGCCACCCGGGACTCGGTGCTCTGCCCCTCACCCCTCCACCCCCACCCCATCAAGTGGCAGAGCCAGCCAGGGGTCGGGGATGGTCACCGCCACCCGTGTCCCCAAGCAGGCTGCAGTGTGGAGTCCGCTCTGGAGGCTGCGTCCCTGCATCCAGCACAGCTGCTGGGGCTGGAGAAGCGCAAGGGGACCCTGGACTTCGGGGCTGACGCAGGTCAGGGCCCAACAGGGGGCAGCCTGGGACAGGGCTGGGGTGGGGGCAGGTGGGCCGCAGGCAGGCACTTCCTCATCCCCAGGGGCTTCACCTGGCCAGGGCCTTGGTCCGGCCCCGCTTTCCCATCAGGCAGGCCAGGCTTTCTGGCTTCCGAGATGGGCCTAGTAAGGGTGTGTGGGAGCGCTGTTGGCTGCCCTCTGCTGCCAGGAGCCTTGCTCCCGGGGCCTCACTTGGTCTGTGATGGGCCAGGGTGTCCTGCGGAAATAGTGTTCTGGGCCTTGGTTCCCCCACCCCAGCCTCGTGGTGGGGGCAGCAGCGGCCCTGCCTCCGCCCCCTTCTCACCGCCCCCCTCTGACCCAGACTTCGTGGTGCTCGACGACTCTCTTCACGTCCGGGCCACCTACATCTCGGGCGAGCTGGTGTGGCAGGTGGAGGAGGCCAGGCCGTGACCCAGGACCACCGCTGGAGGGGATGCCCAGCCCCAGCTGGACACTGTCGGTTGGGCATTGGGGAGCTGGTCTCAAGAGAGAGGAGGGAGCCTCGGCCCAGGTGGAGGCCTCAGCCCGGAGGCGGCGGCTTGGATAAACATGTGCCCCGTAGGGATACGCCTGGTCTCTGAGTTTTGCTTCACAGTGGGACTTTGTTCCGCCCTCACCTTGTGGCCCGTTGGTGGGGGTGGGTGGGTTTTTGTCCCTTAGGGTTGGGAGTGGCCGCCCCACCCTGCCTCTGGGATTCTGGGGCTCAGTGGAGGCAGCGGGGCCCCTCTCTGTTAGGCGGATGTGTCGGAGGCCTCAGCCCCACACGCAGATGGGCCAGTTGCAAAGGAGTGAAGGGCTGGAGGAAGGGGCTTAGGGAGCAAGTGTGAGGGTTAAGTTTGCCTGTGGCGCTGAGGGAAAGGGAGCTACATCTTGGAATGTTCAGCAGGAAAGAACAGGATCCATTGCTTTTGGAGACAAGGAAATGGTGGAAGGAGTTGGAAAAGGGAGGGGCCTCGGGTGGGCACTGCAGAGGGTTTGGGAGGCAAGGGTGTGCTATGGGTCATTGTCTGCACTCCTGATTTGGGTGGGCAGAGTGGAGGCCCAAGGCCACAGCGCTGGACCGAGACACAACACCGGGCCCTCCTCTCTGACCTTCCAGAGAAATCTGCGCTGGCCTTGGGGCCCCTGGGCTGACCCTGGTCAACCTGCCCAACTAGCAGTCCCGCTCTGCCTTGAGCCTTTGGGATAATCAGGGCTCCAACCCCACTTCCTGACCTGACTCCTGAGCAGGTGCAATGATCCGTGTGCCCCCAGGGTTGGCAGAAATGTGGGCGATGCTGCCTGGTGCTGGTGGGCTGCTCGAGGTCCTCGGTGTGTGTCCCCCACCCTACTTCTGTGTCTGTTCATCAGTGTCATCCTGTGCCTTCTGTGTCCCCAGCCCTGGCGAGAGTGCCCCATGCTGGGAGCATGGGCTCTTGGGCTCCTTGGATAGAGTAACTTTGAGGTGTGGGGCAGGGGGTTCAGGGGTGCCCTGCTGGCTCTGAGGACCATGACCCAGCAGGGCTTGGTGCAGCCCCAACCAACTCCAATGGCTGCCCCACCTCAAAACCCACGCTCCCAGCCCAGCTGCAGGGCTCAGTTCCCCACAGCACAGTTCCTCTCCAGCCCCCAAGTCACCCCCCCAACCCCACACTAAGCCTGAGCCCTGGGCCTGTGCAGGGCCTGGGGTCGTCTTGACTTCCCCTCATTTGGATCCTGGGGTGGGCGCCCCTTACCCCTTCACAGGGGAGCAGCCCTGGGGGCAGCAGGTCTGGGGCGGAGTTGTCCATGGCCCCAACGACTGCTCCTGCCTCTAGACACTAAAGGAGGTGTCTGGACCCAAGGGGACAAAGATGGTTGCAGGTCCCAGCAACTTCTGGGAAGAGCAGCCATGTGACACAGGGCTGGGGGGTGATCTGCGGCTGGGGGCCACCTGCCAGAGGAACAAAAGCCCCTCCACCTGCTCAGCCCAAGGCCGCCTCCAGGTGTTCCAGTGTATTAACCCCTCCTTTCCTTCTGTCTGTCCACAATCCAAAGAGGGTGTTCCTGTTTGTCAGCTGGGGAAGCAAGAGCACGGGGTCTCAGGGCTGGTGAGCATTGGCCAGAATGTGGCCTGACTGCCCGCCCAGGGGTTTCTGATAACGCTGCCTCTGCAGAATCACAGAGGGGCTCATGGACATGGTGATCAGTGGGGTGACACCAGGGAGGGTGGGCTGGAAGCAAAGGGAACTACCATGCACAGGCCCAGGGCTCAGGCTTAGTGTGGGGTTGGGGGGGTGACTTGGGGGCTGGAGAGGAACTGTGCTGTGGGGAACTGAGCCCTGCAGCTGGGCTGGGAGTGTGGGTTTTGAGGTGGGGCAGCCATTGGAGTTTTGTTTTTTTTTTTTAATGTTAAATACACAGATCGTTCGCCATTGTAACCATATTGAAGTGCAGAGTTCCGTGGCCTTGAGTATGTTCACCCTGTGCAGCCCTTACCAGCATCTCCAAGTCTCCACAAAGCCGACCTGCGCCAAAGACGCCCTCGCTCCCACCCCCTCACCCACCTCACTCACTTGTCCGAGTTTGAAGCTATTGGGTTTTAGACACAAGGATGCCCCGCGTGGGTAGTAAGGAGACCCTGTGGGGTGGCAGTGGGGCCAGACTCAGGTAAAGTAGGGGGACAAGCTTTCCTTGATGTGGGGGTGGGGGTGCGGGGGGAGGTGACGCCAGGTGTGTGCTGAGTCACTAATGAGCGCTGGTGACTTTCACCATTTGGAGAAGCTGGGGTGGGATCGGGGCGGTGACCTGGCATGCTCCCAGCTTCTCCGTGTTTTGTTTGGGTGTGAGTGTGGGTGGACGTGGGTAAGAGGTTCTGCAGGGACGTGCCTGTCCTTCGCAGCCGCCGCGTCGCGGCGGGCGGGGGCAGGGGCCTCCTGGCGGCCGAGCCCGGGCGCTGTGAGGCTTCTCCTGGGTGTTGCTGGGGGCTGCCTCCCGAAACCTCGGGCCCGTCTTCGGGATGACGGGTCTCCAGGCCCCGAGCGCAACCGGCACCAGGGTGGGCTGTGGGCTTGGAGCCGGCTGCAGGCGTGTGCAGTGATTGTGGCCGGAGAAGCCGGCTTGGGACAGGCGGGTCGACAACGCCGAACCGGGCTGTGCCCGAGAGTCCGGGCGTCCACAACAAACCTGGTCCAACTCGCTCCGCCGCAGCTCGGGCGCCGGGCCTGAGATGGGAGCGCAGGTCGTGGAGACTCGGCGCCCGAGGACTCGCGCGCCCTGGGCGGGGCTCCCTCCAGGGGGCGGGGCTCCGGCCCGGGCCACTCAGGGCCGCCCTGCGGAGGGCTGCGCCTCGGCCGAGCAATAGGGGCGTAGGGAGCCCTCTGACGTCTTCAAGGGGTAGGCGGGGAGCTAGAAGCCCGGCCCCGCCCCCTGCCCTCTCCCGAACCTGTAGCGCCGGCACCCCAGCCCTCTTCTCGGCGCCCCTCTCCCCCCAACCTGTAACAGCTAGGTGTGGTACTTCGTAACGTGGTCCTGGACCCCTTTCCACATTTACGGCTTTGTTTTACAAACCGGAATTACAATTGTAATCCGGCTCTGCCATTCACTAATTTTTTGAATTGAACGACATGAAGGGGAGAGCTTCCCAGGTGGGTATATGTGGACCTGTCTCGCTGTTTGAACAAGGTGTGCAGTGTTCTCCAAGATGGATATTCCTTGACTTACCAACCGGGGACCTATTGGGTTCCTCCCCACCCAACCCCAGCTGCCCTGGGGAAGATGGACCGCGGAGCGACGGACAGGGAATTCTGCGAACCCTGGTGTTCAAGTGTGTCTAGAAGGCTGCAGGGGGCCCTGCCTGGGCACTCCTTTGGGCCCTGTGGGTTCCTTCTCCATTCTGTGGCCTCAGATGGGGCTTCTGTATTAATTTCTTAGTGCTGAAAAAAAATAATTTCTTAGCACTACTAGAACAAATTACCAAAACCTAAGTGTCTCAAAAAGACAAACTGGTTACTTTACAATTCTGGAGGTCAAATTCAAAAATAGGCCTAGTGGCCTGAAGTCAAGGTTGTGACATCTCTCAGGAAGAGTGTCTTACCATTACCAGCTCGTGCACACCACCGGCCCTCCTTGGTTCATGACTCCCTCCCACTGGCAAAACCAGCAGTGGCAGGCCAGCCTCACATCCCACCACTCTGCCTCCTGCTGTGTGGCCCGGTTCCCAACAGGCCAGGGACCAGTACTGTGGCCTGGGGGTTGGGGACCCTGCCTCTTTAAGGCAGGTCTGGCCACAGTGCTGATCCCTGCCTGTTGGGAACCGGGCCACACAGCAGGAGGTGAGCAGTTGGCCGGCGAGGGAGGAGTCATCTGTATTTACAACTGCTCTTCATCACTTGCTTTACCGCCTGAACTCCGCCTCCTGTCAGATGGGTAGCGGCATTAGATTCCCATAAGAGCACAAACCCTGCTGTGAACTGCACACGCGAGGGATCTAGGTTGCAAGCTCCTTATGAGAATCATCCCCAAACTATCCCCTCCTACCTGGTCCATAGAAAAATTGTTTTCCACGAAACCTGTCACTGGAGCTAAAAATGTTGGGGTCTGCTGTCTTAATAACTAGTGATTGTATTTGGCTTACCTGGATGATCTCCAGATTTTAAGGTCAGCTCCCTGGCAAGTCACCTTAATTCCCCCTTTTCATGTAAGACAGCATATTCACAGGTTGGGAGATTCGGATGTAGACGTATTAGGAGGCTCTGTTATTCTCCCACTGTATCTTCTGGGGAGAAAGGACTAGGCCTGGGCTCCCCACGGCTACCATCAGTGTATGAAGGTGCTGTTGCCCTACATGCTGATCAAACCGGATGTTTTCAGTCTTTGGAATTTTGACTGATTTGAGGAGTCGGCCCATTTTAAAGCTGAGAAAGCCCAGTTCTGCCCTCCCTCTCCCAACACATACACATTGCCCAGGCTGTGGGATCTTAGTTCCCTGACTAGGGGTGAAACCTAGACCGTGCCCCCTGCAGTGTCAGCACGAAGTCTGGACTGCCAGGGAAGTCCCAAGAGGAAACTCAGAGAAGGAAGCTTACTTACCTGAGACCTCAGGCAACTTTCTATTTCCAGAATTCCAGTCTAATGTTTTCCTCACAAAGCATGATTCATATGGGAGGATGTTTAGCCAGATGGCTTGAAATCATTGGCTGAGTCGCATTTTTCATCCATCCACCGGCAGCCATGAGCAAACGCATCTTGGGAGCCTCAGGAGTGGTGACCAGGGACTTGGAAGGCAGAGGCAGAGACCACGCTGTGATCTCCAAGCCGTGACCTCCTGATAGTTCCCTGTGTGTGTGTGTGTGTACTCGGTTATGTCCAACTCTTTGTGACCCCATGGACTGTAGCCCCACCCAGGCTCCTCTGTCCAAGGGATTCTCCAGGCAAGAATACTGGAGTGGGTTACCATTTCCTCCTCCAGGGGATCTTCCCAACCCAGGGATCTCTTGTGTCTCTTGCATCTCCTGCATTGGCAGGCAGATTCTTTACCACTGTACCACCTGGGAAGCCTGGAGAGTCCCCTTCTCTCTCCCTAACTGGATGCATCCTGACTGGTCTCCCAGCCTGCCCATTCCCAGGTACAGCCCTTTTTTTCCAGACCCACAAACCTCCGGGGGTGCAGGCCTGGCACCCTTCTTTTGTCTTTCCCTGCATCCCAGCAGAACTGGAGTCCTGGCTCTGCCCTTGACCAGCTGTGGTGACCAGCCTGGAAGGTGTCACCCAGTGATCCTACCTCCCAGAACGCACACCCTCCTGCAGTGCCTCTCACGTGGTACCAGGAGGTCCCGTGTGACCTGCAGACTGTCAGAAGTGATGTTGTATTGCTTCGGACATTAGGTTATAAAAGACACTGCAGCTTCCATCTTAGGTGTTCCCTGGGAATCATTCTCTCTGGGGAAAGCCTGCTGCCACGGCATGGAGACAGACAGCCCTGCGGAGGGACCCCGTGATGAGGAATCTAGGCTTCCAGCAGCAGCTGGGTGAATGAGCCCTTCTGGAAGTGGATCCTGAAGCTTCAGTCGAGCCTTTCAATGACTCATCCGCCGCTGACATCTTGCCCGCAACCTCATGAGAGACCCTGAGCCCAAACCCACCAGCCAAGCTGCTCCTGTATTCCTGACCCACAGGAACCATGAGAGCATCAGTGTGTGCTGTTTCATGCCTCTATGTTTTGGGATGATTTGTTCACAGTAATAGATGATTAACACACTAGCTCTGGCAATGTTAGGCAGGTTCTGTAGCCTCTGAACCCCAGTTTCCTCCTTTGCGCCCCAAGAGTCATAGAAGTGACTGAAACATAGAAAACGGCACAGTGCAAGCACAGGGCCTGGTTTGCTGTGAGTACTCCACACCCGTGGGCCCTGTGCTTCCCAGCCCTCTCCCAGGTTGGTTACTGTCACCCTCCTGCCCCTCCCCGGGCAAGACGACCTCACAATGTCAGGCCAAGCCACTGCACTCTTGGCCTGAGGTCACCCTCGAGCCGGCCAGGGACAGAGGCTCTGCCCAGGGAAGGGAGCGGGGGGCCGTTTCTCTCCTCCAGCTGGGGCGCCTATGAACTATGCCAGGCCAGGTGAGTCCATCTGCCCTCCCACCCACTGTCCTGGGATGGGCAGCCAGAGGCATCCATGGAGTGGGTGCCCGGCCTCTCCCCAGGTGAGAAGAGCAGCCTGGCCTGACCTGGGCCCTGCACGCTGGTTGCCTTTCTGCCCTGTGAAGACTGAGAATTGTCCTGTGTTCTTTCACCTGCCCCTCCCTGCCCTGCCCCTGCTGCCGCTCAATGCCCCTCACCCCTGCCCCTGAGTCTGGCTGGGCTCAATCCTTCCCATCTGCTCTCCAGTGGGCTCTAGTGTTGACCACAGACTCTTCCCTCAAGCTTTGTTCCCCTCCCTGTTTCTCTTTCAATAACTCAAGATCACCATGGCCACGGTTTGGTGTCATAGACTCTAATTTAGAAAAAAAAAAATCTAAGACTGCATATTCTGCAACTTGCTTCTTTGCCCTTATACCTAGTTTCCATGTTAGACCTTTGCCTTGTGCTTTTCAGCAGCTGCAGAAAATTCAGGATAAGTGTACCTAATTTACTGCTCTCAATAAATATTTGTGTGTGTGTGTGTTTTTAATTTAGCTTTTCTGCTTTTTGCTTCATAATATAGCCATGTAGTCACAGACATCCTCACACAGCTTTAATCTTTTAAAAAATAATTTTATATTTTTCTTTTTTCTTCATTTTATTAATTATTTGCATCAACGTTTAAGAGCCCAATTAGTCCTAGAAAGGCTGGAAATGAGAAACAGCAGCACCCCCCCACACACACACACTCTCTCTCTAGCCACATTCCATTTACCGCTGGTTCTTCCGGGATGTATTCTGTTATATATGTCCATCTTTCTAAATAATATCTTTGTACTTTACGACTTGCTGTATCGGTTGTAGTCATTAGCTTCTGCCTTTCTGTTAAAAGAGGGAAGGATTCAGCTGTCTCATACCCTCCTTCCTCTCCAGGTCCTGCCAGGGCGCAGTAGAGTAATTACCGGTTGAATCAATGCATCTGTGTTATGCATCTGTGTAGCTATCACTCAGGGCTGAAATGAGTGAGCAGCCTCCTGAACTTCAGATGGTGCTTCCTTTCTGGTATGGCTGTTTTTCTTAAGTTTTCCTCATCCGTCTGTCAATTTCTTCATTCACTTTTGTTTTTTAAGAAGCCACCTTGTGTGGAAGGATCATTTTCCTTTTTTTTTATCTTTAAAAATTATTATCATTTGTTTATTGTTGGCTGCGCTGGGTCTTTGATACTGCGCGAGGGTTTTCTCTAGTTGCGGTGAACAGGGACTGCTTTTCCTTGCAGTGCACGGGCTTGTCATTGCAGTGGCTTCTCTCGTCGCAGACCACGGGCTCAGCGGCCGTGCAGCATGTGGGATCTTCCCGGACCAGGGTTCATACCCAAGTCCCCTGCATTGGCAGGCGAGTTCTTAAACACTGGACCACCAAGGAAGTCCCTTAATTAATTTTTTTCCTTAATTAAATTTTTTACATGGTGAAATCTCTCATAGAAGCTATCATTTTCAGTATTTTGGGGGAGCCTTCTGTAGCCTGTTCTCCTTATGTCTGAGGAATCTTGGGACTTTCCCCCATTATCCATTTCAAATTGCACCATCTCCCTGGGTACTCCTGAGGCCCCACTTACTTGATTTTTTTCTCCCCCACAGCACTTATCTTCTAACATCCCATAAGATTTGCTTATTTATGATGCTTGCTGCCCTCCTTGGCCCCCCCCCACACACACTGTCTGCCCTTCACCGGTGGTATCAGAGTACCACGAGGGCAGAGATTTTTGCTTTTTGTTCACCAATGTCTAGCATAGTGCTTTGCATGGAGAGGAGGTGCAGTGCATGCTTGTTGAATGGACAGTCTCTGGGACTCCCCTTCGTAGTCCTCCTATGTGCTTACTTCCTCATTTGGCAGAGCTCATCCTTCAGTAGCTTTCTGAGAAAGGGTGCTTGTGAGATAGATATTTTCAGACTTCTATAGTTATGTGTATATTGACACGCACATTTAGCGTAGAGTCTGCAAATTTCTTCACATGTAGTTCAGTTCAGTCACTCAGCTGTGTATGACTCTTTGCGACCTTATGGACTGCAGGCTTCCCTGTCCATCACCAACTCCTGGAGCTTGCTCAGACTCATGTCCCTTGAGTCAGTGATGCCATCCAACCATATCATCCTCTTTCATCCCCTTCTCCTCCTGCCTTCAATTTTTCCCCGAGTCAAAGTCTTTTACAGTGAGTCAGTTCTTCACATCAGATGGCCAAAGTACTGGAGTTTCAGCTTCAGCATCAGTCCTTCCAATGAATATTCAGGACTGATCTCCTTTAGGATTGACTGGTTGGATCTCCTTGCAATCCAAGGGACTCTCAAGAGTCTTCTCCAACACCACAGTTCAAAAGCATCAGTTTTTCAGCACTCAGCTTTCTTTATGGTCCAACTCTCACATCCATACATGACTACTGGAAAAACCATGGTTTTGATTAGACGGACCTTTGTTGGCAAAGTAATGTCTCTGCTTTTTAATATGCTAAGATGGTCATAGCTTTTCTTCCAAGGAGCAAGCGTTTTTTAATTTCATGGCTGCAGTCACCATCTGTGGTGATTTTGGAGCCCCCCAAAATAAAGTCTGACACTGTTTCCATTGTTTCCCCATCTATTTGCCATGAAGTGATGGGAGCAGATGCTTCATGTGTAAGATGGTAATAAATATTGAGTCTCTCCAGGTTGTTCTTAGAAGATAAAATGGTTAGAATTCTTTGAGGACAAGGTATTAGTTTGTGAAGATTGAAGTATGTATAAAATAAGGGTTGTTGAGGCAGCTGAGTCCAGTGACTGAGAGCAGGGTGTCGGTGTAGGTCGGGCTCATTCTGAGTCCTGTGCTCTGTAACCTAATAACTCTATGACCAAGAGTAACCAAGTTACTGAAGCCTTGGCTTCCTTGTGTAAAGAATGATCATAGTACCTGTTGTTTATGGGGCAAAATCCGATACACTGCTCTGAATATACAGCAGGTGTGATTGATGTAGAATATTGTTGGATGTGGCTTGGCATGGGAATAAGAGGAATAAGAGCAGTGTCTACCTTGAACTTGCCTTCGTGTCCCCTGAGGGTTACAGTACCTGGAGTGGGGTGCTGCTGCTGCTGCTAAGTCGCTTCAGTCGTGTCCAACTCTGTGCGACCCCGTAGACGGCAGCCCACCAGGCTCACCGGTCCCTGGGATTCTCCAGGCAAGAACACTGGAGTGGGTTGCCATTTCCTTCTCCAATGCATGAAAGTGAAAAGTGAAAGTGAAGTCGCTCAGTCGTGTCCGACTCTTAGCGACCCCATGGACAGCAGCCTACCAGGCTCCTCCGCCCATGGGGTTTTCCAGGCAAGAGTACTGGAGTGGGGTGCCATTGCCTTCTCTGTGGAGTCGGGTAACAAAGAGCAATTTACAGCAAAAGTCCTGGGAAGGATACCAGTGTTTTGACCCCCATTTCCATCTGCTAAGAATTATCTTAAGGAAAGAAGTAAGGGTGTGTCCAATTGATCTATAGGGCCTTGTTCATGACATAAAAGTCTGGGAACCACTTCAGTATCAGGTGGGAGCTTGATCAATATCATAGATTTGGGGCTTACTAGGTGGATCAGTGGTAAAGAATCTGCCTGCAATGCAGGAGACACTGGAGATGTGTGTAAATTGCTCTTTTTTTAACAACTCCACTGAGTTGGGAAGATCCTCTAGAGGAGGAAATGACAACCCACTGCAGTATTCTTGCCTTGAGAATCCCATGGACGGAGGAGCCTGGGGGTTTACAGTCCACGGGGTCACAGAGAGTCGGTCATGACTGACCGGCTGAGCACAGAGGCATAGACTCGAGTCTTCCTCTGGTGGAATCCTCTTTAGCTCTTACAGCTGAAGAAGATAGATATCCCGAGAGCCGGACAGGATACAGGAGGGTAGGTACATTGTTAAGTGAAAAAAGTGAGTGTCAGAACAGCAGGAGCCTTCTGAGTGATGGAGGTTACATTTGCCTTTTTACTGGTTATTTATTATTTAAATTTATTTTTGGCCGTGCCATGCAGCTTCTGGGATCTTAGTTCTCTGACCTGGAATCGAACCCCAGGCTCGTGGTAGAGAAAGCTTTTAACCACTAGACCACCAAGCAAGTCCCTCCCTATTGGTTTTTTAAGGTTTGTAAATAGAGGACTGGATGCCTGGACAAATAGAAGTCGTATAGTCTAATTGTCAACCACAGCCTCTGGCATGTGAGTATCAAGATTCTGGGTCTGGTGATAACAAAACTCAGGGAAAGCTACAGAGTTATGCTATGCCTCAGCTTCCTCATCTGAGAAGTGAGACAACAGTAGCTGGATGCTTGTTCTGAGTAAATGAGATTAGACATGAACATTCCTTACTGAGAGTAAGCACCGCTGCTCAGTGATTAATTTTGGCCAGTGAGATTAGGGATTCACTTATCTTACTGTTACTTCTCTTTATTGTCTAAAGAGTTGTGTTGTGTGTTTTTTTTTTTTAATTAAGTGAAGATATATTTCTTCAAGAAACAGAAGATATTTTTATATATAAATATATATTTATTTTAAAGATATTTAAAATATGCAAACCTTCAGGTAACAAAGTGATTCTAATTTTTTTTTGAAATAACATCATCTTAGAACAACAACGTGAATGTACTGAATGCCACTGAACTCTAAACTGATTAAGGTCTTAAATTTTACCACAATTAGAACAATAATACCACCGTCATCATCAACAATAACAACTACGAAAAAGTTAAAAAGTAGAGAAGGAAGTCCTGAGGTAGTCCCTGGGACTCTCAGCAGGGATGAGATGGGACGGTTTTCTGCCTTACAGCTGTGGCTTTAGAGCCTCGTTTTGCTTCCGTGAGCACTTCTCAGTTTTGCAACTAGTGAAGTTGCTTCTCTCGGTGTTTACTCAGAGCCCCGCTTCCGAGTCCGCGCCGTGCGGCTACAGCCCAGCCGCCGCGCCTGGGGCGTGACCTTGGCCGCCGCGTCCCCGCCCGGGCGAGCCTCAGTTTCCCGGTCCCGGAGCGAGGATGACAGCTCGCCGGGTCCGCGCGCAGCCCCGCCCCGCAGCCCGCGGATTGGCTTTCGTGGGGTCGCCCCCCCGCACCGGGGCGGGGCCGGGCCGCTCCCGCCTGCCAGGCCCCATCCCGGAAATGCGGCTCGGGGGCGCCGGCCGGGCTGGCCCGGACCGTGGCAGAGCGACGGCGAGGGCGGCCAATGGGCGCAGGCGGCGGCGGCGGCCCGGCGGAAGTCCCGCCCGGCGTCGCGCGGGGGCGGGGCGGCGCCGGGGGCGGCGGGCCGCGGGGCGGGCGCAGGATGAGGGCGGCCATTGCTGGGGCTCCGCCGCGGGGAGGAGGACGCTGAGGAGGCGCCGAGCCGCGCAGCGCTGCGGGGGAGGCTCCCGTGCCGACGCGGGGCCCATGGCCAGGACCACCAGCCAGCTGGTGAGTGCGCGGCTGCCGCCCGGGCGCGCCGGCCCGTCACCCCGCTGAGCGCGGCGGTCGCCGGGGCCCGGCAAGGCGGGGCGGCCCCGCGGTCCCGGGGGCCGGGCGGCGCCTCTTCACCTGCGGCGAGCGGCTGGGCCAGCGACCGCGGGCGCCGTCGGGGCGTCGCTCGGCCGCCCGGCGAATCCCGGGCCCGCCTGAGGCGAGCGCTGGCCCGGCGGGGGCACTGACAGGCGCGCGCAGGGCGGGGGAGGCCGGGGAGGTGTCACCGGCCCGCCGCGGTGGAAGTGCTTGGAAAGTTTGTTTTCGGCGCGGCGCGGCCTGTAGCCGAGCCTCCGGGGTTACCTTTCGGACCGTCTGCGAAGAAGCCGCCCTGGGCCTTCACCTGGGACCGGTCCCTGTTCCTCCGCTCGCCGCCGAAGCGGGATGTGCGAGTTCTTGCCCGGAGCACCTGATGCTCGGGCCCCTCCGAATTCCCGGTTGGGATGGAGTCCGATGCACTCGGGTGCGCTCCTTTCCCGGCCCCGCGGGGCTGCGTGTGGGTGCTTTGCGTGCCTTTGGGCTCCACTCCGGCACCGGAGTGATGGGACGCCTCGGGGAGGCCAGGCTTGAACCCACCGCCGCGGGCTGGTGAGCGTGACCGGGCGGAGAGATTTTAGGGGGAAGGAAACGAAGAAGCGCTTGTTGGGTTAAATGTGTTGGTGAATGTATCGCTAGTGTTTCTGTGTTTTCTGTGTGTTGCTAAAAGTACCCCTACTGTGTTTATGTTTGTCCTCGCTTAAGTTCGGGAGTCTTGGGAAGACGGTTTAAGGATGTATACCTTGGATGCAATTGTGAAGTGGGTGCTGGATGAAGGTCTAGACTGCTTACAAAATCGGGTTCAAAAGGTGAATCCCTCCAATAGAGGAAGACCCAAGAAATTGACTCGACCCCTTATTTTTCTTATTTTCTGCAGTAGTGGCTGTTAATCTTTTTGATAGGTCATGGACCCTTTAAAAACTCAGGGCTTTTCCGAATTTTGTAATTACTTCGCGAGGTTCTTGAACCTTCTGCCGCTGGTCCGTGGACTCGAGAATTCTGCTTTGTAGAGATGGGTGATAATCTGAAGTGTGAGAGGAGGAAGACCTGGGCAGGTGAGACAAACGGTGAAAGGCGAGGGGATGTTTCTGACTTTTGCAACATGTATGGCCGTGCCCTGGGGGGCCTGGACTACCCTGCAAAAAACACCAGCTAGGCTGCTTGGCGGCCCTCAGTGGTGGCTGGGGCTGACAGATTGTGGAAGTTTGTGAGATGAACTTTCACACAGAGATGCTGTGGCAATGCAAGGTGTGCGCTCCGACGGCCTCCGGGGAAGAGGAAAAGAGCATGTCATCTCATGGTCTCGGTAGTTCCACGTGACGGACACTTGACATCTGGAGGTTTCTGTGCAGAAGGCAGCTTTTTCGTACAAAAACGATGAAATCCAGTGAGAAGAAATGGGTTCCAAAATAAAGAATGGACGTTCCCATCAGGAAGTGAGAGGAGCGAGGCTTTCATGTTCTCATCAGCTAGATTTTCCCCACCTGTCTGGGAGAACACGCCACGTTTCCCATCAGTAGTGGCAGAGATGCCCCCAGTAGTGGGTTTTTTGTCTGAGGACAGATGGATTTGCGCTGTTCAAGTGAGTTTGCACCTGGATTTTTATGGTGGCACTTTATGAGAAGCCCCCCACCCGATTATTTTCCTGTTTCTTTACATGTGTACAGCCAGCGGGGCAGCAGAATGAGTGGGGAGGTCTGGAAACGGCCCAGCCCGGTTTGATACTAAGGTGGGCCGGAAGCTGTCAGAACCGGGTGTCGAGCTCTTACTTTAAGGCGGGCCCTTTGCCAGATAGTGCTCCTCGTGCTGCTGGGCTTCCATCAACAGTGTTCTGAGGTCAGTGTTGCTCCCATTTTACAGGTGTGAAAGCTTCAGTTTCCACAGTGCGGAGAGCTGGAGTACCCATCCGATAGAGTGCAGTTTGAACCCACGTCTGACTGATGGCAGAGGCCTGGGCGCCACCCTGCCTGCCCCTCCTGGGAGTGGTGCCCTGAGAGGGGGTCGCAGCCTGCTGTCTGCGGAAGTCCTCAGTGCCACTGCCCAGGACATGTTTCTGGGGGCTGTGCATGTCCTCAGACTGCCGTGTACGAGGCAGGAGGGACATCCTCTCCTAGACGGACAGAACACTTAGTTACTTCTCTAGGCAGATGGCTGAACTCTGTGACCCCTGGAACTCGATTCAGCCTCTTGTCGTCAGAAAGCCGCTGTTTGGAAAGAGGCTCTGGTCCCTCCTTATTTGAAGGCTGGTTTTCTGAATGGTGAGCTTGGGAATCCTCCCTTGGTGAAAAGCTGCAGTGATGTTGTTAAGGTGAAACTGTTGGCTGGGGAGAGTGGTCCCGCGCGCGCCAGGGTGGCTTTTGCAGGGTGGCTGCGTGTGTGGGCGGGTGTGGGGAAGGCTAGCAGCATGGAAAGAAGTGGGCTCTGGCTCTCGCGTGCCCTTGTGCCTAGCTTCTCCTCGTGCAGCGCGTGCAGAGTGATGCACCCCACCCTGCCGCGCTCACCGAGTCCAGTCCAGAGCTGGCAGGTGGGGGCCCTGTACTCACATACTCAGGAAGGGTGGACTTGTAGGTTTGTCCTCCTCCTCTGACATGTGTTTAGTAAGAAGGACTGCAGCGCAGCTTAGAGCAGTACAGGCTTTGAAGAGAGGCTTTGGGCTGCTCCTCAAGGCATGACCGGGCCTCTGGGCTGCCTGTAGCAGTGGTGTGGGGAGGAGGAAAAGGCAGCTCTTGGGTGGGCCCCATTTTCAGCCTGTGCCCTCCCCCACTGACCCACCCAGTGGTAGGTTTGGGTGCCCGGAGGGCAAGTGTGTTACGAATTGGGAAGTGGTGCAGAAGGGAGGGGGTGAACAAGGTCGGTGCCTTCCAGCTGGTGGTGTGAGGAGAGCCTCCACGGGCCCTACACTTTGCCCCTTCCTGAGGGGGAGCTTCTGTGGATGTGGACTTTGATGGAGTCCCACGTGATGCTTCACTTCTGTGACTACAGAGCGAGGAGCCACTGCTGAGGAGTGCTTGATGCAGAAATGACTCCCTCAGCAGGTGCGGGGGTGGGGCCAGCGTGTGCGTGCTCTGTGCCTGCCCTTGTGAGGACAGCTGGCCGTAGGGGTGCGGAGCACAGTTGTTTTGAAGGCGGGTTCAAAGGGCAGATCAGCAGGGAGGAAGTGCTGGTGTGGAAACTGTAGATTGGGACATGTATCGTTAAGGCCTTTTCAGTAATGCATTCTTCTCTAACTGGGTTGCATTCTTGTTCCCTGTGATACCAGACCCTTTAGAAAATTATTTGAATATTGAGAACTAGTTGTGTATCCAGTCTGTATACCAGTCAACAGGCAGAGTGCATTTTTCTCAAGAGCAGTAGGGGACCTGTTTTGATGATGTCTTAAAAAGAGAGAGGTCTGTTGGGTTCATGGTGGTTCTTGGGGGTCTGTTTTTGGTGCTTGGTGCTGATTGTGTTTGTATAGTTGCACAAAGTCTGGTTCTGTTCTCTTGATCTAGAAAATCTTAATAATTTAAACTGACATTTTTACTCCAAGAAATCCCAAGTCGTTTTGAATGTGTTGAGAGAGAGTTCACTGTAAAGGATTTACATCTGTGGGCTTCAGATCTCTTATCAGAGCAACTGGTTCAGGCGTCTGTCTACATAGTTGGATCACACGTGGGCTCACAGAAGCGAGGGCTGACCGCACCGCAAGCTCTGGGCGAGAAGAGGCACAGACCTGACCTTCGGGCCGGCACCTGGGTGCACAGCCATCTGGAGTGTGGCCGAGGGCCTGATGACGGGGTGCAGAGCTCCTGGCGGCCCAGTGACCTCCTCTGTCCTACAGATGGGACTGTGTGTCCGCTGTACCAGCCACGTGCAGCCTTCAGAATATTTACAGGTGTGGTTTGAAGGTATGTCTGGAGGTCCACGTCTTCTGCCTGTTTGTGGAGCGGGTGGCAGGTCTGCCCACGCTGGAGAGGGCTGATGAGAGGCTGTGTGTGTGTGTGTGTGTATCTCTCGGCAGTATTGCAGTCAGAATTCATCCGGCTAAAAGCTTATTTAACAATGAATTCATTGTTAAAGTCTCATTCTTCAACCTGTTCTTTTTTGGAATTAATTTTAGCGCAGCAGGAGTTGTATCTCAAAGTGACAGCCGAATATTGGATGCTGTCAAGAAAGGTTGATAAGATTCGCCGGGAGGCTTGGAGCCTCATTGAGGTTCTCCTTAAGTGCCATGGAAAGCTGTGGGGCTTGGAGTTCACTTTTCTGTCCCCGCCCAACCCCCGGATGCTGCGAGGTTGGGAGGATCAGGCCGCAGGGGACCCGGAGAACTACCACTGCAGGGGGAGACCTTGTCTGAGCGTGGAGGTCGGTGCCTGTGGATGCCCTCCCGCGGTGAAGGAAGGACGCCATGGCGGGTCGTGCTGCTCTCCCGCCTGGTGGTGCTGGAAATGCAGACACACTCTCTTCTTCGTTCTCCCTTTTCTGGTGAGGAAGTGGGGGGCTGCTGGGGCTCCCCGAATTCTGATGCTCCTGTGCCTTCCCTCGCCTCTCCCACCCATCACTTAGCTCTCCTCCATGCCGGTCCCCGCCGTGTGGCTCTGTCCCGGGCCTGCCCAGCCCAGGACAGATTCAGGATCTCCGACCGCCAGGCTCTCCTCTCCAGTTCTCCTCTTGGCCTGAAGAGATCCCCCTCAGGGGAAACATCCCTCCCCACCCGCCCCAACCCCCTGCTCTGAAGCCTTTTCTAGCCAGTCAGGTTCTTTGTGCCCCTTCCTGCCCTTGGTCTGCATCAGCTCTGACTACATTGCCATGTTCTGTTTCTCTGGAATGGGTGTGTATAGCTCTTGTTAAACGTGTCTCCCTGAACTTGGAGTCTCTAGATGGTTTCTGTTACTCTTTCTCATGCTTTTCTCTTCATGGTTGTCATCCCTGTCATAGTTGTCACAAGCCTGTCTGTCTGACCTTTGCTGTTTATTAACAAAGACATCTCTGAATCCTGCATGTTTGTTCTGACTCCCTGTGTTCAGAGCTGAACGTGTTTGAGGGGCAGAGGGTCTACTGTAGTCTGTTTCTTAACACGAAAGCTTTCCAAACAAGAAGTCAGATGGTTAAAAGCATGGTCCCACGTTCCATTTCTTCATTGTGTAAGGGAATGTAATTTAGAAAGGAGATATATATACATTATACTTTGTTCTTTATACATATTGTACCACCTACCTGAGCCTTGAAAGGTTGTATTTCAAAGCCGTTGGTTCTGTTTTATCCTACAGCCCCTCCCGGGAAGTTTGCTGATCAAATGCTGGGTGAAATCTGGGTGAGTGAGGAGTCAGGGTCAAGTGTGCGGTGCTCTGCGCTGAGGCTCGCCACGTTGGCACTGCTGCCCTGCTCTGGACCACTGTCCTCACCGGTCAGACCTTGAGTGTCTAGCCTGGAGAAGTGCCAGCGTTGGCAAGGTGGACCCTGACTGCAGTCAGGGCGTCCCTAGCGGATTCTCGGACCAGACGCCAAGCTGCTTTACCCCCGTGCTGGAAGCAGCCACACTGTGCTGCGGTCCCTCTGGCACACCTCTCTGCTGCTTTGGGGCAGGTCAGAGGGAGCGTTTCCCAGCCCTGGGCTCTGCTCTGTTTCAAGGAGTGCCCTGTCCCAAGAGGAACACGTGCTCCGTGGGTGCATGCGGCCCTGGGTGTGAGGGGCTCCACCTTCCTGAGACAGCTGTGTGCTGGTGGTCCTGGGGGAAGCCAGCACTCTGTGTTCAAGCAGCCTGCTGCCTTGGGGTTTCCTGCTGGGCACCTGTGCGCGGCCGTGCAGTGACTGAGTGAGTGTGACTGAGCGAGCCAGCAGCCTGGGAAGAGGCGGTGGACGGGCACTTGAGACCCCAGCGTGTGCCCACTCTGGCTGCGTGCAGAGCATCTCCTTTGGGAAGTGATGGGAACAGCCCAGTCTCTGGGAAAACTGCCCGAACACTGGCTCTGCTCAGGCACATTCTCAGGAAGGTCTGATCCACAGCGGCTGGGGCCGGGGGAAGCAGTTAAGTTACAAGCTCAGCAGCTGGATCACTGCTGTTTCTGGGGTCTTGTCAGTTTGTGACCTTGAGCTCTTAGCTGTTGGATTTTCCTCTCAGAGTGGCCTGTGACTTAACCTGGACCGGAGGCTCTTCTTCATTGCAGGGTCTCAGGCGCTCAGCTTGCGCTGCCTTCTTTTCCCATTGTTAACTCATTTTTTCTTTCTGCAGTTTGGCGTTTTTCTTTCAGGGTTTTTTCAGAATTACAGTCTACTGATTGTATGTACGTAGCTGGTTATTATCAGATACACAGTTTTAAAAATTGCATCTAAATATAGATTATATTTGTGAACCTATTTATTCTCATTCCTAAAAAAACAGAACTTGTGTCATCTAAATGCCTTTTTTTTTTTTTTTAAATAAAATCTTAGAAAACTCGCCTGGAAGTGGCTGGCACTGAGCTTTGTGTCTCTGGGGTGGAAGGGGGCGAGGACGGCCTGGTCGTGGGGTAGGAGAAGCGGCGTCAACAGAACAGGTCTCCGGGCTCACGCCCTGAAGGAATCCTTGGGTGAAAAAGGCCACATCTGCAACTCGGCACTGCTCTGTGAGCCCCGCCAGCCATGGCCCTGCCTCGGGGAAGGAGGGAAGTGGCCAGCAGCACCGCCATTGCAAATGGTGCCCGAGGGGAGGGCAGTGCCCTGCCAGGAGGGGGTGGCCAGCCCTTGTGGGGCTGCTGCTGTGAGAAACCCAGAAGGACCAGGCCCCAGGGTGCACGGGGTATGCTGAGCAGGGGCCAGTCCCGTCCGCAAGTGGCGGACAGGCGCGGGGGATGGCTGAGAGCGGAGACGTCTGAGGAGGGGGCGCCCCTTTGTCTCTGGGAAGACAGGTGGGCTGTGCTTGCCGTGCTTTCTTGGGGCACCTGCTGTGCGCCCAGTCCTGGATGTCTTGCCGACCGTGCATGGCTGAAGAAGGTGGTGGTGGTTGGAAATTTATACTGAGCTTATTCAGTGTCCGGGTTTTTCCCTTCCTGTCAAGTGTATTATTTTCTTTCAGTAGCCATATATTTTTCAAATTAGTGTTCAGCGTTGACTCTGAGTCGTTTTTTTGGATACACCCTGCAGCATACAGGGTATTAGTTCCCCAACCACGGATCATGCCTGTGCCCCTGGAGTGGACACGCAGTACTGGACCACCAGGGGAGTCCCGACTCAAGTTTCTAATGACACAGGATATTTTCAGATCCTTTCAGTTTGCTTGACCAACCTAGACAGCATATTAAAAAGCAGAGACGTTATTTTGTCAACAAAGTTCTGTCCAGTCAAAACTATGGTTTTTCCAGTAATCATATATGGATGTGAGAGTTGGACTATAAAGAAAGCTGAGTGCCAAAGAACTGATGATTTTGAACTGTGGTGCTGGAGAAGACTCTTGAGAGTCCCTTGGACTGCAAGGAGATCCAATCAGTCCATCCGAAAAGGAAATCAGTCCTGAATATTTGTTGGAAGGACTGATGCTGAAGCTGAAACTCCAATACTTTGGGCACCTGATGCGAAGATCTGAGTCATTGGAAAAGACCCTGATGCTGGGAAAGGTTGAAGCCAGGAGGAGACGGGGACGACAGAGGATGAGATGGTTGGATGGCATCACCGACTCAATGGACATGAGTTGGAGTAAACTCCAGGAGTTGGTGATGGACAGGGAGGCCTGGCGTGCCATGGTCCATGGGGTCGCAAAGAGACATGACTGAGCAACTGAACTGATCAAAATAACCTTCAAAACAAACTTACTTTTAAAATAAACTTGATTTTTGGAATAAGTTTAGGTGTATAGAAAAGTTGCAAACACAACGTGGAGTCCCTGTAATACCTATCGTCCCCTTTCCCGGATGTTAGCATGTACACAGCCCGGCCACATCCATCAAAACTGAGCCCTAACCCTGCCAACACACTGCGACTCCGCTGCAGACCTGCTGAGCTTTCCTCAGTTTCCCCCACCGTCGTCTCTCTGTCCCAGGACCCCACCCAGGGTACCACATTGCGTTTGGCTGTCACGTCTCCAGGGTCCTCTCTGCTCTATGATGGTCTGTCAGTCTTGTCTTGTCATGAACCTGATGCTTTTGAAGAGTGCCGCTCAGGTATTTCATGGACTGTCCTGCAATCTGGGTTTGTCTGATGTCTTTTGGTGATGAAACTGGGGTTCTGAGCTCAGGAAGAATTCCAAGGATGTCAGGTGCGCCTGGTGCGACCCGTCGCGTATCACTGGCAAGGTGGGGAGTGGCTCCAGGTGACTGGAGTCAGGCCTGCGGTCCGGCCCTGCCTTGCGGCCCTTGCGGACGGTGTGTCCCAGGATGGTCGCAGTATTTCGCTTGGGGAGGGACCTTCCTGCTCGCCCGGTCGGATCCTTCTGGTTTCCAGATGAAGACAGTTGGGACTTGGAGGGCTTCTGACTTATGTACTGGGTTAGGACTGGCATAGGGTCCAGGTGCTTTGTGGGCTCTGGCCTCTTCCTGCAGGCTTGGGCACTCCCAGGACTCTGCCAGGACAGAGCTGTTTCCAAGTGCTGAGTGAACCCAAACTCACTGACAGAAACGGCTCCTCTCGGGGGAGGCCCGTGTCCCGCGGGCAGTCTGACGGCTGCTGCGTGTGATCTAATTAGCGCTCGGGTCCCGTGTGCTCGTCTCTCCGTGCTTTCTTTGCAGGCAGGAAGCTAGTCCTGTATCACCTGGGCTTCGTCAAAGTAGGTGGTCAGCTATGACATGTTCTTCTTTGGCTCTTTTCTTACCCGTGAAGCTAGAGTGTTATTATTGTCTAAAGCTCTTGAGTCGAGATTGATTTGTGGGCTGTTGACTCTGAGACTCTTAGACTGAGCCAAGAACAGAGCTTGGAGTTTCTTCTGCAGATCTCTGAAGATAGGTATTTTCAGGAAAATCATGAGTTGGTTTTGTTTTCCCACCCATCTATGGATTTCCCCTCCAACCTCTTTTCTACATGACCACAGCAAAAACAAGACTGTTACAAAGGTAGGAATTGGTAGGAGGAATGACGAGGAAAGCACTTTGAAGAAAATGAGGGAGCCGGCTCCTGGCCGCTGCAGGGAGGCCTGAGGGCATTGCAGGCCGTCCCCGGGACTCCGGGGCCGGACACTGTCTAGGTGTTGGAAGTGGGCTAGGAGAAGGTGGGACAGAGCCTGGCCGGCCTGCCTGCCCTTCCTTCCTTCCTTCCTTCCTCCTCCTGTCTTTGTTTCCGGTAACTGAACTCTCAGCTGGTGATCAGTGGAGGTGTGGATGAAGGTCATGCTAGACAGAGTCGGTCTTTCTATGCACACTGATGCTGTGAAGCTTTGCTGTGGGAGTTAGCTGTTCACAGTGGGACAAAGTCTCTCTGTCTCAGTTGGTCATTATTGTTCCCAATAAGACGCTCTTTATTCAGAATTTGTAGATAAAGGCCCTGGGAAGGAAAGCATCTGTTAGAGGAGCCTTTTCAGGTGTCAGGAGAGGCAGTCTCAGTTAGAAATAAGCTGAGCGAGTTGACTCTGCTAGAAGGGCGTTCCTGCTGGATGCTGTTTATATGTATGCCCAGTGGCATTCTGGGGGTTGGTTGGGTTTTATTTTCTATTTCAAAGAGAGAGAAGCTTTAGAGGATTAAAAATCAAGTCTAAACACATTAATCTGGCTTTTTTTTTTCAACAGGATAATCTGTTAGGGCTCTCAGAACAGTTGTCAGTATCAGTGTGGCTGTGTTTATGTGTGAGAGACTCAGATGGAGAATAAACAGTACCAGGGCCTTTTCGGGACGTCCCCACAGCCCCTTTGCCTCTCTTAAGGACCCCGCACCTTGCCGAGGGAGGCGCACGAGCCATGGGCCGGCGTGGACAGACGGCAGTACAATCCCCACTGAGGTTGAAGGACATGGGAGACGGCAGAGCTCGTGGTCCGGGTCAGCCAGGGGAAGGTGGTGGGGCTGCCGGAGCGGTCAGAGGCGTGGGCAGTGCCAAGGGTCCCAGCCCAGCAGAGGGAAGGGGGCTGAAGAGGGGGCTTGGGAGGGCCGGGACCCTGGAGGACAGTTCTCATCTCACTGACAGTGCCCGTGTGCTCTAGATTTCATTTTAGCGTTTGACCTTTTAGTCTTGAAGGCCGAGCGAGGTTTCCTCTAAGGAGCTGGAGTTGGGAGCTAGACAGCAGGAAAGAGGAGCCCCAGGCATTTCCGGGCAGAAGGGAGACAGTTCCGTGCTGCTGGCCTCACCATATGTATCACTTAACTTTCAAGATGCCCTGCTTTGGATCAAGTTAGGTATCACTTAGTTTCCCAAACTAGATTGAGGCGGGAAAACATTAGCTGCATGGGTTTAATTCCCCAGAGAAGATTAATTTGTAGTAGTATAAATATAGTAGTATAAGTATGACGAGTTTAGAAGCTCAGTTTTTCTTTAATTGTCAAGTTTAATATGTTGTATTATTTTAGCAAAACAGAGGGCAAGAGCTTGCTGATATTGTTTACTGATTACTAATAGATTTCACTGAGTAAAGCTTTTATACACATTCTTTCTAGATTTCATTCACGTCATTTAGGTGTGAGACAGAATCTTAAGTATCTGGATGGGCTGCCCTGGTGGCTCAGATGGTAAAGAGTCTGCCTGCAAAGCAGGAGACCTGAGTTCGATCACTGGGTTGAGAAGATCCCCTGGAGAAGGGAATGGCTATCCACTCCAGTATTCTTGCCTGGAGAATTTCTTGCACAGAGGAGCCTGGCGGGCTGCAGTCCATGGGGTCACAAAGAGTCGGACACAACTAACACAGACACAGTTACCTTTGAAGTGCTACTGTTTTTCTGATACAGCTCTGGGATGACAGACTTCTAAAAGCAAACGCAGGATTTCCATGCTGGGCCCCCACTGGTGGTTAATGATTTCTTCCTCACATAAAAGATATCTAAAAGATACTAACTTACTCATTTGCGCATTAGCAAATGCTTTTTATATATCACGTGTCTTTTCTGAATGAATGAACTGATGGACCTGGAGGGAAGTTCAGGAAGTCTGTCGGCCCCCTGTGGTATCACCTGTGTCTGTTGAGGACCTTGTGGCTCCTGTGGTTGGTGTGCCATTGACAAGGTGCCTTGGAGGTCCCCACTGTCTCAAGCCTCTGTATCTACTGACCCTTGGGTGGATTCCATCCCTTGCAGCTGTCCAGGTTCATAGTTTCAGGGAACCAACCAGAAGATCTATCTTTCCTTCACCCAGAGGTCATTGCTGTTTCCTTTGTGTATTTTTATTTACTTATTTTGGGCAGCTCTGGGGCTTTATCGCTGTGTGCAGGCTTTCTTTAGTTGTGGAGAGCGGGCTGCTGTCTGGTTGCGGTGCTCAGACTTCTTGCTGCAGCGGCTTCTCTTGCTGTGGAGCCCAGGCCCTAGGTACGGGGCTTCAGTGGCTGCAGGCGCCGGGCTCTAGAGCGCAGGCGCGGTAGTTGTGGCACATGGCTTAGGTGCCCTGCGGTGTGTGGGATCTCCCCAGACCAGGGAGCGAACAGGTGTCTCCTGCATTGCAAGGCGGATTCTTAACCACTGGACCACCGGGGAAGCCCCTCCTATTTGTATTTTTTTAAAAATCAATTGGGACCCTTACTGTATATCTGAGACGGTTTTGTCTCCTGTTGTTTTCACTGAGTGTTTTGCGTGAGCCACTTGCAGTGGCTGTGTAATACTCCCCTCTGTCGGTGAACCGTGAGCAGCCATTGTTCTGTTGGCGGACATTTACATAGGCTGTTTCCAGCTGTTTGGAGTAATTTCTTAATAAATGCTTTCATAGTATAAATCTTCGTATGAATTTGTTGCAGCTAGATTCAGTGTGACAGAAGTTGTTGGAAGGACTGGAGCCCAAGGCGCGTTGTGGAATGGTCCCTGACTGCTTCCCCGACGGCCCTGCCCGCTTGTTCCTAGCTCAGGCTGAGCATCAGCTCCCCCTCCCCACCGCCCCCCAGCTGGGCAGGGCCGAGGGAGTGTGTATCTGGCTTCACCGCTGGGCTTGGGACTCAGGCCAGGGCCTGATCTGTGCCTTAGTGTCTCCATTTGTAAAGAGGGATGCCAGTGGTCCTCGTGCCCAGAAGTTGTTTTGAGAACTGTGATACCATGTGTGAAATGCTCAGAAGTGTGTGTTATTAAACAGTAAGTGCTTAATAAAAGTTATTTTTAGAAGTAGAGAAAAATGGCAGTTCATTAATTTCCCTTTAAGTAATGTTATTTAAAGTTGTATTTATAACGGGTGCATATAGAGAATTTGAAACAAACTGGCCCGTGCCACCACCCTCCTGTAAACACAGGGTTTTGTTGAGCTCTTAGAAGCCCCCTAAGTGGTCCTGCTGATTATAATCTCCCCTCACCTGCCCAGAAGTCACCCGCATCCTGATGCTCATGTTAATCAAGTTCGTGGCTTGTAAAGTGTGCTTGTATGCAGTTTCAGAGTATGGCAGGGAAGTGAGAAGGACAAAGAGATCCTGTATTTCAGTGTTGTGTAGTATATGTAAAGTTAATGTTGGAGGTGCCAGTTTAGCACAGTTCAGAGATAGCGTTTGCTGAGTCTTGTGGTCTGTTAGACTTTACTGGTGGCTCAGGTGATAAAGAACCTGCCTGCCATTCAGGAGACCTGAGTTCAATCCCTGGGTTGGGAAGATCCCCTGGAGAAGGGAATGGCTGCCCACTCCAGTATTCTGGCCTGGAGAATCCATGGACAGAGGAGCCTGGTGGGCTGCAATCCATGGGTGGTCTGTTAAGCCTGAGGACTGGACTTCATTCAGGCAGCTGGCAGCCATGACCTCGTGTTCCTCTTCCTGCCTCTGGCTGGATGAGCGGCTCTGAGGGGCTGGAGAAGGGAGTAGGGGGACGGATTAAGTGTCCACCCTTGGGAATCACCCACAAGACGCTTCCCCCTTTGCTCGTGTCCTCTCTCCAGCCTGGACAGCAAGGAGATCAAACCAGTCTATCTTAATGGAAATCAGTCCTGAATATTCATTGGAAGGACTGATGTTGGAGCTCAAACTCCAATACTTTGGCCATCTGATGTGAAGAACTGACTCATTTGAAAAGACCCTGATGCTGGGAAGGATTGAAGGCAGGAGGAGAAGGGGATGACAGAGGATGAGATGGTTGGATGGCATCATCAACTCAATGGACCTGAGTTTGAGCAAGCTCTGGGAGTTGGTGATGGACAGGGAGGCCTGGTGTGCTGCAGCCCATGGGGTCACAGAGTTGGACACAACTGAGCAACTGAACTGAACTTTCTCTACCCTGCACCATGGAACAGCAGAAAGTCTTATTCGGGTATTCATTGAGATCCAGTTAGCCACCCACCCGGGGTTCCTCGGTATCATTGTGTGCTGGTCAGGAGCGGTGGCATTTTGCTGTGTGTCACGCTGCACAAGCTCCTTGGTGACCACAGTGTCCTGTGGGCCAGCTCCCAGTCTGCCTGTGCTTGGAGGCTGCCGTGGGTGGAGCGGGTGGCCACCGGCGCTCTCAGCGCGCGCAGACGGGCACCCAGGCCCCACAGTCCAGCCTTCAGCAGGGGCCGTGTCTCGTCTGCCCTGTGGACACAAGACATGCCCTTCCCAGAGTGCCTTTGAGCTTCTGTCTGTCATGGGCCCCCAGCAGCCCTCAAGGAGTGGGTTGATGTTCTCGACCTCTCTCTACAGAGAGTGAACTGTGGCTCAGAGAGTGGGGCTTTACCCTAGTTGGCCCTGGTCTCCGTGAGCTCGCTGGGGTCCTCGGTTTGGCTCCGTCCCTCCGGCCCCTCGTGGTGGGGCCTGGGCGGGGCTGGGCTTGTGGGGGTCCTTGGCTTGGCGCCTCCCCTCCGGCCCCTCGTGGTGGGGCCTGGGTGGGGCTGGGCTTGTGGCTGCTGTCCCTGCCTCTACCAGGTTCTGTGCACTGGGCTCCGCTTTGCTGGGTTTCTTGAGGTGCTAGGAGGTTCTTAGCAGAGTGTTCTTTGCCAGTGAGCACACCTGACTGGAGAGCAGGGTCCCTCTGGGGCCTAGCTGCTTGGCTGGGGGGGCAGTCGACACCACCCTCTCGCAGGGCCCGGAGGGAGATGCCCTCTCTGCGGTGCGTTGGCTGCGCCCGGCAGGGCCTTCCAGAGCGTCGCCGCACACTCCTCCAGGAAGGCCCGTGGAGTTTGGGATCCTTTCTCTCGATGCCTGGAGCCTTAGGCAGCAGGATGGCATCCTGACCATAGAAGGCCTGGCTGTGATCCTGATTCCGGAGCTCAGCAGTCCTGTATCACCTCATCTGCCTCGCAGTTAGAGCTGGGCCTCTTCACTCAGTACATTGTTAATTCAGGTTTACTCACAGAAAAGGGAATAGTATTTGGAAAGGGGATGAGCTTCATTTTGGTCGTGAAGGGTTTGTTTTATGATCTGATGACCCTTGGTTGGGAAAACCATGTGTCTTCTGTGTTCTTTAATCATAAAACTGCTTATAGCATGCTCCGTCTGAGTCGGCTTGAGTGCTTTGTGTAGATTAACTCATTAAATCCTCCTGGCAAGCCTGGAAGTTCCGGTTCTCGTCATCCCTGCTATTAGGTGAAGAGTCTGAGCCTCAGAGAGGTGACATAGCACGTTCAAGGTCATATGGCTAGTGAGGAGTGGAGCTGGGGTCCGGCTTGGCAGAGTGCAGCTTTGAACAGTTTGGAGGTAACTTCTCTTCTTGTACCTGTAACTTGTTTGTTTGAAGTGGTGACTATCAATACGTGAGAGGTTTGGGTGGTTTAGTAAGTCACGGTTAAGCGTTTGGGACAGTTCACTCTTGTGATATCATGGAGTTCGTTTCTTCCTCAGCAGGTCTGTAGGTAGAAATTTGAAACTCCTCGGAGCCGAGACACTTTGAAAGCATCTAGTTGCGATTGCTTCAGTACGGGGTGTGCAGGTCCCCAGGTTTGAGTGCTTGGCTGTGTCACGGAGTGACAGGCTCCCCACTCAGGCTGAAAGACTGGCTCTCATCACGCCAACCATGAGTCTAGCTTTAGGCTTCCGAGCTTGTTGTTCATGTGAAATTCTTGCTTAATGTGCACTTTATCCTTTTTAAAGAGATAAAGATACAGAGATGAGAAAGAAGATCCAAAGGGATCCGAGGAACTTGGGGCAACCCCGCCCTCCTGCGGCCCCTCCCCTGTTTCCTGGCGCTGACTCAGGAGCTGTTTGCTGTTTGCTTTGCTCATCTCGGTCCCCGGGGCTCAGGTAGGAGTGGACACCTGGTTGGTGCTAAGTGAATATCTGTCAGAATGAACAGATGAATCACTTTTCATTGTAAAGTTTTTTGTTTTTTTTTAAGAATTTTATTCATTTTTTTGGCTGTGCTGGGTCTTCAGTGCCGCTTGAGCTTTTCTCTGGCTGTGGTGAGTGGGGGCTCCTCTGGTTGCGGAGCACAGGCTTCTCACTGCGGTGGCTTCTCTCGTTGCGGAGCACGGCTTTAGCGCTTGCGCACTTCAGCGCTGGAGCACAGGCTCAGTAGTTGTGGTGCACAGGTTTAGCTGCTCTACAGCGTGTGGGAGCTCCCTGGGTTGCGGATCCACCCTGTGTCTCCTGCATTGGCAGGCAGATTCTTCACCACTGAGCCACTAGGGAAGCCCCATTGTAAAGTGTTTTAAACTACATTTCAAAACAGAGGAGGAGAAACCATGAGTCTCTCATCCTGACACAACTTCTCTGAGCGCTTTTGGAGAAGTCGTCATCTCTGCTGAGCCCCTGCACGTGCAGGCCCAGCAGGGGCTCAGGGAGGCCGCCCAGGCTGCGGGCCGTGCCCCCCTGCACGCTCGCCATGGTGCCTGGAGCCTGGTGCATGGTCGCTGCTCTGCTTCCTCATCTGCCAGGCGCAGTACTGTCCTGCCACCGCGTAATTAAGATCTGGGGTGTGCTTTAAAAACACATGGCTCTGAATTTTAAAAACCAGCTTCCGTTCACCCAGCGGTTGGTCTCCTAAGGATTAGGGAAGTCGTCACTTGCAGCTTGGGAAGAGGTGTGGTGTCTGGTGTAGGAAACTTGATGGAAGCTGGAAAAATAACCTGTGGGTCATTGTTTTCCTTTGCTCCAAATTCATTTGCATTTTCATCTATTTGTCAATCAAATATTTGTCACATTTAGCAGTTTTGAATGTTGGATACTGGACTTGTTTTTCAGTGTTGGTTTATTTATTTGACTTGCGGGGTTGGGGCCGGGTGTAGTTGTGGCGTGTGGGATCTAGTTCTCTGACCAGAGATGGAACATGGGCCCCTGTACTGAAGTGCGGAGGCTCAGCCCCTGGACTACCAGGGAAGTCCCTGGATTCTGGATATTTTGATGCTCATATTTTCCTAAACTCCCTTAGTGGTTGATAGTGTCATTAAACCTTGATGTGTTTTTGTGGATATGAAAATTAATTCATCTCATTAATTTTTCCTTTAGAGTTTCTACCTCTTAAGAGGAGACTGCTGAACTCAATCCTCAAAGAAATTGAAAGTCCTATGTTCTTATATACACATTGCTGTAAAACCAGTTTAAGTGTACAGAAAATGCCCAGTTTACGGACGATGCTTTTCCAAGTTCATTTGGAAGTCGGTTGTTTGAGACGTGGGCTTGTCTGCTGTCAGGGATGCTCAGGTGCTGCCCTGGGCCTGCCCGGAGATGGTGGGCCCTCGGGTGCCACCTGCTGACTTGGTCACATGGCCTGGCGATGGTGCGGGATGCGGTGTGTGTTGGGCGGTGTGACCGCGCTTCCAGAGACGTCACAGGTGCTGGGTGTTGGTGGCGCCGGCTCTTCAGACTGAATTCAGTTGAGAACAGCCGTCTGTCCCTGTCCGCGGTGGAGCAGAGCCACAGGCTCCACTTCGTGCATTTCTAGAAGCCAGAGAGAGGAACAGAGGGGCCCTGTCCTGTGGGGGTTAGAGGGTGCTGGTGCCGGGAAGTGGAGAAGCGGGGGTGGGGGTTGCGGCCCCTGGCGTGGGCTCCAGCCTTCCCTCAGTGGGAGATGCTTCACTTGGGTGCGCCGCGTGTGTCGGGAGGCCTGCAGTCAGGACTTGTGGTAACGCTGCGCTGTCAGGACCCGGTGGAGAGCCGTGTTCTCGAGGACTTGTGACCAGGGCAGAGGAGGCTGGGGGACAGGGTGCTGGAGCTTTAAATTTCTCCTGAGACTTACATTTCAGAAGCTGTTGAGTAACCAGATGTATTTGTTTACCATAATTTTGGGTCACCAAGTGGGTGGTGGGCTGACGGGGCTGTGCTGGGTGGGAGTGACTCACTCAAGGCCCCGGGCACCCCGGGCAGTGCTGTCTCCACAGGGCGCAGGGCCCGAGGGCTGGGAGGAAGTCCTCGTGAGCCTGACCCCTGCCCGGGGCCAGAGCTGGTGAGAGTCCTCTGGACCACGGTGAGGACGTCTCAGAGTTCCTTCTCTGCAGCTTAATTATCACCTCGAAACCTTACAAAATCAACCCTTTAGAGTAACAGCGGGAGTACAGATAAACATTTGGGCTTTTCACTGTGGGCGAGGGATTTCTTCATAGGCTTTTCATTTTACAGTTGATGCTTTTAAAATGCTTTAAAAGGTAACATTGCGACCATCATTTTACTGCCGAATTGAAATTGTTCATTAAGACATACCCATACCAGCGAGTTATGACTGCAGGGAGAGAAAGCAGGAGCCCTGAGCTGTCCCTGTGAGCGGCACTCTGTCAGTGTGGCCCTGAGACGCAGTCTCGCGCTGAGGCATGTCGCTGGGGCGCTGTGGCTGAGGCAGGAAGGAAATTGCAGAATTCCACGAAGGAGAAAGGCTGGCAGTGACAGGCCCCTGTGTCACCATGCCTGTGGTGCTGGTGCAGAGTGGGAGCTTCTGGGGCGTGTCCAGAGCGGCCGTGGTCTGGTGGCCAGCATCTGCCGCCCAGGGCTGACGTGGGACCCCACATTGGGGTTCAGCCGGCATCAGACTCGGGTGCAGGAGGCGCCTGGACCCTACGGGAAGCCCCACTACTCAGGCTTCTCCCTTGAGGTTTGCGGTGCCCAGAGGGTGCCAGAAGTGGCCAGAGGAGGGGGTTTCAGGGATCCTGAGGTCTGGCCTGGCATCCAGAGGTCCTGTCTGGACGCGGCCTGTCCCAAGGGTCAAGCGGACGACTGTGAGTCTAGCGCTGCTCTGCCGCCGGGTCTTTGCGTTGCCCAGTCCTCTCCCTGAAGGTTCCCCACCTCCTCAGGTCTTTGTTCAGAGGTCACCTTCCCAGTGGGGGCGCCTCTGGTCGTTACATTTGCAGCCCTCTTGTCTTCCTTCCCTGCTGTATTTTCTCACAGTGATTTATCACCATTTGAGATGCTGGGTTTTGCCTGGCTTTTGTTTTTTGGGGTCAGCCTGCCTCCACTAGAACGTGGGCCTCTTGAGGGCATGGGCTCGGTTCTTTGCTGTATCTACCGTGCCTAGGGCAGTGCATGGTGTAGAGTAGGTGCTCAGTGAATGTTTGTTAATGAAGTAGATAAAACTGTGTTTAAAAAAATATTTATTCAACTGTTCCAGGTATTAGTTGAGGCACTCAGACCCTCGATCTTTGTTGCAGCACACAGGATCTTTAGTTTTGGCATACCAATTCTTAGTTGCAGCATGTGGAATCTAGTTCCCCGACTGGGGATCGATCCCGGGCCCCCTGCATAGGGAGTCCTGCGTCTTAGCCACTGGCCCACCAGGGAATCCCCTGAAGCAGTGTGGTCTTGAGGGCACTGCATTTACCTTAAGTCCCTGAAGCGCCTGTGAAGTGCTGGTGGTGGCCCTGCCCTTTCTTATAAAGCCTGTGGGGGAGAAAAGCAGGTGTGTTTATAAAGCCTGTGGGGGAGAAAAGCAGGTGTGTGTGTGTGTGTGTGTGTGTGTGTGTGTGTGTGTGTGTGTGTTGCATCATCTGTTACTGCCATTTCAGAATGACTAGGTTTTCTTTCGGACTCATAAAGGCCGCTGAATCTGAATTTTGAGTCTCAAACATTAGAGGAAAGTGAAACTCTACCTGTGTGATGCGTGGTTGGTTACTTTTGCATCTCGCTTTGTGTGTGTGAGTGTCCCCCTGCGTGCCGTCGCAGCACCCCTGAGCCACTGTCAGCCTCCTGGGACCTGCGGCAGTGCTCCCCAGCTCCCCCGAGCGTGTTCCCCCCCCCCACACGCCCTCCACCTGTGCCCGGCTGCCCTCACACTCTCCTCGGTGAGTTCTGGGTCTGAACCCGCGTCTGTCACTCCCTCTCCCTTAGGATGTTGCTTCCTAGAGGTAGGGACCGCGTCTGCCTGGGCCTTTGCTAGCACAGTGGCCATGTTTGTTGAGTCTGGGTTAATAACGTAGTTCATTTACCTCCTTTAAGAAACAGTGATGAACAGAATGAGCGCATGTATTTTCATGAAATAACAGAAGGTGTTGGAGAAGAGGGTGTCCTTGGGGAAGTCACTGAGGCACTGTCGGCGGGATGCAGTTGTGGTCTCAGAGCTCTGCGACCCTCCTTCCTGGGTTGTGGGCAGCGGCACACCGGAGCAAGCCTGCTGTGCGGGGGTGAGGGTGCAGAGGTTCGGGGCGGTGGCGGGGTTCTGGCATTTGAGGGGGGGACGGTGCTTGTGTCGGAGCGAGGTGCCTGGTGTGTGTGCAGACCCGGCGTCCTGTCCCCACCCCTCAGCCTGGCCCCAGGGCCACCTTTCCACCCGCTGGCAGCTCCAGCGCATGCGGTTTCTCTGCTCCGACTCCAGTCAAGCCTTCTGCTTCAGTGCCCACCAGGCTGAAGTGGGCGCAGCTTAGCTCTGGCTCCAGAATCTTCTGCAGCTGTCCAGAACATGCTGACAGTTGCAGCCGGCTTCCAGCGGTGAAAGACTTACTAGTTTCTGTTGGTTTATGTGGTGTGTGTCCTTCAAGAGTGGCCTGTCAGCTCCTGCCTTCATACCTGTCATTGAAGTTGTGCTTTGGGGCTGGCAGCTTGCCAGAGTTCAACACTTGTGAGAACAAGTGTCGGCCTCAAGGGCCTTGGTGTTTACTGGTGGGAAATCCCTGGGCTCCAGCCTTTGTCTCGTGACCAGCTTTGGGGGGATAAAGGTGGCCGGGGTGTTTTCCGAGGCACTCGTCACAGACTGGTGTTGAGTAGGACCTGAGCGGATTTCTTCAGCACGACCCTCTGCTCCTTCCCTTGTCGTTGGCCGGCCAGGGGCGCTCGGTGTCACAGGTCTTGAGGCAGGTCCAGCTCTGTCGAGATGGCTTGATCTTCAGCACGCCTCGGATTTCCGCATGTCCACCAGAAGTGCTGCCGCCTGGAGGGAGGCTGCGTGTGGGGTCTGCGCCGCTGAGGTCAGGAGCAGACCTCTATGTTTTGTGCTGTCCTTCGAGAACCTGTTGTGGAGAAACTGCTCTGTTGGAGAGGAAGTGCTCAGGAGCATGTCTGTGTCAGCTCGAGTCTCATTAGATGGACCTGTCGTTGTCTTTGGAGGCTGCCGTCGTGGGCTGGACGCGTGTTCATTTCGCATCCAGGAGGCTGCAGCTGAAGAGTACGGCCCTCAGCAGGTGTTCCTGAGGCCGGCAGAAGGCGCGTTCACCGTGTGAGCCTCCCTGGCTGCCTGATGCCCGGGCCATCTGCCTCTGCTCGAGCTGGCTCGAGGGTGGTGGTCCTGCCAGGTTTTGTCCCCATGCGTGCGGACGCCCGGGGCCTGCTGCCTGCGCCGCCTCCAGCGCCACCTCGGGGATGGCCTCTGCTCTCTGTGCTGTCCCTCGCCTGGGCTGAGACCCGTGTGAGACCCACGTGGCACCGTTGCTGGAATACTCACTGGGTCCAGAAGCATGTCTGTAAAATCACCTGTTTTCAGGTCCATGAATCAACTCATCACGTTTTGTTATCTAAAAACTTGATGTTTGAGATTTTACTCAGTAGTTCATGTGTCAGTTTTGAATCAGAAGCAGCATTTGCCACTGTCTGGTGCGTTTCCCGTTGTCTCCTAGAGCCTTGCTTGGCGGGAGCGGGTCGCTCAGGTGAGGTCAGTAACCGGCTGCACGTGGCAGGACCCATGGTGCTCTCCCTGCCCCCATCCCGTTGGGCAGCAGTGACCCCACTGGGCATGTGAGCCGCCCGTCTGAAGCGGTGCCTGGGGTGGCGCTGCCGGAGCGCCGGCTCTTTCCTCCCCATCTCGTGGAGTCCCTTAGGGTCCCACAGCCCTGCTGCGCCTCAGTCCTGGGCCTGAGAGTTTGCACTTGGGATGACTCAGCGGGCACAGGGAGCGCTTACCCCTTGGCTGTGTCTGGGAAGCCTGTGAGGTGCTCGGTGGCCTGGGGCACAGCCAGGCCCCTGGCCTGGATGCTGAGGACAGCCCGGGCCTGTCTTGGTTCCTGATGGACCTTGGCATGGTGGCTGTGACCTTCTCCCTACTTCCCACTGCCCTGGAGGACAGAAGGTTCCAGCTGATATCCAGGGGAAGCTCCTGAGTTTGATTACACTTCTCTTAGCTTCCCTGGTAGCTCAGGGGTAGAGAACCTGCCTGCAGTGTAGTAGACGCAAGCGACATGGGTTTGATCCCTGGGAAGGATCTGCTGGAGGAGGGCACGGCAACCTACTCCAGTATTCTTTCCTGGAGAATCCTGGGGACAGAGGATCCTGGCAGACTATAGTCCATGGGGTCACAAAGAGTTGCACACGACTGAGCAGCTAAACAACACTTCTATTAGGATTGTATGCCTTGTTTATAGGGACAAACCCTTAAGGTACTGGCTGAACCACAGAGCTGAGTCCAGCCCTCGTACCTCTCCCGAGATGGAGGGTTTATGAGGTGCATCAGCCACACTAGACCTACTGTGAGCCTCAGTGTGTCCACGGAGACGGCAGTGTTCCAGAAGGAACCGATGCACCTCGGGCTCCCATTCCAGCGAGAGGGACCCACTGCTGGTCACATCTGTGCTGTCGGCCACGTTTAAAAAGGCAAGTTTTCTTAGATAGGCTTTACAGCGCTTGTTAGTCACAGTCTCCTAGTGTTTCATTGATTTTGTGCATTGAGTTAGTTCCTTCATATTTGTGTACCTTGCCTGAAGTGAAAATGAAGCCTGCCCATCCCAGCTGGGGAGCAGCTCTGGAGCTGGCGTGTGCTGTGTCCTCTGGGGTGACCTGCCTGCGCCAGCCTTGCCTGGCCTGGCCTGCCCTGCCGGGGGCAGCCCAGGCTCCTGCCTTTCTTGCCATCCGCTGCCTCGCTTCTCCTCCTCTGTGCTCATCACATTTGGCTCGCAGGGTGTTCCACCTAGATGTGTCTTACTTGTTTGGCTTTTGTGCCTCTTAGGATGAGCGTCTGCCTCCATCCGCTTTCCCCCTGTGGTTGAGCTGTCGCAGTCCGCACACGTTGGTTGCTGTGCCCGCCTGTCCAGCCTTTCTTGGTGCACTTCCTGTAGGACTCTGGCTTCTTTATAGTTCTCTACATCTCTTCCCCGTATTAATGGAGAGAGAAAATTTTTATCTAGCCTTTCTGAACAAACATAGTTTGAGTAAACTCAGGGAGATGGTGAAGGACAGGGAAGCCTGGCGTGCTTCATTGCAGGGGGTTGCAAAGAGTCAGACACAACTGAGCGACTGAGAAACAGCCATGTACGTGTAAGAAACAACTTTGGCCACACCCCTTTACCTGTTTAAATTCATAAAGCTAAGTGTTCAGGCGTCTTCAGCCTGCTTTTTTGTTACCATGTTGATGCACTTCTTACCACCTATCTGTGTGTATCGTTGCAGTCTCGATCCAGTTTCAGCTTATTCTTAGTGGCTGTACTTATGTTTGCAGGGACACAGCGTGGCCAGTAACAGTCCCTGCAGGCCAGCTTCCCTGCCTTTTCCTCCCACACAGACAGCCTCCTTTTCAGACGTAGCAGAGGATTGCAGCCCATGTTGACAGCCTTCTTCCTGTTCCAAGATGTGGAGCCAAGTGCTCTCCTGGTTCTTTTAAAGGGCAGGACTGTTAGAAACAAATCTGGGCGCTCTGAGTTCGTTCTGTGTTGTTCCACAACAGTCTGGTGATGAGTAGGCCCATGATGTCACTCCTGGAACGCTTTAGGCTCAGACTGGAAGGGCTTTTCTTTTTAACGGTTGTGGGCACAACTTTTGTGTATTTCCGATTTAACTTTGACACTATCTAAAAATCCTTCCTTAATGGCCATCTAAATTTTTAACTGTACGTCTGGCCACCTCTCCTAAGTATTCTTATGTATCTCACTGATGAAAATTTTGTTGTCACTTTGTTGACAGGTTACTGTATTGCTGTCCAAAACCATTTTAGTGGCAGCACGGGTCCATGGTGCTGGCCACAGTTGGATGGGTCAGCGTGCTTTAGCATAGTCCTGCCAGCCTTTGGTGTCTCTGTGTGTTGTAGACATACTTAATCATTCTTCTTATCTAATAATTCATCCCCCCAGCGTCTCCCCATAGTTAAAAATGTGTGCTGTGGTCTGGGGCTCTCGCTTGTATTTAAGAGACACATTTTCACAGCTCTGAGCTACTTGAGTTTTTTTGGTGCCTATTCTTTTGTTAAAAAACAGGCTTGATTGTTTATGGATTCGAATGAGATATATAAATTTATGTAGTCATTTGTGTGATACAGCTATTTTTATAACAGCTTATTGAGATATAATTCATATACTGTATAATCTGCCTATTTTAAAAGTGTCTAATTCAGTGGTTTTAGTGTATTTATGAGGTTATATGTCCCCACTTTCCAATTCCAGGACATCCTTCTCATTCCAGAAAGAAACCCCCGACCCATTAGCAGCCACTCTGTTCTCCCCTCCTGCTAGCCCCGACAACCACCAGTTTTCCTTTCTTTGTAGATCTCCTCATCTGGACATTTCACACAGATAGAATCACACAGTGTGTGGCTTTTGTGTCAGGCCCTTTTCACATCCCATAGCGTTTGCGTGTTCATCTGTTTGGTAGAGTATATCAGTACTTCCTTTTTATGGCTGAGTATTCAGCTTTTTTATAGCTGCAGTGCATTTTGTTTATTCATTTATCTGTTGATTGTCCTTTCCAACCCTTTTAGTTATCTATAATGCTGCTGCGAACATGCTTGTACAGGATTTGTGTGAACCTGTGTTTTCATTTCTAGGAGTGGGGTTGCTCGGTTGTACGGTACCTGTTTCCTTTTGAGGAACTGTTGTATGTTTTCTGATGTGGTTGCCCCATTTGACATCTTACCAGCAGTGTGAGGGTTCCAATTTCTGTGCGTCTCCATCAACACTTGTTATTATCTTTTTGATCCTGGTATGTGTGAAATGGAATTTCATTGTGGCTTTGACTTGCATTTCTATAGCAGCGAATGATGTTGAGCCTCTTTTCAGGTACTTTTTCGCCATTTGTATGGTTTTTTTCTTGGAGAAGTGTTTACTCAGATTTGTTGACTGTTTTTAAATTGTGTTTTGTTTTGTTTTTAATTGAATTGTTTGAGTTCTTTATACAGTCTGAATGCAAGTCCCTTATCAGATAGATGATTTGTAAATATTTTCTCCCATTCTTTGGCTTGTTCTTTCCCTTTGTTAGTGGTGCCTTTGAAGCACAGAAGTTTAAAATTGTGATGAAGTCCCTTTGATCTGTTTCTTCTTTTGTTCCTGTGCTTTTGGTTTCATATCTAAGAAACCATTGCCAAAATCATAAAGATTTACTCCTATATTTTCTTCTAAGAGTTTTCTAGTTTTATTTCTTACATGTAGATCTTTGATCCATTTGAGTTAAATTTTGATGTGGGAAAGGCAGCCACCTTCATTTTTCTGCGTGTGGATATCCAGTACCATTGGCCGAAAAAGGCTTTTTCCCCTTGAAGCCTTGGCACCCTTGTCAAAGATTGATTGGCCATAGACTTAGGAGTTTTCTTCTAGACTCTGCTCCGTTCACCACTGCGTGTATCGTTACACAGCACCACACTGTCTTGATTACTATAGCTTTGGAATGAATTTGGAAACCAGGTAGTGTGAGTCCTCCAGTTTTGTTCTTTTTTTTGAGATTGTTTGGCTATTCTGGATTCCTTGAATTTCCATAAGAATTTTAGAATCATCTTGTCAGTTTCTGCAAGGAAGCCAGCTTCTTTTAATAGGGATTGCAAATTTTAAAAACTTGTTAGGTTTTAAAATTTGTTTAAATAACTAAAAACACATAAAATTCTTGAATTTGGAGGTAACTTGGGTGTGCAGTGAGCATTTTGGCTCTAAATCAGTTACTTTTCCAAGTTGTTAAGCATTATCCACTACTGTTCTTTTTGAGCAGCTTGTTTCTTCTTCATCAGCTGTACCTTTCATGCGCGGTTGGCAGTTCTTGGACTCTTCTTTACATTTGGTTACTCTCTGTGTTCCGGGACTGCTTAGGTACCCGCTCTGTTTAGCTGTGGGACACAGTCTGAAGCTGGTCTTTTTGTTCAAGCCCTGGGTGCCTTCTGTGCATCTCGCCTTATATCATGTGTGGGTGGGTGAGCAGGGAAGGGGTTCTGGGACGGGAGACCCTGAGGTCACAGGTTTGGACCAGCTTGCTCTGTGACAGGCCACAGAAGGTGTTTAGGGAAGGCCAGCTGAGCAGGGCTGGGGGCGTTGGAGGCGTATGCGGTGCTGAGGGAGCCTGTGAGGGCGGGTCGATGCTGGGTGGGGGGGTCGTAGGCGCGCAGACCGGGCAGGGTGAGGTTTGAGCAGGAGGAGACTTCAGAGTAGAGGGCCGCGGCCAGGGCTGCACGTCCGAACATCGGGCGGCCTGCCTGTGCTTGGTGATGGCTCAGCGACATCTAGACTTGAGTTCATATGTTCAGAACAGTGAGCCGCCTTGAACCTTACCTCTCTTTTCCTGTGCCCCCAGTATGACACGGTTCCCATTCAGTCCAGCGTGGTGTTATGCTCCTGCCCATCCCCATCAATGGTGAGGACCCAGACTGAGTCCAGCACGGCCCCCGGCGTTCCCAGCGGGGGGAGCAGGCAGGGCCCCGCCATGGACGGCACCGCGGCCCAGCCCCGGGCGAGCGCCAGCGCTCTGCAGCACGCCGCGCAGCCCCCGCAGCCTCGGAAGAAACGGCCCGAGGACTTCAAATTCGGGAAGATTCTCGGTGAAGGCTCGTTTTCAACAGTGAGTACACGCCGCTGCCGTTTGTTGGACGAGGGTGTTCTCTTTGGGAGCACTGGCCTTTCTCGGGACGCAGAGCTGGGCGCTGAGATGCTGTGGTGGCGCTCCACCCCAGAGGAGCCTCTCGGGCCCCTTGGGGATTCGTCTCCTACATGTAGTGAAGGTGACTTGGGGCTGGCTGCCACCAGTCAGATCAGATGGTTAAAATATCGAAGCTGTGATTTTTGTAGGTGAAAGCTTTAAAAGGCATTTCATAATCTTGTTTTTAATTTTCTAAAAAATCCAGTGAAATTTTATTCTCGTCAGGCATCAGCAAGTGACATTTCCTATCATTGTGTCCTATTGGCAAGACCCTGGGAGTTTTCTCTTCCTTAGATTGAACATCAGTATTGGTGTCAGTGTCTGTTCATAGTTGTTGGGAAACATTCAGTTCAGTTCAGTTGCTCATTCGTGTCCAACTCTCTGCAACCCCATGAACCGCAGCACGCCAGGCCTCCCTGTCCATCACCAAAAATTTTCCATTTATGAAATATTTCAAACTACAAAGAACGTGACATACTACAGCTCACCCATGTTCCCAGTATCATTTTAATTGTTAACTTTTGCTCCGTTCACATTTTTATTTTAGATTTTTTTATTGGCAGTATTTAAGTTATGAAAGAATTGGGTCCTCATGATAAAAACCTTCAACTTTGAGAATAAGGCCCAGTAGGTCTGGTACTCACAGGTCCTTTCAGAAAGAGAAAAACTGTTTTGGAAAGAACCTTGGGTGTTCTGCAGTTACTTGCACGAGTCCAGTAAAAGAAGCAGTGTTCTCCTTCTCTCAGCTGGCCCTCACAGGATGTTTATGTTGCCTGGAAAATGAGGACGTGTTTGTGACGTCCCCCCAGCGTCCCTGGGTTTCCACCGTGGGTGAAAGTGCGTGCCATCTGTTCTGGATGCAGAGAAGCCCCAGCTGGTCTGGTCTTCCCGGTGCCCAGCAAAGCCCGAGAGCCCGCAGGCTCTTTTCTGGCGCTGCTGGGAGTCCTGCAGCCTGCGGCCTCCGATTACATGTGCTGCCCGCAGGTCTTTCCCACCACTCTTGCAGCAGGTCTCCAGGGCAGGAGTGGAGGAGAAGAGGCGGCTCCCAGGCTGGGTGCTAGAGAGGGGAAGCTTGGTCCGCTGCCCATGGCTCCCTGAGGGTGCTCCTGCCGTCAGCTTGGGCCGTGTGGACGGACATAGGAGACCTGCGTGGAATGTGCAGTTCACGTGACAGAAGGATGAGACGGCGTCTCCTTCAGAGAGGGCTCCGTTACACGCTAGCGCCTGAGCCACGCGCTTCCTCTCTCTTCTCACCTGGCCAGCGCGTGCTGCTGTCAGCCTTGCGTCAGTCATGACCTCAGGAGGCCGGCCCTTCACCAGCCCTGCTCCTTACCCTCCAGCGGCTGAGGGCAATCCAGGGTTCCTCTTCCACAGAGATCCTTCCCATCTTTCCGCCTGAGCACGTGTAATCCAACCTTGGTCTTACTGACTGCAGAGCTTCACACAGTGCCCAGGGTCACTTGTGATGAACTTGAGGGATTCTGTAATGGGATAGAACTCACAGCCCTGGAGTAGACAGGTTTGCATCTGCTCGTGGGTCCTTGGCCGTTCCCTGCATGTGTTACAGGAGAGGAATTGGCACCGGCTGGTGGAGGGGGGTGCCCCAGCTCACTGCCAGGGGGGCCATCAGGCACTGGGAAGTTGTTGCTCAGGTTGTGCCCAGGTGTGTGTAGAAAGGTCTCTTCCCTGTTGTGTGGGGCCCCACCGGTGCTCTGTCTCCAGGGTTGAGGGTCAGGCTGTGCCAGGAGAGGGCACAGCCGGGGGGTGGTGCTGGCATGCTGGGGGTGGCTCTGCCTCTGTTTCCCATGCCCTCCAGGCAGGCGTGGGATTATAGCATCTGCAGGGGGCATCAAAATCAAGTGAAATGGATGGTAACCGTTATTGGTAAAAGCCCAAATTCAGGGCAGCCTTTTGCAGTGAACATGTACCAGGGACATATCCATAGAGTTATTTTTCTGAAGCAATTCCCAATACCCACTTGGTGGAGGTATTACTTGCTGCTGCTTCCCACAGTTTGTTAGGGTTACGCTAGTGCTAAGGTTTGTGAATATATGTTTCACTGCATCGAGGAACATTGACAGATGCTGAGGACCCTTCTGGAAACATGTGAGGAATATCTGTTTCCTTGACTGTGAGAACACGTTGCCTTAGTCACTGACCGTGTTTGTCCGCACAGGGCGGGAGTGTGTAAAGAGGGATTTCAGAGGGGACGGGGTGGTCCTTGTGGTTGGTTGCAGGGTGCCTCGTGAGACTCTGTGCCCTAGTGACATTGGGTGTTTTTTCTCTTCTTTTTCCCCCTTTTCTTCCCAAACCAGGTTGTCCTGGCCCGAGAACTGGCAACCTCAAGGGAATATGCTAGTAAGTAACTAACTCCAGCGAGCTAGGTTGCTCAGTGTCTAGGAAGCAGGGACAGCGCCCTGGCCCGCGGCCGCCTGGCTGCCCCACCCCGGAGGGCTCTGCGCTGGTCTCGGGGGACAGGGCACTGTTGGTCTTAGAGATCACAAATCTGGTGGGTGTGTTTTGTGAAACACTTTAATTTGTGTTTGATACTTTATGTGTTGTGTCTTTAGTTGTTTTCTTACCATTTCCAATTGCAGTAACTTGCTTCTTTCTTAAGTTAAAATTCTAGAGAAACGCCACATTATCAAAGAGAACAAAGTCCCGTATGTAACCAGAGAGCGAGACGTGATGTCGCGGCTGGATCATCCCTTCTTTGTTAAACTTTACTTCACGTTTCAGGATGATGAAAAACTGTGTATCCTTTGAACACTCAAAGCCTCCGAAATGCCATGCCAGCGATTGCTTATTGTTTTGGAACCATGACCCCGTTTTTGTTTTCAGAAGTAGCCCCTTGCCTGGAAAGGAAAGGGTAGCGTATTCTAGATACAAATGCATTCACATCACTTGCTTTGGGACTCCTGGGATTGCAGACAGTCACTGAAGTCGAACATTGCTTCAAGGGAGATCATCACAGCCACTTTTGAGGTTTTCTATTGGTAAACTTCGTAGCTCAACTGTTTCAGTACTGACGTTGCTAGACCTTTACTGAAAGGCGTTTCCCCCACTCCTCTTGACCAGCGTCCGTGCAGCACCTATCAGGTGTCACATCCTGTGCGCAGAGCAGGGACGTGAGCGAGAAGGGTCGTGGGCATCCAGGGCTCCTGGGAAGTGGGCACCACTCTGCCCTCCCTGGCCTGGGGCTCTGGGGTTTGGTTGGAAGAGGCTTCTTTCCCAGGCTCAGCTGCCCGGTGAGAAGTTCAGGGAGTGACCTCCAGAAACCCAGAACCTTTCTCCCTGCCTCTGGGGCTGTCCCCCACCCCCGCTCCGCCCCTCCCTCCAGGGCTGTGCTCCCTGCTTCTCCACCCTGCCGATTCTTTGCTTTATTTCAGGGCATCCCCTGAACTTGTTCCCTGACGTGTCCTCTAATCCCTGAACACTGTCATTTTTCTTGCTCCTTTGCTCGGGGTTGGGGGGCTTTGTCTATGCCGTCAGCTTGTCTGTTGTTCCCTGGGCAGCCGGGTTGGCCGGTGCTCCCTGCTTCCAGCCCCTCTCCTGCAGCTGTTCTTCCAAACCCAGCCTTCCCTGGCCCCTGGATGCCCGGAGACGCTGTCTGAGCCCCAGCAGACGCTCTTGGCTGCAGCTCGATGGGGGAGGTCACTCAGATTTAAACCTTATTCAGGCTTAAACCTCAGTCTGTGCATCTGCTCTTTTCCTTCTGCCCTTGGGTCTCCAGAGCCCCTCCCCGCCCCCCCCCCACCCACCTGGGGGTGGACCTGCCCTGAACCCCCTCCCCTCCTACCCTCCTCTCTCCACTCTCCACCTTCTGGGTTAAAACTTGTCTTGATCCTCTTTCCCCTTGCACACCGCTTTCTGGCTCCTTCAGCCATCAGTTGAATGTTGTCTTTGGTTCATTGAGAAGGCCTTGTTGAGTGCCGGGGTGGGAACATGGTGGTATGTGAGGTGAGGGCTCTGCCCTCGGGGGGCTTGTGTTTCCCTGCCGAGTTAGATCTACACGGATGATTCCTGGCTGTGTAGGAATCAGGCCAGTGGGAGGTGGGAGTGTTGGAGTTGCTGTTTTAGTGGTCGAAGGAGAGGCCATCAGCCAGAGGCCTGGACGGAGCAGGGGCAGGTGTGGGTGGGTTGGGGGGCACCGGGCCCAAGAGACCGGAGTCCCAGAAAGAGTTCTGGGTTTTCTTCTGAGTGTGGTGCGGAGCCCAGCAGGGTCTGGGGCAGCTGCCGCGTGCTCTCGCCCGGGCCGCTGCTGGGAGGAGGCTCTTGGGAGCGGGCAGGGAGGCCGGGGCCTCGGAGCCGGTGCACGTTGTTCCCGCACCTGATGTGTGGTGGCGCCTGCCACTCGAGACCCCGAGGTCAGGTTGGTGTGCAGACTCGGGGGCAGAGAGCCGGAGCGGGCCTAGCAGGGCAGAGTTCCAGGGAGTGGAGACAGCAGATCCCAGGGCCACGGCCAGCTGGTTCCAGTGAGGGTGCTGGCTGCCCGGCCAGACAGCGCCGGGTAGGCCAGTAGTTGGGCGCAGGCCTGAACTGTGGATCGGCCCCCAGGGAGGTGTGGAGAGCGCAGTCTGGGGTGGGGCGCGGGTCTCGAGAGGGGCTAGCAGGCCCAGCTGGTTTTCCCAGTGTTGCGCTCTCAGGGGGACCGGTGAAGGGGTCCAGCGACCATGGCCTGCGGGGCGGGGAAGTCCTGCACATTTGTTTCCAGGGTCGCAGCGGGTGTGCCTCTCTACCTGGCTTTAGCATCACCTGCCCCCGCCTGTGTGCTGCCAGGGGCCTCCTGGGGACATCGGAGCACCCCTCAGCCTGCTCTGGGTCTCACTTTGAGGCCGCCTTGACCCCTCGTACCCCATGCTCCTCTCTGAGCCTGTGGAGCTCTCTGGCCAGTTTTCTGGAGTCCCAGGCCTGGGCTTCCAGCAGGGCCCCTGGAGAATGCGTCTTGTCATCTGGGAGGCTCCAGCAGTCGCACACGCTGATGGCGCCTCCTCCCAGGGTCAGGAGCAGCGGCAGCAGGCCCTAAGGCTGGGTGAGTGAGCTTGCTGTCTGATTTCAGACGGGATTGGCCAGAGTAACGCAGGCGGAGGGGACTCTAGGTCTTTGTCCAACAGTGTCTGTTGCTCTTGACCTTTTACCACTTTGAAAGCCTGTGGAGATTGCAAGGGCTCACTTACCTTTGATAGGAGTGAGACCCGGGGGGACTTGCACTCTACTCAGTCTTTCGTGGCTCACAGTGTGTTGAAAGAGAAAGTAAAGGAGACACTCTGCCTGAAGCAGATCCCCAGCATGCACGGCATCCTTCCTGTAGCCGTGATGTGCCTGCTGGGGAGAACAGCGCCTCCTGCAACTGCAGGGGTAACCGCCCCGGGATAGACGAGGCAGAGCCTGGAGATTCCCCTGCCACAGCCTGAGAGCAGGCAGGTCGGTCCGCGAGGGGACTCCTGGGCTCTGGCAGCCTTTTTGCCCTCTGGAGGTTCAGCTTGACCAACTTAGTCCCTGCTCCCAAGAGAGGCTGAACTCAGAGCAGCCCGCCCACCCTCCCTCCCTGGGTGCAGGGCAGGGCTGGGCACTGGAGCCAGACGGCCAGGGTGCCTTTCCTCCAGCAGGGGTGCAGCTGGAGGGGCTTCAGGGCTGCTGCCGGGCCAGCCTGCGTTCTTCCTCCGCTGCCCCCTGCCCGCCCTTGGTGTCCTCTTGCAGCCTGGGGACAGGAATGGCGCACTGGCCCTCAGGAAGCTGCGCTTCAGGCTGGGTGACCTTGAGCCAGTTGCTTAACCTCTCTGGGCTGGGTTTGCTTGCAGAGTGCAGGCATTGGGCTCAGCAGGCTCTCCAGTTCTGCCACGGCCTGTGCTCCTCATCCCAGGAATTCACCTGTTCCTGCTGAGAGAGCAGCCTCGTCTCCTGCCCTGAGGCCTTCGCTGTGCTGGGGAGGAGGAGCGGAGCCATGAGGTCTGAGAGTATTCCTGGGGAATGAGGAACGTGTGTGGGCAGAGAGAACACGGGCTTGAAGCCGTGATCCTCAGCATCTGTCGTGTTCAGAATCGTCGGTCACTAGCTCCCTGGCTGGGCAGAGAACTCAGAGTGTCCCTCACACAGGAGACAGAAACTCGGGGAGTGGGCAGATAAGGGGCAAAACCTGTGAAGCCAGAAGAGGCACCGTGGCCAAGCCTTTCACGGGGGCTGTTGTTCTCTGGGAGACTGCGCTCCTGCGCTGGAGAGGCACCGTGGCCAGTCCAGGGCTGGTGGGACCTCTGCTCAGAGTTGGCTGGGCTGGAGTCTGCAGGCCGTTGGCGAGGCTGGCCATGGGTGCCGGCCTTCCCTGAGGAGGGGTCGGAGCAAGGCAGGGAGGGAGGGGCCCTGGCTGAGGCCCTTTGCTTTCCCTGGAAGTAAGGTTGGTTTTCCGCTTCAGCTGCCTGTTACACGTTGTTCTAGTTGGAAGGGCTTGGGTAGCCACGGAGGGGGCTCAGTCAGAAAGTTTCGAGCAGCTTCGGTTGCTGGTTTCTTCCCTCTTGGCCTTGTCCTCCCTGCGTCGCAGTGTCAGGCACCTTCCTCCGTGGGCGATGCAGGGCCTTGGGGAACAGAAACCAGATGGAACATCTTGACCACAGGCCACCCCCGGCGCCATTGCTCAGGGTGGGCAAGGCCTTGGGCCACCCCGTCCCTGGCGGCCTGTAGCTTCCATTAAGAGTTGCCGTACTCCATGGGGAGGAAGCAGTTCTGTGGGATCCGTCGCTCGCATCAGCCTTTAGTCCGCTTTGAGAAAGGGAGAAGAGGAGCGAAACAGCACACTGCGGTGTCTGAGGGGAGAGGGGACCACAGAGAGAGTCAGAATGAGCCAGACAGGGTTTCTCCCCCGGAACTGCTCACTTCACGTGTGCCGGGAGCCTTCTTTTGAGGAGCCTTTCCGTGACTTGGCGCCGCACAGCCTGAGGTGCGAGGCTGGCGCAGGCTGTGAGGGTGGAAGCGCTGCCCGCATCTCCAGCGGCTCCCTTCACGGAGCCCACGGGGATCTTCTGAGGACAGGCGTCCAGAAGGGGCAGTTGGCTAAGAGGCCTGTGTTTCTGTGCTGTTGGTGAGAACCCCTGGGGGCCTGTCCTGGAGCCAGGCCAGGGGATCCCTCCAGACCCAGCTCCGCAGGTCTGTGGGGGGCCTGGCTGGGGGCGGGGCAGCTGTCTCTGGCTACAGGTACCTTCAATTTTCATTAATTTAAAAAAAATTGCTACTGGGCTGCTAAGATTAGTTTAAAAGAATGACTTTTGCTGTCTTCCTTAACCATGCGATGTTTAGATTTTGGCCTTAGTTATGCCAAAAATGGAGAACTACTTAAATACATTCGGAAAATTGGTTCATTCGATGAGACGTGCACCCGCTTTTACACGGCCGAGATGGTGTCCGCCCTGGAGTACTTGCACGGCAAGGGCATCGTCCACAGGTACCAAGCTGGGGGCTGCCGGCTGCTCCCCAGACCTGGGCTCAGCTCTGGTCTCCTTCCTGGAGGGTGGGCTGCCTCCCTGTGAGAACTGAGAACCTGGCACCGAGAGACCGTGGGCCTGAAGTACCAGGTGAAACCGGTCAGGTGTCTTTTTCGCCAGGCTAATGATTCTCTTCACCATCTTGGCTGCCGCTTTTATTTTGTCAGATTCTGTATGTACTTACTTCTGGTCTCATTTTCCAGTAGTCAAATTGAAAGTATTCATTTGAGCTTTTTTTTTCCCTTATAAATTTTTTTTTTGGTGGTAGTGGTAGTAGAATACACATAACATAAAAATTTATCATTTAATCATCTTTCCCCTCCCTGTTTTATTGAGAAGTAGTTGACATCCCTAAGTTTAAGGTATGCGTTGTGATGGTTTGATTCACATTTATTGTGTAATGATACCACAGAAGGTTTAAAGGCTCTTTATAAACATGAGAGATTATACTTCAGTTAAAAGCTTATTAAAATGATAGATGCAGTTATGAAATGATTGATTCAAATGTCCTCACTGGATCAGTTGATACTGTTCAGTGCTAACTTTAGACTTGTGTTCTTGGTTGTTCATCTATACAGATTATAGGTATTAACCAGTTCATTTTGTTTTTAGCTAAATTTGGAGTATGTAACGTTACTGTTTCAAATATTTCATCTCAAGTGTGAAAATCTGCTTTCACAGGGACCTGAAACCAGAAAATATTTTGTTAAATGAAGACATGCACATCCAGATCACAGATTTTGGAACAGCGAAAGTATTATCCCCAGAGAGTAAACAAGGTGTGTGTTTCGTTTCCTGCAGACCCCGCTCCGTGCTTCAGACCAAACCCTCTTAGAAACCGGTGGAGTGCGGTGCCTTGTGCTCGTCCTCAGTGACAGTTGTTTGTAGTTCCTTTGTTGTTGTAAAGAAGATGCTTGAGTGTTCCTCAGGGAAGCCCCTGCCTCCGGGCAGCTCTAGCAGAGGGCCTGGTCGGTGAGTGCCTGGTTTAGTGGGGGCCAGGAGGAGGCTTCCCCAGCATCCATGGTTGGTCCTCCTGGCCTTGAGTGGTGCTGGGTCCCCAGGCGCTTTCTGTACCTTGTCTCAGGGCCTCGGATGCCTGCCGTGGCTCACCCTCCCTAGTCATCTTCCTGGAAGTTTCTGGGGTGTCTCGTTTGTTCTCATTTCCCATGCAGGGGTGTGGGCTCAGTGCGATCAGCTCCCAGTTCTTCCTTTTGGCACTGTGGGTTCTCCAGGGCGGGGGGAAACACATTCACGATGCCCACTGTCTGCCTGTCTCCTGTGTGCAAATGCCAGGGGTGGTGGCCCCAGCACGCCGATCACACGTTCTGTAAGGTCACAGGGTGAGTGGGGGCTGGCTTTCCCCGCTGGTCCAGTGCACGTTCGTCATTGCAGACCCTCCTAACCACTGCCCCTCGCTGGTGTTTCCTAGCTGGATTATGTGCCGTGACAGTTGCTGACAGCCTACCTGGGGTAGAGGAGAGCCTGGGTGTCTTAGCTAGCCAGGGGCCTCTCGGCCAGGGTGGGGTGCAGGCATCTTTCAGCCCTTCAGGTGTTTGTTGACTGGAAATGATAAACTTTGAGGTTTATAGAATGGCAGTTTAACTCGGAAAACTGTTCAGGTGTTGGGGTAGAGAGAACATGAAGTTCTGTGTAGTGAGGTTGCAGGAAGCTCAGGCCCCATGTGTGTGAAGTAATAAATGACCCTGAAAATGAACCTTGGGTGTGGGGCCAGATGTGACAGAACTGCCCTGACCTGAGAAGCTGCTGCAGGGACCCCCACATAGGGCCTGTGCTTCTGCTGGGCTCATGGGTACCCGGGAGACAAGGACCTTGATGGGGGTGGGGACAGACGTACTGGGGTGGGTAGAGGGTTTGCTGGTGGAAGGAAGATTCAGACAGGAGCCTCCACTTTGCTGCAGCTGCTCTTTTCGTCTGTAGCTTCTTGGCATCTCTTTTTTTTCCCTTGTGTCTGTTGAAGAAACCAGGTCGTTGTCTTGCAGAGCTTCCCGGAGTTTGTCGATGGCACCTCTGTGGAGTCCTGTAGCGTTCTCCTTTCCCCTCTGTACATCTTGGAAGTCAGGAGTTGGATGTGGCTGCATGATGACGTTCAGGTTCAGTCCTTTCACACCAGCGGCTGGTGTGCGTAGCGTGTTCTTCATTTGGGAGCGTGTAACATCCAGTCATCTCTCCCTCTGTGATGTCAGCAGCCCTTTATAGCTGCAGTGGCCTAGATCTATCTGTTCATTAGAGAATGCAGAGTGATCGTAGCCCAGTTCTTTCATTCTGGAGCTGGAATTCTTTAAAGAGAAACTTCTCCTTTGCCACTATTTGGTTAACTAGTGATGTTGATTGTAAAGGAAAAACTGGATAAATGCTCGCTTCTTTCCCCTTTATTTACAGCTTTTGAAAAGTGTGAATTGGTTCACTGTCCTGATGACCAGTTCATCAAAAACATTATTAACTCCACCTCACACCGTACACAGAAGTTAACTTGGATAGATCAGAGATCTGAATATAGGAGCTAAAACAATTACACTCTTGGAAGAAGGCATTGGAATAAACCTCTATGACCTTGGGTGAGGTAGTGGTCTTTAGATACAATACCAAAAGCATAAGCAACAGAACAAGCTTTAAACCTTTGGTGCTTTGACACATTAAGAGAGTGAAAAAGACAACCCGTGGGACTGAAGAGGAAAAAAAATTTCAGCTCCTGTATCTGATAAGGGACTTGTACTCAGAGTATATGAAGAATTCATAACAACAACAAAGAATTTTTAATGGGGCTGAATAGACGTTTTCTCCAAAGATAAACACCAAAGAAGATAAACAAACGGCTGATAAACACATGAAAAGATGCTCAATATCACTCATTAGAGAAATGCAAATCAAAACTGCAATGAGTTATCGCCTCACACCAGTCAGAATGACCTTCATCAGGAAGTCTACAAACAGTAAATGCAGGAGAGGGTGTGGAGGAAAGGGAGCGCACTTGCACTGTTGCTGGGAATGTAAACGGACAGCCACTATGGAGGACGGTATGGAGACTCCTTTAAAAACTAGGAATAACATCCCCATATGACCCAGCAGTGCCACTCCTAGGCATGTACCCTGAGGAAACCAGAATTGAAGAGAGACTTGTATCCCGTTGTTCATTGCAGCACTGTTTACAATAGCTGGAACATGGCAGCAACCTAGATGCCCATCGACAGATGAATGGGTAAGGAAGTTGTGGTACATACACACGATGGAATATTACTCGGCCATAAAAAGGAATGCATTTGAGTCCGTTCTGATGAGGTGGATGAACCTAGAGCCTATTTTACAGAGTGAAGTAAGTCAGAGAGAGAGAGATAAATATTGTATTCAAACACATACATACGGGATCTAGAAAAATGGGACTGAAGAATTTATTTACAGGGCATCAGTGGAGAAACAGACGTAGAGAATAGACTTATGGGCTTGGGGAGAGGGGAGGAGAGGGTGAGATGCATGGAAAGAAGTAATACGGAAACTTGATTACCATATGTAAGATAGCCAACGGGAATTTGCTGTATGACTCAGGAAACTCAAAGAGGGGCTCTGTATCAACCTAGAAGGGTGGGATGGGGTGGGAGATGGGAGGGAGGTTCAAAAGGGAGGGGATATATGTATACCTGTGGCTGATTCACGTTGAGGTTTGGCAGAAAACAACAAAATTCTGTAAAGCAATTATCTTTCAATTAAAAAATAAATTTAAAAGGATTTAGAAAAGAAAATACATGGAAGAAAAGAAATAAGAGCAGAAATTGGTGAAATTGAAAAGAAAAAAAACAAAAGCAGTATAGAAATTTAACAGAGCCAAAGTCCAGAGGGAGGAGGCTAAGTGGTCTGGGGATGCCGGATGTGAGGGCTGTGGGTCTGAGGGGGAGAATGCCGCTCAGTGTTACCAGGTCTTTGTAGAGACACCCAATCCCATGGGGTCTTTTTGACACTCATTTTGCCCCAGTACAAACAGAGTTGGGAGGCAGGTATTATTTCAACAGCATTTGAAACTTAGAAACGTTGGCGCAGTCTTACGTCGTGCCTGTCACTTTCCTGTGCTTCCATTATCTCTTTCTGCCACTCAGCACCCTTAAGACCTTCTCCCGCCAGGCTTCAGCAACATGTGAACCGTGAACTTCCTGATGTTCAAGCTGGTTTTAGAAAAGGCAGAGGAACCAGAGATCAAATTGCCAACATCCGCTGGACCATGGAAAAAGCAAGAGAGTTCCAGAAAAACATCTATTTCTGCTTTCTTGACTATGCCAAAGCCTTTGACTGTGTGGATCACAATAAACTGTGGAAAATTCTGAAAGAGATGGGAATACCAGACCACCTGACCTGCCTCTTGAGAAACCTGTATGCAGGTCAGGAAGCAACAGTTAGAACTGGACATGGAACAACAGACTGGTTCCAAATAGGAAAAGGAGTTTGTCAAGGCTGTATATTGTCACCCTGCTTATTTAGCTTCTATGCAGAGTACATCATGAGAAACGCTGGACTGGAAGAAACACAAGCTGGAATCAAGATTGCCGGGAGAAATATCAGTAACCTCAGACATGCAGATGACACCACCCTTATGGCAGAAAGTGAAGAGGAACTCAAAAGCCTCTTGATGAAAGTGGAGAGTGAAAAAGTTGGCTTAAAGCTCAACATTCAGAAAACGAAGATCATGGCATCCGGTCCCATCACTTCATGGGAAATAGATGGGGAAACAAGAAACAGTGTCAGACTTTATTTTTTGGGGTTCCAAAATCAGTGCAGATGGTGACTGCAGCCATGAAATTAAAAGACGCTTACTCTTTGGAAGGAAAGTTATGACCAACCTAGATAGCACATTCAAAAGCAGAGACATTACTCTGCCAACAAAGGTCCGTCTAGTCAAGGCTATGGTTTTTCCTGTGGTCATGTATGGATGTGAGAGTTGGACTGTGAAGAAGGCTGAGCGCCGAAGAATTGATGCTTTTGAACTGTGGTGTTGGAGAAGACTCTTGAGAGTCCCTTGGACTGGAAGGAGATCCAACCAGTCCATTCTGAAGGAGATCAACCCTGGGATTTCTTTGGAAGGAATGATGCTAAAGCTGAAACTCCAGTACTTTGGCCACCTCATGCGAAGAGTTGACTCTTTGGAAAAGACCCTGATGCTGGGAGGGATTGGGGGCAGGAGGAGAAGGGGACGACAGGGGATGAGATGGCTGGATGGCATCACTGACTAAATGGACATGAGTCTGGGTGAACTCCGGGAGTTGGTGATGGACAGGGAGGCCTGGCGTGCTGTGATTCATGGGGTCACAGAGTCGTACACGACTGAGCGCCTGAACTGAACTGAGCTGAAGACCTTCTCTGTTTCTCGCCACCATTGCCTTTGCTGGCTCGCAGCAGTATACAGTAGGGACTGCACACCATGGAGATCTTACTCAGGACGCAGTACCTGTACGTCTGGGCTTGGGCTTAATACAAGGTCTCCAGGAGAACCATCTCTGGAAGACAGGGCTCCCTGTTCTTGCTTCAGTTTAGTATGTTGAAATTTGCAAATGCCATGCACACTTGTAAGAATGTCAGTTACAATTTAGTCTATAGGAAATGACCATTTGATCAATAAATTTTTGCTTTTAATTAAAAAAGTGAAAAAGACAACCCATGGAGTTGAAGAGGAAAAAAAAAAAATTTCAGCTTCTGTATCTGTACCCACAATATATAAAGAACTTATAACAAAAAAAAATTTTTTTAAGGGGTCTGAATAGATATTTTCTCCAAAGAACAGTAACAAGTGGCTGATAAACACATGAAAAGATGCTCAAGATCTTAGGGAAATGCAACTCAAACCCACAGTGAGACACCACTCCACACCCACTAAGATGACTGTGGTCGAAAAGACCATAAGAAGCATTAGCAAGGATGGGGAGAAATTGAAGCCCTCCTATTCTGCAGGTGGGGTTGTCAAATGCTGCAGCCACTTTGGAAAAGTCTGGCAGTTCCTTACAAGGTTCAGCATAGTTATGTTGTAATTGACAGTTCAGCTTCTAGTTAATATATCCAAGAGAACGGAAAAACATTTATATAAAAGGTTGTACACAGTTGTTCATAGCAGCTTTATTTGTAATAACCAAGGAGTGGAAACAGCTCAGGTGTCCATCAACGGATGAACTGATAGATGAAGCGTGGCTCTCTGTACAGTGGAGTGTCATTCAGCCTTGGAAGGGATGAAGTTCTCATACAGGCTGCAGCCTTGGTGAACTGTGAAAACTGCTTGAGTGACAGCCGGCTGGGATCAGGGCAGGGCTTGTGTTGCGTGGATAGGTCAGTTTGGGAGTCCTGCTGTCTTAACACTATTGTCTTCTGACCTTTCACTGTGGAATGTCTTTCTGTGTATAGCTTTTGTAATTTCTATTTTTTTTTTGTAGGTTTTGGTATTATAAGCTTTGTGCTTCTTTTGTTAAATTTATTCCTAAGTATTTTTTATTTTATTTTTGAGGTTGTTGTAAATGTAGTTGTTTTCTTAATTTTCAGATTTTTCATTGAGGGTGTTTAGGAATAGAGTTGACCTTTTTGGTGTACTGATCTTACGTCCTGCGGCCTGGATGGACTTGTGTATTACTTGTGATAGTTTTTGAGCAACTTCCTGGGGACGTTTTATGTACAAAATGGCGTCATCTGTCATTAGAGATAGTTTTACTTCTTCCTTTGCAGCCAGGATGCCTTTTGCCTCACGTTCTTTCCTGCTTTTTCTGGTTTGACCCTCCTGTTGACTAGCGAGAGCAGGCATCCTTGTCTTGTTACTGATCTTCGGGGGAGAGCTTTCAGTCTTTCACCGCTAATGTTCACCACTGAGTGTGATGTTCCTTGTGGGTTTTTCATGGTGTCTTTATCAGGTTGTGGATGTTCCCTTCTGTCCTAGTTTGTTTTGTAGTTCATCATGAGGAGTATAGAATTTCGTTAGAGGCTTTTTCTGCATTTCTTGATCAGGTTGGTCACGTGGGTCTTGTGCTCTTCATTTCTTTGTGGCTGTGCTGGGTCTTTGTTGCTATGCCTGGGCTTTGTCTAGTTATGGCAGGCGGGGCTACTCTGCTTGGCGGTGCACGAGCTGCTCATTGTATTGGCTTCTCGTTGCAGAGCAGGGGCTCTAGGCGTGTGGGCCTCAGTAGTTGGGGCGCACGGGCCTCAGTAGTTGGGGTGCACGGGCTTGGTTGCCCCACATGTGAGATCGTCCTGGACCAGGGGTCGAACCTGCATCCCCTGCGTTGGCAGGTGGATTCTTAACCACTGGACCACCAGGGACATCCTTGTTCTTTATTCTGATGATGTGATGTCATAAATTGATCAGTTTTTAACATGCTGAACCACCCTTGCATTCACAAGATAACTCCCACTTGGTCATGGTGCACACTCCTCTTTATGTGTTGCTGGATTCAGTTTGCTTGTCTTCTGTCCAAGGGCTAATAAGCACATTTTGTGGAGTGTTTGCTGTGCCTCACATGTGGGTTCACGGGTAAGTCAGCGGCAGTCTGTGCTTTCAGCTTTGGAGAGAGAGTGGGTGTCTTCTGACCTCAGCAGCACCTCGGGGTCTGACTTGCAGATCTGTGGTGGCCAGAGTGGTTCCCAGCCCAGGGTACTGGGCGGGTGTTTTGAATCACTTGGAGGGTGGGGATAAGAACCCAGTGTAAACCCTCCTCCTTTGGCCTGACCCTGTGGCCCCTGTTGAGTGGGGCCGTGGCCTGGAGGAGGCAGCTCAGGTCCACAGTGGTTCTGGGCCTGGTCTCCAGGGCCTGGGGGAGTTTGCCTTTGGCTCATCTCGGAGCTTCCAGGGGAGGTAACTGGATTACCTGTGTGGTTTGCTCCTGTGCTCTCGGGCTCTTACCTGAGTTGCACATAGAAACCTGCTGTTTGTGAAGCTGGAGAGGAGAACAGTCCTTGTTGTCACTAACCTTTCAGTGAAGTGGAGCATTTTTTTCAGTTTGAAGGTGGGAGCAGACGTCTGTCAGTAGAAACCACAGATGTGTGCGTGTCCTGTCCCGGTGAGCACGGTTCCTGGTCTGTTGTTTGTGCTCACCCCCAGATCTTGTTAGTGCATTAAAAAAAAGACACCAGATACTGGTACCTCATGCGTTTATTACTTTAATTTTAGTATTTTGATACTTTCATTATGTATATAGTCTTAGGTATTTTACTTTATGTCTTTAGAACATCATTCTGAGGACAGGAGTTCTTTTCCATACTGTGGAGGAGTGATTCATCTCTAGACTAATGAAAGAGCTCCTTCCTGGGGGTGTGACTCAGTACACCCCCAGGGTCTTGGAGTCCCTTTAAGAAGGTGGGGCTCCTGGGAAGAGGAAGCAGCAAGGGTCGCAGGAGACAAGCAGACGTAGGCCCAGAAAACTTACAGCAGTGGCAGCAGCAGCAGCCCGGCCCAGTGCCATCGTGATTTGCTCTTTAAAGCCCTGCTGTGCAGTGGGGGGGGTGTGTGCGCGAGTCCTGTCCACTGTTTTATGCAAAATGTAGCTATTGCAAAGCATCAATGCCTCTGCATATTTTGTGATAGCCTGAATTATTTAATTATGTGTAATGCATATCTTTCATATAAAATATATTTCTAGAGCTTTTTAATAGTAGCATTAAAAAAATATATAAATTCTAGAAGAAATGCACACTTCTTGCACAGAGCAGAAACGCTGCCCGGGCACAGCGTCTTGCGCGGCCAGCCCCTGACGGGTTGGGCGTTTGTCCTGCTGTCCGTGCCGACTTCATCCTGGAGGCTCGGGTGCCAGAAGGGGGACTGCGGGTCAGAGGGCACACCTGCCTCTTCTCTGTGGCTTTCAATGTTTGTTGGAAAGTTGCTCCCTAGAGTGACATCATCTCACATCCCCACCGGTGACACTGCACGGCCTTCCTCCTCACGCCCCAGTCAGCGCTGTGCATTTCCCTCTTGTCGCTGGTTTGATGGCTGTCCTGTGTTGAACGCGTCTGTGATTCATTGTGAGATTGAAGTTTTCACTGGGCTTCAGCTCCTACTGTGTTTTCTTCCTCTTGTAATCATCCCCGAGCTCTTGGTGTATCCGGGTCCTGGCAGGTGCAGGAAAGTCCCTGACCTCGGGGACCAGTCACAGGTCGCGAGGCCCTAAGAAGCTGGGTCCCCCAGCAGGACTGAGCACCCCTCGGCCCCAGGAGGGCGCTGGGTGGGGGTGTGCGGGGCCTCTGTCATGGGCGCGCCTGGAGGGGTGGCTGTGGCCTGGAGGGTGGGCCAGGAGGAAGAATCCCCAGCTCTGTCTCCCCTGGGGAGGCCCTGGTGGCTGCAGGGCCTGGAGACCAAACCTGGGAACAAATGGGGAAGAGGCAGCAGGGCGGCCTTGTCTGTGTTCCTCAGCCTTTGGAGGTCGTTAGACGCAGTCAGGAGGTCTCCCCCATGGGAAGCCCTGCTGGGTGCCCACCTCAGGGATGGCAGGTGGGGAGCGGAGGGCCGCTGTGGTCAGCGGGCAGCAGACCATTGCATGTAGAAGTGGTGTGGCCACGGGCCCTGGGCATTTTTGCCTTTCCATTCTGGTGTTAGGTTATTTGTACCTGTGTGCGGTGAAGACTCCAGCTGTGGGCAGACATAGCACAGTCTGGCAGGTTTACCGTAGGCAGCCGCACCCCATCAGGCTGTTTGAGGCGGGCCCGAGCCGAGGCGCCCAGGACAGAGCCTTCAGCCTGTGCGGGAGGCATAGCGTGGCCCCCCGACTGGAGCTCTGGGTGGAGCGGATGGTGGGTGGGCTTCGAGAAGGAGAGACGAGAAGGTGCTCTGAGCTGTCCTGCCTCCCCAGCTCTAGGGCAGTCCGCACCGGCCTGGCTGCCCTGCGGCGTGTGTGGCCGGAGCTCGTGTCTGAGAGAGCGCTGCTACAGCCCCTGGGCCTGTGGGCTTGGAGAGGTCCTGCTGAGGGGCTGTCTGGCGCCCCGCCAGTGTGCTTAGGTGCACCCCTGGCTTCTGCCCACTTGGTGATGGCAGCCGCTTCCCACCCCTCTGTCTGGGAGCCAGTTGTCCACAGCTGAGGCAGGGGGCCAGCAGGCAGGCCCCTCGCCTGGGGCCTGTCCCTGTTCTTAGCGTTGTCTGACTTCAGGTGAGCCTGCAGAGCCAGGCCCCTCTCAGGGGTTGGTGTGTCACGTTGCACCTGGCGCACTTCCCAGGTCGGCTCAGATGAACAGAGAGACCAGTAGTTTCTAGCCCAGGTTATTAAAGATGGTGAAGGAAAAGTCAGCTTGACCGCAGAGGGTCAGGCCAGGTGAAAGGGCCTGTGTCTGGAGCCTGCGGTGTTGAGCCAGGCGAGGTGTTCTGTGTTGCCCTGTGGGGAGCCGTCAGAAGGACGGGTGCCGTGGGTGTCCCTGGGGACCCACCGGTGGGGTGACAGTACTTGACGGCGGGATGCTCACGGGAATCCCCGGCCCCGTGTCCTCTGGCTGTGGGTAAGGACAAGAGTGGCTGCTCCGTCCCCATCACAGGGATGCCTCGGGGGGCGGGGGCGGGGGGCACGCAGACTGGCCGTGCCCACAGTGCAGCTCTGTCAGGGCTCCGGGATCTCCTGGGGCGATGCGGCGTCCGCCTCCTCACGGCCAGTACCAGACCCTGCAGGGCTGCAGTTGACCTTGGAGAGCCTTGCACGCACAGTCCAGGACTAGCGGGGACAGAATGTTGCAAGGGGGTCGGGCCGCCCGAGTCTTATTCCCCTTCTGGCCCCTTGGCTCCATGAGCGGTTGTTACGAGGAGAGGGTCTCCCTGCGGGGGGGTCTAGTCCTGGCCCCACACTGCATGTGTGCAGGGCTGGTTTAGGCACCCCGGCTCCAGCGGTGAGCAAACGGGAGCCCGTCCGCAAGGTGCGCCCAGCTGACAGTGCACTGGGCGAGGGCCACTCGGGGGGTGTGGGCGGGAGGAGGGCGGGCCAGAGCACTGCCCTGGAGTCAGGGCCACCTGGGAGCCTCGGGGCAGGGGCGGGCCCCAGAAGGGGGTGCAGGGGGTCCCCAACAAGTCCCGCTCTCGGGAGGGTACGGGCGGATGGCGGGTGACCGCGGCGTCCTGAGAGGTGAACGCCGACGGCAGCGTCCACGGTGGAAGCGCTGGCGCAGCATGACCGTCTCCTCTCCCCTCTTCTCATCAGCCAGGGCCAACTCGTTTGTGGGAACAGCCCAGTATGTCTCTCCAGAGCTGCTCACAGAGAAATCGGCCTGTAAGAGGTAACCTGCTTTCCTCTGACCCATGCTTCTCTCTCCTCTAAAGTGCTGGTACTTCTTTCAGGTGAAATCAGTAGTTAAGAGAATGCCTTTCATGGCCTTTACCTCACTGAGCCTCCTTTGGAAGAAGTTAATGTTTTGCCTTTTAGCCAGCATCTTTCCTTTGATAACCTGCGTGTTAACTTTATTGTCACTGCTTATCCTTCCTGGGTGGTGGTTGCTCTTATGCTCTGAGATTTGGTCTTGCTCCTGTCGGAACGACTGACTGTGCAGTGGGGAACAGCGTGGCCAGCAGGTCTGTCTGATTGACCCGAGGCTTCCTGCCGTGGCCTGGAGCCCGGGGAGCCTTGACGCCACCTCTGCTCAGGTCAGCTGCTGAGTGTACCACGCTCTGCAGAGTGCAGGGCGGGCCCAGCAGGCCCTCCAGGAGCCAGGCCCGGTGGTGGCCACAGGCTGGAGGACCCAGGCAGAGGCCTCAGTTGTGGAATGAGAAGTGCAGGGGCTGGGGTGTTGTTCCCAAAGGGATGTCCGGAGCGTGGAGAGGGTTGGCGACGGGCAGTGGGCAGTGGAGGTAAAGCAGGTGGGTGCCAATGGTCTGGGGCTGGGGGCATCTGGGGGGCTGTCTGGAGCAGGCGTGAGGCAGGCGAGGATGGAGAGGCGGCGATAGGAGTGGGCTGTCAGGGTTCGGGGACAGGTTCTGTGGTGAGGCATTTTCGGCTCTTCCTGCCCTGGGCCAGGCCCTTGGCCCGCAGGTGCCATCGGAGCTGACCAGGGCCCACACGGCCAGTGTCTGCGCCCGTGGGCTGCACGGCTGCCTTCCTGGCGCAACAAGCCGCTGCCAGAGGCAGGAGAAGTGAGGATGGTTCTGGGCACAGCAGCTATTTCTGAGCCTGAAGGCTTTTCAGAAACTTTTAGGGAGTGGATGGATCCACAGGGCACAGACATTATGGGTAGAAAGATGTTAGGAAAACTTGGCCATCTTAGCAGTTGCTGAGCTCTTTGTTTTTTTGTTTTTTGTTTTGTTTCACTGAATCAACAGACTTGGAGCTCTTCCTGTGGCCAGACGCTGTTGTGGGTCAGGGCTTCCCCGTGGGGCAGTTCTCCCGCCAGGGGACTTCTGGTCTAGACAGTTCTGATGTCACACTTCACGGCTGGGAGGCACTGGGTGGAGCCGGGGGTGCCGCCCAGCGTCCCACAGTGTGAAAGCCCCAGGACGGCGGGTCCCAGACACCCCAAGGGCCCTGCTGAAGAGCCCTCCTCCAGGCGCGCTCAGCCAGACTCCAGTGTGTCCCTGCTGGCCGAGAACCGGCTTTTCCTCTCGTTGGATCACTTTTAGAAAGAGGAAGCTCTCACTGCTGATAGAGGAAGGTCTCCAGGCTCTGCTGAGGGAGAGGAGGGCACAGGGGCACTCGTCTGTGCGTTTAGACCTCTACCAGGACACACAGGGCATGGACAGCTGGCGGGCTGTACCAGGGCTGAGGGGCACGTCACTGGGCATCCTTTATGCTTTTAATTCTTAAAGTCATGTGATACGTAAAAATAGTTACGAATTTTTTTTTTTCTGATTGTAAAAGTGATACCTTTTCATTATAAAGAATTCTTAGAAAATATGAAGATTAAAAGAAAGCAATTAATGGGGAGTTCCCTGGTGGCCTAGTGGTTAGGATTCAGCACTTCCGCTGCTGTGGCCGGGTTTCAATCCCTGGTCGGGGAACTGAGATTCCTTAAGGCAAGCAGTCAGAACAAAAACAGAAAGCACTCACAGTCTCTGACCCGCTTGCAGTCGCAGACAGTGGTTTGGTGGGGCCTCTTTGCAGCTCCTTTTTTCTGTGTGTTGTGTATGTGTTTACGTAGTTTTGTACAGCTGGAATCACACTGAGTGATCAGTTTTGAATCACACTCCCTGCGATTAGCTGATGGGCATCTCCCATGTCACTCACAGTGTTGGCAGAAATCTCTTCAGAGCTGTGTGGTCTCCTCACCTGTGACCTCGGTGTAGCTTATCCAGCTTCGCTGTGGTTCCTCCCGTGTCGGGCGTGGCCTGACGCGCCTCCCGCGTGTGCACAGTCTGTGCCGGGGAAGACGGGCTCCTGCCTGAGCAGCCGGGCACCGCGCTGCCCCGTGGTCTGCTTTGAATTTCAAGAATAGAATAACTCTGTTTAACTGAGCATTTAAAGAAATCACCGGTGCATACTGCTTTCCAGAAATGTTCACTGGCTTCCCCTTTTATTTTTCATCGCATTAGAAAACATTAAATGATAAGACGCTTGTGGAAAGGTAGCCCGGGGCTGGTTCTGCTAGCGGTCCTGCTCCTTGGAGATGACCCAGGACGACTAGGGAGGCAGCCCCCCAACACACACACAGCCCGCCCCCCTTTCTGGACACTGTCGCAGCATGGGGCCGGTGCTTTTCTGTCAGCGTTTGTCTCGTGTAGCTCCCCCTGTTAACTACACTAGACAGCAGAGGACGCCAAGGGCTAAGGACTAGTTATTGAGAATGCACGCTTGTCTTTAACATGCCTTCACCCAACCTGTGTGTTGTGACTCAGATTTCTGATATGTGGCGTTTTTAACTCACATCGAGTCCTTCATCTGCCTGCCGTGCTGGTGATGCGGGTCCGAGGACAGGGCCTCCACTCAGGCCCCCAGCCCTGTAACCGGCCCGTTGTCTTGCCCACGACCTATGAGCTCGTCTCCGGAATGCCCGGTGTGGCCTCTTCCAGGAGCTGCCTGTGTCCAGCACCCCACGAGCCTTGTACGTTTAGGGCTTGCAGGGCAGCAGCTGGCTGTGCAGGGCGAGTTGCCTCTTGGTGCTTTCCTAGGGCTGAGCTGGGAGTAGAACGCAGAACTGACAGAGGAAATAAAGCATGCAAAGTGGTTCTCAGTAGGACTCTGTGGTGCCCCAAGGGGAGAGCGTGGGTGGGAGCAGGGCAGCCCCTCCAGGCTTCCTGCAGCTGGTTCCTGAGGGGCGGGCTGTGCACCAAGAGTCCAGACAGTGCAAGAGAAGTGCTCCGTGTGCAGCCTGACACTTGAACCGCGTCCGTGTCCTCAGGGCGACAGTGACGAGGAGCGACTCTGAGCCTGTGCCCTCCCTGGCACTGGAGGAGGGGCTTTTCTGCCAGTGGCTGCTGCCCTCAGGAGTGCCCACTGCTCCCTGGTCAGGGTCAGGCCAGGCCTATGGGGGCGCTGGTTGCCCCCGAGGGAGGCACCTGACCTGGCCCGGCCCAGCAGCGCCCGCAGTGTGTGCAGGACCCTCTGGTCCTGGCCCAGCAGGGAGGCCCCCTCAAGGGGAGCCCAGAGCAGGTGAGGTCTCCACCACACACTGACTTGGTTTTAAAGGAGAGGAAGGGGTGAGAAGCTGAATCGGGTGGCGTGAACAGACGGAGGGACATGAGCTGTGCTCACCGCTGAAGTTACAAATGTCACTCTCCTGTGTTTTCTCTTCCCGTGAAGTTCAGACCTTTGGGCACTTGGATGCATCATATACCAGCTTGTGGCAGGACTGCCTCCGTTCCGAGCTGGGTAAGAGACCCCGCCTGGCTCTGGCCGCCCCTTCACAGCAGCCTGATGAGGAACGGGAGAGGGCAGTCCGGGGGGGTGGGGGGCCTGTCCAGCCAGCTCTTCAGTGACCGCGGTGGCTCTCTGCGGGAGAGGGAGCCGGCTGGGTCCGGAGGGCTGCAGCTCTGTCCTGGGGTGGGCTGGGATCTGTGTGCCCCCACCCAGAATAACGGCTTTTCTTGTTTTACAGAAATGAGTATCTTATATTTCAGAAGATCATTAAGTTGGAGTATGACTTTCCTGAAAAATTCTTTCCTAAGGCGAGAGATCTTGTGGAAAAACTTCTGGTAAATGTTTTGCATTTTCTTCTGGTGAGCTCATCCAGTAGCCACCCCCTGAGTCCCTTTCGTCTTGTGGTCAGAGGGGCTTTCCTTGGCAGCACCATGTTTAATAAAGGGCGTTTGAGGGTAGGTAATGGTTGTAGGTAGATGTGTGTCTCCAGTCTCTTCCCATCAAGCCTTTTCAGTTCCCAGGTGTCTGATTTCTGACCTTAGTTAAGACAGGAAGTTACTCTAGTGCTCTGCAGTTGCTCGTCAGCACACACAGCACTTCAGGCTGCGGGGCGCTGGGGCTGTTTATGCTGCGTGGCTGGTGGTGTAAGTTCCGCCCAGCGACGTTGGTGAGTGTCCGCTTTAGAGTCAGGCATGCGAGGTGTCAGACGTCAGCATAGGGACAGTGTGCCCAGGAAGGGAGTGTGTGTGTTCTGGAAACCGCAGTGTCCTTTCCCCTGGTGTGTGTTGGCTCCACACCTTCCCTTTTCTTGGTCTGGGCGGGAGGGGTGCGTCTGCCTCTGCCCGCCTGGCCCTCCTGCGCTGTCCCCAGTGGGGGAGGCCTGCGTCCTCCATGGAGCTGGGGGCAGCCGGATGCCGAGGTCCCTTGGAGCCCTCTCGGTGAACTCTTCATTCTTTTATTGAAGCCAGTGAGCTCCTCTTTCTTGTTTTAGGATTTAAAGAGGATACTTGCCACTATTTGTGAACTTTTAATGTCGTGATTCGTTTGCACCTGTGTGAGGAGGGGCAGAGACTCCAGAAAAGTGAAAGGACCCCTGAGGGTGACTCCGTTGTCCCCAGCCCTCCGTGTCCTTCCAAGTTCCAAGAGACCCCAAGAACTGAGAACTACTCAGAAGAGTTTTTTGGGTCAGAATTGTGTTTTAACCCTAATGCCCACTTGTCTCAACTTCTGTTTCAGGTTTTAGATGCCACAAAGCGATTAGGCTGTGAAGAAATGGAGGGGTATGGCCCTCTGAAAGCCCACCCGTTCTTTGAGTCCATCTCGTGGGAGGACCTGCATCACCAGACGCCCCCAAAGCTCACGGCTTACTTGCCGGCCATGTCGGAAGACGACGAGGACTGCTATGGCAACGTGAGCCACACTGCGGCGTCCCTCAGGGGGGACGGTGGCCGGAGCGAGAGCCAGTGGAGATACGTGGTGGAGGGCGGTGAACACTGGCCTCGAGGTCCCCACTGGGACTGAAGAGGCTTCCGTGCGCCCCGAGTAGAGTGCCAGGCCCTGGGCGCGTCCCTGTCACCTCTCCTCTAGTTAGTTTTGCCCAAAGGGACTGGCCCAGAGCCTGGGTACCAGTTCTCCTGGTGGGCTTCTGTCTTTGCATTTTGGCTGGTATCTTTATAATTGTGTCTCTGGAGACATTCTGGAGTGCTTCCTCTATTCCCAGAGAGGCCTGGGCACTGCTGCTTTGCGCTTTCAGGGCACGTAGCCTCGAGGATGGACGCTGGTTGCCGTCGGCTCTCGGCGCCCGACTCTAGGCCTGGGGTGGGCGCAGAGGCCCTTGCTGTGCTTGGTCCCTTCACTGTTCTGGGGAAGGCCGTGTTTGTGTGCAGTTTCAGATGTTTTTATCGTCAGCCGCAGTCCATTTTTTGGTGTGATTTCTGTCATTATGGCTTGCAACCAGTCGTCATATAGCACTCCACCTCAGTTGACTGAGGAATTCTAGAGTTTATCTTAAAAGTCACTCACAGCTGAGTTAAAATTACAACAGGCATCGCCTCCTGGAGATTAAGAGCGCCTCTTTATGGCTTCCACCTACCTTTTGAAGCTGTACGTCCCCCTTCTTTTGCCCTAAAATATCCTTTATGCTCAGACTCAAGGAGACCCAGACATGGGGAGTCATCTGTGCCCCCCACTCTGGTCTGCTTCCCTGTCTCACTGGCTCCAGCTGTCCGCGTCCTTTGCACACGCAGAGGACTTCCACCTTGGCCCTAGAGGCCGACCAGACCCTTGAGCCCTGATGCTGGCATGGGGAGGGTCCCCAGGGCCTGTGGCAGGGGGATCCCACAGAGGGCCACACTCTGCTGGCTGGGCTCCGAGGGAGTCGTTGTCTCTGATCTCAGTGCCTGGGAACCCTGGCTCCACGGGGCGTGTATACACTCCTGCCTGTCGTGTGCAGGCCCTCTGTCTGCTGTCTCATCGTGTTTGCCAGGGTGAGAGCTCTGGTGTTGCCACCTTAATCCTGACCCTGCAGGGCGGCATGGGACCCACGGAGGTCAGCAGGCCCAGGTCCCGGCTCTCCCCTTCCTGTAGGTCAGGACTGAAGATAACCCCCTCTCTCAGGGGTGAACAGCTTCTGAGATTGCTGTCAGAAGTGGGGCGCAGGGCAGGTCGGGCCCAGCCTGAGGCTTGGTGGCCAGCTGTGCAGTGAGGAGAAGTCTGAGTGGCCCACACTGGTCAGGGTACTCCGAGCGGGGCCCCTGGTCAGCAGCTTGTCTCCCTGGGGGCTCGACCTTCAGGATGTGGGCCACGGGGTGCCCTCCAGGGCAAGGGGGTCAGGATGCTGGGGGCGGAGGGGAGCCGGGCGCCACGCTCACTGCCTGCTCTCCCCGCAGTACGACAATCTCCTGAGCCAGTTCGGCTGCATGCAGGTGTCCGCGTCCTCCTCCTCGCACTCCCTGTCGGCCGTGGACACGGGTCTGCCCCAGCGGGTGGGCAGCAACATCGAGCAGTACATCCACGACCTGGACACGAACTCCTTTGAACTGGACTTACAGTTTTCTGAAGACGAGAAGAGGTTGTTGTTGGAGAAGCAGGCAAGCGGAAACCCTTGGTAAGGATGCACGGGCATGAGCAGCGCCGTGAGTCCCGCTTTCTGTCCCCGCTGCCGTCAGGGCCCCGGCACGCATAGCTGCCTTTTGCACATGAGGACCCGACCCTCGAAGCGCTGAACTGAAAGTAGGTGTTGGGAGCGCTGGCTGGGGGCTGTGTGGGGTTGGCGCCCTGGGGCTCAGCAGGCCAGGCACGCCAGCAGTGTGCTTGGACTGGGATCCGCTAGTATATCCACCACTCCCTGGTGGAGCGTTTAGGATGTTCCAAGCTTTGGCTCTAGATCACCCTCTGCACGTGGCTCTCATTTGTCTCGTTCATGGTGCGCCCTGAGGTGGCGGGTGGGGCATGCCTGTTTAAGGAGGCAGTGCTTAGTGTCCACGGCGCCTGAGAGCCTCTGTTTCCCGAGGGCCCCCCTGCCCTTGGGCGTCCGGCTGCTCTAGAAATGGGCCGTGTGAACGGACGCGTGTATTCTGGTCGGGGCATACCTCTTCCATGTGTGTTGGCCACTTGTATTTATTTTTGAGGTACTTTTGTGTCCTTTCACCCTTTTTTGGGTGTACATTTTACGTCTTTTGAAAATTGACTTTTCAGCGCCATGGATATGAAGACTGTTCCTTGTTTGTTGAGAAAGCGTTATTCTTCAGTTTATCTTTTTATTCTACTTGTGCATCATATTTTTGGGAGGAGAAGTTGCAAATTCTTACAAAGTAAAACCAGTTGGTGTGTTTCTTTCCTGCTTTCCATCTTGGTCCTGTTGAAAAGAGGTTCTCTGCCTGGACATTGTCTTCAAGCGTTTTCTTGGTTTCACTTTTTGCACGGGCAGAGAGGAGCTTTTGCAGGGCCAAGAGGAAGACCCTGAGTTCTCTGAATCCTGGCAGGGAGGAATCCACTCCAGAGAAACTGGGCACAAGTGTATGAAACAGAAGTGAGGCAGACGCTGCTTTCCCCGCCTGTGGGGTCTGAGCAACTTGCCATGTTGTGTCTGTGAACATTATCTTTGCTGTTTTGGTGCCCGAGAAGTTGCAGCAGCATCTGGAGACCAGTCACTCAGAATTTCAGAGAGAAAAGAATGGAATGTTGTAAGTGACACGTGACGAGCTCTTTCCAACCCAGACATCGTGCAGCCCCTGGAGCGCCTTAGCGAGGAGTTAGGTGTGGTAGATCGCTCGAAGTCCGAAGAGTCTCAGCCCCTGGCCCTGCCGACAGCCCCTGGGGCCACGAGCATGGTCCGTAACTCACTGGATTGAAGATGTGGCTGCTGACATGGGGAGAGAGTTGGTGCCTCTGCCTCCACGTGGCTCTCTCCCCTTCCAGGTGGACAGACCTCCAGTGGGACTGCACTCACTCACTACTTGGCTGGCGTCTGTCTGCAGGCATTTGCCCCAGCTTGCCATCAAGGAAAGCGTTCTTTTACATTTTCCCTGTGTGGCTTGGCAGGAAGCGCCGTGTGTGAGACAGTCTGTGCTGAGCACCCCTTTTGAATATCACGACTTCTTCTGGAACAAACGCGTTGCCATGTAGTGATGGTGCCAGAGCAGTCGTGGGCAGGCCCGCCAGCTGCGGGGCCAGGCGGTGCGGGGAGAGCCAGCTCTACAGCCACCGGTCACAGGCAGAGGAAGACAAGCAGCCTGCTAGGGAGGACGCGTTTGGGGAGTGTGCTGTGGAGCGGGTGAGAGGGCTGCAGAACGCCTCCTGCTGTCCCAGCCCCCGGGGCGAGGCCGCTCAGGACGGGCTCTGCATGCTGACCTCGCTGGGAGCTGGACGTCTGGTCTGCTTCTGGAAGCCCGTTTCCACTGGAAGGTCTGCCTGCCAGTTGGGGTTATCCACTCAGCTGTTCAACCAGTGTTGTTCTGGGAAATGAATGGAATGAGCCTGTAGCTTCAGGGAAAACAACTGCTAGTGTTTGTTACCAGTGGTAAAATCACAGCCTTCAAGTGAAAATTAGAATTTGGGGAAAGTTTACCCGTCACTGTCAGCTTGACACCTTCCCAGTGCTTAAAAGAGAAAGTGCTTTTGAGGAGAAACGTAGCGATGTTTGTGGATTGATTTGTTGATATCATAGAATGAAATTGGTCAGGATTCAGAAGATCTCCATAACTCAGCGAACCAATGTTGGGTGCTGTCAGACCACGTCAGGGTGGAGGATCCAGTCCCAGTGCAAGGTGATGGGTGGGTTCTGGTGTCACAGACTATGAAAAATTCATTCCTGGGGATTTGGATTCCACGTGGCAGCTAACCTGTAAGAAACGACACTCGGAGACTTCTGATGTAGTCTCCGGTAGCCTTGGGCTGGCAGTCGCTGGTAGCCTTGGGCTGGTGGCCTTGAGGTGGGCCTTCTCAGGGTCTGGGGTAGGGTGGGAGAGAGTGAGGAGGAGGGAACTGGCTCTGGAGTCAGGAAAGGGGGGGTTACCCTCTCACCCCATGTGAAGTGACATGGGCAACTGGCACATGAGTGGTGGAAGCCAGAGGCTGTGGGGCAGCGGGCTGCGGTAAAGCTGTGGCCACACGCCGCCTACATGCTGAGAGTCAGGTGTGTCTCTGGCTCGGGTCTGCGAAGAAGAATGCCCACAGATAGCTGAAAGGCTGTTAAAGCACTCCTCTGAGGTCTTCATGCGCTTCAGCCTGGACACAGCCCGCATCACAGCAGAGTGAAAGCAGAAACGGATAGGAAAACCCAGCTTTCTGTGGAGCCGGATGTTAGAGGAGTTTGCAGAACATATAACAGTTTTCTGCTTTTTGTTAATTACCATTGTTTTGAAAGAAGTTATTTTAAAAATTAATTCATTTATATTAATATGGGATGGGTTTACTTCACCTTTTAATGAGCTAAATGTTTGAAATCTGTTTTAATTTCTTACACATAAGTATGCATCTGACCCAAATGAAGGAGAGCTCTCTGGGGTCTTCGTAAAGTTGAGTGCATAAAGGGGCGTCACGCCCTGAAGGCTTCAGAGAGGGCACTTGGAGCGAGCTGGCTATGGCCGCCTGGCCCTCCCTCCCCTGCCTGGCAGCCTGGTGTGGGAGCCCCGCCATGGGGCCTGTGGAGCCGCCGCGGGGCCGTGGCTGGCTGACAGCCCTCCTGTGGCAGCCAGGGCTCGCTGGTAGCCTTGGGCTGATGGCCTTGAGGTGGGCCTTCTCAGGGTCTGGGTAGGGTGGGAGAGGGTGAGGAGGAGGGAACTGGCTCTGGAGTCAGTAAAGGGGGTTACCCTGTCACCCCATGTGAAGTGACATGGGCAGCTGGCACCTGAGTGGTGGAAGCCAGAGGCTGTAGGGCAGCGGGCTGCGTTAAAGCCGCAGCCGTACGCCGCCTACGTGCTGAGAGTCAGGTGTGTCTCTGACTCGGGTCTGCACGCTTGTCAGAGAGGCGGTGCCAATGCCGGGTGGGGCCTGGGCGCTCCCTTCAGGAAAGTGGGGATTGCCTTTTGGAAGTAAAAGATGAAAATGCTTCCTTAGTCCTTACACGTTTCAGGGTAGCTGACTGGTTGGTCAGCCGAGTGAGTGGGCTGCTGAGCTGTGGCTGCTGCCCAGCCACTCTGCACGCTGCTCCTGGGCTTTCTCACTGCAGCCGCTGCATCCAGCCTGCACCCAGCTTGGGCTGCTCCCGCCCTGCCCACCGTGGTTCTCCTGTCTTGGGAGAAGCCGGGAGGGAGCATGCAGGCAGAGGCCTTGTGCCAGGAGACGGCCAGCCCTGCGTCTGCAGGTTCCCGGACAGGACTGTTCCTGCTGTGAGCATGTGTGCTCCTCTTTGCTGTCGTTGTGTCCTGAGGGTAAATTCCTGGGAGCGGGATAACTGCAGTATTCAGCGAGTCCCTCCTGTGGTCACTGCACCCCAGCGCACCCCAGGAGAACGCCAGAGGAGTAGGGCTCGGTGTCTTTGTTTGGAGCCATACCAAAGAATGCTCAAACTACCACACAATTGCACTCATCTCACACGCTAGTAAAGTAATGCTCAAAATTCTCCAAGCCAGGCTTCAGCAATATGTGAACCGTGAACTTCCAGATGTTCAAGCTGGTTTTAGAAAAGGCAGAGGAACCAGAGATCAAATTGCCAACATCCACTGGATCATAGAAAAAGCAAGAGAGTTCCAGAAAAACATCTATTTCTGCTTTCTTGACTATGCCAAAGCCTTTGACTGTGTGGATCACAATAAACTGTGGAAAATTCTGAAAGAGATGGGAATACCAGACCACCTGACCTGCCTCTTGAGAAACCTATATGCAGGTCAGGAAGCAACAGTTAGAACTGGACATGGAACAACAGACTGGTTCCAAATAGGAAAAGGAGTTCGTCAAGGCTGTATATTGTCACCCTGCTTATTTAACTTCTATGCAGAGTACATCATGAGAAACGCTGGACTGGAAGAAACACAAGCTGGAATCAAGATTGCCGGGAGAAATATCAGTAACCTCAGACATGCAGATGACACCACCCTTATGGCAGAAAGTGAAGAGGAACTCAAAAGCCTCTTGATGAAAGTGGAGAGTGAAAAAGTTGGCTTAAAGCTCAACATTCAGAAAACGAAGATCATGGCATCCGGTCCCATCACTTCATGGGAAATAGATGGGGAAACAAGAAACAGTGTCAGACTTTATTTTTTGGGGTTCCAAAATCAGTGCAGATGGTGACTGCAGCCATGAAATTAAAAGACGCTTACTCCTTGGAAGGAAAGTTATGTCCAACCTAGATAGCATATTCAGAAGCAGAGACATCACTTTGCCAACAAAGTGTGGTCATGTATGGATGTGAGAGTTGGACTGTGAAGAAGGCTGAGCGCCGAAGAATTGATGCTTTTGAACTGTGGTGTTGGAGAAGACTCTTGCGAGTCCCTTGGACTGCAAGGAGATCCAACCAGTCCATTCTGAAGGAGATCAGCCCTGGGATTTCTTTGGAAGGAATGATGCTAAAGCTGAAACTCCAGTACTTTGGCCATCTCATGCAAAGGGTTGACTCATTGGAAAAGACTCTGATGCTGGGAGGAATTGGGGACAGGAGGAGAAGGGGACGACAGAGGATGAGATGGCTGGATGGCATCACTGACTCGATGGACGTGAGTCTCAGTGAACTCCAGGAGTTGGTGATGGACAGGGAGGCCTGGTGTGCTGCGATTCATGGGGTCACAAAGAGTCGGACACGACTGAGCGACTGATCTGATGGCGAATTTGGGGCCACTTCATTTCTCTGGGGAGAATTTCCAGCCCGTGTCCTTGGCTCAGCTTTCTCTCAAGGTTTTAACCCATAAAAGCTGCTTTGTGTGCATTCTGGAGCTCAGGTGTTGGCTATCTGTAGGTTATCTTCGCGGAAGGTCTTCTCCAGCCTGTTTTCCTGTAAACTGTGGTTATTTCTGTAGTTAGAGGTTCCTTTTGTTCCCTTGTATCGTGTGCGTTATTCTGTTTGGTGACTTGTTTTCAGCGTAGAGAAGGGTCCCTCCCACCGTAGCTTGCCCGCTGTCCCCTGCTGTCTGGTCTGCTGTTTGACCTCTTTGTGCCGTCCCCGTGGAGGCTGCTTCTGTCCTTGCCTGCCTGGCTTCCCGGGCGACCCGGCCCCTACCGCCCAGCTAACTGTGGGCCTTGGCGGCGAGGTCCTTGACCAGCCTGGGACTAGACTATACTCGGGACACACACACACAGATACACACACACACACACACAGCCCTGGGAATACACTTTACTCGGGAGACACACAAATACACACACACCCCTGGGACTAGACTGTACTCGGGGGACACACACACAGATACACACACACACGCACACACACTCCATTGTCAGATCAGATAATCTGATCATCTCCTGCCTGTCATCAGTGTGTGGTTCTGACGTGGTGGGACCTGCTGGTCAAAGGGGCTCCTCTTGGGCCCCATGGGTTCATCTGCGTGTTTCTACCCTGCGGGAGACCCTCATTATGTCTCTTCATGAACTTCTTGATTTTTTCTCTTTGTTTCAAGTCTTGTTTTTGTTTGGTTTTTAAGTATCTCTCAGAGGAAGCATCACACTTTTCCTCATGAAAGTCGCAACACTTTTTGTTGTTGTTAACATTCCTCTGAGTTGTTTTCAGAACCCAGACGGTGCTGTGTCAGTTTAACTGGGTCTGGGTCCTTCGTTGGGGGGCCCTAGTTTAGTGGGGTCTGTGGGGCAGGCATTGTCTGGTGGATTTGGTGGGGCAGACCTGGAGGCCAGTTAAACTCATGGGAGAACGTGGCCCCCCAGCCAGGCTGTCTCCTCGCATGTGAGCCAGTCCCAGGAGGAGCCAGGAGAGCGGGTAGTCTGCTCACTTCTGGGGTAAGATCGTTGCTGTGTGAGGTGACAAGCGTCTTACGCCTTTTACTGTTTCTACAGTAGAACCTTTAGATCAAGAATTTCAGTCAAGTCAGACAAAACGTAAAGCACTAACGGCTAGCTTTAACCAAAAGAGAGAACCTGCAGACACTAATGTCCCAGGAGTCAAAGTGGACGGTACTTGTTACTAATATGTTTTAAGTCAGAATCTCTGTTTGGGAGTTTTTCTTCTAAATTCCTGCCATGTTGGGATACAAGTGCTTTGTTACTATGATAGAAACACCAGATGAGATGTTCTTAAACCAAGTTTCCAACTTGGCTCTTTAGGGATTCGTGATTCTAAAGAGCACAGTGGTTTCTGAGCGCCGCGTCGGGGTCCCAGCTTAGTGTGGTGACGTGAGAACAGCAGTCTCTCTTTCACCCCAGCTTTGCTTCCAAGTGGCGAGCACGTGTGTTCCCGCCATCTGCCCGTGCCTTCCCCTGTCGAGCAGACGGTGCTGAGGAGAGCCAAGGCTGGGGTCTTGCCAGCGCCCATGGCCCCGGGCCCACGGGCAGGCGCGGTTCTGTGCGGCACCCGCGCTCAGGCGCATCTGCAGTTTGCTCCCCTCACTGGAGTGCGCTTGGGTCTCTGAAGGGGGAGGCTCTCACAGTGCTGTCGGGGAGTTTGTTCTGAGGGAGGAGTTTGGAGAGTTTCTGACTCTGACATGAGTGTCTGATCCTTGTTTTCTTTTTTTTTACAGGCACCAGTTTGTAGAAAATAATTTAATACTAAAAATGGGTCCAGTAGACAAGCGGAAGGTAAGTTAGAGTCCGGAGGCGCCTTCCTGAGCGTCTGTGTCTTACTCCATTCCTCCCTCTCAGAGATCGTCTCTGCATGTCAGAGCTAAGGACGGCCTCAGCCACTCGGGGAGACCTCTGAGAGCACATGAGGCTGGGCATATAGAAATTCGGCCTCTTGTTGCTGACTGGGGAGCCAGGGTTCTGATTTCTGCCCGATGCTGGGGTTGGTCACTGAGGTCAAGGTTTCTGTCTGAGGAGCCTCTCTTTATATCCCAGCAAGTCATTTATTACTTTATCAGGATTGTTTTTGAAAATCTTACTCTGTTTTATGAATTAATTAAATGGATTAACTCGTCCAAAAATAACAGACTCTGTACACGTTCTCTCTCCGCTGCTGTGGGCCCTTGTCGGCTCAGGCTCCCCCACCCCCGGCGTCTCTGCCCCGAGAGCCTCTGTGAAGGTGGCGGGCAGGGGGTCAGCATGCAGGACTCGGCCTTGGCGTGGAGAAGAGGGTCTGGGAAGCGGCAGGGCCTGGGTGCTGAGGGCAGGCTCTCGGGCCAGGCTGCGGCCCCATCCCGTGCGGCAGCCAGAGTAGGACGCTCCGTCCTGGACGCCGGGATCCAGCTCGCACCAGCAGGCGTGGTGCTGCTGCTTCCATCTGACCCGGGGGCCTGGTCCTGATCAGGGGAGGTGTACCTGCCCCTGTCCCAGGCCAGTGGGCAGGGCCGGTGGTGGTCCCCGTGCTGGAGCGCCCCGACAGTCCAGCATCCGAGGCGGCAGCGGGAGCACTCAGCCTCCACTCTGAGCCTTAACAAGCAGAGTCCTTTCTTTCCTGTTGTCATTTGTACCAGGGTTTATTTGCACGGCGACGACAGCTGCTGCTCACGGAAGGGCCACACTTGTATTACGTGGATCCTGTCAACAAAGTCTTGAAAGGTGAAATTCCATGGTCACAAGAACTCCGACCAGAGGCCAAGAATTTTAAAACCTTCTTTGTGCACACGGTGAGTTTGTCCCCACGGGCTCCCCTGCTGGGCACTCGGGCCTCTGTGCCTCCAGCCAGAGCGGTCGAATGCTGTGTCCAGTGGGGCAGGTGGGGGGGGGGTCGTGGTCCCCCCTTCCCCACACGCCAGGGATCCCAGCGTTCACGGCTCAGCTCAGAGTTGAGTCAGGAGACACCCGTGCTTGTTCTCAGTCTCAGGGTGACCTCACCCCCAGGGAACTGCAGGTCCTCACCTGCATGTTTAATCTCCGCACACACGTGGAAGGAAGACGCCCGCCTGCTCGCAGGCTTGCTGGCGGCGCTTGTGTTGGCCGCAGGAGCCGGCACCTTCTTTGTTCCATTTCTCACTGCCGGGTGGGTGCCAGTCATGCTGGGACCCCTAGCAGAAGAGTCAGCGTGTCTCTTTCTGCAGCCAAACAGGACATATTACCTGATGGACCCCAGCGGGAACGCGCATAAGTGGTGCCGAAAGATCCAGGAGGTGTGGCGGCACAGGTACCAGAGCCACCCGGATGCTGCCGTGCAGTGACGCTGCAGCCCGCCCTCACCGCGGGGCCATGCCCCGCACAGCCTGCTGCCTCCGGACGCTTCCAGACCACCTGCCGGCCATCTCAAGGGGGACGCAGACGGCGGAACCTTGCAGCTTTTTTATTTAAAAGAAAAGAAGAAAAAAAACATCCAACCACACAAAGAACAAAACCAATAACGAAAAGGAATTCAGGGTCGCTTTGCTTGCTCTCTGTGCTGTGTGGAGCTCTCCACGCTCTGCTCGCCGTGGGGACTAGTGCCGTGCACATCTGCCTGGCTCCCGCCCCGACTCGGGGACAGACTCGCGGCGCCAGCTCTCCACCGCAGGCCCGTCACGCCCATCCTGCTGTGGCCCCTGGGCCAAGGCGTGTCTTTGGGCTCTCCCTGCCCCTGGATCATCGGGGAACCAGCTCTTCCCCAGGGAGCCAGGCGGGCCCCTGCTGGGGGAGCTCCAGCTCTGCAGGCGGGGGGTTCTTGGCTTTTGTCCGTTTGCCCCTTTCTTCTCGTCCCCAGTGTCTGGCCCGATCCCCACGACCGTGCTTGGCTCCTCCAGTAGTCGTGGCTGTGAGATTCCTGCGGTCCTTGCTGTCTGTCTGCAAGCACTCCTGCGTCGTGTCGACTGGGCAGGCTCCGGGCGGTGAGAAGTAGAACAGGTTGTCCAGGCGAAACACGGAGCCGCTGCTGTTGGAGGGCGCCCGCCGAGCGCTCCAGTGTGTCACTCCACGGAGCAGCGTTGTCCCAGGGCTGGGGACCGAGCACTGACCCGGGGGAGCCCCAGGAGCCGGGGCTCTGTGGTCCCCTCCCCTGTGAGGCCAGGGCAGCGGGGCAGACAGACCTGGTGGCCTCCTCTCGGAGGAGCAAGAGCCGGCAGCCCTTCTGAGAGTTTGGTTGGAAGATGGAGTGTGTCTGGGTGAAGTCGGGGCTGCGAGGTGCCTGGCATTGGCACATGGGCCGGTCCTCCATCACACCAAGGCCGCCCCGTGCACCCTTTTCCTGCTAAAGTTGCCCCTTCTCCAAGTCTAGCTCAGAGCGTTTTTACGTGTCCACCGGGAACATCAAAAAGCCCTCACGTCGTCGGGTCACCTGGTCCCCGTCATGTGGGCTTCGCCTGGAAAACAGTGGTGCCACTCCCCTTGCACAGGGGCAGGAGCAGCACACGTGAACCCGGCCCACCCCTCTCCAGTGTCAGGCTATTTCCTCTTGCTCTGTAGGGGTGTGCCCTGCCCAGGGTGTCCCGGGGGGCAGCCTTCAGTCCCAGTGGAGGAGGAGCAGGCGCTGTGGCCCTGTCCCCAGGGGAGGGGTGACTGCCATTTCCTCTGGACTTTCACAAAGGCACCGATTTAAACTCCCACGGAAAAGGTCCCCTGACGACTTCTGTGCCCCCACCTCTTGTCCCACCCATCACCGTGTGTGACCCACGGTCCACACGGAGGGAAGGATGTCTTAACCTCTATTGGTGATGTCACAACAGCAGCTGTTAAACTCGGAAGGAGGTTGGGCTATGGGGAATCCCACTGTGCAGGGGCCGGCGGGGGCGCTGGAGGGGCTCAGAGATGCAGCCAGGTTCACCAGTGGGTGTGTGTGTGTGTGTAGGATACCAAGGCGCAGGGGGTGCCTGCCCAGGGTGGGGGGCGGCCCAGAAATAAGGCACTGCCCTGGGTATGGAGCCCCCTCTCCTTGCTTTGGAAAAAGCTTGCCTGTGTTCACCTGCTTTCCCAAAAGCAAATCTGTCTTGAGCCTTTCTTTCAGGATCAGGACTTGGGTTTCAGGTGTACACCCTGTTCAAATGTCCCTCGCCACAGCGCCCACGTCTGTGTGTGCAGTTGGAGGGCAGGGAGCCGCGTCCACGCCGCGTCTGTCCTGGATGTCTGGTTGCGGGGGTGATAGGCAGAGCTGAGTCCTGGCTGTAAAAGCGCACTCGGCTTGGCCGCTCGGGGAGCGACAACGCTCCCACTGCATTCTTCCCTCTGGAGAGCGCCACTACCTCCTGGGCTCAACCGACAAGCTCCATCTTAACCTCCAGAGCCGGAGACCCAGGGCTTCGGGGTTGAGCTCGCAGCTGGCAGAGCTGAAGTGACTGCCCTGGCCTGAGCCGGTGACAGCTGAGCCCTTCTTTGTCGGCCACCTTTCTCTGCTCACTCACAAGCCTCTTCCCTTGTTTTTCTTTTAAAGGCCCTTAGATATTCTCTTCTTGCCCTGTGCTTCCTCGTGTAGTCTTTAGTTTTATCCACCTCATCCTTTGAGCCATCATCCTGGCAGGCAGGTGCCTTACGTTCTAAGATGTAGACGTGGGTGGATGTCAGTCTCTGAACACGCGCAGACATACCTGGAAACATATATATAAACGTGGGCTGATCCAGGGTGAGAAAGAGAATGCCCTAGTGTTGAACAGCTCAGGAGCCCGAAGTTGTACCGAGAGGGGCAGGGGGGGAGGTGCCGGAGCTGAAGCCAGTGCCTTTCGGACAGCGCCGCTCCCCCACCGCCCGGCCCCTCTTGCCACGGAGTGGGGGCCGGAGGGCCGAGGGCTCTGCCGCCTGGCAACACCTAGCCTCCCTCCAGGGGCGTGAGGAAGCCAGGTGTGACGTGACCAAGGCAGTGGGCAGCCCCACGTGGAACCCAAAGCCCCACCCCAAGAGGGGCACCACAGGCCTGCCATTCTGAACCTTGCATCTCAGGAGGCTGGTTACAGACTTGCCTTGGGAAAGGTGACTCTTGGGGTCAGGCCAGGGCTGAGGGGAACTGCACCTACCCCAGCGCCCTTGGGGGCCAGTCTGTGGCATTGGTGGTGCAGGCCTGAAGGAATTGCAGGAGACCAACCACCTGCCAACAGACCCCTGAGGACAGGGTGCGCGCGTGGGGCTCTGGGTGACTTTGTACTTTGTGAAAACATTTGTGTTCTGAAAAAAGTCAGCGGGAGGCTCAGCACCCAGGAAAGCCCGCTGCGCGCGTCTGTGTACAGGCCCAGCCTGCCGCCCGCCGCCCCACCTGCACACGTGTGTTCGCTCTTGTAACTGACCTGGGAACATGACAACGCAAACCATTTTGCATCCAGCTTTTCCCACTTAGTGTTTTTTCTTAATGTTGTGTCATGTTTGAACGGTGATTTAAAAACCTTACTTTTAATGATTGTACAGTTTAATGGATAATTTTTATCATAATTTATCTGACCATTTCACTGCTATAAAACATTTAGGTGGCTTCTGGTTTTTCACCATTTAAATAATGCTGTGATTAATATCCTCATAAATCTTTGATTTTGGACTCTGAATCTCCCTCGCCCCCACCCTGCCCAGATACCTAGAAGTGGTGTTTTGGGGGCAAAAAGTCTGTTCATTTTAAAGGTGGTACAGTGTCTCTTCTCTGTCTTGATCTGATGAGTAGATACCAGAGTTCCAGTACAGAACTTCCTTAGTTGTGCTCTGCAGATTCTGAACAAACCAATTTCTGGTAAGCTGTGTGTTCCCAAGAATGTTTGAGTAAGATTGCTCTTCCCCCCCCCCCCCCCCCCCCCCAATCCTAAAGTGATGTCATTACTGCAGGCCATTTGTGACATATTTTTCCAAAAGCCAGTTTCCTTATTTTCATGGAGAAAACCTGGTTATGCTTGCATGTTACCTTCCCTCCCCTGCTGCTATGGCTTTCAAGTGCTTGGTGACACTTCCAGAATCTTGTACTTTGTGTCCACAATGGTACTGAATTTGCATCTGCACAGTCAGCAGAGATAAAAAGTGTTGAACTGACCTTGCCACATACTTAGTGGATAATTTGTAATGAAGTTTGTAGACTCAGAAAGTACACTGGGCCATTTGGAATCAGCAAAAGAGCAAAGGCTCTACTTGAAACCATGTAGACAATTGGATTTTAGGGAAGTGTGCTTGCCCTCATGCTCTTCAGATCCCAGGACTTAGGTCCTAGCAGTTCATTAGAGCACGCTGGCCAGGTTTTTCCATTGTAGAATGTGATTGTCCTGGCTGACAAGGATTTAAGAATTTCTCCCCTCTCCTTGCCCACCAGTGTTGCAGGTTGCCTAGTTGTCTTTTAAGTCCAGACAACCCAAATTTGGCTTCCTCCTTAATTTCTGCACTTTAGTTTGGGGTCAGTCACTTCTGAGGTGGAACACGCATGGGAGACTTCTGGGTGCCATGCCCAGTGCCACTTGGCGTGGTCAGAGTCTGTGGCCAGATTATGCAGAATTAGCTCTCCCTTCCCTCTGATCACCTCCCCCTGGTTGGTCCATAGACCAGAGCAGAGGCTGAGCAGCTGTGAGCATGGTGAAGGTACTTTCCTCGGAGATAGCACCGTATGCGTTTCCCCGTGTTTTCTTTCATATCCAAACCTAGCATGAACTAACTGATGGTGACTCGAGTGGGTGTGGCCCTTGCTTCTTAGGCAGACTACATGGCAAGTGCCTTAACTCAGGGCAGGAGTCACTCCCAGAGCCTCTGAGGGGTGCAGGCTGCTGGCCCAAGACTGCAGGGTTGTGAACTAGGCTGCCTGTGGAGATCTGGCCTGGGGAGGAAGCTGTTCAGCAGAGGGCAGTTTTATCTGAGCTCAGACAGCATGGTGGGCAAGCCTCCAAGGATACCTGAATTTCCCCCAGACCCATTTCTTCACTATGAAGAAATACCAAACTATGTACAGAGAACTTTTTACAAAAGGCAAACTTTTTTAGCTGTGTAATCCACCCTAGTCTAACCCATCTGGCTGAATGACTATGAATAGGGGTTCATTTTGCTGATGAAAAGCCTCTACCGTGATGTTTGATTGGACATGGACAAAATCAAATTTTTGCAATATTTAGAGCTGCTGTAGCTGTTCCTTAACAACACAAAATAGGATGAATCAGTAGTATGTTAGCTGTCTTTCAGGTTGGTGGCAGTCGGTTATAACATGTGTAATATTCTCTACCTGGTCTGTAGCTGTAACTGTGATGTACAGGCAAAGCAAACATTAAAAAAAGAACTTATGAAAACAAATAATGCAATGATATTAGGATATACACTTTTGTATTTTTATTCTTATATAAGGTTATTTGCGGCTATTGTTGGCCTCTAGTTCAGTCTGTGTTATTTAAAATCTAATATATGAATTATTTGGATTGAATTCATGTTCGGGGCCACGTTGTTGTATGTATGGATGTACAGCCTTGAATGTGAATAATTATTGTAAACTATATTTTACAACTTTTTTTTCTGGCTTTATTATATAAATTTTCTATTTGGTCGATGATTTAATCATATCATAATTTAATGAATCTGTTTATTCTTTTTTTTCCCCAAATATTTGTGCTTTAGATGTAGTTACCAGATGAATTTTCCACGTATGCTCGGTAGTCTTGTAATAAAAAAGCATGTAGAGTGTAGACTCTCGCTGACGTAGCTCTTCCTTTGGCCGGGGTGCGGGTCGGGCGTGGTCGGGCGACCAGGACCTGGGCCCGAGAACAGGGCGTCCAGGCATGGCACGCGCCCGGCGGAGGCTTGCGAACCCCTTTCGAGCCCGACACCCGGCTCCACCGCGGCTCGCCCACGTCGGCGTCACCGGGCCACGCCGCGCCGGGCTCCGGCCGGAAGAGGGTACGGCCGGCCGCTTTTCCGGGCCGGAACTTCCGCCTCTCGCGTGACGCCGGGGTGGGCGCTTTACGAAGGCGGACCCGTGGGCGGGACAGAGCTCGGAGGACTGTATTAAAGACCGGACGCTTCCGGTGGCGAGGAGCTGTGGCGGGGCTTGCTGGGATCATGGCGGAGAATCACTGCGAGCTGCTGCCTCCGGCCCCGGGCGGCCTCGGGGCGGGGCTGGGGGGCGGCCTGTGCCGGCGCTGCAGCGCGGGGCTCGGCGCCTTGGCCCAGCGTCCCGGCAGCGTGTCCAAGTGGGTCCGGCTCAACGTCGGCGGCACCTACTTCCTCACCACTCGGCAGACGCTGTGCCGGGATCCGAAATCCTTCCTGTACCGTTTGTGCCAGGCCGACCCCGACCTGGACTCGGACAAGGTGAGGGCCGCGCGGGCCAGTCAGGAGAGTTCGGGTCGCCCTGGTCAGCGGCCCGCCGCACGCCCCCTGCCCCACGCTGAGGAGATCCGCCTCGGCTCCGATCCCCGCGTTCTCTGTCACCAGCTTGACCCAGGTCCGCGACTCCTTTTCTCGGGCCGGGAAAAGAGAGGATGGCGCTGTGGCGCCCACCACCCTCAAGGATCCCCTGCCCGTCCGCCTCTGGGTGCCTCTCTGTCTCGCCCTCTCTGCTCTTCTGTGGAGGAGGTTTTCCAGACCCCCAGACTACTGTGGATCTACTTTCTTTCGTCCCTAGATTCTTTGGCCCCTGGTGCGAACACCTCTTCTCCGTCCCGTGTACTTACTGGCCCTGGAATCTGAGAGCCCCGGTGTTCTCGTCTTCTCACGTTCCAGACGCTTGACTTAACGTTGGTGTGGGGGTTTACGCGGGTGGCCTCTCTTTCCCAGTGACTTGCATTTAGAGAGTTGGTGCTCCATGGTTTTCAGCCGCAACACGCACCCACTCAGCACTCCGAGAAAGTGCCGTCCATAGAGTGCTTTTTCAAAAGGAGGGTTGCTCATATTAAGGGATGGCTTAGGAGTGTTAAGGAAGGGCTAGATAGGAAATTTTTTTCAGTCTTCTAAGTAACCTAGTTTTCTTAGTGCCCTCTCCGAAGGATAGGAATCTCTAGATTGGTTTGCCGATTGTCTTTCATCAGATTAAATGCTCCTATGGTTGTGCAGAAACTATTGTGATGACTACATTTACAAGATTTGTGTGCCTGAAGGAGACTATCTCGAGCTGAACAGCATTGACACTCAGAAAAGGCACTTGGAAGAACAGTTTTTACCTATATTTTTCCTAGTCCACAAGTCTTATTCTAACTTTCCTGTCTTTCACTTGAGCCTACATAATTGCACTTGGCTTGGAGCCTTGCCAGCCCAGCATTTGCCAGGCCTAGGCTTCTCAGAAAGATTCATATCGTCTTCAGGATGCAAAGCCTGACCGACACCATCCTCTGTGTGGCATGACCTTATGATCAGGAAAGGAGAGCTTGAGTTACCACAAAACCACCAGTCATGGGTAGAAATCAGAGTTTGGGCTGCCAGCTCTCCGGTTCCCACCGCCCCACACACACCCTCCCCCGCGGCTGCCCAGCTGTTTCCATTGCGCATTTGACCAAGCTCTCTGCTCTCAGAGAATTGACCTCCCAGAAAATGACAGTCATCTCCAGGATAGAAATAGGCTTTTGTTAGCTGTGATTTTCCTTTTATAGTGTGGGTGTATGTTTTACTGTTTAAGCAGTGAGCCTTAGTGGTCATTCACTTGCATTTCTACTTGAGCCTTTCTGTTTTGTATGCTGAGGCCCATTTTTACATTGCTCTTGTCCATTGGGTTGTTTTGAGGCAGTGCTGTCTATTCAGCGCTGAGACAGTTGATTCAGGGCTGATTAACTATAGTTTGCCTGTTAAGTCAGTTTATCCCTTCATTTTAATATCTCAAGACTACTTAAAAAATTATACTTTATAGTAGTTTTTTGCAGGGGGTAATTTATCAGAGTATAAATTATATCTGTGTTACAGCTGCTCTTTTTCATCTATTTGTAAAGTTGGAATTCAGAACATGAAGGTAATGCAGCAGATACGGTTTCTGTCTCATGAAAGAGTTGATAGTAACTATGAGTTAGCTTTAGCCACAGATGTGAACTTGCCAGAAAGAGTAATGCTAATTCCCTTTAGTCATAGTAGTAGAGTGTTCTGCTTCAAATGACAAAATATATAAGGTCCTCATTCTCCTCAGTTTTCCCCGCTTTGGTTCTGATGAAAGAATGTCCCAGAGATTCACTCTTGGATAACGAAATCCTGAGTAAGGAGTCTGAGGTTGAGGGTGGAGGGAAAGGGGCTCATTTGGAAGAGTGGGATGCTAGCAGTTATCTGCTGGAAGAGAAAACAGGATGTGGATGCACGTGTAAAAATCTGCAAGCCCTGACCTCATAGTTAAGACTGATGGACGCACACCTCAAGGATATTCACAAGGCTGGACGCACCGACTGGAAGATTTCCTGCTGGGCACATTTCTCGTGTTTATTGAGCACTTGGGCTTGCAGAGTAGTGCTTGGGTCGTGTTTGGGTGGGGAGACTTAATAGGGAGGAGTTCCCAGACAAAGGCTGGAATCTTTCAGGAGCCTGATGGGTTCGGAGTTTGTTGGGAGAGTGCCTAGAGCTTGCTATTAAACACAGAATGTCTGGCAAGGACCTCTGTCGGGAAGCCTGGGGGGAAAGGTGGTGTCAGGAGATCTCTGTGGAGGAGTGCTTCGTTCAACAGCGGACAGCCAGGTTGTTAGGGGTGCGGGGAGCCAGGCTGTCTCTGGGCCCCGCTGCTCACTGCTCTCTCGCCTGCTGTTCTGACCTGGGCCCCCGGCGGCCGTGACGTTCTCTCTGCAGTTAGCCCCAGTGCGAGTTCTCACTTCCTCCTGGTGCTTCCCCAGCAGGGCCGGGGCTGCGCCCTTCATTTTGGCCTCTGTTCATCTGCTGTCCTGGGCCATTTTTCTCTGCCCTCTTCCATCAGGAACGGGCCAGGTGTAGCACCTCTTCCAGGAAGTGCTGTGCAAATACCCGGCATGTGATTCACTTGGGCTGTCTCTATTCCACGGTTCCTGGCCCAGTGGCATTGTTGAAAACAGGTTTGAGTTTGTTCAGAGTTAAGTCCGTCCCTGCTTCGGTGGGGAGATGCTTTAGGAATTAAAGGGAAACAGGAAATACTACTTGGTGGTTGGAAGCCACTCAGATTAAATAGGATTTGCAGGGGAGGGGCTTCATTCTCTGCCACTGAGCCAGGTCTGGAGAAAACTGCGTTTCTCATCAGCCTTTGCCCTTCAGCAGGGCCCTTGTCCTAGTTTTGGGGCTGCAGGTGTGGGGGCATCAGGTGGGTCTCTGAGAGGTGGGCCGTCAAGGTGTTCTGATGACATGCTGTATCCTACACAGGTCTTGGCCTGTGCTGACCCCCCAGGTGTTGGCTAGAGTTTCAGGATTAGAACGATAGTGAAAGGAGTTTCACAGACAGGGCTAAGTGATGGGGGTGTGGGTGGAAGGACTATCTTTTAAGCCGCTTGGCAGGAGAAGTGGGGATTACTTAGAGTGAAACGGCAGATTATGTTCTGTGTGACTAAGTCAGAGGCGAAAGGCTGTGAGCGTCGTAGCTCCACCGAGAGGGCTGGGGTGCTGGTGTGAGGCAGGAGCGGCGGTCCCCAGGGGCTGTGCATTTCATCTCACACTTTGCTTGAGTTCTGAGCGCGTCCTCAGCCCTAGCCCCGGGCCTGGCTCAGGCCCCTGGCGGGGGATGCCCCAGTGCAGGGGGTGGCTCACTCGCTGAGGATGCCGCGGTCATCTCTTCACAAGGCCCCTTGGCCCTGACCAGCCCACGCGTCAGAGCAGGGACATCCTGAGAAAGGGCTTGCTTCTAGGGGAGAGCTGCTTCAGGCCAGCGGACTCGGCTGCCAGCCGTCCGAGGGTGGCCAGGAGGAAGTGGTCATCTGCTGCAGAGCAGTTCCTCTTTCTGCCGACGGCTCGGGCGGCCTTCACTCACTCTTGGCCAGCGGGACAGTGACTGGCCTCGGTTTCCAGCAGCGGTCAGAAAGCTGTGGTCCACCTGCCTGTTTTGCAAACAGAGTTGTATGAGAACATAGAGATGCCGGCTCGGGGCTTGGCCATGGCCGCATTCCCCTGGGGTGGCCGTGCTCAACTGCTTTCCGGAGGTGCCCGAGGACCGCAGTCACTGGGCCAACCATCTTTAAACGCGCTGACTCTGCCTGGTACCCAGGGCACAGTCTGCGCAGCCAGGACACCCGCAGGCCACCTCGAGCACAGGACGCTTCCCAGGCCTCCGCTGGGCAGCTCTCCTCAGCCTGCAGAGCGCCCAGCACATTGTGGTCTAGAGTTGGTGGGCTGCGGGGCGTTTTTCACGGTGGCCCACTTAGACTCAGGCCTGACTTTGACTCCACCCACAACCCAACCTGCCCTGATGTGGGTTGGGTTCCTGGACCTCTCTGAGCCAGAGTCCCAGGGGAGTTTGAGGACCAGGGATGCGGGCGTCAGCTCCCCCGCCGGGTGCCCCACACTGCGTCAGCGTCAGCGCAGGAAATAGAGATGGCACTCCCTGGGCTTTATTTACCTCCGCACTTTGTTTTTAGAAAGAATGTCCCAAGAATTTCTCACCTTTCGAACTTGTTTTTTGTTTCCATTTGTCACTTAGACACACTAACTCAACGCGTGCAAACTTCATGCCACTGGCAGAGAGCCCCAGATGCTGGGCCAGCCCCTTGGTGGGGGGTGGGCACTGGGCCCTACAGACCCCCCTGCAGGCCTCCCAAGCTGCCAGTTCTCAGGACAGGCCCTGGGGGTCCGTTCCCAACACTGGGCATTGGGGCTGTACCATGGGGGAGGGACACGGGTTCCCTGCTTACAGGAAACATGATGCCCTTCAGCTTGCAGGGCGCAGCTCCTCTGGGCCGTGTGCCTCTGGGACAGACTTCTGGCCTCAGGGAGGCTGTGTACCCTGCGTCTCTTATCAGGGTCCATTCTGGGGGGCTCTGGTGTCCTCGGGCTGGGCATCCAGGTTCCTGGCCGACTTTGCAAGTCAGGCTTGGCTAGGGCTGGCTCTGCCGCTGAATAGACCAAGGTGGGCTTCTCAAAGCAGTAAGGGAGAGGCAGGCAGGCCTCGGTGAGGACGGGGAGTTGGGCGAGGGTGCAGAGGAGCTGTGTGCCTGCCCTTCGGCCCGGCAAGAAGGGAGAGTGAACTCTGTACCGGCTCCGCCAGCAGGACCGGGCTCAGAGGAGAACAGAGGCTGCCAGGAGCCAGCAAGGCGGTGCCGTGGGGGCCTCAGGAGCAGCGGGTGCGGCATGAGCCTGTGGTGGACATCCTGGCTGCAGTGTCCTGCCTGCCTGCTGTGACTGGCATCCAGGGGACTGGAAACTCCAGGCCTGAGGGGGCCTCGCCTCCAGGCTGGCCGAGGCGCTGGGGAGCTTTGTGCCAGGGACCCTGGGCCCTGTCTGCGGCTGCTTCTCTCCCGTGGTTCCTGCCTGTTTCCATCTCAGGTTGACCTCCTGGTTGCTCACGCTCTCTCTCCCCTCTCCCTCTCCCTCCCCTCTCTCTCCTCTCACTTTCTCTCTCTCTCTCTCCCCTCTCCTCTCTCTCTCTCCCCACCAAGATAAGCAGCGTGGCATCTGTAGGGGAATTCTGTGCAGGTGCTCTGTAACTGGACTGTCTGTAGGCAGGGAAGTACCTGAGCGGTCCGGACAGGTGGCTGCCCCCTTGCCTTTGACAGAAGTGTTCACGGCTGGTGGGTCTCCCCACGGTGTCCTGCTCACGACTGCCCCACACCTGGGTGCCTGGCCCCTGTCTCTGCACACAGTTGATACAGTGTCCGCTCCAAGCGGGCCCGGGTCCTGTGAGCCGTCTCTGCTTGTTCAGGGAGCTTGGTGTGATTCCCCACACCCCCACCCCCGGTGGATTGGTTCTAAGAGAAGAACCAGGAGCCTCCTGTGGGGGTCCTATCACTCACCTGTGGTTTGCTTCTGAGTCAGCGTCACTGGAGTCGTGGGTGTCACCCTAGATTCTGTTCCTAAGCCACATGGTAGGACTGCGAGGCACCTGGGGTTGGGGGCCCAGGGCCCTGCTTCCCCTCCGTTCCCTGCGTGTGCCGCGGGGGTGCCCCTCCACGGTGCGCAGGGCGGCTTGCGGTCAGGGCTGCCGGCTCTCCCACGCTCGTGAGTGCAGCCGCTGCCCCTGCGGGCCTCTGCTCTCTGGCCTCCGTTTCCTCATTTGGAACTGGTAATGCCTCAGGCCTCTTCTAGGTCAGGGACTTGCCATACTGTAGAAAACTTAAGAGAAAAGCAGGCAGAGGTGAAGGTTTTAAGTGACACAGAATCCCTTAAGTGGGTAATTTCAGAGAGAAATGTCTTTCTAATTATGTTGCTTGCACATGTTTGTGCACAGATAACTCCACGCTTTTGCGTTTAGCTCTCAGATGGGGAATTTTGACAGCACACCTTGCGTTTAGCTGGGGACACTCAGCCCCCTTAACTTGTAGCCTCCGGTGGCCGACAGCCACGATCACACTGTGTTTCCTGGTGTGTCTGCTGCAGTTGTGAAGGTGGCTGAGAGGAGCCGGGTACAGTGAGACGGAAACAGGATTCCTCTGTTTACAGTCTCGCCTGAGGGCCCGGCTTCTCCAACGCGTCCCTTATGGCCCTTTTCCTTTTTATGGCCCTGTGCATGGGCGGCTGCCTGCTCTGACCCACAGTGCTTGCTGGCAGGGCGTTCAAACCTGCCTGGACCATGCGGACCGGGCATGGGCGGGCAGGTGCGCTGCCCCCAAACCAGCACCAGGGGCTGGGGTGGGGGTGCATGGGGTGTCCCATCGGGATTCCCCTCCCTGCCTCCCTCCTCTGACTGCAGGTCAGGGGTCCCGTGGGTGCCTGTGGCATGGGCTTCTCCAGAGGAGGGACGCGGGCAGGGCACTCCTGGCTGTGGCCAGGGTGTTGCCTCTGTGGCCCAAGGCCCAGGTTCACTGTTCACTGGAGCCCTCGGCTCAGCCCCAGGCAGGGCGGGAGAGAGAGCAGACAGTGAGAGACGCCTGGTGGGCGTGGCCTCTGTTAAATATTCATGAGAAAGCTCAGCCGTTCTCTCTGTGCCTTTGGGTGGATGTATATTTCAAAGCCAGCACTGCGGAAGCAGGTCACACGCTAACTTGGCGAGAAGAGGGGATAGTCAATTTTTAAAAAGGTTTGTTGAGCAAGCAATCTTAATTCTGGCTCTTTTACAAAAAAATAAAACCCTCAAGCCTCACCACTATAAGAATGTGACACAGGCTTGTTATATAAACTGAGGGCAGGAGAGAGATCCTCGAGTCTTCCTGCCTGTTGTCCGCCTGGCCAGGCCAGGCACACGTCACAAGCTCATCCTCCCGTGAGTTGGTGCTGGGCGGCATTCACCTGCTGCCGACTAGACAGCACGGAGACCACCCTCCCTGTCCTGTGGCTCAGGTGAGCCCGAGGCTGCTGAATCTGGGACGAGGGGTCTTCTCTCTTTCTGTGCTCTGTTTTTATTTCTGCCTTAGGCTGGATGCCCCGGGGCCGCTTACACACAAACAGCGTGAGGGCCCAGGGCCCTGGCGACCCCGGGTGCAACCTAGTCACAGCCCAGGGCACGGCTGCCCTCGCCAGCACAGATGCGCTCCAGCAGCGTGGGCTCCAGCATGGGCTCAGTGCTGGGGGTGCGGCTTCTGCAGAGCTCCTGCCTGTGCGCCTCAAGTGAGCATGTGTGCTCTTCTGGGCAGGGGCCCGTGCGCCTTGGTAGAATGAGCACTTCCCCCACACTGCTGCTCAGCCTGTCCTGACTCTGGAGTCTCGACCTTGTTTCTTAAGGAAGCCCTTCCGATCAGAACAGGTGCTCGCAGAGAGACTGGGCCCAAGAGCTGTGTGGGGCCCACGAGGAGGCCGCCGAGAAGACTCCTCAGGTCCGTCCTGGAGAGGCGGGCTTGTCGCTGCCAGGAGCTGGCCACTTCCCTGCAGCATCTCAGGGTGCCTGGGGCCTGCACTTCCAGGGCCAGGTTGGGGGATTTCCCTCCCCGGAGTGGGTGCAGGGCCGGCGTGGCAGCCGCTGGACTGAGTGTCCCGCCCTCAGCTGGTGACGCTGCAGGGGAGACACATGGAGTGTCAGGGGCCCCTCTGAAGCCCACTCCGGCTGGCCCCAGCCCCTGGAGGCCAGCTCAGGCAGTGGGTCCTGGGACCCTGGGGAGCTGGCACATGTGCCCTGAGGGTGGGTAGGTGCCCAGCTCCGGGCAGCCGTGCTCTGGCATGGAGGCAGTCGAGATAGAAAACAGTAGAAGTACACGGAAGGCATGCGTCCTCACATCCCCTGGTCCATCCCGGAGGCCGCCTTTGCTCCTCATGGACTCGACGGAAAACCCTTGAGGCCTCCAGATTTACTGCACGAAATTCCGGGCTCTATGCGCACGAGGGAGAAGGGGGCCCTCGCACAGCACGTTGCCTCACAGTTGAGAGTGGCTCTGGCACCCTTGGGCTCACCATGTCCAGGAGGCTCAGGGGCTTCTACTGCACCCCCTCCTACCGTGAGCACCCTGACACTGCGCTGGAGACTCGGCCCGTCAGCCGCCCCTGCGTCCTCCATGGCCCTTGCCTCCAGGACCTCAGCCTCATCCCGGCAGGCACCTGCTGGACAGGGAGGCCAGCCCCACGCTTCCTAACTTAAGAGTCACCTGCTTGTCTCAGCGGAGTCCTGGGGCCCTTGGCCCAGGTGCAGAGGGAAGGGGGCTCCTGTGAGGGGAGGAGCCGGCAGCCCTGCTGGATGGCAGCCTGGGCCAGGTCGCACTCAGCAGACCAGAGAGCAGTGGACACGGTGTCCTGGAAGAGGCGGGGCCGTGGCCTTCTGTGGACCCCAGACTCTTGTCCTTGGCACAGACCCTGCCCCGCCTCTGCACCGAGGGCTGCCACAGGCCTCCACTGGTGCGCCCACGAATGGGCACCACAGCCTCCCCTGTGCCAGGGCATGTGTGTCCACCTCCGTCAGCCACGCCTGGATGGCGCTGAGCTGACGCCAAAGGCCTGCCTCGGGCAGCGAGGCATCAGAAAGATACTGGCCCTGCGGGGGGGCAGGGCCCACCAGGTCCGGAGGGGCGCCTTCTGAAGACAGGCCCTGGAGACGCCGCCTATCGGGGAGGGGTCCTCAGTGGTCAGTCACGGGGAAGCTCTGTTCCCTGAGCCTGGGACCCCACCCCAGTCCTGCCCAGGGAGGAGCCCCGAAATGAGCAGGGCGGCCATCAGCCTCTGTGCCGGGGAGAGAGTGGGGTCACTAGAGGGCGGGCCTGACTGAGCGAAAGGTGATCCCGCCTCAGGAGTCCTGGGAGCTGAGCAGAGAGGTCTTGTGCATGGCACCCCTGCCTCTGAGTGGCGGTCACCTTGCTGCCACAGAGCTGAGACTCGGTTTCACCTGCAGTGGTGACGGGTCAGGGCCAGAAGCCGCGGGTGGCTGAGGTAGGCGAAGCTGCTTGGGGTCCCCTGAAGTGCCACAAGCGCTGACGCGCCAGTTGTGGGTGAGACCCCTCTAGCCGTGGCCTGGTGGCCAGCTGCAGAAACCACCCTGTTGTCTGGGCTCAGCTTGTCTCTTGCTCTCTGCAGGATGAAACAGGTGCCTACTTAATCGACAGAGACCCCACCTACTTTGGGCCCGTGCTGAACTACCTGAGACATGGGAAGCTGGTCATTAACAAAGACCTGGCAGAGGAAGGTGAGTCGGAGGGGGAGGGGCAGGCGGTGGGGGCCCTCCAACCCTGGGAGCGGAGCCCCACTCCTTCCCCAGCTCCCTCCCGAGCAGATGCTCGTCTCAGGCCCAGCCTGCCCGCTGGGGGCTGCGGCTCTCTCACTCCCTGTCCTTCGGGGAGGGCGGCTCTGGCTCGGGGCCCGCTGCTCTCTGGGGGTCCTGGCTGACACTGCCTGGGGGCCACGCCCCTCCTGGGGTCCCCGGGATCGCCCACCCTGGGTCTGCTCCCCTCCGGGGCAGCCCGGCCGCTGGCTCTGTGTTCTGCCCGTGTCTGCAGACACCGGCCATGCTCCGGCTCCTGGCATGGAGCCAGGTGTCCTGAGAGCCCAGGGCTCGGCCCCGTTTTGCTTGTTAAGCTGTGCCCACTCCCTCCTTCATTCTGGCCCATCTTGCTCCTGTGACCACCTGTCTGCATCTTTTTCTGCAGCATCTATTTAGTGTATACATGTGTGTTTTTGTCTGTTTTATGTGTGCATGGGCCTTGGGTTCACTGCGGGGCAGAGACAGCATTTATTTGATCTGGTGGAAATTAGTTATTTTTCTTTATCCTAGGGGTATTGGAGGAAGCGGAATTTTACAATATCACCTCACTAATAAAACTCGTCAAGGACAAAATTAGAGAGCGAGACAGCAAAACATCACAGGTGAGATGGGTGACTGGCACCAGAACCCTTCCGAGACCTGCTTGGTGACGTGGCTCACTCCCTTCTCCCAGCTGACCAGTTCCTCTGGAGCTGTCCTTGTGCCCTGCCTTGCCCTCCGGGCGCCTCTCGCAGTGCCTGCCAGCTGGCGCCCTGGCCAGTGAGGAGAGGCAGAGGACAAGCAAGAGGCTTCCATGGGCCTCTGTGTGTGTAGCCGTCTCGGGGCGGGTGTTGCAGGCAGAGCTCCGCAAGTGCAAAGGTCCTGTGGTGGCCAACTCCTTGGCCCACTTGGAAGGCTTGCGGGGAGCCTGGGGGAGCCGGCAGTGGGCTGGTGCTGACGGGGATGGGGGTGGGGGTGTAGGCAGAGCAGGCTTGGCTCTGATCGGGAAGGAAGGGCTCAGTGGACAGCTCTTGATGCTGACCCTGTCCCAAGGGCATGGAGTCCACATGGGACCTGTTTGCACTTGGCCACGGTCAGCCGTGCTGGAGCTGGCACGGGCACTCCACTGCCTGTTGGGCTAGTGCGTTTTGAGGCAGCTGTCTGACACCTTCCCCGAGGCAGGCTCCTGAGGGTCTCGGCAGTGGTCCTGTCGTGGTGCCAGGCTCTGCGGTGGCTGCAGAGTGCAGCCCCTGCCTGGGCCCCCACCCAGGGCTGCTGTGCACGCTTTCCCTGAGAGCCGGAGTTCCTAAGAGTCTCCACCCTCTCACCGCCCTGCCACTGCCTCCCAAGCCGGGCTTCCCCCCAGGGCCCTGCAGCCCCAGGGCTGGCACTCTCGGCCTCTCTGAAGAGCTTGCTGAGATCGGCCGTTCCAGGTGGCTGGTCAGGGACTGGGGGAGGGCAGGTGATGCGGCCACAGGCCCCACAGTCATCTCTGGCCAGTGTGCGGCCTGGCTCCCTGCTGCCAGCCCCCTCAAAGACAAAGCCCGTGACTGGGCCGGCTCGGCCCTCTGTGCCTGTGCCGTCACACCCCCCACCCTGTGGGGACGTGGGCGAGGCCCGCACGGGCGGGGCAGCGCTCAGCGCCCTCCATGTGTCCCCAGTGAAGGCTCTTTGGGCCGTGTGGGGACCAGAGCACTGGGGCTGCGACCCCGTCCCTGGGGTGGCGTCAGGGCAGAGCTCTGGCAGTGCGGCCCGGGCTGGGAGTGGAGCTGGGTGGAGTTTGGGGTGGGGGTGCACAGACAGGAAGGCCCACGGGCTCCTGTCCGAGCCACGTGCTCAGCTGAGCGCTGTCTTCCGAGGGCGGGGCCCAGGCCAGTCCTGCTGCTGGGGTCAGACGTTTGGTAAGGCTCCTCAGGGCGCAGGCAAGGCTGCCTTCATGTGTTTGCATCCAGCCACAGGTGTTCTCGGGTTTCAGGAACATGACTCATTTTATTTTGGAATTTAGAAATAGAAATATTTTTGGAGGCGGATGGGGAAGCAGAAGACAGTAGCTGTTCCAGCATGTTTGTTTTCTTTGGTGTTCCTGTGGGCGTCACGACCTGGGCTGAGAGGTGGGCGGGACTGTGGGCCTCCCCGGGGCCCGGGGCTGTCCCCGGCTTGGCCTCGGCGTGGGAACACTCCCCCGTGTCTGCTCTTGCAGGTGCCGCTGAAGCACGTGTACCGTGTCCTGCAGTGTCAAGAGGAGGAGCTCACGCAGATGGTCTCCACCATGTCCGATGGCTGGAAGTTCGAGCAGGTAAAGGCCTCTGAGCCTGCAGGGCAGTGAAGCTGCTGATTACCAAGGCCCTGCCCAGTGCTCAGGGCAGCCGGCCCCAGGGACCAGTAATGAGGCGTCAGGCGGCCTGCAGTTCCTGGAAGCTCGGTCCCCAGAGTGTCCCCCGTGCCTCTCACCAGCAGCAACCTGTGCCAGCCCAGGCTGGATCGTCGTGGGCGCGGGGCTGGTGGCGGCAGGAGTCGGTCTTAGGGTCCCACTGTCCAGTCTTCACTCCACAGTTATCTTTCCTCGTCCACTCACTTCTTTGTGGTACGACTGTTCCCTGGGCTTCTCTGTGGCATCTCTACATATGTGCGTAGAGATGTGCTTGTGTGTGTATACGTGTGTCCTTGAGTATATACATGTGTGTGCTTATGTGTGTACTTGTGTACCCGTGTGTGTACATGTGTGCACGTGTACACCTGTGTCCTTGTGTATATACACGTGTGTGCATGTGTTTTTGTGTGCCTGTGTGTATATACGTGTGTGTGCTTATGTGTGTGCATGATTGTGTGTGCCCATGTGTATCTGTGTGCATGTGTGTACTTACGTGTGTATCTCTGTGCGTGTGTGTATCTGTGTGTGTGCATGTGTGTACCTATGTGTGTTTCTGTGTGTGTGTACGTATGTGTGTATGTCTCTCTGTATGTGTGTATCTGTGTGTATGTATCCGTTCTTATGTATATAGGTGTGTGTGTATATGTGCATATCTGTGTGTGTATGTTTATGTGTGTGTGTGTGTGTCCGTCCTTGTGTGTATAGGTGCGTGTGTGTATCTCTCTGTGTGTATGCGTGTGTGTGTCCATCTGTGTGTATGTGTGTATATCTGTGTGTGTGTCCGTCCTTGTGTGTATAGGCGTATGTGTGTGTATATCTGTGTGTGTGTGTGTTCATCCGTGTGTGTGTGTGTATATCTGTGTGTGTATGTGTGTATATTTGTGTGTATGTGTGTTTGTCCTTGTGTGTATAGGTGTGTGTGTGTGTATCTGTGTGTGTCCATCTTTGTGTATATGGGGGGGGGGGTGTGTGTATCTGTGTGTGTGTCCTCCACCCCCCACCCCCTGGCCTGTGTCCACCTCGGCCCCCCAGGCCGTTGGTGCTGCTGTAGGCACCAGGGCCCTTCCTGGGGGGCTGCCCGGCGGGCTCCTGCCCTGTCCTGCCCGTGACTGAGCAGCGCTGCTGACTCTGGCCGACCCAGCTGCTCGCTTCATCAGCAGGCCCTGGCCAGGACCACAGGGAGAAAGGACGAGAGCTGAGTCACTTCCTCCCACCCACCTGCTGCCCCGTCCAGAGCACTCTGACGGTCCCGCGGGCACATTGCCCCTCGTGCCAGGGGCCTGCAGTTCGTTACCTGGGGGCCTCTGCCCACGGCCAGGGTGTCCTATGAGTAGCCGGCGCCCCCACAGGCTCAGTGTCCCTGTGCCTGTGTCTCAGGCTGAGACTCTGAGGTTTGACCTCACAACCCCATGACCCCGCTGGCCCCTCTGGCTCCTCAGAGTGTCCCCTGGAGTAGACTACCCAAGGGAGAAGTTAAAGGGCTCCCGGCATCTCTCCTGGTTAAGGTGACCCCTTTCGGGGGTATTTTGAAATAATCACACTGTTCTTGGTGCCCCTGTGAATCGTCATGAAAGGTGCCGGCTCAGCCCTCCTCAACCGCTCCTCGGTCAGCAGCCCCAGCGTGAGGAAGCCCCAGTCCTGGCTTCCCCGAGGGGCTCGCCCTCGAGTGTGCTCACGCACGTGTGCTCTGGCCCATGCTCACGGACAGGGCAGAGCACTGTAGCCCCCTCCTGGGCCCGGCTCTGAGGGGCCCCCAGCGCCCTGCCTGCTCGCTGCCAGCTCCAGCGCCACACTCCCCTCCCTGGTCACTGCTTGTCCCCTGTGGGCCCAGCCAGGACCCCCCAGAGGAGCTGGATGCGCAGCACAGGAGGCCCGTCCCGCATGGCTGTGTGTGTGTGTGTGTGTGTGTGTGTGTGTGTGTGTATGCGCGTGTGCGCGCATGCATCTGAGCCTGAGCCTAGACCTTTGGAGACGGGGTTTTCAGTAAGTTCATAAAAAGTCTCTCGACTGAACCCTGTCCCTAGCTTCTTCGGCTGGGTGTCTCCGAAGACTTCCCTCCCGGTGGGCTGGTCCTGAGCTGGGGGCAGCTCTCAACCCATGTCCCACTGGCCCTCTCTCCCCCAGCTGGTCAGCATCGGCTCCTCCTACAACTATGGCAGCGAGGACCAGGCTGAGTTCCTGTGTGTGGTCTCCAAGGAGCTGCACAACTCGCCACACGGCCCCGCCAGCGAGCCCAGCGAGAAGGCCAAGGTGGGTGCACCATGCCCGCCGCCCGCCGGGCTGGCTCCCTCCTTCCCGCGTCGCCGCTCACCGTCGTCCCTGTGCTGCAGCCTCGCGGGCTTCGCGGCCGCCCGCTCACCCTGTGCATCTGCTCTGTTGTCCCTCATTTTCCATAGGCATGTCGGAAGCGAAACTCGGGAACAGAGGGTGCAGACGTCCCTGGGCCGTGGGCCGTGGGGTTGCTGGACACCCAGGCCCCCGCCCTCACTGCCCCTGCCCACGGCCTGCTCCTGAAAGTGCCCTCCTTGGTGGGGGCTGCACTTCTTGATGTTTTCCTGGGGACGGGACGTTGAGGCTGCAGGGCAGGGCCTCTGTCCCTGGTGTGGGGGTAGACGGGGCAGATCTGGTAGGTGTGTGATTCTTCAACTCCACGGAGTACGCTCTTGGCGTGGCACCAGCCCCTCCCTGTGGGCCATCGGGCACTTCTCCCCAGAGCAGCTCAAGTGCGGCCACGGTGAAAATGGACAGGGTGGTTGCTACCCTTGCCTGGAGGTGACGGGTTCTAACGGCATGTCTTCTGGGCTCGTCCCGGGTCAGGACTCCAGATGTGTCTGTCAGTGCAGAGTCCAGCATCAGTATGGGCAGGACTTCCGAACCTGTGGGCCAAGCGGTGCCTGGACGACCCTGCAGCCAGCTCCGGGGGCCCAGGGCTCCGTGGCGGCCAGCCCGTGAGGCCAGGCCCACAGACGGCCCTGGGGGAGGCTCAGGTGCCCGTCAGAGGTGCTCTAAGGGGGTATGGGAAAGGCCTGAGTCGGAAGGGCTCTACCTGATGATGTAAAACTGGGGCTCCCCGGCCTTCCCCACACGCTTGCCCAGGGGCACCCCGTCTGCTCTGGGCCTAGAACTGTTGCTGGGAGCCTTTCAGGGTCTTCCTTGGAGGTGTAGGCTCGGGACGGACCACAGGGTCAGCACGCCCACAGTCCGTGGTGACCGTGCCCCTCCTCCTCCAGGGCTGCAGGCACCTCCTCGCCAGGGGCTCTACCAGGGTCCGGAGGTGAGGAGTGCTGATGCCCTGCCTGGGGTGGGGCTTCGGGCTCAGAGTCGGCCCACCTCCCCAGAGCCCCAGCCTCTAGAGGAGCCTCGTCTCCCTGAGTGTTTGCAGGGCTCTTTGTAAGTTGTCTATTTTTAGCAGCTTTTATTTCTGAACTTGAAAAATTCGCGTAGCCGAGCTCCCCAGGCAACCATCAGGCTCATCTCCCTCAGGTGCTTTTCAGCTGCGGGAGGACGAGTCTGTGCCGCCGGAGCTCCGGGCGTGACCCCAGATCCCTTTGCCAGTGGAAGCGCGGCCTTGTTTCTCTCTCCAGAAATACCTGGTCCTGGAGTGTGGTCACCACAGTAGCTTCTAAATGGGGGCGGTAGCAGAGGGGGCCTCAGAGCTATGGGAAGCCATGGGCGCCAGGTGGGGTGTCGTCGGGGGCGCCTGTGTGTGGCCTGGTGGGAGCAGTGCCGTGAGCTCCAGGGGCCCCGTCATGATTGCCCCTCCCTGGGCCGCGGCTGGAGCTGGCCTCCCCCACACACACGTCTCGGGAGAAGTGACCTGAGAGAGTGGGGGCGGGGCAGCCGGACAAGGGGCCCAGGTGCCGGGGTCAGGCATGCGTTGCACAGGAAGCTCAGAGCGGGTGTGGGGCGGAGGCCAGAAAGTGGGCCCCTGGAGTTCACAGAGGTGCCCCTGGGGCCACGGGGCCCTGCCCCCAGGCACGCACCCCCAACCTATGTCCAGCCAGTCTATGGGTCTTGGTTAGGTAGACATGATTGATCCATGGATCAGTGATCGATCGCCCATGTGCCTGATCGCAGCCTCCAGCCCCCTGGCCAGCTGACCCCACCCTGTGTCCTGGAGGTCATGGCCTCCCAGGAGCTGAAGGTAACGGCCAGGTTCTGGGCCTGGCCCAGTGCTTCACAACGTGGAGGGAAGGAGAACTCTGCAGCCTCAGGGACCCAGGGACAGCGTGGCTCGCTCCACTGTGGCCAGCATGGCTGCTCCGAGGAGTCTGGCCCGTCTGGGTGGGCTCCCTTGCCCCCGCCCTGCCCGCACTGAAGGGTGGGCGCCCCCCGCCCCCCACCCCGCCTGCACTGACGCGCCCTCTCTTCTTCTCCTCCCTGCCGCCCGCCATGTGCTGAGCCAGAGTGACGACGAGGACACGGGTCCTGGTGACAGTGACTCAGATTAAGTGTAAATGTCACGGTGAGCCTGCCGCCCTCGAAACTGACCATGCGCCTGTGCCTCCTTGAGCCCCGCCTCCCACGCTGCATCTGCCCCGCACCTGTAGTTGACAGAGGCCCTTCCGTGTTCAGTACCCGCGCCGATCTGTCCGGGAGCGGGGCTCTGTGTCCCCCGAAGGATGCCCACGTTGGGGTGGGACCTTGGCCAGGGCCCCCGGGCGCTGTGTGTATCTGCCTGGGGGTGCAGCTGGGCCTCGGGCCTGTGCCTCCCGGGGACACGCAGCCCCAGCTTCACGGTCTCCCCACCCTGTCCCAGCCACCCCCTGGCTCAGGGCTGAGGAGTCAGTGTTGTGCCTCGGAGGGTGGGCCCTGATGCCCTGCTCCCTGCGCCTCATGAGGCTTGCTGGTGGACAGGGGTCTGTGCCAACCCTCCAGTTGGCCATTTTGGGAGACCCTGGGGTGCCCCTCAGCCCTGCTGCTCATCAGGCCCCTGCTTCCTCCTGGCCAGAACCCGATCAGCAGGGAGCGCCAGGCTTGCCCCCTCGCATTGCCAGCGGAAGTGGAGCTCAGAGGGGCTGGGCGCCAGCGTCGCCCAGGGTCCCCCAAGCCCTGAGGTCTGGTCTGGGGGCATGGGCCAGGAATGGCTTCTTCGTTGTTACTGGTGGTTTTTCTGGTGGTTGTACGAGTACATAATATCCTCAGTGTGCCTCTTGACCTGGAGATTGTGTGGTGTCTGCCGCCTGGCCCTTTGAGCAAAGTCTGCAGGGCCTGGTCTGGGCCCGTGCAGCACGGGCTCCAGCTGTCGTTTTAAACTTTGCAGCGGCCACGTGGACCAAGAAAAGGGACATGCGGAATAGATGCGATGACCGTTAGCTGTGACGGTCCTGACACTCGTTTCTCACTTCCCTCTTCTCAGCCTGAAGTCAGGCGTGCAGTTTGCGGGTAGGGCCCGCCTCAGCTTGGAGTGACCGCCCCTTTGGGCTCAGCTCAGCCTCAGCCCGGCTGGAGGTGAACCGCAATGGGGGTGCGGGAGCACAGAGGAGCCAGCCTCCCGGAGGAGGCGGGGCTTCTATCAGCACCACCCCCGTTACGGCTGTCACGGGTGCCTGCAGGAGACCCTGACTCCGGGTGTGGATCGCTGGGGGTGCTGCCCTGGACCTGGACCGGCCCGGCCCTCGGGGGCCCTACCATGTACCGGGCTCCGCCTGCTCTGTTCCCGCGAGCTGGCTCAGGCCTTCTTGCCAGCGGCGGCTGAGGTGAGAGCCCGTCTGGGTAGACGGGCTGTGCCCGCCACAGCTCCCAGGCGAGGTCTCTGCCCTCATGTGCAGACAATACTGGGGCTCCAGCTGCAGCGGGCTGCTCCCTCCCGCACGGTCCCTCACTCCCAGCCCGCTCGACCTTCCCATGTCTCAGTCCTGCAATCTCAGATGCCCGCTGCCCTGCTGGACTCCATGGAGTGGGTGGCTCGCGGCCCCCCAGACTCCAGCTTTTCCTTCAGACTGCCATGGGGCCAGGGCCGCAGGCCCTCCTGAGATCGCCCCAGGTCTTATTCTCAGGCCACGTCCCCGTCCAGGCCTTTCCCAGTGAGCAGGCAAGTCCAACTTGGGGGCCTGCCCCGTCCAGCCTGAGGAGGGGCCCTCAGCCCGTTGCACCCCCAGCCCGGCAGAAGGTGCACCTCCCTGGCGGCTGGTGGTAGGCAGGGCAGGAGGGCGGCCTGGAGGCCTGGAGCTGTCGGACGCCATGGCAGGCGGGGGCTGTCGAGGTGGGCTGGACAGCTGGAACTTCTCCTGAGTCACTGGAGCACGCCCGCGGGACGTGAGAGGCTGCTGCAGGCGGCTGTGCCGGTGGGGAGCCCCTGGCCTTGAGACCGCAGTCTGCCCGTGCCCGCAGGGCCTCCCCTGACCAGCCTCCGTGTGAGCTCACCCTCCCAGGCGCGGCCCGAGCTCGGGGGATCCAGGGCTCAGCACCTCTTCTCAGGGCCGTATCTCTCTCAGCTCCGAAACACAAGTGGAAAGTGCCCCCAGGAGGCCTCTTTCGCTGCCAGTGAGGTCACAAGGAAGGTCATCTTACTGCTCTGGCCTGGGCTGGGTCGGCCTGGCTGGGCAGTGGCCTTCTTGTCCTGGTACCTGGGGTCAGGGATGTGTCCCAGAGCCCTGTCTGGTTACAAGGAGGGAGCCGGCCCCCCAGGCCAAGGGTCTGGTTACAGAAGACAAGACTCAGCCAGGCAGTGTGTGGACGAGGGGGTGACAGGGCAGGCCTGGGGGGCCAGGTGGAGGGGTGTGGTTTGCAGTGGGGCATGGAAGGAAAATGAGGGCCGGTTGGGTGGGGGCCCTGGTCGCACACCTGTGTCTTCCACCTGGACCAAGCTGAGCTGGAGAGAAAATCAAGGTTTGGGGGCAGTTAACCCCTAGGTGGGCGCTGGCACCCTTGGGAGGGGGGAGCCTCCCACCCTTGGGAGGCCATTGCGGGAGATGCGGCTGGGGTCCTCTGGGCCTTGGTGAGGAACTGTCCCCCGGGGCCGCGCTGGTGAGTCTCAGGCGGCCCCGGAGGCGCCGTGGAGACAGGCCTGCGACTGCCTCGAGTGTGGTCACTCGGTGGTTTCCCGCAGCCTCCACGTGTCCATTGCTTCCTGGGCCGCAGGCCGCAACGCTGCCTTTCTGTTCACGGCCTGAGTCCTCACTGTCTGCCTTTGGCATTTTCAGATTTTGCAAGAACGGGGTTCGAGGATGTGAGGAACACACTGTTGAAGCTGAAGAGACGTTTTACCTTTTCCCAAGACGCAATGATCCGCCACGTCGAGGAAGCTTGGCCATGAGAAGAAACCTGCTTTTGACAATTTCTCTAGAGATCTGGGTGTGAATGCTTTTTTTGCCTCTGAGGTGGGTGGTGAGAGACGGGACCAGCTGTCCGAAGCCAGGCGTCACTGCTCGCAGGCAGCTCCTGCTGGGCGGGCATCTCTGCGGGACCTCCGCTCGGCTTCCCAAGTGCCGCTCGGGCCCGAGGCAGGGCTCCTGAACTGGCCCTTACATCACCGAAGATCATTTCAAGGACTGTGTTCTTGGTGCTACATAAACAGTCTGTAGTGGAGCCTGGGCCTTGCTGGTAGGAGGGTGGGCACAGTGCCCCGGGCTCTGGGTGCCCTCTGACCACCCTGGTCCTTGGGGCAGGGGGTCTGCTGTGCCTCCCAGACGTGACGGCTTGGTGGTCTCTCCCGGCCTCCGCATGTTCACTACTTCCTGGGCCTGACCCGGCCAGGCCGACCCAGGCTTCTCCGTTTGTAGTTTCCAGACGAGACCGTGGCGTCCTTTCTTTCCCCGTATGGACAGACTGCCAGTGCTTTCGCTTCCTAGAGGCGCCTGAAAGTGCTGCTGCCTTTTGGGCGGACCTGTCCCCTCACTTAAAGGGAGGGACGAGTTTGCCTCGTCTGGCCCGCCCGGGGGCGCGGGGGCAGCCGGCGCCCCGCAGTGCCTTGCTCTCGCCTGGGCTGGAGGGCGGGGCGGGAGGCCTGTCCACAGGCTCCTGGAGCTGAGACTCCAGGCCACGCTGGAGGTCGGGTGTTGACAGCGCACACGGACAGCCTCTGCCGGCTCACGCGCTCGTGTAACTATGCAGTTCTCTGACATTTCTGGGGCGCTGGGGAGGAGCCTGCATGGCCAGCCCCTGCCTGACGCTGGAGCTGCCGGATCGGATTCCTTTGAGGACGGCTGTCTGCGCGCTTTGAGAGCTGACCTTCCCCAGCGGGTCGGGGACCTGTGCCCCCCATCCCGTCCGGACGCCAACCTTCCTGGCTCCAGACGCTACCGGAGGCTTCTCGCCTGCCCCTCTTCTCCTTTGCCAATATTACCTGATGAACCAAGTTCTCCAGCACTAGGACTTACCTCCTTTTGTAAGGTCTCTTGTGCGTGGTTCAGCGTTTTTGGCTTCACACTGACCTTTCCATGGGCACACTCGGCCCCGAGACCCTCCCTCCCCTTGGAGCCTCGGGGATACCGTGGGGCGCCGCTGACTGCTTCGCGTCGTTTGATTTGTGACCTTGAGATAATAGATAGGCTTGTGGTTTGTTTGTTTTTTTAATTTAAAGATATTAAGACTTAATTCACTAAAATTTATTCTAAGGGGATATTTATACTTTTGTACTTTTTTAGGTATCCGTATTTTATCACCTTACAGTTTAATGCCTAAGTTTCCCCTGAAAATAGCAAATAAAATTGTGTATTTATGACTGAGCAGAACAGCTGTTAGTGTCTTAAAGTGTACGGAAGAGCCGCTGCCGTGGAAGCACCACCTTGGGCTCATGGCAGCTCTGCTGGCTGCCTGGGTCCCTGTCCAGTCTGACCCCCACCCCACGGCCCGGCCAGCCCTCACCGCCTCACCTGGTTCTTGTGGAATTGTTTAAAAAGTGCCGATGCCACACTGAGTCAAGCATGTGCGCGTGTCTCTCCCTGGCTGGATGCACCAGCTTCAGAGACATTTGCCTGAAGTTCCCTGGGTGTCCCCCCCAACAGGCTCTCCGGCTCCCCCTGGTGGCGGCTCCTCAGGCTTTGGGGCGGTTCCCTGGACAGCTGCCCCGGCTGGGCTAGGACGTCTGTGACCCTGAGAGGCTGGTCTCACCAGCTGCCTGTCGTGTTTCCAGCACGCACTCAGCTCTAGTGGGAATTCCCTGCCAGAGGGTGGGAGTGGGGCTCCAGGCGTGCCCTGTACAGCGGGGCACATGGGGAGGACTTAAGATTCTCCAAGGAGTTTGCTTTCTGCAAGGAGACTAAACGTGGCACCTCCCAGCTGCCTGAGGCCGACAGCAAAGCTGGACCTGCCTCCAGGGCCCCCTGCCCCACGGGCGCTTGGAGACGCCCCAGAGCAGCTGGTCTTGCAACGCGTGCCCGTCTCCTGTCTGAGCACAGGGCCAAGAGGAGATGGCGGTCCAGTCTGGGGCCTGCGGTCAGGGGCCCGTGCTGGGTCCTCAGGACGGGGTGGGGCAGTTGGGGGCACGCTGCCACCCACACTTCACAGCTCTGAGCTCACTGTGAACGGCGTCAATAAAGTCTCTCCCCCTCCCGTCTCCTTGAGTGTCTGCCTGGGTCTGGGTGGGGCCAGTGTCTGGGAGCCCAGGCCGTGGGGGACCTGCCCTGGAGTCGCAGGGCCACCCCCTGGGGCCCACCGAGGACCGCAGCCTTGCCCCTCCAGCCTGGTGCGGGGGGCACCTGGGGTGCTCAGCTGTCCTGACGTCTGTGCCCCTCCTCCCCTAGGACCACTGGACCCTGAGCAGACCCCCGCCCCGTGGCAGAGGCAGGAGGTTGGTGGGGTAAAGGAGACCCCAGGGCACCCAGAAAGCTGGGATAGCAGGCAGGGGGAGGCGGAGACGGGGTGGCAGGACTTCCAAGGGGAGCCTGGTGCTCCCCGATCCCCACATGGCCCTACCCTGGCCTCTCTCCACAGAGCTGGCAGGTGGGCTGCCCCACCCTCCTCTGACCCCACCATGGCAGGACCTGGAGTCTACTCTCCCGGGCAGGGTGGCCTCTCCACGGCGGCAGGACCTAGGCTAGCCCCTGCTCCCAGCACCTGGGGCTGTACTCAGGACGCCCACAGCCTTGCCTTCCCCCCCACCTCCCCGTCAGGCCTCGTTGCACCTGCTGCCCCACCCCACTTCCCCCGAGGCCTCAGAGCCCATGTCTGCTCTGGAGAAGGAGCTCTCAGACGGCCCGGGGCCGCTCCCCGGGGCCACTGGGCAGCGCTCCCTGCCTGCCAAGAGCACGCCTGGGCAGAGGAGCGGACAGGAACGTGGTGTGTTTTCCTGCCTCCGTCCCCAGGGTCGGGCCGCAGCCGGTGCCTGCTAAGTGCTTACAGGTTCGTTCCATAAACAGCCGGGCCTGCGTTCCCCCAGCACCGGCCAAGCCAGCTGGGCCCATGCACGTGCTTGCATGTGTGTTTCTCTGTGCGTGAGTGTGCACGTGTGTGCGTGTACACGTGAATGTGAACTGGTGTGTGCGCGTGGGTGCACGTGTATTGTGTGGGCATGTGGGCATATGTGTGCAGCGTGCAAGGCCCAGGCCTCCCAGGACTCTCGTCCACCCATGTTCACTGAGCAGGGCGAGAAGCTGCTGCCTTTCGGGAATCGGCCAACACCGGGGAGTGGACTGGCTGGCTGCAGGCCTGCTGTGGACACACAGGCCAGGCAGAGAACCCGGGGCGGCCTCCGGGGACAGCCTTACCGTCGCGGCCGTGATGGGGTCGGAGTGAGCTGCGGGCCTGAGCTCTGCGCCTGCTGGATTCCCTGGCCGGGAGGGAGTGGGGTGGGGTGGCTGGTGGGACAAGGGGCGGGAGGGGCAGTGAAACGGGCAGGGGTGCTGTGTCAGGGAATCCCCAGGGATCCTCGCAGAAACCATGAACCACTCCGGCAAACGATCTGAACCCTAAACATGGAGCAAGGGGGAGAAGGGGGTCCCAGCCAAGGGAGCTGTTGAGGCCTGTCTCCTGGGGGCCTGGCCCACCGACCTCCATGCCCCCCCCTCCGTGGCCTGGGCCTCCCTCTTCTGTGTGACACCATCCGAGCCTGGCCAGCAGTGTGTGGACTCCAGGAGGGCCCTGCCCACCCCTGCATCCTTGGGTCTGGGGGCGGTTAAGCCTGCTGGGCTGTTGGGTCTGCAGGGTCCCCGGGCGCTTCCAGGTGGGTGTGGGGTCTTGCCTGACGTACGCTCAGGCGAGTTTACCGACCACGCCGTGACCCGGGAGGCTGGTGGAGGTGCTGCCCAGGGTCACAGGAGACAAACGGGCTCAGAGGGGCCAGTGGCTTGTCCAACATCTCCCAGCTGGTGTGGACCCCAACTCCAGCCCCCCACCCCCCAAAACTTCAGATTCAGGTTGACACGGAGGGAGGGAGGGCGTGGAGGAAAAGAAACTGGGGTTCAAGGGGCCCTGGGGCGCCAGGAGCAGCCCCCTGTCTTAGCCTTAGTGCGTCACCAAGGGAAGTTGTTGGGCGAGTCCAACAGGCAGTGGGGGTTGCTCCCCGATGCCCTGCAGAGCCCCCCTCCTCCAAAGCTCTGCTGGGCCCCCCTGCCAGTGTCGGTCACCCCCAGTGCCACCCCTGGGTACCCGTTGGTGACACATGGTGACAACCAGGTTGGCAAGGACACAGGCGGGGGGGAAGCGGGGAGGCCGCCTGTGTGGGGCTGGGTGACATCCAGCTTTCAGTGTGGAGCCTCGCCCCCACACCCCTCCCTAGCACCAGACGCCCTGCCCCGAGGGGCCACACCCAGGCAGCCAGCCCTGAGGTTGGGTCTTTATTGGAGAGTGAACATAAATAAAAATAAGCGGGAACTTGAGAGGAGGGGGAACTGGAGGGCTATTTACAAATGTACACCTTGGACCTGGGCGGCCGCTGCCCACCAGCCCGAGCAAGGCTCAGAGCAAGGCGAGCAGGGCTGCGAGGACCAGGACGGCTTAGGCGGCCGGGTAGCGTGCGGAGTTCCGACCAAGGGGCTGCCGGGTCCGGGGGTCCCGCTTCTGGGCACTGCCTGGCCCTGCCCGCTGGAACTGCAGCTCTGGGATGATCCGGTGGATCCAGTCGTGGTGGGAGGTGAGCCGGATGTAGACACCTGGGCGGTTCCGCCGGGCGCAGCCCTCGCCCCAGCTGATGACCCCTGCCTGCAGCCACACCTGGCCCACGAGGCACACCAGGGGGCCCCCGGAATCTCCCTGCGGCCGAAGCAGAGGTACCTGTGTCAGCTCACGCGGGCCGGAGAGCCGGGCTCCGCAGCTGCACGGCTGAGTGCCCGCGCCTGTCTCCCTTCGCTCGTCTCTGCCCAGGACACCCCAGCCCCTGCAGCCCTTCCTTTCCAGCCTGGAGTGCCCATTTCTCTAGCATTGCCACACTACCCACCCTGAATCACCTCAGAGAAGTGTCTTAAAGATGCAGCTTCCTGAGTCCCGCCACAGACCCACTGGCTGACTCCCCCAGGTAGAACCCAGGAACCTGCTTTCCCAGCTGGTCGAATGCATAGCTCTGGTCTGGGCCCTGCAGGTCCACCTCCTGGGCCTTGTCCCTTGTCCCAGGTGGGCTGGTTTCCGCCTGGGGCCCAGGCACTAGGGCTCAGCCTCGGCCCACCCCGCCCCAGGGCCCACCTTGCAGGCGTCCCTCTTGCCCTCAGCGAAGCCCGCACACAGCATGTCGTCCTTGATGGTTCTGGGCTGGAAGCCGGACTCTGCATCCTTGCTGTAGAGCAGGTTGCACTTGGGCGTGCTGATGATGGGCACGGCAAGCTTCTGCAGGGTCCGGGGTTTGGGCAGGCTGTCTGCGGAGGGGAGATACCAGGTGCGGCTCAGGGGACATTCTCACCAAGGGCCCCAGGCCCTGGTTCTCAAGAACCGCAGCTCTATCCCACCTGCTTTTCTCTTGTGTTTTTAGATCTTCTCTTCTGGCTGGAGGCTTTGTAGGACAGAGTTCCTTCTTCCCACCCCCCACCACCAGGCTGGGCTCTTTCTGTTCCCTGTGGCCCCTGCTCCTGTGTCTGCTGCCCTTTCCCATACCTACTCCACCCATTTGAGTAGAGATCTTGTGGGCCTTCCTGGTGGCTCAGACGGTAAAGAATCTATCTGCAGTGCGGGAGACCAGGGTTCGATCCCTGGGTTGGGAAGATCCCCTGGAGAAGGGAATGGCTACCCACTCCAGTATTCTTGCCTGGAGAACCCCGTGGACAGAGGAGCCTGGCAGGCTACAGTCCATGGGGTCACAGAGCCAGACATGACTGAGCGACTAACACACGTGCGGCAGTTTGAACAGAAGATGGTTGGTTCAGGGCGGCCCCCAGGCTGCCTTCTCTAGGCCCGCCACCTGTTCTCTCCCTGCCCTGCCCTTAGTACCTTGTTCACTGGGGGTGCCCCAGCCGGTGACCCAGCACTTCATGCCCGACTCAAAGACGACTGAGGGGTCAGGCACACACACGGGGAGGATGTAGTTGGTGAAGGTCACAGGTGCCTCCAACTCCACCAGGGCCACATCGGCGCTAGAGGCCATGCCTTGGTACTGGGGGTTGCTCTCGACCCGCTTCACCCGGGCATACACGGCGTGTGGCCCTGGCCTCGCCAGCTGCAGCACCCCCAGCAGGACCTGGTACAGGGATGTTTCAGAGGTGCTGGTGGGAGAGTAGAGACCCGGTGTGAGGCGGCCTGGGAGGCGTCAGCGGAAGTTAAGTGGAGATGAGAAGTAGGGAGGAGTCGGACTTCCTCCCCGCTCCCCAGGATGCTGACAGCTCAGTCTACACTGTGTCTTCCGGAGCACACTCTCCAGGGGGGTGTACTAAGAGATGAGGTGGGAAAGGGTGTAAACCCCAAGCAGCTTTAAATTCCCAGCTCCACCCTGGCCAGCCCAGCCACCTCGCGCAAGTCACCCAGCAAGTTCTCTGTGACTCCGTTTCCTTGTCTGTAAAATGGGGACAGTAACAGTCCCCACCTGAAAGGCTGTCTGTGGGGGTCGAAGGAGATGATCACCCACCGGGGCCCAGCCTGAGGCAAGTGACCTGCTCACTCTGAGCCTGGATTTCTGAACTTGAGATGTGAGGTTTTAGAATTGCAAGAGCTGTGGCATGGAGAGAGCTGAGATGCCTAGGCAGCCCTGAAGGCTTAGGACCAGGCAGGTCATGGTGTGGAAGCAGGGTTTGGGTAGCTTGGTCCTTTGGTTAGGGCCAGTGTAGGTGACCTCAGAGTGAGGAGGAGGAATGGCCATTCTGCTTCGTCCACCTGTGCCCAGAGCCCCAATCAGGAAGGGAGTGTCTGGATTTGTGGTGTGGGAGGAGACAAGGAAGAGAGGCAGGCAACAGGAGGACCCTGCGGCCAGCAGCAGGGGCGGCCTGTCTGGGAAAGCACCTCACTGTGAGCCCCCCGGGGGAAATGGACCCCTCCCAGCTGGGCTGGGGGCAGCAAGAGCCCGGAAGCAGGGGCTGCTGCTGGAAGCTGGCCCCGAGGCTGGACCCAAAGGGAGCCCTGGCAGGGAAGGCTCAGATGGCGCAGACGCAGCCTCTCTCGGGCCGTGGGGGCCCGGCCTGGGCGCCCCGCACCGCCGTTGTCCGCGGGCCGGCGCTGTCCGCGGTGCTGAAGCCCGGCGTTTGCGGACGGCGCGCGGGGAGGGGGCGGTTCCGTCGCACGATCTGTGGCCCCGGAGCGGAGTGCGGGGCGCAGTCGACTCACTTGGAGAAGCAGTGCGCGGCGGTGAGGACCCACCGGTCCGTGATGAGGCTGCCCCCGCAGAAGTGGCTTCCGTTTCGCTGAATGCTGACCTGCCAGGGCCACTCGCCCTCCAAGGCATTCTGCCCGCCCACCATCCGGTTCAGCATCCGCGGGCGGCCGCAGGCTGGGGGAACAGAGCCGAGGCGGGGGTGGGGGGCGCTCCCTGGAGGCCCATCCCCTCAGGTGTGATTCCCACCCCCAAACCCACACTCAAGCTTTCTTATCCTGTTCACTCCCTGGCTTTCCTGTCCCTGACCCACTCCAGGACCTTAGGCCTAAGTCGGAGGCCTGGGCATCAGTCAGCCTCCGACAGTGGGTTGTGGGCCCCTTGCCCCTCACCTGTGACACCTGACCCTCTGGGTGGTGGGGGTGAGATAACACGGTTAAGGTCTTACCCCACACCCCCGGCCTGACAAATGGGCTCCCGGACCTTCCCCTTCCACCCCGCAACTCCTGTCTAGGCTCCCCAGTTTTCCCCACTGTGGGATTCCCGTGCTGGGCCCATTCATTATGGGTCTCACCAGGGAGGGGGTCCTGGCCAGTCTCGGAGATCTCAACCAAGCCCACTCCTGTCCCCCTACCCGAAGGCCTTGAATGCTTACCGTTCAGTGCCTCGCCTCCCCGAGTCCCTGAAAATGAGAAAAAAGAGGGTGATCAGCCAACTTTGCCCAAGCTGCAGTCTGCTCCTCCCCTCCCCAACGACTGGTCAGCATAGCCCATCCTCTGCTGCACACCCAGCCTCCTGTGGACTCCGCAGGACCGTCCACCGGGCACCTGGCAGGAGAGGCTGGCAGCCTTCAGCCACAGGTCCCCCATGTGCCCCCATGGTGTGCACAGGCCAGGCTGTGGGCCAGGACCAATCAGAAAGGCCAGGGAGGGGACCCCGTCAGGGCTTGACCCTCCCATTTGGGGCAAGAGGGCTTCTTCTGGACCCCACCAGGGCTTTCCCTCCACACCCCACACTCATCCTCATCTGGAAGCTCTGCGGAGGATGTGGCCTTCAGCCAAGGGGCTGTGGGGCCTCCCCCCAACCCCCTCCTCCAGCCTGGGGCTGGCTGGGATAAGGGGCCAGACAAGTGAGCAAGGCTCCACGTCTGCCTGCCCGCCCAGCCACTCGAGTCTCACTCATCTCAGGGGAGTAGAGAGGCCAGACGATGGTCATGCATCAGTCCTCCCAAGATCCCAGATTCCCAGGTGCCAGCCCCTCAGGTGTTCCGCCAAGCTCACAGGCGGCTCCAAGAGCCCTGCCGGGCCCAGCACCCCTGCCCGTGTGAGGGACAGTGGGGCGAAGGGCGGGGGGCACTCTTTGGAAGTGGACCCCTCTCCCCGGGACCACTGTCCCCCAGTTTCTGGACAAGGCACAGGGCCCGCCTCTTGGCCTTGACAGGCCCCTCCACTCCAGCTCGGAGACCCCAGCCAGGCCAACAGTCTCAACCAGTGCCAGCGCAGCTCCAGGTAACCCACCCCATAAAGAGAGCCCTGCTTATGGATCTGGTCACTGGGGTGGATCTGATCAGAGCTTGGGGGGTCAGGACAGCCTCTTCCCACTTCACACTCCCCCGACACCCCAGCCCCAGTAACCAGTCCCAGGCGGCTGAGGGGCCCTGGGGCCGGGCAGGAAATGGCTGGACTGAGCCACACCCCTCTGTGACCTTGGGGGTTTTGACAGGACCCTATTCTTCCAGCTGAGGGGCACACTCTCCAGTGCTGGGGGGTGGATGATGAAGCAGTTGCAGAGGGTGCTGAGCATGGGCCAAGAGGAGTGGGCAGGCACAGGCAGGACCAGCCACTCTTCCAGGTAGAGGCGCCAACAGATGCGTGGGGGTGAGGGCAGTCAGCCCAGGCCAGCAAGACATCTGCCCAGACACTGATTGTGTCAACAAGGGGCCCTTTAAAAATGCACACGTGCCCCAGGCGGACATTCCCTCCAGCCCCTCGTCTTAGTATAATCTGATTTAGTCAGATTGACAACCCCAGACCCTGCGCTCTTGCTTCTTGCACGAAGCTGAAACGCCCCGGCTGGCTTTTTCCCTCCCTGTGGGGCTTTCCCAGAGCCTTGCCCAGGTTCTCCCCACAGCCATCCCCGCTCCTGTGTGTGGATCCACTGTCCACGCCTGGGATCAAGGGCACTCACACCCTGCCTAGCAGACCCTTCCATTGAGGCTCTTCAGGCTTCTGCATCCCAGCCTGATGCACCTCGGCTTCTTGTTTGGACTGAGCCCCCGGCCTCTGAAGCTTCCCTGGTGGCTCAGATGGTAAAGAATCCATCTGTGATGAAGGAGAACCAGGTTCGATCACTGGGTTGGGAAGATCCCCTGGAGAAGGGAATGGCTATCCACTCCAGTATTCTTTCCTGGAGAATTCCACGGACAGAGGAGCCTGGTGGTCTACAGTCCCGGGGTCACAAAGAATCAGACCCGACTAAGAGACTTTGACTTCACTTTTCCTGCCTCTGAATGTTTGTTCACAGCACCGCTTTCCTCCTGGGTCTAAATCCAGATTCTAGAGAGTGCTAATCCAGATCCTAATCCAGAGTGCTAACCCTAACTGAAATTCTTCCCCCTCCTCCAGGCAGCCCTCCTTGATTGTACTGTCTGGGCAGCCTGGCTCCCTTTCCTGAGCTTTCTGTCTTCCCACTTGGCCCCACAGAGCTCTGCCCACCTTGCCCTGGGGGTGGAATTGTCATCTCATCTCATCTCACCCATGAGCTCAGGATCTCTGTGGAAGCAGGGCCCACATCCTGGGAGCCTGAGCCCAGGGAATATATAAGTGGGACAGTGGGAGCAGGACTTCCTGGGGAAGAGCGATGTGGAGACCCAGGCTGGGCAGGGTGGGCGTCCTGTTGGGGCTGGGTAAGCCAGCGGGGTGTCAGCCCCCTCCTCTGGATCCAGGGCCCTTCTGCTCCTGTATCTGGTTGTGGAGGCAGGAGAGGCCCAAGGCTTTAGGGGGAACAGCCAGAGATGAGAGGCCAAGATGGTGCTGAAGGAGTTCAGGCCTCTGGTGTCAGCTATTGGAGAGCCAAGTGCAGGCCGCTGTTTGCACTTTGGCAATGACCTCGATTACTCTACCCACCAGGAGTAATCACAGGGTTACACACCCTGGCAGAGATGAGCTCCCTCAAAGAACGCTGTTATCCTGGTGCCAGGGGAGGAAGGCAGGGCAGCGAGGCCTGGGGGGCCCTGCGGAACCCAAGGAGTCTGGGGCCTCCCCACCGAGGTGCCTCCTCCCCTGTGGGAAGCCTGGAGCCCCGGCAGGGCTGCAGCCCAGGCTGACGGCCGGGCCCTGAGAGGTGACTTGAGGACACGGAAGTGAGGAGGTGGCTGGGCAGGCCAGGCGGGCCCAGGAATGCATGAGAGTTTCTCCAGCAGAGAACAGCCTGCCCAGCTGGGAGGGGCCTGGCAGGTGAGGCCCCTGGCTGACACCTGCTCACCCTCACTGGGGCCTGGGAGAGAGGCCCGGGTGCAGGAGCCGCCCCCCGCCCCCGTCTCCTCCTGCCTGCACCCCTCCCCCATGCCCTGCTAAGCGCCCCCAGCCTTCCGTGGCTCCCTGGCTCAGGCCACGCTCGGCCACACTTCCTGGCCTTGCGGACACTGGCCCTAGGCTGGAGGCCAGCAGTCTTGAGTTCAGATCCTGCACCCAGGCAGCCCTGTGCTTGTGCCTTGGAGACGGGAGAGACCAAGACGAGAGGAAGCGGAGTGCCAAGCCCAGAGCTTGGCCCTGCTTGCCCAAGGCAGTGGGAGCGGGGGTGGGGGTGCGGGTGGGGGTGGATCCTGCCCGGGTCACTGCCTCAGGGCCCTCGCAGGCCTGCACCCACGCTGCCTTCCCCACTTCACTCCCCCAGGTGGGATGTCTGGAACCTTCCTCCTGCGAGAAGAAGAGGAGGCCAGTGCTGCAGCCCCAAGCCTAGCCAGGGAGTGGGGACTGGCTACAGCTGCTGGCAGGACAGACCTGTAGGACCTGTAGGACTCTCCTGCAATCTGTAGGACTCACCGGACCGCAGCAGCAGCAGGAGCAGGACCGCGGCTAGCACCTGCCTCATGGTCTTGGCCTGGTGGAGTGCCCGCTGGGCAGGGGACAGAGGTGGCAGGAGTTCCGAGTGCTCGAGCACGACGTTCGGGGCTCCATGAAGTGGGTTATATGCTGCAGATGAGTGTCAGCTCGGCTATGCCGCTGGACTTGTCAGCCCGGCCAGCCCAGTTTCTCTCGACAGGAAGGAGGCACCCCAGAACTCTGGTTCCTCCATGACCTGGCCCTGAACCCCAAGGGGCCAGACCCCTCACCCAAGGATTTGAGGCCAGGGTGCATAGGCCCCATTTAGGCGGCTTGTGGCCTGGAGTTCTACCCCCTACCATGGCTGACCACACACCCCAAGTGACCACAGGCCCCACATAAACTGACTGCAGTCCGCCCATGAGACCCTCCCTGTTTCATTCATTCATTCATTTCATTTGTTCATTCATTCATATTGAACATCTACTTCGCAGGTGACGCTAGTGGTAAAGAACCTGTCTTCCAAAGCAGGAGACACAGAGCTGCCGATTTGATTCCTGAAGGAAGATCCCTGGAGAAGGAAATGGCAACCTGCTGCCGTGTTTTTGCCTGGAAAATTCCATGGACAGAGGAGCCTGGCGGGCTAGGGTCCATAGGGTCACAAAGAGTTGGGCATGACTGAACTCACGAGCATGTGCACACACGCGCACACACACACATACACACACAGTCCATGGGGTCACAAAGAGTCGGGCATGACTGAGCCCAGGAGTACGCGCACACACACACACAACACACACAGACACACAGACACACACACACACACACACACACACACACACACTATACCCTGCATCAGTGAATGAAACAGAGTCCAGAACTGGGTTTTACACTTTTAGGGGGGATGAGCACAAAAAAGTCCAGGTCCCCTGTGCTTATGGAACAAAGTGGAGCAGGGAAGGAGTCCGCAGTGGGGGTCCCCAACCGACATCAGCGCCCTTACCGACCCTCCGTCCAGGGACTGGGTCCCGGCAGTTCCAGGACTCCCAAGGAGGCCACGACCGCCTGCGGGCGGCACCCTCCTAACCCACCCGGAGGTGGGGGCAGTGGGGGGGCTTCCCGGAACCGAGGGCCAGGTGGGCGGGGCGGAAGCTGGTTCTGGGAAGGCCGGGCCGGGTGACCGTACCGTGTCCCTGCCCTGGGCGTGGCAGGCCGGGTCGGGGACGTGCGGCCGCCGCGGAAGCGGCTCTGGGAGGAAGTTATCTGGGGCACGGGGCTGACGTCAGAGGCTCAGGTCTGGGCTCGGCTTGGGGCGGAGGCCGGGGACCAGGTCCGGCAGACCCCCGACCCCAGGCCTGGGATGGGGAGCACCCCCGGGGTGCGGCGCGCCCCGGGAGGCGCTGGGGCCGAGGCCGGCCACCCCCTCTCCATCCCCCGCCCCCCGGCCCTGGAGCGCCGGTCCGCGCAGTCCTGCCCTCCGATGTCCGGGCGGCCGGGCAGAGCCAGGCCTGGGGGGGCTCCCTCCGCTCCTCGCTGCCCCCTTCCTCCCAGTCCTGCCCCTGCCCCACTCCTGCTCCCCTCCCCTCCCTTCTCTTCTCCAGTAGTTCGGGCCTGTCACGCACGCTCCCTCTCTCCCCGCCTCCTCCGCGGCCCCCTCGGCGCTGTGTCCCGGGGCCTGTGCGGGAACTGGGCTCCCTGGGGAGGGGCGGAGTATGGAAGCCGGGCCCAGACTTACTGGGGCTCGTTGCACAGGTGTCCTGTGCACGCGCTGGGGGCCCAGCCCTGTCCCGTGCCGGGGAACATCCAGGTGAACCGTGTGGAGGGCCCGGCAAGACAGAATGAAGCTGAAAATGTCTAATCGCAAACGGGGAAGTTTCAGGAGGTCAGGACAGCGACATTTCTCCAGCACCTGACGGTCGATTCCCTGGATCTCAGAGGCCTCTCAGATTCTTCTGGGCCAACACTACCTCTAGGGCATCCTTCTTCTTCTTCTTTTTTTTTTTTTTTAAAGCTAATTCTAAGAAGGCTGTGCCTTGAAATCAAGCAAGCAACAAAAGTCAGGAGTGATCAGACAGCGGAGACACAGGGAAAGTTGGGCTCCCAGTGACTCCAGCGCCTAGAGAAGCAGCTCGTGTCCCCCTAGACACCTGTGGGCCTGGGGCCAGTGACCCCCCACCCCAACCAGGCAGAGAGCTGGGGGGCTGCAGGGTGAGCAGGAAGCCAGGCCGCTTTCTCATTCCCTCCACCAAACAAAGGAGGAGAACTGGAATCCAGAAGGATTCAGAGACTTTATTATGTTTTATCAATTCCTCCTCAAAAAAAAAGTGGCTATCTACCAACTCCGTCAGGGAGCATGTTTTCTAACGTTAGAAGTCACGGTAGGGACTTCCCCGAGGGTCCAGTGGTTAAGACTCAGAGCTTGCAATGCAGGGGGCATGGGTTTGATAATGGCTACCCACTCCAGTATTCTTGCCTGGAGAATTCCATGGACAGAGGAGACTGACAGTCCTTGGGGTCGCAAAGAGTCAGACATGACTGAGAGACTAACACTTTTATTGGGAACTAATATCCCACATGCTGTGTGGCAAAGAAAAAAAGAAGTCACAGCAGAAAACATAATAGAGACGTGGCCATAAACTAAAAAAATACAAGCAAAACTGGCTTCAAAATAAAAAAGCAGGGACTTCCCTGGTGGTCTAGTGGTTAAGATTCCATGTTCCCAGTGTAGAGGGTAAGTGTTTGATTCCTGTCTGGGGAACAGTGAACTCACAGGTGCAGCCTAAAAAAAAAAAAAACAGTTTTTAAAATTTAAAAAAATTAAAAAGCAAACAATAGGAAAAATATTTGCAGGAAATGTGGCCAAATGCTGACAACATTATTGTCCAGAGCACTTAAGAAATTGATCAGGCAAACCCTGGACCCCTAAAGATGAAATGAATGAAGGACACAGACAAGTCTTGGAAGAGGAAACCAATTTGGCTAATAGACTTACTGAGAAATATTCAGCCTCAGTAATTAAAGAAATGCAAATCAAAGCCACAGCAAGGAGATGTGTGGAGTTATCTCAACCTTGGTGGAATGCTGTTAGTCGAGGCTATGGGGCAATGTGCCAGCTGGTGGGCACGTAACTGGCCCAGCCCATTTGTAAATCAGTTGGTTAGTGTTTGCTTCAACTTTTTAAAATAGTTATTCCCTTTGAGTCAGTGAATTCATCACTGAAAGTCTATTCCAAGAAGAAAATCTTAAATACAGAAAAAGCATGAAGATGTCAGTGGTCAGCTCACTTAGAATTGCAAAAACAAAACAAAACCTTGTTTGGACATTGGTAACTAAAACAGCCTTTCAATATAACTTTTAAAAATTACACTTTCATGGAGAATGGGTAAATGTAGAAAATGCTCATGATATAAGAGGACATTTTAAAAGAATGAGTATAAAGATTTTTAGGAAGTATAATAACTGAAAATTTAAAATTTAAAACAACAGCAGCAACCTCCTAAAGAAAAGTCTGCAGAATGTTCAGCAGTGTCCATCTAGGAGGGATTCTGTAGTCAGTTGGATTTCTTTCCAAAGGAAAGCCAACTTTCTTTCCAAAGGAAAGCCAACTGACACTCATGAAGCACAACAGGTGTTCATGGGACCTCTGCTTCGGGTTCGTGGGCCAGTTCGTGGGACCTTCCTGTGATGCTCCAGCAAAGAAACAAGCTTCAGGACCCGGTGGACAGATGGCCTTCCTTCTAGCGCCCAGGTGGTGACTTGGTTCTCCAGTCTCCAAGATGACTCCTGGAGCCAGGTACACTGCAGTCTCTTCCTCAAGGGATGCCAGTGAAGAAGGCTGGAGCCCTCCTCGGTCCCATCCAACGTGAACAATCCCAGGAAAGGACAGTAACTGTCTCACAAGTTGCCCAGGCTGGTGATATGGCTACTATGTGGCCATGGCACAGAGTGTGTTAGCAGAAAGGAGAAGGGAAGGAAACAGGTCAGCAAGAAGCAATAACCACCACACTGACTCCAGTGTGAGAGTGAAATAAAGACATTTTGAAACATGGAAAGTCTCAGAAAATTTTATCCCCCAGGCACAATTCTTGGGAAGCCACGGGCGGGGTGGGGGGTGGTGGGGAAGATGTTCTCTGACTAAAGAAGAGTTAAACCAAAAAAGCAGGAAAAGTGGGCTGTAGAAAACAGAGATCAAACTCAGAAGAGGGAGAAGGGAGTCTGTGGGATGCTGGTGAAGGGAGATTCCAGAACAGCAGCTGTGCCCCAAGCAGAGAGGGCGGTCTTCATTCATGAATACTGTGACAAAAGAGACAGGAATGCTGACATTGTCACAGTGTCATCATCGTGCCCTCTGCCATTGCGCTATCTTTTCAGTCGGATGAAACATCTAGAGCATGTAAGCCAAGAAAGAGGAAGACGTGAGACATAGGACAGGGAACCCCAACCAGGAGAAAGACAAATGGAATCCCAAGATGGTAAAGGGACATCCCAGGACGACAGTGCTACCCAGAGAGCAAGATCCCAGAAAAAGGACAATGGGTGTATCAAGGTGGGATTAAAAAGGAGAAGGGGGGGGAGAAATGATATATGTTCCTTAATGAGTTTGCTCTGGTGGAGATTAATAAAGTGTGGGTAGGTACAAAGGAAATCAACAACAAAGGCGATTATTAACTTTAGGGGAAAAAATTAAGAAAGGAAACAAATATAGTACACTATAAGACTTGGCCATGCTCCCTAAAGTCCCATCCCATTATGGCATCAGCCAGCCTTGAGGTCCAGGGTCTTGTCAACTAAACTAGATTGACATGCAGTCGAGGCTTCTTGGGCATAATTCCTCTTCATCTGAAGAACTGTGAACTAAAGAGGTCACCCTGCCCACTCAACATGCAGGGGTGAGGAAGGGACAGGATGACCACCAGACATAACCCACTCAGAGCAAGGACTGGTCCACAGCATTTCTGAAATCTCGCTAAGCAACGTTCTGCCCCCTCCTGCTCAGGAGCGGGAGTGCATATTGTCCAGAGTCCTGGAGAGACGGTCTTCATGACTCTTAGCTCTGCCCTCTGGGCTGTTGGCTTTGGCCTCTGAATCATCTGTGCTTTCCCATAAGACACGGTTCATGTCGATAACTGAATAGTTTTCTCTGCCAACCTGCTTCTTGTCTGTAGAAAGTTGGGGATCTAAAGAACTGTCCCTTTCAGTTCAAGTTTGCAGAATTTGCTGACTTCTCGGCATAAATAATGGAGGCCAGAAGACAATGGAAGTCTTTAAAGTGACTTCCCTGGTGGTCTAGTGGTTAAGAGTCTGCCTTCCAATGCAGAGGATGCAAGTTTGATCCCTGGTCTGGGAACTAAGATACCACAAGCAAAGAGGTGCAGCCAGAAATAAACAAATTAATAAACAAATAAGGGGACTTCCCTGGTGGCAGTGAATAAGAATTCACCTGCCAAGGCAGGGGACATGGGTTTGATCCCTGGTCCAGGAAGTTTCCGCATGCTGCAGAGCAACTAAGCCCGTGCACCACAACCACTGAGTCTGCATGTCACAACTGCTGAAGTCCTCTCACCTAGAGCCTGTGCTCTGCAACAAGGGGAAACACTGAAACTAGAAGCCCAAGTACTGCAGCGACGAGGAGCCCCTGCTTGCTGTAGCTGGAGAATGTCTGTGCGAAGCAACAAGACCCAACACAGCCATTCATTAATTAATTAAACAAATGAGGGTCTCTGTAATTTATTCCTGACTCTTACCCAGCTAAAACAGTCCATCCATTTTTAGAAGCCACTTGATGATTGATGGTTGACCAGTCTGATTCTTGGCATTTACCCCCCAAAAGAGGCCTGGGTTGACTAAAAAACTGAATGCAAGATATGTTCTCACAATACTTGTGATAGTTTTCAGATCATTCTGCCCTTCCCTTCCAGGGTCCAGCCCCTGCAGGATCCAAGGGTACCCTCAGGATGGACAGCATCGGTGAGAGAGATGACACGGGTCCTATAATGGACTGGAACCTGATGGTCCAGGGTCGAACGATAAGAAAATAAAGGAGAAAGAATAAAGAAGAGAGAAAGAGGCTGATATTCCTTGGTTTACACAGAAAGCCAATAAAGGCCCTGACACGGGACTTGCTCTGTTCATGGAGGCCTCAGGTGCCCTCTCGATGGGGTGAAGACGCAGAGTGCCTTCTTGATTGGGTGAAGACACAGAGCGCCTTCTGGATTGGGTCTTAGAAGCCTGGGCAAAAAAGTGAACTCAGAGAGCCTCTGTGCTCCAGGGAATCAGCCTGAAAAAAGAGAGAGAAAGAAAGACACAGAGACCAGAGCTCTGGTGAAGTGGGATCCGCTGCTTTATTTTCAAAAGGGGCTTTTATACCCTGAGTTACACATTTCTAGAAATGAAAGATGCAGAGTCATACAGAGTCAGCTCAATATTGCATCAGTTTTACCTTTATCAAAACCAGGACATTTTCTGCATACCTTTTCACTTACAAGGGTCTTGTCATTATCTTCTGGCTCAGAGGCCTGTTAACATTTTATGACCATTTTCTGATAAAGGTTGGTCAATCAGAAAACTTGTTTTTCCTTTAAAGGGTTTTTTCTTTATTTTTTCAATCAGGGTCACCCTCCGAAAGTACTAAATAAAGTTACATTTTTATGGAGTAAAGGTGCAGTGGGTTACAACTAAGAAAGAAGGTATTACCTCAAAGGGCTTATGTTGCTGTTGTCAAGGCTGCTGCTTGTTTTTCTACATTTTAACTATATTAACTAATGCACTCCCAGGCACACAGTGGGTAAGGGATAAGGAAACTTGGCAGCAAACATTGGCTCAACAATGAAGCCCTTCACCAGTATTATCTAATAATTGTTCACCCCTCAAAGGGCTCTATGCCCGTTAGGACTTTTAGAATGTTTTGGCTCCCCGTGCCTTTCTTGTTTGGGAAGTTGTAAACAATCATGTGCGTTAGTTGCAAGAGTATGGATAAACCTGCCAAGCAAGCTAAAATGCTAACAGAGGGGTTAGAATTTAAATACTCCTTTCAAGCCCAGGAGACTTATTAACTAGAGCCCTAAGTTGATTTTCTTCAGAGAAAGGTGGTCAGGGATAGCCCCCTGTTAATGTCAGAGGAGTTGGTGAAAAGCGTAATATAGTCAACAGTAGACAGATAGACTTTGGTTTCGGGGTAGATGCTCGAGCAGGTCCAGGGAGTCCCCCAAGTTCTGATCTGCCTTGCCTATCAGGTCTCCTCCGCATGACTTTGTCATGTGTGGGATCTCCTGTGCTGGCTCCCGCACTTCCCCAGTGTTTGATAATCAGGGGCTCAAATATTGCCACAAAACTGTTCTTCTGAACTGGCACCAACTAATCACTCCACTTCAAAATAGCCTCTGTCAAGCGTGGTGCTGTAGGAGCCTGCTTTGAAGGGGTTGTGGAGAAATTTGGGCTTTCTAGGTGGCTCAGTGGTAAAGAATCTGCCTGTCAAGGCAAGAGATGCAGGAGACACGGGTTTGATCCCCGGGTTGGGAAGATTCCCTGGAGCAGGAAATGGCCATCTACTCCAGTATTCTTGCCTGAAAATTTCCATGGACAGAGGAGCTTGGAGGGCTACCATCCATGAGGTCACAAAAGAGTTGGATGATGACTGGGCGACTGAGCACATACGAATGTGGAGACATTCTCATGAGGGCAATGGTGCACACCTGGATGAGCCGGGCAGGCACTAATGAAGGACAAAGGCAGGTGTCATGCAGGTGTGTCTCACCACCTGCGCTCTACCACACACCTCTCAAGGTTCCCCACATTCAAGAAATAACTGAAATTGTCTTCTCTGATACCTCAAAGAAACCTACTCAGGACAGAATGGGTAGACTTTTGCTCTGCTAATTAATTGACCTCTCAAAGTATGCAAAACATTAATCTTTGCCAGACCATCTGGTTTGTTTCTCCTTTCTTTCTCTTTGACGGTATTTATTTATTGACTCACCCCACTTTATGGAAGTATAATTAACAAATAAAATCTGTACATATTTAATGTGTACAATGTGATGATTTGATACATGTGTACATTGTGAAATGGTTACCACATTCAAGCTAATTAACACATCCATCACCTGTTACCATTGTGTGTGTGTGTGTGTAGGGGGTGTGGGGTGTGGTAAGAATGTGCGTGCATGCTCAGTCACTCTGTCCTGTCCAACTCTTTGCGACCCCATAGACTGTAGCCCGACAGGCTCCTCTGTCTATGGAATTTTCCAGGCAAGAACACTGGAGTGGATTACCATTTCCTTCTCCAGGGGATCTTCCTGACCCAGAGATCAAACCCACATTTCCGGCGTCATAGGCAGATTCTTTACCACTGTGTCGCCTGTGGTAAGAACAGTCAGTTAGTCAGTTCAGTAGCTCAGTCGTGTCTGACTCCTTGCGACCCCATGAATTGCAGCACGCCAGGCCTCCCTGTCCATCACAAACTCCCGGAGTTCACTCAGACTCAAGTCCATCGAGTCAGTGATGCCATCCAGCCATCTCATCCTCTGGCGTCCCCTTCTCCTCCTGCCCTCAATCCCTCCCAGCATCAGAGTCTTTTCCAGTGAGTCAGCTCTTCGCATGAGGTGGCCAAAATACTGGAGTTTCAGCTTCAGCATCATTCCCTCCAAAGAAATCCCAGGGCTGATCTCCTTCAGAATGGACTGGTTGGATCTCCTTGCAGTCCAAGGGACTCTCAAGAGTCTTCTCCAACACCACAGTTCAAAAGCATCAATTCTTCAGCGCTCAGCCTTCTTCATAGTCCAACTCTCACATCCATACATGACCACTGGAAAAACCATAGCCTTGACTAGACGGACCTTTGTTGGCAAAATAATGTCTCTGCTTTTGAATATGCTATCTAGGTTGGTCATAACTTTCCTTCCAAGGAGTAAGCATCTTTTAATTTCATGGCTGCAATCACCATCTGCAGTGATTTTGGAGCCAAAAAAAAATAAAGTCTGACACTATTTCCACTGTTTCCCTATCTATTTCCCATGAAGTGATGGGACCATATGCCATGATCTTCGTTTTCTGAATGTTGAGCTTTAAGCCAACTTTTTCACTCTCCACTTTCACTTTCATCAAGAGGCTTTTTTCCTCTTCACTTTCTGCCATAAGGGTGGTGTCATCTGCATATCTGAGGTTATTGATATTTCTCCCGGCAATCTTGATTCCAGCTTGTTGCTTCTTCCAGTCCAGCATTTCTCATGATGTACTCTGCATATAAGTCAAATAAGCAGGGTGACAATACACAGCCTTGACGTACTCCTTTTCCTATTTGGAACCAGTCTGTTGTTCCATGTCCAGTTCTAACTTTTGCTTCCTGACCAGCATACAGATTTCTCAAGAGGCAGGTCAGGTGGTCTGGTATTCCCATCTCTTTCAGAATTTTCCACAGTTTATTGTGATCCACACAGTCAAAGGCTTTGGCATAGTCAAGAAAGCAGAAATAGATGTTTTTCTGGAACTCTCTTGCTTTTTTCTATGATCCAGCAGATGTTGGCAATTTGATCTCTGATTCCTCGGCCTTTTCTAAAACCAGCTTGAACAACTGGAAGTTCAGGGTTCACATATTGCTGAAGCCTGGCTTGGAGAATTTTGAGCGTTACTTTACTAGCGTGTGAGATGAGTGCAATTGTGCGATAATTCGAGCATTCTTTGGCATTGCCTTTCTTTGAGATTGGAATAAAAACTGACCTTTTCCAGTCCTGTGGCCACTGCTGAGTTTTCCAAATTTGCTGGCATATTGAGTGCAGCACTTTCACAGCATCATCTTTCAGGATTTGAAATAGCTCAACTGGAATTCCATCACCTCCACTAGCTTTGTTCATAGTGATGCTTTCTAAGGCCCACTGGACTTCACATTCCAGGATGTCTGGCTCTAGGTCAGTGATCACACCATCGTGATTATCTTGTGGGATCTTAATTCCCATACTGTGGATTGAACCTATGCATTGGGAGCACAGAGTCTTAACCACTGGGCCTCTAGGGAAATCCAAGATTTCCATCTTTTTATGGCTTAGAGCAATATTCCCCTGTATATTTACACCACATTTTCTTTATCCGTTCATCCACTGAGGGTCACTTGGGTTGTTTCCATACCTTGGCTATTGTGAATACTGTTGCAATTAACACAGGAATGCAAATACCTTTGAAATACTGATTTTATTTCCTTTGGAGATCTACCCAGAAGTTGAATTGCTGAAACATAAGGTAATAGTATTTTTAATTTTATGATAAGCCTCCATACTGTTTTCTGTCATGTCTATATCAATTTATATTCCCACCAACAATGAACAAGCGTTCACTTTTCTCCATACCCTACCCAGCACCTGTTAGCTCTTGTCTTTTTAGTATTAACGTTAGCCATCCTCAGGGACTTTGTGCTTTCACTGCCAGAGGCTTGGGTTTGGTCCCTGGTCAGGGAGCTAAGATTCCATAAGCCGTATGTATTAGCCATTCTAACAGGTGTGAGGTGATATCTCAGTGTGTGTTTTTCTTTTTTATTGTGATTTTGATTTGAATTTTCTTAGTGATTAGGGACGTCAAGTATCTTTTCATATACCTGTTGGAAATCATGTGTCTTCTTTGGAAAACTAGTGAGCCAGGCCCTTTGCCCATTTCTTTATTTATTCTTCCTGTTGATATTTATTCGTTTATTTGGCTGTGTTTTATCCGTTGTGGCACTTGGGACCTTTAGATGCAGCATGCAAACTCCTAGTTGTGGCGTGTGGGGTCTAGTTCCCTGACCAGGGATGGAACCCAGGCCCCGTCTTGGGAGCGCAGAGTCTTAGCCACTGGACCACCAAGGAAGCCCCTAAATTGTTTTTAAAAAACATCTTCAGGGACTGACTTTGAATCCAGACACCCACCTAAATGATAAAATTGCATCAAGTTTCCAAAATGGAGTGTGTGTGTGTGTGTATGTGAGAGACAGACAGACAGAGACAGAAAACAAGTGTGTTTGAAAGAGCTTCTGACACGCAGCCTGGGCCAGGTATGGAGTCAGGAACCTTCAGCCACACTCTGAGTCAGTATTCCTTCTGGCTGGATCACAGAAGGAGGTAGGAGATGTGGCTGGAACTGCGTGTTGCTGCAGACATGGATCGGGACCGGAGAATACGGGGAACACCCCCCAGCCACTCAGTCAGGACCGGCTTTGTGCCCCCATGCTGACGGCTGTTGCTCAGCCTTGGCCGTGGGAACACCATGTTTCCAGACCCATGTCCCTCCTCTCAGCGCTCCTCTTCCAGTCACATCTCCAAGGCCCTCTACAGACCCAGGCCTTTGCCTGAGCGGTTCTCTCAGCCTGGGACCCACCCCTCTTCTTTTGACAGCTGCAAGCCCCACTTGTCCAGGCTGGGTCATAGCTTCCTTGCCTCTTCCAGAAAGAATGAGTCAATTGCTTCTTGGCCTTTTGGCTAAGATCAAGTGCAGGAAGCCTGAGTCACCCGTTGGCACCTGGACCTGCTCTTTTCAACACACTTATCACACTCGTAGTATTTGCCCGTTTGAACTCCCCGGGCCATGGATTGTGATTCATGCTGTTTTCCACAGCCTTGCCCCTACACAGGGCCTGAGTGCTGAACCGAGTCTTGAATGAACAGGCTGGTTTCCTGGATTCTATTCCTTTCTATCTTCAACCTGTCCTTCACACAGGCCCAATTCTCATCCCCAAGTAAAATGTGAATTCTATCACCCCCAACTCAAAATCCTTCCCTGGATGAACTTCAGCAGGGAAACTACTTGAATTGTTGGCGTTCAAGGCCTCGCACACCACGCAGTGAGCACTGTTAGGTCACCTGGAAAAAGGTCAGCTGAGAGGCACAGTCGAGGTTGGAGAAGCTGATCTTAAGAAAATGGACAGAGCCCAGTTTAGCAGGTAATTTTCTCTCTCCCTCCCTTCCTCACTCATTGAGCACCATGGTCAGGACCTGTGCTGGGCCTTAGCAAAGAGGAAAGCAATTATGCTCCTATGCTGCCCGCCCTACCACACACACACACACACACACACACACACACCACAAGATGTGGGGCTTGTTCTCTGTCCACTCCACCCTTGTCTGACCAAAGTGGTGTGTTGGTGAATGTTTGACCCTCATAGGAAGTCCGGGGGAGGGGGGCACAGTGGGGACTGATTTCTAGAGTTTGCCCATTTCTGTGGTGTAAATACTCCCTTTATGGCAAATGTTGACTACCAAGGCGGTCACTGAAGGCGGAGTCAGAAGTAAACCTACAGAAGCACATTGGTATTTCCACCACATGAATATAATAGATACAAAAACCTCGAGAACACAGATAATAGTAAAATAAATAGAAGTGATTATTTTTGATTATTTGCTACCTTTGTCAATATAATTTAAATGTAGGTTTATATAATGCAATTTTTTTTAATGTGCTGGGTCTTTGTTGCTGTGTGAGGGCTTCTCTTGTAGTGGGGCACAGGCTCTAGGGTGCCCCGGCTCAGTAGTTGCAGTGACCAGGCTTAGGTGCCACCTGGCGTGTGGGATCTAAGTTCCCTGACCAGTGATGGAAACTGCAACCCCTTCCCCTGCCTTGGAAGGTGGATCCTCAACCACTAAACTGGTCCACAGCGGGGAAATCCCTATAATGTAATTTTTAACAATGAGTTTTAAAAGATAAGACTGTATTGCACACCCAACTTGCAAAACTCAACATATTCTCTCCTCCCATTTTTTATTTTATTGTTGTTCAGTCGCTCAGTCACATCCGACTCTTTGTGACCCCGTGGACTGCAGCATGCCATGCTTCCGTGTCCTTCACTACCTCCCAGAGTTTGCTCAAATTCATGCCCATTGAGTCAATGATGTCATCCAATCATCTCATCCTCTGTGGCCCCCTTCTCCTCCTGCCCTCAATTTTTCTCAATATCAGGGTCTTTTCCAATGAGTCAGCTGTTCGCGTCAGGTGGCCAAAGTACTGGAGCTTTGGCTTCAGCATCAGTCCTTCAAATGAATAGTCAGGGTTGATTTCCTTTAGGATGGACTCCTTTGATCTCCGTGCTGTCCAAGGGTTAGCGTGTACATTTTACTTCCTCCACCGGGCGGGGAAACAAAGGCGGGAGGAGGCATGCGGCTCCGTGGGAAGCAGAAAGCAGGGCTGGAGTCCCCCAAACGGCCACGGGGTGCGCCAGACACAATCTGATCGGCAGCTCAGGCCAGAGGCAAGCCGGGCTGGAGTCCTTCAAACGGCCACCTGGGGGCGCCAGACACAATCTGATCGGCAGCTCAGGCCCGAGGCAAGCCGGGCTGGAGTCCCTCAAACGGCCACCTGGGGGCGCCAGACACAATCTGATCGGCAGCTCAGCCCAGAGGCCCTTGGGGTCCGCGGCCGCTGCTGGGCTCCTGGATCATGGAGGCGCTTTTCCTTGTATTTCGGGCTCATCCAGGACCAGGGCCGCTAGCAGGGGTCTCGAGGCACGGAGGGCTCGCCCCCCACCGCGAGTACGCACACGCCCTCGCCCCTAGTTTGAGAAACCAGAATTCTCGACCCGCCACCCAGCCACGCAGCCACCCACCTTAAGCCCCTACCCGGCGGCCTTTGCAGCCGGAAGTTGGCCGTCCTCCGCCTTCCCGGCATCCCCCGTGCTTCCGCCGGCTGAGGGTCCATAGTGAGCCTGGATCATTAGCTGGCTGGAGTGAATTAATCTGTAGGGAATTAGTTTATATTGTCCTCGGGCTGGATTAGTGCGGAGGGACGAGGGACAGGAGTTTCCTCCTGAGTCACCCTGAGGCCACAGAGCCCGGGAAATCAGGGAAGGAGCTTCCCAGGCTTCCGGTGCAGGTGCGGACGAGGGCCATGCCTCGCCTGCGGAAAGGCCTGTGTGCTCCTCCCAGCTTTTTGTCAACAGTCTGCGTGGCCTTGGGCAAGCTGGGCTCGCATTATGGCAGCAGACGCTGTGGGTTGACTCCCAGGCACCTGTGCCCTTTTGTCCCTGTTGGTAGGTAGTGGCCACCCCTCAGGGTTTCCCAGGTGGCGCTAGTGGTAAAGAGCCCGCCTGCCAATGCAGGAGATGTAAGAGACGCAGGTTCAATCCCTGGGTGCAGAAGATCCTCTGGACGGGGGCATGGCAACCCGCTCCAGTATTCTTGCCTGGAGAGCCTCTTAGATCAGAGGAGCCTGGTGGGCTACAGTCCATGGGGTCGCCAAGAATAGGACACAGCTGAAGCAACCGAGCACGCCCACCACTCCAGGAGGGTTTACTGCGGCTCTTTGCGCCCACTGTGTCTGTCCTGTACCCCTCATCAAATGCTGGTTCCTTGAAAATACCATCAAAACAGCCTGTCGCTAAGACTAAACTGCGTTTGTTGCTTCCCTTGTTGAGGGAGCAGCATCTTGAAAGACTCCTTCCTGGAGAGGGCAAAGTTGAGATAGGTTTCAGAGTCTGGCTTAATTTAAGACCTTAATGAGGATCGGTAGGGATCATGTTACATAGTTTAGGGCTGTTGGTCATGGTAGTTGAGGGTTTATAGTCTCCGCGAGGGAGTCTTGGATCTTCACCAGTTATTTGATACTACCTGTTTAAAAAAATCGTGTGGTTTTTGATGGATTTTTCTGAGGTCAAGGTGTAAAATTATTTGCGCATTTTCTCTTCCTGGTCAGGTGTTTCTGGGAGTACTGAACTCTTGGTAACACAGTCATGCTATTTTGCTTCAGCCAGGGTGAGTCACAGCCCTCTTCCACTTGCACCCAGAGGGATCTTGTCTGTGGTTTTCTTGTGTGTGAAATGGGGATTGTGTTGCAGGGGGAGGAGGAGAAGACCAACAAGGTTTCACCCTGTAGTAGCCTTTCAGACTACGTCACGGTGGGGCTTACAAAAATGTGTGCGTCCTGAAAAAGAGTTCTTACTCTCAAATCTGAAAACAGAGCTGCCAAATTGAAAAGAACAGATGTGTATTAAATGTCTCCAGGATGTCATTATGTTTATTTGCCAACTGCAACTCACAGCATACAGTTAAGGGGTCATTATATTCACTCGGCAAAGGGAGGTGTGTGTTCACATGTTGATGGCACGTAGTGGAAGCTTCAGGTTTACGGATTGTCAAGGTCTTAAAATGGCCATGGGGCGTTTCACTCTTGGCCTTCCTTCTTCCCAGTCTTGTAAGTTGGGGTGAGCTCCTCCCCTTTCTGCCTTCATTTCCTCCTAGGTCCGGTGGGGAGGACAGTGCTCTGAGCAGAGTAAGGAGGCTGAAGTGAGATCATGTGTTGAGTGTGGCAGCTGGCAGTTGCAACTGAGGTGCGGATGATTCTGGAGCCCTGCGAACTGGGGTCTAGGACAGCTGTGAGAGACTGGACCCATGGGAAGCACAAGGGAAGGACGCAGGGGTTTAAGCAGGTTGGGAGAGAAAGCAGGAGAAACGCATATGACAGTAACCACACTGTCCCAGCTCAGAGAGTCTGTGGCTTGTTCCGGTCAGTTCCTGCAAGGAAGTTCCTGACCGCCCCCAGGACAGGTGACAAGTGTAGGGACAACAAATAAAAAATATTGAACAACCAGTTCTTTACCGGCAGGAAGCAGAACAGGGTGACTGGAGTCTGAGTCTTTTGGAGGCCCCGTGTCTCAATGGACATTAACCTTTAATTGCTCTATTTGGGGTGGGCTGGAGCAGCCAGGCTAATGCAATTGGAGGCTTGAGGAGGCAGGTATTTGCAGCCTGTAGGTGACATGAAGTTGGGCCCCAACAAGGCGTCCTGGCCGGATGTCTGCTTTGCTGGGGGAGGGTGGAGGTGGCAGGTGTGGGGTGGTGGAGGTTGGCAACACAGCCGGGTGCTGGGCAGGCGTGGGTGAGGGCCACATTCTGGTCAGGTGGGTCCTCCCTGGGCACTCCCAGACCCTGGCACCTGGTGGAACCTGGGCTCCTTGGGCTCTGGCGGCATGGAGCAGAGCCCTGGCACGGAACTTTGCCAGGCTTTCTGGTCCTCCCTTCATTTAGACTGGGGGAATTCCTTCCCTCTTCCTGTTTCTAGCATTTCCTGTCTCCTCATCTTTCCCAGCAGACCTGAGGGCAAGGTTAGCTTGAGATCAAGTCTTTAGCAGTTGGGAGAACTTGTTTTCCTTTCCTCCAGGGCAAGAAAGACAGAATCTTTAGACTCTGACAGGATATGAGGGCAAATATTTGCATTTCATCTTTCTGTGGTAAAGAGAGGAAAGGAAAACAAGTCACTGTACAATTTTAGAAAAAAGACTCGTTTGACAATACATGCCAAAACCTGTATATACACCTACAACCTTTGACCTAGCCATTTCTCTTTTAGGAATATAACTCCAGAAAATACTCAGAGATGTTCTTCAAAGATTTCTGAATAAGATTGTTTTCTGAAGTGTTCTGTACAACAGTAAAAAGAATGAGTGTCAAGTATTAATAATTATGTTATGAACAAATAGTTTACTGACATGGGAAGCTACCCAAATAATTACATTTAGAAAACAATATAGTATCATGGTTCCAGTGGAAGGACTGATGTTGAAGCTGAAGCTCCAATACTTTGGCCACCTGATATGAAGAACTGACTCATTTGAAAAGACCCTGATGCTGGGAAAGACTGAGGGCAGGAGGAAAAGGGGATGACAGAGGATGAGGTTGTTGGATGGCATCACCGACTCAATGGAAATAAGTTTGAGCAAGCTCCGGGAGATGTTGAAGGACAGGGAAGTTTGGGGTGCTGCAGTCCACGGGGTCGCAGAGTCGGACTGAGCGATTCAACAACATGGTTCCAGTAATAAAAGGGTAAATACAGAATCTATAGCCTGTTTTCTCAGTTAGGAAAAAACTTGTGAACTGTTTCATTAAGTAATCAATTGACTCAACAAAAGTGGGAGACACGACATCCCAAGAACTGTGGATATGATAGTGAGCTGTTAAAAGTGACCTGACTTCCCCGGTGGTCCAGTGGCTAAGACTCCACACTCTCAATGCAGGGGGTCCAGGTTTGATCCCTGGTCAGGGAACTAGATTCCACCTGCCCAAACCAATGAAGAGCCTGTATCCTGCAGCTAAAGATCCCCTGTACTGCAACTAAGAAAGATCCCACATGACGCAGTGAAAATCGAAGATTGAAGTTCCCGAGTTCTGCAGCTAAGACGGGCACAGCCAAAAGATAAAGAACTGAATAAAAGCGTAATTTCCAAAAAAGGTAAAAGCATGACTCAAAGAAATTTAAAAGTGGCATGTATCAGAGATTTTAACTTATTCACGAAGAAGGAAACCATCAAGATGTTACAACTGATTTGAGAAACAGAAGAAGAAATCTATACACGGGACATCAGGAATGGTGAAATCCATTTGCTAATAACAGATGCAAGACTGTTTAGGGCCTAGGGAATTCCCTGGTGGTCCAGTGGTTAAGATCTGCCTTCCAATGCAGGGGTTAAGGTTTGGTCCCTGTCGGAGAACTAAGATCCCAAGTGCCGGGGATCAGCCCACTCATTGAAGAGCCCTTACGCAGCAGCTAAGACCAGACGCAGCCAAAAATGGATAAATAAATATTTTCTTAAAACGTTGTTGAGTCTAAAGCAAGAAAACGTCACGTTTGGCATCACCTCTTCCGCAGGACGACAAGGACGCCAGCTGGCAGCACTGTCTGTCCTCACAGATAGTAACCGGTCACATCAGTGGGAGGTGGCTGGCTCTTGTAGGGGCAGGCCTGATTAGCATTGCTATCAGTTCTGTCTCCACAGAGCTGTCAGCCAGCCTCATCACAGACACAGGCACACACACGCCCCTACAGGATCTGAAGATCCCGGGAGACTCGTGCTCGCCTTGGGAAGGCTGTTCAGGCCTCCCATTTGCCCATTTCATGTCTTCCACACTTTCCCCACAGAACACTTAAACTAAGGCCAAAGGAAAAGTGCCGACTCTGAAGATGTCGGGCAGACAGAGCAGCAGGTGCCCAGGGTGCAGAGGAAAGAGAGGCCCTGTGGGGCCGGGCGTGGGCCAGCAGTGAGAGCAGGTGAGCACGGTGGATGCTCCAGCGCCTGCGGGGAGGGGACGAGGCGCTGGGATCCCCTTCTCGGTGCAGTGGGTATCGCTGGGGCTTTGAACAGGGAGATGCCATGAGCTTGTTGGAGTTTTGTTAAACATCTCGGCCATTGCGGGAGAGGAGCCTGGAGGGGAGCTGGAGGACCTGTGTCAGGGGAGGGAGGGAGGAGGAGGCCTGGGCTCTCCCGTGGGCTTGTTCTGGGCTGGCACTAGGACGCACTGATGGATCGGTGGGACGTCAGAAGTGTTGCTGTGGCCGGCTCAGCCTGGTGGCGAGGAATGCCTGCACCCCACCCCAAGCCCACAATGTGGTGAGGCCCCCGTAGACGTGTTGTGGCTGGACTGGCCCCTGGGGTTCTTACTATGATCACAAGACACACCTTAGCAACCAGCCTCAGGAGACTTTGGAAAAAAACAGATTTATTACTCACAGGTCCTGGAGGGCACAGCGAGCACCCTAAGGCCACACGGTGAGGTTGTGGGTAGAGACGGGTGGGGGTGCGCACAGGAGCTCTGCCTTTATTAGGGTCCAAGGGTGGGCAGGCTGGGGTTTCCAGGGTTCACTCTTTGCTGAACTTAAACTCGAATTCCTTGCTGATTTTAAAACCTAAGAGGGGGAATTTGGGCTCAGGAAGAGAAAAGTAGGGTCAACCCACTGGTCAGTTATCTGGGTCACCCAGGGTTTTCTAAAAGGGGACCTTCATGGTTGGGGCCCCAGGCTCCTTAGCTGGTGGTCAGCTCGGAGCTGTGTCGCACAGCTGGCATTGCCTTCATTCGAGATGGGTGTCTTTGAAATAGATTCTCCAGCAGCCGAAAGCTTAATGTCAGAAGCTAACACTACAAATATGTATACATCGGGCCCTGCCCTGCCTCAGCCCTGATCCTGGAGCCCTTAGAATTCCCGGGTGATAGTATCTTTTGTTCTGTTAAGATGATTCTTGGTGGTCTCTTTGGCTCCTGGATGGGGGCTGGTAACCGGAAAGACCAAGCCATGATTAGAAGCTTGAAACCTTCTTCTGGGGAGGGGGAGGGGCTGGAGAGCGAATTAATAATGGATTGTGCCCACGTGATGAGGCTCCATAAAAATCCCTGAAGTACAAGGATCGCCAGAGTAGGAACGCATCCGTGTGTGGGGTGGCACACCCCAGCTCCACAGGGACAGAAGCCTCTGCACTCAGGACCCTTCTGGACCTCTCCTGAAGTGCCTCTTCACCTGGCTGCGCCTCTGTGTCCCCCATCATAGAATACACTGGCCACATAAATAAGTGTTTCCCTGAATTCTGTGAGTCATTATAGCAAATGAGCAAACCTGAGGACGGGCTTTCTGGGAACTCCTGATTCGTAGCTGTGTCAGATGGGAGTGCGGGTGACCCGAGGACACACCGCTTGGATCGGCATCTGAGGTGGGGAAGGTCGTAGGGGGCTGAGCCTGTAACTTGTGGGGTCTGCACAAACTCCAGTTAGTGTCAGCCCTGAGTGAAATCGTACGACACCTGGTTGGTGTCCACAGACAATTGCTTGGTGTGGAAAAAACCACACAGCTGGTGTCAAAAATACTCTATGTGGGGCTTCTCTGGTGGTCCAGTGGTTAAGAATCCACTTGCCAATGCAGGGGACGCAGGTTAGATCCCCAGTCTGGGAAGAACCCACATACCTTGGGGCAGCTGAGCCCACGCACCACAACTACTGAGCCTGTGGTCTAGAGCCTGGAACTACAGCTACTGAGCCCCCATGGCATGACTACCGAAGCCCAAGATCTCCAGAGCCTGTGCTGCGAGGCAAGAGAAGCCGCCACGAATGAGAAGCCAGCACACGGCCACCAGGGTAGCGCCTGCTTGCCGCAACTAGAGGAAGTCGTGCAGCGATGAAGACCCAGCACAGCCAAAAATAAACAACCTTTAAAAACAATACGTGTACAGAGAAGGAGTTTTTTCCTTTTCATTTGGTAATGGGCGGGGAGGAAAAGGCTGAATCAAGAATGACTCGAATGGCTTGTGCATCTGGGAGAACGGTGCCATTTTCTGAGATGGGGCGCCGCGGTGCGGGGGGTGGCGCGGAGCCTGGATCCCAGGGACTCTCAAGATCCCCTAGTCTGTGACGCTGGCTGGGAGTCCAGGTCCCCAGCCCTCAAGCCTGCATCTTGGAAGCACAGCTGAGGAGTGCGGGTGGGGATCTGTCCCCAGGCCCCCGTGCAGAGGGGCGCCCTGGTCCCAGCCGCGAACTGACTCCCCTAGAGCCTTCCGTCCTCCTGGCAGGAGAGCTGGGATAGCCTCTGCACCCTGACTTACCCAGGAGCCATTCACGAGCAGTAATTAGCACCATCAATTATTTTCCTGGAGGGTTGATGGGGGAGGAGGAACGTGGGTCTCCACCCTGTGGGGGAGGCTGGAACTGGTTTCTCCAGGCCTCTTCTCTGGCCCACCGGAAGTGGCTGCTCAGTAGGTACCCCGAAGGCAGACCTGCAGAGCCCAGCTCTGAGTCCACAGAACTGGAGCTTCTCGTTCTGCACCTGCCCCCAGGTATCGTTCATCCCGTACACTCAGTCACTTCCTCTCCAGGAGCCCTTGGCCATGACCTCTGACTTCACAAGCCCTAGGACTGAGAGTAACTGATGAGTCGCCAGGAGTGCTGGAAGCAGCCCAGGCCGGCACTAGACACCCAGCAAGGCAGCTGGACCAGAGCATCCACCCGCTCCATCCTTCCCAGCTCAGCTCTTCCCGGCGGCGCGTCTGGGCTCAGCCCTCCCCAGCCTGGAGTTTCTGTCTCTGCCTCCCGGGGCAGAGGAAGCGCAGCCCTTCCAAACGGACTTCTCGGTGTTGCAGTGAGGGTCGGTCTAGCTGGTCCCGGGGAGAAGTGGGAGCTCTGCACTTGACTGGGGAGGAAAGGAGGCATTGCTAGTGATGTGGGAGGGCTGGCCACCTTGCCCCTGGAGACTCCCAACCAGGCTGCTGGGAGGTTTTTCCAGGAGAACAACAGAAGTCAGTGGGGAAAATGGGCTCTAAGAATTCTGGTGTGCAGCCAACTTTTCTGAAGGAGGGGGAGATTGTGAACAGAACCTAGGAGAATGCTCTAAGCTGTGGAAAGAAAATTCTGGAGGAAGCTGACATAGAGGAAGAGATGGGCCACTAAGGAATGGAGAAACAGGTGTAAGTGCGGTTTAAAAAGAAGTGCGGAAGGTCTCAGTGGACCACATGAACAAATAATACTCTATATTCCAGGAAGACGTTAAGCAGAGTAAAGATACATGGAGTCACACCATTGACATCCAGACCCTGGAGGACCAGCATTCTAAGAGTCAGTGCAGGGGTTGGGGAGCTCTGCGTTTAGAAGAGTATGGGATTGAGGATGGGACCAGGGAGCAGGGACCCCTAAGATTACAGAAAGGAAGAAGGAAATGTCAAGAGGACAGACAATGCTGTTGTAAGATGATGAAAATTTTCTTTCCAAGAATTCTAGGTGGGGGTGGGGTGGACCACATAGCCAAGGGTCAGAGAGCCTGAAGATGGGACAGGATTCGGTGTGCGCCCACGTGATGCTAGGCTTCTTGTGGAAACCGAACTCTGGGGACGGGACGGCAGTGAGCAGGACCAAGAGGGCCTTGAGGAACTTGGGAAGAGGAAATGTGAGGTCTGAGGCCGCAGGAGCCATGGGGAGGTTCTGAGCAGGGCCAGGACCCCTGGATGGGCCTGGAGTCAAGTCACACCCCAGTCTCCAAGAGGCAGAGAGCCCCGAATGACACTGAAAGGGAAAAGGTAAAATTTTACTTAACCTCCTGGTCCTTTTGGCTCTGTAACTCAGCTTTCTCCTTGCAAAGTCTGGGTCAGATAGGTCTCAGAAAGTTGGGACTCACAATATTAGGAACTGGAGCTTATTTCACTCACCCATGTCCTGCTCTTTGCAATTGCCCAGCTCCTGCAAACCCATAAACCCGCTTAATCATGCCTGTCCTATGTAAAAACTCTGTAACCCCTTTGATCGGGGCTCAGAGCTTGGAGTGTTAACTCCTCTGGGCCCACTGGCATAATAAACCTGAGTTCTCCAACTCTCTGAGAGTGGGGCTTTGTTTCTCGAGTACTGATTTCTGCAACATTTCTGGAGGCCCCAGCGAGATCCCAACCATGCTGGCCTCTCGAGCTGCCAGACTGGTGGCTCGGCCAGGCTGGAGTGAAGGAACCCTGAGACGAATGAGGAGGCGCGCCATCGGATGGTATTCTGGGTTCTCTTTCGGACCCGTGTTCTGACTCTCTGGATGACTGAGCACCAACTGGACTCATTGGAGGGATGGAACAACTCGCCAGGAGTGGCCACAGGGTCAGTTAAGGCCCCGGGGCCAGTCCCCATTCAGGTCCTACCCCAATAGGTAGAAGAGGAGACTGATCACCTCCTTGGGCTCCCAGGAAGGGAGCGTCAGATAGGGAGACCTGGGGACTCAGGAGAAGGGAGGCATCGTGAATGATAACTCCTTGGGGCTCGCAGGAAGGGAGCAACAGTTAAGGAAACCTGGGGCCTCGGGGAAAGGGAGGCATTGTGCTAATCTCTGAATGACTGTGAGTGAGTGATTGCTGATTGAATGGAGTGAGAGAAATTTTTCTTTTGGAAACTACAAAACCAATTCTTTTTGCATATACAATTAAAAACAACTAGCATGTTAGTGATTTAGCAACAGCAGCAGCATGTTAAAAGGCCTGCCTAGGAAAAAGCTTAAAGTTAACCCTTTCCATGTCCTTGAAATACACAGCCAACTTTGCCTGAGACCTTAGCCTTGGGCAAATTAGAACTTCAAGCAAAGACAAAAAAGCGGTCAAAGAGATATTTTTTTTATTATTATTTTTTTCAAATAGATATTTTAAATCTCAAACAGAAAACTATAAGATCTCTGTCAGTCTGTCTGTCTGGATTTATGTATGTCTCAGTGTATGTCTTGTTTTTTTTCTGATAATACTGTTGAAGTTGTAAATGAGTTCTAATTTACTTGGCCTAAAGGAAAGTGCTGCTGCTGCTGCTAAGTCGCTTCATTCCTGTCTGACTCTGTGTGACTCCATAGACGGCAGCCCTCCAGGCTCCACCATCCCTGGGATTCTCCAGGCAAGAATACTGGAGTGGGTTGCCATTTCCTTCTCCAATGCATGAAAGTGAAAAGTGAAAGTGAAGTTGCTCAGTCATATCTGACTCTTCACGACTCCAGGAACTGCAGCCTACCAGGCTCCTCCATCCATGGGATTTTTCCAGGCAAGAGTTCTGGAGTGGGATGCCATTGCCTTCTCCAAAGGAAAGTAATTGCTTACAAATCAAACAATTCTAAATACAAGAGAAATCAACCTAAATAAATTTCAGATTCATATAAATTTGGAAATATTCAATATTAATTATCTAGTATTAATGTTTGCTTGCTAATCTAATAAAGAAGTAGGATGTATGTTTTTAATAAAAAGGTATAAAAATAAAATTACATTTTATGAAGAGAAAAAGAAAGTAGGTCTGACTTACAGGTGGCTGTTACAAAAAGTGATTAGAAGGTTTGTGGAAAGTGACTCTGAAAAAAAATATTTTGGGGCATGGTTAGGACCGACTAAGTTTAAAATAAATTTAATTAAGTTTACCTAAATGAGTTTAAAGTAAGCTGGTGCAAAACTTGAATTCGGCCTTCCTCTCTGTTAAGAGGACATACTTTCTTCAGATGTTGAACTGCTTTTAATAATAGATTTAAGTTTCTTTACCTCTTAATTGATCTGTTCTGTATTTACCTTTGAAATCTTTTGTTACCTTTGGCTAAGTAAATAACTATTATTTCACAGTGACTTATATGATCCTACCTGATGAGTGTTATGAACCCTTTTGATATTTATTGACAAAACTTCCTAAATCACTTGACTTCTAGCTAACTTTGGGATGCTTCAGAGGCCCCCTGAGACATTCCAGAGAGCTATTAAGCCACCTAGGTTCATTGGACATGTTAAATTACATGGGAAGTACTATTGAAGGGGTGATAAATCTTTTCGGGTTATACTGTATGGCTGATGTTACTAAATAGCTACCCTAAAATTGTGTGAAATTCATATAGACCTGATATGCCCTGAAAAAATATGGTCAATTATAATCCTAGTTATCATACTGAAGATACATATCACAATGACCAGGTTTCTTTGTCAATTACAACAGAATCAGTTTTTAAACACGCCTTCCATGGTTTTACTCTCATGCCTTTAGAGAAATACTGCTAGTTCTTCAAGATTTATGGAAAAGACTTTCTAAGATTAAACAGATAAACAAATTTTGTTATTAACAGTAAGCTGGTACCAGACTAGAATTTGGTCTCTCTCTGTTTAGAGAACAAAGTTTTCTTAGAATGCAGCTTTCAATAACAGATTATTAATTTCTTTGCCTTTAAGTGATTTATTTTTAAAATATTTTTGTTATTTTGGTAAAATAACTAAACAATATTTAAGATTATGATGTGGGCCTTCCTGGTAGTTAGACGGTAAAGAATCTATCTGCAGTGTGGGAGACCAGGGTTCGATCCCTGGGTTGGGAAGATCCCCTGGAGAAGGGAATGGCTACCCATTCCAGGATTCTTGCCTGGAGAATCCCATGGACAGGGGAGCCTGGCGGGCGACAGAGCATACAGACCATGGGGTCGCAGAGAGTCGGACACGTTGTGGCTCAGCTGGTGAAGAATCTGCCTGCAATGTGGGGGACCTGGGTTCGAGCCCTGGGTTGGGAAGATCCCCTGGAGAAGGGAAAGGCTACCCACTCCGGTATTCTGGCCTGGAGAATTCCATGGACTGTATAGTCCATGGGGTTGCAAAGAGTCGGACACAACTGAGCCACTTTGACTTTCAGTTTCAAGACTATGATACATGTAGACAAAGCTCATTCTGCTTCTACAAAAAATAACCCCTCATGGCAAGACTTTTGCTATCCTGATGTCTTTAAAACATGGCAATAGTCTGCTCCTAAAACAGGAAATTAAAAATGGATAAACAACAGCTAAAAATCAAACAGCCAGGGCTATGGGAAATCCAAGATGGCTGCTTGGCTTTTCCCAGCTACCTGACAGACCTCATTTTTATTTGATGGGTAGGATCACAATAAACCCTGGAAAATTCTGAAAGAGATGGGAATACCAGACCACCTGACCTGCCTCTTGATAAATCTGTATACAGGTCAGGAAGCAACAGTTAGAACTGGACATGGAACAACAGACTGGTTCCAAATAGGAAAAGGAGTACGTCAAGGCTGTATATTGCCACCCTGCTTATTTAACTTCTATGAAGAGTACATCATGAGAAATGCTGGGCTGGAGGAAGCACAAGCTGGAATCAAGATTGCTGGGAGAAATATCAATAACCTCAGATATGCAGATGACATCACCCTTATGGCAGAAAGCAAAGAAGAACTAAAGAGCCTCTTGATGAAAGTGAAAGAGGAGAGTGAAAAAGTTGGCTTAAAGCTCAACATTCAGAAAACAAAGATCATGGTATCTGGTCCCATCACTTCATGGCAAATAGATGGAGGAACAGTGGAAACAATGGCAGACTTTATTTTTTTGGGCTCCAAAAATCACTGCAGATGGTTACTGCAGCCATGAAATTAAAAGACGCTTGCTCGTTGGAAGAAAAGTCATGGCCAATCTAGACAGCGTATTAAAAAGCAGAGACATTACTTTGCCAACAAAGGTCCATCTAGTCAAAGCTATGGTTTTCCCAGTAGTCATGTATGAATGTGAGAGTTGGACTATAAAGAAAGCTGAGCGCCGAAGAACTGATGCTTTTGAACTGTAGTTTTGGAGAAGACTCTTGAGAGTCCCTTGGACTGCAAGGAGATCCAACCAGTCCATCCTAAAGGAGATCAGTCCTCAATATTCATTGGAAGGACTGATGTTGATGCTGAAGTTCCAATACTTTGGCCACCTGATGTGAAGAGCTAACTCATTTGAAAAGACCCTGATGTTGGGAAAGATTGAAGGCGGGAGGAGAAGGGGACGACAGAGGATGAGATGGTTGGATGGCATCACCGACCCAATGGACACGAGTTTGAGCAAACTCCGGGAGTTGGTGATGGACAGGGAGGCCTGACGTGCTGCGGTCCATGGGGTCACAGAGAGTCAGACACGACTGAGCGAGTGACCTGAAAGCCTTCCCTGGCTACAGTGTTAATGCCCTCATAATGAGTTCTCCAAAAAAAGAATTATGTTTCACTGAAGATTAAGTTCTAGTTTTGTTAATTAAGGTCTGTGCTTACTAAGACTCACTTCTGAGCCAGTTTCTTGTTATATTGCTAAAAGTTTTAATTAAGCTTTTAAAAAGGACATTTGCAAGGAGATCCAACCAGTCCATTCTGAAGGAGATCAGCCCTGGGATTTCTTTGGAAGGAATGATGCTAAAGCTGAAACTCCAGTACTTTGGCCACCTCATGCGAAGAGTTGACCCATTGGAAAAGACTCTGATGCTGGGAGGGATTGGGGGCAGGAGGAGAAGGGGACGACAGAGGATGAGATGGCTGGATGGCATCACCGACTCGATGAATGTGAGTCTGAGTGAACTCCGGGAGTTGGTGATGGACAGGGAGGCCTGGCGTGCTGCGATTCATGGGGTCGCAAGGAGTCGGACACGACTGAGTAACTGAACTGAACTGAAGATTGTTTCTAAAGCTTATCTCAGAAACCAATCTTTGGATAAAGGTCAGATGCTCCATGATGTACAACCAGGAGATTAACACTTGGCTATAATCATTTAACTGAGTCAGATGACCTGGGTTATACCGGGCTATACCAATGAAAGTTCTTGACTTAAATTTTTGCTTATGACCTTACTAATAACTGCTAGCTGTATTATTTTCTATGTAGCTTGTTTCAGATTATTTCTTATGTTACCAAATATGTGACTGAGCCTGTGATAAAATGCTGATATGCAGTTCCATATGAGATCAATAATTGTAATAATGTAACTCTAGATATGAGAAGAAGCAACAAGACAAAATACTTTCCTGGACCAAGAGGCTAGTAAGACAGGTACTGTCCAGAGACCTTTGCTACTTACAAGGCCTGATCTAGTGACAGCACATGGAGTGGCCTGGCAAGGGGATCTGTGTTAGACCTGGGAGTGAGCCTTCCCAGCACCGTGGGACACAATGATCAGGAAATGCCCCCAAAACATAGTCAAATATGTGGCTATGAAGGGCCCCTGCGCACTGGATGCTGGCCCTTGCCAGCTGCCTCTACAAAGATGAAATCATGACCACTGCAAGATGCTGACCTTCAACACCCCCTTGAAAGGACTTCACTGCTGCTGCTAAGTCGCTTCAGTCGTGTCCAACTCTGTGCGACCCCATAGACAGCAGCCCACCAGGCTCCCCCGTCCCTGGGATTCTCCAGGCAAGAATGAAAGGAATTCAGGGTGGAGACAAAAAATAAGGCACTCTGTGCTCTGGGAAAAATCCAGAAAAACAAGCCTTCAGATAGTCAGATGTAAAGATTTTCATGAGTCCAAATTCTTGCATCTTCTCATGCCTAGAGAAACACTAATGTCATGAACCAATGTCTGGACCTGGTTCTCCTGGTTAGCCCCACAACAACTTTCCTACTTCTATTACTCTTTGGGCCATATATCTTTAACTTTCTTGTTAAGTTTATTTCTCCAAGTAGTAGTATGTTGCCCTAAAGGTCCGGGAGTGAGAGACGAGAATGAAAACAGAACACGAAATCTGGTGCAATGGGTCAGGGGACCTGCAGCCTCTATTGGACTGAGGTGCAGAGTCCACTCTGTGTCCAGCTTTTACTCCTGACTGCAGACTACAAAACTCTCTTTGATCTATCTTTCCCAAGACACTACACTGACACAGTCCAGATCTTGTTTTTACCCCAAGCCATTCCCTTCTGGGAAAGTCTCAGGAACAATCAGCAAGTGTGTAGAGAGCATTCATGGCTAACGCTGACTCGGTGTTCCAAGGTCCATGCTTTCGTGATCCCAGTCATACTCCCTTCTGGGTCTGGCCTTGGGGTCTGTAACAAGGCAATTATTCTAAGAAAAACATGAAAAATAGTTTTCATCATTGTTGATATATCATCAACACAGTTTCTTGATATCTGCTGTTTTTCCAGGTGCTATTTCCATGAAATTTCTCAAAGCTGTGAAAGGACATTATTAGAAACTCCCACTACATCTTCCCCTTTTTGTTTTTGCAGGAGTAGATACGCTGTCTGAGCAACTTCTTTCTTCATCAGTTCTCGGATCGTTTCTCTCATGTATCTAAGGACTAGACACAAAACAGTTAAAAATATACGTTTTGATATTATAGTACCAAGCAATCTTCCTCCTAAAGCTTTAATCCACATCATGGGGTTAAGTTTATGTAAGCTTTCCTCAATTTCTTTAAATAAATCAGTTTCTGGGAGTAACTGTAAGTGGACATTCTCCATATTAGAAATAGTAGCCTGTAATTGAGAAATATCTAAGAATAAATTATTACGAATGTGTCATCTCAAATGTTTAGATAATTGATCTCAAGTATATGCACTTCGATTATATTTATGAGGTGTGATATAAAATGAAGAAATATTCCAATCACACTTACGGTGAATTTGTAATTTTAAATTTTGTTATTTCCTCCCCTAGTAGGAGAACTGCATTTTCTAAATCACTCAATCGTTCATTAATTTCTTGGTCTATGTGGGTTTGACTTCCTCAGGCAGAGCTTGCACTTTGGCGCCACTCTGTACAAACGTAGTCATTTGTATAGTTTGATGCGGAGCCGCCCCGGCTACTGCTGTGGTCGTGGTTATAGCAATAATTCCCACAATAGCTGCTATGAGGAGTCCAGTAAACCTTTTGGAACGTTGCAGTACTTTCTTTCGGAGAAGGCAATGGCACCCCACTCCAGTACTCTTGCCTGGAAAATCCCATGGATGGAAGAGCCTGGTAGGCTGCAGTCCACGGGGTCGCTGAGTCGGACACGACTGAGTGACTTCACTTTCACTTTTTACTTTCATGCATTAGAGAAGGAACTGGCAACCCACTCCAGTGTTCTTGCCTGGAGAATCCCAGGGACGGGGGAGCCTGGTGGGCTGCTGTCTATGGGGTCGCACAGAGTCGGACACGACTGAAGCGACTTAGCCGCAGCAGCAGCAGCAGTACTTTCTTTATAACCTTTAAAAGAGCATGTATTTCAGGGGAGCCTTCCCAAGGTCTGGTTTGATTTACTAGAAGCCATATTCCCAATCTCCTTCTTAATGTAACAAATGAATGATTAGGATTATAAAGTGAAGAATTTAAGCAAGTAGATAATTTGCAATCCTGGCAAGAAAGTTCTTGTACACTTTCATGGATAGAAAGGTTCCTTTTAAGAGCACATAGGATCTCTCACACAAGTCTGAGTATAAAATGTCCCGTTTGTACTGGTATTAAATGTCAATGAATGATTAGTTTTATCAGAATAATGTCCATCCCAAATTTGGAATTTTCTCAGACTTTTTTTTTTTTTTTTCAGTTCAAATCTTCACATTTTATTCCTTTATTTTATTTTATTTTTAAACTTTACAATATTGTATTGGTTTTGCCAAATATCGAAATGAATCCGCCACAGGTATACATGTGTTCCCATCCTGAACCCTCCTCCCTCCTCCCTCCTCCCTCCCCATACCATCCTTCTGGGTCGTCCCAGTGCACTTAAAGCCAATTTCCAAATCTCTCCTTGCCCTCTTCCTTGATCTAATTGTGGGAAGGGGGGTGACATGCCACTACCATGCCATATAATCGGATGGTCTGCATGAGTGGTAATATTGGCATGGTCAAAGACTTTATGCACCTGCCAACACAGCCTTTTGTGTGGATTTCAGGACTGATTTTGATAAGAGCAATTAGAGACTGCGTACCCCTTGGGGGACCAGTCCCATACAATTCCATGGGAACCATTAATCAAAATTACTCCGTCAGTCCCGCGGCAATTATTCCACTGAATACGACCTTGTTTTCCAGTCCACAGCTTGTGATGCTCGCATAAAGGTCTGTCTGATTTGGTGTCATTATTGGGTTCTGAGTCATCATAAGCAAAACTCAGACCAGAGAGGAGATGTAGTTGAACCTTAGTATAGTTATGATTTAAAGAATTAGTGGACAGCCAGGCTTGCATAGATAATTTAAGACATCCTGTAGCTGGTCCTACACAAACTGGCCAGGATTCATACCCATGAATAACACTGAAGGGAGTCCCTTCCTATTTTTAAACAAGAGGAAGGCGTGTGTATCTTCAGGTCCTGGTATCCAGGAAGAGCCATTAACACAAACGGGGATCATAGAACCCCCCCAGTCAATGGGTTTCAGTAATGGGGGGTTAGGAATATATGCCCAATAAGTATAATTCTTTGCTTCTGCCGAAACCAGGGGTGCACCCCCTGCGATGGTTACCAGGGCAACATGACCATGATGAGGTGGGCTGGAGTCACCGGTTATTTCTGCTCAGTTTCACTCTGCGAGCTGGAATCCACACAGGTTCCGGACCTTCTCCTGGGGAGATACAAGCAAACCCTCTTTCCCGTGTAACTAACGTTCCCGGTGACCAAGCACTTGTTAATGGCTCTGCCACCAAATCACAGGCTTAGTTGTATTTGTGGATGTCACCTGAAAACGTCGCTCAGCTGTAGTTTCCATAGTTTGTGTCGAAATATTAAAAAATTGAGAGTAGATAAAGCTTTATTCAATATTGTTTATTGTCCTGTGGCGTTTCCCCCTTTATGTTTTTGTATCGCATGTTTAAGTGATTGATTAGCCCTCTCCATTATGGCCTGTCTTGTGGGTTATAGGGAATGTCAGTAGAATGTTTTATAGATCAAATTTCAATCAGTTTTCCAATTAAATGCATTGTTGGAATGTTCTACTGGTATAAGCAGGGCCATTATCAGTTTTTACAGTTTTTGGTAGTTTTATAACAGCAAAACAACCAGATAAATGTCTTTGTATATGTTTTGTGGAGTGAGCAGTGGCCCATATAAATTGACAGAATGTATCAATAGTCATATGTACATAAGAGAGTTTACCAAAAGAAGATACATGAGTTACATCCATTATAACTATGGATTTTATATGAAACTGTGTATCATCATTATATCAGTGGCTCAGTCACACATTTGATAATGTAAGGGACAACCTTTCTTGAAACAGGCAATGTAGAAACCAATATAGTTAGCAGTAATAGTAAAATCATAAATAAGAATTTAAGTCAAGAACTTTTTTAGGTATAGCCCAGTGACATCTTTAAGTCATGTGACTTAGTTTGTTAAATGACTATAGCTTGTTAATTTCCTGGTTGTAGATTCTGGAGCATCTGATCTTTATTTAAAGACTGGTTACTGAGATAAGTTTTAGAAACAAACTTAGAGTGTCCTTTTTAATGAAGGACCTTTTTAATTTACGTTAATGAAGCCTCTTAGCAATGTAACATAACCATAAGGAATTATCTAAGAAGTGAGTCTTAGTAAATACAGATCTTAATTAACAAAACTAGAATTTAAGATTCAGTGAAACATTAGAAGTCATAGGCCTGACATCAATTGGGTGGATATTTCTTTTCGAGCTCCCCAGTATACTCTTGCCTGGAGAATCCCAGGGACGGGGGAGCCTGGTGGGCTGCCCTCTATGGGGTCACACAGAGTCGGACACAACTGAAGCGACTTAGCGGCAGCAGCAGCAGCAGTATACTCTTGAGATTTTTGTATAGGTCTGGAGACAGTCTTTTTTTTTTTTTTAACCTTGATGAGGCTGTTCAGAACGCAAATGTATCTAATTTCTAGAGGGACAAGGCAGAGAGAACAGAAAAATGTTTTAATTTTATCCTCAGGTGTAAATCACTAAATTGTTTTAAACCATCAGTGACTTGAGGAGAAGAGCTTTTTTATATCTGAAAACAAAGATTAGAAGCCAGTAATATGCCGGACAAAAGTCATGAAAATTGTAGTCATATTTAGCGGTCTGTTCAATCTCAGGTAACCAACCCCTTTCTTTTGTGGTCCTTGCCTGATGACCGAGGACGTCAGTAAAAACGATAGTCTCCAAGAAGTTTGTGAAGTTTTTTGTCAATGTCTGTACGACCTGTCTAGCAAAGTGGGTGCCCCAATCACTGGAGACTGCAGAAAATGTATTTTAACCTTTTTTTTTTTTTTTTCATTGTGAAATGTTAACCCTACAGCCAGGAAAGGCTTTACTCTATCAAATAAAAGTGAGGTTTGTCAGGGAGCCGGGAAAAGCCAAGCGGCAGTCTTGGACTTCCCATAGCCCCGACTGTTTGGTTTATAGCCATTTTTTATTCATATTAAATTTTCTGAGAGGGGTTCATTTTGTAGAAGCAGAGTGAGCTTTGTCTACGTGTGCCATAGTTTCCATAAACCATTGTGAAATAACACTCATTCATTTTATCAAAGTAACAAAAGATTTTAAAAACAAGTATGAATCACTTAAAGACAAAGAAGTTTACATAGTCTGTTATCAAAAGCCATATTCCATGAAGACTTTGTTTTTAAACAGGAAGAGAAAATCAAATTCCAGATTAGTACTAGCTTATATTCATTGTGAAACAATAGTTATTCACTTAGTCAAAGTAACAATAAAAGATTTCAAAGGCAGTTTAATGTCTTAAGAATCTTGTATCATACACAAAACTCTCTTCCACTTGTCACAAACCTTTTTAACACTTCTGTATTCATCACTCTGCCCATTTAGAGAACAGCCACTTGTAAGTTCAGAAGTACTTCCTTTGTCCTTAATAGAATGTAATTCCATTCCTTATACCTTTTTGTTAAAAACACACATTTTTTTTTTTAGCAACCATGGACTGTCTTGTATATTAGCCTTTTATAGATTGGTGAACATAAATGAATGATATATGCATGAGGGAATTGCTGTCGCACTGGGTGTAAAGCCTTGGCTACAAACTTTTGACAAATAGTTGGACTGTTAAGCATATCTTGAGGTAATACAGTCCATTGAAATCTTTTATGTGGCTCCTTTAAATTAATGGAAAGAACTGAAAAGTCCAATCTAAGCTGATCATCAGGGTGTAAAGGAATAGTAAAAACCAATCTTTGAGATCAATTACAAATGCCAGTTTCTTGGAATCATATTAGGATTAGGTAGATCAGGTTGTAAAGCACCCATTAAAGCAACAATAACAGGATTGCTGCTCTGCTGCTGCTAAGTCACTTCAGTTGTGTCCGACTCCGTGCGACCCCATAGACGGCAGCCCACCCGGCTTCCCCATCCCTGGGATTCTCCAGGCGAGAACACTGGAGTGGGTTGCCATTTCCTTCTCCAGTGCATGAAAGTGAAAAGGGAAAGTGAAGTCGTTTAGTCGTGTCCGACTCTCAGCTACCCCATAGACTGCAGCCTACCAGGCTCCTCTGTCCATGGGATTTTCCAGGTAAGAGTACTGGAGTGGGGTGCCATTGCCTTCTCCAAATAACAGCATTAATAGCTCTCAAATCAGTAAGCATTTTCCATTTACCAGATTTGTATAATAAACACTGGAGAATTCCAAGGGCTAAAGGACTCAATAATATGTCCCTTGCTAAGTTGTTCATTAAGTAATTTATGTAAAGCCTCCAATTTTTCTTGTTTTAGAAGCCACTGCTCTATCCACACAGGTTGATCAGTTTTCCAATTAAGAGGTATAGGTGGGTGGAGGAAGATTAATAGGAGCAGTGGCCATTGGTGAAAAAGGGGGCGGTTTGAAATCTTGAGCAAAGGATAAATTCTTCCTTTTTGATTTTTGCCCAGTCCCAATCTTGGTATATAACCTTGATTGAACATAATTTGATGACTGGCCTCGCTATATTGATTTTGCGGTTTTTTCAAGAGTCATCATCGCTTTCATCAAAAGAATCAGAAGTCTGCAAAGGCTACAGTACCGACTGAATTAATGCCCATGTTCTCCAAATAGAAACAGGGAGCAGAGTTCCTCTTGTATGTTCTTTCTTTAACTTGGCTCCAACCTTTTCCCAGACTTTTAAATCTAAGGTCCCTATTGGCAGGAACCAGAAGCAATATTTATCCACTGCTTGTAACAATTCTTGGAGAAGGAAATGGCAACCCACTCCAGTACTCTTGCCTGGAAAATTCCATGGACTGAGGAGCCTAGTAGGCTACAGTCCGTGGGGTCACAAAGAGTCAGACACGACTGAGCGACTTCACTTTGTAACAATTCTAATAATTGCCCTTCACTAATAGAAGCTCCTCCTGCTTTCAAGAGCTGTCTTAATAAACAAATACATGGGCGATAGTGTTCTGCACTCTCAACATTTCCCATTTTAACCCTAGTTAAGTGCCTGAGGATTTACCAGTGGGGATTTTCAGAGGCCTCTCAACCGTCTCAGGTTCTGCGTCGCTGTATTTTCACTTTCGCTTGTAGCGGTCTTGCGCTCCAGCCCAGTGTTGGGCTCCAGGCACCTGTTGCCCTAAAGGTCCAGGAGCGAGTGACGAGAATGAAAAGAGAACATGAAAAATCTGGTGCAATGGGTCAGGGGACCTGCAGCCTCTATTGGACTGAGGTGCAGAGTCCACTCTGCGTCCAGCTTTTATTCCTGACTGCAGACTACAAAACTCTCTTTGATCTATCTTTCCCAAGACACTACACTGACACAGTCCAGATCCCCTTGTTTTCACCCCAGGCCGTTCCCTCCTGGGACAGTCTCGGGAACAATCAGCAAGTGCGTGGGCAGCGTTCATACCTGACGCCAACCCGGTGTTCCAAGGTCCATGCTTTCATGATCCCAGTCATACTCCCTTCTGGGTCTGGCCTTGGGGTCTGTAACAAGACAATTATTCGAAGAAAAACATGAAAAATGGTTTTCATCATTGTTGATATATCATCAACACAGTTTCTTGATATCTGCTGTTTTTCCAGGTGCTATTTCTATGAAATTTCTCAAGACTGTGAAAGTACATTATTAGAAATTCCCGCTACAGTAGTACAAGAATACCCCTCGGCCAACACCCAGACAGTGCTGGAACAAGCTGCCTTATCATTCTGTGCACTCCCTCCATAAATGCACCCCGAGGTCCTCAGGCTCTTCTCCCTTGGAGATCTTATACGGGAGACCACCCCCGAGATAGAAAAGCTCAAGGGGGACCACCAACAACTAGCTGACCTGGAGATGTCCCGACACCTCCAGGCCCTGGGAAAAGTCTTCCACCGTATCTTCCGATAAACCTTAGAAAGGACACCCATTCCTTTGGGCAATTGGCTTCATCCCTATCAGCCAGGAGATGAGGTATAGGTTAAAGATTAGAAAAAAAAAAAAACCCCACTTCAGCCAGTTTGGTCAGGCCCTCACATGGTCGTCCTGGCAACCCCTACTGCTGTTAATGTTATAGGCATCATCCCTTGGACCCACCACACCAGAGTCAAGAAGGCAGCAGCTTCCTGTGATGGGGACAGCTGGAAAGCAGTTCGGGACCCCAAAAACCTCCTCAAGGTCTGGTTCCAACGGCCCTCACCCACGAAAGACACTGAGCCCTGCTCTAGTCACTCCGGAAGCTGAGTAGCCCACGCACGGCAGAAGCATGAGAATTCTTCAGCCTTGCTCCAGCCACACTCCGGCAGCTGGCTGGTCAACGCACGGCAGAAGCTTGAGGATCCAGCTATGAAAATATCAATGGATTTTCATTGTCAACCCTGCCTCTACCCCTGATTGCTAGTTTTGCTGTGCTCTTCGATATAGGACTAGCTTCAGTCACACCCCAAGACTGGGATTTGGGTCAGAAGCTGTGGTTAGCTGTCTGTTATCTCATCAGAGTGGGAAGCCTCATTCTTATTAGATGTCTTTTATGATTGATTGTCCCTACTAACTAAACTGTTCACAGTATAGCTGACCCCCCCCTTCACAATAGGCTCAGTTGCTGTAGCCATGACAACCCAAAGATGGGGGAACCTTTTGCTAGTGTTCAGTTATCTGTTATGTGCAGGCTGCTTTGCAGCCCCTTGCTGTCCCTTGCTGTGACATGGTGCCGTTCCTTATCCATCATGCACCTGTCAACATTACAGTCAACCCTTGGAAAATCGCTTACTCACCCAACAGCTAGAACAATGTATAGATAGCCAATCCTATAGGCCGATCACCCACTGCCTCCATGACCATGCACTGTATGTCCAGGGGCCTGGGCGCCGAAAATGTTTCCAGTCACGCCCCCACTGCCGCTGCCTTTCCCCCACCAGAGGATCCAAACCCCGGGTGGCATCCCAACACCATGGCATCGCCACCATGCCCCTGCGCCTCCTTCTACCCCCAAATGCCACGCAGATGTTACAACCCAGAACAGGTGTCTGTCTGCCAACTGGAAGAACCTCCTGGCAGGGACAATAATGCAGACAAACGAAATCATGGACCAACTTTGCCCTGAAAAGTCAGGCTCTGCTGCTGGCAGTGGGACCAGGTCACAGAGTTCACCCCCTAGACCCCTGTCTGTACCGGGTTCGCAACGCAGCTCATCGCCTTGTTAATGACACCAGCCCCAGCTGGCCAGGGACTGCTGCTGGCTTTGCTCATCCTTAGGCACTCCACGGTACTTAGCTACACCAGTACCATTGAATAACGCAACAGCCATAGGAACTCCTGTAGATCCACTCTTACAAGGGCCAGTCTTAAGGGCAAATGTGTTAACTCAAAAGGCTCCAGAATGCTTTACGAATGATGGAGGAACTGAACCTGTAGGCCATTTAGCCAGGGACCAATGCAATCAAACTTTAAAAGGTGAGTGGCCCACTCATTCTCCCACAAACACAATAAGATGCTGCCAATCAAGGCCTTTTCTTCGTGGGACAGATGCTTACTTACGTCTACCTGTCAATTGGATGGGTATCTGCGCCTTGGCTTTCCTCACTCCCCAGATGAATATTGGCCCTGACAACCAGACTCTCACCGTACCTCTGGCAGCACAAACGCGGTCAAAAAGAGCCATCCAGTCTATACCCCTACTAGCTGGACTGGGAATCACAGCTGGGACAGGCATGGGAATAGGAGGAATTGCTTCATCAACCACCTTCTACCATACGCTATCCAAGGACTTCACAGACGACACTGAGAGAGTGGCCAGTTCTTTAGTGGCCTTGTAGGACCAATTAGATTCCCTAGAATAGGAGAAGGCTACACCTACTGACAGCTGAAAAGGGAGGACTCTGCCTCTTCTTAAATGAAGAATGTTGCTTTTACGTAAAACCAACCAGGAATAGTCAGGGACATGGCCCAACAGCTAAGGGAATGAATCATAAAAAGGAGAGAGGAACTAGCAAATTCCTGGGATAACTGCAACATCTGGAGCTGGGCATCGTGGCTTCTGCCTTTAACCGGTGCTCTCTTCATGATCTTCGCAGTGCTCTTCTCTGACCCTTGTATTCGCAGTGCTATTTCCCAGTTCATAACTTATTGAATTAAATTCATAAAGTTACAAATGGCCATAGCTCAACATAGCCCCCTGAACGATGGGGAGCTCTGAATGTCCTACCAAAACATGAGATGATGCTTTCTACGAGTGACAGAAGCATCGAGAAGGGGGAATGAAGAGGAAAAGGCAAAATTTTACTTAACCTCCTGGTCCTTCTGCCTTTGTAACTCAGCTTGCTCCTTGCAAAGTCTGGATCACGTGGGTCTCAGAAAGTGGGGACTCAGAATGCTGGAAACTGGAGATTATCTCACTCACCCTTGTCCTGCTCTTTGCAATTGCCCAATCCCTGCAAACCCAAAAACCCGTTTAATCATGCCTGTTCATGTATAAAAACTCTATAGCCCCTTTGTCCAAGGTTCAGAGCTTGGAGTGTTAACTCCTCTGGGCCCGCTGGCTTAATAAACCTGAGTTCTCCAACTCTGAGTGTGGGGCTTGGTTTCTCAAGTACTGGTTTCTGCAACAACACCCAAGCTCTCAGGACAGATCAGAAGTGTGTTAGAAGGAAGGAAGGGTGTCCTAGTTGGGAAGGTGACAAAATGCCAGCTGGTGTGACAACAAACTGTGGAAAATTCTTAAGAAGATGGAAATACCCAACCCCCTGACCTGCCTCCTGAGAAATCTGTAAGCAGGTCAAGAAGCAACAGTTAGAACTGGACATGCAACAACAGAATGGTTCTAAATCAGGGAAGGAGTACATCAAGGCTGTATGTTGTCACCCTGCTTATTTAACTCATATGCAGAGTACATCATGAGAAACGCTGGACTGGATGAAGCACAAGCTGGAATTAAGATTGCCGGGAGAAATATCACTAACCTCAGATATGCAGATGACACCACCCTTATGGCAGAAAGCGAAGAACTAAAGAGCCTCTTGATAAAAGTGAAAGAGGAAAGTGAAAAAGTTGGTTTAAAACTAACATTCAGAAAACTAAGATCATGGCGTCTGGTTCCCTCAGTTCATGGCAAATAGATAGAGAAACAGTGGAAACAGTGGCAGACTTTATCTTTGGGGGCTCCAAAACCACTGCAGATGGTGATTGCAGCCATGAAATTAAAAGACGCTTGCTCATTGGAAGAAAAGTTATAACCAACCTAGATAGCATATTCAAAAGCAGAGACATTACTTTGCCAACAAAGGTCCATCTAGTCAATGCTATGGTTTTTCCAGTAGTCATGTATGGACATGAGAGTTGGACTATAAAGAAAGCTGAGTGCTGAAGAACTGATGCTTTTGAACTGTGGTGTTGGAGAAGACTCTTGAGAGTCCTTGGACTGCAAGGAGATCCAACCAGTCCATTCTAAAGGAGATCAGCCCTCAATATTCACTGGAAGGACTGATGCTGAAGCTGAAACTCCAATACTTTGGCCATCTGATGTGAAGAACTGACTCATTTGAAAAGACCCTGATGCTGGGAAAGATTGAAGGTGGGAGGAGAAGGGGACGACAGAGGATGAGATGATTGGATGGCATCATCGACTCGATGGACATGAGTCTGAGCAAACTCCAGGGTTTGGTGATGGACAGGGAGGCCTGGCATGCTGCAGCCAATAGGGTGGCAAAGAGTCAGACATGACTGAGTGACTGAACTGACTGAACTGAGCAGTGTCCCTGAGACCAGCCAGGCCACTTTCCTCAAAACCACTAGTGCCCCAGAAAACCTTGCCTGCAGACTGCACAGCCTGACCGCTGCTCAGTCAGCACTCAGCCCCGTGCAGCCGCCAGCCCTTCTCCGGCAGGATCATGAGAGGCATGGCGGTGCTGACAGGCCCTCTCCACAGATGGGTAAGCTGAGGCCTGGTTGCAAGAAGCCGCCGCTGTGTCTCTGGCTCCTTCAGAATGCTCTGCTTGCCCTGGGGGCTTACTCATCACCCAATGGGGACAGAGCTTCTGTTCTGTCCCAGGCCCTGCCCTCCGAGAGCAGAGATGCCCAGAGTCACAATGGCCTGACCAGCACCACAGAGTGCAGGGGTGGGGGGAAGGTTGCGATGGATTCAGGCCTCTCAGCCCAGCGGGGCCTGGTGTTGCCCCTGCTCCTGAGGTTCATGAAAAGGTAGACATTCAGATTTCTTTCTCCATCTTTCAGTTGTAGTGAAATATACAGATTTACCATTTTAACCACGTTCAAGTGTATAGCCGATGGCATTATGTACGTTCAGTGTTGGGCAGCCCTCCGTCTCCAGAACTCTTCATCTTCTCACACAAACTCCTTACCCGTCAGACACTAACTCCAATGCCCCTCCCGCCGCCCCAGGCCCCCACCCTCTGCTTTCTATGAATTTAGCTGCTCTAGGGACCTCAGGCCGCTAGAATCAGGCAGTACTTGTCCTCTTGTGTCCAGCCTGTTTGACCCGGCATAATGCCCTCAAGGTTCAGCTGTGTTGTAGCAGGGGTCAGCGCTTCTTTCCTTTTTATGCTGAATAGGACACAATGGAACACCTTTTCTCTATCCATTCATCCGCTGGTGGACACTGGGTTGTTTCACCTTTTCGGCTGCCGTGGACATGAGTATGCAAGCAGGGACTCAAGCACTTGTACACTCCTGTTCACAGCAGCACTGGCCAAAACACAGATTGCTTTTTTGGCCACACCACGTGGCATGGGGAATCCAGTTCCCTGACCAGAGATCAAACCTGTCCCCCCCTGCATTGGAAGCATGGAGTCTTAACACTGGACCGCCAGGGAATCCCCCAGGTTTTTTTTTTTTTTTCAGTGTGGATTCGGCCAATTGAAAAAACAAACACAAGCGTGCAGATCTGACTGGAGGGCTGGATTCCACCCTGGTGCGCAGCCATGCTGGTCTCAGAGCCAAGTGGCCTGCCTGGAGTTCAGCGTGGCCCCCACCCTACCCCCGAGGCTCTCCTCCCCCTCTCAGAGACCGAACCTCTCCTCACGGAATAGTTTGCTACCTCAGAGCCAGCGCCGGACAGCGTGGGAACGAGCCCCAGAGGGGAGAGCAGGTCCCGCGGCCGGTGCTGTCCGCTGGGTTTCTGTCTGCGGGGCTCCTGCCCCCAAGCCAAGGCTCCCTTCTGCAGGTGGGTCCACGAGAACCCTGGTGGTCCAGGGGCCTCTGTTCAGAGCACCCTGTGCCTGTGCCCTGAGCCATGTGGCCTCTGACCCCGGAACGCTCTTCCCACGTCTTCTCGTAGTGTCCCCAGCTCGTCCTCTGGAGCCAGGCTCAGAGTCACCTCCACAGGGTGGCCAGACGGCCGGGCCAGGCCACCCGCAGTCCCACCCACCTGAGCTTTTGTTTTGTGGTCATGTGGCATGTGGGGTCTCCGATCCCTGAGCAGGAATTGAACCTGTGCTCCCCACATTGGCAGGCGAAGTCTTAACCACTGGACCACCAGGGAAGTCTCACCCGAGCCTCTGAGTTGGCTCCTCCTACAGCTGGGATGGGCTCTGACCTTGGCCCTGTCCTGCCAGCCTTAGCTCAAGGCTGCACTGTCCCGGGCTCCTGACTTAAGATTACAACCCCCACCCCGCCCCCCGCCTCCCATACCCCCTGTCATCCCCACCCCCTCACCAGAGCGCCTTCCAGCTTTGATTTACCCCATAGACTTGAGCAGCTACTGCTGCTGCTGCTGCTAAGTCACTTCAGTCGTATCTGACTCTGTGCGACCCCGTAGATGGCAGCCCACCAGGCTCCCCTGTCCCTGGGATTCTCCAGGCAAGAACACTGGAGTGGGTTGCCATTTCCTTCTCCAATGCATGAAAGTGAAAAGTGAAAGTGAAGTAGCTCAGTCGTGTCCAACAATCAGCGACCCCATGGACTGCAGCCTCCCACGCTCCTCCGTCCATGGGATTCTCTAGATTAGATTTATTCGCTCATATTGTTTCTTCTGTCCCCACTGGCATCTCTGCCACAGGGGCAGGATGGCTTCAGGATTGTTCGCAGCTGTATTGCAGCAGGTGTTCAGTAGACTTCGCTGGATACTGAAGGGATACTCCTGATCATTATCGATCACATCAAGGGATGTCTGCCCTGCCCGGCCGGTGCCCACAGCTGAGATGCCGGGGAAGGGGTGGGGCGCAAGTCACTCCTTTGGACTGAACTCTGCTGGCTCTGGCGGCTTGCCCTCGGGTACCTCTGCAGCCCTACCTGCCACTCCCAGCTCCTTGCAAATTCACCAGCGGCCCGAGATGGCCTGGCAGGGACACGGAGAGTGGGTGGCAGGGTGGGCAGCCCATCCATCTCCAGTCCCGGCGAAGAGATGCCCAGCCAGATTGCCTGGCATGCGTCTGGCATACAGCAGGGTCAGGGTGGGGACTCGATGAATATTCTGTTTGAATGAATGCTGGATCAGGCCAAGGGCTCCACTCCTTGGGAACTGGGGAGCCGGTCTGGGGGTGTCCCTTTTCCAGGACTTGTGCCAGGAATTTTCCACTGGCTTTTCTGGACTTCCTTTCTCCCCATCTTCCTGGCCACCCCGTCTCGAGGACAGCAACATCTCAGGGCACATGCCTGCCCCTTGGGTCACCTGGGCAGTGGAGCAGAATGGCAGGAGAAGCTGGCACAGAGAGGAACCAGAGAGGCAGGGGGTGGTGCAGCCGGTCCCCAGTGGAATTCTCCAGACTCAAGTCTCCCTCATTGGTTTATTCACTGGACAAGCATCCACTGAGCACCAGTGGGCACCAAGTACCAACCCAGGTCCGTGGGGAGCCTCCTTACCATCTGTCCTTCTGGGAGTCGTAGCACAGGGCACCCACCCTCAGGAGTGCCCTCCAGGGTCCACACCCTCCACCCCCTCCCTCCTACCCCCGTCCCAGGCCTCTGTGCCCATCGGCCCAGGACACCATGCTGTCATTACCTGCTCACCTGCCTCCAACCCCCGGGAGATGTGTGCAGCCTGAGGGTAGGACCTGATGTCAGCCCAGGACCTGGCACACAGCAGGTGCCCAGTAAATGCCTGCGGGGTGAGCTGGGGAGGCCAGCCGCCTTAGTTGCAGGAAGGGAGTGGGCTGGAGGAACATGAGGGGCACAGAGGTGGACCCAGGCCAGAGAGCGGGTGGAGGAGGGGGCCGGGGGGGGACGCCCGCCCTCCCCTTACCTCGCTGGCATTGCGGCCCGGATCCCAGTGGAGGTGCCCCTCACCCGGGCCACCCTGTCTCCCCGCAGTCTCCCTGCCCCCAGTCCTGGGACAGAGGTGAGTGAGTCGGGCGCCCCACCCTGGCCTTGTCTTTGGGTAGAGTGGAGCAAGGGCCTCCACGCAGCAGGAGGGCATCTCTGGATCCAGGTTTGAGTTGTCTCCTGCCCGCCCCACTGAAAGCAGGGGCCAGTAAGATACCAAGGACCGACCTTGGTACCGACCATCTCCAGGGAGTCTCGCAGGCTTGCAGAAGCCCTGACAACCCAAGAAGGTGGGCAGGCTCTGAGGGGGTGCAGGATGTGTGCTGGCTAAGCCGTGGTGTTGGAAGAAGCCCTGGTGGGCAGTCTGCCCACTGAGGACCCTCATGGCAAGCCCTCCCAGCGCCCTGACTCACCCACCAGCCGCTTACTCCCTCTCTCTCTCCCCAAACCTTGGGCTTCCCTCCCCTGCGGCCCCCATCCCCAGCCTCTGCAGGGTCAATTCCAGCCTTTCCTTCAGCCTCTCCCATTTAAAAAGGAAAATTATTTACTCCTGGCTGTGTGGGGTCTTCATCGCTGTGCATGGGCTTTCTCCAGTTGCGGCGAGCGGGGGCTGCTTTTCCTTGCAGCGTGTTCTCAAGGTGGTGGCTTCTCTTGTTGCAGAGCATGGGCTCTAGGGCACGAGGGCACAGTCAGTGTGGCTCATGGACTTAGTTGCTCCGAGGCATGTGGGATCTTCCAGGACCAGGGGTCGAACAGGTTTCCCCTGCACTGGCAGGCAGATTCTTAACCACTGGACGGCCAGGGAAGTCCCAGCCTCCCTTTCAAGGTCCTCTTTTCTGGGCAGCCCTCACTCGCTGCCCTCGTCCCCTGCCAACATCATGTGCCTCCCCTGGACTCCCACCTACCCAGCACTTCTGAGCCCGGTTGGTCCATCTACTGGACTGGCGTCCAAAATGGGGTTCACCTCGGGGTTCCTCCACTCACCAGCTGGGAGGCCTTGGGTAAGTCACTAACCTCCCTAAGTGGGTTCAGTTTCCTCATCTGTAGAATGGGAATAATAATAGAGACTTTGCAGACTAAAGGAGGTGGCTTTGTTTTCATGGCTGCAGCCACCATCCACGGTGATTATAGAGCCCATGAAGAGGAAATCTGTCTCTGCTTCCACCCTTTCCCCTTCTATTTGCCATGAAGTCATGGGGTCAGATGCCATGATCTTAGTTTTCTTTAATATTTAGTTTTAAGTTGGCTTTTTCACTCTCCTCCTTCACCCTCATCAGGAGGTTCTTTAGTTCCTCTTTGCTTTCTGCCATTAGAGTGGTATCACCTGCATATCTGAGGTTGTTGACGTTTCTCCTGCCTATCTTGATTCCAGCTTGTAACTCATCCAGCCCGGATTTCTCATGATGAGCTCAGTGTAGAGGTTAAATAAACAGCGTGACAGCAGACAGGCTGGTCGCACTCCTTTCTCAATCCTGAACCAATCGGTTGTTTCATACAGGGTTCTAACTGTTGCTGCTTGACCTGCATACAGGTTTCTCAGGAGACAGGTACGATCATCTGGTATTTCCATCTCTTGAAGAACTTTCCACAGTTTGTTATGATCCACACAGTCATAGGCTTTAGCATAGTTGATGAAACAGAGTAGTTACTAAGTCGGGTCTGACTCTTTTTGACCTCATGGACTGCAGCACACCAGACTTCCCTGTCCTTCACTATTTCCTGGAGTTTGTTCAAACTCATGTCCATTGAGTCGGTGATGTCATCCAACCATCTCATCCTCTGTCGTCCCCTTCTCCTCCTGTCCTCAATCTTTCCCAGCATCGGGGTCTTTTCCAATGAGTCAGTTCTTCACATTAGCTGGCCAAAGTATTGGAGCTTCAGCTTCAGCATCAGTCCTTCCAATGAATAATCAGGGTTGATTTCCTTTAGGATGGACTAGTTTACCCCCTGTAACGTCCATTCACAGCGAAGGCCAGCGCAAAGTTTGTGGATGAAATGACACAAGGTCAGAGATACACAGTTTGTCTTGGAGACAGCCCCACTCCTCTTGCTTCGGGTGCGGGTGTCTGGAGGGCAGACTGCAGGGTGGGGCCTCCGGGATCAGGCGGGCAGGCTCCTCAGGGAAGCACCTGGATCCAACACCATCCCCGCTCCTGGGGCTTCCCATCAAGCACCACCCAGCAGCCCTCTGACCCCAGTGAGGAGTGGGGGGGCAGTCCCGGGAGACCAGGGGCTGGGGGTGCTGTGGGGCCTCCTGGCCTCTGCAGGCAGCCACATCCATCTCGGCTGCCTGGACAGCTGGCTGCCTGGATAGCTGGCTGCCCTACCTGGGCGTCCCAGACATCCAGGTGAGATGAGTCCTCTGGCTGCCCAGTGACGGGGCCCACAGGAAAGGGGACCGGGAACAGGTGGCTCCTGGGGGCCTGATTCATGGGCCTTCGGGAAGTGGGTTAACGGGATCCGGGATCCGGAGCCCCGGGCTGAGCCAGGTCTCCCGCTGAGTCACAGGCCCGTTAGGGAGCCTCTGGCAGCCCCTCATCGGCCCCCACCCCCACCCCAAGGCCCCCGGGGCCTTCCCAACAGCCCACACCCAGCTTCCCGGCCAGCAGGGTCCAGCGCCTCCCTTTCAAGCTTGGGGGGCCTTCCTCTGCCCCGCCCCCCCCAGTCAACGTCAAGGCCCAGCCTAGACCCCGGGGCCCAGGGTCCCTGCTTGCCCCTGCAGAGCCCCATGCAGGCCCCAGGTAGAGGGAGCAGCTGGAAGCCCACCCCCCAGACCCCTTAACGGCTTATTTCCTCCCTGAAGCCCCACCCCTCCCTGTGACCTACCGCCACTCACTCGGGGGACTGGTCCGACGGCATTCCGCCTCCCAGGATAAAACCTAGGGCGGCCTGCAGGGGAACAAGGCACTCCCGTCAGCGCGCCATGGTGGTTCCCGCGACTCCCCCCACCCTGGGGGCGCCCTGCCTCGGGGTCCTGGCCTCCCTGTTGATTCTGGCCGCTCCAGGTGAGTCCTGTGGGCCTGCTGGCCTGGACCTCCCCCACTGCCCACCCCGCACTTCCTCCCTGGTCCTGCTGAGTCCCTCCTCTCCTCCCCTCTGCTGTCTCGCTCTGTTTTGTAAGTTGCCTGCTCTGAGCCTCAGTTTCCCCTGCAGCCATGAGAAGCACAGGAAACACTGCAGGTACCCGTAGGCCCGGTCAGCGCTCAGGGCTCTTGGCTCGGCTTCTGCTTTACCCTCTTCCCCTCCACTCCTGTCTCCCCTGTCTCCTCAGTCCACTGCTGGGGAGGCAGCATCCAGACCTGGGTTCTCATGCTCACCCCCTGTGAGACCCCCACCCCAGACCTGGCCCCCACGGCCCCCAGGGCACAGGCTGGACACAAAGCTACGGGGAGGCCGAGGCCGCCGCTCACAGCCAGGGCCTGAGGTTTCTGCCAGCCCTGCCCAGGCTCCGGGAAATGCCCCACCCGGGCAACGCGACCCTGAGGCCCTGGGACTCAGCCACTGGGGAGGGTTGCAGGGCACGGGAGAGCCCCTCCACCGGCCTGACCCTTTCTTTCTTTTGCCCTCAGCCACCATGGATGCTATCAAGACAGCCGGTGAGTCTGAGCTGACCTCAGGGGAGCAGTGGGGGAGGAAGCCTGTGTGTCTGTCTGTCGGGGGCAGGTCAGGAGTGGGCAGTGGGGCAGGAGAGGGTTTGAGCTGGAGAAGAAGGCACCCAGGAGAGGAGGCCCAGAGGGTCAAGGAGGAGAGGCGGGGTGTGTATGTGTGTGTGTGTGTGTGGAGCAGGGAGTGACTGAGCCTCCCTAGCAGCTGAAAGGACCAGGGAACTAGAGGATGAAGTGCCCAGCTCGGGGAGGGCAGAGGACGGAAGGGGCAGGCGGGCAGGCGGCCAGACCGGGTTGAAGGGAGAGCGGTGCACAGGCCTCGGTGCGCGAAGCGGGGAAGGGGAGCTGGAAGGGGGATAGACAGCGCCCAGACTTTGACAGACCCCTTACCGCCAGGCCCCCCAGCCTGCGGGAAGCGCCTGCAGCTGAACCGGATCGTGGGAGGCGAGGACAGCTCGGACGCCGAGTGGCCCTGGGTTGTGAGCATCCGGAAGAACGGCACCCACCACTGCGCGGGCTCCCTGCTCACCAGCCGCTGGGTGCTCACGGCCGCCCACTGCTTCAAGGAGTACGTGCGCCCCGCCCGCCCCTCCACCCGGTTTCCCGGACCCCAGGCTGCCCACCCAGCCCCGGTTTCCAGGCCTCTGGCCGGTCTTGAGTCCCTCAGGAGAGCTCTGGCTTCCACCCAGAAGCCTCTTTTGCACGCAGTGTGTGTGTCCCCAGGCCTGTCTGGCTCTTTGTGATCCCATGGACTATAGCCTTCCAGGCTCCAATGTCCATGGGATTTCCCAGACAAGAATACTGGAGTGGGTAGCCATTCCCTTCTCCAGGGGTTCATCCTGACCCAGGGATCGAACCCCTATCTCCTGCATTGCAGACAGGTTTCTTTACCACTGAGCCACCAGGGAAGCCCCCCTTTTGTGCTCCAGGGGCCTTCATGTGCATGCCATTCCTCAGAAACCCTTCCCCAGGCCCTTCCTGGGCTGATGCCAACCCCAACCCTCTTCCTTTTAGTAATCTGGACAAACCAACCCAGTTCTCTGTGCTGCTGGGAGCCTGGCAGCTGGGGAACCCTGGCCCAAGGTCCCAGGAGGTGGGTATCGCCTGGGCACAGCCCCACCCTGTGTACTCCTGGAAGGAGGGCTCCCGCGCTGACATCGCCCTGGTGCGCCTGGAGCGCGCCATCCAGTTCTCTGAGCGCGTCCTGCCCATCTGCCTGCCCGACTCCACCGTCCAGCTCTCTCCGGACACCAACTGCTGGATTGCCGGCTGGGGGAGCGTCCACGATGGAGGTGCGGCTTCTTCCGGGGCGGGGGTGGGTGGGGACAGAGGGTAGCAAACACTGGGAGATACAGGTCCCATGGGTGGCAAAGAACAAAGGCCAGGGGCCGAGCATGATCCAGAGGAAAAAAGATGGTCTGCAGCCCAGAGATGTGATGACCTAGAAACCAAGGTGGACAACTTCAGATCAGTTCTAGTTAAAAGGTAACTTAAGCTGTGTTCTGACTGCCAGATCAACCAGGCTATGAAGTGATATAGGAGAGACTGATAGAAGGTTTCTGGGGCTTCTCATGTAGCTCAGTGGTTAAAAATTCGCCTGCCAATGCAGGAGACACCAGAAATGCCGGTTCTATCCCTGGGTTGGAAAGATCCCCTGGAGAAGGAAATGATAACCTGCTCCAGTATTCTTGCCTGGAAAATCCCAAGAACAGAGGAGTCTGGAGGGCTACAGTCCATGGGGTTGCAAAGAGTCAGACACCACTTAGTGACTGAGCACACCCACTAGAGATTTCTATGGGGCCAAGCCCAAGCCGGTGAATATGAAAACAGCCCTGAGATTCCAAGTCAGAAATAGGTACCCCCTGGTGGCATCAGGACACAATTGCAGGCAAAATTCCCAGGAAAAAAAATGCAATCTCCAGAAGGGTAAAATATAATTGACAACCCAAGCCTGGAAGTTTGGAAAACCTCATCTAGAACACAGAGCAGATTAGAAAGTAAGAAGCAGAAAGGCTGTATTGTGTGTGTGTGTGTGTGTGTGTTTATAGAGAGAGAGGGAGAGAGGAGAGACTAAGAAAGGACAAAATGTAAGAAAATGGGACTTAACCAGATTTCAGAAGAATTAAGAGAAATGACACCATTTTGGGTATCTGGGGAATCCCACTGACACTGAAGTTTCAGCCAGCCTCCCCATGGTCATTCTTAGGGGCTCCTGTGAAAGCTAGATTTATGGATTGGGGAACCTGACCAACCAACCCTAGGGTCTGCAATCCCTCTAGGGGATGGGGAGGTCCTTCAAGTCCCGATAACATTCAACACCAAGCGGCCATTAGTCTGTAGCAGTCCTCAACCTGGATAAAGTAGTGCCTGAGACAGGACAAGCAGGGTCATTGGTTTGAACCTTCTTGTGGGCATCAGAGATCTCATTAAAGGTTCAGAATTTCAAGCTGCACACTCCTTTAGGATTCAGTAGGTCCAGAGTGGAGTCCTGGAATTTGGGTTTTCTGCGGGCATCGTGGCCGAGCCTGACAGAGTTGATCCATTTACCCTTTGAGAAATGCTCCTAAGGGGGATGGCGGGGACTGAGGAGGCCAGCAGGAGAGCCTCCCAAGCCTGACTCTCTCCTCTCTGCTCCCAGTGCCCCTGTCCCACCCTCAGACCCTCCAGAAGCTGAAGGTCCCCATCATCGACTCAGCCACCTGCAGCCGCCTGTACTGGCGGGGAGCCGGGCAGGGCGCCATCACCGAGGACATGCTGTGTGCTGGCTACCTGGAGGGGGAGCGCGACGCCTGTCTGGTGAGCACTTTCCTCCTTCCCGGCCCTGCCCCACTCAGCTCCATCACCCCTCACCTTGCTGGGCCTCCGTCTAGCATCTGCCCTGACCTGGCAGTCCCCCTAGAGAGATGCCTACAGAACCCGGCCCCAGCCTGGCTGAGCCCTTCTTTCCTTTGTTCATACATCAGACATGGTGAGAATGGGGTGTGCCTGACCCCGTTCTCAGGGAGCCGCATCCAAGGAGGGGGTGCTGTGGTCCTGGCACCCCCCAGCGGGCTACAGGGAGGAGGATGGCGGACTGTGGGACCTTGCACACCCGGTCTGAGACACTCTTCTTTCTGAGCCGTGGTTTCCTCATCAGTGAGGCAGATCACAACCCTCGCTCCATGCCTCCAGGGCTGTGAGGGAGAAGGTCTAGCATTAGGTGCTTCTCACCAGGAGTGAGCCTGGGAAGGGGGCCCTCCCTGCCCCGGGGCGCTAGTTAGGGCTTTGCCGGTCCAGGCCCCAGGGTCTGGAGAAATGGCCCGTCTGCCACCTGCTGCGGCGCGGGTGCTGGGCTCTGCCCACCCCTTGGCCCATGCGGACCCCTCACCTTCCTTCCTTTCCGCAGGGCGATTCCGGAGGCCCCCTGATGTGCCAGGTGGAGGGCACCTGGCTGCTGGCGGGCGTCATCAGCTGGGGCGAGGGCTGTGCGCAGCGCAACCGGCCCGGGGTCTACATCAGTCTGGCCGCCCACCGCTCCTGGGTGCAGAGGATCGTGCAGGGAGTGCAGCTCCGCGGGCGCTCGCAGCGGGGCGGGCCCACAGGCCGCCGGGGCCGGGCCCTGGGGGCGCGGCGCCCTCGCGGGGCCGAGAGGCGCCGCGCGGACTAGGGACCCGGGACCTCTTGCCATCTCCTCCGTTGTAAATAAGCCGTCTACCTCTGGGGGGCGCCCGCGACCCGGCGCCGGATCGCCTCCGCGGGAGGTCCCGCCCCTCCCCGGGCTCAGGCCCCACCCCTTAGGCCCGGAGCGCCTTTGTGTATATACACGTCAACGCTTTTTACAGTTATTTGTAACCGCACCCACGTATCTTATTTATTCCTCCAACTTCAATAAATTATTTATTCCCCGTTCTGAGTCGTTCACTCATGTCCAACTCTGCAACCCCAAGGCCTGTAGCCTGCCAGGCTCCTCTGTCCATGAGATTCTCCAGGCAAGAATACTGGAGTGGGTTGCCGTTTCCTTCTCCAGGGGATCTTCCCGACCCAGGGATCCAACCCGGGCCTCTAGCATTGCAGGCAGATTCTTTACCGTCTGAGCCACCAGGGAAACCCATTTATTTATTATTTATTCCCCAGTTCCTGTTTTTTTCCCCTGGGTATGTGGACATTGGTCAGCAGGGATCCGGTTGGGGTTAAAATGGGGGCAGGCAGGTAGCAGTTTAAATGGTGGCCTGGCCAGGGAGCCAGGCGTCCTACCCACCTAGGAGTCAACATCCTGACCTCTGACCTTTGCACTGTCCTTTCATAACCCCCTCCCACCAGGGAGGCCAGCAGGGAGAGGAGACAGGAGGCCCAGCTCTGTCACCTGAAAGCTAGGTGGGGCTGCAGGGCCAGGCAGGCCCACAACCTGCCTGTTGAATTTTGGAAATGGGGCTGGCTGGGAGAACCCCCCAAACACACAAGAGAGTGGGGTGTTCCCCTCCGCCCGGCCCGCAGAACCAGGTGTCTCAGATTTGGGCCGAGGCAGCCAGGGCTCCCAGAAGGTGACTCACCGAGTGACTCACTGCAGACTCTCTGAATCCTCCCTCAGAAGGACGGAGGAGAAAAACAATGAGACAGCAGGTCTCTGCTTGGGGGCTGGGGGAGCCTTGAGTCACCTCAGCTGCCCCCACGGGTGGGGCTGGGAGCCCAGCCCTAGGCCACCAGGGGGTCTGCCTGGGACCAGCTAGTGCTCACGCAGGCTCCCCTTTCCCAAGGCCTGCCCTTCCTCCCAGGGCCTGGGAGGCCGAGCCCTTTCTGGGACCCTGTGCCAGCCCCACCCAGGCTTCCCAGCATACAGAGAGAGGGCTGGGTGGTTGGTTTGCTGAGTGTGTGCGAGAGATTTTTTCCAACAGGAAGACACATAGGCCCAGCCGTGAAGGAGACAGAGATGTATGGCTGCCTCAGGGCCCCCAGTGAAAGATTCAGTGCAGTGGACTCGAGAAGGCAGTACCGATGTGGTTGGTAGGTAGGTATCCTTTACTGGCAGCACTGTTTTTAAGACTTTCGTTCGTATTTTTTTTTTTTTAATCACCCCTGTGTTAATACTGGGCTTCCCTGGTGACTCAGTGGTATAGAATCTGGGTGCAATGTAGAAGACACAGGAGGCTCAGGTTCGATCCCTGGGTTATCAGAAAAATCCCCTAGAGGAAGGCATGGCAACCCACCCCAGTATTCTCGCCTGGAGAATCCCATCAACAGAGGAGCCTGGCAGGCTGCAGTCAGTCCATGGGGTGGAAAAGAGTCAAACACGCCTGAGTCAACTTGGCACCCACTCACGCATCTGGTTAATATCAGATCGAGGTAAATGCTGTGGGGTTGCTCTTATTAACACACACTGGGACTTCCCCGTTGTCCTGATAGTTAAGAATCCGCCTTCCCATGCAGGAGACTTGGGTTTGATCCTTGGCTGGGGAACTAGGATTCCTCATGCCTCGGGGCAACTAAGCCCGCATGTTGCAACTAGCGAGCCCAAACGCTCTAGAGCTGCGTGCCGCAGCTAGAGAGGCCCGGGTGTTACAGTGGGGCTCCTGCATGCCGCCACTGGGACCTGGGACAGCCCGATAAAGAAAGAAATGTTAAGCGAGTAAACAAACGCTGATCTGGCCTGGGAACCGGCCTGGGAAGCGAGCAGGTGGCTCCGGTGTGGCCCCTTCCCTCTGTGTGTCCCTCTTTGTCGCCACGCTTCCCTCGTCCCCTTCCCCGCCTCTCTGGGCTCAGTCCTCCGCCACCTCGTTCGTCGCCCTCCTCCCTGCCTCGTTTTCCCCCCTGTCCGCCAGGGTCTCCCTCTGCTCCTCGCTCCCCCACGCCCTGCCCCTGTCTGCTTACCCTTTCTCTGTCTCCCTCTCTGTTGTCTGTCCCCCGGCTTCTTGTGCCTCAGTTTCCCCCATGCCCCATCCCTCACCACCCTCCACCCCTGCCTCCAATGCCGTCGCAACCGAAGCCTCTGAGAAGGCCACACATTTGAGCCCCCTTGGTGGCAGACTCCTTTGGTTGGCTAAGGCAAAACTCATTCCAATGCCCCTCCCTTGCTTCCTCTACCAAAGAGACTGGGAAAGCTAGATACTCCCTTCCAAAGTCTCCTGCAAGGTCGCCATGGAAGCAGACATCTGATGGGTGGTTTCTTGGGAAGACTTTGTTGTTGTTGTTGTTTTTCTGATAGAAGGGACCTATTCAGCTGGCATGATCCTTTCCCACCATCCTCCTTCTAAGATGCAGATGTAATACCTAGCCTTTAGCAGCCATCTTATCACCATGAGGCTACGAATTGATGTGCTAAATTAACAGTGAATAAAGATTCAGAAGCTGTGGGTGTAAGGATGTGGTTGAGAATCTGCCTGTATCCTTCTTGTGTGCTATTAAGCCACTGCTGGTCAGCTATTCTTTTACTGCAGCTAAATGCTTTTGAATAGTTTTAGATTTACAGAAAAATTTTGGCTTTTTACAGAAAACTCTTTTCGTTGTTATGGAAACAGATTATAAAGGTTTTGAGCTCACAGCTGCCCACAAGAGCTTTGGACCTTCAGGGGGTGCCCCCATTAGTTTCAGGTTTTCATGTCATGCTTACTCAAGAGCAAATTATCAAGTCTTTTTGAGAATCCATTGCTTTTTGAGCAATGCAGGGGATGTAGGTTCAGGGCAACTAAGCCCCCACACAGCCAAATAAAAAGTAAGTAAATAAATAAATATTAAAAGAGTAAGTCTTTTTTTTTCTTTTTTTCTCTCCCTTTCCTGCTCAAAGCCTCCCAGTCAATGCTGCAGCCCGAGGTGGCAACTGAAGGAATTTCATCATTGCCCCTGTAGATGGTGCCCTTATAAGCTCATCAATCTCCAGGCCAAGAGCAACATCTCCCCAAGCTCCCCAGACTGCCTGGGGAGTGTGGGATTCTACATAAAGGTGGAGAGAATGGTTTTTCCCAGCTTCGAGCCAAACTTTGCTACCAGTGCCCAGGTGGTTGTGCTCATAGCATCACAAAGTTGCTCATGGGAACTAGGACTGGGCTGTGAGTAGGACCTTCAAAGCCTGCAACCTTAGACCTCACGTGACGACACCAGGCAGACTGGCAGTGAGCTAGTGAGTAAGAGCACAATCAGGGCACGGGGGAGGGCAGCGTGTGTCAGACTGTGGGGGCCAAGTTCATCTGCATCACCTCTCAACCTTGACGCAATGGGCGCGTAGGTCTGATTTCCTGTCGGCAGCCACGAAACAATTACGCACAGACAAACCAGGGCAAATACCAGTTTTCAGGGACACAGTTGTCTCAATTCATGCTGAGTAGGGAATAATCACTTTCACAGAACATAGTCTATTTTGCTGGTTCTTCCTCATTTTCTCACCCTCTCCGTGGTGGATACCCCAACTTCAGTGCTGGGGCTTCTCTGCTCCTTCAACTCCTTGTATCCCTGGGTGATAGCATCTGCTTTCTCAGTTCTGCCCACCATCCATAAAGGTGACTCCAGAGTTCTCTCCCCCATGTCCACTCAAATACTCAACATCCCCTGGTACATATCATATCATATAGCCATCTCAACCTTATTATGACTCCAAACAAATCTCAATATTCCCTCTCAAACTTGCTCCACTGATGGAATTTCCCATCTCAACACAAGGCAACCGTCCTTCCTTCCAACCGCTCAGTTTAGGAACCTCAGAATATAGACAACGCCTAGGGTCGGCAATGACACCTAGCAACTGGAGTGAAAAGTGATCTCACCCCCTGGGGAAAAGATGCTCACTGTTTCATATAAGGTTGACTATCCACGCAGCAATCCTACTCCTAAGGCTGATCCAAGATAGAAGAGAACATACTCACACAAAATCTGTCTGCAGATATTTATAACAGCTTTATTCAGAATCGACAAAAAGTGAAAGCAACCCAAGTGTTTCTTCAGCTGTGATAAGCAAACTGTGGTCCGTCCGTTCAGTAGAATTCTACTCCTCAGCAAAAAGGAACAAACTATAGTCCACACGGGGCTTCTCAGGTGGTGTTAGTGGTAAAGAGCCTACCTGCTAATGCAGGAGCCGTAAGAGACTTGGGTTCCATCCCTGGATCGGGAAGGTCCACTGGAGGAGGGCATGGCAACCCACTCCAGTGTTCTTGCCTGGAGAATCCCATAGACAGAGGAGCCTGGTGGGCTACAGTCCACAGGATCACAGAGTTAGACACGACTGATGCGACTCTGTACGCACGCGTGCACACACAACATGGTGAATTTTAAGCACATGCTGCTGAGGAGAGACAGCGGAACTCCAGAGGCTCCGCACCACGATTCCATCTATACGACGCTGTGCTGAAAAAGACAGCGCTGCAGGGCCAGAGAGCAGATGGGTGGCTGCCGGGGGCTGGGGTGGGGGAAGGACTGCCCCCAAAGGCGCATGGGGGGATTTTTAAATAATGACGGAACTGCCTTATATCTTGATGGCAGTGATGGTTACCTGACTGTATGCATTTACCGAATCTCGTAGGACTATAGTTTATACAAAAATGGTGATTTCGAGGGGATTTTTCTGGAGCGCTAAGACTGCGCTCCCAATGTATGGGAACTGGGCGCCATCCCTGGTCAGAGAAATAGATCCCGCGTGCCACAACTAAAGCCTGGGCAGCCAAAATAAATAAATTTTTTTTTAAAGAATTGCATTTCTTAAAAAATGATGACGTTTATTCTATGTAAACTGTATCTCCATGAAGTGGAAGTGTAGTCTCTTAGTCGTGTCTGACTCTTTGTGACCCCATGGACTGTAGCCCACCAGGCTCCTCTGTGCGTGGAGTTCTCCGGGCAAGCATACTGGAGTGTGGGTAACCATTCACTTCACCAGGTTATCTTCCCTATCCAGGGATCGAACCCAGGTCTCCTGCATTGCAGGCAGATTCTTTACTATCTGAGCCACCAGGGCAGCCCATACCTCCATAAAACTGATTTTTCAAAAATCCCAACACAAAAACATGTAGTCTTCCTTTCTCTTCTCTTCTTCTCATTCTCTAAGTTCAAGCCATCAGCAAATCCTGTGGGTTCTGTCCCATCTCCAAAATATGTCCAGACCTGGTCACTCCTTCGCGCGCCGTCCCAAGCCCCTCTCCTCTTTATCCCAGTTTCTGTCATGGCCTCCTGTCTGGTCCCTCCTACTTCAGCTGTTATTCCCTCCAGGCTGTTCTCAACACAGCAACCAGGGTGGTTCTCCTGAAACCAAAGTCGGGGACTTCTCTGGTGGTCCAGTGCTTAAGAATCCGCCTGCCAGTACAGGGGAAACCGGTTCAATCCCTGGTCCTGGAAGATTCCGGACATGCTGCGGGGCAACTAAGCCCATGCGCCAGAAGTACCGAGCCCGAGTGTTGCAACTACTGAAGCCTAAGCCCATGCGCCACAAGTATCGAGCCCGAGTGCTGCAACTACTGAAGCCCACGTGCCCAGAGCCTGTGCTCCACAACTAGAGAAGCCTCCGCATGAGAAGCCTGTGCACCGCAAGGGAGAGTAGCCCCCGCTCACTGCACTAGAAAAAGCCCGTGAGCAGCAGGGGAAAAAAAAGTCCTTGCTTGACTCCAGCTTTAAAGAAAAACAAGAGACTGAAGTCGGATCCCATCATTCCTCTCTTGCAAACCCTAATCGGAGTGAATGACGTCATCCTTTCGGCCTCCCTTCTCACCTCTGTCCTCCTTGGTCACTGCGGCAGCGTCGCTGGCCTCCTAGCCGGGCGCAGGAACACAACAGGCGTGTTCCTGCCTCAGGCCCTTGCACCCACAGTTTCCTCTTCCCCCGTAGGACTGCACGGCCACTCCCTCACTTCCTACCAGTACCTGCTCACGTGTCACCCTGTCATCATCCTGTTTACAACAGCAACGTCCCTTCCCTCCCTTCTTGTTCCTTTTCTTGCTTTCTCTTTTCCCGGGACATTTATGACTATTTAGCATAGTATTTGGTCCATTTGTTCTTTATCATCCCCTCCCAAACACACACAACCAGAAGGTAAGCCTCTGTCCCTGCCTTTGGCATGTTTTCACATTGCTCTCTGCTTACTTGATTATCTTTCCCAGGAAATACTCTGGGCTTACGAAGGGAGAGACCTTTATCTTATACACCTTGATGTGGTCAGTGTCCAGAAAAGGCTCCTGGCAAAACAGCAGATGTTTGTAAATGTTCTTTCTTTATTTATTTCTATTTTTTTAACTGATTAATACACCATGTTTATTTTTTTAATTTTTACCTAAAAATATTTTTATTTATTTATTTATTTGGCTGCCCCGGGTCCTGGTTGCAAAATGCTGAATGTTTAGCTTCAGTGTGCAAATTCTTAGGTGCAGCATACAGGATGTAGTTCCCTGGCCAGGGATCGAACCTGGGTCCCCTGTATTGGGAGTTTAAGATCTTACCCACTGGACCACCAGGGAAGACCCTGTAAATGTTTCTTGAGTGAATGGTAATGAGTATGATCGGTGTCGTCAGTTTGGTAGACAATGAGGACACATCCCTTTCATTTTTCTAATTCTTCACTCAAGCCCCGTGTTCTCTCTTTAGCAGACGTTTAGTCTCTCCAGGTGGCCCCACTCTGCCCAGAAATTATCTGAGAATCCTATGGGTTGACTTGATCTGTAGGGACCTGCTCTATGAGAACTGGAAAGTCATACTATTCCTTCAGTTCTGTTCCCTTGCTTGGGTCAAGGTCAACTGGGGACCCCATGAACATGACAGTCTGACGCACACCCACCCCCTCTCCCTGGTTACACTGTAAGCAAGCTCACGCCAGCCCGCCCTGCAGTCAAGCACGGGAGGTCTGCGCTTGCGGGTCTAACAGGTGGTCGTACTCAGAGGCCAGCACCTGGGGGGCCATGTTCAAGGAGCTTCTAGCTCCAACCATGAGCTGACCTCCAGCCCTCAGCTCATGCTGCTGACCCCATCACCGAGGAGGATTGCCTTTGGGGTCCTTGGGGTTAGTTTCTGCTAATGAACCATGTTGGAACTGTCTGAGTTCATCAGAGAAATTTCAATAACACCAAACTCACTATTCAACTTTCCTTGACCTACTCAACACATAACAAATTAAGGCTTTTTTGTGGTATCACCATGATCCCGGGAATTTCTACTGTCCGTGAGCCACAGTTACCTCTGGGAAGAGGGAGTGAGCTGGCCCTGGGTCTCCCAGACACAGGGATGACAAGCTGCCTGCAGGATGACGTGGCTCCACGTCCACTCCGGGGAGGCTGGACCGGCTCCGCTGACCCTGGCTCCTAGGAGGGGGTGGCCTCAGACGAGCCTGCTGTCCCCGGCCTCCTCTCCGCCATCTCCCTGGAAGGGCAGGACAGGAGCCCGAGAACGTCCAGGGCTGGGCGCACGTGTAGGAGACACAGGAGGAGAAACAGAGGAGGAGACACGTCTGATGTGCGAGGCTGGGCCCTGTCCCTACCGGCCCAGCCCTCCAGGGTGCAACCCCTCCAAGGAAGCCAGGAAGACTGCGGGAGACCAAGGGGCCCCCGAGGACCATGGCCGCCACAGGTCAGCTGGGGACGGGCTCGAGGGGCAGGAGGGTGGAGCTCCGTCTCCCACCTGACCTCACCAGCCCTTGCCCCAGGCCCAGGACTTGTGCCAACACCTCCCCAGCAGGGGCCCCCAGGACAGTTCTCTCTGTGGGTCCTGGGTCCCTCTCCCCTGCCCACCCCGACCCTAAGGCCAGAAGTACACTGGGTCAGGGTCCCTGCTCTATACTGTGGATCCCCCGGGGCAACATTTGCTGGTAGGACTGGGAGCCTTGGTCCAGCGTCCAGGATTCTGCCCGTGCTTGGGCCGATGAAGCTGAAGTCAGAGGTTGTGAGGTTAGCAGGGCCCTTTGGTCCCAGGTGGACGCCTGGGGCCTGTACTTGCTCCTTGAGCCCCTGCTTCCAACTCTGGGAGGAGGGAGGAACCGGAGATCCAGTCCCGGCGGGCGTCCTCGGGAAGCGACCATGCCCCTTAGGGCCCGGAAGGCCAGCCTGCGGTGCGCACAGGACGGCCCAGCCCCCAGGCCCAGCCTCCCTCAGGAGGCCATGTTCTGGCCCCTGGGTGATTGGAAGGGCTCCAACAGGTAACAGCGGCTTCCGGCCGCCCTCTTTCGGCATGTTCCCGCCCTGTCCCCACACCCTAGGGTCCAGGAAGCACATATTTGCCCAGAACCCCGGCCTCAGAAGAAGGTCCACAGGCTCAGGGCCGGGGCCCTGGGGCTCAGGCCCCGTATCCCTGTCACCAGGGTGACATGGGGGCCTCTGCTCTGTCCCCTCGGTGGGACTTGGATCTGGGCTGGACTGTGAGCTGGCAGTCAGGCTGCGCGGGGCCACCTGGGCTGGTGTCCACAGCCATGTGCCACCTACGCAGACTGGAAGGGGGAACCCTGGCAGGGTCTCCCTCAGGCACCACTGGGAACCCTGCTTCCATTTCCTCCTTCTTCAAGTGGGGAAGCAGAAGTCCTGTCCCTCTAGGGTTGCCAGGCAGGGAGTTGACGGGTGACAGGGCAGCCTCTGCACCATGGCTGAGGGGCAGGCTGCTGCAGTCTGAGGGAGGCATTGAGAGAATGTCCCAGGCCTAGGGGCTACTTTCCTTTCCCTTCGGGCTGTAACAGATGCCCGCCTTTCAAGAAGTGGGGTCCTGGGGAAGCCTGGCTCTGGACATTCCTGTATTGATCTATTGGCCTGGAAGGCCTCCCTCCCTTAACCCCACCTGGCCAGCTCTCACTCAGCCCTTAAACTTAGCTCAGATGTTGCCTCCTCCAGGAAGGCTTCCCTGAAGCACACCCACAACTGTGCATGTGCCTGAGCCCTTCCAGGGAGCTAGACTGTCACTATCAATGCAGATGAAACCACCAGTTGCCTCCATCTGCTTCTGCATCCATTCCCCATGGGGAACCCTAGCTGGGTGCATGGCCCATTCTCTATTCCTCCAGAGTCCAGAGAGCCAGTAGCCAGCCAGGGTGCATACCTGTTCTGAATGGGTGAATGAATGATTGAGTGGCTTCCCCAAGCCCCTGTACACTCAGAGAATCCTAAAATTGAGCCTGGACAGCTCAGGCCAGCTGTATGGGCTTGCAGCAGAGAGCAAGGGATGGGGCCTCTGGGAGCCCCAAATCCTCAGAGATTATGGGATCGGCTGGGGTCTGCATGGGCAGGCCCTGCGTCCTGTCAGAATCACCCAGCCCTGGGGTGTCGGACCCCCTCCTGCCTCCTCCTGCAGCTCTGGTCAGTAAGCTCTGCCCCGGAGGCCTCGTCCCCACAAGCTCAGAAGGCTTTGTTCGCATCCCAGACCAAGGAGCACCCTGGACCCACTGTAGCTGCAGAAGCTGGATTAATTGGTGGATTCTGATTCAGGGCTGCACTCAGGTCCCTGGTGACTTGTGCCCACCACCTGCCAGATGGCCTTGGCAGGGCAACCCACGGCCCAGCCCTGCGAACCCAGAGGGGTCATTTCTCTTCGGTTGAAGTGCTATTTGCTTCAACTTGAAGGATAATCCCAGTCAAAGCCGATGCTGGTAATGCCCTGAACCGTATACTGTGCATAGACTCCAGTGAGCTCCTTCTGGCTGTCATCAGGGGAGGCGATAAGAAGGGGCCACGTGGACATCCAAAACGGATGAAGGGCCGTAGGTTGGTGTGAACGACCAAGGAGGAGAGGAAACGCCTGAAGGAGCCGAGACTCCTGTAATATGTTCGCCTTTCTGCAGGTGGAATTCCTGAGGGTTCAGACCTTCAGCTTCATATAAGTGACTCCAGGAGGAGCCGTGTCTCACCTGGAAAGTGAGAAGAAGGGGGAGCCTTGAAGGATCTGGAGACCCCCCCAATCCCGGGTCCTCTATCCCCGCCGTCACCAGCAAGGACAGCCTGTCACGGCAGCATAATCCCTGACGGGACTTTGGTGCCTGAGTCAGGCTTCCAGGTCTCAACCCCTGCTCTGCCACTTTCAGGCTCCGTGATTTGGGGCTTGTTACCCAGTGTCTCCGGGCCTCAGTTTGCTCATCTGCAAAGTGGGACTGATTTGAGGGAGCAGTCATTGAGCTCTTCCATCAGGAGAGCTCCCCAAGGTGCCCAGTCACCGTGATCCTCAGGAGGTACAGCTGGTCTCCTGTCTCAGAGCGGGGAACTGACCCCGGGCCCAGCATTTGCAGGCCCCCACTAGACCAGGTGGGGGCCCCAGGAGCAGGTGACCCGTCTCTGTGACCTTCCCCCACCTCAGTGTCCATCCCAGAATGTCCCCTCCTCACTGGCCCCGCCCACACTCTGGCCCTGCCCACACTCTGGCCCCCATGGTGCCTGCTGCTCTGGCCATTCCTTATCCCCGGGTCCCTGGGGCCCCATAAATGCAGAGCAAATATCTACCCTAGTCCTGGAGCAAAGCCCCCATTTAACCATTAGGGGAAGACCCTGGGCTTGCTGCTTCTACACTTCTAGTGTTCAATCAATGGTCCACTCTGACCCTCCTTCCTTTTCTCTTTGACCCTAACCTGGGCAGAACTTCTGCTTTCCCAAACTGCTAAGTCACTTCAGTCGTGTCCAACTCCATTGAGGGCGACCACATTGAGGGCAGCCCACCAGACTCCCCCGTCCCTGGGATTCTCCAGGCAAGAACACTGGAGTGGATTGCCATTGCCTTCTCCCTGCTTTCCCATAAGCATTCTCAAACTGAGAGACCATTTCTGGCTGAGCTGAGTTGGGGTTGAAAGGCGACAGTGGGGAGAAGCACCCCTCCCTTTCGGTCATCCCAGGAAGCAGAGGCAGGACTTGCAGGAGGAGAGCGGAGGGGACAGGGCTGGGGTGCAGGGGAGGAAACAGCAGAGGAAGAGGGACTGACCTCAGCTGACTCAGGAGACATCAGGACCCCAGTGAGGGTGCTGGGAGGAGGGACCAGCCCCCTCCCCAGATTCCCAAGACTGGGGCAGGGGCTGGGATGCAGTGAGGGGCTCCAAGCCCTGCTCCTCAGTCAGTTCAGTCACTCAGTCGTGTCCGACTCTTTGCGACCCCATGAACCACAGCATGCAAGGCCTCCCTGTCCATCACCAACTCCTAGAGTTTACCCAAACTCATGCCCATTGAGTCAGTGATGCCATCTAACCATCTCATCGTCTGTTGTCCCCTTCTCCTCCTGCCTTCAATCTTTCCCAGCATCAGGGTCTTTCCAATGAGTCTGCTCTTCGCATCAGGTGGCTAAAGGATTGGAGTTTCAGCTTTAACATCAGTCCTTCCAATGAACACCGTGGACTGATCTCCTTTCGGATGGACTGGTTGGATCTCCTTGCAGTCCAAGGGACTCTCAAGAGTCTTCTCCAACACCACAGTTCAAAAGCATCAATTCTTCAGCACTCAGCGTTCTTCATAGTCCAACTCTCACATCCATACATGACCACTGGAAAAACCATAGCCTTGACTAGACAGACCTTTGTTGACAAAGTAACATCTCTGCTTTTTAATATGCTGTCTAGGTTGGTCACAACTTTCCTTCCAAGGAGTAAGCGTCTTTTAATTTCGTGGCTGCAGTCACCATTGACAGTGATTTTGGAGCCCAGACAAACAAAGTCAGCCACTGTTTCCCCATCTATTTGCCATGAGGTGATGGGACCAGATACCATGATCTTAGTTTTCTGAATGAGCTTTAAGCCAAGTTTTTCACTCTTCCCTTTCACTTTCATCAAGAGGCTCTTTAGTTCCTCTTCATTTTCTGCCATAAGGGTGGTGTCATCTGCATATCTGAGGTTATTGATATTTCTCCCAGCAATCTTGATTCCAGCTTGTGCTTCCTCCAGCCCAGCGTTTCTCATGATGTACTCTGCATAGAAGTTAAATAAGCAGGGTGACAATATACAGCCTTGATGTACTCCTTTTCCTATTTGGAACCAGTCTGTTGTTCCATGTCCAGTTCTAACTGTTGCTTCCTGACCTGCTTATAGGTTTCTCAAGAGGCTGGTCAAGTGGTCTGGTATTCCCATCTCTTTTAGAATTTTCCACAGTTTATTGTGATCCACACAGTCAAAGGCTTTGGCATAGTCAAGAAAGCAGATATAGATGTTTTTCTGAAACTCTCTTGCTTTTTCGATGATCCAGCGAATGTTGGCAATTTGATCTCTAGTTCCTCTGCTTTTTCTGAAACCAGCTTGAATATCTGGAAGTTCATGGTTCACTGCTCCTACTCACCTTCTAACACAGCCAAAACGACCCGTAAATACTCGAATCCCGGTGACATTATTTTGGAAGCCTCTAGAGGTATGGAAATAGGTACCTCCTCCAGGCCCAAATGTCTCTGATATATGAAAGAACCAGGTGGGGAAGAGAAAAAAATTAACACCCAGTGACATGTTTCTGCCCAGAGGAGGACTAAGCCCCTCAGACGAGGGAACAGGCCTGAGAGCAGAGTCCATCTGTGACAAGGCCCAGACCCCAGCCCCGGATGGAGGGAGGGGATGGAGGGGGGCCTCCAGGGGGATGGGGAGGGGGGACCCCAAGCCAGACTTACCCCCTGCCCAGTAGGTGGGGCTCCACAGGAGGGCGAGGGTCAGTCATAGCAACATGGCTTCTGGCTGGAGAGTCAAGGGCTCCTGGGGAGAAGAGGACAGGCCATCCCATCTCAGAGAGGGGCCTCCCCTGACCTCGTGGGCCCAAGCATGGCGGGGGGCGGGCCTTACCGGGCCTGCGGAGTCCTGTGGTCCTGTCCTGGTGCTGGGAGTCTGGTGCCTGGGCACCCTCCTCTGGGCCCTTTATACCCTCCTGAGCCGTGTGCCCGCCCGGCAGGAGGAATGGTCAAGGGGCCAGTGGGACAGGAAGGAGCTGGGGAGGGCTCTTCCTGGGGGAATCCGCAGAGCCATCTGGGGGAGGGGACGTGCTGTTTACTGCCTTGGCCTCGTGGTCACCACAAACAACACGTGACTCTAGGGGCATTTTACTGTCACCTCTGGGTTTCCCGTCTGGACTCTGCACCAGACCCTGACTTCAGCCATGGCGAGGTGTCCTGAGAGCCCTTCCCAGTTTGAGCAAACAGGGTTCAACCCCTCGGCTGCTTCAGCATAGCTGCCCCCAGCAGCTTCACGGGGCTCAGGGCTCCTTCCTCGTGCAGAACCCGCTTCAGGGCCTCACTCGGGCCTGGGCAGAGCCTTATGTGCCCTGGGCTTTCCCCTCCAACCCTCAGAGCTGCAGCGGACAGCTCAGTTCTGAGGGCCTGTGGCAGGTGGTAGAGACAGCCTGGGCCTGGCCCTCCATGGCCTGTCACTGGAAGACGCCTGTCACCTTTCCTTTGAGCCAGATCTGGTGTAGCTGGGGATGAACTGGGTCCTGTGGGCTCTGGGATGACTGACAGCAAGGACCCCAGGATAGGAGGGTCACAGTGGTGCTCCAGGTCAGCTCTCCCCGGAGTCCCTGGGGCCAGGCCGAGGGGTCACCTTGTCCTGGAGGGAGTGGGGGGCTTCTCGAGGGCTGGGGATCTGGGGGCCTCATGGTCCAGCAGGTCCAGGCTCCCTGTGACTGGATGGTGCTCAGGCTGTCTGCACAGGCTCCCCAACCATTGGGAAGAGTCACGGGGTCACAGAACTCAACACAGGGGTGACTGTGGGCATGGAGTTGGAGCCTGTCAGGTCTGAACCCCCACTTCCCTCCTCCCTGGCCCCCCTTTGGGAGCTCAGGTCACCCACGTGTCTCAATTGCCCCCCTGTTATATGCGGGAAGCAATAGCCCCTCCTCGCAGGGGTTGTGAGATTTCAGTGACACCTTCTCCACCCAGGGTGAACGCCAGGGTCTTACCCCTGTGGGCAGGGGCGCCAGTTTTCCTTTGAGCAGACTTGGCAATCACTCAAGATAGTGCCCTTTTTTCTCTTTTTTGTCTTTTTAGTTGCTAAGTCGTGTCCAGCTCTTTTCGAAACCATGGTCTATAGCCTGCTAGCCTCCTCTGTGTGTGGGGTTTTTCAAGCAAAAATACTGGAGTGTGTTGCTATTTCCTTCTCCTGGGGATCTTCCCAATTTAGAGATCAAACCTGTGTCTCTCTGCATTGCTGGTGGATTCTTTACCAGCTGAGCCACAAGGGAAACCCCAAAATACTGGAGTGGGTAGCCTATCCCTTCCCCAGGGGTCTTCCCGACCCAGGTGTCAAACCGGGGTCTCCTGCATTGCAGGCAGATTCTTCACCAACTGAGCTATCAGGGAAGGGGTGGCTTCATATAAAAACCCACCTTTGTGGGGAGAAGGGAGCAGAGGGCAGCTTTGTCTAGAAGCTGGCCCCTCCTTCTGGGCCTGCACTGGCCCCCCTGGACAGGCTCCTTAGAGCTCAGGCCCCCCTGACTCCCGTGGCAAAAGTGAGGCCCTCACCTGTCCTCCAGAGCTCCGCACACAGCCCCAGAGGCCTCCATCCCTGTGATGTCTCTGGGCTGCAGAAGGGCTGTGTCCTCCTCTGGGCAGAAATAGCCAACATGTCACTGTTTATTTTTCTTCTCTTCCCCATCTGGTTTTTTCATATGAGACATTTGGGTTTGGAGAAGGTACCTATTTTAACACTTCGGCAATGGCAAACCAGTCCAGTACCCTCGCCTGGAAAATCCCATGGACAGAGGAGCCTGGTGGGCTGCAGTCCATGGGGTTGCTGGGAGTCAGACACGGCTGAGAGACTTCACTTTCACTTTTCACTTTTGTGCATTGGAGAAGGAAATGGCAACCCACTCCAGTGTTCTTGCCTGGAGAATCCCAGGGACTGGGGAGCATGGTGGGCTGCCGTCTCTGGGGTCGTGTAGAGTCGGACACAACTGAAGCGACATAGCAGCAGCAGCAGCAGAGACTTCCAAAACAAGAGAGGGGAGGCCCCTCTCTGCAGGGGTAGAGAAGCCCTCCCGGAGCCCAGATCCTCCTGGGGAGATGGAGACACAGGAGGCCTAGGAGCCCTACAGGCAAAGCTGCTGGAGGAGGGGCCCAGAGGTGGCACCAAGGGGCTTGTGTTCGTGCCCAGCCCAGCAGCAGACACTTCTGCTAAAGCTGCCAGTTAGGAGGCTTCCTTCTCTCTGCAGACTGCCAGGGTGTGAGCTCAGAAGGAAGGTCTGTCTGGCTGGGACTCCAGGATGCAGTACCCAGGGTGGGAGTTGGAGGAAATGTTAGCTGCCAGCCTGGACCAGAAGGGGCAGACAGGACTTAACCGAAGGCACGGGGGGTGCATTTTCCTGGAGCACAGGCACATAGCTATAAGGGATGCACACGGGAGCTCAAAAGATACTGCAGGCTCATCAGCGGATCCACTTCAAACACACACACCTGCCAGCTCTCTGACAACAGGAGCTTGCACACGCTCCTCCACATGTATACACCATGCACACATAAACAGCAAGCCCCCATCCCCGGGGAGCTCTCTTCCTGCCCTGCAGACGGTGGCTTTCTCTCTGCGTCCTCACTGGGCAGACATAGGCAGCTCTCTGCTGTCTCCTTCACAAGGACTCTGATCCCCTCATGAGTGCTGCTGGTGGAAGCTACTTCTGTTGAAGAGTTTCGTGTGTGTGTGAGCAGTTCTCCTGTGATTTGATTTATCCCTGCAGTAGTGGATGGATGGATTGATGGATGGATGGAAGAAAGACTAGCATTGATCCTGAACCCCCGTGGGGTCAGGCCTAATGCCCAGGGGTTTCACAAGTGTGATCTCATTTAATCCTCACAGCACCTCTCAGAGGGGTATTCCTCTCCTATCTTCAGGAGAGTTGGCGTGCTTGACCCAGTGAGCTGTGGGATTTAAACTCCCCACCTCTCTGCCCCGCATTCAGATGTCCATCCAGGGTCCATCTGGCGCCCTCTGGGGAGAGATGTCCCTTCCTGTGTCCCCGCAGCCCACGTGCCCACGAGCTGCAGACTCCCACGACCCGGGGCTCCCTGCAGGGTTCCTGCTGCTGCTCTGGGAACTTGGGGCCAAGATGCTCAAGGCCTTTGGCAGAGCTGGCCTGGTGCCCGTGAGTTCCTCAGCGGTCCTAGAAAGTTCAGAGACCAGGCATGTGCCACACCTGAGCCCTGGGGTCCGGGCTGAGGGACAGGTGGCTTATCCCGGGCTTGGCTCCTGCCTCTCATCTGGTCCGTGGTCAGACGTCAGCCTTGCGGCCTTTGGAACATTCCAGGGCCTCTAACCTCTTCCTTACCCACATCCCAGCTGAGCCATGCAGGGTCCTCGAGTGTGTGCTGTGAGCTGTTTCTCCTCCGCAGCACTGACCAGTGCAACGCCCGGCTCCTGCCCTGTCCTGTCCCTGGACTGTGGCCCTCGTCCTGGGCTGCCAGACGCCCGTCAGGGCACAGGGGCTGGCCAGTCCAGGGGCCTTGAGAGACATTCAGCCATGCAGCTGGGAGTGGGCAGCCAGGGGCCAAGAGGAGCTGCTGGAGGCGGGGCTCCCTCTGCCCCCCAGAAGACCCCCCACAGGCCCCAAGAGAACCCTCTTTGTCTGTTTTCCAGGCCGGGGCTGGGGTGGATTCTATAAGCACAAGTGTCAGTCTTCCGAATCCTCTGCAAACACCTGCTGGAAGCTGCAGAGAAAGAGGACAAAGGGGCTGGAGTCTGGATCCTGGCCAAGGTCGGGCTGCAGGGTCTGAGGTTCGGGCTCCTTCCTCCTCACTCACTGTTGACACAGCGGGAGGCAGGGTGGGAGTGGAGGGAGCCCAGGAGCTGAGCGACTTCTGCTGTCTGCTGCCGGCAAGAGTGCGGGGTCTGAGGGACACACACAGAGACACACACACACATACACACACAGACACAGACTCACAGATACACAGACACAGACTCACAGATACACACACACACACACAGACACACACACACAGAGACACATACAGACACACACACACAGAGACACATACAGACACACACAGACAAACACACAGAGATGCACACAGAGAAACACACACACAGACACACACAGAGACACACACATACACACACACAGACTCACAGATACACACACAGACAGACATAGACACATAGACACACACACAGACTCACACACACAGAGACACACACACAGACACACACACAGACATACAGACACAGATACACACACAGAGAAACACACACACAGACACATATACAGACACACACAGAGACACACACAGACACACACAGATACACACAGACACATACAGACATAGACACACACACAGACACACACACACACAGATGCACACAGAGAAACACACACAGAGGCATACAGACACACAGACACACACACAGACTCACAGATACACACACAGACACACACACACACACAGACATACAGACGCAGATACACACAGAGAGAAACCCACACAGAGACACAAACACACAGAGACGCACAGAGACACACACACAGAGACATATACACACAGAGAGACACACAGACAGACACACACAGACACACACACACAGAGATGCACAGCAAAACACACACACAGATATACAGACACACAGACACACAGACACACACACAGATACAGCCCACACACACACAGACCCACACATACACAGACACACACGCACACACACACAGAGACACACACAGACACACACACAGGCACATACACACACACAGAGAAACACACACATACAGAGAAACACACACGCACACAGAGACATGCGTTACACACGGGGTGTTGGCTTCAGTGGTGACCGGCTGGTCCAGGACTCACTGTCGCCAGAGTCCCCGTGACGGTCTCCCGCGCTGCTGCCTCCTCTGGAGCCCGGTTGAGATGCAGGTTTTCTATCACCGTCGAGTCTCCTGGACTGCAGTCCCCACCAGAGTGTGAGTCTGGACTCCGTCACTCAGGGCTCCCAGGGTGCCAGGAAGAGTAAGGCCAGCAGGGCTGCAGGAGGGTCACAGCGGGGACCCCGGGGGTGCCTGAGGCGACCCTGCCCGGTCCCCCTTCCTGTCTGTGCAGTGGGCACGTGGGTGTGGACACCAGGCCAGTGTGGCCCAGGCAGCCTGACTCCCAGCTCACAGTCCTGCCGGGATCCAAGTCCCACAGGGGGATGGAGCAGCGGCCCCCACGTCACGCCGGGGACAGGGAGGCGGGGCCGGGCTCCTGGCTCACCAGCCTCACAGCAGGGCTGAGGGGCTGTCCTCACCGGAGCCGCAAGGGCACAGCCACCACCACAACAACCCAGCAGCAGTGCTGACAGCACAACCCCAGCAACACAACGGCAGCCACGCAGTAACAACCATGCCAGCAGCAGAGCGACAACCCCACAGTGACCACAGGAAGAGCAGCATCAACAGAAAACAAGGCGAGTCAGGTCTGCTTCCTGACCTGTGTCCTGGGCTGAGCTCGGGGTCCGGGGCCACAGGTGGAGACTCGCCCTTGACTCTTGCTGACGACACCCTCCTGGTTAAAGAAGCCCAGCTGTTTCCTGCCATGCAAATCAACCAATCAATAAAGACCCAGGAGGGAACAGACACAGGTCAGCGGGCGAGGTAAGGAGCCCGTGGCCACCCTCCACCCATCCCACCCCCTGGAAGAAGCAGTCACGCTCAGGGCGCCCAGCAGGCCATCCTCAGCTGACCTGCAGTGGCCACGGTTCTTCAGGGGCCCCTTGGTGCCCCACAATCTTCCCGGCCTCCCTGGAGGGGCCCCTGGAGGGATGGGAAGCTGGAGACCAGGCTGAGACTGCAGCCAGTCCCTCTGAGGGACCAGGGTCAGTGGAGCCGGTGGGGCCTCCCCAGAGTGGACGTGCAAGCACCATCATCCTGCAGGCAGCTTGTCACCAGGAGTCCAGGGGGCAGGGGGTCCCCACTCCTTGCTCAGGGGAGGCCACCCCAGCCCCCAGCCCCATCCAGGGCCTGCAAGGTGTCCCTGTGGACTGGCCACCTCCTGGCTTCCTTCACCCCAGAAAACTGCGGCTCACAGCATGTAGAAACCCCTGAGTTCACAGTGACTCCACAACAATCCTTCATTTGTTATCTGTGGAGTAAGCCAAGGGAATAAAATCACTATTTGGAAAATTGGTAAATAGAAACAATAAATCAATGATCAAGCACTTTCTGCCTTTCCTATAGTACATAATCCGTACCTCAAGAATAGTAAATACAAAAGAAAAACTGGCTTTTCTTAAATTAATTAATTTTCATTTATTCCTGCTGGGCTGCATCTTCGTCGCTGCACGCGATCTTTCTCCTGCGGGGCGAGCGGGGCTGCTCTCCAGTTGCTGTTTCTGGGTTTCTCCCTGCAGTGGTGTCTCTTGTTGCCGAGCACAGGCTCCAGCACGTGGGCTTCAGTAGTTGTGGCTCCCAGGCTTAGCCGTCCCAAGTCATGTGGGATCTTCCCGGACCAGGGCTGACCGCTGCATTGCTCGACACATTATTAACCACTGGAGCACCAGGGAAGCCCCCAAAATTGACTCTCGATGGATGAATTCCAGCTACTCACCAGAGAAGGAATGAGAGAATATCAGTCTGTTGCAATCAAAGGAGTTCATTGATCTTGGCAATGGTCTCCAACAACTCTGCATCAGCAAGAGACAGGCAAGCTTCATACGCCCTCTGATAGAAGTCACACCTGCGAGCTCCGGTAGTTGGGAGAGGTGGCAGGGGTATGTGTTTGAGGAGATATCCACCCGTGAGACTGTGGTGCCTCTTGAGCTCACATGTGTGCACGGGCATCCCTTATAACCATGCTCATGCACTCTGTGAAAATGTGCCTCCCTGTGCCCTTGACCCATCCCCCCCTTGACCAGACTAGCAACCGTCTCTTCCTCTGTCTCCCACTTCAGGTACTGCTTCCTCGTCCCAGTCCAGATAGACCATCCATCTGGGCTCAAACCCTGGCAGCCTGCAGAGAGAAGGAAGGCCCCCATCTGGCAGCTTAACAGAAAAAGTGCCTTCTGCCCTCTCACAAAGGCTGGTTGATATGCCCGCCACCTCCCTGCAGTCAGCACCATGGACAGAGCTGCCTCTGGCCCCGGGTGGGGAAGAGGGGTCCCCCAGAAATCCTGATTCTGTGAGTGATGGGCCACAGGGGTTAGTGTTCTGGGCCACAGAGTCTCTGTCAGAACTCTCCCCGTGCCTCTGCACTGGGAACACAGCCCCAGGTGACATCTCCATGAATGGACAAGAGTGCAGGTAAATGGGCAATGAATGATGTTGGAAATTTAGAGATTTTTACTTGTCACAATTTTTCTTGGAATTTTTTTCTAACAGTATAAATAGATGAAAAGTATTCCGAGCTCAGGCTTCCCAGGTGGCACTAGTAGTAAAAAATCTGCCTCCAATGCAGGAGATGCTGGTTTGATCCCTCGGTGGGGAAGGGCCCCTGGAGGAGGGCATGGCAACCCACTCTCCTATTCTTGCCTGGAGAATCCCATGGATAAGAGGGGCCTGGCAGGCTACAGCCCATGGGGTTGCAAAGAGTCGGACATGACTGAAGCCACTTAGCACACGTGCAGTCTGAGCTTACTGGTTGTGCAAAAATAGGTAGACAGTGGGAGTTTACCTTCAACCATAGGGTGCTGGTCCCTGGCCTAGGGACCTGATGTAAGTAGGCAGGTGGCAGCTGGACAGGGACTTCACCCCGACACAGCCCCCCACACTACCACCTAGTGAAGCCGGGGTCCCCTGTTCCTGCTGGCCTGCATTTCCAGAGAGAGAGGCTGTGCACACACCAGGCCGTGCTCTGCGCCCCTTCTCCTTGCCACCACGTGGGAGCTTGGATGCTCTAGCCTCTGCCCAGCCTGTCCTAAGGCAATGTATCAGCGCAGCCTGGGGTCCACTCCTTCTCCGGGCCGTGTAGCTTCCCCTGTGGCCAGGACTCCTCCATTCATGGAACTGGTAACTTACGGACAGGTCTGCCATTCCTAACCTTCAGTTCAGTTCAGTCGCTCAGTCGTGTCCGACTCTTTGTGACCCCGTGAATTGCAACACACCAGGCCTCCCTGTCCATCACCAACTCCTGGAGTTCACTCAGACTCACATCCATTGAGTCAGTGATGCCATCCAGCCATCTCATCCTCTGTCGTCCCCTTCTCCTCCTGTCCCCAATCCCTCCCAGCATCAGAGTCTTTTCCAATGAGTCAACTCTTCCCATGAGGTGGCCAAAGTACTGGAGTTTCAGCTTTAGCATCATTTCTTTTTTTTTTTTAATTGTGAACGAATATTTAATATATCAAAACAGAAATGGACTCACAGATACAGAGAACAAAGCAGTGGTTACCAGTGGGGAGAAGGATGGGGAAAGGCAACATGGGGAAAGGAGATTAAGAGGTACAAATTATTAGCTATAAAATAAATAAGTGGTGCTCATTTGTGTGTGTGTATTTAGTTCAGTACAATTTTATAACCTGTATAGGTATATAGGCATGTATATCACACATATCTATAATGACATAAAAGAGTCTCATTACCTCAACATTTTTCATGGTCACACCTGCCTGCCTCTCACTTACTTGGGAGTTCAGTTCAGTCCCTCAGTCGTGTTCGACTCTTTGCGACCCCATGAATCACAGCACGCCAGGCCTCCCTGTCCATCACCAACTCCCAGAGTTCACTCAGACTCACGTCCATCGAGTCAGTGATGCCATCCAGCCATCTCATCCTCTGTCGTCCCCTTCTCCTCCTGCCCCCAATCCCTCCCAGCATCAGAGTCTTTTCCAATGAGTCAACTCTTCCCATGAGGTGGCCAAAGTACTGGAGTTTCAGCTTTAGCATCATTCCTTCCAAAGAAATCCCAGGGCTGATCTCCTTCAGAATGGACTGGTTGGATCTCCTTGCAGTCCAAGGGACTCTCAAGAGTCTTCTCCAACACCACAGTTCAAAAGCATCAATTCTTCGGCGTTCAGCTTTCTTCACAGTCCAACTCTCACATCCATACGTGACCACTGGAAAAACCATAGCCTTGACTAGACGGACCTTTGTTGGCAAAGTAATGTCTCTGTTTTTCAATATGCTATCTAGGTTGGTCATAACTTTTCTTCCAAGGAGTAAGCGTCTTTTAATTTCATGGCTGCAGTCACCATCTGCAGTGATTTTGGAGCCCCAAAAAATAAAGTCTGACACTGTTTCCACTGTTTCCCTATCTATTTCCCATGAAATGATGGGACCAAATGCCATGATCTTCGTTTTCTGAATGTTGAGTTTTAAGCCAACTTTTTCACTCTCCTCTTTCACCTTCATCAAGAGGCTTTTTAGTTCTTCTTCACTTTCTAAAGCCTTCCTCGGTGATCAATGCAAAGAAATAGAGGAAAACAACAGAATGGGAAAGACTAGAGATCTCTTCAAGAAAATTAGAGCTACCAAGGGAACATTTCATGCAAAGATGGGCTCGATAAAGGACAGAAATGGTATGGACCTAACAGAAGCAGAAGATATTAAGAAGAGGTGGCAAGAATACACAGAAGAACTGTACAAAAAAGATCTTCATGACCCAGATAATCACAATGGTGTGATCACTCACCTAGAGCCAGATATCCTTGAATGTGAAGTCAAGTGGGCCTTAGAAAGCATCACTACGAACAAAGCTAGTGGAGGTGAAGGAATTCCAGTTGAGCTATTTCAAATCCTGAAAGATGATGCTGTGAAAGTGCTGCACTCAATATGCCAGCAAATTTGGAAAACTCAGCAGTGGCCACAGGACTGGAAAAGGTCCGTTTTCATTCCAATCCCAAAGAAAGGCAATGCCAAAGAATGCTCAAACTACCGCACAATTGCACTCATCTCACACGCTAGTAAAGTAATGCTCAAAATTCTCCAAGCCAGGCTTCAGCAATACGTGAACCATGAACTTCCTGATGTTCAAGCTGGTTTTAGAAAAGGCAGAGGAACCAGAGACCAAATTGCCAACATCTGCTGGATCATGGAAAAAGCAAGAGAGTTCCAGAAAAACATCTATTTCTGCTTTCTTGACTATGCCAAAGCCTTTGACTGCATGGATCACAATAAACTGTGGAAAATTCTGAAAGAGATGGGAATACCAGACCACCTGATCTGCCTCTTGAGACATTTGTATGCAGGTCAGGAAGCAACAGTTAGAACTGGACATGCAACAACAGACTGGTTCCAAATAGGAAAAGGAGTACGTCAAGGCTGTATATTGTCATCCTACTTATTTAACTTATATGCAGAGTACATCATGAGAAACACTAGGCTGGAAGAAGCACAAGCTGGAATCAAGATTGCGGGGAGAAATATCAATAACCTCAGATATGCAGATGAAGTCTGCTCAAATGAAAACCTGCGCCCCTGCCCACAGGGGTAAGACCCCGGCGTTCACCCTGGGTGGAGAAGGGTGTCACTGAAATCTCACAACCCCTGTGAGGAGGGGCTATTGCTTCCCGCATATAACAGGGGGGCAATTGAGACACGTGGGTGACCTGAGCTGCCCAAAGAGGGGCCAGGGAGGAGGAAAGTGTGGGTTCAGACTTGACAGGCTCCAACTCCACGCCCACAGTCACCCCTGTGTTGAGTTCTGTGACCCCGTGACTCTTCCCAATGGTTGGGGAGCCTGTGCAGACAGCCTGAGCACCATCCAGTCACAGGGAGCCTGGACCTGCTGGACCATGAGGCCCCCAGATCCCCAGCCCTCGAGAAGCCCCCCACTCCCTCCAGGACAAGGTGACCCCTCGGCCTGGCCCCAGGGACTCCGGGGAGAGCTGACCTGGAGCACCACTGTGACCCTCCTATCCTGGGGTCCTTGCTGTCAGTCATCCCAGAGCCCACAGGACCCAGTTCATCCCCAGCTACACCAGATCTGGCTCAAAGGAAAGGTGACAGGCGTCTTCCAGTGACAGGCCATGGAGGGCCAGGCCCAGGCTGTCTCTACCACCTGCCACAGGCCCTCAGAACTGAGCTGTCCGCTGCAGCTCTGAGGGTTGGAGGGGAAAGCCCAGGGCACATAAGGCTCTGCCCAGGCCCGAGTGAGGCCCTGAAGCGGGTTCTGCACGAGGAAGGAGCCCTGAGCCCCGTGAAGCTGCTGGGGGCAGCTATGCTGAAGCAGCCGAGGGGTTGAACCCTGTTTGCTCAAACTGGGAAGGGCTCTCAGGACACCTCGCCATGGCTGAAGTCAGGGTCTGGTGCAGAGTCCAGACGGGAAACCCAGAGGTGACAGTAAAATGCCCCTAGAGTCACGTGTTGTTTGTGGTGACCACGAGGCCAAGGCAGTAAACAGCACGTCCCCTCCCCCAGATGGCTCTGCGGATTCCCCCAGGAAGAGCCCTCCCCAGCTCCTTCCTGTCCCACTGGCCCCTTGACCATTCCTCCTGCCGGGCGGGCACACGGCTCAGGAGGGTATAAAGGGCCCAGAGGAGGGTGCCCAGGCACCAGACTCCCAGCACCAGGACAGGACCACAGGACTCCGCAGGCCCGGTAAGGCCTGCCCCCCGCCATGCTTGGGCCCACGAGGTCAGGGGAGGCCCGTCTCTGAGATCGGATGGCCTGTCCTCCTCTCTCCAGGAGCCCTTGACTCTCCAGCCAGAAGCCATGCTGCTGTGGCTGACCCTCGCCCTTCTGTGGAGCCCCACCTACTGGGCAGGGGGTAAGTCTGGCTTGGGGTCCCCCCTGCCCATCCACCTGGAGGCCCCCCGCTCCCCTCCCTCCGTCCAGGGCTGGGGTCCGGGCCTTGTCACAGACGGACTCTGCTCTCAGGCCTGTCCCCTCATCTGAGGGGCTGTGTCCTCCTCTGGGCAGAAACAGCCAACACATCACTGTGTGCTTATTTTTTTCTCTTCCCCACCTGGTTCTTTCATCTAATAGAGACATTTGGGCCTGGAGGAGGTACCTATTTCAGTACCTCTAGAGACTTCCAAAATGATATTATTGGGATTCAAGTGTTCATAGATCCTCTGGGCCTAATCAAGAGGTGAGATGAGCAGGGCTTGGAGCCCCTCACTGCATCCCAGCCCCTGCCCCAGTCTTGGGAACCTGGGGAGGGGGCTGGTCCCTCCTCCCAGCACCCTCACTGGGGTGCTGATGTCTCCTGAGTCAGCTGAGGTCTCTCCTTCTTCCTCTGCTGTTTCCTCCCCTGCACCCCAGCCCTGTCCCCTCCGCTCTCCTCCTACAAGTCCGGCCTCTACTTCCTGGGATGACCGAAAGGGAGGGGTGCTTCTCCCCACTGTCTACTTTTAACCCCAACTCAGCTCAACTGGAAATTATCTCTCAGTTTGAGGATGCCTATGGGAAAGCAGGGCAAGTTCTGCTCCGGTTAGTTTCAAACAGAAAAGGAAGGAGGGTCAGAGTGGACCACTGATTGCACACTAGAATCGCAGAGGCAGCAAGCCCAGGGTCTTCCCCTAATGGTTGAGTGCCAGCTTTGCTCAGAGTCTGGGGTAGATATTTGCTCTGCATTTACAGGGTCCCAGGGACCTGGGAAGAGGGAATGGGCCAGTGCAGTGGGCACCATGGGGGCCAGAGTGTCGGCGAGGCCAGGTGAGGAGGTAGGCTGCAGGACAGGCACTGAGCTGGGGGAAGATCACAGATAGGGGTCACCTGCTTCAGGTCCCCCCACCTGGCCTAGTGTAGTGACTGGGGCTGCAAATGCTGGGCCTGGGGTCAGCTCCCCATTCTGAGCTGTGAGACCAGCTGCACCTCCTGAGGGTCATAGTGACTGGGCATCTTGAGGAGCTCTCCTGATTGAAGATCTCAGTGACTGCTCCTCAAAATCACTCCCATTTTGCAGGTGAGCAAACTGAGACTAAAGAGGCTGGCTAACAAGCCCCAAATCACAGAGCCTGAAATCGGCAGAGCAGGGAGACCAAAGACCAGGAAGCCTGTCTCAGGTCTCAGTGTCATGTGTCATGGGCTTATGCTGCAGTGACAGGCTGCCCCCTTGCTGGTGATGGGAAGTTGAGGACCTGGGATTTGGGGTGTCACCCAGATACTGGACCTTCAAAGCTCCCCCTTCTTCTCAGTATCCAGGTGAGATACAGCTCCTCCTGGAGTGAGAAATAGAGAGACCCAGGTGGGATAACTCAGGAATTGCTCCTACAGCACGGTGAACACATTATAAGAATCCACTGCTCCTACACGAAATACCTTCAATCTTTGCTCATATGCACTGACCTAGGACGTTCATCCATTTTGAAAGGAAATTAGACAACACTTTTGCTGCCTCCCGTGAAGAGAAGGTGCTCACTGGCATCTATGGACAGTATACGGTTCAGAGTATTACCCGCATCAGCTTTGACTGGAATTATCCTTCAAAGTGAAGTCGCTCAGTCATGTCCGACTCTTTGCGACCCCATGGACTCCAGCCTACCAGGTTCCTCCATCCATGGGATTTTCCAGGCAAGAGTACTGGAGTGGGCTGCCATTGCCTTCCTTCAAACTGAAGCAAATAGCACCTCAACCAAAGAGAAATGACTACTCCTGGGTCTCCAGGTCTGGGCCATGGGTTATCCAGCCAAGGCCATCTGACTGATGGTGGACACAACACACCAGAGGCCTGAATCAGAATCCACCAATAAATCCAACTTCTGCAGCTACAGTGGGTCCAGGGTGTTCCTTGATCTAGGATGCGAACAAAGCCTTCTGAGCTTGTGGGGACAGGGCCTCCAGGGTGGAGCTGCAGGAGAAGGCAGAAGGGGGTCTAACACCCCAGGGCTAGGTGATTCTGACAGGATGCAGGGCCTGCCTGTGCAGACCTCGGGCTGATCCCATAATCTCTGAGGATTCAGGGCTCCCAGAGGCCCCATCCCAGACTCACTGGTGCGAGGCCATCCAGGTAGCCTGAGCTGTCCAGGCTCAATTTCAAGATTCTCTGAGTGTGCAAACAGATCCAGAGAAGCCATTCAATCATTCATTCACTCATTCAGAACACGTATGGCAAACCCTGGCTGGCTATGGGCTTCCTGGACTCTGGAGGAATAGAGGATGGGCCATGTGTCTAACCAGGGGCTTCCCATGGGGAATGGATGCAGAAGCAGATGGAGCAACTGGTTGTTCCATCTGCATTGATAAGGACAGGTCTAGACCCTGTACTCAGACTATTTTCTTGGGCTCCAGAACCACTTCAGATGGTGACTGCAGCCATAAAATTAAAAGACACTTGCTCCTTGGAAGAAAAGCTATGACCAACCTAGACAGCATATTAAAAGCAGAGACATTACTTTGCCAATAAAGGTCCATCTAGTCAAAGCCATGGTTTTTCCAGTAGTCATGTATGGATGTGAGAGTTGGACCATAAAGAAAACTAAGCACCAAAGAATTGATGCTTTTTGAACTGTGGTGTTGGAGAAGACTCTTAAGAGTCCCTTGGACTGCAAGGGGATCAAACCAGTCAATCCTAAAGGAGATCAGTCCTGAATATTCATTGGAAGGACTGATGCTGAAACTGAAGCTCCAATACTTTGGCCACATGATGGGAAGAGCTGACTCATTGGAAAGGACTCTGAAGCTGGGAAAGATTGAAGGCGGGAGGAGAAGGGGATGACAGAGGATGAGATGGATGGATGGCATCACCAACTCGATGGACATGAGTTTGAACAAGTTCTGGGAGTTGGTGATGGACAGGGACAGACTCAGACACGACTGAGCCACTGAACTGAACTCAGGCACAAGGCCAGTGGAGGGTGTGCTTCAGGGAAGACTTCCTGGACCAGGCAACATCTGAGCTAAATATAAAGGCTATGTGAGAGCTGGCCAGGTGGGGTTAAGGGAGGGAGGCCTTCCAGGCCAAGAGATCAACACGGGAATGGCCAGAGCCAGGCATCCCCAGGACCCCACTTCTTGAAAGGCGGGCATCTGTTACAGCCTGAAGGGAAAGGAAAGCAGCCCCCAGGCCTGGCACATTCTCTCAACACCTCCATCAGACTGCAGCAGCCTGTCCCTCAGCCACAGTGCAGAGGCTGTGCTGTCTCCCCTCAGCTCCCTGCCCAGCAGCCCTAGAGGGACAGGACTTCTGCTTCCCCTCTTGCAGAAGGAGACAGTGCAGGCCCAGAGGACACAGAGGCTCGGCCTGTCACACGGCATGAGTGGCGGAGTCGGGATGCAGGGGGAGGAGGTCTGGCTGCAAAGTCTGTGCTCAGATCCCCAGACCCAGCGAAGCTTGTCCTACTGATCATCATCTCTGCAGTTCCCTCGCTGACGTGTTCCTCTTTTCTACTTTTACATTAATTATAGATGCTGGTTGCGTGTGGGAGAGGGAGTGTCAGGTCCTGGGCCCCACAGGGACCCCCGGAGAGAATCCTTGCCTTTGCCCAGGAAAGAAATCAAGAGCACGTCAGAGTAACGGGAGAGCAGGTTTATTTGGGGAGATGCACACGTCATAGGCAGAAGGCGGTCCATCTCCGAAGCCGGGAGCGGGGTTGGAGGTTTTTACAGACTCAGTCATTTCACACAGGAACAAGTGGTGGAACATTTTTGCTATTTCTGGATAGGGTGGGAATTTCCAGGAATTGGGCCACTGTCTGTATTTTGGTTTTAATGGTCACACTCGGAACTGTTGTGGTGAAGGGGGGTTGACGTTCAATAATAAAACGAAGGCAGAGTGAGCTAAAGTTAAGGACCCAGCTATTGTCAGAGTCCCCTTGGCTTCAGCTGGTCCAGCCTGTCTTCACTGCCTGCTGGCCGCCTCCCTGCTGTCTCAGTTGAGGGCTATTTGGTGGTTCTTAGCCTGGAGTCTGTGGGAAGAACTCAGGGATCTGTGACCCAGGATGGGGAGAAAAGCTCCCATGTTTTCACTGTCCTCTCTGGGAAGTTTCCAGTTTCCTCTGGTTTGTCAAGACCTGGGCCCCCCTTTCATAGCGCCTGTGCCCTCGTCCCATCAGTTACAGTCGCCCCATGCCCTTGACCGTGGGGTCTCTTCTCTGATTCCCATCTTCTCCAATCCTGGGCCCCATCTTTCTGGGGTTTCCAGCTAAGCATGGATTGTGTGATCTTTTCCACATCTATTCCTATGTTGGATGAGGTTGGCAAATATTCCTATTGTGGGTAAATGCACAAATTATGAAATCTACCATTTAGATCTTTTTAAGGAGAACAACTCCGTGACTAAGTACATTTGCTGGTTTTGCAATATTACTGCTATTCAGCTCCAGAGCTTTTTCATTACCCCTCAGAAATCCCATACCCAGTACCCATTAAGCAGGAAGTGCCACTATTTTATCTCATTTATACAATTGACCTTAAAAATGCTTTTGTGAATATAAGTTTTCCATCTCACGCTCTCACGTCTGTCCAGATTTTGCTCGGTGATCTTGTCTACCGCTTCTAACATGGTCACGTGACCCTCCACAGGGTTTTTATACTCAGCTATATTCTCTCCCCAATTTTCCTGGTTTGTTTTTTATTCAGCTTTATTGAAGTACCATTTACATGTAATAACATGTCAGTATGTTAACAGTTTGATGAGTTTTAACAAATGTATACACTGACGTTCATGCATCTCCCACCACACTCAGATTGAGGAAACTTTCTGCCCCGCTAAAAGGCACCTCGCACGCCCCTTGGCATTTGGTCCCATCCCAAACTCAGCTTTGGAGAAGGCAATGGCATCCCACTCCAATACTCTTGCCTGGAAAATCCCATGGGCGGAGGAGCCTGGTAGGCTGCAGTCCATGGGGTCGCTAAGAGTCGGATACGACTGAGCGACTTCCCTTTCACTTTTCACTTTCATGCATTGCAGAAGGAAATGGCAACCCACTCCAGTGTTCTTGCCTGGAGAATCCCAAGGACAGGGGAACCTGGTGGGCTGCCGTCTATGGGGTCGCACAGAGTCGGACACGACTGAAGCAACTTAGTAGCAGCAGCAGCAGCAAACTCACCTTCCCTAATTACAAGTCTGCTTTTGTCACGATGAATTACTTTTGTGTTTTCTAAAATTCCATATCCATGAAATCATATGGGCTGCTAAAAGGAAAACCTGCACCCCTGCCCACAGGGGTAAGACCCCAGCATTCACCCTGGGTGGAGAAGGGTGTCACTGAAATCTCACAACTCCTGCGAGGAGGGGCTATTGCTTCCCGCATTGAGACACATGGGTGACCTGAGCTCCCCAAGGTGAGGCCAGGGAAGAGGGAAGTGGAGCCTATCGGGTCTGAATCCCCCCTTCCCTGGTGTGATCTGGGCTAGGTCGTCTCTTATCTGTAGAAGATGGATTTTCTCCGAGATCTTCATTTTCTCATTGGATGTATGAAATGTCCCTGCCACCTTGAAGGGGTGGTCCTTTAGTGAACAAACTAATACCTTTCAGGTGTACCTAAGTTGGCAGAGCACAGGCTCAATAGCTGTGGCACACGGGATTAGTTGCTCTGTGGCACGTGAGATTCTCCCAGACCAGGGATTGAATCCATGTCTCCTCCACTGGCAGGTGGATTCTTTGCCACTGAGCCATCCTGGAAGTCTGCGAGGACTCAAAGTTGAGGATTGAGAGCGCTGGGCAGCGGGGTGGGGTGGGGAGAGAGAGAGCAGAGAGGCTCATATCATGAGAAATGCTGTTCCCACGTGCTGATGTAGAAACGGGTTTCTCCTAAAGAGCTTTGTGTGTCTGCTAGCAAGTTTCCTGTCATCTGATTTATTCCTTGAATGAGGGGATGAAGGGTGGGTGGATGGATGAATGGATGGAAAGATGGCATTAATCACGCACCCAAGAGGGGCCAGGCAGAATGCCAGGTGGTTTAACAATTATCTGATTTAATCCTCACAACAGCTTTCCGGTGAATGTTAATCTCCCATCATCACAGATGTGGAAATTCAGGCTGAGAAAGTTGAACGTCATTTGTAACAGACTCTGCTGTTTTTAGTAAGAACCACTAAGCGGCGCTCAACCAGCATGTAAAATGAAAATAAAGGTAGACAAGAGTCATCAAGTGTCTTCCCAGAGATGAGGATCCTCTGGAAACCTTCGCTGGTCTGGGGATCTGAGCCCAGACTTTGCAGCCAGACCTCCTCCCCCTGCATCCCGACTCTGCCACTCGTGCCGTGTGACAAGCCGAGCCTCTGTGTCCTCTGGGCCTGCGCTGTCTCCTTCTGCAAGCGGGGAAGCAGAAGTCCTGTCCCTCTAGGGTTGCCGGGCAGGGAGCTGAGGGGGAACAGGGTGGCCTCTGCACCGTGGCTGAGGGGCAGGCTGCTGCAGTCTGATGGAGGTGTTGAGAGAATGTGCCAGGCCTAGGGGCTGCTTTCCTTTCCCTTCGGGCTGTAACAGATGCCCGCCTTTCAAGAAGTGGGGTCCTGGGGATGCCTGGCTCTGGCCACTCCCGTGTTGATCTCTTGGCCTAGAAGCCCTCCCTCCCTTAACCCCACCTGGCCAGCTCTCACATAGCCTTTGTATTTAGCTCAGATGTTGCCTCGTCCAGGAAGTCTTCCCTGAAGCACACCCACCACTGGGCTTGTGCCTGAGCACAGGGCGCTAGACCTGTCACTATTGATGCAGATGAAACCACCAGTTGTCTCCATCTGCTTCTGTATCCATTCCCCATGGAGAGCCCTTGGCTGGACTCTTGGCCCATTCTCTATTCCTCCAGAGTCCACAGAGCTTCTTGCCAGCCAGGGTTTGCCATATGTGTTCTGAATGAGTGAATGAATGACTGAGGGTTTCCCTAAGCCCTTTACATACTCAGAGAATCCTGGAATTGAGCCTGGGCTGCATAGGCCACCTGCATGGGCTTGCAGAAGAGACCTGGGGATGGGGCCTCTGGGACCCCTACAATCCTCCCAGATTATGGGATCTGTCCGAGGTCTGCATGGGCAGGCCCAGCATCCTGTCAGAATCACCCAGCCCTGGGGTGTCGGGCCCCCTCCTGCCTCCTCCTGCAGCTCTGCTTAGTGAGCTCCACTCCAGAGGCTTCATCCCCACAAGCTCAGAAGGCTTTGTTCGCATCCCAGGCCAAGGAGCACCCTGGACCCACTGTAGCTGCAGAAGCTGGATTTATTGGTGGATTCTGATTCGGGGCTGCACTCAGGTCCCTGCCGCCTTGTGCCCACCACCAGGCAGATGGCCTTGGCAGGGTAGCCCACGGCCCAGCCCTGGAGACCCAGGAGTGCTCATTTCGTAGACATATTTGGGGATTAGGTAGCACTTTCTTGATCATAGATCAACGTACTATTGGATAATCCCAGTCAAAGCCGATGCTGGAGATGCCCAGAAGCTTATGCTGTCCGAAGACTCCAGTGAGCACTTTCTCACTCCCGTCAGGGAAGGCGGAAAAGCTCCTGCCACTGTTCTCTCCAAATGTGGCCTTACGCCCATAGCTAGTGTGGATGACCAAGTGCCGGAGGAAAAGCTTGTAGGAGCCATCAACTCCTGTAATGTATTCACCGGACTGCAGGACAAATTCCTGAAGGGTCCCACCTGGGGCTCCATATTTCTCACTCCAGGAGGAGCCAAACCTCACCTGGATACTAGGAGAAAGGGCAAGCTTTGAAGATCCAGGGTCTGGGTAACCCGCAAATCCCCAGTCCTGTAAACACCACCCCCCGACCCCATGCCCAGCAAGGACAGCCTATCTCTGCACATAAATCCCTGAGCACGTGACTTTGGTGCCTGAGCCAGGCTTCCTGGTCTCAGCACCTGCTCTCCCATTTTCAGACTCTGTGATCTGGGGCTTGTTGACCAGCCTCTGGAGAAGGCAATGGCACCCCACTCCAGTACTCTTGCCTGGAAAATCCCATGGATAGAGGAGCCTGGTAGGCTGCAGTCCATGGGGTCGCTAGGAGTCAGACATGACTGACCGACTTCACTTTCATTTTCACTTTCATGCATTGGAGAAGGAAATGGCAACCCACTCCAGTGTTCTTGCCTGGAGAATCCCAGGGACAGGGGAGCCTGTTGGGCTGCCGTCTATGGGGTCGCACAGAGTTGGACACGACTGAAGCGACTTAGCAGCAGCAGCAGACCAGCATCTCCTGGTCTGTTTGCTCATCTTCAAAGTGGGACTGATTTGAGGGAGCAATCACTGAGATCTTCCATCAGGAGAGCTCCCAAAGGTGCCCAGTCACCATGACCCTCAGGAGGTACAGCTGGTCTCCTGGCTCAGAGTGGAGAGCTGAGCCCGGGCCCAGTATTTGGAGTCCCAGTCACTGCACTAGACCAGGTGGGGGCCCCAGGAGCAGGTGACCCGTCTCTGTGACCTTCCCCCACCTCAGTTTCCATCTCAGAGTGTCCCCTCCTCACAAGGCCCCGCCCAGCCTCTGGCCCCCATAGTGCCTGCTGCTCTGGCCCATTCCTTCTCCCCAGTTCCCTGGGGCCCCATAAATGTACAGCAAATATCTACCCCAGGCCTGGAGCAAAGCCCTCATTTAACCATTAGGGGAAGACCCTGGGCTTGCTGCCTCTACGCTTCTAGTGTGCAATCAGTGGTCCACTCTGACCCTCCTTCCTTTTCTGTTTGACCCTAACCTGGGCAGAACTTCTGCTTTCCCATAGGCATCCTCAAACTGAGAGACCATTTCTGGTTGAGCTGAGTTGGGGTTGAAAGGAGACAGTGGGGAGAAGCACCCCGTCCCTTTCGGTCATCCCAGGAAGCAGAGGCCAGACTTGCAGGAGGATAGGGGAGGGGACAGGGCTGGGGTGCAGGGGAGGAAACAGCAGAGGAAGAGGGACAGACCTCAGCTGACTCAGGAGACATCAGGACCCCAGTGAGGGTGCTGGGAGGAGGGACCAGCCCCCCCCAGGTTCCTGAGACTGGGGCAGGGGCTGGGACGCAGTGAGGGGCTCCCGGGCCCTGCTCAACTCACCTCTTAATTATGCCACCAATGCCTATAAACACTCTGATCCCGGTGATCTCATTTTCATTGTCTTTAGTTGTACTGAAATATGAGCCTCCTCCACGCCCATACAAAGCTGTTAATGAGAGGACCAGGTGGGAAAGAGAAAAGTAAAGAAACACACAGTGACATGTGGTTTTTTCTGTCCAGCAGAAGACACAGCCCCTCCAGACAAGGGGACAGGTCTGAGAGCTGTGTTAGTCTGAGACAAGAGCTGGCCCAGACCCCAGGCCCTGGATGGTGGGAGGGGAGGGTGGTCTCCAGGGGGATGCTCTGGACACAGGAACCCCAGCCAGACTTACCCCCTGCCCAGCAGGTGGGGCTCCACAGGAGGGCGAGGGTCAGCCACAGCAGCATGGCTTCTGGCTGGAGAGTCAAGGGCTGCTGAAGAGAAGACAGGCCATCCCATCTCAGAGAGGGGCCTCCCCTGACCTCATGGGCCCAACCATGGTGGGGAGGGGGGGTTGTCTTACCTGGCCTGCAGAGTCTTGAGGTCCAGTCCTGGTGCTGGGAGTCTGGTGGTGCCTGGGCACCCTCCACTGGGCCCTTTATACCCTCCTCCTGGGCCCTCTGGGCCCCCCTCCTGGAGGAAGGAGCAAAGGGGCCACCAGGGCGGCCGGAAGGAGCTGAGAGTGGTGGTTCTTCCTGGGGCAAACCCCAGGGCCATCCAGTGGGGAGGCTCCCGGATGTGCTGTGTTTACCGTCTTGGCCCTGCAGCCTATACAAATACAAGGAGACAATGACCAGTATTTTACTCTCACCTCTGGGTCTCTCTTCTGGGCACTGGCACTTGACCTTGACTTCAGAGGTGGGGGAGGTGTCCTGAGAGCCCTTCCCAGTTGACCAAACAGGGTCAGCCTCACAGGGGTGCTTCAGGGTAGCCGCCTACAGCAGCTTCATGGGGCTCAGGGCTTCTACCTCAAGCAGAGCACGGTTCAGGGTCCAGAACCCCCCGTGGTGACAAGGAGAAGGGGTGCAGAGCATGCCCTGGTGTGTGCACGGCCTCACAGGAGAAGAGCTGGCCACCAGGAACCTGGGTCCCTGGCTCCATCAGGATTGCCATGCTGGGGGCCTGTGTCCAGTGGAGGCTCTGTCTAGCTGCCACCTCCCTACTCACACCATGTGGCTAACCCAGGGGTCAGCACACTATGGCCTGAAGGGCAAGTCCCACCCTCCATGGGTTTCTCCCCCACTACTTGTGTGCTTAGAATACTGTTTACATTTTGATATGTTTAGAATAAATTTCAAGAAAATTTGCAACAAGTGGAAAACCCTGAAGTTTCAATGTCATTGTCCATAAACACGTGTTATCGTTCATCATCTGGATACAGTCTGGGGCTGTGTCCAGGCTGGAAGTGGCACTGGGGAGCATGTTCCATGTACTTTATGACCTGGAAACATAAAATGTGTGACCCTTCACCCACCACGTCAGGATTCCTGGTGGATCCCTCTTCCCTGCTTGGGAAGAGACCACACTCTGTCCATGGTCCTGGCTGCAGGGGCTGGGGGGCTTCATACAACAACCAGTCTTTGTGCAGAGAAGGGAGCAGAGGGCAACTTTGTCCAGAAGCTGGCCCCTCCTTCTGGGCCTGCACTGGTCCCCCTGGACTGGCTCCTTAGGGCTCAGGTCCCCCTGACTGCTGTGGCAAAGGTGAGGCCCTCACCTGACCTCCAGAGCTCCACATACGCCCCCAGAGTCCTCCAGCCCCATGATGCCTCTGGGGAAGGGCAGGGCCAGCCAGCTGCAGCGGGCAGAGAAGCCCTCCCGGGGCCCTGGATCCTCCTGGGGAGGCGGAGACGCAGGAGGCCTAGGACCCCGGCAGGTACAGCTTCTGGAGGAAGGGGCCCAGAGGAGGCACAAAGGGGCTTGTGTTCCTGCCCCAGCCCAGCGCCAGGCACTTTTTCTGAAAAAGCTGCCAGTTTGGGAGCCTTCCTTCTCTCTGCAGACTGCCAGGGTTTGAGCTCAGAAGGAAGGTCTATCTGGCCGGGACTCCAGGAAGAGTACCTGGGGTGGGTATTCCCAGGAGGGAGGAAGTGTTGGCTGCCGGCCTGGACAAGGAGGGGCTGACAGGACTTGCCCCAGGGCACAGGGGGTGCATTTTCCCAGAGCACACGATTATTCGAGATGCATACACACGTGCATGCATGCTCAGTGGCTTCAGTCATGTCCGACTCTTTGCAATCCTAAGGACGACAGCTCACCAGGCTCCTCTGTCCATGGAATTCTCCAGGCAAGCATGCTGGGGTGGGTTGCCATGCCCTCCTCCAGGGGGTCTCCCCAACCTAAGGATTGAACCCATGTCTCCTGCATTGGCAGGCAGATTCTTTACCACTGGTGCCACCTGGGAAGCCCACATATACACACACATAAGCTCAACCAGTCAATCCTAAAGGAAATCAGTCCTGAATATTCACTGGGAGGATTGATGCTGAAGCTGAAACTCCAATACTCTGGCCACCTGATACAAAAAACTGACTCATTGGAAAAGACCCTGACGTTAGGACGACACAGGATGAGATGGTTGGATGGCATCACCCACTCAGTGAACATGAGTTTGAGTAAACTCCAGGAGATGGTGAAGGACAGGGAAGCCTGGTGTGCTGCCGTTCATGGGGTCACAAAGAGTTGGACATGACTGAGCGACTGAACTGAACTGAAGCTCAAAAGGCACCTCAGGCTTGTAGGCAGATACACCTGCCAGCTCTCCTGACAACAGGAGCTTGCACAAGCTCCTCCATGCATGTACAGCATGCACACGTAAGCAGCTAGCCCTCGTCCCAGGGGAGTTCTCCTGCCCTGCAGTCGCCTTCTTGCTGTGCCCTCCCAGGGCTGATGTAGCCAGCTTTCTGCTGTCTGTTTTACAAGGATTCTGATTCCATTGCGAGGGCCCCACACTAAGGCCCTCATCTCACATAAGGACTTCCCAAGGCCCCATTGCCCAACTCCTATCCTGCTGGGGCAGGGCTGTAACATACAGATTTGGAGGGAGCCCAACTTTCAGTTCGTAACCCATCCTGTGGGACTCTAACTTATTTTCCTGCCTCTGTGTTTCCTGCTAATTGATATCTGTATCCAGAGGCTTGAGCAAATACAAATCAATTTTTCTGGACAAGATACTTCAGAGTCCCAGGTGTGTCTTCTATCAGGAGGTCTGTGACGCTTGCTCATCTCTTGGTGATGGAGGCAGTTGCTGGACATCATTGCAAAGATCAACTTATTTATTCAATTGCACCATGGTGATATTCTACGACTCCTTCTCCATTGCTGCTGCTGCTAAGTCGCGTCAGTCGTGTCCAACTCTGTGCAACCCCATAGACGGCAGCCCACCAGGCTCCCCCGTCCCTGGGATTCTCCAGGCAAGAACACTGGAGTGGGTTGCCATTTCCTTCTCCAATGCATGAAAGTGAAAAGGGAAAGTGAAGTCGCTCAGTCGTGTCCCACTCTTCGCGACCCCATGGACTGTAGCCCACCAGGCTCCTCCATCCATGGGATTTTCCAGGCAAGAGTACTGGAGTAGGGTGCCATTGCCTTTTCCACTAATTAGCTGCAAATTGTCTGTAAAGAGTAAGTTTCCTCTGCTATTTAATTATTCTGAGGTACAGCTCATGTGTGACTGGAGCCCGGGTCTCCCAGACACAGGGGTGACGAGCTGCCTGCAGGATGGTGTGGCTCCACGTCCACTCCAGGGAGGCCGGACCAGCTCCGCCAACCTTGGCTCCTAGGAGGGGGTGGCCTCAGATGAGCCTGCTCTCCCCAGCCTCCTCTCGGCCATCTCCCTGGAAAGGCAGGACAGGAGCCCGAGAGGACTGGGGTGAGGGGCGGGCCGGGTGTCATCAGTGAGGGGCCCACCAGCTGTCCCCAGGCACCGCCGACCCCTGAGCAGGGTCTGCAGGAGGGGCCGTGGGGCTGGGCGGCCTCCTGCTGCTTCTGCTGCCGGATCTGCTGACCCCGAGGGGACCCTCCACCCCTGCCCCACCCCTACTCTGCTCTCCTGTGGGGCCTGGGTCTCCCGCTTCTCTCATCCTCCGGGGAACTTCCTGGATGTCCAGGATAGGGCTGCCAGCCAAGGCCCAGCCTGGGGTGCAGCACGCCTGCTGGGGAGGGGGCAGGAGAAAGAATCAAGGAGGAGACCCGGAAGCCCCTCAGTGCGGGTGGGGCCCCTCTGCCTGGAAGGAGAACTGCGACTCGCCCTGTCCTTGCACTCCTGGCCTTTAAGACCAGGAGGGTGACACCCCCCACCCTCTCCCCGCCCCTCCCCGCCCCGCCATCTGTCTGGTTTCCTAGGGGCCCTCGGGGACTTGCAGCCTCTGGGAAGGCCCAGCCCTGGAGTTCCAGCCAAGGGTCCAGGCCAGGGGCCCGCATGTAGGAGACATGGGAGGAGCAACAGAGGAGGAGACAGATCTGATGTGCGAGGCTGGGCCCCGTCTCCACTGGCCCAGCCCTCCAGGGTGCAGCCCCTCCAGGGAGGCCAGGAAGACTGTGGGAGACCAAGGGGCCCCCGAGGACCGTGGCCACCGCACATCAGCTGGGGACAGCCCTGAGGGGCAGGAGGGCGGGGCCCGCTCACCCCCCAGTTGGGCGCCCTTGGGGTTACAGCTTCCTTGGGTGGACGGGGTAGGTGGAGGGTGGCCACAGGCTCCTCACCTCGCCCCCAGCACCTGCGTCTGCCCCACCTCTGTCCTGATTGATTGATTGATTTGCGTGGTTGCGAGCAGCTGTGCTTTATTGACCAGGAGGTTGTCATCAGTGAGTGTGATGGGGGGTCTCCACCCGGGGCCCTGGATGCACAGCCGAGCACAGGCCAGGATACGGGGCCAGGGGCCTGTGTGCGCAGGAAGCTGAGCCGATGCTCCGATTCTCATTGCTACCTATCTTCACCAGCCCCTGACCCCAGCCCAGGACACCTGTTCACGGCTCCCGAGCAGGGCCCCCTGCCCACCCCACCCCTGAGGCCGGGAGGGCTGTGAGTCGGGGTCCCTTGTTTCCATACTGTGGACCTCCCTGGGCCAAGGTGACCAGGTCAGGACTGTGAGCGGGGAATCACACCGCTCAGGGCCACACCCGCCTGGTGTCTGCACCCACGGCCTATACAGACAGGGTGGGCGAACCCTGGCAGGTCTCCCTCAAGCAGCGTCATTGCCTCTTGTGCCTCTGCTGCAGCTGCTGGCCTTTCTCTTACCTGGGGCCCTGTGAACCCCGAGTGATGGCGTCCAGATTCACCCTCCTGGTGAGATTTGCAATTCGGGAGCCTTGGTGGTGAATCAGAAGACGGTGAATCTCAAATGGATTTGGGAGTTCCCTGGTGGTCCAGTGGTTAGGACTCAGCACTTTTACGGCCAAGAGCAGGCTCAAGCTTTGGTTGAGGGACTAAGATCTCACAAGCTGTGCAACACAGCCAAAAACAGAAGCTCAAACAAGCAAAAAAAAAAAAAAAAAAATGGGGGCTTTGAAGGAGACATCCAGGCACTTGAGGCCCAAGGCTCACAGTGACTCTGGTGCGTCATGAGTCCTGGTGTTGTGGAACCCAGAGTCGCAAAACACACCTCAAAGGACACTCAGACAGTGAAATACAGTTTATTACACCAGCAGGTCCAAGGGGAGTCAGTTCCCAACAAGCACCCTGATGTTTCTGAGAGGCCCAATTTTATACCCCCCACTGTGTGACGGTTACATGTTAGCAACCTCTTTGTTGTATATGATGGAGTTCTACAACAAGTGGGTACTAGGAGAACAAACAGTTAAGTTTAAAGGAGAGGAACAATGATTATGCATCAAGGGGGGATGTCTCCATGGTTAATCTAACAGGGGCAGCCTGACCTCAACAGCAATCTCTGCTGTGTGTAGCGAGAGAAGTCTCCAGGAGACCTGGTTTTCACCAGCAACGGTTTTCTCACTCTTGGGCAGGGCTCAGGCCCAGTCCACATCCTGTCTTTAAGACCAATGACAGGCTTCAAGATGGAGTCCCTCTTGCTTTCCTCACACTGGCCCCAACACTGGGACAGCTGGTCATCACCGTAGCCAAACACCCCATGTGGAGTGCATGTCTGTGTGTGTGTCTGTGTGTGTATTTCTGTGTGTCTCTGTGTGTCTGTGTGTGTATTTGTCTCTGTGTGTGTCTGTGTGTGTGTGTCTCTGTGTGTGTGTGTCTCTGTGTGTGTTTCTGTGTGTCTCTGTGTGTCTGTGTGTGTATTTGTCTGTGTGTGTCTGTGTGTGTGTGTCTCTGTGTGTGTGTGTCTCTGTGTGTGTGTCTCTTTGTGTGCGTCTCTGTGTGTGTCTTTGTGTGTGTGTCTATGTATGTGTGTGTGTCTGTGTATGTGTGTGTGTCTGTGTGTGTGTAGTGCACATCTGTGTGTGTGTCTGTGTGTGTAGTTTATATCTGTGTGTCTGTCTGTGCGTGTGAGTCTGTGTGTGTCTGCATATCTCTGTGTGTGTCTGTGAGTGTGTCTCTGTGAGTCTGTGTCCGTGTGAGTGTCTCTGTGAGTCTGTGTGTGTCTGTGTGTGTCTGTGTATGTGTGTGTGTTTCTGTGTGTGTGTGCCTCTGTGTGTGTGTCTGTGTCTGTGTGTATCTGTGTGTGTGTCTGTGTCTGTGTGTATCTGTGTGTGTGTCTGTGTGTGTGTGTGTCTCTGTATGTATGTGTCTGTGTCTGTGTGTCTCTGTGTGTGTGTATGTCTCTGTGTGTGTATCTGTGAGTCTGTGCCTGTGTGTGTATGTGTGTGTGTGTCTCTGTGTGTGTCCCTCAGACCCCACACTCTTGACGGCAGCAGACAGCAGAAATCGCTCAGCTCCCGGGCTCCCTCCACTCCCACCCCGCCTCCTGCTGTGTCAACAGTGAGTGAGGAGGAAGGAGCCCGAACCTCAGACCCTGCAGCCCGACCTTGGCCAGGACCCAGACTCCAGCCCTTTTGTCCTCTTTCTCCACAGCTTCCGGGGGTGTTTGCAGAGGATTCGGAAGACTGACACTTGTGCTTATAGAATCCACCCCAGCCCCGGCCTGGAAAACAGACCAAGAGGGTTCTCTTGGGGCCCATGGGGGGTCTCCTGGGGGGCGGAGGGAGTCCCGCCTCCAGCAGCTCCTCTTGGCCCCTGGCTGCCCACGCCGGCTGCAGGGCTGAATGTCTCTCAAGGCCCCGGGGCTGGCCAGCCCCTGCACCCTGACGGGCGTCTGGTGGCCCAGGACGAGGGCCACCGTCCAGGGAAAGGACAGGGGAGGGGCCGGGCACTGCACTGGTCAGTGCTGTGGAGGAGAAACAGCTCACAGCGCACATGCGAGGACCCTGCATGGCTCAGCTGGGATGTGGGTAAGGAAGGGGTTAGAGGCCCTGGAATGTTCCGAAGGCCGTGAGGCTGACGTCTGACCACGGACTAGATGAGGGGCAGGAGCCAAGCCCAGGATAAGCCGCCCGTCCCTCAGCCTGGACCCCAGGGCTCAGGTGTGGCGCATGTCTGGTCTCTGAACTTTCTAGGACCGCTGAGAAGGAGCTCACGGGCACCAGGCTGGCTCTGCCAAAGGCCTCGGGCATCTTGGCCCTGAGTTCCCAGAGCAGCAGCAGGAACCCTGCAGGGAGCCCTGGGCCATGGGAGTTTGCAGCACGTGGGCATGAGGGCTGCGGGGACACAGGAAGGGACATCTCTCCCCAGAGGGCACCAGATGGACCCTGGACGGACATCTGAATGTGGGGCAGAGAGGTGGGGAGTTTAAATCCCACAGCTCACTGGGTCAAGCACACCAACTCTCCTGAAGATAGGAGAGGAATACCCCTCTGAGAGGTGCTGTGAGGATTAAATGAGATCACACTTGTGAAACCCCTGGGCATTAGGCCTGACCACATGTGGGTTCAGGATCAATGCTAGTCTTCCTTCCATCCATCCCTCCCTCCCTCCCTTACTGCAGGTATAAATGCTCACACACACAAAGCTCTTCCACAGGAGTAGCTTCCACCAGCAGCACTTGGGAACTGGCTCCTTTCTGTTGCAGAATTAATTCCTTGCCCCTGACTTGCTAAAAGGGACATCTGTTTCAGTCCTGAGGAGACTGGACCCCTTTTCTGGTGCCCACCTGTCAGGACCCACGTTAGGCATTATTGACAAAATGGAGGCACGGCCCCAGACCCCTCTCCTCATTCTGCAGGCATGGTCCCGGGATGAAGGAGTTAGGCCTTCTAATTCTGACTTGTCTTTTCCTCTCCTCGGCTGAGTTGACTGAAAAGGAATATTAAGGTGCTTATTGTTTTTGAGAGAAGCATGAGAAGGCATAAAGCCTTCTGCAGCTGTGCTCAAAGAATAATTCATAAAGTTAATCACTGACATTTGTTCAAGGACTTTTACAAAAAAGTGTTCCAGAGTGAGCACACAGGCCGCAGCTTGAGACCATGGGAGGGATTGCTATCTGAAGCCTATTTGTGAGGAAAGTGTTTATGGCAAAGGAGTTTGCTGAATTTAGGGCTTAGGAATAATTAAAATAGTTAGAAGCTAAAGATTTAAGGGATGCTGTAATGTTAACATATTCTACTATAGCTTATAGAAATTAGGGACTTTAGAGATATTATTAGGTAGAAGCCCTTTCTAAGAAATAGTGAGCTTAGGATACTAGGGGCAAACAGGATTTAGAAAGATAAGAAATAAACTAAGGAATGTGGTATGCAGCCCAGACATTAGCATGAGTTATGGTGTATTCACCAAGGACACATGAGAAAAAGTAGATAAGAGAATCACTGAGGAAGGAACTCCTTTTGAAGGGCAACAATGATTTATGGAGACAACAAATCTGGGTCAGTGGGAACTGAAAATATCAAACCTCTGACCTAATGCTTTTGTAAAAGTATAAAAGCTTGAAATAAACAGGCAGTCCAAGAAAACTGAGAGGCTGCCTCATTTTCTCGCCGACACCGCTCACCCCTTCAGGTTGAATCCCTGGCTGCTGGAGCTGGACTCCGGCACCCACCTTCCCTGGAGCTGACAGCTGGGAGGGGGTCGCCTGCCAGTGACTCCTGGTTGGGGAAACGAGGGTCAGGATGGAAGGTTGCTGGAAGGAGGTTGCTGGAAGAGAGGACTGATGTTTACAGCAGGCCCTGCCTTAGTCTGGGGAAGGCAGGAGAAGAGGAGGATGTGGAGGAGAGTCAGAAGCCGGGGCGGAGGCATGGGGGGGCAGGGTGCCAACTAGGTGGGGGGCCGTTGTGGGGGTTCATTGCGAAGCGCACGAACAGGCACAGTCCAGCCACGTTTGGGAGCCGGTTCTCAGGGATTCCTTCGTGGTTCCCACAGCAAACACCGAGGCATCCTCCAGGCTGAGCCCTGTCCCACAAAGTCACGCGTGGTGGAGACGCCGCCCGGGTCCTCAGCATCTCTGGTGATCCACATGCGAGGCTCAGACGGTGCGCCAGCTGGCGGCCAGCACCCAGGCCCAGGGAGCCTGGAGGCCCCTGGAGCCACTGCCCTCGGGAACAAGAACCAGGCATGCACACCTGAGTGCAGGACCTTTATTCAGTGTGGGCACTCAGCGTCGCTCTGGCCTTGCCTACTGGGGTCCAGCCCCAGTGGAAGCAGGGGTTTCGAAGGGGAGACGGCTTCGCGATCAGGATACGATAGAATTAAAGATATAGAGAGTGGTTAAATAAGGATAGCTCAGTGAGAAAATTCAGTGGAGAAAAGAGGCTGAATAACTTGGTTTATGTGGAAAGCTAATAAAATTCCAAAATAAGGAATTTACGTCACCTACTAGGCCACAGGCGTCTTCCCGTTCTCCCAAAGGAGAGGAGACACTAAGGCCTCCCCGGTCAGATCTTAGAAGCCCAGGCAAAATTAGTAGGCTTGACGAGCCTCCACGCCCCAGATGGAAATTCAGCCAGAAGGTGAGAGAAAGAATGACATGGGGAGACCAAGTTGCGGTGAACAAGGCCCGCACTTTATTTTCCAAAGTAGTTTTTATACCTTAAGTTATGCATAGAGGATAATGGGGGAAGGGGTAGAGTCAGCAGTAAGCCAGGCTTTCTTCCTGCAAACTTATCATATGCAAAAGTTTAGGTGATTTACATCATCTTCTGGCCCGGAGGCCTGTTAACATTTTAAGATCCTTTCTTCAGAAAACTTATTTTTCTCTAAAGGTGATTTTTCTAAAGTCAGGCGCCACCCTCTGAAAGCATTAGATAAAGTTGCATTCCTATAGGGCAAAGGTGTGGTGGGCTATAACAAGAAAAATTATTAAGTCAAGGGTCCAAGGTTACAAACATTAAAGCTACCACTTACATTCCTATGCATCAATTATATTAATCAATACTCTGCCAGGGACACAGTAGGTAAGGGATATGGAAACTTAGCAGCAAACATTGGCCCAACAAGTGAAAAATCCTTCACCAATACAATTTTTAATCAATCTTTTAACTGCTCAAAGGAATCTGTATTTAGACAGTTTAGAACATTTCATGCCTCTCACAGTTGGGAGGCTCTGAACAATCATATGTGGCCGGAAGAACCTATTCAGGCAGGCTGCTGCTGCTGCTGCTAAGTCGCTTCAGTCGTAGGTTGAAACACCCTTGGCACACCCAGGAACTTTATTAACTGGAGTTGTAAGTTAACTCTTTTTCAGGGAGAGGGTGGGGGACAGCCCCCCGTAAAGTCAGAGGTGTAGGTGAGAGCACAAAGCAGTAAAGTAGGCAGACTCTGGTTTTGGGGGTAGATGCTCGAGAATTTCCAGGAGGACTCCTAAGGCTCGATCCCGCCTTTGCGTATGCCAAGCCTCCTTCCTCATGACCTTTGCCACGGGCGGAGTTCCTCACGCTGGCTCCCGGCACTTGCCAACTGGTACCAGCCCGGGGTCACTTGGTCTCCGGTCCCGACGGGTGGTCAGAGCCCACCTGACTGCGAGGAAGCCCCGCGCGGGGGGCGGATCTGGGACTAGGCCTCGCTAGGTCCTGCTTCCCTGGGCGTGTCGTCGGCTCCCCGGTCACCACGGCAGGCCGACTGCGCGGACGGCTTCTTGGGGCCCAATCCCCACCTGAAGCTGATTCCCGAAAGGCAGAGGAGCGGGTACAGGCAGCCGGCCGACCAACCCGAGTGGCGGCTGGGAGGCGGGCGCGCGCGGTACCCGGCGGCGGCTGGCGCCCCTGCTGGTATCGCAGCGCGGGTTCGGGACGCGGCTGCCGGGCAACGCCTCTAAGCGTGTCCACTGCGGGGACTCCAGTCCAGGCTGCTGGGGGCTCCTGTCCGCGGGCTCCAGTGTGCCCCAAACCCCAGCCGGACGCTGGGAGGGATGCAGACTCACCGGCCGCCCCTCCCTACCCTAGCACCCTCCTCCCTACTCCAGGACTGATGTTTGTTCTGAAACACCCAAGATGCACAAAGCCGAGGGGTTCGTGGGGAGGAAGTATTCAGGCAGGCTCTGCCCAAGGTGAGCCCCAAGGGGAGACAGAAACAACGGCCCAGCAGAGGCTGGCTGCAGAGAAAGTGGAGACAGGGCCCCACCCTTCCCTCACTTGGGTGGAGTTGCCTGAGCTCTTGGTAGATTTCCTGTGTAAATTGCAAATCTAAACCCCTGCCCCTTCCATAGACTTGGAATAAGGTGTCACTCGGATCAGGCCTCCAGACCAGATGTCTGAACCCTGGTGACATCACGTCACTGCTTTTTTCCCACAGTATCTGAAAGAACAGCCTGGGAGAGGTTGATCACCTTGCCCAAGGAGCTTTGGGGAGATAGTGGCCAAGGCCAGAAGGATCTTGGGGACAAGACCTGAGCCCGACCACAATTGCCACATGCCATCACCCTGGATCCGCAGAGACCCCGCTGAGCTCCAGGCGCCCTGCTCCTAGGCCTCTTCCCAGCACCCCTTTCCCTGTCCCTGGTTTTTGCAAACGTCCCCCAGCTAAGGGGTACATGCAGATCTCAGCACAATCCAATCCACCTTCCCAGGGCACGGCACCGGAGGACAGCTGTCATCCACTCCACCCCCCCGGGACAAGGGGGAAGCCCGCCTGCGGGGGAGGGGACGCAGAAGAGCTGCCAGCCGGCTAAGCCCTCAGCAAACAGGACCCCAGGAAGCCGTGAAGACAAAGCTGGAGAGTCCCCTCCGCCACACCTAAGGCTGGAGAAGCTCCGCTGTGAGTCTTGCTGCCTTTTCTGGATCCTTCCTTCTGCCTTCCCTGACCAGAAAGAAGGGAGTGTCCTGAAAAGCAGCTGCAGATACACTTGTCTACGCGTGCCTCACAAGAGTCCTGTGAACCCCTATGACTTTATTACTGCTTCAGGAAGAGACAGATCTGGGAGTTCCCTGGTGGCCTAGTGACTGGGATTTCACTATGAAGGTCTGGGTTCGATCCCTGGTCGGGGGACCAACCTTCAAGCCTTGAGGCCTGGCCAAAATACAAAAAGAAAAAAAAAACCCAGAAAGGCAAATCTGCAAACAGCCAGAATTTAGAAGTCATGCTGAATGTGAAATTCAAGCTATCTGGGAGGACTGTAATTTACATGACAAGGTCACAGGTGATGTGAAAGAGTGGTCTGAAGTACCCTTTATACCAAAGGAAAGATGAAATTTCCATAGAAGACGACGAAAACATTGGAGCTTTCCTCCACATCTGAGTTCACGGATTCCTGCATTTTCCCCACAGACTCCAGGTTAAGACCACAAAGTGACCCTCCGGTGTGGACTGTAGCCTGCCAGGCTCCTCTGTCCATGGGATTCTCCAGGCAAGAATACTGGAGTGGGATACCATACCCTTCACCAGGGGATCTTCCTGACCCAGGATTCAAACCCGGGTCTCCCACATTGTAGGCAAGATTCTTTACCATCTGAGCTACCAGAGAAGCCCAAGTGATCCTCAACAGGCATTTAAATTTAAAATTAGAGAAGAGGAACATGTCGGCGAGGATCTCCCCCAAGAGATGAGGATCCCTCTGGAAACCTTCGCTGGTCTGGGGATCTGAGCCCAGACTTTGCAGCCAGACCTCCTCCCCCCGAATCCCGACTCCGCCACTCGTGCCGTGTGACAGGCCGAGCCTCTGTGTCCTCTGGGCCTGCGCTGTCTCCTTCTGCAAGCGGGGAAGCAGAAGTCCTGTCCCTCTAGGGCCGTCGGGCAGAGAGCTGAGGGGGGACAGGGCAGCCTCTGTACCGTGGCTGAGGGGCAGGCTGCTGCAGTCTGATGGAGGTGTTGAGAGAATGTGCCAGGCCTGGGGGCTGCTTTCCTTTCCCTTCAGGCTGTAACAGATGCCCCCTTTCAAGAAGTGGGGTCCTGGGGATGCCTGGCTCTGGCCATTTCCGTGTTGATCTCTTGGCCTGGAGGCCTCCCTCCCTTAACCCCACCTGGCCAGCTCTCACTCAGCCTTTATACTTAGCTCAGATAGTGCCCCCTCTGAGAAGGCTTCCCTGAAGCACACCCACCACTGGGCTTATGCCTGAGCCCAGGGCGCTAGACCTGTTACTATCAATGCAGTTGTAACAGCCAGCTGCCTCCATCAGCTTCTGTATCCACTTCTCATGGGGAACCCCTGGCTGATCCCTGGGCTCTTCATTTCTCTGGTGTCCAAGGATCCATCTGTGGCCTAGGCCTTAGCAACGGTATGATTAGTGAGTGAATGGGTGAATGAATGATTAAGTGGCTTCCCCAAGTCCCTGTACACTCAGAGAATCCTGGAATTGAGCCTGGACAGCTCAGGCTCCCTGGATGGCCTTGCAGCAGAGAGCCAGGGTGGGGCCTCTGGGAGCCCCGAATCCTGGGATCCGGTGGGGTCTGCATGGGCAGGCCCTGCTTTCTGTCAGAATCACCCAGCCCTGGGGTGTTGGACCCCCTCCTGCCTCCTACTGCAGCTCTGCTCAGTGAGCTCCGCCCCAGAGGCCTCGTCCCCACAAACTCAGAAGGCTTTGTTCGCATCCCCGGCCAAGGAGCACCCTGGACCCACTGTAGCTGCAGAAGCTGGATTTATTGGTGGATTCTGATTCAGGGCTGCAGTCAGGTCCCTGCTGCCTTGTGCCCACCACCAACCAGATGGCCTTGGCAGGTAACCCACAGCTCAGACCTGGAAATTCAGGAATGGTCATTTCTCTTTGGTTGCGGTGCTATTTTTTTAAGAATGAAGGATAACCCCATTCAAAGCCAATGCTGGTAATGCCCAGAAGCTTGTAGTGGCCACAGACTCCGATGAGCACCTTGTCACTTTCATCAGGGAAAGCAATAAAGGTGTTGCCATCTTCCTTCCCAAATGGGAACAACCTCCCTCGGTCCGTGTATATGACCAAGTAGCGGAGGAAATTCTTATAGGAGCCGTAGATTCCTGTAATGTGTTCTTCGGGCAGCAGAATGACTTCCTGAGGTGTCCCACCTGGGGCTCCATATTTCTCACTCCAGGAGGAGCCAAACCTCACCTGGATACTGGAAGAAAGGGCGAGCTTTGAAGGTCCAGGGTCTGGGTAACCCACAAATCCCCAGTCCTGTAAACACCACCCCTCTATGTCCAGCAAGGACAGCCTATCACTGCACCATAAATCCCTGAGCTCCTGACTTTGGTGCCTGAGTCAGGCTTCCTGGTCTCAGCACCTGCTCTGCCACTTTCAGGCTCTGTGATTTGGGGCTTGTTAACCAGCCTCTCCAGGGCTAAGTTTGCTCATCTGCAAAGTGGGACTGATTTGGGGGAGCAGTCACTGAGATCTTCCATCAGGAGAGCTCCCCAAGGTGCCCAGTCACCGTGACCCTCAGGAGGTACAGCTGGTCTCCTGGCTCAGAGTAGGGACCTGACCCCCGGCCCAGCATTTGGAGCCCCAGTCACTGCACTAGGCCAGGTGGGGGCCCCAGGAGCAGGTGACCTGTCTCTGTGACCTTCCCCCACCTCAGTGTCCATCCCAGAGTGTCCCCTCCTCACTGGCCCCGCCCACACTCTGGCCCTGCCCACACTCTGGCCCCCATGGTGTCTGCTGCTCAGGCCCATTCCTTCTCCCCAGGTCCCTGGGACCCTGAAAATGCAGAGCAAATATCTACCCCAGGCCTGGAGCAAAGCACCCATTTAACCATTAGGGGAAGACCCTGGGCTTGCTGCCTCTACACTTCTAGTGTTCAATCAGTGGTCCTCTTTCCTTTTCTCTTTGACCCTAACCTGGGCAGAACTGCTTTCCCATAGGCATTCTCAAACTGAGAGACCATTTCTGGTTGAGCTGAGTTGGGGTTGAAAGGCGACAGTGGGGAGAAGCACCCCTCCCTTTCGGTCATCCCAGGAAGCAGAGGCCGGACTTGCAGGAGAATAGGGGAGGGGACAGGGCTGGGGTGCAGGGGAGGAAACAGCAGAGGAAGAGGGACAGACCTCAGCTGACTCAGGAGACATCAGCACCCCAGTGAGGGTGCTGGGAGGAGGGACCAGCCCCCTCCCCAGGTTCCTGAGACTGGGGCAGGGGCTGGGATGCAGTGATGGGCTCCCGGGCCCTGCTCAACTCACCTCTTGATTAGGCCCAGAGGACCTATGAACACTCGAATCCCGGTGATATCGTTTTGGAAGTCTCTAGAGGTACTGAAATAGGTACCTCCTCCAGGCCCATACTTCTCTATTAGATGAAAGAACCAGGTGGGGAAGAGAAAAAAATAAGCACACGGTGACGTGTTGGCTGTTTCTACCCAGAGGAGGACACAGCCCCTCAGACGAGGGGACAGGCCTGAGAGCAGAGTCCGTCTGTGACAAGGGCTGGCCCAGACCCCAGCCCTGGACAGAGGGAGGGGTGAAGGGGGCCTCCAGGGGGGTGGGCTGGGGGGACCCCCAGCCAGACTTACGCTGTGCCCAGCAGGTGGGGCTCCACAGGAAGGCGAGGGTCAGCCACAGCAGCATGGCTTCTGGCTGGAGATTCAAGGGCTCCTGGGGAGAATAGCACAGGCCTACGATCTCAGAGAGGGGCCTCCCCTGACCTCGTGGGCCCAAGCATGGTGGGGGCAGGGCCTTACCTGGCCTGCGGAGTCTGTCTTTTGGTACCTGGATGTCCGCCACTGGGCCTTTTATACCCTCCTGGGCCATGTGGGCCCCCCTCCAGGAGGAAGGAGTCAAGGGGTCAGCAGGGAGCAGGAAGGAGCTGGTGGGGGGGTCTTCTGGGGGAATCCCCAGAGCCATCCAGTGGGGAGGCTCCCGGATATGCTGTGTTTATTGTTTTGGCCCCGCAGCCTACACAAATACACGGAGACAATGACAGGTATTTTACTCTGACCTCTGGGTCTCTCTTCTGGGCCCTTGCACTTGACCTTGACTTCAGAGGTGGGGGAGGTGTCCTAGAGCCCTTCCCAGTTGACCAAACAGGGTCAGCCTCACAGGGGTGCTTCAGGGTAGCTGCCTGCAGAGCTTCGTGGGGCCCAGGGCTCCTGCCTCGTGTAGAACCCAGTTCAAGGTCCAGAACCCCCACGTGATGACAAGGAGAAGGGGCACAGATAGTGGCCTGGCATGTGCCAGTTTCACTGGGGAAGAGCTGGCTTCCAGGAACCGGGGACTCCGGCTTTATCGGGATGGTAGTGCGGGGGCCTTGGTGTCAGAGTGGAGGCCCTGTCTAGCTGCCACCTCCCTTACTTACATCATGACCCGGGGTCAGGGGTCAGCACACTGTGATCCGCAGGCCAAGTTCCGCCTGCCATCGCATCTTACACAATCCGTGAGCTAAGAATACATTTTACATTTTAAATGATTAGTAAAAATTCAGAAGAATAATGTGAGATTTGAAAAGTTCATGAAATGTCAATGCCATTGCCAATAAACAAGTGTTATCACCCTTTTGGGTTTCCCTACAGGCTCAGCGGTAAAGAACCCGCCTGCAATGCAGAAGATACAGACATGGCTTCGATCCCTGAGTCAAGAAGGTCCGCTGGAGGAGGGCATGGCAACCCACTCCAGAATTCTTGCCTGGAGAATCCCATGGAGAGAGGAGCCTTGTGGGCTACAGTCCACGGGGTCATGAAAAGTCGGACACGACCAGGCAACTCAGCACACATGGAGCAGAGAGCAGCCTTGTCCAGAAGCTGGCCCCTCCTTCTGGGCCTGCACTGGTCCCCCTGGACAGGCTCCTTAGGGCTCAGGCCCCCCTGATTCCTGTGGCAAAGGTGAAGCCTTCACCTGACCTCCAGAGCTCCACATACGCCCCCAGAGTCCTCCAGCCCCATGATGCCTCTGGGGAAGGGCAGGGCCAGCCAGCTGCAGGGGGCAGAGAAGCCCTCCCGGGGCCCCGGATCCTTCTGGGGAGGTGGAGACGCAGGAGGCCTAGGACCCCGGCAGGTACAGCTCCTGGAGGAAGGGGCCCAGAGGCGGCACAAAGTAGCTTGTGTTCCTGCCCCAGCCCAGTGCCAGGCACTTCTTCTGCTAATGCTGCCAATTAGGAGGCTTCATTCTCACTGCAGACTGCCAGGGTGTGAGCCCAAAAGCAGGGTTTGTCTGGCCAAGACTCCAGGATGCAGTACCTAGGGTGGGAGTTGGAGGAAGTATTGGCTGCCAGATTGGACAAGGAGGGGATGAGGGCACTTGCCCGAGGGCACACGGGCGGCACATTATCACGGAGGGCAGGGGCATGGTTATAAGAGACACACATGCACACACGTGCTTTCAAAATGCACGTGTGCAACACAGGATGCACCTTCTAACATTTGCCCAGCTATCCCTACACCCAGGAGTTTGCACTGCCCTGAGCAGCTGTGTGCACCATGCACACCTATGCTGGAAGCCCGGTCCCCAGAGGAGCCCTGCCCCCTCGGTCACCCGGGGCCCAGTGCTGGCTCTGAGCCCACTGCGGAGATTTAACACAGGCCCTTTGTCCCTGGGGATCAGAGTTGCGCACAAGGGGGTTTAGGAGCATTGAGACCATAATCCCCTCTGTGGGCGTACCCCGGATCTCAGTCTTCCAGGAGCCCGGAACAACTGGGTCTCCTTCTCCCAGCCGGGGCAGATGCTGAGCCAACTGGCATGTGGGTCGGGGGCAGGTCAGGACTAACATCCCTTGCCTCCCTCTCCACTATGCTCTGCAGTCCTAGGACAGCCGATTGAGGCCTTGGTCCCCAGCACACTCAGAGCTGGTGGGCACCTCCCTGTGGCCCCTCGGCAGGGAGCCCCTGCCTTGCTTGCTTGGAAGCTGGATCCTGCGTCCCAGGCTCAGGCTCCTGGGGCACGGCAAGGGGTGCTGGCTCCTGCAGGCGGCCACATCTGATGTCCGAGGCCCCAGGAATCAGATGGAAGATCCTGCTGAGCAGGGTAGTGGGGAGATCAAGAAGGGAAGGGGCATTCTGTCCCAGTCCCAAGAGGAGTCCAAAGCTGGCCTTTGTGCCTGGTGGGGCTTCCCTGGTGGCTCAGATGGTAAAGAATCTGCTTGCAATGCAGGAGACCCGGGTTCCATCCCTGACTTGGGAAGATCCCTTGGAGAAGGAAATGGCTATCCACTCCAGGATTCTTGCCTGAAGAATCCCATGGACAGAGGAGCCCAGCAGGCTGCAGCCCATGGGGCTGCAGAGTTGGAAACGACTGAGCGACTTTCCCTCGCTTGCCTTTGGGGGGCTGTTGCCACACCAGGTGGCCCCCTCTGAAAGGACAACTTGGCTGTGTATTTCTGAAGCTCTCGATTCTCCGCCTTTGCTCATTCCCTTAAAAATCTCACTGAATGCTCTAAGCAAAACATTTTTCTCCAGCTTTCTGCAGAGAAACTCAGTACTTTTAATGGAATGCCAGGTAGCCCGGCCACACGTTTTTGTCTAATCTTATATGTAATTAAAGTCCCATTAGTGCAAGTGCTGAAAATAAAATGACCTCCACCCCAGGGTCAGGTTGATGGAGGCAAGATCTCCAAGTTCCATTCCCCGAGGCTGCCCTGACACAGTGCTTTTCACCTTGTGTATCGGTCAGCCTGGGCTGCTGTAACCAGTACTGCAGACTGGGGGCAGGGGGAGGGGCTCAAACAACAGAGGTTTATCCCTTACAGTTCTGGAGGCTGGAAGTCCAAGATCAAGGCTCCAACGGACTCGGTTCTTGGTGAGGGCTTGCTTTCTGGTCCAACCCACTGCAGGGAGTTAACCAAACAGACTGAGGTTTTCTGAGAGCCTCTCATGAACCCCAGATTCACTGTATCCTGCCTACAAACCCCTAGACCCATATCAATGCAAGCCCATCTGCCTCCCTCTTTTTTTAACTTAATTAACTTTTTAACTTTTGTCTGTTCTAGGTCTTCGTTGTTATGCGTTGGCTTTCTCCAGTTGCGACAAGTGGGGGCTCCTCTGTAGTTGTGAGCACGGGCTTCTCGTGGCGGTGGCTTCTCTCGTTGTGGAGCACGGGCTCTAGGCGTGCAGGCTTCAGTAGTTGTAGCGCGTGGGCTCAGTAGTTGTGACACACAGGCTTAGTTGCTCCCTGGCATGAGGTCTTCCTGGACCAGGCATCGAACCAGTGTCCCCTGTAGTCAAACTGGTGTCTCCTGTAATTCCCATTACAAGGTGGATTCTTAGCCACTGGGCCATCAGGGAAGCCCCTGCTTATATCTTTGAGAAGCTTCAGTTCAGTTCAGTTCGGTCACTCAGTCACGTCTGACTCTTTGCAACCCCATGAACTGCAGCATGCCAGGCCTCCCTGTCCATCACCAACTCCAGGAATCCACCCAAACCCATGTCCATCGAGTTGATGATGCCATCTAACCGTCTCATCCTCTGTCGTCCCCTTCTCCTCCTGCCCTCAATCTTTCCCAGCGTTAGGGTCTTTTCAAATGAGTCAGCTCTGTGTATCAGGTGGCCAAAGTATTGGAGTTTCAGCTTCAGCATCAGTCCTTCCAAAGAACACCCAGGGCTGATCTCCTTTAGGATGGACTGGTTGGATCTCCTTGCAGTCCAAGGGACTCTCAAGAGTCTTCTCCAACACCACAGTTCCAAAGCATCAATTCTTCGGCGCTCAGCTTTCTTCACAGTCCAACTCTCACATCCATACATGACCACTGGAAAAACCATAGCCTTGACTAGACGGACCTTTGTTGGCAAAGTAATGTCTCTGTTTTTTAATATGCTGTCTAGGTTGGTCATAACTCCTTCTGAGGAGTAAGTGTCTTTTAATTTCATGGCTGCAGTCACCATCTGCAGTGATTTTGGAGCCCAGAAAAATAAAGTCAGCCACTGTTTCCACTGTTTCCCCTTCTATTTGCCATGAAGTGATGGGACCGGATGCCATGATCTTAGTTTTCTGAATATTGAGCTTTAAGCCAACTTTTTCACTCTCCTCTTTCACTTTCATCAGGAGGCTTTTGAGTTCCTCTTCACTTTCTGCCATAAGGGTGGTGTCATCTGCATATCTGAGGTTATTGATATTTCTCCCAGCAATCTTGATTCCAGCTTGTGCTTCTTCCAGCCCAGTGTTTCTCATGATGTACTCTGCATAGAAGTTAAATAAGCAGGGTGACAATATACAGCCTTGACGTACTCCTTTTCCTATTTGGAACCAGTCTGTTGTTCCATGTCCAGTTCTAACTATTGCTTCCTGACCTGCATACAGGTTTCTCAAGAGGCAGGTCAGGTGGTCTGGTATTTCCATCTCTTTCAGCATTTTCCACAGTTTATTGTGATCCACACAGTCAAAGGCTTTGGCATAGTCAAGAAAGCAGAAGTAGATGTTTTTCTGGAACTCTCTTAGAATTGCTGGGGTCCAGCATTCTTAGAGAATTACTCTGTTTGTACATGTCTTGTTGTTTTCTAGAGTTTGGAAGTGTCTAAGAGAAGCAGGTGTCCATGCTGCCCCACCTGCTTATCTTTCCTTCCATCTTTCTGTCCTTGAACTTGTCTTTCCAAACAGATTTCTGGAACAATGTTCAAACAAAACTAGGGTTACTTCCAGATGATGGAATTTAAGGCATTTTTCTATCTCTCTTCTGTTCTTTTTCGTACCACTTCCATTTTTAAAATAGGGTTGTACTAATTTTACAAAGTAAAAATGATTGTTCTTTTTTAAATGGGATACATTTTTAACCTATAAGTTCTCAAAAGATATGAAATTGGAGATTCCCAGGGTCAGGAACAATATGGGGAATGGGTTCTCTTACTTACCTGGGGGAGTGTACTGAGGACCTTCTCATGACTTAAAAACCTTACAAACATGAAGCCCATTTGGCTAAAACATTGCGCCCACAGAAAAGGTATCTTAAGAAATGATGAGAGGGACTTCCCTGGTGGTCCAATGGCTAAGACTCCATGCTCCCAACACAGGAGACCCGGGTTCAATACCTGGTCGGGTAACTAGATCCCACCTACCACGAATAAATGATCCTGCATGTCGTCACTAAGACCGGTGCAGCCAAATAAGTAAATGAATAGGAGTGATTGGGAAGATGTGCCAAATTTATAAATTAAGGTTTTCCTAAAGATATCATTTTACTTTTCTTTTTTTTTTTTTAAGAATTAAAAAAAACGTTTAACAAATATCAAACACACGCAGGATAGAATCACTGTGAGGAGGGGGAAGGGAGGGGTTGACTTGACACTCAAAAGCCTCATCAGAAACGGCAGAGACTGGGGGAGACTGAAGAGCCACACACACTGACACATGTGCACTGGACGAAGGGCAGGGCACAGACTGTCTGGGTCTAGATAATGGTTTCTTCCTTCAGCAGCGTCTCCTTCTGCATGGAGCTCAGTTCTCCTCCCAGACTATCCAGGTTTTCCAGGTACGAGATCTCTTGGGTGTCCTCAGTACTCTGGGAAATGGGCAACAAATGGCATCTAGGACAGGCTATTTCTTGGATGAGGCAGATGGCACCAGCCACCATGAACAGAAGGATGCTGAAGCCCAGGACGTAGTAAGGCCACTGTATGGAGAACTGCGGGGGGCTGGGCTTCATCCGCAGACTCTGGATCTCCAGGGCATGCAGCAACAAGGCCAGGAAGGCACAAGCCCCTGTGAGGAAACTGATGAAGGCTGACACAAAATTGTGCTTCCGGGTCCTCGGAAAGAGCTGAGACGCAAAGGACACCATGATGAAAGTGGTGAGGAAAGACAAGACAACGGCGGACAGCAGGGAGACTCGGCCGAGGATGACGTAAATGGATAAGGGTCGAGGCTTCCAGCACTTGATATGGAAGCAGTTCTCAAACAGGCCACTGAAGAACACTTCCTGGGACTCCTCGTTCACCAGCCGCACCCAGAAGGGGAAGATGGAGACCAGCCAAGATATCATTTTAAATGACAGCAACTTTTCAACTATCCAACACTAGGAGACTGATTACAAGTTTGGTTCTGGTGATTTTTTTTTAAGTTTCTTCTTTGAGCTCCTTTGACTGACTTTTATTTTCTAACAAGAAGGCATTATTTTGATAATCATCATAAAGCTACTTTTACTTTGCTAAGAAGTCTGGTTCTGCAGAGCGATTTTCCCCATTAGCTGAACATTTGTCCAAGGTGGGGGCGTCATGAGCAGCCCCAGATAGGACACGTGCCAATTCTTCAAGCTTCCCACTTTAAAAGGAAAAACAATCCTCTTTATTAGTCAGATGACCTGGTGGCTCTGCCATCGGATTCTGTAGGGGAGAGATCTCCTGGACGTGGACAGCAAGGGAGATTCCCATGAAGAGGGGCTCTACGCAGGAAACCTGAGCAGCTGGTGAATGACAAAGAGGGTGAGGGCGATGGGAAGGCAGGGCCCAGAGCCGTCACAACGTAGACACGAGTGCAGGGAAATGAGCGTTGTTTCAGGCGCCTCAGTTCGTTGTGTTTTCATCTACCAGCTGTATTTAGCAAAAGGAGAAAATGTCAGTGTTGAGCCATTTCCTCGCTTCTAGACAAACACCGGGCCGGCTTGAGAAGCCGGATCTCAGCTCACTACCGCCCCCTCGTGTCAGACGGGGTACCTGGGAGGGACAGGTGCAGAAAGGAAATGAAATTGTACTGGAGAAAAATCCACCTGAGAAGGGGGAGGCTGTCCGCTCGGGTGGGTCCTACGAGAGAGAAAGAGAGAGAGAGAGAGACTCCAAGGGAACTGTGAAGATTCAGCCTGGCTCTAGAGACGGTGGAACAGCATCCACACATCCCTTAAGAAATCCCTCACAAGTGACAGTTCTATTGTCAAGAAATTTGGGAAACGCAACCCACTATATTTTCTCTTTCAGATTCCTGATGCATTTTAGCAAGTAAAAGTCATTGAAAAGTTCTGCAACAAAAAAATTTTTTTATTATTACAACTTTTATTCTGAAAAACTAATTTTTTTCTTTATATTTTTTAATTTATTTTTTTATTGAAGGATAATTGCTTTACAGAATTTTGTTGTTTTCTGTCAAACCTCAATATGAATCAGCCATAGGTATATCCCCTCCCTTCTGAACCTCCCTTCCATCTCCCGCCCCATCCCCCCACTCTAGGTTGATACAGAGCCCCTGTTTGAGTTTCCTGAGCCATGCAGCAAATTCCCATTGGCTGTCTATTTTACATACAGTAATGTAAATTTCCACGTTACTCACAACATACATCTCACCCTCTCCTCCCCTCTCCCCATGTCCATTAGTCTATTCTCCATGTCTGTTTCTCCACTGCTGCCCTGTAAATAAATTCTTCAGCACCATTTTTCTAGATTCTGTATATATGCATTAGAATATGATATTTGTCTTTTTCTTTCTGAGTCACTTCACTCTGTATAATAGGTTCTAGGTCAACAAAAAAATTTTTTTAAAGATTTCACTTTCCCCAATGTCTGTGATCATAAGCTCCTTTTACAAATGAAGTCTATTCACAGCCTTGGGAAATAACATTCCATGGAATACATGTTGGGAACCACTGCTAAAATAGAGGCATGGCTGAGGAGGGCTGGGCTGTTCCAGAATCGATCTAGAGAAAGAGAAGTAAGGTGGTCATTCTGGTGCTCACACTGGGGCCTCGGGAGCTGGGCGTTCTCTTCCTTTCAAAATTCTGCTGGCTGGGTCACAGGGTGGCGATGCGGATGTTGGTGATGGTGGTAGTCGGGGTGACGGTGGTGATGAGAGCCCAGGCACAGTGCTTATTCTGGGTTTGTTGTCCAGTCAATCATTTGTATCTGACTCTTCTGCGACCCCGTGGACTGTAGCCTGTAAGGCTCCTCTGTTCATGGGATTTCCCAGGCAAGAATACTGGAGTGAGTTGTCATTTCCTCCTCCAAGGGATCTTCCCAACCCAAGGATCGAACCAGCATCTCCTGCATTGCAGGCGAATTCTTTACCACTGAGCCACCAGGGAAACGTGCTTCTTCTATATCGGATATTGTTCTAAGCCGTTTATAAATTAACTCACTTTATTCTAACCACCTGAAGGAAAGGTACAATTTTTTAGATACAAAAAATGAAGCTGAACTCATTCATAGCTGGTGGGAACATACTATTGGTACATCCAGTTTAGAAGACAGTTGGGTGTGTCTCCCAGGCCGCTGTACAGTTTGTGACATGTTCAAATCAAAATAACACCTTTGGGGCCACCCACAGGGCCTCCCGATGACCTGAGGGGGCTATTTCTTCAGATAAGAGGCCTCTTGAGAGGCCACCGGTCTCAGGTGAAATTCTCAGAGGTCGATACTGAGGCGGGTGAGGATGGCGTGGTGGCTGGCTGCAGCCTGCTTCTCCTTCTGAAGGAAGGGCACCGTCACCCAGCCCAGGGGACCCCACCTGAAGCTGGGCTGGGGGTTGGGGGCTGGGCGCTGGGCACCACCTCTGGCTCTGCCCCCAGCCCCTCTCAGGGTTGACGTGGGAACTTCCTCTCGTGGCCGGGAGGGGGTGCTGCCCGCGAACTGCAGAGCAGCCTGGGCGGAGACCTCCTCTCCCAGGACAGGGGTGTGAGGCCCTCAGAGGCCATCCTGAAAAATGAGGGGAGATGTGAATATTTCTTGGGTTTGTTCACTTATTTGTTGATTAGGTGCCCCTCCCTCCCAGCCATGAAAAGGTCTGTCTGGGTCACTTGTGGGTCACCAGCTCTGAAAGCAGAGATCACACACCCACACCCACGCCCTCCCCTTTCCCAGGTCCCCTCACCACACGTGGCTGCAGGGCAGGCCTGCGCATCTTCCTGGTATCGGCTCAGAAGCTCCTGGGCTCCACCCTTGCTGGCTCTACAGACTCCTGGCCAGGCCAGGCCCAGGTCCCCGTATGGGTCCCTGGAAGGGATGGGTGAGGGACACAGTATCTTGAGGGCCAGGCCTGGGAAAACAGGGCTGGTGACATATCTGGGCCCTACTGCCCGCCTCCCAGGACCTTCCTCCTCCGTCCTGCCCTCTCCACCATCAGGGGACTAACTCTGGCCCCAGAGGGAGCTGCCTGGTCTTGTCTTCCCAGGACAACACTGGGTCTGACATAAGCCTCGCCAGCCAAATCTATGGTTCTTCCAGTAGTCATGTATGGATGTAAGGGCTGGACCATAAAGAAGGCTGAGCGCTGAAGAACTGATGCTTTCAAATTGTGGTGCTGGAGAAGACTCTTGAGAGTCCTTTAATAAATGATCTTTCTGATCGAACTAACCTTGAAAGGGTTTTGTTGTTTGCAACCAAAACCCGCATAGCACAGATAAGTGGACGATGATTTAGGAGTTAAAGAGTGGTCTTGGAGTGGACGGGACGCAAGTGTCCGTGAGGGTGTCCAGGAAGCCACCCAGGGCCACCGAAAGTGCAGCAAGGTGTCAACTTGAACATATACACTTTTATTAGCAAAGGGGACAGAAGGGGACTGGGCCTGACTCAGCAGATGGCCCCAACTCTCGGGGGCCACTGGCTGGGCTCAGGCCAGCTGTAGGAACGGGAGAGCCCAGAGCAGAGGAAGGAGCAGCAGCATCAGGCAGGAGTCCAGCCTGCAAGTGTTGTTTTGGGCCAGAACCTCTCGGATCCACTTGTAGTGCACACTGATATTGGTGTAGACACCCGGCCGGTTGGGCCTACCGCAGCCCACTCCCCAGCTCACGACTCCAACTTGATACCACAGCCCTTTCTTTTCACAGACCAAGGGCCCACCTGAGTCACCCTGGGGACCAGCACGGGTGAGTCCAGCCTGGGGTGGCGCGGGAGGGGTGAGCAGAGAGGCCGGGAGAGTAGGAGGGGCTGTGGCCAGGCAGACAGGGTGCAAATCCCACCCCTCCCCTCCACCAAAGTGAGCAAGCCTCAGCTTCTGCATCTGCAAAGTGGAACAGTGGTCCCTCCCCCCGCCCCCCAGGGTGGGCACGAGGCCCGAATGGAGGGCAGGGACGCAGGGTGCTTTCTGGCCAGGGAGGGGAGGCGGGCGGCTGGGGTGATGCGCGAGCTGGGGACGGGAGGGACACTCACAAAGCAGGAATCCTTGCCGCCTTGAGGCTCGCCAGCGCAAATCATGTCTCCCCAGATGTCAATGCGGAAATCGGGCATTGAGAACAGGTGATTACACATGGTGGTGTTTATGATCCCGACCTGCACTTCCTGGAGGGTGTAGGGAGATGGCAGACCTGCCACGGAGTTGAGGGAACAGAGAAAGATGGCGTCCTGAGCCTCTCCTCTGCCATCAGAATGGCACAGGCTACAAAGGCATGCGGCGGGGGGACCCTGGGGCACCCACAGTACCTGGGACATTGCCCTTGACTCCTCTGCTCTAGCCCAGCACCCAGCACGTGGTGGGTGATGAACACACCACAGAAGGGCCTAGAGGAGGGACTGGCTGTTACAGCTTCCCTCACTGCAGCCTGCAGAAAATAGGCCTTGCTCCAGCCCCCAGGGAGAGACCTTAGCACTCCGGGGTGGGGCTGGTGCAGCTGGGATGGTTTAGGATCTGCACAGTCCAGCGTCCAGTGCCTGTGGGAGTGGGGCAGCCTGGCGTGCTCTCTCTCCCCCTGCAACAAGCCTGCCTAGCCCGAGCCCAGAGCTCTACCAGGTGCTCCTGCAGCATCCCTGGGATGCAGTGTAATCAACCTTGGTCTTGGGTAAGGAAAGATTCAGGAGGAAGGTCACCCTCCTTCAACCCCGGCAAAGCACCAGGAGCTGCCAGAGCCTAACATGAACCCATGCATGCTAAGTTATTTTAATCGTGTCCAACTCTTTGCAACCCCATGGACCATGACCCACCAGGCTCCTCTGTTCATGGGATTTTCTAGGCAAGAATAGTGGATTGGGTTGCCATGCCCTCCTCCAGGGGGTCTTCCCGACCCAGGGATCAAACCTGGGTCTCTTATGTCTCCTGCATGGGTCAGCGGATCCTTTACCATTAGCACCCCCTGGGAAGCCCTGATATGAAGCCAGGCCTGTCCAAAGTCTAGAACTGAATCACCTCCTTGTCCTGCAGAGGATGGTGATCCCATTAACACTGAAAGCTGTTGAAGCAATCGTTTCTTGACTTCCAGGCGCTCTGCTAAGCCCTCATGTAGGAATGCTTTTAAGCCTCAGAACTACCCTCTCTGGTGGGAACTATTATTACCCCATTTTACAGATGTGGAAGGTGAGGCAGAGTGAGATGAAGTGCTTTGCCCAAGGTTTCCCCACTAGTACAGAGTACATCAGCTCTGGGGGTGGGGTCAAGAAGTCACCTTCTACCTGTCGGAGTGAGGGTTCAGCTGGCGCTGGATGTGATTGCCTGTCAGCTGGGGGAGGGGCAGTGTCAGCCTGGCTGGGCCCCTCAGCTCACGGCCATCCAGCCCTTTGGGCCCAAGAAGTCTACACTGGGGCCCTTTCTCCAGCCCCCTGGGGTGCAAGGAAAGGACAGGGCCAGTCGACTCCCTTCTCCTCACTGGCAATGCCAGGTGTGTGGCTGGCTACTCTCTCTGGGCCAAGGAGCCCTGGCTTCTCCATGGATCCCCAGGGCCTGGGAAACTCTCCATGCCTCTCCGGGTTTCCTCATCTGTAAAGCAGGCATAAAGATGCTCCCAGCTCTTTGGCAGGTAGACTTCAGAAGGAAGAGAGTCCTTGGAGCCCTGGTACACACAGTGCACCAGGGGAGCTGGGTCTATCACGGCTGCTGTGGTTGAGGGCAAGGCAGGGCCGTGCTAGGCCCGGGGGCAGTGTGACCGGGGTCTAATTCGTGAGCCTCTCTGGGGGACCTGGGCCCAGCAGATTCGAGGGACTCGTGGTAAGACAGAAATGGGTGGCAGCTAATGGCAACCCACTCCAGGGCTCTTGCCTGGAGAATCCCATGGACGGAGGAGTCTGGTGGGCTACAGTCCATGGGGTCACAAAGAGTCGGACGCAACTGAGCAATTTCACTTTCACATTTCACTAATGCCAGCACATGGAGCCCCGCAGAGATTGAGTGGGAGCAGGGCTGGAGCAAGGCTTAAAGTTTCAAGGAGAGAATGAATGAGCTGGCACTCCAGGATGGGAGGGCTCCCACCTCCCACCGCCCCTGTCGGTGCAGAAGGGGTGGGGGAGCTGGAGTGGGAGGCTGGATGGAGGGGGTAGGGGGGAGCACCCTGCTGGGGTAGAAAGAAGGGTTTCCTGAAACACAGACACCCACTTCCCCCACAGCACCCAACAGACACCCAGCAGGCTGAGGGTGCTAGCCTGGGCCTTCCTCTCTGGTTTCTGGCTCACAATCTCCGGAAGAGAAGGGGAGCTTAGGGTACATACAGAAAGCCCTGCTCTACGGGCGAGGGGCAAGGGTGGAGAGCCAGCATCCAGAGAACACTGAGCAGGCTGCCAGCATGAGGCTGGTGCAGCTAGAACCAGCAGGCGATGGCACTGCCACCCTCGCCTGGCCCATACCCGTCTGTCCCCAGACTCACTCAGCTCCTCTTCAATGTCTCCCCAGCCGGTCACCCAGCAGTCACTCCTGTTCTCAAACTCAGAGATGGAGGCCATGACGCAGATGGGCTGGATGTACTTAGTATAGGTGACTGAGGAGGACAGCTTCAACAGGGCGATGTCATACACCGGAGCGCCCAGATAGTGGGGGCTCAGGAAAATCTGGTCCACATTGTAACGGTTGTAGTAGGCTTGCAAGTTCCAAATGGATGGTGCGGCAGACAGCTCCCCAAACTGGACTGACCAGTGAAAGGGATTTCGGTTGCTATCAAGGGAGGAGAGAGCCCTCAGGGGTCTTCAGAGGGAGAGTGGGCCATCCCAGCATGCCTGGGCCACTCCCTGAGACTGCCGGGCCACTGCCCGGCTCATCCCGGACACAGGTCCTCCTTCCACAGAGAGGCCAGGGCAGAAACGGGGAGAGCCCTGAGCCCCAAACAAAGTCCCACACCTGGGGACGTGGGACAGGAGGGTGCCTCCCCTGCCAGCTCACCTGGCCAGTCACTCAACCCCCTGTCGCCTCCAGGGCCCTCCTCTTAAGGGGACCAGCAGGTTCACGGGGGTCACACAGGCTGGGCTCCACACAGCTTCGGGAACCACTGACCCCACCAGCCGGGCTCCTGTCCAGCACTTACCTCAGCTCATTCCTCCCCCAGGGGTACACCTCCGCTGGGAGGTGGGGTGAGGAAGGTGGAGGCTGGAGGTGCCATGTGGGGACAAACGAAGCAAGAAAGAGAACAAGACACACAAACGTTCCGGAAAAAACCTCATAGGGTTTCCTCAGGGAGCGCCCTGGGGGCCTCGTGCCGGTGTGGAACGGGCTGCAGCCCAGCCTGGGGCTCAGGAGCACACGACGGCCGCGGCCACGTGGCACATGGGCGCGCGTCCTGGCACAGACCGGGACGCGGGGTCAGCGGGCCCCCTGCGCCCAGACTCACTTTTCAAAGCAGTGCGCGGCCGAGAGCGCCCAGCGGCGGTTGAGCAGGCTCGCTCCGCAGAAGTGGTAGCCCCACAGACGCAGGCTGCCCTGCCACGGCCAGTGTCCAATTGTTGCATCCTTTCCACCCACTATGCGTGTCGGGATGACCCGTTGACCACAAGGCCCTGGGATGGACAGACGGACACCAGGCTGAGCTGCTGCAGGCAGGCTCATCCTGTCCACCCTCACCCACTGGGAAGGGAAGGGGCTCCCGGGGAACTGCGCGTCCTGGAGGGGGGGGGGAACGGCGCGTCCTGGGGTCGTGACACTCAGGAAGCGTCGAACGCTGGGGACCCGCCCCACGTGGCCCGCGGGCGCCCGCCCCATCCTGCCCGCCCCCGGCCCCCCGGGGCCCATCAGTTACATGCGAGCATCGACGAGTTCTGAAAACCTGGAGCGGGGAGAGGGAAAGCTGAGGCGCCCTTCGCGCTCGGGCCCACGAGCCCTCCGCGGGGAAGCGCCTCCCGCACGCCTTACCTGGAAGCAGCAGGTCCTTGTCCCGAAGGGCTGCGGGCAGGAGACGAGGTGAGTTCCCCACTGCCTCCTCGCGCCCCAGCCGCCCCCCTCACCCCGGTTCGCGCCCGCAGCCCTCGCCGCCCGAGCTCACCCTGCTCGGCGATTTCGATCCGCACCAACAGCTGCGCCAGCAGCAGCGCCGCCCCCTGCAGGCGCATGGCCTCGCCCCCGGCCGCCCGGCGCCCTCTCCGCTCCCGCTCGCTCCAGGGCCCCGCTGAGCGCCCCCTGGGGGAGAGGGAGCCGCGGGAACCCTGGCCACCCTCGCCAGGCCGACGACCTCCCTGGTCCAAGGTTTGTTTGGGTACCTGGGACGTCACAGTGCCCGGCTTTGAGCATGTTACTGGGACTGGTTCCCAACGACGTACCTTGCTATGGCCCGGGAACCGGTGCGAGCAGCCAACCCCTCTCGTCCGCCATGCTGGGGCCTGGCCGCCCCCTGCTGCCCTCTGTACTAGCCGCTCCTTCCTCTAGAAAGGACCAAGGACCTGGCCCACCGTCAGGACTCTCATGAAAGCACAGTCCCAAGTCCTCACTGAGTGCTGATTAGGGCCGCGCACTGTATTATCTGCTGTTAAAAGTGATGACCTTCACTGGACCCACAGAATAAACTGGCCTGATTTGACCATCTAGGGAGCTCTTAACCTCCCTGTCTGCCTGTTGCCGGGCAAGGAGCCTCATCTCTCTACAGAGCCTACAGGTTGCTTCCCCTCCTTGTGGACACTGTTGCAGGCCCCAAAGTCACTTTGTGGGCACAAAGTCAAAGTCAATAATTTTTTAGGAGGATTCACAGAACTCAGAAAAGCTGTTCCTCTCCTGATTGTGCTACCTTACAGTGAATGGATACAGATAACATCAGTACATGCCAAAGGTGCAGAGGAGAGTCTGGGAGAGACCGGATACAGGCTTCCAGCTGTCCTCTTCCAGAGGACAGAGGTCGGGTGGGCACTGGTTAATTTTCCCACTCATGAAGTGCTGTCAACCAGGGGCACTCACCTAAGCTTTGGTGTCTTGGAGTTTCTATTGGGATTTCATCGCAAAGGTATGGAGTGCCCACGTGGCTGACCTTAGTTCTGACTGCAGCCCCTCCAGAGGTCCAGCTGATCCAGTCTGACCCAAGGCCCCACCATAAATTACATCATTAGCAACTATCTAGAGGCCCAAGGACCCCAGATCTACAGACAGTCTTTTCAGGCAGGACTCTCCAAGGGGTGGATGTTATTTCCTAAGAGCTGTTAAAAGGCCAGTCCTTTCTTTGGACTATGCAGGATTTAACCATCCTAGACCTGTTCAGTTAACCTTTTACTGCACAGCAACCAAGAATGAAGAAATGTTCACAGAAAATTTGTACATGCAGTGGAATGATCTATTCAAATAAACTGAACTGACTCCAGAGGAAACTGAGATATCACATGGAACAGCAGAGAGCTTGAAAAATTCTAACTGGTTTCCTCAGAAAGCCCGAACAAGTGTTTATCAGCATTAAATAAGAATTATACTACAGAGGACCAAGCAATCAGAGAACAAGAAAGAGTATCTGGAAATTTAAAATATTTCTGAAGTAAAGCAGTTTAGCCAAACACCTGAATAAGAAAATGGACATAGCTAAAAAATGAATTAGCAAACTTGAAGACAGAGTAGTGAAACATGGAGAACTTAGAGCCAAAGTAGTAAAACATTAGAACTTAGAGCCAAAGTTTAAAAGGGGCAAATTACATGAGAGAGAAATGTAGAGATGTGGAAGGACAGTCAAGACTGGTTCTTGTTGGGACTTCCCAGTCGTTAAGAATCTGCACTGCAGTGCAGGGGACGAGGGTTTGATCCCTGGTTGGAGAACTAAGATCCCACAGGTCGCCCCAACTACTGAAGTCTGAGAGCTCTGAAGCTCGCTCTGGAGTCTGAGAGACACAACTAGAGTCCGTGCACAGCAAAGGAAGATACCCCGCATGACACTAACACCCGCCACACCCAAATAAATAATAATAAAGAAAGAGTGGTTCTTGTCTATCCATTTCTCCACAATAAAAAGCACTTTAAGTGAAATAAAATAGGGGGTTGAGAAAAGGTGAAGATCAGGCCTTCCTCTAGAATCCCATTAGTAAACCATTAGAAAGGCAGGTCGGGGGCTTCTCTGGTGATCCAGTGAGTAAAAATCCTCCTGCCAACGCAAGTGACATGAGTTCAATCCGGGAAGATCCCATGTGCTGCAGGGCAACTAAGACCATGTACCTCAACTACTGAGGGCTGTGCGCCTGGAGCCCATGCTCTGCAACAAGAGAAGTCACTGCAAGAAGTCCGTGCAACTCAACAAAGAGTAGCCTCCACTGGCTGCAGCTAGAGAAAGCCCACCAGTAGCAACAAGGAGTACCGCAGCCAAAGGGAGAAAACAAGCACGTCTGTACATGGTATAGGTTCCATATCTATTTTTACCTCCCCAGTATCATTCTGAATGGGTGACCAGACACTCATGAACACAAAAAGAGTAACTGAGAGCTTCCCTGGTGGCTCAGGGGTGAGGAATCCGCATGCCAGTGCAGGAGACATAGGTTCGATCCTTGATCTGGGAGGATCCCACATGCTGCAGAGCAACTAAGCCTGTGCATCACAACTGCTGAGCCTGTGCTTCAGAACCCGGGAGCCACAACTACTGAAGTCTGAGTACCCCAGAGCCCCTGCTCCGCGACAAGAGAAGCCACTGCAAAGAGAAGCCCAAGCACCTCAACTGGAGAGTAGACCCTACCCGGTGCAACTAGAGAAAAGCCCGCATAGCCAGGAAGACCCAGCACAACCAAAAATAAAGACATAAAATGACAACAACAACAAAATAAAAGAGTTGTTGAACAGCTGTGAGTTTTAAGGGACGTTTGATGATCAGGAGTGCCAGGATGTCTTTATTTTTATTTTTTATTAAAATTTTTTCAATTGGGGAGGAAGGTGGGAGGGGGGTTCAGGATTGGGAACATGTGTACAACCATGGCAGATTCATGTTGATGTATGGCAAAACAAATACAATATTGTAAAGTAACTAGCCTCTAATTAAAATAAATTTAAATTAAAAAATTTTTTTTCAATTGAAATATAATTGATTTACAATGTTGTGTTAGTTTCAGGTGTGCAGCAAAGTGACTCAGTTTTTTGTTTCCTTTTTCAGCCGTGCCATGTGGCATGTGGGATCTTAGTTCCCTGACCAGAGATCAAACCTGTGCCTCCTGGCAGTGGAAGCTCAGAGTCTTAATCACTGGACCACCAGGGAAGTCCCAGTTTTATACACACATAGACACACATGAACACATTCTTCTTCAGATTTGCTTCCACTCTAGGCTATTACAAGATATTAAGTATAGTTCCCCGTGCTATCCCGTATGTCTTTGTTGGTTTTCTATTTTATATATAGCAGTATGTATATTTTAATCCCAAACTCCGAATTTATCCCTCCCCCCTTTCGTAACCATAAGTTTATTTTCTATGTCTGAGCCTATTTCTGTTTCATAAATGAGTTCATTTGTATCCTTCTCTTTTTAGATTCCACATATAAGTGATATCATGTGACGTTTGTCTTTCTCTGACTTACTTCACTTAGTATGATAATGTCTGGATCCATCCATGTTGCTACAAATGGTATTATCTCCTTCTTTTTTTCTGTTCCTTCACAAAACTTTTTATTTTGTATTGGGATATAGCTGATTACAAGGATGTCTTTACATCAGATTTACTGTTAAGTGCACTGGCTCTTACATAATTCTGATAATCTGCTACTGCTGCTGCTAGGTCACTTCAGTCGTGTCCGACTCTGTGTGACCCCATAGACGGCAGCCCGCCAGGCTCCCCCGTCCCTAGGATTCTCCAGGCAAGAACACTGGGGTGGGCTGCCATTTCCTTCTCCAATGCATGAAAGTGAAAAGTGAAGTTGCTCAGTCGTGTCCGACCCTCAGCGACTCATGGACTGCAGCCTACCAGGCTCCTCCGTCCATGGGATTTTCCAGGCAAGAGTACTTGAGTGGGGTGCCATTGCCTTCTCTGTCTGATAATCTAGACATTCTCAAAATAATTTCTGGGACCAAAGAAACAAAAAATCACAAACAGGCAGGATGTGTCTTTCTTTATCCCCATAAGGTGTCAGTAAATCATGAAACTTCTGTTTGTTTGTTTTTTCCAATAACAAAAATCTGTAATACTGTTAGTGGAGGTACTTTACTATTTTACAAGGATTCCAGCAAGTTTATTCCAATAAGGGCCAAGCATAAGTAGGCTGGGCTTTCCAGGTGGCACTAGTGGTTAAGAACCTGCCTGCCAATGCAGGAGACATAGGAGACTTGGGAAGATTCCCTGGAGAAGGGCACGGCAGTCCACAGCAGTATTTGGCTGGCAAACCCCATGGACAGAGGAGCCTGGGGGGCTACACTCCAAAGGGTCAAAAAGAGTCAGACATGACTTAGCACGCACAGATAAGTAGGTTAAGAAATTTAACTTCTTGTAATTTCTTTCTAGGACTTCCCTGGTGGTTCAGATGGTAAAGCGTCTGCTTACAATGCAGGAGACCTGGGTTTGATCCCTGGGTTGGGAAGATCCCCTGGAGAAAGAAATGGCAACCCACTCCAGTATTCTTGCCTAGAAAATCCCATGGACGGAGGAACCTGGTAGGCTACAGTCCATGGGGTCGCAAAGAGTTGGACAGGACTGAACAACTTCACTTTCACTTGCTTTCTTTCAATTTCTTTCTAAACATCTTCTTTTTATTTTGTTTTGACTAAGGATATATATTGGTGGGAAAGTCGCAAGCAAGATAAAAGTGGCTATGAACTATCATGTACCAGATACTTGCAGATGAAATAGAACCCAAGGCTCAAAGTCTCAAGAATGAGCTATGAGCCACAGGGGTATTTTACATTGGTAAGAGTTATAAGCCCCTGGAAAGATATAAGAGGCATGAGCCTTTATACACCAATAACAGAGCATTGTATACCCCAATAACAATTTTTATTTTGAAATAATCAAAATAAAACAAAAGATGTTATACATAAAGATAAGACAAAAATGTTCTAAATACTCAAGAAACTAATAAATCCACATTTTTTTTCCCTCTCAGAAATCAAGAGATCAGGTAAATGAAAAAGCAATAATACAGTGCTGAGCATGATTTTGGCCTAAATCAAGCATTTGGGTGGAGAAGGAAATGGTAACGCACTCTAGTATTCTTGCCTGGAGAATCCCACAGACTGAGGGGCCTGGTAGGGTACAGTCCACGGGGTCGCAGAGTCAGGCATGACTGAGACTGAGCACACACGCGAGCATCTGGGGCTTCCCAGAGACCCAAGGAGCCCCTTGGAGGGGGAGCTGCCTGCAGGCTAGGCTGGTGTGAGGGGCAATCCAAGATAGGTACTTTTTTGTTGTTTGTTTTTAATCTTTTGGCTGCACTGCACAGTACGTGGGATCTTAGTTCCCTGATCAGGGAATCAGGGTTCCTGCATTGGAAGGTGGATTCTTAACCACTGGACCAGTGGTTAAGCCCCTGGGCTTGCTCCGTATCTCTTCCTTTTTCTCCAACCCCTATCTTTCCAGGGAAGCCTCAGAACTGGCTGGAGAAATGTAAGCCAGCCACTGGCATAGGGAGCACAGGGCAGGACCTCAGGCAGGGGCAGGGGTGCTGGCCACTGTGCAGGGAGAGGAGGCAGGAGTGGGGGTCCTTTGGGACCTCCATCAGTCTTTCAATTTCTTGAACGTTCACCAGCTGTGTCACACACAGTCCCTGGAGGCAGTGGACAGCCACACATGCAAATGACGGAACAAGATCATTTTGATATTGCTAAGTTCTCGGAAGGAAATGGACTTCCCTGATGGCTCAGATGGTAAAGCCTCTGCCCGCAATGCAGGAGACCCGGGTTCGATCCCTGGGTTGGAAAGATTCCTTGGAGAAGGAAATGGCAACGCACTCCAGCACTCTTGCTTGCATAATCCCATGGACAGAGGAGCCTTGTAGGCTATAGTCCATGGGGTCGCAAAGAGTCGAACACAACTGAGTGACTTCACTTTTGCCAGAGTCCAGCTGCAGCAGCCAGGTAATCAACCTGAAGGGATGGGCGGTGTTGGCGAGTAACGATGCAGCCTCTCAGTTTTCTTGGACTGCATATTTATTTCAAACTTAAGATTCTCTTTTCCAGGTTCAATGCAGGATACAGGATGCTTGGAGTTGGTGCACTGGGATGACCCAGAGGGATGGTAAGGGGAGGGAGGTGGGAAGGGAGTTCAGGATTAGGGACACGTGTCCACCCGTGGCAGATTCATGTTGATGTATGGCAAAACCAATACAATATTGTAAAGTAATTAGCCTCCAATTACAATAAATAAATTTAAATTGAAAAAAAAATGGAATGCCCACCAAGAACAGAAGAGAAAGATGCTTTAAAGTCCCATATGACCTTACCCATTAGAGGTCCCTGGGGCTGACTGATTAATTACACTAAGAGAGAGATTGCTTCTTTCTCTTCACCTAACCCCACATTCTTCAACTAGGTGAAGAGAGGCACAAACATGTACAAGCCAAAGAAACATTTGGAAATGAGTTGCAAGTTGATAGATAAAAAAAGAATAATTACTTGCATTGAGAATATTTGCCTTTCTGGCATATTAAACACCCATTAGTGCAACTCAGAGAATGCAAACCACTCTAGAAAGGCTTTCTGATATTAGAGGGCAAAGGGGAGCTTGCTTTGTAATGCATTTTAATTTCAAAGAAAATTTCCATCAACAACCTGAATATCTAAAAGGAATTTGGGGTCATGCATTTGGGGAACAAGATTATTAATACAAATCTTGTTGTGTTAGCACTGACGGAACACAGACCCAGGGCTTTGTAAATCTAGCAGGAAAGGAGTCCATTCTGGGGCCTCTGTTGGGTGGTAGAGAAAGGAGCACAACTGGCTTTGAGAAACGCAGAAAAGGCCCACTGTTCCCTAATCCTCTTCCACTTCCTTCAGATGGTTTCAATTTGCAAAGTGGCCCTCAGACTCTTGTGATTTTGCATCAGAGTTCAAGGAGCAAGTTCTCCTTCCTCTACCCTCATCCTCTCTTCTGATTCCAACATAACACATAAAACCTGCATTTTGACAACTCCTCATTTAATATGTTAAAAAACTTGTTTTACTCCTGGTTCTACCATTATGAATTGCATCCTTGTAGTCATGGACAAAAGCACCCTTCTTAGCCTCAAGTATCTTGTAATTAAAATAAAATTTCCCATGGGGGGAAAAAAAAGATTCTCTTTTATATTTTTACAAAAGCATTAGGTCAGAGGTTTTATATTTTCAGTTCCCCCTGACCCAGATTTGTTGTCTCCATACATCATTGTTGCCCCTCAAAAGGAGTTCCTGCCTCAGCGATTCTCTTATCTACTCCTTCTCATGTGTCCTTGTCAATACACAGTAACTCATGCTAATGTCTAGGCTGCATACCACATTCCTCAGTTTATTTCTTATCTTTCTAAATCCTGTTTGCCCCTAGTATCCTGAGCTCACTTTCTCTAAAAAGGCTTCTAACCACTAATATCTCCAAAATTCCTAATCTCTATAAGCTATAGTAAAATATACTAACATTACAACATCCTTAAATCTTTAGCTTCTAACTATTTTAATTATTCCTAAGCCCTAAATTCAGCAAACTCCTTTGCCATAAACATTTCCCTCACAAATAGTGTTTCAGATAGCAATCCCTCCCATGGCCTCAAGCTGCGGCCTACGTGCTCATCCTGGAACACTCTTCTGTAAAGGTCCTTGAACGAATGTCAATGATTAACTTTATGAATTATTCTCTGAGCACAGCTGCAGAAGGCTTTGTGTCTTCTCATGCTCCTCTCAAGAACAATAAGCATCTTAATATTCTTTTCAGTCAATTCAGCCGAGGAGAAAAAAAAGAACAAGTCAGATTCACAAGGCCTAACTCCTTCATCCAGGGTCTGTGCCTGCGGGACAAGGAGAGGGAGTTGGGGCCATGTCTCCATTTTGTCAGTAATGCCTAACACAGCTCCCGACACACTCTCACTTTCAGGAAGGAAATACAACAGGTCAGTGAGAAGGACAGTCGTTGGGGGCATATGGGCTTGACTTGAAGGCTCAGAAGAAGCTTGCCCTGTGACCATCTGGGAGAGAAGTCCACAGGGAGAGGCCGGCCTGAGGCTGGAGCAAGCTTGGTATTCACCAGGAAAGGACACTTGGGGCAGGGGACAGGCAGGTAGGTGGTCAGAAGGAGGAGAGTGCTCCAGGACCATTGTCAAGGACCAGGGCAGGACCTGTGTAAGCGGTCCCTTGGGTGTGTGTGTGGGGGGGGGCAGTGTTGGCACTGCGCCTCATCTCTTGCAAGGGGCTGCGCTCAGCCCTGACCTGGGGAGCTCACGGGGACTGGCCAGTCACAAGCACTGTGTAACAAAGACCACAGAGGGGACCTTCTTAGGGGAAACCCTACCCCTTGTTGCACACAGTGTGCCCCTGAGCCCACCAGCCAGGGCCCACGCCCACTGCCCCTTCTGCAGCGTGTGAAGTCCAGGAGGGGTGCTGACAGCCCAGCTTCAACCTCTAGAGAAGCTTCCACGCTCCCCAAGCATCAGGCATGTCCCCCGTGTCTCCCCAATGCGCCCTGAGGTCAAGAACACCCTGCTCTGCCTGCTCCGGCCCCCAGCGGCTTCTTCCCTTAGAGTCACCACCTGGGCCCTGCTGAGGGTGCCAGGACCCAGTATCCCTGAGGGTGCCCACCTCCTTGGGATATTCCTGCAAGTCCAGACTCCAGACTGCCTCCCCTGCCTGGTGGGACCCCCCCCCCCCCCCCCCCCCCCCCGCCGCCCGCCCCCAGAAGCCAATTCCTGGGGACTCATCACTTGGTGCACATGGAGGGGCACTAAGCAGGCACGGGTTCCTCCCAGGTTCCTGTCTGTAGCGTCACAGGGACACAGGAATAAATAACCAGAGATGTTTCCCTCTTCCCTTTTTTTTTTTTTTTTTTTTTGGTGCCATTTCCTTCCCGGCAGGACCCAGGTAAGAACGTTTGTAAAAGGCAATTTCAACTTGAAAATCACCCAGAGGAGGGTGACAAAAAGGGCTGGAACTTGCCACTAGGGGGCAGCTTGGGCCACACGCAGGGACCAGCCCGAGGCCCGCAGAGGGAAGGACGAGACCCAAGACCACCAGTCCCCCAGGAGAGGCTAGTGAGGGGTCTTCTCCTCCCGGCTCAGCCCAACAGTGCCCGGCCCCAATCGGTACTCAGTGAGGACTTGGGACTGTGCTTTCATGAGAGTCCTGACGGTGGGCCAGGTCCTTGGTCCTTTCTAGAGGAAGGAGCGGCTAGCCCCCAGCGTGGCGGACTAGAGAGGGGTCGGCTGCTCGCACCGGTTCCCGGGCCATAGCGAGGTACGTCGTTGGGGACCAGTCCCAGTAACAAGCTCAAAGCCGGGCACTGTGACGTCCCAGGTACCCAAACAAACCTTGGACCAGCGAGGTCGTCGGCCCGGCTGGGGCACCCAGGGTTCCCGCGGCTCCCTCTCCCCCGGGGGGCGCTCAGTGGGGCCCTGGAGCGGGCGGGAGCGGAGAGGGCGCCGGGCGGCCGGGGGCGAGGCCATGCGCCCGCAGGGGGCGGCGCTGCTGCTGGCGCAGCTGTTGGTGCGGATCGAAATCGCCGAGCAGGGTGAGCTCGGGCGGCGAGGGCTGCGGGCGCGAACCGGGGTGAGGGGGGCGGCTGGGGCGCGAGGAGGCAGTGGGGAACTCACCTCGTCTCCTGCCCGCAGCCCTTCGGGACAAGGACCTGCTGCTTCCAGGTAAGGCGTGCGGGAGGCGCTTCCCCGCGGAGGGCTCGTGGGCCCGAGCGCGAAGGGCGCCTCAGCTTTCCCTCTCCCCGCTCCAGGTCTTCAGAACTCGTCGATGCTCGCATGTAACTGATGGGCCCCGGGGGGCCGGGGGCGGGTAGGATGGGGCGGGCGCCCGCGGGCCACGTGGGGCGGGTCCCCAGCGTTCGACGCTTCCTGAGTGTCACGACCCCAGGACGCGCGGTTCCCCGGGAGCCCCTTCCCTTCCCAGTGGGTGAGGGTGGGCAGGATGAGCCTGCCTCCCGCAGCTCAGCCTAGTGTCCGCCTGTCCATCCCAGGGCCTTGTGGCATCCAGGGCATCCAGGTGCGCGTGGTGGGTGGAAATGAGGCCAAGCTTGGGCGCTGGCCGTGGCAGGGCAGCCTGCGTTGGAATAAAGTCCACAGCTGCGGAGCGAGCCTGCTCAACCGCCGCTGGGCGCTCTCGGCCGCGCACTGCTTTGAAAAGTGAGTCTGGGCGCAGGGGGCCCGCTGACCCCGCGTCCCGAGTCTGTGCCAGGACGCGCGCCCATGTGCTACGTGGCCGCGGCCCTCGAGTGCTCCTGAGCCCCAGGCTGGGCTGCAGCCCGTTCCACACCGGCACGAGGCCCCCAGGGCGCTCCCTGAGGAAACCCTATGAGGTTTTTTCCGGAACATTTGTGTGTTTTGTTCTCTTTCTTGCTTCGTTTGTCCCCACATGGCACCTCCAGCCTCCACCTTCCTCACCCCACCTCCCAGCGGAGGTGTGCCCCCAGGGGAGGAATGAGCTGAGGTAAGTGCTGGACAGGAGCCCGGCTGGTGGGGTCAGTGGTTCCCGAAGCTGTGTGGAGCCCAGCCTGTGTGACCCCCGTGAACCTGCTGGTCCCCTTAAGAGGAGGGCCCTGGAGGCGACAGGGGGTTGAGTGACTGGCCAGGTGAGCTGGCAGGGGAGGCACCCTCCTGTCCCACGTCCCCAGGTGTGGGACTTTGTTTGGGGCTCAGGGCTCTCCCCGTTTCTACTCTGGCCTCTTTGTGGAAGGAGGACCTGTGTCCGGGATGAGCCGGGCAGTGGCCCTGCGGTCTCAGGGAGCGGCCCCAGGCGTGCTGGGGTGGCCCACCCTCCCTCTGAAGACCCCTGAGGGCTTTCTACTCCCTTGCCAGGAACAGTTACCCCTCCGAATGGTCAGTCCAGTTTGGGGAACTATCTGCCACACCATCCATTTGGAGCCTGCGGGCCTTCCTGCGTCGATATGGAGTCCAGGATATTATCACATTCTCCCAATTCAGGAAGAATTTTCAGCATGACATCGCCCTGGTGAAGCTCTCCTCCCCGGTTACCTTCAATAAGCACGTCCAGCCCGTCTGTGTCACGTCCTCCTCCTTGGAGTTCAAGAACCGGAATGACTGCTGGGTGACTGGCTGGGGGAACATCGGCGAGAGACAGAGTGAGGCTGGGGACAGACGGGCGGGGGAGGGGAGCACTGTCCACCAGGCCCTGTGCCGGCCCGCACAGCAGCTGCAGGGGCCCCGCCTCGGTCTATGCCCACACTGCCCTCTCTGTGCCCCCTCAGCAGTCGGCCTTCACCCCCTCCCCGCCCCCACCACGGATCAGCGCTTTCTGCACCCACACTCAGCTCCCCCTCCCTTCCGGAGGCTTCGAGCCTGGAGCCAGGGACCAAGGCCCACCTGCCCAGACCTGCAGCCCCAGACTGCAGGGGTGCGCGAGGTTTTGGGGTGCACTTATCAGAAAAGCACCGGGCTTTTTTTTTTTTTTGGAGATACAGTTCATAAAGCATAAAAATCATCCTTTTAAACTGTACAATTCAGGGACTTCCCTGGTGGTGGTGGTTAAGACTCTGCCCTTCCACCGCAGGGGGGCATGGGTTCAATCCCTGGCTGGGGAACTGAAATCCCACATACTATGTGATATGACAAAAAAAAAAAAGGCATAAAATTCAGAGTGGTTTTTTTTTTTTTGGATACTCAGAATGGTGCAGGTACCACCACTATCTAATTATGGAACATTTTCATCATCTCAAAATGAAATCCCAGACTTATTAGCCATTACTCCTTATTCGTCGTTGTCCTTGGCCATAGTCCCTGGCAACCACTAATCTGCTTTCTGTCTTTATGGATTTACCTACTCTGGTCACTTCATATGAACACGATCTACAACATATGGTGTTTGGTGCCTAGCTTCTCTCACTCAGCATAACATTTTCAATGTTCACTTTTGTTTTGGCATGTCAGTACTTCACTCCTTCTTTCTGAGCTATTTCTCATATTAACCATTTTTAAATATATAATTTGAGACTTCCCTGGTGGTCCCGGGGTTAAGATTTCGCCTTGCAATGCAGGGGGTGTGGGTTCCATCCCCGGTCAGGGGACTAACATCCCACATGTTGTTCAGTTCCTAAGTCGAGTCCGACTTTGTGACCCCCACAGACTGCAGCATGCAGGATCCCACGTGCCTTGCGGCCAAAAAAAAACAAAACATAAAACAGAAGTGATGTTGTAACAAATTCAATAAAGATTTTTTAAATGGTCCACATCAAAAATAAAGTCTATAATTCAATGGCATTTCAAACATGCACAGTGCATAACCGTTGACTATCAAGTTCAAAAACATTTTCATCAAGCCCAAAGGAAATCCCATAACCATTAAGTAATCACTCCCCATTACAGCCCTCCGTCCAGCCCTTAGCAACCACTACCAGCTTTTTGCCTCTATGGATTTATGTGTTCTGGGTATTTCAAGTAAATAGAATCATCCACTATGTCACCTTTCATGTTTGACTTCCTTCACTTAGTATAAAGTTTTCAAGATTCATCCATGTTATAGTATATATCAAAACTTCATTCTTTTTTTTACAGGGAATAATATTCCATTGTATGGATGGACCACAATTTGTTTATTCATTCATTCACTGATGACTGTGTCATTCAATCTTTTGGGTATTTGTGTCAATAGTGAAGTGAAGTCACTCAGTCGTGTCCCACTCTTAGCGACCGCATGGACTGCAGCCTACCAGGCTCCTCCATCCATAGGATTTTCCAGGCAAGAGTACTGGAGTGGGTTGCCATTGCCTTCTCCGTCAATATTGTGTCAATATTAGTATACAAATTTGTGCTTGAATACCTCTTTTTGGTTATTTTGTGAATGCATTTAGCAGTGCAATCCTGGATCACATGATAATTCTATTTTAACTTCTTGAGGAGCTGACAGTGTTCCATAGCAGCTGCTCCATTTTATAGTCCCATCAACAATGAGGGTTATAATTTCTTTCCATTCTCCTCCACACTTATTATTTTACAGGTTGCTGTTGTTTGCGGGGAGGGCATCCTAGTGCGTGTGAAGTGGTGTCTCACTGTGCTTTTGATTTGTGTTTCTCTAATGACCAGTGATGTTGAGCATCTTTTCATGTGCTAGTTGGCCATTTGTATATCTTCCTTGGAGTAGTGCCTATTTAAGTACATTACCTTGGTGTGTTTTTTTTGGGGGGGGCACACTACATGACTTGTGGGATCTTAGGGATTGAACCTGGATCCTCAACAGTGAAAGCATGGAGTTGTAACCACTGGACCACCAGGGAATTCTCAATTCATTAAAAAATATATATTTAATTTATTTATTTTTGGCTGATCCTGGTCTTAGTTACTGCACAAGGGATCATCGATCTTCGTTGCAGCATGAGGGATTTTTTTTTTTTTAGTTGCTGCATGTGGGAGCTAGTTCTCTGAAAAGGGATAGAGCCTGGGCCTCCTGCATTGGGAGCAGGGAGTCTTAGCCACTGGATCACCAGGGAAGACCCCCAACCCATTTTTAAATTGAGTTGCCTTTGCAGTTGAGTTGTAATAGTTCCTTATATATTCTGGATACTAGACTCTTTTTAGAGATGTGATCTGCAAATATTTGTTCCTATTTTGTGGGTTTCTTTTTTTTATTTTTTCCCCTTTTTTTCTTTTTCTTTTTTTTTTTTTTAATGTTCCTGGGTCTCACTCCATAGATTTAATTGGTCTGGGATGTGGCATGGACACTGGGGTATTTTAAAGCTTCCCAGGTAATTATAATATGTAGCTAGGGGTGAGACCAGCTGGCTTGGTGGGATTCATGATGAGCAGAGGGCCAAGTGATGCCAGGAAGGAGGGTTACGATAATCTCCAGGAAACGGATAAAGAGCTAAAGATTTGAAAGTTGAAATGAAGACCTGGCCCAAGTTCTGTCGAACAGGTAGGCTTTAGTGTCTGAAAGTTGTGTTTTGAATCCTCTTACATAACTCTTCAAATTCCTCGAAATAGGGATCATAACCTCCTTCCTCCCAGGTTTCTCCACATTGTCAGTCCCTGGTGTTGATGCGGAAATAGCACTTCAGATGCAGGGCTGAGCCAAGACTCACGGACCACATCTCTTTTCACTTTCATGATAGTGTCTATTTTTTAAAATATATTTAATTATTTAGTTTTGGCTGCCCTGGGTCTTTGTTGCTGCTCATGGGCTTTCTTTCGTTGCAGTGTGCAGGCTTCTCATTGCAGAGGCTTCTCTTACTGTGGAGCATGGGTTCCACGGCATGCAGCTTCAGTAGTTTTGTGGCATGTGACCTCAGTAATTGCAGCTCACAGGCTCAGTAGACGTGGCATGTGGGATCTTCGAGGACCAGGGATTGAACTTGTGTCCCCTGCATTGGCAGGTGGATTCTTAACCACTGAACCACCAGGGAAGTTCATGATAGTGTCTGCTGATGCACAACATTTTTAATTTTGATGAAGTTCAGGTTGCTTTTTTCTTTTGCTGCTTTAACTTTTGATGTCATGTCTAAGAAATCATTTTCAAGTTCAAGGTCATGAAAGTGTACTCTCATGTTTTCTTGAAGAGTTTTAAGTTTGGTTATAGTGCAAGGAGATCCAACCAGTCCATTCTGAAGGAGATCAGCCCTGGAATTTCTTTGGAAGGAATGATGCTAAAGCTGAAACTCCAGTACTTTGGCCACCTCATGCGAAGAGTTGACTCATTGGAAAAGACTCTGATGCTGGGAGGGATTGGGGGCAAGAGGAGAAGAGGACAACAGAGAATGAGATGGCTGGATGGCATCACTGATTCGATGGACATGAGTCTCAGTGAACTCCAGGAGTTGGTGATGGACAGGGAGGCCTGGCATGCTGCGATTCATGGGGTCGCGAAGAGTCAGACATGACTGACCGACTGATCTGATCTGATCTGATCTGATAATGTTAGCTGTTATATTGATATGTATGTCTTTGATTCATTTTGAGTTGATCTTTGTTTATAGTGTGAGATAAGGGGTCTGGCTTCATTTTTTGCATTTGGATATCTAGTTGTCTCAGCACCATTTGGTGAAGAGACTGTTCTCTACTGAATTGTCTTGGCACCCTTGCCAAAAATCAGTTGGCCAAAGAAGAAAGGGTTTGTTTTTTTTTCTACACTCAAAATTATATTCCATTGGTCTGTGTTTCTATCTGTTTGTCAGCACCCCATTGTTTGATGCCTGTACCTTCCAATTATATTTTGAAATTGAAAAGTGTGTGTTCTCCAACTTGTACTTTTTCAAATATTGGTTTGTTATTTGAGTTCAAAACATCTTTTGATATTTTACATAAATTTTAAAATCAACTTGTCAATTTCCACTCAAAAGGCCTTTGGAGTTTGGATAGAGGTTGCATTGAATCTGTAAATTGCTTTAGGAGAGTATTGTCATTGAAATAATATTAAGTCTCCAGTCCATTCACATGAGATATACTTCCATTTATTTAAATCTTCTTTAATATCTTTCAGCAATCTTGTGTAGTGCTTCTTGTGGACAGATCTTTCATCTCCTCAATTAAATCTATTTCTATTTTATTCTTATTGATGTTATTATATAAATAAATTTTGTTTTCTGATATTGTTTTGGAATTGTTCATTGGCAGTGTATAGAAATATAATTGATTTTTATGTCGATTTCAGATCTGCAGATTTGCCAAGTTTATTAATTCTAGTCCTTTCTTGTGTATTCTTTATGATTTTCTGTATATAAGATCATGTCATCTGTGAATAAAGAGTTTCACTTCTTCCTTTCCAACTTGAATATGTTTTTATTTCTTTTTCTTGCCTAATTTCTCTGACTAGAACTTCCAATAAAATGTTAAGTGGAAGTGGCAAAAAAAAAACTGGTATCCTTGTCTTAGGGAGAAAGCTTTCAGTCTTTCACAATTCTGTATATTAGCTGTGGATGCTTCACATATGATCATTATCAGGTTAAGAAAGTTCTCTCTATGCTTAGTTTATTGATTGTCTTTATAATGAAAGAGTGTTGGATTTTCCTGCATCAATCAGGATAACCATGTGGGTTTTTTCCTTTGTTCTATTACTATAGTATGCAGTATATTGATTGATTTTTATACATTGGACCCCCCCCCCCCCCCCCGCCTTGCACTCTTCAGATAAATCTCACTTGGTCATGGTTTTAGAATTCCTTTAATATGAAAGACAGGGAAGCCTGGCGTGCTGTGGTCCAGGGGGTTGCAAAAGTTGGACATGACTGAGCAACCAAACAACAGCATGCCACTGGACTCAGTTTGCTAGTCTTTTGTTGAGGATTGTTGCATATATGTTGATCTGTAGTTTCTTTTGTGAGATAGCTTATCTGGGCTTTGTTGTCACAGAACGAGTTAGGAAGTGTTGTTTAAAAAGGTTTCATGTTAATTTCTTTCTATATTTTTTAAAAAATATTTATTTACTTGCTTGGCTCGTGCGGTCTTAGTTGCAGCATGTGGGATCTTAGTTCGAACCCTCATCCTTTGCATTACAAGGCAGATTCTTAACCACTGGACCACCTGGGAAAAGCCCTCCTCCTGTGTTTGACAGATGTCACCATTTAAGTCATCTGGCCCAGGACTTTTCCTCATTGGGAGATTTCTGACTACTGACTAAATCTCTTGACCTAGATTTTCTATTTCTTCTTGAATTTGTTTTGGTATTTTGTGTGTTTCTAGACATTTGCTCATCTTCGAGGTTATCTAATTTGTTGGCATACAATTGTTCATAGTACTCACTTACAGTCCTTAAATTTTCTTTAAGGTCAGTGATAGTGTCCCCACTTTCATCGTCAGTTTTGTTGATCTTTCAAAGAACCTGTGCTCCACTCAATATGTCAGCAAATTTGGAAAACTCAGCAGTGGCCACAGGACTGGAAAAGGTCAGTTTTCATCCCAATCCCAAAGAAAGGTAATGCCAAAGAATGCTCAAATTACCACACAATTGCATTCATCTCACACGCTAGTAAAGTAATGCTCAAAATTCTCCAAGCCAGGCTTCCGCAATATGTGAACTGTGAACTTCCTGATGTTCAAGCTGGTTTTAGAAAAAGCAGAGGAACCAGAGATCAAATTGCCAACATTCGCTGGATCATGGAAAAAGCAAGAGAGTTCCAGAAAAACATCTATTTCTGCTTTATTGACTATGCCAAAGACTTTGACTGTGTGGATCACAATAAACTGTGGAAAATTCTGAAAGAGATGGAAATACCAGACCACCTGACCTGCCTCTTGAGAAACCTGTATACAGGTTAGGAAGCAACAGTTAGAACTGGACATAGAACAAGAGACTGGTTCCAAATAGGAATAGGAGTACATCAAGGCTGTATATTGTCACCCTGCTTATTTAACTTCTATGCAGAGTACATCATGAGAAACGCTGGACTGGAGGAAGCACAAGCTGGAATCAAGATTGCCGGGAGAAATATCAATAACCTCAGATATGCAGATGACACCACCCTTATGGCAGAAAGTGAAGAACTAAAGAGCCTCTTGATAAAAGTGAAAGAAGAGAGTGAAAAAGTTGGCTTAAAGCTCAACATTCAGAAAACTAAGATCATGGCATCCAGTCCCATCACTTCATGACAAATAGATGGGGAAACAGTGGAAACAGTGGCTGACTTTATTTTTCTGGGCTCCAAAATCTCTGCAGATGGTGATTGCAGCCATGAAATTAAAAGACACTTGCTCCTTAGAAGGACAGTTATGACCAACCTAGACAGCATTTTAAAAAGCAGAGACATTACTTTGTCAACAAAGGTTCATCTAGTCAAGGCTATGGTTTTTCCAGTAGTCATGTATGGATATGAGAGTTGGATTATAAAGAAAGCTGAGTACAGAAGAATTGATGCTTTTGAACTGTGGTGTTGGAGAAGATTCTTGAGACTCCCATGGACTGCAAGGAGATCCAGCCAGCCCATCCTAAAGGAGATCAGTCCTGGGTGTTCATTGGAGGGACTGATGTTGAAGCTGAAACTCCAATATTTTGGCCACCTGATGCACAGAGCTGACTCATTTGAAAAGACCCTGATGCTGGGACAGATTGAGGGCAGGAGGAGACGGGGATGACAGAGGATGAGATGGCTGGATGGCATCACCGACTCAATAGACATGAGTTTGAGTGAACTCCGGGAGTTGGTGATGAACAGGGAGGCCTGGCGTGCTGAGGTTCACGGGGTTGCAAAGAATCAGACACGACTGAGCGACTGAACTGAACTAAATGAGTTTTTGATGTGTTGTGTTTTTATTTCCATTCATCTCACAGTGCTTTCTAATTTTCCTCATGATTTCTTCTTTGGTTAGGAGTATGTTGTTGAATTTCCATATGGTGAATTTTTCAGTTTTCCTTCTGTTTCTGAAGGAACAGAATTCTAGCCTCAATCAGCTGTTTTCTATGCAGTCAGTCTTTTCTACTTTATTCTAACTCATTTTGTGGTCTGACATCTATCTTGGAGAATGTTTTGTATCCACTTAAAAAGAATGTGTGTTCTGCTCTTCTTTGGGGAGATTGTTCTGGTCTACTGACTATTCAAGACCTCTTTTTTCTTAGTGGTCTTCTCTTTGATTGTTCTTTCCTTTAATAAAAGTGGGACATTGAAGTCTCTGCTGTTATTCTAGAATTGTCTGTTTCTCCCAGCAGTTACATCAATTTTGTATCATGTAGTTTGGGGCTGGTATTAGATATGTAGATATTTATAATTATTTTATCTTGAAGACTTGACACATTTATCAATAGTTAATGTCCTTCTTTGACTCTTATGACATGTTTTGACTTAAAATCTATTTTGTCTAATATTAGTACAGCAACCTCAGCTCTTTTTGGTTACTATTTGCACGGAATCTCTTTTTCCAACCTTTCACCTTCAACCTATATTTGCATTTGGATCTAAAATTATTATCTTGTAGACAGGATATGGCATCCCACTCCAGTATTCTTGCCTGGAAAATCCCATGGACAGAGAAGCCCAGCAGCCTACAGTCCATAGGGTCACAAAGAGTCAGACACGACGGAATAACTTCTCACCTCAGAGACAGGATATAGTTGGATCCTTGTTTTTAATCCATCCTGGCAATCTCTGCCTTTTAATTGGTGTTTAATCCACTTACATTAAAGTTAATTTGATAGGAAGAATTTACTGTGTCCTTTATTCTGTTGGTTTTCTATATTTTGTCAGACGTAGAAGATATAGATATTTTGTATCTATATCTTATATCATCCCTATGCCTTATATCTTATTTCTTCTTTTCTTGTTTAATTGATTTTTATTAGTATACTGTATTGATTTTCTTCTCATTTCCTGCTCTGTGTATTTTTTATTTTCTCAGCAGTTGCTCTGGAGATAAGTTAATAACTTAAACTTATAACAGTCTATTTTGAATTAATATCAACTTAGGTTCAATAGCATACAAAAATTCTGTTCCTATACAATGCTATTCTCTTTTAAGTTGTTATTGTCACAGTTCCATCTTTATATATTGTGTAGTCATTAACAGGTTTATAATTATTCTTATGCATTTGTTTTTTAAATTGTATAGGAAAAAAGTTATGAACCAAAATTATAATAATACTGGCTTTTATATTTACTTGTGTAGTTACCTTCACCATTGTTCTCTATTTCTTCCTATGGGTTTAAGTTTCTGTCTACTGTCCTTTCATTTCAGCCTGAAAGGGTCCCTTTTCCATTTCTTGAAGGGCAGGCCTACTATGATGAACAGTCTCAGCATTTGTTTATATGGGAATGTCTTAATCTCGCCTTCATATTTTTGAAAGGTAGTTTTGCCTGATGTTGAATGCTTGGTTGACTGTTTTCTTCTCTTAGCACTTTACATATGTCGTCTCACTGCCTCTTGGGCTCCAGGGTGTCTGGAAGGAATTTAGCTGTCAGTCTTGCCAAAGACCCCTTATACTTGATGTGTGTATCTCTCTCAACGTTTTTTTAAATAAGATTCTCCCTTTGCCTTTTGATATTTTGATGAAAACGTATCTCGATGTGGATCTCCTTGTGTTTATCCTACTTGGAGTTTGTTGGTCTTCTTGAATGTATAGATTCATGTGTGTGTGCGCGTTCATTCATGTCTGACTCTTTGCGATTCCATGGACTGTAGCCCACCAGGCTCCTTTGTCCGTGGGATTTTCCAGGCTAGAGTACTGGAGTGGGTTGCCATTTCCTGCTCCAAGGGATCGTCCCAGCCCAAGGATTGAACCCACATCTCTTACACTGGCAGACGGATTCTTTATCACTGAGTCACATCTTTCATCAAATTTGGGAACTCTTCAGCCTGAATCATGCAGCTGTAGTATACTGATTACAAACAAGCTCAGCAGCATCAGCCCCTCCCCACTGCGTAGCTTCAGCCAAGATCTCTCCCCACTGGTCCAGGCAGGGCCTGTCATCTGCATGCCACGGAGAGGGAAACTGAATCTGGGGGAGGAGCTGTAACAGCCCCCCCATCCATTGGGTCCTTCTGTGGTCCACCAAGTGCTGGGTGCTGGGCTGGAGCAGAGGAGCCATGTCCCGGGGACTGTGGGTGTCCCGGGAAGTCCACTTCCCTGCTTCTTACCCCATTTCCCCAGATGGCAGAGGAGAGGCTAAGGTTGTTTCTTTCTCTCTCCTGCCCTCAACCCCTGGCAGAGCTGCTGCCTCCCTACAATCTCCGGGAAGTGCAGGTCTCCATCATAAACAAATCCAGGTGTTCCTACCTGTTCCAGCAGCCTTTATACCGCAGAAACATCAATCATGGCATGATTTGTGCTGGCTCTGAGGATGGCGATGCTGACAGCTGCAAAGTGAGTACCCCTGCCCCACTCCTCCAAATTTTGGTTCTGAGGGCAACCCTCTTGACTCCCTATCAATCCATCCTCAGAATGTATTCATCAGATCACTGTAGACCTCATTATCCAGCCTGTAAAACAAGCTTCCTGTCTCACATTCATTGTACCTCCTTGGATCCTTATGTGAAATCCAGAGGACAGACTCTGCTCTCAGTCTCTCCTGGGGCCCCTCCTGCCCCGCCCTCGGCCTTGCTCACCCACACTGCTTTCCAGGGTGACTCAGGTGGACCCTTGGTCTGCGAAAAGAATGGGCGGTGGATTCAGATTGGAATCGTGAGCTGGGGAGTGGGCTGTGGTAGGCGCAACCGGCCTGGTGTCTACACCAATGTCAGTCATTACTTCAGCTGGATCCAGTTGCTGACGGCCCGCAGCACACCCAGGCCAGACCCCTCTTGGTTGCTGCTCCCCCTCGCTCTGCTCTGGACTCTCTTACTCCTGCAGATGGCCTGTGCACACTAGAGTCCATGAGGATGCTGTAGTTACCGCAGCTCTGGGCGCACTCACCAAGGGCTGGGGGCACCCTGGTGGCAGGGTGGCCTGCTGGATCAGGCCTCGTCCCCTTCTGTCCCCTTTGCTAATAAAGTGTGTATATTCAAGTTGACACCCTGCAGCACATTCTGTGGCTCCGGATGGCTTCCTGGACACCCTCATGGTCACCCGCGTCCTGTCCACCCCAAGACCACTCCTTAACTCCCAAATCATCATCCACCCAGGTCTGAGTTGCAAACAACAGAACCCTCTCAGGTGGTTCAGTCTGAGAGGACGTTAGGAGCAGCAGGATGGCTGGGGGCTCGGAGAGCTGGAGTGGGGGTGCTGTGGCGGAAATGCCCCCAGACTCCCCAGTGCTCATACCGTGCCCCCCACCACACAGATGCAGACACTCTGGTCTCACCACGGTCCCCAAAGGCTGACCTGGGACCAGGACAAGGGTGTGGGTAGTTCATTTGGGAGGCAATGCCAAGAAGCCCCAGTGAAGAGCAGAGATGAGGCAGAAGGGGCGAGAGCCAATGACATTTGACCCTTGTGGCAGCTGACGCACAGTCTGGCTGGGGCCCCCCTGAGAGTTCACAGAGACACACCTCAGCATCGCCTGGGGGACAAAGACCCGGTGTGGCCACTTTTATCCTGATTCCCTGTGGTTGACGGTTGTCCTGGGGGCATGGAGGCTCCAAGTTCCATCACGTGGCCTGGGTGGAGGGGGCGGCATCAAGCATGTCTGCCCCACCCCCACTGGGCTCCCAGAACGCAGCCTCAGTGTGGCCAACGGACAGGTCAGCAGGGTTGTCTGGGGCCCCTGGGAACTGCTCAGGCAGATGTGTGTTTTCATGGGACCCACGGGTGCTGTTGAGCACAGAAGGTGCTAGAAGCTCTGGTCCGGCTGGGGCTGGTCACTGTGCAGAGGCAGGTGGAGGAGTCTGGGAGGGGTGTCCTCATCACCCCTGCCTGCCCAAAAGCCCATTGGCTGTGACACCACTTTCATGCCCCTTAGCAGCCCCCAAAGCTGGAGCTTCCCCTTCCCCAACTACTGAGCCCACAGGCAGCAGTGAAGACCTGACTCAGCCAAATAAATAAACATTTTTTAATAAAATAAATAATTTTTAAAAATGATGAGGGGCTTCCTTGGTGGCTTGGTGGTACAGAACCTGGCTGCCAATGCAGCAGACATGGGTACGATCCCTGTTTTGGAAAGATGCCACATGCTGCAGAGCCACTAAGCCTACGCACCACAACTACTGAGCCCGTGCTCCGTAACGAGAGAAGGCCAAGCAGCACGACCAGAGAGTAGCCAGCCCCCGCTCGCCACGACTAGGGAAAGCCCACGCAGCAACGAAGACCCAGCACAGTCAAAAATAAATACATTTTTTTTTTTAAATGATGAAACTGAGACCCAGAGAGGTGACAGAATCCTTCAAGTCACCTAGCTCACAATGGCCCATGTCGAACTCAGGCTGTGTGGCGTGCGTGACTCAGAGGGGCCAGCAGGTGCCTGGTGCCTGGTGTCTTCCACGTCTCCCAGGTGGGACTCACCTGCTTTGAGATTTCCACCCTCCGCCATCTGCCCTTCGGAGCAGTCAAAACCTGAGGGCGTCCCTGCTCATCTCCCCCAAAGGCCCTCCGGGCTGACCCCACACAGAACGCTCACTGGTGTCCCGTGTTACCGGAGGACCGCATGATTTAATGCCTGTGAAGCGCTTGGCCCCAGACCAGCCGCCCTGCGACACTGCCCCGCAGGCCTGCCTGGCAGGGTGTTACGGCCCCTCCTCCAGCAGTAGGCCGAGTAACCTCTGGTGGCCTAGTGCCTGAGTGACAGTCTTGTCCACAGAAATACCGTCAAGCCCGGCCAGGCACACATTCCCCACAGCGTCCTGTTCAGGGCCACTTACCCCAGCCCGGTGCCACAGCGCACCCCTCCCTGTGGCCCGGCTCACCCCACACCGTTGTCCCTCCTTGCATGACTCTGGTTGGTGATGTCGGCATGGGGTGGGCTCAGGCTGCAGCCCTCCCAGAGGGCCTGGGTTGTGCTGGGACATCAGTGGAAAAACACCTGGGTCCCAGGAAGGCCACCCCTACCCCACACGTTCCACAAACCAGCTCTGGAGGCTGGAGCATGGGCTTGAGCCTGGTCCTGGAACGTGGACTGTGGAAGTCAGGCCCGAGGCTGCTCTCCCTCGCTTTGTGTGGAAAGACGGGCTGGTTCGCCACTAGGTCCCCTCATTCGTCTCCTTCACCCTCACCGCCCCCCATGCCTACTGGCCCTGTCCACTTACTCCCGAACACTCAGTGCCCACTCTGTGCTGGCACTGCTCTTGCCAGTGGGGACTGGATATTTGTGCACGTGCTCAGTCACTCAGTCGTGTCTGACTCTTCGAGATCCCGTGGACTGTAACCCACCAGGCTCCTCTGTCCCTGGGATTCTCCAGGCAAAAATACTGGGGTGGGTTACCATTTCCTCCTCCAGGGGATCTTCCTGACCCAGGGATGGAACCTGTGTCTCCTGCGTCTCCTTCGTTGACAGGCAGGTTCTTTACCACCGAGCCACCTAGGAAGAACATCTGTGAACTTTCCAAAATTTATACGTTGAATCTTTAACCCCAGTGACTCTGGAAGTAATTAAATGAAGTCATAGGGTGGACTTATTAGTGTCCTTATAGAAAGAGATACCAGGGACTTTCCTGATAGTCCAGTGGCTGGGACTCTGAGCTCCCAAAGCAGGGGGCCCAGGTTCGACCCCTGGTCAGGGAACTAGATCCCACATGCCACAACCAAGACCCGGCACAGCCAATAAATAAATAAATAATTTTTTTTTTTAGAAAGAGAGACCAGGGGACTTCCCTGGCAGTACAGTGGTTAGGACTCCATGCTTCCACTGCTGGGGGCCTGGGTTCAATCCTTGGTCAGGGGACTAAGATCCTGCATGCCACACAGCACAACCAGAAAAGAAAAAAGACAGCAGCGCCTCCCCCCACTACCCCTCATGCCCAGGAGACACAAAGAGAAGGCTATGTGATCATTCAGTGACATGGCAGGGCAGCCCCCTACAAGCCAAGAGAAGAGGCTCCCATCTGGCCAGTTCCTTGTTCTTGGACGTCCAGCCTCCAGAATGGAACTTAAGCCCCCAGTCTGTGGGCTCAGACAGTAAAGAATCTACCTGCCATGCAGGAGACCCAGGTTCAATCCCTGGATTGGGAAGATCCCCTGGAGAAGGCAGTGGCAAACCACTCCAGTATTCTTGCCTAGAGCATTCCATGGACAGACTATGGGGTCGCAAAGAGTTGGACATGACTGAGCGACTGACACTGTGGTGTTCTGTCCTGGCAGCCTGAGCTAAGACAGGGACAGAGACCCAGTCCCTGCCTCACGGAGGGGAGACAAACAGGTATGAATCAGATCTCCCCTGTCACACATCACCTCCTTCTGGGACACGGCCAAGGAGGGGGTGTGCTGGACAGGAAGGCCCCCAGGATGGGGAACCAAGTGGATGGCTGCTGGAGTGGGGCACTGACTTGGTAAAAGGAGATTCCGGAGCCTTTCCAGGAGGTGGGAGCAGTCCAGGCCCCCACCCCCACCCCATCCCATGCATCCCACCCCGCTACTCCATCCTTGCCTGGCTGGACTCAGGCTCCCAGCCCCAGTTCCGTGCACCTTGGCCCAAGCCAGGCTTCCTTCGAGAAACCCAGGTGTCGCTTTCTTTCCACGGCAAAAGCACTGTTCAAAGCATCTTTGTTCAAGGCTGGACTGAGGAAGCCGCAGCCCCGCCCTGACCTCCTTAATTACCTCCTGGCCCCCACCCTGCTCCTGGCTTTTTAAACCCCCAGATCCTCCCCCAGCCCAGTTAGCAGGGAGGACACCAGCTGCAAGGGTGAGAAAAGAATCCAGGGTCTGTGGAGAACAGGGTTGGGGGGCATCTATCAGGGAAATACAAGATGGGGGAGGGGCTGGGCTCCAGGGCTTGAATGGAGACCTAAGGTGCCCAAATCATGCGGCACTTGAGAGGGCAGGGGTGGTCCCTGGGGCCTGGGCATAGGGCATAGAGCGTGGGCCACAGGGCTAGTTCTGGGACCAACCAGGGTCTGAAGGAAGACAAAAGGAGCTCAGGGTGGGGGGGCTAGATCCTCCTCTTCTCTCGGCAGGCTCCAGCCAGGCTAGTCCTGGGCAGCACCACCCTTACCCGGCCCAGCTCTGAAGACAGAATGAAGTGGGCTTCCTCCCTCCAGGTCCTGCTCCTACTGCTGCTGGGTGAGTGGGGGCGGGGCTGGGGGTGCTGACCACAGGAGCTTTGGCTTCCATCTGCCCAGCCTTCCTGCTTCCTCTAGAGCACTCTAAGGCATCCTACTCTTTTTTCTATTTTTGGCTGCACTGGGTCTTCCTTGCTCCTTCCAGGCTTTCTCTAGCTGCCGCACGTGGGCTTCTCACTGCTGTGGCTTCTCTCCTTGCATGTAGGATCTTCCCTGACCAGGGATTGAACTTGTCTCCCAATCCGCACTGGGAGGTGGATTCTTAACCACTGGATCACCAGGGAAGTTCAGGCATCCCATTCTTGGCTCCAGAGCTTCCCCAGTGACTCAGCGGTAGAGTCTGCCTCAATGCAGGAGCCACAGGAGACGCGGGTTCAATCCCTGGGTGAGGCAGATCCCCTGGAGAAGGAATTCTTGCCTGGAGAATCCCATGAACAGAGACCAGCAGGCTACAGTCCCTGGGGTTGAATAGAGTCGGACACGACTGAAGTGACCTAGCACACCCGCACTACTGGCTCCAAGGGTTCAAGCTGTCTCTGTCACTGACCTTGGGCTCTCCGAATCTGGTTGTGCTCGTCTGTGTAATGGGTCTAAGTCCCGACCTCACAGGGCTCTGGGGAGGGTTTAATCCTGGTAGTCGATTGCACAAAAATCTGGCATCAAGTCAGTGCGACATATACATTCCACCCTCCTTCCTAATCTGTGACCGCCCTCCCCGTCACCCCGTTACCTGACACCAGACCCGTAATCCAGTCCCTTCCCTGCTTCCACCTCCAGGAGCAGCCGGGACCCTGGGATATGTAGGTAAGGAAGCCGCGGAAACCCCCTGTGCCTACCCCTCCCTAACCCCGCCCCCACCCGCCTCCCCGGCCCCACCCCTTCCTAACCCCGCCCCCACCCGACTCCCTAACCCCGCCCCCACCCGACTCCCCCGGCCCCCACCCGTCCATAAACCCGCCCCACCCTACTCCCCGGCCCTACCCAACCCGCCTCCCCGGCCCCACCCGCCTCCCTAACCCCGCCCGCATCCGCCTCCCCGGCCCCCCACTGCTCTGCCCACCCCCAGTCCCCTTGTCCTCCCAGCTTGTGGGCAGCCTCGGGTGTCCAGTCGTATCGTGGGCGGCCGGGACGCCAGGGCCGGAGAGTGGCCGTGGCAGGCGAGCATCCAGCACCGCGGGGCGCACGTGTGCGGGGGCTCGCTCATCGCCCCGCAGTGGGTGCTGACGGCGGCACACTGCTTCCCCAGGTCAGCAGGCAGCCGGACCCCACCGAGGGACGGTCCCCTCCCCCTAGGGCTCCGCGTCGAGGTTTGCCAGGCCGGGGCGGGTGGAGCAAGACCCAGGGAAGGTCTTGGATCCGGGGCTGTAAGTGGCCACGTTTGTACAGACCCCCGGGCGATTGGGCAGGGCCCAGCCCTTGCTCCAGCGTCCCACACCCACTGGGACCCCGCGCCCAGACTTCGCGCAGGTCTCACCCCGGGCTCTGAGAGAGAGGGCGACGGGGACGAGCGCTCCTGGGCTGGAGGGGAAGCTGCCTTAATATTAGACCTAGCGCCCCCGTCACGCAGGAAGGCGCTGCCCGCTGAGTACCGCGTGCGCCTCGGGGCGCTGCACCTGGGTCCCAGCTCGCCCCCTGCTCTCCTGGCGCCCGTGCGGAGGGTGCTGCTGCCCCCGGACTACTCGGAGGACGGGGCCCACGGGGACCTGGCGCTGCTGCTGCTGCGCCGCCCAACGCCCCTGAGCACCCGAGTTCAGCCCGTCTGCCTGCCGGAGCCTGGAGCCCGCCCACCGCCCGGCACACCCTGCTGGGTCACTGGCTGGGGCAGCCTCCGCCCAGGAGGTGAGGCAGAGGGCAGGGCACGGGGGCACTGGGGGAGGGCCAGGGGCTCTCTCCCCAGCTCGCTCTGACCTCCAGGGACCCAGACATCCTCTCTGTAAGGCCAGGGAGCCCTGGGCTGTCAGGTGAGGCTTTTCCCACCCTCTGCGGGCTCTTCCTGGGTGTCCGATTCTTGCAACCCCATGGACTGTAGCCCACCAGACCGCCTCGGTCCATGGGATTCTCCAAGCAAAAATACTGGAATGGGTTGCCATGCCCTCCTCCAGGGGATCTTCCCAACCCAGGGATCAAACTCACATCTCTTAAGTCTCCTACATTGGCAGGTGGGTTCTTTACCACTAGTGCCACCTGAGAAGTCTCTGCCGCCTCTTAGACCTCCCCCTTCTCCTCCAGTGCCACTCCCAGAGTGGCGACCCTTGCAGGGAGTGAGGGTGCCACTGCTGGACGCTCACACCTGTGACCACCTCTACCACCTGGGCACCGACGTGCCCCGGGCAGAACACATAGTGCTGCCGGGGAGCCTGTGCGCTGGCTATGTCGGGGGCCAGAAGGACGCCTGCCAGGTGCGAGACGCTGCCCGGAACGTCTGGAGCCCACGCCCCTGTGGCCAGCACCCTACCTCCTTAGGACCTGGGACCCAGGATGTACCACCTCCAGGCTCAGTGTGCTGAACCCCGACCCAGAGGCACCCCTGAGGGATGGCAGCCTGGGACCCAGAGTCCCTGGGGGGCTGGGACCTAAGCTCTCCTTTCTCCTGCAGGGTGACTCTGGAGGACCCCTGGTCTGCATGAAGTCTGGGCGCTGGATCCTGGTGGGTGTGGTGAGCTGGGGCAAGGGCTGTGCTCTGCCCAACCGTCCAGGGGTCTATACCAATGTGGCCACTTACAGCCCCTGGATTCAGGCTCACCTCAACATCCCATGCAGTGACTGACCTGAAGCCAGACTCTGGGGTCCCTCGGCTGCCTGGTCTGTCTGGGGACCGACACATCCCTCACCCTTCTGGACTGAAGGCTCAGAGGCCTGATAAAGCCAAGGAGCCACCCATCCATCAATTTGTCTGTCTGTCCCCAGCATCCTCCGTGGAGCTCACCAAATGCGAGTTGCCAACCCTCCTCCAGGAGCCTCCCGTGTGTCTAGGGGTCTCACATTCCCTCTGTTCCCCTCCTGCTCATATTTCCCTCCTGAACTCCAGCCAGGGCACCCAAAGACAGGCAAGTGATTCAGTGCTGGGTCTGGTCTGCATGCCCCTCTTTTCCGGAAGGAGTCAGAGAGATACAAATGGGACCAGAACCCAACACCAAGGAGATGATTGTCCATTGCTAGCTTTGAAGATGGAGGGGCCACGTGGTGAGGAGCTGAGGGCGGCCCCTGGCCGACAGCCAGTAGGGAAAGGAGCACCTCGGTGCGACAGCTGCAAGGGACTAAATCTGGCCAATAACCTGAACAAGCTTGGAAGCCAACAACTCCTCCCGCAGCCTGCAGACCAGAGCCCTGACAGTCTATGCCCTTGGTTTCAGCCTGGTGAGACCCTAAACAGGAACCCGGTTGAGCCCACCCACAGAGTTGTGATGTAATAAATTAGTGTTTAAGCTGCTGTGTTTGTAGTCATCTGCCGTAGCAGTAGAAAACTCGTATTTTGCCCCACTGTAGTGAAGGTGCCCCAGGAGGCAGGTGGCGGCCACCAGACCTGCCCTTCCCATGCATTCAGGAGTCTGGGGCACTTGGCATCATCCCCTCTACCAAGAGGGGCCTCCAGGTAGGCGTGGCCGTAGCTTCTGCTGTCCTTAGCTTTTTCTGCCACTCCCCCATTCCGTGCCCTGTGTGGGTCTGGGGCTTCCCAGCCCAGGACCTCCCTTCCCCGCCTGCACCTGGAGACCGGCCTATGCCCTTTCAGCTCCCTGACCACCCTCACGTTCTGGCACCTGGTATTCTCGCCCCTCTCTGCCATCTCACCCCCAGGCCAAGGGTCATCCGTCTGTATAGACAGAGCTCAGTTTCTACAGCAACAGAAGGAACAACCTGAACGAAACCTAGAAACTCCAACCTTCGGAAGTGACAGGAGCAAGGGGGGCAGGGGGGCAAGGAAGGCTATCCCTGAAGGGGCAGCCTGGCTGGACGGGGCCAAGTGCGGCTGCCCCACGCAGGCCTGAGCCGTGGCTCCCTCCCTTTTCTTTCTTTTTTTTTTTTTTTCTGCCACTCCATGTGTCTTATGGGATCTTAGTTCCCCAACCAGGGATTGAACCCATGCCCTCTGCGGTGAAAGTACTGAGTCCCTACCACTGGACCGCCAGGGAACTCCCCCTCCTTTTTTTTCGTTTTCTCCCAGGGGAAAAAGTGACTGCAGCATGTGGTCACTGCTGGGCCAGACCTGGCTGGGAGAGAGGGTGGGTCTGTGAACAGCGAGGGAGCTCCAGGCTGCCGCCTCCCCTCTAGGCTGCCCATTGGGGGCAGAGGCTGGCTGTAGCAGGCCAGGCGAAAGGCTGTGAGCACATCGCAGTGGGGTCCTAGTAGCCCTGGCTGGGCAATGCTGGCTGTCCTCCCATCCTGCCCTCAGCCTGGGGCCCGCCAAGAGAATATCCTCAAGACACCTCCCAAGGCATTGAGACCAGAACAAGCCAGGGACTGAGAGCCAGGATGCCTCAGTCTTGGGCCTGCCATGATCAAAGTAATGGGTCCCCATTCAGAGCTCAGTGTTTCTTATATATATATGTAATTTATTTCTGTATAATTTATATATTTTATTTATTTATTTAAATTTTGGCTGTGGTGGGCGTTCATTGCTGTATAGTCTTTCTCTGGTTGGGGTACTTGAGCTTCCCCTTACGGTGGCTTCTCTTGTTGCAGAGACGGGCTCTAGGGCACAGTTGTGGCTCTCGGGATCTAGAGAGGACAAGGGCTCAGGAGTTGTAGTGCAGGCTACACTGCTTCTCTGTGCCCCACAGGCTCAGTGGCACAGCACCCTGTGCCGCTGCATCCCGCCCATCAGCAAGGTCAGTGAGGCCGAGGGGGTGTGTGACAGGTGGACCGGGCCCAGCATCCGTCTCACGCTGCACCCCGTCCCCACAGGCCTCAGAAAGCCAGCCTGACCTGCCAGGAGGGGCTTTCAGAGTAGTCCTGAGAACCACCCTTGCCGGGGACAGGATGCTGGGCTCCTGTCCATGCAGGTATTTTTTAGCCGTTCACCTGCTCCGGTTGGTAGCGCTGCGGCCAGATGGCCCAGCCTCTCCGAGAAGTACTGATGCACCTGTTTCCCCATCTGTGATCTGACCTGGTAACATCTGCCCCGTTATGGCTGTTGGGAGAGTCAAAATGACTCAGTTCTGCCCAGCAAGCACGCGGGTTGTGCCAGGCATTGGTGGGCTCTCAACTGATCTCTGAACACTCGGAAGGTGTTCCCATTTCATGAATGGAGAAACAGGCCCCGAGAGACTAGGTTATGTGCCCCACGACCCACAGCAGGCAAGAGGTGAAGGCAGATTTGAATCTGGGCCGTCAACTCAAATTCCACAGTGAGTTATGTCACTTCCCTTATAGAAAATAGTTGTAAAATGCTGCCAATGAAAGACACACTAGTAGCTAGCAGTGATTGACAATTACTATTTATTTATTTTTAATATGTGTTTTGTTTATTTGGCTGTGCTGGGTCTTAGCTGGGTCTTTGGCTGATGTGGGATCTAGTTCCCTAACCAGGGAATCAAACCCAGTGCGTGCGTGCTGAGTCACTTCAGTCGTGTCCAACTCTTTGTGACCCCATGGACTGTAGTCTGCCAGGCTCCTCTGTCCTTGGGATTTTCCAGGCAAGAATACTGGAGTGGGTTGCCATGCCCTCCTCCAGGGAATCTTCCCGACCCAGGTATAAATCTCTTATATCCCCTGCATTGGCAGGTGGTTCTTTACCACTGAGCCACCTGGGAAGCCCCCAGCTCCCTGCATTGGGAGCACACAATCTTAGACACTGGACCATCAGGGAAATCCCTGACAATTGCTATTTATTAATAACATTTTAAGAAATTTAAATACAGCAAAGGAGAAGGTCCACCAGCCGAGATCCTACATGCTTAGTTTAGAAGCCCGGGAGAGTTTCCATGGTGAGCTTTGAGTGGTTGAAGCAACAGGGCAGAAAGGACCGGGGAGGACTTCCTGTGCAGGGAAGCAAGAGCAGCTGGCCAGCTGCATCACCTGCCATCTGTAGGAGGGTCTGCACCCAGCTAAAGAGCTGGGGGCTGGGGGTTGAGCCTCTACACCTCCTTCAAGCCTCTCCTGACCCCATTCTCCCTGCAGGAGGCGTCACTGTACTCATTGACAGGAGGACGGAAGTTACCTCTTGCAACCAACCACCCAGCACAGCACCATAGGGTACACAGAGATCCCATGTGAGGGGAAGGGCTGCCTTGAGGCCTAGAGAGGGAGGAGACCCAGGAAGGAAAGGGGCTTCAGAGGACTCCTGAGGAGCCAGAAGTCAGAAGTCAAAAATTATAACTATGGCTATAGCTTAGGGAACATCTATATTTATTGAGTGCTAACTCTTGCTGATATTACCCAAAAGCTGGGTTTGCTTCTTGGTGGGTATCGAGCAAAAAGATACTTACAACCAAGAAGTAAGGATTTATATTATTTGCGGCAAGTGAGGAGAACACTTTGGGTATCTCTTCCAAAGCAGTGTCTCCCTGGACAGCAGCATTGGGGGAGTTTTAAGCTAAGGGTACATGCACATTCACAAAGGGGGTTGCATTGAGGCCAGGCTTAGATCACAAAATTAGATCACATTTTGGCCCAGGCCAAAAATGGCTTCTCTTCTGTCAATAAAACCACACCAGTTTCTCTTTCTCCAGGGACACCCCCCACCCCATCTGCTTACAGTAATGCTCCACAAACTACAAACAGCTATTCTGCCACTTCAGAGAGGTGGACACTGGGCTTGGTGAGGTTAACTGTCCAAGGCTGCACACTCAGTGCCAGAGCAAGGATTTGAATCTCAGCGGGTCTGAGCCTAGAGCCTGCTTGGCTAGCCAGCAACCTGATTCAGGGCCAAAGCAGCATCATCTTCATGTTCCACCCACTCTAAAGAATTATCCATTTGTGGCCTCAGTAACTGCTGAGCTGTTCAGCATCCAGGATCATCACTGGCTCATTTCTCATTGGGTGCCACAGCATGCCTCTCTGGCACATGCCAGCAGCGACCCAGATGAGATTCTCCTTCTCCCTGAGAGAGGTTGCGAGAAAAGCCTCCTTGCCTTGCTCTAGCGTAACTGCCATTTGGGACACAGGAAAGTGTCCAAGGAGGAAGCCCTAGGCTGTTAGTAGGGATGAGGGGTGGCCAGACAGGGAAACCAAGTCCACATGCCCTTCCGGATCCAGAGTAGACCTGGGCAAAAGAGTAGGTAGGTGCCCAGGGCACCCTCTGCCTGGGAAGACTGAACACCAACTTTGGCCATGCATGGTGCTTCTAACAAGTTAGGCTGTTCAATGGCCTAATTAGTTATCGAATGGAAGTCCTACTGCTTGCCACTCACAAAATCAATTACATACTCACAAATGTTGGTGGCAAAAGAAAAGTACTTTTAATCAGAATGCTGGCAATCTGGGGAGATGGTGGACTCAAACTCCCCCAAAAACTTTTAAAGGGAAGAAATCTCAGTTAGTCCTTGAGATCTGGAGTCAGAATTGTCATGAAACTGTTTACCTCAGATTGGAACTTGAACCCATGTGCTGGGGCTCCAAATGAGCCAAAACGTTGCTTGGGACTTGAACTCACAAGATTGGGACTTGAACCCAGCCAAAACCAATAGTCTTCCAACTGAGATCACAGACCTGGTTTCAAGACCTAATGAACCTCGTATCAGAAAGAATTCAGTGAGACACAAAGTGGTAGCTAAGAAATGTATTTATTCAGAAAGAAACAACACTCCATAGCGAGCAGGGCATCGCAGAGGGTGAGTGTTGTGGTCTTGATATACGGTGTAGTTACTTTTTATGGGTTGGGTAATTTCATATGCTAATGTGTTAGTGTTAGTTGCGTCTGACTCTGCGACCCCATGGACCGTAGCCTGCCAGGCTAGTCTGTCCATGGGATTCTCCAGCAAGAATACTGGAGTGGGTTGACATTTCCTACTCCAGGGACAGGCTAATGAGTGGGAGGATTATTCCAACTATTTTGGGGAGGGGGTGGAGATTTCCAGGAGTTGAGCCACTGCCCACTTTTTGGTCTTTGAGGGTCAACCTTTGAGGTCTTTGAGGGTCAAAGTGTCATGGTGGCTCACATTAGCTTGCGCCTGTGTTACAATTAGTTTATACTGAGAAGCAAGGTCTAGTCAACTTGACTTGTCTGCCATCTTGGACCCATTTGGTTCTAATCAGTTTATGTTACGCCCTCTGGTTATGTCATTCTTTCAAAGCTTGTGCCCTGCCTGCTTCCCTCCTGTTTCACCCACGTAGTTAACTTCTTGTACTCTTCCTCTAGAGGCTATCTTGTTCATAGTTTGTTCAGATTACTGAATTAGAGACTAGAGAAGCAATCCAGTCACCTGCTGAAGTCTTCATTTCTCCTTTTTTGATCTGCAGAAATAACTAATATGGCAAGATATTGTGCGATTAAAATTTCGTAAGGTGTGCTTAGCCCAGGGATGGGTAAAGCATGGTTTCAAGGAAGGGATGTGTGTGCTGGTTCAAAACTTGTTTACAATTTAGCTTTGCTAAAGTGACAAGAAAAGGAGCTTCCTGCTGAGGGCAGTTTCCTGCAAAGAGCTGCTTTCACACTGCCTCACACCAACAACAGCATCCAAAGGTCCTTATAGGACCCGCTAAACTGGTTTAAATAATCCTAAAGCCCCACAAAACTGGTTTAAATAATCCTCACAACCTAGGCTAGGGCGGGGAAACAGTACAGTTTTCTGATACGGTGGCCGAAAGATCCAGAATTTAACACCTCCTCAAAATGGCTACCAGGGAGTCCCATAATCATGAGTCAGACTACCAGGTCTGACTGTGATGAATACAGGTCTATGGCGGCCCAGGTCTCTCTGTGTTGTGACTGTCTTGGCGCCGCGATGACCAAGACGTATCATTCATACACTCTCCATGGCGCGTGAGGCACCCTACACTTGGGAAGTTCAGCCCTGTATTCCCTGCAAGAAGGATGGACCTGCGCCCAGGCATCCGCCTCACTGCATCAACACGGGGACCTCGCCTTTGCCACAACCAAGATGGCTCCACCGCCCAGAGTCCCTCCCGCGCTCGGTCCCCGCCCGACTCCGACCTCCTCCATCACTCCGCCAACCGGCCCCGCCCGCGCCACGGCGCCAAGATGGCGGCCAGACACTCGGTCGGAGCGCCCCCTTGGCGGATTACTTAAAATGGCGGCACGGGGCGGGGCCGTCGGGCGCAGGGTACGCTGGGGCCGGCGCGCGGGCTGCCGGGAACGGGGCGGAGCGCGGCCGCGTCGGCGCGTCGAGGGGGAGAGGCAGCCGCCGCGATGGTGAGCGGGCGCGGGGGGAGGGGCGCCGGGCCGGGGCCCGGGTCGGGGCCGGGGCCGGGGCCGCGGGGCCGCGCGGGGGAGGGGTGGGGGCCCGGCTCCGCGCTCACGCCGGCCTGCCGCCCCCAGGACGTGTTCCTCATGATCCGGCGCCACAAGACCACCATTTTCACGGACGCCAAGGAGTCGAGCACCGTGTTCGAGCTGAAGCGCATCGTCGAGGGTATCCTCAAGCGGCCGCCGGATGAGCAGCGGCTGTACAAGGTGCGGTCCCGTAGGTTCCGGGCGCTTGGGGGCTGCAGGCGCCCGTGGGCGCACGGCGGCAGCGTCGTTGATGTAAACATCGGCGACCGGCCGCCGCGGGCCGGAACTCCCCAGCGTGGGGCCGTTGCTCGAACTCGGGGAGGTGAAGCCCCGATAGCGCTCGCTGCACTGGGGTTCTCCATCAGGAGGGCGTGAGCGGCTCGCGCCAAACCCTGTGCTGAGCGCCGAGGGCCGGCGTCTCATCTCATTCCTACAGCGGTCCCCCTGCGACGTTCTGGCTCTTGACTTCCTAGCTCGGCCGTGAAGAAAACTGAGGCTCGGAGGTGGCCTCTTGACCAACCCAAGGTCGTTAGCAGTCAGGATTCCAGCCGCGATGCTCTTATATCACTCGCTCCTCGGCCCAGACACTCCTTAATGTAAAGAAACGTAAAGAAACGGAGGGTGTTGAGATGAGTCAGGTCCCACCACTTCTTCCCTCAACAACTGTTTATTACTCCTCAGCTTACTGGTGATGTTCTAAAAGCCCCGCGCCCTACCCCCTTTCCCCTTACAAACCAATCGCAGTTATTCAGCAAGGATGGCTTGGGGTTTGGCGTTTCGGGGCAGTCCAGAGTGTCGGTCCCTCTTTCAGGTCTGGCAGCAAGAGGTCGCTCACCTAAGTGCATTGATCTGCTGCTGCCTGGAAACTGATCTTTTGCTCCACTCCCTTAGTCTGTAAAGGCTTTTTTCCCTTATCTACTAGGATTTCTGTGATAAAGACCCTTCCTGCTGCTTGAGTTCGTTGCACTGTGTAGCCTTTGCTCATTGAAGCCTCTTGGCTGCCCTATGAGTTGGGAATTCCAATAACTTCTATTTTACAGATAAGAAAACTTCACATCAAAAAGAGGAACCTGTTAGTCCAAGATGGTAGAGCTGGGGTGCAACCAGCTCTACCTGTGGCCAGATTGGTTCACTGGCACTTGGAATTGCATTCACCTTAGAGTTAGTGGGTGGGGTGGGGAGCGGGGGAGATTCCAGAGCCCTATCCTGGGAGATTCTGATATGGAAAGTCTTGGGTGTAGCCCTGGAAACTTACATACTCTGGGGTGGTTCTGGGCCCTACTTGGGGCTGTCTCTCTTCCCTCTTCTGACTTTGAATGTAGGTATTGACCAGAGAAGTCTTTGTGACTTGCCTCTTCTGGGGCCTCTCCTGAGACCCTGCCTTCCTCTCTCCTCAGGACGACCAGCTTCTGGATGACGGCAAGACGTTGGGCGAGTGTGGCTTCACCAGCCAGACAGCACGGCCTCAGGCCCCCGCCACTGTGGGGCTAGCCTTCAGGGCAGGTGAGAGGGGCAGTGACAGTGTGGAAATGGCCAGTGAAAGGGGTGTTCAGGGAGCCTGCAGCTGTTCCTCCAAGCCTCTTAAACCCTGTCCCCCCTCATCAGATACAAGCAATAGATAGTGTGCTTGCTTCTCCACTACAAGCAGTGTGAAGCATGTGAGATGCTTGTGGAAACTAAAGCCCATTTCTTGGAAGATTCAAAGATCCTTAGTCACAGTACTGGCTTACATTTACAGAGGACTAAGGGCCTGGCCCTGCAGTCTGCATTTTATTTCCATTGTCCGATCCAGTCCTCTGGCCAGCCCTGAGGGGTAAGCACTGCCATTCCCATTTGGGAGCTTTGGATGCCCAGGCTTGCTGGCAGTCACGTGGGGACCCCCCCAGTCCAGATGCAGGCTGCTGGGACCTTGTTTGAGCTGGGTGCCATGCCACCTGCTGTCTCCATGGTGCATCTCTGTACTGGGCAGACTTTTATCAGGATCATTTTAAGGATGAGTGAGCTGAGCCTGCAGAGGTTAGATTGGATCCTGCCCTTTCTTGCCCTCAGAGCCAGTACGTTCCTCAACCACGTGCCACCCTGACCAAAGCTTAGATACCTGAGTGGTGGGGGTTGTTTATGTTGCTCCAGTGTATCTCTTTTCTCAAGATTTAAATTTTATCCTTTGTTTCAGAAAATTTAAACAGAAGTTATAGGGTCTTTTCACAGGTGTAGACCCAGGAGCTGGTGAATCTGGATGAAGTTACAAGTTTATTTTTGTAGCTTGTAAGAAATCTTAGCGAGGGCTCAGGAGGGAGCATATAGCCTCAGTTACCTTTAGCCTCACAAATATCCTGTTCTGAGGACAAAGCAAGTGAAGCTGTAGCAGCTGTGTCCTTGGACAGCTACATCATGCCCGGTGCCTTCCAGACTGGGGTGGTCTCCAAAAAGGAGTATGATGCCGGGACCAGCCTCACAGCGAGGGGGTGAGCCCCCGTGCACCCAGGCCCCACAAGTGCTCAGGAAAAGGCAGTTCTAGGGGCCTTTATGTGGGTTCCCTTGAGTCTCAGTAATGGGCAGGCAGATGCAGTGCTCTCTAAAGGTGTTCTCTGAGGCAGGTAGTACGTGTGTTCTTCCTAAGCTAGGCCAGGCTGCAAGCATCTGCATGCATCCAAGAGAAGGTATCTGTTCCTCTGACTTGAACAAAGGCACTCTATGGACCGGCAGCACCTCAGCCATCTTGCAGGTGGACACGCTCACAGTGCAGTAAGGTGGTTGGTTTTCCCCATGACCCCCAGTTGTGGCATACGTTGTGACTGCGCCTTGGGTGGCAGCACCTCAGGTATGGAATAGCCGTTTTGATGAGGGCTGTGGTGTGGACTGAAGACAGGCTGATTCTACTCACAAAAGTGCATTTCTTGGGTTGGGGGTGGGGTGGGGCAGGTTGTCTCCCTGTGTAGAGAGACACGTCTCCCTACCCCACCAAAGTGGCTGCTTAGATAGGGAGGTGTGGCAAGTGTCAGGTGTTATATGGCAACTTTCAGACCGTTTCCAAAGAATGGGGAGAGGTGATAAGACTCAGATTTGTGTCTTGGAAGATGAATTGGTTATTAAGCTGGGCCAGGTGTCTTTAGCACTGTTGACATTGGGGCTGGATGATTCTGGGGGAGGTTGTCTTCCGCATTGCAGGATGTTTAGCATCTCCAGCTCCTAGTAGGTCATCTCTCCACTAGAGGCCAGTTTCAGCCGATTAGCCAGGGAGCCTAATTGGTTGAGAGGTTTTTCATGCATAAGAAAAATGCAGTTAATTTGCTCTGTGCTGAGGTCACAGCAAGAACAAGACAGGGAAAGCTTCCTGGGACCCGCTGTTCCTAGTAGAGCAGTGGTCACGAGAAACAGGGCATTCCCAATCGGTGGTTGTGTGTCCTGGGCGTTGGGAACACAGAGGAACTATATAGGGTGCCTGGGGAAGGTTTCTCTGAAGAGGGAAGAGGTGGTATCTGAATGCCCTTGGGTGCCTGGAGGCAGCAGCCATTCTAAGTGGCAGAGGGCAAAGCAAGAAAAAGTTTGATGTGGGAACATGTGGAGCAATATAATGTCATGATGCAAAGTGTGAAGGGAATGGGGGAGATTGTAGGCGGGTGCAGATCAGCCCGGAGGCTTACTCAGGGAGAGAGAGTAAGGAAGAGGGTCCCCGCAGCGGAGGCCACCTCAACTCCAGCGAGGACCCCTTTTCTCTCCCTCAGATGAGGCATTCGAGGCCCTGCGCATCGAGCCTTTCTCTAGCCCACCTGAGCTGCCGGACGTGATGAAGCCACAGGACTCAGGAAGCAGCGCCAACGAACAGGCTGTGCAGTGAGAGGCCTCCCCCAACTGTCCCCTCAATAAAAGATTTGGGTGTCCACCTGGTTGCTGCTTCTTTCTGCACACCCTCTCCTGACTCAGGCATGCCCCTCCCTGGTGTGTGGCCCACCCTCAGCCTCTAGCCCAGCCTTCTCAGCCTGGGGACAAAAAGGTATCCCGCTTTGTTTCTTCAGGGCAGCCCCACTTTGGGGGCAGGGGACACAGCCAGAAAGCAAAGGCAGCTCCTCTCCTAGCCCTCCCACCCCCAATAAAGTTTGTAGATCCAATTCCTGCATTTCTCATTTTTATTTGACAGAAAAAGTTGCTCTTGCTGTACAGATTTTAAAAAACCAAAATGCCTTTAAGAAACGTGAAGAAAAGTTGGGGGGAGGGGCCACAACCTCACTGGGAGGCCAGGAGGAGCCAACTGATTTCAACTCCCCTTCCTTCTGGGTGTAACTCACACAGGTCCACAAGTTCCAAACCATCATCCCCCCCGCAGGAACTCGGGGTTCAAGGGGGGCAGTGCCTCCGAAGTCCTTTCTGAGTCAAAACCTGGGAGTCCCAAACCATATCCTCCCCTCCCACAAATCCCATTCTCATTCCCAACCCACCCCAAACCCCCCAAAACATGTGAACCAGGAAAAACTCACAGAGATTAACATTTCACAGAACAAAGAAAAAAAGGAGGGAGGGAAATAAGGGAGCCCTCCCCAACGGGATGCTGCCAGGGTTGGGGGGGAAGGCAGACAAGGACCCCTTCCCCCAGCTCTGTTGGGAAAAAAGAAGGGCATGCCCCGCAGCTCCAGAACTTGGGGCAGGATGGAATTCCCCTGAAAGGATTCACGGAGACCTGAAACAGAGGAGAATCATCAATGCAAAGGCCCAAGCAGCCCCGCGGCAGTCAGCAGTGTGCCCAGCCCTGGAGTGTGACAAGGACTCACCTTGAGGAGCGGTGCCGCACAGGGCGGGGGCTGGGCGTCTCCTTTCTGCGCTTGTGACCTGGGGAGCGGCTGTCCCCACGCTGGCTTCTCCGGGAACCCCGCTCACTGCTGCTGCAATGGAGAAGCGTCATGAGACCACACACAGCACATCACCAACACCTGGTACCCTGGAGCCTTAAAGCTTCACTCTGCAGAAATCAGCTGCTAGACCGGGCTACTGGCAGGAGAGCACAGTGGTAACTGTACCTCTGCTGGTCCCGCGGCGAGGGCTGGGGTGAGGGGCGGCGGCGCTCAGCGGGCGAATAGCTGAGGGACCGGGAATCCCGGAGGGAGTCTATTGGCTTCCGGGGGCTGCGGGACCTGGGGATCAGAGCAGGTCGCCATAGTGCCACACTCTTCCAAACCCAGCAGCCAACACTCAGGACCACCCCCATCCCACCCCAGGTCCTGACCGCCAAACCTCATACCACACAGGGCCAACCTCAGACCCACCTTCATCCGCTCACTCACCCATCCGCCCGCACACCATCCACCGAGTCCCCCAACAGGCGGGGCACAGGGTGCAGCGGGGGACGCAAAGATAAAGACAGTCCCTGCCCTTGGAGGGGCTCAGTCTGATGGTGAAGGGAGGCCAAGGGAGGCTCGCTGGGCCCCATGTGTGGGAAGCAGCCCCACAGTTGTACACAGGATGTACACGGGGTCTGGGGACCCAGGGGAGGGAAGACAAGGGCAGGGCAGGGAAGGGGCAGGGCAGTCTTCTCGAAGGTGCTGTTTGAGCGGAGTCTTGCAGAACGAGTTCACCAGGCAGACAAGGGAATTCCAGGCAGGAGGAACAGCATGTCCAAAGGCATGGGGTTCTCCTTAGACTGCAAGGCGCTGTTGAGTGTGGCTGGAGCACAGGGCATGTGTGGGGGCGGGCAGGAGAGGAGAACACAGGGCAGGCAAGGCCAGTTGGTGAAGAGCCTCACACGCCATTCCCGCAGAGGTGGGGCTTTATCCTGCAGGCCACAGGGCGTCCCGGAAGGATTTGTGGAGTGAAGGGAGTAACCAGATGTGCGGTTTTAGAAAGATCCCTCTGGCTACATGTGGAAGAGAATGGCGTGGAGGCAGGGAGACAGGGAAGAGGCTGTGGACAGAGTCGGGAGAAGATGACGGTGGCCAGACCAGAGCCCTGGTAACAGTAACAGGCTGACTTAAAAGCTAGAATCCCTGGGACCTGGGACCAGGCTGTATGTCACGGGCAGGGAGAGGAAGGAATCTAGGACTCCCCAGTTCTGGCTCACGCACCCGCTTGGATGGCGCAGCCCTCCGCCAGCACAGGGCACAAGAGGAGCAGGCAGGGAGAGGAGAGCCCAACTCCTCCTGTACGAGCAGACACACCCAGGGTCACACCCCACCCTTGTGTCCAGCAAGGCAGCACTCACCTCCGCTCGCCAGGGGGTGGCTTCTTGGGGCTTGCAGGTTTGGGCAAGGCCTGAGGGCCAGGCTTAGCAGGGGAGGGAGAGGAAGAAGTAGAGGAGGAAGAAGAGGATGAGGAAGAGGAGGAGGAGGAGGAAGAAGAGGAGGAGGAAGAGGAGGAGGATGATGAAGAGGAGGAGGAGGAGCTGGAACTGGAACTGCTAGAACGCCTCTTCCGCTTGGCTGGGGCTGGCTCCTGAGGACGGCCCTCTCGAACAGCCTCCTTGGGGGCTGGGGCAGGGCTGGGGACCCTGTGGGAGAAGAGGGTGTCACGTGGAGACGAGCTGCCCCAGCCCCAACCCTACCTTCCTTGGCCTGGAGGAACGGCAGTGGGGGAGGGGTGCTGAGGAAGGCCCTGGGAGCTCTCTGAACTGAGAGCTGAGCCGGGAGCCTGTGAGCGCATTCTCTGGAGAGCGTGGCCCCAGCCGACCCAACAACTGCTAACACAAGCAACAGGCTGGGGCCCGCAGCAAAAGGGATCAAGGTTAAACCTCAAGAATGTCCCTGAAGGAGGAATAAGGCCCCTGGGCTCAGGTGTGGAAGCCGAGCTGGGTGGTCTCCGTCCTTGGAGAGGAGAGCCGCAGCTTGGGGAGGCCACTGTGTGTGCGGGTTGGCTGGGGGAGGGGCCGTCCTGCCTGGAGGCAGGGAGAGGGATAGGATGACCTCTGAAGATCCTTCCAGCCCAGGGAGTTCCTCTTGAGGTCTAACTGCCATCCCTCCTGCTGTAAAATTAAGTCCATTTCCTCTAGTTCTGTCCTCTGTAGAGACGGAAAACTTATCATTATCCTCTAGAGAATTAACCTTCGGAGACTTTTACCTGTCCCATCCCTCCCCCCTTTAACCCCCACCCCAGCATTCTCTTCTACCCCCATCTTAAGGGTCAGGGTCCCATACCTCCTCTCAAAGAGCAAAGAACCTCTGGATAGGGCTTCTCCCTCCCCACTCCCACCAACCATCCCCGAAGCCTTCCCCGTACAAGAGTTCTACAAGTCCCCTCACCTCTTCAGTGCTACCTCAGGTTGCGCAGGAAGGCTAGAGCCCTCCGAGTCACTAGAGCTGGAGCCAGAGGAGGAGGACGAGGACGACGAGGACGACGACGAGGAGGAAGAGGAGCTGGAGGACGAGGAGGACGAGGAACTCCGCCGCTCCTTGGCTGGCTGCAGGGCAGCCAGTGTGGAAGGCTGCTGGGCCCCCGCACAGGCGGGTGGTTCCCCACCCTCTGGGTGGGACACCCCGGGGACAGGGCCAGAGAGCATGCCATTGTGGTCACCAGCAGAGGACGTGGTCTTTGCCACCGTCCCAGAGGAAAGGGACTGCGACCCTGCTACAGGGGTGGTCTGGGCAAGCAAAGATCGAGATTGGTCAGAAAAAGCAGATGGCACAGGGGACCTAGGCCGATCTTGAGCTGGAGGAAGAGCAGACTGTGAGGGAGCCTGGACCATTCTAGAAGCAGGAGACAGAGCCCTCTCAGAGGTCACTCTAGACTGGCTTGGGGCAGATGGCGGGGTTCTGGAGCCTGGGCCCCCTGGTGGGGTTCTGGACCTGGCTCGGTCAAGGAGTGGTGGTGAGGTTCTCCCACTAACACGCTCATAGGCAGAGAGGGGCACCCTGGGGCTGGTGAGGTTTGCACCAGACAAGGCTGGAGCCATTCTAGCACTAGTGAGGTTTGCAGGGGCCAAGGCTGGAGGGGTTCTTGAGCTGGCGATATTCACAGGTGCTGTGGCATGTGCAGACCTAGGACCCACCAGGTTTGCAGGGGCTGGAGCCTGGGGTGCTCTGGAGCTGGACGGATAGTTTGCAGCAGTTGGAGCTGTGCCAGAACCCGTGAGACTCAGAGCTGCCAAAGCAGCAGGGGTTCTGGCTCCTGCTAGATTCACAGCTGGGGCTGTGGGAGTACGAGGGTCAGCGAGGTTCACGGCCGAAGGTGCCACCGCTGTTCTGGGGCTGGCCAAGTTCATGGCTGCTGCTGCAGCTGGTGTTCTGGAGTCAGCCAAGTTGACTGCTGAGGGGAGGGCAGGTGTCCTGGCGCTGGCCAGGTTCATGGCTGCTGCAGAGGCTGCAGGGATCCTGCTGGCAAGACTGGCTGCAGGGGCCGTTCGGAGACTCATGAGAGGCACTGGAGCTGGAACCTGGGACATTCTCGCAGCAAGGCCAGCGGCAGACATGGACGGAGGCGGCCGAGCAGTGCCAAGGCTGATGGCCGTCAGGGCAAGTGCAATTCTTGACTGAGCATGGTTTTCAGGTACAGATGCTCTCGGGTGATCAGGAATTCGGGGACCTGGACCATCCATCATGGAACCGCCAGCTTGCTGCAGGACAGACATGGGTGTTCTGGAGCTGCCGAGGGGCTCAAGCACTCCGGGTGACCTACAGCGGTCAAGAGGAGTTGGTGACATGCTAGGACGGCTGAAGCAGCCCATTCTGGAGCTATTGAGAGCTACAGGAGGTGTCCGAGAACCAGAATGGTTTCTTGTTGCTGGAGGAGTAGCAGAACGTGATCGATCGGAACTGCTTCCAGAGGCAGAACGCCTGCGGATGGCTGGAGGAGATCTTGTTAAGGACCGTTTGCCCCGAGTTGTTCGTGGAGTACGGGATCGGGAACGGCGGCGAATAGCAAGTGGCGAGCGACTTCGAGAGCGCTTTCGTGGCAGCAATGGGGTTCGAGACCTGGAGCGGCGCCGAATAGCTGGAGGAGTTCGGGACCTCGATCGGCGGCGTGTCACTGGAGAGGTTCGAGAGCGAGACCTCCTTCGAGTTACTGGAGAAGTGCGAGATCGTGATCTCCTTCGGGTGACTGGGGATGTTCTGGATCTCGATCTTCTGCGAGCGATAGGGGAGGTTCGGCTTCGAGATCGCCTTCTGGTTACTGGTGGAGTCCTAGATCTGGACCTTCTTCGAGTCACTGGTGGCGTTCTAGAACGGGAACGCCGGCGGGTCGGTGTTCTCGACCTTGAACGTCGGCGGGTTACTGGTGGTGTTCTGGACCTAGATCGCCTTCGACTCACGGGCGAAGCTCTTGATCGGGATCTTCGTCTAGTCACTGATGTCCGGGACCTGGATCGTCTCCGACTGACTGGTGAGGTTCGAGACCTGGACCTCCTTCGGCTAACCAGGGGTGTTCTGGACCTGGATCGCCGGTGGGTAGCTGGAGAAGCCCGAGACCTGGAGCGTTTCCACGGTGCTGGTGATGTGCGTGAGCGGGAACGCTTCCGACTGGTTGGGGGTGTCCGAGAGCGACCTCTGCGACGTCGAGAGGAGGTTCTGGAACTCTCCTGCCGAGCAGGAGATCTTGAATGGTAACCAGAGCCTCCCCTCCGACGGCGAGTAACCCGAGACCTCGACCGGCTCCTCTGTCTTCTCCGAGAGGTTGACTGAGAAGATCCAGACCTATCCCGACGTCGAGTGGCCCTGGTTTTCTCCCTCCTCGAGCGGGAACGGGACCTCTGGAGGCCACGAGGCTTTGGTGAAGGAGAACGGCCTCTCCTTGAAGTTGTCTTAGTACGTGGAGAGGATGCTGAACGCCGCCGGCGTGAGGATCTCGACTTTTCAGCCGGCTCTGGGGAAGACACTGAGGGACTTCTTCGGCGTCTTGGGGGAGTTCTAGAGCGGGTCTCTGGTGAGGATGACGCAGAACGGCTCCTACGGGAGAGCCGGGCCTTCCTAGTCAGCTCAGGAGATGACCGGGAGCTGCGACGCCGCGGCGGAGTACGAGACTTAGTCTTGGGCTCTGGTGATGACCGAGAGCTTCTTCTAGCAGTTCTGGATTTGGGAGGGTGTTCTGGAGAGGACTCGGAACTGCTGCTTCCTTCAGGAGAAGGGCCTCTGCCTTTGCTTGATGAACCTGATCTGCTTCGTCTTGGAAGGACTCGAGGGGCAGGAGCCTTGGGTTCAGGAGAGGAATCAGAACCACTCTGTGCCCTGGGTGCTGCTCTTGGCTTCTCTTTAACCTCAGGGGATGAGCCAGACCTGCTACGCCGAGGAGAAGGCCGGGATTTGCTGTCCACCTCCGGAGAGGATCCAGAGTGACTCCTCTGCCTGAGTGGCATTCGTATCTTAGCTTTAGAATCTGGAGAAGAGTCTGACTCACTTCTCTCCTGAGGGGATGCACTGGGTTTCCCATCGAGTTCCTGAGAAGATCCAGACCGACGTCTCTGCCCAAGAGGTGTCCTAGCCACAGTCTTCTGTTCAACTGATGACTCTGACCCACTTCTCTCTCTCTGAGGGGTAAGACACTTATTGTTGAGCTCCGGGGAAGATGGAGAACGACTCCTTGGCCTAGGAGTCTGAGGCAAAGCTTTTGGTTCTGGAGAGGAATCACATTCACTTCTCCCCCTGGATGGTGTTCTAGGTATATCTTTCATTCCGGGAGACGACCCAGATAGGCTGTGCCTGGAAGGAGTCCCAGATCCATCTCTAAGTCCTGGGGAAGACCCAGACCTGCTTCTCCTTGAGGGAGTTCTGGGTAAGCCATCTTTCAGTTCAGGAGAAGATGCAGAACTACTTCTTTCCCTTGAAGGTGTTCTGGGTATAGCATCAAGTACTGGTGAAGACACACTCTGGTTTGAAGACATTCCTGCTTTTTCCACCACATCTGGGGATAACTCAGAGCTGCTGTGTCTGGAGGACCTTGTTGATTGTTCTTTCACATCTAGAGATGGATCTGTCTCTAGCTGATTAGGAAAAGGTCCATTCAAATCTTTACCCTCAGGAGAAAATCCAGTATTCATTTCTGCAACAGGGCCTCCTGAGTTTCTAAATTCTAAAGGTGATCCAAAGCTATTCTCCCTGGGAGGAGAGTTTGACAGTTCTTTATGTTCTGGAGAAAAGTGTGGCCCGCTCCAAGCTGAGGCCATTGCAGGGACTTCTTCCGAAGAAGCCTGCAACTGGCTTTGGTCAAGAGTCAAAGGTACAGCAGGCCTTTCTATTTCTGGAGATGATTCAACATTACTTCCAGCAGTTTCTTTACGTTCTGGAGACAAATGCGGCAGAACTTGGTTTGATGATTCTTCAGATTTCTCTACTACCTCCATTAATTCTTCATCTTGGCTTGGCTTAGCTAATGCAGAACTTTGGTCTTTTGTATCTGGAGATAACCTAACACCACCACCTCTTTCCCTTGATGGAGTTCTAGGGGTATCTCTGAGTATTGGTGAGGACTCAGGCCTATTCTGCACTGGAGGAGGACTCAATTTGTCTCTTAGTCTTGGAGGTGATGCACTAACATCCTCCTGCAGGAGTAAGCCAGTTTTTTCTTTTGATTCAGAAGGCTCTAATCTGCTCTGCCCCAGAAGAGATTTAGAGTCTATGGCAGGATATGAGAAAGAGTCAGACTGGGACCTGCTCTGTTCTGGAGATATTTCGGATTTCAGTCTAGGACTTGCTGACAATTCACCTCTTGTTGGAGATCTGGGTGCCAGCTCAGCGACTGGAGATGAGGACCTAGAGCAGCTGCCCTTAGGAGGTGTTTGAGATTTGCTCTGCAGATATGGAGACTCAGAATGACTTGGTCTCATTTCTGGGCTTGAAGTACCAGATCTGGAGTCTGGTGAAGTTGGAGATTGTCCTTTCTGTTGCAGAAATGAGGGTGGTGTGCTAGACTTGACTCCTGGACAGAGGGAGAAGGATTCAGAGCAACTCTGTGCTAGTGAATCTTTAGACTTCTCTTGGGAACATGGGGACTTTGATCCAAGATTATGCCCTGGTGGAGTTTGGGGCTTTGCTTTGGGGCACGGCGAAGTAGACCCTGAGTGACTTTGTCTTGGTGGTGTTCCAGGTTTCACTTTGGTATCTGGAGAGGAAGATCTAGAATGGCTGTGTCTTTGCAACAACCTAGATTCTGTCTTAGAGCATGGAGACACTGATCTGCTTTGCCTTGGAGGTGTTTTAGATGTCATCCTACTAGGACTTGGAGAAGAGAAGCCAGAATGGCTTTGGACTGGTGATGTTACTGCCTTCACTTTGGGTTGTGGAGATGACGACCCAGATCGGCTCCGTCTTGGAGGTGTGCCAGATTTCACCCTAGAAGGAGAAGACCCAGAGCAGCTATGTCTCGAAGGGGTCCTAGACTTCACCTCAGGGTCAGGTGATGATTCCGAACGGCTCCCTCTCTGTGGCGTTGCAGACTCTTCATTTATCTGGGGACTTGTTACGGACCCTTGCCTTGGTGGCGTTCCAGACTTCATTTTAGGTTGAGGAGATGAACTGGAATGACTTTGCCTTGATGGTGTTTTAGATTTCTGATTACCAGGCGGAGAAGAACCAGAGCGACTTCGTCTCAGTGGCGTTCTGGATTTAGCTTTGCGTTGGGATGATCCAGAGCGACTGCGCCTTGGTGGTGTCTGAGACTTTTGTTTAGGGCACGGAGAGGACTCTGAAAGGCTTCGCCTCACAGACAAACGGGATTTTGCTTTGGACCTTGGTGAAGAGAGAGACCTGCTCCGCCTAGAAGAAAGCCGCGATTTCTTCATTTCTAGACTTGAGTTGGACCTGCTCCTTCTCTGTGATGTGCGGGATTTGTTCTTCCGCTCTGATGATGAGCCAGACCTGCCCCTTCTTTGTGGTGTTCTAGAGTGAGATCTTCCCCGTCTAACTAGGCTTCTACTATGGGATCTTCCCCGTCTTGCTGGTGTCCTAGACTGTGATCTCCCTCTCCTGTTTGGGGTTCTAGAGCGTGACCGGCCACTTCGTCTAGCTGGCGTTCTAGAGCGTGACCGGCCACTTCGTCTTGCTGGTGTTCTAGAGCGTGAGCGCCCACGCCTGGCTGGGGTTCTGGAACGTGACCTGCCACTTCTCCTGGCTGGTGATCTACTACGAGACCTCCGTCGTACAGGTGATCGGGTCCTAGATCTGCGCCTAGCAGGTGTTCTAGACCGAGACCTGCCTCTCCGGGCGGGTGTTCTAGATCGTGACCTCCGCCTGGCGGGTGTTCTAGATCGTGACCTCCGCCTGGCAGGTGTTCTAGACCGAGACCTGCCTCTCCGGGCAGGTGTTCTAGAACGAGATCTGCCCCTAGTTGCAGGGGATCTAGAGTGTGACCTGCCTCGTCTTGCTGATCTAGACCTGCCTCTTCTCTGTGCATTTCTGCTCCTGGACCAGCCTGGCCGCTGAGGAGACCTAGAGCGGCCACGTCGCTGGGGGCTTCTAGATCGTCCCCACCTCTGTGCAGAACGTGATCTACGCCACTGAGGTGACCGGGACCGAGAATGCCCTCTCTTGGTAGGGGTTCGAGACCGAGACCGCCCCCTCTTATTGGTGGTAGGACTACGGGACCTCCCCACCCTACGGGAAGGAGTATGAGAATGTGACTTAGCCCGTTTTGCTCGCCCATGAGAGCGACTCTTGGATGCAGGAGAAGAACTCTCTCGGCGGGACCCAGGAGCTGGTGCCGGTTTAGGGCTTTCAGGGGAAGAGCTGGCATGCCGAGAAACTTTGGTAGGTTGAGGGGATGGTGGGCAGCTCTCTGAAGAAGATTGGGGAGGTTTCTCAGGAGACTTAGGTGGTGAATGACCCTGGGCTGGAGAAGCCTCAGAAGGGGGGTTCACTGGCTCCTGACTTAAGGGGGTTGTTGCAAGGGGTTGTGGGGAGCCGCCATGTTGCTCAGCAAGGAGCAGAGTGGGAGCCGGTGGTTCTGGCCCTGTGTTGCTCCTTTCCGGAGAGGGACTAGGTCGAACTGCAGATTTCTAAGAGTGGAAAAGAGAGTAGGGGTAGGGATAATGTAAGCACCAAAACTTCCTATCATCTGTAAGGTCCCAACACCCCTTCCAATGAAACACCTTTTCCTCACCACAGGCAGTCACATTCATTCAATAATCACACAGTACAAAATACAGTTAAAAACATATGAAAACAGAGTCTATAATAATCTCAAAAGTCATATAATCTAGAAAAAAACAATGCAATCTAATGTACTATTAGTTCACAACAACCACTATAACATGCTGACTGCAGAAGAATATTTTTAAATGTAAAGATAAAGCAACTTCCCAAAGTGACTGACTTTACCCTTTAAAAATAACTACATTAAAGGAAAAAACTGAGAACATGGCACGTGAGTAACAAAAACTAGGATAAAGTATAGGAAAACACAGAAAAAGAGACCAAGTTATAAAAACCTTAAAACATAATCCAAGAGAAATAGGAAGTAAATTATGCTTCTGAGGTGATCAAACTTGCAGTTTGGAAAAGCAACTCTGGAGAATGTGAAAAATAACAGGAGAGCTACAACTTTATCAAAGAGCAATTAAAAATATATTGTGATGATAGAAATAAGAAAACATGATTAGGGTCTGAATTAGAATAGCAAGTATAAACAGAGAAGGCAATGGCAACCCACTCCAGTACTCCTGCCTGGAAAATCCCATGGACAGAGGAGCCTGGTAGGCTGCAGTCCATGGGGTCGCTAAGAGTCGGACACGACTGAGCGACTGAGCGACTTCACTTTCCACTTTCATGCATTGGAGAAGGAAATGGCAACCCACGCTAGTGTTCTTGCCTGGAGAATCCCAGGGACAGCGGAGCCTGGTGGGCTGCCGCCTATGGGGTCGCACAGAGTCGGACACGACTGAAGAGACTTAGCAGCAGCAGCAAGTATAAAAGAAAAGGTATGGAGAAAATATTTCCAAAAATAGTTTTCAGACTGCAAGCAGCAACTCAGCGGACTGAGAAATTTTAGTAAGCCACAACCAGCATTTAATGAAATAAATACTAGAGACACTGAATAGTAAATGGTTAATAGGTGTAAAGAAAATTTTTTGTTCCGAGTTTTATCTTACATTTACAAACAAAATAGTAAGGTAAAATCTATTATTAATACCTAGTGAAGTTTGAAAGTCACAATTCTAAATGATTTGCAGATGCAAAAGAGAACTTTATGAATACCAAGAGACAAATCAGAAAACAAAACTTGATCTTACTTTTTCCTTAACTCTGAACAGCTATCCTGAATCCACAGCCTTGCAACCCCAAGAACATCCATTAATTCAGGAACATACCTCCTTCTTGTCTTTGTCTTCACAGGGACTGCTAGGCTGCTTTGTAGAAGGCTCCGGACTACTAGGCTGCCCTATGTTGGTAGTACCTGGTTCCCTGGGAGGTACATCTCCCTCCCCTCGACGCCCCAAAGCAGGCGAAGGACTTCGTCCAGTCAAGGCAGTTGTATGGGTTTTAGCTGCAGCACTTCGAGACCTGCGAGAGGTAATTGAGGACGGGAAGAGAGAAAGAAAATCAGTTCAGGAGAGAACAGAAAACCCCCTCCCCAGCTCCCATCTACCTTTCCTGACTATAACCCTCCTCCAAAAAACCTTCTCTCACTCACAAGATTCAAATTACTCATATTGAAATTCAGGTCCAGTTCATTTTGCTCCTTCTCTTCTCAACATCAATCCCCAAAAAATATTCTCCCTCTACCCCTTCATATTTACCTCCCCCAAACCTCCCAGAACCCTCCACCCAGTCCATTCCCTACCCGCTTCATTCACCACTCACCTCTGAGCCCACCTCCTTCAGGAAGCCTTCCCCGATTAAGGAAGCCAGGGTAAGGATTCCTTCCTCCCCCAGACACCACGAACAAACCACCACCCCCCCTATTCTGGCAGTCCATATATATCAGAACAAAACAAAAAATAACAAAATAAATAAAATAAACAAAAACAAAAAAACAAAAAAAAAGAGAAGGGGAAATGTATATGTCTGTCCATCCTGTTGCTTTAGCCTGTCAGCTCCTAGAGGGCAGGGACCGTGTCTTCCGAATGGTCTGTGCAGCGCCTAGCACACCGTGGGCGCTCAATAAATATTAAATTGATTAACCCACAAGTCCCTCTCCCTCCCTTCCTCCTGGACCACCCCTTACCGACTGCGGGAAGTATCTGAAGAAGAAGCAGAGTCAGCAGAAGTTGAACGGTGGGCCCGTCGGCTCTTGGGGGCTGGAGTTGTACTTCGAGATCTGCAGAAAGACCAATATCACAGCTCAGGGTACTGTCAAAGGTCTACAAGGTTCCCCTTATCCATCCCTCAACCTTCTACTGGACTGCCCTATCCCCAAGTGGCACTCATCTACCCATTAAGCAAATTTCCCTCTAATTTACTCACCGCTTCCGCTTCTTGTCCTTAGATTTACGTTTGCTCTTTGGAGTAGGAGACCTGGGAAATAAGGCAAAATTATTTAAAATAAAAATCATTTTTAAAGAAAAAAACAAGCAAAAGTAGAAAGGGAAGAACTGTCATTCAGGAGAATCACCAGCAGGGAATCAAGGAACTGAGCTTTAAGGAGAAAAAAAAAAAAGAGCAAACAAAGCCATCAGGTAGCAATGGCTCACCACTTCATGTGCCACTGTCCTCCCTATGCCACAAAGAGCTCTTACCTATGCTTCCTTTTCTTGGATTCAGATTCTGACCTGTGGATAAAAAATAAATAAAACATAAACCATTATCTATGCCTGAACTCACCAAGCTTCTCCCATCACTCCATGTACGCCCACCTCATACCTGTGCTTCTTCTTCTTAGAACTCTTCTTCCTCTCTCGTCGAGGAGAGCTGCTCTCTGACCTGCTAAACATAGGTTCAGAAACAGGGTCATTCGGCTTGCCTCCTTCCCTGGCCCACCCTACTTACGATCCATCCTCAGAAGGCTGCACAGAACAACTCCAACAGCACCTATGTGCCAGATCTACACCCAGAACTTTACTCTCTAAGCAGCATAAGTACCTATAACAACAAACCTCAAAACAGAACAGTACCAAAATTCTGATCAATTTTGTACAGCTGCACAATCAACCCTTCCCCACTGAAGCAGCACACATATTTTTGCTCTCAGCTGAGACCTGAATGGTAACTCCTCTTCCCTGACTTTCCTGACAACTCCCTCCTGCTTCCTAGAAATAAAAATCCTCTATTTCCAAAAAGAAAAAGCCTGACAGGTGCGGTCCTCTGGCTACTAAAATAACTTTCCAACTAACTTACCGTCCTCGATCTTTCTTCTTTTTCTTCTTCTTTTGCTTTGGCGTTGGTGAGCGAGAACTGCTAGACTCCCGGACAAGGCTGAGTGAAGATGAAAAGAAGCAAAGATGGGTGCTAAGATGAATTTTCTGAGACATTTCAACTTCAGAACAAAATCTTAAGAATATGAGAAGAAATAATCCACACACAAAAAATGGAGCAAAGCACTTAGAATTAGGAAGAGAAACTGACACTAATCTCGTGTACCTGTAAGGTTTGGGAGGCTCAGGAGCTGGTTGTTTAGCTTCTCGAGCACGACGCTGGGGATCAAAAGAGCTGCCATCCACATAGGAATCACTGATGCCAAAGGCAGCTCGGAGTCGCTCATTCTTCTTCTCATTCAATTCTGCCAACTGGTGAGTCTCAGTTACCCTAGAGAAGAAAAGGTCAAAGGTCTAAAGGAGATAGACAACAAAATGCAGAGTCATATTCACACAATTGCAGGCATGGACCAAACAGCCACGAGAAAAGGCAGAGAGCAGGGAGAAAGTCCACAGTAAGGAGAGAGAACAGCAAAAGCAGAAGAGAGTCCAGAGAAAATGGAGAGGGAAACACTCACGCTGGCCTCTGCCCTGGGTTCTCCTCCTTCCCCCCAGGGTTCACATCCTTCTCCAGCAACATGAGTCGAAAGGTCGCCACTTTTTCCTGAATTTGCTGTTCCTCGTACCTGAAGAACAAAAGCCTTCAAGGTTAGAGCCTGACCAGACACTCTCCCCAGACCCGGGTTTACAATTCCCTCGTTCCCAGCAGGACCCCTTCCCTTTCCATGCACACATAAATGTTTCACTCACTGTCACCCAAAGGGCCCTCCTTTCAAATTCTGCTCTTTTCCTGTAATCTTTCTTCCCTGCACTGACTACACCCTCTAGAACAGTGGATTTTAAACATGCTACACTCCGGGGCCAAAAGAGGAAAGTTAAGCAGGCAGAGTTCCAAGTGTTCCTCCCCAACTTCAATCAACATGAACAGGTCTTTCATTTCATGGGATTCCGAAGTAACATGCATTGTCAAAAAAAAAAACAAACAAAAAAACAGGGGGGACGCCACTGCTGAAGTTTGAAAACCACTGCTCTAAAAGGTTTTCTGCCTGAACGTGCTCCTTTTCCACAAATCTCACTTCCCTACCCAACTCATGATCCCCTTTATCCAGGTGTTATTCCAATTTCCTGTTTTCTTTCCTTTGCTACTCTCAAAGGCCTCAACCCTTACATCCATTCACCTTCCTTTTCTCTACCAATGACAACACATATCAGCTTACCAAGCTCTTGTGTCTTGCCTGGTCTGCTTCCCCACCTCTCCCTTAAAGCATGTATTTCTCAATGGCCCCCCTCATTCCCCCTGTGCCTTCATCTAAATAATTCAGACTCCCTCAGGCTCCCTTTTATGTTCCAGACACAGGTTTCACTTTGAACTGCCCCTCAACTCCTTTCAATTCGCTATCTTCTTTACCACCTCCCCTCCTACAACTCACTTCTCTCCAGGCCTCTTTCAACTTGCCCAACGCTCCCTACAGCCCACCTAACTCCCCGGCTCTGCACTCGCTGGGTGCGTGGCTCTCCCCCAGACCTCCCTCACCCCTGCTCCTCCATCATCTCCTCCAGCTCGAGGCATCGCAGCTCCACGCGCCGCTTGCGCTCGTGGTCCAGGATGTCAGGATTAGGCCGCTTCACCAGGGCAGCCTCCAGGCGCCGCAGTTCCTCCTCTCCCTTGTAGTCAGGCCGCTCACCCCGGCGGCCCCGCACCAGGGACAGGTTGCGCTGGACGTAGCCGTTGGTGCCGCTGCCCCGGGGCGTCGGCAGCCCGATCCCGTTGTACATGGCCCCGTGCCCGGGGGGGCACCACCGCTCCTGAGGGGGAGCGGGGAGACACGGGTCAGGCCCCTGGCCCCAAACTAGCCACTCACCACCACCCAAATCCCTGCTCTTCTTCAAACCTACTTCAACAGGTCTCTCCACACTAAACCTCCTTTGGCTGCATAATCCTCCTGGTCTCCTAAACAAACCCTTCCTTCATCCTTCCCTCACTTTCTTTCTACCAAATCAAGACCAACTCTTACAGTCTTTACCCTCAGTGTGCAAAAGCCACTTGTTTGTACCTAGCTTTTCCTTACCCACCCCAAAGATCCAATTTCTCCCAAATTTCTCCACACTATCCCTTTATTCTCCTTTGAACCCAATATGCACAAGTGATATCTTTACCAACTATTCTGATTCCTAACCCCTGGCAACTGACTGAGGCCTCCAAACAGGGCACAACAAACACCAACAAAAAATAAAAACAGAGAGAGAAAGAGATCTGTGGCACACAAAGGCCTGCAGTCAAGTCTAGAGTCTTCCAAGAACTAACCTAAGCATTTCAGGCTAGCTACCCTGAACGTAGTCAGAAATTATGAATACAAATTGACTCAAGAACCCCTAGATATCCAAAAGGAGGCCTAACCTAAAAGGCCAGCACGCACTGCAGAAACACATGAAGCCTAGATACGTAATCCTCATATACTTCATCTCTCAGGTAAGAGGCATGTCCAATCAACTATCCTGACTGATATGTTATTTCCTCAATTTCCTTCCCAATAGGATTTCTCACATGGTTTGTGGCTCACCCAAGTCTCCCTAGCTCCTGTTAAAAGATTGCGTTTTCAACTCAACACTCTATGTGTATCAAAGGGGCCTCTAGTCCCACTGTTCCCCATACCTTCTCTACATCCTTTCCCCACACCTAAGTCACAAAAACCCCACTCTTTCTCCCTCTCCTTCATTAAAGTCAAACTGTTGACTTTAACAGTCCCCTCATTACCTTACTTCCTAGTTTTTCTCATCCAGCCCCACATGACTCTGAAGAAACCCTCAAATGCTAGTTCTTTCCTGATTAGGTTTTTTGCCTACAGACTCTATGCCTTTCTCCTGCTCTATGTACTCTCTTTCTTCTCCAACTCCTCCTGTCCAAGATAGTGTCACAAGGGAAATGCGTGAGTGAAAAGGACCCCAGGAAAAGAACCCAAGGAACAAAGTGGAGATATTAGTGAAGGCAGAAGGAAAAGAACACAGAACTGGATAAAAAGGAAAGTTTCATTTAAAATACTCTGGAAGAAACATTATACAAACTCCTGGAAAAATGTACTAACCTCCCCCTTTATAGGTAGATGTTGAATAAAAAGAAGACAGCTCATCTCTAGAACAGTTTGGTACCCCTTACCCCTCAACTCTAAGGCTGGGTCCCTACCCAATCCCAGTTGCAGACTCTAGAGATCTGAAAACAAAACAAAAAAATAACCATATTGGGGTAAAGGATGATGCTAAATCTAGGAAAGGCAAGCGAAATTGTGTGAAATGAAAAATTTCTTTATACTACAAGAAATCTTCCAACCTTCGCCTTTACTTTCTCAAAATTTCTCTTTACTCTTAAGCTAGATTTTCTCTGGCTCTCTATACCCTACCTAGTTTCTGCTTCCCTTGCAGAAAGCTTCTGACCTGCAATTAATTCTTCGGTTTAACCATTCACCCACACTTCCATACCACCTCACACAATAATCCTCCCACTCCCTGGAAAAGGATAACCAGCAGCTGCTAAGCAAAGGGTATTCAATCACAACAGACTACTTTTAGAGAATGACCCAGCAAAGAATACAAACAAAAAACAGGAATACCATGGCATCCAAGACAATGCTCCAAAAGGACAGATGGACAAGAAGGGTGTATCAGTAATACATATACACAAATCACCAAAACCTAAATGGAGATACTTAAAACTGGGATCCACGGACTATGGGCATGCAAAAGTCACCCAAGCTAAAGGCAGATAGTAAAAGCAAGCTGCAAAAGAAAATAAAAAGCAGTTTTTTCTGTTGGAGAATTATCACATGTTAAACTAACAAGACAAAAGGAGTCTTAAAATTCAGTATTATGACAGTCAATGAAAGAAACGCACCAAAAAGGGAGCGGACGGTGCAGGAAAATGAAACTAAGTAATACGTAAGCACATCAAGTTCAGCACGGGGCACCACAGTAGCTGACTAGGGACTATGGAACCCAAAAAGCTGAAGTACTGGCTCAGTAAAAGAGGCCTAGATTCAACACACTCAAAAGCAAAGACAACACAACTTTTAAAATTTTTGACCCAAAAGCTATCTTACATAAGCGTTTGCGTGAAAACCAAGGTCTGGAAGAGTTTTGAGTCAAATTATAACAAAACCCTGCGCTTTCTCAAGAAAGGGCTGGCAGCCGCCTCCCCAGCTTCAACACAACTTTGGAGGAGATCATGAAAAGGTGCAAAAAAAGAAAAGAGCACGTGGTCTGCCTTAACATACCTAGACTGAATACTTAATTAAAAACAACAAAAAAAACGTTTTGAACGCTTCGCTTCTTAATACTTCACGGCAGACAGTAACGAATCCAAAATGCCGAAATCTAGGAGACATCTAGTTCAAGACCTTCTTTGCACAGGCTGAGCCGCCAAGACCTATTTTCGGCCTTGAGGGATGGGGGAAGGGGCTGCGCGGCGCCCGGTAGTCTGGGAGGCTAAGGGCCAGACCCCAAGCCCCGGGTAGGGACGGACGGGCCGGACGCCGGCGAGGAGCGGGGCAAAGGAGCCGACAGCCGGCCCCCGCCGCCGCAGCCCCCTCCCCGCAAACAAAATGTCGGCAAGGACAGCTGCAACAGGGCCTCGTCGCCGCACGCGTCCGGGAGACGAGAAGCCCGAGTCGCGCGCTACCCACTCCTCGCCGAGAACGCGCGCGAGCCCTAGTGCACTCGGCGGCGCGCGCCGTTGCCATGGGGGAGGGGGAATAAAAGCCCGCGCGCGACAACAACCGCGGGAGAGGGGGAGGGGAGGCAGGCGAGCAGGGACGTCCGCGCGAGCTAGGGGCGGCGAGCGCGCGTGCGCGCGGCGGCCTGGGCCGTTCTCCGCGCGCTTTGGCCTGGCGCCGGGGCCGCCGCCCCTCCCCCACCCGGCTCGCTCGCTCCCTAACCCTCTCACCCGCCGCCGCCTCCGCCCGCCGCCTCCGAGGGGGAGAGGTGCTGCCGCAGATCGAGCTCCTGAGTCCTTCGGGGCCTGGAGCCGCGGCCCAGCCTCGCCTGTCCGCCCGACTCAGCCGACACCGCCGCCTCCTCGCTTCCTCAGGGGCCGCAGCGGGCTCCGACTGCGCCACTCGCACCCCGCCTGGGCCGCGTTGCACGTCAGCACGACCAACTAAACGCGTCAGCACGCAACCGCGCGCGTCGCAAGGCCCGCCGGGAACGGTAGTACGCTCCGCGGCTTTGTGCGCAGGCGCGGAATCAGCACGGGATGTGTAGTTCCTTGAGTCCCGAAGGAGATTCAACTCTGTTGTCGATGAACTACGAGTCCCGTCAGCCAGTTGCGAGGAGGGTCTGGGGAGGGGCCCGGAGCAAGCAACGCATTCCAGGGGGTTTCCGACGGGGAGCAGGAGGACACAGGGCCTAGGGACGCTAGCCCTCGATCGCTCCCGCCTTCGGCCCAGAGCATCCTGGGAGTTGTAGTTCTAGCGTGGCGTGGAACCCGTAGGTAGCTTCGCTCTCCCCCGCCCCCACCACGAGGCCGCCATTTTGTCTCCCCACGTTAGGAGGCAATGGGCCCGAGGCCAATAACACCGCTGCCTCCAAGTGACCGCACGCCTCCCTGAGTGAGCCCGGGGGCCATGCTGCACCTATCATTCCGGACCCAGGAGTACCCGCCCCCCAGACCCCGGGCGGCGGACACCCCGGTAATCCCAGAGCCCAGCTACAGGCCCAGGGCTTGAGCCAAGAGCTGAGCCAGCAGACCGTGGTGTTCGCAGCTTCCATCCGCTGAACCGGGCTGGCTGCCCCTGAGGAATGAGTTTTTTTTATGACTACGAGTAAGGGGGCCAGACAGAGGTGCAATTTTCTCCTGCAGAACATGAGGCGTGTTACATACGTGGCAGGGTAAAAACGTTACAACCTCCCCCCCCCCCCCGCCCCAAGTTTGTCAGCCCTCTGCAGAATGTCTTAGGTTAATGTTTTTAAGTCCGTTTTGCTTGAGCCTGAGGACCAGCCAGTCTCCCTCAAAGCAGAGTTGGGAGAAGCTGAGTTTTACAGGCAGGCCAGTCGTCTGGGTTATCTCTGTTTGGGGTGGGGGTGGGGGCAGCCTATACCAGCAGCCAGTTAATGAACTGTGGTCCCTTTGACTTTGTATCTGATGTTACTAGGTTTTCTTTGTAATCGTGGAAAGATAAACTCACCTCATATGCTGGAGTGGGGCAACCTACCGCTTGGTGTAGGAGCTGTAGCTTTGGCTTAAAGGTGCCGGGGCTGATATAATCTTACCTTCTTGAACTCTTGGCAAGTGCTTACCGGAGTTGGACGCATCTTTGGAGTGATTTATGGCAAAGTGGAAAAGCCTGTCCTTTCTGGGCTTAAGCTGATATTTCTCAGGTGAGGGTGAAGGTGATAGTTTCTTCAGTAAGACCCTTTCCTGTAACCAAATTCCCAATAATACTCTTCCCAGGAGATAGGAGGGTAGGAGGTGGGGCACAATCTTTCAAAAAATGATATATCCTTAGGACCCGAGGTAAACACTGATTAGAATTAAATGGGTTCAAGATGGCAGACAAGTCAACTTTGACTAGAATGTGATCCTCAGTATACACTCATTTTAACATACCAGTGAGCTAGATGACCCACGGAGAGGACCCATGACAGTTCAAAGCCAACCATCATAGACCAAAAACTGGGCAGTGGTCCAATTCCTGGAAATCTCTGCCCCTTGCCCAAATTAGTTGGAAGAATCCTCCCACTCATTAGCCTATGAAATTACCCAGTCCATAAAAGCTAACTATACCACCTTGTGAGGCTGGGCTCACCCTCTGAGATGGCCCACACTCTGTGGATTGAGTTTCTCTCTAAATAAATTAACTTCTTATATATCACTATCTCTCTCTGAGTTGTTTTTTTTTTTTTTTTTTTTTTTCAGTTTATTGATTTAATTGGAGGACAATCACTTCACAACAATGTGGTAGCCCCTGCCACAGGACAGGGATCAGCCAAGGGGCACGTTCACACCCCCGCTCTGCCATCCTGATCTCACTGAGTTCTTTTTGCCAGGAGACACCAAGAATCTGTTGCTTCATTAGGTCCTGAAACCAGGTGTGTAATCTTAGTTGGAAAGCTGTGGGTTTGAGTCCCAAGCAGAGATTCGGCAGTTCAAATCCTGACACATGGGTTCAAGTCCCAATCTGAGGTGAATAGTTTCACCTGTATTTACTGAATATTTTGTGCTAACCTCTGTATGTGAATCACTGCATTTAATGCTTGTGAGAACGTCCTATTCCTATGAGAAAAGAATGGATTATGAGAACTACGAGTTCATTTACATATCCACAGTCTGTGTGCTCAGTTGTTCAGTTGTGTCCAACTCTTTGCAACCCCATGGACCGTAGTCCACCAGGCTCCTCTGTCCATGGAATTTCCCAGGCAAGAATACTGGAGCAGATTGCCATCTCCTACTCCAGGGGGATCTCCCCAACCCAGGGATCGAACCCACATCTCCTGCATTAGCAGGTGGATTCTTTACCACTGTGCAACCTGGAAAGCCTACATATCCACAGTACGGTTTTCAAAATAAAGTAACATTGAAATAATCTACAAACTTTATATAGACGTTATCAATTGTTCTGATAATATCCTGAATAGCAAAAGAAAATTCAAAACCATAAATGTAGTGTTCTTAGACATCTTAATCTGGAAGGGTTGCTGATTCTTTGTAATTCATGGCATTACCATCTTTGTAGAGTACAAGCCATTTATTTTGTAGAAGGTCCCTCAATGTGGGTATGTCTGGTGTTTCATCATAGTTTTAAAATGCAGGTTACACATTTTTGGCAGGAAGACCAGGGAAGTGATACATGTTCTCAGTGTACAGTAGGAAGAGACACGTTCTGCCCAGTGGTTGCATTACTGCCAACACTGACTTTGAGCTGATTCAGATCATTTGGTTAAGAAGGAGTCAACCAATTTTCTCATGAAATTTCTAGTTTGTGAAAGTGAAAAAGTGTAAAAGGGTTTGTTGTTCAGTGATGTCCAACTCTTTTCAACCCTGTGGACTATAGCCCACCATCTCCTCTGTCCATGAAATTCTCTAGGCAAGAATACTGGAATAGATAGCCATTCCCTTCTCCAGGGGATCTTCCCAACCCAGGGGTCAAACCCAGGTCTCCTGCATTGCAGGCAGATTCTTTACCATCTGAGCCACCAGGGAAGCCCTACTAATTTTTTTTTAGGAAGCCCTAAATTAATTGTTTCCAGTGTTTTGTGATCACAAACCATGCTGCAATGAGTAACCAGGTGCATACATATTTTCATATTTGTTGGGGTGTATATCTTCAAGGTGGGCTTCCCAGGTGGGTCAGTGGTAAAGAATCTGCCTGTAATGCAGGAGACCGGGGTTCGATTCCGATCGGGAAGATCCCCTGGAGGAGGAAATGGCAATCCCTCCAGTGTTCTGTTTTTTTTTTTTTTACCCTCCAGTATTCTTGCCTGGAAAATCCGATGGACAGAGGAGCCTATTGGGCTACAAGGCTATAGGGTCGCACCAACAGTATCTTCAAGGGAAATTCCTAGAAGTTGGATTGCTAGGGCAAAAGGTAAAGAGAAACAGTTTTGTTAGTAAGGACTGATCCCTCTCTGTAAGGGTTGTACCAGTTTGCATTCCCACTGGCAGAATATAGAGAGGGCTCGTTACCCACGGCTTCACCAATGGACTACCTCACAGTGCTTTTCCATTCTGGCTAACCTCATAGGTCAGGAGTGTTAATACAGTGTAGTTGTTTTGTGTGTGGTAAAGTGCACATGAATATAAATTTTATCATTTAAACTAATTTCTGAATGTACAATTCCGTGGCATTAAATACATTCATGGTGTTGTGTGACCATCACCACTATCCATTTCCAGAACTTTTTCATTCCCCAACTCTGTACTCGTTAAACAATAACTACTTCCTACCCTCTCAGTTCAGTCGCTCAGTCGTGTCCGACTCTTTGCGACCCCATGAATCACAGCACGCCAGGCCTCCCTGTCCATCACCAACTCCCAGAGTTCACCCACACTCATGTCCATCGAGTCGGTGATGCCATTCAGCCATCTCATCCTCTGTCGTCCCCTTCTCCTCCTGCCCCCAATCCCTCCCAGCATCAGGGTCTTTTCCAATGAGTCAACTCTTCGCATGAGGTGGCCAAAGTATTGGAGTTTCAGCTTCAGCATCAGTGTTTCCAATGAACACCCAGGACTGGTCTCCATTAGGATGGACTGGTTGGATCTCCTTGCAGTCCAAGGGACTCTTAAGAGACTTCTCCAACACCACAGTTCAAAAGCATCAATTCTTTGGCGCTCAACTTTCTTCACAGTCCAACTCTCACATCCATACATGACCACTGGAGAAACCATAGCCTTGACTACATGGACTTTTGTTGGCAAAGTAATGTCTCTGCTTTTCAATATACTATCTAGGTTGGTCATAACTTTCCTTCCAAGGAGTAAGTGTCTTTTAATTTCATGGCTGCAATCACCATCTGCAGTGATTTTGGAGCCCCCAAAAATAAAGTCTGACACAGTTTCCACTGTTTCCCCATCTATTTCCCATGAAGTGATAGGACCAGATTCCATGATCTTTGTTTTCTGAATGTTGAGCTTTAAGCCAACTTTTTCACTCTCTTTCACTTTCCTACCCCCTAGCCCTTGGTAAACTCTATTCTTTTTTCTAAGAATTTGCCTATTCTTACTGAAACTGTCCATCCTGGCCAGGCACCACAGTTACCATTCGCGTGAGTTATTCTACAACAGGAGATCCTAATAAGGAAAATGAAACTAACAAGCCACCGCCAAACAAAAGAACTATCGAAAGGTCAAAAGGACACACCAGTCCATGTGTCCTCCCAGAATCCTTCTTCCTGGAATCCACCTTGGCTGAGCGACGCGCTGGTCACCAAGCAGCACCCTGAGTCAGAAGGATTGGCCAGAAACTAACCCCATCACCATAAACCCCGAGACTGCTAACCTTGAGACCCCTGAGTTCTCTTACCCTGGGGCTCTCTGCCCAGGCACTCCTCCTCAGTAAAGTCTCTTGCTTTGTCAGCATGTGTGTCTCCTCAGACAATTCATTTCTGAGTGTTAGGCAACAGCCCATTGTCGGGCCCTAGAAGGGGACCCCTTCCTGCATCAGTTCTAGGTTCCTCATTGCTCGATCGGGCCCCTCAAGAGGGCTGTTCTCTTGCTCCCTGTGCATGCCCTGTGCATGCCTTGCTCCCTGTGCAGGCCAGCGCCTGCTTCACTTGCATTTTAAGCACAAGACTGACCTTCTGACGTACTTGCCCCCAGGACCCAGCTAGTGATTGTTCTTATTAAAGGGGCACTAAGGAGTGTGCCTGGGAGCCAAGGCTGCCACTTTATCCTGCCCACTGTCAACCCCACGTGGTGAGGTGGTTGCTCCAGGACCTTGCTCAGACATGTAAGTGAAAGTTGCTCACTTTTGTGCAATTCTTAGCAACCCCATGGACTGTATAGCCTGCCAGGCTCCTCATCCATGGAATTTTCTAGGAAAGAATACTGAAGTGGGTAGCCATTTCCTTCTGAAGGGAAGGAAATTTCCTTCCCAACCCAGGGATCAAACCCAGGTCTCCTGCATTAAGATTCTTTACTGTCTGAGCCACCAGGGAAGGCCTGCCCAGATGTGTTAAGATCCCCCTGTTCATTAAACCACTGATGTCTCTGTTGCCGATCCAGGCTGTTTCTGCATCCTTAAAGCTGGGAAAGTATATTAGGCCTGCTGTGTGCACCCCAGCGCTCACAGGGTGGAGTCTATCTGTCCTTTCACACCCATCTTATTGTACTTAGCATAATGTTTCTAAGATTTATGTTGTAGCACGTGTCAGCAGTTCACTCTTTTTTAATGACAATAATACCCTGTTGAATGTATATATACCACATTTTGTTTACCCACGCATTCACTGACGGGCTTTTGAGTTGTTTCTACATTACAGCTATTGTGAATAGTGCTGCTGTGAACGTTAGTATGCAGGTTACTGTGGGGACAAATGTTTTCATTTCTGGACTTTACAGACAGTCTCCTCTCCAGGCGCCCAGCCTCTGGGCTTCCCCTCCAATCTTCATGAAACCTCCTAAAAGATTTTTTTAATTTAAAAATTGTATTTATTTATTTATTTTTGGCCGTGCTAGGTCTTCGTTGCTGCTCAGGTTTTCTTCTGGTTGCAGCGAGTGGGGGCTACTCACTAGTTGCGGTGCTCTGGCTTCTCATTGCAGCGGCTTCTCTTGTTGCGGCTCCTGGGCTCTAGAGCACAGGCTCAGCAGTTTTGCCACTTGGGCTCAGTTGCTCCACCGCTTGTGGGATCTTCCCAGATCAGGGATCAAACCCGCGTCTCCTGCAATGGTAGGCGGATTCTTTACCCCTGAGCCACCAGGAAAGTCCCCAGAAAGATATCTTAATTTTTCTTTGAAATGTAATTTGTATCCTACAGTGTAGCATGTTGACTAGTGGCCCCCCCAAACTTCGTGTTCATCTGGAACCTCAGAATGTGACTTTGTTTAGAGCCAGGGGCTTGGCAGAGGTAACTAGTGAAGGATCTCCAGACGAAATCACCATGAGTTGAGGGAGGAGACGGATGCACAGGAGAGAAGGCCTTAGGAAGATGGAGGCAGAGATAAGAGGGATGCAAACACAAACCGAGGGGTGCCAACAGCCACCAGATGCGGGAGAGCTGGGAGACTCCTCCCCCAGGGCCTCTGGAAGGGTGGGAGACTCTTACTTCTGGCCTCCAGACTGCGGGAGACAAATTCCTGTTTTGAGCCACGCCGTTTGTGGCAATTTGTTATGGCAGCCCTGGGAAGCTTACGCATACAGGTAAGCCACAGACCAGGATGCACTGTGCTCCCCACCCTTTTCTTCTCCAGGTGGATGCTCTCTGCAACTTGGGGGTTTCTAGAACTTTTTTTAGAGCACTACCTTTATTTCTTAGCAGTTGAGGCTTCATGAAAATTCAAATGAAGTATGACAATTTTTTAATCTTAAAAAAAATACTGAGGGGAAAAAAACCCCTAAACACTGAAAATAAAAGACCAACCAATCAAAATCCCATCACTTAAAAATTACAAATGTATTTCATAAAAATATAAACATAATTTCATTAAAATACAAACATTTTATATAAATATTTTATATTTTATAAAAGACCAATCAAAATCCTATCACTTAAAAATTATAAGCATATTTCATAAAAATGTAAACATTTTATAAAACATGTTATAAAATATAAATGTATTTTATGAAAATATAAATATTTTATAAAAGTGCAAACGTTCTTTATAAAAGTGTAAATGTATTTTACAAAAATATAAAGTGGCACTCCCTCAGCTGGTACCCTAAACCGTGGAGCCCTCAGAGCATTGGTGGGAGCCACTCCCTGGAGAGGCCACAGAGCATGATGCCAGCTGAAGATCAGAAGGAGACATCCATGCATGCATAGTATTGGCACAAATTCATAATACGAAAAAAAATGGGATAAACCTAAATGCCCATCTATAGGATAGTACTTAAAATAACGGTGAAAAAACCTTGCATTAAAAGAGCAACTCTGTTCTCCTGGTTGTCAAGGCACATGCATCAGGCAGGCTGTATTCTCTGCCAACATAGGGAAGTAGATGATACAGGGGTGGTGGGTGGTGGATGGTAAGATGAGGGGTATTTTGTATGTGTCAGAGACTCCAGGCCTCCTCCTGCAGGACCTGTCCCCAGGAAGCCTCAGGCTTCCTCCTGCTAGCTAGCCCTCCCCAGGACACAGCCCTCCCCAAGTCACTGCCCTCCCAAGACCAACTGTCACCTCCTCCAGGAAGTCTCCCAGGACTGAAGGCTCCCGGCTGGGACCTCCCAGAGTAAACGTCTGCTGCCAAACCTATTGGCTACAGGGATTCTGATCAGTAGGAGCTGGAGGCTACTGAGTGGGCAGGGACTGGACTGAGCGGCTGGACTTGCAGCTGTGTTTACGCACGAGCTCAGCCTCCTCTCCAAAGGGCTCCAAGTTATGGGGTCTTTGGCTCCATTTTCTGCAGCCTGTGGCCTACAGCCTCTCCATGCCTCCTTTACCATCTACGTGGGAAGCCCGCCCAAGTGCTGGGCGCTCCCTCTCCCCCTCATCTGCACCCATGGAGCCCTGAGTTGTCTCACAGCTGGTACCTTTAAAAGCTTTTGTTGCAGAGCAGACGAAAGAGAGCAATGGAACAAACCATTGCTTCCCAGTGGCGGTAGTGGTAAAGAAACCGCCTGCCAATACAGGAGATGTAAGAGATTTGATCAGGTTTGATCTCTGGGTTGAGAAAAGCCTCTGCAGCGGGGCACGGCAATCCACTCCAGTATTCTTGCCTGCAGAATCCCATGGACAGAGGAGCCTGGCGGGCTACCGCCCGTAGGGGTCGCAAAGAATCAGCCACGACTGAGCAACTACGCATGCGTGATCTCAGAAACTTGGTTTCCTGGAAACTGCCGCTTTTCTAAGAGGCCGCGGTGGTGCGGTGCGGTGCACGGGAGGGAGGAGAAAGCAAATAGCAGTACCAAGTCCATTTGCTGATCTGGCCTAGTTAGAGCTGAGAGTCGGAGAGGAGAGAGCTCGGGTTCCTTCAAAAGGTGAGGGGGTGCCAGACTGGGGACCAGAGTGGGATTGCTGCTCCACCAACATGTTGGGGTACCTTTGAACAGGCTCAGGGTGGGGGCAGTCGGGCAGGAAGTGGGGGGGAGTGGGGGAGGGGACCTAGGTGCTCCTTTCTCCACACCCAGCAGTCCCTGGGGTGGCCCAGCCTACACCCCACTGTCACCTTCCAGCGGACCCCCAACCCCCAAGGTCAGCTCCAGGCAAGTGGCACTTTTCTCTTGTCTGGGCGACCCCTCCAGAAGGGTTGGGGAGGGGCTTCAGTCTCTGCGGGGGGACCTGGGGGACCTTGGGGGAGTCGGAGTGTGTGGGAAGGAAGATGACTACAGGTGTCCCCCTACAGGGGTGAACTCTGATACCTTGAGAAGATGACAGATGTGAAAAGCGGGATAATCTTCTTCGTGGTGAGAGACAAATCCACCCCTCAAAACCAGCTGGACCTGACCAGGCCCAGCCAACAGCTACCAGCACAAGAGCAGGACCCTGGTTGTTTCCAGAACAGATTAAGTCTCCAGGGACCTGGGGGTGAGGGTGGAGGGACTGCTCCCCTTGGACTGAGACCCCAGCACATCCCCAGCAACAGACCAGGAGGTTCAGGGGACCTGAGGGAGCCCTTGGCCTCCACCCCCTGCTGGGAGCCTGGGTCTGGCTGGAGCCATGCTTGAGGAGCCAGAGTGTCCCCTCGCCCCAGACCCTAAAGCCCATACCTGGCTCACCCAGAAGGGCTCCCCACAGGCAGTCCTGTCCGAGGTGCCCCCAAACCCCGTGGGCACTTGTTTCCTCCCACCAGTCCAGGAGGCAGAGAGTGCCGTTTCCATGAGGGTCAAGTCGCTGCCCTGAAATTACCGGATTGTTACTGCAGAGGGAGGGGCAAGGCCGGCATCTGCCTTAGAGTTTATTCTTTCTGCTCAGCTGGGGGTGGGGGGGCAGGATGGGACCATCTTGTTGAGTGTCTCTGTCTTTTCTCTGGTTCCTGCACCTTCTCCTGTCAGTCTGGGACCCCGAGCCCTACCATCCCCTCACTGTCTCCATCCTGTGAGGTCACCCTGGTGTCACTCAGGTCACCTGACCTCATTCCTCCCTTATAGGCAAAGGGTTCTCTGTCTGCGGGTTTAACGGCCATAGGGTCTGCGGTGTGGCCTGCTGCGCTAGTAGTGGTCGCTGGGATGGCCTTGTACGCCTGGAAGAAGAGCACTGAAAGACCATGCCCTAAGAGGTCCTAGGTGGACATCAGGTAGGGATCGGGGAGTGTGTGAGTAAGAGGGAGGCCTGGGTGTGGTTTGGGGGAGGCACAGGTGCGGTGGGGAGAAGGTGGTGGGACTCCCTCCATTGGCCTGGAGGCCTAGTGGCCCCACCCAACTGGCCACCTTTGTCCTCCTCCCGTGGTCAGTTCTGGGCCCTGCCTGACCCCACCCGCTTCTCTTGCAGGTAAAAATGAACAAGAACCCTAAAATGTATTGAAAGGAATCCTCTCCCAGTCCCCTGCAGACTGGAGAGTCCACCTTCCTGGGGTCAGGAATTCTTTGAAGCAACATTTTATCTTTGGGGTTTGAACAAAATCAACTTGTGGGCAAAAAAATAAATTCATTGAATGTGCCTGATTCTATTACAGAACTGGTGTCTGAATCACAGGATTCAGGGTCCTTGGAGGCCCAGCTCTAACCTGAGCAGCCCTGAACCATCCCCACCCCAACCAGGCTCCTGACCCTTCTCCAGGGCTGCCTGGCCCGGGCCACCTCTCAGCCCATGGGGAGCCTTTTGGGGCCTCTGTGCTCTGAAGCCCTGACAAGGGAAAAGCACCCGCTTTTCCTCTCCTGCACTCACAGTCACACACCAACACTTCTCACACCAGATATGTGGGATTTATCACACCTGCCAGTTTTCCGATTTACTGTGGACAGCAACTGAGATGTTTATGACAACTATGCTTTGATTTATTTTACTGACGTAGAGTTGATTTGCAATGCTGTGTTAATTCCTGCTGTTGTACAGCAAAGTGATTCAGTTATACGCATATATATATATATATATACTCTTTTCATATTCTTTCCTGTTATGATTTATTACAGGATATTAAATATAGTTCCCTGTGCTATACAACAGGACCTTGTTGTTTATCCAATTTATACATAATAATTTGCATCTGCTAATCCCAAACTCCCACATTTATTATTTTTTCTTTTCTTTTTCTTTTTATCTGCATGCTGGATCCTAGTTCCCGGAACAGAGATCAATCAAACCTGTGCCCCCTGCAATGGAATCATGAACTCCTAAACACCACAGGGAATTCTCTGTTTTTTTAAAAAAAATTTTTTAACTGAGATTTAATTCACATGTCATAATATTCACCATTTTTTATTTAAACAAAAAAATTTTTGGCCACACAGCTTGCAGGATCTCAGTTCCGCCACCAGGGATGGAATTCCCCTCCCACCACCACATCCCTGCAGGGCTGTGAAAGCCCTGAATCCTAACCACTAGACCAACAGGGAATTCCCAGTATTCACCATTTTAGAGTGTACAGCTTTGTGGCTTTTATTAATAGTATATTTACAACCATCACCATTATCTAATCACAGAACGCCATCATAACCACCAAAGAAACCCAGTCCCCTTTCAGTGGTAACTCCTCATTTCCCCCCAAATCTCTCAGCCCCAGCCATTGCTAGTCTACTTTCTGTGTCTATGGATTTGCCTTTTCTCTGCGTTTCACATAAATGGAACACGCAGTATTTGTCATTTACTGTCTGGCTTCTTTCACCCAGCAGTGAGGTCTCCCAGGTTCCTCCACGGTGTACAGGAATCTGTATTTGGTCCCTTATTATGGTGGCTCAGACAGTAAAGAATCTGCGAGACATGCGGGAGACCCGGGTTCCACCCCTGGGTCGCGAAGATCCCCTGGAGAGGGAAATGGCAACCCACTCCAGTATTGTTGCCTGGAGAATTCCATAGACAGAGGAGCCCAGCAGGCTACAAGTCCATAGGGTCACAAAGAGTCGGACACCACTGAAGCGACTTAGCACAGACACAACACATGGCCGAGTAACGCTGCATTGAGGGATAGCCAGCATTTATTTATCCACATATCAGTGGATGGACATCTGAGTCACGTCATATTTGTTTAACTGTTATAAATAATTCAAAAAGCCTGAGGCTAAATCCGGATCACCTCAGGATAGGCCAAGGAGTGAAACTGGCCATGAAACAACTATGTCAGAGGATAAACAGGAAGTCTTCTAGTTATTCAGTAATGAGGTGGGGGGAACAGGAGACCAGAGAAACCAAATAGCCCTTCTGTGTGCATGACCTCTGTGCTTGTCCCAGGAGAGGTCCCATGGGGGTCCCATGCTGTCCCATGGAGAGCAGACCCACGTTTCCCACCCGTGGACACTGCAGCTGATGCTCCTGGTGGCAAGGAAGGGGCGCGTGGGGGTGCCGTCTGAGCCAGCCGACCTCGGAGGCCCATCCAGGTCCTTTGAGGCCCGGGCACCGGCTCTAACTTGTCTTCTGCAGGGGTTGGGGGAGGGTGGTGATTCATCCAGGAAGGATCTCTGACAACCTGACAGATGGCTGGCTATCTGAAGAATACAGGCGATAACCTTCACTCCAAAGTCCTCCGACATAAAGCTCAATGCTAATTGCAGGCCCCTCTTCCGTCTCCTTCCTCTCTTTCTTTTTTTCTTTCCTCCCTCCCTTCTTTCTTTCTTCCTTTCACAACACTTATTTTTTACAAAAGCAATGTCCTTGAAGTACAGTTGACACAATAAAATTTTCCTTTTGGAAATATACATTAGTCACTATTAGACATGTATTTGTTGAATAAATAAATCCCAGGGGACTTCCCTGGTGGTCCAGTGGTTAAGATTCCCAGCTTCCACTGCAGGGAGCATGGACTTGATCTGTGGTCAGGGAATTAAGATCCCACATGCCAAATAAAACTATTTGATAGGGGCAATGAGAAATTCAATTTTCAACCGATTAAAATTATAGACAGGTCCGTAAGCATTATCAGGGTTTTGAAACAATTTGGCAATATATTTTAAAAATAAATAAATTCCAAAACAGAGAATCGAGCGGAAAGGGAGAAATAATCAAACCATTAGAAACAAGTCAAAGCAAATGCTATGAATTGAATTGTGTCCCCACTCCCCACACAAAGAAGTTCAAGTCCTAATCCCCAGTGCTTGTGAACATGACCTTGTTTAGAAATAAGGAGTTTGCCATTAAGTCCTTAAGATGATCGTGTTAAGATGAAGTTGCTAGGGTGGACCCAATTCAAATGACTTATGTCCTTATGAAGAGGGGAGATATGGACACAGAAAGGCACACGGGAGGACGCTCTGTGACGGTGACAACAGAGATCGGGCTGACGCGTCTAGAAGCCAAGGAGGGAGGCCTGGAACAGACTCTCCCTCCCAGCCCTGAGATGGTCGATGGCACCACCCGCGTTTGAGCATACTCCGGGAGACAGTGAAGGACGGGGAGCCTGGCGTGCTGCAGTCCACAGGGTCGCAAAGAGTCGGACACGACTGAACAACTGAACAACAACTCAGCCCTCAGAAGGAACCCACCCCGTCCACACCTTGACCTCAAATTTCTGGCTTCCAGAGCTATCAGATGAGAAGTTTCTGTTGTTTCAGCCACTCCATTTGTGATCCTTTGTTCCGTACCACTGACACACGAATACTAATATGGGAAGAATTTGCTTAGGATTATTTTATTTATTTTTTAAAAATTTTATTTATTGATCTATTTTTGGTTGTGCTGGGTCTTCGTTGTTGCATCCAGGCTTTGTCTAGTTGGGATGCGAGGGGTCCACTTTTCATTGCGGCGCAAGGGCTTCTCATTGTGGTAGCTTCTCTTGTGGAGCACAGGTTCTAGGCACATGGGCTTCGGTAGTTGCAGCATGTAGGCGCTAGGGTGCTCGGGCTTCAGTAATTGTGGTACACGGGCTTTAGTTGCACAGGGCATGTGGAATCTTCCTGGACCAGGGGTCAAACCCATGTCTCTTGCACTGGCAGGCGGTTCTTAGCCACTATACCACCGGGGAAGGCCAGGATGATTTTTTAAAAATCAAGAAACTCAAATTGGAAAAGACCATTAGATTTAGCTGAATATGGAATTCCCTGGTGGTGCAGTAGTTGCCCTGCTTGTACTGTCAAGGGCCCTGGTTTGATTCCTGGTTGGGGACCAAGATCTCACAAGTGTGTAAGGCGTGGCCAATAAATAAGTAAATATTCAGATGTGTAGATGCATACACCAATTTTCCCAACCACCTCCCCCACCAGATGCAAATGATAATGTTTCCATCAAATGTGGATTGCTAGGGTTAACTGAATTCAGTAAGGTTTCTTAAATCAGTAAGGAAAAGATGAACAAGTTCATAGAAAAATGAACAGCGCAGCAGGTCTCAAAGTGTATTCTGGTGGCCTCTAGGGGTTCCCAAAGCCCTTTCAGGAGGCCCATGAATATTTCATAGTATTAATAATACTGAGGCAATTGTGGCCTTTTTCACTGTGATGAGTTTGCACCAATGATGCGAAAGCAATGATGGTTCTTAGTGTGAATCAAGGCAGTGACACCAAACTGACAGAATTTGTTACCAATAATAAAGTTCTAAGGCTTTTGGCAAAAAGTACAATTTTGGAGATTGTATCTGCCACCTTAAGCTTCACAACTTCCCAATATTGCCAGAGAGTTGCAATATTCATGAATGTTATACTTTTTTTTTTCATATTGTGTAATAGGATGTGTCAACGGTCGCAAGATCTACTCAGTGAACAAATATGTTTGGAAACACCAACATGTGATTTACAAAATCACATGTGAATAAAAGATCCTTTCAAAGCGCAAGATAGATCCATGGGTTCTCATGTAATAGAGCACAAAAAGCACACAGATATCAGCTGAGATTCCACGTTGCAGCTAACCTTCAAAAAACCACCACATTCTGAGTGTCGGTGTAGTATCAAAGAAGAATAGCCGCAATTATCTGAAAAGGCTCTAAAAAGACTACTTTCTTTTCAAAGTTTTTTTTTAATCTGAGGCTAAATTTTCTTCATGCACTTCAATCAAATCAATGTATTCTTATAGAGTGAAGGCAGACACAGATATGAGAAGCCAGCTGTCTTTTCTCAAATGTGATATTAAACAGATTGTTTTTTGGGCCATGCCACAAATCATGTGGGGTCTTATTTCCCCAACCAAGGGTAGAACCGATGCCCCCTGCAGTGGGAGTCCTGAATCTTAACCACTTGACTGCTATGGAAGTCCCCAAATAGATTTTTTTTTTTAATGTGGCACACCGCCATTCTTCTCATTCATTTTTGGTTTGAAGAAATAGTCAGTGAATTTATCATTGCTATTTTATATTTGCAGATTAACTTTGATATTGGAAGTATTGCTAGATGAAACCTATAAAAACAAAAGCTCTTTGAGCTGCTCAATAATTTAAAGAGCTGTGGTCACATATGGATGTGAGAGTTGGACTGTGAAGAAGGCTGAGTGCCGAAGAATTGATGCTTTTGAACTGTGGTGTTGGAGAAGACTCTTGAGAGTCCCTTGGACTGCAAGGAGATCCAACCAGTCCATTCTGAAGGAGATCAGCCCTGGGATTTCTTTGGAAGGAATGATGCTAAAGCTGAAACTCCAGTACTTTGGCCACCTCATGCAAAGAGTTGCCTCATTGGAAAAGACTCTGATGCTGGGAGGGATTGGGGGCAGGAGGAGAAGGGAATGACAGAGGATGAGATGGCTGGATGGCATCACCGACTCGATGGACGTGAGTCTGGGTGAACTCCGGGAGTTGGTGATGGACAGGGAGGCCTGGCGTGCTGCGATTCATGGGGTCGAAAAGAGTCAGACACGACTGAGCGACTGAACTGAACTGAACTGAACTGAATCACTCTTTAAAAGGATTCTGAGACCAAAATTTCTGAGAACCACAGGACTAAGAAATATAAATGTTGGAACCCATGGCCCACAGAATGCTACTCTGTGAATTCTCACAATATCTCCCAAGTGGGTGGTATTATTATACCCATTTACTAGATGAGAAAACTGAGACACAGAAAGGGGAAGCAATTGCTTGTCACACAGCTAGCTACCGCCAGAGCTGGGATTTGAATCCAGGCATCTGACTCCAAGCTTGTGCATTTCCTTAGGGACAATCTGGCAATAAGTTCTAAAAGCCCTTAAAGATATTTGCCTTCTTTAACTCTTTCATTTTGAAATTTTATGAAAGGAGATAATCAGAGATAATCAAATTTGTATACAAAGATATTTATAACATAATAAAATTAGAAACAACCAGTAGTCAGTGGATTCAGTTCAGTTGCTCAGTCATGTCCGACTCTTTGCCACCCCATGAACCGCAGCACGCCAGGCCTCCCTGTCCATCACCAACCCCCGGAGTCCACCCAAACCCATGTCCATTGAGTCGATGATGCCATCCAACCATCTCATCCTCTGTCGTCCCCTTCTCCTGCCCTCAATCTTTCCCAGAATCAGGGTCTTTTCCAATGAGTCAGCTCTTTGCATCAGGTGGCCAAAGTACTGGAGTTTCAGCTTCAGCATCAGTCCTTCCAATGAATACCCAGGACTGATCTCCTTTAGGATGGATTGGTCGGATCTCCTTGCAGTCCCAGGGGCTCTCAAGAGTCTTCTCCAATACCACAGTTCAAAAGCATCAATTCTTCGGCGCTCAGCTTTCTTCACAGTCCAACTCGCACATTCATACATGACCACTGGAAAAACTGTAGCCTTGACTAGATGGACCTTTGTTGGCAAAGTAATGTCTCTGTTTTTTAATATGCTATCTAGGTTGATCATAACTTTCCTTCTAAGGAGTAAGCGTCTTTTAATTTCATTGCTGCAATCGCCATCTGCAGTGATTTTGGAGCCCAGAAAAATAAAGTCAGCCACTGTTTCCACTGTTTCCCTGTCTATCTGCCATGAAGTGATGGGACCGGATGCCACGATCTTAGTTTTCTGAATGTTGAGCTTTAAGCCAACTTTTTCACTCTCCACTTTCACTTTCATCAAGAGGCTCTTTAGTTCTTCTTTACTTTCTGCCATAAGGGTGGTATCATCTGCATATCTGAGATATGCAGATATTATTGATATTTCTCCCAGCAGTCTTGATTCCAGCTTGTGCTTCTTCCAGCCCAGTATTTCTCATGATGTACTCTGCATATAAGTTAAATAAGTCAGTGGACTATTAATAGATAATGGAAAATAAACTTACCAAGGCCTTTGAATGAACCTAGAAAATACCCAGGAAATGAGGTGACCCCTGGAGAAAGGATTGGAGGGTGTTGGAAGTCTGGCTGCTGAACCTGAACCAACGGTGGGGATGAGGAATCTGCAGATGGGGAGGTAGGGACAAGGAGGAAGCTGGGAGTCTTTGGGAGGCAGACACAGGTTCTGCTGATGTTTGGACTTGAAGATACAGGAGAATGTGGGTGAGCTGAAGGACACAGGATGGAGAAGATGCAGAGGACGTGGGAAATGCCTGGCATCCCGGGTAGGCAGGCCCCAAGGGACCTGGACCTGGCCTGCCCAGGGAGCCTAGGAGCAGCCTTAGAGGAAGAGGAGGGAGGCGGAGGCGGAGGGGAGGGGTGTCAGGGGAGTGGCATTTTCTAGAGGAACAGTGTCTTCATTCTGTCCACGTGAGGACACCCAACCAGAAGACTGGGGGCTCCAGCCGGGCGAAGGGCCGGGTTGGGGCGGCGAGTGGAGGACTGGAAAGGGTTGAGGCGAGCAGAGGGCGCAGGCGCTGTGCGGGAGGGGAGCAGGAGCGTCGTTGCACCTAGGGCGGGTGAGAGGCAAGGCCGGCCTCAGCTCGGAGGATGCTGGACCACTCGGATCTCCACCCGCCAAGTGTCCAGGAGAGCACTCCCAGGCCTCGCAGCTCCCCGCACCAGAGCAATCCCGGTCCCCACCACACAGGGTGGTCAGAGAATAAGTGGGCAGTGACTGTGCGCTGTGAGTGGGGGCTGGACCTATGGGCGATAGACAGACCGAAAGATGAGTACTGGACCTGTGGGCGTTTGAAGGTACCAGTAGCGAGGAAGAGACCAATGGCGAGGGTTGAACCGAGAATCCAATCAATGCCAAAGATGCTGTGCCCTCAGGGATGCTGGGGACAGAGAGGAATCAGTAGCTTTGATGAACATAAAGGCAGTTCTCTCTGTTCGCTCAGAAGAACGAAGAGGACGATCGAGGCCCTTAAACAAATGCTCAGACTTCCTCCGCGTCGAGCCGATGTCAAACACTGGGGGAGGTCGCATGGTCTCAGTTAAACCCACCCTCCAGTCCTGGGAGAGCCCCGCCCGAGGTTTGTAGCCTGGCAGGCCCCTGAACTCTCAGTCCCGCCCAGTACCCGCATGGCCCCGCCCCCGCGCGCCGATTGGTCAGACCGCCAGCTCGGCCCTGCGCGGGGAAGACCCGGAGAAACCACTTAGGCTCAAGGAACCGGCACCTCAGAAGCCCTGCTGCGCATGCTCGTTCCTTGACCCCAGCCTGAGGTGACTGCCCGAACCTAGGCGGGGGCCCCCAGACACCTAGGCCGAGGGACCTGCCGCTGCTCGGCCTCCGGAGAGAGAGGGCCCCTCTGCCGTCGCCGCCCGGCCGGTGCCCGGTGAGGACGGGCCCCAGCGGATCGGGGAGGGTCTCAGGTCCCCGCCGGGCTCTCCTGGGGGTCCCCAAGGGCTACTGATGCTGGGGTGGGCGGGGTGCTCCCCACCTCTGCCTCCCGGCGCTCAGGCCACCCCCTTGTCCTTCATCCGCTATTCAAGCTCCTTTCTCCTCGTTCCTCCTTGCCCCCAACCACCCCGACCCCAGGAATGAGCCCTCACACCCCAAATCAGGGAACCCCACTCTGGGTTGTCTATCCTTGACCGCGTCCGCCCCACCCAGTACCGCCCCCGCCCTGCACCCAGCCCCTGTCCCGTCCCATCCTTGTGGCTCTAGCGATGCTCACAGGGCTGGCGGTTGGCGGTCTGAGATGTTGGGACAGGGGAGGCACTCAGGGAGCTTGGTCAGGAGGGGCGATCATGACGCGAGAGGAGAGAGCTGGGGAGCGGGGCGCAGCTCCGCAGCATAGACAGGTCTAGGGGCAGATTACAGCGGGTAAGGAGTAAAGCTAACTCTAAGACTACCTTTGGTGATTCTAAGCCGTGGTGATTAGGGGAAAAGAGATGTCATTACATGAAATCCCCACTTTGGGGAAACCTTCCCGTACACTATCAAGTAGCAATTCTTGACCCATTTTGGATCTTACTGCTGCTTTGAAAATCTCCCTGTGAGGATGTGTACCTGATGCCTAAGTGAACCCATCACCTCACCAGCAGCCCCATCACAGCCCTCCAAGAAGCACATGGGACAATGATTATGGAGTGGCCGAAGAACAGTTCCACTATGGACCAGGGAAGAGATTAGAAACTTCCTAAGCTGAGGACCCATGGCATCAGCCATGTTTCACAAAGTATCAGAATCAAATAGAGTACAGGTTAAAAATAAATAAATAAAAGTAGATTCTCAGGGCCCTCTCCAGACGCACTAAGAAAGAAGTCTGGGGTTGGAGGAGTCCAGGATTGGGCATTTTAAATAAGAATTCTAGAAGATTCTTAGGTATCGTGAAGTTGGGAAACCACTGGTCATAGACTTAATTTCCCTTTTCTTAATACATGAGTTTTATTGAGATAGTTTACATACCATGAATTCACTCACAATGTGCAATTTAATGGCTTTTAGTAAATTCACCAAGTTCTGCAGCCTTCATCACCATCAGTTTTGGAAATTTTTAATCATCCCAGAAACCCCCATATTAGTATTCACTCTTCTGGCCCCCATCCCTCCCACCCCTAACCCTAGAAAACCACAAATTTACCTTCTGTCCTTATGGATTTTTCTACTGTATCAATTTTCTAGAGACTTCAGATCATTTTATAGAAATGGAATGTATAATTTGCAATCTTTGATGACAGGCCCTTTTTTCCACTCAGCTGATCTTTCCAAGGCTTATTCATGTGTGGCATGAATTTGTCAAATTATCAAATAATATTCCCTTGTGTGGACACATCACATTCTGTTTATTCATTTACCTGTTGATGGATATTTGGGCTGTTTCACTTTTTGGTGTCTGAATAATGCTGCTGCAAGCATTCTATGTACAAGTTTTTATGTGGACATCAGTTTCCATTTCTCTTGGAGAAACAACTAGGAGTGGAATTGCTGGGATATGTGGTAATTTTGTTTAACCTTTTGAGAAATCGCCAGATTGTTTTCCAAACTGGCTGCGCCTATATACAGCTCCACCAGTAGTGTATCAAGGCTCTATTTTCTTCTCAACCTCACCATCACTTGTTATGGTCTGTTTTTTGCTTTGTTTTATTAGATCCATCCTAATAGTGTGAAATAGTATCTCATGATCCATGTTTCCCTCACGACTAATGATGTTGAACATCTCATGTGCTTACTGGCCACTTGTATATTTTCTTTGGAGAAAGGCCTTTTCAGATTATTTGCCCATTTTTAAATTGAGTTATTTGTCTTTTTATTACTGAGTTGTAAAGGTTCTTTATAAATTCCAGATGCAGGTCCTTTATCAGAGATGTTGTTGTTTTAGTCACTAAGTTGTGTCCGACCCTTTTGCGGCCCCATGGACTATATGCCAGACTCCTCTGTCTACGGGAAATCCCAGGCAAGAATACTGGAGTGGGTTGCTGTTGCCTTCTCCAGGGGATCTTCCCGACCCAGGGATCAAACCCGGGTCTTCTGCATTGGCAGGTGTGTTCCTCACCACCAAACTACCCGGGAAGCCCTTTATCAGATACGTGATCTGCAAAAATGTTCTCCTATTCTATGGATTGCCTTTTAACTTTCTTGATTGTGAGTCTCTATGACTCACAAAAGTTTTAAATCTTGATGATGTCCAATTTACATATTTCTTCTCTGGTTGTCTGTACTTTTAGTTCTTTGCCTAATCCAACTCTTTTTTAAAGAGTTTTATCACTAGCTCTCATGTTTAAGCCTGTGGTCATTTAGAGTTAGTTTTTTGGATATGGTATGAGGAAGGGGTCCAACCGCCTGGAGTTTCATCCCTGGACCACAACGGTTTAGGCTAGGCCCGGATGTGCCCCAGGGCCAATCAGGGGCCTGTGGGCGGAGCTTCCCACCACAACCCTTTCCTGCCCAGAGTGGCTCTGCCAGGGGAGGCACTGGCAGCATCTTTTCCCTGGACCCTGTGTCCCCCCAGGGCCCCGATACCACCATGTTGCCCACCCTGTGGGGCAGGGTGGGCAGAGCCGGGAAGGACCACATGGGAGGAGCAGGAGTTGGCTCATCCAGAAGCTGGACCAGGGACAGGAGAGATAATGAGACATCAATCCTAGGGGTGCCAGTGGTCAGGGGACTTCCTACCAGGCGGCATAGACCTGAGGACATCACCACCCCCCCCGCCGCCCCGGAGGTGTCCTCCCTGTCACTTTGGGAGGTTTCTGCTCTCATGTCTAGTTGTCAGGGGAACTTGTGGGGGGCAAGACACCCCAACCACACATTGATCTTGCACTTCAGGCTCTTGTCATGAATGATGGGGTCTTGAAAGACTATGAAGTGCGGGGCATGGACCCTTCAAGCCATGTGAGTTTGTCGTTCAGTTGCTCAATCGTGTCTGACTCTTTGCAACCCTATGGACTGCAAACTCAAAAAAAAAGTTCAAAGCCAGGTCAGAGAAGCAGGTCCAGGGGGGCAGGCAAGAGTATGGGCTTCACTGCCCCCTGGGCCCTGGACAGGGTACATGAGACATCTGCCAAGGTGACAGCCTTGTTTCTGGGCTAAACTGAGAAAGACCCTCACCATCTGCTCACTACCCATTCACCCCCAACAGACACCCCCACACCGATGCCCCAGGGCCCGGGTCTCCAGGCCAGCCCTGCCCCTGTCAGCCATCCTTTCTGCTCTCCAGTCCAGCAGCCAGGGAGCCCTCAGTGACCACGGCTCCTCTGGACACCTCCACAGCCCTGTCCCCACTCAGCAGGGGCAGCGCCAGCACCAGCTCAGACAGAAGTCGCTGCCCTCGTGGTGCCCTGGCATCCCCTAGCCCTGGGGGGCCTGGGCCTTTGGCCTGGGCCTCTGGCCTGGGATGGGGACTGGATCTATTTGTGAGTCCAGAGTCCGGCCTCCCAGGGCCAGGCTCCCCTCTGGGGCCTGCAGAGTGCCCTGCGGGCCCAGCCCCCGCTCCTGGTGACACAGACAGAGTGTTGGGGTGAAGGGCAGCGGGCCTTCTGGGAGGGTCAGTGACCTGAGCTCCCATCCCCCAAGTGCTTTTCCCCGAGGCCCGTTGCTCAGGAAGCCCGGCTCCCGTTATCCTGGAGCAGGTAGCCCGGGTGCAGTGCAGGGCGGGCCCTGGACCCGCTCGACTGGACGCCCAGCTCTACTCCCTGGCCGTGTGCCTCCGTGTTCTCATCTGTAACCTGGGTCGATGAGAATGATCAATTTCCACAACGTGGAGTGAAGGTGAAATGGGACAAACCCATGGAAGCACTCCACCCCGAGCTCAGCACCTGTGGGCCTGGGTTCCTAGTAACTCAGCTGTCAGTACCTTGGTCACGCCAGCAGCCCCTGCAGAGCCCTGTTTCTGGCACATTTTACAGATGGGGAGTGAGGTTTGGCTGGGAGAGGTGATGGTCCCAAGGCTGCCAAGACAGCAGACATGCTGGCCCGGGTTCTCCAGCTCCATTCAGGTCCTTCCCCAAGGTGGGGGCGGGTGTGGGGGGCACGGGGAAGCCCCCCCTGCCCTGACCTCCAGCCCAGATTCCTCCTGAACCCTGGCCCAAGGGCCCCTCCACTGATGGGATATTTTTATCCCCATGGGATCCCTTAGTTTCCCAACCAGGAATCGAACCTACGCCCCCTGCATTAGAAGCGCAGGGTCTTAACCACTGGACTGCCAGGGATGTCCCCGCTGACGGGATTTTGCCTCCTCCCTTAGGACAGAGCCCCTGGACTGCCAGGTTCCTTGCAGGGAGGTGGAGGACAAATCCTACTGAGACCTGAGCGTGGCCTGGAGGCCCGGCTGCCTGTCCCAGAATGCCCCTGCCCGAGCCCAGCGAGCAGGAGGGCGAGAGTGTGAAGGCCGGCCAGGAGCCCTCCCCTGAGCCCCCTCAGCCGGGCACAGATGTTGTCCCCGCAGCCCCCAAGAAACCCAGGAAGTTCTCCAAACTGGTCCTGCTGACGGCCTCCAAGGACAGTGCCAAAGTGGAAGGGGCCAAACGCAAAGGCGTGCACTGCATCATGTCCCTGGGGGTGCCTGGCCCTGCCACCCTCGCCAAAGCCCTCCTGAAGATCCATCCTGAGGCTCAGCGGGCCATCGAGGCCGCCCCCCAGGAGCCTGAACAGAAACGCAGCAAGCTGGACACAGGTGAGGCCTGGGCCCAGTACGCAGGACAGGAGCAGGGCCTTCTGAGGGCTGATATCAGGGGGACCGCCAGGCTTGGCTGGCCTGGAGAGGGTACGTGTGCCGTGGACATTTGTGTGTCTGTCTAAATACGTCTTGGTGTGGATCTCCGCGTGTCTGTAGACCTCCATGCACACGTGCATGTATGTGTGTGTCTAAGGTTCTGTCTGTTTACATGTGTATTTGCCTAGAAGGGTAACTTTGTGTGGGTCCTTGTGTGTCTGTGTTCCTGGGCCTATTTCTCCCCTATTTCTGCATTTACATATTCATGTGTCTTTTTCGTGAGATGGGGGCATCCCCAGCCACCAGCCTAGAGTTCTCAGGGAACCTAAGGGACCCCTCAGGCTCCATCGCCTGCTAGACGGAGCCATCCTCAGGGAGTCAGGGAACCCGGAGCCCGGAAGCCCCTCTGCAGGGGGCCCGGCTCACCCTTGAGCCCTTCCGCTGGCCTGTTCCATTCCAAGTGCCTCCTCGTGTCCACCTGCCTCTCTGGGAGGAGAGGGTCCTTCCTGGTGACCTGTGGGGAAGCAGGGCTCAGAGGAGCAAAGTCACCGCCCTGAGGCCATCAGTTGGTCCCTGCAAAGGATGGGGGTGCATCTGGCTCAGAGCCCGTTTCTCCAGCTGGGCTGGGTGGGACAGGCCATCCCCGGGGCTCCCTCCATGCCAGCTGAGACCTCTGCTCACTTCTCAGATCAGCCTGGGTTCTGGAGCCATGTAGGCCTCAACCCATAGGGCGCCTTTGTGAGAATTAGGATAAACCCACCTTCCTCGGACGCAGAGATGGGGCGTGGAACAGGGGCTACACGCAGGTCCCCCTGGGCAGGCGCTCATGGGCACCCTCGGCCTGCCCCTCCACCTTTACCTGCAGACCTGTCCACAGCGCTTCCCGCCTCCTGCTCTGTCCCCTGGCCAGGCAGTAGGGGTAGCAGCGGCTTCCTGGTGCTCAGCCCAGAATTGGCCTCAAGTTTTCTGGAAACAACCTCTGTGTCCCCGGGCCAGTGGCCTTTGCAAGCATGTCTGGAGTCAGCAGTTACTTCTCTAAGTCAGCCAACAGCTCCGCACCCCTCCCCTGGCAGCCGGGACCCCCAGGTTTGCCCCCCTACCCCTCCAACCCCTGTTCCTTTGACAACAGCCTGACCCACCCCCTTCTCTTCCAGATGGAGAAGAAGATGGGAGCTTAGCAGGGCCTTCTGCCCCCAGCCCCTTGGTGGACGGGGAGGAGTCCACCTCGGCCCTCGTCAAGCCCAGGGCGGCTCCGTAGCCCTGACAACCGTGGGTGCGTCCTGCCCCGGTCAGTGAACTTGGCTGCGCTTTCTACACGTTCCACTGGGCTTCTCCTGGGGCCCAGCCCCTGACTGGTTTTCACTTTCAGCACTGTAATTTTTTCCCTCCCAGTCAAGCATAATTTACTTTTGTAGCAGAAAAAAAATTTTTTTAAGAGAATAAAAGAAGCTGTACACTAGGTCCCATCATAGATAGGCTTTTAAAATTCCATGACTCTGGATCCTTTGAGACCCCAGCTCCAACCGCCACCGCCCCCCATCCCCCTCCCCTCCACCCCCACCCCGGGGCGTCCCCTCTAGCACTTACCTCACCCTTCCTGGCCTGGACCATCTCTCAGACCCCGGAGGGCTCTGCAGGGGCCTCCATCCCCCAGGGCCTCACACCCCTGGGCCTCCTCAGCGTGGACATCCAGCCTCTGACCCAGAGATGAGGTGGAGACTCGGAGGCCTCCTCTTTCTGCCGCCTTTGGTCTCCAGCCCAGAACCCCTGGGAAGTGGATCCTGCCTGTCCCTGGCTGTCCCTCCAGAGCTAGTCCGCAGGAGGCCTCAGCCCGCTCCTTCCTCCTGGACCCTCAGAAAGGCCGCCTCCTCCAGGGAGCCACACAGGACTGACAGCCCCCCTGCACAGGGACCCTAACGTTCATGGCAGCCCCAGGTTCTGCTGAGGAGGAGGTGGGCCTGCAGTCTGAGGGGGCACCCCAACAGAAGTGTATGGTGCCCTGTTGTGTTCCCTCTGGGTGGTGTGGGGGCTGAGGTAGATTCTTGGGAGCCTGAGCACCCTGCCTCCAGGTCCCTGGGGTGCTGCCCTGCTGTTGCCTTCCTTCAACCAGAAGTCAGGGTTCCCTGAGAAAAGGTGTCAGCCTGGAGAAGGAAACGCCAACCCACTCCAGTGTTCTTGCCTGGAGAATTCCATGGACAGAGGAGCCTGGCGGGCGACAGTCCATGGGGTCACAAAGAGTCACAACTGAGCGACTGACACCTTCAAGACGCTTCAGCCCACGTGCTCCTGTCATTTGGAAACTGCCTTTGAGCAAAACGAAATGGATTATTTTTTTTTTAAGGCAGAGTTTAGAGGACTTCTGTTTTCAAGCAACATTTTCCAAATTTAATCTGTTATCTGTTGAGTCGCTCTTGGGACAAGTGAGTTACGTGGCATCTTCCTTGCCCAACTCTCCATTCTGCTGTTATTTTTACAGCGAGGTTGTCTGTAACATTTACATTCTGTACCCATAACTTGGAAAGTTCTTTTGTCTGGATTCTCTATTTAAATAGATTCCCATCCCCCACCCTGGTTCTCCTTTCCTGAGGTCTGAGTCATCCCCGTGGTGGGCTGGTTCTGAGGGTGCTGAGGGGCTGGGGGGGACCGTTCGATGGTGGAGCGGGCCTGGAGAAGAGGCAGTGGGGAGAGAAGCCAACCCCTGCCCCTCAGCCTGGTCTCCAGGCAGTCCTGGCCTGAACAGGGTCTCAGCAGGCATCCACTCCCTTGAACTGTGCTGTGGCACCATCGACCCCTTCTGCAACTGCCAGGCAAGGCTGGGAGTGGCACTCGGGGCCCCAGTGAGGGGGCCTGGTTGACTCGCTGGTCCCTGGAGGCTGCGTGGGGGATCAGCAAGGGGGTACCTCCCTCTGGGGGCTCAAGTCACCCTGCCTGAAAGGTGGTTAGGACTGTGGGGCAGGAAGCCACTGCCGAGCCAGGATGGGAGCCCACACGCTGGATCTGGAGGTTTTCTTATTTTTTAAATTTTGAAACATTGCAAACTCCCGTAGTAGTTGTACAAGCATCCAGAGAGCACCACCTAGATTCACCTGCCCTTTCCCTCCTGCTGCTTTCTTTAACACACCCAGACCAATATCGTATATTTTATTCTGTCTTATATTCATTTTAATTCATATTTATTTGGCTGCAGCAGGTCTTGGTTGGGGCACATAGGATCTTCTGTGCCCCATGTGGGATCATTAGCTGTGGCACGTGGGATCTAGTTCCCTGACCAAGAATCGAACCCAGGCCGGCTGCATTGGATGTGCAGACTCTTAACCGCTGGACCACCAGGAAGTCCCACCTTTGGAGAACCTTAATGTCTTTCCAGAGCAGGATACACAGGACCCAGTGGTCAACAGATCACAGCCCAGGTTCCCAGAGCTAGACAGGAAGCACGCAACTTCCTGCGACAAGTCCATGAAAACTGGGGCTAAGAGCTGCCGGGGAAAAGGCCAAGAGCTCCTTAGCGTATGACAGGGCCCTGGGGAAGCCCCGTGAAGGGAGCTGAAGGGTAAGGACGGCATGCTTGGGAGAGGCGAGACTTGGGTCCAGAGAGAAAAGGACAGGAAGGCCACGGGGCAGGCAGGATGGGCAGAGGCTAGTGGCCCAGAGCCCAGGGGCCTAGAGGCCACAGGTAGGTCCAGGTTCATGGAAGGTGGGGAAGGATTCTCCCAGAGGGGGAACCTAGTCAGTGTGGTTTTACAAAACTCACCAGACACCCGGAGGAGAACGGATGTGAGGTGGGGTGGGGGCATCCAAAGTGGGAGCTGAGAGAAGAGTCAGGAAGCCACCCCACACACAACTCCCTACACCCTGCCCCAGGGTAGAGGAAAGGGAAGGGGAGTGGAGATGCTGGAAGGGGGCTGAAAAGGGCTCAGCGATGGAGGTCTCTTTCAGGGAACTGGGTTTGAGGGAGAGAGGACTGGCCTGCCCAGCCGGTAGCTCAGTGGTAAAGAATCTGCCTGCTAATGCAGGAGACACGGGTTTGAGCCTTGATCCAGGAAGATCCCACATGCCTCAGAGCAACTAAGCCTGTGGGCCACAACTACTGAGCCTATGCTCTAGAGCTCAGGAACCACAACTGTTGCGCCCATGATCTGCAATTACTGAAGGTGGAGGGCCCTAGAGCCGGTGCTCCAGAGCAAGAGAGGCCACCAAAAGGAGAAGCCCCAGCAAAGCAATGAAAAGTAGCCCCCGATGGCTGCAATTAGAGAAAAACGCTCACAGTCCAAAGACCCAGCACAGCCATAAATAAATAAATAAATAATAAGATTTTTAAAAATACATAGGATGACGGTACACTTTCTTTTAAAAAATAACTTGCATTGGTCTTTCAAGCTAAAAATAATGTAATTTATGGTTATGAAATAAATAAGAAAATATTGATTAAGAAAAAATATTACAAATATCTCCAATAATTCCATCACCTAGACATAGGTTTGTAATAAATATTTTTATATTCAGAAAATTGGGGTCATTCAGTTCTTTTTTTTTTTTTTCTTGGATATTCCCTCTGACTTGCGGGATCTTAATTCCCTCCGGAGAGTCAAACCTGGGCAGCGGCAGTGACACACCGAGTCCTAACAACTGGACAGCCAGGGAATTCTTAATATATTACAAAGGTCTTTCCAGCGTCCATTTTACAGCGTAGCACAACGTACCGCCACAGGGGTGGTGATCATTCATCCAGCCAGTCCCGCTGGACGTATCCTGTTCGTGTCCAGGTCGGTAACGATCCTCTCAAAAGTCTCGGGTGAGATAGCGGCTCCGGGGGAGGACACCGCTTCCAACATTTCCACCCGGCGCTCAGGCATCCTCGCCAACACCCGGCAACACCATTGAAAAGAAAATATTGACAACGGGCCCCCTCCCCCCCCCCCCCCCCGCTTTATCCGCCGGCACACCCCCTGCGTGTTTTCTCCTGGGGGCTGCCACCACTAGACTGGAGGGCCGGTCCAGAGATGCCCCCTCCCCCGCCCCGCGTGGCTGATGCTCCGGGCGGCCGGAAGGCGGCGCGCCCGGAGGCCGTCTGGCCCAGCGGACCCAGGACGCCCACCCACGCCCTTTGCGGTCGGGGCACCGGCTCCAAAGTGACTTCTGCTGGGGGCAGGAAGGCGATCAGTGGCGATCCGGCAGATCGCCGGCTATCCGAGATTCGTGCTCCCAGTCCTTCTCCGACAGACCCTCCTACCCAAGTCGCAGACCCTCCTCCTCCGTGTCTGATTTCCCCCAGCAGGTACCGCTTCCAAGACACCACGTGACCCACTGTTTATTAAGATCTATGGCTTCTCCCCCCACCCTCCTGCTCCGTAACTTAGGCTCAAGTACGCGGGGGCGGCGGTTTTTGTCGATTTCCGCACGGGAGGCGCTCGGGGCCGACAGGCAGGGGTGCCGGACGCGAAGCCCCAGTAAGGGGCGGAGATGCGGGGACCCCGAGCGCCGAGCCGGAGGATCGGCGGAGCTTTAGGCCCGAGAAGGAGGCGCAGGACGGAGAACGCGGATGGGAAAGGGGCAAGAGAACGCAGGAAGGAGGGGATTCGACCGAGGTTGCGGAAAATGTGGGCAGGCTGGCCTCGCGCGACCTGGACCTGCACCTGCCCGGAGCGCGGGGACGCTGCTAGGCGCGAAGGAGAGAGGCGGAGGGAGGGTTGTCAGGCGAGCGGCATTTTCTAGAGGAGCAGTGCCTTCTTTCTGTCCACGTGAGGACGCGCGGCCAGAAGTCTGGGGGCTCCGGCCGGACGAAGGCGGAGCCGGGTTGGGCGGGCGGAGGGCTGCGAAGTGTCGCGGCGAGCAGAGGGCGCAGGCGCGGTGCGGGAGGGGAGCCGGGGCGTTGCTGCACCCGGGGCTGGTGAGAGGCAGGGCCGGCTTCAGCTCGAAGGATGCTGGGCCACTCGGATCGCCACCTGCCAAGTGTCCAGGAGAGCACTCCCAGGCCCCTCAGCTTCCCGCACCGGAGCAACCCCGGTCCCCACCGCACAGAGTGGTCAGAGAATAAGTGGGCAGTGACTGTGCGCTGTGAGTGGGGGCTGGACCGATGGACGATGGCCGGACTCAGGGACGAGCATCGGATAGCTGGGCAGGGGGCTGGAGCACTTCGGAAAAAGATGCTTTCCCCTCACTAAATGCCAAAGGGATAGGTTTTTTTTTTTTTTTTTTTTGTCTGACGTTTTATTTGGACATAATTTCATGCAGAAAAATTGCAAGAAATGTACAAAGCATTCCCATATACTTTCACCCAAGTACCCCGAAACTTAGGAATGAAACAGTCACAGCAGCAATAGTAAAATTTAGAAATGAGTGTCCAATAGGAAAATAGCTAAACTGGGTAGCCAATCATATGTAAATAAGCTTATAATGTTGGGGAGCGTTATAATATACAGGTAGGTGGGAAAAGCAAGAATTACTTGAAAACAATTGCCATGGAGTGTGTTTGCAATGATGTAAAGTTTAAAATAAAGATCTGTTTTCGAAAAGACTGACAAGAAAGATGACAACTGTAAACTTAAGGGGTCTAAAGCCATCCTGGGAAAGAATGAAGTTGGAGAATTCACTCTCTGATTTCAAAACTTTCCACAAAGCAACAGTAATTGTGTCAGGGTGGTGCTGGCACAAGATAGACACAGACCATGAATAGAAGTGAGAGTCCAGAAATAAATCCTCATATTTACAGTTAATTGTTTTTCAACAGCTAAGCCAAAAGAATTACAGGGAGAAAAGAACAGTCTTTTCAACAAATGGTACAACTAGGATGTTCATATGCAAAAAAAAAAAAATGAAATCACAGCCCTACTTTGCCTGTGCATACTTAGTTATTAAGTTATGTGCAACTCTTTGCAATCCCATGGACTGTAATCTGCCAGGCTCCTCTGTCCATGGGATTTTCCAGGCAAGAATACTGGAGTGGGTTGCCATTTCCTTCTCCAGGGACTACTGGAGTGGGTTGCCATTTCCTTCTCCAGGTAATCTTCCCGACCCCAGGATCGAACCTGAGTCTCTTGCATTGGCAGGCGGATTCTTCACCACTGAGCCACCTGGGAAGCCCCGTACTTCCCCATATACAAAAGATAACTCAAAATGGGTTTAAGTCTCAAATGTAAGAAGTAAACCACCAAACTTTTTAGAATACGTGGGGGTAAATCTTTGTGAACTTGGACTAGGCAATGATTTCTTAGATGTGACATCAAAAGCACAAGCAAAAAAAAAAAGATGAACTGGACATCATCAAAATTAAGAACTTCTGTGCTTCAGAGGACCCTGTCTTAACTGGGGGCAATAAAATGAAAAGACAATCCACAGAATGGGGGAAACTTTTTGCAAATCATATATCTGACAATGGACATATATCTAGGATATATAAAGAATTTTTAGGCTTAATAATAAAATGACAACTCAACTTTGAAATGGGTAAAGGCTCTAAATAGACATTTCTCCAAAGAAAATATGCAAATCGAAAATAAGTACGTGAGAAGAGAATCAACGTCATCAGCCATCAGTTCAGTTCAGGTCAGTCGCTCAGCTGTGTCCAACTCTTTGCCACCCCATGAATCGCAGCATGCCAGGCCTCCCTGTCCATCACCAACTCCCGGAGCTCACTCAGACTCACGTCCACTGAGTTGGTGATGCCATCCAGCCATCTCATCTTCTGTCGTTCCCTTCTCCTGCCCCCAATCCCTCCCAGCATCACAGTCTTTTACAATGAGTCAACTCTTCACATGAGGTGGCCAAAGTACTGGAGTTTCAGCTTTAGCATCATTCCGTCCAAGGAACACCCAGGGCTGATCTCCTTTAGAATGGACTAGTTGGATCTCCTTGCAGTCCAAGGGACTCTCAAGAGTCTTCTCCAGCACCACGGTTCAAAAGCATCAGTTCTTCGGCACTCAGCTTTCTTCACAGTCCAACTCTCGCATCCATACATGACCACTGGAAAAACCATAGCCTTGACTAGACGGACCTTTGTTGGCAAAGTAATGTCTCTGCTTTTCAATATGCTATCTAGGTTGGTCATAACTTTTCTTCCAAGGAGTAAGGGTCTTTTAATTTCATGGCTGCAGTCACCATCTGCAGAGATTTTGGAGCCCCCAAAAATAAACTCTGACACTGTTTCCCCATCTATTTCCCATGAAGTGATGGGACCAGATGCCATGATCTTCGTTTTCTGAATGTTGAGCTTTAAGCCAACTTTTTCACTCTCCACTTTCACTTTCATCAAGAGGCTCTTTAGTTCTTCTTCACTTTCTGCCATAAGGGTGGTGTCATCTGCATATCTGAGGTTATTGATATTTCTCCCGGCAATCTTGATTCCAGCTTGTGCTTCTTCCAGCCCAGCATTTCTCATGATGTACTCTGCGTATAAGTTAAATAAGCCATCAGGGAAATGCAAATCAAAACCACAATGAAGTGCCACTTCACTTCGCAATGAAATGCCATGCTAATCAGAAAGACAGATAATAACAAGTGTTGACCAGGATGTGAAGAAATTGGAATGCTCATACATTGCTGGTAGGAATGTAAAATGGAGCAGACCCTGTGGAAAACAATTTAGCAATTCCTCAAATGGTTAAACATTGACCCAGCAAGTCTACTCCTAGGTGGAAAAATAATTGAAAACATCTGTCCACACAAATTTGCATATGAATGTTCACAGCAGCACTATTCACAGTAGCCCAAAAGTGGAAACAACCCAACATTATTCGACAGATGAATGGGTAAACAAATTGGGGTATATCTATACAGTGTAATATTATTTGATGATAAAAAGAATGAAATACTGCTGGCATACTACAACATGGATGGACTTCGAAAACAACTGTACAAAAAAGATCTTCACGACCCAGATAATCACGACGGTGTGATCACTGACCTAGAGCCAGACATCCTGGAATGTGAAGTCAAGTGGGCCTTAGAAAGCATCACTACGAACAAAGCTAGTGGAGGTGATGGAATTCCAGTTGAGCTATTCCAAATCCTGAAAGATGATGCTGTGAAAGTGCTGCACTCAATATGCCAGCACATTTGGAAAATTCAGCAGTGGCCACAGGACTGGAAAAGGTCAGTTTTCATTCCAATCCCAAAGAAAGGCAATGCCAAAGAATGCTCAAACTACCGCACAATTGCACTCATCTCACACGCTAGTAAAGTAATGCTCAAAATTCTCCAAGCCAGGCTTCAGCAATATGTGAACCGTGAACTTCCTGATGTTCAAGCTGGTTTTAGAAAAGGCAGAGGAAGCAGAGATCAAATTGCCAACATCCGCTGGATCATGGAAAAAGCAAGAGAGTTCCAGAAAAACATCTATTTCTGCTTTCTTGACTATGCCAAAGCCTTTGATTGTGTGGATCACAATAAACTGTGGGAAATTCTGAAAGAGACGGGAATACCAGACCACCTGATCTGCCTCTTGAGAAATTTGTATGCAGGTCAGGAAGCAACAGTTAGAACTGGACATGGAACAACAGACTGGTTCCAAATAGGAAAAGGAGTTCGTCAAGGCTGTATATTGTGACCCTGTTTATTTAACTTATATGCAGAGTACATCATGAGAAACACTGGACTGGAAGAAACACAAGCTGGAATCAAGATTGCCGGGAGAAATATCAATAACCTCAGATATGCAGATGACACCACCCTTATGGCAGAAAGTGAAGAGGAACTCAAAAGCCTCTTGATGAAAGTGAAAGTGGAAAGTGAAAAAGTTGGCTTAAAGCTCAACATTCAGAAAACGAAGATCATGGCATCCGGTCCCACCACTTCATGGGAAATAGATGGGGAAACAGTGGAAACAGTGTCAGACTTTATTTTTCTGGGCTCCAAAATCACTACAGATGGTGACTGCAGCCATGAAATTAAAAGACGCTTACTCCTTGGAAGGAAAGTGATGACCAACCTAGATAGCATATGCAAAAGCAGAGACATTACTTTGCCAACAAAGGTCCATCTAGTCAAGGCTATGGTTTTTCCTGTGGTCACGTATGGATGTGAGAGTTGGACTGTGAAGAAGGCTGAGCGCTGAAGAATTGATGCTTTTGAACTGTGGTGTTGGAGAAGACTCTTGAGAGTCCCTTGGACTGCAAGGAGATCCAACCAGTCCATTCTGAAGGAGATCAGCCCTAGGATTTCTTTGGAAGGAATGATGCTAAAGCTGAAACTCCAGTACTTTGGCCACCTCATGCGAAGAGTTGACTCATTGGAAAAGACTGATGCTGGGAGGGATTAGGGGCAGGAGGAGAAGGGGACGACAGAGGATGAGATGGCTGGATGGCATCACTGACTCGATGGACGAGAGTCTGAATGAAGTCCGGGAGTTGGTGATGGACAGGGAGGCCTGGCGTGCTGTGATTCATGGGGTGGCAAAGAGTCAGACACGACTGAGCGACTGATCTGATGCTTAGAGAAAGAAGCCAGACACTAAAGACCAAAGGTCGTATGATTCCATTTAAGTGAAATGTCCAGAATATGCTTATCTATAGAGACGGAAAGTAGATTAATAGTTGCTTAGGATGGGAGGATGGGGGACTGAGGTGTGTTTGTTTTGAAGTGATGAAATTGTTCTAAAACTGATTGTGGTGACATCCGCATCTCTGTGAATATACTAAAACCCATTCAATTGTACATTTTTTTTCTTTCTTTTTATTATTGCTTTTTAATTTATTTATTTTTTATTTTTTTTAAAATTTTATTTTATTTTTAAACTTTACAATATTGTATTGGTGGGTGAATTGTATAGTATGTGAATTATATCCAATAAATCAGTTACCAAAAAAGATACAATAAAACTTTTATGTGTTAGCATAACATTTTTATGAAAATCATTGTATTTTCCAAAACAAATTTTATAAGAATGGTGTTTTACATATTTTTGTGGGGGGGCATAAATCTCTTTAATGTAGGTAAATGGAGCACTGCTGCTGCTAAGTCGCTTCAGTCGTGTCCGACTCTGTGTGACCCCATAGACGGCAGCCCACCAGGCTCCCCCATCCCTGGGATTCTCCAGGCAAGAACACTGGAGTGGGTTGCCATTTCCTTCTCCAATACGTGAAAGTGAAGTCGCTCAGTCGTGTCCGACCCTCAGCGACCCTATGGACTGCAGCCTACCAGGCTCTGCCATCCATGGGATTTTCCAGGCAGGAGTACTGGAGTGGGGTGCCATTGCCTTCTCCGAAATGGAGCACTACACGATCTCATATGTGCTTCAACATTCAACCTGTTACACGTCATGCAACCTTTGGAATATCCCATGAGGACTTCCAGAAACCCCAGAGACTTTGAGGACGGTTTCTCTACTGTAAAATTCATATTTCCCCTCTTGGAATTAATTAGTATCTTGTGGAGAAATATGTATTTTGGGAATATGCAAATACTAGTTCCTTGTTGAACTTTCACCCTCCGGTCTTAGAGGCCATTTATTTTTGTCCAAATCAGTTATTATTTAATGTCATCGTCGTGAAGTTTCTCAGTCGTGTCCGACTCTTTGCGACCCCATGGACTGTAGCCTACCAGGCTCCTCCATCCATGTGATTCTCCAGGCAAGAACACTGGAGTGGGTTGCCATTTCCTTATCCAGGAGATCTTCCCGACCCAGGGATTGAACCCGGGTCTCACGCATTGTAGGCAGACGCTTTATCGTCTGAGCCATCAAGGAAGTCCATCCTATTACTTAATGATGGTCGCCAAATGGTGATTTTCTGTTTCATTCCTTCTTCATTTATTAGTCGGCATCCTACTGTAAGAGATTTCTCATCTCTCCATTTACTTATTTACATCACTATCGATCATGGATGCTTGTTTTACTCAGTTATAATCTGTTATTATTATTATTTAGTTTGAATCAAATTGGCCCAACTTTGAGGTTAGTCATTTTAACCTGTCAGTGAAGTGCAGAAGAAATCTTCCGCAGCCTAAGGAAAGTGACGGTCCTAAGGATGCACCACAATGATCGCTTCCGCTCAATTAGCACAGAATCAAATCCTGGGGAGGTTCGGGAGTGTCAAGGCCCCCCAGCTCTCTCTGAGCGTCACCGCACAGGACCTCCAGTCCAAGTCTCAGGTCTGAGCGACTCTAGGTCCGCGGACGCCGCTGCCCAATCCTGGGCTTGCCCCGCCTCTTTCGCGAACTCTGGCCCCGCCTCCCCGCGCCGATTGGCCAGGCCGCCGGCCGCCGCGCACTGAAGACCCGGAGAAGCAGAGTTTGTCTGAAGAATGGAGCTCCGCGGCCCTGCCGCGCATGCTTGCGAGGAACCCGCGAGTGCGCTCCTAGAGACTGGCTCTCCAGCGGGGCGGCGCGCGCTCCCTACGGCCAGCGGGGCGGAGCGCGCGACACGGGGCTCGCTCCCGAGAGGGCAGGTGGGGGCGGGGGTGGACACCCGGGTTGCGGTGGCCGGAGGGGCCTGGGCCGCGAGGTCGACGCCTGTGGCTGCAGCGGCCCGAGGCCAGAGGACCCGCCGCGCGGCTCGGTCTCCGGAGAGGGAGGGCCCCGCTGTTGTCACCGCCCGGCCGGTGCCCGGTGAGGACGGGCCCCCGCGGATCGGGGAGGGTCTCGGGTCCCTCGGCGTGGTTGCGCCCCCAGCCGGGCTCTCCCGGGGGTCCCCAGGGCTGCTGATGCTGGGGAGTGGGGTGTCCTCGGACTCTACGTCCCTCGATCAGGCCGCCTCCTTGTCCTTCACCTGCGATTCGCAGCCTCCTTTCTCCTCCTCCCCCGCAACCCACCCGACCCCCGGGACTGAGCCCCGACACCCCAAGTCAGGAAGCCCCACATGGGCTTGCCCTTCCTTGATCGTGTCCGCCCCACCCAGTACTGCCCCCGCCCTGGCATCCACCCGAGCCCCATCCTGACTTTGCAGCTCCAGAGGTCCAGTGACCTTGCACTTTTTGCTGTTGTTACACCTGCTTCCATTGCTGAATATATAGATTGCCTGTTGGTGCTTTCAAACTTTTTAGACTCAACCTATAGTGAGAAATATATCTGACATGCCTGTAGATGCCTATTACTGAGAGAGAAGTTTAAAGGGAGATTCTTACCCCAACCTCACATGACGCAGCCAGATCTACTCTACGTGCTTTCTAATTCTATCTTGTTCTAGTCTATTTTCTTCTTTCCATTAAAAAAAAAAAAACAGACTATTGCTAACCCATTAAACTGATTTCAGCACCTAATGAGTCTGACCAGTTTGAAGCCCTTGCTTTAACCACCACAGGGGTCCAAAAGAGCCTGACACGACTGAGCACACATACGCGCGCACACACACACACACGCATACACACACACACTCTTTTGCTTCCATTACCCCTTGTGTTTGGAGGATGCTGAACTCCAGTAACAGATAATCAATCACGTGTAAACTTCAGTTCCAAAGAAAGGGTATATTTTTTATTATTCTGACTTTAATGCTTTTCCAGGCCAAAATCATTTCTAGGACTTAGTTCAGTTCAGGCAGTTTTACCTTGTTCCTCTCCCAAAAGCTCCTAGATGGACTTGGGGAAACTGGAGCCTAGATTGTGGAGGGTTTATAACGGAGATGGACACCACTGTCATTGGAGAAGGAAATGATTCGAGCTGAGCTTTAGGAAGTCAGTACTTCGTAGGGAGAATCAGGATGCTGGGCAGAAAAGCAGTTGAGGAGATGGTGGAGGGACTTCCCTGTTGGCCGAATGGCTAAGACTCTGCTCCCAGTACAGGGGGCCTGGCTTCAATCTCTGGTCAGGGAACTAGATCCTGCATGCCACAACTGAGTTCCCAGACCCAGACCCTCGGGTCCCTGCAGCCAAATTAAAAAAAAAAAAAAAAAAAAAGGAGGCAGAATTTCCCTGGTAATCCAGAGGCTAAGACTCTGTGCTTCCAATGCAGGAGGCCCAGGTTTGATCCCTGGTCAGGGAACTAGGTGGTGAAAGAATCTGCCTGCTGATGCAGGAGTCTCAGGCTCCATCCCTGGGTCAGGATGATCCCCTGCAGAAGGAAATGGCAACCCACTCCAGTATTCTTGCCTGGGAAATCCCGTGGACAGAGTAGCATGGCAGGCTACAGTCCGTGAGGTCACGAAAGAGTTGGGCATGACTGAGCATGCATGCCCAGGGAACTAGACCCCCCCCACCAACTGAAAGTCCACACCCGGCAAGGAGAAGATCACCAGTGCTGGGATGATGACCAGAGAGCCCGCACACTGCAACCAAGACCCGGCCCCTCCAGACGCATGCAGAAATATTTTTTTTAAAAAAGGAGGTGGTGGGAGAGGAAGCCCCAAGGTGATGTGGGGTTGGAGGACGTGGAAGATGGTATGACCCGGTGTCCAGGGATGTGAGGACGAGTCAGGCCTGATAAAGGAAGCATGGAAATCGCCACGGTTGTGATCTACGGGGGTTAGGAGATTTGGGGCTGGGAGTCCCATTAGCTGGAATCTCCCTTTCTGTCCCCTCTGCCTATAAACTGCTTTGGAGCAGCGGTCCTCCGGGGACATTCAGCAAACCTGGGTTGTCAGGATTCGAGGAATGCGACTGGCATCTTCCAGGTGGCGTTGGTGGTAAAGAACCTGCCTGCCAATGCAGGAGACTCAAGAGATTCGCATTTGATCCCTGGGCTGGGAAGATCCCCTGGAGGAGGAAATGGCAAACCACTCCAGTATTCTCGCTTGCAAATTCCATGGACGGAGGAGCCTGGTGGGCTACAGTCCATGGGGTCTCAAAGAGTCGGGTACGACTGAGCACACAGTGGCAACTTGTAGGCAGAGGCCGGGGATGCTGCTGAACATCCTTCATTCCACAGGATAGCCCCCATGACAAAGAATTATCTGGTGCAAAAGGTCAGCGATGCTGAGGTTGAGAAGCCCTGCTTCGGAACAGAATCCTTAATCTTTGGGGGGATCACTGCCACCTTCGCCTCTCCCAGCATTAATGCCCGTGTGCACACTTGGAGACCACGTACAGATCATAGGAGGGCCCGTGAGCCAATCAGTGTGCACGTCCTAGTGGGGGGCGGGCAGCTTTTAGAATCATCCAGGACCTTTTTCAAATGTCAGGGCCTTTGCACCTCCCCTTTCTATCAATCATTCGGATCCCCTCCTGGGCCTGGACAATGTACTCCCTGTTCGTATGTGATGTTTGTTGTTCATTCAGTCATGTCCGACTCTTTGTGACCTCCAAAGAGTGCAGCATGCCAGGCTTCCTGTCCTTCACCATCTCCTTGAGTTTGCTCAAACTTATGTCCATTGAGTCAGTGGTGCCATCCAACTGTCTCATCCTCTGTCACCCCCTTCTCTTATGTGATGACTCACAGTTTATGGAAGAATTTCACGTACAATATCTCATTCACCACTTTTCCTGTTTCCAGGTGAAATTAGTCCAGAGAAGTGATGGGATTTGCCCCTGGTCTCCCACCCAGCAAGCCAGCGCTGACGATAGCTGTTGGCGGACCGTGAAGGTGGTTCTCACTTGTCTATGAAGGTAATTCTCTTGCTACTCCATCAGCAGCTGAGCAGGGATCTTAGAGCTTGGACCCACTGGTGTTTGAAAACAGTTTGCATGTAATATTATGTGTCTCTTGGGTGTTGGGTTTACCAGAGCAGGCAAGCTGAGTATTGCACTCAAATTTGCTCTGTACTCCATTTGGCTGCAGAGGAAAAGAGCATCAGAGAGCGATTAACCGTGAACTGTGAGGTTCTCGCACTTACCATTCACATCTGCCTGACTTAAAAATACTCCAGTCACTCTTTACTGAGTGAAAATAAAATATTATAAAACAAACACATTAGGGCCCAAGTATTTACCTCCAAACAGTGGTCATCCAAAAAAAGAAAACAATTTAAATCCACCTAGAACAAATATACAAATGTAATGCAAATAGAAGTTTCATAAAATAATGCTTACTTTTATTACATGCAATGCAGGTTAGTTATTTCCTATGTGATTTTTAAAATTGCTGATTGGGGACTTCTCTGGTGGTCCATTGGCTAAGATGTGCACTTCCAGTGCAGGGGCCCAGGTTCGACCTCTGGTCAGGGAACTAGACCCCACGTACTGCAGCTAAAGATCCCGCATGCCGCAATGAAGACTGAAGATCCCGAGGGCCACAACTAAATCCTGGCACAGCCAAACAAAATTGTAACATAAATTTAAAAAAACAAGTAAATAAAATTGCAGACTAGAGCCCCCAGATTATAATACCAATGACCAGGGAGATTTGAAAAGCAGAGGCTTAAGACCAAAACGGAGGAAATAAAACTCTTTCATGCAGATATAAAATGAATGCGTATTCAAGCTTTTGCTTAACCCATTAATCCAGGAACCCGTAAGATCTTATAACCAGTTTGCAAGGGAATCCAAAGAAGATTCTAGAAGACTGTAGGTCAGGAGTATTGACATGAATGCGTACATAGAGGCAAACCTGGAGAAACTGCTTACTTATCTGTATTAATTTACATGGTGAGAAAGCTAGAACTATTTTGCCTTGTTCTGCTACCTGTGCAGAGTTATAAAAGCAACTCAAAGGCAACAAGAGGCTAGAATGGTATAACCTGAAAGGCTGTGCTCCAGACAAAGCCCAATTTTCCACTGATGCACAATTTTCCCCTACAGCCTCATAATTTCAATGAAAGATCTTTTTTGCATGAAATGAGGGTGGTCCTGTCAGATGGGGTGGGAGGTCTGATCATTTACACAGGTGTGGCACGATTGCTAATTCACCTTGTAGGCTTTCTTGAGTTTGCTTTGCTGGAAGTCTCTGTAAGGAACCTCAGTTTGGACTTTTAAAAGTCTGGTATATGTTATCTCAAGGTACTGAAGCCATCCCCAACAAGCTTTCTCCCCCAGATTTCATCTGTACTACTTAAAAATTTGGGCAAATTCCACTCTTCTCGAGGTCCCCAAAATACCTTAAGGTGTCTGAGACCTGTTAGATTGTTATTAAAGGATCATTTTAACGAGATGCAATCATGACTCTCCCATCGATGTAAAAATAAACAAACATTAACGATTCTGTTTAACACACCAATGAAGGAACCTGTATGTTGTGACAGACGAAATAACGTGTGAGAAACACTTCACGTGATGCCCTGCACAAATGAAATGTCAAATCCTTCTCAGGGTGGCCATGGATCTTCCGGGCACTGAACCTCAAGGGCATCTAGTCCAGTGTTTCACAAAGCCGAGTCCGTGATCCACCAGGACCAGAGTCTCAAGGGGTACTTGTTAAAAATCCAGATTCTTGAATTTGACTGTAGACTCACCCTCATAATTTTGGGTGGGAAATCTAGGCATCTGAATTTTTTTTTTTTTTTTTAAGCAGTGAAAGGTTTATTGCAGGGCCAAGCAAGGAGAATGGGTGGCTCATGGTCAGAAACCATCCTCAACCTCTCGACGACTTTCAGGGGAAAGTTTCTATAGGCAAAATTTGGTGTGGAGGCTGCAGGGTGCGTGACTTTCTTCTAATTGGCTGGTGGGGAAGTAAACAGGCAGAGCTCCAGGAATTTCCAGCCCCAAGCATCTGCATTTTTATCAAGTGCTCCAATAAAAAGTAAATTTAAAAATAAAAGTATCAAACACCCCAAGTAATTCTTACGGAGACCAGAATTACATACACAAATAATTGAAATAAAAGCTTCGTGAAAACTGAACTTAACCTCACTATATGGATGCACCCTTTCTGTGCTGTTTTTTTAAACAGTGCTCTTCAGCAGGCTTTCTCAGCCTCAACCTTGCTGCTGTTTTAGACCAGATCCTTCCTCCTGGGGGTGGTGGGGGCTCCCCGAGATCTGAGCTGCATCCTCGGCCCCCACCCACAGAGGCCAGGAGCCTGTCCTGCACCCTATTTGTGACAGCTAGAAATGTCTCCTGACCTTGCCACATGTCACCTGGGGGGCAGACCACCCTGACTGAGAACCACCGGCCTTAACCCTACTCCGTTGTCGATACCTGTTGATACCTATGGGTTAGAATCCTCAACTTTAAAAGAACCATTTTAAACTTATTTTAGGAGTATAAGCTCTGAAACAGACACAGGAGGTTCGCACACTGGCTGTCCTTTAGCGGCACAGCTCCCCGGGTCACAGAAACCTAAAATTGAGCCTCAGTTTCCTCCTCTGTGAGTGAAAGAAAGTGAAAGTGAAAGTCGAAGTCATGTCTGACTCTGTGACCCCCATGGACCCCACCAGGCTCCTCTGTCCATGGGATTCTCCAGGCGAGAATCCTGGAGTGGGTAGCTGTTCCCTTCTCCAGGGGATCACTCCCAACCCAGGTCTACCACACTGCAGGCAGATTCTTTCCTGCCTGAGCCACCAATGAATGAAAGAACAGCAGGCCTAATGGAGGCAGCTATTTGGGAGATAAAATGCAATAACCTATGCAGAGCCCTCGCCTAGCCCCAGGCACCTCAATTGGCATTTGGCAACTGTGAGGCATTGTAACCACAGTCCTTCAGATTCCTGAAGCACATGTGGTCGGAACCCACCTGGGAAAACAGAAATTACTGTAAGGTTTCACTGGGAGTTGCATCGCTCTCCCTGCTGGTGAAAGCTGAGAAGCTAAACCGGAAATGGCTTAGCACTGGCGCAGCAGCTGGGGGTGGGGGCACTGAGCAGACAGCGGCTGCTGGGGCAGCCACGCCAGGCAGGTCGCTTCTCCCTGAAGCTCCTTGCTCCCCATGCCACCCTCAGTCCCCCACGGTGGCTCCTGGTGGCCAGATCAGCTGGAAGCCACACTGTGTTAGATGCTCAGTCGTGTCTGACTCTCTGTGACCCCATGGATTATAGCCAGGCAAAAATATTGGAGTGGGTTGCCATTCCCTTCTGCAAGCCACAGTACTAAACCATAAAACAGATGGTATGTAGGGCCAATCAGTGCAGCTCTGAAGGCCTGGCTGTCACTACCCATGTAGTCACTACCCATGTGGTCCTGAGCCACTTGCTTCAGGCCTGAGCCTCAGTTTCCCCAGAAGCAGAGGGGGCAATGGTGCAGAGAGATCGATGGGTCCCTGCACTTGGGGTACCCATGATGTCATAGGATGTTTGTTCTTGGCTCAGGTCCCAGCTCGAGGACCAGCCTCATGGCTCTGGGTTGGAGTGTCCCCTTGGTATCCCTTCCTCTCCTCCACCCCACTCGCTTCTCTCTTCCTGCTTCCACCCAGAAGGCCTATGGCTCACTTATTTTCTCTGTCAACTTTCACTGTGTCTATAGGTTTGAAACTTGGGTTTTCAAAATCCTTTTATTTTGAGTTAATATTAGACTCTTAAAAAACAACTGCAAAAAAAAAAAGAAAGAAAGAAAGAAAGAATCCCCCTGTGCTCATCACCCAGTCTCCCTGAATGTCAAGATCTTACCAAACATGCGGTGATCAAGTCCGGAAATCCACACTGGTCCTGTACCATTAACCTGAACTCTTGGCCTTATGCACATTTCACCAGCTTGGCCCCTAATGTCCTTTGCCTGTTCCCAAATCCCATTTTGCATCTTGTCCTTGTGTCTCCTTCGTCTCCTCCACTGCCAGGTCCTCAGTCTTTCTTTCTCCGTGATGACCTTGACACTGTGACGCGTCCTGGTCAGTCATTTAGAATGTCCCTCCAAGCAACTTGTCTGGGGGTGCACATTCGGGGCAGGAACATCCCCAGAGATGATGCTGTGCCCTCCTCAGTGCGTCTCGTCAAGGAGGTCGTGGTGCTGGTGTGTCTTGTTCCCGGTGAAGCTGGCCTGGAGCCCTTAAAGGCTGTGTCTGCACGATTTCTCCACTGTCAAGTCATTCTCTCTCCCTTTGTGGTTAATACATGTCTTGGGGGAAGTCTTTGAGGCTCTGCAAGGCCCACAGCGGAGACCACAGGATTCTTGATTTTTCACTTGTTTCTCTGCCCCATGATCTGTATTCCTCTTTATCTTCTTTTATGACACATCTTGCAGAGGAATGGAATCCCTGCTTTTCCTCAGAGATATGGAGTTAAAGAAAACAATTATCAAGCAAGGAGGTGCAGCTTATCTTTAAAGTGTGAGATATTTCCCCACTGTAAAGAGCTCACACACATTGTAAACAATGTTGAGAAAACAGAAGAAATTTAATGGAAAAAAATTAATCGCTTTTCTTACTAGTTTTAACGTTATGAGGTATTTCCTCCCAGTGATAGGGGTTTTTTTTTAAGTCACAGATACATAAATCAGTCAATAAATAACAAATGTGACCAGACTTGAGATGAGCCAGAAGAAATGAAGTGTATTGAGGTCTAGAGGCAGTGTCACGATCCAAGGAGTATTTTGGTCTTTTTTAAAACAATAACAACAACTTAGCTTAGAAATTGTAATCTTTGCTGAATTTGTTCACTGGATTTTGCTTTCAACCTAATATATTTTGTAAATACAAACTTTTTTTTTGGAAGTCTTCCTGAATTATTTGTCCAATGTGGAAAAACTCCCAAATTCTAGTTCCATAAACTGTGCGCGCTAAGTCCCTTCAGTTGCGTCTGACCCTTTTCGACGCCATGGACTGTAGCCCGCCAGGCTCCTCTGTCCATGGGATTCTCTAGGCAAGAACACTGGAGTGGGTTGCCATGCCCGTCTCCAGGGGGTCTTCCCCACCCAGGAATTTAACCGGTATCTCTTAATCTCTGTCTCCTGCATTGGCAGGTGGGTTCTTTATCACTGGCGCCCCCTGTGGTACATCTAATTCTACCAAGGATGCTGTGCTTTCAAGGAGCAACATCACCCTCTTGTGGCTCTATTGTGGTATTGCGCTGAGGACTTGGATTTGTGTTCCTGTTGGGGCCTGGTTACACAACGTAATACTTTGGCCCTTTACGAGGGATCCATCTGGTCTGCAGGTGGGGGCCTCCCACTCTATAAAGAGGAATAAAATAGCAAACATGTTGAACACATGTATGTGCAACAGAAAGTTAAATGTATATTAAAGACACTAATACAAGAATAGAAACAAGTGCATTTGAGTGGCAGAACTGAGGATAATTTATCAGCGTTACGTTCTCAACATTTAAAAGTGTTTTCAGTAAAGTTTTTACAATATGACATTAACAACTTACAAAATATCTTAATATACAGTTCATGCCCACTTTTGTGAAGAAATCAAGCCCAAGAGTGAGAAGCCTGTTTATGGTGAAGACTGTTTTTTATCCTGCTTGGCTTTCAGGCTCTTAGTTTCCAGACCAGGGACTGAACCTAAGCCCACGACTGTGAAAGCACTGAGTCCTGGTCCAGGGAATTCTCTATAAGGATTTTTTTAAAACAACTTTATTGAGATATGGTTCACATAGCATACAATTCCCCCATCTAAAGTGTAGAATTCACTGTTTTTAGTGTATTCACAGTCCACTTTATAACATTTTCATTCCCCCAAGAAGAAACCCTTAGCATCACTCCTGAATCTCCCCCTCATTCCTGTCCAACCCCCATCAACCACAAGTCTGATTTCCGTCCCTAGTAGACATCTCATGTAAATGGGTTCATGCCACATGCTGACTTTAGTGTCTGGGATCTTTCACTGAGCATACTGTCTTCAAGGTTCATACACATGGTAACAGGTATCAGAACTTCATTCCTTTTGCTTTGTTGTATAGTTGCTCTGTCGTGTCTGACTCTTCTGTGACCCCATGGACTCTAGCCCATGAAGCTCCTCTGTCCATGGGATTTTCCAGGCAAAGTGGGTTGCCATTTCCTTCTCCAGGGGATCTTCCCGACCCAGGGACTGAAACTGTCTCCTGCTTGGCAGGTGGATTTTTTTTTTTTTTTTTTTACCACTGAGCCACAGGGAAGCCCTCATTCATTTTTAAGGCTGAATAAATTCCATTGCATGGATAGACCGCATACAGGCCAGACCAGGTGTTTTGGAGAGAAGCATGGATTGTGGATTAATCCAGCAGGTGCTGATCCTGCACGCAGGCCAAAGAGGAAGATGGTGGTCTGAAGAGTCGGGGGGCAGGTGCTAGGTGGCCTGGCGGAGAAGGGAGGGGTGTGGACTGTTCCAAAAAGTCTAACTGTTGAGGGAGGGAGGGGTTTTGTGAGCTTTTGTTTTAGGATGTAGGAGACATAAGAAGCTTAGGCATCTTTAACTCAAAGGACATGAGTTTGGGCAAAATCTGGGAGATGATGAAGGATAGAGAAGCCTGGCGTGCTGCAGTCCACGGGGTCGCAAAGAGTCGGACACGACTGAACAACAACAATGAGAAGCTTAGTCCTGAAAACTCTAAATGCAGAGACCCAGAGGAGGCAGAGGTTTGGGGACTAGGGAAAGCAGATCGTTCAGATGGAGAAAGGGCCCTGGTGTGGGGGTACCAAGGGAACTGGATTGGACACTTTGTTCTCCAAATCAAGATAAAATTTGTATGCTCTCTTTATCCAGACAGTGATGAGTCATTAGAGCTTAAGAAGCATTCATCCTCAGTGTATGAACTGTGAAAGAGAAATTGTAAAATTCAGAATCATGGAGGAATAACTTTCATCAGAAATGTGCATTGTGGGGGGAACCTCATTCATCAGTATGATAGATGGAGCATTACTATGTATAGTTTGCTATAGTTGTGGGGTTTTAAAAAATAATTTTATTTGCATGTGTGGTAAAATAAACATAACAAAAATTTACTACTTTAACCACTTTTAAGTGACAGTTCAGTGGCATTAAGTACATTCACATTGTTGTTCAATCATCACCACCATCCATCTCCAGAAATTTTTCATCTTCCCAAACTGAAACGGTCCCCATGAGTGCATGCGCAGTCGTGTCTGACTGTGACATGGCCCACCAGGCTCCTCTGTCCATGGGATTCTCTGGGCAAGAATGCTGAAGTGGGTTGTCGAACCCATATCTCCTCTCCCATGTCTCCTGCACTGCAGGCGGGTTCTTTACCGGGGATGACCAAAACGGTCTCCATTAAACACTAAGTCCCCATTCCTCCTCCCCACCAGCCCCTGTCAACTACTGTTGGACTTTCTGTCTCTATGAATTTGACTAGCTACATCATGTAAGTGGAATCATAGAGTATTTGTCCTTTTGTGTTTGGCTTATTTCATGTTACAGATTCTTAAAATGCACAATTCTCATTTGATATCCTTTATACTTAATACTTTGTTCCTCTCACCGAGTTACCAGTCTTTCAAATGTGAGCATCTGAGGGATTTAAAATTGGTGTTGGATGACCCTTAGAGTTCAGGAGTTCAAAAGCACTTTGATATTGGATATTCCACATCCATTAGTATTATCCCATCTATCAAAAAGTCAAAACTGACTATGTTCAGTTGCTTGCCAAGAATATCAGTTACTGCTGCATAACAAATGAGCCCTGATCTTACTTGCTTAAACTAACCATAGTCTATTATTGATCAGCGTTCCATGGAGTGCCTGGGCCACTTTCCCCTGGCTCGCTCTTGTGGTTACACACAGCTGGAGGGTCACTGAACTTGACAGTGGAAATGGTCTCCCTCCAGGCCTGGCAGTGCCTCCCTCCCCTGTGTGTGGCCCCTCATATAGCTTCCTTCTCTGGCAGTCTCAGGGCCCCTGTCTCAGAGGGTGACCCCCCACAGCAAGCTTCTGCCATGCTCTATTGGCTACAGCAAGTGACCAGTCTGGGCTGGAGACCAGTTCAGATTCAAGACCACATTGCAGAGGGACCTGCAGTACTTTATGAGAGGATTTGTGGTCATTAAACAGTCTACACTTTAAGGCCCTTTAGTGGCTGAGAATGGGAACCCTCAATCAAATCTAAATTGAAGCCCGTTGCAAGGACCCAAGTCTTTCCACAGCCTGTGGTCAGCCACACTTCGAGGTCTTTTGTTGCACTGGAATTTGTTCCATATCCTTTGAGGTACATGCACAGTGCTTAGTCGCTCAGTCATGTCCCACTCTTTGCGACCCCAAGGCCTGCAGCCTGCCAGGTTCCTTTTGTCCATGGGGATTCTCCAGGCAAGAATACTGGAGTGGGTATATTTTAAGCTTTGTAAACAGAAGCTTCAGTTGAGAGAATTACACTGCCTCGGGGTGCCCATGACTCTGGGTGCAGTTCCACCGGAATGTGGGGGTTCTCTGTGGGAAGGCTTTGGCCTCTGATCGCATGAGACTGAGGTCGGGGTCCTTGCTGCCTCCACTGCGGACCGAGCGCAGGGTCTCATAGGAATGTGCGTGCTGGGAGGGCAGTGACCGCAACGTTTTGGCGGCCTGAGCTGTCTGAACGGCCTGTGGAAGGGAGGACCGGCTCCCTACGGCCTTTCGCCGCGTCGTGGGAAGGACGCTGGGTCGACAACGCGTTCCTGAGCCCCTCAACCTCCAGCGCTCAAGCCCCGGAGGCGGGCTCCCGGCGGACGGACGTGCGCCGGGGCCAATCAGCGAGGGGGGCGGGGCTGCTCGCGGAAGCTTTTTCCGCCTGAGCGGCCGCGGACGCGGAGGCGCCGCCGCTGTCCCGCCTCTGACATGACACGTGCCCCCGGGTCCCCAGGGCCGCCGCGCCCGTCAAGAGAGGGCTTTGCTGCTGCCCTCGGTAGCCTTGGCTCTGCCACCACGGGGACCCAGGAGCGCCGCGCGTGGTCTGATAGACCTTGGGGAGCTGCATGTGGGCCCCAGACCAGGAAACGCCACGCGGCAGGAATGGGGGACCCGGGGTGACAGCTCGCAGACGGGGAAGCCGGAAGGTTGAGGTCCGATTCTGGGCTGTCACCGAGAGGTGAGAAAGGCCCGGACATGCATCCCACCCAGTCCACCAAGAAGACAAAGCAGTCACTGATGCCCCCACACCGATGCCCCAGGGCCCGGGTCTCCAGGCCAGCCCTGCCCCTGTCAGCCATCCTTTCTGCTCTCCAGTCCAGCAGCCAGGGAGCCCTCAGTGACCACGGCTCCTCTGGACACCTCCACAGCCCTGTCCCCACTCAGCAGGGGCAGCGCCAGCACCAGCTCAGACAGAAGTCGCTGCCCTCGTGGTGCCCTGGCATCCCCTAGCCCTGGGGGGCCTGGGCCTTTGGCCTGGGCCTCTGGCCTGGGATGGGGACTGGATCTATTTGTGAGTCCAGAGTCCGGCCTCCCAGGGCCAGGCTCCCCTCTGGGGCCTGCAGAGTGCCCTGCGGGCCCAGCCCCCGCTCCTGGTGACACAGACAGAGTGTTGGGGTGAAGGGCAGCGGGCCTTCTGGGAGGGTCAGTGACCTGAGCTCCCATCCCCCAAGTGCTTTTCCCCGAGGCCCGTTGCTCAGGAAGCCCGGCTCCCGTTATCCTGGAGCAGGTAGCCCGGGTGCAGTGCGGGGCGGGCCCTGGACCCCCTCGACCAGACCCCCAGCTCTGCTCCCTGGCCATGTGCCTCCGTGTTCTCATCTGTAACCTGGGTCGATGAGAATGATCAACTTCCACAACGTGGAGTGAAGGTGAAATGGGACAAACCCATGGAAGCACTCCACCCCGAGCTCAGCACCTGTGGGCCTGGGTTCCTAGTAACTCAGCTGTCAGTACCTTGGTCACGCCAGCAGCCCCTGCAGAGCCCTGTTTCTGGCACATTTTACAGATGGGGAGTGAGGTTTGGCTGGGAGAGGTGATGGTCCCAAGGCTGCCAAGACAGCAGACATGCTGGCCCGGGTTCTCCAGCTCCATTCCGGTCCTTCCCCAAGGTGGGGGTGGGTGTGGGGGGCACAGGGTAGCCCCACCTGCCCTGACCTCCAGCCCAGATTCCTCCTGAACCCTGGCCCAAGGGCCCCTCCACTGATGGGATATTTTTTTCCCATGTGAGATCTTAGTTCCCCAACCAGGGATCGAACCTATGACTCCTGCATTAGAAGTGCAGGGTCTTAACCACTGGACTGCCAGGGATGTCCCCGCTGATGGGATTTTGCCTCCTCCCCTAGGACAGAGCCCCTGGACCACCAGGTTCCTTGCAGGGAGGTGGAGGACAAATCCTACTGAGACCTGAGCGTGGCCTGGGGGCCCAGCTGCCTGTCCCAGAATGCCCCTGCCCGAGCCCAGCGAGCAGGAGGGCGAGAGTGTGAAGGCCGGCCAGGAGCCCTCCCCTGAGCCCCCTGAGCCGGGCACAGATGTTGTCCTCGAAGCCCCCACGAAGCCAATGGAGTTCTCTGAACTGGTCCTCCTGGCGGCCTCCACTGAGAGTGGGGATGGAATGGACACCCAGCCCGAAGAAGTGCACTGTGTCCTCACCCTGGAGATGGCTGACCCTGACACCCTGGCCGGGACTCCTCAGATCCTGCCAGTAGAGGAACAGTGTGGGGTGGTCCAGCCAAGGCCCCAGACCCAGGCACTGAAACCCAGCAAGCCAAACATTGGTGAGTTCCAAGCCAGCTGCCCCCAGCTGGCCACCTTTGTGGCCCCCTGTGCTCAGACTTGGGTTTTTCCAGCAGGGTGACCTTGGCCATCCCTTCCCTGCTCTGAGCAGGGCCTCCCTGACCTTATCCCAGGCTGGTTCGACGAGGGCAGGAAAGCGTCCCTGGGCGCCCCAGTCCCTGTATTCCTGTCCGTGGCCCTGACTGCAGGCCTTGCTCCGGGTCAGCTCACCTGCCCCCTATCTTGTCTTCTGCAGTCACCCAGCCCCTGGAGTTCCTGAGGACCCCATTTGGGGGCCGCCTGCTGGTGCTGGAGTCCTTCCTGTACAAGCAGGAGAAGGCCGTGGGGGACAAGGTGTACTGGAAGTGCCGCGAGCACACTGAGCTGGGCTGTCGGGGCCGGGCCATCACCCGCGGCCCGCGGGCCACAATCATGCGGGGCCACTGCCACCCGCCCGACGAGGAGGGCCTGGCAGCCCGGCGCCAGAGACAGAAGCGGCTCGGCCCGGCCCTACCCGAGGGCTTGGCGGGTTCCCAGGGCCCCAGCAGCCTGGTGGAGGAGCCCTTGGAGGGGGCAGGCCCGTGGCTGTGCCCCGTGGAGCCAGATCCGACCCCAGGCCCGATGCTGAGCTACCTGATCCCCGAGGAGGACGAGGGGCTCCGAGCCCTGGCACTGCTGAGATTGCCCCCGAAGAAACGCTCGACGCTGGGGAGCAGTGAGTGCCCCCCACCCTGGCCTTACCCTTGAGCAGGCGGGAACCACTCCCCTTTCCTCTGCCCAAAGACACACCTGGGTCCTCTGTGGCTTCTTAACATGCTCAAAGTCAAAAAACGATTTTAAAAATATAAAGGCGTCCCAATAATCATTAAGCCCGTGGGGGTAGAAGCAGTGCTCATGGGCCAGGCGGCCCAGGTCCTCCTGGAGCTTCCTAAGGCACAAACCTGAGGTTTGTGGGCCCCACGGAGTGCTGGCAACCTTTGAAGTTTGGGGAGGTGGGCCTGGTGGGAGATGTGAGCTTCGTAGCCCGGGTTCAAGGTCCGGCCCCACCTCACGCGCCTGGGCAGGCTTGATGAAGTTCTGCAGGTTCACAATACAGGCGATGGCCTCGCTGTAAGGGGACTGGGTACTGATGGGTGGGAAATGCCAGCCCTAGTCCAGCGTGTGTTGTCGCTGAGTCACTGCTAGATGGAGTCTTTGCAGAGGTTTTATTCTTCGTCTGTTTGTTGGCTTTCGTTTTGTTTTTGCAGAGGTTTTATTAGCAGTCACTGGGAGGTGGGCTTGGTTCCTGAAGCCGTAGGCCTCCTAACCTGGAAAGGATTGAAGAGTTCAGGGATTTAAGGGGCTGGGGGCAGGGTGTGTGTCTCTCAGGTGTGTCTTCTGGTCCCATTTTATTTTACGGAGTGTGCCTGTGTTACTCAAATACTAGATCCAATTTTCAAACAAACCCTACGCAGAAGTATGCCTGGGAGTAACACGTCAGAGCCGGCTCAGGCCTCCCCTCCTCCATCCCGAGACCCTCCCCCCACTGGCCATCAGGAGAGGGGCATGGTCCCTTTGGCTCCCTGGGCAGGCGGTCCGCGGGGGCGCACCTGAAGCCCCGGCAGCGGGCGCCCACCCAGCCCCCCCTCTACCCGCTTCCTCCTCCAGGAGGGCCCCCGCCCCTGGAGTTCCTGCGGACCTGCTATGGGGGCAGCTTCCTGGTGCACCAGTCCTTCCTGTACAAGCGGGAGAAAGCCGTGGGGGACAAGGTGTACTGGACGTGCCGCGACCACACGCAGCACGGCTGCCGCAGCCGTGCCATCACCCAGGGCCGGCGGGTGACAGTGATGCGGGGCCATTGCCACGCGCCCGACCTGGAAGGGCTGAAGGCCCGGCGGCAGCAGGAGCGGGCCATGGCGGCGCTGCGGGCCCAGCCGGGCGGCCCCGGGGGCCCAGAGGACAAGCCGCTCCAAGGCGTGGACAGCCTGCTCTACCGCAGAGGGCCCGGGCCCCTGACTCTCACCAGGCCCCGGCCCAGGAAGCGCCTGATGGCCAACGACGAGGAGCTCCCGGCCGAGCCCCAGGGCGAGGAGGACAAGGACGAGGACCCGGGTGAGCCCACACCTGCTGGACCGGACCTCCCTCCAGTCTTGCTCCCCGAGGTTCCAGGAGGCGGGAGGGGGCGACACCAGCTTCTGTCCCAGGGTCCCCCCACCTACCCACGCTCCCATCTCTCCCCAGGAGGCCCCGAGTTCCTGAGGACCCCTCTGGGGGGCAGCTTCCTGGTGTACGAGTCCTTCCTCTACCGGCGGGAGAAGGCAGCCGGGGAGAAGGTGTACTGGACGTGCCGGGACCAGGCCCGCATGGGCTGCCGCAGCCGCGCCATCACCCAGGGCCGGCGGGTGACGGTGATGCGAGGGCACTGCCACCCGCCTGACCTGGGGGGCTTGGAGGCGCTGCGGCAGCGGGAGAAACGCCCCGGCACAGCCCAGCGAGGAAGCACAGGTTGGTCAGACAGATGGGGTGGGGGGTGGGGGCAGCCTCGGTGGACAGGCGGGAGACCCAGACTGCCCGCCGTGCCTTCTTGACCTCCAGCAAACATCCTCCTGTCCTTACTGGAAACATCTGGAAGGTTGCAGCTCCCTCCTGGCTCCTTCCTTCCCTGTCCTTCCCTCCGGTGCCCCCACCTCACCTCATCCCCTTCCTCTCCCTCCTTCCCAGACCAGCCTGGAACCTCTGCACACCGATTCAACCCGGGCCCCCTTTACTCCTTCTCGTCTTTTCCTTTCTTGTTTCGCATGTATAGGATTTATGGTGGTGGTGGTGGTTTACTCACCAAGTCTTGTCTGACTCTTGCAACCCCATGGACTGTAGCCTGCCAGCTTCCTCTGTCCATGGGATTCTCCAGGCAAGAATACCGGAGTGGATTGCCATTTCCTTCTGCCATTTCCTTCTCCAGGGGATCTTCCCAATCCGGGAATTGAACCTGGGTCTTCTGCATTGTAGGCAGATTCTTTACCAGCTGAACTATAAGGGAAGACTACAATAGGATTTATAGAGGAAGCTGATTGCACAGGGCAGTTTCTCATTTTTCCGGGGAGGGGTGGGGGGTGGGCAGTGGCTGACACCGTGCCCAGTAACAAGCATTGACGGCTGAAGGTGACACGGTCCTGTGATTGCTTCGCTCTCCCCCAGCACCTGCCATCGTCCCTCAGGGCTGGGCAGTGAGGGTCCCGGGCCCTCCTCCCACCTTCGACGGCCCCACAGGGCCTGTGTCTGACCCTCGCGAGGCCGCAGTAACTCACATATTAACGTCTTGCCAAGAGCGACCCTGGCCCAGCCTTCTGCTCGCTGGGGTTCTCCGCTCAGGTCCGTGCATGACTCCACTTGCCTCTCCTCCGGGGTTCCCAGTCCCAGACTCTTTTGAGTCACCTTCAGAGCCTGGCTGGCCCTAAAATTCTCTAACTCGAGACTTCTGACTCCTTCTTTTTTGTTCCCGACTCTTTTTGTCCCGTTTCCTTGTAACTTCTGTGTACCTGAGGATGGTCTCACCCCTTGCCAGCCTCACCCCCAGCTCCCATCCTGAGTAACCGCTCAGCTCCTTTGTTCTTTGCCTCTTCTCTGAAGCCTGCCTCCTCCCACCGTGTCAGCTGGTCTTGTATCCCCTTGTTGCCTGTTGACCTCCGACCAGAGATGGGGGTGCCCAGCGGTTCCCTGCGCGCTGCCCCCTCCTCTCAACGCAGCTGCTGTGCTTTTGTTCTGTAAACCGTCCCGGCCGAGTGGGACCAGGCTGTTTGTGGCTCCTTCTCAGTGGCCGTCTGGTCTCTGTGCTCGGGACTGATCCTACGCATGTGGAGGGGTCTTTGCTTGAAGGTGTAAGGTCGTGTCTCTGCCCCTGGGGTGCGTTGCTGTGCTGGGGGCACTCGGGGCCTTTCAAGCCAGAAACTCGTGTCCTTCACTCATAGAAATTTCCTCATGTTCCATGATGTTCAACTCTCCGTTTTTCACACACTTCTTTGATTTTGCTTTCCAGTCCTTCAATTTACTTTCTAACTTTCGCTCTCATATTTGAGCTCCTTTTTGACCCATCCTTCCAGAGCACAAAGCCCACCCCACCCCCACTCGGCCCCTGGCAGCGGCACTTGTCTCTAAGTGCCTTTTCTCTGTGGGTTTTTTTGGTCTCTGCCTTTTAGGGTAAAGCTTGTCTCTCTTTCTCTTTATTTATTTATTTATTTTTGTCAACAGGTGAAATTTTCCAAGCAGGTATATGCCATTCACTTCCATTTTCTGTCGATCACACAGTTGTATAAAGCAGCACAAATTGAAGGGGAATGATTTTTTTTGGCGGGGGGCATGCTACACAGCTTGCAGGATCTTAGTTTCCCGACCAGGAATTGACCCCTGCCCCCGAGTGAAAGTGAGGAGTCCTAAGCACTGGACCTCCAGGGAATTCCTAGGAATGATTGTTGTATCCACATTAAATTGCTTTGCATGGTCTCATATGAGATACTTGGTATAAGAATCTTGACTTTTTGATTGTGGAAGATGTGAGAATCTTTGATCATGTGTCCAGTGGTCCTTGGCTGTCTGCCAGGTTGAAGGTGAGACCCACACGCTCTGTATGTGGGCGCCAACCTGGTGATGCGACAGACCCCAGACCTAAGCGTCCAGCCTGGCTGCCGGCTCCAGGGACTCAGGCAGGGAAACAGGGTGGGCCGCAGACTTCCTTCTCCTCTCCCCACGCCCCACTCTTCGTCTCCAAGACGGGCACCTGTCTCATTGCCCTTCAGGCACACAGCCCTTGCCAGTCTGCTGTTTGCAGCCTGCCCTGGGCTCAGCTGCTGGACTCTGCCTGTTCTGCCCCCCTCAGACTGGGTGAGCCTTTGCTTTGCCAGCTCTGTGACCAGGTGCCCCTCTGCCCAGCCTCTAACCTGCGTCAGCATCTCTGCCCGCTCCTCCCCTCCCCTCCTTGCATCTCCGGTTCATGTCCTGTGCTTTTTTGTTCTGTTTTCATCGAGTGCAGGGAGAGCAGAAACGTGCCCCCCGTCCCATACCTCCCCTCCGGCCACGCACCGGCCCCACTGACGGCTGCCACTCCCGCTCCTGACAGAACCCCCAACCCCTCCCGCTGAATGGTCCCCGTGTCTCGACGGCGGGGAGTTCTCGAATCAGAACCTCCTGGGTCCCCCTCTCAACACCTGGGAACAGCAGCCCACCCTCCCTGCCTCCCTCCCCTGACGCCATCCCATCTCTCCCCAGGAGGCCCCGAGTTCCTGAGGACCCCTCTGGGGGGCAGCTTCCTGGTGTACGAGTCCTTCCTCTACCGGCGGGAGAAGGCGGCCGGGGAGAAGGTGTACTGGACGTGCCGGGACCAGGCCCGCATGGGCTGCCGCAGCCGCGCCATCACCCAGGGCCCGCGGGTCATGGTGATGCGCAGACACTGCCACCCGCCTGACCTGGGGGGCCTGGAGGCGCTGCGGCAGCGGGAGCAGCTCCCCAGCCCGGCCCAGAGGGAAGGCTCAGGTGCGGGAGGTGGGCGGGCCAGGGCTGGGTCTGGTCTCCCTGGGGACAGTCCAGGGCGCGGACTGGAGGGAGCCTGGTGGGACAGTCCTCCTGTGGCCCAGGTTGGGTGGGTCTGTCCCCTGGGCAGTGAGCTCCCAGGGAGAGGGGCCCCACACTCCCGCGCTGGTCCTGGTGGGGCTGGGGTCTCAGGGGGAGACCCCCTCAGATGGCTGGAGAAGGGCAGGGGTGATACTGGGAGCCGCAGGAAGTGCTCCCAGACCTGGGGGACCCTCTGTCTGCCCTTCTGTCCCCACCCCCTCTTCCAGCCACCCCAACCCCAACATATCATGAGCTTTCAGTTCAGAGTCTTAAAACGTCTCCTGAGGGAGAATTTGACTAGTCACCAGCTGGCCAAGGGGCGGGTGGCCCCAGAGCGGGGAGGCCCCTGGTGCACTGTCCAGAGCAACCTCAGGCCTTCCAGAGTGTTCCAGTCCAGCCCCTGCCCTGGGGTGCCTGCCAGCCATTGTGGCGGTCGAGCTGGGTCAGCAGGGGCCTGCGGGAAAACTCAGGGTTTGGGCGGCGGCGGGCCCAGCTTCCCCGGTAGCCCCAAGGGCCTCAGACAGACAGACAGCCCACACCCCAAGGTGACAGGGCCGAGGCAGCCTGAGCTTCAGTCCCCAGGGCCCTGCGGCGCAGGCTGGGGTGGGGGCAGGGGTCCCCACTTTTCTGGCTGGAGCTCTGCGCCTTGCTTCCGGGCCGGCCAGGCGCCCCACTCACATGGCATGTTCCTTCCAGAAACCCCCCAGCCCCTGGAGTTCCTGAGGACTTCCCTCGGAGGCCGGTTCCTGGTGTACGAGTCCTTCCTCTACAGGAAGGAGAAGGCGGCCGGGGAGAAGGTGTACTGGATGTGCCGGGACCAGGCTCGTAAGGGCTGCCGCAGCCGCGCCATCACCCAGGGCCCGCGGGTGACAGTGATGCGAGGGCACTGCCACCCGCCTGACCTGGCGGGCCTGGAGGCGCTGCGGCGGCGGGAGCAGCTCCCCAGCCTGGCCCAGCAGGAGGACCCAGGTACAGACAGGGCCGGGGCAAGGCTCTTTGCCAGGCCGAGGGTCAGACATCCCAGGGGGCTGACACCGTCTGGGGAGCTTTGTTCCCTGGGCTTCCTGCCTTTTTAGAGTCTCCTACCCTACCTCCCACTGGCTCCTTCTCCTGGATTGAGAAATACACCTAAGTCTGTCCCATCCCTTTTTTTTTGGGGGGGGGAGGCTGTGAGGCCTGTGGGATCTTCATCCCCCCATTAGGGAACTGAACCCACGCCCCCTGCACTGGAAGCACAGTCTTAACCTCTGGACCACCAGTTGTTCAGTCGCTCAGTTGTGTCTGACTCTTTGCAACCCCATGGACTGCAGCACGCCAGGCCTCCCTGTCCATCACCAACTCCTGGACCTTACTCAAACTCATGTCCATTGAGTCGGTGATGCCATCCAGCCATCTCATCCTCTGTCATCCCCTTCTCCTCCTGCCTTCAATCTTTCCCAGCATCAGGGTCTTTTCCAGTGAGTCAGCTCTTTGCCTCAGGTGGCCAAAGTATTGGAGCTTTGGGTTCAGCATCAGTCCTTCCAATGAATATTCAGCAGGGTTGGACCACCAGGGAAGTCCCTAAATCTGTCCCATTATTAAAAACAACTTCCCTGGGAATTCCCTGGCAGTCCAATCATTAGGACTCCACGTTCTCACTGCCTGGGTTCAATCCCTGGATGGGAAGCTAAGATCCCTCAAGACACACAGTGCAGCCAAACACATCTAACAAGCAAACATTCCCATTCTAACTGCCATTTTCTTTCCTCTCTTTTACACTAAGAGGTCTTCATTTTTTACAGATGGTAGTATCTTTTGAAAATCTGTTTAAAAAATATAGACTGTTCTAGAAGAATGTACTAACGAGTATGCGCACACACGCATGAGCACATGCACGCACACACAGAGTTTTGCAAATAATTAACCATGTTGAACTGAACTTGGTTTTGCTTCAAATAAACAGAATGTAAAACCAGTCTTTAGAAAGTGTCTCATATTAATTCATGGAAATAGGAAGGGCCACATCTTATACAGGAATGAATCCTGTTGTATAAAACAACCAAAGGAAACTTGATTTCTGCTTTAAAATTTTTCTTTTCCATGAGAAAGCCAGTTTGACTTAACCAAGAAGGAGGTGCTATGACTCGCCTTTGGCAGGATGAAGGGTGTGGCCTCTTCGAGATCTAGTTGCCTTCCAATCTTTTTGGTTACAAGGTGAAGCCTGATTCGCAATCTACAATAGCTTAGTTTGGGGCTTCTTTGGTGGCTCATCTGGTAAAGAACTTGCCTACCAATGCAGGAGACGCAAGAGTTCAATCCCTGAGTCGGGAAGATCCCCTGGAGAAGAAAATGGCAACCCACTCCAGTATTCTTGCCTGGAGAATTCCATAGACAGAGGAGCCTGGTGGGCTACAGTCCATGGGGTCGCAAAGAGTTGGACACGACTGAAGTGACTTAACACACGTGCACGCAGTTAGTTTGGGGCATCAGAAAACCAGAATTCCCAATGACTTCCCCAGTCAGAGTCATTCCGCCTGGTTTTCTTCATCCTTAAGGCCTTGAGGTCATTGTTCCAAGGGGTGTGCCTTTGCCTCTGGCAACTTCAACAAGAGAAGAAATATTAATTCATGTTTTCAATGTTTTCCCTCAGAAAAGGTAAAACTTCTGCCTGAAGTTCAACTGTGCCTCGAGACGTGTGCTCCTGAATGCCAGCAGAGCTATGGGTAACTATACTGGTTGTCTAATGCTGCATCACAGATTACCCCAAAGCCTCAAGACGAAGAACAGCAAATACTTACTGCTTTTCCCAGGGTCCGTGGGCTGAGATTTCAGGAGGGGCTAGTTGGGATAGTTCTGGCTCCGGGTCTCTTGTGAGATTGAAGGGAAGGTGTCCGTGCAGGTCAAGCTTTCAGCCATCTGAAAGCTTGAGTAGGGGGGCTGGAGTAGGTGTTTCCAAATGACCTGTTCGCTCACAGGGCTGTGGGCTGGAGGCCCACACCACGTAGACCTTTCCTTAGGGCTGCTCGAGTTTCCTCAAACAGGACAGCTGTTTTCCCCCAAAGTAAGCGATCCGAGGGAGGGAGTATATTAAAAAGCAGAGACATCACTTTGCTGACCAAGGTCCATGTAGTCAGAGCTATGGTTTTTCTAGTAGTCATGTACAGATGTAAGAGTTGGACCATAAAGAAGGCTGAGTGCCAAAGAACTGATGCTATCGAACTGTGGTGCTGGAGAAGACTCTTAAGAATCCCTTGGACTGCAGGGAGATCAAACCAGTCAATCCTAAAGGAAATCAACCCTGAATACTCATTGGAAGGACTGATGCTGGAGCTGAAACTCCAATACTTTGGCCGCCTGATGCAAAGAGGTGACTTATTGGAAGAGATCCTGATGCTGGGAAAGAGAAGGGGGCAACGGAGGATGAGATGGTTGGATGACATCATTGACTCAATGGACTTGAGTTTGAGCAAGCTCCGGAGTTGGTGATGGACAGGGAGGCCTGGTGTGCTGCAGTCCATGGGGTCACAAAGAGTCGGACACGACTGAGCAACTGAACAACGAGGGAGCAGGGCAATATGGAGGCCACCACCTACAGCAGAATTCACATTCTTAAGCACACGTGGGACATTCCCCAGGATGGACCACATGTAGGCCATCAGACAAGACCCTTCAAATTTAAAATGACTGAAATCATAGAGTATGTTGTATCACCACAGTGGAGTGACATTAGAAGTCAATAACAAAAATTTGGGAAACTCATAAATACATGAAAGTTAAACAGCATATTTGTAAATATATCCAGTGACTCAAAATTACAGGGGAAATTAGAAGATACTTCGAGAGACTTCCCTGGTGGTCTTAGTGGTTAAGACTTCCTGTTCCAATGCAGGGGACCTGGTTTGATTCCTGGTCAGGGAACTAGATCCCAACTCATCCTGTAAGGCTGGCGGTAGCCTAGCACCAAAACCAAGCAAAGACATCACAAGAAAAGAAGACTAGAGAACAATATCTCTTAGGAATACAGATACAAAAATTCTCAGCAAAATACCGCAAACTGAATCCAGCAACGTGAAAAGGATCCTACACCATGACCAAATGGGAATTATGCCAGGAATCCAAAATTGCTTCCCCGTCTGAAAGTCAATATCATACAAGCTTGTATACAGAAGAGACTTAACACAGGAGGCCGCCAACTCCTGTCCTTAGAACATCCTGTTTGTAAGGCTGACCCTGAGCTTCCAGGGTCCAGATCAGGATGCTTCCAGGGCTTGACTGATATTCTCCCTAAATGATGACAGTTGCTCACTCTTACCTGTTTGTACAAAGAATTTGATTTTTGCTGAACACTTGCTTTTCTTCATGGGCTTCCCTGGTGGCTCAGACAATAAAGAATCCGCCTGTAATGCAGGAGACCTGGGTACAATCCCTGGGTTGGGAAGATCCCCTGGAAGAAGGCATGGCAACCCTCCAGTATTCTTGCCTGGAGAATCCCATGGACAGAGGAGCCTGGCGGGCTATAGTTGTAGCCTACCAGGCTCCTCTGTCCATGGGGTTGCAAAGAATCAGACATGACTGAGCGACTAAGCACTGCTTTTTTCCTGAGATTCTGGAATATCAGTGACTATAGGTACCCTCTGCTTAAAACAAGATATAGTTCATTCATACAATGAAATGTTGCTGCTGCTGCTGCTAAGTCACTTCAGTTGTGTCCAACTCTGTGTGACCCCATAGACGGCAGCCCACCAGGATCCCCTGTCCCTGGGATTCTCCAGGCAAGAGTTCTGGAGTGGGGTGCCATTGCCTTCTCCAACAATGAAATGTTATTTGGCCTTAAAAAGGAATGAATTGCTGACACACGCTACAACACGGATGAATTTCAAAAATATCATAAGAAGTGAAAGAGGCCAGACACACAAAAGACCACAACTTGTGTGATTCCATTTCTATGAAATGTCCAGAATGGGCAAATCTATGGAGATGGAAAGTAGATTAAAGTTTGCCTAGGGTGAGGAATGTTGGGGGTGCAGTTAAAGGGCATGGGGTTTCTCTTTTGTTGTTGTTTTCTTGGCCACGCCTCTTGGCTAGCGATATCTTAGTTTCCCCAACCAGGGATTGAACCCTGGGCCATGGCAGGGGAAGCACCAACTCCTACCCACTGGACTGCCAGGGAGTTCCCAATCCCATGTTTTCAAGGCACCAATGTGATGTATGTGTATAAAAATGACCTAGTTGATGGTGATCTGTAGGAGGAAGGAATCCTTAACTGTCTTTTTTTTTTTTTTTTGCATTTATTTATGCTAGGTCATTTTTTATTTTATTATCCTTAACTTTCTTCATTATCTCCTGCCATGTTTGGATTTGCATGACGCACCTGTGCTTCTGTGTCATCAGGAAGGTGGAAAGTACACAGCTCGACAACGAGTCCCAGTGAGGCCAGCCTCCGGCCTGACAGCAGAGAAACCAACCCAACCTAACATGTCACCAGTGTCAAGGATGCTCCAGGTCCTTGCAGGACCCTGGCACTTCCCACCCAGTTAGATTTTGCTCGACAAAGCCTCTCTTTCATTCTCCAAAGCATCCACGGGCTTCACATTTCCTCCAGAGGCCTCCCAGGAAGAACGCTTGATGGTGTCTCCCTGCTGGCAGAGAAGAGCCCTGGGAGCTGGTGGCCTGCAGCAGTGCGTGATGTGGGGTGACGTGGCGGGCGGGGGGACCCCCGCGGGGGCCTCAAAAAGCTCAGAGAAAGGAAGCACCATTCACAAAGATACCTCCCCCCGCCCCAGCCTGCTGAGCCGCAAACACCCAGCCATCCTGAGAGCCCACAGCTTTGCCAAGGACTTCCCTGTTGGGTGTGGTCCCACTTGGGCTCCATAAAGTAGAAAGTCGTCGTGGCAGCCACGTCAAGATGAAGGTGGGCGAGTTTGGGGAAGTCCCTGCCTCTTTGGGCTGAGCTGCCCCACATGGTGTTTGCCGGGCAGGTGCCGGGCGGGCCTCCGGGCTCCTTGGGCACCTACTGCCTGGGTGTGGCCGTCCCGTAGCAGAGCAGGCATAAACCAGGGGACTTTTACACCATCTGTTGGAGTTTCCTTTGCTCTTCTCCAACTTAAATCAAGCGCGATGTCAACGATGCCCAGGGCAGGTGGTGTTGGGCCATGGGAGCCCACGCTGGGCAGACTGCCCAGGGTTGCCCAGGTTTGCCTGATGCCGGAGGAGAGGGAGACCCAGAAGACAGAGGGGCAGAGGCATCCCCTTCTCCTGTCTTCTGGTACAGCCGGGAGCAACAGGCCGATGTCCCCCACCAACCCAAGGCTGCAGCTTGCTAAGGGGGCCGCGTCCCTGCCAGCGGCTCCTTGCCCCCACCCTGTGGTGGCTGGGGGCTCCCCCTCTTCCGCCTAGCTAGCCGTGCGGCCTGCCGTCCGGCTGCGGGGCAGTAACAGCTTGGATGCCCCCCGCTGTCCCTCTACCTCCACACTTCCCGCAATAAACCCGATTTTATACCTCGCCGTGCTGTGTAAAGCTGCTGTGTGTCTACATGCCCGCTGCAGCAACAGATGGCCAATAGCAACCAGGAGGCCACACACTCCACGCGTCCCTGTGCCATGTGGTTGGAAGTGATGGAGTTTGGTTGGGCAGAGGGAGGCCTTCACACCTGGGGCAGCATCTGCTCACCTGGCCCAAGTGTCAGCTGGACCAGGCACGGGTGGGAGTCCTCGGAAAGCTCACGGATGGGGTCTCCTACTGGCTGTTCCCTCAACCCTCATGGAGCTGAAGGAAAGGCCTTGGACCTCTGCTGACTCATCCCACCTCCTCCATGACTTGTTTTCACAAGCCGGGCCAAGCTGGAAGTGGAAGTGGCCCCCCCCAAACTAGGGCCACCTGGACCCCCACCCCAGACCATGGCTACCTTCCCAGGCAGGTAACTGACCCATTCCTTGACTGGACTGCCAGTTCCACGGGGCCCTCGCCCACCAGCCTGGCCAGCAGTCATGGAGATGGCCCAGCAACATGACCGGATGGCCCACCCCACCTCCCAGGTAGGAGGCCCGTCCTGCTGCTGGCCCCACGCAGTGGACACTCGACACGGGGGCTACGTTTCAGGCAGTGCTCTTGCCCCGAGACACCGAACTGTTCTCAGCCAAGGCCAAGGCCGAAGACACAGCCCTGGGAGGAGCAGATACACCCCAATCCAGACCCACAGACGAGCATGCCCATGGCAGGCAGCTGCAACTGAACATCAGTGGACAGGCACATCTGTGCCACCACCAGCTTGCTCTCTGCTCAGTCTCTCATGAAGGGGAGCCTCACAGAGCCCCGAGGTGTCAGGCCAGAAGCACTGAGTCCTAGCAGCCAGCGTCACCCCAGCCCCACAGGGTCACTGGTCCCCCCCGCCTCTGCAGCATGTCTGCCCCGCCCTCTGAGGGGGCCCATCCGTGCAGCCCCCGCTCTGCACCTGCTCTGACCTCAGAGGGCAGGTGGCTGGTCCGTGTTGCTCAGACCGAGGACTCCCCAGTGGACGCGAACCTGGATGCCGCGGCCGCCTGGTGTGGCCCCATAGCCACCCACCCCCGAGCCCCCTTCAAGTGGCCACCTCTGCCCTGGTTCTAGAGCCACAGAGTTGCCCCCGCCCCAGTGCCGTCCCAGAGGAAACAACCAGCAGGAAGCTGGCCCCTGGCAGACAACACCAGTGGGACGCAGCCCTGCCCTCCTCCTGCCCTGTCTCCGCCTGGCTGCTCCTTCCTGAAATAAACCTTGCTTCGGTATGTCTTCACCACGTGGAGCTGGTAGAGTATTACTGTGTTCCTTTGGGTGATGGCACAACAACCTCTCAATTATGAAATTTTAAGTAAAAGTTCATAAGGAGAAGGGAAACTACCGACACGGAACCCAAATTTTAACAATGGGGCAGCGGCGGGCTCTAGGGGCTCCCACCCCAAGTCCTGCCCCCGGGGGTGTGAGGCAAGCATCATTGAAACGCTTCTCCCAGCCCAGCCTCCTGCCCCCATGTCCTGCATTGAGATGGCTCCGGCAGGATGGCACCACGAGTCACTCAAGTCAGCGGGTGCATCTCAGAGCTCGCTCTCCTGCACGGGCTGCCCCTCCTTGATCCTGGCAGACCTGAAGCGACCCCCGGGTTCTCCGCGCCCACCCCCAACCTCCTTCAAGGGCCCCTCGGCCCTGGTCCAACCCGTCTGCAAGGTGGTTGGCTCTGGGGACTGGACCTCAGCCCTCTCTGCCCAGCCACTTTCAGGGTTCGCGGTTTGTCAGTGTGCAGCTCCAGCCCCCCACTCCCTTCTGCAACCAAGCCTGTGTATCCTGCTGCCTCCAGGACCTTGGCCCCAGGTCTCCCGTGGCCACCAGCCGAGCAAGGAGCAAAGGGGACTGTCCTCCACTCCTCCGATGGCTCCACCACAGTAGAAACCCAGGGCCATCCTTGACACCGTCCCTCTTGTCCCCATGTTCCGTCAGTGGTCAGGCTCTTTTCAGTAACAGCCTTCTTGAGATACAATCCACATAGCATCCAGCTCACCCACTCAAGTGGGTGGTCCAATGGCTGTTAGTATATTCACAGGGTAGGGTCTCCATCACCTCTAACTCCAGAACATTTCATCATCCCGAAAAGAAACCCCAGATCCATCAGTCGACACTGTCTCTGCAGTGTCCCTGTGATGGGGTTCCTTCCTCCGGTGCTGGGAGAATCTGGGGAATCCAAGTGTCTTAGTCTGCTCAAGCTGCCGTGATTATGCCATAGACTGGACTGGGAGGGGAGGATCTTAAACACCAGACATTTATTTCTCACAGTGCTGGAGGCTGAAAGTGTGAGATCAGGGAGTAGACAAGTGGACTCAAACTCATGTCCATTGAGTCAGCGATGCCATCCAACCATTCCATCCTCTGTAGCCCCCTTCTTCTCTTGCCCTCAATCTCTCCTAGCATCAGGCTCTTTTCCAACAAGTCGGCTCTTCGCATCAGGTGGCCACAGTATTGGAGCTTCAGCATCAGTCCTTCCAGGAAATATGCAGGGTTGATTTGCAATCCCGTCACACAACACCTGTCCCGGGTGTTCTCTCCTGGGTGCCCATATGACCTGTCCCGGGTGTTCTCTCCTGGGTGCCAGGTATGACTACCTGGTCCAAGGACCAGAAGCCAGAGGCACCCAAGGAAGTCTCCGAAGGTCTGGGACAGCTGCCAGCCTCAGGCCGCAGCCGCACCACAGCTCTGCAGAGCGCAGTCTCTCATGACTGCCCTGCCACCGCAGGGCTCTGGAGGCCCTAGAATGGCTCCTCAGCCGCTTCTGAGGACTCTGAAAAGACTCTGGCTGCTGGAGAGACTGCTCCTGGAAACCATGGGACACTGGGCCTCAACTGAGAGAGTGATTAGTCCAAGTAGGAGAGGGTGGGGGCCCAGATGAGGGCGGTGGCAGGAAGGATGCAAAGGGACAGGAAACAGACGAGATGTTAGGAGTTGAAGTGTGTCCCCCAAAATTCACATGTAGAAACCCTAAGCCCTAGAACCTCCACAAGTGAAAGTGTTAGTCACACAGTCGTGTCCAACTCTTTGCAACCCCATGGACTGTAGCCCGCCAGGCCCCTCTGTCCATCGAACTCTCCAGGCAAGAATGCTGGAGTGGGTAGCCATTCTCTTCTCAAGGGGATCTTCCCAATCCAAGGATCAAACCTGGGTTTCCTGCATTGCATGTAGATTCTTTACCGTCTGAGCCACCAGGGAAGCCCTGGAACCTTAGAATGTGACTTTATTTGGAAATGGATCACTCCAGATGTGATTAGTCTAGACAGGGTCAAACTAGGGTGGCCCCTAGTCCAGTGTGGCTGCTGTCCTTATTAAAAGGGGAAATTTGGACACAGGTGCTCACACAGAGAGACGCACGTGAAGATGAAGGCAGAGATCGGGGTGATGGGTGGCTTCTACAAGCCAAGGAATGCCAAGACAGCCAACAAGGCACCAGAAGCTCGACGAGAAGCACAGAACATTCTCCCTCGTCAGCTCTCAGTAGGAAGCAGCCCTGGAGACAAGAACTGGATGAGGGTGAGAGGATGTATTAGTTAAGTTGCGCCAGCTGCTACAGCAAGCAAGGCCTGGATCTCAGTGGCTGAATACATAGATGTTTATGCCTCCACTCACGCAGAGCCCCATGCTGATACTGCTGATTGGCAGGCTCCTTATATAAGGTCACTTGGGAATCCAGCTCCTTCCCCCCTGCCCTGGGTCCTCAGTATCCTCTCCATTCAGTTGGCGAATGAGGGAGTTAGAAATTGAGGCTGCTATAGGCCAGACCTGGCAGGCATCTACATCCGTGCAGCCCAAACTTTAAGATCTGGGGAGCTTGTTAATGCAGGTTATGATGAAGGAGGTTAGGGGTGGAGCCTGAGAATCTGCATTTCTGAATTCTGCAGTTCTCCCCAGGGATGACAATGCTATTGATCCTGGCTATTACTTTGAGTATTGAGAGTAAGAGGCGTCACTCCCCCCGTCATGCCTCATGGCCAGAACTCATTCCTGTGGTCACACCAAATGCAAGGGAAGCACGGGAATGAAGTTCAGCTGTTAGTGCAGGAGCTGGAGGAGGCAGGGTCAGTCGACAGCAGGGGGCAGGCAGGGGCCATGCAGCAGGGACCCAGCTCTCCTGGGACAGCGTTGCTGCAGCAAGACCAGGGGGAAGTACTGACTGGAACCGGGGACCCTTGTTCGGCAGCCTTTCTGAACTCCCCAGAAGAGGAGGAGGGGGGTGAGGGCCCAGGCCTTCCAAGTTCAAGGTTCTGTGAGCCAACTGGGACTGGAGCTGGCAGTGGGAGTTCTGCCCCTTGTCTTGGTACCTGAGTTCTGGAACTAAGCACCCCCTTCCTCTCATCCCACACTCCTTTTGCAGATCAGCCTGGCCTGGTCCCCCAACTCCTGTTAGGGAAGGGCTCAGTTCTTCCTCCAGGTCCCCGCTGACCCTCTTTTTGCATGCAGAGTACCGGTGGTTTTTGTCCTCCACCTCACCCTTCTCTCATGTGACCCCTGAGAGTGAGGATCTCCCTGCAACCCCGTCGCCCTGGCCATGGCCCAGGCCAGAGCCTAGGACAACACCACAGAGCCACAGCGGACCCCAAGTTCACAAGCAAAAGGGAGAAGGGGGCCCTGGTCGATGGGTGTTACTGCTCCCTCCTTAGCTGGGTTCACCTGTGCAGTGAGACCCCCGTCCAGTGCTAAGCAGGGCCAGGAAACTGGGAGGCGAGAGGGCTCCCCCAGGAGACAACCAAGGCGCTGGCCTCCAGTCTCAGTCAGCCAGCTTCTTAGAATGCTCGCCACCCCAGCGTGACACATGCACTCCCCCACCAGCATGTGTGTGAAGTGCCTGCTAAGTTGCTTCAGTCATAACTCTGACCCCATGAGCTGTAGCCCGCCAGGGTCCTCTGTCCATGGGATTCTCCAGGCAAGAATACTGGAGTGGGTTGCCCTGCCCTCCTCCAGGGGATCTTCCCGACACAGGGATCAGACCCAGCGATCAGATCCGCCTCTCTTCTGTCCCCTGCATTGGCAGGCGGGTTCTTTACCACTAGCACCACCTGGGAAGCCCCCTAGCCTGAGGCACTGACTTCCAAGCAGAGGTCTTCAGGGGTCCCACCACCACCAGCAGCACTCTGGGTTTCCTAGAATCTTCTCTGATGCCCCCAATCTTCCAGGAGAGACAGGGGGAGTGTGGATACTGACAGGGCGGAGATAGGTCCTTCCAAGCTGGGCAGCGAGGTGGGGGTCTGGTGAGGGGTGGGAGGCTGGACTGAGGGGCAAGACATCTGGGCGACTGGGGCTCTGGCCCCCCCATCTCCTTCCCCTCCCCCCTTCCCCCCCACCCCTCCCCGCCGCGCTCTCCCACGCACCTGCGCTGGCCTCTCCCCAAGCCCTTGGGGCAGCCGGCGGGCGCTGCTGGGAGATCAGAGGACTCGGAGGAGTTGGGCCCAGGGGGACGGGGCGGGGAATTTCCCCCCACGCCTGCCTGGGCCTGCTCCCCTCCCCCTCCCCCGCCAGGTTGGGGGGCACCGCTGGGGGAATTCCATCGCGCTGCGAGCCCGGGCCGGGGGTCCTGGGGAGAGGAGGAGGCGAGGAGGGGAAAGGCTGGGACCAGGGGCGCAGCTGCCTTCCTCCCAGACACCAGCTGCCCCTGCCTGTCCCGGGCTGAGCGTCCACCCTTCCAGCTTGTCGGGCGGGTGAGGGGGCTGGGAGTGACGCTTCCCCAGGCCGGAGGCGTCGGGACCCGGGAAGGGAGAGGCGTGAAGATCCAAAGACGGTGTGCGTGTGAGCGTCTCACCATGAATGGTGACTGAGTGGGAGAGTGCGCGCACTTCATTCAAGGCTGGCTGTGAACGGGGGACGCTGGCGAGTCCCGGGACATGTGGCCCCGGGAGACGGTCCTGTATCTCCCCCTTTAGGGTCCTTCTGTCTACCAGCCCGGCCTGTCCTCCTGCACACGCTCCCACCCGAACCTTCACTGATCTGGGGAGGGGGAAGGGCAGGGAGGGGCGCGCCGGGCCACGGAGGGTCCCGGAGATGGGGGGGCGGGCGTGGGAGGCGTCTGGACCTGCTGCCTCGGCTCCAGTCTCGGGCGGGGCTTCCCGGCCTCGGGGGGTGGGGTGCGGAGGGAGGGACCCAGGGGCGAGGAACGCGCGGAGGGACGCGAGGGGGGCAGGAGCCGGCGCGTTAGAGACCTGGGCGAGGGAGACTTAGAGAGCGAGGCGCAGCGGGAGGGGGCGGGTGTGGAAGCCGAGGCAGGACCCCGAACCCCGAGAGGCAGAGACCGGAAACGTCCCTGGCCTAAGATCACCCCCCCGGGGTAAATTCCCAGTTGGGTCGGGGCAGAGAGACGCCTTCAAGGCCAAAAACCTTAGGAGGCAGATACCCCTAGGCGATACTCCCCCGCCCCCTCATCCTCTCGCCCCAGACCCAGAGCGGGCCCCAGAGAGGGACGAGGACGGACTGTCAGAGGACAACGCCCCCCTCCCCAGACGCCTGGGAGACCCTGGGGCGCCGAGGGCCTTGAGCGGGCCAGGGCGACCTCTCCTCGGTTGGGGGCGATGGGGACACGGCCCCCCAAGGCCCTGCTCCTCCTCCTCTTGCTCCGGCTGCTGCCGCCACGCGGGGCCTCGGCGGGGAGCCTGCAGAGCCCAGGTGAGTCCCGGCGTGGAGAGTGGACCGAAGGCCGCACTCCCAACTCGGCCTGCGCGCCTAGAACCCGACTGCCCAGCTCGCGAGGGGCCAGAGCAGGTGGAGGCGGCAGTCGAACAGCCCTCGGAGGGTGGGGAGAAGGTCCGGGCGAGGGTCAGCCTCAGGCCCCGCCGTCCGCGCGCAGGCCTGTCCGAGTGCTTCCAGGTGAATGGCGCCGACTACCGCGGCCACCAGAACCGCACCGGCCCCCGCGGGGCCGGCCGCCCGTGCCTCTACTGGGACCAGACACAGCAGCACAGTTACAGCAGCGCCAGCGACCCCCAGGGCCGCTGGGGGCTGGGCGCGCACAACTTCTGCCGGTGAGGGGCGGGGCCTGCGCGGGGCGGGGCTGGTGCAGGGTTGAGGGCGTTGTCCTGGGGCTGGGCCGCGGCGTGGGCGGAGCGGAGGTCTCCTCTGGGCGGGCCCAGGAGCCACCTTGAGGGCCTGCTTGTTCATTCGTTGTCCTGTCTGACTCTTTGCGACCCCGTTGGCTGCAGCACACCAGGCTTCCCTGTTCACTGTCTCCCGGAATTTGCTCAAACTAATGTCCACTGAGTCGATGATGCCATCCAACCATGCCATCTTCTGTCTCCCCCGTCTCCTGCTCTCAATCTTTCCCAGCATCAGGATCTTTTCCAATGAATCGGCTTAAGGACCTAAGGGCGGGGCCTAAGCGATGAGTGGAAACCTTTTCTGACCTGGGTCAGGCCTTAGGAGTCCAACTTTTTGCAGAGCCTCAGGTCAGACCTGGGCACCAAGGCGCCCATGAGCATGGGGCCTAGTCAGAGGGCAAGCTCTAGAGTGGGCCGGGCCCTTAGCGTTCAGCTCCTTTGAGAGAAGTCTACTAGCGGTGACTGAGGGATTGGGGGTTCAGAGCCATAGCTGTGGTCTGAAGCGACGGGGACCAAGTTAAGTGGGAGGGCACTTCCCTGCTGAACCGCAAAGCTTAGGGTCATCACGTCTGCTTTAAAGCAGGGTTTCAAGACAAGGGACAGTGGCTGAGGCCCAGGGCTGAGTGGGGGGTGAACACAAATGGCCTTGAAGTCCTCATACATGAAGTCATGTCCGAGCAACAGCTGAAGACCTAAAATCAGCCCCGCCCCGCCCCCCCCCCCCCCCCGCCCGCCCCGGGCCCCTTTAACGACTTCCCACCATGCACTGGGAAGTCGACATCCATTCTGGTGGGCAAACCAGGATTTGCTCTAACACACACAGTGGCATTCTGCGAATAAGCCGTGGGTCAGGGCCTGGAATTCATGGTTCTTGGGACGACAGTATCCCAAAGATTTCTCCCGGGCCTGCAGTAACCCAGACGGTGACGTGCAACCATGGTGCTACGTAGCCGAGACAGAGGAGGGCATTTACTGGCGCTACTGCGATATCCCCACGTGTCACAGTGAGCTGGCCGGGCTTGATGACGGGGGCGGCTGGGCTGCCGGGGTGGAGTTCGCTTTTGCAGGCCCCACACTGAGCCTGACCCTGCTGCCCCCTCAGTGCCTGGGTACCTGGGCTGCTTCGTGGACTCTGGGGCACCTCCGGCCCTCAGCGGCCCCAGTGGCACCTCGACAAAGCTCACCGTCCAGGTGTGCCTTCGCTTCTGCCGCATGAAGGGCTACCAGGTACTGCCCACCTGCCCAGACCAGTGACCCCTGACCTTGACCTCAGCACCCAAATCAACATCCGACTCTGAGGCCAAACCTTGATGCCAATTTCCAAACCTCCAGCCCTGATTCCCACTTCCAACCCCAATCTCTGGCTCCCACCACCCCACCCCCTCCCCCAGCCCCTGTCTGGGGGAGTCACCCAGTCTGTGCTCCCAGTTGGCGGGCGTGGAGGCCGGCTACGCCTGTTTCTGTGGCTCTGAAAGCGACCTGGCCCGAGGACGCCCGGCTCCGGCCACCGACTGTGACCAGATTTGCTTCGGCCACCCGGGCCAGCTGTGTGGTGGCGATGGGCGCCTGGGCATCTACGAAGGTGAGGAGTGGGCAGGGATGAGGGGCCTGGGTGAGGGGAAGAGTGACAGGGGGAGTTATCTGGAAAGGGAAGGCATGGGTTGAGGGCAGGGCCTGATTAAGAGATTAGGTTGAGGACTGGACCGAAGAAGGAACTGGGCTGAATCTGGGGGTCAGGGGTCTGGGGCTCTAGAGAAAGGAACTGCTTGAGGACAAGACTAGAGGAGGGGACTAATGGCTTGATTAGAAGGGGTTGGACTAGAGGAAGGAATTGTTTGAGGTCAAGACAGTTGTTGTTGTCAGTCACTCAGTTGTGTCCGACTCTTTGTGACCCCATGGACTGTAGCCTACCAAGTTCCTATGTCCATGGGATTCTCCAGGTAAGAATACTGGAGTGGGTTGCCATTTCATTCTTCAGGAGACCTTCCCGAACTAGGGATCGAACCCTGGTCTCCTGCATTGCAGGCAGATTCTTTACCATCTGGGCCACCAGGGAAGACTAGAGGAGGGGACTAATGGTTTGATTAGAACGGGTTGGACAGGGCCGGAGGAGGGAACTAACTTGGCTGAACTTGGGATGGAAGAAGGTCCTGCCAAGCCGATCCGGGCCAAGCGGGAGAAGGGGCGGGGCTTCTACATAGAGCCCCGCCCCCGTTAAGGAGGAGCCCGCGGGCCTCCGGGTTCTGACCGCCGGCCCCGCCCACAGTGTCCGTGGGCTCCTGCCAGGGGAACTGGACCGCACCCCAGGGTGTCATCTACTCCCCGGACTTCCCGGACGAGTACGGGCCGGATCGTAACTGTAGCTGGGTGCTGGCCCCTCCGGGCGCCGCGCTGGAGCTTGCCTTCCGCCTCTTCGAGCTGGCCGACTCGCATGACCGGCTGGAGCTGCGAGACGCCACCTCGGGCAGCCTGCTCCGCGCCTTCGACGGCGCTCGGCCGCCGCCGCCGGGCCCGCTGCGCCTGCGCGCCGCCGTGCTGCGGCTCATCTTCCGCAGCGACGCGCGCGGCCACGCGCAGGGCTTCGCGCTCACCTTCCAGGGTGAGGCCCCTCTCCCCGCCCCCCCCCGCCCCCGCCTCGGGTCTTCCGCTCCGCCGGCCGGTCTCACACCCCTCTCCTCAGGGCTGCAGGACGCCGACGCCGACCCGGCGCCCCTCGAGGGCTCGACTCAGACCCCAGCAGTGCCCCTCGACGGGGCCAACGTGAGCTGCAGCCCCGGGCCTGGCGGTCCAGAGGCCTCGATGGGGGGTGAGACGGGCGTGGGAGGCGGGAGCGAGTTTGGGGGCGTCAGGCCCTTCCAAGCTCCGTGCTCACCGGTCTCGTGTGCCCGCAGCCCAGGTCTTCTCGACGGTGACGGCCGTCTCGGTGCTGCTACTGCTGGTGCTGTCGCTGCTGCGCCTGCTGCGCGGACGGTGCGCGCTCTGGGGCGGGGCCTGAGGGCGGAGCCGGCGGGGAGCCTGTCGCTCCGCCCCTGTGCCCCCGGGGCGTGGAGGGCCCTCTGGGACGCTAGGGTACAAGATGGGAAAGGGGCTGGACGGAACTCCTGGGTTCTTGAGGGACGAGGCCTTGGGTCCACAGAGGGAGTCGCTCGTGAGATCACAGGCGAAGCGAGGTGCTGAAGGTGAGGTTGATTGGAAGGTTCGGCTGACGTCTGCTCCCTCTCTAGGGGCTGCCTGCTGGCTCCGGGCAAAGGGTCCCCAACGTTGGGGCCTTCCCGGGACCCCACAAGAAGCTGGGCCGTTTGGTACCGCCGGCCTCGAGGGGTGGCCCTGCCCTGTCCTCCCGGGGACCCCCAGGTTGAGGGTTTAACCGCAAGTTACCGGCCCTTGAGCGCCTCCAGCCAGAGTTCCCTGCGTTCACTCATCTCTGCTCTCTGACTCGGGGACCCCCAGGGTCCACTGGATCTTCCTGCGGCTGGATGGACTCCGCAGACCCTATGCCACCCTCTGTGTGCCTTGGCCTTCTGCCCCTTTGAGGGCAGCTCTAGTCATCTCGAGGAGGCCAGACGTTGGACAGGAAGCATCTGGTACTATTGAGAACTTGACCTGACCCTCGGGGTCCGGATGGTCAAGGCCAAAGGACAAGAGGAATCCTGCTTCCCTTCCTCTTAGACCTCGGTTCGTGGGTCTTTGAGCCCTGCTTGGGGTAGTTCTGGACTACTGCCCAAAGTGAAATGTAAGAGGTCAACAAAAGTGGTCAAAAGACCAACCTTAGACTTTGAATAAAAGACCTGTTTTGGTACTAGGGGCCGGAAATTCTTCTGTGCGGGAGGAGCTATGTTAACGAGGTACTGTGCTTAGACTGGTTGTGGGCAAATTAAGGGCGTTCCACGGAAAGAGTTTCGTGTAACCGCCTGGAACGCAGAGGATAGAGAAACCGAGGCGGAAGGATGAATGGGCGGGATCCTGAAGAACGGGAGGAGGTGGAGGCGTAAGAAGGGATACCTTCGTGGGTGTGATTTAGAATGAACCCTGCGGGGCGGCGGTGGGGGTGGGGGAAATACTGAACTTTCTTCCCTTATTTCCTGCTTTCTCTCCTTCACTGTTTCCTGCCGGTCCTAGGCGGGGCGCAATATGCTTCAACAGTGAGCGAGTATCGCTCACCCTTCATGGTTCAGCGAGGAAAGAACCCGCCTGCAATGCAGGAGCCGTCCATGCGGGTTTGATCCCTGGGTGGGGAAGAGCCCCTAGAGGAGGAAGTGGCCACACACTCCAGTATACTTGCCTGAAAAATTCCATGGACAGAGGAGCCTGGCGGGTTACAGTCCAAAGGGTCGCAAAGAGTCAAACACGACTGAGCGCGCGCGGGCGCGCATGCACGCACAGACATAGACACACACATACGCTCAGAGAATCCTGGCCCAAGGGCAGGTCCTCAGTGGAGGGCACCGGGCAAGTCAGGCACACCCTTAGAGGCCCAGCCGCCTTGGCGCGCCTTGCTGCGCTCCGGGGAAGTCGTGCGAGTGGAGCGATCACCCGTGGAGTGATGGCGCTCAGGCTCTAGACCTGACCCGTCCGAAAGTCCCGGGCCGGCAGCACCTTGGACAGAGCCCGGGCTGTGGGGACTGGGCAGGGTGGCCGGGCAGTATCCTAGAGGGTGAATACCCAAGGGTGGGTCGACCCTGGGGCTCGCGCGGAAAGCCCGGGCGCGCACTGCAAGGGAACGCGAGGCTCCCGGGTCACTCTGGCAGAGCCACCGGGACTCAGAACGTTGCATCCCAATCCAACAGGCACCCCATGCAAGTGAGACTGGGACCGAAAAAAATTATACTAAGAGGGTGAAGGCCTGAGCTGCCGCTGGAGGAACCTCCCCGCCAGCCGCGCCCATTGGCCCTCGCAGCTGCAACGTCAGGAGCCCGGAGCGCGAAACCCTGGGCGGGATGACGGGGGCGAGCAGCTGGGGCGGAGCCTGGCGTCCCCTCCCGTGTCCGGCCGCGCCCGTCCTCGGGGCCGCCAAAAGAAAACTGGCCGCCGCCGCCGCCGCCGCCACGAGCTGTCCCTGCAGAGAGCCTGCCCCAGTGGAGCGGGCCGCACCGCGCTCAGGCGCCCGGCACGTCCCCGGCCTCCGCCCCAGCGTGGGGTCGCCAGGCCCGCGCGTGCGCAGCGCGGGAGGGGCGCCCGCCGGGACCCCCGGGCCAGCGCGTGCGCGGACAGAGCCCTGAGAGGTGGGCGGGCGCCTGGACTAGGCTCCGGGTGCGGCGGGCCCACTGAGGAGACCCGGGGGCCCAGAGGAGCGCGGACCGACCTCGCGGGACCGGGCCATGGCGTTCCTGGCCGGGCCGCGCCTGCTTGATTGGGCCAGCTCGCCGCCTCACCTGCAGTTTAACAAGTTCGTGCTCACTGGCTACCGGCCGGCCAGCAGCGGCTCGGGCTGCCTTCGTAGCCTCTTCTACATGCACAACGAGCTGGGCAACATCTACACGCACGGTGAGCCTCACGCCGCACCCCGCATCCGCAGCAGCCCTGTCCGCGCCGGGGCCACGGCCCGAAGGCCGAGGAGAGCCCCAGCGCTCAGATCCTGGGCTGTCCCGGCCCTGGCACGGCCAGGAGCCGCAGTGACAAAGCTGCCATTATCCCGGACGTCGCTACCCGCTTCTGCTCCCCCGGCGGGGCCCCGGGGGCAGGCGAGGGAAGCGAGGGAGTGGGGGACCCAGTCCGCTTAATCCTTCTGAGCCCTGGGAAGACTGAGCTTGGTGTCTGGCCACTTCGTAATCCCTGCGCCCTGGCACCCTCTCCCGCCAGCACCCATCCCGGAGATGGGTGTCGAGGAGGGGCCCAAGAGAGGAAGTTAGGCCGGGCGGCCCTGCGGCCCCTGCCCGAGCCGCTCAGCCGCGGGGCTCCGCCTGGTGGCGGCTCCTTCCTCCCCCCGCAGGCACCGGGCCCCTCCTCCGCTGCCCCGCTGAACCGTGCTGACACAGGCCTGCCCGTCCTTGGCCTGCCCCTGGCAGACAGGCGGCTGAGAGAGGGGCGCTGAGTGCGCTGGGCCTGGCCTTCGTACCTGCTCCCTGGGGGTACTGTGGCCTGGCCAGGCCCCGCCAAGAGTGGTCAGTCAGCGGCCCCAGCCCGCAGGCGCTGAACTCTGACTCCTGTGAAGGCAATTCCAAAATGCCTGCAGGAAGTGGTAGGAATGACCCTGGAGGCCTGGGCTGGGAGGCATGGAACTCCCCAAAAAGGTGCTAGGGAAGGAGATGGAGCAGGTTCTTTCAGCCCCTTCCCCTGCCTCGCCTCAAGACGACAGAAAGGCCCCCCCATTTGTCTGGTCGCTTCTGGAGAGGAGAGGGCACAGGGGTTGGGAAGAGCAGGCAGAGTGGCCCTGGCATGTTAGCATCGCCCACATGTCCTGTTCAGAGCTCAGCTTGGGGTCACCCCTCCTTCTGACTTCTGCTGAAGTCAGGTTTAGGGGTTGGGGCCCCTGCTTTCCAGGAAATCTGCCACAAGGGTGAGAGCAGCTTTGGAGTCAAGAGTGCCTGGGCTCTGGGCTGCTTCCATTGCTTCCTTGCTGGGGTCACCTGGGGCAGTGACTCAGTTTCCTCACCGGTCAGTGGGGATAAAGGTCTGTCCTTCCAAGAACTACTGTGAGCTCTGCTAAATCAAGTGATCAGAAGCCCAGGACCCGCTCCTGCCCAGGGCCAGCCAGCAGCTGGCCCACAGCCTCCTCAGGACCTGAGTTGCGCTCACCCTGCCGTGCTGTCTCTAGACTGGGGCCTCCTTGGGGACATGCCTTGTCCTCAGTGTGAAGGTGTCTGATGGAAAACTGTCTCCCTCCCCCAGGACTGGCCCTGCTGGGCTTCCTGGTGCTGCTGCCCATGACCATGCCCTGGGGTCAGCTGGGCGAGGATGGCTGGCTGTGGGGCACACACTGTGTGGCCTGCCTGGCCCCCCCTGCAGGCTCTGTGCTCTATCACCTCTTCATGTGCCACAGAGGGGGCAGCCCTGTGTACACCCGGCTCCTTGCCCTGGATATGTGTGGGGTCTGCCTCATCAACACTCTCGGTGAGCAGGGCGTGGGGTGGAGGGTGGGGGGCTTGAAGGATGGGAGCTGAGGGTTGGGTCCACTCACGTGAGCCCTGGGTAGAAAGGGCAGGAGTCAGGAAAGCTGGAAGCAAGAGGGCAGGTGGACCCGCAGACTGACGTGCCCTCTCCCGCCTCTCTCCTCTGCGCAGGGGCCCTGCCCATCATCCACTGCACCCTGGCCTGCCGGCCCTGGCTGCGCCCTGCTGCCCTGCTGGGCTACACCCTGCTGTCGGGTGTGGCTGGCTGGCGGGCCCTCACCGCCCCCTCCACCAGTGCCCGGCTCCGCGCCTTTGGCTGGCAGGCTGCCGCCCGCCTCCTGGTGTTTGGGGCCCGGGGAGCGGGGCTGGGCTCCGGGGCTCCAGGCTCCCTGTGCTGCTACTTGCGCATGGACGCGCTGGCACTGCTTGGGGGGCTGGTGAACGTGGCCCGCCTGCCGGAGCGCTGGGGACCGGGCCGCTTCGACTACTGGGGTAACTCGCACCAGATCATGCACCTGCTCAGCGTGGGCTCCATCCTCCAGCTGCATGCTGGCGTTGTGCCCGACCTGCTCTGGGCCGCCCGGCACACCTGCCTCCCGGACTGAGCCACCTCCCACCTGCCATGCCCTCAGGCTTCTAGGGCCAACGGCGCCATGCTTCTGTCTTTCCGCTGGCCTGCAAGGGGATGGCTCCCTGGACGCTTCACCAACGGGACTTCCTGGCAGGGGCCTGCGTCTGTTCATCCCGTCTTCCCTGTGGACTAGCTGCTTCTACTCACACCTTGGAGCTCCAGTGGCCCTGCCTGCCTTCTTCCAGGGAACTTAGTCTTACTGCGTAGGTTGAAAGGCAACCTTCCTTTCTCTGAGCCTCCAATTACCCTCTGTGTGACTTCTGACAGTTGGGCCAAAGGGACAGTTGTGATCCTGCCAGCCCAGAGCCATCGCCAACTCTGGGCCTCCTCGGTACCTCACATAAGGCTCCTCACGGCTGCCCAGCCTCCTGCCCTTGCTTCATGGCCTCTGTCCATCTACCCTGTGTGCCAGCCCTCCCAGCAGCCCGAGGTTCGCCCACTGATTTTCCCTTCTGTCCGGAGACTGTGGATTGAGGGGTCTGGGCATCAGGACTAGACTCACCCCCGGACCTAAGAGCAGGAAAGCAGCTGCTGGTTTTTCCAGGCAACTGGCACAGAGACCTAAAATGCTGGAAGGCCCTGGACCCGGCCCTGCTGGACTGAGGGCCCACCCTCCACCTTGAGTGCTCTGACAACTGACCTGCCCACCAGCAACACACCTGCTCAGGAACTTTGCCCCACACAGTCGGTGGCTCCCAGTTCATCTGCTGGCCTGGGACTTGGGGACTTAGAACAGAGCTCAGCCTGTCCCGGGGGGCCTCAGGCCCTAGGCGACGTCAATAAAAGGGGGCAGGAAGCACTGTGTTGCCACACAAGCAAGCTTGGGTGCGCCCCAAGATTCAAATACCTTTTATTAGACACAGCCAGGCAGAAGGGACCACTGGAGTCCACACAGGGACCCCAGCCTCCAGGATGATGGAAGGGAGGGGCTAAGAGGTTAAAAAGCACTGAGCCTGGGCCAGTGGGCTTAGCTCGGGCCCAGGGAGTCCTCAAACAGGCTGAGGAGGTTCCGAGGTTCAAAGGCGGGGAAGGTGCCCCGAGGGGGCTCTGAGTCAATGTCACTCAGGTCCAGAGCATCCCTGGGGGCAGGAAGAACAGAGAAGTGACTCAGGGCCAAGAGCTGCCCCCTCCCACCCCAGGACCCTGGGCCAGCTCACCTTGGCGTGTGCCTGCTCCGGGGGGCAGGGGAGCCACTGCAGGGGGTGGAGGTGCTGCTGGCAGCCCTGGCCAGAACGGCCTCTGGAGACAGCGAGGGCCTGGATTGGGGTGTAGGGGGTGGGCAAGACCAGCAGGCTGTGGAGGGGAGGGTAACGGAGCAGCAACGCCCACCTGTCCCTGGGTGGATCTGCCTGAAGCAGGTGGGGCTGGTGCCGGACAATAGGTGTGCGGTGGAGTTGAAAGAAGGGCTTTGACAGCTTCAAAGTCCACCTGACTGCACACAAAGGCCACCTCTGTCCCTTAGAGCACTGAGGCTCTGACTGAGCTGACTGAAATGACCTTGTGGTAAATGAAGCTCATCTGGCAGTCCGTCTGCTGTAATGTGCTCCCGGGGGTGAATGGTGTGAACCCTCCAGAGAGCTGCCTGCCCCGAGCATGTGCTTTCCTTTGCAGTAGTTTCTTAATTACGGCCTGTCACTTGGCCACCAGGCACCTGGGACTAAGGAATTACTCCTCCCAGGGAAGGGGCTCGCCAGGCTCTGGGGGTTTTGTTCCCCAGAGGAAAGATGACGCCTTGTCTTCGGGTGGCGGGGGTGGGGGCTGCACCGCCCGCCTCTCGGCAGTGCAGTGGGCCCTGTGCAGCCCCCCAGTGTGGCAGCACCCTTGGTGGGAGGCTGCCAGTTCTCTGCTCAGTACAGACCCTGCTCCGTGCACCAAGTTTAGAAAGAACTGCATTCAAACTAGGCCAGGCCACACCCCCATCAGCCTTGGTTTCCTTCCCGGGGCTTGAAGGCGGCCAGGTCTGTGGGTGCGTTCCCAGTTCACCACGCTGACGCCTGCCCCCCTCCCTGCCCTCAGCCGCCACTCCCGAGTCCTCACCCACCCTATGCTGTCGTCGTCCCAGGTGCTGGAGAGGCTGCGGTCCAGGAGGAGGCCACAGGGCGGCGACCCAGGTGGGGTGGCCGGCGGACCCGGGGGCTGCAGCCAGCTGGCGGGGTGCGCCAGCCCGTGCCAGAGCCAGCAGAGCAGGGAGAGCAGGGCCTGCAGGGACAGGGGCTCAGGGGAGGCCAGGCAGGCCCTGGGCAGGGAGCAGAGCCAGGCGGCCCATCACCCTCCCCGCTTACCTGCCACAGGGCCCAGCCTCGACTGAGGGCCTCGGCGGCCATGAACCACAGGACGCTCCAGGGCCGTGGCTGCCTGAGCACGGGCAGGGCCAGCAGGGCCTCGGCGGTGGCCCGCAGCTTGGGGTCAGGCTCCAGCATCGTGACGAGGACAGAACGCAGCTCAGAGGACAGCCCTGTCCCCGGGCAGGGCCACGTCAGGGGCAGGGCCTTGCACCTCCCAGCCCCTTGCCACCAGCCACCCCGACCCCCAGAGCCTGTCCTCCCCGTGGCAGACAGCCCCCCGGCCTTTGCCCCCCAACTCACCAGCTGTGAACTCAGGGGGCAGATAGCCCTGACGCAGCCGCTGCCAGCCCTCCCCACCGCGGGGCAGCTCCATGTTGCATGCCACCTCCAGGATGGTGAGGCCCAGGCTGGGGGACGGGGACAGAAGCGGGGCGGGGAGGGCCGTGAGATGCAGAACCCAGCAACTCGGGTTGACCCCACGGAGAGGGCTGCTGGCCTCCACCGTGAGCCAGGGCCCTGGGGGAGGAGGGGCTGATGACAGGGACCACTTCGTGGAGCGTGGACCTCCGGGCCAGCACGGCTCACACACCACCGTGGTGAGTCCTCCCAGCAGCCCCCGCCCCCACGGGACTGGCACTCTGGTTGCTAACAGTGACTTAACAGTGAGGCTATCCTCGTCCTGTTGAGGTGACCAGGTGCTACTGTCAGGCAGGGGAGGGGTGACTGGCTTGGACCTTGGAACCCAGCACCTGGTCCAGGCCCAGCTTTACCGCCTGCTAACTGTGGACTTGGGGAAAGTCTCTCCACCTGCTGTCTGTTCCCCTGTAAATGGAGTAATACGGTCCCTCCCAGGGACCAGTGAATCACGAAAGGTGGCTCCTGAGGTTTCTCTACTTAGACAGCCTAACTCTCCAGGCCCTCTCGATTGGAAGGCGGGACCTCCATCCCCCTGAGGCAGGGTCTCCTGGCCTGAAACCAAGTCTTCCTGACTCTGGGCTGGGCTGGTGTCCCTCTGCTGACCACGCCCCACCCACCAGGAAGCCCCCCCAGCCCTCACCTGAACACGTCTGCTGCTGTCCCGTAAGAGCCCTGGAGCAGCTCGGGGGCCATGTAGCGGGGGTCTCCTTCCTGGGCCTCGCTAGTTCCCGACGCGCCCAGCTCGACCAGCAGCCCAAAGTCGCCCAGCTTGCAGCGGCCCCGGGGTCCCAGGAAGATGTTGGCAGGCTTGACGTCCAGGTGGACCAGGCCCTGGCCGTGCAGGTGGGCCAGGGCCAGCAGGGTATCCCGCAGGTAGCCCCAGACCTGGGTTTCGGGCAGGCTGGCGCCCCAGGCCTCACAGTGCTGCTGCAGGCTGGGCCCACACAGCTCCGTCTGTAGGTACAGGATGCCGCCCTCCTCCCAGGCTTGCTCCAGCCGCACACAGCGCGGGTGCTGCCCCACCTTCTCATGGCCACCCACCTCGGCCAGCTTGCGGGTCCGGTCCTTGGGGCCCCGGAACGGCGACATGGAGCGCTTCACTGCATAGAGCCGGCCGTCTTCCTTGGAGCGCACCTGGAAGGGAGGGGGCACAGGCACTTGGGACCACCCCGAAGTTCAGTTAAGATCTCAGTGTGCAGGAGGTGTCACGTGGCAGCCACTTTAGAGGACCCCCTGTGTGCAAGAGCAAAGCTGGACAAACCACACCATGTGCCAGTTTGCTGGAGACCCAGCGATGGAAGAGACAGGGCAGACCTCTAAGTACTGGTCCGGGAGGATGTGTTAGATGAAGAAGCTGCCTAGAGAATAGCAAGGCAGTGTGGTCTGCATGCAGCCTATGAAATGGTTTCGTCTTTATGTGGTCAACTCCAGAGAAAAGTCTAGAAGCAAGACTCCCACCTGACAATCATCTGTTTCCTCCAGAAAGGAGAGCTGACCTAGGGGTTCTTGTTTGTACTTTTTAACAAAATTGTCTTCGTGTAGTACTTGTGTAAGGAAAACTACATTTTAAAGTAAATATACATGATTGGAAAATATATTTTAAGGAACAAAAGGTGGCATGGAGGAGTTGCCTGAATGCTTGCGGCTGGAGGGAGATGGGGGCGGTGGTTCTGGCTCAGGGGCCAGGTGGAGCTGCCAAGACCCCCAGATGGCTGGCTCCTGGCAGGAGGAGATGGCAGGCAGGAGCCACCGCAAGGCATGCCAGGCTCTGGACAAGGGGAGAGTATGTACTGAGGGGCCTCAGAGGGGCCTGTGTAGGGGGGTATGAGAAAGCAGCCAAGTCCAGCACTGAGGGGAGCCTGCCAGCCTGTGAGGGGGGCCGTCAGGGGAGGGTGGGGAGCAGGCTGCCTGGACACCCTCCCACCCTGGCTGGGGTAGGGTAGCCGCGGCAGGGGGGACCCCAGACAGACCCACAGAGCTGTCACCAACTCACCTTGAAGACCTCCCCATAAGAGCCGTGGCCCAGGCGGCCGAGCCTGTGGAAACTCTGCTGGAAGAAGGACTCCGGTCGGCTTGGGTCATACCCGGGGCTCTGCAGGGGCTCAGAGGCCTGGTCCCGGAACGACACCCGCCGGGCGTGGGGCTGATGCCAGCCTGGGGTCCGAGGAGGGAAGAGGCGGCTGACGGGGATGCTGCCCTTGGCAGGGGGCCGGGGTGGGAGGCTCCGGCTGAGCCCTCTGGGCCTCTTGAGGGAGAAGCCAGGTTCTGCATGGCGGAAGTAGGCTGGGACTGGGACGGGAGTGCCACCCAGGGGTGGCGGGGTGCCCTCGGCGGGCATGAGCATGTCCAGCACAGGCGCCCCGGGAGGCAGAGTATGGTGAGTCACTCAAATGGCGCTTGGTCCTGTGGCCCCAAAGAGGCTGCAGAAGACAGCCACATCGACACCACACACACACTCCGCTTTAGGCATGGAGGCCGCGGCACCTGGAGCACCTGCAGGAAAAGGTATACAAATGAATGCCCTGTCACTGGTCCCCGAGGGTAGAAAAACACAAACTGAAAACCACAGCGTCCTGTCCTGGAGGCTCCCACAGCCCGACAGAGGTTAACCAAGGCAGGTTCTGAAGCCAGACCACCTGTGTGCACAGCCCTGCCTGGGTAGCCTTAAAATATCCAAGCTTTGGGAATTCCCTGGCAGTCCTGTGGTTGGGACTTGGCACTTTCACTGCCCTGGCCCAGGGTCCAATCCCTGGTCAGGGAACTAACATCTCCCACGCCACATGTGCTGTGCTGTGCTTAGTCGCTCAGTTGTGTTCGACCCCTTGCGATCGCATGGACTGTAGCCCGCCAGGCTCCTGGGGCATGGCCAAAAACATTAAAAAAAAAAAAAATTAAAACTTACAAAAAAAACGTCCAACCTCTTCCGAGACTGTAAGGTAAAAATATTAACACAGGCCCATTACCCCTTATCTCCGATTCCAAAGGAAAAAAGAAAGTCTGAATTACAAATGTCTTTCTTGTTTCCTTTTTTGTGGTTGAGCTGCTAAAACTCAGTTAGTGGGGTTTCTTTCCAGCTCCATGTGGCAGAGGCTAAGCTTCCACTGAGTGTAGCAGAGAAACTGGGGCTCCCTTCTTTCACCAGCCACTCATGGGGCAGAAGCTCTAACTGAGCTGCAGGAAGCTGCAATACAGGAGCCCAGCAGTTCAAGTCCCAGCTCATTCCTCAGGAGAAGATCCCACACTGGCAAAGGCCAGCCAAGAAGCCTGGGGACTACTGCCTCACTCTCAGGCAGCAGTGATATTCAGAGACAGGCTCCACTGTCCATGCCCCCAGTTCAGAGATTCTGCCCAGGGGACAGGCAGGTCAGGAAACAGAGAGCTCCAAAGCTCTCTCTGCAAAAAACTGACCTGACTAGTAACAGAGTATGAGAAGTTCAAGCCTAAAGGTACTCTTAAAATCAATGGAGGCTTTGCTAATAAGCAATTAGCAGGAAGCTGGTACTTCCGTTAGTGCTATTGGCTGAACCACAGGCCAGCTAGTGTACCAGATAGAACTATTGGAAAGATATAGCTAAGATGAGGCTTCCTGGGGTCAGAACAAACTTAAGTCTGGAACTCCAAAGATACCCCTTTAAAGTCCAAATTTGATTTGATCAGTCTATGGAGCAATTGATGCTCCAGGGCATTGTCAAAAACAATAGAGCCATCAGCCAGCAACTGGTGGGGCCTGACAGCTGGGTATGATCAGGGAAGAGACAAACAGAGCACCCCTAAAACCACTAGTGTCCCAGGGTGACTGTGCACAGGCCCAAGGCCAGGGCCTCTGAGGAGCAAAGTCAAAGGCTTCACATTGCAGAGGAAAGAGACATCACTGTTGTGGTCTGGCTGGTCACTAAACGAACAAGCAAATAATCCCAAGCTCCCAGATGCAGAGTGAGGAACCAATCTAAAATGTCCAGTTTTCAACAACAAATTACAAAGTATATAAAGACATAGGAGAGTGTGACCCATACACAGGAAAAAAACACAGCAGAATCTGCCTGTGAGAAAGACCAGATGTCTTTAACAGACAGACTTCACAGTTGTTCAGTTGTGTCCAACCCCCTGGACTGCGGCACACCAGGCCTCCCTGTCCTTCACCATCTCCCGGAGCCTGCTCAAACTGATGTCCATTGAGTCGGTGATGCCATCCAACCATCTCATCCTCTGTCATCCCCTTCTCCTCCTGCCTTCAATCTTTTGCAGCATCAGGGTCTTCTCTAATGAGTTAGCTCTTCGCATCAGGTGGCCAAAGTATTGGAATTTCACCTTTAGCATCAGTCTTCCAATGACTATTCAGTGTTGATTTCCTTTAGGATTGACTAGTTTCATCTCCTTGTAGTCCAAGGGACTCTCAAGAGTCTTCTCCAACACCACAGTTCATAAGCATCAATTCTTTGGCACTCAGCTTTATGGTCCAACTCTCACATCCATATATGACTACTGTAAAAAGTGTAACTTTGACTATATGGACCTTTGTTGGCAAAGTAATGTCTCTGCTTTTTAATATGCTGTCTAGGTTGGTCATAGCTTTTCTTCTAAGGAGCGTCTTTTAATTTCATGGCTGCAGTCACCATCTGCAGAGATTTTGGCGCCCCAAAAAATAAACTCTGACACTGTTTCCCCATCTATTTCCCATGAAGTGATGGGACCAGGTGCCATGATCTTCGTTTTCTGAATGTTGAGTTTTAAGCCAGCTTTTTCACTCTCCTCTTTCTCATCAAGACACTCTTTAGTTCCTCTTCACTTTTTGCCATAAGGGTAGTGTCATCTGCATATCTGAGGTTATTGATATTTCTCCCAGCAATCTTGATTCCAGTTTGTGCTTCATCAAGCCCAGCATTTCATATGATGTACTCTGCATATAAGTTAAATAAGCAGGGTGACAATATACAGCCTTGAGGTATTCCTTTCCAATTATGAACCAGTCCATTGTTCCATGTTGGATTCTAACTGTTGCTTCTTGACCTCCATACAGGTTCCTCAGAAGTCAGGTGATGTGGTCTGGTATTCCCATCTCTTTAAGAATTTTCCAGTTTGTTGTTATCCATGCTTTAGAATAAGCAATGAAGCAAGCCACTATAAATAATGTGCAGAGAACTAAAGGAAGCCATACTTCAAGCAAACACGATGACAACATCTCAACTAAGTAGAGGATATCAATAATCAGATAGAAATTATAAAAGAAGCAAATGCAGAGTTGGAAAAGTACAATGTAACTGAAATGAAAAAAAAATCACCTAAGGGGTTTGAAAGTAGATTTGAACTGGCAGAAGACATAATTAGTGAATTTGAAGATAGATTGATAGGAATTATGCAATCTGAAGGCCAGATGAAGAAAAGGGAAACAAGCTGCAGAGAAATATAGGATAGCATTAAGTGAAGAAAAGTTATGACAAACCTAGACAGCATATTAAAAAGCAGAGATATCACTTTGCCAACACAAGTCCATATAGTCAAAGCTATGGTTTTTCCAGTAGTCATGTACGGATGTGAGAGTTGGACCATAAAGAAGGCTAAGTGCCAAAGAACTGATGCTTTCAAACTGTGGTACTGGAGAAGACTCTTGAGTCCCTTGGACTACAGGGAGATCAAACCAGTCAATCCTAAAGGAAATCAACATTGAATATTCATTGGAAGGACTAATGCTGAAGCTGAAGCTCCAATACTTTGGCCACCTGTTGCAAAGAACCTACTTAATGGAAAATACACCAATGCTGGTAAAGATCGAGGGCAGGAGGAGAAGGGAGCGGCAGAGGATGAGATGGTTGGATGGCATCACCAACTCAATGGACATCAATTTAAGCAAACTCCAGGAGATAGTGAAGAACATGGAAGCCTGATGTGCTGCAGTTCATGGGGTCTCAAAGAGTCAGACACAACTTGGTGACTGAACAACAAAGTGAACCAACATATGCATGATGGGTACACCAGAGAAGAGAAGAAGCTAGAAAAATATGGATTACAACTTCCCAAATGTGATTGTAAAAATAACCAAGAAGCTCAATGAACTTCAAGTAGGATAAATGGAGATACACACACACCGAATCAAAAGTGCCGAAAACCAAACATGAGGGGAAAATCTTGGGAGTAGCAAGAGGAAAATGACTCATTACTGAAAAAGCCCACCCTGCCTTGACGTAAGGATGGACATGAAGATCAGTCGAATAGAAATGAGAGTTCAGAAATAAACCCTCACACTTAAGGAGTCGACTGATTTTCACAAGAGTGCCAAAAGAATTCAGTAGGAAAGAAATAGTTTTTTCAATAAATGGTGCTGGAACAATTGGGTGTCTACATGCAATACGCATTTAGAAGAAAAATCCGACCCAGCTTATTCTTCCTTCTAAGTATAAACATTCATATAGAAATACTAATGTATTTGATTATGAGATGATGTCCCAGATGCTTGAATGGGTAGTGTTACATATGTTGGTTGGTTGATTGGTTTAGTTGCTAAGTTATGTCCGACTCTTGAGACCCCATGGACTGTAACCCGCCAGGCTCCTCTGTCCATGGGATTCTCCAGGCAAGAATACTGGAGTGGGTTGCTATTTCCTTCTCCAGGGAATCTTCCCGACCCAGGGATTGAACCTGGGTCTCCTGCATTACAGGTAGATTTTTTACCAACTGAGCTATGATGTCTTACATGCACCCTATTAGCTTTCTAAAACTGGAGACATTATAGAATTTAGACATTTAGTCCAGGACACACACCTGGACTCAGGGGCTTGTGGACCTGTAATGCTGGCTTCATGGAAGGCTTAGTCTAGCATCTGGTATGCAGATCCCTCAGTTCAGTTCAGTTCAGTTTAGTCGCTCAGTTGTGCCCGACTCTTTGCAACCCCATGAATCGCAGTACGCCAGGCCTCCCTGTCCATCACCAACTCCCGGAGTTCAGTCCCAGACTCACGTCCATCGAGTTAGTGATGCCATCCAGCCATCTCATCCTCTGTCGTCCCCTTCTCCTCCTGCCCCTAATCCCTCCCAGCATCACAGTCTTTTCCAATGAGTCAACTCTTCACATGAGGTGGCCAAAGTACTGGAGTTTCAGCTTTAGCATCATTCCTTCCAAAGAAATCCCAGGGCTGATCTCCTTCAGAATGGACTGGTTGGATCTCCTTGCAGTCCAAGGGACTCTCAAGTGTCTTCTCCAACACCACAGTTCAAAAGCATCAATTCTTCGGCACTCAGCCTTCTTCACAGTCCAACTCTCACATCCATACGTGACCACAGGAAAAACCATAGCCTTGACTAAACGGACCTTTGTTGGCAAAGTAATGTCTTTGCTTTTGAATATGCTATCTAGGTTGGTCATCACTTTCCTTCCAAGGAGTAAGCGTCTTTTAATTTCATGGCTGCAGTCACCATCTGCAGTGATTTTGTAGCCCAAAAAAATAAAGTCAGCCACTGTTTCCCCATCTATTTCCCATGAAGTGATGGGACTGGATGCCATGATCTTCGTTTTCTGAATGTTGAGCTTTAAGCCAACTTTTTCACTCTCCACTTTCACTTTCATCAAGAGGCTTTTTATTTTTAGTTCCTCCTCACTTTCTGCCATAAGGGTGGTGTCATCTGCATATCTGAGGTTACTGATATTTCTCCTGGCAATCTTGATTCCAGCTTGTGCTTCTTCCAGCCCAGCGTTTCTCATGATGTACTCTGCATAGAAGTTAAATAAGCAGGGTGACAATATACAGCCTTGACGTACTCCTTTTCCTATTTGGAACCAGTCTGTTGTTCCACGTCCAGTTCTAACTGTTGCTTCCTGACCTGCATACAGGTTTCTCAAGAGGCAGGTCAGGTGGTCTGGTATTCCCATCTCTTTCAGAATTTTCCACAGTTTATTGTGATCCACACAGTCAAAGGCTTTGGCATAGTCAAGAAAGCAGAAATAAATGTTTTTTTCTGGAACTCTCTTGCTTTTTCCATGATCCAGCGGATGTTGGCAAACAGATCCCTCAGTATCTGTTATATAATGCTCTGAGTAGTAATTGAAAGAATACACAAAAGACAGTGGTCCCATGGGTATAAATGACTTTTCTGTTGGAGTAGAGAGCGCTATTGTGTGGCTATAATGTTATAATTGAAAGAAAAAAGAGGGGAAAAAAAAAAAAGAAGAGTCTAATCTTGAGAGGAGCCACAGTGTATCAAAAGGAGTCCATACTCAGCACAGGGGGGTGAGTCAGTAACTGAAACTGGAAGGAGCGGTCATCTGAGGGTGTCCTCCAATGCCTGAGTAAGTGAGGGGTGAGGGGAGGGACCCCACGAGGGCTTGCATGGAGAACTCACCCTGCAGTCTGTGGGGACGCTCCCTCTGCCTCTATCCATCTCAGGAATCCTATCCCAGAGTTTCTCAAAGTGAGGGACCAGGGTGTCAGGACCCCGTAGGGTGCTCGTTGAAAGTACGGCCTCCAGGCCTTAAACCAATTCTCACACCATCCCACAGTACTTAAACGTTCTAGCATGGCCAAACAGCTTTGGGGGTGGGGGAGGTAGGAGAAGTTGGGGCTCCCGGTGAATCCAGGGCGGCCCGAAGCAGAGGCCAGGCCGGGATGACCTTTCAGGGGCCTCACCCTCTCAGTGGGTAGGATGCCATCTGCTGACCACCGTCTACCGCACTAGACTGTGAGTTCCTCCAGGGCAGGGCCGAAGCTGATTCACCTCCGTGGGCGTGGGGAAACCCTGGCGAACAGAGTGGAGTAGACCTGCTGTCACGGGGGAGGAGCTTTTCTTGGGGAGGGCAAGTAAAGGAGGAGCAGTCGCCGGGGTAAGGGGCTCCCAGCAAGGGGGATAGGGAGGCCCGGCGAAGGAGGCAGGAGCCTCTAGAGGGGAAGTGGGCGGAGCCGGCCGCGCAGAGGGGGCCCAAGGAGGGCTGAGCAGTGGGGTTGGGCTGGCCCAGGGAGGGCTGGGCTGACGGAGGGGTGAGGAGGGAGGCGGGAAGGGGTTGGGGGTGAGGCAGATCCAAGGAAGGCCAGTCAGGGGGACTAAGAGTTGTTCGGGAGGCGGCAGAAGGGAGGAGAGGGCGGTCCCTTCCGGGAACCCTCAGGGCCGAGTGTGGGCTCACCTGAGGCGGGTGGGCGGGGCGCAGCTCAGCAAAGTCCCAGATTCCGGGTCAGCGGAAGGCGCGGGAGACCTCGGGGCGGTCAGGCGGGCCGCGGTCTTCGGCCCACCGCTCCCCACACCCGGGCGGGGGGACTCTCGAGGGGGAACGGCCCGTGAACGCGCGCGGACCCAGCTCGCGCCAAAAATTCCAAACCGGCCTCGAGGCCCCGCCCAGGAACGCCTCTTACCCCTACCTCCCCGATGCGGCCTATCAGAGGCGCCCAGCCTGCTGGGGCTCCGCCCCAACGTCCCTGCGTGCGTGTCGTCGACGCCGTGCCGCCGGCCCAGCGCTCTTATTGCGCAGGCGCTAAGTCTCCTTAGCCGGGGCGGAGGAGGGTGGCTACGCGGTGCGGCTAGGAGGCTGAGGCGCCACGCGGGGTCTGAGGCAGCTGTTGGGTCCCTCCTGCCTGGTTCCCGGGTCGCCAACCGACCTCCAGACCTCCGTGCCGGCACCTACGGCCCTCGCTGGGCTGGCTTAGTTTTTGCATCTATAAAGGGAACGGTCACTGTGTTTTTTGCCCCTGAGGTGTAGCCCCAAGAGGCGGTCTCTTGGGGGCTGGACAGGAAGTCTGCTGCCTCCGGGGTTTTGTCGCGGTCGAGTGCCTTGGGGCTTACTGTACCCTCCTCATACCTGCCGTGCACCGCACTGGGGCGATCGGGCTGCCATTCCCCCATTCCTCCACCCGCCACACACACACCCTCCACCCGCTGAACAAGAATGAACCAGAAAATTCTGCCTCTTCCAAGAAGCCTCCCTTCCTCCAGGTCTCAGCTACTTCAGAGGCAGCCCTTCCCAGTCTTTGGATTTGGGACTTATGCGCAGCTTAAACCTCTCTCAGCCTCTTGGCCTAATGACCTTGGGAAGGCACTCTGTCTTTCCAAGCTTGGGACTTAAGTCCCTTCTGTCAAAATGGAACTGATGACGCTTCCTTCAGGGAACTGGGGGTTCAAATAAGATGATCCCCTTAAAGTTCTTAGCAGCGGGACTGCCAGAGCAGACGCTGATTCCTAAGTAGTGACTGGGAGTTGCTTCTTCTTTCACCTGACGGGACTTTTTAATAGGATCAAGGGAGTAAGGCTTCCAGGCCACAAGGCTCCCCATCTGGTCATGTTGTAGCCACGCATTCCGGGAAAGAAACTCATTCAGAAGGACAATGCAGATAGTGCAGTGCAGTTTATTACACCGGCAGGCCCAAGGGAGAGTCTCCTTTTAGCCAAGGACCCCAACCAGTTTTTGTGAACACCTTCTCTGATGGCTCAGAGGGTAAAGCGTCTGCCTGCAATGCGGCAGACCTGGGTTTGATCCCTGGGTCGGGAAGATCCCCTGGAGAAGGAAATGGCAACCCACTCCAGTAGTCCTGCCTGGAAAATCCCAGGGACGAAGAAGTCTGGTGGGCTACAGTCCATGGGATCACGAAGAGTTGGACACAACTGAGCGACTTCACTTTCACTTTATATACCCTAAGTGTATAAGGTTCCCTGAAACTAGTCTGAACAAAGGAAAAAGATACAATCAAAGTTAACCCGTGTTAACTACCTAGGCCTTAAGCCTAGGTAGTTAACAGTGGACAATTATCAATAGGCCTGTGGTCATACCCCAATAAGCATAATAGAATGTATGATTCTATTCGGTTACACAGATAATTAGGATTAGGGTATTCTTTTAGGCGATGGAGAGCCCTGGGTCTCTTCCTTCCAGGGGCCTGGTTTTCCAGTTGGTATGTCATTTCCATAGATATTAGGCATACAGCTGAAAGTCCACTGTCTGGCCCAAGATAGAGTCCTGCTTTTAAGATAGAGCCTGTTCTGTTTCCTCCTTCATTCCCCCCTCTTGATGCTCTTAACTCTTAGTATCAGCATCACTTATAAGGCTATATTGCACCCTGGCTCTCTGACCACCAATGTGGGAGAACAACACCAACCTTTGGGTTACAAAGTTCATAATACATTGTGAAATGCAGGGTCCACAAAGCAGAACTATCAAGGCAACTATAACAATGGTAAATATAGTTTTCCACCAATCACCCTTCACCCAAAATAGTACCGAACTCCAGAAAGGAATGTTTTCATTTGACATTGCTTTTACCTGGGTTTCTTTTTTTGTTTTTTCATCTAAAGCAGTTGATACATTGCCAGATAAATCAGGAATGTATACACAACCTTAATTATAGCACAGGTCCCTCCTTGAGCAGCTGTGAGCATGTCTAAAGCCATTCTAATTTGAATTACCGCTTCTGTTACTTTTATGAAACGGGTGTTTACATAATATGTAACCCCATGACCGGAGTCTATTGACTGTAGATCTCTCTTATACCTAGAGAGCAGGGATAGATTATGATTGACAAGAGAAAGGAAAGTCTCTTTTTGTTGTCCCAGAAAAGAGCAGAGTGGTTTAAAATCTCCTTGGCGGAGCGGTGACACCCACCAAGGAAGTCCATCCATCATAGACAGAGGCATAGCCCCACATACCGAACAGTTGGAGGTATTGTGGAAGTCCACATAGGAATGTGCATGTTGATGAGAGCGAGCAGCAGGAGTTGATTATGTGGCTTCATCCTTAAAGGGCTCGTCCGGGATCTTCTTTTTTTTCTTAAGGATGATCTTGGTCTCTCAAGCGTCAGTGGGGTCCCTCTGCGCAGTCCACTCAGTGTTTTCTGGGTCTGCGTGGTATACTCTTTTCACCCTCATATGATAGATCCAAGGGGCAATACCTGTAACTTTAACTGCAGTAGAGGTAGTTAGAATAACAGCATAAGGGCCCTTCCACTGAGGGGCTAGTGAATCATGTTTCCAATCTTTGACCCATACTTGGTCACCAAGCATAAACTCATAAATCTGTTCCCCAAAGGGGAACAGCACCCTTTCTTGTACAAACTTAGTTACTTGATTTATTACCTTATCCAGTTCCATCTGCTGTGAAATCCTATCCCCACCCTTACCTGAGGCAAATTTGTTGACACCTGTTTTATTATGGGAGGGGCCTCCCATACACATCGTATAGAGAATAGCCTTGGGACTGTGGGGTCATCCTGAGTTTGATCAGAGCCATCGGGAGCAAGTCCACCCAGGAGCAGTCAGTCTCTCTGATGCACTTGGAAAGTGTCTCTTTAAGTGTCCGGCTGGTTCGTTCCACCATCCCAGAACTCTGGGGCCTATATGCACTGTGCAGTTTCCATTTGATGTTTAAAGTTTTGTTTTCTTGTTGTACTAAATCAGTCTGGTCCAATGCTGGAAGGAAATCCAAATCTGGGAACTATTTTCCTAAGCAGGCACCGGGCTACTTCTGATGCTCTTTCTGTCCCGGTAGGAAAAGCTTCTACGCATTCCGAGAACGTACCAGCAGGTACATACCAGCGGATAACGGTAGTGTCGGTGAGGTTTCATTTCAGTGAAGTCCACTTCCAAGGGTGTTCAAAGGGCAGCGTACTTTCAGCTGAACCCCTGGAGGTTTTTGTCTGTGCTGAGAGGCAGCATTAACCTGTGAGCAAGCAGTGCAGTCCAGAGATTCTGTCCTGCATAGGGAATAGAGGTGGGGAACCAAGAAATATTTTTTAATTAGCTCTTCCAGTTTATCATGGCCTAGGTGGGATGCTTGATGTGTTTGACTTACCAGAGTGGGTGCCAACTCCTCTGGTACCAATAATTTGCCACTTGGCAAATCCCACCATCTCTTTTTCAGTCTTGATGGCCCCCTTCCGCTTTGGCAAGTTGGTTTTAGGCTTCAGTGTATTCCAGCGTTAGCTCAGGCATCTCCGCCACTATGAGAGCTTTAATAGGGGCTTCACTTGTCACCCCCAAGCCCTCGGCTGCTTGTTTAGCAGTCTTATCTGCCAGTCCGTTTCCCTGAGCCTGGGGGGTATCCTCTTTTTGATGTCCTTGGCAGTGTATGACTGCAACGCTTTCTGGTTCCCAGACAGCATCCAATAGGGTCAGAATTTCTTCTTTATTTTTAACGTCCTTTCTGTTGGCTGTCAAAAGACCCCTTTCTCTTTATATAAAGCCCCATGTACATGTAAAGTAGCAAAAGCATACCTGGAGCCTGTGTAAATGTTTGTCTTCTTACCTTTTGACAGCAGGAAGGCCCGGACTAGAGCATACAGTTTGACCCGTTGAGCAGACCAGTGTGATGGCAGAGAGCTAGCCTCAACATGGTTTCTTCCATGTCTACTGCATATGCCGACAGTCATTGTTCTTGTTTCAACGGGCTGGTGCCGTTGGTGTACAGGACCCAATCTGGGTCCAGGATTGACTGGTCTCTCAAGTCAGGTCTGCTGGCATAAACTTCTTCCAGGATTCCTTTGCAATCATGTGAGACCCACCTTCTCCCAGAGGAAGGAGAGTGGCCAGATTCAGGGCCCGACGAGGCTCAATAGTAACATGGGGGCTCTTACATAACAGTCCTGGGTATGAGTGATCCGGGGTGTCAACAACCGTTTATGAGGGTCCTCTTGCAGGAGACTGTTGACCTCATGCGGGACTTTTACGATCAAATCTTGGCTCAAAGTCAGCTTGGTTGCCTCCCGGACCAATAAGGCAACCACAGCAGCTGCCCGTAAGCATCCCGGCCACTCAGTGGCAACAGGACGTAAGCCACAGGCCTGTCCCATGCCCCCACAGTCTGGGACGACACTCCTATAGCCACCTTGTCCTTTTCACTCATCTCACACGCTAGTAAAGTAATGCTCAAAATTCTCCAAGCCAGGCTTCAGCAATACGTGAACCATGAACTTCCTGATGTTCAAGCTGGTTTTAGAAAAGGCAGAGGAACCAGAGATCAAATTGCCAACATCTGCTGAAACACGGAAAAAGCAAGAGAGTTCCAGAAAAACATCTATTTCTGCTTTATTGACGATGCCAAAGCCTTTGACTGTGTGGATCACAATGAACTGTGGAAAATTCTTCAAGAGATGGGAATACCAGACCACCTGACCTGCCTCTTGAGAAATCTGTATGCAGGTCAGGAAGCAACAGAACTGGACATAGAACAACAGACTGGTTCCAAATAGGAAAAGGAGTATGTCAAGGCTGTATATTGTCACCCTGCTTATACGCAGAGTACATCATGAGAAACGCTGGACTGGAAGAAGCACAAGCTGGAATCAAGATTGCCGGGAGAAATATCAATAACTTCAGATATACAGATGACACCACCCTTATGGCAGAAAGTGAAGAGGAACTCAAAAGCCTCTTGATGAAAGTGAAAGAGGAGAGTGAAAAAGTTGGCTTAAAGCTCAACATTCAGAAAACAAAGATCATGGCATCCGGTCCCATCACTTCATGGGAAATAGATGGGGAAACAGTGGAAATAGTGTCAGACTTTATTTTTCTGGGCTCCAAAATCACTGCAGAAGCTGACTGCAGCCATGAAATTAAAAGACGCTTACTCCTTGGAAAGAAAGTTATGACCAACCTAGATAGCATATTCAAAAGCAGAGACATTATTTTGCCAACAAAGGTCCGTCTAGTCAAGGCTATGGTTTCTCCAGTGGTCATGTATGGATGTGAGAATTGGACTGTGAAGAAGGCTGAGCGCCGAAGAATTGATGCTTTTGAACTGTGGTGTTGGAGAAGACTCTTGAGAGTCCCTTGGACCGCAAGGAGATCCAACCAGTCCATCCTAAAGGAGATCAGCCCTGGGATTTCTTTGGAAGGAATGATGCTAAAGCTGAAACTCCAGTACTTTGGCCACCTCATGCGAAGAGTTGACTGATTGGAAAAGACTGATGCTGGGAGGGATTGCAGGCAGTAGGAGAAGGGGACGACAGAGGATGAGATGGCTGGATGGCATCACTGACTCGATGGACATGAGTCTGAGTGAACTCCGGGAGTTGGTGATGGACAGGGAGGCCTGGCGTGCTGCGATTTATGGGGTCACAGAGTCGGACACGACTGAGCGACTGAACTGAACTGAACTGAAAGAGTAAACGGCTTAGCAAGGTCTGGCAGGCCCAAGGCAGGTGCTGACGTAATTGTACCGGATTCGAGTTCTATTACCACCAGGACTTGTTTTGCAAGCCTGACGGGGCGTAGCGGGTGGGGGGCTCGTTGTGGTGGTTGTCTTCTGCCCAGACCTCAGGAAATATGTTGAATTCTCTCTCTCCACTGTTTAGCCTGTCCGGTTTCCCTTCCGGGAGATCATGCAACCTCCATTCATCTTGAGGGGTTACCGAGAGGAAGAGTAAATAGGTGGTTGAGCCCACTCGAAGAGTGGGTCTTTCGTGGGGGAAAAGTCACTTGTGCCCCCAATTTAGACAGCAAGTCTCTTCCCAACAAGGTACTGGTCATTCAGGGATGTATAAAAATTCATGAGTCACTTGGTGACTGACATTTTTGGGGTAGGCTTGAGACACAAAGGCTGCATTTATCACCATCTGAGACCCAGCAGCCCCTGGATCTATTGGCGTATAAAGTATACTGGCTTCGCACAGTCTTTCGTAGAACTCAGAGGGTGATTCTTTCCCTCTTTGAATCACTTCAGAGGGTTTTGCCATACTCATAGGTTTTGGGGTCCCGCCCTGAGGCCTTGTAAAATAGCCGCCCAATATCTCTCCAGGTGGCCCCTCCCTTCCTCTGTGTTACAGTCTCAATTGGGCCTCTCATCGGGGTGGCTAGTTCTGCCCACCGCTGCAGGTCTGCAATACCCTCAGGTGCCACTGCTCTTAACCATTTTCTGGCCTCAGTTAGGATCCTGTGTCTGTCCTCAGTGATGAAGAGAGAGACTAGAAGTTGGATTATGTCATCCCATGTAGGGCAGTGGGTTCGAAAAATAGTCTCCATTGGCCTAATCTTGTAATAATAGGCTACGGGGGGCTGATGGTAGTGGCCATCTGTCCCCTGAACTGGAGGCTGCTGTAACTCTCTGAGGGGCATTTGTAGTGGGGCCCTTTCCTCTGGCTCCTTAGTGGAGCACAGCCTCTGTTTGATTCTGGTGTCTCCTTTTCCCTTCCTGTCTGTACTCACCGGGAGAGACGGGTATAGCTTGGGAAGTTCAGCTGGAGGCGGATCCTGGAAGTGTTGGCCAGAGGCTTCTGCCACCGGCATCGGAGCCTGCCGAGGTGGCGGCTCTATGACCTCCGGGAGAGCTGGTGGAGGAGCAGTGGCTGCTGCAGGAACTTCACCTGGCCCTGGATCGGGCATTACGGTGGCCTTGGGTCCTGGCGGTGGGCACATCATCATCCAGTATGGGGGAAGGGCAGGTCATCCTTGTCCAAATCCTGCCAGATCCCAGAGGGAGAAGGGGGATCATCATGTCTTCACCTGCTGGTCAGCACGGCCGAACCAGAACACCACGTGGTCCAAGACTGTTTCTCCCTTAAAGTCTGTTCTGCCTTGGTGGGCTTGATCAGGTGTGGATGAAAACACAGATGGGTTAAATATCCCACTCCAGAAAAGCCAATTCATACTCACTTATGTATCCCCCTCCTTGTAGCCTGACAATTTTGAGGGGGTCAAGAATTTCACAGCAGACGGGATACCTCCTAGGGGAGGCTAGAATACAAGCACACGAGGATCAAGTTTCTTCTCCTAAAAATCCCCTGGTGATTGCTTGGTAATAATTTTCCCCAAGACAGCGTGGACACACCTCTGAATAACCTTCACAAATTTCCTTCCTAAGCCCTAACATGCTCGTTGACCTGTGTACCAAGCAATCGCTGCCACCTGCATATTCCAGGCTTCTGTGGGTCCGTGCCCCTTCCAGTCCCTCCCAGGGGGGTGATCAGGCCCCCTCTTCCACCTTCCGGGTGGGTTCCTCCTCACCTGAGCGCTCAGTTCCCCTGCTGCCGTCCACTACCTGCTAACATGAAAGGTCCGGGTGTTGAGAAGCAGAATCCTTCCTGAAGGACAAAGGCACCTTTCCCCTCTAGAAAATTCAAGCCGCAAGGCCTCGGAGTAGTCCCAAATGGGACTTATCTCCTCAAAGTGAGGAGTTTCCCAGCCAAAGCACCAAATGTTGTAGCCACGCATTCCCGGAAACAAACTTACTCAGAAGGACAATGCAGATAGTGGAGTGCAATTTATTACACTGGGGGGCCCAAGGCAGAGTCTCCTCTTAGCCAAGGACCTCAACCAGTTTTTGTGAAAACCTTATATACCCTAAGTGTATAAGGTTCCTTGAAACTAGTCTGACCAAAGGAAAAAGAAAGATACAATCAAAGTTAACCCGTGATCATATGCCTTAAGCCTAGGTAGTTAACAGTGGACAATTATCAATAGGCCTGTGGTCATACCCCAATAAGCATAATAGAATGTATGATTCTATTCAGTTACACAGATAATTAGGGTATTCTTTTAGGCGATGGAGAGCCCTGGGTCTCTTCCTTCTGGGGGCCTGGTTTTCTAGTTGGTATGTCATTTCCATAGATACTGGGCATATAGCTCAAAGTCCACAGTCCGGCCCAAGATGGAGTCCTGCTTTCAAGACAGAGCCTGTTTTGTTTCCTCCTTCAGTCAGATTTCATTTCCCACCTTATTTAGTTCATTTGTGGATCAAGTCCCCATGTCTCTGAAAGATCATGGACTGCAGGGCTGCCCGATTGCTGTGGTGTGCCCCCGTTCAGGGAACACTCTCCAAGCCATAGACTGGGACTGGAGGCCTGGCATCCTGGGTTGGGCCCAAGACCCAGAGCCTCAGCCAGCTGCAGCTCCCCTCCCTGTGCCCTTCCTTTGCATTAGCATATCTGGCAGTCACAGCCCTTGTCCCTCAGGCTGAATCCCTGCTCAAGAGCCCAGGCGTGTCCCCAGGAGACCCAGGGAGCTGGCAGGCCCCTCCCTCTCCAGCTGTCATCCCCTCTGCCAGCCCCACCTCTGGGAGTCCTGGACTCGGTTCCTTTTCCTCCTTCTGAAAAGTCTAGTTCACAATGACTTAAAAATATCTTTTTTAAGTTCAAAATGTGCTTTCTGTGGAAGTGTGGAAGGGCTAGAATATAAAGTTAAGTACAGATAGCACAGGCCATGGAGTCAGGGAATTTAGGGCTCTGCCCCCCACAGAGGCTGTGCAATTGTGGGTAAGTTGCTTCATGTCTCTGGGTCTGTTTCCACATTTTCATATTTCCCCATTTTAGGGGAAAATAATCATAGTTCCTACTTCCATGGGGTGTGAAAGTGAAGTTGCTCAGTCATGTCCGACTCTTTGCGATCCCATGGATTGTAGTCTACCAGGCTTCTCTGTCCATGGGATTTTCCAGGCAAGAGTACTGGAGTGGGTTGCCATTTCCTTCTCCAGGGGATCTTCCTGACCCAGGGATCGAACCCAGGTCTCCTGCATTGCAGGCAGATGCTTTACCCTCTGAGCCACCAGGGAAGCCGTGGGGTGTATGAGCACTAAAAGAGAAAATGCGTGTGAGAAAAGGACAGTCAAGCACACAGTGGGAACTTACTCACTCTTAAATAACAGTTAACACTCCCTCATGTGTCTGCGTGCTAAGTCACTTTAGTAGTGTCCAACTCTGTGATCCTATGGACTGAAACCCACCAGGCTCCTCTGTCCATTGGATTCTCCAGGCAAGAATACTAGAGTGGGCTGACACGCCCTCCTCCAGGGGATCTTCCCTGACCCACATCTCCTGGGTTGGCAGGGGGTTCTTTACCACTAGCGCCACCCCAGTATTTTGTAGTTTTCAAAGCAGCTGCCTGGCTCAAAAGGAGGACCCAGGAGAAGAGCCGGACCCAGGACCTCTGCTCCCACCTGGGGGTCTCAAGGTTTGAAACCAAAGCCCTTAGCCGGGGCTCTGTCCGGGAGGAAGCCCCCCAAGCCCCGCCCAGGCGTGGGTCCCTGCAAGTCCAGGCAAGAGCCGTCTTGAACCATGCGCCCCCTTGTGACCTGTCTCGGAAACAGCACCTCGGACCCACTAAGATTCCCAGAAGCCCCATTCACCACTCACCCAGGAAGGGGCCACAAAATTGGATTAACGTGGCTTTAGAAAGGCAAGGAAAAGACGACCACAGGTGCAAACATGGCTACCCTAACAGCAAGAGGAGACTGTGATGAGCACTCCCGGGGAGTCTGCTGTGTTCTGTTTCTTGACCTCAGCTTGACCTCTGTGCCAGCCGCGTAGGTACTTTGTAGGTTCGTGTCATATTGTTCATTTCTGTCTCGTGCACACTTCTGTATATACGCTATACTTCACCCTGGCCTGTAGCTTTGTTTGTTTACTTGTTTGTCTTTTGGACAGCCATGCTGCCCGGCTTGTGGGATCTTGGTTTCCTGACCAGGGATCAAACCCAGTCCCAAAGCAATGAAAGAACTTAACCACTGGACCGCCAGGGAATAAGAATCTTATCCCTGGCATAAGATTTTTTTTTTGTTTTTTTAAATAATCCGACAGGTGTGAGGAGGAGTTTAATAGAAGTCAGCTTTGCACAGTGCAAGTGTCTGGGGCTGACAAAGAAGTCCCAGAGGCGGCAGAGGCAGGGATCTGGGCTAAAGAGCTGCCACCGGGTGACCTGAGGGGCTTTTAGCACAGCTGCATGTTCAGATGTCTGACCCGCAGGCTCCTGGCCTCTCCTTCAACTGGCCTCCCCCAGATTCCCAGCAGGCAGGCGGTGCTGCTTCGAGCGGCTGGTGGGAGCCTCGACCCAGGCTGTGCCATTTTAAGCGACACACTTCCCACACCCCAGCTGTCACCCTGCTCTGGGCTCCCAGCTCTGCCCCCTCAAAGCTGCTCCTCTATTCAGAAGCTGGGCTGTGTGTGTCCCCCACTTCTGGGAGCAAAGGGGAGCCCAGACCCTGGCTCTGCCAGGGGCTCTCGTGACCCCTGAGTGGTTCCCGTGCTCTCAGGCTGCCCTGCCAGGGTGGGGCTGAGCTCTGGGGTCTGGCCGAGCTGGGCTGGGGGCAGGGGTGGTAGTGGCATTGCCAGGGCCAGGGTTCCCAGCTGGGCCAGGCCATGGTCCCGAGCAGAGTCGGTTGGCCCCAGGCCCCAGACTGTTTGGCATTTTCTGCAGGCACACGCCAGCACCCAGGCAGCCTGGCAGTGGTGGCGGGCCCTGGCTTTCCCTCTGGCAGTGGCCAAGCGGGCACCTGGCCCGTACCTCCCACAGGGCCCCTCCTGGTCTCCCTGACCGCCTCCTCCTGGGCCAAGCTTCCCCGGCGCCCAGTAGGGTGGGCCTTGTCTGGATCTGTGCAGGGGGTCCTCAGCTCTCCCGGGTCTGAGGCAGAGGCCTCGAGCCCAGACTGGCATGAGGTGGGCAGACAGCAATGTGACGACTGGGGTAAGAGGGTCTGCTGCCCAGGCGTGTGCGGGTCTGCTGCCCAGGGTGGAGGCCTGTGGGCTGCCTGCCTTCAAACCCCAGCCCCCAAGCTTGGCTGTATGATCTGGGCCCAGTCCCTTCTCCTCTCTGCCTCTGTTTCCCCATCTGTAAAATGGGGTAAGAAGTAGCTCCCTTGTTTTAGAGGAGAGTGAACAGACGCAGGGAAGTGGGCTTTCTGCTCAAGCTCCCCAGCCAGAAGGAGCTGGTATGTGAACCTGGTCTGAATCTGAACCCAGCACCCAGGCTGCTGATCACAGGCCACTTAGCCACCCTCCATGAGCAGGCCAGGGAGCCAGTGCCTGCTGCCATGGGCCGAGCAGGTGGCCTGGCAGGAGAGTAAACTGCCACAGCTGCCCTGGGCTCTCGGGATTGGTTGGGGCCAGGGGCCAACCCTGAGCCCTCCCAGCCTCCAGGACTCCAGGTCACAGACACCTGCCCCCCGGCGGGGCAGGAGGTGGGCCTGTGGGGTGCTGGGCCGGGGAACCTGAGGAGATCGTGTTCACAGGGGGGTCTGCGGGGGGAGGGGGGTGGGTGTCACGGGCATGGTCACATCACGTGTGCACTCATGTGCGCGTGCCCCCAGGGGTGCCGGCCCTCGTGTGTGGGCAGAGTGAGCAGCAAGGGTACAGGGTGTGTGGGGGAGGCAGAGGGGGCTGTGCTGGGAGCACCACCAGTGAGGAGGACCTGGGAGAAGCCCCCCCACCATTGCCCACTCCTCACTGTAGCCCCACTCCACGCCTCACCCTCCCAGGCTGCCTAGTGTAGCTGGCTGGACCCTGGACTCCGGACTCCTCAGCTCGAGATGACAGGGGTGGCTGGCTGGGCAGGGGGCAGGCTAGCAGACAGAGAGTGGAGGCTTCAGGACTAAGGTCCAGGGATCCTGAGTCCCTGCTGTCCCCCTCCAGCCCAGTGGGGGCCCACAGGAGGAGGAGGGGCTGGAGTCTAAACCCCCCATGCCTGGCATGTCTTAGGCCTGCCAATCCTGGCCTCCAGGACTCAGCTCTCCACCAAGCCCCCTCCCCGGGCCCCAGCTCTAGGCTCATCCACCGCGAGACAACCTGCTTGCACCTCTGCCCCCCACTGCAGCTTAAGCAGCTCCCCTCCCGGCCCCCATTCTGTCCCTAAAGTTAGAGTCAGTGCTGATGGAGCAGAGCAGGAGAGGGAGATGAAGCTGGAGGGTGGGGGGGGCGGCGGGTGGAGCCTCGTACAGCGGATGGGCCCCCGCTGAGCCTTTGAGAAACAGCATAAACTGGGCTGAGGGTGCGTCAGCCATCCCTGTGTGTCCCCGTCCCTCGTGGAAGGGAGGCTCAGGCCCACACGTGCCAACCTGGGCTCAGCTGGGGGCAGAGGGTCGGCGTCTCCTGGTGTGGTCGCTGCCGCCTCCAGGATTAGAAGGAGTGGACTCATCACGCACACGTCCGCTTGTGCAATAGTGACGACATCCTGATGTGCTACCCTGTTCCTGGGCCACTTACCCCTGTAACACTGTCTCCTTCCTGTAACACACTAACTCATTCAGAGGGTCCCCTGCCAGCCACACCCACGTTTCTGGGCTTGGCTCCCCTCTCACCCCCAGCTGTGTCTGGGCTGGGCCTGGGGTGCCCACCTGCCCCTCGCCAACTGGCGGGGGAGCAGCTGAGCCTCCAGGCCTGACGCCAGGGCCCCAGCCCCTGACAGGGGTGGAGGAGCCTCGGGGGGCTAGGTGGGAGCCTGTCCCAGCTGTCAGCACCCGTGATGGATGAGGAGTGGGGCAGGGAGGAGGCTGGGGCTGATCTCCTGCAGCAGCAGGAGGTAGGGGCTGGCCCCCTGGGGTCTGCCAGCCCAGCGGAGACCCTGGCCCCCACCCAGCAGGGGTGTTTAAAGGCCCACAGGGTGGTGCCCTCCCACTCTGCCGGCATCATGAGTGCTTGGGCCTTCCCCATAGCCCTTCTCCTGCTCGGCCTGACCTCTGAAAGCCTGCAAGGCGGTGAGCGCCAGCGGTGGGGCTGCCGGCCGGTCTGGGGGTGTTGGGGGAGCACTGGGCCCCAGAGAGGGAGGGGAGGGCCTGTGGAGTCTGGGCCGGGGCAGGGTTTGGGGAGGCTGGGGGACAGATGCCTGGGACCTGCCCCTTCTCTGTCCCCGGGGTCCCTGCCCTGAGTTAGCACCCGGCTTGCTCCCCTAGGGCTCCCTCCATTGTCTCCGGGCCTGGGGAAAGGTAAGTGGACCCTCCAGACGCTGGGCTCAAGGAAGAGGGTCTGGTCTTTCCCTGGCAGGGGTCTGGGGGCTCTCTGGGATCCAGATCTGGGGGCCCCGGAGAACACGAGGCGTGTGGCCTTGTTCATGTCAGCTCAAGTATGAGGAACACAGACACCCCGCACCATTGGAGGGGGATTGAGAGGGGGCAGAACCTTAACTCGGTGTGAGGAAAAGAAGCCAGAGGAGGAAGGGCCTGGTGGGGGAGGCGGGGGGAGGGGGGCAGGTTGCAACAGGAAAGGGAAAGGACCTTGCCTGGGGATCCGCCCCCAGGCGGCTGGCCCAGACCCCTCCCTCCTCGCCAGGGACCCTTCCGCTCCCCCTGCCGCCAGTCTGCTCACCCTGCGGTGATCCCCGGGGAGCCTGAGGCCCGGGGGTGGGGGGGGCCGCACCCTCTCGCTTTGCAGGGAGCATGCAGACTCAGCTCCTTGCTGCCCCCTAAGTCCCCCCTCTTCCCGACCCCACAGGCTTAGGAGGCTCCAATGGCTATCGATCAGGTACAGCTGGTGGAGGGGAGCGCAGGGGGGGTCCCTCTGTGTCCTCGCAATGGGCACCCTAGCTCCTGGCCCCTCCTGCCCCACCCCCGCTCACCTTCCCGTTTCCCCCATAGGCTATGGCCCCCCCAGTGGTCTAGGAGCAGGTGAGGCATGGGAAACGGGATTTGGGTCTGGGGGAGGCAGCCATCTCAGAAACATCAGGGACCCCCGTGCTGCTGCCCGCCCCAGAAACCCACCTGCCCCCCTTCCTGCAGTGTCTTCCTTGTCCTTTCCTCCTTCTCACCACCTCCTGCCGCCCCCCCCAGGAGTCCATCAGGAATCCACCAAGGCCATTCTGGTGTCATGTCACCCAGTACCCACCTGGGGGTACAACTCTTTCCTCTCCCTGCTTGTTCCCTGGCTGCCACAGAAGCCAGCTCCAGGGCACGCACCCTGGGCTCAGAGCGAGGCCCCCCGGGGTAGCTCTGAGCAGAGGAAGGGAGGAAGGGGTCTGGGCTCCCGGGAGCCCCCCTATCCACACCCTCACGCCTTCCCCCTTCCTTGGAAGGGACGACTGGAGCTGAGTCATCAGGCTCGGAATGGCTGAGGGGTGGGGGGCATCCGGGGTCTCTCACCCAGTCTCCCCTCGGCTTCCAAGCGGGTGTTACACCGCAGAAGCCGGGTGGGCCCGGCCTGGCCCCAGCTCTCTCTCTGTCTCCCCATCTTTCTCTCACACCCCTCACCTCACTCTCTTCCCCCAGGGTTCGGGAATGGGCGGGGGCTGGGAGCCCAGCCAGGTGAGTGGAGGGCGGGGAGGAGGACTGGGCTCCCAGGCCTCAGAAGGGAGGGCAGGATGGATGATTCTGGGGATGGGGGCCAGACAGGAAGCTGTCTGTCAGGCTTGCTGTTTCTGGTGGGGTCCAAGGTGCTGCACCCCCCACCCTAAACCTACCTGGTTCGTGGCTTCCTCTCCCTAAACCTACCCAGTTCATGGTTTACTCTCCCCACAGGCCCTCCAGCTCAGAATGGCTACGGAGCAGGTAGAGGTGGGGCCAGGATTCTTGGGGCAGCCCGGACACGGGGTGTCCCGAGACCGTCCCTTGACCCCTGTCTCCTTCTCAGGCGTTGGAGGGGGCGTGAAGCCCCAGAAGCTGGGTGAGCCTCACCCTACCTGTCCCTCCCGGCTCTATGCCCCTTTCCCTCACTCTCCCTGACCCCGCCTGCCCTGTCTCCCCAGGTGTCTCTCCAGGGTTTAGGAACGGGAACGGGCTGGGAGTCGGGACCCTCCCGGGTGCTGCTGCCCAGCCAGGTGAGGTGGGGGAAGGATGGGTGTGGGTAGCAGAGAGGGGTGTGAAGGGTGCATCAGTTCACCCTCTGGAGGGGCTTCTCCCCGGGTCCCCCAGGGCAGAGCTGGTGACTCACTGGAGGCAGAGGCAAGGTCCGTAAAGGATCCTGTGGCCTAGTTTGGGGAACAGAGAACACAGAATCGCTCCCCCTTCAGCTGAGACCCCAAATGCCCCCCCTTACCTCTCTTTCATGGAGTCCCAGGAAGAGGCTGGGTCCCTGGGTCCCCTCAACCACTGCCTCACTCCCCAGGCTTTGGAGGGGGCGCGAAACTCCAGCAGCCAGGTGAGCCCTGCTCCCTGACCGTGTGATGGCCCTCAGATCGCCTCCCCGTCTTCCCACCCTGGCCCCGGCCCCTGCCCCCTCCACCCTTCCTCTCTGTCTCCAGGGTACGGAAACGCGCTGGGAGCTGGTGCCTTCCCGGGGCTGGGAGCCCAGCCAGGTAAGGGCGCCTGGGGCACCACGCTGGGGTCCAGGGATAGCGGAGGGAGCGCGCAGAGCTGGAATCGAGGAACCCGTCGGGGAGAGAGTGGTGTAGTGCAGGGGGCCGGAGACGCAGCCTGGGGGTGCGGGGCGTGGAGCCTCCGCGGCCCGGTGAGCCCCGCCCCCGTCCCGGCGCTCCCCCTACGGATCCCGGCCCGTCTGTGCGCCCCGACCTGCCCAGCCGTGACTAATGGCCTCACCTCCTGTCCGCAGGATTCGGGGCTCGAAATGGTATCGGCGCTGGGGCTTTTCCGGGAGCAGGTGAGCGTTGGGGGGCAGGGCTGCAGGGAGGGGCAGGCAAGGGGGTGCCCAGGGACTCGGCCCCGCTCTTAGGGGAGGGGCTGGCTGGGTCAGCGTCGGCCTCTCTGTCTCTCCCCGGGGCTGGGGTGAGGTCAGGGAGAGGCCTGCGCTCCCTTCATCCAGCCGCTGCTGCCACTCCTCTGGCTGGGGCTGGGGTCCTGGGGAGGGTCCAGGCTCCCCGGCCCCTCTCTGGGCATAACTCTCTGAGAACTGTGGAGGCGGTGCCCCGCTCATCGGGTGAGGACACCCCCGGAGGTGTGAGCCCACCCCCGGCAGCCCAGACCCCACCTCCCTCTCCCCACAGGCCCCACGGCTCAGGGACAGGGTTGGGGATGATGGGGGGGGAGCTGGCAAGCGGGTTTGGGCTTAGGGTTCACCAGAGCTTCACCACGTCTGGGTCTCTTTCTCAGGAATTGGAGGGGGCGTGAAACCTCAGAAGCCAGGTGAGCCCCACCCTGTCCCTAGCTCCCTGCCCTCTCCCCTCGCTGATCCTCCCCCCTTACTCCCTCCTTCTCTGTCTCCCCAGGACTCAGCGCTGGGAATGGGCTGGGAGCTGGGGCCTTCCCCGCAGCTGGAGCCCAGCCAGGTGAGGGCGCTGGGCCAAACTGGGGTGCTGGGGAGGAGCGGGGCAGGGGCTGAGGAGGGCAGAAAACTGGTTTATGGGAGAGTAGGGGCTGGGAGGGGCCCACATACACGAGGCTTGGGAGGGGGCGTGACACCTCAGAAACCAGGTGAGACAGACACTCGCCCCTGCCCCTCCCTGCCCTTGTCCCCACCCCAAGTCCTCCCTAGTGCCCCATCCATGGCTCACAGAGGGTACTGGAACGGCCTGGGGGCCCAGCCAGGGAGGGAGGCTAGGGCCCAGGCTGCTGGAGGAGGGAGGGGTCACTGCCGTGTCCTACTCTGGACTCCTAACAGGGGCCCCTTAGGGGTTCACTCCTTCCACCACCTTTCCCAAGTGCCCGTCTTAGCCCGGCCTTGACTGCGCACTGCAGACCCCACGCCGGTCAGCCTTTGGGCTGCAGGCCCGCTGGGCCGAGTGCCCAAGCTGGGACCCCTGGGTGCCCGTGCGGACTGAGGTCAGGACTTGGGGGAGAACCCACCAAGGGCGGAAAGCCGGAGGGCAGAGCCCAGGGCTGGAGGCCAGCGGGGACCTGAACCTAGCTGTGGGATTCACCTTTGTGGTTTTACGCTGGGAGTGAAAGAGCTGGTCTACCTGGAGTAGGAGAACTTAGGGAGGAGGCTGCTGGCATTGCAGGGGGGTTGGGGTGTGCAGCAGTCAGAGTGGGATCAGTGTGGATAAGACCCCAGGAGTCTTCGGGGCCAGAAGGAGGAGGAAGGCTGGATCTGCGGTTCCTGTCTCAGCTGCCGCTGTCTCCCCAGCCCTTTTCCTGGCACAGGTCCCCACGGGGACCTCCCCACCCCTCTTGTGAACCTACCCAGGCTGGATAGAAGAATTGGGGGGAGGGCAGGGGTCCAGGCTGGGGCTCACCCCCACGTCAGCATTGTCTGGATTTCCTATGTCCCCCCGCCCACCCAGGTCTCGCAGCTCCAAATGGCTTTGGACCAGGTAGGGAGGGGACCAGGGGAAGTTGAGGGGGGAGGCCCGGAGGGGGCACTCCAGGGTCCTTGACCTGCCGGTCTCTCCTCAGGCTTTGGAGGGGTTGGGAAACCCCAGAAGCCAGGTGAGTCCCGCTCTGCCCTGTCGGGCTCTCGGTCGGTCTGTCTGTCCATCCTCTCTGTGTCTGTGCTCCTTTCAAGCCCTGCTTCAGTCTCAGGCCTCTCGCTGTCTCCCCAGGATTCAGGACTGGGAACGGAGCCCAGCCGGGTGAGGCCCGGAGCTCTAGGGCCTGAGGGCTCACCCAGGGGGTGGTGGATGAAGGGGAGGGGGCTGCCCCTGGCTCTGAGGGAAGACGGGATCCGGGTGGACTCACTGGACATTCTCCTTGTCCCCAGGCCTTGGAGCAGGAGGGCTGAAACCTCAGAAGCCAGGTGAGACCCGCTGTCCCGTCTGGGGTCCCACAGCAAATACTCATTCGGCAGCCAGGTGGTGGGGGGGCACATTCTTGGGAGGAGGGGCCAGAGGCAGACCGTGCCCCACTGAGAAATCTTTAGCTAGGGCATCCCAGAGAGAGGACCAGAGAGGGAACAGGCTCTGGAAGTGGCCACGGGCCATGGTGACAAGAGCCCATGCTGAGAGCAGAGTATGTGGTTGATGAAGGGATGTCAAGGGCCCCCTTCCTGCCTGGTTGGTGGGGGTGGGGGTGACACCAGGGGGGACCCCAGGCAGGCAGGATGGCTTTCAGGCTCCACAGGGAGGCTGGACACCAGGACGAGGACCTGCCCAGCTGGGGTGGGATGGGGGGTCCGCATCTGGGCCTCGTCTTCCATCCCCCCGCCCCCAGGCCTTTGAGGGGCAGGATTGATGAGGGATTGAGAGGGGCTTGGGGAGAGCCTCTGGGACCCTGGTTTTGCCTGGGCTCTGGAGGGGGCCACTGGGACTTGCCTGGTGGCTCAGATGATAAAGAATCCGCCTCCGCAATGCATGAGACCTGTGTTCAATCCCTGGGTTGGGAAGATCCCCTGAAGAAGGAAACGGCAACCCACTCCAGGACTCTCGCCTGGAGAACCCCATGGACAGAGGAGCCTGGTGGGCTACAAGTCCACAGGGTCTAAAGAGTTCAACACGACTGAGCGATTGACACTTGCCCCTCATCTTAGCCAGGGTCCCAAACTCCTTTCTCACCCCTCCCTCCCCCACAGGCCCCCTGGCTCAGAATGGCTACGGAGCAGGTACCAGAGGGTTGGGAGAAGCCAGTGTCGGGGTGCTGGAGCTCTGGGGTGGTCTGTCACCTGCTCCCCATTTTTCTCCAGGCTTTGGAGGGGGTGTGCAAACTCAGAAGCCAGGTGAGCCTCAGCCCCACCTGTGTCTCTGTCCCCCACCTGGAGTTTGCGGCCCCTTCCCCCCTCACCTTCACCTCCATCTGTTCCCCCAGGATTTGGGAATGGAAACGGACTGGGAGCTCAGCCAGGTGAGAGTGGTGGAGTCTGGAGGCTTCCACATGCCTATGTCCTTTCCCGCCTCCTTTCCAGGCCTCATGAGGGCTGGGGAATGATTGAGGGGTGCTGGGAGGAAACCCCCAGGATTCCAGCCTTCTGGCTTGGCTTCCGCCTCAGCCAGACCCCAAATCTGCCCAGCTCACCCTTCCTCTCCCCACAGGCCCAGCAACACCGCAGGGATATGGAGCAGGTAGGAGCAGAGGGGCCCTTGGGTGCCCAGGATGGGGGGGTTTGGGCAGGCTTCTCCCCCTGTTCCCATGTCTTCTTCAGGCTTCGTGGGGAGCATGAAACCCCAGAAGCCAGGGGAGTCCTACCCTGGCCTCGTCTCTCTCCATGGACCCCCGGAATCAGAGTGCCCCCACCCCTGCCTCCTCGCTCTAAGATCTGGGCGTGGGTTGAGCGTGGGCCTTCCCGGGGCAGGGGGTCCGGAGGGCAGGCTCTGAGTAGAGGGCAGACGAGGCTGGCTTCAGAAGCCAGGTAAGGGGGAGACCCCCCGGAGCCCCCTGCCTCGTCTCTCTCCTGCTTTGAAGGGGTTCACCTTCAAACGCTGCCCTCCTGCCCCACTTCCCTCCCCAGGCTACGGTAATGGAAACGGACTGGGAGCCAGGCCGGGTGAAGGTAGCTGGGCCCGGGGCCTCAGGGGGTGGGGGTGAGAAGGGACGTGAGAGGTGGGGGCCGCAGGAAACTGAATCTTGGGGCCTAGGGGTCCAGGGAGGCCTAGAGGAGTCCACGTCAGCCCCGCTGCCTGCCCAGGCCTAGAGGCATGGGAAACCCCAGGTGTCAGAGGCGAGCAGGCTGTCCTGACCCTCCTGGGTCCCTCTGGCCTTCTCCCCCTGTTCACAAGTGGAGGGTGTCCAGGGGCTCCAAGGACCCTGGGGAGAGGAGGGGGCAATACCGAGGGGCCCCCATGCTGGCCTCACCCCTCAGCCTCACGACTAGTCTTATCACCGCCCCCCACCCTGCACAGGCCCTGTGGCTGAAAATGGCTATGGAGCAGGTAGGGGGGCCCTGCCCAGGGAGGCAGCGGGGGCCCCGGGGGCCCGGGGGCCCGCACTTACTGTGTGTCCCTCACCAGGCCTGGCGGCCGGCGTGAAGCCCCAGAAGCCAGGTGAGCCCGCCTTAGCCGCCTCTCCCCGTCTCCCCAAAACCCTGAGCTTCCCTGCCTCCTTTCACATGCCCGCCTCCATCTCCCCCGCCCCCCCAGGATTTGGGAATGGTAACGGACTGGGCGTCCAGCCAGGTGAGACTCGCGGGCTCTGGGGTGGAGGTCGTGCCTGGGCATTCTCTCCTGCCTCCCTCTAGGCCTCTGAGGGTCAGGATGGGTGATGGGGTCCCCACCAGCCCCCCAGCTCAGAACTGAGGAATTGGGAGAAGCTGGAGGCTAGGCGAGAAGGAGAGAAGAGGGGGCAAGGGCCTAGATCCTGCTCTGAGGTGCCCCTCCTGGGCTCCTTGGAGAGGGTGGCCATGTAGCAGAGGAGGCTCCAAGTTCTCTGGTCCCTACACTGGGAGGAAGGGGGCCCCAGTTTCCGGCTTCCTGTGCACCTCAGCCTCTCCCCGCCCGGTCCCCACAGGGCCTGCAGCTCCCGTCGTCTATGGCCCAGGTACAAGAGTGGGTGCTGGGGGGCAGATGGAGGGGGACAGGCTCAGAGCAGGTCATGGTCCCTCACCTGCTCCCACCTCCTTCTTCTCTAGGAGTTGCTGAGGCCATGGAGCCTCAAAAGCCAGGTAAACTCTCCTTTTCTCTCTACCTGCCCTGTGATACTGTGATTTGTAAGAGGAAATAGGGCTTCCCAGGTAGTACAGTGGTAAAGAACCCACCTGCCAATGCAGGAGACACAGGAGACATAGGTTTGAGCCTTGGGTGGAGAAGGAAATGGCAACCCACTCTGGTATTCTTGCCTGGGAAATCCCTTGGACAGGGGAGCCTGGCGGCTATAGTCCATGGGGTCGCAAAGAGTTGGCTGCTGCGGCTGCTGCTGCTGCTAAGTCACTTCAGTCGTGTCCGACTCTGTGTGACCCCATAGACGGCAGCCCACCAGGCTCCCCCGTCCCTGGGATTCTCCAGGCAAGAACACTGGAGTGGGTTGCCATTTCCTTCTCCAATGCATGAAAGTGAAAAGTGAAAATGAAGTTGCTCAGTCGTGTCCGACTCTTAGCGACCCCGTGGACTGCAGCCTACCAGGCTGCTCCGTCCATGAGATTTTCCAGGCAAAAGTACTGGAGTGGGGTGCCATTGCCTTCTCCGAAAGAGTTGGCTATGACTGAGCGAATAACAACACTGGGCAGATGACCCCATGGAGGTGCTGGGAGTGGCGTGCTCAGAGGGGATGGGAGCAGTTAAGTGCCTGCCTACGGGTCTAGTCCCTGCTTTTCTAGTGAATCGATTATCTGATAAGTAAAATGTTTCCCTGTGTTCTGTAAGCTGCTCTAACAAATTAATCAAACCCCTCTCTAAGGAGGGGGTCATGGGAATCTCTGATCTACAGCCAGCTGGTCAGAAGCACAGGTGACAACTTGGACAGGAAACTGGTGGCAGAAATGCGGGGTGGGGTGGGGGGAGCAGTCTTGTGGGCCTGAGCCCGTGACGCTGTCATCTCCAGGTCGACCCTGGCAGACTCGAGTCACACTGCAGGGCCCCCCGGTGCAGTCTGGACTTGCTGTCAGGATTGGAGCCCCGCCTTCTCTCTACCCCCAGAAACCATCTCCTCCCGCCCTTGCTCTTCCTCGTAACCCCTGCCTCTGTCTCTCCAGTTTACAGGAATGGACTGGGAGCTGGAGCTTTCCCAGGCCAAGGGGCCCAGCCAGGTGCGGGGCAGGGGCAGGCCTGGAGTTCTGGGGGGTGGGGAGGTGGCCCCACTGGATGAAGAGCTGGGTCCTTGGGAAGAGGAGGGGCAGGGTGGGGTCCACGGTCACTCAGCCTCTGCTGGTCTCCCCCCAGGCCTGGGAGGGATCGTGAGCCCTCTGAAGCCAGGTGAGTCTATCCTCTTCTCCTCTGCCCCCTCTGAAGTGTCCTGGGCCCCTGCCCTCATGTCCACGCTTCCTCCCAGGATACACGCCGCCGCTGGGGAATGGGCCACAGCTCCTCCCAGGTGAGTCTGGTGGGGGCCTGGGGTGGGGGGAGAGTGCTCCTTCCGCCAGGAGGGCTGGTTGGGCCTGAGGTGCCCTCCGTCTCCCCTGCAGGCCTCGGAGTGGGTCTGAAACCTCAGAAGCCAGGTGAGCCTCCCCTCCCTGTCCTGCACCACCTCCTGCCTCTCCTTTCAGAACCCGCCTCGCCCCCACCCCCCACCCCCGCCCAGTGCCCTTCACATCCATTTCTCCCCTCCAGGATATGGCAACGGCAATGGGCTGGGGGCCCAGCCAGGTGAGACAGGGATGGAACAGAGGGACGTGGGGGAATGTTGTTGGATGCTGGGGCGGGGTGGGCAATAGCAGGAACCACAGCAGGCGGCTGAGTCCTCTTGTCCCCAGAGCAGACTGTGACCCGTGGGAGCTGGGCTTTTTCTGACATGGCTACTGTCCCCCTGGCAGCACCTTATCTGCCCTAAAAGCCACCGCAGGTCATGGCTTGACCAGGTGGAGGCCAGGAGGGCAGCCTGGAGGCGGCGCCGGCCTGGGGTCACTGCCCTCTCCCTTCCTCCCCATCGAGGTCCCTGCAGTGGTGGGGTTCTTGCCAAGCCTCCCACTCCAGGGATCCCTTCTGATAAAGGGGGTGGCTGGGGCCTGAAATCCCAGCCACCTCTCCCAGGGCAGGATGGCAAGTTCCCAGGTCAGTGCCGACTGGGGGGCCTGAGGGGCCGTGGTGGGTAATTGGTCCCAGGAGGGGCTGGGGTTGGCTGGGCTGCTCAGAAGCCCCCTGGCCCGATCTCCAGCAAGTCAGTGAAGAAGAGCCTGAACCCTGGCCCTGAGACCCCGTGTGACTGCCTGTATGACAGCACCCCCAGGCCCCAGCCCTTCCCCCGTGGCTTCCTGGGGCATACCCCACCTGCCTCGCCAGGGGCTCACTCCTGTCCCCTGGCCTTCCTTCTAGTGCCTACTCCAGCCCTCCAGTGGGGACCGAAACCTCAGGAAGCAGGTGTGTGTCTCTCTGCTCCCTCTCCGTGCCAGATTATGCCATTCCATCTCCCTTGTTTCCTGGCCGCCTCAGGTGTTCAGGCGTCTTAAGGCCAGGAAGTCCCTCTCTGAGTCTACCCTTGGTCTCTCGTGCTGCTTTCTGACTTCATGTCTTCTGATTTCCATTCCCTGGGGATGAGGAGAGTCCCTTCTGCCTCAGAGTCCCCAAGGTCCACACACGGGCCCCAAGGAGTGAGGGCAAGTCGGGGTCCTCCCCACTCACCTCCATTTCCCCTCACAGGGTACCAGCCCCCGAATGGCTACGGACCAGGAGCAGGACTGGGTGAGGAGGCCCTTCTGAGCTTCCCCTTCCCATTCCCCCTTTCCCATCCCCTGCCTCCGCCAGCCCAGGTTATCTCTGACCCAGCCTCCTCTCCCCCAGGCTTTGGTGGTGGCCTCAGGCCCCAGAAAGTCGGTGAGCCCCCTGGGCCCCCATGTTGGGCATGAGTCGCACCCCCTCACGGCGAGCATGGCTTGTCTGTGTGTCTGTCTCTGTCCGTACTTGCCGGGCTCTCGCGTACTAAGCGCTGGGCCACATGGATGGCCAGAGCCTGTGCGGTGTGGGTCCAGTCTCAGGTCAGAGTAGAGTGACCAACTGAACAGGTGGGGAGGGAGGTGCCCGGGGTTGGGGGAGCCATGGCTTCCTGAAACTGGGCTGTAGCCCTTAGCTGCCTGCAGGGGCAGGATTGTGGGAGGCCCTCTCTAAATTGCCTCTGAGTCAGTCGGTCTGTCTGCCCACCCCTCCCTGTCTCTCCATGAGCAGGTCACCCTGCCCCCACCCCCTGAGGCCCCCGCCCCTCCCCAACCAGCCCCCCTCCCACCGCTTTCCTGCAGGTTTGGGCTACGGCAACGGCAACGGTGGTCTGGGAGCCGGGTTCTTCCCTGAGGTCCGCCCACAGCCAGGTGCCTGGGGGGCTGGGGGTGAGGTGGGGGGCTTTGGGCTCAGGGGTGCTCGTGTTTCTGACCTTGTCTTTCGTCCTCCAGGGTTCCCAGGGGCCGATGGCTTTCTGAACGGTGAGTTGGGCCTAAGCGACTGAGTGCAAGGGGGTAGGGAAAGGGCTGGTTCTCTCACGGGTGTGGGGAAGCTGCCCCTGTGCTCCCCAAAGTGGCCACTCCAGGCCCTGGAGGAAATGGTAAGACACACTGAGAGGGCAGAGGGGGCCCTAGCAAGGGCGGTGGGGACCAGGCCAGGTGGGCAGGGGGCTTTGAGAACCAGGAAGGACCGGCGCATCCTGGACACCCAGCTCCAGAGGGCAGGGGTCCCAAGCGGCTCTCCTCCTTCAGGTCAGGCTGCGGGCCTGAGGGGCTTTCCCTGGCCCTCCCTCCGGGCCTGGGGGGCTGCCTTGAAGCCTACATACCGGGTCGGGGGCACATACCCAGAAGTCGGGAGCCAACCAGGTAATGGGGTGTGCGGAAGAGTGCTGTTGCAGGAGTGGCTGCAGGGAACTGGGCTCTGGGCCCACCTGACTGCTCTGCAGAGAGGGAGGCGGGCACTCCCGGCAGAGGGCGTAGAGGTGGGCATGAGGGACTCAGTATCCTCACCTCCATCTCTCCCCCAGGGCCCTATGGGCAGCTGAGGCCAGAGCTGGGCCCTGGGCCCTTGGGTGATTAGCGGTCTCCCAGGGCCTTGGGTAAAGCTGGGAGTGAGCAGAAGGACTCCGAAGTCCTCTGCTGACCTGGGTGCCCTGGCTTGTCTCTGTGCCTTAGGAGACCCTGAGGTGAAAAGAGGCAGCAATGGCCCCCTGGGAAATGGCTTTGGAGGTGAGAGGGAACTCAGGGCCCCGCCCCCAGCCACCCCATGCCACCATCATCACCCCTCCGGGCTGCACTGGGGGCAACCCCGACCTGTGGGAGGAACAGATAGTGGCTCTCAGGCCACCTGTGGGTGCCTGGTGGGTGGCTGGCCCCAGAGATCCGATAGAGGGCCCGTGTCCCCCAGGAGGTGAGCAGGGGCCAGAGCTCAGCTGGGCCCTGCTCTGTCTATGCCTAGGCCGCTGACTTCTTGGGAAATGCTGAGCACCCGAGCACACCCACGGCCTGTCCTGAGCGCCTCTGCATGCAAGCCTGGTCTTCAGGCAAGGCCAGCCAGACCCTCCGGCTTGGCTTCTGGCCTGGGGTTTCCTGCAGGCTGGAAGTCTCAATAAAGGCAGTGTGCTTCCCTGTTTGCCTCTGTGTGCTGTGTGGGGGGATCACCAGCTGGGCTGGGGGACCACCTGGGCCTGCAGCCTCCACCCAGCACCTTATTCATTCCTTCAACAAACATCAACACAGCTGTGTGCCAGGGGCTGTGCTCCAGATAGGGGCCACATGAGCACAGAACAAACTCAGGCCTGCTCTCAGGGACAACACGTGGTCACAATGTAGAGATGGAGCCATGTCCACGTTAGGGGACTTGTGTGTTACACATTGTGTTCATGCTCAGTTGAGTCAGTCGTGTCTGACTCTGCGACCCTATGGACTGTAGCCGGCCAGGCTCCTCTGTCCATGGGATTCTCCAGGCAAGAATACTGGAGTGGGTTGCCATGCCCTCCTCCAGGGGATCTTCCCAACCCAGGGATCAAACCTGCATCTCCTGCATTGTAGGTGGATTCTTTACCCACTGAGCCCCCTGGGAAGCCCACATGATACATTAGGACTTCCCTGGTGGCTCAGCCAGTTAAGCATCTGTTTACAATGCGGGAGACCCGGGTTCAATCCCTGGGTCGGGAAGATCCCCTGGAGAAGGAAATGGCAATCCACTCCAGTACATTACTTGTGTTTTAATTGATAATTAACTTACTAAAATGATCCACTAAAAATTTAGTTTTCCTTAAGCCTTTATACTTGCTTCCAGATATCATTGTATTGATTCATTTTATAATTTGGATGTAAAACTCACTTTCACATTCTTAGATTAATAGTTAGATTATAAATTTGTCAGATCAGCTTCTCCCTAAATATTTAGCATGCTTTACAAGCCTGATACTCAATTCCCTTAGACACTTCAAATAATTATGCACATAATCTACTTGATCTCTTAACAGGGTTGGGGTGTGTGTGTGTACAAATCCAACCAGTAACTTTCTTCCTAAGCACTTAAGGGGTTCTTGGAAATCAGTCAGACATTTAATATCTCAGATTACTGAACACTTTCAAACATTTTAAAAAGCTAGTTACTAATCCAGTATCAGTAATCAGTGCTACTTGAATGCTTCCTTTTCTTATCCCACGATTATAAATTTAATCACCCAGAAATGTGGAAGCAAATTTATTCTCCTAGGCTGGGTCCAGAATTGAGGTTGCACAACTGGGGATTAATCTGCTCTTCTGAACTTTGACCTGGGGCTTGGGTGGTCCCAGAACTAGTGTCCTTGAGTCTCTGTTCTGAGCTATGCCTCCCCCAGTCTACACCTCTTGAAATCTGGTGAAGTTTTACCTTAACTGAAAAATTTGAGCTGAATAGAGTTGATGGGATTTGCCACCCAGGGAGGAACTCAGATTGTTTTTCTATGGTGTGATTTAAGATAACAGATAATAGACCAAAACCTGACTGCAGTGTGCGAAACCTTGAGGAGGTTGTGTAAACATTATTGGAATTCCAACCTGATATCTCTTGAACGTGAAGTCGCTCAGTCATGTCCGACTCTTTGCGACCCCATGGACTGTAGCCTACCAGGCTCTTCTGTCCATGGGATTTTCCAGGCAATAGTACTGTAGTGGATTGCCATTTCCTTCTCCAAGGGATCTTCCCAACCCAGGGATCGAATCCCGGTCTTCTGAATCGTAGACAGACGCTTTACCGTCTGAGCCACCAGGGAAGTATCTCTCAGCCTACCTCATTTAATTTGCTCTATTTGAGAATCATCATAGGCTTTTGCTTTTTCATAAAAGTATTGATTCTTTGGGCTTCCCCTGCGGCTCAGATGGTAAAGCGTCTGCCTGCAATGCGGGAGACCTGGGTTCAATTCCTGGGTCGGGAAGATCCCCTGGAGAAGGAAATGGCAATCCACTCCAGCACTCTTGCCTGGAAAATCCCATGAACGGAGGAGCCTGATAGGCTACAGTCTGTGGGGTCTCAAAGCCTTGGACACCACTGAGCGACTTCACTTTTTTTTTCTAAGAAGCTCAGTCGGTAAAGAGTCTGACTGCTATGCAGGAGACCTGGGTTCGATCCCTGGGTCAGGAAGAGTCCCTGGAGGAGGAAATGGCAACCCACTCCAGTATTTTTGCCTGGAGAATCCCATGGACAGAGGATCCTGGCAGGCTACAGTCTATGGGGTTGCAAGAATTGAACGTGACTGAGCAATTAAGCACAGATTGATTCTTAAAATATCATCCTGTGGACTTTCCTAGTAGTATAGTGGATAAGAATCCACCACCAATGCAGGGGGTAACGTCCAATCCCTGGCCAAGGAATACTCCACATGCCAGATCAGATCAGATCAGTCGCTCAGTTGTGTCCGACTCTTTGCGACCCCATGAATCGCAGCACGCCAGGCCTCCCTGTCCATCACCAACTCCCGGAGTTCACTCAGACTCATGTCTATCGAGTCAGTGATGCCATCCAGCCATCTCATCCTCTGTCGTCCCCTTCTCCTCTTGCCCCCAATCCCTCCCAGCATCAGAGTCTTTTCCAATGAGTCAACTCTTCGCATGAGGTGGCCAAAGTACTGGAGTTTCAGCTTTAGCATCATTCCTTCCAAAGAAATCCCAGGGCTGATCTCCTTTAGAATGGACTGATTGGATCTCCTTGCGGTCAAAGGGACTCTCAAGAGTCTTATTCAACACCACAGTTCAAAAGCATGAATTATTTGGCACTCAGCCTCCTTCACAGTCCAACTCTCACATCCATACATGACCACAGGAAAAACCATAGCCTTGACTAGATGAACTTTTGTTGGCAAAGTAATGTCTCTGCTTTTGAATATGCTATCTAGGTTGGTCATAACTTTCCTTCCAAGGAGTAAGCGTCTTTTAATTTCATGGCTGCAGTCACCATCTGCGGTGATTTTGGAGCCCAGAAAAATAAAGTCTGACACTGTTTCCACTATTTCCCCATCTATTTCCCATGAAGTGATGGGACCGGATGCCATGATCTTTGTTTTCTGAATGTTGAGCTTTAAGCCAACTTTTTCACTCTCCTCTTTCACCTTCATCAAGAGGCTTTTGAGTTCCTCTTCACTTTCTGCCATAAGGGTGGTGTCATCTGCATATCTGAGGTTATTGATATTTCTCCCAGCAATCTTGATTCCAGCTTGTGTTTCTTCCAGTCCAGCTTTTCTCATGATGTACTCTGCATATAAGTTAAATAAGCAGGGTGACAATATATAGCCTTGACATACTCCTTTTCCTATTTGGAACCAGTCTGTTGTTCCATGTCCAGTTCTGTTGCTTCCTGACCTGCATACAGGTTTCTCAAGAGGCAGGTCAGGTGGTCTGGTATTCCCATCTCTTTCAGAATTTTCCACAGTTTATTGTGATCCACACAGTCAAAGGCTTTGGCATAGTCAAGAAAGCAGAAATAGATGTTTTTCTGGAACTCTCTTGCTTTTTCCATGATCCAGCGGATGTTGGCAATTTGATCTCTGCTTCCTCTGCCTTTTCTAAAACCAGCTTGAACATCTGGAAGTTCACGGTTCACATATTGCTGAAGCCTGGCTTGGAGAATTTTAAGCATTACTTTACTAGCGTGTGAGATGAGTGCAATTGTGTGGTAGTTTGAGCATTCTTTGGCATTGCCTTTCTTTGGGATTGGAATGAAAACTGACCTTCTCCAGTCCTGTGGCCACTGCTGAGTTTTCCAAATGTGCTGGCATATTGAGTGCAGCACTTTCACAGCATCATCTTTCAGGATTTGGAATAGCTCAACTGGAATTCCATCACCTCCACTAGCTTTGTTCGTAGTGATGTTTTCTAAGGCCCACTTGACTTCACATTCCAGGATGTCTGGCTCTAGGTGAGTGATCACACCATCGTGATTATCTGGGTCATGAAGATCTTTTTTGTACAGTTCTTCTGTGTATTCTTACCATCTCTTCTTGATATCTTCTGCTTCTGCTTCTGTTAGGGCCATACCATTTCTGTCCTTTATCGAGCCCATCTTTGCATGAAACATTCCTTTGGTATCTCTGATTTTCTTGAAGAGATCTCTGATCTTTCCCATTCTGTTGTTTTCCTCTATTTCTTTGCATTGATCACTGAGGAAGGCTTTCTTATCTCTTCTTGCTATTCTTTGGAACTCTGCATTCAGATGTTTATATCTTTCCTTTTCTCCTTTGCTTTTCGCTTCTCTTCTTTTCACAGCTATTTGTAAGGCCTCCCCAGACAGCCATTTTGCTTTTTTGCATTTCTTTTCCATGGGGATGGTCTTGATCCCTGTCTCCTGTACAATGTCACGAACCTCATTCCATAGCTCATCAGGCACTCTGTCTATCAGATCTAGGCCCTTAAATCTATTTCTCACTTCCACTGTATAATCATAAGGGATTTGATTTAGGTCATACCTGAATGGTCTAGTGGTTTTCCCTACTTTCTTCAATTTCAGTTTGAATTTGGCAATAAGGAGTTCATGGTCTGAGCCACAGTCAGCTCCTGGTCTTGTTTTTGCTGATTGTATACAGCTTTTCCATCTTTGGCTGCAAAGAATATAATCAATCTGATTTTGCTGTTGACCATCTGGTGATGTCCATGTATAGAGTCTTCTCTTGTGTTGTTGGAAGAGGGTGTTTGTTATGACCAGTGCATTTTCTTGGCAAAACTCTATTAGTCTTTGCCCTGCTTCATTCCATATTCCAAGGCCAAATTTGCCTGTTACTCCAGGTGTTTCTTGACTTCCTACTTTTGCATTCCAGTCCCCTATAATGAAAAGGACATCTTTTTTGGGTGTTCGTTCTAAAAGGTCTTGTAGGTCTTCATAGAACCATTCAACTTCAGCTTCTTCAGCGTTACTGGTTGGGGCATAGACTTGGATTACTGTGATATTGAATGGTTTGCCTTGGAAACGAACAGAGATCATTCTGTCATTTTTGAGATTGCATCCAAGTACTGCATTTCGGACTCTTTTGTTGACCATGATGGCCACTCCATTTCTTCTGAGGGATTCCTGCCTGCAGTAGTAGATATAATGGTCATTTGAGTTAAATTCACCCATTCCAGTCCATTTCAGTTCGCTGATTCCTAGAATGTCGACATTCACTCTTGCCATCTCTTGTTTGACCACTTCCAATTTGCCTTGATTCATGGACCTGACATTCCAGGTTCCTATGCAGTATTGCTCTTTACAGCATCGGACCTTGCTTCTATCACCAGTCACATCCACAGCTGGGTATTCTTTTTGCTTTGGCTCCATCCCCTCATTCTTTCTGGAGTTATTTCTCCACTGATTTCCAGTAGCATATTGGGCACCTACTGACCTGGGGAGTTTCTCTTTCAGTATCCTATCATTTTGCCTTTTCATACTTTTTCATACTGTTCATGGGGTAGAGCAACAAAGCCCATGTGCCACGACTACTGAAGCCTGTTCGAAACCTGTGCACCGCAAGAAAGAAAAGCCCAACTCTAGTACAATTAGAGAAAGACTGCATACAGCAACAAAGACCCAGTGAAACAAAAAATAAATTAAAAGTATTTCTAAAAAGTCACTTTGGGGTCACCTCACATCAAGCAACAGTCTGAAATGGTATAAAAAATTAAGTAAAATTAGGGAAAAACAAATCATCTTGTGTTTCTCTGCCCTGAGATGTGGAACAAACCACATCATCTCTACTAGAGAACAGGATTAAGAGCAACACCTGGGTAGAGAGGCCACTAAGCACTGTCTCAGAGAGGGCAGTGGATGCTATCCCTTCTAACCAACCTAGAAATGTTCTAATAATTTATTGTTGTTGTTTTATTTGTTTACTTTTGGCTGTGCTGGGTCATCTTTGTTGCAAATGGGCTTTCTCTACTTGCGGCAAGCAGGGGCTATTCTCTGGTTGCAGTGTGCGGTTTCTCGTTGAGGTGGAGCACTGGCTCTAGGATGTGGGCTTCAGGAGTTGTTTCCTGAGGAGCGAACCAGAGTCCCCTCCATTGAGAGGCAAATAACCACTGGACCACCAGAGAAGACCCTAATATTGTTGTGGTTTTTTTCCCCCTAATATTGTTTTAATAAAGATTTCTATATTCTGACTTCGGGCTTCCGGCAGGTGGTGCAGTGGTAAAGAATCGGCCTGCCAGGCAGGAGTTACAAGAGATGTGGGTTTGATCCCTCGATTGGGAAGATCACCTAGAGATGGAAATAGCAGCCCACTCCAGTATTCTTGCCTGGAAAATTCCATGGACAGAGGAGCCTGGTGGGCTACAGTCCTGTGGATTTCAAGGAATCAGACATAACTGAGCACCAGAACCAACCTGGTTCCTGGCTGCCTCTTGAACTTCATATTCCGACTTTAAATCGGATCGACCATTTTTCCTTTTTTTCTTTTGTCACCAGTTTGTCTTTTATAACCATTCTTAATGGCACCCCACTCCAGTACTCTTGCCTGGAAAATCCCATGGACGGAGGAGCCTGGTAGGCTGCAGTCCATGGGGTCGCTAGGAGTAGGACACCCCTGAGCGACTTCACTTTCACTTTTCACTTTCATGCATTGGAGGAGGAAATGGCAACCCACTCCAGTGTTCTTGCCTGGAGAATCCCAGGGATGGGGGAGCCTGGTGGGCTGCCGTCTAGGGGGTCACACAGAGTAGGACACGACTGAAGCGACTTAGCAGCAGCAGCAACGTTACCGCAAATGCTACATGTCAAGCTTTGCTATTGAGTTGGTATCTTTTCATCTTTTCTATGGGCTTCCCTGGTGGCTGAAACGGTAAAGAATCTGCTGCAATGTAGCAGACCCGGGTTAGACCCCTGGGTCAGGAAGATCCCCTGGAGAAGAGAATGAGAACCCACTCCAATATTCTTGCCTGGAGAATCCATGGAGTCGCAAAGAGTCGGACACGACTGAGTGACTAGCACACACATGTACACGCACAGATCACTGGATGGAAATTTGCATGGATCTTGACCCACAAAGAGCATCTCTTAAGGACAAACCCCAAAAAAGAGGCGATCCATAAGCTCTGTTTTAAGGGCTGTCACAGGGGGAGGAGCGGGAGGTCGGGGCGTCGAAGCGGGGCTGCAGAGGCTAACTGGACGCTCAGGCCAGTTGGGGGCGCCCACTGAACACGCAGTGTCTGTTCTCAGGGATAGTGGGGATGAAGCCTGTGGCACCTTGGAGCACTGTGATTGGCTGGGGCTGAGGGAGGGGCGGGAAGAAGGACTAGACAGAGAGCGCTACTGTCTCTGATTGGCTGTCAGTGATAGCTCCTGACGCCGGCGGGAGAAATGTGTAGGTCGCCGGCGCACTGGCCTTTGATTGGCTGGAGTGCGGCAGCGCACGACCGATTGGCTGGGCCTCTCTCAGAGCGACGCGTGGCCACCTGCTGGAGGGAGAAGGCCTCGGCGAGCCACGCGCTGTGGGCTCTGGAGCTGCGGCTGTGGCCAAGCTGGCTGCCCGGCTTCCCCGCTCCCGCTCGCATCCGCGGCTGGCCCGCGCCCGCGTCCACTCGCGGCTGGGCCGGTCCCCCGTGTCGCTGTCCCTGACCCCCCCGCCCGCGCCGTCCCTGCCTCACCCGCCGTTGCCGGGACTCCCTCCGGGCTTGAGCCCCGCGCCGCCGCCGCCGACCTCGGCACTCGCCCTGGCGGAGCTGCCGCCGCTGCCTGCGCTCCCGCTGCGGCCCGCGCCGCTGGCTCCCTGGGGCCCAGGCGCCCACGTGGCGCTGCCGGAGCTGCCGCCCGAGGCCTGCGTGCCCGCGCCACCCGCTGCCGCGCTCGCCCTGCAGGACCTGCCGCGGCTCCCCGCGCCCGCGCCGCCGCCCGCGCACTTGTCATTGCCGCCGCTGCCAGAGGCCGCGGCCGCCGCCACTCCCGGTCCCGTGGGCGCGCGCGGCCGCCCGCCCCTCATCGCCGAGCCGCCCCCGCAGCCGCTGCCGCCGCTGCCTGCACGGCCCTCGCCCTTCAACCTGCTGGCGCCCCCCGTGCCTCGAGACTCCTGGCCACTGCCCGCCTTCCCCCCGCCGCTGCCGCCGCCGCCCCCGCCGCCCTACTTCTTCCTGTCTCCTCCCTGCTGAAGACCCGGCCCTCCCCGCCCAGGAGGGGCTGCGGGCGGGTGAGTAGGCAGCCCTACCTGGACCCAGGGACTGTGCCCCTCGCCGCCTTCCCCTCGGGCAGGTTCAGAAGGCGTGGGTCGGAGCACGGCCTGGGGAGAAGGGAGGGCGTGTCCGGAGCAGCTTAGGTTGGAGAAGGAAAGATCAGGCCTGAAAATAAACTCATTTGAAGATTGGAGTCATTTCTTCCATTTTTTCCTACTGCCTTACAAGAAGCCTCTGGCCTGGTCATTTGAGAATGGAACTAATTCCCTGTACTGATAAACTGGCTGGTGATCTGGGCGGGTGGGGCTGAGGAGCCCACAGCACACCGCTCGAGAAAATGAAAACAAAAAACTTGAAATACTTTTACTGCTGCTGCTGCTAAGTCACTTCAGTCGTGTCCGACTCTGTGCGACCCCATAGACGGTAGCCCACCAGGCTCCGACGTCCCTGGGATTCTCCAGGCAAGAACACTGGAGTGGGTTGCCAGTATGCAAAATGTCTCATTTTCTCTTATATAATAAAAGGTTTGAATACTATCACTAAAGTCCTCTGCTCAAGTTTGTATGGCTTCTTGGAAACTCAGACATGCCTTCTAAGTCTTAAGAAGTCAAACTTTCAGCTGAAATAGATCCTAGGGTCCCCTGGGCCCGGGAGCACCAGGAAACCAGTGGTGCTGATGGACAATCGATACTTGGCCTTGGAACAGGAGTGTCACATGCAAGGGCTGTGAAGTCACACCGACAGGATAGGAAAGCTCCCAGGGTGAGTCATGAGAGGAAGCCCCTGTCCTCTCCGCATCCTTACCACCCGCTTCCACCCCCCTTCTCCCCAGCGTGTACAGCACAGAATAAAGTTCCCTTTGTTACTCAGGTGGCTTGGGCTCAGGTAACCAGGCAGACGCCCTATCTCAGTGGGCTCTTCTACAGCAGATCAGGAGTGGTATCAGGAAGCCAACTTGACCTCGGCGGACCTCTGAGAGCCTGGGACCCAGGAGCAAGAAAGGAAGTGGATGAGTTTCCCGAGACTGCTGTAGCAAACCACCACAAACTGGGTGACTTAAAATAGGAGTTTATTCTTTCCTGGTTCTGGAAGCCAGAAGTCCAAAATCAGGATGTCCCCAGGCCACACTTCTTCCCAAGGGTCTAGGGTAGCATTCTTCCTTGACGTTTCTGGCAGTTCCATGTGTTCCTTGGTTTGTGACTCCATCACTCCAAACTCTGCCTCCATCTTCAGAGGACCTTCTCCCTTGTATCTGTATCTCATATCTCACCCCATCTTTTTTCTCTTATGACACTTGCCATTGAATACAGGGCCCACCCTAAGTCCAGAATGATTAAGGATTAAGTAATTAAGGATCTTGAGACATTCCAGAGCTTGGATTGTTCAGTTGATAAGTCGTGTCTGACTCTTTGGGACCCTGGGGATCACAGCATGCTGGGCTTCCGTGTCCTTCATCATCTCCCGGACTTTGCTCAAACTCATGTCCATTGAGTTGGTGATGCCATCCAACCATCTCATCCTCTGTCGTCCCCTTCTCCTCCTGCCTTTAATCTCTCCCAGGGCTTGGGAGCCACCCTCATCTATACAGGCAGTGTCCTCCTGCTGTGGGGCTGACCCACCTGCCATGCTCTCTTTCAGTTTCCCTAAACCGTGTTTTAGGCTCTATCCTTTGCTAAACCTGAGACTTGGGTGCCCTTGGAGTCCCTGAGCAGGACCCAACAGACCTAGTGTCTTGATAAAGCTCTCAGTGAGTGAAAGTCGCTCAGTCGTGTCCAACTCTTTGTGAGTCGAATTTGTGAACTCTTTGCCAGGGAATTCTCCAGGCCAGAATACTGGAGTGGGTAGCCTTTCCCTTCTCCATGGAATCTTCCCAACCCGGGTCTCCCGCATTGCAAGCGGATTCTTTACCAGCTGAGCCACAAGGGAAGCCTCAGTGACGAACGAGAAAAATAGACTGACTTTCCCCTGAGCTGAATGGTGGCCCAGTCCCCATGGCTGCCAGCTCACTGCTTCCTCTCCCCTCTTTGTGTCCTATGGCCCTCCTGCCCTCTGAGCCAAGACTCAGACAGTAAACAAAGACAAGACAACGTGGGCTCCTAAAGAAGACAACATTCTCAGAGCTTCAGATGGATAACTGCTGCTGGTGGAAAGCTGACAAGTATGACTGATAATAAAGTTAATCGTTACCCAGTCAATGGAGCCGGCACAGGTTTACAAGTGAAACTGTCATTATGCTCACACACACACACACACACAATCAATACCTCCAATAAATCCTAAGATATGCAGGGCACATGGGGCCTGGGCCAGTGGCCCTAGAGTTCGGCAGGGCAGGCTTCTCCCTCTGGTTTATAGCCAGGTGACACCGAGATTAGGCAGTTGTGAATTTGCCCAGCGAGACCTGTGTGGGGTTGACACCAGGTCTAACCCAGAGTCCACTGATCTGTGGGTGGCAAGCCAACACAGCCCTTTCTGCAACAGGGACACATGCTCGCGTACTAAGTCACAAAGTCTCGTGCCCACCTCTTTGCAACCCCATGAACTGGGCCCCGCCAGGCTCCTCCATGAGATTCTCCAGGCAAGAATCCTGGAGTGGGTTACCATTTCCTCCTCCAGGGGATATTCCCAGCCCAGAGATGGAACCCGAGTGTTTTATGTCTCCTGAATTGTCAGGCAGGTTCTTTACCACTGGCATCACCTGGGAAGCCCCGCTATAGGAACGCGGACAGGGTGAAAGTGACCCCAGGTGGAGGGTGGCTTCCCGCATAGTCAGACGCAGGGGGATGTGTTTACGGAGGCTCAGCCCGGCCATGGACAGATGGCACTGCCTCGGGGAAAAGTGCACCAGGAGGCCCAGCTCACCATCGGGAAGTTCAGTGATGCTGGGCATGGAGCCTGTGGCTTTGAAGTTGGTCTGTGGTTGCACCAGGCTTGTCCTGTTTCCCACGTGTTTTCTTGGCCAAGTTCCTTCGCTCTCTGAGCTTCCTTCCCTGCCTATAAAATGGGGGTGTGAGCTCAGGAAAATTATTACTGGGATGTCAATTTCCTCTGCTCCTTTTGGTTCAGCAGCCGGGGGCTTTCTGCCTCTATATCAGGGCCTCAGGAAATGGGGTGACACAGCCTTTGGGGTTGTTGTGCAGCCCCCATAGCCACCTCCTGACCCCTGGTGGCTCTGGTCAGTTCCCCCTCTTTTGTCCTGTTCCCCTGTAAGGGGATCGAGATGGACTATAGGGTTGGCACTGACCCGTCCCCCCTCGCCTCCATCTGAGCCCCGGTCTCTTGGGCCACCTGAGCCTCCAGCCCCTCCGCCCTCCTGAAGAGAAAAAAGGTTCGATTTGGCTCTTTCACTCCTCGGTTTCCTCCCCGCTTCTCCCCGCCCCCCACCCCCTGAACAGCAGGGAAGGTTCCCCTCCCACCTCTCTCCCTGGAGGCGGCGATTCCTGGGGACTTGGTAAATTGTCATTGAGATGGTAACTTCACAGTGGGGGTGCTGGTCTCTCCCCAACAATGGCCTTCCAACCCGAGTCCCTGCCCCTCTGTAGACCCCAACTTTAACCCTTCAGTTCCCAGATCCTACTGAATCAAGGCTGACCAGAAAACCCTAGAGAGGGCCCGGGGCCTCCTAGCTGTGGCCTAAGGAGGGCTGAGGGCTGAGGGTGGGCGGCACATTCCAGCCCCGGTCCTCCCCCCTCCTTGTTCTCTGACGAATGTCCCCACGTTGACTCCCCCTCTGAGCTGTGGGAGTAGGTGCCTTATCAGGAGGGAGAAGAGCAGAGATGTGTGGCAGGTGTGGCTGGGATTGGTCTCTGGGGGCAACAGTGAGAGGGGGCATCTTCATCTCCTGAGCGCCCACCTCCCACGAGGCTGCACGAGGGGCAGTGTAGAGGGTAGATGATGGGATCTAGGAAACCTAGGGGCCGCTTAGTGCCATCTCTGGGCACAAGCTTACCTGGTGTGTGCAGTGCTGCCACGAGGCCCTGTCGCCTAGGTGGGGCGGGCAGGCGGGCAGGGTAGAGCCGCCAGTGGGCTTGGTGGGCCTCAAAAGCAAGGCGTCCCTGACGCTTCTTCCCTGGGCTTCCCCGGTGACTTAGACAGGAGAGAATCTCCCTGCAATGCAGGAGACCCAGGTTCGATCCCTGGGTGGGGAAGATCCCCTGGAGGACGAAATGGCAACCCACTCCAGTATTCTTGCCTGGAGAATCCCACGGACAGAGGAGCCTGGAGGGCTACAGTCCATGGGGTCGCACAGAGTCAGACATGACTGAACGACTAACACAGTAAAGCCAGTTCTGACTGCAGGATGACCCACTGTCCCCGTCCCCCGCATCCTGATGCAGGACTCTGCTCAAACTAGTAATTACCAGGCAAATCAAGATGAGCTGGTGGCCTTATACTCTGGGCCAGAGGCAGACTGTCTCCAGGCCTGGAGAGAGAAAAGGCCCCAGGCTGGGGCTGTCCAGGATGGGAGGCCTTTTGTATGCGCGGGTCGGTGGGCCCTCCTGAGAACGGGGCTGGTTGCCGCCTGACACCTACCCAAACCTGTGTGACTGGATTCCTGGCAGCCCTGGAGGGAGCCCACTGAAGGCTTGCCTCTATTTGCCCTTCTTCTTTCTCCACATCCCCCCTTCCCCCATGAAATGTGAGTCCTCAGGGGCCTGGACGAGCTGGACAACCCACCCTTGCTTCCCCCTGCTCATTCCAGCCAGCAGGGAGCTCTGGTTATTTCCCAGCCTTTGCATCAGCACCCTCCTCCCCACTCTCAGGCCAGGGCAACCAGGTTGGCCAACACTCTGCTCCTCTCTGGGCAAGGTCTCTGCCCGTCTCTGGGGAGGCTCCCCAGCCACTGGAGTCCACTGGTCAGACCCTCTGATTGGCACTGGCCTCAGTCTCTCCGCCTGCAATGCGGGAGGCCTGGGTTTGATCCCTGGGTTGGGAAGATCCCCTGGAGAAGGGAACGGCTACCCACTCCAGTATTCTGGCCTGGAGAATTCCATGGACTGTATAGTCCATGGGGCCTCAAAGAGTTGGACAGGACTAAGTGACTTTCACTCACTCAGTCTCTTCATTTAAGGGGGAGGGATTCTCCTGCTTTTCTGGGGGTGCCCATCCCTTTACAGATCTGATCAAGATATAAACTTCTTTTCCAAAGAATTGCTGAAAGCTGTTCCCAGAGCATTGCAGCCACTTGAAGTTAGAATTCTTTGTAAATGCAGCCCCACTGGGTGGACGAGGAGGACAAGGGGATGACCTCTCCCCCAGGGTCCCAAGCAGAGCAGAGCAGCTACTAGGTGTTCATGGGGGGGGCGGTGCCCTCCCATCCCTGCCCCCATAGGCCAGATGAGCTCCAGCTTCCGCAGAGGGAGTGGGGGGAGAGGAGAGGCTCTCCCCCTGGAGTCCTCCCCATCACCCTGGAGATAGGAATTTTTATCAGCCCCCAACTCCCTTTTCACACAATAAAGCTCAGTGCTTAGTACCCAGGGAGGGGCTTGAAGGAGCTTATGCCTCCCCTCTAAATGAGGGGCTGCTGTTTGTGGGTCCTGTGAGGTTTCTCAAAGGGGTCTTTGACCCAGGGAGGCTTGACCTTCTATGAATTTGCTCCTGGCTGGGGAGGTGGGTAGGTTGGAGGGGGAGCGGGAAGGATTTGAGCCATGGTCTGTGTGACCCCCAGGCTGGGCTGTTTCCACAAGGGGAGTCCTGGGCTCTGATGGGGTCTTCAGGAAGGGGTGTGCGTCCTGAGTTCTGCGAGGCAGGACTCAGGGACTCCCAAGTCACCTGGGCCTCACCCACCTCGCCCTCCCCTGTGGTGTCTCCCCAAACAGAGCCGGGCGCTGGGCTGTCCCCCAACCAGGGTTCACCCCCTTCTACTCTCCCCCTTCCCCCACCATCACAAGAGGCTCTTTATCCCCCGGCCCCACGACACCCTCAGCCACTCAGCTCAGCCCCCAGTGGCAGCAACAGGAGGGGGAAGGCACACCTGAGCTGAAGTCAAGGTAGTGGTGGGGGGTGGTTTTCTAGGCCGTTGCCTGGGCGATGCCACCTGAGCTGGGCGCCAGGCACCTGTCGCCAGGGGAACAATGCGGGCGGGGCCCTCTCCCTCGGGAGCCACCAGAGCCACTAGGCTGAGACGGGAGATGGATCAGATTCCAGAGTGCTGGGTGGGTGGGCTGGGGGGACAAGGGTGTGTGATACTGGGGAAGCTGGTGCATCTGCAACATGAAACAGAAACAAAATGGGGAGGGGGAGAGCAAAGACAGCGGGGGGCCGGGTTTCAGGAGGCTCAGCATGGTGCCCAAGGGGTCCTCCCACTTTCAGCCTGAGTCAGGGCCAGTCCTGTCTCCTCCTCATTCCTTTGTCCCTGTGTCCCCACAGGCATGGAGGTTCTTTCCTCCCCGGTTCGTTCCTGGTCACCAATCCCCCTGCGACTCTGAGCCCCCCCACCCCCAGCCCTGCCTCCTCCCATCACTCCGGCTCCTCCCCCTCCTCGGCCTTAAAACCCCTCTTCGGCAGCCAGGATTCCTCAGGTGGCACCGCCGAGTGAGCTGCTCAGGCCCAGAACCTGCGCCAAGCCCCGTCAAGGGACGTGGCTCGGCTTGGCTCTCCTCTGCCGGCAGGTGGGTCGGCGGGAGAGTCTGTGCAAGCTGGTCAGACGGTCAGACGGCGGCGGCGGGACCGACTGCAGGGCACCTGAGGGGCAACGGAACCCGCTTGGGAACGGCAGCCACTCAGCTGAGCGAGACTGAGGGTGGATTTGTTGCTGGGGGTTCAGAGACACATCTGTGAAGGGCACAGAGCAAGGAGGTGCCTGCAAGAGGCTCTCGGATGTGGTGAGTGCTGTGTGGGTCAGAGGACGCTGACGCGCTCTTGCTGGACACAGAGACCCCCCACCTGCGTTCCCACAGGCGTGGAGCATCAGACCCACTCCTCTGATCAACCGGGCCGCTTAGAGTGGGGAAGACCTGACTGAGGGAGGGGACAGATGGCTTCCACTGGCCTTGAACTCCTGGGTATGACCCTGGCTGTGCTGGGCTGGCTGGGGACCCTGGTGTCCTGTGCCCTGCCCCTGTGGAAGGTGACCGCCTTCATCGGCAATAGCATCGTGGTGGCCCAGGTGGTGTGGGAGGGGCTGTGGATGTCCTGTGTGGTGCAGAGCACGGGCCAGATGCAGTGCAAGGTGTACGACTCGCTGCTGGCGCTGCCGCAGGACCTGCAGGCCGCCCGGGCCCTCTGCGTCATCGCCCTCCTGCTGGCCCTGCTCGGAGTGCTGGTGGCCATCACGGGCGCCCAGTGCACCACCTGCGTGGAGGACGAAGGAGCCAAGGCCCGCATCGTGCTCACCGCGGGAGTCCTCCTCCTCCTTGCGGGCATCCTGGTGCTCATCCCCGTGTGCTGGACGGCCCACGCCATCATCCAGGACTTCTACAACCCCATGGTGGCCGAGGCCCTCAAGCGGGAGCTGGGAGCCTCCCTCTACCTGGGCTGGGCCGCGTCCGCCCTTCTTCTGCTGGGAGGGGGGCTACTGTGTTGCACGTGCCCCCCGCCTCAGATCGAGCGGCCCCAGGGACCGAGGCTGGGCTACTCTATCCCCTCCCGCTCGGGGGCATCTGGGCTGGACAAGAGGGACTACGTGTGAGGCAAATGTCCCAGGAAGCCTGCTGCTGGAAACCTTGACCTTGTGCTGGCTGCCCCGCTCTCAACCTTGCCTTCCACTCTCACCCCTCTGCCAGGTGGAACCCACTTTCCAGAGGCAGGAGCAGGCCTGGCTGCAGAGCTAGTCTCAGCACCCGGCCCGAGTGAGCCTAGACCCTCCTCCGTGGAGGCCCCACCTGCAGCCTGGCCAGTGCTCCTGCTTCTTTCTTCTTCTGTCCTGGATTCAGGCTGGTCCTCCTCTTCCCGAGTCCTCCCTTGCTCCCAGAACCTGGGCTTCACCCAAAGAGCAGTAGCTCCTTATGCCTTCTCTGGCCTGGAGTTGGCCCTCTCTGCCTGGCCACTACCGGGATCCAGAGCAGCTGCTCTCCTCTAGGCCCAGAGACCCTGCCCATCACCTTCCCCCCTCACCCCACCTTCAAGTAGGGAATAAACAGAGCATTTGTAACTCAGAATAAACAGAGTATTTGTGGTTGGGCTGGGAAGACCTGATGGCCTCCCGTGGGTTTGTCAGGCAAGGCCTGCTCCAGGTCATGCCCAGGCAGTGACCTCACTCAGGCCATGCGAGTCACGGGGCAGGGGACGGAACACGGGAGGTGTGACAGTCATGCCCACCTTCTCCTGCCAGTCTGGCATTCAGCAACCTCCCCAGCAACACCAAAGGTAAGTAATCAAACAAAACATGCTTTATTTAGTAACAACTGGTGAGTGTGGGCAGGATATGGGAAGTGCACAGGGGCTGGAGTAGGAGGGTCAGGGGTCAGCACAAGGGGAACATGACTCAGGATGCAGGAGCCAGAGGTCAGAAGACTTGGAGACTGGCGGGTCTTTGGTAACTTATCACCTGCTCTTCTGGAGGCTACATAAGGCTCGAGAGCCCCTGGGGGTTCCAGAGGCTTGACCAGCAAGGAAAGGCTTGTCCTATGGAGGCCCTGGCCCCAGCACCAGCAGGGCACAGCGTGGTATCCTTCACATGGGGACCACAGTTCCAGGTTGGTCTCTAAGAGAGGGTTGTCCAGGGTGGAGAACAATCCAGAAACTGAAGCATCACCTTTTTGGCTCCATCTTCCAAAGTGAGGAACACCAGTAGCAGACCCCAGGTAGGTTATCAAGTGGATTAACCACTGCCCCCCACCCCCAATAAGAAGCCAAAACAATCCCAAAGCTGTTATGGATCACCATCTCCATGACTCCAGTGCAGTGGGTTAGACTCCACTGTCAAAGGAGCCCCCACTCCCCTACCCAAATTAGACGTAATTCTTAGTGGGGTATTCGGAGGGACCCCGAGAGGCGGTATGTGGGGCTGATACTGAGTATCGGGCCATATAATGGCTGGAGCTCCGGGAGCCCCCAGAGGGGCAGGTGCAGCACAGTAGCCCCCCACCCAGCAACAAAAGGCCGGAAGCCGCCCAGCCCAGGTAGAGGGAAGCTCCCAGCTCCCGCTTTTGGGCCTCGACCACCAGAGGGTTGTAGAAGTCCTGGATGATGGTGTGGGCGGTCCAGCACACAGGGATCAGGGTCAGGACCCCCGAGATGACAAAGATGATCCCAGAGGTGAGCACCAGGCGGGCCTTGGAGTCCTTGTCCTCCACGCAGGTGGTGCACTTGGCTCCGGCAAGGTAGACCAGCAGGCCAAGCAGGGCCACGAGGAGAGTGATGACGCAGAGGGCCCGGGCGGCCTGCAGGTCCTGCGGCAGCGCCAGCAGCGAGTCGTACACCTTGCACTGCATCTGGCCCGTGCTCTGCACCACGCAGGACATCCACAGCCCCTCCCACACCACCTGGGCCACCACGATGCTGTTGCCGATGAAGGCGGTCACCTTCCACAGGGGCAGGGTGCAGGACACCAGGGCATTCACCCAGCCAAACAGAGTCAGGACGATCCCCAGGATTTGCAGACCAGCGGAAGCCATGGCGAGGCTGGGGCTGAGACGCTGCGCTGGGGGACAAAAGTAGAGTAAGGGTAAGACCAGCTGGCTCAGCCCCTCATTCTCAATGAACGCTAGGTCCCTTGCCACATGCCATAGCCACCACACAGGACACCAAGAGTATGAACCCTGGAAGTCAGTTTGAACCCTGTACATGGGCAAGGCACGCTCCAAGCCTTATTTTCTCAAGGGCAAATGAGCATTTAATGCTTCAGCATTAATTTTTCTCCCTAGGAAATGGCAGCCCACTCCAGTATTCTTGCCTGGAGAATCCCATGGACAGAGGAGCCTGATAGGCTACAGTCCATGGGGTCGCAAAGGGTCGGACAGGCAAAGAGTCGGACACAACTGAGCGACTTCACTTTCACTTTCTTTTCAAGCAAATGCTGGGGTTCCATTGTGGCTCAAACAGTAAAGAATCCACCTGCAATGCAGGAGATCTGGGTTTGATCCCTAGGTTGGGAAGATCCCCTGGAGAAGGAAATGGCAACCCATTCCAGGATTCTTGTCTGGAGAATTCCATGGACAGAGGAGCCTGGTGAGCTACAGTCTGCAGGGTTGCAAAGACATGACTGAACTACTAACACACACACACACATGTAAAGGTTAGCTAGCCATGGCCCTTTGGGTACAAAGGGATAAAAGGGATGAAACAACAGGATGCAATTTTTCAGTAGTTTCCACAGGGCAAATGGGTGGTGGGTTGGCTCTAGCCATGAATTCCAGGCTTAAAACTTAGTTTTAACACCAAGAACAGATCCAAGTTTCCTCTTAGCATCCAACGTAAGTGTCCAAACCCTTCACCCCAACTTGGATCCATGCCCCAAAACAGGTGGCTGCTAGTTTGATTTTAAGATATAGTGTGGACGGTGGCCAGACAGTCCTGGCCTTGCTCACCACTGCCTGGTTCAAACCAGCTCCACCCATTCAAAACCTGGATGGGGCAGGAGAGGTGGAGAAGAAACACAACAAAACAATAACACCAGCCCTTCCCACCCAAAGTACTTCCTTTCCCAAGGTCCCCAGCTGCCCCCTGGAGTCCTGCCCTCTGCCCTGCCTACACAACAGACTCCCAAGGTTGGTGACATTTTCTTGTGTATTCTTGCCCCAAATGCCATCCTCTTAGGGCCCAATTTCCCCTAAATTGGGGGAAACTCCACCTTTGGAGTCTGTCCAGTGAACCAGCTCCTCTGGGGCAACTCTGGCCCCCTCACATCCTCATTTGTCTCGGAGGTCGTTTGGGGGGCGATCAGTTCCTTTCAGGGTCCCCCTATGATCCTCCATTGCACAAAGTTCCCGCGCACGGCTGGGACCTAAACTTAGCACCAGCCCCAGCGGGTGGCCAGAGGGCAGACTCTCCATTCCTTTGCACCGCGCCCATAACCCTGGAGAACTCATGACCTCAGGGGAGACCGGACGGGGCGGGCCGTACAGCGCCAATCCCAACCCCAGGGTCAGCCCTCCAGGCCTCTCCTCCCGGGTTAGGGTGGGGGCCACGCTAGCCTAGGCACCCGGCACCTCAGCCTTACAAGCGCGCCCCTGCTCTCGGCCCCTTCCCTTTCCACGCGCTATGGCCTCGGCTCATCCGAGGGCGTCCCCTCCAGCTCTCGATCCCTATTTCCCCTGAGTCTGGCCCGAAGGAGGGTGTCCTCAGCCCCCCGCCGTGGAAGCCGCGCACCCTGGAGGGGCCTAAGGGCGGCGCTCGCCGCGGGGTCCGCTCGTACAGGTGAGGGGGAGAAGGGCTCGGCCCTAGAGAGCAGCACAGGTGGGGGAGGGGCTCCCGGGTTTCGGTGCCTTTGTCCTGGGCAGGGGGAGGGGCACTTAACCCTTTCGCCGAAGGACCCCTTCAGGGCCCCGGTTCGGGTGCAGGCGTCCCCCCGCCCCCAGGGGCTCGCGGTCAAATCAGCTCAGGTTCGTCTCATGCACCGCAACCCAACTCTGCCACGACCCATGCGCCCCGCAATCCCCGGTGTCTACCCCTTCCCCCACGACAGGCGCACCTGCCCAGTCTCACCTGAGGAGTCCACAAAGACTCTGAGTAGCCGGCAGAATGTGGAGATGGGGGCGGAGGCGGGGGTCTTTAAAGAGGCAGTGACGTCACCGGCCCACCGCCCTGGGGAGGGGCAGAGACCCTTGTCCGACTTGCGGCGAATCCCAACCTGGTCAGTAAGGGGCGCTCGAGCCTGCAGCCTCTGCTTGCACACCTCTGGCCCGGGCCCCTGGTAGCACCCGGCTGCAGTTCTGCCCGCTGGGAAGGCGCGCGGTGCGGGGCCGAACAGAGCTCGGGTCTGGACTCCGGAACTCACCTAACCTTCCCGAGCCTCATTTCACTCCGAAAAAGGGAGACAGCATTTTACCAGTCAATCCTAAAAGAAACCAATCCTGAATATTCATTGGAAGGACTGATGCTGAAGCTGAAGCTCCAATATTTTGGCCACCGAATGCGAAGAGTGAAGTGAAGTGAAGTGAAAGTCGCGGCTGACTCTTTGCGAGTCCACGGGCTATACAGTCCATGGTCTACCCCCACTGGGGCTGGATTCCTTACCAGCTGAGCCACAAGGGAAGCCCAAGAATACTGGAGTGGGTAGCTATCACTTCTTCAGGGGACTTTCCCAACCCAGGAATCGCACCGGGGTCTCCTGCATTGCAGGCTATCAGGGAAGCCCTGATGTGAAGAGCGGACTCATTGGAAAAGACCCTGATGCTGGGAAAGATTGAAGGCAGGAGGAGAAGGGGACGACAGAGGATGAGATGGTTGGATGGCATCACCGACTCGATGGACATGAGTTTGAGCAAACTCAGGGAGAGAGTGAAGGACAGGAAGGTCTGGCGTGCTGCAGTCCATGGCGTCGCAAACAGTCGGACACCACTGAGCAACTGAACAACAAACATCAACAAATGTCCCAAGGTAGAAATGAAACGACACAGTAGTATTATTTTTGTTATATTATTATACCCTCGGGGCCCTTAAGAAAGCTGCAGTTATTTCTGAGATGGGTTGTTTCGTGTCAGACCCGCTCCCTCGCCCAACACACACCTCCCGGGCTTCAGCCACCGAGAAGGCAAGGCCACATCTGCCTCTCTTTGGCATTCTGGCCGCTCCGGCGCAGAGGAGGCGTTTGTTGAGGGAATGCCTAAACTTAGCGGGCGGGGCAGGGCGGGATGGGCCGTCTAGGGGCGGATCGTGGGGGCCGGGCCAAGACGAGGGGTCCGCCCCGGAAGGCGGGGGCGGGGGCGGGGCCGCCGCTGTGTGCCCGGGTCCACGGGTGGCGAGCGCAGACGGCAGCGGCTGCCAGACGAGCACCATGGCTCCCTGCCCGCTACGCCCGCTGCTGCGGCTCCTCGTGCTGGGGCTCGGGCTGGCGCTGCTGCGCGCCGCGGCCGGGGAGCGAGTGCCAGGTATGCCGGTTCACGGCCGGGCGGGAGGGCGTGGGAGCGGGGGTAGTCCCCGGGCCGGGATCCGGGAGCCGGCACCAGGAGCCTAGAGGCGGGTCAGAACTGGGGGACCAGGCGGACACGGGGATCCGGGATCAGACAGTCCTCAGACACGGCATCCCCTGATCAGGAGAGGTCCCATCCCTCTCCCAGCTTCTTCCGTAGTCCGGGCCTCAGTTTCCCGCCTGTCCGACGTGGGGGGCGGGGTGTTTCTGTCCTGAGAGTCTGAACTCGGAAGTGGAGAAAGTTTGAGAGAGGGATGTCTCGTCTGGTAAGGCGGCACGCCCCCAACCTGATCAATACCAGGTCTGCCCACCCCGCCTTAACCGAAGAGTGGGGGGCTGTTGAGGGACACAGACCTCCGTGCCCCCTATACCATGTGGGGTGCCCCCTTCTATCCGGTGACTTCAGTGCCCAGCTATGCGGGGGGAGGGACCGGGGTCGGGCCCAGTGCCCGGGAATGAGTCACCCGCCTGCAGCGGGGTGGGGGGGCCGGTTATGGGGACCTGACTGCCCCCCCCCCCAAAGCGTTCCGCACTATGCCCCCTGCTCCCCTGCGCTGCCGTGTCCCGGTCGGGCCGTGCGGTCACCTGTGAGGAATGCGGAGGGCGACGGTGACTCACGTTATTCGAGCCGGGCCGACCCTGACCTCAGCCCCCAAAATAGCCGCGCCCCGCCCCCAGCCTCTGACCCGCGGCCCCCTCCCCAGGCACCACCCCCTGCTCTCGCGGCACCTCCTGGAGCGCGGACCTAGACAAGTGCATGGACTGTGCCTCGTGCCGGGCGAGACCGCACAGCGACTTCTGCCTGGGCTGTGAGTGGGGGCGGGGCCGGGGCAAGCAGACCCCAAGCTAGGGGAGAGGCTTGCGGGGTGGAGCGGGGGAGCAAGGGACTTGAGATCTGGGAAATTAATCGGGGTGGGGGGTGGAGGCTGGAGTGAGGAAGGGACTCTCGCCGGGGTAGGGACCTGGGGGAGGGAAGCCTGGAGGTTCCGATCTAGGGGGTGGGGCTGGCCTGAGAGGAGCGAGGTCTGACTTGAAGTCCCGCCCCCAGGCACTGCGGCCCCTCCAGCCCCCTTCAGGTTGCTGTGGCCCATCCTGGGGGGCGCCCTGGGCCTGGCCCTCGTGCTGGGGCTGCTTTCTGGCTTCCTGGTCTGGAGACGGTGCCGCAGGAGAGAGAAGTTTACCAGTAAGTATGTCCCCACCCGTCCACTGGCCCCCCATCATTTCTCAACATCTTCCCCACTCCTGACACCCCTCTTCTTATTTTGCAGCCCCCATCGAGGAGACCGGTGGGGAGAGCTGTCCTGGCGTGGCCCTGATCCAGTGACAGGGCGCGCCCCCTGCCAGCAGGAGGCTGTGCCCGCTCATCATTCATTCATTCATTCTGGAGCCAGCCCCAGCCTCCCAGACACAGCCAGAGCCAGGCTGCTCCAACCACAGGGGTGTGGAGGGATGGGGGACAGTGAATCACTTCTCTAAGGTCTGGGCCCAAGCTTCCGAAGGGCCTTCCAAGGTGTCTGACTGCCCTGTCTCTGGCTCCAGAATAGAAAAGGAGACCCTGGCTGGCTCATGCCAGACAGCTGACGCTAAGGAACCGCAGCATTTGCACAAGGGTCCCCACCCCCACCCCCACCATGGCCTGGGGGCCAGGCTGACCTGAGGGACCGACACAACACCAGGTCCCACCCACTCAGATGTACTGAAATTCCACCACTTGGGATCTCAGCCTGGGGGGTTAGGGACCTGTTCCTAACACTAGAGGGCTGGCCCTCTAATGGGGCTGGCCCTAAGACACTGCCCCCCTCGGACCCCCTAACACAGGGGAAGATATTTATTTGGGGAGAAAATGTGGAGGGGGAGAGAATTTATTAATAAAAGAATCTTTAACTTTAAATGGTTTGGAGAGTGGCATGATCCCAGCCTGACTTCCCAGAGCTGGAGGGGAGGAGTGAGTCACCGCGGGGGTGGGGGCGAGGCTCTGACTCACCCATTCTCAATGCCTGAGCCCAGCCTGCCAGGACCTGGCCGGCCGCGACCGTTTTCCAGGGAAGTGCTTGAGGAGAAATCCGGCATTCAGCACCCCTCCCTGCCCTCCCTTCCCCAAAGAGCCTGGGTTCCAGATTGAAGCTTTCATTCACTCAGCAATCTTTATTCAATTCTCAGCGGGGAAGGGATGGCCTCCTTTCCCATGTTCCTGCCCCTTCCACCTCAGGGCTCTGTGTCCTCTGTTGAGGGGAGGTCCTGTGCCCAGAGGCCTGGTCTGGAGGAAAAGCAGGGCAGCTGGTCCCTTCTTGGGAGTGCTGCTCTCCCTTGTTCAGGGGAAGAAGTGGGGGGGCCAGGGGCACTGCTCCCCAGATCTCAGAGCTCCATCATGTCCCCAGCTGGGGATGCAGGGTAGTGGGGGGTGGGAGTGTCCCCCAGCCTCAGCAGCCGGAGAGCCTCAGGGATCAGGTTCCCAGGGTAGCGCCAGAGAAGCAGCTCAGAGCAAGGGCTTCTGGAAGAGGAAATAACAGGGCACAGGGGCAGAGGCTGGCCTGGCAGAGCCACGCCCCACCTGGTCCAGGTCCCCAGGGGCTCCTGGACTGCTGGCACCTTCCAAGGAGCCAAGTAGGGAAACAACAGAGGTTGGCGAGAAGCTAAAAATAGCAGTGTGAGGCAGAGCCTGGAAATGGGCTCCTAGGACTGGGTATGATCCCCTGGAAGGCCCAGCTGGCGGACTGTGGATGGTGCCTACCTGAGTGGGGGCAGAGCTGGGGGGAATGCTCTGGGGGGGCTGCAGTAAGGGTGGTCATTGTGCAGGCTGAGTCGAGAGAAGTGGGTGGCCATGTTCTCCTCGGACAGGAACTGCTTGCGCAGGGGCTCCCTGGGGAGAGACGGGGAGGCAGGAAGGCTGGGATTCAGAGGAGAGGTAGCCTGATGGGGACCTGAGATGACGGAGGACTTGATGGGAGTCCCTCCCTGCCCCCAAACTCACTGCTCCTCCTCCAGGCGCCGCTTGGTGCTCATGGGCACAGCTCCTCGGAGAGGGGAGCTGGGAAGAAAAGAGAGCTAGGAGCACCCCACCCTCTTGGCGCCATCCCCAGGATCTGCCCGCCTGAGCCTGCAGCGTCAGCCAGCAGCCCCCCGGCCCATGCCTGTCGCTGACGTCTAAGTCACCCTCTCTCCCAGACCATCCAGGAGCCTGCCTCGGAGGTCTCCAACCTTATCTCAGCTTATGCCCAAGCCCTGCCAATTAGCCCCACCGCGTGTCATCCTGCAGACCTGCTCGAGGCCCCAGCCAAAACTCCTGGGACCCTGGGCCGGGCCCACCCAGGGCCCCCCACACCCACACACACCTCGCGTCCAGGCCTCCAGAAGCCCCCGAGGCGGCCCGCGGGTCGCGCTGGGCCCGACCCTGGGGGCCTCGCTCCAGGGGTTGCTGCAGGATCATTGGGGTTCGGGGTCCTGCGGGCAGAGGGGTGGGATCCAGGCGGCAGGGGCGGAGCCTTTGAGGGCGTGACCCAGCGCGTGGGGCGTGGCTTTAGGCGCGCGCGCGGCCAGGTTCCGCGCAGGCGCGGAAGAAGAACCGCACGCAGCTGGAAGGCGGGTCTGCTCAGCGGGGTGGGGGAGGGGACCCGACGTAGCGGGGTCGCGGTGGGCGCCACTTGGTGTTGGGGTGTCTTCTCGGTGGTCACCTCTGCTCCTGGGACTTGGGTTACGCGGTGGCCGTCTTCACGCCGGCCGGCCAACAGTATCGGGTAGGTGAGGAACCGCGAAGGGGAGGCGCCCACTGGTACTTCCGGACTCGTGAGGCTGCGTTGCGGGCGGAGCACTCTGGGACTTTTAGTTCTCTTGATGGAGCGAGCGGCGCAGCAAGCGGTGCCTCTGGGTCAGGTGAGGGGGGGCGATGCGCAGTGCCTTCTGGGATTTGTAGTTCACGCCCGGCTCCGAAGGGGCACGGCAGGGAGTCGTGCCCTGAGCCCTGTTTTGCGTGGGCTGTTGGTGGGATCGGATTCTGACCCGGGGGAGGGAGGATAACCCAGAAATACCTCAGGGGCCTAACGTGAAAGTCACAGGATGCGGATCAGGGGTCAGTACGTTTTTCTGTATTGGAGTAATAGAGTAGTTTTTTAAGCAGTTTCTGAGCGAAGACAGAAACTGCGACGCTATGTACAGTAGCTCATCCAATCATGACAAAATCTCCCATGAGCTCTATTTGACAGTTAAGGAAACCGGGAGGAGAGGCTGAGTCTTTGCTCAGATTTCCACTAGGCATCATGCCTCAGCTCTCCCCTTCCTCACCTCCCTGGAGCCGCCCCTGGGACTTATATGGGCAAGGCCCACTTGGTGGGCTGTCTCAAAGGAGAACTGGGTGGTGGGAGGCCTGACTGCGCAGGGGAAGCAGGAAGGAGTATGTGGATCAGAGGTCTCGGATGCCCCAGCCTGCCTTCATCCAGCCTCTCTCCACAGATGGAAGTGTTTCAGGCCCTGCAGCGGCTGCACATGACCATATTCTCCCAGAGCGTCTCACCCTGTGGGAAGTTCCTGGCAGCTGGCAACAATTATGGACAGATAGCTATCTTTAGGTACCCTTGCCCCTGCTCCCCACTGTCCATGAGCTCTGGCAGTTGGCCCTCTGGGGGGCTAATGCCCCCTTCTTCTGACACTCAGGCCCCTCTCCCCTTTCCCTTCAGCTTGTCTGCTGCTTTGAGCTCCGAGGCCAAAGAGGAAAGTAAGAAGCCCATGGTGACCTTCCAAGGTGGGTGCAGGCATTGAGTCTGGCTTGGGGGACCCCAGGGTGGATGACAGGAGCAGGACGAGGTCACTCAGCTTCTGTGCTTCCTTTTAGCCCATGACGGGCCCGTCTACAGCATGGTCTCCACCGATCGACATCTGCTGAGTGCTGGGGATGGGGAGGTGAAGGCCTGGCTTTGGGCGGAGATCCTTAAGAAGGTGAGTGTGGAGCTGGGGGAAGGGCGAGGTACCCAGACACAGAGAGAGCCTTTGAGGCCACCCAGTGCATGGGGTCACAGAGAGTCATATGATTCAGCGATTATACAACAAGCATTTCTCTCCATGAAGGGCTGTAAGGAGCTGTGGCGTCGTCAGCCCCCATACAGGTGAGCCAGGCCCTGTGAGCAGAGGGCACCTGGGGGTGAAGGTGCCACCTCACCAGAGTTGACTCTGCTTTCCTTCCCTCAGGACCAGCCTGGAAGTACCTGAGATCAATGCTCTGCTTCTCGTGCCCAAGGTTTGAGTCCTTCGTAAATTCGGGGCTCTTCCCTGTCCTGTTTTTGGCCCAGATTTTGATCCTTCCCCTCTCCCTGGCCTGACTTGACCCTGACTTCTGACTCCATCCCGCCTTCCTCTGCAGGAGAATTTGCTCATCCTGGCGGGGGGAGACTGTCAGCTGCATGCGATGGACCTTGAGACAGGGACCTTCATGGTGAGAGAGCAGGGCCGGGGGAGCAGGGGCAACGGTGTTCCTCCTGGGTCTTGTCCTGACACTGCCCCTCTCCCTGCAGTGGGCCCTCCGGGGCCACACGGACTACATCCACTGCTTGGCACTGCGGGAGCGGAGCCCGGAGGTGCTGTCGGGCGGCGAGGATGGGGCCGTGCGGCTTTGGGGTAAGGAATGTCGCATTGGAGGGAAGACTGGTGGTAAGGGAGGCTGGGGCGAGGAGGATGCCTCTCATGGTTCTTCCTCCGCAGACCTGCGCACAGCCAAGGAGGTCCAGACAATCGAGGTCTACAAGCACGAGGTGAGGGCACACCCCACGCTCTGTCCTCCCTTCTTCCTTCCTGGGCATCTCCGATGTCTTCATCTTCTGCTCTGTTCTCCTCCCTCCCAGGAGTGCTCGAGGCCCCACAATGGGCGCTGGATCGGATGTTTGGCAACTGACTCGGACTGGATGGTGAGCCAGGCAGCATGCAGGCTGGGGTGGCAGCTCGGGCCTTGTCTGGCTGAGGGCCCATGGCTCACAGTAACTGGGGACCCCCATCTTTCTGCCCAGGTCTGCGGAGGAGGCCCAGCACTCACCCTCTGGCACCTCCGATCCTCCACACCCACCACCGTCTTCCCCATGCGGGCGCCACAGAAGCACGTCACCTTCTACCAGGACCTGGTGAGGCCCTCTGTCTTGTTTCTGCTGTCCCTGCCCCGCTCTTCCTCCAGCCCTGAACTCTGAGCTCTCTCCCTGTCTTGCACAGATTCTATCAGCTGGACAGGGCCGCTGTGTCAACCAGTGGCAGCTGAGTGGGGAGCTCAAGGCCCAAGTGCCTGGCTCCTCCCCGGGACTGCTAAGCCTCAGCCTCAACCAGCAACCAGCAGCCCCTGAGTGCAAGGTAGGTCCGGGCAGGGGTGGTGGGGACCCTGGGAGGCCAGGGTGTTGGGGCAGGTCAGTCACTCCCCTGTTGTTTCTAGGTCCTGACAGCTGCGGGCAACAGCTGCAGAGTGGACGTCTTCACTAATCTGGGCTACCGAGCTTTCTCTCTGTCCTTCTGACCTCCAACAGCGTCTCCACCTCCATCTCAGGGGTTCACAGTGTTTTCTTCTTTTTTTTATACAAATAAAATTAGTGGCTTTTTTTTTCAATGTACTTTCTTCCCAAGAACAGAGGCCAAGTCGGTGTAATGATTTATATATTATTCTGTCTGATCTTGATACATAAATACCCACCCCCATCCCCGACCCGCAGCTGAGGGCCAGGGGGCTTAATGCCTAGAAAAGATAGATTTATGTAGATTTGATAAACAGCTCTGCCACACGTGCCCCTGCCACCCGTCTGGGGTCTCTGGCCCCCAAAGCTGGCCCCTGCTCCCAGTGAGCCCTTGCCCAGCCTCCAAGGGAGGGGAGGGCACCAGCTGCCTTTGGCAGACAATCGGGACCCATCGCTCCGTTGGCCAGAAAAGGAAAGTGAGCCAAGAGGGCAAAGCCAGCCCTGCCTGTTCCCGGCGCTCAGGTCCTTCGGAAGAGGGTGCTGAAGAAGCCGCCGGCAGGCCCAGGGCTCAGGCGCAGGGAGAAGCGCGTTGGGGCGGGGCGCGGGGCGGAGGTGGCCGCACTCAGCTCTTGTTGGCGTTGCGAGCGCAGTTGCTGGCCGATGACCACCTGCATGTCGTCCTGTGGGCGGGCCGGCGGGGCGGGTCAGCGTCCGGCCCCGCCCCCACCGGCCCCTCCCTGTCGGCCCCATGCGCCCCGCCCCTCACCTGCCAGGCCTCCAGCTCTTGAGTCAGCGCCACCTTCTGGCGGATGGTGCGAAGCAGCTCCCGGGAGAGGGAGTCCCGCTCCAGAGAAACGCGGCTGAGCTCCAGGGACAGTTCCAGGACCCTGCAGGCGAGGGGCAAAGAGCAGGTCCGAGGACGCTGGGGCTTCAGCGTGCAGGGGTGATAGGGGGGTCCTGGACCCAGGCGGAAGTGAGACCACTAATACGAAACGAGGGAAGTCAGAGGGCCCCCGGGCGGTGGTGAATGGTTGCAGATGCTTACTTGTTCATGGCCTCGTCTCGGTCCGAGAGGGCGCTGCTTAAGGCCTCCTCGGGGTCCTGCACCCGCAGTTCCTTCTGCCTTTGCAGTTCCTCTCGCAGGGACTGTAGCTCTGCCTGCTGCATCGCCATCTGCGGCCAGGGTAAAATACAGAGAGGCAGTTAGGCCCCTTGGTTGTCCCAGCGCTTGCTCCTCAAGGAAGTCCAGACTCTAGTTCGCTGCCTTCCGGTACCTCCCACCTCCCATCTCTACCTGCTCCACAAACAACCCTGACAGCTAATGATCCTGTGCTGGAGATGAATCTTCTGAATGCCTAGCGGGGTGGGGTGGGTCGGGGTTAGATGGATGGTCTAAGCCTGCAGGAAAGATACATGGAGGAGATGGGACTTAAGGGGGAGTGTAGTTCAGGAAGTCTTCCTGGAGGAGGTGACATACAGGCTGGCTGTTGAAACTTGATGGCAAGTTTGTTGGGATGAAGGAGTATTCAAGTAGAGAGGGATTCGTGGGGAAAGGCTTGGCGGTGTAGATGGGAAAGAGAAACTGACATTGAGAGGAGCTTTGCATCCAATACTATGCTCCCCCTACCTCGACCTGTAACCGGAACACTTCCTCCTCCTCTTCTCCCAATATCTCCTCTGGGCTCAGGGATGTTCCCTTCCTGGGAGGCTCCAACCTCTCCTCTTCGGGCGAACGCTGCTGGCTGGATGCTTCTTGGGTCTCCGGGGATAGAGTGGTCTGTCCACCAAAGAAATAGATCAGGGCAGTGTCAAACCTTCTAGGGATAAAAAAGGAGGGGCGGAGTCTGCAGCCCTCCGGGATGGTGAGTGTGGAGCCTGGTGGGCTGAGAGCTCGCTCACCAGAGCACCTCCGCTTCTGTCCGTGTTCTGGTTTTGGTCCTGGTCGCTGTCTAGGCTGTGGGCGAGCTCTAACTGCAGCGAGGCTCCCGAGAGGTCGGCGTCCTGGAGGCGCGATTCCTCCTCCAGCTCCGAGACGCGCCGCTGCAGCCTCCGCAGCGCGCTCAGCGCCTCCTCAGTCTCGGAGCGTGCGCGTTCCAGCTGCGGCAGACGAGCGAAAGCGTGAGCGTCACCCGGATGCCCCCACCGCCGGCCGACAGGGGGCGCCAGCGCGCCGCGGGAGTCAGGCATCCCCGGGCGTCCGCCCGGCCCAGCGCCGAAGTCTGCTCCCGCTCCCACAGCGCGGGGCGGCCGTGGGACCCGCAGTCCCCCTCGGCACATGCCACTTGCCTCACCTATAGAGCAGGGCCCCGACAAGTACCCAGACTTCAAAGCCTCCAGTCACCCTCCCTCCAGTCCCGCCCCATCCGGTCACCTGGAAAAGCCCCGCCCCGTCCCTGACCGGGCCGGCCCACCTTCTTACTAAAGCTGTCACCTGGCCCTGACTGATCCTCTCTTCTCAGCCAGGCGACCTGCTGAACGTATCACACCCTTCCCGCAGCCATGCATCATGCACCCATCTCACAGATGGGGAAACTGAGGCTGGTGTCCCACAATAGTAGGGAGGGACCCTGGGATAAGAACCCTGGTAATCTGACCTCAAAGCAAGCGCAACCTTCTAAGATCTCAAACATCAAGGCATACTGCCTCCTTCCATTTTCTTTCCTCTGTTTTCACACCCAGACCTGGTCCAGGTCCCCATCACCTCCGATGGGGAGCTCTCGCCTCGGGCCCATCCCTGGCCTCCAGCTGCTGGTCTCTGATGCATCCTAGAACCACCAGCCCCACTCAGTCTCTGTGGCTCCCACTTGCCCTTGTGCTAATGCCTTTGCCCTTCTGGCCCGGCTGCTAGGGCTCCCGGTGACCCAACTCTGGGGTCTTCTCCCAGGAGGCCCCAAGGCAATGGTCCAGGTCCCCAGCCTGACTCGCCCACCCACCCCAGCCCTGCCAGCCACCTCTAGACCGTGCTCTCGCCTCTCCCGCCGCAGCAGCAGCAGCTCCTCATGGGTGACCTGCAGCTTGCCCCGTCCCTTCTCCAGCTCCTCACGCAGACCTCGAATCTGGGCCTCCAGGTCCTGCCGGCGACTCTGGAGCATCTGATTCTGGGGAAAAGCCCATCAGAGCTAAGAGTGGGAGGGCAAGGCTGGGCCCAGACAGCCCCCAGGCCAGCCTTTCCCGCTTAACAGACCCCCGGCCCCAGTTGGCACTCACCTCCCCCTGCAGACTCTCCAGCCGCGTCCTCAGCTCTGCCCCAGCCAGGGCCTGAGCCTGGCACTGCCCTTGAAGGCTGTCCAGTTCCCGCTGAAGCTCCTGCTCAGTCTGTGAGGCCTGGGGATGGGGTTGGGGATCAACAGAGTCCTCAGCTGGCCCACGCAGCAACAGGCCCAGCACTTCCATCCCCAGACGTCCGCCCCTCCTTGCTATGGAACCCAGGGTCAGGGCCATCCAGCCTGGGCCAGCGCAACCACCCCCACCAGGACGGGGCCCAGCGCACCCACCCCCACCAGGACCGGGTGTCCGCCCCCTCCTTGCCGAGGGACCCGGGGTCAGGGTCGTCCCACCTGGGCCAGCTGCTGGCTGAGCCGGAGGTTCTGTTCGCCAAGTTCACTGAGGGCCCGAGCCCGCTCCCGGCCACTGTCCTGCTGCTCAGAACGCTGCTCCCCGAGCTGGGCCCTAAGGGCCTCCACGTCCCTCTCCAGTTCCACTGCCCTGGCCTCCCACTCGGCTCCCCGGGCTGCCAGGCCCCGGCGCAGTTCATGGTTCTCCTGCTGCAGCTGCTGTAGAGCCGGGACAGAGGGGCGGAGACAGAGAGGGAACAGTGAGACTGGAGGGGACACAGAACGACAGGCAGAGACCTGGGGGGGGCGGTGTCTCAGGGGGTCTGAGGCAGGCCTGAGAGCCAGAGACAGGACAGAGCTGGGGGGAGCGGGCAGGGGGGCAAGACGCAGCCTCGGATAGTAGAGGAGGCAGAGGAGCCATAGAGCGGTTTCTGGAGGGGCTGACCCTGGGCCTGAGTTGGGCGAGGCTCCCCGGTGCCCACTCACCTCTGGCTGCCGCCGGGGCTTCTGGGCCCGAGGTTGCAGGCGCCGTTTATGGCGCCTGAGTCTGGCAGAATTGAAGCCCCGGCCCATGGCCTCACACAGCTGTGTGCTCCGGAGATCCCGCCTCTGCTCAACCCCTCTCCCCCAGCTCCTCCTGGCCAGCTCCCTCTAATTAACCCTGGGCAGCCGCACCCGGCCCCACGCCTCTGCCCGCCCTCCCCCAGAACCTGTATAACCAGTGGGGGGACGCTCCTGGCACACCCAGAGGACCAGCTTGGGGAGGCGGGCAAGTCAGAGGCCAGCGTCTGCCCGCTCACCCCTCTGTAGACTCCATGCAGGACGGTGACACTACCATAGCTGCTGTGACGATTAGCAAGCCCTCCTGCTAGGGCTTCACCTATATTATTGTCTTTACTCCACGGGAATTAGAATCCTTTTGTTGGTGTTTAGTCACCAAGTCGTGTCCGACTCTTGCAACCCCATAGACTGTAGCCTGCAAAGCTCCTCTGTCCACGGAATTTCCCAAATGAGAATCCTGGAGCTGGTTGCCATTTCATTCCCCAGGCGATCTTCCTGACCCAGGCATTGAATCCACATGTCCCGCCGCTGAGCCACCAGGGAAGCCTTTAAAATCTTTAACATCTTCATTTTACAGATGAAGAAACTGGGCCTCAGAGAGGTTAAATGCCTTGCCCAAGGACACACAGTGAGTTACTAGAGCAGGGATTCTAACCCAGACAGACAAATCGTTAACCAAATACCGTGGGGCAGCGGGGGGTGTGGACAACACAGCTCTAGGATTAGCCCACCAGTCTGGGGTCCTGTTGCCCTATTGCTCTGGCCAATGCCCAGCTCCGCTTCTGCTTTGTGGTCAGGCAAGCTCCCTAACACCTCCAAGTCCCATCCATCCATCTAGCCATCCATCCATCCATCTATTCATCCATCCAATATTTCCTGAGCTTGCCCCATTTTGGGGTCTGGCTATCAGCAGTAAGTGAAACCACCAAATTCACTGCCTGAAACAGCTTAGAGTCCAGAGGCAAATGAACACATTTGAACCAGGCAGTTTCGGAGAGGGGCACATTGAGGGCTCTAAAGAAACCCTGAGAAGTGATGAAGAGGAGTGAGATGCGGTGGGGGCTCCTTCAGGAGGAAGTGGTGTCTAAGTTGACTCCTGTAGGGCAAGAAGAGGGCTACACCAAGGAACAGCAGGTGCAAAGGCCCTGAGGCCATAAGTGTGGGTTGCTCAGGGAACTGAAAAAAGGCCCCTCAGAGGAGGGGCCACGTGGCTGAGATGAGGTCGGGGGGCTCACTTAGGACGTTTAGGCCCTGGTGAGAACTTTTGGTTTCATTCTAAATAAGGGGAAGCCATTGGGAGATTCTGAGCAAAGACTGAAATGATCTGATTTGCAGTTTTTGAAGATCCCTTTGGCTACCCCGTGGACAAGGAGCTCAAGGGGCAAGGTGGAAGCTGGGGACCAGTGAGGAGGCAGCTGCTGTGTCTGGGGCAGAGATGATGGCACTGCGGCCAGCTTGGAGAGATGATGAGAAGTGAGAAGACTTGGTGTCTAGTTTCAAAAAAGAATCAACAGGACTTGCCAGTGTGGGAGGAAAGAGGTCGTGGAGATGCTCAGGCTGGGGCCCTGCGGTGGGAAGCTGGGGCGGGCAGCAGGCGATGGGACCACGGAATCCGGTGCCACTTCTGTTGAGATGCCCATTAGGTGGCCAAGTGGGGAGGGTGTGGGGCCGACAACATGGATACAGGAGTCAGTGGTGTCCTGGGTGTGTAGGGGGCCAGATGTGACTCCCAGGGTGAGAGTGGCCACAGCATGGGCGGAGGGAACCATGTGTATCTCCCAGAGCTGAGTGAGAATTGGCCAAGATCATGAGTGGAAAGTGCTTAGCCCAGAGCCAGACAGGGAGAGAGTGCCTAGGATCTGTTGGCTGGGGTTTGTGCAATACTGCTGAGGAGCCAGACCCAAGGTTCAGAGAGGGCCAGCGGCTTGCTCAAGGTCACACAGCCTGGCAGGGATCTGAACTTGGGTCCTGCCTTGCCCTCGGAGCCTGTGTTCTTTTCTCTGCAGTGGGCAGCCTGTGGGACCTTTAGTTCTCCAGTCAGGGATGGAAACTGCATCCCTGCATTCCCTGCATTGGAAACACAGAGTCCCAAACGCTGGACCACTGGGTTGTCCCGGAGCCCATGTTCTTAACCATTGGGCAACACTGCCAGGGAGACTGGTCCCAGCCCTGGACTGCTGTTCCAGAGGCAACCCTGCTTTCGTCCCTCTGCCCCCTACCTGGTCCCTACCCCCTGTCCTCCACCCCCCAGCCCTGCCCTCTGCTGCCAGCTCACTTCTTCACGCTCAGCGCGCTGGGCGTTCAGCGTGTCCAGCTGCCGCTGCAGCTCCTCATTGCGCTCCAGAAGCATCTTGCCAAGCTCCGCTGCCAACAGCAGGTCTTTCTCCTTTTGCTGCAGCTGCAAGGCCAGGTCCTCTGGCTCCTCAGGCCCTGGGCCCCCTCCCAGGAATGAGTCCCGCCGCTCCAGCACAAAGGGAAAGAAGCCCTCATCACCGCTGGGGGAGGCGCCCCCTGAGAGCAGCCCGGCCGGAAAGCTGGGCCCTTCTGGGGAGTTCATGGCACTGGCAGCATCTGTAGGGGCAAGTAGGGCTGTGAGGAGAGGTGGCGACAGGACTCCTCCTCTGCAACCCATAGGGGTTTGCCCCCCCCGCTGGCCAAGACGCGGCTCTCTTGAAATTCTTCACCTGCCACTGGCCCTCTGAGTCTTCCCGGCCAAGAAGGGTTAATGATCTGTGTCTTGTTCTCCCAGTTCCGTTAATGTCCCCAGGGTAAACTGAGGCAGGGAGAAGCAGGAAGAGAGCTGCCCGGGCTCCTGCCTCTGGTAGATGGTTTCTGCCCCCGGGAACTTGTCCCAGTGCTCCAGGACCACAGCCCACCCCAGCCACCGCACCGCTCCCCTCTACCCCCGCTTCCTCTTCCCTAGGCCCCAGCTGTTTTGGTTCACCAGCTGGGAAACTCTGCCCCGAACCCGGGTTCTTGGGACTCAGGACTCAAGAGATAAATCCAGCCTCTTCTCCCGAGAATCCAGGGCCTTGGGAACGTAGGTGTCCTAACCCCTTACCCCTCAGAAGTCCAGCCCCCTCCCCTTCCAGAAGCCCAGGCCCATGTTCCCTGGCCTCCAGCGCCCCCTGGTCCTTGTTCCCCTATTTCCTCAGGTCCCCAGACCCTCAGCCCGCTGCTTCTGGACCGCTGGCCCAGGCCCCCAGTTCCCAGCCACCCGGGGAGGTAACAGGTTGTGCCCGCGCGGGCACTGCCTTCTGGCCACTCCAGGTTTCTGTTTACTTCCCGCCCGGCCCTGGGGAAGGAGCCTGGCGGCGCTCCCCCAGGGCCGCCAGGGGCCGCAATTCAAGGGCTCTGGGGCTCAGGAGGGAGGGGACCCACGGGGTTCCCTGGCCTTTTCCCCATGTTACCCCCCACCAACATGCCTGGGGCTTCCTCACCCACTGTGAGTGCGGGCGCACACACACACACACAAACACCTGACTTTTCCCTTCCTCCTCTTGGCAGGTGCCAAACCCCAGACCTCTCCGCAGGACCCAGGCATCCGCGGTCTTCCCAGCTCAACTGCCCCCGGACGGACCGGGGGTCTCCCCGACGTGGCCCCTGCGGGTCCAGCCCGCTCTGGGACTCGGGGGGCATCCCGCCTCTTCGCCCCTCCCCGCACTGAGCTACCAGCTCTTAGCACCCCCACCGGGCGTCGGGGACACCAGCCTCTCGACCCCCAACCCTCGGCGTCGGAAGCCCAGCCACAGCCTTCCCGCCTTCCTTCCTGCCCGCTCCCGGGGTTTCCCGGTCCCCAGAGTCCGGCCCGGCCACCCCTGCCCGCCCCACCGGCCCGCGCCCTTTGGCCCGGCCCGGTCCGCCCGAAGCTCGAAATGGCCCCTGTCCTCTCGCCCCCTCGGCTCTCACCCGACGGCGCCGGGCTGCCTCCGAGGTCCCCGCGGCCCCGGATACCCTCTTCCGGGGGCGGCGCCGGGTGCACCACCCGCACAGGTGAGGGGCGGGGCCACGGGGCGCCCCCTGGTGGCCGGAATGGCCAGGTGGGGCCTAAAGAAAGGCAACTCCACCCAGGTCAGAGCCACTGACCCATTTTGCTGCCGCGGAAAACGACAGGGCCCATTAATCGAGCACCTGCTGTGTGCACACCCTACGCTGAACATAGACGTCGGTTCCCTTTCCCCTCACAACTGCCCTGTGAGATAGGACATTACTAACGACAGCAGCAAATCTAGCGGGTATTAAGCACTCTGCTAAGAAAGCTCTTATTTACTTTCATGACATCCTCATGAAGCAGGAACTACCATTATCCCCGTTTTACAGATGAGGAAACTGAGGCCTAGCAAGGATCTATCTTGCTTGGGGTCACATGGACAGGAGTTGAACGTGAGCAGCACAGGTGTGACTTCTTAGGCTGATTCCTGTGTGGCAGGTGAAGACGGCTGAAGTGACTTGCCCATAATCACACGTTAGCCTGTGCTCCTCCCAACCTGAGGCTATCGGCTCCTAGGCTGCAGAGTCACCGGCAGAGGACGGGGTGAGGAGACTGGGAGAACCCATGGCTGATTTCCAGGGTTGAGCCCAGGGCAGCCTGGGGCTTGCAGGCGATGCCCCAGCCATGACCTGGTGGCTTCTCGAGAGTCTCCTCAGACTTCCAGGGCTCCCTGGGTCCCTGTGAAAGGGGCTCCTGGCCTAGTGAGTGGGGACAGATGGAGGGCTGGGAGCAGTGGTGTGTTAGTAAGTCTTAAGGCTATCAGGGGAAAGAGAAAGCCTTGACTTGTTAATTCTGCCCATTTCTGTGCTATAAATACTCCCTCCAAAGCTGATTACATTTTTCTTTCTTTCTTTTTTTTGGCAGCACTTGGCAGCGTGTGGATCTTACTTCCCTAACCAGGGATCGAACCCATGCCCCTTGCAGTCGAAGCATGATTCTTTTTTCTTTTTTTAAAATTTATTTATTTTGGTTGCACTGGGTCTTTGTTGCTGTGCCCAGACTTTCCCTAGTTGCGAAGAGCGGGGCTACTCCTCATTGTGGTGCACAGGCTTCCATTGAGGTGGCTTCCCTTGTAGCAGAGCATGGTGTCTAGGCACACGGTCTTCAGTAGTTGCAGCACACAGGATCAAAAGTTGTCACACACGGGCTTAGTTACTCCAAGGCAGTTAGAATCTTCCCAGACCAGGGATAGGACCCGTGTCCCCTGCATTGGCATGCAGATTCTTATCCACTGTGCCACCAGGGAAGTCCTAGAAGTGCGATTCTCAACTATTGTACCACCAGGGAAAGCCCCAAGGCTGATTTCAAGCTACTGACATGACATCTTTGAATGTGGAGATGGGCAGAGATGTCCATATCAGCTTTTGCCAGCCAGTACTGGCTGGGTCCCCTGCCCCTCTGACTGTGGGTGTGTCAGGGTTTCTGAGCCTTGGAGAACTGGGGTCCTGTCTGGCTGAGTCTTAGAAAAACAGGAGGAGGATGGGAGCTGGGACTCCTGACTTGTGGGGAATTGGATGTGAGGGACAGTTCCAGGCTGGGACTCCTGCGTCCTGGGCTGGGACAGGGTTTCCTGCCAGCATAGAGCAGGGGCACCACCAGTTCCATCGCAAAGTGGTCTGTGGGCTGCCTCACCTGGTAAAGCCGCCACATTCTTCCACAGCACCTGGGTGACAACCTGGTGGACTTCAGCGGGGTGGAGGCACCCCAGCCTTGCCTCTGTGCTGCTGCGCAACTCCCTCCAAATGCCAGGATCACCCAGGGCTCCACCTATACCACACCCACACTCAGCATGCCTTCCCTGAGCCCCAGTCCTACTGGGCAGTGGCTGGGCTCCCCTGGAGACAAGTCATGAAGGCCCTACTCCTAGGAGGTTCACAGTCCACCCCAGGAGGTTGGAGGAGGTGTAGACCTATGTAAACTAGAAATGAACCAATAAAACAACACATCACAGAGTGTAGCTCACAGGTGCTGGCATTGCATGGCTTCAGTCTAGATCCCAGCTGTGTGTGTCTGAGTCATTCAGCTGCCCTCAGTTTCCCCATCTATAGAATGGAGGTGATCACAGTCCCCAGCTAATGGAGTTCTGACAGTTGAATGAGGGTGAAGGTAAGGTGCGAGCACTTAGGCTGCGCTGGTGCTCAGCAGGGCCATAAGAAGTGACTCACCATATGTGTTAATATTACAGTGTATTCCATCCTCATGGCCCTGTGAGGTCATGACCATTCACAGTTTACCAGCTCAGGGAGGCAAAGTGATTTGTCTATGCCTGCGTGACCAGCGCTTCATCCCAGCTTGCCTGCCTCCCGGACAAGCTCATTCTTGGGGCATTTGAATCTGGCCTCCAGGCTCCTTGCTGATTCCAGGTGAAGATGGAGAAGAGGGACAGAGTGGCCGCAGGGAAGCCCTAGCGATACTGGGACAGGTTCAGATAAAAGAAGGGAAGATATCCAGTCCTCTGGTCACCAGGTGGCCCTCAAGCAAGCCCGCCTCCTTTAGCCTCCAAGCCTGGGCTTAGCCCTGAATGCTCTCCCGCGCCTAGTGTTCCAAATCTTGGCATTTCCTCCTTGGGGAAGCCTCTGCAGGCCTCACAAGGAGTCCGCTGGGTGGGGGAAGCCGGCAGAATGCTCCACCCCCTCCATCAAGGCAACCAAGGGGTTGGTGCACTTCCAGACCAGGGCACCTCCCGGTGATTTCAACATATGCAAAGCCTATGAACAATAAGCTGTATTGTTTGGGGCCTTTAAAAACCTTCCTATAAAATGTTTTACACTGAATACATTGTTCTGAAACTTGCTTTTTTCATTTAGCCTGTTATTTCCAAGTTTTTTTTTTTTCCTCAACTTAAAAAAAAATGACGTTTTATTGGTGGGTATTCATTTCCTTTGGGCTTCCCAGGTGGTGCTGTGGCAGTAAAGAATCCGCCTGCCAGCCCAGGATACACAAGAGATGTGGGTTCGATCCCTGGGTTGGGAAGATTCTCTGGAAGAGGGCATGGCAACCCACTCCAGTATTCTTGCCTGGGAAATTCCAAGGACAGAGGAGCCTGGTGGGCTATAGACCACGAGGTCGCAAAGAATTGGACACAACTGAGAGTTGATGATGGACAGGGAGGCCTGGCATGCTGCTGTTCATGGGGTTGCAAAGAGTCGGACACGACTGAGCGACTGAACTGAACTGAACTGAGCACATATACACGTTCATTTCCTAGGGCTTCTCTAACAAATGACCACAAACTGCATGGCTCAAACAACAGGAACAAATTGTTTCATAGTTCTGGGGGTCAGTTGTGGGCAGGGCTGGCTCCTCCTGGAGCCTCTCTTGGTGGCATCTCTCCCAGCTCTGTGGTCCAGTACTCAGAGCTCCCCAGGCTCCTTCCGCAGGGCTTATTGCCTGGCAACCACTGATCAGCTTGACTTTGCCTCTTCCAGAGTCAACTAGTCACAGCCTTAGATAGTTATTTTATTCGGTGGGAACCTTAGGGACTCCGAGCCTGGGAGACAGCACTTCAGGTAGCCCTGAGAGACTGCTCTGAGGTGGGAGAGGGAGTCAGGCTATAAACAAGCTTGCAACAAAGAGGGCAGGTGGTCTGAACATCAAATATTATTGTTAAGTAAAGAAAACCAAAGATCACGTTAAGGAATTTAGCATTCTTCTATGTATGGGAAGATGCAAGTGAAAGCAAGTGATCGTGTTAGTTGATCAGTTCTGCCAGGCTCCTCTGTTCATGGGATTCTCCAGGCAAGAATACTGGAGTGGGTTGCCACTCCCTTCTCCAGGGGATCTTCCTGACCCAGGGATTAAACGTGAGTCTCCTGCAATGCAGGCAAGTTCTTTACTGCCTGAGCCACCAGGAGTGTCTGGGATTATTGAAGTCATTCCTTTCACATGCATCTCAGCTATCTGGGACCAGAATCCTCCATTTTTACAGAGGTATCCGTCTCTTCTTGAATTCCCTTAGGGCACACTGCAGGACTGTAATCAATCCTGACTGTGACATCCTTGAGTTCCGCATGTAGGGAGTGGCGCCACCTTTTGGCATGGCTCGGAAGTTCAGATTTGGAGGGTGGGGAATCATGGATAGCTGGGACATCTCTTGCTCATTGGTACTGCAGGAAATATTTCATTTCACACCAGAACGCTCTCTGAATGAAACTGATCACAGCGAGGCAGCAGTGCCGGGAGGACCAACCCCACGTCCAAGGAGCGGTGGCTGCGCAGGCGCAAAAGGGCCTAGAGGAGCTATTCCACGTTGAAGGTCAGGAACGGCGGCGGTGAGGAGATACCCCTCGTCCAACGTAAGGAGCAGCGGCTGCACTTTGCTGGAGCAGCCGTGAAGAGATACCCCACGCCCAAGGTAAGAGAAACCCAAGTAAGATGGTAGGTGTTGCAAGAGGGCATCAGAGGGCAGACTCACTGAAACCATACTCACAGAAAACTAGTCAATCTAATCACACTAGGACCACAGCTTTGTCTAACTCAATGAAACTAAGCCATGCCCGAGGGGCAACAACTCAAGATGGGTGGGTCATGGTGGAGAGATTTGACAGAATGTGGTCCACTGGAGAAGGGAATGGCAAACCACTTCAGTATTCTTGCCTTGAGAACCCTATGAACAGTATGAAAAGGCAAAATGATAGGATACTGAAAGAGAAACTCCCCAGGTCAGTAGGTGCCCAATACGCTACTGGAGATCAGTGGAGAAATAACTCCAGAAAGAATGAAGGAAAAAAAAAAAAAAGAAAGAATGAAGGGATGTGGATGTGACTGGTGATAGAAGCAAGGTCCGAGCTGTAAAGAGCAATATTGCATCAGATGAGATCAGATCAGTCCCTCAGTCATGTCCGACTCTTTGTGACCCCATGAATCGCAGCACGCCAGGCCTCCCTGTCCATCACCAACTCCCGGAGTTCACTCAGACTCACATCCATCGAGTTCGTGATGCCATCCAGCCATCTCATCCTCTGTCGTCCCCTTCTCCTCCTGCCTCCAATCCCTCCCAGCATCAGAGTCTTTTCCAATGAGTCAACTCTTTGCATGAGGCGGCCAAAGTACTGGAGTTTCAGCTTCAGCATCATTCCTTCCAAAGAAATCCCAGGGCTGATCTCCTTCAGAATGGAAGGAGATCTCCTTGCAGTCCAAGGGACTCTCAAGAGTCTTCTCCAACACCACAGTTCAAAAGCATCAATTCTTCGGCGCTCAGCCTTCTTCACAGTCCAACTCTCACATCCATACATGACCACTGGAGAAACCATAGCCTTGACTAGACGGACCTTTGTTGGCAAAGTAATGTCTCTGCTTTTGAATATGCTATCTAGGTTGGTCATCACTTTCCTTCCAAGGAGTAAGCGTCTTTTAACTTCATGGTTGCAGTCACCATCTGCAGTGATTTTGGAGCCCAGAAAAATAAAGTCTGACACTGTTTCCACTGTTTCCCCATCTATTTCCCATGAAGTGATGGGACCAGATGCCATGATCTTTGTTTTCTGAATGTTGAGCTTTAAGCCAACTTTTTCACTCTCCACTTTCACTTTCATCAAGAGGCTTTTGAGTTCCTCTTCACTTTCTACCATAAGGGTGGTGTCATCTGCATATCTGAGGTTATTGATATTTCTCCCGGCAATCTTGATTCCAGCTTGTGTTTCTTCCAGTCCAGCGTTTCTCATGATGTACTCTGCATAGAAGTTAAATAAGCAGGTGACAATATACAGCCTGGACGTACTCCTTTTCCTATTTGGAACAAGTCTGTTGTTCCATGTCCAGTTCTAACTGTTGCTTCCTGACCTGCATACAAATTTCTCAAGAGGCAGATCAGGTGGTCTGGTATTCCCATGTCTTTCAGAATTTTCCACAGTTTATTGTGATCCACACAGTCAAAGGCTTTGGCATAGTCAAGAAAGCAGAAATAGATGTTTTTCTGGAACTCTCTTGCTTTTTCCATGATCCAGCAGTTGTTGGCAATTTGATCTCTGGTTCCTCTGCCTTTTCTAAAACCAGCTGGAACATCAGGAAGTTCACGGTTCACATATTGCTGAAGCCTGGCTTGGAGAATTTTGAGCATTACTTTACTAGCGTGTGAGATGAGTGCAATTGTGTGGTAGTTTGAGCATTCTTTGGCATTGCCTTTCTTTGGGATTGGAATGAAAACTGACCTTCTCCAGTCCTGTGGCCACTGCTGAGTTTTCCAAATGTGCTGGCATATTGAGTGCAGCACTTTCACAGCATCATCTTTCAGGATTTGGAATAGCTCAACTGGAATTCCATCACTTCCACTAGCTTTGTTCGTAGGAACCTGGAATGTCAGGTCCATGAATCAAGGCAAATAGGAAGTGGTCAAACAAGAGATGGCAAGAGTGAATGTCGACATTCTAGGAATCAGTGAACTAAAATGGACTGGAATGGATGGTTTTAACTCAGATGACCATTATATCTACTACTGCGGGCAGGAATCCCTCAGAAGAAATGGAGTAGCCATCATGGTCAACAAAAGAGTCCAAAATGCAGTACTTGGATGCAATCTCAAAAACAACAGAATGATCTCTGTTCGTTTCCAAGGCAAACCATTCAGTATCACAGTAATCCAAGTCTGCCCCAACCAGTAACGCTGAAGAAGCTGAAGTTGAACGGTTCTATGAAGACCTACAAGACCTTTTAGAACTAACACCCAAAAAAGATGTCCTTTTCATTATAGGGGACTGGAATGCAAAAGTAGGAAGTCAAGAAACACCTGGATCAACAGGCAAATTTGGCCTTGGAATATGGAACGAAGCAGGGCAAAGACTAATAGAGTTTTGTCAAGAAAATGCACTGGTCATAACAAACACCCTCTTCCAACAACGCAAGAGAAGACTCTACACATGGACATCACCAGATGGTCAACACCAAAATCAGATTGATTATATTCTTTGCAGCCAAAGATGGAGAAGCTGTATACAATCAGCAAAAACAAGACCAGGAGCTGACTGTGGCTCAGACCATGAACTCCTTATTGCCAAATTCAGACTGAAATTGAAGAAAGTAGGGAAAACCACTAGACCATTCAGGTATGACCTAAATCAAATCCCTTATGATTATACAGTGGAAGTGAGAAATAGATTTAAGGGCCTAGATCTGATAGATAGAGTGCCTGATGAGCTATGGAATGAGGTTCGTGATATTGTACAGGAGACAGGGATCAAGACCATCCCCATGGAAAAGAAATGCAAAAAAGCAAAATGGCTGTCTGGGGAGGCCTTACAAATAGCTGTGAAAAGAAGAGAAGCAAAAAGCAAAGAAGAAAAGGAAAGATATAAGCATCTGAATGCAGAGTTCCAAAGATAGCAAGAAGAGATAAGAAAGCCTTCCTCAGCGATCAATGCAAAGAAATAGAGGAAAACAACAGAATGGGAAAGACTAGAGATCTCTTCAAGAAAATCAGAGATACCAAGGGAACATTTCATGCAAAGATGGGCTCGATAAAGGACAGAAATGGTATGGACCTAACAGAAGCAGAAGATATTAAGAAAAGGTGGCAAGAATACACAGAAGAACTGTACAAAAAAGATCTTCACGACCTGGATAATCACGATGGTGTGATCACTCATCGAGAGCCAGACATCCTGGAATGTGAAGTCAAGTGGGCCTTAGAAAGCATCACTACGAACAAAGCTAGTGGAGGTGATGGAATTCCAGTTGAGCTATTTCAAATCCTGAAAGATGATGCTGTGAAAGTGCTGCACTCAATATGCCAACAAATTTGGAAAACTCAGCAGCGGCCATAGGACTGGAAAAGGTCAGTTTTCATTCCAATCCCAAAGAAAGGCAATGCCAAAGAATGCTCAGACTACTGCACAATTGCATTCATCTCACACACTAGTAAAGTAATGCTCAAAATTCTCCAAGCCAGGCTTCAGCAATATGTGAACCGTGAACTTCCTGATGTTCCAGCTTGTTTTAGAAAAGGCAGAGGAACCAGAGATCAAATTGCCAACAACCGCTGGATCATGGAAAAAGCAAGAGAGTTCCAGAAAAACATCTATTTCTGCTTTCTTGACTATGCCAAAGCCTTTGACTGTGTGGATCACAATAAACTGTGGAAAATTCTGAAAGAGATGGGAATACCAGACCACCTGACCTGCCTCTTGAGAAATCTGTATGCAAGTCAGGAAGCAACAGTTAGAACTGGACATGGAACAACAGACTTGTTCCAAATAGGAAAAGGAGTATGTCCAGGCTGTATATTGTCACCCTGCTTATTTAACTTCTATGCAGAGTACATCACGAGAAACGCTGGACTGGAAGAAACACAAGCTGGAATCAAGATTGCTGGGAGAAATAACAATAACCTCAGATATGCAGATGACACCACCCTTATGGCAGAAAAGAGGAACTCAAAAGCCTCTTGATGAAAGTGAAAGTGGAGAGTGAAAAAGTTGGCTTAAAGCTCAACATTCAGAAAACAAAGATCATGGCATCTGGTCCCATCACTTCATGGGAAATAGATGGGGAAACAGTGGAAACAGTGTCAGACTTTATTTTTCTGGGCTCCAAAATCACTGCAGATGGTGACTGCAGCCATGAAATTAAAAGACGCTTACTCCTTGGAAGGAAAGTGATGACCAACCTAGATAGCATATTCAAAAGCAGAGACATTACTTTGCCAACAAAGGTCCGTCTAGTCAAGGCTATGGTTTCTCCAGTGGTCATGTATGGATGTGAGAGTTGGACTGTGAAGAAGGCTGAGCGCCGAAGAATTGATGCTTTTGAACTGTGGTGTTGGAGAAGACTCTTGAGAGTCCCTTGGACTGCAAGGAGATCCAACCAGTCCATTCTGAAGGAGATCAGCCCTGGGATTTCTTTGGAAGGAATGATGCTGAAGCTGAAACTCCAGTACTTTGGCCGCCTCATGAGAAGAGTTGCCTCATTGGAAAAGACTCTGATGCTGGGAGGGATTGGAGGCAGGAGGAGAAGGGGACGACAGAGGATGAGATGGCTGGATGGCATCACGAACTCGATGGATGTGAGTCTGAGTGAACTCCGGGAGTTGGTGATGGACAGGGAGGCCTGGCGTGCTGCGATTCATGGGGTCGCAAAGAGTCGGACACGACTGAGCGACTGAACTGAACTGAACTGAACTGAGGTAGCAGTGAGCAGTGGGGTGAAACGAGATCTTAATTCCCTGCCCAGGAGTTGAACCTGAGAAGCCTGGATGAGAGAGAACCATCAGTCCTAGCCACAGGACCAGCAAGGGCTAGAGGCTAGAAGCTATCTTCCCCTGGATGTTTGTCTCCATTGAAAATCGCACTTATCCCAGAGGCACAAACTGTAAATACAGGTACAAAGTTTATTGTTAGAGACACAGTGTGACAAGTTGGAGAGGACATAGAGAAATGGTTTGTTTAGTTAAGCCAGAGGCAAGGCAGGGATGGACACCCAGAGAGAAAGGGTGTGAGCGTCCCCCTGAGTGAGAAGGAGGGCAGAAGAGAGCTGGCTGATTTGTTTATACAGGACAGTTCTTCCGGGTCTTTGTCTTCCTTCAGGCCAATTATCTGGTTCCTTTATCCACACCTGACCTACCTTGGGACACTCCCCTGGTGTGCATACACCCCTCAGCCAAGACGGATCTCAAAGTGAAGGCTTCTGGGAGAAGAAAGACTCATTATGGCCTGGCGTTATCCCTTGACCTTTGTCCCACAAGGAGTTTTTCTGCACATGTGTAGAGTGTCCCTTGTCCCAAAAGAGGGGCAAGTGGAGATACCTTAATCCTTTACTCAAACAGGCTTCTGTCCCTCTTTGCCCTCACCTTGACTACTGCCATGACTATTATCTTAAGAGACAAACACTATTATCTACAAGAGAGAAACATTGGCTATTCACCCTGTTTCTGTTGTTACTTCCATTTCAGAGGGCAAACGGGAGGCTAAATGTAAATGCCTTAGCTGGAGCCCACCTGTCTCTTGTCTCAAGAAATGCTAAGAGTTGTAAGTAAGTAGCCAGCCTGAAGCCCACTTCTTGGTGCCCCAAGAGATGCCAACAGGAGGCCAGTTGTAAATCTCCTGCATCAGAATCACATCCGATGTGTGTCTTTGGTGCCTGGCTGTTTTGACCCAGCATAACGCTGCTGAATTCACCCATGTTGTGCATATCAGTGGAATCAATAGAGCCGAGGACTTCCCTGGTGGGCCAGGGGCGAAGACTCCGAGCTCCCAATGCACAGGGATCTAAATCCCACATGCTATAACTAAAGATCCCGCATGACGAAACTAAGCGTTCACATCTTGAATGTCTCAATGACGAGCTGGCACACCGCAGGAGGATCATAGAAGGTGCAACATAGGAGGTGCAACAAACACCCGGGTGGCTCAGACAGTAAAGAATCTGCCTGCAATGCGGGAGACCTGGGGTTCAATCTCTGGGTCGGGAAGATCCCCAGGAGAAGGGAATGGCAATCTACTCCAGTGTTCTTGCCTAGAGAATTCCACGGACAGAGGAGCCTGGCAGGCTGCAGTCCATGGGGTCACAAAGAGTTGGACACAATTGAGCAACTAACACACACACGCACAAAGGAAAGTTACAGGAATGACATAACAAATACCCTCCACTTGGCTCCCAGCGGTGGCCGTTGTGTCACACTGGCTTTCTCTCTCTCTCTTTCATGAGAGAGTTCATGACAAGTGCAAGTTCATGACACACACTTGCAAACATTTTGCTAAGCATCAGATACTTCGGCTTGCCTCTCTGAGGACGCAGATACCCCGCTACGGAACCACGTACCTTTCTCACATGTGATCAACTGACCGTTTCTCTTTACTCTCCTTTCATCAACAACACTCCCCCTGCCTTCTTATGTGTCTTTCGGGACATTGACTTTGTGGGGAAGAATTCGAGCAGCTGTTTTCCAGAATGTTCTCAGACTTATCCAGGAAGATGTATTTAGATTTTTAGTTTGTACTTAACAGCTGTAAGGTATTTCATCCAATGTTTATGCCCCAGTTTATTTCTCCACTCGCCTATCACTGAGCACTTAGCCTCCTGGCACTTTTTCCAAGTTATAAACAGTGTTTTAATGCAGATCCTCATCGTTGTACACAGATTTCCGTGGACTCTTGAGTGGAAATTTTATGCTGTTGTTCATCTACTTCTGAAATCAGTGGGGTGGGGGAGGTGTTCGAGTGACCTCTTGCTGGGTAGTAACTATCCCACCATTTAGAGGCTGGGAACAACAAGCCTCTTGGTTTTCTCTCTCACCGTTCTGAGGGTTGGCTGGCTTCTGCTGGACTCTCATGCGGTTGCAGGTAAGACGGTGGTGGGGCTGAAGTCAGATGGTGTCTCAGCTCCCACATCTGGCGCCTGGGCTGGCTGGCTGGGTCAGCTGGGGTCAGACAGCGTTTCTGGATGCAGCCTCTGCACGTGGCCGCCTGAATTTCCTCCCAGGGAGACTATCCTTGACTGGAAGCCGCTGACTTCCCCAAAATGAGGTTCCAAGAAACCAGAGCAGAAGCTGCCAGGCTTCTTTTTTTTTTTTAATTCATTCACTTATTTTTGGCTGCGCTGATCTTTGTTGCTTTGCACTGGGCTGCTCTTCATTATGGAGTGCGGGCTTCTCCCGTTGCGGGAACCGGCCCTGGGACACCGGCTTCAGTAGTTGCGGCTCTCCAGCTCTAGAGGGCGGGCTCAGTCGCTGTGGCGCACAGACTAAGCTGCCGTGCGGCACGTGGAGTCTTCCCGGGACCCGGGAGCTAACCCGGCTCTCCTACATTGGCAGGTGGATTCTTAACCATGGAACCACCAGGGAAGTCCTGAAGTTCCCAGAACCGTCACTTCTACAGCAAGCTTCTGGTCAGACAAGGCACTGAGTCAGCCCAGGTTCAAGGGAAAAGGAGTAGCTTCTGCCTCTCCGCGGGAGTAGAATTTCCGGTCATATTTTGGGCTCCTTCGGCTTTAGTAAATATGGCCCAACTGGTTTCCAAATGGTAGGTATTAATTTACACTCTGTAGTAAAAAGTCTAACACCATTTCTAATGTTTGTTGATGGCCTAAAACAGGCTTCCTCTTCCTTCTTGTCCCACATCTGGACAGAGTAATAAGAAGGCCCTGATGCCCGCTCCCATGCAGAGGAGAGAAATTGAATCCAGGAGCGCTCTGGCCAGAGTGGAGGGGCCCTCAGCCCAGCCTCTCCCCCTGACCACAGTGAACGCCCCTCCTCACCCTCTCAAGCCATTTCAGATCTGCTGGAGCACCTGCCCGGCTCACCCCAGGAAGCCTCACTATGTGAGTCACCAATCTCATCCTGTTCTCTTGCTCCGTGTGGCCTCATCAATCTTCACATCTGAACCACATTTATTTTTAAATGTAATTTTGCTTATTTATTTGGGTCTTAGTTGCAGCACGCAGGATCTTCAGTTGCGGCTTGTGAACTCTTAGTTGCAGTATGTAGGATCTAGCTCCCAGGCCAGGGGTTGAACCCAGGCCCCCTGCATTGGGAGCATGGCGTCTTAGCCAATGAACCCCCTGCAGAAGTCCCCTGAACCAAATTTTGTGTGGAAGGTTTGATCCCATTACAGAGCAACCATGAAACATACTCCTATAAGCAGAGTGTGAGTTTCATCTGGCCTGAACCTAGCGAATACAAGGCTTTTAAATTTTTGCCAATCTGATGACGGACATGATATGAAATAATAGAAAACTTATTTATCAGTCTCTGCTCTCAGTTTCTGGTGCAAAGCTCCTAAACCCCTTGTTAATAACGAGGCTAGGAGAGATGAGACTTTGGTTAAGTTGGTGTCAATGAAGTGGGTTTTGCTGGAACTCATGGAAACAGGTGGGTTGGAAAGAGAAAGGATGCAAGGGCAGGGGTTGCAGAGATTCTGGTTCCTGGTGGCCATATGGTCACCCACAGTCTGGAGAAGCAGCTGTGCTGTACTCAGATTTTTTTTTGTTTGTTTAGTTGCTCAGTCAGGTCTGATTCTTTGCAACCCCATGGACTGAAGCCTGCCAGGCTACTCTGTCCATGGGATTTCCCAGGCAGGAATACTGGACTGGGTTGCCATGCCCTCCTCCGGGAGATCTTCCTGACCCAGGGATCGAACCTGTGTCTCCTGCACTGGGAGGCGGGTTCTCTACCATTAAGCCACCAGGGAAGCCCACTCAAGTACTGAAAGTAACAGCTGGCAACAGAATTTAGGAATGGATCCAACTCCCAGGGAGTTGGTTTAAGGGAGGCATAAAGAAATGAAAACTAATAAGAATAAGGCAAACTATTAATATTCTGCCGGCTATTGTTTTTATCTGTAATAGCTAGAAGGAAAGTAAAAGGGAGTGCTGGCTGGAATCTTGGTACTGGGCAGATTTTGGTGAATCTGAGGTTTGACCACTAGTCTAGCGCCAGCCACGGAGGGAAGAGTCACGCTGGGACAACTGTAAGTACCTCTGAGACCTCGAGTCACCAGGAAGGGAGTCAGGGTGTAGGGAAGGGCAAACCCAAGGAGCTACTGAGAGCAGGGGACAGCCTGGAGGGGACTTCTCTTTTTGTGTATCCTTATCCTCACCTTCTTGAAGACCCTTTACTGAAAGGGATGGTGAGAGTTGCTAGCTTAGGGGCTGTTCCCTGGTTCTGAATCTGCAGAGTGTTGAGGGCATGTCTGAGTCGGGACACACAGCTCAACATGAAGCCATCACAGATGGTTTTACGGGCTCCAGCCCTTCAGGAGGTTATTTCTGAGGGAACAGCCAGCCTGGTAAACTAAAAGCCCCCATAAGGTCTAATTTCCCTGAGAAGGAGAAATTAGAAATTCTCCATCTCCCCTCATAAACACCAAAAGGAAGGCTCCAGATGAAGCGGCTGATAATGCAGTTTGCCATCCACCTGGGATGACCCGGAGGGACTTTGGGATGACCTGGAGGGACTTCCCTGGTGGTCTGGTGGCTAAGACTCCATATTCCCAATGCAGGGGGCCCAGGTTTGATCTCTGGTTGGGGAACTAGATCCCACATGTTCCAACTAAAAGGTCCCCTGCGCCGCCACTAAGATCTGGTGCGGCCAAATCCACAGACATTAAATATAAAGTGACCTGGACGTTCACCCACTGAGGCTGCCCCTCACCAGGGTCACAGTACGTGCTGTGGTTGGGGTGGCCCTTCTGCATGAGTACCTCAGATAACCTGACTGCTGCCAAAACCAAAGGACAGTTCAGGAAGCCTTATGAATTTGTGGTCCCAGCTCCCCCTTCTGGGTCTTACTAAAAAAAATCAGGCTAATTAACATGAAAATCGGGAAAGGCAGAGTAGAGAATCAAGAGACAGATCTCAGCAGGTGAACAATTTTTAAAGGGTTATTAAAAATAAGGTGAATAAAGTGAATATCGATAGAATGAAACAAAGGAAAACAAGCAGAGGGAGGGACTTCCCCGGTGACCCAGTAATTAAGACCCAGGCTTCCAGTGCAGGAGGCACAGGTTTGATCCCTGGTTGAGAACCCTGCATGTGGCCAGAAAAAAAAAAAAGGGAAGCTAGCAACGTGGGGAGAAGGCAGACTTGTGTCCCAGAACTCTCTCTGAAGTTCTGCTTGGCCATCAAAGTTTCGAAAGAGAAAAACGGAAAGTAATCTCAGCTAATCATTGATCGCCATCTCCCTTTGCAGGCAGCCTTGTAACCTTTCTTTAGATGTTACCTTGTTCACACAATTTCTTTGGGAGATTACTGAAGGGGAAGCTAAGGAAGAAATCTAGCCATCTGTTAATTCCTTTTTCTTCATCTCTATTTCTTTGATCTAAGGAAAGAAACAGGTTAGGCAAAGTATTGTGTGAGCAAAAGATTTGAAAAGTGGGCTTGGGCCGGAGGTTAGTTACAATACAGCTTTGCTAAAGTGACAAGCCAAAAGGGACCTCCTGCAGAGAGCTCTTTCCTGCAAAAAAAAAAACCCAAAAAACAAACCTCTTTTCCTGCAAAAAGTTGCTTACAAATCCCCACTCTTGGACATCACTCCATTTCCACAGCATCATGGGCAAAGGTCTGTCTCCTACAACTTTCTCCTGCTGATATAGGGTGCCTATTCTTAGAGTGGAATATGTCGACATGGGTCTGGAGCATCTCTGCTGACAATTTCAGTTGCCCACTCACACATGTGGCCAGAACAAGCTACAGTTATTGTGACGCCCACAAAGATACAGCCTATTATGAGCGATAGTGTTAATCCCATTCTCTTGGGGCCAGTTCTTGGAATGATGCTCACTGTAAATTCAGTATTGCTCAAGATGGCGCAGCTTATATCATGGCTGCTGTCTGGTCATCATTCAGTTAGCCTTTTTCCCCAGGAGCAGTTACAGTATCTGTAAAACAACTCAGGAATGTACATCCGACACTGAAAGGTGCTGTGATTCTATTGTCCGGATCATTAACTGCTTGAGCCTGCTCTTGTGACTCAGGGAGGCTCGGGAGGCTTCAGCTTTCCTTTTCTCCTTCGGCTGTGCCGGGTCTTCTAGTTGTGGTACGTGGGATCTAGTTCTCTGACCAGGGATCAAACTTGGGTGACTTCAGCTTTTCTATAAACAAGAGGCAGGGGCATGGAAGGACCTTTGTGTTTGGGGTGGGGAGGGTACCACAGTGTTCTGCTCAGTTTCAATTCCTCCCTTCTGCCTCCCTGCAACCAACCAACCGCTTTCTATCCCAGTAGATGGGTTTGCATTTGCTAAACACAAAAGGAATCATATGGTTTTCCAAAAATTAACCTTTTTTTCTTATTGTGGTATAATACACGTATATGAAATTTATCATCTTGACCATTTTTAAGTGTAGAGGTCAGCGGTATTAAATACAGTCATATTGCTGTGCAGAAATGAGCACCCTCATTCCCACAACTCCTTTCAGCTTATAAAACTGAAATTCTGTCCCCATTAAACACAGACTACCCCTTCTCCCCACTCTTGGCCCCCAGCAGTCACCACTGTACTTCCTGTCTCTGTGAATTTGACAACTCTAAGTACCAGATATTCGTGGAATTGAATAGAATTTGTCTGCCATTAAGTCTTTCTCAGGGCTTCCCAGGTGACGCTAGTGGTAAAGAACCCACCTGCCAATGCAAGAGAGAAAGAAACGCAGATTCGATCCCTGGGTCAGGAAGATTCCATGGAGGAGGGCAGGGCAACCCACTCCAGTGTTCTTGCCCGGAGAATCCCATGGACAGAGGAGCCTGGCGGGCTACAGCCAGGGGTTGCAAAGAGTCAGACACGACTTAGCACGCACGCACACAAGTCTTCCAGGGACAGTTTTCTGTCAATGTTTTTCCTTTGAACTGGCCATGTTTCCTGTCTCTTTGTTTGCCCTGTGATTTTTGTTGAACACCGGACATTTAAATCTAATAATGTGGTAACTCTGAAAATCAGATTCTCTCCCTTCCCCAGGGTTTGTTGATTTTTGTTGTTGTTTGGGAGCTTTTTTATTTTTATTTCTTTAATGTTATAGGCTGTCTCTGACTGAAATGTGAATTCTATATGTTCTTAGGTCTTTTCTGAGCCTAGGGCACACTCAGTCACTTTCTAATTTTCCCCACGAATGTAGTGTTTCTTTTTTTTTTTGTAATGTCCTCTTCTTTAGTGTCTGACTCCTGAAAGGGGAAAATCGAAAAAAGGTGGTGAAAAAGGGGTTCGGCCCTTTAAACCCTCACTTGGGAGTGAGGGGTCAGAGGCTGCAGCAGGGGGCAGGGGCTGCAAGAATGACTTCCGCCCCCTCTGTCTGCACCTTGGTGATAAGCCATCACAGCCCAGATCCCCCACCCCTGGAGGACCGGCTTGTTTCTGCTCACGGTCCTTTCTGCAAGCCCTCCAGGTGGGGGATGGGCGGCTGCTACCAGACTGAGAGCTGACAGGATGCCCATTTACAATCGGAGGCTTCCCCTTGAAGTTGGAAGCCTTCAGGGTTCCAGAACAGTTCCATCAGAGAGACTCTGCCCTGCAGTTGCTGTCCAGGTGGGGAGACAGGTTTCTGGTGCTTCTTGCATCACTATCTTCCAGAATCTTCTCTGATCCAAAGCCTTTTGTACAAGAGTGGGAAACTGTCGGGGTGGGGTGGGGGGAGAAGGGAAGTTCCCAGCACTCCTGGACACAGGAGCCTCACTCACTGTGGTACCAAAACTCTGTGTATGAAGCCCTGACTTGGCTGCAATTAGATTGAGAGAACAGAGCACAGAATGGCAAGAGTTCATGAGCTTATGGAAGGCGGGAAGTTTAAAAAGCCTTTATGTGAGCAGTTGTGTCTCCTCTACCTAATGTTTCATGGGAATGAATATTATGTCCTACTGGGCACATTTCCCCTACCTGGTATCATAAACTCCAAACCTATAGATGAAATCACAGGGTCTGTGGAATTAAGATAAAAGTTCTACTAGTTGGAATTCTACTAATTGGAATATTCAATCAGACTTTCTGTGAAGTGCCTCTTTTACCTGAGTGCAATTATGGGATCGAAATGAAAAGACTTCAATGAAATTTTAATTTCCATGAAATTAGAAGACACTTGCTCCTTGGAAGAAAAGCTATGACCAACCTAGACAGCATATTAAAAAGCAGAGACATTACTTTGCCAACAAAGGTCTGTCTAGTCAGAGCTATGGTTTTTCCAGTAATCATGTATGGATGTGAGAGTTGGACCATAAAGAAAGCTGATGCTGAAGAATTGATGCTTTTGAACTGTAATGGTGGAGAAGACTCTTGAGAGTCCCTTGGACTGCAAGGAGATCAAACCAGTCAATCCTAAAGGAAAACAGTCCTGAATATTCATTGCAAGGACTGAGGCTGAAGCTCCAATATTTTGGCCACCTGATGTGAAGAACTGACTCACTGGACAAGACCCTGATGCTGGGAAAGATTGAAGGCAAGAAGAGAAGGGGACAAGAGAGGATGAGATGGTTGGATGGAGTCACTGACTCGATGGGCATGAGTTGAGCAAGTTCCAGGAGCTGGTGATGGATAGGGAAGCCTGGTGTGCTGCAGTCCGTGGGGTTGCAAAGAGTGGGACATGACTGAGCAACTGAACTGAACTGAACTGAATTATTGGATTGACACTGTATCTGACTGGGCACTGTTTCCCTAAATAGTACTGTGAAATGGAAGGTGTGCAAATCTGAATTTCAAGCAAGGTTAAACAGGAACCAGCAAGATTGCCCGAGTCCACACAGTGTGGAATAGAAGGTGGGGTGCTGGCTCAGACAAAATCTCTGCGCAGTAGCCCTATGTGGAGTGTAGACTGTGGCTTAAGGCAAAAGCCTGTGAGCATGCCCAGTGATGACTACTGGGACTTTGAACTAGAGAGTTTCCAGGGTTATTTACTACAGTAAGTCCCCTACATATGAACAAGTTCCATTCCAAGAGTATGTTTGGAGTCCAAAAAAGCTAACCTAGGTACCCAGCTAACACAATCAGCTATGCAGTCCTGAACTGTAATGGTCTTATAATACTTTTCACTCAAATAGTATATTAAAAAACAAAAAATAAAAGAAACATTTTTAATCTTACCACACCATACCCTGAAAAGTACAGTAATACAGTGCAACAGCTGGCATACAGGGGCTGGCATCAAGTGAACAGGAAGAAGAGTTACTGACTGGAGCAGGGAGAGGAGGTGGGAGATGGGAGAGCTGAAAGGTTGTCAGCAATAGGAGACGGACAGCAAGCTGTAATGTCACTCGCACCTTATGTGACTGGATATGCCAGTGTGCACTTGCATCTTTGAAAGTTTGCAACTTGAAGGTTCCTAGATAAGGGATTACAGTACCTAGTTTTCAGATGTTAACTGAAGCTACCCTATGACTGAAGGACATACAATGATCTTGAAAGCTGAAATATCCATAACGTCTAGGCAGATGTCAGAAAAATGCTCCAAAGGAGATGGCAGTGCCCAGAAATGTCCCACCATAAGATGGAAGTGGTTTTCCCAGGATGGTGCTGCCTGGGGAGACCGTCAGGAGCGGGGAGCCTCTTCTCTGAGGACTGAATCTGCATCTATGTGAGCAGTTCTGAATTCCATCTCTGGACAGGGAATGCCCCATTAACAGCTCTTAACTGACCTTCAAAGAGCTGCTCGGTCTGTGGACAGTAGTTCCCAGGTGAACAGACAATCTCGTCTTTGGAAGATCACCACTCTGATCAAAGAAGGTGAAAACAGGTCAGCCTGGTGGGCTGAACTGCAAGCTGTTTTCCGAGCTGTGATGGGAGACTTGGCGGTGGTGAAATTTCCTATGTTTTGGTTTCTACAGACTCACGGTCAGGCAGGAGAGTGATGGAAAACTAGCTTCTTAAAGGGATGCCTGGGGACTTCCCTGGTGGGCCAGTGGTGAGGACTCCTAACCTGTGCTTCCACTGCAGGCCTGCGTTTGATTCCTGGTTGGGGCACTAAGATCCTGGAAGCTGAGAGGCCAGGCCAAAAACAAAAAATTAAAAATAAATAAATAAAAGGATGCCCCTATGGGGCACAGCCCTGTGGAAATCACTTTGGAAATTTGAGGGCACTTGTAAGTAGGATATGACATTTCAGTGTCCATTGTTGGAACCCTCTTCCAGCTTAATAAGCACAGATTCAGTGTGTTCACTTAAGGTAGCCACGACCTGGACCCATGAAATAAGTGGGCATGGGGCCCCTGCAGCAATATTGAGATGGGGCTGAATCTAGACATGGTCCTCTTGTACCCCCTCCTGGGGTGGCATGTTCTCTGGGGGGCAGGCCTGGATCGTAACTGGCGGGTGAGGCTAATGCTGATGTCCTGGGGATGCACATGTGTCCTGCCTGGAATTGACCCCAACTCTGGAGTGGGCTTTGCTTACCCAGTGGTAGATACAAATGCTCAGAATGATATAAGAGATCTGCAACAGAAGATACTGTGCCAATTTGCGTGGCCGGTCATCATTTCTTCAGACCAAGGACCCCACTTGGTTGCCCATGATGTCCAGAGTACCCGTTTGGTAGGGAATTGGAGCAAGCAGTTGAAACACTAGTTGTTTCAAATGAGACCAATAAAGAGCTGGGTTACACACCTCCACTTGTAACACAGATATGAGCGTGGCCAAAGGAGTGTCCCCACTGGAGGATGTCTCTGTTTTTCTGGTGGGTCTGGGGAAGACAAAGTGGAGAGAACTGCATTTTTGCCAAGGCAGGAAGATACCCATATACCAACTCATTTTTTTTGTTGTTGTTTCCCATCACACCATTTTTTTTCTTCCCATCTGGCTTCCCAAGTGGCGCTAGTGGTAAAGAACCCACCTGCCAATTCAAGAGACATAAGAGATGTGGGTTTGATCCCTGGGTCAGGAAGATCCCCTGGAGGAGGGCATGCAACCCACTCCAGTATTCTTGCCTGGAGAATCCCATGGACAGAGGAGCCTGGTGGGCTGCATAGTCCATAGGGTTGCAAAGAGTCAGAAGTGACGTAGCACACACCTGCTCCTGTGATCAGGGCTGCAAATACAAGTGCCCAAGACAGCAATGATTCCCAAATAAGAGACAGAAACACTACTTCAAACCTTATGTCAGAATTCCTAAGTGCCTGCTGGGGCAACATACGCCTTCACCCCCCGACAAAGTTAGTGTCGACAGCGAATGCAGCTACAGTGGTGCTGTTTAAAGATAGCTCACCAGCTCCAAGGCTGTATCCTGAGCCCTCCACCTCCCACCTGTTTCTGAGACAAAAAGGAGCAGGCTCTCAGAGGCAGGTTCCCCCGGGAACTCTTGTATACAGTTCAGTCGCTCAGTCGTGTCCGACTCTTTGCGACCCCATGAATTGCAGCACGCCAGGCCTCCCTGTCCATTACCAACTCCTGGAGTTCACCCAGACTCACGTCCATCAAGTCGGTGATGCCATCCAGCCATCTCATCCTCTGTCGTCCCCTTCTCCTCCTGCCCCTAATCCCTCCCAGCATCAGAGTCTTTTCCAATGAGTCAACTCTTCGCATGAGGTGGCCAAAGTACTGGAGTTTCAGCTTTAGCATCATTCCTTCCAAAGAAATCCCAGGGCTGATCTCCTTCAGAATGGACTGGTTGGATCTCCTTGCAGTCCAAGGGACTCTCAAGAGTCTTCTCCAACACCACAGTTCAAAAGCATCAATTCTTCGGCGCTCAGCCTTCTTCACAGTCCAACTCTCACATCCATACATGACCACAGGAAAAACCATAGCCTTGACTAGATGAACCTTTGTTGGCAAAGTAATGTCTCTGCTTTTGAATATGCTATCTAGGTTGGTCATCACTTTCCTTCCAAGGAGTAAGCGTCTTTTAATTTCATGGCTGCAGTCACCATCTGCAGTGATTTTGGAGCCCAGAAAAATAAAGTCTGACACTGTTTCCACTTTTTCCCCATCTATTTCTCATGAAGTGATGGGACCAGATGCCATGATCTTCATTTTCTGAATGTTGAGCTTTAAGCCAACTTTTTCACTCTCCACTTTCACCTTCATCAAGAGGCTTTTGAGTTCCTCTTCACTTTCTGCCATAAGGGTGGTGTCATCTGCATATCTGAGGTTATTGATATTTCTCCCGGCAATCTTGATTCCAGCTTGTGTTTCTTCCAGTCCAGCATTTCTCATGATGTACTCTGCAAAAAGTTAAATAAGCAGGGTGACAATATACAGCCTTGACGTACTCCTTTTCCTATTTGGAACCAGTCTGTTGTTCCATGTCCAGTTCTAACTGTTGCTTCCTGACCTGCATATAGATTTCTCAAGAGGCAGATCAGGTGGTCTGGTATTCCCATCTCTTTCAGAATTTTCCACAGTTTATTGTGATCCACACAGTCAAAGGCTTTGGCATAGTCAAGAAAGCAGAAATAGATGTTTTTCTGGAACTCTCTTGCTTTTTCCATGATCCAGAGAATGTTGGCAATTTGATCTCTGGTTCCTCTGCTTTTTCTAAAACCAGCTTGAACATCAGGAGGTTCACGGTTCACATATTCCTGAAGCCTGGCTTGGGGAATTTTGAGCATTACTTTACTAGTGTGTGAGATGAGTGCAATTGTGCGGTAGTTTGAGCATTCTTTGGCATTGCCTTTCTTCGGGATTGGAATGAAAACTGACCTTTTCCAGTCCTGTGGCCGCTGCTGAGTTTTCCAAATTTGCTGGCATATTGAGTGCAGCACTTTCACAGCATCATCTTGTATACAGACCAAGGTGTAAATCAACACTTTGCTTTTCTTAAAAAAAAAAAAAAAAGCTCACCAGTTCTGCACCTGTGTGACCACAGCCTCTGTGGGCCGAGGAGGGAGACACCGACTGGACTAGCATCGCTGCCTGCAGTCTGGACCAGGACAGTAGCCCAACCTAATGTCCCTTCCAAAGGTGGAAGCCTTTGGGGAATCAATGCAGAGAAAGCGGAACAGTTTCAGTATAGAGAAGGCGGAACAGGAGCTAAGAGTAAAGATAAATTCATTATGTCATAAGGGAAAGCCAGTATTACATTAACGCCTTGAAAGAGGCTCAGAGCAAGAGATGATATTGTCTCTTAGCTCAACTACAACCAGATGCCCGGAAGGGCGAGGCCACTTGTGCCAAGCCTGCTCTTGCTTTTGGAGCCTGACAAGATCAGATGGAAGCCTGCAACCTCATCCTGGCTACGGGTGGGGGTGATTGCGACTGCGTGGAGTTCTGTGACATACCAGTGTCTTTCAAGTTACATATTGTTTTTTGGGGGGCTTATTTAGGTGCACTGGTTGTAGCCCGTGTGCTCTTTAGTTGTGGCATTCAGGATCTACTTCCCTGACCAGGGATAGAACCCTGGGCCCCTTGCACTGGGAGCACAGTCTTAGCCATTGGACCGCCAGGAAAATCCCAGTGTTTCCCTGAGTTTTGTGAGCTGGTCTAACAAATAACTGAATCCAAGGAGGGGGGAGGCATGGGAACCTCTGACTTGTAGCCAACTTGGCTGACCTGGGGTGACCTGCAGACCTCCTGCCTGCATCTGAAGCGGGAGCAGTCTTGTGGGCCTGAACTCTTAACCTGTGGGATCTTAGATAACTCTAGCTATGGTCAGAACTGAAGGACACCCTGGCTGGTGTCACACAGAACTGTCTGATGCGGGAAGAAACCCCACACATCTGGTGTCAGAAGTGTTGTGAGTGTGGCCGTGTGCAAGAGAGCAAAGGAGACCCAGGAGGAGGAGGAGGGGACGTTTTCATTGCACACGGGGATCCAGTATGGACTGAGCCGTGTCCCTAAATACATAGGTTGAAGTCCTAACCCCCAGCCCCTCAAAATGTGACTGCATTTGGAGACAGGACTTTAAAGAGGCCATTAAGGTGAAATGAGGCAGTTGGGGTGGGTCCTCGTCCAGTGTGACTGGTGTCTATGAGAAGCAGGGATATGGACACCAAGACACCAGGGCTGCCTGGGCAGAGGAAGGACCACGGAGCCACCTGCAAGGTGAGAAGCCTTGGGAAAAACAACCTTGCCTCCAGAAGTAAGGAAATAAACTGCTGTTGTTCGGGCCACCTGGTCTGTGGTGGTTTGTTCTTGCAGCCCCAGCGGCTCAGCACAGGATCTCGATGTTTTAGTTTGCATTTCTACCTTGCTAATCCTGCTCACTGTTTATTTTGTTTAAAAGGCACACGGGGGTCCCATCGCGGCCCAGCTCTGCAGACGGCACCCCCCCCCCCACGCCGCCCCCGACAGGAAGTCCACCCCCGCTTCCTCCTCATCTTTTTCCAGCTGCTCGGCCTCCCAGCACCCGGCTCCCCGCGGGCGTGAGCGGCGGCTCTGCCTCCCGGGTCTCTTCCCATTCGCCCCCTCTTCTGCGCTGCGCTCCAACCGACCTGCCACAGGCGCTCCAGCTCCTGCGATGTTGTTTAGTCTCTAAGTGGTGTCCGAGTCTTTGGGACCCTGTGGACTGTAGCCCGCCACGCTCCTCTGTCCAAGGCACTTCCCAGGCAAGAACAGTGGAGTGGGTTGCCATTTCCTTCTCCGGGGGATCCTCCTGACCTAGGGATCAAACCTGAGTCTCCTGCATTGGCAGGCGTATTCTTTACCACTGAGCCACCTGGGAAGCCTAGCGAGGATTTTAAAAGCCTAGTACTTGCCCCTAGGTAGTCCCCGGGTCTGGGATCTAGAGACGCTAGAACCTCGGCGTGGGAAGCAGAGACCCTCGCAGCCCACGTAGTTAGGGGAATTAATTCGGGGACCATAGGCAGCCCCAGGCGCGCACACCCGGGCGGCGGGGGGCGGGGTGGGAGGAGTGCGGGGCTGGCAGGGATGGGCGGGGGGCGTGCCGCGGCCCCTTGGAGGGGGAAGTAGCCCAGCCGCCCGCCGCCCGGAAATCCCCCAGCCGAAGCGCCGGCCGCGCGCCCGGGGGTCTCCGGGAAGGGCGGTGGGGGGAGGGGAGGGCCCCGAGCCGCCCCTCCCCCGGGCCGGGCGGCGCGGATCTGAGAAAGCAGAAGCGAGCGGCCCTCCGGAGAGTCCCATTAGAGCAGGGATCTGGGAAGAGAAACTTGCGGCCCGGCTCTCTGAAGCAGTCGGGGAGGCCTTGGATCCGGTAGGGTCTTTAGCCATCACTGACGACGTAAGGTCGGCCCCAGCAGTCTTCGCCTTCCCCGCCCCGCCCCCGCCCCGCCCCGCCGGGCTAGCCCTCCTGTCCGGACGACAGGCCGTCGGCGCGGACCGGACCTGTGCTCACCCCCCGGAGGCCGTGCCGCAGACCCGGAGCCCGCTTCCTCTCAACCTTCCCGGCCCTCGGCTGGACGCCCCAGTACCCCCCGCATCGTACCTCCCAAGGTCCCGGATCCCCGCGCGCCACCCTTTCACCCCCTGGCCCACTCCTCGTACGCGGTGCCAGGTCCCTTGAGCCTCTCCGGGCCCCCGACCTCCTCCCCAGATCTCCAGGGCGGTGCGGGGCAGGTCCCCGGGAGCCCAGCCGGCCGCCGGGGAGGAGAGCGCCATGCTCCGGCTCCTGGCCTTGCTGCTCCCGCTGCTGCAGCCGCCCGCGCGCGCCCGGGAGCCCTCCGCGCAGGACGTGAGCCTGGGCGTGGTGAGTGCAGGGGTCCGCCGGCTCAGATCTGCAACAGAGCTGAGAGAGGGGAGCCCGGGGCCTGGACTTCTGGGTTCAGAGAAGGCTGGGGACGCTTTCCAAATGTCCAAAGAGTGACCGAGGATGGAGACTGGGGACCGGAATCCTTGGATTCGTGACCGAGGGTGGAGACTGGGGACCCGAATTCTTGGATTCGTCAGGAGGTTGAGGGCCGGAATTTGGAAATCTGAAAAAGGGTTGGGTTGGGGTGGGGAAGTGGGCACTCTTGGGAACAGATGAACACTAGCAAAGCCGGGGCTGGAGGGCCTGGATCTTGAGGTGGGGAGCAGACGGTTCCCCGGGGCTGGCCATGCCTGGTGAGTGGTGAGGCTTCCAGGATGGTGGTTGGATGGGAGAGTCCCTCCACAAGCCTTTCTGCTTCCCCTGTTCCCACCTCTGGTCTAGGACTGGCTGACCCGCTATGGCTACTTGCCGCCCCCTCACCCCGCCCAGGCCCAGCTGCAGAGCCCTGCAAAACTGCGGGATGCGATCAAGGTCATGCAGAGGTTTGCCGGCCTGCCGGAGACAGGCGTCCTGGGTACGTGGCCTCCACCCCCTCCCCAGCCCTGTCTTGGCCCTGCACCCAGCCTGACCATTGTTGCCCACACCACCAACTGCAGGGTCTAAACATCTGCATGTAGCTGAATCACCAGGGTCTATGAACATGCTGACCTCAGGTCCCAACCCTGGAGGTGCTAAGACATTCCTGTTTCAGTAAATATTTATCAGGAATCTTTTCCCGATGAACTGACATGTGAGGTCATTCCAGGCTCCACTGGTATAGTGGCGAACGAGGTAGATGAGGTCCCCGCTCACGTGGAGCTAACGTTCTAGAGGGAGAGAGGCTCAGACCAATAACAGTGATGAGTGTTCTGAAGAAAATAAAATGTTAATGATCCTCAGGGGCTGGTCCGGGCAGGGCAGGCCCCTCTGAAATAGGTCACGTGAGCTGGGAGGAGCTCATGTGACATGAAGAATTCCTAGGACACAAAGAGGGGGAATGTGGGAGGCGATCTCGCAGGCTGGTGCAAAGGCCCTGTGGCAGACACAAGCTTGTATGCCTGTGATGAAAGGCGGACTGCAGAGCCAAACAAGAGCCAGGAAGGGTGTTTTGGTTTGACTTCAAAAGTGATAAGAATCGCTGAGAGGGTTTGAAGGAGGGAGGCAAGGAGACCTGATTTACAGTTTAGTTTCCTCTGCTTACTGGACTTCCCTGGTAGCTCAGATGATAAAGTGTCTGCCTACAACGCGGGAGACCTGGGTTCGACCCCTGGGTTGGGAAGATCTCCTGGAGAAGGAAATGGCAACCCACTCCAGTATTCTTGCCTGGAAAATCCCATGGACAGAGGAACCTGGTAGGCTACAGTCCATGGGGTCACAAAGAGTCGGACACGACTGAGTGACATTTACTTTACTATTTACTGCTTACTGGTGGAGAATGGAGAGTGGGGAGCACAGAGACCAGTGTTCAGGCAAGGATGTGATGAGAAGCAGTGAATCCAGAATGTGTATTTCAGAGGCAGAGCTGAGAGGCTCCTCCATTGGGTTAAATGAGAGGAAGAGGGAAGCAGAGGGGTCCCGTCCAGATGCGAGGGAGGTAGAACCTTCTGGCCCCAGGATGTGCTCAGTTGCTCCTTGTCACTTCAAACGACAAGATGAGGTTGGACCTTCATGTGGAGCTGAGGGGACTGCTGGGAATGGAGCTGAGCCGGGCGGTGGGATTCCGGGTGACCTGACCTGGGAGGGGCTTGCCACCAGAGACCAGATACCTGGCTGGCCCGGGGACTTTGAACTTGACCTGGATGTGATGGGGACTCGGGAGCTAGCCTGTGAGGTGTGAGTAGCCTCCTAGGGGCTTCCAACCTTTAAGAGAGGCATTCTCCTGGCACCCCCAGGGTTCTTTCTCTGGAGTCCAGCTGCCAGGACTCAGGTAAGCGGGCCACTCAGATCCTGGCCTGAGACTCTTGTGTCCATCCAGGACCAGGTGTGAAGGGTGATCATACCCAGAGGGCAGTGCCATAGTTTGGTACGAGCTGGTGTTCAGAATCAGATAGCCCGGCTCCCAGTGCAAGCTGTGGGGCCTTTGTGAGCAAGTGTCTGTAGCTCTTGGAAACTCAGTTTGCCCATGGAAAATGGTAGCTCGCGCCTGCTGCTGATTCCCCGTCTGCCGCAACCTCTCCTGCAGACCCGCTGACGGTGGCCACGATGCATAAACCCCGCTGCTCGCTGCCCGACGTGCTGGGGGCAGCAGGGCTGGTGAGGCGGCGGCGCCGGTACGCTCTGAGCGGCAGCGTGTGGAAGAAGCGGACACTGACGTGGAGGTCAGTCCTGGTGCCCTGTTGACCACCCTGGGGCTGCCCGCTGGGCCCCAGCTTCTTTTGTCTGCCCTCTCTCCTCAGAGCCCCTCACTCGGCCCCCCTCTTTCCAGGGTCAACTCCTTCCCCCAGGGCTCTGGGCTGAGCCAGGAGACTGTGCGGACCCTCATGCACCACGCCCTGACCACCTGGGGCGCCGAGTCAGACCTCAGGTTCCAGGAGGTGGGTTCGCAGGGGCCCACGGAGCCTGACATCCTCATCGACTTTGCCCGGGCCTATCACCAGGACAGCTACCCCTTCGATGGGCAGGGGGGCACCCTGGCCCATGCCTTCTTCCCGGGGGAGCACCCTATCTCTGGGGACACGCACTTCGACGATGAGGAGACCTGGACTTTTGGGTCAAAAGGTACCATCTCCCCTCTTCTGAGAGGTCCCCTGTCCAGATCTGCCTGTCCTTAAGAATGAAGTTTACATTACGTTTACTGATGGACGCTGTATCAGTTGGGCTTCTCTAGAGAAACAGAACCAGTAGGATGGGTGTGTGCACGTGTGTGTGGAGAAAGTGATTTACTTTAAGGAACTGGCTCACAGAATTGCAGAGGCTGGTGAGCTCCAAAATCTGTAGGGCAGGCCTGCAAATTGGAAATTCAGGAGACTTGATGGTGCAATTTTGAGTCCAGTATTTGCAGAGCAAGGCAGCTGGCAGGCTTTCCATGTTGCCGTCTTTGGGCAGAATTCTTTCTTCTCCAGGAAACCTCAGTTTTGGTTTTTAATGCCTTCAACTGATTAGACGGGCCCCGCCCACACTATGGAGGATAATCTGCTCTACTTACCGTGGCTTATAGATGTTATTCATGCTGATAAAATAACCTCCACAACAACATCTTGACTGGTACTTAATCAGGCATTGGGGCACCCTAGTCTGGCCAAGTTGACACAGAAAATTGCCCATCACAGAGGGGAAGTCCAAGTTGGGGCCAAGGACTCAGAAGGGCAAGAACTCAGGTCTGCCAGTAGCTGAGTCAGAAGAGTAACTGGCAGTTGCTACACAGGGTGTCACAATTACGTGGAATCACAACAGAGGAAGTCCTTAAGCCTGGGGGTGCTCACACAAAGGCTGGCTGAAGGGATGGGGACTTCCTGGAAGCGGTGACTTTGCTTGTTTCACATATGTAGACAGTGCGTGCCAACTAGCGCCCAGGGTCCCACTCTCCTGGAGTACCAGGGTGGGGGTGGGAGGGGACGTATAAAGCACAAGCCAGTGAGCTCGCTGAGGCCAGGGGAGTCAGAGGTGGGGGTACAGGGGTGAGGATCGGTCTGGGATATTCAGGGCTGGAAGGCACACACGTGCTGTTAGGAGCGGACCGCAGAGGATGGAGGGCCAGTCTCATATGATGAGGGGCCTGGGAGGGCATGTGGCAGGGCCTGGACAATGGGATTCCAAAGGCAGTGGGAGCTGTGGGAAGTTCTGCATTCCAGAGATACCACTGGCTGCCCTGGGGGGCAAGATGGAGACAGGGAGGCAGGGAGGTAGCTGGGGGTCCAGGTAAGAGATGGTGGGGGCGATGGGAGTGGGGCTGGAGGGCAGTGGGCAGCTCAGTGGGGAGTCCATCAGGATGGACAGAGATTGGGATCTGATTGGATTCGGCAGCAAAGGGAGTGAGGATGGCCGGATACCAGCCAGGTTTCTGGCTCAAAGGCCCTGGAGGATGGTGTCCCATTAATGCAGGTGAGAAGAGGGCGGGGAGGAGGAGCAGGCTGGGGAGGGCAGGTGAGTTCAGGTCGGGGCCTGTGTCTGCAGCGCCGAGTCGGTGCAGGTGGTGCGTTGATGATCCAGTATCTTGTGCTAGAATTTGGATTCCTCCAACTCAAGTCAGGTTTCCCAGGACTGGCGCGTGAGAGGAAAATTCTTGTGCAAGCAGTTTTGGGGGGCACGTTCCCAGGGGAAAGGGAAGCAGGAGAGACGTCGGGGGAGGGAGGGGGGAGAAGCTAAGCTAGGATGTGGTCTCAGCTGGAGAAGAGCCTGACCCCGCAGGGAACTCTCTGGAGCTCTCTGGAGCGTAAATAGCACCCCAGGGTTGGTTCTGCCTGGAGGCAGGGGGCCCAGCTCTCCCACTTCCCATCCCTGGAACTGCTGGGGGAGGCTGGGCCAGGAGGGAGAGCCATTTGCTGGGGATGGGTCCTCAGGCTCTGCAGACGGACTCAGGTGAGGTGGGGATAGCAGACACAGATCCACCGCAGGGAGGCTGTATAACAGCATTTAAGAACTTGGGGTTGGAGCTGAACTCAATTCAGGGTTCCCCCGCCTGCTGCTGCGTGTGCCAGTTACTTGGCCTCAGAGGGCTCAGTTTCCTCACCTGAGGAATGGCGATCATAGTATGTACTGGTCTCATGGGCTTGCAGATGAAACCAGTAATTCATCTACAGCTCTCAGCACACTGTTCACTGTCGGCCACTATAAGCTGGGTCTCCCAGCACATTTGAGAGTTGGTGGTACCTGGGGGGTCAGGTTCCAGGAGAAGGTAGAATGTGAAGACCAAGTTCAGAGGTGGGGAAGTCTCACAGTTAAGGGGAGGGCAGTAGGTGGAGGGGTTGGGGAAGGATGAAAACAAATGGAGAAAAACTAGGTTGAAAGGTGAGGAGGAAGACAAGTGAAGGAGGAAGTGGGCAGCAGTGAGCGGGGCTTCAAGTCATCCAGTAACTTACTTACGGTTGGATCTCGCCATGTGGGGACAAAGTGACTTTAGTGCCCAATGGCTTGGTGGGTGGAGGGAGAATCCAGACCACAGAGGCATGAGAGGAGCTGAGCAACAGAAGGCTGAGTTCAGACTGCTGAGCAGAGAGCTTGCTGGCGGGGTGCGGGGTGTGGATGGTGGGCAGACAGGTCCAGGGGGTGCCCTAGGATGAGGGAGTCTTGAAGACTCGGGGACAGTGGATGAGACAATAGAGGTGGGGGATGAGTGTATGAATCGCGGATTAACAGATGGATCAATGAACCGATGAACGGACACACGGATGGATGGAGGGACAGATGCATGCATGCATGAAGGCAGAGATGAACGGATGGGTGGGGCTTTGTCCTTGTCCTGGAGGAGGTGAGTGAGGCAAAGATCTCTCCCAGGGCAGGGCAAGAAGCAGGAGATGAGCTGGTGGGGGATGAAGCTCTGTGCCCCATGCACAGAAGCTTACCGATGACACAAGCGGCCCGTCTTGATGAAACAGGAAATTTGTCATCTAAGAGTTGCGGGCTGGGGCTGGGACTGGGTAGCACCTGGAGGGGCTTTGAGTCTGGATTTGAGGCTGAATGGGGGGAGCAAAGGAGCTGCCTGCTGAGGCTGTGGGTGAGGGTGAGGGGAGGTGCAGAGGACCCTCCAGAGATGAGCACCGGGAGTCTCTGCGGCTGGATCTGCATGGTTGTGTAATTTCCCTAGCTAAATAGCGTGACAAGGGTGCAAGGAAGGGGTGTGGCCAGAGGAGAGGCAAGGACACCGGGTGGGGCACGTGGTAAAATACAAAAAAGATCTACCTGATTAAGACACCAAATGTCCTCCGTCCAGTTTCTTAGAAAAAGCTCTCAGCACATATTGAGAAAAGCCACAGTCAACATGGGAATTCATCAGTACTTATGAGTTTGACAGACATCTGAAACCACTGCTGAGAAGCAGGACAGCCCAGCCAGGGTTCCGTCTCTGTCATTTAACTTGACCTCTCTGTGCCTCAGTTTCCTCACCTGTAAAATGAGGATAGGAGGTAGAAGTAACAGGAAAAGCCTTTGCTGCTCTGCTTACGACTCACTCATCTTGTCCTTAGATTCTCACTTAGTGGCCTTGACGGGTGGAGAGAAATTTGCTTTTCAGTTCACCAGGTTACTTCCAATAATTGCACTTTCACCACTGCTCACTCTAGTTAGACATTTCCATGACGGTAGATCAACCTGGGGGTGGCGGGGGGCGCTGCTTGTCTCTTGCTGTCTCTGTGCCTTCTTAGCCTCTCACTGGCTCGGGAATCAATGAGGAGCTGGGATTCAGCCAGCAGCTGGGAGCGTGGAGACAGCTTGGTCCTGGCGCCTGGGCTGGGTCCCCAGGGAAAAGCCTTCTGTGGTCAGAGAGGTTGGGCGCCAGGGCCAGCGGGCTGTGGTTAGAGAGTGCTTGCTAGAGCTTCGAGTTCCGAATTCCGAGAGATGCAGGCTGCAGGGGTGGGGGATGGAGGCTGTGGGAGGGAGAGATGGAGCAGAAATAGAGGACTGGGGGTCCTGGGCACTAGCCGGGTGGGGATGGAAGGAGGAGGAGGGGGGCCATGGAGTCTGACCTACCTTCCCTGTGGGTGGGAGTGAGAATGGTGCAGAGGGGCGGGGCCTCTGGAGCTGCCAGAAGGGAGTTTCCCCAGAGCTGGGGCTCCCTCCAGAGAACCACACACCCAGAGGATCCTGCTTCCTCTAGAATGTTTCCTTTTTTTTTTTTTTTTTTAAAGAATATTCATTTATGCATTTGGCTGTGCCGGGTCTTCCTTGCGGCCCTTGGGATCTTGCAGCCTGCAGGCTCTCAGTTGCAGCCCGTGGAATCTAGTTCCCTGACCTAGACCCCCTGCATTGGGAGCGTGGGGACCAGCGGGGAGGTCTCCCCACATGTTTCTGTATGTTGCCTTGCTGGGGCAGGGGCTCCATCCTTATACAGTTGCTCCTTCCCCTGTCCATGCCGTTTCCTCCTGCTCTTTCCCTAGTCTGCTCTGAGGTCTTTTCAGTCCGTCCCCCCGGTGTGCAGCACTGCCAAACCAGGCTACAGGAGACTATCTTCCGAACAAGTGCACCCACAGAGGAGGGAAAAGATGACTCAGGGAGGGGGTCCGCGCAGAGGAGGCCACGGCCACCTCGGAGGGTCTCCTGGCTGTGTCCACCAGAAGGCCCCTTTCTCCGGGGCTTCCTGGGGGCGCCAGGGTGGGGGTGGAGCCCGGCTCCAGCGCATTCTCCCTTCCTCCCCAGATGGCGAGGGGACGGACCTGTTTGCGGTGGCTGTTCATGAGTTCGGCCACGCCCTGGGCCTGGGCCACTCCTCAGCGCCCGACTCCATCATGAGGCCCTTTTACCAGGGCCCAGTGGGCAACCCCGCCGAGTACCGCCTGTCTCAGGACGACCGCGAAGGCCTGCAGCAGCTCTACGGTACCGCGGGCGGCGGGGTGCTCGCCCCCTGGTGGCCTCTGCAGTAGCCTCAGGGGACCCAGCCCTGTAACCCTTTCTCCACAGGGAGAGCACCCCAAACCCCATATGACAAGCCCACACGGAAGCCCCTGGCTCCTCCTCCCCCGCCCCCTGCCCTGCCCCCGGACAGGTGAGTCCTCTCCAGGTAGGAGGCTTTGGATGCGCTCCCTAACCTCAGGGTCCTCCTCTCCAGATGGGCAGGTGAGAGTCCCTGCTTTGTAGGATGCGGTAAAGGTTAAATAAAAGGAGCGGGACCCCGCCCCTCCTCTCTGCTCACCTCTCTTTTCCTTCCCAGCACCCCCCAACCCCTCCCTGATCGATGTGATGGCAATTTTGACGCCATCGCCAACATCCGAGGCGAAACTTTCTTCTTCAAAGGTAAGTGACTTCCATCTCCCCGGACGCATACAGCTGGCTTCACATCCACTTAGAGTGACCCGCCGCCCGGGCCCCGAGGGTCGCAGGAATGCCGGACTTTCAGTGCCAAAAATGGGAAACTCCTGGCCCAGCCGGTCACCCTAGAGCCACTGCAGCCTTGATTTTTGATGGACCTGCGCCCCCCGCCCCGCCCCGCCCCGCCCCGCCCCGCCCCCAGCGGTGGGAGGGGAAACCCTGAACTGTGTCCAAGCCACACCCTGGCGGGCAAGGTGGGTGCGCGGTAGTAGAGGGGTGTACAGAAGGGGTGACCTCCTGCCATCTCATCTCACGCCTATACGCCCACCCCTTCTTCCAACCCCCAATCGCCCCCCAACCCAGGCCCCTGGTTCTGGCGCCTCCAGCCCTCGGGACAGCTGGTGTCACCCCGGCCCGCCCGGCTCCACCGCTTCTGGGAGGGGCTGCCAACCCAGGTGAAGGTCATTCAGGCCGCCTACGCCCGTCACCCGGACGGCCGGATCCTCTTATTTAGCGGTCAGTGCGGTCCGGGTTTGGGGGCGGGGGCGCTAGCGCGGGGCATGCGCAGCGCGGCTCACCCGGGCCCCCGCCCTGCCCGCAGGCCCGCAGTTCTGGTCGTTCCAGGACCGGCTGCTAGAGGGCGCCGCGCGCCCGCTCACCGAGCTGGGGCTGCCCCCCGGGACGGAGGTGGACGCCGTGTTCTCCTGGCCGCTCAACGGGAAGACCTACCTGATCCGGGGGCGGCAGTACTGGCGGTACGACGAGGCGGCGGCGCGCCCGGACCCCGGCTACCCGCGCGACCTGAGCCTCTGGGAGGGCGCACCGTCGGCCCCCGACGATGTCACTGTCAGCAACACAGGTGGGAGAGCTCGCGCATCCGGGGGGCTGGGCGATGGGGGCCCAGGGGCCGTGGGGTGGTGGGGCCTGCAGACCCCGGCGTGGGCGGAGAAGCGGTGCGGAGAGAGGGGTTTGGAGGGTGGGCAGGCGTGCTACCAGTCCCTGAAACCTCTCCCTCCCCGCAGGTGACACCTACTTCTTCAAGGGCCTCCACTACTGGCGCTTCCCCAAGGGCAGCATCAAAGCCGAGCCAGACTCCCCCCAACCCATGGGTCCCAAGTTCCTGGACTGCCCCGCCCCCACTGTGGGCCCTCGGGCCCCCAGACCCCCCAGAGCGACCCTTAAGGCCGGAGACTGCGACTGTCAGTGCGGAATCAGTCGGGCTGCGGGGCGGCCTTCGGTGCTCCTCCTGCCTCTTCTGTCCCTGCTGGTGGGGGGCCTGGCCTCCCCCTGAAGGGAACCTGCGGCTGCGTGGAAGGGAGCGGATCGCCCACGGGGCCCCTGCGGGTTGTGGCTGTGGGAAGTCTGTCCCAGGGGCTGGGCTCAGCCAGGATGCAGCTGGGGATGCAGGTGGAGCTAAGTCCAGGAGGGCGGAGACACAGGGCCGGCCCTGGCACTGAATGCCCTGAGTGTGGCCTCCTGGGCCTTCCTTCCTCCCCTGACCCTTCCTTCCTCCCCTGCCCCTGGCCATGACCCCGCAGGACTCTCCTTTTCCCGGAACACCTGGCCTTTCCCAGAGCTCAGGGGGCTGAATTCCTGCAGCCCCACCCCGCCTGCCAACAGCAGCTGTCCCAAGTGCTTGGCTCTACAGGACAGCCCCACTCCCCCGTGCTGAGCAGGCTCTCCAGCCTCTGCTCTAACGTTTCTCATCCTGTCCTCCCTCCACGATGTCCCAATCGAAGCACATTGGTGGGGTCCCAAACCCAGCTCTGCGACCACTCCAGAGCATGTGTCCCAAGTCTGGGGTGACATCCGTGGTTCACACGTGGGTGATGCTCCTCAGATGGCCCACCCCTGTGGCCCATCCTTTCTGGTCAGCACGCTGGTACCAGAACCACCCACATTCAGTACGACACCCTCCTGCTCCTAAAACACCTCTCCCACCACTTCACCTGAGCCTCTGCCACCCTCTCCAGAACCCCTTGGCTCCCATCAGCTCGATGCTGGTGTGAGGACAGTGGACTGGTCCCCTCTCAGTCTGGGGTCACTGCCTCCTCAGTGTTCCTGGGTGACAGGTGGGTGGAACCTGGGCCACCTCAATGACCCCCTTCCCCACTGAATTCAGAATCTAAATGAGTGCCTCTGCAACTCTGCTTCTGGAACATTCCACACAGGATGACCCAGGAAGGGAGTTCCCTGGTGGTCCAGTGATTAGAATCTGGTGCTCTCACTGTCATGGCCTGAGTTAAATTTCTAATCCCAGAACTAAAATCCTTCAAGCTGATCGGTGTGGTCTAAGAAAACGAGAGAATGACCTAGGGAACTTGAAAAATGCGGATTCCATGGCTTCACTGTGAATCCTCACTCTGGGTCTGGAGCCAGGAATCTGCATTTGAACAAACTGGGTGGTTGATGTGGGGGTGGGCTGGGGGTGGCCCCGATCTTCAAGGGACCAGGGCCAGCAGCTGCCATCTCAGGTCTCTGTCTTCTGACTTGTGCGTCCCCTCCGTGTTCTCCACCCAGGGGCCAACCTCTTCCTGTGTTTACAGAGCCTACTCACAGCCTGGGTGAGAGAGGTTCACCCCCATGGCTGGAGTCACATACCCACCATTTCTTAATGTGCTACCAGCCTCAGCGGGCCCACAGTGCTGCAAGAGCTGACTCAGGGGCATGGAGCCCAGCGTGGTCATGACCAGGCCAGAAGGAGGATGACAGCCCGGTGTCTTCAACCAGCCAGCCACCTGGGAATTCAAAGGCACCAGAAGCCATCTGGGCCTCTGTCAGGACCCTTTCTAAGTACGAGGAGGAGGAAACTTGTCTTCAAAAAGTTTATCAGCCCTGAAGCAGGACAATAAAAATAACAGGAGAGAAACCCCTTCATTTCCTCGGAGCAGTGATGGAGCCCCAAGGCGAAGTTTGGTGGCAGGAACATGACAGACCCGAATCACTGTTTTCCAGAAGAGGCTGGAATCCAGCATTGACGGGGGACAGGGTGGCTGAGGATGAGCTGGGGGGCAACCAAGAGTTGGTTGGAGGCGCCCAGAGAGGGATGTCCCATGTGACACCTGAGGCTCCTTTCGCTGCGACAATGGACACTTGTCCAGCCTCTCAGACGTCATGAAGTCAGGTTCACAAAAATGCCACATGGTATTGAATTATGTTTTTTAAAGAATGGGAAATAAATGAGACAAATTATTAAAATATAAACACTCAAAACTTTCATATTTCAAAGGGCAACACCGGAAAAGTAAAAAGACACTCACAGAATGGGGACAAAAAGTTACAGATGATACATGTGGGAAGGGCATGGAGCCGGAAAACTTATACGACCGTTGTGTGTGCGTGCACGCTCAATGCTGTCTCCATGGCCCCATAGACTGTAGCCCCCCAGGCTCCTCTGTCCATGGGGTTTTCCAGGCAACAATATTGGAGTGGGTTGCCATGTCGTCCTCCCAGGGATCTTCCCTGACCCACAGATTGAACCCGGATCTCTCGCATTGCAGGCAGATTCTTTACCGCTGAGCTACCGGGGAAGCCTGGGGAAATAGTCTAGTGGTACCTCAAAAAGTTAAAAGCAGACTTAGGGATTGCATGGTGGTGGGCCATGGGGATGATGGCATAGGGGTGCAGGATGGTTTCTGGAGATGATAAAAGTGTTCTCAAATTGATGGTGATGATGGTTGAGTAGTACTGTGCATTAAATTAGGCACTTTCCTGGGTGAATTGTATGATATGTGAATTACACCTCACTAAAACTCTATAAAGAAAAGGGTTCAGCCCACAGTGAGACATGAAATGCCTTTCAGGAGGTGGCCTTCCTGAGACAGATGTGGAGGTGCCCAGTGTTGGGTCTCAGGCAGCCAGATCACCCGAGATAAGACCTGGAAATGAGGCGTGCAGCTGAAGCAAGTGAAAGCTGCTCAGCTGTGCCTGACTCTCTGACCCATGGACTATGCAGTCCATGGAATTCTCTGAGCCGTGATACTGGAGTGGGTTCCTTTCTCCAGGGGGATCTTTCTGACCCAGGGATCAAACCCAGGTCTCCCGCATTGCAGGCGGATTCTCTACCCTCAGCCACCAGGGAAGCCCACAGCTGAAGCAAGCGCGGCTCTGTTGTCTCCCTCCCACCCGGCGTTCTGAGCTGGTTCAGGGAAGGATCTGGACCTCCTGGGTGTGGGAAGGGAGTTTCAGACAACTGAACGGGCCCCTAAGGGGCAGGGGGTACCAGCTGGGGTCTGGTGGGCCCAAGAGAGACTTTCCCTGAGGAGCAGGATTCATAGGTTGTCCCCATGGGGTGCACACGGGTGGCCCATCAGGAGCCCGGTTCCTCTTCAAGGATATTAGACACTGAATAGTGTTCCCCTAAATTCACACAGTGAAGTCCTAACCACCAGCGCCTGGAGGGGGGTCTTTACAGGGAATCAAGTGAGCATGAGGCCCTTAGGGTGGGCCCTAATCCATTATGACTGGTGACCTTAGGAAAATGGGGAATTAGGAGACAGATACGTGTCTAGGGAGGGCACCATGTAGACCTGGAGACAGCTGTCTACACGCCTAGGAGAGAAGCCTGGAACACGTGCTTCCCTCAGGGCTCTAGAGCAACCGCTGCCTGCTGACACCTTGATTTCAATTTCGAGGCTTCACTGTGAGAATAAATGTGTGTTGCTGAGACCCGGGTCTGTGGCTCTTTGTTATGGCAGCCCTGGGTCTCTAAGACAGATGCCAGGCCATGGCTGTGAGGGGCTGTGGTCTTAGGGGGGAGGTGGGCCAGGCTGTGAGAGTCAAGCCCTGTGGGGCTGGCCAGGGCCAGGGAGACCCCTGCCATGGTGACTGAGGCCCGGGGTCCCGAGCAGGGCTCAGGAGACCCTGGTCAGCGGGGCCCAGACGGCCAGCAAGGCTCCCTTCTGCCCCTTCTGAAGGACACATCCTGTGGGTGAGGCACACAGGCCCGGCCCTGCCCTGGATGCAGGGGAGAGTCTCCACCTCAGGGCTCCCGCAGGTCCTGTGACTTCCTGAGGGCAGGGCAGCTACAGAAGCTTCTCTGGATATGGAGTGGGGTGCAGTCTGTTCAAGGGCCCTGGTCGGCTCCCCCTGAAGCTTCCTCAAACTATCATCCCAAGTCTGGACTTTACCCCGTCCCTCCGCGTGCTCTAGCCGATGGCGGGGGGTCCCAGCCCAAGCTGGGCTCAGAGATCCCCACCCAGCTCAGGGAGAAGGCCCCTGTCCTGGGACCCTGAGTGTAAGGGACACGCCCTTCCCGCCCCGCCCCTCAGATTCTGGCTCCATGTCTTCCCCTCCTTCTGACTCCCCCCCTTCCTCTTCTGTTTCTGCTTCTATTTCTATCTCAGTTTCTGTCTCAAACACACCCAGCTGACCCTGCCTCCTCCCCAGCAGGGCTCCACCCTCTCTGCCCTTCCCTGGCCAGCTCTTAAGTCGCTGGGGCTCAGCAGGCAGCGGGGTAGTGCTCAGCTGGAGCTCTGGCTGCAGGATCTCAGGTGAGGGGCTCTGGGGAGCCTGGCGTGGGGGTGGGGGAGACCTGCAGGGGGAGGATCCTCCAGGGTGGTGTGCGAGCCTTCTTCTCTGAAGCACTTTCCTCCCACTCTTCCTCCACCAGGTCCCAGCGGCAGGACCCTAAGCCACCATGTGCTTCGCTAAGGTGAGTGACAAGAGATGAGGGGAGAGTGGGCCTGGAGTCTCCTTTGCCACCTGTCCCCGCTCCCACCAGCTCAGCCCCAGCCCTGCTGACTGCTCTGTGCGCAGCAACCTCTGTCCCACCCTCCCTGGGCCCTGGGGTGGCCACAGGGGAAGTGAAAGTGTGAGTCCCTCAGTGGTGTCCAACTCTTTGCGAACCCCGGGACTGTAGCCCACCAGGCTCCCCTGTCCATGGGCTTCTCCAGGCAGAGATACTGGAGCGGGTTGCCATTTCCTTCCCACTGAGGAAGCAGAGGGTCAAAACATGGGACCCGTGCCATCAAAGCGCCCCGTCTCACAATAACCCTGGTCGAACGCTCTGCTGTCACCATCCTGAAATTTTGGATAATTGTTGACAAGCACGCTCCAGTTTCCTGTTGCTCTGAGCCTTTTCCTTATGTGGCAGGTCCTGGCTGTGGGGCTGGGGCTCCTGCTGGGAGGTCAGTTTTGCGGGCAGCTCAGTGTGGGGGCCTTTGGGACCGAGGAAGGAGCAATGGACCAGGGAGTGAGTGTAGGAATTAGAGTCGTCATGCTCGTGGGGGAGCCGGACCTGGAGCCTCTGCAGTGTCCGAGGAATCAGCCGTCCTCAGGCTCCTTCTAATGCTTATTCCTATTTATTGAATTTCTTTTGTCTCTGAGCGATCTTAGTTGCAGCGTGTGGGGTCTAGTTCACTGGCCAGGATTTTCAGAGAAAAGCTGAAAGCATTTCTCTCAGGGCGTGGATCAACAGCTGAAGCCACACTGAGATCAGAAACTATTCTTACCTTTGGGGTGGCCTCCGCCCTCTGTCCACTCACCTACCTAGTTCTGAGGGTGACCAGATCCCCAGGGGCTCTGGGCCATGGAACACCGGTGTCTGGGAGTGGTCATCTTGGGGTGAGCCAGGCTGAGCACTCAGGTCCAGTGAGAGGATGCGGGCAGAGAGTGTCCCCACGGACCCGCGAGGAGTTTCCTTGCCCAGTTATGTGTGATGCTGGGCTGACAGGATGGGGCCCCCAGACAAGAGTGTGCAGACAGGAGCCCTGCTCGAGATGTGAGCCGCACTGACTACCCAGGGCCAGGAGGGCAGCGGGGACAGCGCCAGATTCCCGAGTATCCCAAGGGGTCGGTGGGGCACCTCCCACCTCCATGAGTCATCAATTGTCTGGAGGGGAAGGGCTGGGGGCCGGGGGTCTGCAGGGTCAGAGGTCAGGAAGACTGGCCACTGTCACCCTCAGCACCTCAGACAGGAGAGGACAGTGCCAGTTCCTCCCTGGTCAGCTCTCAGCAGGACCACGGAGGGCTAGACATCTGGGAACCAGGTTGACCCGCCTACTCCAGGGCAACCGTCCTCCTTGGGTGAGTGTGTGTGTGTGTATAAAACAGATCTTGGTGGTTACAAGGTCAGAAGCCTGAATTTCACTGTTACCTCCACAGAGAGACCCACGTGTCCTGGCTTCTTTCAGGGTGTTATCGGTAAGAAGCTCATTTCCACGTATAGCTGGGGTTCAGGAGGCCTGGGTTCTGCTGGGTGAAGCTGAGAACATTCTGGCCCACTTGGGACCCAGCAGGGAGAAGAACCGAGATTCTTTTACTCAAGTCCATCTCTGTTCACAGCACAACCTTGTAGATGAATTTTTCGATACAATGGAAAATGAACCAGAAGGAGCACAGGTGGGTCACTGTGCCCCACCTCCGACCCTCCCCAGTTTGAGGGAGGTGGGGTGGGTTCACAGTCATGGTGATGATGAGGGTCACAGCTCAGCACCCAGTCCTTACACTGGACAAATGCACACCTGTGTGGCAGGTGAGTGTACAGGGAGGAGATACGGAGGCCCAGGGATGCTGAGGGCAGCGTCCGGACCACAGGGCAACGAGGGTGGGGCAGGATGCCAGAGCATGGTCCCCAGGTTGAGTGTTAGTTATTGGGGTAACTGGGCAGAGATGAGAACTAGCTGGGCCTTGGGATTCAGGGTGAAAGTGAGAGAGGGTGGGGGTATTTTAAACAGAGGTTTTTTCCCAACAGATGGAGGCAGTCCTAGCAGAGACTAAGGTGAGTTTGGACCTTGCCCCCTGCTAAGGGAAATCCTCAGAGTTGGATCAGCCAGGGTATGGAGTCTGGGGCACTGGCTCCCTTCAGACTCACCTGGATGCATGGGAGGCCACAGTGGGGACCACTGACCTCAGCAGGGAGGCAGGAGTGCAGACTGCACACTTCCTCTCCCCAGGAAAAATTCATCAAGGACGCCTTTAAAGTCATGGATAATCACATTCAAGAGAACAGTCCCGTGAGTTGGAGCCACTGTCTCAGTGCCTTCCTTCCCCTCCCCACTGGTCTCTCTTGTCCTTGGGGCTGCTGCGTGTGCACAGAGCTCCCTGGAGTGGGGGATGAAGTGGGGGCTCCCTGAAATCTCAGGTGGTGCAGCCTTGTGGGCATCAGCCTCCCGACTCAGCATCGGTGGCCAGAGCCCTGGACTTAGCTTCCTGCTATGAGCCCTGTGGGCCTGGCGCTGGGTTCAGCGGTCGACCACGTAGACGCAGGTACAACCAAGGACTGGGGTTCGTTCTTCGAAGGGAACCGAGGGGCAAGGCCCAGTCTCTGGGAGAAGTGCTCGTGTCTGCAGACCTTTTGGCCAGAAGCAGGCAGTTTGGATTCGTGGGCTTCTGAGTCCCAGCATTTCACAAGGGCTGGGAGGCCTCGGTAAGGTCAGGACCAGGGTCTGCCTCGCTCCGGGCGAGTCCCTGAATAGCCCACAATCCCTGCAGGAAACCCTGAAGGAGTCCAGTCCCTTGCTTCAGGAAGCACAGCAAGAAGTACGCTGCAGAATCCAGAGACGCTCCGTCTCCACCTCTCTGGAGGTCCAGAATCCGGAAGAGAGCATCTGGGCCAGAGCCCTGCGGCAGTTCTTGGGCATTCTGCAGAGTTTCCTGTCCGGGTGTCGGGATGCGCTCACCTGGCTGTGGGAGAAGGCCGCGGCCTGCCTACAGGCCGTCTGCAGTGCGGTGGAGGCCCTCTGGGAAGTGCTCACGGATTTCTGCTCCTTTGTTGGGCAGCTCTTATGCAGAAGCCTCATCCAGGTCTAAGAGCCTCACATGGTTCTGGAGGAGCCCCACCTCATTCAGAAGGCCCTGTACGATGCCCTTCCCGGAAACCATCTTCTGAAGCGACCTTTACCCTCCTGCTCACCCTTGACCCATCCTTTAACTGCCCTCCCCTCCTGTCCTGCAGGGACGACACCACAGCATCAGGCCAGGTTTCCCTTCTCCAGGTCTGACCTGTCTGTCAGGGACGGGGATGTTCTGCTGACCCAGGGACGTGGGAGAGGCTTGGAAGCCCAGAGGCCCCAAGGACCAAGGTGCCTTCCGTGGGTCAGCATGCCTCAGTGTCTCTGCCTGTCGCTCCAGACCCTGTCAGATGGGGCGCTGAGCTGATCCTCAGCGAGGGGGACCCCTGAGGGCCGGCTGCGGGTCTCGCAGGAGGAGTCAGTGGTGGACCCTGACCCTGACATTAGCATCTTAGTGCCCTCATCATCCTAAGCGACCCAGCTTGCTGTCAGCTGAGGCCCCAGCAGGGCAGGAGACCTGGAGGAAGGCTCTCCCTGTCTCCTGGGCCTGTGCCTTCCTGTCTGAGGAGGACAGCAGCCTGTCTGGGAGTTCCTTGTGGCAGAGCCCCATTCCGGGCATATCCTTCCCCCTTCACTTCCAGAGGGTCCCTCTGACAGGCCTGACACTGGAAGGCCTACCTCTGGCCTGAGTTCCCTGCTGCAAGGAGCCGCCCACTGCCAGGCCCTGAGCAGCCTTGGCTTCCTGGCCCCGTCCCTGCCTCACCTCCCCATCAGTATGCAAGTCCCTCAGACTTTCCTCTGTTCTCTGATGCCCCTGTGCTAAACCTGCACTTGACTATTTCCTTTTTTTCTTTTTACATAATGACTTACATCTGATATTCTACTTCTCACGATGGTGATTATAGCCGTTGATAGAAGTAGTATGGATGTTTTGTTTAACATTAAATTTCTTCCCCGTTTCAACATCAATATGAGTTTGTTTTTATTTTTGTTGTTGTTGTTTTTAGATTAAATCTTTTCTCCATTTCAATGTAAGTTACATGAAATACATTTTCTAAACACTTTCCCTCCCAAGGAAATGTTTCAGTTTTTGACCAATGATATGTGATTTGTGCATGGACAATATAAACTCGGGAGGTAACAGAACAAAATCCAATAAAAATATGGAGGAAAGAGTCCTCCAATGTACAGGAGGGAGTGATGTGAATGGAATAGGTGCAATTTCCAGGGATTCTGGGCACAAGTTTCCTTCTTCCTATGCAGAATTCTGAAACAATGAAATATTACTTATGTAAATATCAGTCATCTCACTTCTTGGACCTTTTAACCAGCACATGCATGTTATAGACAGCAGTTTTCAGTGGGTGATTTGCTGTAAAGAAGACGTTTTGTACTCCATTTAGCATAGGATAGCCATTTGAAACCATTAGGAGGTATTTCATGGGATCCGAGGAACTCTGGTCCTTTATGTCTCAGCTCAGAAAGAATTCAGGGAGAGGTGAAAGGAGCCTGGCAGCCTACAGTCCACGGGGTGGCACAGAGTCGGACACAACTGAGGACCTAAGGCTGTCACTGACCTGTCAGACCCCGTCTCATCCACAGGATGCTGCTCTGCATCTCCTCACCTGCGCAATAGTCCTTGGCTGCTGGCCAAGCTCCTCTCTCTCCCACCCGGGTCTCTGCACATGCTGCTCCTTTTGCCTGGGATGCCCTCCTTTTTCTCCGGGGCAGCTTTGCCCCTCTATTTCAAGCCAGGTCCCCTAAGGCCCCACCACATTCCCTGGCACATGGGTGGGGCTCAGGAAATAATCACGCCTTGATATGCTGTGAGTGCTGTCGCCCTGTCGTGTTCGCCTCTGCAGCCCCACGGACTGTGGCCCACCAGGTCCCTCATCCATGGGATTTCCCAGGCAAGGACAGTAGAGTGCGTGTCATTTCCTTGTCCAAGGGATCTTCCAAGCCCAGGCATTGAACCCAGGTCGCTTCCATCTCCCGCATTGGCAGTCAGATCCCTTACCACTAGTGCCCCCCACGCTGTGAGTTCTCCCAGTTCCTCAGTCTCTTATTGACCTGTCCTCTCTCCTGGAAGCGTTCCTCCTAGGAGTCTTGCAGGAGTCTTAAACCTAAACCTGTGACATGTGGGGACTCCCGTAGCCCTGTCTTCTTCCCAACACCTAAATGACTGAACCTCCCAGCCCCCGGCTCAGAGCTTTCCCTTCCAGCTGTGCCCAAGAAACACCTCTACTTTCCAAATCCAGTTGCCCTTCAAGGATATCAGAAGTCTCACTGTGTCTCCAAATTCCCATGCTGAAGTCCTCTGAATGCCACGTCATCTGGAGGTGGTCTTTACAAGGGATCAAGAGAAACGTGGTCCTTGGAGTGGGCCCTAATCCATTATGACTGTTAACCTTATGAAAATGGGGGATTAGGAGACACTTAAACGTCTGGAGAGGACACCCTGTCGACGTGGAGATGGCTATCTAAAGCCTAGGAGAGCCCTGGAACACAGGCTTCCCTCAGGGCGCTCAGAGGAACCGTACCTGCTGACACCTTGACCTCAACATCTAAGCTGCCCTGTGAAAGAATAAATGTGTGTTGTTGATACACGAGTTTGTGGTTCTTTGTTATGGTGGCCCTGGGCCTTGAAGACTTAAGAGAAGGCCATGGAGGTGCTGGGCTGAGAGAGGCTGTTGCCTCAGCAAGGAGGCTGGCCAGGCTGCGAGCGACAAGCCCTGTGGGGCAGGCCAGGGCAGGGAGACACCTGCCACTTTGCTTTGGATCAAGGGGACCCCAGAGGGCTCAGCGCCCAGACGGCCTTCATTCTCTCCTGAAGGCCCCAGTCTGTGTGCCAGGCAGCCCAGGCCACTCCTGTCAACAACTGTGCCAAGCTGTTTGGGTCTTTAGGGATGGGCCCCACCGTCCACCCCGGGACGCTGAACCCCAGCCTGCCTCTGTGGGCCCTCTGTGATTTTTGTCACCCTGTCCTCCTTCTGTGACATCCCAAGCAACCCACTTTGCTGGGGAACCCCACATCAGCCCTGAGACCACCCCTGGTCACCGTGCCCCAGGTCCTGGGTGACATCACTGCTCACACATAGATGATGCTCCACAGGCAGACCCCATGCACCTTCTTTCTGGTCAGCACCCTGGAACCAGAACTGCCCACTTTCAGGGGGACACCCTCCTGCACCTGGAACACCTCTCCCCTCTTCCACACCTGAGCCCCTGCCGTCCACTCGGGAGCTGCTTGGCTCCCATCAGCTCATGCTGGTGGGAAGACAGTGGACTGTCCCCCTCTCAGTCTGGGGTCACTGCTTCGTCATCGTTCCTGGGTGATGTGTGGGTCTGACCTGGGCCACCTATTGACCGCCCCCCACCCCAGCTCATCACAGAATTCAGGATCTAAATCAGTGCCGGATTCTCTTCTTTTGTGGAGAAGGCTATGGCACCCCACTCCAGTACTCTTGCCTGGAAAATCCCATGGACCGAGGAGCCTGGTAGGCTGCAGTCCATGGGGTGGCAAAGAGTCCGACACGACTGAGGGACTTCACTTTTACTTTCCACTTTCCTGCATTGGAGAGGGAAATGGCAACCCACTCCAGTGTTCTTACCTGGAGAATCCCAGGGATGGGGGAGCCTGGTGGGCTGCCGTCTATGGAGTCGCACAGAGTCGGACAGGACTGAAGCGACTTAGCAGCAGTAGCAGGGTCCCGGTGGTGGCGGGCTAGCGCGGGGCACGCGCAGCGCGGCCTACCCGGCCCCCGCCCCGCTCGCAGGCCCGCAGTTCTCGTCGTTCCAGGACCGGCTGCAAGAGGGCTCCGCACGCCCGCTCACCGAGCCGGGGCTGCCCCCCGGGGCGGAGGTGGACGCCGTGTCTCCTGGCGGCTCAACGAGAAGACCTACCTGATCCGGGGGCGGCAGTACTGGCGGTAGGAGGAGGCGGCGGCGCGCCCGGACCCCGGCTACCCGCGCGATCAGAGCCTCTGGGAGGGCGCGCTGCCGGCCCCCGACGATGTCACCGTCAGCAACAGGGGTGGGAGAGCTCGCGCACCCGGGGGGCCGGGCCTTGGGGGCCCAGTGGCCGTGGGGTGGTGGGGCCTGCAGAGCCCGGCGTGGGCGGAGAAGCGGTGCGGAGAGAGGGGTTTGGAGGGTGGGCAGGCGTGCACCAGCCCCTCAAACCTCTCCCTCCCCGCAGGTGACACCTACTTCTTCAAGGGCCTCCACTACTGGCGCTTCCCCAAGGGCAGCATCAGAGCCGAGCCAGACTCCCCCCAACCCATGGGTCCCAAGTTCCTGGACTGCCCCGCCCCCACTGTGGGCCCTCGGGCCCCCAGACCCCCCAGAGCGACCCTTAAGCCAGAGACTGCGACTGTCAATGTGGGATCAGTCCGGCTGCGGGGCGTCCTTCAGTGCCCCTCCTGCCTCTTCTGTCCCTGCTGGTGGGGGGCCTGGCCTCCCCCTGAAGGGAACCTGCGGCTGTATGGAAGGGATCGGATCTCCCACCGGGCCCCCTCGGGTGGTGGCTGTGGGAAGTCTGTCCCAGGGGTGGGTCTCAGCCAGGATGCAGCTGGGGATGCAGGTGGACCTAAATCCAGGAGGGCAGAGACACAGGGCCAGCCCTGGCACTGAATGTCCTGACTGCCGCCTCCTGGGCCTTCCTTCCTCCCCTGTCCCTGGCCATGACCCCGCAGGACTCTCCTTTTCCCGGAACACCTGGCCTTTCCCGGAGCTCAGGTGGCTGAATTCCTGCAGCCCGCCCCGCCTGCCAACAGCAGCTGTCCCAAGTGCTTGGCTCTTTACAGGACAGCCCCACTCCCCCTTGCTGAGCAGGCTCTCCAGCCTCTGGTCTAAGGTTTCTCATCCTGTCATCCCCTCACGAAGTGCCAATCGAAGCACATTGGTGGGGTCCCAAACCCAGCTCTGTGACCACCCCTGAGCATGTCCCAAGTCCGGGGTGACATCCATGGTTCACATGGGTGTCACATGAGCATCACGTGGGTGATTCTCCTGAGACGGCCCCTGTGGCCCATCCTTGGTTCTAATCAGCACGCTGGTAACCAGCACTGCCCACATTCAGTACGACACCCTCCTGCTCCTAAAACACCTCTCCCACCTCCTCACCTGAGCCTCTGCCACCCCCTCCAGAACCGCTTGGCTCCCATCAGCTCGATGTTGGTGGGAAGAAAGTGGACTGGTCCACTCTCAGTCTGGGGTCACTGTCTCCTCAGTGCCCCTGGGTGACAAGTGGATGGAACCTGGCCACCGCAATGACCTCCCTCCCCACTGAATTCAGGATCTAAATGAATGCCTCTGGAACTCTGCTTCTGGAATAGTCCACACAAGATAATCCAGGAAGGGAGTTCCCTGGTGGTCCAGTGGTTAGAATCTGGTGCTCTCATTGTCGTGGCCTGAGTTAAATTTCTAGTCCCAGAACTCAAATCCTTCAAGCCGATCGGTGTGGTCCAAGAAAAAGAGAGAATGACCTAGGGAACTTGAAAAATGCAGATTCCATGGCTTCACTGTGAATCCTCACTCTGGGTCTGGGGCCAGGAATCTGCATTTGAACAAACTGGGTGGTTGATGTGGGGGTGGGCTGGGGGTGGCCCCGATCTGCAAGGGACCAGGGCCAGCAGCTGCCATCTCAGGTCTCTGTCTTCTGACTTGTGCGTCCCCTCCGTGTTCTCCACCCAGGAGCCAACCTCTTCCTGTGTTTACAGATTCCACTCACGGCCTGGGTGAGAGAGGTTCACCCCCATGGCTGGAGTCACATACCCACCATTTCTTATGTGCCACCAGCCTCAGCGGGCCCACAGTGCAGCCCAGAGGTGACCCAGGGGCATGGAGCCCAGCGTGGTCACAACCAGGCCAGAGGGAGGATGACAGCCCGGTGTCTTCAACCAGCCAGGGATCTGGATGTTTAAAGGCACCAGAAGCCATCTGGGCCTCTGTCAGGACCCTTTCTAAGTATGAGGAGGAGGAAACTTGTCTTCAAAAAGTTTATCAGCCCTGAAGCAGGACAATAAAAATAACAGGAGAGAAAACCCTTCATTTGCTCGGAGCAGTGATGGAGCCCCAAGGCGAAGTTTGGTGGCAGGAACGTGACAGACCCGAATCACTGTTTTCCAGAAGAGGCTGGAATCCAGCATTGATGGGGGACAGGGTGGCTGAGGATGAGCTGGGGGGCAACCAAGAGTTGGTTGGAGGTGCCCAGAGAGGGATGTCCCATGTGACACCTGAGGCTCCTTTCGCTGTGACAATGGACACTTGTCCAGCCTCTCAGACGTCATGAAGTCAGGGTCGCAAACATGCCACATGGTATTGAATTATGTTTTTTAAAGAATGGGAAGGAAATGATACAAAGTTTTAAAATATAAACACTTAAAACTTTTGTATTTCAAAGGGCAACACGAGAAAAGTAAAAAGACAACCCACAGAATGGGGACCAAAAGTTGCAAATGATTCATGTGGTCAGGGCATGGAGCCGGAAAACATTTACTACTCTTGTGTGTGGTTGTGCATGCTCAATGCTGTCTCTGTGGCCCCATAGACTGTAGCCCCCCAGGCTCCTCTGTCCATGGGGTTTTCCAGGCAAGAGTATTGGAGAGGGTTGCCATGTCCTCCTCCCAAGGATCTTCCCTGACCCACAGATTGAACCTGGTTTTCAGCATTGCAGTCAGATTCTTTACCGCTGAGCTACCGGGGAAGCCTGGGGAAAGAGGCTACTGGTACCTCAACAAGTTAAAAACAGACTTAGGAATTGCCTGATGCTGGACCGTGGAGGATGATGGCTTAGGGTGCAGAATGGTTTCTGGAGATGATAAAAGTGTTCTGAAATTGATGGTGGTGATGGTTGAGTAGTACTGTGCATTAAATTAGGCCCTTTCCTGGGTGAATTGTATGATATGTGAATTACATCTCACTAAAACTCTATAAAGAAAAGCGTTCAGTCCTCAGTGAGACATGAAATGCCTTTCTGGAGGTGGCCTTCCTGAGACAGATGTGGCGGTGCCCAGTGTC